>NC_064639.1:534054219-536550469 GCF_023864345.2 Schistocerca serialis cubense | reverse complement strand
TCCATAGCAGGTTAGATTGGTAAAGGTAAGAAAAAAATCCAAAGAAGGGCAACACATTTCAGTACAGATTCGCGTAGTAACTGTGAAAGTGTCATGGTTATTCTCATCCAACTCCAGTGGCAGACTGCAAGAGAGCCATTCTGCATCATGGTGTGGTTTACTGTTAAAGTAGTGGTTGGCATTCCTACCATGCAACTGCCTGGTGGTGAACAGTTTCCACCAACATGCAGTGGTTAGAACTCTTGCACTGACTGGCCTGATCACATGTTATATATTACAAAAACTATAATTTCTTACACCTGAAGATAGGATTTAAAATCTTGAATGAGTATTAGTACATCAGAAGTGAATCTGTCTAAATTAATTATAAAGTTCCAAGAGTGTACGTTTCTAGAAGAGTCAGCCAATACATTGCTTCCTCCCATGTATATCTCACAAGAAGATGAAGAAGATAAAATTAGAGAGATTAGAGTCCACACAGAGATTCACCAGCAATTGTTCTTCGCCGGCCGCAGTGGTCTAGCAGTTCTAGGCGCGCAGTCCGGAACCGCGCGACTGCTACGGTCGCAGTTTCGAATCCTGCCTCGAGCATGGATGTGTGTGATGTCCTTAGGTTAGTTAGGTTTAAGTAGTTCTAAGTTCTAGGGGACTGATGACCACAGTAGTTAAGTCCCATAGTGCTCAGAGCCAATTGTTCTTCCTGTCAACCATTCACACTTGCAACGGGGAAAGGGGAAATGGGGAAATGACACGTTACACATTACACTCTGTTACACTCCATGAGGTGGCTTGCAGAGTATAGTTTTAGATGTAGTGATTACACATTAAGAGGTTTGTGTAAAAGAGAGACATGCTGATCTCCATGGCTATACCTTTGATATGTTTGTAAGTTTATTCTCAAAATTAAAATAATTTTTAGTTGCAATAAAAATGATGAGAGCAAGAAAATGAGTCTTCTCTCATTGAAGACAGTGGGAAATGGAGGTCTCAATAATGTAGGAGCTGTATACACGTGGAATATTGGTTGTATAGTTAATTATTAATTAGAAAATATCTGTTAGGTGGGAATGGGACAAGTGCTGATTTTATGCAACAGTGGGAGTGACTAGCATGGAAATGTGTATACAGGGGGTAGCAGTTGTTTCGCAATTGAAAATACAAGGGTTGGAACTTTAATAGTGGCAACTATTTATTTACAGCTCAAATAAAATAGATATATGTTTCAAAGTTTTACTGACCTTCGAAGTTCTCACCAGCATTGTGTGTAACCTGTTGCCAGCAATGTGGAAGTCGTAGGATACTCTTAGAAGGGCCAGTTGTGTTGACATGTCGAGCGGTGCGGTGTATTGCCCGACGAATTTGTAGCAGTTATGAAGCGAATGCCATGAAGTGTTTCCTTCAGTTTAGAAATCGATTTGAAGTTATGAGGGCTTAAGTCAGGGGAGTGCAGTAGGTGGTACAGCATTTAGCAGCCCCATCAGTCAAACAAATCATTAACAGCTTGCACTGTATGTGCTTGAGCATTGTCCTGCAAAATGATTGTCAGGTCATGCAGAAAGTGTCATCACTTCTGTCTCTATGCTGTTCATTTTTGGAACACAATTTGCGACCAGCTTAGAGACAGAAGTGATGAGACTTTCTGCAGGACCTGACAATCATTTTGCAGGACAGTGCTCAAGCTCGTACAGTGCAAGCTGTTAATGATTTGTTTGACTGATGGGGCTGCTAAGTGCTGTACCACCTACTGCACTCCCCCGACTTAAGCCCTCGTAACTTCAACTCACTTTCTAAACTGAAGGAAACACTTCACGGCATTCGCTTCAGAACTGCTACAAATTCATCGGGCAATAGACCGCGATGCTCGAACTGTCAGCACAACTGGCACTGCTAAGAGTATCCTACGACTTCCACATCGCTGGCAACGGGTTATACGCAATGTTGGTGGCAACTTTGAAGGTCAGTAAAACTTTGAAACATACATCTATTTTATAAGAGCTGTAAATAAATGGTTGTGACTATTATGGTTCCAACCCTCATATGTGTATTTAATGGGGAACTTGGAAAAAGCAATGATTGAATGAACAGGTTGACTAGGTTTACGAATCTTCCAAAGTATGTGGAATTTGGAAGTGTGAGGTTGTCACAGAGTGATAAATCTAATGTCATCCAGCGTTGAACTTTGGATTTGAACCCAAATATTTGAAAAGACCTTCGAATCTAGTGTGAATTGCTGGTTTCGTGTTGCAGGGACAGATTTTATATGCAGTATTGTCATGCATTTGGTAGAAGGCCTCTGTGTCAATTTAGATTAAATGTCAGAAAGTTTCCAGTAGTTAGACGATCTGAAGGCTGTACAATTCAGTTTAGTACTGAGTGTGTGTCTATAATGGTGTGCTGGAATTATTTAAGCAAGTGTCACTGCTGATATATTGCATGTGAGGTAATGGAGTAATTTAACTCGGTTCATTTTTATTCATTTTACACAGATGGCTAAGAGTGTGTGTCGAGGTGGAATTAACAAGAGTGTGAGTGTGAGTGTGAGTGTGAGTGTGAGTGTGAGTGTGAGTGTGAGTGTGAGTGTGAGAGTGTGAGTGTGTGAGTGTGAGTGTGTGAGTGTGAGTGTGAGTGTGAGTGTGAGTGTGAGTGTGAGTGTGAGTGTGAGTGTGAGTGTGAGTGTGAGTGTGAGTGTGAGTGTGAGTGTGAGTGTGAGTGTGAGTGTGAGTGTGGGGGGGGGGGGGTATATTTTTCTTTTTCCAGTTTATAATCTGAGACTTCTTGTTAAAATGTGAATTGTGTGGACAAGATCACAAAATTTAACATAGGCAATTACTTAATTAGCAATCTTAGCCCTTTGAATATGATGAATATCATTGTTGATATGCTTACTGCACTTGTATGATTCAAATACAAAACATGTGAACAAGAGAGTCAGTGAGAAAAGTGAACATTATTTGAACTGCTTCATATGTGTGTCATTAAATGACTGATATGTGAAAGTGGAGTATAGCTTCCCTAGCACTGCAGTGAATCTGCATACTTTGAAAAGCAGCAGTGTACTACTAGGATAAGTGGAGCCACTGTGAGTTAAAACATTGAAAAAAGCAGAGAAATTGAGTGAGTGTTCATATAACATCAATTTAAATAAAGCAACAGTCATTTCATTTTGATAGGGCGGAGTTGATGTTAGAAGAAGGGTTAGAATGAAAGAATAAGAGAATGGGAGAATAATGTGTAAAGGGTGAAGGAAAAACTAGAAATGTTATTTGACTATCAGAATTTGTGTAAAAAGACTGTTGTGTTGCTTGCTTTGAGCTGATTGCCATGTTAAAATAAATTGTAGTTCAGTTTCCAGTAAAAACTCACTGGCTGGATAAATGCATAACACGAAAGAATATAAATTCTGTTTCTTTTTTATTATGGCCAACTGAGGGCCACACATATATTTCAGTTAACTCTCATTTGCATTTTTCGTATCCTCTAATATTGTCTCATCTTTTGTCTCTGACTGCTATATCGTCAGACCATGTGTGTTCACTTATTGCTTTTGCATTGGAATCTTTAATTTTAACATATTCCTTGTGAAATTTTTTTTGCTTCTTTTTATTATGTTTTGTATTTTTTAATCTTTATAACTTCTCAGATCTATTTATTGATAATTACTTGCTGTAGAAATGCTTGAAGATATGTTTTATTATTCCTTCTGTGGGGATGCTCAAAAAAAAAAAAAAATACCCCTCTTGTTTTTATGATTGTCTCTTTTGTTTTTCTGTATTCCGGTAGAGATTATCATTGCTTTTTAAGTTCCAAGCTTGTAAGCTATTTAATGGAGCAAACATTTTCCTCATGATTCTTTTCCTTGGTACTTACACATCGTCTAGCTTATAATTTATTCTCACTCACTTGTATAGAGAAATTTTGGTTTCACCACTGTGTTGTAATGTTTTGTTTTTGCGTTTTTCAATATGTTCATCTTACATTAAATATTGTTTAATCTAAAGAGTATCTTTATAAATTTATATGATCAATTTTGTTCCAGATGACTATGGATGAGAAGTTTGTTGAAAGCATATGGGCCTTGCTGAAGAATGCCATCCAGGAGATTCAAAAGAAAAACAACTCTGGATTGAGTTTTGAAGAATTGTATAGGAATGCGTACACAATGGTCCTTCACAAACATGGAGAACGTTTGTACACTGGCCTTAAAGAAGTTGTGACACAACATCTGGAATCAAAGGTTATAGCCCCCTCTGCTTTTATTAGCTATCAGTGATTTCATTTTTAATAAAATAATAATAATAATAGCAATTACTCAGCCCAGTAATGCAATTTTGCCATTCTATGCTACATTCTCTTAAAATATGGTTGTATTGTATCATCCTACATTTTATGAAAATGTTAAGTGATTGTATGGTGTCATCTTACACTAAATAATGAAAACTGAATATCGACCAGACTTACACAGTGAACTCAACTTGTCACTCTTAATGGAACAAAATCGGCAATGGAAAGGTAATTTACAGAGTAGCTCAAGGAATGTGGCTTCATTGCACCATTTGAATCATGCTGATTTGGTCTTGGTTTGGAGATTGGCATTTAGGTAGTGGTATTCACCTAGTGAAACTTGATTAGAACTGTGAGTGCAGGAGCTTGTTCTTAGACATGTCAATAGACTTGTGATTTGTTTAGGAAGCCTGAGGTTTTGTCACCTTTAATTAGTCTTTGATGGCGGTATCTCTACTTGCTTGACAAAATTGTTGTTAGGAATTTTATTTAGTTTCCCCTTACCTGATTTTAATCTGGTGAGCATTTACCGACAAAAATTGTTATATATTGGGGTTCACTCAGTGTTTACATTTACTCAAACTTTTGTGCCACCAGGTTTTCGTGCAGTATAATTTTAGTTTTCCATTTCTACACCAACATTTTCATTGTAATTTTTAAATTTTTTTCTATAATCCACTGCTCTACTAAGGTACTTCAGATAGTGTCTGCACTTAAACTTTTTCCTTATGGGTTAAAACTGAATCTCAGCTTACTGTAAATCAGTTTAGCTTTTCAAGGTAAACAGTAAGAGATAATTAACAGTTTCATACATGCTGTTCTTGGAGATTATTACCAAATTATCTACTTACCACTTTTGTTGAGCTGGTGGGCAGCACTTGACTACATATAGAAGGAAGAAATTTCTAAATCCGAATAATAGGACTAGACCACCTTCTGCTTAGGTCAGAAATTCCAAAATATTTTTAATGTGTGCAAGTCATCCATCATCATTAGAAACCTTCCTCAGTATAGTACTTACTGGCAGTAGTTGCATATTCGTATGTAGCTACATTGACCATACTAGGAGCATGCCTTACTTTATTTGGAAAAATTACTAAGCAATCAGTGTTTTGATTTAAACAACATTAATTAAACAGTCTCTCTCTCTCTCTCTCTCTCTCTCTCTCTCTCTCTCTCTCTCTCTCTCTCTCTCTGTCTGTCTGTCTGTCTGTCTCTCTCTCTCTCTCTCTCTCTCTCTCTCTCTCTGTCTGTCTGTCTGTCTGTCTCTCTCTCTCTCTCTCTCTCTCTCTCTCTCTCTCTCTGTCTCTCTCTCTCTCTCTCTCTCTCTCTCTCTCTCTCTCACCCCCCCCCCCCCCTGCCCCCGCCCCCCACTTCAGTTTGTGGCTTCGATTGGATTGTATCCTCAGGTCATTGCCAATTTGAGGATTTCAAACCAATTACATGTGACCTGGAAAATACGAACTTCTCATAACTGTAAACTGTACGGATGATACAATCATTAGATCTGCAGTGTCAGCTAAACAGATTTTTTTGGTGTGTGTGTGTGTGTGTGTGTGTGTGTGTGTGTGTGTGTGTGTGTGTGTGTTTTTAAGCTAATCTAACCTAACTTAATGTCTTGAACAGAGTTTAGTTATGTGAGCCATTTCATAAAGAAATGTGTTGTAATACAGTTGAAATAATTTGTAATTTGTTAATGAGACTCATCTGAACATGAACCTTTTGTTTCTTTATAGGTCAGGGAAGATGTTCTTAATGCACTGCATAATAATTTTCTCCAGACATTGAATCAAGCATGGAATGATCATCAGACATCTATGGTAATGATCAGAGACATTCTGATGTACATGGACAGGGTTTATGTCCAACAGAATGATGTTGATAATGTATATAATCTTGGACTCATCATATTTCGTGATCAGGTAAGTTCTATGATTATGAGAACCAAATATTTGGGTACTTAGGTTTGTATTTCTGCTACCATGGCTCTGATCATATCTGTTGAGAAATTTGACACACAGCTAGTTTTTGTGGTTAACAATACAGGAACTCAGTCGTAGGTCTTTAATATAGGTGTATGAAAGGTAGATGAAGAATGCCTACTTAATTTCAGGTTTGGAAATTATAGCACAAATACTGCATGACAAAAAAAGTGAACTACCCGGAGAAAATGGTCATATTTTAATGTTACTTCGTACACATGCACACCATTAATGGGTATGTAAATGATTAAAGTTGCAATCCTGTCTGACAGGTAGAATGATAACCAGAATTGTTAGTGTTGTTACCAGGTGTGGTAGGGTATACAAGGAGTGTTAACAGTGCCAAATGTTGAGTAATCGTTGTGACAAACGTGGAGTTGCAGAATTATCAGCACCTTATGGAGTTTGAAAGTTGCCTCATTGTGGTTCTTTGTTTGGCCGTCTGCTCAAATTTTGCA
This sequence comes from Schistocerca serialis cubense, assembly GCF_023864345.2. Lineage (NCBI taxonomy): Eukaryota > Metazoa > Arthropoda > Insecta > Orthoptera > Acrididae > Schistocerca > Schistocerca serialis. The sequence continues at coordinate 536,543,748 of NC_064639.1, read as the reverse complement.
GTATCCGCATTTGTAAGGCGTGACAGTGTCCTGATATTGGATTACATGGGAACGTGGGCATAGTCGTGCTGGTTGTCAGGTTTTCATTTGATTGTGTCTGACTACCACAAGGGAGGAACACTGTATTATGCACCAAGCATATCGTAACACCTTCACATCTGCACCTGCTATCTGAATGTAAGTAATGGACACCCTGCAACATTCTTTGTCATCTCACATCATTGGTCAGAGATGGGAAGCGGCTGGACTAGGGAATTACCATACCTATGCATAGACTGCTGTAACACCACAAACATATGGCTGAATCTGGGACAATGTCATAACTGAGAAGCTTGGACTGCTGATGAAAGGCATCATATTGTGTTCAGTGAAGAATTGCAGTTCTGTACTACCATGGATGACTGTTAACAATGACTGTGGTGGGGAGAGGTCCCATTCTTCAATCTTTTGGAGAGAAACAGAGGTGTTACTCCTGGTGTCATTGTGTGGGGAGCCATGGGGTATGATTTCAGGTCACAACTGGTAGTGATTGATGAAACAGTGGTATGTCACAGACATCCCAGGTCTTCATGCACTAAGTCTCATGTAGCAGTATGTGGTACAATTTCTCAACAGGATAATGATTGTCCACACATGGAATGTGTCTGTCAGCCATCTGTGTATGTTGAACTACTCCATATTCCAGTGTGATCCCCCAGATCTGTCCTTGCAAGAACATATTTAGGGCATTGTTGGACATCAAAACCATTCTAATGCCAGTATCAAAGACATTAAGAACCAATTATAACAGTTGTGTGCCAACTTGCTGCAGGAGAGGATACAGTGGCGCTGGCGCCTTTTCCCAACTGAATCACTGCTTGCATACAGGCCAAAGAGTGTGCTATGTCATATTGACAGTGGGCTCACACTGTGAAGTTCTTTGTAAATTTGACTAGGTTTTATAATCAGCAAAATAGCATCACGTACCCTCACAGCCAGTGAAGTTTCATTTTGTGTCGTCCTATCCTTCTTGATGCTGCATTTCTTTTCTCAGTCATTGTACTTTTTGACATTATTGCCGTGCATTTGAACGTATGTTGTTACGTGGTTGTGGATTTCTTGAAATTGTACTTCATGAATCACATTGTTAACGACTTTTCTTTGTAAGAGACTGAAAACTTTATATTCTATTTGTTTGTCCCAATTAGTTAATTAAATGTGACGTAATAAATGTTCTTATTTTTCAGGTTGTTCGATATGGTTGCATAAGAGACCATTTAAGAGATACGTTGTTGGATATGGTAATGCGAGAGAGGAGAGGAGAAGTAGTGGATAGAATTGCAATTAAAAATGCATGTCAAATGTTAATGGTCCTGGGCATAAATAGCAGGTCGGTTTATGAAGAAGACTTTGAAAGACCCTTTCTTCAGCAATCTGCAGAATTTTATCGGGTTTGTAAAAATATATTCTTATCAAAATGAAAATTCCTTTGAGAATACTTGTATTACAAAAAAAGAGACAAAAGGCTAAGCTGTACTTACTTTCAGTTGGTGAAATTCAACACTTACATATAAACATACAAAAACTATCACAGCTCTCACAACTGTTAGTTTGTTTTTCAACAAGGAAACAATGGTTGGGTGGTTGGTAAAGATTGGGTAGGAGGGGCAGATCACTCAAATCCCAAGTTGACAGGGACATACCTGATGGTGAGGATAATGGGAGGTGTATTGTGAAAGGACAAGCATTAAGAGAGACATTCTGTAGCTTTGCAATTAAAATTAAATGCTTTCAATAAGTGGAATGTTGTAACATCTGAGTGCATAAAGACGTGCAGAGACCCATGTTCTTTGAATCTCATAAGTTTTCCGAGTAACAGCATTATGCTTTTCATGTTATTAATACTGGTAGATCATATAATAGTAGACTTTGAATTCCATTTAACTCTAGAGTTGTGATTGAAATTGTCATTCATTTTATGTTTCTTTCTGCTTAATTTACACTAGTACAGAAATTCCATTTATGAAACTACCTCTTACTGTTTGTACAAGGAGGTTCTTTATGTGATTATGGAAGAAAACAGTGCAACATTCCCTGATACAAATTTTTGAGTAATTCAAAATAATTTATCTCAATTACACTAAACATTAATTTTACACTGCTTACTTTTGATGTCATATTTGTACTACTTTCTAACTTAGTTGAAAATAGAGAAGACTTGTTATTAACAAGAAGCTGCAAAATCAGGCACATACTGATAAGTTTTCTAACATTCGGAACCAAATGTGTTTACATCTTGTCTGCCATATAAGAGTAAGTGGATGGAGGCAATGAGGCAGGCAACTTTATTTTGAGAAGGAAGTGTTTTCAATCAATGAAATTAAGTGATATATTACTTTGGAGGTCTGACAAGAAACCATGTTAATGTGGCAGATTGAACGCCTTAATATTTCATACTGCATTGTCACTTCTGGTGGTGGTATGTGTCACGTAGATGGGAGATAATTTTTAACTTCTGTACTACCATTAACGAGAATTTTCTTGAGGTTAGTTTCATCACTGTTAAAATTTATTGTTATACATGCTGAAAATTATTTGCTACAGATTCTAAATAATAATAATAATAATAGACGGAGAAGTGACTGGAAATACTCGGTCCTTGATTACAGTGATGTTGAAAGCGAGATACTGCCAGAATGAATTTGTCACTCTGCAGTTGAGTGCAAAAGGTAATAGATGAGGTAGGTACTGGCAGAAGTAAAGCTATGAGGATGGGTTGAGAGTTGTGCTTGGGTACTTCAGTCAGTTGAGCACTTGCCTGTGAAACGCAAAGGGCCTGACAGAGTCTTTGCCCTCCATACAGTTTTAATGTGCAAGGAAGCTTCAGAGAGATATTTTTTGATGAAAAATATACAGAACATACATTATATTGCTATTAATGTCCCTTTGCATTGTTGCAAAGAACTACAGCAGCTTGGGTTTGTTTCTAATAAATCTGCTGCCTTTGGTGTACTCTGATGAAATTCTATAGAACATCCTGTCAGTATATATATACCTTTTAAAAAATTGTGCATCAATCCAAGAAGGTCTACAACTTTTGTGAGCATGTGAGTGGGAAACATGGGGTTCCAAGCTTTTGCAGTACTGTTTCCTTTTCTGTGCTAAAAGTCTCACCACTTGGCTGTTCTGTGTACTCCCCCAAATGGATCACCCACTGATGACTAGGAACTCAAGATTCGTGAGCTGTAGACAGGTAGTAAATGCCACTAGCCTTCTATTGCCATAAACTCTGGACCTGCTTTAATGACCACAACAGGTGTGCTGACTTTGTGTGCTCTCATGAAATCCTCTGTAAATTAACACACTGTGAATCTATTCTTCACCTGTAAAAATAATGGCACACCTGAAAAAAACTGAGAAGTAATAATGATTTTACAATATAAATGTTTTGTGAACTATAGGCAGTCGGTGAATACTGACTTGGCTCATAATCAACTTAACCTACTTGTAAAGTTGTTCCACTGCAGTTCAAATACTTCCAAAAATAATACATAAGATAAATTATATCTCACCATGGCAAGATGTGTAGTTTGAGAATAACTTTAGCTTTTGGACATTGGGCCATTCAAATTGCTCCAAAAATAACAAAAGAATCTTAGTTTTAAATCCTTTCTTAGGTCATTATTTCTTGACTAACATACAAAGTAGATGCATCACTGTTTTATCGACCTGTTTTGGAGTGGTAAAATAGAATAGTTAAATTTGTTTAAAATTTACTCTATATCTCATATAGTCAGACATGTATGCACAGATCAAAACCACATACTATACTCATTCACGACCAGCAACTTTGTGACCTGTTTTTTTCACCATTAGAAGTTAAAATTTAATTAAAAGTGCTGTACTTTAAAGTGCTATGCTGAAGTTAAATTCAGCTTTGTTGACCCATTCACCTGCCAATTTCTTAATTACATGTTACAGTTTTGTAAAGTTTGCCGTTTATTCAGTTCACACATAGTAACTCAGATGACTTTGGGACTAGTGTGTGAGTAATGACAAATAGATGTGTAGGTTTTGTTCCCATCGGTGGCTGCATGATTACTTGTTGAGCAAATTGCATCCCTTCCTTTCCACCCACACCCTCCTTCCCCCTCATTTCTTGGATATTGGTAATATGTGTGCTTCTGAATGAAATTTATAATATTAAAAAAGTAATTCACAGTTTTTCCTTTTTTCTAGTTGGAAAGCCAAAACTTCCTTGCAGAAAACAGTGCATCTGTTTACATTAAAAAAGTAGAAGCCCGTATAAATGAAGAAGCAGAAAGAGCAAAACACTATCTTGATGAGTCCACAGAAACCAGGATTGTAGAAGTCGTTGAAGAAGAACTGATAAAGAAACACATGAAGACGATTGTAGAAGTAAGTTATTACCTGAAATGTATGAAGTTTTGTGGTCTACAACTGGATCAAAATAATAAAGTTGTGTTAATAGTTGGGCATAGCAGAGCTTCAAAAGGCAGAAGTAGTTTATTCACCATTTCCCACCACGCATAAGGCTGCTGCTTCAACAGCCATTTAGTACTCAAGTTATTCACGTGATCCTTCTTTAACATACATTTTGAGTCCCCTTTGGATCATCAGAATAGCCTTAGTGCTTTTCTGTAGGCTGCAGTATCACAAATAGTTTGACATTCTGGTATATAAGTTAAACGTGGTGCACAGAGAAACAATGAATATTTCACAATAAGGTTATTGGCCGCAAATAACATCTGTGATAACACAGTAGTAAGAGGCACCTAGAGAACAGAGCAGTACACAGTACTGCTACAATGAAGAGAACAGATAATGTGACGGACCTTGTGCACTGATTGGTGATTGCAGTAATAGGTGCCCTGCAAGCAATCAGTGTTAGTCACTGTGGTATTCTGATCCAGATATATTCATTACAGTCTCTTCAGAATTAAATAAGATATATTTAGCTTCATTATATCCTAAAAAACACAACATGAAGAAATGTGAAACAAAAGCTTGCAAGTCTTCTAATCTTCAAACACACATAATGAGAACATGCACAGTGTGCTGACTGGTACTTATTTCGTTTCAGATGGAGAATTCCGGTGTTGTTCATATGTTGAAAAACCAGAAGACAGAAGATTTGGCATGTATGTATAAACTCTTTAACAGAGTAACTGATGGCCTGAAAACAATGGCTGATTGTGTAAGCCAGTACCTCAGAGAGCAAGGCAAAGCTTTAGTGCAAGAAGAAGAAGGTGGAACAAATGCCATTAACTTTGTACAGGTGTGTTGATAGTAGTAACTAGCAGCATTATGTGAATCAAGTAGCATTCATTATGAGACTGTAGTCCTCCTTGTAATTAGGATTGTTACATTCTTTGCAATGTGTATGGTATTCCAGCTGTCTTGCTTACGAGCTGGAATGAATAGTTATGTACAATTCTTGAAGGATATTTTCTACACTAGGTACTTTACTGTGACTAAGACTTGTCTGCTCTCTGTCAGATTCTTCTTTAGTTCATACTTGCCATCTGTGTTCTTACTATTTATACAGGTGCTACTCTCTTCTCCAAAGGTCTTTTTAATTGTCCTATAAGCAACATCTATTTTTCCCCATATGTTTGCATTCCTTCTCTAGCCATTCCTGCTTTGCCACTATGTCAGTCTCATTCTGTAGATGTCTGTATTCTATGCACAGCCTTACTTATATGTCCAGACATTACAAAGCACAATTATTACATAGTAATAACTATCTCATAGTTTAAACAACTTTAAAACATGTAGTAAGAGCAAATGAATTATATTTGCAGATAAATGGTACTTATCTTGCGAAGTTGGTCTTGGTGTCAGGGCTGGTTCCTGTGTTCCGGTTTAACCCATTGAAAAGATTTTGTCCAGATTGTTTAAATGACAGGTTACTGGAACATTATGTTGCTTTTAACCATTTTGTTTTTTTATTTGCATGTTCTCGAAACATCATTTACCATCACATATTTGACACTTTAACCATGGCCCTTGCTGCTTTCAGAGGGGTGGCTTGTGTACCTCAGCGAAACAGATAGCTGTACCATATGTGCAAACCTCAGTGTGGGGGGTGTGGGGGGGGGGGGGGGGTGTATCTGTTGAGCGGTCAGACAAACGTGGTTCCAAAAGAGGGCAGCAGCCTTTTCAGCACAGTTGCAGGGGGAACAGTCTGGATGATTGAGTGATCTTTCCTTGTAACTCTAACCAAAACACCTTGACGTACTGGTACTGCGAAAGGCTGGCAGCAAGGGGAAGCGACACCCAGGATTTTTCCAGGGGCATGCAGCTCACCTGAATGCTTAAATAATGATGCCGTCCTCTTGGGTAAAATATTCTTAAGGTAAAGTAGTCCCCCATTCAGATCTCCGGGCGAGGACTACTCAGAAGAACATCGTTATCAGGAGAAAGAAAACTGGCGTTCTGTGGGTTGAAGCGTGGAATGTCAGATCCCTTAATCAGGCAGGTACATTAGAAAATGTAAAAAGGGAAATGGTTTAGGTTGAAGTTAGATGTATTGGAAATTAGTGAAGTTTGGTAGCAGGAGGAACAGGATTTCTGATCAGGTGGATACAGGATTATAGATAAGATGTTACGTAGGGGTAATTTAGGAGAAGGATTAATAATGAATAAGAAAATAGGAAAGTGGGTAAGCTACTATGGACAGCTTAGTGAATGCATTGTTGTTGCCAAGATAGGCACAAAGCCCACACTTATCACAGTAGTACTAGTTTATGTGGCAGCTAGCTCCGCAGATGAAGAAGGGATTGAAGAAATGTGTGATGAGATAAAAGAAATTATTCAGACAGTTCTGGGAGACAAAAATGTAATTGCGATGGGGTACTGGAATTTGATAATAGGAAAAGGAAGAGAACGAAAAATAGTAAGTGAATACGAACTGGGAGAAAGGAATGAAAGAGGAAATTGCCAGGCAGCAGTTTGCACAGAGCATAATTAATCATCACTAACACTTGGTTTAAGAATCATGAAAGGAGGTTGATACATGGAAGAGACCTGGAGACACAGGAAAGTTTCAAATTGAATATACTGGTAAGACAAAGGTTTTTGAATCGGATTTTAAATTTTAATAAATTTCCAGGGATAAATGTAGACCCTCAGTGCAATTTATTGGTTATGAACCACATATCGAAACTGAAGAGATTGTGAAAAGGTACAAAATAAAGGAGATGGGACCTGGATAAGTTGAAAGAATGAGAGTTTCAGAGATAGCATTAGGCAACGGTTGACAAGAACAGGGGAAAGGAATGATGATCAGTGGGTAGTTTTGAGGGATGAAATAGTGAAGGCAGCAGCGGATCAAATAGGTAAAATGACAAAATCCATGGATAACACAGAAGATATTGAATTAAATTGATGAAAGGGGTAGGGGAAAAAAAAAGCATCGAATGAATCAGGTAAAAGGAATACAAACACCTAAAAAATGAGATTGACAGGAAGTACAAAATGGCTAAGTGGGGATGGTTAGAGGACAAATGTAAGGATTTAGAAGAATATTTCACTGCGGAGAGGGGGGGGGGGGGGGGTTGGAGGGTGGATAATGCCTACAGGAAAATCAGAGACAGAATAAAGAAAAGCGCTGTATGAATATCAAGAGCTCAGATGGCAAACCAGTACTAAGCAAAGAAGGGAAAGCTGAAAGGTGGAAGGAGTATGTAGATGATATACACAAGAGACGGACTTGAAGGCAATATTATAGAAATGGGAGGTATGATACTTCAAGAATAATTTGACAGAGCATTAAATGACCTAACTCAAAATAAGGCCTCTGGATTGGACGAAATCTCGTCAGAACTGCTGATAACCTTGGGGTAGCCAATCATGACAGAACTCTTCCATCTGGTGCGCAAGATGTATGCGACAGGTGAAATATCCTTAAACTTTAAGAAGAATATAATAATTCCAATTTCAAAGAAAGCAGTTGCTGTCAGGTGTGAAAATCCGTTAGTTTAATAAGTCATGTTTGCAAAATACTAATGTGAATTATTTACAGAGCAATGGAAAAACTGGTAGAAGCAGACTTTCAGGAAAATAATTTTGGATTTTAGAGAAATGTAGGAACATGTGAGGCGATACTGAGGCTATGACTAAGGAGATACGTTAGGGAAAGCAAACTTAAGTTTTTAGCGTTTATAGACTGAGAGAAAGCTTTTGACAATGTTGACTGTAATACTGTCTTTGAAATTCTGAAGGTAGCAGGTGTAAAGTAAAAGGAGTGAAAGGCTATTTACAACTTGCGTAGAAGTTAGATGGCAGTTACAAGAGTTGAGAAGCATGGAAGGGGAGCAGTGGTTGAGAAGGTAGTCAGACAGGGTTGTAGCCTGTTCTTGATGTTATTCAGTCTGTACACTGAGCAAGCAGCAAAGGAAACCAAAGAAAAATTTGGAGTAGGAATTAAAGCTCAAGGAGAATAAATAAAAATCTTGAGGTAATTCTCTCTGAGACACCAAAAGGTTTGGAAGAGCTGTTGAACGGAATGGACAGTGTCTTGAAAGGAGGCTGTAAGTTGAACATCTACAAAAGCAAGACAAGAATTATGGAATGTAATCACATTAAGTGAGGTAATGCTGAGGGAATTAGATTAGGAAATGAGGCACTTCCAGCAGTAGATGAACTTTGTTATTTGGGCAGCAAAATAACTGGTGAAGAATGAAGTAGAGAACATATAAAATGTAGACTGGAAATGACAAGGAAAGCATTTCTGAAGAAAAGGAATTTGTTAACATCGAATGTAGACTTAAATGTTAGGAAGTCTTTTTTGAAGGTATATATCTGGAGTATAGGCATATGTGGAAGTGAAACTTGGATGATAAACAGTATACACAATTACAAAAGAAGAGAATAGAAGATTTTGAAATATGGTGCTGCAGAAAAATGCTGAATGCAAATCACATAACCAATGAGGAAATACTTAATAGGACTGGGGTGACAGTAAATTGGTGCCACAACTTCACCACAAGAAGGGATTGGTTGATAGGACACATTCTGAGACATGAGTTTAATATTGGAGTGAAGGGCGGGGGGGAAGAAGACAACGATGATGACAATGACATTTCACACTTTTCAAATATATGTTGTTCAACATGCTTGAGCCACAAAAAGAACATAATGATCAGAGAACAACATGTACCAAATTCAGTAGATGCTAAATCCACTCTCCTCCATGTTACCATTATCTAACACTGTCTAAGTCAACTCTGACACATTTGTTGCCCAAAATACATTATATTTTAAGAGTCCATCTTCCAGTACCTACTAGAACAGGACATAGTTGAAATTAGTATTAACATGACTATCTTTATTGAAATTATTTTTTCAGGTTTAATTTATATCTTGTTTTCAGAAAATAATTACCTATGTAAAGATATATAGCCTTAATGGTTAATAAAAAAAGGTTGAAAATTTTGGTAGTATGAAAAATAGTAGCTTCCTATTTTCTGTAAAATTGATTTCATTATCAGTAGAAAAATTAGAAATGATGATAGAAATTTTGTTTACGTGAAAACTTAAGCATAACAATATTACATTGACTATAAATATGTTTTTTGATCATTTAATTTGACAGTTGTGATTACTAATTTTTGTGGAACATGCTTCATATTATGAAACAAACTGATACAAATAATAAAAACATATTATCAGAAAAATAGTATACAGATAAAAAATATATAATTCAGTAAGAAAATTAACCTAGCCTGGCCAGAATGTATACCGTATTTACTTGAATCTAAGCTGCACTCGAATATAAGCCGCATCTGAAAAATGAGACTCGAAATCAAGACAAAAAAAATTTCCCAAATCTAAGCTGCACCTGAAATTTGAGACTCTGAAATTCAAGGGAAGAGAGAAGTTTTTGACCCCACCTCGAAATCGAAACAAAGTTGGTCCATTGTAACATGAGACACAATTTAGGTCGAGTTGAAGAAGATACAGCTACAGTAGTTTCGTTCGAGTCATAACCTTAGCAGTTAAGCTTTACCAGGTACCATTGCTATGCGTCAGGCGCTCTGTCCATATTTATACCCGTACCCTTCCTTTCCCCCCCATGAACCATGGACCTTGCCATTGTTGGGGAGGCTTGCAAGCCTCAACGATACAGATAGTCGTACTGTAGGTGCAACCACAACAGAGGGGTATCTGTTGAGAGGCCAGACAAACGTGCGGTTCCTGAAGAGGGGCAGCAGCCTTTTCAGTAGTTGCGAGCAACAGTCTGGATGACTGACTGACCTAGCCTTGTAACACAAACCAAAATGGCATTGCTGTTCTGGTACTGCGAACGGCTGAAAGCAAGGGGAAACTACAGCCGTACTTTTTCCCAAGGGCATGCAGCTTTACTGTATGATTAAATGATGATGGCGTCCTCTTGGGTAAAATATTCCGGAGGTAAAATAGTCCCCCATTCGGATCTCCGGGCGGGGACTACTCAAGAGGATGTCATTATCAGGAGAAAGAAAACTGGTGTTCTACGGATCGGAGCGTGGAATGTCAGATCCCTTAATGGGGCAGGTAGGTTAGAAAATTTAAAAAGGGAAATGGATACCGTATTTCCTCGAATCTAAGCCGCACTTTTTTTCCGGTTTTTGTAATCCAAAAAACCACCTGCGGCTTAGAATCGAGTGCAAAGCCAGCGGAAATTCTGAAAAAAGTTGGTGGGTGCCGCCACAACTTACTTCTGCCGTCGAATATATGTAGCGCTACACAGGCATGCTTTGTAGGCACAAAGATAAATACTGGCGCCAAAACCTCTGCGTCAGTAAATAAATTTAAAAAAAAAAGGTGGAAGACGAGCTATTTTCAATGTACTACGAAAATCCGACTGGCAAGACTGTTCGGGGTGTTTGTCAATATGGCCAACTCTACCTTCGAATTTTTTCGTATATGTGAAAAGAGATGGTTGCTATAATAGGAACTTTTATAAATTGTGCATCACATGCAGTATTCTCGTCACCATAAGAATAATACGCGTATAAACATTTTGCCATGTATTGTTTCATGTTTGCTGCTATCTCATTTAAATCCGGTCTGCCTAATAAACTACGAAACTAGAGTGAGACAACAGCAAACGTGGAAGAATATAAATATCATGTCATGTTTATATTCGTATTATTCTTATGCTTATTAGTGATACAGTCAGAAATGAAGCACGGCAATTGACTAGATTTTTAAATCTAAGATGACTCTAATTTCTGTGTAGAATGTAATGTACTAAAGAGGCGCCTGCAAAGATTTTCAAACGGAGAAAAATTTTCGCTAAACTCTCATTCAGAACATCTTCTATCATACGCAGTCTATTATTTGCTTCTTGTTGATCATTATCAAAGAAAGCAGCAGTGTAAGTAACAACAAATAGCAGTTTCTTGCCATTGTTTCGCTAATGAGACGATTCCTCTTTTTTTTTAAAAAAAAAAAAAAAACCCCGGCGGTAGCGCGCACAAAAGCAAGCCATGCAAGCCAGGCCGTAAACACGCACTATCAGAATGCGACAAACAATGCATGACACAGTACAGTAACGCATTTTCAGCTTAGAGTGACGTAAACACCTTAAACAAAGAAAACTGCGCTTATCAGATCAAAGAAAAATAAGCTATCAATTCAAACCAGACGAAGCACGTGGAAAAGGAAGGGTACCCGTATAAATACGGACGGAGCGCCTGACGCATAGCAATGGCTATCTCGTAAAGCTTAACTGCTAACTTACGACTCGAACCAAACTACTGTAGCTGTATCGTCATTCATTCGACCTAAATTGTGTCTCGTATTACAATGGACCAACTTTGTTTCGATTTGGAGATGCAGCGTATAATTTTTCTCTCCCCTTGAATTTCGAGTCTCAAATTTCAGGTGTGGCTTAGATTCGGGAAAACATTTTTTTCCTCGATTTAGAGTCTCATTTTTCAGGTGCGGCTTAGATTCGAGTGCGGCTTGGATTCGAGTAAATACGGTAGGTTAAAGTTAGATATAGTGGGAATTAGTGAAGTTCGGTGGCAGGAGGAACAAGACTTTTCGTCAGGCGAGTACAGGGTTATAAATACAAAATCAAATAAGGGTAATGCAGGAGTAGGTTTAATAATGAATAAAAAATATCAATGCGGGCAAGCAACTACAAACAGCATAGTGAGCGCATTATTGTGGCCAAGATGGACACGAAGCCCACGCCTACTACAGTAGTAAAAGTTTATATGCCAACTAGCTCTGCAGGTGACGAAGAAATTGATGAAATGTATGATGACAAAAGAAATTATTCAGGTAGTGAAGGGAGACGAAAATTTAATAGTCATGGGTGACTGGAATTCGAGAGTAGGAAAACGGAGAGAAGGAAACATAGTAGGTGAATGTGGATTGGGGCTGAGAAACGAAAGAGGATGCCTCCTGGTAGAATTTTGCGCAGAGCATAACTTAATCATAGCTAACACTTGGTTTAAGAATCATGAAAGAAGGTTGTATACATGGAAGAACCCTGGAGATACTAAAATGTATCAGATAGATTATATAATGGTAAGACAGAGATTTAGGAACCAGGTTTTAAATTGCAAGACATTTCTGGGGGAACCTGTGGACTCTGACCACAATCTATTGGTTATGAACTGTAGATTAAAACTGAAGAAACTGCAAAAAGGTGGGAATTTAAGGAGATGGGATCTGGATAAACTGACTAAACCAGAGGTTGTACAGAGTTTCAGGGAGAGCGTAAGGGAACAGTTGACAGGAATGGGGGAAAGAAATACAGTAGAAGAAACTCTACCATCTGGTGAGCAAGATGTATGAAACAGGCGAAATACCCTCAGACTTCAAGAAGAATATAATCCAATCCCAAAGAAAGCAGGTGTTGACAGATGTGAAAATTATCGAACTATCAGTTTAATAAGTTACAGCTGCAAAGTACTAACGCGAATTCTTTACAGACGAATGGAAAAACTAGTAGAAGCTGACTTCGGGGAAGATCAGTTTCGTAGAAATGTTGGAACACGTGAGGCAATACTGACCCTACGACTTACCTTAGAAGCTAGATTAAGGAAGGGCAAACCTACGTTTCTAGCATTTGTAGACTTAGAGAAAGCTTTTGATAATGTTGACTGGAATACTCTCTTTCAAATTCTGAAGGTGGCAGTGGTAAAATACAGGGAGCGAAAGGCTATTTACAATTTGTACAGAAACCAGATGGCAGTTATAAGAGTCGAGGGGTATGGAAGGGAAGCAGTGGTTGGGAGGGGAGTGAGACAGGGTTGTAGCCTCTCCCCAATGTTATTCAATCTGTATATTGAGCAAGCAGTGAAGGAAACAAAAGAAAAATTTGGAGTAGGTATTAAAATCCATGGAGAAGAAATAAAAACTTTGAGGTTCGCCGATGACATTGTAATTCTGTCAGAGACAGGAAAGTACTTGGAAGAGCAGTTGAACGGAATGGACAGTGTCTTGAAAGCAGGATATAAGATGAACATCAACAAAAGCAAAATGAGGATAATGGAATGTAGTCGAATTAAGTCGGGTGATGCTGAGCGAATTAGATTAGGAAATGAGACACTTAAAGTAGTAAAGGAGTTTTGCTATTTGGGGAGCAAAATAACTGACGACGGTTGAAGTAGAGAGGATATAAAATGTAGACTGGCAATGGCAAGGAAAGCGTTTCTGAAGAAGAGAAATTTGTTAACATCGAGTATAGATTTAAGTGTTAGGAAGTCGTTTCTGAAAGTATTTGTATGGATTGTAGCCATGTATGGAAGTGAAACATGGACGATAAATGGTTTGGACAAGAAGAGAATAGAGGCTTTTGAAATGTGGTACTACAGAAGAATGCTGAAGATTAGACGGGTAGATCACATAACTAATGAGGAGGTATTGAATAGAATTGGGGAGAAGAGGAGCTTGTGGCACAACTTGACTAGAAGAAGGGATCGGTTGGTAGGACATGTTCTGAGGCATCAAGGGATCACCAGTTTAGTATTGGGGGGCAGTGTGGAGGGTAAAAATCGTAGAGGAAGACCAAGAGATGAATACACTAAGCAGATTCAGAAGGATGTAGGTTGCGATAGGTACTGGGAGATGAAGAAGCTTGCACATTATAGAGTAGCATGGAGAGCTGCATCAAACCATTCTCAGGACTGAAGACCACAACAACACAGTGCAATTGATTACAAAATAGGATCAGTGTCAGATGTACGTGGCGGAGAACAATGGAAAAATTGAAAAGTCAATCCAGAAGTTCTGATCTTCTCCTATGCTAACCATTCCTTAAATCTTTGTGGAGTTCATGCATTATGATTTGTTCCCTCAACTGTTTTGGAACTGTAGGGAAGGTATCTAAATTCTTCTCGTAATCTTCATATAGATGAGAATTAGTTGCAGGAAAGGGGGACAGGAAAAAGTTGGAAGTAATTGTCTGATACTTGCTAGAGCACTTATCACAATTGACTTAGTCATAAAAGAATGCATGGAAACAGTTGTGAGCAATTTGGAAGATATGCGAGATCCATTCAAAGCAAACCATGATATTAGGTGTGCAGTGAGCAGTCTCCTTCCAGCTGTAAATTAGTTTTACCTTTTTGACATACATGAATTTTTCGCTCCATTTTAGATGAAGTTAGTGTCGGCCAACAATATCTACAGTTTCCAAAAATGACTTTGGGAAAAGGGCTCTCCAAAATTAAAAACCCTGAATGAGCATTTTGTGGTGGGACGAGCTACAATTATATACAGTGCTGCTACGTTTGGCCGTAAAAAAATGCACTGATATGGACTTTGACATGGACTGACGAGAGAGGAGGGGGTAAATAAAACAGCGCTGGCTGAACTGGCTCATGATATTGGATTGTTGAGTCAAGAAGTAGTTCACCAATCGATGTTTGAATGCAAAAACTAATTTAGACAAGAATTGTCTCAATGATACATGGCCATGAAGGATGTTTGGTCATCCTGTGGTGAATACCAAGGCGTCGCTGTGTTCTATGACAGAGAGCAAAAGAACGAAAGCTCCATATAGTGTTTGATAAACTTTTATTTAACTTGATGTTCATAACTAATCCAAAGCAGTAAATAGTAAAAGTCATTAAGCTAGGCTGAGTCCATATATGCACAGTACTAGCAGAAGCTGGGTGTTGAGGCACAATGAGTAGGCTAGACTAGATAGACCAAGAGGTGCGACTTGCAGTGTCCTTTAACTTGGATCCGTGGTGGGTCTGACTGCAGATTGGCTGTGCAATCACATGATTGTGCCAACTTCAGAACATGGACTGGCTTGGCATGGTATTGATGGTGAACAATACCCCATTCCTGCCCCCCCCCCCCCCCCTCCCCCAAACCTCTTTGCCACCGTTGTGTTCTTCTGCCGCCAGAAATGAAGGCTGGGGTGAGGGTGGGGAGGTAGTCTGGATGCAGATAGCACTGAAGAGGCAGTTGCCAACCTTCATTTGAAAATGGATAGAAACACAGGCTAAAGATACAGTTCAAGGGTGCTTAATCGCACCCAAGAACAGTGCATCTTCTTCCGTTGGTGGAGGTGCAGTGTCGACTTTGTGGTCCACCGCACTCCACCGAATGGCGGCAGAGTGAAGGAAGTCCGAGGTCCATTGCAATAATAGTGACAGCACTGAATTGACAACCAAGGGCTCCATGTAGGGTGCTAGTGGTGCAGAACCCAAGGGAGGTGCAGGAAGCGAAGTCTGTGGTCCCTTTTGTCACTGACGCTGCAAATGAAAAATCTGTGGCAGGATCATGTAACACACAAAATCAAAGTTGATTCTGAAGGTGCTTTTGCAACCTATTGGGACCCTCTACAACATATAGTGAGCGCCACAAGACTCTGGTGATAACGCCTTGTTACCAGTGCCTGCGTCAGACAAAAACAGAGCAAATCATGCCATTAAACTCAGAGCAGTGCAGAGGAGGGACGGACAGCTACAGAGGATGCAACAGCTGAAGTTGTCCATTGTCGGTGTCCAGTATGAAAGCAAGAATCTTCTGGGATATCGAACACCAAATCAGTGCCAGTTGGGAGGTGAGAAAGACTGCCAGCAGTAGAATGCTTAGCTGTTGGTCTGTACACAGTTTCTTACTGATAATTGGAGAGGAGCAGATACCAACACTGCAGCTTTTTCACCTTGCATGGAGCGATTGACTTTGAAGGGCTGAACAATCTCAGCCTGTTAGGAGTGCATGATTTATTTACACTTTAACTCAGCATCTGAGAGGTTTTAAACAACTTCCTGAAATTGGAAAGATGTTCTTCCGGAGGATGACATAAAACTATGATTCTGTCCAAATAGTTCATACAAGAAGGAACCATAGCAGTCAACTGCTTTAAGTAACATTGAACATTGCAGGTGTGGACTGACTGCAAAGGGCAACAGCAGAAATTTAAATGACCCCATGTGGGTGTTGATCACAAAAGCTGGTTGTGACTGTTCATCCAAGGCAAGCTGCAGATAAGTGTCACAGAGATCAGTCTTGGGGAAGAGGTGACCCTGCAAATAAGTGTCACAGAGACCAGTCTTGGGGAAGAGGTGACCTGCACCAGGGTTGTCCATGAGTTTGTCAGGCCCTAAAAAAGGAAGAAAGTCAATCACAGTCTGTGGATTTACCACTGTCTTGAAATCTACACACAAGTGTAATTTGCCATATGGCCACTTCATAAACACAAAATTGGATGTCCAATGACTGGCTGTTACAGGGGAAATCACGCCACTGTCCTGCAAAGAGAAGAGTTCTTGTGCCACTTGATCTGTTATAGCATAAGTGACGAACTATGCTTGTCAAACCCGTGGTTGCACATTGTCTTTCGTGGTAATGCGGGCCTTGAAATTGTTAGCTTTGCCTAGGCTATCTTGGAAAATGTCACAAAATTCAGCAAAAGATCAAACCAATCAATACTAAAAATATTTTCAATTTCATATTAGCACAAAACTGTAAACAATACTTTTTTTTAACATTTACAAAATGTAGCAGGTAGGCTGCAAGCATCTAGGCCAGGAATATCATGACCATCGTTTGCAGAAATAGTTGTATGTGACTTAGCTTGGGCTTGCCTAGCAGTTCGTATATGGGTCTGTTCAAGAGTGTCACAGATGCGCCAGTGCCTACTTGCATACGTATTTTCTGTTTGGCAATCTACTAATGGAAAAAGTTTGACTACTTCACTGTCACCCTTGAGTTTCACTGAGCAGCACTAGAATCTCTACTTCACTTTGAAAATATTGCATTTCCTGATCCATCAGAGAATGTGCAGAGTGCTTGTCAGATATGCGTTTCTGCAAAGAGACAGATTGAACATTTATGTCTCTGCCTGCCACAGTGGTAGTCCTAGCAAGGGCACATCTGCTGCTTTTGTGCCATGAAACATCGAGGCAGGATTTAAACCAGCTAGCCTGCTGCCTAGCATTCTGGTGTTGTTCACGATGCTGCCCTGGCTGTGACTTTGCATTCTGTGGCATGTGAAAATGCAGGGCGCAACTGTTTAACATTACTTTGAGCCACACAAAGAAGAGCAGAATAGTAGTCTACCACAGCACTAATGTTAGTCCTGATGCTCCACTAATTCCAAAACCTTTTGCAAACTAGGGTCAGGATACTTAAGAATCGGTTCATGTTTACAAGGATCTGACACATTGCATAATGGCATTACTAATCTTGGCATCACTACAGTAATGTCTGCACTCATGTTAGAATTTGCACTGCCGTGTAAGTCCTTGTAAGTCAGCACCCAGTGCTTGTGTGTCTAATTGAAATGCCTGCACAAGCGAAAGAATGTGTAATGTGCAGCTGTCACATTAATCTGCTCAAAGTAGTACTTGTCTAGTCCAGCATTTAGTTCATAAGGAACATTTTCAGGGAGTAGGGCTGTGGGGGAAAAGTTTGCAGACCAATCTGTACACTGAAACACCAACTGTTGCGAGAAAATATGGTTGCCTGTCCCTGCCTTCAATGTGATTCCCCTGGAAGTGCGAGGTGAGCTGTGTGTGGTACTCAAACCATTCCTCTTGTTGAGAATCAAATGCGTGGAATGGCAGTGCAGAAACAGGCTCTGCCTGCTGTGGTGGTGCTGTTTGCTAGCATCACTAGCAGTCTGTTTATGGAGTCTGTAAGCTGTTGCAACTGCTGTGTGTGCAACTGAATAATCAGAGTTAATAACAGTTCTGCCTAGGCCCCAGCCATGATCAGTGTGGGAGAAGGGGGGAGGGGGGCAAGCTTGCTTACAAATACAGCACAGCCACTAAGCTATGGTGGGATAATGTGCTAATTAAAGTCACTATACAAAGCATCCTTCAAAATAATACACGATTCAGGGTGAATGTTCTCTAACACAAAACGATGTTAGCACACAGAAGGAATGTGACAGGCAAGCACGGCAAGAAGTAATAAATGCTCTCGTGGAAACCAAAAACAGCAAACCCAATGTTCTTGTCAGGAAGCAAGACAACCAACTGAATGATGTTCCCAATGTTCTATTTTGACTAGAAGTTGGACCACGCAGAAAATAAACATAGTTTTACCTCATCACCAGTTGTTTATTTCTCCCATGGTGGATGCCAAGGAGTTGGTGGCTTCTATGACTGAAAGCACAAGAATGAAATTCACATACAGTGTTTGATATACTTTCAATTAACGCGGTTTCCAGTATCAAGTCCAAAACAGTAAACGTCCTTGAGCGAGGAAGAGTCTGCATATCTGCAACAGTAGCAGAGTCTAAGTGTTGAGGCACAACATTATACTGTACAACAGTATACTGCGAACTAGACTAGACTAGACGAGACAGACAGGGAAGTGTGGTGTGCAGCATCCTTTAAGTCGGCTCCATGGCAGTGCTGGCCGAATGGGCTGATGAGGGCGTGTCTCGTAGCCGGCTGCAGATTGGCTGTGCATTCACATGGTTGCTGCCAACTTTGGCCCATGGACTGGTTTGGCACGGTATTGATGGCGAACAATACCACGAAGGAAATCAAAATTTTACAAATTTTTGAAACTAAATCTATACTTGAAGCTTTCAGTGACGCTCTGGCTTAGCACTGGAGAATCAGGTAGAAATTTGTGGGGAGTTTGATAAGGAACAGGTACTGCAAGAAATAAACAGGTATCGTAGGCACCTGCTTACAGCCGATACAAGTGTGGTTGTTGCTGCTAGGTGGACAGCATAAGAAATCCTTCAACTTATAATTAAATGGGACTTCACTGAATCATTATCCTGTGCATCACTTATAATCCAATACTTCGTCTAGAGAAGTTTTTCTAAACTGAAACTAATAAAAAAAATTTTCTTCACTCTACAATGAATTGAAAATGACTAGCCAATATCGCCATTTTATCAATTGAAAGAAAAGATCCAAATTAAATAGATTTCAACATCATTTGAGAATTTCAGTTAAATGAAGGTGTGAAAACATGTAGCATGTATAGCAGTATCAATAATAACTATCTCGTGCTATGGTTACAAAACTAATGGATATTAAACTAATTATACATGCTTTATTTCCAGACACACAAAACAAAAGGTAATTTCTTTGTTCTATTCTTTATTATTTCTTTGTACTCTACCCGGTGGTCACTGTGCTGCACACTGATTCATATTCTAAGTTTCTCACCTGTGTCTTTAAGTATGTATATTACAATTATTAGAGCATAGAGTAAAATGGTATGTATATTTGATGTTTTTTTGCCAGCCGATTCACATTTTACAAAATGTACGCTACATAGTCCGCAACTTCTAAGCAGTCCTGGGGCCTCATTTTGTTTGCCGCCTCGGGTCTCTGATGGGCTTAGTTCACTGGGCTATTTATATTTCCACCAGTGGTACTGTACTTTCAGTATTTTAATATATAATTGTTATTTCAGTGCACTGGCTTTCAAATCATGTCCATACAGCCATATCAGTAGTGGAAAGACAATACTGCAATATGCCAGTGTGTTAGAAGTGACTTCTGTGTCAGTAATGGCAATAGGAAAGTAAGGACAATGCAACACCCAGTCACAGGGTGGAGAAAATCTCATACCTGGCTGGGAATCGGACCCAGGTCCTTCCGATTAGCAATCTGTTGAGCTTATCCCGCAGCTACTGAGGTGGCCTGCTGTACTATACAATGTCAGATAACAACATTCTGACACCGTGATAAGGCTGTAGTACTGAGCAGCTGAAATACAAGTCTAACATTGAAGAAGTATGCGATAGTTCCCACTTAGTTTTGTGTTTTGTTTGCCCTTGTCTGTAGTGAAAGATAATGCTCCAGACTTTCAAGGCACCCAGAAATTTTATGTTGTTCTATCTGACAAGTCTGTGGAGACTATTTCTGCACTTGTCAGTCCATTACATTTTGGGCTGGGTTCAGTTCCCAAAGTTGTTGAAGGAGACTGAGTTGATTTTCACTGTAAAAAAGGTAAATATACAGATCAACAGGAACATTATGACAACCTACCTAATAGTTGGTTTGTCCATCTTCGGCATGGGTGACGTTGGAGAAATGTTACGGCATGGAAGCAGTGAGGCTTTGGTACGTCTCTGGATGGGGCTGGCACCACATCTGCATGTATAAACTCTGATGCCACATTCAGTCACATTCCAGATGTGTTCAATCAGGTTCATATATGCCAGGTTGGGGGGCCAGCACATCAATGGAACTCACAACTGTTTACTTTGAACCACCCCATCACACTCCTGGCCTTGTCACATGTCACATTATCTTGTTGAAAAGTGCCATTGCTATTGAAACATGATCGTCATCAAGGGGTTTATATGGTCTGCGACCAATGTATGATTCTCCTTGGCCATCGTGGTGCTATGCTCGAGCTCCACTTGACCCATGAATGCCCGCTTGAGTGTTCCCCAGAGCATAAGGGAGCCACCGCCAGCTTGTCTCCGTTCCATGCGTGTGCAGGTGTTGAGGAGCTGTTTCCCTGAAAGACGACGAATTCACACCCCTCCCCATTGGTATGATGAAGAAGGTATCGGGATTCATCAGATCATGCAACACACTTCCAGTGTGCCAAAATTCGGTGTCTGTCATCATGTGCCCATTTCAGTCATAGCTTCAGATGCCGTGGTGTTAACGTAGCCCCATGTATGGGTCATCGGCTGTGGAGGCCCATTGTTACAAGCATTTGGTGCTCTGCACGTTCACACACACTTGTACTCTGCCCAGCATTAAAGTCTGATGTTACTTCCACCACAGTTCACCATCTGCCCTGTTTTACCAATCTGCCCAGCCAAGGACGTCCAACATATATAATGAGGGGTGGCTGCCCAACCCCCATGATGTTGAATGTGGTTTCACCTTGGTTTCGCCAAGTGTTGAAGACACTCACCACAGCACTCCTCGAACACCCGACAAGTCGTGCATTTTCCGAAATGTTTGTGTGAGCTCTTGGGCCATCACGATCTGCCATTAGTCAATCTCGGATAGGTCACACACCTTCCCCATTCTACACACACAGCATGCTCGCTGATGCTACATACACCATGCATGTGTCTGACGAGCATTTGTTCCTTGCCAGGTGATACTGCTATTGCCTGATTGGGTTTATATCGATAGTAGGATGGTGGCCGTGATGTTCTAGCTGATCAGTGTATAGTATCTTCACAGACAGTTGTTATAATGTTGTCACGTTCAGCTTAGTAGGAAAAATCCTTAAAAATGACGTTGCATCACATGTCACATTAATAGAACAGCTGGCTTATGTATTAATAGAACCAAAGAAATCGTACACTGTTACTACTTGCATTCACAAATGTTCATAATTTGTCTACATGTAACAGTGTAATTTATACCTTATTGTTATGTTTGCAATTGTGAAACCCATGCAACAGTTCTGAATTATAAGATTTAAAATTAAAACAGCAGTCAGCCACAAGCATGGATTTAAAAAGGTTATTCAAATTAAAGCCATTGATGGTTTCAGATTTATTGCAAATAATTCTTACATTTTTTCCTTGTTTTCCTGCTGATGTCATGTTTTGTACTCATGACTGGTTTTGTGCACTAAGATAAACAAAAAGTTCTAAGTGAGAAGATTATGAATTTAAACAAAAATTTGGCGTTGAAAATGATTGAAGATCTTTGAAACAGTTCATAATAATGTTAGACTTAACTACACTGAGGTGGTAGTTAATTGTACATGTCACTGCAATTTAACAGCTTAGATAAGAGTCTCTGTTGACTTCAGATGTGCAGAATGAAGGTTTGCATCAGTCTGAGACACATGCTTGGATAGCAAAATTGGCAGTGCACTGTTTGTGGGAAGACAAGGGTCCCAGTTTCAATCCTGGCCAGGCACACAGACTTAACTTGCCTCAGATGATTAGTTTGTTCACAACTAATAGTTAATTATCATAATCATGATCATCATAGTAATAATTTTTCTACTCAAGTAAGTGAGGTGCAGTTGTAGATCATCCACAAATCAGTGATTTGACTTTTCTAAATGTTAAATGGTTTCAGAATAAATGAATACATCAGTTGTAACATTGACGATTTCACTGAACAAACTTGAATGGCACAGTGATAAGGAAATAATCAAGAAATAAATTAAATCTCAGGACTTCCAAAAATGAATCTCTCTCTCTCTCTCTCTCTCTCTCTCTCTCCCTCTCTCTCCCTCTCCCTCCCCCCTTTTTTTTTAGTGAAGTAAAATAGAAGTAAAAGAAAGAGTTATAAATGAGAACTGATTTATGCAATGATTTTTTTAAAAACTTCAAATGGATTTGGGTGTGAATCAGTTCCCTGAGTGTTCAATCAGCACTTGGGATGCTTCTCCATCCATGGCCATGAATTCAAACGTATAAGTGATTCTTACATAAGTGAAACCTGACTAACTACTAAAACTGAAGATTTATTGTGTTTTAAGAATGTTTGTGTAGATGCTCACTGTGTCTGTCAGTGTAGTCTTTGTCCTGTTAGAGATTAGTGCTCAAGATCTAGCATGACAGGCAATATATCAAGAATGCTTTCAGTTGAAACTGCACTGCTTAACCCAGGAAGACATTGCGTTAAACATTTTTTCAGTCCAGAAAGTTGAAATTGATGGGTCATATTGCAGCCAGTCATGAAACATCGTTCATCAGCTTACTAGAAAAAAGAACTTCCCTGTATATACATATCAGTAGAAGTGAAAAGAAGTGGGGATGTGGGGGGAAAAAAGGAGTCTACAAAGCACCTCTGAAGTATTTCTGATACATCAAGTAACTGTTTGTGGGTACTATGTGTATTAGTTTGGTAGCTCTGCTGTTGCATACAACTTGAACACAAGTGGTTTGAGATTATTAAAATACATACTTTTAACAACGAACCTGTTACTTTATTTTATCAAAACCATCAGAGCAACCCTTCTAGAAACAATGCGCTGTTTGTATGCAATATATATTTCCAATATTGTATCCAGCACATCACAGCTTTTTATTTCTGAAATACTCATTATAATTCATAGTTAAATTAAATCAAAAGTGATTTTAATGCATATTTCAGTTTGTGTTAAATTATTTGTAATCTCACTTTTGTTTTGATTTTCAGTCAGAATTTTCTTTTCTTCCCACTGAAATATTTGTTACTGAATTTTTTTTTTTGTTACAGAACTTACTTGACCTGAAGGACAGGTTTGATCATTTCCTTCACAATTCATTTAATAATGATAAAATATTTAAGCAGATGATTGCATCAGACTTCGAACATTTTCTCAATTTGAATCCAAAGTCACCAGAATATTTATCATTATTTATTGATGACAAACTAAAGAAGGGAGTAAAAGGGGTGAGTATCATGTATTGGCACCTATGTATCTTAAACATTAAAATATTTCCGTGTCAAATATTAAACAGCTGTTGTTGGCAGAATTTCTTGTGGAAAATTCACCAGTCATTTTGCTTGTTATGTAGAGTCAGTGTGGTATTTATCTTTCAGAATTGTAGAAGGCAGAGTGTTGATTCGTGAATGATATTCAACAAGTCAAGATAGTTCAGTTGCTGATCTTCCATTAGATAACATAGTTTTATCTCTGGAGCAAACACTGTGGTGTCCATGAGTAATATCACTAAATAAACTACAGAAGGAATATATCATATAAATTATATTATTTTTACATCAGTTCATTAAAAAACATGAACTTCACTCTGTGTTTACTTCCAGATTACAATATATTTGTGAATTAATTGTGTTATTTGTATGTATTAAATCTAGTTTGAAATTTTCTTTGAGGCTACACTGTGCAAATGAATATGATCACTGACTAAAGTAGCATTATACATTTTCATCACATTAAGAATACGCGTAATTGTAAATATAGGTAACCACATGTTGAAATTATATTATTGAATTTCACTTTGTTGTGATGGGTTGAAATCAGTAAAATGGAAAAGAAATGGTCCAAGTTGAGAGCAAAATAGATGGCCAAAAACGTATGACCTAAGACAACCCTGGAAGTGAGATTCTCTCTTGCATGATGACATTTCAAAATTGTGGCTTTACGTGTTACATTACCAGTAATAACCAAACTCCCATGTATAAGACAACTTCAAACACGTGATAAGTTATAAAGTAACTTAATGTATGAAGTATTTGACTCTGTTTGTAGATGGAATACCCTTAGCATGTTTGCTTTATTAGTTTTGGATTATTCATTCACAGACTAATGAAGAAGTAGAAATATTAATGTCTGAAATTTATGCTTAATTTTAAGAAAAGCTAGTTCTTCACCCATCTGTGTTGATGAAGACATATCTCCTGAATTGAAATGTGTCGTACAGTCATATAATTTTGCGGGTACTTCCAGTGGTATATGTAGATAATGTTTGCAAACTGTGTTGTGAATAAAGTTATTAAGGAAATAATAAATAACATGAACAGTGAAACTTGTAGTAAATGATACACTTTTTTTCCTTTCCTGCAGGTGTCAGTGAGAAAAATGTTTTTCAAAGTTTAAAATTATTTGTGAAGTTTGTTGAAAGTCACTAACTGCTTTCATTCTGTAATGTTGGACGAATTTGGTCAGTGTAATTTGCATGCCATGAGTTATGCTGCCTTAAGACATATACACAGTTTATAACTATAATACTCCACTTATTGTGGTAAACCTTTAACATCAAACAAGTAATTTGTGACAGCATTTTAAATTTTTAAATTAGGTCAGTGACTAGATGAGATACTTAAAATCAAATTTGTGTTGCCACTGGAAGCCGTCAGATAGGAGACATTTTAGAGACCAACTACAGAATAGCTACTGAATTTACTGAGACTGTGGGAGGCCAGTAATTACCTTCCATTTTATTTGGTGATGCTTTTTATGAATATTTGCTAAACAATATGTCGTAAATTGGTATTACTAGTTTCCCTTTAATAATACCCAAACCACAAAATTGCGAGCATGTTCACATTTTTTTTTTTTTTTTTTTTTTTTTTTTACCTGACAGACTTTAACAATTGAAGTAGAATGATGTCTTTAAAGCTTTTGCTAGTGGTAGTTCTGCAATAGAGATTAGACTTCCTGCATCTTACAAAGTAATATACATGATAATTAAATGTTGTAAAAATTTTCTCTCGTATATGTACCATTGAAGCTTATGTTTTGTTTATTTTACAGATGACTGAACAGGAAATTGAGATGGTACTTGACAAGACTATGGTCCTTTTTAGGTTTTTACAAGAGAAAGATGTGTTTGAAAGATATTATAAGCAACATTTAGCCAAAAGATTATTGCTTAATAAATCAGTTAGTGATGATAGTGAGAAAAACATGATCTCAAAGTTAAAGGTACTGTATTCTTCATTCTGTAATTCTTGTCTTCTTGTAATTGGAATGCTGTTAAAATTTGTCTGCTTTGTTAATTCGATGCTGAGCTGCTGTGCATTTTTGTTTGTTAAAATAATTGTAATATAGCATTTCTTTTCCTACCATAACTTATTTTTCAGATTTTCTGTCCTGTGACAAACATTACAATAAATTGTGTAGAGCTTCCTTTACTCCACATATTCGTTGTTACATCACTAAGCTTCTCAGCATTTCCAATGTGCACCAATGGTAAGATTCTAGATTTTCTTGAAAAATACATCCTCCTCATGAAAGCTGTCCGTAGTTTTCTGTTGATTCCTTTACCATGGGCTTAGTGGGGGGAGGGGGGGGGGTGTCGGCTTGAAACAGTTCTTCTCTTCCAACACAGTACCAGAGGTTTAACACTTCACTCATTAACTGATGTAGTGGTGTTAAAAATTAGCACAAAGGTTAAGTGAGAGTTAGTCCTCAAGGCTCAGTCTTTCATTGCGTAGAATGGAGTTTTGCTCTTTCTGGCAGTAGTATATTAAATAAATTCAGAAAATTGATGCGAGTAGTTTTCCGGTAATCTATATATATATGGCTGGAAATTCACTGTGTTCGTCTCAGGTGATGAAAATATTGCATGCCAGCGGCTAGACACATCAACAGAACAAGCATTCAACTTGAGGATGCCGTACAAAACACATCAGCTGTTCCAGTTTTATGAACTGGAGAAATTTTTATCTTAATGCATTACTGTAATAAGTTTATTAGTCTCAAGAACAGTGTAACACTACGGATATAAAATATGATGAACAGATTCCATGATGGCAATAAAGTTTTTGACAGTTTGTTACAATAACTCCCAATACGAAGGATTCCACTGTGGTCTTGTGATTGCTTCTCTGTCTAGTAATCCAGAAATCCTGCTTCTGTCCCAGCAGTGATGTAATTTTTGAGTTAAAATCATCAGCTAATGTGGCTGGAGACTTCTGTTGTAAGGAGTTAGCTTCATTTTGCCAATGATCTTGTTAAAATAGGGCAGATCAGCAGATAAGTTTCAGGGCACACTCCTACCCTTTGGGTGGGAAAGTGCTGTAAATGTAGAATAATCAACAACAGTCAATGATATGAGGATGCAGAAGACAGTGGGTTCATTGCTTTAAAGATGGACAAATTTAGGGTAATATCAGTAGTAGAGGGTGTGCGTGAGGTAAACATATAATAATATAAAGTATATTACTTGATACACAATTGAGATATATATTGGTGGTTTGCTTCTACATGTATGGTAAATCGAAAGGTTTTCTGTGTTTTCTTGTGGTAGTTAGTACCACATGCACTTATGCGTATCTCATTTGTTCATGAAAACTTGCATCAGTAGCCTTGTACATTATGCAGAACATGTCCTACTCCCCCCAGGGGGTCCACAACTCTTTTGTGGATACGTGCGTAGCGAGCACGGGACCCCGAGCTAATGTGGCCCTCCTTCCTTTCCGAGCTGCATACCCTCCCTTTCCGCATCCTTCCCCGTCCCCCATCTTCTCCCCCCCCCCCCCCCCCCCCTCACCTCTGGCTCTTTCCTTCCCTTTCTCCCCCTCTGGGAGTATGGTTTGTGCCTACGTCCGGAGACGGACACTTCTAAATGTACCGCATTCTTCGCCTTCCTTGCTTGTATGTCTTCATCCTTCCTTTGTCCTTCTCTTTTCCTTACCTCTTCTCTTTACCCTTTTCTCCGCTGCGGCGTTTGAGACCTCTCTTCTTTCCTTTCCTTTCTCTTTCTTCCTCCCTGTGTGTGTCTGAAGGCCGACCCACGCACTTCCATGCGTAGCCGGTGACGGGGTAACGCGTAATTCCCCGCCCCGGGTAGACAGGTAGGACACGTACGTACCCCCTGGTAACGGCCAGGCCCAGGGAGGGGTGATTACTCGAGCTGATACCTTTCGAAAATGCCGATTGGTCCCTCCGTCCGTTTGTCGGGAGGTGTGACCTGAGGTGTGAACAATCACCTAAGGCGGGAGTGCCCTCAGAGAGGGCCCCCACAAGGGAGGAGCGCGCCATCGGAGACGCCGGTAATCATGGGGGATTCTTCCGCAATGGTTTCCTCACCTTCCACTATGTCTGCTCACAAACGTAAGTTCACTGAGTCTCAGCCACAGTCAGTTCTTCCATCGTTGCCACAGTTCCTTGTTGTTTCTCGGTTTGACGACGGTCACGACTTCTCCACGGTCAACCCTTTCATTATTCAGAAAGGTGTCGACGCAATTGCAGGTCCTGTAAAGTCTTGTTCCGGATTACGGAATGGCACCCTGTTGTTAGAAACAGTCAGTGCCCTCCAGGCACAAAAATTGCTGCGTACCTCACTACTACACACCTTCCCTGTCCGGGTGGAACTGCACCGTACTTTAAATTCCTCGCGTGCAGTCGTTTATACACGCTCCCTCGATGGATTGTCTGACGAAGAAATTCAGCACTACCTGTCTGACCAGGGCGTAACGGCTGTTCATAGGGTTATGAAAAGGATTGACACAAACATCATTCCAACCCGCACTGTCTTCTTGACATTTAACAAAGTTCAACTCCCATCGAAAATCAAAGCAGGCTATGAGATAATTTCCGTTCGCCCTTACGTCCCAAACCCTACGCATTGCTATCGGTGTCAGTGGTTCAATCACACCAGCCAGTCCTGTTCCAATCCGGCCAAATGTGTTGCATGTGGCAAGGATGCCCATGAGGGTGCTTGTCCACCTCCATCCCCTCGCTGCATCAACTGTATGGGTGACCACGCTGCTTCCTCTCGAGATTGTCCCGTTTTTAAGGACGAAAAGCTCAGCCAGGAAATTAGAGTAAAGGAAAAGGTGTCGACCTTTGCTGCTCGAAAATTATTCGCCAGTTGACAGCCCACCGTGCCTCAGAAAGGAAAATACAGCACTGTCCTTGCTTCTCCTCGGCCAACAAAGGAGGCGGCCACGCAGACTTGCGACCTCACCTTTAGTGCCACGGTCGTCAGATCGGCCAGCGCAAAGATCGCCCATTCAACCTCACCACTTTCGCCTGCCCACTCTCTGGCTCACCCTTCGTCGAGTTCTGCTAAATCTCGAGCCCAAAAGTCAGACACCAAGACTTCGAAAAAAGAGCATACTCGTGAAGAGTTTTTACGTACGGCAACTTCCCAACCATCGGTTCCTCCTTCCTCTAAACATCATACTTCCAAGAAGGCTACAGAGAAACCCAGTTCCTCTCCTTCTCCGCCAAGGCGTGTCCCATCTACAGCACCACCTGGCGGAAATCGCCCTCGGCCGTCTTCTGTGTTGCCGAGGTGCACTGCTGGCGGCCGATCAACCAGCCGATCGCTGGTGGCAGGAACTGCTCCTGACCAACCTATGGATCAGGATCTTCTGCCTTCGGCTGAATGCCATTCCATGCTGTTGGTCGCAAGCTCAGAGCAGTCGTTGAGTTGACAGCGACCTTGGTCACATTCCTCCATTTTCTGTTCACCCTATGTCCATTATCCACTGGAATATCCGCGGTATTCGAGCCAATCGGGATGAATTGTCGATCCTCTTACGATCCTACTCGCCGGTCATCTTCTGTCTTCAGGAAACAAAGCTGCGTCCCCATGACCACTTTGTTCTCCCTCATTTTCAGTCCATCCGATATGATCTCCCCTCTGTTGAAGGCACTCCAGCACATGGAGGACTCATGATTCTTCTCCATGAAACTCTCCGTTATCACCCAATCCATTTAAACACTTCCTTCCAAGCTGTCGCCGTCCGTCTTTCCCTTTCCGGATACACGTTCTCTCTTTGTACTGTATACATTCCATCGTCCACACCAATGGCACGAGCTGATCTCCTTCATCTTCTTGGTCAGCTTCCACCCCCATATTTGCTGGTTGGGGACTTCAATGCCCACCACCCGCTTAGGGGATCTCCACATCCTTGTCCACGTGGCTCACTATTGCTAGACGTTTTCCACCAAGCGGATCTAGTCTGCCTCAACACTGGGGTCCCCACATTTTTGTCTGCCTCCACGACAAATTTATCTCATTTGGACCTTGCGGTCGGTACTGTACCGCTAGCTCGGCGCTTCGAATGGTTCGCCCTTGATGATACACACTCGAGTGACCACTTTCCATGTGTTCTTAGACTGCAGCCTCAACTGCCATATATGCGCTCGCGACGCTGGAAGTTTGCCCAAGCCGATTGGACACTTTTTTCGTCTCTAGCGACATTCGATGACCGTTGCTTTCCCAGCGTCGACGATGAGGTCACACATGTTACCGACGTTATTCTCACAGCTGCGGAACGTTCAATACCACGCACCTCCGAATTGCCCCGGCGCCCCCCAGTTCCTTGGTGGAACGAGGCATGCCGTGACGCAATACGTGAGCGGCGACGTGCTCTTCGCCTTTTCCGTCACCATCCAACTTTGGCCAACTGTATCCGATATAAGCAGCTCCGTGCGCGATGCCGTCGCGTCATCCGTGATAGCAAGAAGGCAAGCTGGAAATTCTTTATTAGCTCATTTAACACCTTCACTCCCTCCTCGGAAGTTTGGAGTCGGCTTCGACGGTTCTCAGGCGCGCCTAGTTTCTCCCCGGTCTCTGGGCTCACTGTCGCGCATGATACCTTAGTGGACCCTGTCGCAATTTCTAACTCATTGGGTCAGCACTTTGCTGAGATTTCGAGCTCTTCAAATTACCCGCCAGCGTTTCTCCCGAAGAAACGTGCAGCGGAAGTGCGACATCTTGCTTTCTCCTCTCAAAATCACGAAAGCTACAATACTGTTTTCTCCATGCGGGAACTCCAACATGCCCTCTCTTCTTCGCGCTCCTCCGCCCCAGGACCGGATGGTATCCATGTCCAAATGTTGCTGCATTTATCAACCCATAGCCTGCGTTACCTCCTTCGCCTTTATAATCGAATTTGGACCGACAGTACCTTTCCCAAGCGATGGCGGGAAGCTATTGTCGTTCCCATTCCGAAACCTGGAAAGGACAAACATCTCCCCTCTAGCTATCGCCCCATTTCTCTCACGAGTAGTGTCTGTAAGGTTTTGGAGCGTATGGTGAATTACCGTTTAGCTTGGTGGCTGGAATCCCGCAGTCTTTTAACACCAGCCCAATGTGGATTCCGAAAGCATCGTTCTGCCGTTGACCATCTTGTTGCTCTCTCCACTTATATCATGAACAATTTTCTCCGGAAACGCCAAACGGTAGCAATATTTTTTTGATCTGGATAGAGCATACGATACCTGTTGGAGGACAGGCATCCTCCGCACACTGTTCTCTTGGGGCTTTCGAGGCCGGCTGCCCCTTTTTCTTCGCGAATTTATGGCAGAGCGCACATTTAGGGTGCGGGTGAACACTACTCTCTCCCGTACTTTCTCCCAAGAAAACGGGGTACCCCAGGGCTCCGTGCTGAGTGTTGTACTGTTTGCCATCGCCATTAATCCAATTATGGATTGTCTCCTTCCTGATGTCTCGGGCTCCCTCTTTGTGGACGATTTTGCGATCTACTACAGCTCTCAATGGATCAGCCTTCTTGAACGATGTCTTCAAGGATGTCTCGATCACCTCCACTCTTGGAGCATCGAAACCGGCTTCCGTTTTTCTCCCAGTAAGACCGTTTGTATTAATTTTTGGCGACGTAAGGAGTTTCTTCCGCCCTCCTTACATCTAGGTCCTGTCAACCTTCCGTTTTCAAACGTCGCTAAATTCTTGGGTCTTATGTTTGACAGAAAACTGTGCTGGTCCTCCCACGTTTCCTATCTTTCAGCTCGCTGTCTGCGATCCCTTAACACCCTCCGTGTCCTGAATGGTACCTCCTGGGGAGCAGACCGAGTGGTCCTTCTCCGCCTCTATCGCGCCTTAGTGCGCTCGAAACTGGACTATGGAAGCATAGTCTACTCCTCTGCTCGGCCGTCTGTTCTTCGGCGTCTCGGCTCTATCCACCACCGTGGATTACGTTTAGTGTCTGGAGCTTTTTACACCAGCCCTGTGGAAAGCCTTTATGCTGAGACTGCTGAACCTCCACTGTCCAATCGGCGAACAGTCCTTCTGAGTCGTTATGCTAGCCATCTGTCTTCCCTGCCTGCTAATCCAGCCCATGACATTTTTTTTGACGCCTCCTTTGATGTAGGGTATGCAGGCCGCCCCTCCTCCCTACTACCACCGGGAGTCCGCTTCCGTCAACTGCTCCATTCTCTTTCCTTCCGCTTTCCTAAAACCTTCTTGTCAACTTGGGGTACAGCACCGCCTTGGTTCTGTCCCCGGATCTGCCTGCTCCGGGACCTTTGTCGATTTCCCAAGGATGGTACCCCTTCACTTGTTTATCGTGGGGCATTTGCTGCTGTATGTGCACAAATGACAGACGTCACATTTATTTACACCGACGGCTCGAAAACATCGTTAGGTGTAGGGAGTGCCTATATTGTTGGCGACACCCCAAATCACTTTCGGCGTCCCAATCAGTGTTCGGTTTATACTGCGGAGCTTTACGCTGTTCTCCAGGCAGTCCACTACATCCGCCGCCATCAGCGGATACAATATGTTATCTGCTCAGATTCTCTCAGCTCTCTCCTCAGTCTCCAAGCTCTTTATCCTGTGCACCCTCTGGTCCACCGGATTCAGGACTGTCTGCGCTTGCTCCACCTGGGGGGCGTCTTGGTGGCGTTCCTCTGGCTCCCGGGACACGTTGGTATCTGTGGAAATGAGGCGGCCGATATTGCAGCCAAGGCTGCAGTCTCTCTTCCTCGGCCAGCTCTTCATTCGATTCCCTTCGCCGATCTACGGAGCGTTCTATGTCGACGCATTGTTCATTCATGGCACTTGCATTGGTCGACACTTACCCATAATAAATTGCGGGACATGAAAGCTCTTCCTTGTGCTTGGACCTCTTCCTCCCGAACGCGTCGTCGGGAGGAGGTAATTGTAGGTAGACTCCGGATAGGGCACTGTCTTTTTAGCCATCGACATCTTTTAAGCGGCGATCCTCCCCCACTCTGTCCCCACTGCTCTCAGCTGTGGACGGTAAGACACCTTTTAATTGAGTGCCCCTATTTTAATCCGTTACGCTCCCGTCTAAAGCTATCGCCTGATATATCGTCGATTTTAGCAGATGACACGCGCTCAGCCGACCGCGTTCTCAAGTTTATTAGTGCCAGTGAAATGACGTCAGTCATTTGAAGCTTTTTTTGGGGACAACCAACCCCTTTCTGTAGTGGATTTTTAAGCCTTCCTTCTGCTTTTAGTTTCTCCAATTTTATGACTTTCGTTCCCATTACTGCTGGTTTTCAATTTCGGTTTTTTACTGTTTCCTAAGTCACGGACCGGGCGCTAATGACCATAGAAGTTTTGCGCCCCCCCCCCCAAAAAAAAAAAAAAAAAAAAAAAAAAAAAAAAAAAAAAAAAAAAAACGTGTCCTACGAACTGATCCCTTCTTCTAGTCAAGTTGAGCCACGAATTCCTCTTCTGCCCAATTCTATTCAGTACCTCCTCGTTAGTTACGTGATACACCCACCTAATCTGCAGCATTCTTCTGGAGCACCACATTTCGAAATCTTTTGTTCTCTTATTGTCTAAACTAGTTATCGCCCATGTTTCACTTCCATACATCGCTACACTCCATGCAAATACTTCCAGAAAAGACTTCCTGATGCTTAAATCTATCCTGGATGTTAACAAATTCCTCTTCTTCAGAAACTATTTCCTTGCCATGGCCAGTGTACATTGTATTTGCTCTCTACTTCAACCATCATCAGTTATTTTGCTCCCTAAATAGCAAAACTCCTTTACTACTTTAAGTGTCTTATTTCCTAATCTAATTCCCTCAACATCACTTGATTTAATTTGACTACATTCCATTATCCTCATTTTGCTTTTGTTGATGTTCATCTTATATCCTGCTTTCAAGACACTATGCCTTCCATTCAGCTGCTTTTCCAGGTACTTCACTGTCTCTGACAGATTTACAGTATCATCGGCAAACCTCAGAGTTTTTATTTCTTCTCCATGTATTTTAATTCCTACTCCAAATTTTTCTTTCGTTTCCTTCACTGCTTGCCCAATATACAGATTGAATAACATCGGGGATAGGCTACAACCCTGTCTCGCTCCCTTTTCAACCACTGCCTCTCTTTCGTGGCTTAAAATCTTATAACTGCCATCTGCTTTCTGTACAAATTGTAAATAGCCTTTCGCTCCCTGTATTTTACCCCTGCCACTTTCAGAATTTCAAAGAGAGCATTCTAGTCAACATTGTCAAAAGCTTTCTCTAAGTCTACAGATGCTATAAATGTAGGTTTGTCTTTCCTTTACCTGTCTTCTAAGATAAGTCATAGGGTGTTCTTACGTTTCTACGAAATCCAAAGTGATCTTCCCCGAGGTCGTCTTCTACCATTTTCTCCATTCGTTGGTAAAGAATTCATGTCAGTATTTTGCAGCTGTGGATTATTAAACTGATAGGTTGGTAATTTTCACACCTGTCAGCACCTGCTTTCTTTGGGATTGAAATTATTATATTCTTCTTGAAGTCTGAGGGTATTTCACCTGTCTCATACATCTTGCTCACCAGACGGAAGAGTTTTGTCTGGCTGGCTCTCCCAAGGCTATCCATAGTTCTAATGGAATGTTATCTACTCCCAGGGTTTTGACCCAAGTCTTTCAGTGCTCTGTCAAATTCTTCACGCTGCATCATACCTGC
Organism: Schistocerca serialis cubense; assembly: GCF_023864345.2. NCBI lineage: Eukaryota > Metazoa > Arthropoda > Insecta > Orthoptera > Acrididae > Schistocerca > Schistocerca serialis. The sequence goes on along the minus strand of NC_064639.1, from coordinate 536,509,294 downwards.
CAACTCATCTACGCCCTCTGCCACTTCCATAATATTGCCCTCAAGTACACTGCCATTGTGTAGACCTTCTATATACTCCTTCAACCTTTCTGCCTTCCCTTCTTTGCTTAGGACTGGTTTTCCATCTGAGCTCTTGATATTCATACAGGTGTTTCTCTTTTCTCCAAAGGTCTCTTTAATTTTCCAGTAGGCATTATCTAACTTACCCGTAGTGATATATGCTTCTATATCCTTACAGTTGTCATCCAGCCATCCCTGCTGAACCTTTTTGCACTTTCTGTTGATCTCATTTTTGAGACATTGATACTCATTTTCACCTACTTCATTTACTGCATTTTTATATTTTCTCCTTTCATCATTTAAATTCAATATCTCTTCTGTTACCCATGGGTTTCTACTAGCCCTCATCTTTTTACCTACTTGATCCTCTGTTGCCTTCACTATTTCATTCCTCAAAGCTACCCATTCTCCTTCTACTGTATCTCTTTCCCCTGCTCGTGTCAGTCGTTCCCTAATGCTCTCTCTGAAACACCCAACAACCTCGGGTTCTTTCAGCCTATCCATGTCCCATCTCCTTAAATACCTACCTTTTTGCAGTTTCTTCAGCTTTAGTCTACAATTCATAACCAATAAATTGTGGTCAGAGTCCACATCTGCCCCTGGAAATGTCTTAAAATTTAAAACCTGATTCCTAAATCTCTGTCTTACAATTATATAATGTATCTTAAACCTTTCAGTGTCTCCAGGCCTCTTCCACATATACAACCTTCTTTCATGATTCTTAAACCAGGTGTTAGCTATGATTAAGTTATGCTCTGTGCAAAATGTGCCATGTAGACTAGACAGCAGAAAGAGTTTTGTATGTGTTTTCTTATGGTGCTAAAGTCCGTTACGCTGGAGCATTTTTGTATTAGGCACAAATACTGACGGCAACCAACTGATGATGTTCCCACTTAACATAGCCATGAAGAAATGGGTCAAATGCTTTGGTAAACTGAGAGTTTGCTTTCAGTGTGGTGCCAACATGCCAAGCACGCAGAACTGGAGGCTACTTTTGAATTAATCTGTACGTCCTTCCAGCAGAGCCCTCATAAGTCAGCCCGAAATGCAAGTAGGCAGTTTTTTCCACAGTACACAATATTGTGCCTGTGGGCGAACAAATTGCAGCATAAAATCAAGCCTGAGGACAGGCCAAGATGGAAGGCTTCACTGAGACAGTCTGGCAAAAATGGATGAAAACAAGGTATTCCTCATTTTCACCTGTTTCTAGGATGAGACTGCATTCCACACTTCCAGCATGGTAAACATGCACAATATACATCTACTTGTATGGAATGTAAACCACTGTGAAGTGCATGGCAGTGGGTACATCCCATGTCAGATTCTACACTGAAATTGTAGCTGGGTTAGTCCCTCTTCTAACTATAACATTACAGGTAGATTTCTACCATAGATTCACCAAACAAAAAATCATGGAAGAACGACAGGTCAACCATTTTTACAAGAAAGTAATAGAAGTGATCCACATAACTACCATCCAGTATCCCTGATACTAATTTTTTTGTAGAATCTTAGAACATATTCTGAGCTCAAACATAATGAGGTATCTCTAACACAATGAACTACTCCACACTAACCAACATGGATTTCAAAGACATCAATCATGCACAACCCAACTCACTTTTCTTCGACATACTGAAAGCTTTGGATCAAGGCAGTCATATAAATGCACCAATTATTTGGATTTCTTCCTGTTTCATTCACATGTGTAGTGCAGGAAAAATGATTGTTTAAATGTCTGTGTGTGTTCTGTAATCAATCTAATCTTGTCTTCACAATCCTTTTGTAAGCAATAAGCAGAAGGTTGTAGTGTATCCCTAGAATCATCATTTAAAGCCGGTTCTTGAAACTTTGTAAGTAGGCTTTCTTGGGATAGTTTCCATCTGTCTTAGAGTCTGCCAGTTGAGTTTCTTTGGCATCTCTGTGATACTCTCCCATGACTCAGACAAACCTGTGACCATTCATGCAGCCCTTCTCTGTATATGTTCAATATCCTCAGTTACTCCTATTTGTTACGGATCCCACATGCTTTAAACTATATTCCAGAATATATCGCATGAGTGATTTTTAAGCACTCTCTTTTGTCGACTGATTGTGTTTTCCCAGTATTCTACCAATAAACGGAAGTCTGGCATCTGCTTTACCCATGACTGAGCCTATGTTATGATTCCATTTCATATCTGAGGTATTGTAGATGTTAGTCAATTCCAGCTGTGACTTATTGCTACTATTGTCATAGGGTACCATGTTTTTTTCATTTTGCGAAGTGCACAATTTTACATTTCTGAACATTTATAGCAAGCTTCCAAGCTCTTCACCACTTAGAAGTCTTATCAATATCTGACTGAATATTTACACAGCTTCTTTCGAATAGTACTCCACTATAGATAACTGTGTCATCTGCAAGAAGTCTGAGGTTACTATAATGTTGTGTGCGAGGTCATTAATATAAAATGGGAACAGCAAGGTTCCCAACATGGTTCCCTGGGTCACACTCAAAGTTACTTGTATATCTGATGAATACTCTCCATCCAAAATAACACTGTCTCCCTACCAAAAAATCCTCAGTCCAGTCACAAATTTCTCTTGACAGTAAGTGCAGATGTGATACTGAGACAAATGCTTTTTGGAAATAAAGAAATACTGCATTTATCTGACTGCCTTAATCCAAAGATTTCAGTATGTCATGGAAAAGTGAGTTGGGTTGTGCATGATCGATGTCTTTCAAATCCATGTTAGTTAGCGAGGAGTAGCTCATTGTGTTAGAGATACCGCATTACGTTTGAGCTCAGAATATGTTCTTAAAAAATATATCAGTATCACGGATATTGGATGGTAGTTACGTGGATCACTTCTACTACTTTCTTGTAAAAATGGTTGACCTGTAGTTCTTCCATGATTTTTTGTTTGATGGATCTATGGTAGAAATCTACCTGTAATCTTATAGTTAGAAGAGGGACTAACCCAGCTACAATTTAAGTGTAGAATCTGACATGCATTTCATCGGGCCCTGGAGCTCTGTTCAGTTTTAACTTCAGCTGTTTCTCAACACCATTGACACTACCACCTATTTCACTCTCCAGTGATACAAGAATTAAGTTGGGGTAATTCTTCTGGGTTTTCTTATGTAAAGGGACGTTTGAAAGTGAAGTTACGCATTTCAGCATTTGCTTTGCTACCCTCTGTTTCAGTTCCTGCCACTAACAGCTGTTACATACAACCATAATTTTTTCGTGTTTTGTGAAAGATTATTTGACTATATTCTGCTACAGTAGTAATTTAAGGCTTCACGCATTGCTCTCTTGACTTCCAAATGCATTTCATTGAGAATGTCTGCATCCACAGTACTAAGCTTTTACACCTACAATTCAGTAGTATGTGTTTCTTTAGCAGTTTCTTTACAGTGCCTGTGTACCATGATGGTTCCCTCCCATTATGAACTGTTCTACTGTGTACATATGTTCAGTGCTGCCTGGTTAACTATTCTTTTAACCTTAGTTCCTCTATGTGCTCCTGTCCTGGGCTGTGAGCTTAAAGTTTCTCATTGAGAAACAGCACTACTTTTTTTTTTTTTTTTTATCTAATTCACTGAATGACCTACTGAAAGAGGTCAGGTCTCTTTGTTGCTAGTAGATCTAATATATTTCCATCATGAGTGGTGTCCCAAACTACCTGTTGTAGGTATTTTTTGGGAAGACATTTAGTAATGTTTCACAGGATGTCTTGTCACGTCCACCACTAACTAAACTTCAATTTTTCCAGTTGACTGTTGGATCATTAAAGTCTCCACCAGTGATTACAGTATGATTGGGGAACTTGTGGAGAAGCGAACTGAGGTTTTCTCTAAATTTTTTGGTTACATCAGGATGCGAGTCTGGTGATCGATAGAAGGATCCAATTATCATTTTATGCCCACCTTTGATACTGAGTGTTGCCCAGGCAATCTCACATGCAGTTTCAGTTTTAACTAGATGGATTTGAGTTTCAGGTCTACTGTGACAAATATACCAACTCTATTTCCACTAATCTTTCCTTTCAGTATGCAATTTCAGGTTTCAGCCAGCGTTCTCTCTGTGAGCTTCACTGCTTTTCAGGAGTGCTTCAAACGCTTGTCATTTTGTAGGGAATGCTTCAGCAATTAACTATTAGGATTTTTCTTTTGGATCTTGCCCTTATTCTTCTGGGTTTCTTACAGCTGTTGTTGTCTGAACTAGCTGGAGAGTCATGTAATCTAAAGAACCCTTGTGTGCACCCCACACACAGTCAGCTACATGGATAGTGGCTTCTGATGTGTACTGCACACATGATCCATTTAGGGAGGACAATAAAGTTCTGAACTCTATGGCGCAAGTACAGGAAGCCGCAGTCTAGCTTGTCAGTTGCCACATATGGGGAACTGAACCCTCCACCCCTCCCCACATCGTGATAAGTGTGCAAGTGTGACTCTCTGAAAGTGAATGTGTGGTTTGGATTGTTGAAGGGCAGAGTCATTGAGATGTATTAGGTGTTTAAAAAAGCATTTTGAGTTACCATACTTGTAGAACAATTCGGTCAATAAATATCTCAATTGCTTCTCAACTTATTATATTTTATACTATAATACATTTAATCTAAACACTCTTTAAAAGAAAGTGGCACCTTTAACATTTATTTCAGCTTGTATTGATAACTGTATTACCTGTTGTTTGAGAAGTACTGACCCAAAAGATAGTGGAGCGTCTGTGGGTTAGTGGCTTATGCTCTTGAAGCCAGTGTGTCATTTTATCTGTGCTTCTGCAAACAAATGGAAAATTTTTGTAAAATATTGCCTCGTTCATGTGGGTGCACAGGAGGCAGACTACTGTGTGATCATATATAGGTGAAACTATGTAGGGGCAGAAAATCAGCAGAATAGAGACAGGCAATTGTTAATAGGAGGGTTAAAAACCAAAGTCGCACCTACACCATTTTATGGAAAAAAATTTAAGAATGGGGGGAAAATTCTGACACATGCTGAAACATACAAAAACTTTAGTTGGCTTTAATTGGCCAAAGATATCCAACCGGTGCTGTACATGCTCTAGCAGAGATCTTGTGGCAATCCCTAAATCAAACAGTCCTGTCATACCAAGTATTATCAGATTCAAGAGGTTGCTCTGTATACTCAGGGACCTGGCAAATTAATATCCTCGCACAAAGCAACAATGTGACTAATATTATGTTGTGCCCACTTTCCCATTGCGGACAGAGCCAGAATGGTGATAGATTGTCCTGTTAGCCATAACTTAGCCTGGAGATTGATCTTGTATCCATTCACCTGGTGGGCACCTTAGACATGTTGCAGACTATCCAGTATTGTAGAAAGGGAATGATATGACAATAAAATGGCAAGTGAAGTCTTCGTCTAAGCTGTCATCATGGTCTAGCAACAATATGAATTAGGATAGATCACTACTTGCCACCTAGAGGAAGTATTGGGCTGTAGAAAGGGATATTTTGAAGTACACTGCTGGGTGTTATTAAACTATCGTCCAAAGTCGTTTGAATTACATGCACTTGCATGTGCACACACCTCACACACTCATGGCCACTATTGTATCTAGGAACTAATTCCCAACTTCTGTGAGCAACACTCTTGGACAGGTTAGTGGGTCGGGAATGGCTGTAGTGCTGGGAACGCACAGGACTGTGTCAAGGACAGGATGGTGGGCTGCTATGTACAGCATTGGGAGGCTGTGCTGGTTGGGGGCGGAGAAGGGGGAGGAGAGAAGCAGAAAAGGGCTCTGCAGAAGTGCTGGGAGACAGAAGGCATCTGTGAGTATGAAGTGGGAACAGGGAAGGTTGTAGGGACTCAGAAGTTGACGCCAGGATGTTACGGGAATGAAGGATATATTGCAGGGAGAGTTCCCACCTATACAGTCCAGAAAAGCTGGCGTTAGTGTCAATAATTCAGATAGTGTGGACTGTGAATCAGTTGTTGAAGTCAAGCACATCTTGGCACATGTCATCATCAATTGCTGGATGGTGCAGCCATCTCTTGGCTACAGTATGGTGGTGGCCATTCATGCAGACAGACAGCTTGTTAGTTATCATTCTACATAGAATGTCACACAGTGAGTGCAACTAAGTTGGTAGACCATATGTCTGTTGCTTTAGGTGGCCCTGCATTTTATTATGGGCATAGGAAATGCCTGTGACAGGATTTGAGTGGGTGGGTAGTGTATGTGTCAGGTTTTGCATCTACTTTTTTTACTGGTATAGGAGCAATGGTGTAAGAGGTTAAGAGCAGGAGTTGAATGTGTACCAGACAAGAATACTTAATAGTTTGGGTGAGTGGCAGAATACCACTGTGGATGGTGTTGGGAGAATATTTTTCATTTGAGAGGAGAGTTTAAACCCAGGACGAGAATTTGATTAATTTGCTGCAGTACCAGAGGTACTAAGTCACAAGGGATAGCTCTTTCGTGGGTGGTCAGTGGGTATGATAGGTGATGAGGAGACAAGGCATTAGAGATCTGTTTCTGGACAAGGTGGGGAGGGTAATTTTGAATTGCAAAGGCCTCAGCCACACCCTTGACATATTTGTAGGTGGGCTACACGTTGCTGCAGAAGCAGTGACAGAGGGTGGCAGGGTTTAGGGAGGGACTTCTTAGTGTGAAATGTTACGAGCAGGTTAGCACTACTTATAAGGATGACAAAAATTGTATATAAACCTGATTGATGAAGGGAAGTGAAAATATTAGAGTGTGAGCATGTCAAATGACGTTTTTGAGAAGTCTGCTACGCATAACAAACAAAATTGGAAAATATGAGCAATGAAATTGTTATGGAGATAACACATGAGGAATATATTGAGGAAAAAATTAAAATGGTGTGGTGATGTAAAGAGAATAGATGGTATAAGGATGCCTTGGAAGATACATAAAATGGAAGACAGGAGGCAAAGGGACAAGTGGCTAAAAGCAAGGAAAGAAAGAATTTGGAAGAAAAGGAGAAGACCGGACCAGAGCAAGTGATATGCAGGCGCTTGGAAGCCTGGAGGAGATGGAGATGTTTGTGTTTTCCGAGCAGACCTTGCCAGTAGTGAGGAACTGTAGACGATGAATACCAGGGTCTCATCTAATGCTTGTCTACACAGAACTTAACCGGATGGATAGTACCTGCTACATCAGGATACAAGATGTATATAGTGGCCACCTCACTGTCCAGTTTTCAACAGAATGTGCATGGTGTTGTATCTGTAATCGGAGAAACAACAAATAACAATTGGCATGAGTTCCAAATTCTGTTTATTGCCAACAGTTCCACAATACTAACACAACTTGGTGCTTGATCAAGAGCAGTGACTGGGCTGCAGAGTCCAAGTCCGTTATGGTAAACAGTCGTAGCACAGTGTAGCGTCGTTCCTGGGTGCGACGTTGACATAGGAAGTAGGTAGCCCAACATGGGACTGCCAGGCATGGTGGCGTATGTGGCTATATAGGGCGAATGGCGGAGGAATATGCCCGCCGTAACAGAGTCAGCTTGTCCTGTCCTGTCCTGTTATGATTGGTGGCGCGGCCTCACATAACTCTCTCTTGGGAGGACGCTGGCCGAGTTTGCCATGACAGTGCGGAGGCACTCAGTGTGTGAGGCCCGAGCCTGCGCTGTACAGCTGTGCAGAGCTGCACATAAGTGGGGCATGCCAGCCGTTGGCTGTATGACGTAAAGACTGCGGCCACGCAGCTGCAGGCACCACGGTGTGGGCATTGACTATACCACACATGGTATGATCTAAGTTTTAAGGATTGTAACTTGAACACCGCTATTATTGATCATTGGCCTAGTGTAAAACAATTTGAGGAATATGTATATTGAAGTCATCTTGGTGAGTAGAATATTCCATCTTTCGAACGTGCTTGTGGGGGAAAAAATATTTCTTCTTCACATTATATTTGTGTCAAGCGGTTTTAATGTAGTAACTGACTCACCTCGAAGGTGGCTGAAATATCAGAAGAAGAAATAATTTTATCCCACATGCACAACCGAAAGATAATGGAAAATTTGAAGCTTTGTTAATGTTGTTTTGGATGGAGTGTGTGGTACACAGTGTGAGAAGTTGGTGCTCATCCTTTATTGCCTTGCAAGTGCACTACACAGATGTTTGTTTTCTGTTCGAGGGATATCATCTGGTACCATCCACAGGCCATGACTGGTTTTCTTGTTCCCTTTTGTTTGGTACTTGTCACAGTGTTATAAGGACATATTTTAGAGTCCATATTATCACTAAATAATGTTCTACTTCTCTCTGAGATAGATGATACAGTGATTGGCAGATGAGACTTACAGTCACAAGGAATGGTGTTCACAGCATGTTAGACTCCTCATGATAAGTTTCTCCAAGATTACCTAAAGTAAGGCACATTGCAGGATAGTTTGTTTAAAAAGGATGCAGGCGATACCCTGAAACGTCCCTACAAGACTGTGCTTAAACTGAAATACAATATTTTTAGCGCAACGCAATCTGACTTTCAAAAATCCCTACAAAAGAATGGCCCTGACTAACATTAAACTATACCTTTCAGAAATCACTTACCTCACAAAAATCTTCATTACTCGAACTACTGCAATACAGTGAGCGCCACTACTGCCAGCTAAATAAAAGATTCAAACTACGGAAGGCCCTAACTACTGACAGGGATAGTTAGCAAATGAAAGATATTAATAGAGAACAAACAATGTATTTAACTTAATAGTCATAATATATGTAGCAGTTCATGACAAATTACAAAACTCTGCCATCTCTCTCCCCACATCCACCACTGCTGGCGGCTCACCTCCAACTGTGAAACGCTACGCGCTGTTCACATCCGGCTGCCGCTGCTCAACACTACAATGGCAGACAACAATGCAAACCAGCCACAGACTGCACACAGCACAGCCAGTGATTCTCACACAGAGCGCTATGTAACATTGCCAATAAGAAAACATAAACAGCCTACTTACAACCCTACTCAATTCTTGTTTAAGCCGAGCTTGTACTTTGTCCCTAATTACCCCATTGTCATAGGAAGGTAAACCCTTCTATTCCTTCCTTTCAATTATTTTATACGTTATGGCCATGAATGTACTTACTAAATGTTGTCTTGATAGTGTAGTGGTGGGTTGCTGTTAAATACAAATATAATGCTTTGCTTTGAAACCCAACTATAAATAAAGTTGGTACCAATGGTTGACTACATTGTGCTAAGTGGTATCTTCTGTGCAAGATTTAATAATTTCATTAAAGTTTTGGTTGGTTGGAGTTCAATTGCAGCATTATGGAGTGCTTACTATAATTGTTCTTACTCAACTGTGGCAACTGTAGAAGAGAGATCTGTACAAAATGATCACAAATGGGTAAAATTTCAGCCTTGATGTGCAACTGGAAATAGGAGTGGGGAACTTGTTCTGAATAAACTACACCCTGTGAGCTGCATTGTCCATAAAATACAGTTTTTCAATATTGCGGGCATTGTCCATAAGGTAATGAGACTGGCCACTGAGCAGCACCACAGTCACCAGCAGTGTGCTTCCTGGTAAAAGGGGGATTGTGGTGGTGGGATCAAAGATAAGCAAGTGGCAGGCATGTCTGAATTCTGACAGTGGGAGGATCACTCGTGGTGCCAAAGTTTTTTGTCATGGCAGGAAAAAAAAGAGGATTCACTGGAGCACCACTAGTGATTTAATTTTGCTTCCACCCGCGGGAAAACCTGCAACAGAGACATTTGCCTTGGTTAAGGAGGCTTACAAAGATGGTGCCCTGTCAAGGGCCCAGGTTTTCCTGTTGTTCAGCCCCACTTTCCTTCTGTAATGCACTTCTATTGTGACCGAATGATTGTGGATCAGCCGGTGTAGCGAGGTGGCTGCCGCACCTTGTTGGGTATTGGTTGGTTGCTTTCCAGGCTGTCATCACTGCCATGGATAATAATGTTGGAGTGTTGATGGCTGCTGCATAGTGGGTGGGCGCTTTGTGTCCGGTGGTGTCCTGCATTTCGGTGGCATCTTCTGCATGTAGGTAGGCTGGCTTGCTCCTGTTGAAGAACACTACTGTGTCCATCCCTTTATTTTGGGGAATGAGTGTCTTATCATTTTGTCCCTTAACTGCATATGGGCCTTGTCCCAGTGCTCTCTGCAATAGGTTACATCAGAGGAAAAACATGCTCCATTGTTCTCAGGTCTTTGAAACTGAAGGTAACCTGTTTTCCATGCCAAGTAGTTCCACTTGCTCACTTGGCCTCCATTTGCCTCTGGTGTTCTGTGAGAAAATCTTGAGTAGAGCACAGAGGTCCAGAGCGTTGTTGGAAAAACTCTTCTGGTACACCTGCTGGTTTGCTGTACATCAGCTCCCCTGGTGAGGCCAGCAGCTGTTCTTTTATTGCACTACACAATCTCAACAGCACTAGTGAGAAGGCATCAATCACAAATCTGTTGTGTGGCACATTAGCGGTCTCCACAATGTTGGTTGCTGCTGTGTGATACAATAAAGTCCTGAGGTGTATCCTGTACAATTGGGCTAGATATTTGCCTCCTACTGTCGACCCTGGTCAGAAGTCACTTGTAGGGGACAGCTAGAATGTGAAATCCAATCGCGGGTGAAGGCATGCGCCATGTTCTCGACAGTTTGTGTGGAAATGCTACGAGCCACCTCACGTACAGATCAGTCACCATGAGGTAGTGTTGGTAATTATGTGCTACCAGTACTAGGCCCAACAAATTCAGGTGGATGTGTGAGAATCATGCTTCTGTGGTGACAAAATTTCCAAGTGGGGCTCGTAGGTGCCATGTTACTTTATACTTCTGGCAGGCAGTATAGGTCTGAGTCTATGTACACCAGTCCTTTCTATACTGAGCCATAGAGACGTGTAGTCGTAGAAGAGCAGGTACATATGGTCGCTGTTAGCCTGCAGCCTTCTCACGGTATATCAGCTTCTCAATGCTTGGCAGTGGCGTACAATGCAAATTCAGAGCCGATTGCTTTTAGCAGGTTCTTTAACTCCTCATTGCCATTTTGTGCTGTTGCAGCTTGGTGAAATTCGCAGGTATGGAAATGCTTTCCACTCTGAACAAGGTGCCAGCAGTAACGTTTTTCAAACCACTTACAAGCCAAATGTGTGTTGTAAATTGCGAAAGTATCAAACTGCTTCGGAGTCTGCTAACAGTATTATGTAAAATAGTTGCCAGAAGTGCTCCTTCTTTGTGATCTTCTTGTAGAATAAACCCAAAGTCTGTCATTGCCTGTAGACATTCTGTTGTGGCATGACACCGACAATGCGGGATGAGGTGTCTGAGAAAATTGTTAGCGGGGCCTCTGTGACCAGATGTGCAAGGGGGGGGTTGCTTGCTTGGGGCTTGTCGGCCATGCTTCAAATGCTGCATGCAGTTCATCAGTATAAGTGAAAGGCATGAAACCATGTACTTTGGGACCAGTGAGTATGGTGTGGAGTGATGCTTGAGCTTCAGCAGTTTGGGGTAAGAAACCACAGTAAAAGTTAATCTTCCTCAGGTAGTGATGGTTTTCATTCACTGTTCTCGGGGCGGGAATGTTGTAAACACAGTGATGCGCTAAGCTAGTGGCTGTATACAGGTTGCAGAAACAGAAATCCAAGGAATGACACTTCATTGGCACCAATGACTCATCTAAGTGGATTTATGATTCCGTAATCATCAAAACTTTGGAAAACTTCACATAAGTGTCTTTCATGTTGCTCTGACGCTGATGATAACACCAAAATGCATAGATGTACGCAAAGCAGAAGTCTAATATATGCAGTACTTCTTCGATAGTGCGTTGAAAAGCCTGTTCTGCATTCTGGAGGCCATACAACAGGTGTTGGAATTCAAAGAGTCCAATGGGTTAGTCAGTTTTTGCAGTTTTATGGAAGTTTTCTATTGCCACAGGTATTGGCTGCAGGCCTTTGCTAAGTCCACATTGAGAAAGCCCCACCAGTTGGCAAGCAAACTCTCATGCATGGAGCACAGGGTGCTGGTTGTCAATTTTCTGGGCATCAAACCTTCTATAATCTCCACAGGAGTGCCAGCAACCTGGTTTCTTTGGTATCAGATGCAGGAGAGAGGCCCAGTTGCTTTCTGATGGTGTACCATGCTTGCTTGGATTATTGCAGCAAATTCTGCTTTTGCAGTGTGCAATTTGTCAGGGGCCAGTCACCTAGATAATGAAAAATTGAGGACTGGGCATTGTTGTGACGTGATGCAGTGTTAAGTGGTGAGGTGAAGATGGCACCCTGGCAGGCTGTGGGAGCGACGGGAACTCATTTAGCAGGCGCGCCAATGTCATTAGCGCAGTTAGGAAGCATACCAATGGGTCGCTGCACTGTGTGGGCTGGCGCACAATGTTACGTGACGTGACCCAGTCCAAAATATCTCTGACGTTGATCTGTTGTAGAATTTTAGAACATGTTTTTTGCTCGAGTATCATGTCGTTTTTGGAAACCCAGAATCTATTATGTAGGAATCAACATGGATTCCGGAAACAGCGATCGTGTGAGACCCAACTCGCTTTATTTGTTCATGAGACCCATAAAATATTAGATACAGGCTCCCAGGTAGATGCTATTTTTCTTGACTTCCGGAAGGCGTTCGATACAGTTCCGCACTGTCGCCTGATAAACAAAGTAAGAGCCTGCGGAATATCAGACCAGCTGTGTGGCTGGATTGAAGAGTTTTTAGCAAACAGAACACAGCATGTTGTTATCAAGGGAGAGACGTCTACAGACGTTAAAGTAACCTCTGGCGTGCCACAGGGGAGTGTTATGGGACCATTGCTTTTCACAATATATATAAATGACCTAGTAGATAGTGTCGGAAGTCCCATGCGGCTTTTCGCGGATGACGCTGTAGTATACAGAGAAGTTGCAGCATTAGAAAATTGTAGCGAAATGCAGGAAGATCTGCAGCGGATAGGCACTTGGTGCAGGGAGTGGCAACTGACCCTTAACATAGACAAATGTAATGTATTGCGAATACACAGAAAGAAGGATCCTTTACTGTATGATTATATGATAGCGGAACAAACACTGGTAGCAGTTACTTCTGTAAAATATCTGGGAGTATGCGTGCGGAACGATTTGAAGTGGAATGATCATATAAAATTAATTGTTGGTAAGGCGGGTACCAGGTTGAGATTCATTGGGAGAGTGCTTAGAAAATGTAGTCCATCAACAAAGGAGGTGGCTTACAAAACACTCGTTCGACCTATACTTGAGTATTGCTCATCAGTGTGGGATCCGTACCAGATCGGGTTGACGGAGGAGATAGAGAAGATCCAAAGAAGAGCGGCGCGTTTCGTCACAGGGTTATTTGGTAACCGTGATAGCGTTACGGAGATGTTTAACGAACTCAAGTGGCAGACTCTGCAAGAGAGGCGCTCTGCATCGCGGTGTAGCTTGCTGTCCAGGTTTCGAGAGGGTGCATTTCTGGATGAGGTATCGAATATATTGCTTCCCCCTACTTATACCTCCCAAGGAGATCACGAATGTAAAATTAGAGAGATTAGAGCGTGCACGGAGGCTTTCAGACAGTCGTTCTTCCCGCGAACCATACGCGACTGGAACAGGAAAGGGAGGTAATGACAGTGGCACGTAAAGTGCCCTCCGCCACACACTGTTGGGTGGCTTGCGGAGTATAAATGTAGATGTAGATGTAGAAAATGGAAGCTCTCCTTACATTCAGTGTGAGGTTGTAGAAAAACGGTAAATCCAGCCCATTATAATATGGATCCTGTCTGCAGCTGTAAATCACCACGCAACTGGTCTTTCTAAACTGATGTACAGATTGAAAGTTAGGAGTCCATATGTAGCTATGGATGAAAACATTTGCAGCTGCTAAGTAGTAATTTGTGCATGGTCGTGGTTGCCACAGCAGATCTTTGGGACACACACACACACACACACACACACACACACACACACACACACACCATGTGTTCCGTTCCAGCAAGGGCAATTATGCACATGTTGCATCATCTGTGTTATGCTGTTGTGGTCTCTTCATTTATATATGCTGCGGGCTGTAATGTGCCATGTCAATTCATCAAGGTGGGAGATGGTGTCATCAAGTCTCTCTCTGGCAGGTGTTGTGATAAGTGCGTGAGGAACGATGGGCTGTTATTGTGTTGCTGTGTTTACAAACTTTGCTAACTTGCTCAAGTTCACCTCACAGCCACTGAGAGGAGGGTGTGACGCATCTCCAGCAAGCGAGGTGTCCATATGGTTCATAGAAGTAAGTCCGGGATGTATGATACGGCCAAAAAGTGGAGGTGTTGCAGGAACTAGGACAGCTTCCCCTTGCTAATTTACATTCTGTGCAATGGTTGCCCTAAGTTTTGCATGCTAAAGAGGGAAAGCCACAGAATTAGCTTGGATTTTGGTAACTTTTACTTCCCAGGGGCAGGTTGCTTTGTGATTATGTTCCTGACCTTACTGGTGGATTGCTTGTGTAGTAGTGCCACCATGTGTGCATACTTTGGTGAAGTCGTGCGTTAACCCAGTGGTGATGAAATGGCTTTTGCTGTATGTGAACCAAAGAGATGGACGGTCCATCCAGAGGGCTGGTGCTTTAAATGGCGTATGGTTCAGTTGCGTTGCTCGGACTGTCCCAGGGGGTTGGTGGTAGGACTCGTTGACCTCGCAGCTGCAGGCAGTTACAGGCTGGGCCATGCTTGGGGCATGGGTAGGACTTTTCAGCTGCCAGTAGATGATGCTGGGGTGCACAGACACTTGCTTCTTTGCTGCACAACTGCAACAGCTCTTGTAGTTGCACCATAGGTGATCTACTTTCTTTCAAATGTGTTCAAAACGTCTTGTGTTGCTGTTGCAATGTGGGCATCTCATCAAAGTGCTTCTGCTGCTGATCACACGGTAGTAGAGTGCTGCTGCTGTCAAATCAGTTGTTCCTAGTGCTGTTTATTGTTGCTGCAATTGTTTCATTTCTTCTTGTTGCTGTTGTAACTGTTGTAAATGATCCATGTAACTGTTGTAAATGATCCATGATATTTTCACCGGGGTCACCACTGTGTAGCCTCTTAAGAAATGGTTTACTTTACTTCAAGATAATGAAGTTTTATAAGCCAGCGCAACAAGAAGATAAACAACTGCTGTTACATGTACTTTATAGTCCTACTTGTTATTTTACATAATGCATTTCCGACAACCACAAACCCTCCCGATGCTCACTCTGCGGCAGGTAGACACGTATGGAGTGCTGGAGAGTGCAGTCGTTCCAGTGTTGGTTGTTTGTGATGTTGCCAGCAGATTGGTGTGGAGAGATCTGAGAGTTGAAGTCAGTACAGAAACACACCAACTAAAAATCCTGATGAAGTGTTTGTAGAAACTTTCTGTTTAATTACATATCCTACCACAAATGAAATATATTTCTCAATGGTCAGCAGAGTGTCAAAAATATAGTAACAAAAGGAAACATCACAACTGTAGATAGCTTCATATTAGTGGAGAAAAAAATGAATTCGTTATTTGTCGCAGTGGTTAGCACACTGCACTCAGGAGGACGATGGTTCAAGCTCACGTCCTGGCATCCTGATTAGGTTTTGCGTGATTTCCCTGAATCGCTTCAGGCAAATGCCAGGATGGTTCCTTCGACAGGACAGTTGCTGTTTGGTGTACCCCAGATCACCTACAAAGTTCATCATGTAAACTGCCTATTACACAATATATGCACAATAAATAAAATTTTGTTATTTGGTACCTGTAAAGATGTTAAAATTTTAAGGGCCAGCAGTATACTAGCAGGAGTTGAGATTTGACAAACCAGTGGGTTATAAGCGATAGTGAGAGCAGTTGACTAGTCAGTTACTCAACTGAATGAGTAGCTTAATCTCTCAGCTACTTACTTTTTGTGGTCACTTCACCAACATAGTCCACTTCATAATAAAATCAAATTTTCTGCTGTCCAATAAGAATTTCACCTTTGAGAGACACTTGACATAGCAATCAGAATGCTCCTATTTTTATGACAAGTTTTTCATGGTCCCTTAACAGTGGCTTTCCTAGAGTTTGGAGGCTTTCAGTTACTTATATGGTAACTGTACTTCGAATCTAACCATGGTCTTTGCTTGTAGTTATAACCTCCCCACCCCTCCCCCTCTCCTTTCATTTTTATCTTCAATTTATTTGCTTCTTTTCTCCATTTTCTTGACTGCTGACTGTTTTAGCTTAATCTGTGGTTCTACTTTTTAGTCTGTCCTTCCCTGTTTCTGTGGCTTGTTTCAAGCTCCATTGTTGCTCACACAAAGCTAAAAGGGAGGAGGCTTACTGTTGCGATAGAGTATAACAATTCTCCTACCATAGAATCTGTGTGTGCTTTGCTTACATCCAGTCTCAATTTAGTCAGGATATGCTCAGTTTCTGGTGCTTCTGGTAGTACTACGTCATAAGTAATCAGCATAGTCTACACTCTGGCACTGCTTTGATTCTGTTCTGTTGCACACACTGTCCTCTACTGCAACTGTCAACCTTACATCCTGTGCAATGCCTTAAGTGCAACTGTTTCAGTTGACTCTCTAAAATTTTGCTTACACCCATACATTCTTTTTCAAGATTTTAAAGAATAATGTTCAGTACATTTACTTACAAGTACATGTTGAATGTGCACATGAATATGTTTCTGCTTTCTTTTCGTCTTTGTAATTACTACTTTCTTCCTAGAATAAGGGTTTGTATTAGCAGGTGACCTAATAGGTATTTAATTAAGTCTTCTGTGACGTAGAACAAAAGGGGGCAGAAAATTGTTAAAAGAGGTCTTTCCATAATATGGAAAGTCCTGTTTGGAATACAAATTATGGAGGTAGTAAAGGCAACAACTCACTGTATAGTAGACGTGTTGAGTGGTTGATGGGCACATAAACAAGATTTAAAATGTTGCTAAGCTTTCCGAAAGTGTCCTATCTATTCCTCAAAACCTTGATCTTATTTCCCCTAATGTTTTGCGCACAGTATGTTGTTAACAAATCATTTTGACACTTGCACTATACATAATACTAAAAAGTCACATTCAGTAATCTGAAACTGGTTGTAAGGATACTCAATAGAGTGCATGTTGACCATATAATTTGGAATCTTAAAAGTCAAAGAGAAAATTCTACATCCAGTGCATGTGATATTTAATTGAGGCCTTTGTAGATCTTTCCCAGAATCTGTGCAGTGGATCTTAACAGAAGATTCCTGTGTGAAATAATTACCACCACCACCACCACCACCACCACCACTACTGCCATCACCACCAAACTCTCCCCTACATAGAGTTAGAATATATATAACAACGGTAATGAACAAATATGGGTTAGGTGGGTGTACGAATAAACCTTCAAGCAACTGATTGCTTTACTTTTGTGTTACACTGTTTGCCTTCACAAGGTCCACTGATACCTCTCTCTGACTAAAAAATGTACAAGAAAGGTGACTAACATAGTTCCACCTATTTTGCTTCTTGAAAATAAGTTCTATTAAATGAAATGAATCTTTTCATTGTTCAGAACCTTTCCTTATTTAGTCTCCTTCCTTGTTTTGTCTCTTGGCAGTTCAGAACATTCTGTGATGTATGCTTGCATAAGTACATAATATGTTGGAAATATACGTCCTTCCACCAATCTTCAATAGTGAAAACAACGAAAGGCACATGGTGCTAAGTGCTCAAGCTTTGAATACTGCCACAGTAAACAGTTAGTGTGTATCTTTGAAGTATGGGGCTTTCATCTCTGGTTTTGACAGTTGGTTTTTAGTGTCTTAAGTTGATTTAGTTGATTTTCCTATTGGCTTGCATATCACCTTAATAATTCATTTGTGATAGTTGGTTGCCTTAATTTTGACACTCACCTTTGTTAATAAATTATTTGCACCGTGGTGTCATTTCAAATAGGGGAGAACCATTTTTATTGTTGCTGGAGTCTTAGGAAACTGAAACACTGACTCATGGCTGTTCGCAAAAATAAGGGCCAACTGTTGACGGAAATATAAATCTCTTTCCAGAAAGCAGTTTCCACGAAACCCTCCTGCCCTGGAGAAGAGTGGATTTGGCACTAAAATATTCGTATTATTTGTTACTTGTTTGGGATATAATGAAAAAATGTAGGAGTAACAATACCAGAGAATGAAAGTTGCTACTCACCGTATAGCGGAGATGCTGAGTCGCGATAGGCACAACAAAAAGATTATATAATATAGTTCCCACTAGACTTCTGTCTACATGAAAAATATAATGGGCAAGTATTTAAGATTTTTGCTGATATTTGTAACATTAGAAACATGACCACATGATCAGCAATATAGATGCACCTTATCATAATTTAGTCCGCCCCCGGTAGCTGAGTGGTCAGTGTGACAGACTGTCAATCCTAAGGGCCCAGGTTCAATTTCCGACTGGGTCGGAGATTTTCTCCGCTCAGGGCCTGGGTGTAGTGTTGCCCTAATCATCATCATTTCATCCCCATCGACGCACAGGTCGCCGAAGTGGTGTCAACTCAAAAGACCTGCACCAGGCGAACGGTCTATCTGACGGGAGGCCCTAGCCACACGACATTTCATTTTCATCAAATTTAAAGAACTAGCTGAAGGTGAAATGCTTCTGTTTTTGTGACAGAATTTTAAGAAGGTGACGCAGTTACTGAGTAGAGCTGTATCAGCCTTCTAAGTTTAGAAATGATGAAACCAAAAAGATGTTTCGTATAAAGATAACCCTTAACAATCAGCACGAAGGAATTTGAGCAGCAGAAAGGAACTAATGTTTGATCAGGATGTTAAATTTGAAATTAACTCCCATAATATTTTCATGTATAGCAGTAGTTGTAATGATATGAATATAATAGAGGGAAACATTCCACGTGGGAAAAATATATCTAAAAACAAAGATGATGAGACTTACCAAACAAAAGCGCTGGCAGGTCGATAGACACACAAACAAACACAAACATACACACAAAATTCAAGCTTTCGCAACAAACGGTTGCTTCATCAGGAAAGAGGGAAGGAGAGGGAAAGACAAAAGGATGTGGGTTTTAAGGGAGAGGGTAAGGAGTCATTCCAATCCCGGGAGCGGAAAGACTTACCTTAGGG
The DNA here is from genome assembly GCF_023864345.2 of Schistocerca serialis cubense. Classification (NCBI taxonomy): domain Eukaryota; kingdom Metazoa; phylum Arthropoda; class Insecta; order Orthoptera; family Acrididae; genus Schistocerca; species Schistocerca serialis. The sequence goes on along the minus strand of NC_064639.1, from coordinate 536,490,152 downwards.
GGGAAAAAGGACAGGTATACACGGGCGCGCGCGCACACACACACACACACACACACATATCCATCCGCACATACACAGACACAAGCAGACATTTGTAAAGGCAAAGAGTTTGGGTCCAATCAGTTACATTCAGTTCACCAGAATCGTCTTAAACTGGTACTTAATCTATCGTATCACTGTATTAACCTCTTTCAAGGGCTCAAATTTTCTTTTAAAAGGAATTTTAAAAATAGCATTTTCAATTCCGCGTGGAATCCTGGTAAGAGGATTCTCTCTCTCTCTCTCTCTCTCTCTCTCTCTCTCTCTCTCACACACACACACACACACACACACACACACACACACACACACACACACACACACCGATTATCTTCACGTCTGAAAAGCGGTGTAATAAATGCGGCAATAGAAATAACTCGATAGTTACTAAATCTTGCAGGAAATCTTTGTCAGTACTTAATCAAATTGTCCCCTATCACATAACAGAGCCTGTATTTCATTCCACTCATATACAGACATTAAAAAAAAAAAAAAAAAGTTTTACATCACCTCCGTTGCGAGAGTACTGGAACCTGTACAGGAAACTGGCATAGAGATCAACATAAATATCATTTCCGTCCTTTTTATTGCTCATGAAAACCACACATTGCATGTTGTACCACTGTACAGTGAGACCTTCAGAGATGGTGGTCCAGATTGCTGTACACACTGGTACCTCTAATACCCAATAGCACATCATCTTACATTGAGGCATGCATGTATTCATCATGGCGTACTATCCGCAAGTTCATCAAGGCACTGTTAGTCCAGAGTGTCCGACTCGTTAATGGCTATTCGGCATAGATCCCTCACAGTGGTTGGTTGGTCACACCGTCCATAAACAGCGCTTTTCAATCTATCCCAGGCATGTTCGATAGGGTTTATGTCTGGATAACATGCTGGCCACTCTAGTCAAACGAAGTCGTTATTCTGAAGGAAGTCATCCACAAGATGTGCACGATGGGGGGACAAATTGTCGTCCATGAAGACGAATGCTTCGCCAATATGCTGCCAATATGGTTGCACTATTGGTTGGAGGATGGCATTCATGTATCGTACAGCCATTACAGCACCTTCCATGACCACGAATGGTGTACATCAGCCCCACATAATGCAACCCCAAAACAGCAGGGAACTTCAACCTTGCTGCACTCGCTGGACAGTGTGTCTGAAGCGTTCAGCCTGACTGGGTTGCCCCCAAACATGTCGTTGAAGATTGTCTGGTTGAAGGCATATGCGACACTCATTGAGGAAGGGAACATGATGCCAATCCTAAGCAGTCCATTCAGCATGTTGTTGGGCCCATCTGTACTGTGCCGCATGGTGTCAAGGTTGCAAAGATGGACTTCACCATGGACCAGAATGAGATTTTCACTCTGCAGCGGAGTGTGCGCTGATATGAAACTTCCTGGCAGATTAAAACTGTGTGCCCGACCGAGACTCGAACTCGGGACCTTTGCCTTTCGCGTTGCTCAGTTGGTAGAGCACTTGCCCGCGAAAGGCAAAGGTCCCGAGTTCGAGTCTCGGTCGGGCACACAGTTTTAATCTGCCAGGAAGTTTCATATCAGTGCACACTCCGCTGCAGAGTGAAAATCTCATTCTGGAAACATCCCCCAGGCTGTGGCTAAGCCATGTCTCCGCAATATCCTTTCTTTCAGGAGTGCTAGTTCTGCAAGGTTCGCAGGAGAGCTTCTGTAAAGTTTGGAAGGTAGGAGACGAGGTACTGGCAGAAGTAAAGCTGTGAGTACCGGGCGTGAGTCGTGCTTCGGTAGCTCACTTGCCCACGAAAGGCAAAGGTCCCGAGTTCGAGTCTCGATCGGGCACACAGTTTTAACCTGCCAGGAAGTCTTCACCATGGACGTTTGGATTGAAGTTGTGCATCATGCAGCCTATCGCACGCAGTTGGAGTCGTAACATGACGTCCTGTGGCTGCAAGAAAAGCGTTATTTAAAATGGTGCCGTTGCTGTCAGGGTTCCTCCGACCCATAATCCATAGGTAGCGGTCATCCACTGCAGTAGCAGCCCTTGGGCAGCTGAACGAGGCATGTCATTGACACTTCCTGTTTTTCTCTCTCTCTCTCTCTCTGTTTCTCCTCCATGTTCGAACATAATCACTTTGGTTCACTCTGAGACGCCTGGACACTTCCCTTATTGAGAGCCGTTCCTGGCACAAAGTAACAATGTGGATGTGATTGAACCACAGTATTGACCGTCTAGGCATGATTGAACCACCGACAACACAAGCTGTGTACCTTCTTCCTGGTGGAATGAATGGAACTGATCGGCTGTCAGACCCCCTCCGTCTAATGGGTGCTGCTGATGCATGGTTGTTTACATCTTTGGGCAGGTTTAGTGACATTTCTGAACAGTAAAAGGGGGCTGTGTCTGTGATACAATATCCACAGTCAATGTCTATCTTCAGGAGTTCTGGGAACCGGGGTGATGCAAAACTTTTTTTGATGTGTGTATTATGGACTCCCATAATTATCTCAATTTTCCAGTCTACCAGTCTGCTGTGGTGATGGATTGCTTTAAATCGTGATTCTCAACCTTTTTTTATACACACTGACTGTGCTACAATAAATTAACTTTATGTGTGTCTAACAAATGTTTTCTATAATTTCAACAAAGTTTTTCACAGTTCGTTTTTTCAAACCTAAATCATAGATTTCATAAACACTGAACAAAGTAAAATTTGGTGTTTTTAACAGGTTAGCATTAATTACACATATGATTGAAGAGAGATTTTAATCAGCTAAATAATGAAAAGTAAGTAAATTATGGACGCTCTAACAATGAAGTTCTAATGAAGACAAATTGGAAAAGAATGAATAGTTCAAACTTTAATTACTTATATAGTATTACTAATACTGACAGTGTTTGTTACAATAATTGTATGAATCTGTCATTAGTACCTTGTCTGTCCCTGGTAATCAGTGCCATTTTCACTCTTATCTATTGTCGTTTGTTCCATCATCTCAATTAAAGTCTACAGCCTCCATTTTCGTGTATCTGTACTTTGTTTCTTGCTTTTGTGAAGAGCTGCTGCACCATTCTGAAACGTTTCCTCTAAGATAATCAATGGGAAAACTAAAATAAGCAAGATATCTTCCTGCCACAGAAGAAGAATCTTCCAGCCACAGAAGAGGACAGGAAATCTTCACTTTCAACCAGAAACATTCATAGCTATAGTGCTGAAAAAAAGTTCTCAGAGTTTGTCAGTCAACTGCTTTTACAACATGATGAAATTTCCCTTTGTTTACTGAAAATGAATTGAGTGCCTATTTTGGTATTTCAGTGATACATATGTCATGAAATCTAGTTTCCATATCATCTTTGGCTTACTCGAGGTGTGAGCAGAAAGCATCTGTTGACTCAGGGATCGAGACGTGGCTGCACGATCCGTTACAACCATGCAGATAAGATGCCTGTTATCTCGACTGCTAGTGATACGAGGCCGTTGGGATCCAGCACAACGTTCCGTATTACCCTCCTGAACCCACCAATTCCATATTCTGCTAACAGTCATTGGATCTTGACCAACGCCAGCAGCAATGTCGCTATACCATAAACCGCAGTCGTGATAGGCTACAATCCGACCTTTATCAAAGTCGGAAACGTGATGGTATGCATTTCTCCTCCTTACACGAGGTATCACAACAACATTTCACCAGGCAACGTCAGTCAACTGCTGTTTGTGTACGAGAAATCAGTTGGAAACTTTCCTCATGCCAGCACGTTGTGGGTGTCGCCACTGGCGCCAACCTTGTGTGAATGCTCTGAAAAGCTAATCATTTCCATATCACAGCATCTTCTTCATGTCGGTTAAGTTTCGTGTCTGTAGCACGTCATCTGCGTGGTGTAGCAATTTTAATGTCCAGTAGTGTATATACATGTATACACAATTAAGCCCTTGTTGGTTATTTGACTCATTAAGAACTGAATTTATTTAGGTTGTGATGAGGATGCAAACCTTTGATATGATTGGTTCCAGGATATCCCAATAGATATGCCCCTGGATGTGGATCATCAGTATGGTAAGTGGTCCAATGTACAAAAGTTGCCACTCATTATTCCTCTTGCTTAGCAATAACGATTTGGGATGTGGCCTTAGTAGCACACATTCTCAAACCCCAAATTCCTGCATTCTCAATTTCTTCCATTCATACATATGCCTATGTTGCCATGTCTTTTTGTTCAGGTTAACACGGACAATTCGAACCTTTTCTTCCACTTGGTGGTTTTTTTTTCTGGAATTTTTCATATTCGGTTTACTTATTTGTTGCTTGATTCCTGTTTGTACACCAGTTCGAAGATTCTGTGTTATGCAGAAGATTATTCATGATCTTTTTAAACCTTAAAAGATTATCAATCCATGCTGTCTGTTTTGCATGACAGTAGGTTTGTATGAATCTCTTAAGTTTTCACTGAATACCTGTTCAACGAGGTTTCTATTGGGGTGGTACTGGGAAGTGAGTAGTATCTGTCAGATACCTGCTTGATTTAATGTAGTCTGCCAAAAAAAGCGTGTGAAAAGAGTTGCATTGTCAGATAAAAATGCACTTGGTTTTCCAATGCGTGGAACAAAGTTGCCGAACAGCCTTGTCAGTGTATGCAGACACGTTGCTGTTTTCAGTGGGTAGAGCTTGCCAAAAAAAAAGCAACATTGTACTTCCAGCCACCTCTAGATGTTGGTGCAGTGTAGCAGACACCCACAAAAACAGTTGCAAGTGGATTGTCTGGAATGATTGTATGCAACAACTCCCGTTTTTCGGTTTTGCCTTTTGGTATATCTGACAAGATCTAATGTCACGTTGAATGTTTCTTCTTACATCTGGACAGTAGTAGTAGTAGTAGTAGTAGTAGTAGTAGTAGTAGGCTTGAATCACCCTGATACACTTAAAAAATCTGAAATCGCCCATGAGTGGCACCTGTATTGGATGAATTTCTTTTTGTACGCTACCGGGATACATATGCACCAATTCGTAGCATCCACATTCCTTCTATGGAATGACACATCATCCCCTAGATTGTGAACTAACGCAATCAGAAGTCCAGTTGCTGTTTTTGAATCACAGTAGTCTACCTTTGATCTCACGCTTGCAATGCTGTCATACTTCCAAATAACTGTAAATAGTAATGCTGGTTTATCTGATCTGGCATTAACAAGACAGGGAAATCATTCATATATATAAAATCCAAAAGTTACATTCTTGCAGAGATATTACCCAACAAGTGAGTCATGCATGCAGTTGTTTACATGTCTGAATAAAGCTTAAAGCTTGATGATTGCAGAAACCTCTTGCTAAGTTGTTTTAGACAAATATTCACACGCGACAAAGTTGAACTGGTGACTGCGATGGGAAAGTATCCCAGTGCCCCATTGATGATTCGGGTTTGGATTAAAATGCCTCTATAAGTAAACCAAATTCAGTTGACATTTCATGGTGCTAGAGAATCTCTGAATTCACCAGTGCGCTCTTAATATCATTGAAAGCTGCTTCACATTCTTCTGCCCCCTGCCAGGCCACATTTTCTGCAGTAGACTCAACAATGACTCAGCATTCAGTGATTGATCTCGCAGAAAACCCCTTAAAATGAGGTGAGCCAGAGAAACCCTTTTAATTGCATCTTAGTCCTAGGTGATGTGAAGTTTTTGCTAACACAAATCTTCCTGGAGTCAGGCAGAACCCCTTTCGAATCTCATATGTTGATTAGCTGTTACACCATGTTCTCGAAACATCTCTAAGACGTGGGCAAAAAGTGAAAAAGTTCGTCCTATGTTGATGTCATGATTAGTAGATCATCGACAAACAGTGTGAAGTGACTTTGCGGCAGGGGCCCATGCACGTAGTTCAATGTAGAAATAAACACACTGGAGCTTAAATTGAGTCCAAATGGCAATCCTTTAAACTGATAGCTAAGTCTGGCATGCAAAAAGACTGTGTACTTTCAGGAGGATGTTCCGAGGCCTACGTGTCAGAATGAGTCTCTCTTTTCTGTATTGGGGAAGTATGTAAAACCATTGAACTTCTGTATTAGTTCACCTGTATTTTCCAGATGTGTGCATGCTGGTACTATGGTGTTTTCGCCATCTGTTTATTGAGTACCAAGTGATTCCACCAGATTTGGCCGCCAGAAGGAGTGGACTTACAGTATGTACTATGAGGGTTAGGTGACTTTCCACTTAATCATATGAGTGAGTTATTCCTCTTCCATTGTGTATTGTGGTTTCCAGGGGAACGGGTAGTAAAAGCTCTGACAAAAGATTAGGTTTGGGTAAATGTGGAGATCATATGCATGTCCTCAAGTTGTACCTAGTTTTTCGTCAAAAACACGGCAATAATTGATTTGCAAACTGAGTCCTCTTTCTCAGATATTAAATGCTGTGGTTCTTTTAGATTCTCCTGTTGTTTGTCAGCTAACTGTAGTACAGGGTCCTCTTGGCTTGGATATCATGGATTCCTGTGGCTGTTATCCACAATTAACTGAATAGGCACCCCCCAATAGCATCTTTGTTGTTTGCCCTTGCTCCTTAGTAGGTCTAGTTGGATCGCCTATCTGTCAGTCGTCGCAACAAATATTCCTTTTGAGAAGTATCATTTACTGTCCTCCTCTCATATTATCTCCAAGCCTGAGACAAAATCTAATATTGACTTATTAATTAATAAGAATGCGCATGCCAGGGCAACATTTCCTAGTTTCATATTTGACATCATTTGCATCTGTACTACTTGAAATTTATGTTTCTCAGCTCCTACTACCCAACAGTTTATAAACTAGTAACATAGACAATTCTTTGCATTGTGATAGCTTGTCAGAGAAGCTGTTGAAAACAGCTTGTCTAAAATTACTGTCACGGGAATTCCTTCCACTATATCTTTAATTTCACAGATCGGTTCTGCTGCACAATATCTTTTGCATTAGTTCTTGTCTGCAAAGAGTTCATCTTTCAGATACCCTGCATAATTGTAATGTACACAGTTGTCCATTTGTTTATACGCTTGTGAACATTATTGACCACCTCCTCAGGGCCTGAAATGATCGGCGTTAGTTTAGGTTGCTTGTTCCATGTCGTGGGAAGTACTCATCAGTAACATCAGTTCTTACTGTACTTCACTCTGCCAGTTCTGTTTGTCCACTTGCTGCTGACTGTGCTGATTTAGTTGATTCCAGTTCAGGTGATTAGCAATAGGATTACTATTGTAAACCAGATCATATCTTGTCTGGTTTATTCTGTCATTCCTGCTGGGTTGGATATATTTCTGATAGATCTACTATTTTAATTACCATCAGCACCATTTCCATGACAGTTGTTTGAATGTGGATACTGTTGCTGGTCACTGTACTGATCATTCCAAGCATTGTGATTGTACACATGACCATTAGAGTTGCTGGGGCCTGGTGAACCTCCATTCCCTTGTGCATATTTTGCTTTAGAATACTCTTGGAGTAGGTATATTGAATCTAGAATTGACGTAAAATCTTGGAACATTATCTTCATTTGCGTGAATGAGTTTTTCACGAATTTTAAGTGGTAGCTTGGATTTTAAAATTTGCTGAAGATCTTTGTGCATGGTGTGATCATCCCTGTAGCATGATTTATTCATAAATTTCTTGAAGTATCTCCTTAAATGACGACTTTTATGAGAGAAGGGCTTGGGATTAAATAGTTCCTCCTTGAGCCCCTGACCAATACTTTGCAAGAAATGCACGTTCATACTCCTCGTAGGTCTTATGCGAGTACTTTGTGGTTGCCCATAATGAGGCATCACCTTGAAAATAACTTGTCATGTAACTAAAACAGCTCTTTTCCATTAACATAGTTGTGTATAAGTTTATAGGAGACAACATCCGGATTCTGTTTGCTGATCATTTGATAAGGGCGTGCATCTCATCCACGTTAATTCTAGAGCAATAAGTTTTCATTGTCCTACAGATCTCATCTATGTCCTTAAAGACACTTTTGACTGATTGTGATATTCGTGTGTGCCACTGTAGAAAATAAGAGCCTAGTTCTCCTTTACTTGCTTTAGCTGTTGCATGTACTGTTTGCTTGAAGGTAAGTCTGTGATTATTAAATCTGTTGTAGCTTCTTCAATGGATTCTTGTATGTATTTCACAACCTGCCTTTCCTTTGCCTTAACCCATTTCTCTAGCTTGGATGAAAATTGAACTCAATGTTCACCAGACTTAGTTAATATCACATCTTTGTAATCAGAAGCATTGTTATTTAAAGTTGTTGTCATTTGACTAACACTCATTTCGACAATACATTGTCATTTTCAGATTTCTTCCATCTCCTATGTTACCTTTTGTAATTCATCAGGAATTGTTTCATGAGCTTGGTGTAACTGAATTAATTCATCCTACTGAGAGATACTTGAGACTGTATTTTCTAACTGAGGTTACCGAGTAGCCATCTCAGTTTGTTGATTTAACAAAGTAGATTGTTGTGAGTCTACACTTCTGACATTCCTTGCCACTACAGACTGCTGTGAGACTGTCTGTGCTGTCCAAGGATCTTGGCCAGTGGATCCATGGTTTCTTGTGCACCTCAGCTGTCTCACCTTCCATAGAAATATTACTAAGATTTTGGATATTCGCTTCTTGTTTGTGTTGCACTTCATAATGTTAGGCACAAGTCTTGACCATAACCTCACTAATAGCTAAAATCTTCTCTAATTCTTCATAGTGATCACTAATTGTTAGTAAGAATCATCGCACAATCCAGAAATCGATGCAAAACACTTTGTGTACAGAGGACGGCGATTTACACAATCTGACAGTGAAGTAATAAAACTAATTATCCTATAAAAATTAAGACTTCATGAGTACGTGGTGCATGCAGAATATTATGCGAGAATGAGAAAATGTTCTCGGCTGACCTTAAATTCTACATTAGAATGGACTTTTGAGGGATGAACCAGCGATTTCACCAAGTTCCCATTGAAGTTCCCAACATTGGATGGAGAACAACACAAACATACATGAATTACAGTACTTGCACTAATAAAACATAAAATATTATAGTGGTGTGGTCCCAGACTCCTGTAGTTGTCAGGAGGGCATTGAGCAGGATGCTGTGGTTAGGACTGATTATGCACAAGAGCGCCATGAAAAAATTAGTGTCAGTAACGCCTTTATCAGGCACAAATATAGGATTGTCTTCCAAAGAGTTGTGCCTCAGCTGAGCCGGCAGAGTAGCGCCTCATCAGCAGCGAAATGCTGGCGTGCAATCAACTAGCAGTATCACTGGTGCTTTGAAGCGTTGGGTGGCAGCTGCAATGTCACGGTTGCCATCGACTCATAGAATCCAGCAGGCTCTGGCCCTGCGTATCGATCTCTAAGTACTCTCACGGACATCAAAGATTTGTACTTAGGAGTCTTGAGCCAGGTCCACCTGAAGTATTCAGTGGCTTGCAGGGGTCAGCTCTCAGTCCCTTCTTAGGAAACAGGAGCCAGCAGCATCTGCACTACCCCAGGAACAAGATAAGCAGCAGTGGTGTCCAGCCACTTGAAGGCAGATGATGGACAGGATCCAAGTAGTGCAGGTCATGGGATGGCAGCCTCTGTGCCACATCAGTGTGACTTCGGAAGTTGGCAATGTGGCTGGCAGCAACAGCGTCCTTCCAGCCAGACTTGTGGTTCCATAGATGATTAAAGACAGTTAGGCATGCTGAGGGTTGTCCTTCATAGCCTCCCATCTCACTGGGTAGCTGTAACTGACACAAAAACTGAGAGTATGTGCTGGGCAGTCAGTAGTCAGCACTCAGCAAGAGGAATGAGACATTCATTAGGAAGGGTGGTGCTTCCTGCACTATACGGCGATGGGGGATGGCCATGTCATCATGTGTCATGGTTTTCCTTCGCTGTCAGCACTTCTAGTGGCTTCAGACTTTTCACAGCTTCACCTCTCAGAGTCTCTTTAATGCTGTCTCGTCCCCTGCATATTTATTTTATTGTTGATGGAGGGAGGTGACGCAGTGGTTAGCAACTGGATTTATTCAGGAGGACAGCAGTTCAAACCTGCGTCCAGCCATCATGATTTAGGTTTTCCTTGGTTTCCCTAAATCGCTTCAGTCAAATGCCTGGATGGTTCCTTTGAAAGGGCATGGCGAACTTCCTTCCCCGTTCTTCCCTAAGCTGATGGGACCGATATGCTCGCTGTGTGGTTCCCTCCCCCAAATCAACAAAGAAACCATCTTCTTGTTGATTTGTACCTAGCCTTCCTCAAGAAACTCTGTCTTGTCTCTGGTATGACAGTATATCTCGGATTTTATTACGATATGCTTCGCCTGCAGACTTTGGTACTTGGTCGTTACTCCATGCTGTGAAAGCTTCTGTGTTTGCTACAACTCACTCAGCATTTGCCCTTAGGTGGCAGTCCACTGGTCAGTGACACAAGCAGTTTGCCTTCTGTGAGCTGCCAAGGTAGAACTTGGACAAATTTTTGGTATCTGCTGGGGATACTATTCTGGCGTGTAACAGTATATACAGCACAAAATCTATCCTAACTCCTTTCATGTTGACCATTTTTTATAGTGAAAAAGCAATATTTGATTTACTTGAAATAATTCTGGTAATTAGTTAGATGGCTACCAGCATTTAGTTCACTAGCCTGTTAACTATTGTCAAGTTTAACTCACTGAAGTTCATTAAATGGAGACTAAGATTATTAAATTGCAGTTCATTAAAGCCTGTTGTATTGCTCTGTTCAAGTTCCTGTTGTGAACTGAGAAAACAGGATTAAAAATAATAATAATAATAATAATAATAATAATAATAAATAGATGTTCTTTGATTCCAGTTTGTGTTTGTAGACCCACACCTCGGTACCTCATAGAGCTGGAAATGTTAACAAGACGGTTACTGTAGAATTGTGTATGCTCCACGCCACTGCAACTACTGTTTTTTTTTATTGTTTTTATTTTTTTTAATTTTTTAAATGCTGGAACTTTAAAAAGGATTCAGCAGGGCACTTCAAACACATTGGTGACTACCGTACAATGTAGTGTTCGCTATGATCACTTGTCTGTATAAGTAGGAAATTTATAATTGATGTAACAATTTAAATGGCAAAAATTCCCCATATATAAAGCCGAACCATAAGCAGGTGTGAAACCATGACCATTCCTCGCAGATTACAACTGCCTGAATGCTGCCTATCTGTAGTGGTAATAATCTCAGTAGGTATTGTTGACCACAAATATTATATCTTGTTAAATATCCGGGATTTATTAACAGAAAACTGTTAGCTAGTTAACATTGTGACACACATGGAACACTGTGGCCCAATTCAGAGCAAAAGTAAAATCCTACATAATTCTATATGCTACACACAATGAATCGGAGAAACCTAGCACCCCAAGTAATACAGCACTCATAACAGTTTATACATTTTTGTAGCTGCTTGCAACTAACTCAATGTTGGAAAAAGTTCATTTACAATTGTTGCACAAAAGATGCCACAAAATACATGTAAATAAATTCTCTCTCTGGTCTGTGACCTGTGATAGTACTATTTCATGTAGACAAATTTTAACGTAATGACAAATTAATACATGTGCATCACGTCATTATATTTGGTCCATTATAAGGGGGAGTTTTTTCTGTAGGAAAATTGTCCACTTTTCTGTGTGTAGAATAATTTTCATGTTTGTAGTCAGATTTCTGATTTGTCGATTTGCATTCATATTAACATGTCTTTTTTAAGTTATCTGAACTCATTTATAAAGTAACTGGAATCAAAATTTCATTTTAATCAATGATATTGGATTCAGCTGTGTTTTATTATTATGCCAATATATAGGAAATTAAATTCATGCACATTGCTATCTGGTAGTAACTAAAGGAAGTATTATCATAGAAAATATAGAATGCCCATGCTCGCTGCCCCCCCCCCCCCCACCCCCACCCCTTCACCCCGCCCTCCATGCCTGGTTTTGTTTTAACACTCCCCTGGTGCCCCTTTTGTTACAAAGCCTGCTAGTGAAAGGAAAACACCCAGATTGAATACCACAGCCATCAAATATTTCACTTTATATAATTGAGGCCTAGTACACTGATCTTTAGCATTCTTCTACCAATTATTGCAATTGATACATGATGATGGGTACTGGATTGATAATTTGTGAGGCACAGTGCTATGTTAATAAGCTCCAGAAACTTTTTTACATTTGCTCCGTCATCCGTGTTTATGATCATGGGTTTTGGCATATCAACCAAATCTGTTTCTTTACAGTAATACTGTGCTTAGTGTAGAACAACTTCTTCAAATAAGTGTTTTGCAATAGAGGTGAACATCGAATTTTTTGCATTAGGGTTGAAGATTGATATTGAGAGTTTAATTAAAGATAGGTGGTGCCTTGGATAGCCTAATGGTAATGTGACTGCTCACAGAGAAACATGTAATCTTAATTAGAACTCAGGTTCCAGCATAAATTTGCAGTAATTGTCCCACATAGATAAACTATTATTTTAATAATTCAGTGCCAGTAGCAGTGCCAGCATGTCAAAATGAATACAGTGTGTCCGCTCGCAGTTGTAAAGGTAATGAGCAGTGACACATACTTACCTTTCCAACCATCTGTTGGACAAACAATACTTCCTTCTGCTGTTAATACTTCCATCTTATTTTCTGATTATGCTTTTTGCAGTATGTGTGTAAGTGCACTTCATACTTGTGCTGATATATCCACAAGAAGCACCAGTATTTGTTCCTGTCTCTATTCTTTCCTGTCTGTGTCGTGTTCAACCACATATTGCAGGGAAGACAAGTGGTTGGAACTGAAAGACAGCTGACAGGCTGGCAGTGACATACTTCTCATTGACAGTGGAGACTGGATGAAATCACTGTGATCTGCCTAACTATGATACAGGTTTGTGACGGTTTAGATTGAAGGAGAACATGCATGCTATGGAACATAAGACACAACTGCTCACAAAACTTAAATTTATTGAAAACACTATTGGAGACAGGAAAAAGTTGCAAAGGGCATTCACAGTGACAAGAGACACTATCTGTCACAGGGATGACTGCTAAAACACTATACATAGCCCATCATAGGAGAGACCACTGCGACACTGTATGTGGCCTGTCTCGGAGCAACCACTGACAGCAATCATGGTAAGCGTTAAATATATTCCATTGCACAGGAATCACTCAAACACTATATGCGACCTTTTGCTCAGGTGACCACTGAATCACAGCACAGAATATGTTGTAATGTACACAAGAACCAGCACACTTTGGTTTGTGTCTGTACGAGTGCAAGTACATGCAGGTCCAGTGGTGGTGACACATCACATTCTGCCTGCTCCATAATCCTTTTGGGACCCCCCCCCCCCCCCCCCCCCCCCAAAAAAAATTGGACTTGGACAGAAATCGGATGCCACACTCGCAACTTTATAATTAGAATCTTGTTTTTCAACTTGTATGTGGGATGTCCCATCCATGTACTAGCAGTCCCATGCTGTGGTTGACGCTTTAAGCTTGCAGCTTGACTAAGTGTGCTTGTGAAATACCACTTCCAGTACAAGTTTTGTGGGGTTTTATGGTCTTGGCTGTCTAGTGAACAAAGTTTCATCTATGCTTTAAAATGTTGCTTAATGTCACTGGTCATTGTTTGCATACCCCTTTCATTATCAGTTTATTTCCAAATTACATGTTATAAGCAGTTAGTGATGCCCAGGTTCCTTACCTAGGTGCATCCGTTTTTTAAGGAAAAGAAATAAAGTAATCAAATGAGATTAAGCATTTTTATTTAATGACAAGCAAAATTATTTGTTAGAGTATAGTTATCGCACAATATTTTGCATATTAGTAAAATTATACGTAATTATTGTGAATACAAACAGTGTTTCTACCAGTAGGGTAAATGTACCTATTGGTAGCAGTATTATATTTGTTATTAGGTCGGCAACACAGGCTTGCACATATAAGGTTAAATAGAGTATAAGACTATTTTCAAGAATATGAAACTCAAGAGATTCCATGTAGGTGCAACATTGAATAGACTATAAAAAGTGTATATCTGAAGGTAAATGAGGGTAACAACAGCATGGCAGTCAGAGATGATGTAATAATTGATAGATATGGTATGCAAACAGTAATGCTACCCACATAGTGGTTGTCGTTGTTTGCATTATATATTTGTATATTATTGTTTACACAGGCTTAAAGGAGCCAAGTTGAGCATGTTAATAAGTGATTTAGTTTTTTTGTGTGTGTTTAAGCTACAGTAAGTAGAGTCCTATCACTTTGTCAGTAAAGCATAGACTCGCTCACTTCTTCTGTTTTTGAACTTCTATTGAAGTGCTAATTTGTGAGAAGATGTGGGTTTATTTGTGAAATTGTGATTGGTTTTACTAATAAAATTAAATGATTCATCTTTTAAGACTTTATCTGTTCACTCATTCTTTTGAAGCCTTTACAGTTAACTGAAAAATCTCAATCAGTATCAGAGCAGTTAGAAATTATTTTGAAATAGCTATTATAGAGGGCTCAAGTTAAATACCATTGTCAAACAAGCACCTTTGCTTCACAGAGAAAAGCATCTACCCACTGTGATTACCTTTTAACAAGCAAGTTACAAAGAAATGAAGGCTGATTAAATCTGAGGAGGAAGCAGTTTGAGGTGAATGTTGATTCGGATACATGATCTTCGTCTTTATAATTGTGCTGATGAAGACTTCATTCTGTACATGTTTTAATGTAGATTCGCACAATTTTAAATAAAGTGCTCTTTAAGCTACATTGTGTGTTTCTGTATCAGTTGGGCTAAAAGTGCATACATACCGTCAAATGGGTTGAAGTTGACCACTGGGGTGAAGTTGCCTAAAAAGTTTTAAGAAACATTTTATGTTGAATAACTATGCATTGGTGATGAAAACTGTTATTTTAGTTGTTATATTTGCTGCGTGGAAGTTCTTAATTTACGACAGTGACCAAATGTGTAGTGTTCTGAACCTGTATCTGAATACTAATAGTTATCAGGAGCACTGATTCTTCAGCTTTTTTAGTGAGCTAAAACTGTTATTCATGTGACTGACACAAAATATTTTAGTGTGTCTAAGTCCTATGTATATCATGCACTGAGCCTTCACAGTGATAAATAGATCAGCAACAAAAGTTAATCCTTTATAATTTCCTTTTACTAACACATGAGGAAAACTTTCAAATGCGTACAAATTTTCAAATTCTTGGTAAGATCTGGGTGAAGTTGACCACCTGAGAAGCTTAGGAAGAAGTTGGGTGAGCGGTTTCCTTGTGAACTATACGATAATAACAAGAATGTGACCTAAAGAACTTGGCGACAATGTGACACAGTGGCTGCAGCAACAGTTGTATGTAAAAGTTAGTTTTGGGGTGAGGACATGATTGTTGCAAGAGTCAGTATGCTGATGTATGAATTTGTGACATAGGCTGCAGTTCAGCTTGTTGCATCATACAGTTGAGATTGAAGAATTGTCAGTGTGCAAATGCCATGTGCTTATAAAAGTAAAATGCATGAACTGAAGAAATATAGCCCTGATATTTATTATTACATATTACCATCAAATATGGTGAAGTTGGCTGAGAAAGGGGAGGGAGGAGGGCAGTTTCAAATGTTTTTAAAAGGTGCCCAGATTCAATAGTTTGAAGATGGGGACATTCCCTCCCTCTCTTCCCCCCCCCCTCTCCCTCCCTCCCCTCTTTATTTTTTAAAGTTGACATGTCAGGGTTCAATATACAGTGAAAACTTTTTTTCATAAAGCAAAATTGTGATTACATTTTTTGTCCTCAAACTTCGTTTGTATGGTACTGTGGTATTGCTGTTAAATGTCAGATTTATTTTTCAATTATTGCTACAGTTTCAGAACAGTTCAGTCACCCTAGCTTCATAAAGGATCCTCTAGTATCACAAAATATAACCAGTCAGATTCATCCCCAAGTGGGTTGAAGTTGACAAACACTTTTTTTCCCTGATCAGTTAGATAAAAAGGTAATAAAGACCAAACATTTTACTACTACGGCTCAGTACCTATGCTCTGAAATTAAAACCAATATAAATTGATTTTATTTATTTCAGAAATATTTAAGTTTAAAATCGAAAATCGATTCAGCTTCACCCCATTTGATGGTACATCTACTTTGACAAGTATTGTGTGCAGTGAAATTAAGTTATTAAGGAATTGTTCTCATTACTGCTTCGCTGTTTTAGGAGACTTTTGTAGTAAGAGTAGACTCTTTCATATTTACACAGTAATCCTGTTGCTTCCACAGAACTCTGCACTGGAGACTCACATTCTTTTCTATTAATTCTGCTGCAGTACATTTGTAGTAGTTTACACAGTCAGACTTCTTAAAGACTGAAAAAAGTGATTCGTGGGGATGAGGTAGCAAGGAAGTAGGGTGGCATAGAGGGTGGTCACAAGAGTGGATTTGAATAGGATGATCAGATCTGTTTACTATGAAGCTGAAGTGTGGTTTATAAGATGTACAGTCTTCTCAACAGAAATATCACAGACTGTGTGTTCACCAGAAGAAGGAATGATAAAAAGAGAATTGCTGTATGAAACAGTTGATGATAGTAGAAGAAGAAACAGACAGCACATGTATGATGATTAAAAATTGTTGGCATGATGGGGAGTGAGGTGAAGTAGGGAAACAGAAGAGGAACTCAATACAAATGAGCTCAGTAATATGTAACTCTCAGGTTGAATCCTGAATAGTTTTGTGAGCTTTTGTGCATGTAACAAGTTACACCTAGTGACATGACTTTTGTGGATGTGAAAATATCAGAGTTCATTACACTGCAAATTAGATGTTACACTGCAGGTTCACCATAATGATTGATGAGCCGTTTCATGGGAAAATAAAGAGAGAGATATTCATTCGAATCAACCATTTTTTGATGAGTTTCTTCACTTGCAAAGCATTTATGCTCTTAGTGCTGTGTTAAATGATATAAATATATCTTTTTGGTTTATTGTTAATTACCTATCTCACATTTACTGTAAATGAACAAAATTACTGTGTTTCAATAGTCTTTACTCCAAAAGTATTTGAGAGAGAGAGAGAGAGAGAGAGAGAGAGAGAGAGAGAGAGAGAGAGAGAGAGAGAGAGAGAGATTTGTCAACTGTTTGGTTACTAGCCAGTATGGTTCTTCAGGCACTATTGTTTTGTGTTAGATGTATCTTAAGAAAAATCTAACCTATCTTAATCCATGAATGCAACTTAATATTGCAAGCTGCTCAGTCGTGAACATTTTAAAACACATGTTGTCATTATACTTCAGTATGCCTTGCATTAAAATTACAATCCCAGGAAGGAGCAAATAACATAATTGTATTTATTGTGCATATACAGTACAGTAGCATCAGTTCACAGTTAAATTTGTAGGTGATTTGGTGGTATCAAGGGTTGATGTTTAGTAAACATAGTTGCCATTTCTGGCACGAACAGTAGGGCTAATCCTGCAGTACTTTTGAGCTAAAGTTAACTTGGATGACAGATAAATGTACATTATTCCTTGCTCCTCAATCCCTATGTCAGAGTTAATCAATAACAGTGGTTAGCAAGTGCTGGCAATACCAACCTCCTGCCAACATATTAGATGATGGATCAATAGAACTTGCTGGTCAGGACAACAGTTGAATTGCCTCTGTGTCAAATTAGCTCAGGATATTGTAGGCAACATGTGGTATTGTGTTACTTCGTAGAAAAATGTCACAGAGACATTGAAGATAGGACACAGCCACTGGCTTTAACACATCAGGGGTATAACACCACCTGTCCAATTTGCTAGCTGTGGTGTTGTACCCTCCATACCATCACATAAGGTGCTGGGCCCTTATGATGATGAGAATGACAGCATTCATTCTAGCTAGAGTCTCCACGCACATGGGTAATTCTGTCATGAAGCTGTAAGCAGAGCTGAGACTGAAAAGATGATGTTTGCCCACTCTTTTATCTTTACCTATGTGGGGGCAGTAAGTGAAATGCATAGAAGATAGTGCATAAGGGAAGCGCAAAACCATGGAAATGCTAAGGAAAGTAAGATATATGCGAGATAGAATGGACTAGAAATAATGAACATGTGCATTTCAGAAAAGCTGCCTTTGCACATGGTTGTGGTTGGGGATGGGGATAGGAGAGGGAGGATACTAATTAAGAGACGGATGATGGTGGTTAGGAGGCACAGAGTGGTGCTGAGGAGATGGCTGGTAAATTATTTATTTATCACACGATGACAGGAGAAATGCTACGCATAATTTACAACAAATATATACATTTCTACACAGATATATACAATCTCAAGTCTGTAATCAATTCATAGCTCTAATTTCAGACCTGAAGTCCAGTTAGAAGCTTCCACAGAAAAATTGTGAAGATCTGGCATTCACTATTTGTATGCTCTTGAGGGAACATTCAAATGTTATGTGGATATACTGTTTGCTGCTCTTTGCCGCAGGCACATTCAGGGGAAGACTTCCAGGGATGGTGATGAGGGGACAGATGGGGGATGAAGCAACTGGTGGTGGTGGTCCAGCCTCACTTGTAGAATTATGACCCATCAGTTTTGCATCAGTTTACTGGATCTCTGAAACTTTTGCTCAGTTTGTTTCATTACAGTTAAGTAAAAGGGTAGAATATTGCATATAAAATGGTTATGTGTTTTACAAGAACTGAATGCTACTTGGAATGCATTTTCGTGAGTCTTTGTAGTACTACCTGCGATTCTGTTTGAATCTCCTCAGCTGCATGAAATCTTCTGCTTTTTAACTTGAGATTCATTCTGGCGAATAAGTGTCACTTGGTGCCAGATTGAGTGAATTTCATGGATGAGGAGCAACTGTGTGTTTTTCAACAGAAACTCCTGTGTGATCAATGCAGCAAGTGACCTTGCATTGTCATGATGGGGGAACCACCCATGCACTATTTTCATCGGACAAAATCCTCTGACATGTTCTGTAATGCAGCCCCATGATATTGCATACATCCATGATGGTCTGCCTGCGATCTTCCAGCACTGTATTCCAAACAGTAGTGACTTTTCAGGAATAATGCCAGTTGATGGCTGTCATGAATGGGAATTGTCATTAAACAATGTTTTGCCATGTTAGAAACATTTAAAACAGTCATAAGTTTGGCTGTGACTTAATGCATCTTCCCCAAATGCTTGCTTCAGCATGTCGTGTTTCAGGTAGTGGTTTTTCAGAATCTGTTACTGAGGTTTATGCGCACATATTGTTCCCAGACACCCATCATTGTCAGTTTTGCAAGATACGCAAGCCACCAGAATGGAGAAATATCCATAAAAACTAAATGCGACCACCTAGCCTATAGCTGTTTGAGCCACTGACTTTCAAAGAATGTACGAGGTACCACCTGGTTGTGTTTCGTCATACTAGCTGGACTTCACCAGCTACACATACATTACAGGGTCCTTCAGGGTAGCACCTCATAGTATAGTGTGATAAATTTTTAAATGACAGAGTATGCAGTTAAAGTAAAGCTTAGGAGACATTGATAGATTTAATGGACATAAAGTAAATTTGAAACATAAGTGTGTGTGTGTGTGTGTGTGTGTGTGTGTGTGTGTGTGTGTGTACTAATGCAGTGCAATGATACACAGGAGACACACTGTGTACTCATTCTTCAATGCATACAGCTAAATATTTTGTACATTGTATTTTATGAACATCATCAGGTTGGAGAATGATTATTCTTTGTGTTCTTGTTAACAAATCCCAGAAATTTTGTTAGTGCTTCTTTAGATACTTACATGACATCTTTATATGCAGAAAGAACACTGGTAAACATTTCAAAGATTCTGGAGTGTCCAGAGTATTTGTGTTGTTTCAGGTAGTTCTTTTTGTGAACGTTTCAGTATATCAACAAACAGACTAAATAAGAGAGTAAGTATCAAAGGAAATCAGCTTGAGTTTTTGAAACCAAAACTAATTTTTCTTAATTTAAGCTGTTCCCTTTGTAGTCAGCATTGTAACAACCATATATGCAAAGACAGTGATTTTCTGTACGTCTGCTTCTATTTTAAGAGTTATTCTCTGTTTCTGCACTCTGATTTTCGAGTGACTAATTGTCTATAGTGAACCATTCAGAATTTTTTTTAGACTTGTCAGTTTTTACTGTATATGCATCTGATGACACTGTAAAATGCAGTGCATTGATGAGTATTTTATAGCTTTTTGGTTCTAAGCTTCTTTTCTTCCCATGCTTGGCACCTCATATCACTCATCTCATTTGGGGAAGGGCTGCTTTCAGAGCTACATTTCTTGTTTGTCTTCAGTAGTATCACAATGTGATGCGACATATATTGCACTGCCCATAACTGTTACAGATGAAGACAGAGCAGCCCTAGGCCAGAAAATTCTTGTTTCAGTTCTGCGAAGCAGTAGTAACACATCAGATACTGTAGTATTATGACTCAGCTTTATGAAATTTAAAATTGTGTGGTTTGTAAACCAAATGGTTTCCAGTACTGGAAGCAATGTTAAAAAACTGCTAAGAAGAAAGGTATTAAAGCCTTTTTTGATTATATAAGAGGACAAAGAGTTTATGGAATTTTCAAGAAGATATTCTCATGGTCACTGGGTAGCCTTTGTTTAATTCTTCTCCTTCAGGCAGTAGTGGGGCATTGAAGTGGACAGATTACAAGAAAGAATGACATTTTGTTGTTCAAGAATATGACTGAGCAAATTGTGAACCATTTATTTTCATTTGACATAATTACAAAACACTTAGACATTAACTAGTATCAGTTTACAGTGCCCATCATCAGAACTGTAAAATGAAAGCAGCAAATTGTGATCACAATGAAATGTAGTGCTTAGGCTGATACTGGTTAAGATTTTGTAGTATTTTGTGACTGTGTCAAATGAAAATAGTGTGTTAACGAAATGGATAGATTTAGTCATAAATTACGCATTTCCATGGTGTGGAACACCTTATCAAGTAAAATGACTCTGGTTTTTTAAGCTTCTCATCTGTGCAGAAAAAGGTATGCACTTCACACCTCTTCGTCATTGATTGTGATGAATTATATACATCAAAAGTGCGTAGTGTATGTAATGTGACTTCACTTATTTTTGTGTATTACCCATTATTGTTTGAACGTCAGTTACTGTATCAGATTACCCCAACATTCTGATTCTCTCTAGTTACAAGAGCAATCTTTCACTTCCCTCCAGTCCCACATTTCTTTCTTGTTTCCACCACACTCACTCTCGTGTCTCCACACCTAACCTGTTTCTCCTCCTCCTCCGACACCCTTGTTCCTCCTCATTATACATTCCCTCCTCTTTTTGTAACCAAGAAAGTGATAAAGACACTTGAATCGTATTTTAGAGAGTCTTGTACGAAAACTGCATCTGAAGATTTAGATTTAGGTTTGCTCTATCTTTGAAGATTACTTCAAGCCAATGTTTAGGTGGTTTATCACAGTAGATAATAGTTAATTACTCTCCATATTTATCGAGGGCACAGTCTATGATGATGATGGTGATGATTATGATGATGATGACACTAGAAGTATATTAATCTAATCTGTATTTCTTCTTGTGTTACTCCTAGCCATTTCCAATATAGTTATTGACTGCTGCTCTTCCTCAATTTCTCCCCCTTGTGTGCTTCTCTTTTTCCACTGAATAGAGGTATTGGGGTATTTCTCCCAAAAATGAGGGTACTGGATTTTTCCTTATCTGTGACTCATTATGCAAATACTAATTGTAGCTACACCCATTACACCATTTTATGATATCCTCGTAAGGACAATGAAAGAAATTTTTCTTACCCTGTTTGATCCTAGGAGGTAGGAGACTTAAGCCTCTTCATTAATACTATTCTGAAATTGTGGAAGGCTCATACAAGTTTAAATATTTTTTATGCCATCATAATTAGGTAGGAAAGGTTTTGGTTAACTTAGTGAACTGTCACCTTGCAGAATTTTCCAGTCCTGAGTGCTTCTTAGTTGTCTTCAATTTAATTTCAGAGATGGATATACAACAGTCTTCCCTAGACAGATGTCACCTGGAAGTTTTCTGTTGTAACTTTTTAGATATCTCGTTTGCTACATAGTGAATAATATTCTTTGACAACACTGTTATTTGGACCTCTGATGATGTCTTTCATCATCTGCCATTACTGTTCTATTTTTACTTTGGGTGTCACTATGGGCAAACCTGTCAGTTTTTAACGGGCGAAGGAAATCCCTCAGTAGTATCTTCTGCAGTACTATCTTAGCCATTGCCACCAATAGCACTATTTTCTTAATTAGGATTCAAGTGTAGTGTCCATGATTTCACTTTGTGTGGTTCCTCCCATAACTCTGAAGCGGCTAAACATCAGTTGCAGATGATGATTAAAGGAGTGGAGTGCAGAAGTGAACTGGCTTCAGATTCTCAGTGGGAAGTAATTATATGCTCTTGTGCATCCAAACTCTCCTGCCTGTGAAAACTCTTAGCTACTTACATATATATTAATGAGCCCAAGCAGGAGAACAATATTGGCAGCGATGCTGATTGCTCCCATTGTTTCTTGACTATCCACTTAGTAAATAAGTTGCATCTGAGATGCACATATTTTGTGACCTTGAGGACATTGGGGTAGGTAATACACATTTACACTATGAAATCCCACTTGTTCCAGTGCCTGGCATGCACGTAAAGCCATTGTGTGCATGTGACAATAATGGAGACTAAACTAGTACACACTCCTATGTACAGATGATTAGCATAGAGGTATTATATGGCTATGTTTTGGAGAACATAGGAATTCAGCCAATGAAGACTTGATAGAGTTCACAGCAAAAAGAGACTAGCATACCACACATTGCATGTTCTCATACATATAGTGATATTGCTGTTGAGGCACAGGTTTAAGTGTCAGTGGGAGCAATACAGTGCCTATCTATAAGTGAGGGTTAAGAAATTACATTTGGTGAAGCCAACTTCCCAATCATAGTGTTGCTCTTTCCAGTCGCTAAGGCGAGGCAGTCCTCCTAACATGCTTCTGGATTGGCCACATACCTCACACTTTTTCATTTGAACATTTGCACCTGTCCCAAAGCAATGTGATGTAATACTTAGTGTACACACATTTCTTCTTGTAGGAATTTTAGTTATTTTATTGTCAGTATTATATTTTCTATTTGTGTGTGTGTGTGTGTGTGTGTGTGTGTGTGTGTGTGTGTGTGTGTGTGTGTGTGAGAGAGAGAGAGAGAGAGAGAGAGAGAGAGAGAGAGAGAGAGAGAGATTACCTTTTGGAAGTTGTTGCAATCTTTCTTTGTTCACAGACTGAGTGCGGGTGTCAGTTCACATCAAAACTGGAAGGAATGTTCAAAGATATGACTGTATCAAACACAATAATGGAAGAATTCAAGGACCATGTCATGACATCAGGGGTATGTGTGAATTACCTATTTTACTGGCACAACGATTTGCGTAGTTGAACATTTCCAAGTATTGGAAAAAGTATGCAATGAACAGCACTAGTATTAAACATCATCACTTCTCAGTATTGTTACTTATTGAAGGAAATATTGTTTCTGTTTTCTGTATGATATTTAATGAATTTGTGTGAAGTTAACAAAGAAACTGTCACATCGGACTGAAGTTGAATGCTTTTCTGTTACATAGATGGATCGATGTAGTATTTAAAGAACAGGCTTGACAGCTGCAGTTCGCATTAATTCAGTAGTGTAAATGTAACTGACGTATATCAGCTTTTCTGTTCTTGACTCAAAATAAATGTTAAAAGAATTTGATTCCTTGCACAGTTTATAAATAATGTAGAGTGCAAGTGTTATCAGTATGTTGTGCACTTGTAGACAGTAAAGATCATATTAGAAGAATCACTTTGTAGTCACTGAAGGCTTTTGTTACTAGACCATACGACATACTTACACACTCCAAAATATTCGTGGGAGGGGAGATAAGTTTCTGCCCCCCTAAATCCATTAAGTTACATGACCTACAGGCAGAGTCAGTGATGAAAGTTATGCTGTACATCAAATATGGTATTAGTATTTTTATTGACAGCAGCTTTTGCTAATGACAAAATCAAACTAGCACATCGCTGAAGCTACTGCCTGTCGGACAAAATTAAATGTCATATAATTCAAACTCTATTCTGTCCTTCCCTGTCATAAGTTTCCACAAAGGAATGGAAGGTCTTGTAAACCAGAGTAGTTTAGATTAGATTTACTTTCATTCCAATTGATCCATAGTGAGGATGTCCTCCAGTATGTAGAACATGTCAGAAAAACAATAGTGCATGACAAATATTTACAAATGAAACAAATAAGATAATGTACCTTCCACAGGTCCTAAGTGGAATGATCGTCATTTTTTTAAATGAACACTATGTGAAAGAATCATTTTATAAACACTCATTTACTAAGATCGCATTAATGCACTGAATTTAAAATGGAAAAAAGTGTTTTTTTATTTTATTTATAAGGTAACAAACATATAATGGAACTAGTACAATACTTATTTAAAATGAACACATTACTGCACTAAAATGGTTCAGAAGTTAGATTGTACTTACTTATATATATATTCATAAATTGAATTTCATTGGTTGTTACGCTTTTTATGGCTGCTGGCAAGTTACTGAAAATGTGTGTTCCTGAATAATGCACACTTTTTGTACAAGAGTAAGTGACTTTGAATGCTTATGAAGCATATTATTGAGTAAAAAGATTGTTTCACAAAGTGCCTAGCATCCAGGGCACGTTGGTCTATCGATTACTCATACAATTTTGAACGCATCCCTGTTGGCTTTTGGACATTCTGATCAAATTGTATATTGATTTCTGAATGAATCATAAGTTGATTTTTGAATGTGTGCATAGTGTACGTGATGTCTCTGCCAGGGGAATCCCTGTCGTATCTAGAAATAAACTTTCCTGCAAACAAAAGGGGACGGGTCTACGTGCAATACACGCCGTCGACTTCTTTGACACTGCAGTACAATTTGTGTACACACGTAAGGGTAAATGACAGTCACTGTTTATGTGGTTGACTGGGTTTGCAAATGATCAGCGTTGTTATAATTACTAGAGAATGCCATAGTTTCATACCACCAGAGTGGAAATAATCAAATAACAGGCAACAAAGATTACGTATTGTCTTCTCAGTGATCCAAGAAAATGAAATTTTGACAGAAAATTTTTGGCCAGACCGCTACACTACTAAGGGCCAGTTATACAGTCTCCGGCTAGCAGCCGCTAAAGTTCTATTCTGGAGGTAGCGAGGAAAATGGGTTGTACAAACATGTAATAACGCCTAACCGGAGAATAAATGTGGGATGACTAAACCGGTGATTGTGGCAGGTTTTGTGAAGTTAACCAGAGAATAAATTTTGACCCTGGCAGGAATAATTACAGAATTAGTGATGACAAGATTGTTTGTTAGAACGAGGAAGGAGAAGAAATGGGGACTCCCACAAATTGCGGAAGAATATGATGATTCCAAATTTATATAAAAATTTCGTACTACTACAAAACTTTTTGCTTGTAGTAGGCCTAATAGGCATTTGATATTGGTACTTCGTGAATTATATTCTGTCGTGTTATAAAAATGACCATTTGTGCCAAAACAGTCTTGTTTATTTGGTGTGTGTAACAATTGCTGGAATATTAGGCAGGCCTATTTCGTTTTATCTAGCAGACAGTGACAAAGTACACGTAATCAAATCGAGAATCCACACCAGTCTTGGGTACTATTCGTATTAATGGATTTTCTAGTATTAGACAACGACGTTTCGTTTTTTCATGTAGCAAAACGTTGACGAACTTTGACGAGATAATAGATTCTTTCTTAGAAAGGAAAGCACACCATGTAAAGTTGTAGCAAGATTAGAGAGGAAAAAATGCCAGGACTTCTAGATTGAAGAAATGTGTACTGTCTTGCTTGTCTCCTGTCTTTACTGGTTTTATGTATCCTATATTTAATTTTATGTCACACAAAACAGCAAGTTATTTGCTAATAGGCAATAAAGAGTGCAAATTTTCTAAAGAATTCTTGTTCTTCCGGTTACAAATAATCCCATCCGCTATTAATTGAGAGTTTATTATTTTAAGAGGGGCAGGATGCCAAACCGGCCGACTGGGGCAGGAGAGGCAACACATGACATTTTAAATTTCCACTGGCCTGAATATAGTTTGATGGCACCCATTACAAAATATTACACATTTGAATTTCACAGTGCGAAATACAGAGGCGTGCGATGGAAAAATGCTGTGTGAAGAGGTGTGGCATTTCACTTCGGCACACTTAGACCAAATAACATGTTTTACATTCCCTGAAACATATGTTTTATGTATCAGATTCTTCAGAAAGATGTGTGCTACAAAATGAAGATTTTTTGAAAAGCTTATTTTTTAAATTTTTGGCGTCCTGCCTCAAACGCTCGAGGGAGAGGGAGTGCCACTATCTAATATTGTCCCGGTTCGGAAATGTCATGGATCTGGACCTAATGCACAGAGCAGTCTGAGTTGTTGTGGGGAGATGGTAGTCTCCACATGACCCATGTTTAAGTGATTTTGTTGTTTCCTCTTCGTTTATTGCTCTCACGTCAAATGAAAACAAAATGGATTTCTGTGGCCGGCAGCTATCAAGTGAATTAAAATTCATTCACATAATTATGGAAGGCTAAAATATATTATTAGTTTGATTTTGTTTCCACCTTTCTGACGGGCAAGCGTTAATCGCCTTGCAAAAGAATGTTTTTTTTTTTGTTTTTTGGTTGGTTTGTTAAAGAAAACGACTTTTATTAATCTTTTCTGCTGAGGCCAAGTTATTTCAAACGAAGTGTTTAATTCCACACTATTGGCTAGTTTCAACTGTTCACTGCATTTCAAGTTCACGTTTCCATCTTCTAGCATGTATGGTATTATGCTATAATAAAGAACCGAACATTAGATAATACAGTACTGGTGCTCCAACAAAATTTTCGTTTGAATCTGGACGTACGAATGTGCACTTTAAGCCAAATTATGCATTTTAGTATGGTTCACAAAATTCCCATACTCTTGAAGTATGTCTCGTTTCTTTTATGACATAATGTAAGATCTTTTAATGTTTTACACGTATGAACATTCGGGCTTCCTGCATCGTCATAGCTGCGCAAGCGCGGTGACGTCAGTCATCTGGTGCAGCTGCTGAAACAAATTTAACAGGTCGCGGGAGAATATTCCGAATGGATATTTGAAAAGTGTTATTTTCAAGTAAAGTAAATTTTCTTTTACACAAGATGAACTCTGTGCGCAAATGTCTGATGAATTTGTTAAATCTCAGAGCGTTTGACTCTCATTCAAAAATCAAATTTTTGAGGATGACTATTTAGAATATTTTCGCGCCCAGAGGCTCAGACATTTACGTCGTTGTTAAAAATTTTACTGGAACATTTGTGTGATGTATCTTAAAGTGTAACATGCGCAGAAAAGATAAACATTATGTGTGAAAGCTTAGCTTCTCCTCCAGCTTATTAATCCAACATTATACGTGAAAGCTTTTCTTTTCTTGTAGCAACGCTGTGTATATTAATTTAAACCATTACCTTTTCCTATCTGTGTGTTCGCGCTGCTTTACAGTGATGTCACTATTGGCTAACTACATCACGTGTCCTATGCTCTGAATATCCGCTGCCATCGGCTGACAAGATGGCTTGACACGAGCTATGACTGGCTCACAAAAGCGCATCGCAGTCGCGATTTCAATCCTTCGGAAAGTAACATGCGGTGTTTGGTGGAATTCGTTTTTATACTTTCGTAATATGAAAATATGCAGTGTACATGTTGCTGCACATCAGACATCTTTCCAAAATGTGTTTTTTCCCCCCTGAGTTTCGTTTTCTAAACTGCCGGGAAATTCTACGCCAGCGTATAAAACCACAACCATTGAAAGGATTGATAAGTTTTACAATTCTGAGGAAAGGTATATTGTTACTTAACATGGAAAAAAATGTATTTTCATCCGGGAGAAAGTGCATTTTTAACCGGGAAATCCGGGAAATTTTTTTTCCCTGTCCACGTATACACCCTGAGTGAGCAATGGAAGAAAACAGAACTAAATAACTTTTGTTACACAGTGTAAAGTCCAGGTTGGAATACCAACACTATTATGAAAAGGGTAGATCCGTACCCACCGTAAAGATGACACATTGAGTTGCAGGTAGGCACGATGAAAAGACTGTACACGTGCAAGGTTTCTTCCAGAGTATTCTTTAGAAAGAAACACACACACACACACACACACACACACACACACACACACACTCTCTGCATCGAGTGTCCAGGATTGCTTTCCAATCCGTTACCTCGTGTGGTGTTGTGTTTTGGGGGCCCAGGAAATGGTGGTCAGTCTGATCTACAGTTTGCAAACTTTGTGTAGACTGTTGTTCATATGCCTCAGAATTCTAACTTTCCCATCCCTCTGCATGTATTTCATCTTCACAATATTGAATCATTCAGAAAAAACTGTAATATTCATTTAGTGAACAGTTGACAGAAAAACAATATGCACCTAGATAACATTTCCTTTAAACATTGTACAGAAAGGTGTGCAATATCCAGCAGGTTTTATTTTCAACAATACTTTCAATGGGACCGAAAAATTAAGCGAGAAACTCTTAACTATTCAAATCTAATTTGAAAGCTTCCTTGTAGCACATTCCTTCCATTCCTCTACAGGAATTCGTCACAGTAGTAGAGAAATTTTCTGTACAATGAGTTATATATTTGTACACATCCACACAATTTTTCATATTTTATTAATTCTTTTGTTCATAAATTTCCTAATCAGCAGTATATGAACCATTTACTCTCTCATTCTATGACTGAGTAGCTTTGGGTGACATGATTCCAAAGAAATTGGTAAATTAATAAATAAAATAGTAATTTGCAGTTAACTGAGGTTCCTGGGTTGAACATTAAACTCACGTAGAGGCCAAGAATTAGAAACTGTATGACACTTCTCTAAGAGAAGAAGAGCAATGTACTGGAACTGAAGTACAGCCCGAAGTGCTGCAACACGTGGTTGAAGCCAGTGATACAAAACGAAATGCAGGAAATTATGGCCCACATGATCTGGTGAAACACCACTGAGCAAATAAAAGCTTTTACTTTTTGTGGAGTTACGGCAGATTCAATAACAGACATAGGTCAACAGCAGTAGTTCACTCCTTACGTATGTTGTGTCGACCCTAAGACACTAAGAGTAATAGAAATTTTCTGACTTCATGCAGTTCACTTGGCTCCAGGGTACAAACCCTGGCAACTAGCATTAAAGATACACTTCTGAGGATCTTACTAGGAATGGAGTTGCTACATGCCCAATGTTTTGGTTGTGCAGCAAATGTGTCTGGGTGGAAGAAGGGTGTGAAAGGAATCCTCTTTAAAGATCATCCAAACAGCTGTCACACCCACTGCACTAATTATTGTGTGGGTCTTGCACTACATGGAGTTTTAAGAAGCTGTGATCGCCTGTGCTAAAAGTCTCGGTAATTATGAAACACATCTCAGATATAATTCTAGAGTCTGCAAAAAGGATGAACTTAGGTGGATGTTATCCTACTATGTGGTGTCAGTGAGATGAATCCAAAATCAAAGGTCAACTGCTGATACCAATGTGAAAATGGAAGTAACAAAGTTAAAAATGCTGTGATCACTTTAGTACAGCAGTTATTCAAAGTACCAATTTTGGCAAACTATGTTGCCATCTTCTTATCCCATGCACTACACTTACAAGAATCTCGTCCATGTATTCAATAATTAGTTTCACATAATACGTAGACAATCCCAGAACATCCGTGGCATAGTATGTTGGCATTTTAGAAGTAAAATAACCACTATTTAAAATATCATACACATTGCACCAAGTATTACATGCTAATGCTCACTTAAGAGCCTCATATATGGCTTCCAAACAGATCTTCAATTTACACAATGTTTATAAGAGTCGCTTGGAGTCCACAGAGCAGACTTAAATCTTGGTAAGATTCTCGCACATCTCGAAATGCTGTGAAGCATTATCACTAGTGTGCAACCATGTAATTTATCCTCTACTGAAAGACAACTAATTCACGCGATCATTCTGTTTAGAACAGTTCCAGTATAGTCAACATCTTCTGATAGGTCATTCAGCTCCTCTCCCCCAGGGGGTCCACAACTCTTTTGTGGACACGTGCGTAGCGAGCACGGGACCCCGAGCTAATGTGGCCCTCCTTCCTTTCCGGGCTGCATACCTTCCCTTCCCTTTCCGCATCCCTCCCCGTCCCCCATCTTTGCCCACCCCCTCACCTCTGGCTCTTTCCTTCCCTTTCTCCCCCTCTGGGAGTATGGTTTGTGCCTACGTCCGGAGACGGATGCTCGAAACTGTTCCAAATTCCTTGCTTTTACACTTGCAAGTCCTCGTCCTTCCTCTGTCCTTCTCTTTTCCTTCCTTCTTCTCCTTGCCCTTTTCTCCGCTGCGGCGTTTGAGACCCCTCTTCTTTCCTTTCCCTTTCTCTTTTTTCCTCCCTGTGCGTGTCTGAAGGCCGACCCACGCACTTCCATGCGTAGCCGGTGACGGGGTAACGCGTCATTCCCCGCCCCGGGTAGACAGGTAGGACACATTTGTACCCCCTGGTAACGGCCAGGCCCAGGGAGGGGTGATTACCCGAGCTGATACCTTCCGAAAGTGCCGATTGGTCCCTCCGTCCATTTGTCGGGAGGTGTGACCTGAGGTGTGAGCAATCACCTAAGGCGGGTGTGCCCTCGGTGAGGGCCCCCACAAGGGAGGAGCGCGCCATCGGAGACGCCGGTAATCATGGGGGAATCTTCCGCAATGGTTTCCTCACCTTCCACTATGTCTGCTCACAAACGTAAGTTCACTGAGTCTCAGCCACAGACGGTTCTTCCATCGTTGCCACAGTTCCTTGTTGTTTCTCGGTCTGACGAAGGTCACGACTTTTCCACGGTCAACCCTTTCATTATTCAGAAAGGTGTCGACGCAATTGCGGGTCCTGTAAAGTCTTGTTCCAGATTACGGAATGGCACCCTGTTGTCGGAAACACACAGTGCCCTCCAGGCTCAAAAATTGCTGCGTACTTCTCTGCTCCACACCTTCCCTGTCCGGGTGGAACCGCACCGTACCTTAAATTCCTCGCGTGGAGTCGTTTATACGCGCTCCCTCGATGGATTGTCTGACGAAGAAATTCAGCACTACCTGTCTGACCAGGGCGTCACGGCTGTTCATCGGGTTATGAAAAGGGTTGACTCGAACATCATTCCAACCACACTGTCTTTTTGACATTTGACAAAGTTCAACTCCCATCAAAAATCAAAGCAGGCTATGAGATAATTTCCGTTCGCCCTTATGTCCCAAACCCTACGCGTTGCTATCGATGTCAGCGGTTCAATCACACCAGCCAGGCCTAATCCAATCCGGCCAAATGTGTTACGTGTGGCAAGGATGCCCATGAGGGTGCTTGTCCACCTCCATCCCCTCGCTGCATCAACTGTATGGGTGACCACGCTGCTTCCTCTCGAGATTGCCCCGTTTTTAAGGACGAAAAGCTCATCCAGGAAATAAGAGTGAAGGAAAAGGTGTCGACCTTTGCTGCTCGAAAGTTACTCGCCAGTCGACAGCCCACCGTGCCTCAGAAAGGAAAATACAGCACTGTCCTTGCTTCTCCTCGGCCAACAAAGGAGGCGGCCACGCAGACTTGCGACCTCACCTTTAGTACCACGGTCGTCAGATCGGCCAGCGCAAAGATCGCCCGTTCAACCTCACCACTTTCGCCTGCCCACTCTATGGCTCACCCTTCGTCGGGTTCTGCTAAATCTCAAGCCCAAAAGTCAGACGCCAAGTCTTCGAAAGAGCATTCTCGTGAAGAGTTCTTACGTACCGCTACTTCACAACCATCGGTTCCTCCTTCATCTAAACATCATACTTCCAAGAAGGCTACGAAGAAACACAGTTACTCTCCTTCTCCACCAAGGCGTGTCCCATCTACAGCACCACCTGGCGGCAATCGCCCTCGGCCGTCTTCTGTGTCGCCGAGGCGCACTGCTGGTGGCCGGTCAACTGGCCGATCGTTGGTGGCAGGAGCTGCTCCTGACCAACCTATGGATCAGGATCTTCTGCCTTCGACTGAATGCCATTCCATGCTGTCGGTCGCAAGCTCTGAGCAGTCGTTGAGTTGACAGCACCCTTGGTCACGTTCCTCTACTTTCTGTTCACCCTATGTCTATTATCCACTGGAATATCTGCGGCATTCGAGCCAATCGGGATGAATTGTCGATCCTCTTACGATCCTACTCGCCGGTCATCTTCTGTCTTCAGGAAACAAAGCTGCGTCCCCATGACCGCTTTGTTCTCCCTCATTTTCAGTCCGTCCGATATGACCTCCCCTCTGTTGAAGGCACTCCAGCCCATGGAGGACTCATGATTCTGCTCCACGATACTCTCCATTATCACCAAATCCCCTTAAACAGTTCCTTCCAAGCTGTCGCCGTCCGTCTTTCCCTTTCTGGATACACGTTCTCTCTTTGTACGGTATACATTCCATCGTCCACACCAATGGCACGAGCTGATCTCCTTCATCTTCTTGATCAGCTTCCACCCCCCTATTTGCTGGTTGGGGACTTCAATGCCCACCACCCGCTTTGGGGATCTCCACATCCTTGTCCACGTGGCTCACTATTGCTAGACGTTTTCCACCAAGCGGATCTAGTCTGCCTCAACACTGGGGTCCCCACATTTTTGTCTGCCTCCACGACAAATTTATCTCATTTGGACCTTGCGGTCGGTACTGTACCGCTAGCTCGGCGCTTCGAATGGTTCGCCCTTGATGATACACACTCGAGTGACCACTTTCCATGTGTTCTTAGACTGCAGCCTCAACTGCCATATATGCGCTCGCGACGCTGGAAGTTTGCCCAAGCCGATTGGACACTTTTTTCGTCTCTAGCGACATTCGATGACCGTTGCTTTCCCAGCGTCGACGATGAGGTCACACATGTTACCGACGTTATTCTCACAGCTGCGGAACGTTCAATACCACGCACCTCCGAATTGCCCCGGCGCCCCCCAGTTCCTTGGTGGAACGAGGCATGCCGTGACGCAATATGTGAGCGGCGACGTGCTCTTCGCCTTTTCCGTCACCATCCAACTTTGGCCAACTGTATCCGATATAAGCAGCTCCGTGCGCGATGCCGTCGCGTCATCCGTGATAGCAAGAAGGCAAGCTGGAAATTCTTTATTAGCTCATTTAACACCTTCACTCCCTCCTCGGAAGTTTGGAGTCGGCTTCGACGGTTCTCAGGCGCGCCTAGTTTCTCCCCGGTCTCTGGGCTCACTGTCGCGCATGATCCTTAGTGGACCCTGTTGCAATTTCTAACTCATTGGGTCAGCACTTTGCTGAGATTTCGAGCTCTTCAAATTACCCGCCAGCGTTTCTCCCGAAGAAACGTGCAGCGGAAGTGCGACATCTTGCTTTCTCCTCTCAAAATCACGAAAGCTACAATACTGTTTTCTCCATGCGGGAACTCCAACATGCCCTCTCTTCTTCGCGCTCCTCCGCCCCAGGACCGGATGGTATCCATGTCCAAATGTTGCTGCATTTATCAACCCATAGCCTGCGTTACCTCCTTCGCCTTTATAATCGAATTTGGACCGACAGTACCTTTCCCAAGCGATGGCGGGAAGCTATTGTCGTTCCCATTCCGAAACCTGGAAAGGACAAACATCTCCCCTCTAGCTATCGCCCCATTTCTCTCACGAGTAGTGTCTGTAAGGTTTTGGAGCGTATGGTGAATTACCGTTTAGCTTGGTGGCTGGAATCCCGCAGTCTTTTAACACCAGCCCAATGTGGATTCCGAAAGCATCGTTCTGCCGTTGACCATCTTGTTGCTCTCTCCACTTATATCATGAACAATTTTCTCCGGAAACGCCAAACGGTAGCAATATTTTTTTGATCTGGAGAGAGCATACGATACCTGTTGGAGGACAGGCATCCTCCGCACACTGTTCTCTTGGGGCTTTCGAGGCCGGCTGCCCCTTTTTCTTCGCGAATTTATGGCAGAGCGCACATTTAGGGTGCGGGTGAACACTACTCTCTCCCGTACTTTCTCCCAAGAAAACGGGGTACCCCAGGGCTCCGTGCTGAGTGTTGTACTGTTTGCCATCGCCATTAATCCAATTATGGATTGTCTCCTTCCTGATGTCTCGGGCTCCCTCTTTGTGGACGATTTTGCGATCTACTACAGCTCTCAACGGACCAGCCTTCTTGAAAGACGTCTTCAAGGATGTCTCGATCGCCTCCACTCGTGGAGCATAGAAACCGGCTTCCGGTTCTCACCCAGCAAGACCGTTTGTGTTAATTTTTGGCGACGTAAGGAGTTTCTTCCGCCCACCTTACATCTAGGTCCTGTCAACCTTCCATTTTCCGACGTCACTAAATTCTTGGGTCTTATGTTTGACAGAAAACTGTGCTGGTCCTCCCACGTTTCCTATCTTTCGGCTCGCTGTCTGCGTTCCCTTAACACCCTCCGTGTCCTGAATGGTACCTCCTGGGGAGCGGACCAAGTGGTCATTCTCCGCCTCTATCGCGCCTTAGTGCACTCGAAATTGGATTATGGAAGCATAGTCTACTCCTCTGCTCGGCCGTCTATTCTTCGGCGTCTCGGCTCTATCCACCACCGTGGATTACGTTTAGTGTCTGGAGCTTTTTACACCAGCCCTGTGGAAAGCCTTTATGCTGAGACTGCTGAACCTCCGCTGTCCAATCGGCGGGCAGTCCTTCTGAGTCGTTATGCTAGCCATCTGTCTTCCATGCCTGCTAATTCAGCCCATGACCTTTTTTTCGATGCCTCCTTTGATGTCGGGTATGCAGGCCGCTCCTCCTCCCTACTACCCCCGGGAGTCCGCTTCCGTCAACTGCTCCATTCTCTTTCCTTCCGCTTTCCTAAAACCTTCTTGACAGCTTGGGGTACAGCACCGCCTTGGCTCCGTCCCCGGATCGACTTGCTCAGAGACCTATGTCAATTTCCCAAGGATGGTACCCCTACACTTGTTTACCGTCGGGCATTTGCTGCTCTATGTGCACAAATGACGGAAGCCACATTTATTTACACCGACGGCTCGAAAACATCGTTAGGTGTAGGGAGTGCCTATATTGTTGGCGACACCCCAAATCACTTTCGGCTTCCCGACCAGTGTTCGGTTTATACTGCAGAGCTTTACGCTGTTCTCCAGGCTGTCCACTACATCCGCCGCCATCAGCGGATACAGTACGTAATCTGCTCAGATTCTCTCAGCTCTCTCCTAAGTCTCCAAGCTCTTTACCCTGTGCACCCTCTGGTCCACCGGATTCAGGACTGTCTGCGCTTGCTCCACCTGGGGGGCGTCTCAGTGGCGTTCCTCTGGCTCCCGGGACACGCTGGTATCTGTGGGAATGAGGCGGCCGATATAGCGGCCAAGGCTGCAGTCTCTCTTTCTCGACCAGCTATTCAGTCTCTTCCGTTTACCGATCTACGGAGCGGTTTATGTCGCCAAGTTGCTCATTTATGGCATGCGCATTGGTCAACACTTACCCATAATAAATTGCGGGAAGTGAAAGCCCTTCCTTGCACTTGGACCTCTTCCTCCCGAACGCGTCGTCGGGAGGAGGTAATTTTAGGTAGACTCCGGATAGGGCACTGTCTTTTTAGCCATCGACATCTTTTAAGCGGCGATCCTCCCCCACTCTGTCCCCACTGCTCTCAGCTGTGGATGGTCAGACACCTTTTAATTGAATGCCCCTATTTTAATCCGTTACGCTCCCGTCTACAGCTATCGCCTGATCTATCGTCGATTTTAGCAGATGACACGCGCTCCGCTGACCGCGTTCTACAGTTTATTAGTGACAGTGAAATGACGTCAGTCATTTGAAGCGTTTTTGGGGACAACCAACCCCTTTCTATAGTGGATTTTTAAGCATTCCTTCTGCCTTTAGTTTCTCAAATTTTATGACTTTGTTCCCATTGCTGCTGATTTTAAATTTCCTTTTTTTTTTTTTTTTGTTTCCTACGTCACGGGCTGGGCGCTAATGACCATAGAAGTTTTGCGCCCTAAAAAAAAAAAAAAAATTCAGCTCCTTGCAGTGACTTAAAAGTTGCCTCAGATCAACAGTGACAGGTGAATTAATTTCTTAACAGTGGAAAAGAT
Source organism: Schistocerca serialis cubense (assembly GCF_023864345.2). NCBI lineage: Eukaryota > Metazoa > Arthropoda > Insecta > Orthoptera > Acrididae > Schistocerca > Schistocerca serialis. The sequence continues at coordinate 536,453,912 of NC_064639.1, read as the reverse complement.
ACGTGAATAACAAAGTGGAGAAAGAAAGTTGCAAGTCAGCTATTTATTAAAATTCATTTAAAAAATAATTCAGAATTGTACACTTGGATTACAGACATCAGATTTGCAAATTGAATACTTAAAGCTTACACATTACTAAAAGATATAAAAACACAATTTAATGATACTTACTAGTTCCTGTATATACATTTCCATGACTCTCAGCAAAGCTTACACATCTTTTTTTCAGTGCATTGTCAAAATTTCTCACATAACTAGAGATGTTGGCTAAGCAAAACATAAGTGCTCTTTATTATTCTAAAGAAGTGTATGTAGTGAGAAGATACTGAAAATGTTATATGATGTGAACCTAAATTGTCAAATGGTGAATGAAGATGTACTGTTTGGGAACACAGAATGCGATGCTGCCTCTGTCGCCTCTATCACCACCATTGCAAAGTTTTACCGGGGAAAGAGTTGCACAGAATTTTGCTACTTGCTGTTATTTGCAGATAATAAGTAATGAGTACACATTTATGATGTCATGATAGACCTCTATACAAAAGTATTCATACACACAGTGTACCTCTCTTAACAGTTACTCTCAGATTAAACAGTGGAAATTCCAGGATGGTATAGCAACAATATGGAAGGGGTAGGTTGCAGCTCACCACATAGAAGAGCTGTTGAGTCAGAGACAGGCACAATGAATATTTTTTTCCCCATTGTGCCTATCTGTGACTCAGTGCCTCCTCTACATGGTGAATAGCAATCTAGCTTCTCCGTATTGTAGTTATACTCAAGTTGTATGCCACAAATGCCAGATATGTATTGTTGCTGCAAATAAAATAAATTAGGAACACAAACTTAAGCTGGATCAAGATTTATGCAATTTTTGTGTTCATTGATTTACAGACAAATCTTCATGGTGTAGACATGAGTGTGCGGGTTCTTACCACTGGATTTTGGCCAACACAAAGTGCGACTCCAAAATGCAGTATTCCAGCAGCTCCCCGCAATGCTTTTGAAGCTTTTAGAAGGTAAGTTCAAAGTAATGAAAACTTAACTGTCACATTCATGGTTTTAGTTCATTCTTTAGTAAAAGATAACATAGTGTTTATATCAGGATTGGAAGAAGTTGTGTATTGAGTGATCATGATGGACAGTCAATGAAGAGGATTGTGGTAAAGAATAAGAGGACGGCAGCTGCAAAAGTCACTGCAAAACTTAATGCTACACTTGCAAACCCTGTTAACAACAAAACATCATGGACCGAGTCCCATGAACTGGGAATTGCAGTGTGAGCTGGAATTTTAAAACACAGGTGATGCAAATGCCAGTAACAAGGAAACATTGTGCCAAAGCCATAGAACCTGTACAGTGGAGCAATGGAAGAGTCATTTGGTTGTATGAGTTTTGTTTCAACAGTTTCCAAATTCTGGCTGAGTTTACATCTCAAGAGTGAAAATGGTGAGGGTTCAGTGATGATTTGGGCGGCTGTATCATGCGATTCCACGGCCCCCGTGGTTACTCCACAAGGTCACACCACTGGCAAGAATTACATGACCGTTTTTCCTGATCGGGTCCATCCCATGGTGCAGTGTTTGTTCCACAATGTTGATACTGTGTTCCAAGAAGACAGGGCCCCTATACTCACAGCTTGCATTGTCCAGGACTGATTTTTTGAGTGATGGGGAGGATGAATTGTCTCATCTCCCCTGACCACCACAGTCACTGGATCTCAGTTTCATTGACCCTTTGGTCTACTTTGGAGAGAAGGGGCATGATCACTATCCAACTCCATCCTTATTACCTGAACTTGCCACTATTTTGCAGGAAGAAATGTATAAGATTCCCTTGAAAACCATACATGACCATTATTTATCCATTCTTAAATGACAAGTAACAGTTTTGAAAGCCTGAGGGTTTTCCTGTGCCATATTAGGCTTGATAATGTGTTGTACTTTTGGTGTTTCCATATTTTTGTCCACCCCTGTATACAGACCATATGGTATGTAAATTAATTTCGGCCACAGCTGTCATTTCACGGTAATAGAATACTTTTTCCGTGGACAACAAGTAGGAATAATTTGGGGGTTATACTTGGAAGGTGTTCTCGTTGCATTGCATTTATTAACAGCAGCCTTGAAAAATTGAAGCAACAATAAAATCCTCAGAAACTACTGCTATCTTAAAGTATTTAATGATACCAAGAGTACATATAATTTGTAGCATCCATTGTAGAAGATTCAGTTTTGAAACTTCAACAGATTATCACTGTCAAAGAACAGCCATCTCTGTCAGTCAGTGACAGCTGTGTATACACAGGCAGGCAAATGGTGATTAGCAGTCTTTCATTGCTAAACACTTGCCTGTTAGTGCACACAGAAAAGGTCTTAACTAATTTAGTAACAAAGTTGTTAACTAATGAGCATATCACCACATCTGTCATTAAATGCTTCTAAAATTCAAATTGTAATTTTTTCCTGTAGTATTAAATTTCCGGATTTTCAGTCAAAATTAACATCAGCCTCCAGCACATAAAACATATTGTGAGTATTGTTTCTCATTCTCTGATGTTGAGACTGGTTACACACGCATGTAAGCTCCTTGGGATTGAGGGTGTTTCAGTTTCTAAATAACATACATTTCTAATGAAAATGAAACAATGGAAAATCCAAGTGAACATGAAACAATGGAAAATCCAGGATAGATTGTAACAATATTAGAGAAGGAAACTTGCTACTCACCATATAGCAGAGTCGCCGAGTCACGATAGGCACAACAAAAAGATTCACACACTCTTAACTTTCGGCCATTAAGGCCTTTGTCAGCAGTAGGTTCACATATACAAATGCGCACGCACACACACTCATGCAAACGCAACTTGCACACACATCTGCAGTCTCAGACAACTGAAATATCACTGTGAGCAGCAGTACCAGCGCATGATGGGAGTGACAACCGGAGGCTAGGGCGGGGAGGGGGAGGGATAGTATGGTGGGGGTGGTGGACAGTGAAGTGCTGCAGTTTAGATGGTGGGTGGGAGAGAAGGTGGGGAAAGGGGGGGGGGGTAAGTAGCAGAAAGGAGAGAAATAAAAAGAAAAAGAAATTAAAAGACTGGGTGTGGCGGTGAAATGACGGCTATATAGTGCTGGAATGGGAACAGGGAGGGGGCTGGATGGGTGAGGACAGTGACTGACAAACGTTGAGGCCAGGAGCGTTACGGGAATGTAGGATTTATTGTAGGGAAAGTTCTCACCTGCACAGTTCACAAAAGCTGGTGTTGGTGGGAAGGATTCATATGGCACAGGCTGTGAAGCAGTCATTGAGATGAGGGATACCATGTTAGGCAGCGTGTTCAGCAACAGGGTGGTCCACTTGTTTCTTGGCCACAGTTTGTTGTTGGCTGTTCATGCGGGGGACAGCTTGACATAGTGGGGTAGATAGAGTAGGGATCGCTTCCTCAATCTTCAATCTACAGACCATCGAAAGAGAGAAGTGCATGAACATAGTCCACTGGCATACCCTCCCATGAGCATCTACCATGCACATTCCTCTCACCGTCCACTCTCTTACAATCCTGGAACACAATTTATCCCATGATACAGCTCTTTTGCACTTACATGTGATACACACATGTAATATTTGTTTTTAACCCACTTCAGTTAAAAATAAACATTAGTTCTGTAGCATTGAAACAATACTTTTGATAATGTGCAATTTTTCCATGCCTTGTAATGTGGAAGCTATTACTCCTAGAGACAAAATGAATAGGACTTTTTATATAGGAAATGTAATGTAGTTTCATTTTTGATTGGTAAAGAGTATCACAAAAAGCTTTGGTTATCAACTTATTCAAGAAAAGCATAAGGTGGTCACCTTTCAGCCACCCACTACCACAACACCCACACCCAATTGGTCAGTACTTTTAGTATCTTGTTCATGGCACTCTCTCCTAACACTGAACAAAAATTTCCAGTAACATGAATTTTTTCCCCTATTCGACTTCGTTGACTGGGCTTTCTCCCATTTATCTGGTGTCAATTTATGTTCATTTGGTTCTGAGAAAATCTAATGCGTAAGTCTACAAAAACACAGACAGGCATGTTGAATAGTGACACCATCGATTTGAAACTTCTCATTTTAATTTCAATATAGACAATTTTTTTGAAATAGTGAACAAGAGATTTAATGTTTCTGACTACATGCTCAGTTAACATTGCACTCGATTTTATATGTAAATTGATACAATGGGCATAGTGGGGAATGAGAGTCCATTTACAAATTTTGACTGCAAGCTGTATTGTTAATTACAACTTCTACTATTTTTAAAAAAGTTTGTGTATTTTTGGCAGTGTGCCAAGGCAAAAATTCTGAGCAACCCAATACCCTCAAATGAGGCCCGTGTTTGCATCAAGATAGTGTGAAACAATAGCAACAAAACTTTATTTACGGAAGTCCACCAATCAGTTGTTAAACTTACTACTGTCTTCACATTCAATTTCCCATGCAAATTATGATGCATTTGATTAGATAGTTGTGGTAGTAGGCTGGTCAAGAGTGTTTCCCTAGATGGAAGTTGGTAAATGGGGCACAGTGCTGAAGGTATGGTAAATAACGAGTGAGTTCTTTGCTTTTAGAAATTGGGATGGGCTAATAATATTGACAAAATTTGTCAAAGAGGATTGTCCTAGTCCTACTGAAATGAGTTCCAACAAAGCAGCTATAGCAAATCACTTCTGCTGAAGGTTTCACTCTTTTTGCTTCCAGTAGCAGAAGTAGAGAGTGAGATGATAGAGATTGGAGTGTATTACTTGCAAGATAGTTGAATTTGTAGAGCTCGTTCCCATAGGTCTTTATGGTGGAGACATACATAACAATTCCATCTTCTCTAGTGGCATTGTGGGATTTTCCTTTATCAGATTTTTTTTTAGTGATAAATTTGTTGATTACTTAATATGGACAGGTTGTGTATTTTGATTTCATCAGCTGAGTGCATTCTTTGATGGCATCACGTTACTTAATTTGCATGACGGGCCTATGACCACAAGCCAGGTAGAGCAAGTCCAGAGCTTGTGGAATGGAAGTATGTAACATGTTTAGGACCAAGCATGGTCCACACCAGTCATGATTCCCCTTTTCGTGGGAAGGTCATAATTGTAGAACGTACTATGTCTTCATCTTCAGTTCACTTACAGAAAATAATTTATATTTTCACCAGTATTACTCACATGAAATAACTGGAAGTCATCTGTCAAACCAATATTAATAGTTTTTTTTATACAATGGAAGAAAGACCCCTCTCAACACAGGAGCTGATAAACAGCATACTTCAATTGGAAGTTTTGCATCACCAAAGGTGTCAGCTACATAGGTACTCAGGCAGATCTTTGGAACTTCATGAGTGAAGAGAACCTCCCCCACCCCTCCCTCCCCAATTATCATTGCTCTAAAGATTTTTTTCCATTTTGATCATTTAACCGTTGCAAGGTGGCACAAGAGTCATCACTGATTCTGTCATCAGTTATTCGAGAAATAGAACTTCTGAGCAAGTATACCAGTAGGCAGCCATTAACAGATTAGAGTAGAGTGAATATGACACTCAGCAGTGCTGTAAATTACATACCAATATTGTAAAAATAAAAATTTTACGAACAGATGCATTTGAAAGTAAAGTTTAAAAAAATTCTGTTTGTTCACTGTTTATCATTTGAAGCATATTTGTGATTTACTGTAGTAAAGGGTAGTAAATAGCTTCCATGAACTCGTACTCGATGGCTTTTTCTGTTAAGTCACTAGTCTGTGTCACAAAAGCATAATATAGCCAAGTGCTGTGTTTTGATTGAAAATTTCTATTTACTGTGCAGGCATAAGATACACGAGTGTATTATGTAAATAGTTTTTGAATTAAATATGTCTTTTTTTCTGGAAGAACCATGCCATGGAGTATCTTTCCATGCTCCAAGGGGCAAAAGTGATTCAGTGATTTATTTATTGAAAAATTGATGTAGTTGAACTATGAGTATGAAAGCAGAGTGAAATTTGTTCAGGCATCCCGCATGTGACTTCACAGAAAACTGAAAAATTATTTTTGGTTCCTGGCCCCTGTTCTATTGCCTCAGCACTCTGAATCAAAAATGCAAACAGTCACTGCACTGAATTGTGCAGGAGAACCAGTAGATGAAAATATATAAGGATTCAAGTAGAGCTCTCTCTCTCTCTCTCTCTCTCTCTCTCTCTCTCTCTCTCTCTCTCTCTCTCCCCCCCCCCCCCCCCCCCTCTCTCTCTCTCTCTCTCTCTCTCTCTCTCTCTCTCTCTCTCTCTCTCTCTCTCTCTCCCCCCCCCCCTCCCTCTCTCTCCCTCCCTCTCTTTTTGCACATAAACCAGACTAGAGGGTAGCAGCAAGAAGCAACCAGGCTTGAAAAATAAAAGCCTCCCTAAGTGTCATGTTTCATTTTAGGAAAAAATACAAAAATAGGAAGACTCACTGAACAAGACTGAGGCTGAAAGGATGAAGGGAGAAACTAGAACAAGGAATGAGACAGACTGAATAAGACCTATGCAATAACAAGGTTGAGTGAAGTGAATGGTGAATTGACTGTTCCTCAGAAATCGTTCCTCGGTCCTTCTGTACACTTCAGTGAATTGTTCCTTCGGGCCCCTTCATTCGCAAACGATTTGGATAGGGTGCATCCACATCTACATAGATATTCTGCTATACCCTGTACTACCACTACTAGTCATTTCCTTTCCTTTTCTACTTCCAAATAGAGTGGGGGGAAAAACAACTCTCTATATACCTCTGTATGAACTTTGATTTCTCATATCTTGTCGTTGCAGTTCTTATGTGCAGTGTATGTTGGTGGCAGTGAATCATGCAGCAGTCGGCTTAAAATGGTGGTTCTCAAAAAGAATGTCGCCTTCCCTCCAGGAACTCTCATTTGAGATCCCCAGGCTTCTCTGTAACACTTACATGTTGTTCGAACCTACTGGTAACAAATCTAGGAGCATGCTTCTGAATTGCTTAAATCTCTTCCTTCAATCTGATCTCGTACAGATCCCAAAGACTTGAGCAATACTCAAGAATAGGTTGAATCAGCATCTTATGTGCTCTGCTTTACACTTGAACATCTCTTTTCTAAAATTCTCCCAATAAACCGATGTTGACCATTCGCCTTCCCTACCACAGTTCTCACTTGATTGTTCCATTTCATATCATTTTGTAACGTTACACCCAGATATTTGAACGACTTGACTGTATCAGACAGGACACTACTAACAGTGTATCTGAACATTACAGGTTTGTTCTTCCTACTCATCCACATTAACTTACATTTTTCCGCATTTAGAACTAGCTGCCAGTCATCGCACCAACCAGAAATTTTGTGTAAGTCTCATGTATCTTCCTGCAGTCACTCAACTGCGAAACCTTATCATACACCGCAGCGTCATCAGCAAACCACCTCAACTAACTGCCCATTCTGTCTGCCAAATTATTTATGTATACAGAGAAAAACAGTGGTACTGTCACACTTCCCTGGGGCACTCCTGACTATACCCTTGTCTCTGATGAACACTCGCCATCAAGGACAGCATACTGGGTTCTATTATTTAAGAAGTCTTTGAGCTGCCTGCATATCTGTGAATTTATGCTGTATACTCATACCTTTGTTAACAGCCTGTAAACAGGCACTCTGTCAAATGCTTTCTGGAAATGTAGAAATACGGAATCTGCCTGTTGCTCTTAATCCATAGTTCACAGTATATCATGTGAGAAAAGGGCAAGCTGAGTTTAGCACAAGCCATGGTTTCTAAAATCATTCTGATTCATGGACATAAGCTCCTCAAGAAGTCTCAAGAAAATTTATTATGTTCGAACTGAGAATATTTTCAGGGATTCTGCAGCAAACCAAAGTTAGGGTTATTGGTCTGTAGTTTTGTGGGTCCATTCTTTTACCCTTCTTATATACAGAAGTCACCTGCACTTTTTTCCATTCACTTGGGATTTAGTGCTGAGTGAAAGATTCACGATAAGTGCAACATAGGTAAGGGGTCAGTGTAAAACCGAATTGGAATTCCTATATCATGCATATGGAAGTCTGTACAATGTCAAATGATGGTATGTTTGTGTGATTCTCCTGTGTAAATGATTTCTTGAACATGAAATATAAAATTTTGGAATTAGTTTTGCTAGCTTCAGCTGCCACATCAGACTAGTCAACAAGGGACTGAATGGAAGCCTTAGATCCATTTAGCAATTTTACATAGGAACAAAATTTTCTCAGGTTGTAATGTCTCTTGCAGCGGTCTCTCCGCGATATTTTCAGAATTTTTTATAAATTATATCACTCAGTACATATCTCAAAATATCTCTTCTTATCTTACCGATTCCTAAACTATAATATACGATGATTATAAATGCAAAGTATTTTCAAACCCTATTATTCCATGGAGCATGCATTTACTCCATGGAATAGCTTCTCTGCTATCTGTGTTTCCTCTTATGAAAAGAATGATTGAGATCTTGCCGATTAGCCGTGAAAGAACGAAGATGTATATGTATGTATTGTTGAGCTAGTCGCCATCTTGATGAGATTCTGTATTAGAAGGAATTTAATACATGAACTAAACTAAAGTAAGTGTGTTTGCGTATTATTTAACTGGTTATTATTGACAGTGTCTGCTTACTACGCTGTGTTGCACGGGATCAGTGGGGAACGTCTGATTTACACTGGACGAACCTGCTGTTTTGTATGCTCAAGATACGCAGTTTATTACTTTCAATAAATGGGCTAACACGGTCTTAACAGCAGATCTCCGGTCTTCCCCATGTGATCACCGAAAGTTAATAATTATTACAAATGTTTACAGGAGATCGACAGACAATTTTTGTCGCACCGAGACTTCGAAACTGCTTCACTGCCTTATGGAATTTAAGTTAAGCTCAATTTAATCAGGATAGAACATTATTGAACTGTGTGGATGTGATAAGCCTTCTTTGTGAATGAAAATTCCCTTAATATACACATGTTTTTTACTATCCTGATCAGTGAAGCCAAATCAGGCCGGTGTGAGAGAGGTTTTTAAATTTCAGATCCCACAAAAAAATATTAAAAGGTTCTCTGCCAGATCTTTCGCTAAATTGTAGCAGTTCTCTGCCAGACCTTTACACAGACACGCGAAGCTCTACTAACCTTTGCTTGTCACTTTTGGGTTCTCTTTTGAATCGAGAGTGCAACAGCCTCTGCTTCCTCAGAGTATTTCGAATTTCGTTATTAAACCATGCTGGGTCTCTTCCGACCTTTAACCACTTATTGGCCAGAATTCCTCTACAGCCATCTTACTGGAAGTAAATGATGTGAATTCACTGTCTAAGTGAGATGTTAACAACTGCTTATCTGCTCTAACTAGCAGAAACACTCTTGTAGCCTTCTTGACTGATTTATTAACTTTCATAACTGTAGTTGCTATAATGACATCATAATTGCCAATTCCTGTTTCTTCACTGACATTGTTGATCAGATCCAGCCTATTTGTAGGTACAAGGTCTAAGATATTTCCATTATGTGTGGGTTGCAGAGCTAGCTGCTCAAGACACATTTTCAGAAAATGTGTTTAAAAGTGCTTTGCATGACTGTCTGTCTGTATCCCCCCCACCAATGAACCTATAGACATTTCAGCCTATACTCAGTAGGTTAAAGTCGTCTCCAACTACTATTGCGTGATCTGGATATTTACTCACTACTGGTTGTACACTTTTTTGAATGACTGTTGAATTGTCACAATGGAATCGGGTAGCCAGTAAAAACATCGAAGAGTTAACTTGGTTTCACCCACATCTGTTGTACATGACCAGATAACTTCACTGTCACATTGAAGTGCAATCTCAATAGAGACAATATTTTTATTAACTGCTATGAACACTCCCTATGGCCTCTTAATCTGTCTTTCTGATAAATGTCCATGACCCGCTACATATCTCACAGCTTTCCACTTCAGATTTCAGCCAGCTCTCAGAATAATTTGAGTGCAAGAACTTCATGAATGGCAGTAAATTCAGGAACTTTATTACAAATACTTCTACAGTTTATTGATAAAATTATGACAGACGAAGTGTTTTTACTCTGAAAGTGGTCTGACTTCCTTTGCCATGTATCGACTGGCGAGTGTTCACCAGAGTACCTCAAACTACCATCTACCTTCAGTAGATATCAATGTCAGATGTATGAAAGATAAATCATAAATCTGAGAAGTGATTTACTGTGGATAAAGTGCCCGGATCTCCATGTTGACCAGCATTCAAAAATGTGTTTGGTATGAATTCTGACACTATAGGGAAGTAGAATTATGCTTAGAAATGACAACATTTGTAAAAGTACAAATACTGTTGTTTGTTTGTGAGCGTCCTCTATACCAAAGTGTGGAACTGAAGTTGGCTGGTGTAGATTCAAACTGAGAAAAGTGGTACAACATTTGGAAAAGAGCAAAATAGATCATTCTGCAAAAGTTGAAGTTTGATAGGACAATTTGACTTACGGCTACATAAGTTAAAGGTAAAGCAAAGTTCGTGGTGCAAAGCCAGGGCCAGACTGTAGTAGTAAGAGTGCAGCCTTACATTGTTCAAACACTATTGCACGACAAATTATATTTCAGAATGCTTTGCAAGTATTAGCTGTAGATATTAAATTTTCTGTGACTATTTTTATATTCATAAAGTTTTATTGTCTTCATAGATCTACAAAATTTTTACCTAATATTTTGTCCCTTATTGTCAAGGTTTTACCTAGCCAAGCATAGTGGGCGACAACTTACTTTGCAGCCACAACTTGGATCTTCTGATCTCAATGCAGTATTTTATGGGCCTCGAAAAGAAGAGACAGATAGTAAGGATGGTGCAAGTTCTTCATCAAGTTTGCTATCTGTTGCATCTCAAAGAAGTTGTGGGCCCAGAAAACACATAATCCAGGTGTCTACATATCAGATGTGTGTGTTGATGCTCTTCAACAACAGAGAAAAATTAACTTATGAGGTAATTATGTAGACCTAAGAAATGTTTATCATCTCAAAGTTGTCTTCTTATTTTCAGAATGCAGGCAAACTTTGTTAATTTTTCACTGATTAAGATTAGCCTTGAGCATATAGTTAATGTTTCTGAAGTAAAAGCAAGAGCAGGTAGATCTACATATATTGGGCTATTTCCTATACACATGATGCCATAATTCTCTAAATAAAATGAAAGTGTTACACAAAATGAGAAACTGTAAGGATTGCTAATATGTGGTAAGAGTGGTGTCCAAATCTGTGCTGACTATCCGGTATTGGATTTTCTGTGGTGCCCTTGATTTGATACAAATGAATGCCTTGCTGATTCAACAAGACAACAACAAATTGCTTTTCCAAAATTGTTCTATTGAACTAGGGCCATTTTTTATGATTTTAACATCAAGTTCAGTGGTACTTAGATGACATTCCATGCAGTTATACTGTACCAGAGTTAACATTTTGCCTGGTGAGTTGAAGGTAAATAGAAATGAAGCTCAACTGAGGAGTAATTGTGTGTTCTCACTTCTTTTACTGTAAACAACCAAAGAATAATACTTCATTTATCACACAGGAAAAACAGTTCAGATTTTTACATAACCTATGTATTACTTTCATGGTTACAAACTCTAATCGAAATGAATAACAAGAAGAAGAAAAAAAAAAAAAAACAGTACAGTGCAATTAGCATCTTCCATATGAATGCACAAAAACTGCCTTGCAATATTTGGTATAATTGGGATGTCACTAGCCTCATTGGAAGGAAACCTATAAGCCCCCATCGGGATCCCACATTTGGTCAACCTGACAATCATGTGTCTCAAATGATGATTAGTTACTTGGCTAGGGTTGCATAAATTCAGCACACAGCGTACTCATGTGACCATCATGGCTATCACCTTATTGGCACGCATAAAAGGTATAATTGGTTTTAACTTACGTAACTCTGGAGAGACGAAGATTATTCACCTGCAGCTTTGTGTTCCAGTTTGTGTTCATTGTATCCCCACAAGACCATCAATTTAGTATCAGAAGACTTCCTTCAGACTTAGGCTGAATATAGCACTGGTGGTTCTTCCCTCAGTTCATGGTGTCTGTCTTCATGTTATTAATAGTTTCTTCTGTTAGTAATATAGTGATGTGAAGATCAGTCTCTGTGTATATCGTGACTCTTGTCAAAAGTTCATATGTTGTTTACCCATTGCTTCTGTGGTATACTGAATTCATTATAGGTTGAACTGATGGTACCAATTTGTACCATACAGTAGGGTTATCTGTACCAAACTTAGCAATGATTGTAGCCAAAGTAGAACTGATCCTCTCAATCTGCCCATAGGCTCTAGGGATGTCTGTAGTTATTAAAATTTGTTCAGTTCCTTCTGTCCTGCGATAGTGCTCAAATTCTTGAGAAGCAAAGCAAGCACCTCTATAAGTAATTACTTGGGCTGATTCCTAAAATAAGTTTCCTGCTAATCTATCGTACTAATTGGTTCTGCTATTTGTTTAGTCTTTATATGAGGATTCCCAGCCAGGTAAATTTGTTAAATGGCTCTGTAATATGTACAATATGGTTGAAACCTTTCTTCTATCCCGATTTATTATTTACAATTAAACCTTTCACAATTTTGAAAATAATATTTTTCACCTTGTTAGTCCAATCTTGTTTTGTTTCCTCTTCTGTTCAATTTATAGCATAATCTCATTTCTCATGCACAATCTTGACTATTTTGTGTTGCATAGTGCATGGCAATAGTAGAATCTCCCTTATGTCTTTGTACTTAAAACAAATTCGATCTCTGACAAAAAAGTTTTCACAAGGACATTCTTTGATAATGTGCTTGATCTCCGTTAACCTATCTTCCTCTTCAGCATCCTGATTACACCTATTAAACAACCAGTGAAATTAAACAGTATATTTACACAGTGACTTAAAGGATCTGCATGTTTTTCCAAGAAGAAGATTACTTTTCAGTGGCGTAGGCTTACTTTTCCAAGAATAGAGCACAGCTTGCTGTCCTTGGTGGCAAGCCCTTCTTATCTGTGATCTTTTGGAATGCATCATAAAAAGTATATTCCCATTAAATACACCCAGAATTTCCTTAAGGTGTTGACAAGAGCCAAGACTTAAAAGCTCATAACTACCATATTTTTCCTCTGGAATTGTTGCTTTCTTACTCATGTAAGAGACTGGATGGAAATTGTCACCATCTGGACATCTTTGTAACACAGTGGAGACTCAATTAACTGGACTAATTGTTGCCCTAAGTCAATTGGATAATTGAAAATCTGGAGAACTGAATGTTTGAAGTAAAGCAATTTTCATGTTATTAACTCTACAGTCATAACCCACGTTGTCTGTGTGTGATTTTCTTTTAGTTACGTAATCACACGATTATCTTTCTAGGGTTAATACATAATGTTAGGTATTTATTCAGTACAACAAAAATAAATTAAACTTACTAAAATCAACAAAAAAATCAATGTTCGTTAAGAGAGTACAGACAAAGTAATTTTTTTTATAATGAAAACAAGTTTTTTTAATAAAATAAAAACAAGTTTTTTCTCTTCTTTGGTGCTGCATCGTGGAGTGTTTATTTGTAGTGAACTCACGGTATCACTCTGGTTTTTGGACCATATGAAAGCTGTTTCCAGGGCTTGAAAAGCATCTGCATGAGCGGTCCTACATTATTTTCTTCATCTACATTTTCTTATATTTCATCTTCTTGCATTTCCTGCTGTTCATTTGCTTGCAATATATTTTCAACAATTTGGTCATCTGTCACAATTTGAAAACTTTGGCCATTACTGTCACAAATGAAGCCACTCTTTGATATTGTTGGCATCACATTGCTGATGTATTTCTCTCTTCCACTACAGAATAATGCATATCAGTTATTGAATTATTGTGCTCCCTGTTTAGTATTCTGCTCAAGGTTTTGTTCAATGTCTTCCCTTCAGTTGTATAAAGTGACATAATAAAACTCCTAAATTCATTTGCTGGAAACATGACATAATGACTTCTGTGTTATCTTCATCAACAGATAACGTTCACATAAAAGTTTTTTTCTGTAAAGTCGTTTATTTGAGAAACACATTAATCCATTGGTTGTGGCAAGGATGTCACATTAGGAGGCAAAAAATTTGACTGTATGTATTCTCTTTTCTCTCTCTAGGATTTCAGCCATAGAATGGGTTGGCACATTCTCTAGTAAAAATAAGGGGTTTTCCTTATTTACCAATTTAGTTTTGAAACTTTATTACTTAAAGATAAAATTTTTTGTCATACCTGTCAGTGATTTTCGGTGTTTATTCATGTACTCACTCTTTACTACATACATTTATATCTTGGAGTGGAACATTCTTGCAAGGAAACCACAGATATTGACAGTAATGATTTCAGATTTAATCCAGCTTCATCAGCATGCAGCTTCATTATTAGCATCATGAAGTCCAAATCTTAAGTCTTTTTGTCGAATTCTTTTTAAAACCATCTTTAAAAGAATTAACCGCATGTACATTAGTAGACTTTTTTTCATCTTGTATTTTCAGTTGGCGTATTCCATTAAGAGATTTAAATCTTTACATCCATCCAGTACTTACCACAAATGATTCATCGCCACCCAGTTTTATTTATTTATTTATTTATTTTAAGTGTGTGATGCGTTTTCACAGAGCAAAGGACTAGATATCAGTTGCCCAGTTGATCTTTTTGCAAAAACCAACCATAAAAAGCTGCTTCCAAAACTTCATTTTTCAGTTTCATCATCACTTTTCAATGTTTACTCCCATCTTCACTGTAAAGTTTGCAGGTGTAAGGCGTACTGTAAAATTGAATTGGTATTCTTCTTAACATTGCTTTTTGTAAAAGTACCAATGCCATGCTACCCATCAGCTAATATACAACCCGATTCTCATTTCTTTAATCAATCAATAATATGTATTTTTAGTAGTAAATGGCACAGCAATCAGTCGCAAATAATGTTTAATGGAAATCCTGATTTTTGTCACTGTGTGGCCATCTTAAGTGCAGTAAATGTAAGTTAAAACATTACAAACACTTAAGGTGGCTACACTATGACTGAAATCTGGATTTGCAATGAACATTATTTGTGATTGATTACTGTATCCTTTACTGCTTGGAAAGCGGAATCAAACTTGGTGTTTGTTTTATCTTTATAACACAACCCTCTTGTGCTTTGACATTTTTAACCGGAGACACGGCACATTGCAGCAGCATTCTGATTGGTAACTGTCTAACTCAAGCAGTGATGAAACATGCCTTGTGTAAATCGGATAGTAATGAAATGTGTGGGGCAGAGATTGTGCAGTGCACAGGTGGATAGTGGCAGTGTGACATGTCTGTGCACACACAGACTAGGCTACAAAGATATTTGCTCACAATTGAGACAGTTCAGATGATCACCAAACTGTATAACTGAAGTCCAGATAATCGAGTTCTCAGTGTAACACAATTCAAAGCCTTCTTTGCATTCATCATTGTATAGTTCAGTTTTGAATTTTTGGTTGTGGATATTTAAAATTGTATCCGATGAAAGGATATTTTGAGCACCTGGAAGCTCCCTCCGTATTTTGTAAAACTTAAATTCACAATCACTCCTCAGTAAATCTCGGAGAGATTTGGCAAGTGTAGAGTAATGTGAGGTAAAATTACTAAAATATAAAGTTAGTTCTAGGAAAGTTTCAACTGCTCAAGTAGATTTAAGCTGTGGAAAGTTTTGAACAGTTTTTGTGTTCTCCGGAGGATATAGGATTTGTTCATAATCTATAAAGTATCTAACAAACTTAAAAATTCTCTTGAAGAACTGACATTTTGCAAAATTAATTTCCCAACTGTATTACGTTGCTGTTTTTAACACTAAACCAAACTGATGATGTGCCTCATCTTCACTCGGTACCACTGTTACGATATTGTGCCAGTAACTAAAAATGGTGGTCTCTCAAGCAAACACACTACATCAGTGTTTATAAAGTGCTGGAAGATAGCAGACAAATTTGATGAAAAAAGTGGAGCTTAATTGAACTGAAATTGCCCTGAGTGTTGCTAATGAAGTATACTTTTGGCTTTCACCTTGAACATCAAAGTGAAAAAATGCATTCTTGTGATCTAGTTTGCAAAACAAACAGGTATCTGTCTAAAAGATCGTTCACTCTCATTAGATTTAGTTTTCCGTATTCATTGTGGAGGCGATGCTCTCCTTTTTTTCTTTTTCACAATTTCAACCTGTTTAGCCTATTTGAATGAGTTTATTTCTATTATTCCTTGATCAAGTCACACTATGGCTTGGTTGCCAACAAGTTATTTTACTCTGGTTACAATCTTCTGGGTCAGTTGCTCTTCTTTCACAATAATTCCGATTGTGATATCAGTGGACTTCATCTTTGTTGGGTATAATTAGTCACCAAATCTTACATGTGTCTTTCTTTCATCACTAACAGAGCTTTCGGTATCTAATTCTGGTTTGTCTGTTGTACAGATACTCGTGATATGAGCTTCCCATTCTTGCTTCCTGAATAGGAACAGCATTGTTGTTTATTAAAACTTCAGTTTGATGTAGATGGTGGATGCCAACTACCATGGCTAAATACATTTCAGTTTTCATGTTGTCAAGCTTAACAGTACTTATTTGTGAAAAAACAGTGTCCCCCACCCCCACCAGAAAATGCTGTCAAAAGTGCATCTGTATTCTGCAATTTTGGAGCATCCATTTTTTGTAACATTTTGCTGTGGTAAATTAAGTTCACTGCCACAGTCAAATAGCATGCTAACTTCTCGGGTACATATTAAAAAATTTTTTTATAAATGTTTCTTTTTAATACTCTTCTTAACAGTTAACTGTACCCTTTCATTTATTCTTATTCTTTGTGCATTTAGAAGAGATAAGGCCAAATGCATTGCAGTTTTATGAACAGTTAATGTGTCTGTAAAAAATCCTTTTTGAGTTGTAAATTGTCTGTAAATTTGAAATCTCTTTTTCATCATTTGATTAGAAGTATTTTGCATTATTGGTTAATATGTTCGTTAATGCACCTGTGTTTCATGATTGCTGTACATGAAAGTATTACGTATGTCTCGACCATCATCCTCTGGAAATTAATGCACTGTATCATGGTTACATTTCAGGTTGTGTGGTAATGGTTTTTATAATTTACTAAACTGCGAGGCTTTTACTGCTCAGTTCTGCACACTTACAGCTATCTTTGGTTCATTTTGATAAAATATGTCTTTTGTCTTGCATCAAAAGTGCAACTTAGATTGGTGTGTTCTCTTTCAAGAAATCTTGTGCACTTTATAATGAAATATGTAGATGGTTCTAAACCAACTCAGCTCCCTTAAAATGGATTTGTATATGACAGAAACACAAAGTTTTTCTGGAAAATTTTGATTTATTGTAAATTTTATCCTTGGAATCCTTAAAATAAGAGACAGCATATTTTAACAATGTAGGAAAAGACACAGTGCTATTTACTGTAAAGAAGATATGTGAAGTTGCAGACAGGCACAATTAAAAGACACTTACATAAAGCTTTCAGCAAAAGAGAAACACACAGCATTCATATACACAAGCAAACCAACCTCATGCACCTATGACCACCAGCTCCTACATCACAGGCTGAAATTCATTTCAGCCCAAGATGCTATGGTTAGCTCATAACTCTTGTGGCCTCAATTCCTTACATGTTTGTATTCATAGCCTAAGGTTATTGTTTCTCCAAGGATGATAACAGTGAGTTCTGATATGGCAAAGTGTCTGTTATGTAGTACTGTAATGCCAGCCAGGTCTTAACAATAAAGATTTTCTGAAGGAATAAAAATTGCTTCAGAACTGCAAAAAAATGGTCTACATTTATGTTTTTAAATTTCTCAACAAATTGATAAACACTTCAGTTGTCACCCAGGACAAAAAAAATTTATATTCATAATTTTGTTGTTTCAGTGAGATGAAATTTGACTCTCATTGAAAGATTCTAATGGAACTGTTACATATTACTAAGTCACTCCTCTGTAATTGGCAGAACAAAATTATTTCACTTAAGTGCAGATTTGAACATATACTTGGAGCTGGCGTTGACCATGCTATTAGCTTTAGTTTCACTGAATTAACTTCTTTTCATTGCAGGAAATCCAAAGTGAAACAGACATACCTGAAAGAGATTTGATCCGTGCCTTGCAATCCTTGGCTATGGGAAAGGCAACACAGCGAGTTTTAATTAAAAACCCAAAAACCAAGGACATTGAGCCAAATCATTTGTTTTATGTAAATGATTCCTTTACTTCAAAACTCCACAGGTACAGTTTTTCGTAGCAAGAATCATTTGTGTGTGTGTGTGTGTGTGTGTGTGTGTGTGTGTGTGTGTGTGTGCGCGCGTTTTCCTTCATCTGATGAAGGAATTTAATCAGTAGCTAAATAATATCTGCTGCTCAGTGCCGCCTCTGTGCGGTGAGTAGCAATCTGTTGTTGCTATCTCAGAATTAGTATGTAACACTGTACTTTAAAAGCTTTTACCGTTCTTACCCAAATCTAAGCTGCACCCAAAAAATGAGACCCAGAATTAAAGGAAATCAAAGCCACACTTGAAAAATGAGACTTGAAATTACTTCAATATGGAAACGAAGTTGGTTCATTCTAATATGAGATACAAAATTAGATAGAGTGGATGAAGGTTACAGCAGTGGTAGTTGTTTTGAAGTTGTAAGCTTAGCAGTTGAGCTAAAGCAAGGTTATTTTGTAGATTAATTTACTCTTTCAAACATTTAAAAACCACATAACTTGTCTGCGCAGAATTTATAGTCTTACAAGATTTAAAAATTAATACTACAAGTCAGTTGCTGTGCTTCATTTTTGACTTATCACTATTCAGCATAAGAATAATATGAATATAAACATTACATAATACTTTCATTCTTCCACGTTTGCTGTTGTCTCACTCAAGTTTGTTAGACAAGCACGGTTTAAATGAGGTAGCAGCTAACACTAAAGAATACATGGCATAATGTTTATATTTGTATTATTCTTCAGATGAAGACAGTACATGAATCACAATTCATAGGAACCATATCTTGTCACTCGTAGGGAAACATTGAAGACGTGATGTAAGCAGTGTTGACGTAAATTGTACACACAGTCTTGCCAATTGGCTTTTTGCATAGTAGGTTTTTAGTGAAGACTTCAGTTGTATGGCCAGCAATGCTTATAGAATAAGAATGAAATTAAAGGCGGAAATATAAAACAAAATTTCATTATATTTATCATGCAAATTTTGTGAAATATTGAAAAAGATCAGTTAGATAATTATGAATCACTATCACTTGATTTAAAGAAAAATTGAGCCGTTCATAGAATTTGTTGACCTGGGAAAAGAATTCGACAATATAAAATGGTGCAAGATGTTTGAAATTATTAGATAAATAGGGGTAAGCTATAGAGAGAGATTGGTAATATATACTATGTACAAGAGCCAAGAGGGAATAAATAATAAGAGTGGATGACCAAGAACCAACTGCTCAGACTAAAAAGGGTTTAAGGCAGGGATGTAGTCTTATGCCCCTACTGTTCAATCTGTACATCCAAGAAGCAATGATGGAAATAAAACAGAGATTCAGGAATAGAATTAAAATTCAAGGTGAAAGGATATCGGATATCAATGATACGATTTGCTGATGACATTGCATTCCTGAGTGAAAGTGAATAAGAATTACATTATCCGCTGAATGGAATGAACACTCTAATGAGTACAGAATATGGATTGAGAGTAAATCAAAGATAGACAAAAGTAATGAGAAGTAGCAGAAATGAGAACAGGGGGAAACTTAAAACATCAGGATTGATGGTCACGAAATAGATGGAGTTAAGAAATTCTACTACCTAGGTAGTAAAATAACAAACAACGGAGAGTGAAAGGAGGACATCAAAAGCAGCTTAGTGGTGGCAAAAAGGGAATTCCTGGCTAAGGAAAGTTTTACTAGTATCAAACATCGGCCTTAATTTGAGGAAGAAATTTCTGAGAGTGTACATTTGGAGCGCAGCATTGTGTTGTAGTGAAACATGCACTGTGTGAAAACCAGAAAAAAAAGATAATTGAAGTATTTGAGATGTTGTGTTACAGACAAATGTTGAAAATTAGATGGACTAGTAAGGTAAGGAAGGAAGAGGTTCTGCGGAGAATTGGATAGAGGAAAGAAAAGTGTGGAAAACATCAACAAGGGAAGGGACAGAGTGATACGACATCTGTTAAGACATCAGGGAATGACTTCAACTAGAGGGAGTTGTAGAGGGCAAAAACTGTAGAGGAAGACAGAGATTGGAATACATTCAGCAAATAATTGAGGACGTAGGTTGCAAGTATTACTCGGAGATGATGAGGTTGGCACAGGAAAGGAATTCGTGGCAGGCTGCATCAAACTGGTCAGAAATGGAGGACTCTTGTTGCTTAGTTCTTTGTACAGAGCATCGTCCTCCATACCATCTATTGCATTTGATATCAAACATTTTTTAAATGTCTGTTGCACAGTATGATTTGGAACACAGTTCTGTGTGTCATCAAGCCATTGGCTCATTTGCGATAAAATTGCATGTTTTACATGTCCTGTTGGTGTCAGTTGTCTGTCATTATTTGAAAGCCAGTCTGTTTAAACTCATTTAAGCTTTCCCTTATTCAAAAGGATGTCAAGTATTTGCAGAATTGACATCATCATGCCTGGAATTACAGTCAAGTCCCATTTGCTTTCTAACAGTTTTTGTCTTACTGCAGGTGTTGTATGGCCTGTGTACACATCTAACACCAGCAGATTGTGTAAATCAAGCATTGCACTATGACAAGCCTAATCCATTCCAGCACCATGTCCTCCAAAATCACCCGCTTTCATTTGCTCATACAAATCACAGTTTATGGAAACGCTTTGAATTACAATTACGTCTTTCACTTGAAAACTACAAATGGAGCCAATTCATATCCATCTGCTGTGGAAGTAATCATGATGGACAGCTGCAGTTTTTCACTCTGATAAATGAATATTTATATCTTTCTTTTCTCTGGCATCAACTGTATAATTCGACGGCATGTCAAAATATGCAGGAGTTTGGTCAGCATGTCCTATCGGGCCAAGAAGATATTAGTTTTCAGCACACCATCTGATTATGAACCGCTGAAGTGCCACAAGTTTTTTTCATATTTTTTGGCAACCTCTGTGCAATTTAAGTTCGCCTCTGAAGTGAAAATGCTTCATGAAAAGACTGATCCAGTTGCAGTTAGCGTTAAAATTTTTGATTTTTTGCACTGAAGCAATTTCATGTGCCTTAATTTTTAAAATTTCAGCATTCACGGCAGGCATTTTTGATGCTATTTGTTAACAAACTTGTTTAAAATTACTTAAAGAGCATGATACCGGCCATGTTTTGACCCACTAAAGGCCTTCTTGGTGCTGGAATAATTTGTCTCTTTGCAGTCACCATCCTGTATCGCATACCTGCAACATGATTAGAACTTATTTCTGCAGATGATGTACCTTCCTTCTTGAATTTGGCACTATAATGGAAGCACATCATTATGGTTCACTAACACCAGCACTTCACAAAATTCACTGCTTATATTTGACAGCAAAACTTAGTTGTGGTGGCTCCTAGTGCCATTTTTCAGAACTTCCATTTGCTTTGCACTTCATTCTCAGTTGCAGTGGTTTTTTGATGCTGCAAACTGGAAAAAGTGTGGCTTAGCTTCCAATATACACGGTATACACTTCTTATTTGCGGTTTATTGTCCAGTTTTCACTTGCATATAAAGTTTTAATCCAGACAGATACTTTGATAAAAGAATTGTTGGCACTTGAATCTGTATTTGGTGTTAAAATTTTTCTGTTTTTCAGAAAAGCTTTTCTTGACGGTGTCAGTCTCTATTTTTTGTCCTTCCTACTTCAGTCACTGTCAGTTATTTTACTGTCCAAATAGCAAAACTCACCTACTACATTTAGTATCTCATTCATCAATAGCAAGACTCACATTCTATACTTAGTGTCTTATTTCCTAATTTAATATTCTCAGTGTTGCCCAATTTAATCACACTAAGTTTCAGCACCTGTATTTTTCATTTCTTTACATTCATTTTATAACTTATTTTCAAGGTACTACCCATTCCCTTTTGCTGATCAGAGTTGTTTGCCATGTGTGACCTAATTACTGTGTCATTGGAAAATCCCAAAAGTTTTCATTTCTTTAATTCTCTTTTCTAATTTCTCCTGGGTTTCCTACATTGCTTGGTCAGTATACACAATGAATAACTTGGGAGTTAGACTGTAACTCCCTTCTTAACCCTCTAGCTGTGAGTGACGTGCGTGTGTGTGTTCGGCTCTATCTACATAGTCTACAGGGGACACTGTTATAATGTTGGATGTATTGGGTTGATGCGTAAGTTTGTATCGTTTTTCTATAAGTTTATAAGAAAAGCAACAGACTCACATAACAGAGACTTGACTCATCTATAATACATTCTCCTTCTCTGTTTATAGTAGTCTGTGAATACTGTGGCAAATTTTCAATTGTGCAACTGTAGCAATCATGTGGTTTTGAAGAAAAGAGCACTTCATGTCATATTCGGAGCGCATTATCATCTGGATTGGAAGTTCCTTGAAGAGTTGTTCGATAGAGAGCAGACAAGTGAAAATCTGAAGGTGCAAGATCAGGTGAATAATGTGGATGCAAAAGGACTTCCTAACATGTCTTCCATATATAGTGGTTTTTGCCAGTCTAGCAAAAAGCGGGTGGGCATTATTGCGGAGTAACATCCCTTTACACAGTCTTTGTGATCAGTATTCCTCAATTGCATCTGCAAGACATATCAGTTGTTGATTACACCTCAAGGAAGCAATTCATAGTACATCACACCACTGCTGTGGACACTATTTCTCATCACCAGTAACAATACAGGATAGGAATGGTCGGTGTTATTCATGAGCCAATTGATGATGACAAGCAAGCAGAAATGCACATAAGGCCACCTGCTGATTTTTGTGATTTTGGCTTAGATCATGTGATACCCATCAGTCATAGCGTTTTTGTTTTGTATATTGGTATTCCAGATGCTATGAGTTTATTTATCAATTTGCATTTTTTATTTGTAGTTCACTGTTACTATTTGAGTTTACATATTGTCTTTTTGTCATTTGAAGGTGAGGGGCACTGTGGACACTAGAAAATGGAATGCCAAGTGGAGAAGTCTGAACATTTCCAATATAACTCTTGTGTATGAGTTCAGCAGAAGGGTGGCAGCAATGGAGACAGCTAGAAACATTTGCGCTGTGTATGGGGGTACCATTGTACAGAGCACAGCAAGAAAATGGTTTTGTTGTTTAAAAGAGAAGTGTTTTGACATTAGTGACTCTCCACATTCAGGAAGACCCCTTCAGGGTTTAATGAAGATCGTGTAAACGCATGAATCCACACCGATCCACATCATTGAACTCGAGAACTGGCAAATGGTGTGAACTGTGATCATTCCACCATTGTGCAACACTTGCACGCAATGGGAAAGATTCAAAAATCGAATGTATAGGTACCACATGCTTGAAGCCAAAATCACAGAAATAGCAACTGGTCATCAGCAATTGGCTTGCTATCCTATATCACTACTGGTGACTGGAAATGGTGTATTTATGCTAACATTTATATTTAAGTGTCAGGAAGTCGTTTCTGAAAGTATTTGGATGGAGTGTAGCCATGTATGGAAGTGAAACGTGGACGATAAATAGTTTAGACAAGAAGAGAATAGAAGCTTTCAAAATGTGGTGCTACAGAAGACTGCTGAAGATTAGATGGGTAGAGCACATAACTAATGAGGAGGTATTGAATATAATTGGAGAGAAGAGAAATTTCGCTACGGTCGCAGGTTCGAATTCTTTCTCGGGCATGGATGTGTGTGATGTCCTTAGGTTAGTTAGGTTTAAGTAGTTCTAAGTTCTAGGGGACTGATGACCTTAGATGTTAAGTCCCATAGTGCTCAGAGCCATTTGAACCATTTTTAGAAGAAAAATTTGTAGCACAACTTGACTAGGAGAAGGGATCTGTTGGTGGGGCATATTCTGAGGCATCAAGGGATCACCAATTTAGTATTGGAGGGCAGCATGGAGGGAGACAAAGAGATGAATACACTAAACAGATTCAGAAGGATGTAGGTTGCAGTAGGTACTGGGAGATGAAAAAGCTTGCACAGGATAGAGTAGCATGGAGAGCTGCATCAAACCAGTCTCAGGACTGAAGACCACAACAACAACAACAACAACAACAACAACAACATGCTAACATAAGGAAAAGAAAGGAATGGTTGAGCCCAAAAGAAGCAGCAACTCCCTGCACAAAGGCCTGTGTGCATCCACAAAAGATAATGTTATGTGCCTGGTGGAACAGTGATGGTGTAGTGTACTACAAATTGCTGGCCTTTGTTGTCAATGACTGTTTTTAACGCCTTGTAGACCCACTCCAGGAAGTCTGTGTGAAGTGATGCAACTCCATGATAACACCTGCCCACATTTTGCTAGACTAACAAAAACATTATACAGGAGTCAAGCTATGAAGTCATTCTGCAGCAACATTACCCGCCTCATCTTGCACCCTCAGATTTTCACCTTTTCTGCTCTCTATTGAACACCCTTCAAGGAACTTCATTTCCAGATTAAAATGTGCTCTGAACATGTTTTTCTACAGTTATGGAACCAAAAATTTACCCCAGCATTGACAAACTGTTGTAAATAGTGAAGGAGAAAACATTGGTGATGACTAAAGTCTCTGTTATATGTATCTGTTGTTTATTAAATCTACGGAAAAACACTACAAACTTATGCACCACCCTGTATCGCGTTTACTCAATTATAAGCCCAACGTTTTTTCCCAACTTCGTCATTAGAAAACTATGGGATCATCTCATATTTGCGTATTAGACTATTGTTGCTGTGGTCTATGTTTTTACGTTATTTAACAGATTGATGTAGGGGTCGTCTTACATTTACAAAGGATACTTGGGTTATTGAGATCAAGTGCAGATTTATTTTGAAAAATTTAGGAGGGTAGGTAGGGCAAACGTTACTTGTGCTTGAACAGGCTGGAGATAAGGTATTGACCTTGCTCGAACACTTGGTCAATAGGGTATTGACCTTGCTTGAACATGTGACATTTGACTTTCGTGGCACTAGTGCAAGGGATGTGCGAGGCACAATGAACTAGCCAATACAGCAGTGTGTTGCTCTGCGTAAAATTTAAGTTTTATGAAACAGAGAATGATACAGAGTTTAACACTAACATCTTGCAAGCTTGTGTCGTATTTGAACAGTTTTGCAATAAAAATTCTCAAACATGTATGAATACCATATTCATACATTTGTGGTTCTTTGTAAGTAAACTTAACATTGAAAAGTGAACGTGCTGTCCTTCAAAAAACATTAAATAATAGTGAACACAAGGCAGTATTTTATTTGATTATGAGATACTGTAATGATTTACCAGGTGAGTCACAAATGAGAAATTCGGCCAGTATTCATGTATTGGAATACTGGGTGAAACATTACCATAATCAGCTTTAGAACAGATGACGACATTCAGATGAAACAATAAATCAAATTCATCCAGAATTAAATGTCTGGAAAACTAAGTAAATCATAGTAAAGTGTCTGTAATTGTTATCACGTGAATAAATCCCAGCATCAAGGCTTATTGTGGAGATAGTACCAATGGATGTCACTAGATCATGGGACTAGTGAAAGTGTGAGAATTTTACTGAACTTGAGTGCAATCTTCTAGTTATGAAGTAGTTGGTGTTGTTGCACATATGACCTGCACCATCGAAGTCATCGCAGATTGTTTTTCACGATTACTTGGGCACAGGATTGTGGAAGGGTTGGAGGGGAGCAGCAGTATTGGCTTGGCTGAGAATGGTGATGAGTGAAGGGAGGGGAGTGGTGAGTGGGTTGCAAATTATGTCACACTGTGAACCATGGGAACCTATACCACTTACTTGGCTTTTTATTAACGTCTACCGCATTTAAACTCAGTTTGCCTGAATTCTACTGGAATTGACCTTAAAATTGGACGGTTACATGACAGTGGTATACAATTCTGCAGGAGGCAGTAAACGTCTAGACAGGAGCCAGTGGAATACTTATGTTTCTTGTAACAATGTCGTCGACACTCACTGTGAGGTATGATGGAAAGGGAAGGTGATATGTCAGCTGCTGGTTTTACGCAGCCAGTGAAAGATTAACAGGCAGACGATATGTTTGGAAGCAAGACACTTTGTAACATCCTCACATCAGTATAGAAGTGATTTCCAATATATTTTCAGCAAAAAAATCGGCTGCATTCTCAAGTTCCATCGTACCATAACTTCAGATATCGCAACATATACGGAAGAAACAGTGAAAATATTTGTGATGCCAAAGATATACATTTCACAACTGTACTATTAGGACGATGATAGTGATTAAAAATAATGATACCAAAGATGACATGGTAAGCAACAAAGATAGTGAAGATAAAATTAGTGTAAACCATTTCTTTTTGTTTTTGTTTATTTTATTTCTTTTTGTGGTAATTTCCAAGAATGACTGCCTATCAAATGCACTGGTCCCTAGTGACATATATTGAATGTGTGAATCTGTTGTTAATAAACATAATACCTACCTTCTCCCATAGTTTAATTTTAAAATACTGAATTACTTTTTCAGTCTGCTTGCAGAAATCAGTTGCATAGTAGCAACACAGAGCTGCACGCTGATTGATTTGTATGAGTACACTGAGTAAATCAATTTTTTAAAAATTAAATCATGGTAGAAGGTAGGTAAAGCAATGTTTATTACAGTAGAGTC
The DNA here is from genome assembly GCF_023864345.2 of Schistocerca serialis cubense. Lineage (NCBI taxonomy): Eukaryota > Metazoa > Arthropoda > Insecta > Orthoptera > Acrididae > Schistocerca > Schistocerca serialis. The sequence goes on along the minus strand of NC_064639.1, from coordinate 536,427,025 downwards.
ACACATTTGATATACATCGCAAGGGGCCAGCGCATTTGATAGGCATTCTTAGAAATTGTCCTTCTGTATTATCATAATGTAGACAATCAGTAAGTGGCCGAAGTTTGAAATAGGTGTAATGCTAACATATTATGCAGATACTCAATGTCAGTAAAACAGTTTCTAAATTTCATTAGTCAGAATATGTTAAAAATTACTTTTTCCCAAGGAATCTCTTTAAAAATGGGGGTTCTTATATATATATATATATATATATATATATATATATATATATATATATATATATGCTGACTACAATACAGTCTTTGCATCTCTCAAGTTATTAGTGATACAAAATATATATATATATATATATATATATATATATATATATATATATATATATATATATATATATATATATATATATAGTAATTATCGAATAAAATTGGTCAAAAAAGTCAGAAAATTAACTACGGTTATAAGTTCAGAATTACTGCCTCCATTTCATGTCACCAACTATTATATAACAGTATTAAATGTATAGATTGTTATCCACCTCTTAGAGGAAACACATTGATAAAAAAACAGCTAGATATTGTCTATGCGCCTGTCTGGCATTAACGCCATATTGTTATTCCATCGCAGATTCTCCATTGTTCAACTGTTACGCAGGTGAGAGATGAACTTTGTTCTCTGTATTGTATCACTAATAACTTGAGAGATGCAAAGACTGTATTGTAGTCAGCATTGGTTCAAATGGCTCTAGCACTATGGGACTTTACTTCTGAGGTCATTAGTTCCCTAGAACTTAGAACTACTTAAGCCTAACTATCCTAAGGACATCACACACATCCATGCCCGAGGCAGGATTCGAACCTGCGACCGTAGCGGTCGCGCGGTTCCAGACTGTAGCGCCTAGAACCACTCGGTAGTCAGCATTGGCAAACACTTTTTCTGAATGTGCAAGTGCTGGAAATGTAGGTTTCTTTCTTTAATCTGTCTTCTGTGAAGGTCATTAATATTGTCTTTCATGTTCCTCCGTTTCTTGGAAACCCAAATGCACCTTTGGTTACCTTCTACGTCATTCCATTTTTTAAATTGACACTTTGTGTTAATATTTTGCAACCATGACTCAGTAATTTGCTATTTTGGTAATACCCTCATGTGTTAGTGCCTGCCTCCTTCAAATAAGAGTGCATTCCCCCATCTATCTCAAATATCCGGCATATATGTGGAATGGTTGTTGCCTATTCCATGTGCCTTGTTTCAGTTTAGATCGTCTAGTGCTTTGTTGAATTCTTCTTGTGGTGTACATCCCCATCTCATCTTCAGTCACTTCCTCTTCCCTGTTTATGATATGTTTACTATTTCTAACTCTATGCCTCACAGACTGTGTTTATGTACAAGTTTGGTTTAAAATAGATATTACATTCGTTGTAGCTGAATGAGAAAGCAAACTAATTCTGTAAACTGCTTATTTTAGGGTAAAGATTCAGACAGTTGCAGCAAAGGGAGAGTCTGAGCCAGAGAGACGAGAAACACGTAATAAAGTTGATGAAGACAGAAAACATGAAATTGAAGCAGCTATTGTACGAATTATGAAAGCGCGCAAGAGAATGACTGTAAGTGCAGTGTCTTTCCTTCAGCTTATTATGTACTACATTCTTTTGTGGGACATTCCTGATTTCATTATAGCTGTGTAATTTTGGATTATATGAATGAACTGACCTTGCAGTCCCAACTTATTGCCAGATGTGGTACTGGTACACACCTGAGACAGTACTTGGTAACTACCAATGCTGCAGTGGATTCAGTAACTGTAAAAGACAATAGTTGCCAGTTATGTTTTTGCCTACATGTTTGTTCATACTTTATTTAAGTAAAACTTATCACTATAACAGTGATAGATGCAACCACTTAAAATTTCTTTTAAAGTAATGTAATTACTTTTTAAATTTTAATATTGAATGTAAAAACTAAAAGTATTGCTGTTTGCCAGTATATTCATTCTCCTGTATGTTCGTGACCAACTGCAGTTTCAGGCTGCAGCTGGACTTCAATAGACATTTAATACAAGGTAATTATAGATGATTGAAGCAGTTTCACAGATTTGCAGCCACATATTTTGATCACGATATGTTAAGGAGGGTCATTCATATTTCTTCCAGTCCTAGGATCTGCTCATATGCACTTCTGATAAAAGTTCTATGAGTCATTTTTAGTTAGTTGTCACTTCTGCCTTAACATTTGGTAGTAACATGTGCCATTTACAATTAATTGGATTGATTTCAGCACAACGTCCTTGTAACAGAGGTAACAGAACAGTTGAAAAGTCGATTTCTTCCGTCACCTGTTATAATCAAGAAGAGGATAGAAGGATTAATTGAGAGGGAGTACTTAGCAAGAACACCAGAGGATAGGTAAATGTGTAATGCACTATGTATAAGTTAATAAATAACTGTGTGTTACTTCAAGTTGTCATTTTATGCTTGCAGGTGGTAATTTTGTTCAAGGAGGAGGTAAAAAATTAGCATCTGTAAGTGAAAAATGAAAACTTTTAAAAGCTTTACTAAGGCTGCTAAATTTTCCAAGCAGTTTTTCAGTTGTCATGTTGATGTAAGACATAATGACTTGTTCATTGCTGCTCTGTGCTCATTCTGCCAGAACTTGATCTTTCCATGGGTATAGACACTTCATGTTTTCGGCTTATGCCACTGGCAGACAGCTGTTTAACTACTGCTTGCAATTTATCCCCTTGAAAAGGTTTCGTGGGTGCAAAATTGAATCTGTTTTCAAATACTCAGTTTGGGAAAAGTGTGTGTGTGTGTGTGTGTGTGTGTGTGTGTGTGTGTGTGGGGGGGGGGGGGGGGGGGTTGTAAGTTTAAATAAGGTGAGGCTCTACGCTTAGTACCTATAAAGTAGTTGTTTTCTTACTCTCATTTTAAGATGAATAAATGTTGTCATTTTTCGATAATATGTAGATAGCTCTTCAAATGGTCATTTGGTTATTGAACTTGGAACTCACGTGCTCACTTTCTAAACACTAAGCAAACTGCAAACTGGGAAAACTGCACCTAATCTTTTATTACAGTGTTTTTTTGCTGACACTAGCAATCACATTCAGCTGAAAAACCCTTCCTTAACCATTCCGTTTGTTGATTTATACATTACCTGATGAAAACTGTGCGAACTGAGTGCTGGATCACATGCTTTTAGTTGAAGCTTCTATCCTTGTTCATTAACTTTTCCACTGCTACAGACTTGCTCACCAAATACTGCTGCATGTACTGACAGACAACGTTCTGGTCAATACGAAATACTTATCATCTGATTTTTTGAAAACTATTAGATGAAATAATTTGATTTTTGTGCATCTTACAGTCTGTTATTTCCACTCCATAAAGAACGGAATTTCTTTTCGTTATCCATCGTACCTCTATGTTTCACTGAATTAAGTAAAACGCGGCATAAAATTTTAAAGATTTTGCAGCGTTAAAACATACTGTGTAAACTTTGTGTATAGTTGATTTTAGCGCCTACTTAACAGTAAATGAAATGTAGATAAGATATTGAAATTGTATTTAAAGTTGAGAGCAGAAGACTATCTCACTTCATTCTCAAGTTTCATAGCTGAAGGACGGTCGCGCACAACATACCTATTCATCTCTTTGCACATCTCAACTCGTGGTCATAAAAATCATCTTATCTAAAACGAGTCAAGATAACTAAATGATGTTTCTTGCAAAAGTTAGTATGCAATGCGACACACATGTTGTATGATAAATAAACAAAGTTCAATGGTATACTCACAAGTGAAGAAAGCTGCCTCTTGCTTTTTTGGATAGCTGCTTAAGTCAGTTGTAACCATGTTCTTTACATCTTACTTCTATATCTCGAAATGTTGAGAGACATACCAAAATAATATTGGAACTGCTGAACTAGTATGCAGGGTTCACAAAGGAGCTAATGGAGATTTAATGTGACAAGTGACTGAATCAACAGTGAGATGGTAACTTCAGTTTACATAAAATTTGCAATCCAGTGCCCAATTTGCTTAGATGTCAGTGGTAATGTTATCGGCCTAATTTTAGAATTACGTGAGAGTGTAACTGCAGTGGAACACTGAGGGAAACAGTTGTTGTCGTAATAGACCATGTGTGTCTTGTCTGGTTCCCAGTTTAGAACAGAGTCCAAACAGTGGAAAACTGAAATCTTGAGTTTGACACAGCTGGAGAAGACAGATAGGAAAGATGTAGAAATGTTAAGCAAATTTATGAATTCATAAACCTAGAGATTACAATTTTTACCAGCAAAACTTTGAAGCATCACATTGCTATTACCCACTATACTTGGCACTTTACCTGCCAACAGAAGATATAACATGAAGTTCCACGTATGATTAGTCACTGGGCATTAGCCTATGTGAAAATAATGTATAGTATAAGTCAGTCAGACCGTGTTGTTGGTCCTTGACATACAACTGCCACTTCTTTAAAACTGTGTGCACTAATACTCAAAACTTAAATGATCCGGTATTAAATGGCAGTATTGATGATGCATAGAATTCACTGTTGGTGTTGAACTGCAACTTTGTATGTCACTTTGTTGACACAGCGACATCGTATGTCAATTTTTATTTAATGTATGGCTTGAAATTTATTTTCCATTCTTTTTTCATTTAATATTTTATGTTTGTTTGATATAAAGATCACAATATATTTCTTCACTCTCCTCTAAAGCTGAATTTTTTGTCGTATGGGTTTGCTGTTAACTGTCTCAGTTTTCAACAGCATGCAGAGTTCATGTGTGTGTTCATCAAGTACATTAAATTACTGAATATTCACAGCAGCAATACGTTGTTTTCAACACATGCAATCTGTCTTTTCAACCAGAAATAATGTGGAACAATGTAGAGAATTAAGGAGAAGAGCTAACGGGCTGTCCAAGAGAAAGAAAAGGGAGTGGAATAAGAAGAAATTTCAAGAACTAGAAGAACTAAAGGAACAGAGTGAACTAAGAAAGTTCTATCATGCCATAGGCAAAATGAAGAATAGATTCCAACCAAAAACAACGACCTGTTCCAGTAAAGATGGGAAAATGATAAGGGAGGAAGAACAGATAGTGGGAAGATGGGCAGAGTATTTCAAAGATACACTAAGCGCCAGCCTAGAAGATGAAGAGACAGCTGCACAGGAGGGAAGAGTGGAGCTGGAAGTAGACAATGAAACCAATGAGGCAAGAAAGCCAACACTACAAGAGGTCTCCCAGGCTGTGCACAAGTCAAAAAACAATCGAGCCCCTGGGGAAGACAGCATAATTGCTGAATTAATAAAAACTGGTGGTGAGGCTGTAATAAAGGAACTGCACACATTAATATCAGATATATGGGAAACAGAAACTATGCCAGATAATTGGAAAATTGGAATAATAGTCCCCATTTATAAGAAAGGGGACAGAACAGCATGTGAAAACTATAGAGGTGTAACACTCCTAAGTACAGCTTATAAGATCTTCACAAGTATATTAAACGAAAGGATACGGAAGTGTGCAGAAGGCATACTAGGGGAATATCAGTGTGGCTTTCGACCAGGCAGAGGAACAACTGATCAAATATTTGTGATAAGGCAAATGATGGAAAAGTTCTATGAATGTGAATATGATATAGATCTGCATTTCTTATTCATCGATTTCAAACAAGCCTTTGACAGCATAAATCGGCAAGAACTATACAGAGTACTGAAAGAAGTTGGTATATGTGCTAAATTAATAAGACTAATCAGAATGACAATGACAGAGACAAGAGCAAAAGTAAAGGTCCTTAGCAGAACAAGTGAAAGCTTTGACTTTAATAAAGGTGTGAAGCAAGGGGAAAGTCTCTCCACTGTCCTATTCAACATAGCCCTGCATAGTGCAGTAAATAAAATCAACAAAAGAGGCACCATATTTATGAAAACTAGCCAGATATGTGCATACGCTGATGACATTGCTATAGTAGGAAGAAATACCAATACACTCCTAGAAACATACCGGGCAGTGGAAACAGAAGTCTTAAAAATTGGCCTCATAGTAAATGAAAACAAAACAAAATATATGGTAATGTCACAATCTGAGGCCAGAAGAACCCCTAAAAACCTAAACATCAATGGGAAATGGTTTAATGGAGTGTCCTCTTTTAACTACTTGGGAGCCCTAATAACAATGATAACAGTATTGGAAAGGCTATAAGGGAAAGAATACAAGCAGGAAACAGAGCTTACTTTGCAAATATGCAGCTTTTCAAAAATAACCTTGTTACAAGAAAAACTAAACTGCTAATATATAATTCCCTAGTCCGCCCAGTTATCACATATGGCTCAGAGGTATGGACATTGACAGAACATGATAAAAATGCTCTAAGAAGCATTGAGCGGAAAATACTACGCAAAATCTATGGGCCAATAAGGGAGGAAGAACGCTGGAGAATACGCTACAGTGCCGAATTACAAGAGTTAATACAAGGCAGGGACATAGTAAAATTTGTGAAATCACAGCGAATACGATGGCTAGGACACTTGGAAAGAATGGCAGAGGATAGAATTCCAAAGAAAATGATGAAAGGTATGATCCATTCAGTTAGGCGAAAAGGGAGACCTAGAAGAAGATGGATCGATGAGGTAATAATGGATATCAGCAATATGGGAGTCCGGGGATGGAAAAGAGCAGCAAATAACCGAGAAATGTGGAGGAAGATTGTTGAAGAAGCCAAGGCTCACCAAGGGCTGTAGAGCTACTGAAGAAGAAGAATCTGTCTTTTCAGTAAAACAATATCAATAAAGTGTACAGTTACACTTCAGTGTTTATTGTATGTCATAAAAAGTAAAACACATATATTACTTACAGCTCACTATTGTTAGCTCTTTGTTACCATTACCAGTCTCCCTTTGACCCCTGAAAACTAGAGTTATTAGTTCCAAGATGTAAATAAAATTTCAGACTTTCATCATCACACAAGCAAAAACAAATCCAGATAAAAGTTACTAATGATACACTGCTCTCTGTGCAATGTTATTAAATGTCTTTCATTATTACATTGAAAATATTACTTTTTTATACTGTTTTTACAGGTACTACTTACTGTTAGCTTCTATGCTTTAACTGCATTTTAAAAAATAAGCTATAGCAATTCTCACTGGACAAAAATTTGCCTGATGTGAATTTGTACTCAGTGATCTTTCTATCTTCAATGATCTTTGCATCTTCGTTCCACAGTTTTGTGGAACTTATGAGTATACTATTTCATTCTTTGGTAAATGTTATACTTCACTACCTCCACTAATGCATGTACTTTACATTTATTTCAGGAAAATTTACACATATGTTGCTTGAGCAAGATACCTGTTAACAAGATGCCTTTAAACAGGTTAGTAAAACTTTAAAGTTGCTATGGAATCATTTAAGAGAGGCCAGAATCATTTGTTGCCACTGAACAAGTGTTGGTTGCAGGTTCTTCATGAAGGGGTTGAGAGCGTGGATGCATGCATGCATATGCGTAACTCAAAAAATTTGTGGGAAGGCTCTAGCAATGTTCTCAGTTTAGAAAAGACTGTTTTGTGTAGCATATTATTTTATAATTACTTTTCAGTATACTAAATGGAAAAAATTGATGTGAATGGTTCCTGTGAAGGAGGAGTTGGTCACAAACCAATACAATGAAGAAGCAGTACAGAATAAATTTCATGACATTAAAATTTCTTTCACATTCGCTTGTGAAATATGAAATATCATCAATGCTCTCAAAAGTAAAGCTTTGTATGATTAATGGTTCCTAATAAACATCGTGTGAATTTGGATAGATTGATACTCACCATTTAGGGGAGACATTGAGCGAGAGACAGAAACATTTAAAAGTAGACTAAGCTATCTAATAATGTCCCCCTTCAGGTGCAGAAAACCACACACCTTCATACTCGCACAACTCTCACAAACAATGTCACAAAATAATTCTTGAGTACAGATAAGTAATAAACTGCAGACCCCCTTACTGTCCTGTCTGTAGCTCACCACCTCAACTGTTTTCAACATCCTATAGACTTAATTTGAAACTTTTTCTGCTTGCCCCTGTAAGTTATGAAAGTAACTGTCCCACTGACATTCTCTATAATAAATATTATTGTGCAGAACTTGGCAAACCAAATTTGCACACATCTCTCATATTTATGACCTCGGGGAAGATCAGTTCAGATTCCGTAGAAATGTTGGAACACGTGAGGCAATACTGACCTTACAACCAATCTTAGAAGAAAGATTAAGGAAAGGCAAACCTACATTTCTAGCATTTGTAGACTTAGAGAAAGCTTTTGACAATGTTGACTGGAATACTCTCGTTCCAATTCTGATGGTGGCCGGGGGTAAAATAAAGAGAGCGAAAGGCTATTTACAATTTGTACAGAAATCAGATGGCAGTTATAAGAGTCAGGGGGTATGAAAGGGAAGCAGTGGTTGGGAAGGGAGTGAGACAGGGTTGTAGCCTATCCCCAATGTTATTCAATCTGTGTATTGAGCAAGCACTAAAGGAAACAAAAGAAAAGTTCGGAGTAGGTATTAAAATCCATGGAGAAGAAATAAAAACTTTGAGGTTCGCCGATGACATTATAATTCTGTCGGAGACAGCAAAGGACTTGGAAGAGCAGTCCCCCCCGACCTGGTACAGAAGCAAATAAGCAGAGCCACTTCCTCATCCCCTCAAACCCAGAACCTCCCACAGAAGAACCCCAAAAGTGCCCCGCTTGTGACAGGATACTTTCCGGGACTGGATCAGACTCTGAATGTGGCTCTCCAGCAGGGGTAGGACTTCCTCAAATCCTGCCCTGAAATGAGATCCATCCTTCATGAAATCCTCCCCACCCCACCAAGAGTGTCTTTCCCCCGTCCACCTAACCTTCGTAACCTCTTGGTTCATCCCTATGAAATCCCCAAACCACCTTCCCTACCCTCTGGCTCCTACCCTTGTAACCGCCCCCAGTGTAAAACCTGTCCCATGCACCCTCCCACCACCACCTACTCCAGTCCTGTAACCCGGAAGGTGTACACGATCAAAGGCAGAGCCACGTGTGAAAGCACCCACGTGATTTACCAACTGACCTGCCTACACTGTGAAGCCTTCTATGTGGGCATGACCAGCAACAAACTGTCCATTCGCATGAACGGACACAGGCAGACAGTGTTTGTTGGTAATGAGGATCACCCTGTGGCTAAACATGCCTTGGTGCATGGCCAGCACACCTTGGAACAGTGTTACACCGTCCGGGTTATCTGGATACTTCCCACTGACACCAACCTATGAGAACTCAGGAGATGGGAACTTGCCCTTCAATATATCCTCTCTTCCTGTTACCCACCTGGCCTCAACCTCCGCTAATTTCAAGTTGCCGCCCCTCGTATATCACATGTCACTTAACAACATCTTTGCCTCTGTACTTCCACCTCGTCTGACATCTCTGCCCAAACCCTTTGCCTTTACATATGTCTGCTTGTGTCTGTATATGTGTATATGTGCGTGTGTGCGTGTGTGCGTGTGTGCGTGTGTGCGTGTGTGCGTGTGTGCGTGTGTGCGCGTGTGCGCGCGTGCGGGTGTGCGGGTGTGCGGGTGTGCGCGTGTGCGCGTGTGCGCGTGTGCGCGTGTGGGCGTGTGCGCGTGTGGGCGTGTGGGCGTGTGGGCGTGTGGGCGCGTGCGTGTATACCTGACCCTTCCCCCCCTCTCTGAGGTAAGCCCTTCCACTCCCGGGATTGGAATGACTCCTTACCCTCTCCCTTAAAACCCACATCCTTTCGTCTGTGTTTTATTGTGTCTATCTACCAGCACTTTCCCGTTTGTTAAGTCACAGCATCTTTGCTTTGGAAGATAGGAGACGAACTACTGGCAGAAGTAAGGCTATGAGGATGGGACGCGAGTCATGCTTGGGTAACTCAGAAGGTAGAACACTTGCCTGCAAATGGCAAAGGTCCCCAGCTCGAGTCTCGGTTCAGCACACAGTTTTAATCCGACAGGAAGTTTTTAAGGATCTCAATAATTCTAAATGGCTGCCATCTAGTCCAGGTGCTATGTCTTGACGTCAGTCTTTCAGTGCCTCATTGAATTTTTCTTGCATTACCATATTTCCCATCTCATCTTCATCTATTTCCTCTTGCTTTTGCATACTGTTGTCTAGGGGTCATTTCCATTGCTTATCCACTCTTTATATTTCTCTGCTTTCCCGTTTCCCTTCTTTTCTTTGCATTGGCTTCCAATCTTGGTCCATGTATCCTCCAGCTGTCCTATAGGTGGAATCTATCGTTTCCATAATCATGGATCATTCTACAGCCTTGTGTTAATCCTGTGCCCATACCTACTTGAGGATTTTTCAATTCTTGCCAGACTCATTTTTAGGTGTGTATATTCCGTTTCTCCTAGTACATCTGCTTTATTTTTTTTTTCTCTCCTTAATTAAATTCAGTACCTCTTATGTTTTGTAACAGTTTAAACCAGTCCTCCTCCAACTGATCTCCTGTTATGTTCACTATTTCATCTCTGAAAGCTTCCCGTTCACCACCTATTGTATGCCTTTCCCCTGTTTGTCAATTTATGCATCACGCTTCTACTGAAATAGTCAACAACTTACTGGTTCTTTCAATTCATCCACATCCCATCTCCTTAATTTCCTACTGTTTGCAATATGTTAAGTTCATAACCAGTAAATTACTGTGTAACATATCTGTATCCCTCCAGTGTATCCAAGTTTCTTCCACATATGCAACCTCCTTTCATGACTCTTAAAAGGAGTTTTAGCAATGATTAAATTATGCTGTGTTCAAAACTGTGTTAGGTGGCTTCTCTTTCCATTTCTTTCTTTGTGTCCATGTTCTCCTAATATTTTTCTTTCTCTTCTTTTTCTTGCTATTGAATTCTAGTCTTCCATCACAGTTTTTCATCTCTCTTTACTATCTGAATAATTTCTTTTATTTCATAATACATTTTTATCAGTCTCTTCACATCTAGTTGGCATATAAACTACCACATTTAATGACAATTAATCAGCACAGTCTTTAACCTAAAAGATACACACATGAATTTTCATTCTTTTAGAACTTTTTTACCATACAAGTATTTCAGTGGACTCATTCTCCAATGAAATTTTCGTTGTTGCACACTATGGCTGCCAAACTTGAGAAGAGGTGCTCTCTCTCTCTCTCTCTCTCTCTCTCTCTCTCTCTCTCTCTCTCTCTCTCTCTCTCTCTCTGTGTTGTGTTTGTGTGTGTGTGTGTGTGTGTGGGGGGGGGGGGGGGGGGGGGGGGGGGCGGCTAATATCATCACATTTGGTGTGGATAAAACAAACTTCTAATGCTGTTTTTATAAGGTTTCATAATATTCTGTAAGTAGGCTTCTTTTTTTAATCCATAAGATGACAGTAGTTCAGATCTGCTTTGAAAATGTTTAATAAAATTGGCTGCTGTGCAGGCAAAACATTCCACCTTGAATAGGGTCTTTAGGATAAAGTAAATGATTACATGGCACTGTGGTGAGTATAGTTGTGACTACACAGTTTCAAAAACCATCCTAACAGTGCTTGTGGCCACAAGTAAATTTTTGTACAACTGAAAGAATTGTCCAAGGCTCATCCATTAGAATTATGATATCTATAATATTGTTTATAGTCTGTCTTCATGCCCCCATCCAAATCCAATTTGCAATGTTTAAATTTGCTGTTTTTGTGATAATTTTGTGTATAAAAATCTATTACTTTTGTGATAATAATTTTTTTTAATTTGATGATTAGCCATTTTATTTTGCTTATATTAAGTGGATCTTTTTAGTAATTGTACTACATGATCCTTATCAGTACTACTATTTTCAGCATTTGTCTTCACATCTTCGAAGATGTGTGGATCAAGGATGACAAGATGCATTGAAGCTAGATGAAGCATGTTTGCCTGTGATAACGTATCTGGAAAAGCTGTCGTGATGAGCTCAAATATTCCTTGAAGACCGGTGTAAAATGTTTATTGTTTTCAATTTGCATACCCAAAATTAAATTATTTGTGATGAAAAAATTTTCAAAGTTTCTCTACATCTAATAAGAGTTACTCATTTTCATTTACACGTAGTTCTGTAAAAAGTGAGTTATCACCATGATCAGCATTACAGTCGACAACTGCTTCTGGCTGTGCACACTTACACATTTCTATGCTACAATCAGCAGTGACCTCCTGACTGTGATAAAATGTTCAGACGTTGTTGGACGACAAGAACGATTGTTGTTAAGACTAGTATGTGCGCTTCAAGCAACATAAGACATTGTGTTAACAGATACTCAGAAGAGTGATGAGTTTTTCGTACTCCGACTGTTTGTGACAGTTTGTGGTATTCGAACTTCTCAGGATTTATAATGAAGCTGTAGCTTCCTGTGTCATGATTGTGTTTGTAATTACATCTTTGACTGTGATACAGTTAACTTCAAATTGAGGAAACTGTAGGGTGTGATAAGACATTGGGCACCCTCTCATGTCAGATTTTGTGAAAGACTTCGTGCCAGAGTGGAAGCAAGAGCCACATGTGCAGTGATAACAGTACTGTACACCTTAAAAGTCAGTATGCCAGCTTTAACCGTGTTTTGGCTTTTTAGAGTTTCCTGAGAACAATTGTACTTTCTGATAATGTCAGGAACTGTTAGTTTATTTCAGTGCTTTTCTTGTGTTTTAATATATGGACCCACAAGGTAGGGCATACACCATCATAATTCAAACATTGTTAAAGAAAAGAATTCTTCCCATTTCTTGTTGTTTGTACTTGAGAATGCATCTTAAATTGTGTTGCATAATCAGTTTTTATGGAATGAAATCCTATTAACAAAAGGGATTTAGTCATTGATATTGTGGCATTCTTTGAAATGAAATTGTTTGATTGTATTTTATGACTTGTAAATAAATTTCAGAAGTTTCAAAGGAGTAGACTCAGTTATTTGTCAGATAAATAATAAAAAGAAAAAGATGTTTCAAAATAAATCAGTATTTCTGGCCACCGTGAAAATATGTTTAAAAAAGTCAGAATATGGTTTTTGTTCAGACACTTTTTAAAATTTTAAAGTCCTTATTAATATTATTATTTACTGCAGTTATTATTTTATTACTATCGTTATTCAGTTGTACATTTTTGTATATATATGTATGAGATTTCTCTTATAGCAACTCTTGAATGTAAATTTTCTTTTATTGCAGAATTTTGTTATATTGAACTAAGAGTGTTACGTCCTTTCGAGAAATGGTGACTGTAGTAGGCTAAATATTTTTATAATATTTATGAATGCAAATTATGGAACTGTACGGATGCACAGATGATCATATAATTAGAGCTTATTAGCTCATCAGTTGCTACACTTCCGTTAATTACAGTGCATTGTAATGCTTTGAGAAATGGATTATTAGTTGAAAACATCACTTGATTTTACTTTTTTTCATAAATGTTATTTGTATCCAGAACTTTGTAAAGAGCTAAAGATTGTGAATTTTGTAACAAAATCTCTTTTAATGTCTTACTGCAGGTTTTTCCAAAATTTACTTCTTGTGTACATTGAAAGAAACGACTGAAATGGTTAGTAGATATGATAACTGATGGGAAAAGGGGCAGCGATTTATTTTTGATCTGCTTTAGATGAACCTCATAATCCTCCCTTGTTCTTGAGGCACTAGCCTGAGATACCATTAAGTACACAATGCTGTCCTCCTCTGTTTGCTATGAACGTCTTTGTGACAGTGTCAAAGAATTAACCCCATTCTGTCTCACCCTCTCCCCCCAGCTGTTTGCTTCTGTGCCCATACACTCAGTAAATTACCACACACTAAATAAAACTTGAATTTTTTTTCTTTGGCTTAGTGTTGCTTGGTAATATCAATTTTAGTTTCATGGTCTCATTTACTCTTTTTCAAGTTACTGTTAAGTTTTTCCACTTGTTCTTGTTCCACAGTGCATTGATAATCCTGTAAAAATATAACTTCTGTTTGCATTGTTTACAAGTGTAAGTTCACATAACGAATAATTTACTTATGAATATTGCAGATAGATGCTACTCTAAAATTAATTGGCATTACCACTAATTCTATACAGTATCCTTCTCATATATATTGTAGCACACTTTTTACTTTTCAGTGGAAATTACTTGTTACAATGTTTTGAAGGCCAAAGTTTGCATCTTTATTTGCTGGAAACTATTTGTATTTATTTGAGTTCGTGTTTTAGTTAAGTAGTATTCTCAGCACATGATACGCTTTTGATTACAGTTATTGAAACCTCATCGTCATGACCTTTCGATTATTATAGATGCTCACCAGACTTTTCAATATACAGGTCATTTACACAGAAATGGGCATAATTTAAATAGCAGTTGAATAATACACCTCTTGTTGTGAACTCCTGACTTAGTGAAGGTGGAGTGTAGGTACCTACACATATTTTTTAAAGAAGCCCATACTGTATGTATATAATAAAAAATACTTCTTACATGTTTTGTAAAAAACTGTTTTTCCCCTAACTGAAATACTCCTATGTTATAAAGTATTAAGTTTATCTTGGTGGAGCTCTTGTGTACATTTTTAGTGTTATTAAATTATTGAATCTGGTGCCAAAGTTCTCAAAAATTGGTATAAGAATTAACTTTTTGATAGATACATGTTAGCAATGAAATTGAGCTAGAGCTCGTAAGCATTATGAAATCAGAATTCAGTTATACACATGGACACTAAAAAATAAGTGAAGGGTTTTCAAGTGTAGTTGATTTTGCAGTGCTAGACTGCAGGTTAATTGTATTCCATGTGAGAGTAGGGTTGTTTTCCTCTGTATGTTTTTAGTTAACAGGTTGGGATTTAATTTATAAATCCATATCAGATGTACTAAGTATTTCCAAATTGCTTTTACTCACTTCAAAGGGTTGTAAAAATTGAGTAGCTGTCATTTTTAACAGGAACTTGCATCCAGAGAAAAGACTTTTTCCATACTATTTTCATACTACAGGGATGAACATGTACCATAATACACGATCCAGTCTCATTAATGTGATCAATGCCTATGTTTGAAGGCAACATGCACATGCAGTAACCATTCAGATGGCAGGTGGCGTTACTAGCAATGGAAGGTATACAAAGTGTGTCAGGAGGGACACAGAAAGCAGTGCAGTCATTGTTGTTGTGTGGAAATGGAGTAATTGGAGTAATTCATCTGACATCCAAATGGGCATAATCATTGGCTTTCGGACCAAGGCTGGAAGCGTTTTCAAAACAGCTAAGTTTGTAAAATCTTTACATGCGGTCGTGGTTTAAGTATACCATGCATAGTAAAATGGCGCTATCCAAAACCGGCACTGGGGCAGCTGGTGCACCACGGGAAATAGGTGACACGGGTGAACAACAGCTCTGGAGAGGTGCGTTGGCAAATAGAAATGCAACTGTTGAGCAACTTATCACCCAGATGAATCAAGGGGCTACCAGTGATCGTTGCTGCGTGTGGGCCTCTGCAGCAGGCATCTGGTTCATGACACTGACTGCTATTCATCTGTGAAGAAGGCTGGAATTTGCACGCCAATACTGCAACTGGATGACCAATGTGTGGCAGCAGGTGGCCTTCACAGATGAATCACATTTTATGCTTCATCAGACATGGCTGTGGTGTGTACAACATGAAACATCTTAAAGCAAACAACCTGCAACATCGTTACAAGGGTCAAATCCAGAGTAAGCAGCATTATGGTCTGGAGAATGTTTTCTGTGACATTGTGTAGGTAATATTGTTATTCTGGAAGCACAGTGGCACAATCGTATCTAGCAGCAGGGTAACACAATGTGTCGCACAGCTTACAGTGTATGTGCGTGATTAGAAGAGCACCAGAATGAGTTTACTGTACTCCCCTGGCCACCAAACTCCCCAGCTTTAAACCCAATTAAGAATCTGTCGGACCACTTTGATCAAGCTGTATGTGCCATGGATCCTCAACCGAGAAACCTATTGCTGATGGCCACAGCACTGGAGTCAGCATGGCCCCAAATCCCTGTTAGTACCTTTCAGAACCTCACTGGTTCTCCTCTTGCATGTGTCTCAGCAGTCTGCATTATTCAGGTTTTGACAGATGGTCACATTAATATGAAGGGAGAACGTATATTCTCCCAAGTATGCTGGTTGAAGGAGCAGTTGTAATTGACTGCAGTAATTGTTACATTTGTAGCTAACTAACGAATATGGTAACAATGCCCAATGCTCTGAGATAAACAAACTGGTGGTGCATTGCTTACAGACACTGTATGGAATTCAGGAGTAGGGGTATTGGATTCACCATCCAACAATTCAAATTTAGATTTTCTGTAGTTTCTTTAAAACACTTTTAGAACATTTCCTTTGAAGGTGACACAGTTTTCTAACCTATCTTTCTTTGTTTTGAGTATGAGTTCAGTCTCCAACAATTTCGTTGGACTAACCATAACTGCTTCTTCACTTACTAAGTTACAAATGAAACATAATATTCTAGTGTCACTTTGTACCCTGGATGTATTTTCTTCCTCATATGGTCATCTTGATTCATTATTAAAAAAATGTTTTTCTTTTCTTTTTTTAAGTTTATTACCTCATTAGTTGGTTACAAATTTAATAATTATCTTTGTTACATTATATTATCACTATTCTTTCAGTCAATTGATATGGGAATTTTTTATTTGTGTGTGTGTGTGTGTGTGTGTGTGTGTGTGTGTGGGGGGGGGGGGGGGGGGGGGGGTAAATAAATGTGTGTTCTTACAGAATGGAAATGTAATGTTTTATAACAGAATACCCTATTCAGAATGATACCATCTCAAACTAAAAATCCTCAGTGTGTAATTGTAATTTTATGAAATAGGAACTACATTTGTGCAACTCACAGGACCGATGGACAGGAGACACCAAAATAAACAGGATGGCCATGTGAGCATAGGTTGTATTTAGTGTTTTTTCAACTTTAGTTTCTGGTTTGAAGTCGTGTGGTGAATGAAACTGTAAAAGCGCACGAAATTTGTGTGTGATTTACCTACCTACCAACCAACAAGTTTCACAAAATATTGTAGTGAGTTTCAATCAAAAATTTAAAGTCTTCAACCCTTTGTCCCAACAATACAAAACAAAATTAATTTTAAAATTGTTCACAAAATTGACCTTTATCATCATAGTAGATAACAAAAACAATAAGAAATTGGTAAAAAGTAAACAGTCAATTATTTTAAACTTATGGTTTCACTTTGGAACCACTGGGACATAAAGTTTTTAAACAGCCATCATTTCATGAGATATATATGAAAACAATTATAATTCCAAACCTCAAACCTTCATGAACTCACAATGTCTAAAACAAATTAGTTCTAAAAAACAAGCAAAAATGGGCCTAAAATTTAATAAACTTAATAGATATACTTACTGAAAAGCATATCACAATATCCTACAATCACGTAGCACAATTTCTGCACAAACTATTGCTTTGGATGCTGTAAGTAAATGCTACAATGCAGTATGTTCATGGAAGTACCTCAGTGTACCAATAGATGTCTCTGTCTTGCATCACTGCAGAAGACACTGGTACTGAAAAACTTAATGAAATGAGGAAACCGTGGTGATTCAAATGGTTATATGGCTTCGCAAATAAAAATCTAATAGTTTCAAGTCAGCAAAGTATGCAGTCCATCCAGCAGGTCCAACACAATCTTTCCATTTGTTATTAAACCATTTGTTCAGGATATATCTGGGTACTTGATTACGGAGGAGGAGGCACTGTACAAGATTATAAATATGTTTGTACTTGGGGTGTAAATAGATCCTGACTATTACTGCAACACAGGTCATTAAAACACAGTAATGTTGTTTGATAAGGACATAGTTGATTCAAATTGAGGGGGTGAAAGTTTTTGTCAGCAGTGTTTACTGGGCAAAGGAATAGTAATGGCACAAGTTACTGATTAACAGATTATGTTCTAATGTTTTATGGCTATCCCAAACGTCTCTGGAGTTAATAAGATGGAGAATAGGTATTAATATTACTGGTGCACCTTCTGTGTGGATGGGTAAACTTTGCAGATCCTTTTGTATTAAGGCTAGGATTCACAAGAAAACACTCCAAAGGAATTCCCTGCAACATACTGACTTGGCACACAGCCTTCTCCTTTTGAGAATTGGCTCCTTCATTGTCATGTTGCCATGATACTGCTGTACTGCCATTTCTGTTACACCAAGAAGTCTGATGGGGAGGATATCTTCCTTGTACTTACCGTACAGGGAACAAAGATGAGTCTAAATAGGACATTCTAGAAGCATCAATTTGTTGAAGGATGAATATTTACTCATTTATTTCATGCATTGTATTGTGACCATCAGCAAGATGAGGGGACATTTTTTCTGTATTTTTAAATGGTATAGAAATTGTATAACAATTTTTTTCTTCATGATTTAGCGTACAATATGGAGAACAAGGACTAATATGTTACCTGGTGTTTCAGCAAATGAGTTGCTCACTCTTACACAAAGGTAAGAAAAACATTTTGATACAAATCACCGCACTACATATTAATAGAAAACATCGAATTACCACTAAAATGTTTCTAAATTGATCTCTGAAGATATATTTGAAGTACATGTGCTGGATTTCAGTTTGTTATGTTTGCTTTCCATGTAAATCTCTCTGTGCGCGCTCGAAGGGTAGCTGAATTGGTCTTTGGAAGGAAATTTCCTTTTTGCGTATTAATATGTGTGTAATATGCTTCAGGCTCAAAATGTGTATCTGAACATTGTGAAGTGTACAATCTAGAGCTGCAAACTATGCCAAAACCTGATTCCTCACAGTTATTAAAACATTAAAAATTTCCATTTGTGTGTCCAGTTTCATGAGTTCGGGAAACATAGTAAAGTTCATGCGCTTGAGATAAAAGTGTATTTTCATCTTCTTTCCATTCAACATTTGGCGGCTGTAAAATTTAGCTTTGTAAGTTCCAGTACCATCCCCCCCAGGACCTGCATGCTTTTCAATCCCTTTGACTTGTGATGTGTCATTGCTAGGCGCCATTCTCAGTCTCTTCTCCAATACTTCACAGATAAAGGAGACCTCACGCCGAAAAACAGAAGCATTGAGTGATCAACACGCACTTATAAAAAGCAAGAAAATGCATGTGCACATGCACACAATAACTACCTGTGCTGGGAGGGCATATGTGTTGTATCAAGAAAATCAAAATTGTCATAGGAAATGTATGATTTTTGCTCACAAGCTGCAGAACCAGCCTGCTCATGTCGCAGTTTTGCAGTTCTCTTGTTTTTGTGGCACTTTCCGTGGAATGTGGTTTGCTGAAAAGAAAGTGAAAAAGTTATCCAGTATTTGTAAGCATCAAATTTATTGTGTGTTTGTGTAATGATAGGTTTGGAAAAGCAAAGGAAACACTGTTTGCATGTAGTTGGCATTTGTTATTTTCAGTTATCTTAAAGCTGGAAAAACAATGACAGAGCTTCGCCTTCAATACAGAATTGGTGTATCGACTATGTCAGGTCTAATTTGACAAATGTGTCGGCCTTTGTGACAATATTATGTGCTCCTCCTTGATAAAGTCCTCTTGTGAAATCTGCAATAGTCTTTGAAAAGACAACACTGGTTAACATACACATGTCGGTAAACTGATTGACAGTGTCTCGTTTTATGACAACTACAGTTTTTTTCCATATTATTGCTTGCCATTTGTGATTAATTACAAATTTATTTTTATTGATGCTTGTTCAAATGGAAGATTGTAGGATTCAACTGTGTTAAAGAATTCATTCCTTTATGAGAAGTTAATCAATAACTTAAATTACCACATTTGTATGAATGCTCTGAGTAATTGTACTTTTATAATTGTTGGTGATGAAGGTTTCAGCATGTTGTTATCCTTACTAAATGTGTACATAGTCAATTTCTTATCAGTTATAGACAATAGGTTTCAACTACCATCTCTGTAGGGCTAGAAAGTACGTTGAATGTACTTTTTTGCATTCGTGATAACAATTTCTGAAGACGATATAGCAACATGCTGTCTGTTGCACAGTTTTGTACTTGATGTAGGTGGATACAGGTTTTGAAGACAGTTTGACTATGCATGGTTTATGTGACAAGTCAGCAGACCCAACACAAGCAAAAGAAATTTGCAGCCTACTTTATGAGCCCAGGGACAAGTGCCACGGGGGAAAAAAAGAAAAAAAATATTTTATTGTTTAAAAACATAAAAACTGCCCCATTGTTAATGATCACAAATGAACATTTTTAAATGTGTCAACCATGTGTTTAGCCGGCCGTGGTGGTCTCGCGGTTCTAGGCGCTCAGTCCGGAACCGCGCGACTGCTACGGTCGCAGGTTCGAATCCTGCCTCGGGCATGGATGTGTGTGATGTCCTTAGGTTAGTTAGGTTTAAGTAGTTCTAAGTTCTAGGGGACTGATGACCACAGCATTGAGTCCCATTGTGCTCAGAGCCATTTTTTTGCCATTGGTTACACGTTTCGGTCACCTCTTGTTCGCATTGACGGCACTTTGAACAGTGGACGTTACATTTCAGATGTGTTATGACCCGTGGCTCTACCCTTCATTCGATCCTTGCGAAACCTTACATTTCAACAGTATAATGCACCGCCGCATGTTGCAGATCCTGTACGAGTATTTCTGGATACAGAAAATGTTTGACTGCTACCCTGGCCAGCATATTCTCCAGTTTTCTCACCAATTGAAAACCTCTGGTCAATGGTGGCCGAGCAACTGGCCCGTCACAATAAGCCAGTCACACTTGATGAAATGTAGTGTCGCAGAATAGTAAAGAGTTGGAAACGTGGAATATTGTCAAAGTTTCGTTGCCTATGCTGAGAGCCAGAGGCAGTAGGTTAGCTAAGAGCTAAGAGGGTTGCACATATATTGGAATGTGTCGTCATGCAGGGGCAATGGCCTGGTTACACACAGCAGGTGAGAGAGAATTGCCTAGCACGCGGGTTTGTCTTAGACGGAGACTTTCGTAGAGTGCAAGACAGAGGTATAGCATCAGCTGTACTGCATTTCACAACTTCGCGTAAGTCTGCCGCAACAACACGTAACTCTGTTGCAAGAACACCTAAGGGGCGAGCACGACAGATGAATCAGCAGTATAAGTGGAATGAATGCGTTCATTACAAATGAGCAGGATGTCGCTCGTGCTTCCTTTAAATACGCCAGCTTTGATAGCAACAAGGTACTCGCACTCGCAGTTGGACTTGCACTTAGATGTGTACTGGGTCGCTGCGTAGTGCCAAGCTCGGTGATCGACATGTTGGTCTTTATTAAGGAGATGTTGCAGTTAGGGCGGCCCATCCAGCAGCAGACAAGAGGGGACAGTACCAGCTCTCGTCCTCTCCGCTGCCGCTGTCAATCATCAACCCAGGATTAGTAGACATCGCAGCAGACTCGCTCGCCGCCAATGCTGGCCACATCAGTGAGCCATTGTCGAGATCGTGCGGGGCCTAGGCGCTGTGCATCAGCCGTCACAACCGGGTGAGCCGACGGCGCTGGGGGACTGCAGCCCATTCCGCCCGACCACCGCGGACGAGCCACCAGGAGGAGCAGGGAAGAAGACGGGGTGGGATAGAGTACACTCCGCACTATGAGAACACCTCTCGTGCTGACAGCACCGGGACTCCAACCCAGAGCCTCTACATGCAACGGCCTGCTTTCCGCCGCCGAGCCGGCCGGGCTGCCAAGCGCCACCAGCCATGCGCGGCTGAAGTAAGGACATTCCTCCACTACGTCACAGCACGTGGCGCTGCGCTAGCAAGACGGTGTGGCCCGGATCTGGTGTCATCGCTATGAGTCAGCTGGGACTCGGGGAAGGTCATTGATATCACCAAGCCACATTGTACTCAGCAGGAATAAAGGTGTTATGAATTAATAATGTTTCTTTGGCGTTTCTGACGCGTCCTCAGTCATTTCCTAGCATCCTGACAACTGGAGAGGTCACCGCTCGGCCATCCTGTCCACCGTAGGCGACCGGGGCACCTACAGAACTGTGGTATCGTGTTGAAGCTGCATGGGCAGCTGTACCTGTACATGTCATACAAGCTGTGTTCGAGTCAATGCCCAGGTGTATCAAGGCCGTTATTATGGCCAGAGGTGGTTGTTCTGGGTACTGATTTCTCAGGATCTATGCACCCAAATTGCGTGAAAATGTAATCACATGTCAGTTCTAGTATAATATATTTTTCCAATGAATACCCATTTATCATCTGTATTTCTTCTTGGTGTAGCAATTTTAATGGCCAGTAGTGTATTATTATTTTGTGTAAGGACTATGGAAGATAGAGAGGTTAGGGTTCATATGGAGGCATATAGATAAGCGTTTTTCCCTCACACTATTTGCTAGTGCAAAAGAAAAGGAAATGACTCGTAGTGATACAGGGAACCCTCCACCATGCACCATACGGTGACCTGTGGAGATGTCTGTCGACGTAGATTATTATTGCCAGTAGTAATAGCAGTGGTGGTAGTCGTAGTCGTCGTCGTCGTCGTCGTGGTGCTTGTGTTACGAATGCTAGGTATACATACATTATAAGGGACGGAAAGGCATTTTCCAGTATGTTTCCTAGCCTCCCTGCTTCCTTTTTCCAGATGCAGAGCCTGCTCGAAGTGAAGACCCAATCTTGGGTTCGACATACACTCATTTCATGACATACATACATCATTATATACAATTTCATATTTACCTTTCTGTTCAGTGTCAAGTATGTGATAATGGTGTTTTCAACACACATGCGTTTCCTTCAATTCATTTAACAGAACCCCTTTTAAGAGTAATACACTGAAAGTATAGCGCCGATGAGAGATAGCAGGTGGAAGGCATCCTTTTGTAGGATGCAAAAGGCACCCCCTTGGTGCTAATCACGAGGAGTAGGCTGTATGCCGGCACCAGATTTCATCCTCTCCCTTCTTTTATCATAATCATCATCGTCATTGTCATCATCATCATCATCATCATCATCATCATCATCATCATCATCATCATCATCATCATCATCGTCGTCGTCACATCATCGTACAACACAGACATGACACTACACTCATGCTCAATACAAACATTAGTAGCAGGGCAAAGAGAGCATCACCTCACTCTGCATTGTTTGCAAATTTATTCAAGATAGTGGACCCAAGATGGCGGCGACAGATGTGGCAATGTCGCAGTGACATCATGGCGGGAAAATAGGTCAATTGAGCTACTTCCACTAACTTAAGAAAATGGCGAGAAAACTTGAGTAAATTGGTCAGTTGGGCTACCTCCACTAACCGAAGTCATCTGACCACCACCTCTTCCTTGGAATTGGCGGGAAAAGGACTCATTCGGTGCTGGGTAGGATGGATGTAAGTTTTTGTTTTGCATGCATTGTTCATATAAACTATTTGAGTTGTCATAGGCAGCAGATCCATTCAGTGTGTTCACAATGAGGTCTGGAGTCCAATTGACATAGTACACAGTACTGCCACCAGAGGACACTGTCGTCCCTCCCCTTCTCCCCTCCCATGATGTAACCCGAGATGGAGGTCATGGGAAAACTGATGGGAAAGGGACTCAGTCTGTGTCCAGCTGCTGGAGAGGAAGGAGTGTACTTTATTTATTTTAAGCAGGAAGTTTGAACAATTTGTATGTTATATGTTAACCAGGGACCTAGAAACGATCGAGAGGCTCCATCCCCACCGCAGCCGCAGTGGTCCACAACCCCACGACGACTACTGCAGTTCCACTCCGCCGCCCCACACCGTACCCAGGGTTATTGTGCGGTTCAGACCCCGGTGGACGACCCCCCAGGGAACGTCTCACACCAGACAAATGTAGCCCCCATGTTTTTGTGGTGCTGTATGCATATGTGGAGAACTTGTTTGCGCAGCAATTGCCGACATAGTGTAGCTGAGGCGGAATAAGGAAACCAGCTCGCATTCACTGAGGCAGATGGAAAACCGCCTAGAAACCATCCACAGACTTGCTGGTTCACCGGACCTCGACACAAGTCCACCAGGCGGATTTGTGGTGGGGACGAGGTGCTCTTTCCCACTCCAGAAAGCCGTGCGTTAGACCGCTCGGCTAACTGGGCGAGCTTGGAACAATTTATTTAGGGATGGATTTTATGTAGTTTACTTATTGTACTGATGCGAAACACTCGCCCAGGCGTGTGTGGGGTCACTATAAATTGCCTGCAGAGCTGCAAACTGCTCGTAAATTACCAAAATAATGTAGTACACTGATGTACAGATACGCAGACAACTCGTAAATTGTCAAAATAATGCATGTAAAACGATCTGCAAACACGCTCACAACGCTTAAACACAGGACTCGCATTCAGGAGGCTACGGTTCAATCCTGCATCTGGTCATCCTGATTTAGGTTTTCTGTGATTCCCTAAATCGCTCCAGGCAAATGCCAGGATGGTTCCTTTGAAGGGACATGGCCGACTTCCTTCCCCATCCTTCCCTAATCTGATGAGATCGATGACCTTGCTGTCTGGTCTCCTCCCCCAAACAATCCAACTCAACAATGCTTAAACACCCGAAATAATGCAGTGCACAAACACTTGTTGCATGTAAAAACACTTTTGAACTATCGTTAAGAAATTCGACCATGATATATCAGCGATCTGTTCCCTACAGAGATCCAAGGTGGAACGATGACTAGATCTGTTGGGCATGCACACCAGTCTAGCCTGTCCCACATATGAGACGCATCTGGCTGAGCATGTGGCTGGTGTGCTGCCACATTGCCTTTGTACCTGCGGATCCAGCGCCGGCCAATTGATGAGCGAGATGTTTGCCTAGCAACCCACCCTCGCAGACACAGCTAAAAGGTTGTTGGTGTTATACTGACATCTCATGTCTATGTAAATAACAGCCAGGTCTCCCTCTGGACACGCTATGGAAATATTTTACAATACTTTCAGAAACTGTTTACGAAAATATCCCAGAAAAACATAGGTTGCATTCTTCTTAGCGATCCTAATGGGACAGCCTGTCCATTACATATCAACCCTTCCTGGAAATTGTAAAGTGCCGCAGAAATAGTTAACCGACGCTTTCGTGATGTCTCAGCTTGTCTGCTTGGAAATTCATGTCCTAACAAGACCTTTTTACGAAAATATCCCAGAACTCGTAACATACTGCTTTCAACATACGTCTCAGACAAGGTAAACATTACCTCATGTTCTGACCATCAAAAGCCTTAATCATGTCTGTGCATGCTTGTGAAAACACCATTAATCATTAAAGCATTGTTGTTGTTGTTTGGAAGGAGCACTGTTAAGCACAATGGCAAAATCAGAACAATTCCACAAACAGAATTCGAAGCACTGTTACAGAAGAGAAAAATGGCTGGAATTTTCGGTGTGCTACAGCTGCTGATCTGGAGATGTCCTAATGCCACAATGGCGGATGGGGGACAGCATCCCACCAGAGGTTATGTTCTGAAGACATCACATTACTCTCAGAAGTTTCTGTAGATACCTTGTTCCCATCGTTTTCAAACCAGACTTTAGAGGCTCCTATGCCCCTGCACAAAGGATGTCTTGTTAATTAATGGAGCGCTGTGATTACCTCTTACTGAATTTACCTGTCAAACTGCTGCTGCTGCCGATGTGGGAGCATTGTCCACCATTGTTTTCTGCAGACGAGACTTTCAGCGGCAAAACTATTTTGTACAGATTGCCTTACTGTACTGACTGTTAAACTGTGCAGAAATGATCTACAGGTCATCAAGTACAGAAAGACACTTCCTCAATTACTCTGCTCTGCTACTGTCGAGGAAAGCTTGAGAAATTTGGTGTGAAACCGATCTCCAACTGGCAATATCACCACATACCATATAGATGTAGTAAACACACAATTCGTATCCTGCGCCATACAAAATCACTACTTCTACATCCTGCATGTAACTATCGACCACCAGACACTCGTTTATATACCACAAAGACGTAGTATATGCATATGCACCATATATACTCCTCACAACACTAGATATTTCCCATGAGGTTGGGCAGTCGTCCACCTCAGCCGACGGTCACAAGTCATTTTGCCCTGTCACACACACTGGCCTGACATATGAGCAGAGCACCCTCTCAGCTGACCAAGGTCACTCTCTGAACTGTTGCTCAAAGGCTGGGTCAGTTCTCTCGGCAGAAAGACGGTACTGTTTCTGAGCCCGACGTGCTTGCTTACTTGCTTTCTACACCCATCTCCAGACTCTGGGATTACAGGAACATATGTATTTTCATGTGGTTTACCAGAATATCATACGCGATACTTCTTGGTATCAAGCACATAGCAATATCGCTTGCATAGCAGTATCGCTTGCACAGGATAATTCTGAAGATATATTGGAAATTATTTCTCTAGAAATTTAAAACTTTAGCAAGGTAGACCGTGCTGTAAACCATGGAGAACGAGAAACTTATATCGTCTGTGAAATCTTTACATGAAAATTCGAGAAAAAATAGAGGAAAGTGATAATTCCAGTCGCCAAAACCGACGTTGGTTGATACAACAGATTCCATATCATCCTTATAATTTACAAAGTCAACTTAGATGTTTCTCATATCTAGAGAATCAGCAAATATGTCTTCCAGCCGCCTTTCACCTGCTAGATACATGCAACACACCAGTGGCGGCTCGAGACCAAAGAAGA
Organism: Schistocerca serialis cubense; assembly: GCF_023864345.2. Classification (NCBI taxonomy): domain Eukaryota; kingdom Metazoa; phylum Arthropoda; class Insecta; order Orthoptera; family Acrididae; genus Schistocerca; species Schistocerca serialis. The sequence goes on along the minus strand of NC_064639.1, from coordinate 536,400,337 downwards.
TGGTGGTGCACTTTGCTCACGAAGGAAAACATCAACAAAAGTGAGAAAATCAGTACACTGTTCATGTTTTTGTAACGCCTGATATAAACAGACCGCTCGCTTGTGTCACTCCTGCATCTAATCATAATAAAACCAAAAGGTGTAGACAGAATGAAGTATTACTTTTGCAGAATAAAAGGAATTAAAATAAAACTGCGGCTCTATATACTCAAAAAGTGGTAGGCATGCCTTACTAACCTTTTTCAGCAAGACTGATGCTAACGCCGCTCGATTTTATCTCTGAATTTGGATGTGGTGGTGATCACTTGTACAGGAACTCTGTTCTTCTTTCCTTCATATTTGCAAATCTTTCAATCACTCTTCGATTGAAGTCTGCAATTCCTAAAACGAGGTCTCGTTCAATAAAGAGCATCGCGAGTGCTGATAGTCTTTCTTGATCCATAGTATTCCGCAAGAAGGTTTTGATGCGTTTCAGCGAAGAAAAACAACGTTCTGCTTCTGATGTGGTCATTGGAATTGTAATGATCGCTTTTAGGAGCTTCACAGATTCGCTCAGTGTATCACAGAGATTATTGTCTGTTATGTAATCCAGAAAGCTCAAAGCTCTACGCATGCTTTTGAACAGAGAGTTCTGTTCGAAGTTTCTTTGCTTCGAAAAAAGAGTAGCATTCAGTAGTAGCTCTGAAAGAATTTTCTAGCAAACTGGAAGAGTAAGTAGCGATTTTCTCTGGTAGAAAGAGAGAGGCTGCAAGTAGGTGTCCAGTGAACTTGAATCTTTCTTTTGCCTCGTAACCTATGACATCGCATACTTCTTTTGCCTCCCGCAGTAGATTACACATCGCTGCGCTATCTTCAGTTCTCCCTCTTTTATGGTACTCGTGTAAACCTGTTGAATTTTCACTCACTCCTTCCCTAATGATCGCAATTTCACCCTCAAAAGCTGTCAGCTGATTTTGTGCGTAAGTTGGGTCAATATCCCTTTTTTGTAGCTGGTTATACAAAATATCCACATGGATCATGATTTTATGAAAAAATGGAAGCCAAAAAATGAACTTTTCGTCTCTCAAAATTGTTACTAAGCCGCAGGCTTGCAGGATCGTGTTCTCATTACACAGATTTCCCCCTGGCTCATATTATTCATGCACGTGAGAATATCTTCCCTATATTCAAAAACGTTATTGACGCTCCTTGACTGAAAATTCCAACGAGTAGGCACTGAACGTGGCAGTCGTTTTCGTACTACGTATTTCGTCGAGAACTGCTGTTTTTTGAGGAGATGCTGAAAAGAAGCTGCAAAGTCCCTGAAGTTTAGTGAAGAATATTTGCACATTTTAATTAATGGAAGCGGCTTTAAGCATAATGAGATTCAAAGATTCAACTGGTGGGTATAACAATGAATGTATGAAGCAGTGGGAAACTTTTCCTTAACAAGAGCCTGCACGCCACGTGACGAACCACTCATGACTGCTGCACCATCATATGTTTGCGCTATTAGCTTATGTGGACAATTAAAAAAAAAAAGTTCAAATGTCTGTGAAATCTTATGGGACGTAACTGCTAAGGTCATCAGTCACTAAGCTTACACCCTACTTAACCTAAATTATCGTAAGGACAAACACACACATCCCTGCTCGAGGGAGGACTCGAACCTCCGGCGGGACCAGCCTCACAGTCCATGACTGCAGCGCCTTAGACCGCTCGGTAAATCCCGCGCGCCGTGTGGACAATTCCCCAAATGATTATTTATCTGTTCGAAGATGGACGTTGCCAAAGACTGGGCATCATGCTTTTCTGGTGCTATGAAGTCCCAACATCTTTCAACTGGCTTTCTGTTAAGGATGTACCTATACAGGGTGTTACAAAAAGGTACGGCCAAACTTTCAGGAAACATTCCTCACACACAAATAAAGAAAATATGTTATGTGGACATGAGTCCGGAAACGCTTAATTTCCATGTTAGAGCTCATTTTAGTTTCGGCAGTATGTACTGTACTTCCTCGATTCACCGCCAGTTGGCCCAATTGAGGGAAGGTAATGTTGACTTCGGTGCTTGTGTTGACATGCGACTCATTGTTCTACAGTACTAGCATCAAGCACATCAGTACGTAGCATCAACAGGTTAGTGTTCATCACGAACGTGGTTTTGCAGTCAGTGCAATGTTTACAAATGCGGAGTTGGTAGATGCCCATTTGATGTATGGATTAGCACGGGGCAATAGCCGTGGCGCGGTATGTTTGTATCGGGACAGATTTCCAGAACGAAGGTGTCCCGACGGGAAGACGTTCGAAGCAATTGATCGGCGCCTTAGGGAGCACGGAACATTCCAGCCTATGACTCGCGACTGGGGAAGACCTAGAACGACGAGGACACCTGCAATGGACGAGGCAATTCTTCGTGCAGTTGACGATAACCCTAATGTCAGCTTCAGAGAAGTTGCTGCTGTACAAGGTAACGTTGACCACGTCACTGTATGGAGAGTGCTACGGGAGAACCAGTTGTTTCCGTACCATGTATAGCGTGTGCAGGCACTATCAGCAGCTGATTGGCCTCCACGGGTACACTTCTGCGAATGGTTCATCCAACAATGTGTCAATCCTCATTTCAGTGCAAATGTTCTCTTTACGGATGAGGCTTCATTCCAACGTGATCAAATTGTAAATTTTCACAATCAACAGGTGTGGGCTGACGAGAATCCGCACGCAGTTGTGCAGTCACGTCATCAACACAGATTTTCTGTGAACGTTTGGACAGCATTGTTGGTGATGTCTTGATTGGGCCCCATGTTCTTCCACCTACGCTCAATGGAGCACGTTATCATGATTTCATACGGGATACTCTACCTGTGCTGCTAGAACATGTGCCTTTACAAGTTCGACACAACCTGTGGTTCATGCACGATGAAGCTCCTACACATTTCAGTCGAAGTGTTCGTACGCTTCTCAACAACAGATTCGGTGACCGATGGATTGGTAGAGGCGGACCAATTCCATGGCCTCCACGCTCTCCTGACCTCAACCCTCTTGACTTTCATTTATGGGGGCATTTGAAAGCTCTTGTCTACGCAACCCCGGTACCAAATGTAGAGACTCTTGGTGCTCGTATTGTGGACGGCTGTGATACAATACGCCATTCTCCAGGGCTGTATCAGCGCATCAGGGATTGCATGCGACGTAGGGTGGATGCATGTATCCTCGCTAACGGAGGACATTTTGAACATTTCCTGTAACAAAGTGAAGTCACTCTGGTACGTTCTGTTGCTGTGTGTTTCCATTCCATGATTAATGTGATTTGAAGAGAAGTAATAAAATGAGCTCTAACATGGAAAGTAAGCGTTTCCGGACACATGTCCACATAACATATTTTATTTCTTTGTGTGTGAGGAATGTTTCCTGAGAGTTTGGCCATAACTTTTTGTAACACCCTGTATACTGTAACCATCTGGAACACAGGCTACGTCACTGCTTTCGTCAGCTATTACGGCCAAAAACTCAGCACCCTTATTTTCCTTTCTAATTTCCTCTTGGCAGACTTGAAGCATGCACTGGAGGAGTTCATTCTGGATGGTTTTTGAGGTTCCTTTGAAAACTGTAGCTTTCTTTACATGCGATTTTAATATAGAGTCTAATTTTGCAATAAAATTAATCGAGGAACGAAAAACATCAGGATTGGAAGATGATTCAGTCTCATCATGTTCTCTAAGGGCAAGTTCCAAAGCACCACAGAGACGAATACAGTTAATAATTAGATTCAATATGTACCTATTATGGGAAACATTTTGGTTGTGTAATGCCACGGGCCTTCTGTACCCACTGTCTAATTGGGTAGCTATATTTACATTGCCCAGACTTGCCATATTCAAAACGTTACTTACATGGACTGAAGAAAGTTCGTGTTCTCTAATTTTGTCATGGGGGTGTTGAATGTCACAGACTCCGTGTTTAGACCATGGAAGATCTACAAATAATAAACAAGGAAAACAAAATAAGGCATTTTTCGTGTCATAACCGCACAGCCATTCATGCTTGTTATCCAATTCAGAGTTAAATTTCCTATTGAATTTGCGAAATTGTTAAAGCAGGAGTTCACTTCACATGGGTGGTCAGGTGAAGTAACCCTGTATATTGCTAATATGTGTTTGGCGGGGGACGCCAAAGCATATGTCGTCTACCACGAGACACTGAAGAAAGAACACACGTTCCAGGAGTGGGCCTTGGGATTGTACCAGAGGAACCAGAAGCTGAACAGTGTGCAATTTTTTCGGGGGAAATTAGGCACCTTGTCGATGCAGTGCAACGAGTATGTGGAAGCGTTCTCGGTTAGAATCCGTAAGCTGAACGCAAAGACGTATGTACAGACACACAGTGCAGAAGCTAATAGGTTACTGTTACAGGAGGCACAGAACAGAGCGGTGGAAATTTTTTCTTGTTACACACGCTGAAATGTCACGGAGGGTCCGGATGGAGAACCCAGAGGACTTAGAGGCAGCTCTTAGGATCGCAACACATAATATAGAGGAGGCGAATGTGGCCACAAAGCAGAGAGTGGACTATCGCGTGTTCGCTCCTGAAGGCAGGTATTATAGATGTGATCGGGAGGGATACGTAAGGAAGCAGCGTAAGCAACCAGAGTGCTGTGCGTGTGGCACAGTGGGCCTTCGGGCACTTGAGTGTAGAGATAGGAAGGGTGGAAAGCAACGGCAAGACAAGCAGCCGTTGAACGCAGATGGGATTGCTTCAACCGTCGGAAGGTAGCCCCGATAGACCATAACACGACACAAGTCAGCTCACAGACGGAATGTAGCGCGGTGAGCTTAGTGAGTGGCAGAAAACAGAGTTTTGTTGGACATGGGTGCGAATGTGTCCTTTATAAGTCTGGACCTCGTGGGAAAGAAGAGACTGGGGCCACCAAGGGTTACGTGGGGTTCGCGACAATAGGGTGGAATCATTGGGTACGGCAGTACTGGAGTTTCCAATCGGGAAAACTAAGTTTAACGAACGCATGGAGGTGTTGCCGTGCTTTGGCGAAGGTTATTCAGTGATTATCGGGCTAGACTTTCTCGACAAACATCACGCTAAGATTGATCTTTTACACAGCAAAATAGAATTCAGTTGGACTTCGTTTCAACTGGGGGGAAACATTTGCAACTGAGACATTGGCGTAAGGTTCACCTATAATGGGGGTGAGACCAACTTAACTGCGTACATTTTAATAAAAGATTGATCAGCAGGATAAAATACCAGCAGGTGCGGGAAAGGTAGTGTGGGTTTCAGTGGATACCGATTTGCCGACGGAAACATTATATGTGGTTGAACTGCTCTTAAGCAATGAAGAGTTGGATAGTTCCATTGTTTTATCCGCAGGAGTTAAGCGCAAGTGAGTGACATTAATGAGGAACAGATGATTCCGGTTTGTGTGGATAACCTCGGCGGAGGGGAGGTGACCCTATCAAAGAGTGCAATAAGAGCCACTCTGGAAGTCTTGGAAGATGAGAAGCTGGATAGGTTGAGCATAGAGGAAAGCCACAAGCAAACCGTCGATAAGGAAATGTTACAAGGGGAAGTAGATCATTTTAAGGACAGTGACCGATAAGCTATGGAGAACTTGTTGTTGAAGTTTAGTGATTTATTTTGTGTGAACGGAAGGTTACCAGCAATCCCGCTGATGCAACATCACATACCGATAGGGGATAGTTCACCAATTTATAGGAAGCCCTACCGTATAGCAAAGCAGCTGCAACCATTGGTAGAAGAATGTATTGAACAGCTACTACGGGATGGGATCGTAGAACCGGGTGATAGTCCCTGGAGTACCAATACTGTCATCGCGCCAAAAACGTCGGCGAACGGAACACGTAAATATAGATTTTGCTGTGACTATCGATACCTATATGCGCGAACGATTTTAGATGCTTGTCCAATTCCAAACATCACGGAAACTTTGGATAAACTGGGTCAGTGTTGATTCTTTATAACTATGGACCACATGAGTGGATACCATCAGTGGAGGTGGGGCCTGAATGCAGGCCGGAAACAGCGTTTTTCGACTCACCGGCAACTTTTCAGCGGTTGTTAGGTGGGATACCGAGAGGATTAATGCCAAAAAGTTGTCTAGGCTATCTCGATGGCATAATTGTCTATCCAATGGATTTACCAGAGGATGTGAGACGTTTGGAGGATGCCTGTAGTAGACTATGATCGACGCTTTTAACATTAAGTGTGGACAAGTGCCATTTTGCACAAATTCAAGTTAACTATCTGGGACACGTGATTAGTGAGCGTGGTGTACAGGCCGATCCTCGCAGTTGAAAATTATCCGGCACCACAAACAACTAAGCGCGTACAGTCGTTCATTGGCCTCTGTAATTGTTATAGACGGTTCGTGAAAGACTTGAGAAAATAGCCGGACCCTTGAACAAACTACTGGAGAAGGGGATGAAATTACATTCGTCGCAGAAATGTCAGGAAGTATTCGAAAAATTGAAAGAAATATTAGTTTCAGATCGACTATTGGTTTTTCTGGGTTTCAAGAAAAGTTTATTCTTTCGTGCGATGCTTCAAATGAGGCAGAACGGTTGTGTTTTGGGGTAGATGGTAGATAGTCAGGAACATCCGGTAGCTCACGCTTCAAGGCAGTTAAACAAGGCGGGTCGTAACTACTCAACAACGGAGAAAGAGATGTTGGCGGTCATATATCGTTTTATATATTTTCGGTGTTATCTGTGTGGTAGGAAGTTTAAGGTCGCGAGAGAGCATGCCTCATTGAAATGGTTGCTTGATTTGAAAGATCCATCTAGTACATTAATTCTGTGGGCACTTAAACTTAGTGAATTCGAGTACGAGGTAATCCATAAGCCAAGGAGGTCACACATAAATGCAGATTCATTAAGCCATGGGATAGCAAGGTTAAGTACGCTAGGGTAGAGCGTTGAAGAGTGGCAGCAGGCTCAGGCAAGGGATAAGGAGTGCCAGGCATTCAAGTCACAACCACATTTCCTTTTGCACGAGGGTTTATTGTGTAGAACGACGAGGTGCAGACCACGTGAGGTGGTTCCATTTGGTTTTTGGAAGGAAGTTTTACAGCGAGCTCAGACCTCATGTTGTCAGGTCATGGTGGGCGACGTGCGACGGAAAGACGTGTAGCAGAGCAGTTTTGGCGGAGTAACAGGGAATGTGACATGGAGCAGTATGTTAAGGCATGTGTGCCATGAGCGCACAGGGCTGACAGTACGTATCAGAAAGAGCCTTTGCAAAGGTTATCGGAGGTGTGTCCAGTCCATTTTCTATGTTGAGGTTCTATATCGTCGGGCCGTTTAATAAAACACCTGCAGGAAATAGGTCTGTTCTCACGACCATCGATTATTTTTCTCGATTTTTGGCGCTGGTACCGATGAAAGACCAACGGGCTAGTACTGTAGCGCAGGCGCCAGTAAACAACTAGATATTAAAGTATTACGGAACAAGGTACGAATTTTGTCTGGGATTTTATGAAGCAGCTATGCCGCGTATCGCGTGAAGCGATGTTACGGACGAGTCCGTTCCATCCGCAGACGAATTGGAGAACGGAACTCGTGCCCAAGACAATTGCAAAGGTGTTGAACTGCTACACAGGTTCCAGATACGACAATTGAGATACCTGTTTACCATATGTCTGTGTGCATATAATCTGAAGGTCCATACTGCAACGGGCTTGTCACCATTTGAGTTGCTGTACGACAGGAAAATACCATCTCCTTTTGACGTTTTGATTCATAAATTAGGACCGGAAGATGAGTCGGTGAGGAAGTTTGCCAGAAGAATTAGGGAAGCTTGGAGGAAGGTGAAAAAGGCAAACACGAAGGCTCTAGAACGCCAGGAGCAACCAAACAGACGCATGAGCAAATTGCCGCAATACCCCGTGGGGCAAGGGGTAATGGTCACTAGTCTCTATACGTCAAAGGGGAAAATGAAGGAATTTTTAGCAAAATACCAGGGACCATACCAGGGTGTGGAAATGGCCTCACCTGTCAACGTGAAGATATTGTTCCCCACTAAAATTTCTGTTATACACGTCAGTCACCTAAGACCGTTTATAGGAATGGTAGAGGGGATACCACAGTTATTGGCAGCCAATCTGGAGGTCAAACTTACAGAAGGGTAAAAAGAAGGAACCTGAAAATGGTGAGCAACGTAAGGTGCATGATGTACCGTAAAGGTTAAGGTCGCGTAAGTTGGTTGTATAATTGTATTGTAATTTTTTTTTTTTTTCCCCGCGTGGTCTTGCGGTAGCGTTCTCGCTTCCTGCGCACGAGGTCCCGGGTTCGATTCCCGGCAGGGGTCAGGGATTTTCCCTGCCTCGAGATGACAGGGTGTTGTTATGTTGTTTTCATCATCATTTATCCCCATTACGGTCGGAGGAAGGCAGTGGCAAACCACTTCCGTTACGACCTTGCCTAGTCGGCGGTGCGGGTCTCCCGTATCGTTCCCTACACTCCTCGGAGTAAGGGACATCATCACATCAGGGATTATGAATTTTTATTGCCACAGGGATATTTACAGTTTTTTTCGGGGTTGTTAGTTTGTCAAGTGATTAATACTGACATTGTTTTTTTGTGGATTTTGCGTTCTCGAAAAGAGGGAGGGATGATAGAGTAATTTGAGATCTGTCCGTGTGGCCAAGTATGGACTGATACGCGGATATGTGAAGTGAGTTTGTTTCTGGGGGAGGTAAATGGGACGAGTTGTGGGAAGGAGCTTCTGGCAGCTTGAACGTACTTCCAGAGCGTAGGTACTCATTGGTTATACTTCGTATTCAAGCCGGAAAATGTATGGTTGACTTGCTGTGGAGGAGGAAGACCTCTAGGGTTGTAAAAACTCGAGCTTCGGGAAGGCGAAATGGTCACTAATGGCACGAATTGTGAGGTAATCGGGACGAATTTTCGTCTTCAACTTAGAGGCTCAACTGTTATACATTGTCGCGGAATACGTTGTATTAGCCAGAAGAATCTCTGAGGGTATTAACCGTTCAAAATTTAACGTTTTTTAATGACACACTCAATCTAGAGCTTTTTCAGTCCTTGAACAGATTAATAGAGTCCCAGAAAGGGGGAATTTCGAGAGAACAAATATGCTAGCATATACACCATTTCCAGGAGCACAAAGTATTAGTGGTGAGAATATCGGCCACCAATTTTGGCGTGTTTCTAGCAGGCTTTTGCGTACTGAATTTCTGGATAAGACGAAAGAGGGCACAGGCTGTGGACGTGCCAACACACCAATTACCAGTAGAATGGTTGACCGGCATTGGTCGGGGAAGCAATAAGTTTAAAGTCTCAATTAGCGTATAAGGGTATGATAAAGGATATATGGAAGTAGTTACCTGTGAGTGGAAGTCCTGTATGGTGAATTTGGGAGATTGTCTTCAAAGTATAAATTATTAGAGGTAAGGTAGTTGAGTGGGAGCGCGAAGTTAGAAGATTCGGGATGAATGTTCTCGAATGGGAGGAGGTATGCTGCGCCACGAATAAGTACAGGCGTGGATTTGGGGAATCGACTTCTATGTCACCATTTATGGCCGTCCTATGGCCCTCACCCCAACCCTTAAGTACCTTGGCATCACCCTTGACCGTCGCCTCTCCTGGACCCCCCATCTCTGGACAATCCAAGCCAAGGCACGCTCCCGACTCCATCTCCTCAAGCTCCTTTCTGGCCGTACATGGAGTCTGGACCCCTCCCCCATCCGTTCCCCCACCTCCTCCTTTTCCTTGAACGGATATGGATCCTCTACACCCCCGTAAACTAGATCCCCCTCACCCGCTTGTCTCTCACATCCTCTCCCTCCCCCGTCTGCTGCTGCGCCTGTATTTCCACGTCCCACCTGCTCTCCATTTCTCCACTCTCCTTACCCTCTCCCAAGGTGGCTTCCGCCAGCTCCCCCTCCCTGATAATGCCCTCCTCCCTTCCATCTACCACTCCTATCAACTTTGATCCTCCCCTTCCACTTCCTGTGTTTTTTCCTCAGGGCACCCTCTCTCCCTTCTCTCTCCTTTCCCTCCCTCCTCCCTTCCTCCCCCCTCCTCCCCCGGGTTTCCCCTACCCCCTATACCTTCATTCCTCCCCCCATCTCCTCTGCCATTGGCATCTCTGCTCTCCCCTCTTCCTGCCCCACCACCTTCTTCCCCTCTTGGCCGGTCCCCGGACTCGCATAAGTTAAGTGGACATTCGCGCGCCAGAGATCATCGCCATCGGTTTAGTGTGTGTGCCATCGTGTTTGTGATTCAGTGTTTCTCGCCGCCCACGCTCCTTCGTTCACGTGTGTCGTCTAAATCATCAGTGTTTGTGCACAGTGCCGATAGTTTTCTTGTTTTTCGTCGAGTGTGAACAGCTTCATGTTTTTTAATTACTGTATCTACTGTTTTTTAACCACCATTATGTTACTTTTCTGTCTTCATTGGTTTTCTCTCTTATTGTACTGCTTGTGGCTGAAGAGCGGAGTAAAATTTTCCGCTGCCAGCCCACCTTGTATGAGGTGCAAAATGACAATAAAGAAAAAAAAAAAGATTTGGGGAATTCTCCTAAGTCTCGCACAGCTATGGCTGGAAGCGGTAGTTACTGGAGCGACTGGAACATCGTATAGCAGGCGCGGGCGACGTTGATATTTTGGAAATTATTCTTTGAGGCAGGTTTACGACATTGCTCGCAGGCTAGAAGGCACGGCCTGTCGGGCACTGTATGCAAATGTGATGTAATCAGGGCCGTACAGGGCACCAACGTCCTGCAAAGAACCCATATGTTGCAGGTTACAACAGCGTCTAGTGACCTATGTATAGGGGCCGAAGTGGACAGAGGGAAGCTGACGTAATTTTGAGACAGAGGTTCACTTGTCCTCTGCAGAGGAACTATGTCAGAGGCGTAGGGAAAAGACGTATAAATAAGCGAGCCCGGAGGCTCAAAGCAAGCAGTCGTGTCACCATTCTGTCTGCATCTAGAATCGGAGAGAATGACAACTGTTAAGTTGCAGGCCAACCACGACGACCTTTTGGTGACAGATATCGGCGGCGAGCCGGCCCGTTGAAACTACCTCCAACCACCGCCGCACTGACGCGTCATTGTTGTAGCAAGACGTACCATGGAGCTGCACCGGGGCGAGGAACGAGAGGACTGCTGGCCTCCGCTCTCTGGTTGACATCGTCCGGCGGACCGCAAGCTGCCGTCCACAGGCGTGGGGCCGGGGACCGAACTCGTGGCCTCCCGTCTGCAGAGCTGTCTGCGGGCACCGGACGATAGGAGCTGCTAAGGCTGACTACAATAAGGCTGACCACAACGACGGCGGTCGGCCGCTTCGCTTCGGCGCTCTATTTGGGGTCCACGAGTTGCGCTTGAGGGAGCAGTTAGCCGAGTTACAGGCCACGGGCCCAGTTACCACTAGAAGTGCTGGACTTCGCCTTATCCCTGGTAGTACCGTGTGGATCATTTTTGACCCACAGTAGGAAACCACCTTTTTATTCATATTTGAGTGGTGTCTTGATTGCCGTTATGTTGTCAGTATGTTCAGGAAGACTCTAAAGTGTAACCAAAGGATAATTTTGCCTCTAAACTGAATAGTACACTCTCAAATATAAATTTTGAGTAACAAACTTGTTTTATTTTGAAGTTTACAGAAGAAATTCCAGTCTTTCATCAATCATCATTAAAACAAGTATGCAAAACAGTATTACAATGCATTCCTTCATAAAAAGGTTGAAACACAATCAAAACATATTGTTTATGTGAGTACTAATAGTATTTTTACTTTTACAGGCAAATTAAATACCGAGCATTTGTGAAAGATTCTAAAACACAGCAGGTGACCAAAATGCTTTGCGTGTTTTCTTGCTTATTGTAATCGAGGAACTAAAACATAAGAACAAAAAACTTCAGTCTATAATTATAAATATTTGGAAATATATAGGGACACAGACTTGACAGAGCTGCCTAAGCAGTGACGGTCTCACAGTTCAGACATTCAACAAGAGTTTTTGCTTGGCAGTTTCATTATAAAACCTCACCGTTTCTGTAAGTTTCTTCTCAGTATTCTCAGTCATCTGACATCCAGAATGCATGTTACTCAGAATAAGGATATTTTTTTTTCTTTTTCCCTTGGTGTGCTGTGAGAAGATTGTCGTCTGACTTGCAAGTACACTCCTGGAAATGGAAAAAAGAACACATTGACACCGGTGTGTCAGACCCACCATACTTGCTCCGGACACTGCGAGAGGGCTGTACAAGCAATGATCACACGCACGGTACAGCGGACACACCAGGAACCGCGGTGTTGGCCGTCGAATGGCGCTAGCTGCGCAGCATTTGTGCACCGCCGCCGTCAGTGTCAGCCAGTTTGCCGTGGCATACGGAGCTCCATCGCAGTCTTTAACACTGGTAGCATGCCGCGACAGCGTGGACGTGAACCGTATGTGCAGTTGACGGACTTTGAGCGAGGGCGTATAGTGGGCATGCGGGAGGCCGGGTGGACGTACTGCCGAATTGCTCAACACGTGCGGCGTGAGGTCTCCACAGTACATCGATGTTGTCGCCAGTGGTCGGCGGAAGGTGCAGGTGCCCATCGACCTGGGACCGGACCGCAGCGACGCACGGATGCACGCCAAGACCGTAGGATCCTACGCAGTGCCGTAGGGGACCGCACCGCCACTTCCCAGCAAATTAGGGACACTGTTGCTCCTGGGGTATCGGCGAGGACCATTCGCAACCGTCTCCATGAAGCTGGGCTACGGTCCCGCACACCGTTAGGCCGTCTTCCGCTCACGCCCCAACATCGTGCAGCCCGCCTCCAGTGGTGTCGCGACAGGCGTGAATGGAGGGACGAATGGAGACGTGTCGTCTTCAGCGATGAGAGTCGCTTCTGCCTTGGTGCCAATGATGGTCGTATGCGTGTTTGGCGCCGTGCAGGTGAGCGCCACAATCAGGACTGCATACGACCGAGGCACACAGGGCCAACACCCGGCATCATGGTGTGGGGAGCGATCTCCTACACTGGCCGTACACCACTGGTGATCGTCGAGGGGACACTGAATAGTGCACGGTACATCCAAACCCTCATCGAACACATCGTTCTACCATTCCTAGACCGGCAAGGGAACTTGCTGTTCCAACAGGACAATGCACGTCCGCATGTGTCCCGTGCCACCCAACGTGCTCTAGAAGGTGTAAGTCAACTACCCTGGCCAGCAAGATCTCCGGATCTGTCCCCCATTGAGCATGTTTGGGACTGGATGAAGCGTCGTCTCACGCGGTCTGCACGTCCAGCACGAACGCTGGTCCAACTGAGGCGCCAGGTGGAAATGGCATGGCAAGCCGTTCCACAGGACTACATCCAGCATCTCTACGATCGTCTCCATGGGAGAATAGCAGCCTGCATTGCTGCTTAAGGTGGATATACACTGTACTAGTGCCGACATTGTGCATGCTCTGTTGCCTGTGTCTATGTGCCTGTGGTTCTGTCAGTGTGATCATGTGATGTATCTGACCCCAGGAATGTGTCAATAAAGTTTCCCCTTCCTGGGACAATGAATTCACGGTGTTCTTATTTCAATTTACAGGAGTGTATGTTGCATACAATGCGCCGTTTCCACTTCACGTCGCAGGACGGACGTCTTTGAGTGCCAGCTAAACTTGTTCCTTTTTGTTTCAGCTCATCTGCCACTTTCACAGAGGTGAAGTTGTCAGTCGTAATGTTCCGTAGGGGCGCAGCGCCTGACAGCTACTGCCGTGTAAGAGAACTTTTAGCAGTGCCCCAGACGGCAGTGTAGGAGGGGCGGGGAGCAGCTTTCCCACTATACTATAATATGTAACTCTGTAGCTCCCCAGTGTTACTCCATAGGTCTACATGTCGACAGTCCCTATAAAACGGAAAGCCGCGCTGATATAAAGTATCGCCTGACCTCCGAATTCTGCATATTTAGCGTTCTTTTTGGATCAAAATGTTGTAATATACTTTAACATCTATTGAATAATGTCAAGGCACGCCCAGAAACTATTTAGTGTATGAAAATTGGTGTTACTGATATCGAATTGCGTTAAAATGTGTATGGGTCAAAAATGGTCCACATGGTACTGCTTGTATAACAGGTAAATTTTTTATAGTTCTAGGTGGGGTAGAGGGATGAGATTTTGGTGGGTTGTACAACCCCATAGGCGATGAAGAGTCTCGGGAGCATTTGGTCCTGGCATGATTATGGAGGGGGTTAGGGCCCTCGAAAAACCCTCCTGGGTCAAAAATGAGCCACGTGGTACTTCTAGTTTCACGCTAAGGCCACTTGTTCGTGGCGTGAATAGGAGCGCCACGTCCGCAAGGTTGGCCGACCGGTCACCGACGCTGCAGATTTCGGCATCGGCACCGTGAGCGACGCCATCGCCGAGTTCAGCAAAGGGCCCGCTTTGTACCTTCGACGTAATAAAGTTAGTGACACACTTGCCTGTGTTTCTCTACGGGCTTCGGTGTGTCATCTCTCCCTCTCCCCCCCCCCCCCTTCCCCCGCCATACATCTCGGTAGTTGTGACATATTACAACCACTAAGCTCGGGGGGGGGGGGGGGGGGGGAGGGGGTTGTAACAAAACTTTGAAAGCAATACTTTGAATAATAAATTTGTAATGTTTTGATAGGTTAAGATTCGTACTACGATGCACTATGTAAATGCTTGAATGAAAAGTGAAAAATGAGTAAAAGGAAAAATTTATTTATTGGCAAGAGTGCAGTCATAACATAACAAGTTGTGTCGTTCCAGCTTGCTACGTAAGCACCCTTTCCCCCCCACAAACACACACTGAATAATACATACAGGTATTGAGAAATAGCTGACTTGACAATTCAATGGCAGATAAATAGTTACAAATAATTTTTACTAGCTCTAGAAAAATTAAGCAAATTTCAGTCATTTCGACTATTTAAATATCTGAAACACATATACTGAGGGAACTTTCACTGGTCATCTTTTTACACTACTACAAATATAAATTTTCGAAATACAAAATCACATAGTAAGACAGAGTTTCAAAATTGGCCCATTTTTCAGTGAATAAAAAAAAGTTTAAGTTTCTCGAAGAGTTAATAGTTTTGGTTTTACACTTTAAAAGGTTATTCTTGTAGAAAGAACATCCTTCTTTGTTTCAGACTCACTGTGTACCTCTCACTGTGTTTTTATACTTTTCCAGGCACCCTCGTCCATAGTTCTGGAAGTGTCCAGCAATCATTTCTCAACACCCATTACTGGTAGGCAGGTTCTTGAAACACATTTTGTAACTACAGATACTTGATATGGAAAGGAAACTTAAGTATTCAATTAGTATATACATGTATGTCATTCTCTATCCTACCTCATTAGAGCCCAGGCCACCTGTAAAAGTAGCCATGTTATATACCAGTTCTGCCTCAACCACTGCACAGCGTTTTGCATTGGTATGAAACCAGTTGTCAACCAGAAAGAATGGCTACCGCCAAACTGTTGTCAAAAACAAGGTAGAACATCCAGTGGCACAACATGCGGCAGAGTACAACATGTGAGATTTCAATGGCTGCTTCACAACGTCTGCCATCTGGATCTACATCTACATCTACATCTATACTCCGCGAGCCACCTTACGGTGTGTGGCGGAGGGTACTTATTGTACCACTATCTGATCCCCCCTTCCCTGTTCCATTCACGAATTGTGCGTGGAAAGAACGACTGCTTGTAAGTCTCCGTATTTGCTCTAATTTCTCGGATCTTTTCGTTGTGATCATTACGCGAGATATATGTGGGCGGTAGTAATATGTTGCCCATCTCTTCCCGGAATGTGCTCTCTCGTAATTTCGATAATAAACCTCTCCGTATTGCGTAACGCCTTTCTTGAAGTGTCCGCCACTGGAGCTTGTTCAGCATCTCCGTAACGCTCTCGCGCTGACTAAATGTCCCCATGACGAATCGCGCTGCTTTTCGCTGGATCATGTCTATCTCTTCTATTAATCCAACCTGGTAAGGGTCCCATACTGATGAGCAATACTCAAGAATCGGACGAACAAACGTTTTGTAAGCTACTTCTTTCGTCGATGAGTCACATTTTCTTAGAATTCTTCCTATGAATCTCAACCTGGCGCCTGCTTTTCCCACTATTTGTTTTATGTGATCATTCCACTTCAGATCGCTCCGGATAGTAACTCCTAAGTATTTTACGGTCGTTACCGCTTCCAATGATTTACCACCTATGGCATAATCGTACTGGAATGGATTTCTGCCCCTATGTATGCGCATTATATTACATTTATCTACGTTTAGGGAAAGCTGCCAGCTTTCGCACCATGCATTAATCCTCTGCAGGTCCTCCTGGAGTACGTACGAGTCATCTGATGTTGCTACTTTCTTGTAGACAACCGTGTCATCTGCAAATAGCCTCACGGAGCTACCGATGTTGTCAACTAAGTCATTTATGTATATTGTAAACAATAAAGGTCCTATCACGCTTCCCTGCGGTACTCCCGAAATTACCTCTACATCTGCAGATTTTGAACCGTTAAGAATGACATGTTGTGTTCTTTTTTCTAGGAAATCCTGAATCCAATCACAAACCTGGTCCGATATTCCGTAAGCTCGTATTTTTTTCACTAAACGTAAGTGCGGAACCGTATCAAATGCCTTCCTGAAGTCCAGGAATACGGCATCAATCTGCTCGCCAGTGTCTACGGCACTGTGAATTTCTTGGGCAAATAGGGCGAGCTGAGTTTCACATGATCTCTGTTTGCGGAATCCATGTTGGTTATGATGAAGGAGATTTGTATTATCTAAGAACGTCATAATACGAGAACACAAAACATGTTCCATTATTCTACAACAGATTGACGTAAGCGAAATAGGCCTATAATTATTCGCATCTGATTTATGACCCTTCTTGAAAATGGGAACGACCTGCGCTTTCTTCCAGTCGCTAGGTACTTTACGTTCTTCCAGCGATCTACGATAAATTGCTGATAGAAAGGGGGCAAGTTCTTTAGCATAATCACTGTAGAATCTTAAGGGTATCTCGTCTGGTCCGGATGCTTTTCCGCTACTAAGTGATAGCAGTTGTTTTTCAATTCCGATATCGTTTATTTCAATATTTTCCATTTTGGCGTCCGTGCGACGGCTGAAGTCAGGGACCGTGTTACGATTTTCCGCAGTGAAACAATTTCGGAACACTGAATTCAGTATTTCTGCCTTTCTTCGGTCGTCCTCTGTTTCGGTGCCATCGTGGTCAACGAGTGACTGAATAGGGGATTTAGATCCGCTTACCGATTTTACATATGACCAAAACTTTTTAGGGTTCTTGTTTAGATTGTTTGCCAATGTTTTATGTTCGAATTCGTTGAATGCTTCTCTCATTGCTCTCTTTACGCTCTTTTTCGCTTCGTTCAGCTTTTCCTTATCAGCTATGATTCGACTACTCTTAAACCCACCACCACCAGCTTTTCGCAGCTGAGCAGACGAGAGCTGTCCTTACAGCACATCCTTCGCTCCCGTAACCTCCCTGGCCTAAACCTAAGGTAACTCGCTGTCCCCTCACCACCCACCCAATAGTGTGTGTATGCACGCGTGCACCATCCCCTGTCCCAGTACCCCCGCCCAATACGTGTTTGCGTATCTGTCGATGACGCAGCGCTTCTGCTTTTTGGTGAGTCCTTTAATCCTAAGTAATTCATTATACACAAAATAAAGTACTGTCAAAGACAGGGTCTGTAACCATCGCTGCTTATTCCTCATAATATTTTGTCATTTCATGACTACTAATACATCATTATTCTTTGGCACTTCATTTGCTACATTACCTCATTCTCATTACTTCCTATCATTGGTGCATCACGTATTTCATTAATTTCATTATAAAACATGAGTGGGCTTTGTTTCTTTTACAGCAAATGACTCTGCTCCTTATCATGCCACACCAACAAGCAACCGCAAAACATTAGCTTCCTTCCATATTACAGACAAATCATTAGTTCAATTCTAGCATAATCTTTACTGCACTTTTAAGTTCCATATGCACATATTATTCTATTTTTAAACTAGTTCCTTGTTCTCAACTCTTGGCTGAAGGGCCACACGATAACAAACATGTTTCCTTAATAGACACCCCTGTAGGCAGCATTACCTGTTCTGGTTCAGTTACCTTCCAAGTGCCCTGATGGGTTTAGTGCGTGGTACATTTCTGTGCTACTGCCACTTAATGAGAGCAAACTGACCTTATTTTTACTCCATTTTAAACAAATGGGTTTAAATTTATTTCTACTGCTGCTATAGTAGTGTATTATTTCATTTTTTCACTTCATGCATCATTAAGCTGAAAAACATTCATTATTTGTTTATACAAATATACTTATTGTTAAATCGAAAAATAGACAAAAAAATTCATGATATTTCAGGCAAAATAATATTTAGACATATCTTCCATCTTCTTTTTATCCGTATGCCTTAATGCACAAAAATGCTACATGCTATAAATATTACCGATATTACAGACCTTTTGCGTCACGCAACGAAAAAAGACAAAAAATTTAAAAGACCGCAAAATCTCTCAGACTGGTGCCGTCTTACTGAAGCTCGGAATTTAAGGCGAACTTCAAAGTGAGATGCTTTTAATACTTACCACAACGAAACACTGTGTCGAACTCTGTCAGAAAATCCAAAGAGATTTTAGCCATATGTAAAGTACAGCAGTAGCAAGACAAATCAACACATTCACTACATGATAATAATGATCACGTTTCCAAAGGCATTGTGTGGTTCAACAGTTTGTCCCACCCCTTTCTTGCAATCAGTTTAAAGACGGTCGTGTAAAATCATTGTTTAGGTAGTTAGCATGTAAAGAGTATCCACTGCGTGTGCTTCGATTTTGATTCGTGCTGAGACGATGCGAGAAACGTGAGCACAGGACATCAGCAAGGAATGATACTGTCGAAGTCTCTACCTACTCAGAAGGTGGCGTTTATACTTTGACGTCTCTTCTTGGCGGTGTTTTGGAAGGCACGGAGGGACCACCTCTGCTGAAAACGTAAACACCCAACAAGTAACAGATTTCCATAAAGACAGAAAATTTTTTAAGGAAAAACTAAGTTCATAAAACCTTTTGACATAGTCTTATATAACATAAACAGTTCTTACAACCAGTCCGCGCTGGGTAGCCGCGCGGTCTGAGGCACGGTCCCATAGGAACTTACCACAAATTTCCAAATTCTTACAACCGGAAAATCAGAGAAATTGATTTCCTCCTTTGTTCCATAACAGCCTGGTGCACAGTGTGAACACCCTCGATGACAGCCTGTGACAGCATGACGCAGGCCGGTCCAGTACACCCCATCTGAGCCCATCCCAGTGCACAATGTGAACGCCATCTAAGGCAGTTTGAGCTACCAGTTGTAAAATAAAAATATACAACAAATTTGTATGTCAGATCACAAGCCCGAGAGTGAACAAAAATATGGTACCCATGTCATCGATTTTATGAAATATCCCTGGTATGCATATATGAGAAACTTTATGCCTTCCTTGTCTAAAGAATATGCTGTTACCACGCTGGAAGCTATGGTTTATAACTGCAGAATGGATTATGTATATGGCCATTGGAAGTCTGTCTAAATGTATTGACACCACAAAACAATATTTAGATGTGCTCCATTCTACTCTGCATGAATCGCATCTGTCTAATGTAAACTGTCAGATAGCTTATAGAACAGTTGCTGTGTTATGTTTTACATATAACCCACATGGACATTGCCAACACAAATCCCAACAAGAACAATAGAAATATTATGTGGAAAGGACTTTTTTTTTCAATACAGGGCATTGTTCACCTCTATACCATGAAACATAGATGTAACCAAATAGGATTGATTGCAACAAATAATGTTATTCTGCAGTTCTTAAGTTGGCCGGAGGGGCAGAGCGGCTCTAGGCGCTACAGTCTGGAACCGCGGGACCGCTGCGGTCGCAGGTTCGAATCCTGCCTCGGGGATGGATGTGTGTGATGTCCTTAGGTTAGTTAGGTTTAAGTAGTTCTAAGATCTAGGGGACTGATGACCTGAGCAGTTAAGTCCCATAGTGCTCAGAGCCATTTGAACCATTTTTGCAGTTCTTAAGAAAAAAGAAGAAAAGCATTAAAGAGAAACACCATTCGGCATTACAGACACTGCTTTCTAAGTGCAGTTAATGCGGTACAAGCATGCAAAAGCAAACCGGAAATGGAAGAGGTCAAAGTCAAAACTTCACAGACTGGAGTATCTGGCAAAAACAGTTATCACGAAGGAAGAATATAAACTGCTATTTGGGAAAAAACAAGCCTGTGCAGATATGCAACCAAGACATAAAAATTATGTTAAAGACACTATGTACACTAATCAGCCAGAACATTATGACCAACGATCTACTATCGACATAAACCTGTCCAGGCGGTAACAGCGTCACCTGACGAGGAAAGACTGCTAGTCAGACACACACATGCTGCTTGTAGTATCAATGAGTCCGCTTTCCGTGAGTAGAATGGGGAAGGCGCACGAATTACCTGAGACTGACCTAGGGCAGATTGTGATGGTCCAGAGGCTTGGCGGAGGTATTCCGGAAACTGCACCACTTGTCGAGTGTTGGAGGAGTGCTGTCTTCAAGACGTGGCGAAACCAAGGTGAAACCACGTCCAAATGTCGCGGGGTTGTGCGGCCACCCCTCATTACACATGTCGGACGTCAAAGGCTGGGCAGACTGGAAAAACAGGACAGGCGGCGAACTGTGGGCAGACCGAACTTTAATGCTGGGCAGAGTACAAGGGTGCCTCAACACACAGTGCACCGAACACTCGTAACGATGTGGGCATCTGCAGTCGACGACCCATGCATGTGCCAATGTTAACATCACAACATTGCAACTACGACTGAAATGGGCTCATGACCATAGGCACAGGACGTTGGAGCAGTGGCAGAGCGTTGCATGGTCTGATGAATCTCGATACCCTCTTCATCAAGCCAGTGGGATGGCACGAATCCGTCGTCTTCCAGAGGAACAGCTCCTTGACATCTATACTGCAGGATGAAGACAAGCTCGCGGCGGCTCCATTATGCTTTGGGGATCACTCCCCTGGGTACCTATGGGTCCAGTGGAGCTGGTGCAAGGCACCATAACGGCCAAGGAGCATCGTACACTCGTCGCAGACAACGTACATCACTTCATGGCGATCAAGTTGCCCGATGGCAGTGGCATTTTTCAACAAGATAATGCGCCATGTCACAAGGCCAGGAGTGTGATGGAGTGTTTCGAGGAACACAGTGGCGAGTTCCAGTTGTTGTGCTGGCTCCACATCTCTCCAGGTCTGTACCCGATTGGACAGTTTGGGATGTGATTGAAAGTGGCAGCAGGCTTGAGTGTGGTGCCAACTCCCTCCAATGACCTACCAAGACCTCATTGCTTCCATGCCACGACGCGTCGCCGCTGTTTATAATATACTGGCTGATCAGTGTGTACGACTGGAGAATACAAGATATCAACATTTACCATAAATATCATGGAATGTGACTATTGAACGGTAATTGGAAGTGGGATAATTGAAAACATAGCAACCCTCATATATATATATATATATATATATATATATATATATATATATATATTCGGATGTTAAAACTACTGTTTAGGATGTTTTCCATCGAAGTGTAACATAGCTTCCACTGTGCGACAGCACAAGTTCGCATTATCAGCAGAAGATGACAAACGTTTTGTACTGCAAAACAGACATTTAGAAATTCAAATGAGAGTTTGACAACTTGATGGTGTACTGTAGTGTTTTAGGCGTCAAGTGTATATTAACTTCTAAATTACACTAATATTGTCGGAAAAGTGACACACATGTGTTTTCTGCTGTTATAGAACCATGCTAAAAGGAATGTGTCAATTTGAATATTTGCTGTCATGTTTTAGGTGTTAAGTTTACCTTATCCTGTTACATCAATGACGTCGATAAAGTGACTCACATGTGTTTTTCACTGTTATGGAAAATAGTGCAAACCATTTAGATATGGAATTAACATTCATCATCATCATAATCATTTAAGACTGACTGTGCCTTTCAGCGTTCAGTCTGGAGCATAGTCCCCCTTGTAAAGTTCCTCCATGATCCCCTATTCAGTGCTAACATTGGTGCCTCCTCTGATGTTAAGCCTATTACTTCAAAATCATTCTTAACCGAATCCAGGTACCTTCTCCTTGGTCTACCCCGACTCCTCCTCCCCTTTACTGCTGAACCCATGAGTCTCTTGGGTAACCTTGCTTCTCCCATGCGTGTAACATGAGCCCACCATCTAAGCCTGTTCGCCCTGACTGCTACGTCTATAGAGTTCATTCCGAATTTTTCTTTGATTTCCTCATTGTAGATACCCTCCTGCCATTGTTCCCATCTACTAGTACCTGCAATCATTCTAGCTACTTTCATGTAACATTGTGGCACTTAATTTGAAGGTCTGTTGTGCCCTGGTCCAAAGTGGGTTCAAAGACCAAACATCTGTCTTCTCTGAGCGCCAGGTGGGCGGAATACAGAAAACAAGATGGCCAGCTCCAGGGACTTTGTCTGAATTATAATGTCATTGACTAATAAAGACGGCAAAGGTCTTTGAAGATCAGTTGAACAGAAGGGACATTGTCCTGAGAAGTGATTATAAGATGAACATCAACACAAGTAGAACAAGGGTAATGAAGATTTGTCATATTAAGTTAGGTCACACTGATGCAATTTGATTAACCGTAGCATACTACTGGTAGTATTTAGGGTAGATTCGACGAATACATTCCCCGCTAATAGCCCCCTCTTGTTGCGGACGGGAGAGGCGAGTCGCGCTCGCAGCAGTGCCTGAATCTAGTGGGCTCTGTGATTCCGCCGGCGGAAATGGCCAACGCCGCTCTCCGACCAGGTAAACCATATTTAGTCCCAAAGTTACCCCGTCGAATCGACGACGGTATAGGTGTACACGTAAATGTTGATTTTTTTGAACGACTAACGCGTAGTATTCACGAATAAAGTGGACTCGTCGATTCGACGAACGTTTAGTAATGAGCGACCATTTTGCTATAGGTATCTGGTTGGATGATTTTTGAAAAGAACGTTTTGGTTTCAAGTGTACTGTGTGGTACTTATTCCATAACTTCCATTTTATTTTTGTGTTCTGACGAATTACTCAAAACAGAGTTATGCAGGCAATGGAATCAGATCTGGACATATCATCATATGATGGTCCTGACGTAGATAACAACGTCAAAGAAGAAGACATCGTTCCCGATGACATTATCGCTTCTGCATCAGATTGGGATAAAGAAACACTCATCTCAACTGAGGCCCCAAGTGAAAAGGATGCGTCTGTTGAGAAAAACAAGAAGAAGACAAAGCAGTCAACTATCCGTCCGAAAAATACTGGCCTGAAGAATATTGAAAACACAAATAACGAGAATATTTCACGGAAGAAAAGTTCCTCAGCAGCTTCCCAGATGTAAGCGACAACGTCGTTCTCTGGAGACAACTTCCAATACATCTTGGTGCCGTTTAAAGGCGAACTAGTGTCTGAGACAGAAATGTCCTGGAAAAGGAAAAGTCTACGTAAACCACTGGTAAAACACCAGCAATGAACATAGTCCATGAAACTTCCTGGCAGATTAAAACTGTGTGCCTCACCGAGACTCGAACTCGAGACCTTTGCCTTTCGCCGGCAAGTGCTGCACCATCTGAGTGATCTGCAGAGTGAAAATCTCATTCTGGAAACATCTCCCAGGCTGTGGCTAAGCCATGTCTCCGCAATATCCTTTCTTCCAGGAGTGCTAGATCTGCAAGGTGTGCAGGAGGGCTTCTGTGAAGTTTGGAAGATAGAAGACAAGGTACTGGAAGAATTGAAGCTGTGAGGACGGGTCCTGAGTCGTGCTTGGGTAGCTCAGATGGTAGAGCACTTGCCCACGAAAGGCAAAGGACCCGAGTTCGAGTCTCGGTCCAGCACACAGTTTTCATCTGCAAGGAAGTTTCATATAAGCGCACACTACGCTGTAGAGTGAAACACCTCATTCTGGAAACATAGTCCATATTCGTCAAGGACTGACTGCTTTCAGTGGATACACATGTGACATTTTAAAATGTTTTGAGTTATTTTTCTCAGATGACATTGTCAACGAAATGTTACTTTCCACGAATGCTGAAAGAGCTGAGCAGCAAACTAAGTATAAACCCTTGAACTGGACGTCGGACGTCAGCAAAAGTGAGCTGAAAGCTATTCTGGTGCTGCTTATACTCAATGCTGCCCTGAAGACGAATCATCTTCCAGTGCGCATTCTTTTCAACGAGGACAGATGTGGCGCCCAGTTTTTGGCTACAGCTTCCCGGACTCTATTCGATTTTATTATAAACTGTCTGCTATTTGATTTCAGAACCTCCACAGTTTCCAAGTGATAAGCTAGCTCCAGTGAGACGTTGCTAGAGAATCGTCAGCAACGCTACAAATCTGGTGCCAGCGTCACAACTGACGAGCAACTAGTTGGATTCCGCTGTCGGATCGTATTCAAGATGTACATTTCCAACAAGCCCGACAATATGGAATTAAAGTCGTAATGATGTGTCACAGTGGGACAAAATTCATGATACAGGCAGTTCCATTATTTGGGGAAGTGTACGACAGTTCTGATCTCTGGAGATGGGAACTTGCCCTTCAATATATCCTCTCTTCCCGTTACCCACCAGGCCTCAATCTTCGCTAATTTCAAGTTGCCGCCGCTCATACCTCACCTGTCATTCAACAACTTCTTTGCCTCTGTACTTCCGCCTCGACTGACATCTCTGCCCAAACTCTTTGCCTTTACATATGTCTGCTTGTGTCTGTATATGTGCGAATGGATATGTATGTGCGTGGGAGTGTATACCTGTCGTTTTTTCCCCCTAAGGTAAGTCTTTCCGCTCCTGGGATTGTTATGACTCCTTACCCTCTCCCTTAAAACCCACATCCTTTCGTCTTTCCCTCTCCTTCCCTCTTTCCTGATGAAGCAACCGTTGGTTGCGAAAGCTTGAATTTTGTATGGGTGTTTGTGTGTCTATCAACATACCAACGCTTTCGTTTGGTAAGTTACATCATCTTTGTTTTTAGATATATTTTTCCCACGTGGAATGTTTCCCTCTTTATATATATATATATATATATATATATATATATATATATATATATATATATATATATATATATATTCTTGGCATGTGCTGTGGTGATCATGTGGAGAAAAAGTAGGATAACCTTATAAGATGCAATGTTACCTTGTATGTTGATCTGCTGTCGACATGAAAAATTTTTTAAATGCCACTCACTTTGTTCTTGAGACATGGCTGTCTTCTTATGATGCGTTGAGGGACCTCCATTTCTATGGCCCTTGTGAACTTGTTAGCTATTGTTCACACACTTCTAAATGTGACTTGAGGCACCACATCAGAAAGAAGTCAACAGTGCGGAAAAACAAGATGGCGGTCAAAATAAAGCTTGTTTCCATTTCATCATCGATATGTCGATCCTGGTGAGGCCAGCAAATTTTGTGATTAATGGAGGTATTTGTAAAACTTTTCCATATTTTGGAAAAACTGTCACACTCGATTAAGAATCAATATGGTTTTAAATCGAATATCTAGTAAGCTGAACTAACTCAGTTTCCAGGCTATATACTAATTTGGGCCGTTCCAACTCGCGAAATTTCAATCCAGCAGCACACTCATTTACCAAACAATTTCGAAAGTTTTACTTTGTAGTATTCTAACGATGAAGTGTTAATTTAGTAGCCAACCAGTCTAATTATGACACAGTATTTTTTTATGTAATTTTGTTGAATAATGCTGACTCTTTGTAATATTAATATTTTCCAGCGAGACATATATAAAAATGGGGTGCAGCGAATTTTTATCAATGGGACACGAGTGGTACCTATTGTGAGTGTAGAACGGTAGTCGCAGTCCTGCCCACCCATCACTGTGAAATTCAAGACAAGGAAATTACAGAGTCGAGGTTGGATATGACGTGATAAGAAGAGCACCTCCTCGTCACTTCCACCAACTCCACGGCTTAAGCACAAGCGGGAAACTTCACTTCTGCTTCGGATGCGGACGCGTCGGCCCGAATCTGCTTACGCAAGGGCGTACCTTTTAGCCGAACAAATTGGATTTACTTGTTTATTGCTGGCTGCACGTCCACCTTCCGTCGGCGAATAAGCTCAAGTTTATTCTACTTCGCCAACGCGCTGTCTGTATGACGGAAGACTGAAGGGGGAGCGGGATGGAAGGAGGAAGGGGGAAGGGCGGAGGGAAAAGAAAAGAGGACGAAAGGCGGAGAGAAGTTTTGTGGCGACGAACGAAAGATAGGACAGCGGCGGGCGCGGGCGCTGGCGACGCGCCGCGAATGCTGATTCAGGGCGGCTGGAGTTGGCGGGTGAGAGCCTAGCTGCTGGACCGCTAACGAGCCGTCCAGGTAACGTAGGTAGGAAGACAGTTACCTAGGCAGGTAGGTGGGAAGGGAGATATCTAGGTATTCACAGAAGACGTTGCTTGTTATCTTGAACCATGAGTCATCAACAAATATAGAAGTAACTTTAGGTGTGTCTCAGGGTACTATGTAGGGACCCTTTCCGTTCATGTCGCATATTAATGATCTTGCAGACAATTTTAATAGTAACTTCAGAGTTTTCGTTCATGATGCAGTTATCTTTAATGTACACTACTAACCATTGAAATTGCTACACCACGAAGATGATGTGCAACAGACGCGAAATTTAACCGACAGGAAGAAGATGCTGTGATACGCATATGATTAGCTTTTCAGAGCATTCACACAAGGTTGGCGCCGGTGGCGACACCCACAAAGTGCTGACATGAGGAAAGTTTCCAACCGATTTCTCATACACAAACAGCAGCTGACCGGCGTTGGGTGGTGAAACGTTGTTGTGAGGAGGAGAAATGCGCACCATCACGTTTCCGACTTTCATAAAGGTCGGATTGTAGCCTGTCGCGATTGCGGTTTATCCTATCGCGACATTACTGCTCGCGTTGGTCGAGATCCAATGACTGTTAGCAGAATATGGAATCGGTAGGTTCAGGAGGGTAATACGGAACGCCGTGCTGGATCCCAGCGGCCTCGTATCACTAGCAGTCGAGATGACAGGCATCTTATCCGCATGGCTGTAACGGATCGTGCAGTCACGTCTCGATCCGTGAGTCAACAGATGGGGACGTTTGCAAGACAACAACCATCTGCACGAACAGTTCGACGACGTTTGCAGCAGCATGGACTATCAGCTCGGAGACCATGGCTGCGGTTACCCTTGACGCTGCATCACAGACAGGAGCGCCTGCGATGGTGTACTCAACGACGAACCTGTGTGCACGAATGGCAAAACGCCATTTTTTTTCGGAGGAATCCATGTTATGTTTACAGCATCATGGTGGTCGCATCTGTGTTTGGTGACATGGCGGTGAACGCACATTGGAAGCGTGTATTCGTCATCGCCATACTGGCGTATCACCGGGCGTGATGGTATGGGGTGCCATTGGTTACACGTCTCGGTCACCTCTTGTTCGCATTGACGGCACTTTGAACAGTGGACGGAACATTTCAGATGTGTTACGATCCAGGACTCTATCCTTCATTCGATCCCTGCGAAACCTTACATTTCAGCAGAATAATGCCGACCGCATGTTGCAGATCCTGTACGGGCCTTTCTGGATACAGAAAATGTTCGACCGCTGCCCTGGCCAGCACATTCTCCAGATCTCTCATCAACTGAAAACGTCTGGTCAATGGTGGACGAGCAACTGGCTCGTCACAATACGCCAGTCACTACTCTTGATGAACTTTGGTATCGTGTTGAAGCTGCATGGGCAGCTGTACCTGTGCACGCCATCCAAGCTCTGTTTGACTCAATGCCCAGGCGTATCAAGGCCGTTATTAAGGCCAGAGGTGGTTCTTCTGGGTACTGATTTCTCAGGATCTATGCACCCAAATTGCGTGAAAATGTAATCACATGTCAATTGTAGTATAATATATTTGTCCAATGAATACCCGTTTATCATCTGCATTTCTTCTTGGTGTAGCAATTTTAACGGCCAGTAGTGTATTATCTGAAGGAAAGGTTCAAATATGTCCACTCGGATGCTGATAAAACGTATAAATGATGTGAAGATTGGCAACTTACTTTAAATAATCAGAATATTAAATTATGCACTTCACAAAACTAAAAAACCCGTAGAATGCTGTGACTGCAACATCAGAGAGACAACTGGAATAGGTTTGTAGGGGTACTGTGATGTCGACTGTAAAGACTTAGTCGTAGGAAATGCAGTTGCCAGAGTTCGGATCGTTGCTAGAATAATAGGGAAATGCATTCAGTCTGCAAAAGAAATTGCTTGCAAATCACTCGTGTGACTCATGCTACAATACCGCTCAAGTGTGTGGGACCCTTGCCATACAGAACTAGCAGGGATTACTGAGCGTGCACAGAGAAGAGCAGCATTAACGGTCACAAGTTTATTTGAGCCATGGAGAGTGTCACGGAAAAACTTAAGAAATTGAACCGGCAGTCACTAGAATACAGATGCAAACTATCATGAGAATTTTACTTGCAAGTTTTAAGAAACAAAATTAAATGATGGATCTAGGAATATGCTGCAACCACCTACACAGGATTTCCGTAACTATCGCAAGGGCAATATTAGACTAATTAAAGCATGTGATGCTTAAGTGATGTTTAAGCAATCATTCTTCCTGGGGTGCCTCCATGAATTCAACTGGAGGAAGCCCTAATAATGTCACTAGAATACAGATGCAAACTATCATGAGAATTTTACTTGCAAGTTTTAAGAAACAAAATTAAATGATGGATCTAGGAATATGCTACAACCACCTACACAGGATTTCCGTAACGATCGCAAGGGCAATATTAGACTAATTAAAGCATGTGATGCTTAAGTGATGTTTAAGCAATCATTCTTCCTGGGGTGCCTCCATGAATTCAACTGGAGGAAGCCCTAATGATGACTACAGTGAGAAGAACCCTCTTCCATGTCATTCATAGTTGTTTCCAGATCATGAATATACAATGACAGAAACAAAAACAGCAAAAAATAATTAATGTAGACTAACGAAATTTCGGGAATACATTTGTAAAAAGCCGGCCGCGGTGGTCTAGCGGTTCTAGGCGCTCAGTCCGGAACCGCGGGACTGCTACGGTCGCAGGTTAGAATCCTGCCTCGGGCATGGATGTGTGTGATGTCCTTAGGTTAGTTAGGTTTAAGTAGTTCTAAGTTCTAGGGGACTGATGACCACAGATGTTAAGTCCCATAGTGCTCAGAGCCATTTGAACCATTTGTAAAAATATAATTGCTGTTGAGTAATGAAATTTTGAGAATGCATTCGTCTAGATAACATATTTAAATGATTAACATTGCAAGATTACAAGTTAATGTATGCGCGAAGTATCTTACTAACGGGTGTGGCTGCCAGTATGTTGAAGTCAAACATGCAAACAGGTCTAGTCACAAGACTGACCCACAAATCTACAGTTAGGGTGCATGGGATAACCATGAGAGTGCTCCTGCTGTTATATGGGATCGAACCTCAAACCATAACTCCAGGAGTGAGCCTAGTCTGTCTTGCAAACAGACACAGGCTCTCAACTGGCCTCCTTCTAACCAACGCACGGCCATCACTGGTACCAAGTGAGAACCAGTTTTCATCAGAAAACACAACAGACCTCCACCCCGCTCTCCAATGAGTTCTTGTTCGACACCACTGAAGCCACAAATGGCTCTGAGCTGTCCTTGAAGTAACTAGTTTGTAACAGTTTCATTGTGTCACTGTGGTGTCAAATTGCTGCTGCCAGAGGCATACACGAACGTGATGGTCTTTCCTGTAGGTAGCGCCGTGTCGCCGTCCGGAGCCCAGTCTTTTTGCGACCGTACGTTCTCGTGACCACCGCTGCCAGCAATCAAGTACAGTAGCTACATTCCTGCCAAGTTTTTCAACGATACTGCAGGAAGAACATCCAGCTTCTCATAGTCCTATTGCATGACATGCTCAGCGTCAGGGAGGTGTTGATAATGGCGTCTTTATCACATTAAAAGGTATTCTTGACTAGTATCAACTCACCAAGCCCAATCTGAAAAGTAACTAACGCTCACGACCATTACAGTATGTATTAAGCAAACCTGATTTGTATCCTAATAGTTGCGCTACTAGCGCTGCTACTATGTCATTGGTACGAAATTTGAATAGACATTATCTTTCAGATGTAGAAACACTCCTTCCAACTTTCGTTTTCGTTGCGCAACTGCTCCCTGAAATTGCGCCTTTTTACCGCCGTTAGTATAGGTGTACAGTCGACAGCACAAAAAGCGGCCCACCTCTGAATCTCATTGTGGAGGCCGCACCTTACTGTTCGCAACCATGATGTAGCTATGTTGCAGGTCCTCTAAGCCCTCTGTAGAACAGTCCTCTGACCATACAAAACACTCATTAAATGACACGACGAGTTGTTGTTCGTGATCCGAATTTGAGCCCACTGTCAACCAAACAAGGCTTGCGAATCTGATCGACACTCAACTAGGCATAAGGAGACGTAAAATATCGAAGTATTCACGAGTATCATTTTACAATGCCAAATGTCTGAACCATGGAAATAAATGTTGATATGTTTAGCACTGCACTGGCAACCCCATGACGCTTATATTGGTCTTGAGAAGTAATCACGAAAGATATTAAATAAAATGCAGCGCGCAAGTGTGAAACGCCATGAAGTAAAATTGTGGTGATGGACGGGGAGTAGAACCCAGTACCTATATGAATTGTTAACTAAGCACAATGAGACGTCAGAAATTACGTATGTTCACCTATAGTGTGATACTGGAACCTGAAACGTCGATACAAATGACTTATACCCGGCAGGGATTCGAATCCGGCACCTTTCGGCACTGTCTTATAGCTTCGAATAGATATGAAATATTTATTGTTTCTTCACCAGTAGCGAGATGTGCACATAGTTGGCTAAAGGCGATGCGACGCTTGTTGCTTAAGACTCCAGTCCTGCCCGTATTGTCGTTGTTGACTCTACATAAAGAGATGTAAACTATCAAATTCTCTTTCTCTAGTAGTTTGGATCACACCATTTGTACATAGTTGGAGGAGATTGGCATCATGAGGAAACTACGAAACGAAGGGACAGTATCATCTCGAAGGGTTCAAATCCAGATACAAATTGGAATCGGAGCTCGGCCGGCAGGAGTAGCCGAGCGGTTCTAGGCGCTTCAGTCCGGAACCGCGCTGCTGCTACGGTCGTAGGTTCGAATCCTGCCTCGGGCATGGATATGCGTGATGTCCTTAAGTTAGTTAGGTTTAAGTAGTTCTGAGTTCTAGGGGACTGATGACTTCAGAAGTTAAGTCCCATAGTGCTCAGAGCCATTTGAATAATTTTATTTGAATCGGAGCTCGAATTCCAGTCCAATGCCAATATTTACAAAATCTCAAGGCGTAGATGAAACAAATGTTGGGTTACTGACACAATCTTTAGAAGGCTCAAGAAGTCTATTAAGGTGACTGGCAGCACTAAGGCTGTTCGACCTCTCCTGGAATATTAGTGAGCACAGTGCGATCGTTACCTGGTGCGACTGACGGAGGACATCGACAACACTGAAAGAAACCAGCTGATTTTGTAGTATAGCGAATTTGGGGAGAGAGTGTCACGGGTGTTTTTCTTTTTTTCCTTGATGTTGGAGTGGAGAGGGGGAAGGGCGACGAATTGGGAACGAAATATTAAAACAAACGCCTTTTCATTACTGCACGCCATTTCCACGACATTTCAGCCACCATCTTTCTGATCCAAATGTAAACAGTTTTTGTTGCCACCACTGTACAAAGGATGATATTACAACCATAATAACATAAGAGAAATTGAACTTACACATAAGGATTTTGGTGTTCGTTTTTATCAAGCTTCATAAACGAGTGGGGCTGTTGAGAAATTGAAGCAATTCTGTTAACCCTTTACGAAATACTTAAATGTGAATTACAGAGTAATTGTGTATCACGGAAGTGTAAATGAAGTTCCTCAGCAGGACGTAATTTCTGTCGTGCAGCAATTGCCAAACAAAACAAACAAAAGAAAACAAAGACTAACTTTCTTGATGGCTGATCGATAAGGGCAAGAAAGGCAAACACGAGAGCGTGCCAGATTAGAAGATGTGCGGTAGGTATGTTTGCCAACCAAGCTCGTTGGTGCTGTCTTCCAGGTCGCACGTTACTCTGCGACTGCAAGGCATCTCATTTGTTAGCAACAAATGTCAACTGCGAAGGACACATCCCAGGGAAGCAATTTGTAACACAAAACACATTCTTTGTGCCGCCAGATGTGGACGTATACAGGCCATCGTTTGAGAGAATGTTTGTTATAGGTTACCCACTATTTTGTACTTATGAAGTTACCATACGCTACTCCAAATCGCCATCAGGCCGCACCGATTTAGGTTTACGGTGACCTCCTCAAGTCTGTTATGGCAAATGCCAGGATCAATCCTTTGAAATGGCACAGATGACTTCCTTCCCCATCCTTCCCAGTTCGAGATTCTGCTTTGCGTCTAATCTCGTTTTCGACGAGATGTTGTATCAAAACCGTCCTTCCTTTCTTTTAACCTCAAAATGACTAGTGACGACAATTGTCGCATGACGATCAACTGGTCGTCATTTGCCAGTTGTAGGATACACTGTCGCTGGCCATGGTAGTAAATTGAAAAAAAAAAAAAGTCCTTGATCAATGCCTGTTTGTCTTCCTGAATGTGGTGATTAATTTATCTCAGAACGATCTTATTTGAAACGATACAGCTTGACTTTCTCGACAGCATTCACTTCATACAGGGCACAGGCGGTTCGAATTGCCACTACCGCTTTCACCCTTTTATGAAACAAAGATAGAATGCAATGTCACAAATGTTAGATTTTACTCCATTTTAGACTCCGTTTTTTAATGTCTAAACGACGCTTCTCGTAACGTCAAAAATGAGAAATATTCAAATTGTCATGGCGTGATCTATATTACAAAATTGAACAAAATAAGACCGTAGTTGAATATGCTTATAGCAATACGCCATACAAAATCGCCACGAAGGATGCTGAAACATAGTATTATATCACATGCAACGTTACATAGTGTTATAATTGCTAATTCAAGCGCAGAAAAGTCCGCTGGAGATCATAGGTCCCATGCCTTTTCGCTTGCTCTATTATTATTATGTGCTTTGTTTTATTATCACTCACGTAACAACTAACATATGAAATAAAATATGTTACTACGAAAAGAGCCCAGAAATACCTTTTAGTGATGCTGTGCTGTGACTTTCTTTGGATCATTAATTTTCAACAAAACAAAATATATTATGTTCTTATTCTTCTGGATCTGGCTTTCTATTAAAGGAACATTTTTTCGTTACTGTAACTCACTATAAAGTTCAACATATCTTCCTTACTTTATAGTTATTGAAAAGGTCAATGAAAGTTACTTTGTTATCAATACTGATGTTACAGTACGCAATGATTGTTCAACATCAAAATTTTGCAGTGGATTTTTGTTAACAGTAAAACACCAGTAAGTACCACGACTAACACGAGAACATGAGACTATTATCGGAGAAAAAAGATGTTTTTACTAAAAGGTTGCCAGACCAGAACTACGCACAGCAAGATTTCTTTTCTGTTATGAAGGTAAATTATCTTTTTGCACTGTTAGTAATATATTATCAGCAGCCCGCGTCAACCTGTAAAACACATCATAAAATCTGCTGCTCTGCTCTGCAATTCTGAAAGCTGAAAGAAATAATTTTACTTCACTATTACCTACCCGCTTCTTTGCGGGATGATAGATTTCATTTAATGCAATTTGAATGCGCCGCGGCAGCGGCTCGTTCGTTCGTAGCGCAGCTCTGCACCACGAATAATATTTAAATAACTGAAAACGTCTTAAAGGGATGGGATAAAATACCAGGCAAGCTTATTACAAATCATAATGCAAGGTTTCACTAAGTAACTCTATTCAAAACATTTAAACAATTCAATTAATTACACACCTTTCCAAGGCTATGTCTAATGGCGTCCCTCTCACAATCTTGACAAAAGAATGCTACGCTAGCGTACAATATAACGTCGTAGGCTATCCCACTCACGTAACTCCAAGAAGACGACAGAGAAATTAATGTTCGTTTTTTACTATTTATACTAGTCACCTATTCTCATCTTTGTTTGATATTTAATAAGTATCGTCTGTGGCGGTTTCAGTACTCGCCGACACAGATATTATCTAAATAAAAAAAAAATCAATACATAATTCCATACAAGAACAAAACATGACACACAATGTTTTCTCTTTATTACATAATATGTCTTTTGGTAAGAGACGATACAATGCCCCCTGGCAGCAATTGGCTAACGTTATGAATGTTCGGCAATATGCTGCCACTAACGTCCGTTTTGTGATTGTTTGTCACCTTATTTGGAATATTCACTATTCACTTCTTTGCTCTTTTGCGCTATAGTTTTAATTACACTCTTTATGGTTTTCTCACACTTTGCGAGGTGACCGTAAACCTAGTCCCAGGGTCATTACAGTTTTCCGGCTCCCCCATTCGGGCTATGTGCGGTCAGAAAACCTGGGAAAACTGCGCCGGAGCCATGGTCATCTTGCCTAGTTTGTCGTAAAACGCAAGCTGATTGTTCAACAAAAAAGGTTGGAATTTATCAAATGTTCACAGATAACAAAGGTTATTTATGACAAACTGTTAAACTTTTAGTCCCCTTGTTGAAAATGTACCTTCTACACCCTTTCACATTCGTGGTAATATTTGTGTTCCGTGTCACTGTGAAAGTCAATCATTAAATAGTTTTACAGTAGTGTAATGGATTGTCTCTACACTTACTCACGACAAATCTTCTACCATGGTATGGCATTCGTGTCAGTTTGCTTCACTAATATGACGAGAACATATAACATATATCATCGAACAAATGAATATTTTGAGTTTATACACAGTAAACTAAAGAAAAAAATGTTTGTCACGTAATTTCGTGTCCAATAAATCATTTTCATGTTAGTACATTAACAGCGTAGTTGGTAATGTTTGGTTGAATGTCGACAATGTCGTACGGAGTGGGCGGCGCGAAGCAATTGTTGCGTAGCGTCGTCTGGAACGCGGCGTGCCAACGACCTCTGGTGTCGACGACCTGCTCGCCGTAACAGCGACGGCGTGTTAGGGTGGCGCCCGCGCAGTAGCGAACCGCGCCGAACCATTCACCAATGTCGGCGTGTTGCAGTAGTTTCCCGCGACCGGCTGGCTGGCGGCACGGCACCCGTCTCTGCTTCTCCGCATGGCTCCCCATCACAACGCATGAAAAAAATATTCCACAACGGTGTACTGTCTTTAAGGATACAGATTATTAGCTGTGGAAGAAAATGCAACTTGGTTAAAAGCGTTTATTGTTCAGTAAGCCGTCGTTTCGCTGGTATGCACAGGATGTTTTGGCGTGATAACGGGTTTCTTTTGGCTTCACAAGTGAATCGCATTGTGACACTGGTATTTAGGGTTCGTCACACGCACGTTGTACTACAAACTTTCATTTGTTCTCACGGTCGATACGCTGCCAGAGCGTCTCTCAACACGCGAAAATGTTTCGGTTCACACACAGTAGATGTTTCCGTTGAGCGAAGTTTGTTTGAATCGACTCCGAACGGATCACTAACTACCGTTTTTACACACAGTAAATTTATTGTTCGTTGAGCACTGCACTATGACAGTTAGTCACTCAACATTTGACTTATTCCGACGTATGTATTGGTGCAGATACAACAGTCATTTTCTGTCCCTGCCACACACAATATTCCGTCCTTTCCTAGATTGTTTATGCACACAGTTTATTTTTAATGCATATCAACTGTTCTTAGCATAATCACTCTCATCTACATTGAGTCCATTGTGTTTACCATGTCATTACACACTTTTAGTATTGTTACTAGGCATATATGGATCTTTTTTGTAATTATTTAAAGGTGTGTGATTTTTGGTACATAGTTTTCTTTTCCTTTTTTTGGTGTAGCTTGCCAGGTTATCACCCATCTAGCAAACAGATTTTACCATATGCATGACAGCTGGACTTGGGCATATTGCTCAATAAATACTTCATTTAGTACTAGTATTTTTTTTTAATGATCTGTCCTACAGGACTACAGTGTAGTTTCCGCACTGGTTGACTTGATTCGCGTACCGCGTAATTAATATTCAAGGATGTGTGCCAAGTACACGGGCTTCAATTGAAGCATCGACACATACAAAGCGTAGGTTACACGAAAAGGGGTTTGTCTTTGATTGAAATCTGCTCCAGTGTCGTTCTCAGATCACTATTGGCAGTAACGTTACATCATATAATTGTTTCGAACTACAAAGTCCTTTTTTTTCCAGAAGAGACTCTCTCTCAGGGTTCCTTAATTCTAGCACAATTACACCTGTTACATCACTATATGAAATCTCATCATTAATTGTACTTACTTACTACAAATGAAAAATGATTCAAGAAATTATTCATTACTTTGTCAACAAAAAGATTGTTCATTGCTTGATGAGCATATAGTATTTTAATGACACTAATTGTCTGTAAAAAAGGTCTTCAATTTGCATGCTATTGCTCAGTTTACTGATTCTACTTTCATGCTATGCTTACTTATTTATGGTTTGCTTTCCCAAGATTTTAAATACACACAAATTCTTTCTTAAAGCTAATATACTTATAAAAATGGTTCAAATGGCTCTGAGCACTATGGGACTCAACTGCTGAGGTCATTAGTCCCCTAGAACTTAGAACTAGTTAAACCTAACTAACCTAAGGACATCACAAACATCCATGCCCGAGGCAGGATTCGAACCTGCGACCGTAGCGGTCTTGCGGTTCCAGACTGCAGCGCCTTTAACCGCACGGCCACTTCGGCCGGCTAACATACTAATACTCTAAAACACAACTGAAATCTTCTTACTGCTACTATTTACATCTGACAGGTCACTGAATAAATAATTTTACTATTACATTCTAACATCTTTCGAATCTCTTTAGCCACTACTTCCCTCCTCGACCAAGGGATGGAGTAAGATGCGTGACAGTACGTTTTGTGGGGCATCACCTCTATGTGATAGTGGTACCCTTGATTATTCCTGGTCGGTCGGTAAATACCATGGTATATTCCGATAGCAGCTGCGTCAATTGTTGCTTTTGTATGTTGCTTAAACTTTCAGACTCCTGTACTTTGATTTGAAATGCATCAACATTTGTTTCAAAATTTCTATCTTCCATGCTAGGATAATAGAGATCCGTCACATGTGAATAATCATCTAGGTGTAGTACCCAGGGGTTCCTACATTTGATATTAATTCGGCTGCAACATGGCACAAATACCTTCTTCGATTTCATCATAGACTACTCAATCCTCCTAACTTTATTAACTATGCTTAGTTTTCCCGAGGAGAGGTCGATCACTGCGTCCCTCTCACGGAGAAAATCTACTCCCAGAATGCAGGCCACCTTTAACCCTTTAACAATGAGGAACGAGCTCACTATGGCTTCGCCCTCCTTACAAATCTCCACTTGCACCTGCTGCTTAACTAATTGGCTCTGTGCACTTATAGCTCCAGACACCTTGCAATTATTAACCGGGAAAGTCGGTATGCTACGTCCCTTCCCCAGCGCTTTAAACAATTCTGTACTCATTACACTCACTGAGGCACCTGTGTCGATGATTATATTCACTGCAACATCATTGATTTTCGCTTCTATTATGGCTTGCACATTTTCGTTGCTATCTTTATTACATTCATGCGGTTCGGTCAGTAGATCTTTATCCATACTGATCCGTCGTTGTATCGCAGCATATGTATTCCAGGCATATTATTGTCATTCGTGTTGCTCTCACTCCACCCCTCGGCCAGCGATGGAGAGCATATCGTGGCCGATTCTAGTTTGTTGGATGGCTTGCTTGCGAGGTACTTGGACGGCTATTGTCCGCGACCTCTACTATGGGTACGTTTTGATTTGTAGGCCGCCACGACTGCGCAATAGGCGCGTTTTGCAGTGGTGGTCTGTTGTTATTGTACCGGTCATTACCTTGCCGTTCTGGGCTTGGTCGCTGATTCTGATTCCAATTGCGATTACTGTCGCTGTAATTGCTATGCCACTGACCTCGCTCATTTTTCCAGCGGTTGGTCCCTGGCAGTCCGGAATCGTACCGGTCGTCAAATCGACGCTTTTTATTATAGGACGGCTGCCCATACCCGTTCTGACTTCTACCATTATTACCATTTTGCGAGTGCTCTTTCCGCTTGTTACCGCCCCCACCATTTCCATGGTTGTGGTTTTGTGCACTATTATTTCTGTCATGTTTACACCCTGACCCATTGTTCCGTGAGAGATCACACGCTGCTTTTGCGTCTTTCTGGATGAAGTCTATTGAATCTAGACAGACAGGAAATGTTCCATGTCGTTCTCTGGTATGTGTATTAGTTTCTCTTTGATATGAATGGGTAAATGTGATTTTAGGAGTCTTATTATGTCTCTTGGTGAGATAGGCTCATCCCAGTAGCGCGTCTTGTTTATACACTTCTCGAAA
Source organism: Schistocerca serialis cubense (assembly GCF_023864345.2). Lineage (NCBI taxonomy): Eukaryota > Metazoa > Arthropoda > Insecta > Orthoptera > Acrididae > Schistocerca > Schistocerca serialis. Next base: position 536,361,640 of record NC_064639.1, on the reverse strand, counting down.
TACCGTCTCAGATTCCCAAGACGGGGTGAGTACGGTTCGGGATTGTATACTTCTTTTCTTAGCCGCTCTTGTATACAAGGCGACCAGTATTTCGACAAAAACGCCCTTTCGAGCTGTTCATACGCCATGCGGCTGTCTGCTACTTCCGTAGCCCACAACGCTGCATCACCCTGAATGTATGACATTACGTATTGAATTTTCTGTGCTTCGTCCCACACACTAGGCAAGATATTTTTAAAGCTTTTTATGAATACTACTGGGTGTACTGACTTCCGTTCAGTAGTAAACGTTTGAAACTGCCTATTTTTGATCAAACTTTCTTCCACCAATATTTTTGGACTACTCTGGTTTGCTCCTGGGACATAGGCTGTGTGCTCCGAACCGAAGCTACAGCTCTTCGCATTATCGCCCAAGGATTCACCATTGTTGCGTCGCGTACAAGTTTGTGCGTTGCTAAAAACATTGGCTGTTGGCGACATAGTTTCACGTTCAAGTTGTTTGCTGCGCTGTGCTAAACCCTTTTCCAATTCGGATATCCGTTTGGTAATATTCACTTGCCACTGCGGAATATCCTCATTGAGTATTTGTTTGATGGTTTGCACATCGTTCTGTACTTGACTATTTACTGTGGATTCTGAACGATTCGGAATCTCTATCTGCCATGGCAGCTTGTACCTTAGAATTAATATTTTTGTCGATCTCGCTCTCCTTCGCTTCTAGCCATGAGTTGAATTCGGTTTCAATTTTAGTCGCTTGTTCGTTCCACTTCTTCTCTACAAGCTGTGTGGAATCTATTTCTAGCTTTTCTAATCGGTTGGCCAAGACACGTATCTCGTCTACAATGTTAGTGTTTGCTACTTGCAGGCTGTTGACCTGTACAGTCAACTCCTGCACGGCCTTAGGTATTGACTCATAATTCTGTTTCATACAGGCAATCTCTTTTTTCATAATTTCTAACGATTGCACAAGTTGCTGATCATGCTCAGCTTGCTGGCGATCCCCCTCGGCCTGCTGGGCAAGAAACTTTTCCTCTAGCTGGCGATCTCGCTCAGCTTGCTGTGCGAGAAAGATCTCAATTTTTTCGTCCTTTTCAGCTTGTTGTTGCGCAAATTTTGACTGGTAATCCAGCACGCGCTCTAATATCGCCTGAAGTGAATACCCACCAGGCAGATTACCACTCTCTGGTTCCTGCTTTTCTGGGGGTGGTGCAATTTCTTTATCTACATCTCCTTGAGCACTGGTGGGCGGTGGCATCACTTCCTGTGCCCCTGCCCCCACATTTTCGCATGGTATATCCTCAAAGAGAGTACTTGTACTGCTTAATGCACCTGTTTCTTCATTTCCTGCACTAAGTAATGGCTGTTCCTCAGTATCCATATTGCTCGGACGTTGACTACGCAATTTAACCATATTCGTAAATTACCTACTCGAACACAGGATCTGACAGTTTTGCCACTTGCACACAAAATATGTTAATTTATCTACAATACACTGCACACTAAAAATTACTATCTACACTCAACTTTGCCCTGTCATAAATACTAACGTCAAACTACGCACACCACTAGCGATATGAGATCACTTCACTGGAGTTAAGCTTCTACAAACAGGACAACTACACTGCAGTCTTACCTTTAGTTTATCTGATTTCGGGGTTCGGCTGCCCCCGGATTATGTAGTCGTTACAGTTTCTCAGTACTATCAGGATCTTTTCCTCTGACTCGCTTGCAGTGGTGCGTTTTTTCATGAAAGAATGTTTGTACATTCATTAATACATGGCATTAATCATGAGACACATACATACATTTATCACTAAATACATACATGTGTATAACAATAGACAATGAAAGAAAACACATAAAACAGTTATTATTTTCGTGGCCACTGCAAATTCGGCCCCACGTTGGGCGCCAGTTTCGCTTGCTCTATTATTATTATGTGCTTTGTTTTATTATTACTCACGTAACAACTAATATATGAAATAAAATATGTTACTACGAAAAGAGCCCCGAAAAACCTTTTAGTGATGCTGTGCTGTGACTTTCTTTGGATCATTAATTTTCAACAAAACAAAATATATTATGTTCTTATTCTTCTGGATCTGGCTTTCTATTAAAGGAACATTTTTTCGTTACTGTAACTCACTATAAAGTGCAACATATCTTCCTTACTTTATAGTTATTGAAAAGGTTAATGAAAATTACTTTGTTATCAATACTGATGTTACAGTACGCAATGATTGTTCAACATCAAAATTTTGCAGTGGATTTTTGTTAACAGTAAAACACCAGTAAGTACCACGACTAACACGAGAACATGAGACTATTATCGGAGAAAAAAGATGTTTTTACTAAAAGGTTGCCAGACCAGAACTACGCACAGCAAGATTTCTTTTCTGTTATGAAGGTAAATTATCTTTTTGCACTGTTAGTAATATATTATCAGCAGCCCGCGTCAACCTGTAAAACACATCATAAAATCTGCTGCTCTGCTCTGCAATTCCGAAAGCTGAAAGAAATAATTTTGCTTCACTATTACCTACCCGCTTCTTTGCGGGATGATAGATTTCATTTAATGCAATTTGAATGCGCCGCGGCAGCGGCTCGTTCGTTCGTAGCGCAGCTCTGCACCACGAATAATATTTAAATAACTGAAAAGTCTTAAAGGGATGGGATAAAATACCAGGCAAGCTTATTACAAATCATAATGCAAGGTTTCACTAAGTAACTCTATTCAAAACATTTAAACAATTCAATTAATTACACACCTTTCCAAGGCTATGTCTAATGGCGTCCCTCTCACAATCTTGACAAAAGAATGCTACGCTAGCGTACAATATAACGTCGTAGGCTATCCTACTAACGTAACTCCAAGAAGACGACAGAGAAATTAATGTTCGTTTTTTACTATTTATACTAGTCACCTATTCTCATCTTTGTTTGATATTTAATAAGTATTGTCTGTGGCGGTTTCAGTACTCGCCGACACAGATATTATCTAAATAAAAAAAAAATCAGTACATAATTCCATACAAGAACAAAACATGACACACAATGTTTTCTCTTTATTACATAATATGTCTTTTGCTAAGAGACGTTACAGCCTGATGTGTCCCAATCACTTGGGCGGACGCCGATCTGTATGAAGTGGTCACTGGCTGATGGCGCTGAAATTCGTATTATCGTGACAGACATCCACAAACCCTTTCAGAAACTTGTTTCCGCAAGATTTTTCTATTAGTGGCTTGTTAGAAAATGAACGAAACTGTCTGTGACCTTTTGTCAGACTGAAACTCTTAGCAGACAGGAGGAATATGGTTTAAAAAGAAAGCAAAAGGATGGGTTTGATATCACGGCTTTGCATTCGCACTGTATACCCCATTAGGATTAAAACATGATACTAACACGTGGTTGGCTAAACTGAGGCTAGCTTGCAATGGCTAAAGTGTGGTTTCGATTCCCGCTGGGGATAACAGTTTTTAACAGCCACAAACATGCCCCCTTCACCTCCAGTAACAGCAAGTAAGAACGCAGGTCTGTGCCACGGTTCCAAATCAATATTAAACATGTCTATTCGCTACTGACTGGAACAGGCTTGGACTAGTTTTGGCTGCCAGAGGCGGAAGTCGCTGCTTGCAGGAACTCTGTCTCTAGTAAGATTTCCTGTACTGGTAATGTTATTTTAGTACACGAACTAATCGTCATATGAGGTCATAGGACCTTCATTTCTTATTTTAAGTTACATTAGAGTTTGAAAATATTGGCACAGGACTGGAATTCGAGCTCTGCTTCCAGTTTTTCTCTGGATTTGAGCCCTTCGAGATGATACTGTCCCATCATTTCCTTGTTTCCTCACGATGCCAAACTCCTCCAGGTCTATTTAAAAAACTCCAAGTGGCGCTATCCTAAGTACTAGTGAAAGAGAATTTGATAGTTTACACTCTTCGTGTAGGATCAACAATGACGATATGCTTGGGGTTGGAGCTCCAGGCAGCACAAAATATGTGCACATCTCGCTACTGGTGAAGAAACAATAAATATTTCATGTCTATTCGTAGCTACAAGACAATACCGAAAGGTGCCGGGTTCGAATCCCTCCCGGGCAAAAATAATTTGCATCGTCGTTTCAGGTTCCAGTATCACGCTATTGGTGAACATATCTAATATCTGACATCTAATTGTGTTCAGGTCCACTACCGCAGCTTTACTTCGTGGCATTTCACACTTGTGCGTTGAACTTTATTACATACCCTTTGTGGTTACTTCCCAGAGGCAATATAAGCTTCATGAGGTTCCTGGTGCAGTGCTAAACGTATCGTCATTTATTTACAGGTTCGGACATTTGGTCTTGTAAACTGATACTGGTGAACACTGCAATTTTTTGCATCTCTGTTTGACTAGTCGAGTCTCGATCAGACACGTAAGTTTTGTTTCGCAAGCAATGGGTTCGAATTCAGATTGTGAACAAAATCTCGCCATGTCATTTAATGAGAGTGATAAGACTTCTGCGGTTTCACTTATTGTAATGAAGTTTAATTTACAAGCGTTAAGAATTGTCTCATCCCTTATAACGTGTTTTCTAATATTTGTTGTATGACGGTATTAGTTTACATTCGGACTGACTGCCATAATGAGCAGTATTCTCTAGTGGTGTCTTGTGGTAACCATTGTGTATAGTCAGACGATTGTACCCACAGGGTTTCGGCGTTTAGAGGACCCGCGACACGGCTAAATTATGTAGATTGCATTCAGCAGTTGCCCACTTTTTTTGCTATCAAGCTTGCAGGGGTGGACAAAAATACGAAAACAACATAAACACCACACGTCATCTAGTCTAATACACTGCAGGAAAATCGTTGACATTCAAAACTGCTTCCACTCGTCTCGGAATGAATAAATACGGGTTCTGTATGCATTACCGAACTATCAGTTTAATAAGCCACGGCTGCAAAATACTAACACGAATTCTTTACAGACGAATGGAAAAACTGGTAGAAGCCGACCTCGGGGAAGATCAGTTTGGATTCCGTAGAAATATTGGAACACGTGAGGCAATACTGACCCTACGACTTACCTTAGGAAATAGATTAAGGAAAGGCAAACCTTTGTTTCTAGCATTTGTAGACTTAGAGAAAGCTTTTGAAAGTGTTGACTGGAATACTCTCTTTCAAATTCTGAAGGTGGCAGGGGTAAAATACAGGGAGCGAATGGCTATTTAGAACTTGTACCGAAACCAGATAGCAGTTATAAGAGTCGAGGGACATGAAAGGGAAGCAGTGGTTGGGAGGAAGTGAGACAGGGTTGTAGCCTCTCCCCGATGTTATTCTATCTGTAAATTGAGCAAGTAGTAAAGGAAACAAAGAAAAATTCCGAGTAGGTATTAAAATCCATGGAGAAGAAATAAAAAATTTGAGGTTCGCCGATGACTTGTAATTCTGTCAGAGACAGCAAAGGGCTTGGAAGAGCAGCTGAACAGAATGGACAGTGTCTTGAAAGGAGGATATAAGATGAACATCGACAAAAGCAAAACGAGAATAATGGAATGTAGTCGAATTAAATCGGGTGATGCTGCGGGAATTAGATTAGGAAATAAGACACTTAAAGTAGTAAATGAGTATTGATATTTGGGGAGCAAAATAACTGATGATGGTCGAAGTAGAGAGGATATAAAATGTAGACTGGCAATGGCAAGGAAAGCATTTCTGAAGAAGAGAAATTTGTTAACACCGAGTAAAGATTTAAGCGTCAGGAAGTCGTTTCTGAAAGTATTTATATGGATTGTAGCCATGTATGGAAGTGAAACATGGACGATAAATAGTTTAAACAAAAAGAGAATAGAAGCTTTCGAAATGTGGTGCTACAGAAGAATGCTGTAGATTAGATGGGTAGATCACATAACTAATGAGGAGGTATTGAATAGAAATGGAGAGAAGAGAAATTTGTCGTACAACTTGACTAGAAGAAAGGATCGGTTCGTAGGGCATATTCTGAGGCATCAAGGGATCACCAATTTATTATTGGAGGGCAGCGTGGAGGGTAAAAATCGTAGAGGGAGACCAAGAGATGAATACACTAAACAGATTCAGAAGGATGCAGGTTGCAGTAGGTACTAGGAGATGAAGAACCTTGCACAGGATAGAGTAGCATGGAGAGCTGCATCAAACCAGTCTGGACTGAAGACCACAACAACAACAATGGATTTCTTCACGCAAAATATTGGTAAGTTCAGGCAAGGGCGATGGAGGTGGATAACGATCAAGCAGTTCTCTCTCCAAAAAAGACCACAGAGGCTCTATGATATTGAGATCTGGTGACTGTGATGGTCGGCAGAGATGCCATACATTATCCTCGTACTCACAAAATCGGTTGTGAACGATGCGAGCTGCGTGAACAGGTACCCTGTCGTCTTGGAACACAGCATCGCATTGGGAAACAATCACTATACACACACATCAAAAAAAGTTTTGCATCACTTCGCTTCTGAGAGTTCCGGAACCTGTACAGAAAATTGGAATAGAGATCAACATAAACGTCGTTTCCGCCATATTTATTGCTCAAGAAAACCACACATTGCATGTTGTACCCCCACACAGCGAGAACTTCAGAGGTGGTGGTCCAGGTTGCTGTACACACCGGTACCTCTAATACCAAGTAGCACGTCCTCTTGCATTAATGCATGTCTGTATTAATCGTGGCATACTATCCACAAGTTCATCAAGGCACTGTTAGTCCAGTTTGTCCCACTCCTCAACGGCGATTCGGCGTAGATCCCTCAGAGTGGTTGGAGGGTCACGTCGTCCATAAACAGCCCTTTTCAATCTATCCGAGGCATGTTCGATACCGTTCATGTGTGGAGAACATGTTGGCCACTCTAGTCGATCGATGACGTTATCCTGAAGGTAGTCATTTACAAGATGCGCACGATGGAGGCGCGAATTGTCGTCCATAAAGACGAATGCCTCGCGATTATGCTGCCGAACTATCGGTCGGAGGATGGCATTCAGGTATACGACCACCCCAAAACAGCAGGGAACCTCCACCTTGCTGCACTCGCTGGACAGTGTGTGTAAGGCGTTCAGCCTGATCGGGTTGCCTCCAGACACGTCTCCGACGATTGTCTGGTTGGAGACATATGCGACACTCAGCGGTGAAGAGAACGTGATGCCAATTCAAATGGCTCTGAGCACTATGGGACTCAACTGCTGAGGTCATTAGTCCCCTAGAACTTAGAACTAGTTAAACCTAACTAACCTAAGGACATCACAAACATCCATGCCCGAGGCAGGATTCGAACCTGCGACCGTAGCGGTCTTGCGGTTCCAGACTGCAGCGCCTATAACCGCACGGCCACTTCGGCCGGCAACGTGATGCCAATCCTGAGCAGTCCATTCCGCATGCTGATGGGCCCATCTGCACCGCACTGCATGGTGTCGTCGTTGCAAAGGTGGACCTCGCCATGGACGTTGGGAGTGAAGTTGCGCATCATGCAGCCCTTTGCACACAGTTTGAGTCGTAACACGACGTCGTGTAACTGCACCAAAAGCATTATTCAACATGGTGGCGTTGCCGTCAGGGTTCCTCCGAGCCATAATCTGTAGGTAGCGGTCATTCACTGCAGCAGCAGCCCTTGGGCGGCCTGAGCGTGGCATGTCATCGACAGTTCCTGTCTGTCTGTCTGTATCTCCATCGGTTTGGTTCACTCCGAGACGCCTGGACACTTCCCTTGCTGAGAGCCCTTCCTGGTACAAAGTAACAATATGGTCGCGATCGAACCGCGGTATTGACCGTCTAGGCATGGTTGAACTACAGACAACAGGAGCTGTGTACCTCCTTCCTCGTGGAATGACTGGAACTGATCGGCTGTCGGACCCCCTCCGTCTAATAGGTGCTGCTCATGCATGGTTGTTTACAACATTTTGGCGGGTTTAGTGAGATCTCTGAACAGTCGAAGGGACTGTGTCTGTGATACAGTATGCACAGTCAACAACTATCTTCAGGAGTTCTGGGAACCGGGGTGATGCAAAACTTTTTTGATGTTTGTATATTGAAATGGACGTGAGCAGCTAAAATGCGCTGACAATCTTTGGCAATAATGGGGCCTTGCGGAGTCACCAAGAGCGCCATCGAATACCACAAGATGGCTAGCAAAATCATTACCGAGCCCCCGCCATATTTCGCTCCTTGGAAGTAGACTAGGCGTGAAGTTGAAAAGAGTGTTCAAGACTTACCGTACCAAATGACTTTGTACCATTGCTTCAAAGTCTAGCTGACACAGCTTCAGTTCCACGGTTTACTGTTACGGGCATTTGCGTCACTGATGGGTGGTTTCAGAATTCTATCTCGTCCTGCAATTCTCTGCTTCTGGAGCTCCCTACGTGCTTTTTTGCTGCTGCCAGGGTTCGCGAGTGTACATTCAATTCTACAGCGATTGTGGAACTCAAAAAATGGCTCAATGGGTCTGAGCACTATGGGACTTAACATCTATGGTCATCGGTCCCCTAGATCTTAGAACTACTTAAACCTAACTAACCTAAGGACATCACACAACACCCAGTCATCACGAGGCAGAGAAAATGCCTGACCCCGCCGGGAATCGAACCCGGTAACACGGGCGCGTGAAGCGAAACGCTAGCGCACGACCACGAGATACGGACGATTGTGGAACTGTCGTCACTCTTACCTTTCGTCAAAGTCCTCTTAAGTGACCTTCCGCGACGATCACTCATCACACACTTATGCGCGCGTCGTGACTTGTTGTGGTCTTCAGTCCTGAGACTGGTTTGATGCAGCTCTCCATGCTACTCTATCCTGTGCAAGCTTCTTCATCTCCCAGTACCTACTGCAACCAACATCCTTCTGAATCTGCTTAGTGTATTCATCTCTTGGTCTCCCTCTACGATTTTTACCCTCCACGCTGCCCTCCAATACCAAATTGGTGATCCCTTGATGTCTCAGAACATGCCCTACCAACCGATCCCTGCTTCTAGTCAAGTTGTGCCACAAACTCCTCCGCAATTCTATCCAGTACCTCCTCATTAGTTATGTGATCTACCCATCTAATCTTCAGCATTCTTCTGTAGCACCACATTTCGAAAGCTTCTATTCTCTTCCTGTCCAAACTATTTATCGTCCATGTTTCACTTCCATACATATCTACACTCCATACAAATACTTTCAGAAACGACTTCCTGACACTTAAATCTATACTCGATGTTAACAGATTTCTCGTCTTCAGAAACACTTTCCTTGCCATTGCCAGTCTACATTTTATATCCTCTCTACTTCGACCATCATCAGTTATTTTTCCCCCCAAATAGCAAAACTCCTTTACTACTTTAAGTGTCTCATTTCCTAATCTAATTCCCTCAGCATCACCCGACTTAGCAGATGATATTTTTCCTCTTTCCCTGTACGTGGTGTATATCTTCGTTACGGTGCCCCTTGAAACACCAAATACTTTTGCTGCCTTGGTTATGGAAGCACTCACTATACGAACACCAACAATTTGCCCACGTTCGAATTCTCTTTGCTCCGATATAATGCACTCACAACTACGCAGAACACTGTTCTGATCGCGACTGACACTTCCAACGCACTGACATTGCACAGGTGCCGTTCATGATTAAACAACGGCACACAACCTGCAGGTTGGCTAGCATCAGCATATACGTTCAAACGCACATCTCCCGCAGTGTTCCCATATTTTTTTCCATCTCTGTACGTAATGAAAGCCGCCAGGGGAGGCGGGGAGGCGGGACGGGGGGCAGCTGCTTACAGCACGAACGTATACTGTCTAAAACATCCACTTTAAACCAAAAATCCATATCGGAAGTGGCTCGCAGATTAATTATATATTAATATAGTACACATGTTTTTTACCGGAAATTTCTAATTACTGTATTTGCAAAATGTGGCCGGCCGGAGTGGTCGTGCGGTTCTAGGCGCTGCAGTCTGCAACCGAGCGACATCTACGGTCGCAGGTTCGAATCCTGTCTCGGGCATGGATGTGTGTGATGTCATTATGTTAGTTAGGTTTAATTAGTTCTACGTCCTAGGCGACTGATGACCTCAGAAGTTAAGTCGCATAGTGCTCAGAGCTATTTGAACAATTTTTTTTATTTTGCCAAATGTGTTGCATGGCGCATTTGAAAGACTACAGCATTTTTTTATGCGTTACTTGCAGCAAAATGACAACTTATTTACAGAATTACTCATAAAACATCCTGCATTTCGTATCAATATCATTCAAATTACTTTAAAGGAATAATGGTCAATTTTCCTTTTTTTCATTCACTATTTTCCTGACAATGGTTCTAATTTTCTCGAGAGTGAAAACAGCGGCAGACTCGAACATATTTAATCGTGGATACTCTAATAACAGGTCAACCACATTTCAGTGCCTCAGTGTGCTTGATAACCGGTTCCTCAATCACGTCGTCGTCGTTTTCTTCCTCTACCGAACATATTTCGGTCCATTGACAACGCTTTTTTTTCGTCATCTACGTCTCCACAACCAGAAATTTGTATTGTGAACGAAAAATTCGTTCTAATTATAACAGAGTACCTCAGACTTCCCTTTTCATCGTTTCAAAAATCATTGAACTGTGAACGTATAATCCGCGAACTGGATAACCCGCACCGGTATAATGGTGAGCTTGCTTTTTTTCTTTTTATTTAAGGAAGCTGATTCAGAAGGTTGAATACGTACTTGGTGCTTTTAAACGACGAGGAAAAGCAGTGTTATTTGTAAAAAGATAACGTCCTGTTAAGATATAACGATCACGAATCTGGAAATGTACATTTTCCATGATGAGACAATTTTATTCATGCCATCTCCATGTACAGTGCATTCCACTGGCTTCTACATCTACACCTACATCTACATCTATACTCCGCGAATCACTGTGAAATGCAAGGAAGAGGGTACGTCGGATTGTATCAGTTATTAGGGCTTTTTCCCGGTCCACTCATGGAGCGTGGGAAAAATGGTTCTTTAAATGCCTCTGTGCGTACTGTAACTCAACTAATCTTCACGAGCCTTATGGGGGCGAGGCGTGGGGGTGGGTATATTTCTACAATCGTCGTTTAAAGTCGGTTCTTCAAACTTTATTAACAGTCTCTCTTGTAATAGTTACCATCTGTCTTTAAGAATATGCCATTTCAGTTCTTTTAGCAGCTCAGTTACATTCTCCCGCGGGCCATAAAAAACCTGTGACCAATTGTGCTGTCCTCTATAGACGTTCAGTATCTGCTGCTACTCCTATCTGGTACTTGAACAATATTCTACAATGGGTTGCACAGAGATTTGTAAGCTGTCCCCTTTGTAGATTGATTGCATTTTCCTTGTATTCCACCAGTAAACCAAAGTCTGCTTCTTGCTTTATCCACGACTCAGCCTATGTGATCGTTCCATCCAAGTACTTGTATGAGTCTACAGATTCAAACTGTGACCCACTAATGTATTCATAGGATACTAGGTTTTTTCGTTGTATGAAGTGCACGAATTTAAATTTTTTGAAATTTAAAGCAAGCTATAAGTCATTGCACCAGTTTGAAATCTTAACAAGGTCTGACTAAATATTTGTACAGCCTCGTTCAGACTGTTCTTCGTTGTACATAACTGCTTCAGCTGCGAAGAGTCTGAGGTTACTATTGTTATTGTCTGCAAAATCACTAAAATACAGCTTGAACAGCAAGGGACCAACACACTTCCCTGGGTACACCCGAAGTTTCTTCTGCGTCTGTCGATGACTCTCCATCCGACATAACACGTTGCTTCCTCTCTACCAAGAAGTCCTCAATACAGTCACATATTTCTTCTGACGCCTCACGTGATCGTACTTTTGACAAGAAGAGTAGGTATGGTAATGAGTGACACCCTTTTCGGAAATTTAGAAATATACATATACCTGACTGCCTTGATACGTTGCTTTCATGCCTTGTGAGAGAAGTGCTGCCACGTAGCGATGACTGTTGCAACTCTGTGTGTGACTTGGAAAGTGGAAAACATTGTTAGGTGTTTTCGTTGTTGTGTAAATATTTGTGGTGTTTGTGGTAAGTTCTGAAAATATTCTACTTTGTAAAATAGCTTTGGATTCAAATTAATATATCTGTGATAATTCGTCTAGTAATCTGTTAAGAATCCGTTGCACAATAGGTTTACATACAGGAGAAAAGGTTACGGTGTTACCGGCGGGAAAACATGCTTGCGCAGGACTACCAATGTAGGGAAAAGTATTCTGCATTTTCGGCAAACCAGGTCAATACAGTCCGGGTGAAAAGGGTCAATACTTTTATTTCGATTCATTGTAATGATTATATGTTTTACTTTTGTATTATTTTGTTTTCGGTTTTTGTTGCAGATGAGAAAATATAAAAGAAACACTTACTTTGTGGACCAAGGATGATATACAAAACACAATTAAAGCTTACCATGCAGCGGAATTATTTGGGTTGCCGCATTATTGTCTGCAAAGACGACTGCAGAGTGGAAAAGATTCTCCAGCAAAGCTGAAAGGTGGTCGAACAATATTTAATAAAGGGCAAGAAAAAGAATTATTTTCAAGAATCCTGAGGTTATGCGCACATGGCTTCCCAGATACTGTGAGGGGGGCTGCCTGCGAGTTCGCAGAATACAACAAAATAAAGCATACATTTTCCAGGCGCCAACAAAGGCGAGGGAAATAGATTAGGAAATGAGACACTTAAATTAGTAAAGGAGTTTTGCTATTTGGGGGGCAAAATAACTTATGATGGTCGAAGTAGAGAGGATATAAAATGTAGACTGGCAATGGCAAGGAAAGCGTTTCTGAAGAAGAGAAATTTGTTAACATCGAGTATAGATTTAAGTGTCAGGAAGTGAAACAGGTAAAGAGAGGCTAGAAGGGTTCAGAGAACGAAATCAAAATTTGTCTTTGAGAAAAGCGGAAGGGCTTTCCCTAGCCAGATGCAGTGGTTTGAGTAAAGAAGATGTGGCTGACTTCTTTTCTTTGTTGAGAAAAACTAAGCAGGATCTTGATTTACAGGATAAACTTCAGCTGATTTATAATGCAGATGAATTAGGTTGCCAAATGAACAAGCCCACAAGAAAAGTTTTGCTGAAAAAAAAAAAAAAAAAAAAAAAAAAAAAAAAAAAAAAAAAAAAAAAAAAAAGAGTAAAGCTGTTTGTGCATAGACTTCCGTGAAAAGAGGAGAGCTTGCCATCATCTTAGCTTGTGCTAATGCCGCAGGAAACTTTATCCCTCATATGGCCATATTTAAAGGCAAAAGATTTTTTCTGTGAATTTCGTGACGGTTTCCAAATGGGTTCCTGATAACAATGACCAATTCCGGATGGATTAATGAGGAAACTTTCCTCAAATGTCTGAAACATTTTCTATCACACCGGGTTCCTGGGCACAGCATTTTATTTAGGGATGGTCATGCGTCTCGCAAAAATTTAGAAGCACTCCAGTTTTGCAAAGAAAAGCCACACAACTAACCGTCTGCAGCCATTAGACAGGTCATTTTTTAAGCCCCCAAAATCATTACGACAACGAATGTAAGAACTTCATTCGTAACACAAGAGGAACCAGGAAGGTAGGAAGGTAAACAAGCTCACTTTTGAAAACATTTTTAAGGCTGCATGGATGAGAGCGACAACACGAGCGAAAGCAGAAAATTGATTTCGTTCACTGGTGTATTTCCGTTGAATGAAAACGCGGTGGCTGAACACGAGTTCTTCACGGCTAGTATATTGTCGAGCAAAGAAAACCCACCAAAGGAAATTGAAGTTCTATCTGTGTCTCTTCTCACTAGTCCATTTCATGACAGGCCAAACAACGACACGCCAAAGTCTTCTGTTTCATTCCACGACTTGTTGCCGTCTCCAAAGAAGACTGCGGCAAAATATTCTGCTAGGAGACAGAAAGCACTACTACTTACATCCCCACAAAATATAAATGCAAAGAAAAAAATTAAAGAGGATTGGAAAAGTAAAGAAACATGTCATCCCAGCCCGACAGTTTGAAGAAACACCAGATTAAGAGCATGTAACACTACGCTACTGCGCACGATACTTATTAAAGCCTGTACTATGGTAAGTTGACGGGCTTCACCTTATAAGAAAGGATTTTGGTATATATGTTGACCGCGTGTACCTGAATGGAGGCAAAATCAGACTTTTATCCACTCAGTAACAACAATGATACGTCAAGCAAATCTGAAGTGCAACTACACGTTAGGACGGACAAAAAACAACATCAGATGCTACCAAATTGTTAATAATACGGTCGCCAGCCTAATTAGGCATTAACTGAGTTTCTTCCCAGTACAATTTGAAGTACGTTCATACAAAACAACACGTAACTACACTGCATAATATGGTAAATTTTAGGACCAGAAAATCTACTGAACTAATAATTTCACTTTCTGTACTAATATGGGCAAGCCAAAAATACACAACAATACACTATAATGTTTACTACAAACTTCGTACTGTCTATTGATCTGATTAAAATCGGGCATAGGTTACCCTAAAAATGGCACTTTCGAAACACACATACAATGTCAATTTTGAAAAAGGTAAAACACTAATAAATTTTGATTTTATATTGACTTCAAATCGGTTCAGTACACTTCAGAATTTAAATGAATAGAAAAGAAAAAGGGTGGGGGGGGGGGGGCCTGAAACTGTTATGATCACTGTACTGAAATTTTGGTTATTTAAATCATTAAGCACTCAAGATTTCCAATATATGATTTACTACTCTTTTTGTCTTATTTCTTGCTCATTTAACTACCATTATTTTTATCTCAAATTAATTAAACTTCATTACTAAACCACTTTCAAAATTATCTTCCAACTTTATCAGACCTATATTGTTCGTTTATTATTTCATTAACAACAAATGTTCTTTAAACATCATTCTAAAGTAGATAGGTCTGCCGGTAATTATTATTAACATAAACTCTAAATCTTCATCTCGGGACACTCTGATTGCACAACATGTGGAAAGGACCCTGTCTAGGTTAGTGATGAGGATAATTAAATGACAGGACAGTTCTGGTAAAAGTTACGTTGTTATTGAACAGTCAGGAACAAAAGTAACACTGGTCCACACGAATACAGTACTAAAAGTTTCCACCTGTTCGTATCGATGCGGCGGTTGGCGGGCGGCGAGATGGCGAGGCGCAGAGCACACATACAATCACAGCTATGGCTCTTGATGTATCGGCACTTTACTTCTTCATAGCGTCGCAATATTTTTCCATTTAGTGCCAATGGAATACTGCCATGCTGTATAGACGTCGGAAACGGCACATCCGAGGCTCAATGAAATCACGTTTTCCAGGAGAGCCTCCTCGATCCAGAGCGTGTTTCTCAGACCGATGCCCAACTTCGACTACTACTGCTGAGCCCGTTATGCCGTGCAGCGCCCGTGTGCATTTTCCCGGGCTCGCCTGCCATCCACCTTTTACCGCTCCCCTACAGACAGGGTATTCACCAAAGGTTTTGCATTCTACATATCTTAATACATTGCCTACGTATGGACCAGGCGCACAAGTACAACTTTAACATCTTACAAAAGTTTCAACATTTCTTACATTTCCATTTTGTTATAATATTGCTTGAAATTTGACCTAAATATTAATATTCGCATCGAAAATTGTTTACAGTTTCTTTAACATAATGACATGAAAAGAAAAAAAAGAAATGAAATCAGAACATCGCTTACACTAATTTATCGAAAATCAGAAGAAAAAAATTATTATATGTACAGTTGTTGATGTTACAAACAGACATCTACAGCACGAAGCATCAGGGTCAGGTTCATCAGAGTCCTCGAAAGAAACATGACGATAATGACACATCTTGTGAAATCTGCAATATTAAACAGAGCGTCCAATAACGGCGAAACTTGGTGGCTGGGTTCAGTGTCAAGGCTTTTGGCATGGAACGGGACTATGTGAACTACGTTAGTGCAGTGGGGGAAGACGATAGTTATTTGTGGAAAACTGTGTTGCTATTTTAATCTGACGCATACATTTTTGCACTGATCCTATTCGTCGGATTTATGACCCGAATCGTCTTATTTGAAGAAGGCGAATGTGGTCATGCAGCTCATTCTTCCGATTAATTACGTGAAACTATGAATAATATTTACTTAGAGTTATATATTACAATTTGTAGGCAAAAGGGCATACTTATTAAGTATTTACAATGAATAATTGTTCATATGAAAATATGTCTCATTTATATTTTAATAAATTTTGATCCGATTCAGCCGACCTTACCCTACAAATGCATAAAAATGAGATTGGCCTGAAGTGCAAAATGGCTAAGAAGGAATGGATAGAGGACAAATGTAAAGATTTAAAAGAATATTTTACTAGGGGAAAGATACAGCCTCCTCCTTTTGAGGAAAGAGAAGCAGCTGTATGAATTTCGGGAGTTCAGATGGAAAAAAAAAAATCAGTACTAAGCAAAGAAGGGAAAGCTGAAAGGATTATATAGATGGCCTATACAAGGGAGATGAAATTGAAGACAATAGTTCAGAATTGGAAAAGGATACAGGTAAGATGAGATGGAAGATATGACACTGCTAAAAGAATTTGACAGAGCACTGTAAGACCTAAGTCGAATCAAGGGCATGGGAGTAAACGACATTTAGACGACTTTGAGCAGAGCTGCTGATGGCCTGGGAAGTACTAGCCATGAAAAAACTCTTACATCCAGTGTGCAAGATGTACGGGACAGCCGAAGTATCCTCAGGATTAAATAAGAATGTAGTAATTCCTGAAGTATCTGCGCTATCAGAATAGAAATGTGGAAAACATAAGTCTGAAAACAATTTATTGGACTGACCAAAACGAAACAATAATACAATCCCCAAAATAACAACCTACTCGATCCCAACTGCGGATCGACACAAATACAAAATAACAAATAATAATAGAAAAGACCCAACTCTTCATAGGGAGCTAACATAAACAATACTACAACGTCTAGAGGTTCGTCGACTATACCAAGAGATCGGTCAGCTAGAAGAGACATCTGGCAGTGGCTGCCGGGGCGGCAGATCTGTATCCTTCCGATTGTTGAGTGGAACTGCCGTTTGCCGGCAGTGCGCCACCTTATAAAGCCCCTTGGCGGATGTATCTGCTGGAACTATTTGCGATCACGTTCCTGGCGTATCAAAGTAGTTCCTAGGATAGCTGCGACCTCTGGTGAAGCTGTTCTGCAGGCGCTGTGAACGGGTAGCGGTCCCTGGCGGCCTTTGGTGGAGACCTGGTGTTGCGTTGTGTTGTGGCCGCCGGCAAGTATTTGTTTTGACGACACAGACGACGTAGGTTTTCCTGGTGAATATACTCCCTGTGATGCAGGCATCCTGTGATGGTTGGACGTAAAGTGGGATGCCGATGCAGTAGGTGCTACCAAGTCCGAAGTGGGCAGCCACAGCAGTTCCAATTCCAAAGAAAGCGTTACTGAAAGGTGTGAAAATTACCGAGCTATCTGTTTAATGAGTCATGGTTGTAAACTACTGACACGAACTCCTTACAGAAGAATAGAAAAATTGGTAAAAATCGACCTCGGGGAATACCAGTTTGGATTCCGGAGGAATGTCAGAACACGCGAGGCAATACTGACATGCGACTTATCTTAGAAGATAGATTAAGGAAAGGCAAACCTACATTTACAATATTTGTAGACTTACAGAAAGTTTTCAGCATTGCTGATGAATAGGTATATATTGACAGATGGAAAATGGTTAATAATAGTTGCTTGAATAATTGGAAAAATTGATTGGAAAGAGTAGTTGAAATAAATTTGAAGGTAATTTATGAATCTGTGCGCAATCCAGGGTGAACTTTAACTGATACCAATACCGACAGACCTTCAATATTAATAAATTCAAGATCAGTATTCCTAATTTGCGTTACATACTGATTCACATTAATTCCATTGTGTTTGGTCTTGATTTTGACAATGTCGATGGAGGATCATTCCTTCAGGACATCGTACAACTTCTTGTCTTCTCTGAACCACTTCATGAAGGATCTCGGCGGCGAGTGAAATGATGAACGTCTTATATGTGCGAATAAATTTTGTCTTTCTAATAACTTTTTACAACACTTTTAATGTACGATTCAGATACATATTTGTTTACAATGCTGGTACGACGGCTCCTAGCATACGTCCGCACGCTACCACTTACAGAAACAAACAGGTGAAGGTATAGGAATTAATAAAGAAGAGCGTATTTCTTATTGTGTTTCAAACAGATATGCTGCATTGACTCGCTTGGTTTTAATACTGGTGGCTGTTGTCCTGGCAGAGATACATGCTGAATATAATTGGAGGAATAAAGTCTGTTTGGAAATTGCCCGACAAAAATCAGGCCCTTCCTGAATAAATTACAATATTTTTTTATGTATGTGCCATTCACTACTATTAGATTGCCGAAGTCGTAGCTGTGCCTTCGGAGGCTGGCAAAAATTTGCTTTCGAAAGAAGCAGCACCGTATACCTAGAGAGGAAAGCGAATCGGAAGACAGCGGGGCAACCCATTTGGTTGCCGCCGTTCATATTTCTCCGGCGGCGATGAGAGACGGCGCGGACGGCGTAACGCGCCTGTCATTTGTCGCGGCTGCCAGACCCCGCGCGACAGCTGCCGGTCGGAGGCAAAGTGGAGTTCCGCCCCCTTAGCATGCGAAGAATACGCTATGAGGCGCCTTTCAGCCCTGCCAGCCGCCACGTTCTCCGCATCTCTTTTGGAGTGCTACGGAAAAACTGCTCCAAAGAGAGAGACAGGAACACCTCTTGCTGAGATCTTGGATAACACTGCAGAGAATCGACGATTGGTGCACGGACTGGCAGTTGACGCTAAACGTAAATTAATGTAGCGATCAGGAGAAGAGATCCACTACTGTTCCACTGCACCATCAGTGACTTACCACTGGAAACAGTTACTACTGTAAAATACCCAGGTGGTTACAATTAAAGTGTAGCTGCTCACGGGGTTCCAGTGTTGGCTGTGTTTCTCGTATGGCCCCTAAACTTGATATATATGCTAAAGCGCTAGTGCGGAACCTGTTTACACTGGAAAAAGTAGTTCCAATTTTGGACACCAGGTGCAACTATGGAGCTGCGCTGTGCGTACGACAATACATCATCCAAGCTGTCGTTTGAAAAGTCGTACGGCTTTCGAGAAGAGAGACCGTGCATTGTTAGTGAAACTGTTTTATGAGAACGGCAGCATTTACAGCGCTGCGTTGACACAGTATCGCTGACCGGAAGGTCTAAGCAGCGGTCCGATGTCACTGAATGATATAGAGAAGGTGATAATGAAATTCGAAAACATGGTTGATTTTAGTGTGGCACTTGGAAAAGGAAGAAGTCCTATCCCCATGAAAGCTATTGATGAGGTTGCTGTTGCTGTAAGTTACCGTGCGGCTTGTGACCAGGGTAGTGCTAGTACTCGTGCAGTATCATTAGAACTGTCCATCCGACGGTCAACAAAATGGAAATTTTATCGGTCTGTTTTACAATGAAACCGGTACAAGGTCCAGAGGGTGTAGCAACTGAAACCTCACGATCCGCAGCAAAATTCTGAATCTGGTCTTTGTTTTCTGGCATGGATCAAAGTTGATGACATGTGGCAGGGCAATGTTCTATGGAGTCACGAGGCACGTTTTACACCAGAGACCACAGTTAATACACAGAACTGCCGAATATGGGGTATCGTTATACCGCGTGTTGTGTTCAAAGGGCTATTGCAGTCGCAGTGGACTGTGTGGGTTGTTTCACAAGCACCTTTATTCTCGCTCCGTTCGCTTTTTGAGGAGAATACACTTAGAGGGCATGTCAAGTGTACAGTGACGTCTGCACGCTATCGACACGTCCTTATACAGTGTGTGATTCCTGCTTTGGAAGAGCGCAACTATGTACAAACCATAGTTTTCATGCAATATGGGGCAACACTTCGTCCAATGAAAGATCTGCTTAACGCAGCATTCCACGAACGTGTTATCTCGGAAGGTTTTCCAGATGAGTGGCATGCAAGATCACCTCATCTGAATCATTATGACTTCCCGCTCTGGCGAGATCTAAAAGAACGCGTTTACCAAGGGGTAGATTCAGTCTCTACATGATCTGAAGGCCAGTATACAGGAACAGACTGCTCAGGTTCCACCGGAACTGTTGCGAGCAACTATTGATTACGTCGTTTTACGAATGCAACGTGTCTCTGGTGCTCATACTAAACAGATTGTGTAAGCGTCGGTTAATAATAAAATCAACATTATTCCTGTCTCACTTATTTGACCTTTTCTGCCCCCTTCCCTGTTCCTAATCCATTACGTATGGAAACATTTCTGTAAGTCTTTCTTGCATTCACAGCGGCAGATCTGCACCTGGTGGCCAAAACTGGTTCAAATTTTTTCCACTGTAGACCGGTTCTACAATAACGCATCAGCATATCTACAAGGTTTCGTTGTCATACGATAATTACAGCAGACACTACACCTTTGCGAGTAGCTGCACTTCAATTATAACCATCCGGTACGTGGTAGTAACCATCTGGGGAAACCTGACGTGGAATGAGCAAGTAAAACAAACAGTAGGAAAAGCAAATGCCGGACTGGGATACGTTGAGAGAATCACATGGAAATGTAATTCATCCACGAAAGAAGTGTCTTACAAAACACACTTTCAACCGATTCTTGAGTATTGTTCATCGGTAAGGGCAAGTGGGATTGATAGAAAAGATAGAGAAGAGCCAACGGAGAGCGGTGCGTATCGTCAAGGGATCGTTTACTCGGCGCGAGAGCGTTACGGGGATGTTTATAAAACTGCAGCGACAGACGCAACAAGAGAGGCTTACTGTTTAAGTTTCGGGAGCATTCGTTCCAAGAAGAATCGGACAACATATTACTTCCTCCCAGATATCTCTGCCGAAATGACCGTGACCGATGAGAAAACCAGAGAAATTATATGTAATGTGCAGCTTTACTGATAGACCTTCTTCCCAAGCGGCTTTCATGAACGGAAGAAGGGAGAGAAAGATGGTGGAACCAGAAGTGCCCTCCGTCACACACGGTGAAGTGGCTTGTGGAGTATGGGTGCAGTTGTACACTCATGCTCATAAATTAAGGATAATGCTGATACATGGTGAAACAACGCTCTGGTGGGTGGTTTGCGGGTTTAAATCACCTCGGGGTATGACCATGCGGTGCATTTGACTTGCGGTCGTCGCACGGTGGCGCTGGCAGCAGTCCACATACGCAGAGGTGTTTGGTGCATGTCAGAGTACAGTGCACCGAGTAAGTGTGGAGACGTTTTAAGATGTGCTGATGGTGACTGTGTGTTGAAAATACCTCAAAGAACACATGTTGATGACGTTTATGAGGGGTAGAATACTAGAGCAACTGGAGGCTGGTCAAACACTGCAGGTCGTAGCACGGGCCCTCCGTGTGCCACAAAGTGTGATCTCAAGATTATGGCAACGATTCCAGCTGACAGGAAACCTGTCCAGGTGCTACAGTATGGGGCGTCCACAGTGTACAACACCACAAGTAGACTGATATCTCACCATCAGTGCCCGCAGACGGCCACGGAGTACTGCAGGTAGCCTTACCACAGACACTGGAACGTTGTCTCCAGACACACAGTCTACAGACGACTGAAGAGACATGGTTTATTCTCCCAGAGAGCTGCAAGGTGCACTCACTGACCCCTGGTCACAGGAGAGCCCGTAAAGCCTGGTGTCAAGAACACAGTACATGGACATTGGAACAGTGGTCCCAGGTTATGTTCACGGACGAGTCCAGGTGTAGTCTGAACAGTGATTCTCGCCAGGTTTTCATCTGGCGTGATCCAGGAACCAGATATCAACCTCTTAATGTCCTTGAAAGGGACCTGTATTGAGGTCGTGGTTTGATGGTGTGGGGTGGGATTATGACTGGTGCACCCACACCCCTGCATGTCTTTGACAGAGGAACTGTAGCAGGTCAGGTGTATCGGGACGTCATTTTGCGCCAGTATGTCCGCCTTTTCAGAGGTGTAATGGGTCCCACCTTCCTACTCATGGATGATAGCACACGGCCCCACCGAGCTGCCATCATGGATGAGTACCTTGCAACAGAAGATATCAGGCGAATGGAGTGGCATGCCTGTTCTCCAGACCTAAACCCCATCGAGCACGTCTGGGATGCTCTCGGTAGACGTATCGCTGCACGTTTTCAAACCCCTAGGACACTTCAGGAGCTCCGACAGGCACTGGTGCAAGAATGGGAGGCTATACCACAGCAGTCCTAAACCCCATCGAGCACGTCTGGGATGCTCTCGGTCGACGTATCGCTGCACGTTTTCAAACCCCTACGACACTTCAGGAGCTCCGACAGGCACTGGTGCAAGAATGGGAGGCTATACCACAGCAGTTGATCGACCACCTGATCCAGAAAATGCCAACCCATTGTGCGGCTTGTGTACGTGTGCATGGTGATCATATCCCATACTGATGTCGGGGTACATGTGCAGGAAACAGTGGCGTTTTGTAGCACATGTGTTTCGGGACGGTTTTGTCAACTTATCAGCAATAC
Organism: Schistocerca serialis cubense; assembly: GCF_023864345.2. Classification (NCBI taxonomy): domain Eukaryota; kingdom Metazoa; phylum Arthropoda; class Insecta; order Orthoptera; family Acrididae; genus Schistocerca; species Schistocerca serialis. Next base: position 536,339,061 of record NC_064639.1, on the reverse strand, counting down.
CGTGGACTTCCAGATCTGTGTCGTGTGTGTTCCCTATGTGCCTATGCTATTAGCGCCAGTTTTGTGTAGTGCAGAGATGCATTCCTGGGTTAAGATGAACGTAGTCATCAATAAATGATCTTGTTGTTGAAAGTGGACTCTAGGATTCACTTAGAACGTCATGGGGGTTGATTTAACAATCAAGATTAACAATAACTATATTATTTGGTTATCTGCCCAGCTACAAGCAGTTCGCAAATACGTGATCAAAGTTCATGGAAATACATTTCTGGCCATTAAAACTGTTACACAATGAAGTCGGCATGCAACAAACCTCAAATATGCCATATATGTACTGCCTGCTTGGCTAAGCAAATGGTTATCATTTTAATGCAGCCGCACGACACAGGTACGAATAACGCCACAGGTGTTGCGTCTATAAGGAAATATTATGCGGCGTGTTCCTCTTTCAGAATTCTCATTTGAATGTTGTCAGTTGTGAGGAGATCGTGTAGCAGCACATGTTGGAATTCGGCAGTGGCAGGGTGGTGACTGACTCAGACTTTGGTTCATCGTTCGGCCATGTTGTCGCTCCTAATACTGTCATGCGAATGTGGAAACTATAGGTTTCGAAGAATCGTGCTCAGCATGAAGATAATGAAGTTTCAAATCGACTTCCAACATGAGACTGACAAGATACAACTGGTTTAAATATGTTTCAGTACCTGGAGACCCGTGCGAAACTTTTACACTTTTTAGTTTGAAATAATGATAGCATTTGGAATAAGTGTAGTCGTTGGGTTACGGGTGGTTATGGGGATGAAGAGAATATATCTTTAAAAATGAACCGAAAGATGTGAAACAATAATCATGATTTTATGTTACGCGCTTGTGTATACATTTCCGTGTACAAAATCTTGAACAAAATTCTTTACAGAGCAATACAATACCTTGGTGTAAACGATATTTGACATATGAATGTAATCTTCGCGTACGCCTTGTTTTTAATTTTCTTTGAGCGGTACAAAATTGTTAGTTGATTTAGTTACCCGTGAAAAGGTAGCATAAAATTGCCCGTGAGTAAAGACAGGATTTGGTAAATACAGTTCTGTTCTTTGAAACTTTTGTCCCTGCGACTTGTTTATAGTGATCACAAATGCAATTTTCATTGTCAACTGAAAAGGCATTCTTGAATCAGATAGCGCTAAGTTTATCCGTGGAATTAAAACAGTTTTCTCGGTATTAATCAGCTGAGCATTAATTCTAAACATGGGATCCGTATCAAATATTCGCACTTTTATAGTTGTAAGTAATGTCAGTATTTGGAATAAGTGTAGTCGTTGGCTTAAATGTAGTTGTCGTCTTGGAATGGATATTCGTTTACAAAAGTCAACTTGTACAACGGACAGCGCTAATAGATTACCGCAGTGGTCATAGTTATTATTCATGACACTGCTGTACACAAATAATTAACTTAGTAAGTACTTTAAAACAAATAAAATGGTATTTGTAATAAGATAATATGAAAAGGGAGCCTCTTGCGTGTGAAGCTGGGTATCCATGGTGCTCTTTTACCTATGACAATGTCTCTTTCACGTTAAAATTTTCCACAAATAGTGAGTTTTAGTGCAAAATCGGCATGTGGTATCGGAAGCTGGTTAAAAACTTTTCTAACGTTACCTCCTCATCCCTGTGCGTTTAATATGTGTTGAAAAAAAGAGATATTGACTTGAGAAGTAACATGTATGATTAGCGCATTGTACACTTTTCCTTCTGCATCGTCTTGCAAGTATTCAGTCGATCTTACCTTATTTGATGATGCAGCACTTCCTTTGGATTGGCAGCAGATGTATTCATTCTCAGGAGTGAACTGTTTCAGCACTCGTCCATGAAAAGAATCTAAAGCAGAAGCAAACATTGTATTAGTAACGAATCAATATAAAATCAACACTTAGCAGAGCTTGGTCATTTGTGTAATACTGTCTGTTACCCATGGCTGCACTAACGTTTCAGTAGTTTTGTTACGACGAGTGATTGTGAGTAAGTAAGCTTTTGTATGTGACATAACATCAACTGCCCTCACATGTTTGTCTGTTTGAATAAGCATAGCTTGTGATGTGCACCCACCCCGAACTGCTGTAGTGTATGATGACTGACACTTGCGCTACTGCTGCCCAGTGGTACAAGCGGAGGGGTATGGGCATAATACATTATACATGTAAACATTAATTTGATTTTTTAAACATGGGCTATATTCATTGATGTAAAAAAGATATGTCATTCCTTGCCTCAACCTCTTAGGGGCCAATTTTCTTTTTACTTTCTAAAGTAGCCTGTGTTCTGCCTTAGGGTTGAAGCTACCTCCACACCAAATTTCATGGAAATCGGTTCAATAGTTTAGTCACGAAAACGTAACGGACAGAGTTACCTTTACGTTTAATAATATTGGTATGGAAGTACAGGATAACAAGTTAAGGGTTGTATAAGCATTGAATTCGAGCTGTCACCCATGGCTGCACCCCGCATATCACTAAAATGAAATTAAATGTGCACACGGCTTTATTGGCTGGGAGACACTGTTCTGGGTATTCAGCTGCTTGTTGCAAGTCTTTTCATTTGAGACCAGTTTGCCAACGTGTGCGACTGGAGAAAATCCAACCCAGCCAGGAATCGGACTCGGGACCCCATAGTAGAGAGTCATAAGTACTAACTACAAGACTACGAGATGTTGATATGTATCAATAGTTTTGTTATGATGAGTGGTGGTGATGGTACTAAAACAAATTGTGGAATTTCTAAAGGTATTAAAAAGTATTAACTTGACTAAGAAAGAAAGTAAACAATTTGTAGTTTGGTGCACCACAAATTTTCTAATGCTGAGTGGCTCAAACCTTTTGGGTCAAACTGAAACAGGTGATAGTGGGTCCATTACCGATTATATTCAGATATGGAAAAAATGGTCCGAAGTTCTTTTTTATTATGGACATACACAGCATACACCACACAACAAAATGTAGTTCATAGTAACTGTACAAAGTGAAGACCACCAGTCTCAGTGCATGCATCGCAATGGCACATGAAATTCTGCTGCACTCTCTCATAGATCCCTGGTATCTGTTGCAGCAGGAGATAGGCAGCTTGGATCCTAGCAATCAAGTCTTCATCCATTGGTACAGGAGTTTAATATACCGACGGTTCCGCAGCTCGTGGTCTAGTGGCTAGCGTTGCTGCCTCTGGATCATGGTTCCTTTGAAAGGGCACGGTCGACTTCCTTCTCTGTCCTTCCTTAATCCGATGAGACCGACGACGTCGCTGTCTGGTCTCCTTCCCCAAACAACCCAACCCCCTCTGGATCATTGAGTCTCAGGTTCGATGCCCGACCGGGTTGGGGATTTTTCTCTGCTTGGGGACAGGGTGTATGTGTTGTCCCCATCGCTTCATAATCATCGTTTGTGACAGTGGCTAGATTGTACTGTGTAAAAAATTGGACTGTGTAAAAATTGGGACTTTGTATGAGCGCTGATGACCGCACAGTTGAGCGTCCCACAAACCAAATACCATCACCATATACCAACGGCTTGACGTAACCCCAGAGGAAAAAGTCCAGAGATGTGAGGTCCAGCGATAGCGCTGGCCATGGGGCAGGATCTCCCTGTCTAATCCAACGATGGGGGTACGTGTTGTTCAGGTGCTAGCGGACATTATCATTGACACAAATTTAACATTGCATTGTAAGAGTAAGGATGTCTGCTTAAGAAATTAAATCTGAACCGAATTTTACCTAAACTGCTGTTGAAGATAGTTTGGAAAGGCAATACTTAAATGTTGATGATCTTACTGTGTCCTAAATGTGCTATTAAACTGGCACTAATAAACTTTTGTGACTTACCTCGCGGTAATGAAAATTCGGTACTGCACGAAAATGGTCGGAACTCCTGGTCGTGCGGTAGCGTTCTCGCTTCCCGCGCCCGGGTTCGATTCCCGGCGGGGTCAGGGATTTTCTCTGCCTCGTGATGGCTGGGTGTTGTGTGATGTCCTTAGGTTAGTTAGGTTTAAGTAGTTCTAAGTTCTAGGGGACTAATGACCATAGATTTTAAGTTCCATAGTGCTCAGAGCCATTTGAACCATTTTTTTGCACGAAAATGACGAATGTTTACATGCAGCATACCAGAAAACTAAGTAAAGAAAGGAAAAAGCCTTGCTCAAATGCAATGCAGAGAAAAGCACCTATGCTAAGCACATCATGCTTTGTAATTTGAGCAGCTGTGTTCCTCTAAGTGCAATGTGGCAACACTCGATTACAAAATAAAAGTTTCTTGAGGAAACGATGGTAGATACTGAATTTACTGAATGATGTAGAAGAGGTTAGCATTCAGAAACTGTATTGTGAATTATGAAACTCAGTCATTAACAACTATAACAACCTTCACGAAATTTTTTCTTATTAAAAATATTACTCTGCCATATAAAAGGTTGAAATGATAAAGGTATGGTGAAACTATCATTCTATGTGCGAGGCATGTGAACAGATAATGTTGCTTAATCTCGTCTCGGCACTCAAACTAACTGACCCTAACCAATAAACCAAAATTATGCTAAAATTTGCTTCTTTCAAACTCATCACAAATTAAACATGAGAAATAATGAAACGACAACACTATGTGATTATCTTCACATTGCTGCAGACAACCAAAGATCACATTGTTTGTACTCCGAGCTCTGTGGTGTAACATATCGACTATTGAAGACTTCTGTTTGTTGACATCCAGTGTACAGACATACAGTATGACACATTGAATCAAATGAGAGCTCATGATACTTTCATTGAATACCAAAACTAACCTAGAAACCTTAAAATACATTTTTAAAGTAAAAACTATATAAAGTTGTAATACTGAATTAGTCTCTTACAATGCAAATGCAACTTCAATTTGAGGTGTTACTGGAGCAGAACTGTTAGAAGGTTAATCGAAAACTGACTTGTAGCTTGCAACACTCTTTAATAATATTTGTCGATGGAAGATCCTGTTGATGCCTCGCAGTAATGAAATGGACGTTGATAGTCGACATTGCGATTGCTGAAACGCGTGTTCTGTGGCTTCCTACCCATGGAGGTAAGAAAAGAAGGGAGCTGGCACTACAGACTTACGCTGTACGTTGTTTTGAAGTCAGAGTGGGCGCCCAAAACATTAGCAGGCTACTGTTTACGAGTGCTTGTTGTTCATTATTTCTGTCGTGTGCACGCAACAACTGTTTAAAATATTAAAAATTATAGAGCTTACAAGAGTAACATAGTGTCAGGAAGGCAATTTCGAACGTTTTTCTGTTCTTGAATGCGTGTTTGCTTTAGTAATACGACACATTTGGCCTCGTTAACGTAACTTGTTTCTTGCTGCTATATTTCGGATAACCATAAACAGAAGGAAGTGATGTGAAAAGCCTGTTTTCGTATCCCATTTAATTCTATTTATTATTTTATTAATTTTGTTAATTCTATTTATATCGATAACGAATGAAACTTGAAATTCGCAACCAATGCCTGTTTGCGTATTGGTATTGGACAGCTTCTTGTTCGCTACATTTTCGTCTTTCATCTCGTATGAACAACATTTTTAGAGTTCACGTTTGCAAAAAACTTTACCTACTTGTTCTTTGCTAGCCCATAAACGTGTGAGATCAGGAAAGAAGCAAGGCATGCTATCGTATCTTGTGCATGTCAACAGAATGACTGCTTATTGAAATGTCAAAGAAACAGAACTGTATAGAGGTATACCTCTATACAGAATAGAGTTATTGTTTTATTAGATTCTCAGTGCATAGCCTCACTGTAGTTCATTCATCTTCTCGGTTTGAAATATTACCTATGATACGTCATTCATTGTGTGGCCAATAATAGCAACTTACAACGTAAAAAAACTATACAACTTTTTAATCATCTTCCAGCATTGTGGAATGCTATAAGTGTGATTCATGGGGAATGGTCTCAAACGTTTAAGACCCCTTAAAATGGGTATTTTGCTTTAACATGTATGTGAGCAATTTTTTAGTAATGATAGCCTAACGTGTGTAAGATGTAGGTGTACCTTTCCAATAGTAGCCTATTTGCTTCTTTTCCCCGAACATTTCTCGCCAGTAACTCTGTCAGTTTTTCAGGAATAGCCAAACATAGCATAATTGGAATGTACGTCTACTTTGATAATCTACTTGACTTTACTTTTGAATTTCATTTTGAGATTTTCAAAGTATGTAAGTATATAACATGCTTTGTGATATACCGGTAGCTAAGTACTTAGTTTCATGTTCCATGTATCATTTGCACGATAAATAGTAATGATATAGAGCGAGTCATTATACACTGACATCAATTTTTTGTTGTAAATTTGCGTCCATGCTGATAATTTATTAGTTTTTGGGTTTTTTAGTTAAGGACAGACAGATAGTTGTCAGTAATTCCTACCCATCACCATTTACACATTACAGTAATAGATAATCTTCCGCGGAGTAGGAGGAGTTATCAAAGAGAAACGTTTTCAGTATGGTTTCAAGTTTTACTTTCCTGCGGGTCAGGCATTTTATGTCAATGGGTAAGTAATCAAAACCTGTGGCCTCAGCATTGTGGACCCCTGCTTGTGTTACAGACAATCTTAACATGATGTAGTGAATGTCATTTTGTTTCTTCTGGTACAGTAATTATGTACATCATTGTTCATGCTGAAGCGCAGTGGATTATTTATAACAAACTTCGTGAGGGAATGTCTATGTTGTGAAACGGACAGACTGATACTGACACGCCGATCACAAGGCAGGCACGACGAAAAGAATGTTCACATAAATTTTCGGCCAAAGCCTTCTTCAGAAAGGAAGCACAGCACACATACGCATTCATACAACCATACAAAACTAGCGCACACGTGACTGCTGTCTCCGGCTGTTTTACCCAAAATCTTTTTTTAAAGGGGAGGAATTGTGAACAATGAATAATAATTATCGGCGAGAGGAATTCAGGATATCAGATGCTGCCCCAACAATCAGCGCGGCTATGTATCTGTGTGTTGTGCGGGGCGAGACCGTTGATACAGTGTGACTCGGATGTCGGAGCGTTTGCGATTTGGTAGGGAATGAAAAACACAGGAAAGAAGAGAAAGAATGGACACTGAGTAAAGTAAGGCAAATGACAGAAATAAAACCATTGCAATAAAAGTAAACAGTAAAACAATAATTCACATATACAAAAGAAAATATTTCTTGATACCTCCACTTGCGAATGATGTGTGATTCCACTCAACTTTAGATTACGATAGTATCGATTAGTACACCCGTAAACAACGCAAGGTGGCATTTTTTAAGAAAAAATTACGTCTCCACACATTAAAGCACCCAACAAGCCCGAAACTGGGCACTGACATTCAGATTGACGTAGCAGGTAAGAATCAATTTGGTGAACCATGGGGGTATGAATGTAACGAACTTAATGTATTGGGCTAGTTAAGATGGCGGACGTCGGCTTCAAGTCTGTGACGTAATGACACCTCCCTCCTTTTTTTTAACCTCCATGTTCCTACCTGAGACGACTGCTATAAGATCTCTGGGCCGACGCTCCGTTGTCTCGTTGATCGCTGCCCTCTCACTAATACGGCGACGGATATCTCAAGAATAAGAGTAAATAGAACTGAAAATTAAATAACGCTCGTTGCGTCTGGTCCGAAGTGTCACATTGTCAAAGTACAGTACAAAATAAACTTTCACTGTTTCAAAACGTTACAGGACGGGACTGATCGGGTTAATTTCTTATTATGGGTATTTATTTTCAGGAACAACAGTGGATAACTGGCTGAATACTAACTTTCTTGCGCAGTCTGTCCGTTTATTTGCACATCACTAAATTAAATTATTTAAAAGCTCGGACCTAACACAGATACAGAGGCAATTTTGTGGATACTAGGCCAGGCAGCACACAGTTCGCTGTCCTAAACGACTATAGTCCGTTTCTCTCGTAGTAATCTGTTTCACACGTAGTTTCAACCCAACGTAGCACAAAGTTTCAGTCCAATTACAAATACCACGTAGACAGCTTTCAATAGTTTGTTTGTAATGAGTTGTAGTATAGCTGAATTTTCATAGCTTGCTTACTATTGACTCTAAAGAGATCTGTGGCTCTGATATATTTCGTAAGTCTACTTGGTGTCTTCTATGATGAATCTTGTAGAGCTTCTTTCTTCTGGTCTCCTCCTTCTCTTATCTTCTTCTTCCTTGTGTAACAATTTTCTCTGTCTTACAGCTTCAGCAAGCAAACTTCCCACAAAACTTGTCCTCCTTCTACCACTGATAATCAGTTGTTTCTCAGCAGTTAACGAACTGTTCCACAACTTCATTCCGCATACACTATCGCGACGTTAGCAGACGTCCTCTTCCCTCCTTCAAGTCAACTGATCCTCAACTATCTCTCCGTTCGTAGCGTTATGCACAAATATTATTTTTCCTACCGGGTCGAATTTGCTAAAACTGCAAAGAAATTACATACATACATGGAAATAACATTACACAGTAAAAAACAATACTCATTTTGTTTAAGACATTACATTGCGTCTGTACGTACAAATTCATTACAATTTAACTAAAAAAATTGTAGAATGAAGTAAAAAAAAGCGAAAAGCAAAGTACATACAGTCATCAATAATATATTTATAGTACCCTGAACGATTAGTAATACTAGATGTACATACAACATAGGTCGAATAAGCCCGTTACACAATATCAGCCATATCGACTCCAGGTTCTTCTTCTATTTGGTTATCAAACAGGTCATGCTCCTTGTAGATTTCACCGAAGGCTGTTTTGACTTTTTTATATGATAAGTCAATTATCCCGACTGCCACTTCTTTTTAGATTTCTTTACATTTTTCATGCAGCCATTTCGCCTTGGCTGTGCGAGTGTTCGACTTATTTATAAATGACCTCATTACTGGCCTTCAGCTTCGAGACATCTGTGAACTCCCGACTCGTTTATAATTCTTCTTGTGTCTGTAGAAGAATTCAACTTCTACCAAAACTAGGACTCACCAACTCTGATTTGTAGGAAGGCCTGTGCAAATTTATATAAAAAATAATATAATTAATTAAACAAATTAATTTTTTCGCACTTTTATAATTTTGATTCCTTATAGATTTTTAAGCGAATGCAATGTTTCACTTCTAACTTACATCAATTCCTGTATTCGCTTTGCTGTTGAGATCTACACAAGTTGGTTAAATGGTTCTTCTTCCACCATAATTAGTTCTCGTTCTTGACCATGAGTACAATATTGATTCTTAATCGGACTTCCTCTTCTGATGCAGGCAGCTACAGTGATATGACACTGGGATAATGTGCGGAAGAAAAGAAAACTTTCGTGGTTTTGGACAAAAACGCACTCTCAGACTTCATACTTTCATTAAATTAATATTCAGACAACACATTGTATCACAAGAAATACGTCTTCTTGCCACGAGAACTAAAGATAGAGTCTCTCTAATAATTGTCAAAAAAATTGAAAAAAGTTTCCATCATTTGTCTTTCGCCTTCCGGCGTAGCAAAATACCTCTTTGCCCTCACTTACAGTGGCCGCGCTAGTGTTTACTGTCATTGGTAATAACTTTTGTCGTAGCATGTTGGGGCTTTACCTTATGTACCTATACAACTGCCCCCACACTGTGCGGTGACATGCAATGGAGGCGCACAGTGTTTTGTATACACCCGTACAGATTAAATTAAAATTTTTGGCGAAAGGGTTATAATGACCTTTATTTGTCGGCATATTTTTCTTTGTATTTTGGGTTGGAGATATCAGCTTGTCTTGCTTACACTTTATATTACAGGATATACACAGCTTACATACAGAATGATGCTTCACTAAGTATTTACGTAAGAGCGCTGCGAGAGCGGGTACTTGTCCTTTTGGCAACATTGCCAGTCTCTGTGCACATGCGCACGAAATATGTTTGTTGCCTGTGCTAGAGCCGCTAATACTCCACACATTATTGTGTATGGTCGTTCGCGTTTCCACTCCCGCTTTAGTGTCACTTTCACACTGAGTGCCGTACTATCTGTCGAATAATTTGCTGCGGCGTGGCCTTCCATCGTGAGTGCGGCGCACGTGCGTTTACTCTTCAAGAACCGATGCTGTGGCAGATAACTCACCTTTGATACGGCACGGGAAGGATCTTCTTTGTCGTATACACATTTTCAATGGGGTGAATACTGCACATGAACACCGGACGTCAATGTAAGTGATGCTTGCACAATTGTAGTTTGCAGATTAATATATCAGACGTTGCATAGCATTACATTACCACAATTGATTCGTTGCACTATTGCACACACGTTTGGATACCACCATCTATTTCGTAGTTCACATTGGGGTGAGAATTGTTTTTAGTCCTTAAAGTTTTTTCCTTTTTTGTTAGTTTTTCAAGTTCATTTTTTACATATGGCTCGATATTAACATTTTGACGTAAGAATGCATATTACAATGGCTTTTCTCTAAGGCTGACATTCCACTCATTATTTGTATCAAAAGTAGAAAATACTGAAATACTAAAACATTGCAAAACTCCTTCTTCAATTACAGTTACTGGTTAGCATAATTTGTTTGTTAGCTTCAAAAAAAAAAAAAAAAATTCCTTTGTACACAAATACAAGTAACTTATTTACATTCCATTTCATTGTGTTGTTATATATGCATTTAGTGCATCCACATTTTATTTTCCAGTCATGCATGCATGAGTCTTGAGAGTTTAATATTTTCCTTGGGAGAAAAAGAGAAAAATATTTACATCAGGATTCTACATTACGCATTGCTGGCTTAACTACGCTTTGGCACCGCCTCCTGCGTTGAGGAGGGAGTAAGGAATACTATTCTACTGGTTTATGGATTACTAAGGAAATGCTATTCGTCCTTTCTTAAATCACTTATCAGGAAAATCCTTTTTCGTGGAACCGAAACGTATTAACGACTCATGTACTTTGGACCATTGTGTTGCTTATAATTGTTTATGTGTAGGTTTGTGTTCGTAATGCGAAAGTTTTTGCATTACCTCATGTTTACCTTTTTACGATTATGTGGAAATGCTATCGTTTATATTCACATGTGATGCGATATGAATTGATTAGTTTTATTTGAGGTCACATGCCTTCGTGTTTGTGTGCACTTTGTAGTCAGTAGGTACGGGTAAATGTTTTGTAGTTGCAATGCGACAATGTATTTTCTTATTCTTCATTTGTCTGATGACCAAAATATACACATAGAGATACTAATAAGTAAATCATTTCTTTGAGGTGCGGCCCGTTTTTTCATTTGGTGTCTATAACACCCGTCGTAAATCTCTTCTTCTGCGCCGTATCGATGCACTGGTCGCTGCAATATAAAAAACTTACAACTAACTTAAAAACTAATTCTGTTTCGTAGCTCATATGTCACGCATATACTCAGTCATCACATTTGTTTGCAGACGTTTTTTCATTTTTCATTCTTATTCGTTTATATATTTATTTCCTTGCATTTATATTCCTTTTATTAATTTACTGCAAAGCAAGTTACTTTGACATCTCCTACGGTATCTTATCTTTTTGTTAGCTAACACGTGCTGCATGTTTCTTTGTAATGATTTCTTTTAATTCTAATTACAATGTGTGTATCTTAGTATTGACACAACTTCGCATGTTGATTTAAATATTCTTTCATTCCCTGATAGCAAGTATAGTTGTTACTTGTTATTATTTATTTTGAAATTGGGTTTGATACTTTTGTAGTTTCGCCTTTCTATTTGGATGCGCCGCGAGTTAGCCTGTTGCGCTTGCTTACCTAGTACTGACGTAAGCATGCATTGTTGAGCGCACACAGCTGCGTCGTACGGTGCATTTCGCTTAGTGTGAAGATGTGTCTTTACACTTCCTTCTAGTCAAATGTTTGTCTTTGCTTATAAAATAAGAAAATTACTTAGGTCTACACATATATCATTCAAAATTGCACATAATAAAATTTTTAACTTATAAAACTATGACACTACTTTTTGCTCTGGGATATGGCCCTACGATATCCAGAGAAACCATTTCCAGTGGAGCTTTGGTTAGTATGAGGTGTAGTTTGCTAAACCTTGACATATTGGATGGTTTTGTTCTTTGGTAAATAACACATTTTCTTAATATTTGTGAAACACGTCGTCGTAAATTAGGAAAGTAACAAAGTTTGAAAATCTTGTCTGTATGTTTTGTTACTCTGTAGTGTCCCCATACTTCGTACATGCGTTTGATAAATTCGTCGATATATTCCTCTGGAAGGCAAACACTCCAATGGTTAGAACCTTCGTGCTTCCGGTGAATCAAAACGCCATACCTTATGGTTTTATTCTGGATGATATTTTGTATTACGTTATTCCACCTATTGTCTTGGTGCTGTATCATTCCCATCTGTTTACAAAATTTTTGTAGTCTGATTTTTGTGTATTAATTTGCATCAGTAATGTTCAGATTTCTGAATCGTCTTCAGACAGTTCACTGAAATCGTCTAGTCCTTGTGGTAATCTGGATAGTACATCTGCGATAATATTCTGACTGCATTTATGTATGTTATTTCAAAATTGAACTCCTGCAGGTACAAACACTACCTCGCTAGTCTTCGGTGTAACAGCTTACATGTTAAGAGAAAATATAATGATTGGTGATCACAATAGACCTTAGTGTTTTTACCCCAAAGAAAATACTAGAATTTCTTAAACGCTCAAATTACTGCTAAACTTTCCAGTTCTGATGTGGAATATGATCTTTCTGCCTCTGATAAAGCTCTACTGACAAAGCTGATGACTTTGGGTACTGTTTTTCCTTCTTCTTATTGTATTTGGAACAAACATGCCCCCAGCTCCTGAGACGAAGCATCTGTGCTTAAACAGAAGTCCTTAGACATATCAGGATGACTCAAAATGTTTGCTGATATTAATGCATTTTTAATTTTGGTAAAGTCCTCCTGGCATCTCTCATCCCATAGCCAAGGTTTATTCTTTCTCAACAGGTTAAGTAGGGCATCGCTATTCATAAGCTGTTGTGTTATAAATTAAAAAAAAAGGAGGTTAGTCCGAGATTTGCTTTCAATTTTTTTTGTTCCTTGGGGCAGGGCAGTTACGCATGGCGTCTAGTTTCTTTGGGTCTGGTAATATACCCTGCTTTGATATGATATGTCATAACAATTTTACTTGCTCTTTGCCAAAGTTAGATTTTTTTAAGATTTGCTGTTACTTTGTACTCTGTAAATCTCTGAAATACCTTTTCCATTATACTGATGTGTTCTGCCCAAGCTGATGTGGCTATTAACATATCGTCAACATAAATGGTAACTTTACTGAGCAATTCTGGTCCTAAGACCCTGTCCAAAGCTGATATAAATACGCCTGCACTTATGTTTAAGCCAAAGGGTAGAACTTGAAATTTATATCTCCTGCCATTGCAGACAAATGTTGTGTATTTTCTGATCTCCTCATGTAACTTTATTTGGCAGTAGGATTTTTTAATGTCGAAGGTGCTGAAATATTTGGTATTATGAAATTTTAGCAATTGTTCATCTAAATTATCTGGTTTTGTTCTTATTGGTACTAGGATTTTGTTTATGCCTCTAGTGTCTAAAACTAGTCGTGCTGGTCCATCAGGTACGGTAACTGGTAGTATTGGGCTGCAATATGGTGAAAATGATGGCTGTATGATTCCCCATTCTCACATTCTATTGATTTCCTGCTTAACTGCTTCACGCTTTGCCCACAGTATAGGGTAAGACATACAACAAAATGTTTCATGAGGATAGACATTAAATTTATGTTCATAATCTTTGATTACTCCTGGATTATTATTAAAAATATTTGCATATTTAAAAAATAAGTCAGAAATCTCTTGTCGTTATGTAGCATCTAGAATATTTGATTCGTTCAATTTTTGATCTACTAATTCCTGGTTAACTTCAGTGTCGGTCTCGTGTTCGTTATCACATTTGTTCAACAAATACACTGCAGGATATGAGTACTGTTCAGTGACATGGGGTTCTAGGTTTACTGTGTCATACCTCTTCGGTGTGGTAATCAGGCTGATAGAAAATCTTTGGTTTTTCACAAGAAAATGGCACTTACCATTACCTTTGTCTATTTGCGGTTTGTAGGTTCTAAATGTGTTAATACCTATCAAGCAGTTGACAATAAGTTTGTCTGCTCTAACATTCTGCGTGGTGTCTGTTTGTTCTAGGTCGTGTCTCCCTACCACTTTCGCGCAATGACGCTCTGAGTGTGTTTTTTAGGGAATTGACTTGTTTGAACCTGGGACCTGTTGCTGGTAAGGAGACGCCAGACCACACATGACATGTAGAGTTCATAAGAGTTCAGTGAGACTAGCGATGATATAATCAAATACTTAATGATTTCAGCATCAGCTCCACTGCACTCCCTGTAAAAGAATCTTAATACTAACTAAATTTAGTGGAAGGGGTTCAAGGCTTTCCTATTTTTAGTTAGCTGGTAAAATAATGTCGAAAAAGCAGTTAAGTTTACCATTGGAAATTTTATTCTACTCACAAAACATTGTATATAAATTGCACTATTGATATAAGGAAATATTTTAATACAGGATGATAAAAACCAACTGCGTTCAACAAAAATGTGAACGAATATTCCCCGAATGGGTTTCCAAGTTCTACAATGGATCGAAGGATGACCTATGCCATATCACATCTATAATCTAGGTTTAAGTTAAGTTTCATAAAAGAGAAAACTATCCAAATGATCTACAGTGACCCTCAATTATCTTTAATTACTTATTTAACTTGCCGTAAGTTACAGTGACTGATGTGGCTTCTCAATAATTATATAACAGAAAGATCACCGCGTTTCAGATTTTAACTTAAAGTAGCAAATGTGAATACCATGAGCTTTAAGTGACGATCGACACTAGTATTACGCAAAAAGGGGATGTAACAGATGGGACTTCTGCAGTTCTGAGTGAAGCGTTATATGCTGTTATGCGGCATTGCGTGCGTTCATTACCTTGATGGTGTTTAGGCAGCGTCAGGGGGCGGCAGGCGGCGCAGCTCCACACAGCTCACCATCTCGGAAGCAACTCTCTCCTAACTTCTCCTTACTACAATTTACCGAAGTTGGTTTAAAAAACGTTATCTGGCTGTGTTTTCAACTGACCAATCAGGGTCTCAGTGTTAACCTTAAGCTCCGTGGTAGAGCAATGTTTTTAACGTTTTCAATGTAACAGAGATGCAAAAAAGTCTGATGCTAAAACTTGCAGCTGGTGTGGCCCTTTTAGCATTATCGTAAGATCTATACTGTTCTTCTGAAGGGCTCTATCTTTTAACATGGACTGGGGGGTGGTCCTGGCGGTCAGCCGGATATGTGGGTGTCCGTACCTTACCGTAGGGCCTTCTAGCTTAACATGGTTCTGCTGTCGGCTTCTGTTCTCGTTTCTTCCCTTGGAACTCCGTTTGTTTCACGGTGGGGAGGTATGACATGTGTTTAGGCATTCTTGTGTCGGTCTGTGGTATTCCATTTGCTCACTCATTGATCGTATTACTTTGGTTAATTTAATGTCAGGATTTATTTAGAGCTATGTGACATACTGTCGGATTTGCTTATCATGTCAGGGTTTTCATGGAAGGTGTTGGATTTGACTGACACCTTACATATCACTACCCTTCGAACTTAATTTTTGCACTGAAGTTAGGCAAAGATTGAATCGTAGTCCAAATCAGTCAAAAATTATTCCTTTATCTAAATTTTGTTGCCTACTGTTCAGCCACGTTATTCTGGTTCTATGCTAATTTGTATTACTAATTTATATTTTTATATTCTTCCACATTATTCTCAAAAATATGTTTATATTGACAAGAGAAGAATATTTTTATGCTATTATCATTATTAATTTTTAATTATTTTCTTTCTTTATTGAAGTGTGGAGTTTGTTTAAGAAGTTTGTTATCGAAAGTGAGGAGTCTTTCACATCGATTTTCTTAGAAATATTCTTTTTATAAATGTAGTAATTAAGTAAAATGTATTCCTAACACATTTTCTAAATATCATGTCCAAGTAAAATGTTTTTGTTTCTAGACACTCATTTCAACATTGTTACACTAACAAGTAAGAATTATTTCCAAGAGTTGCTTTGACAAAGAAATATACATACACAAGTATTGAGATATTATCCTAACAAATGGAACAAATGTTAAAAAAAAAAAGGAAAACATCCAACAAGATAATTTTTTATTCTTTATTTTTATAAGGAGAAAATGAGTAAAATATAGTTATTCTTTTACTTTTATGAGGAGAAAATAAGTGGCATATAGTTTTAGTGTTTATTATGTCTTACTTTTGTTCTTTATATACTGTCCATTTCAGAACTAACGACTTATTTTTATCGATAGTCTATTTTTTACTTAAGTCCATAATCAATGACTGTTGTTTTGTAGTTTATTAACAGTCTGGTGTGCTTAATTTATTTAGTTTTTCACACATTTCTTTTGCACAATTCCTACATCACATAATTTGAAACTTCCTGGCAGATTAAAACTGTGTGCCCAACTGAGACTCGAACTCGGGACCTTTGCCTTTCACGGGCAAGTGCTCTACCATCTGAGCTACCAAAGCACGACTCACGCCCGGTACTCACAGCTTTACTTCTGCCAGTATCTCGTCTCCTACCTTCCAAACTTTACAGAAGCTCTCCTGCGAACCTTGGAGAACTAGCACCCCTGAAAGAAAGAATACTGCGCAGACATGGCTTAGCCACAGCCTGGGGGATGTTTCCAGAATGAAATTTTCACTCTGCAGTGGAGTGTGCGCTGATATGAAACTTCCTGGCATATTAAAACTAACCCTATGAATGTTTAAGCATGTGGTTGGCGAATGTTTTTGCATGAAGGTGATGGACTTGAGCAAGATGGATGTGGGCAAGTATTTGATGTACAGCTTCGTTCATCGTTCCTTGTTGGCTTTGCAATGGTGTGTTGCTGTTGTGGAGGTCCCATAATGGAATGGCGCTGTGAGTGCAGAATCTCCTGGCTTACTGGCTTTGTATGCGTGAAAGTCATCGTTATGTGTCGCTGAAAGCGGTCGTTTTTTGTTGTAATACTTCGCAGACAACTAATTTACAATAGGATAGGGATTTGGGAAGGTATGTAGTCTATTCTTCACCCATCTTCTTTCTTGGTCTCAATCTTGCGAATCTTCAACTTCTGTTCTTCCTGCTTTTTCTCTGCTTCTTACTTGATTCTTGGTTCTTCTCTGGGCAGGATATGGGAATATTTATTGATAACTAGTCGCTTTGAAATTCTCCTCTTAGTAACAGTTTGATAAATTGTTTGGACCTGTCAATTCTACTTTGTGGAAGTTTTCTTCAGTTTCGTGCATCAGCGTGCTGTTTAATAGCAGTAGTGTGACTTTTACACATATTTTTTGCCAGTGTGGCTTGCTCAAGGGGTCTTCTTGTTGGGCCATTTTTTGCTCGCTCCACTGAGTCGGGGCGTCCCGGGGTTTACGAGTGGCGAAAGTCCGGTGTTTGCTTGTCTGTCCCTGCACAGGTCCCTTTTAGCAGTAGATTTACTGCCGACTTTGGGTACAAGTGCCCTTTGTTGGTCTCACTGTCCTTTCCTTTCTCTCAACGCTACTGCCTTGTAGGAATCGTGTCTTGCTAATTACGTCCTTTTCTCTCTTGATACTTCTCTCGTTGCAACTTGTGGGTTATTGCATCTGGTTGTTTACTGGAGTTTTTTTTACAATGGTTCTTACAAAAAGTTTTGCTTATAATCATGTAACATATGTCTAGTACCTACATTGTTTTACGTCTTTTTCAAAAGCTTTACAAATTTTGGCGCCCTTTCCATGTTAAAATTCTAAGATATTTTGAGTCTTAACTTCTACAAGAACCCTCAAATTCGTTTTTTATTTTTGTGTAGTGTCGTGGTGTATAGCATTTTAGTATTTCATGCTGTTAGACTATCTACACTTTATCCCTTCACCTTAATCTATGCTACTATTGGTGTTATTTTTGTTTTTGTTTTTATTGGAACTATTTCCTCTCTCTTCATTCTTCTTTCTCCTGACGATATTATCTGCAACATAAACTTGAAATATTTTGCTAATTATTTACCTGTAATAAAATTAATCTTCAAACTTTTTGATATGGCCACATGATGAAGTCCTAAGGTTTTGCCTGTTTTTGGGTTCATTAGTTCCACAGCATTATCATGAGCAATTCGGCTAATTATGACCGGTCCTTTGTATGCAGGTAAAACTTATGTATTTTGTGTTTCTGTTTGCTGGAGAGATGGTGTGTTTTTACAAATACTTTCTGGCCTACTGAGAATGTTCTTTTAATTGCTGTTCTATCTCCTCTTTCTTTTCTTTTAATGGCTGCCTTTCTGATGTTGGTGAGTGCTGTTGCTATGACTTGTTTGTGCTGTCTATGTGGTACAATAGGAAATCTAACATTTTCTCTGGTTATGTTTGGGGGTTCAATATTTTCAAGTACAGTAACTGGAGGTAGTGGTGTAGTGCTATGTGGCATTTTATTTACTACTTCTTGAAAATCTTTAAGGTATATATCCCAAGTGTTGTGTCTTTTGCCTGCATATAATCAGCATAAAGTGCCTATGTCGTTCATAGATCGTTCTGCTAGATTTACGCTAGGTTTATACTTAGATATGTAGATGGGTTTTATTTTGTGTTGTTTTAACGTGTTCTGCCATTGCACTGATTTGTATTGTGGGCCATTATCCGAAATTATTAGTTCCACTTGACCTACTTGTCTGAGAAAATCTTGTCTAAATGCTTTACTTATAGTAAGACCTGTAGCCCGTTTTAATGGTGTCAAATTCTTGTAGTGTTAACATCCATGTGGCTAATCTCCCATGAGTTAGTTTGGCAGATAACAGAAATTCTAATGCTTTGTGGTCAGTGTATACTTTCGTTTTTCTTCCGAATAGGAAGTATCGAAAACGTTGGAAGCCCCATACAATGGCCAATGCTTCCAGCTCCGTGACTGAATAGTTTTTCTCGCTTTTTGTGAGTACACGACTGGCAAATGCAATTGTTCTATATGATCTTAGCCCTGCCTGTTCGTATTCTTGGAATAAAACAGCTCCTAAACCTATTTTCACGCTATCAGTGGCCATACAAAAATTTTGTATTAGACCAGGATGTGCAAAAATCGGTGCTGCTGTTAGTGCGTTTTTCACTTTTAAAAATTCTTCAGTGGCTTGTTGATCCCATTGCCTTCATTTACATTGCCTTCTGCATTTTCAAGCCGTTGATCATTGCTGATTCTTCCGCCTTTTAAGAGAAAGACACTGCACTGAACTTCTGCAGCCTGTGCAAACTTCTGCACATTTTACCACGCTGTTGATAGAGCGAGGGATAATTCTTATACCGACAGTCTTTGGCTGCCGTTTCTGGTGATTTTTATTCAAAATTTAAGTAGTGTCTGGATTCGAACCCAGGACACAGGACGTTTTGATTAGTAGTCAAGAACGTTACCCTTACCTTTTTTTTCTTCATTTTGTTTGTCAGTGTTCACGGTATTTGGTATGGGCGGACGTCACATGACACCCCTTCAAGTTCATCGTTGAATACTTAATGCAGTTTTCGTTTATTAGAGAGAGCAACCAGCCCTCTGTCCGAACACGCTGAGCTACTATGCTGGCTCACCCCTAGACCTTGGGTGAACACGCAGCAGTATTAGACACACATAAAAGTCATAATGTACTGATATCTCTAACTTTATTCTTTATTGAAACTACTGAAAGCAAGCTGCTCATGCAAGGATGCACTTTTTAATCATGGAAGTACTGTAGTGTTAGTTTGTCAGTGATTGGTCGAGATATTCTTTGCATTTCCAAAAGTGGAAGCAAGTATTAACGAAACTGAAAATTATCCACTTTGTGTGGGATTTGTTGAGGGCAACGACTGTACTGAAAATTTGTAAAATAATTTTTCTGCTTCAGTCTCTTTTATTTAGAAATCTTTATTGGCATGGCGTGTTTCTGCAGCACGCTGTAATCATCAGGTGCTTAACAGTGACATGTGTATTAATTTCAAACTATAGTTTCCTTTGGAGTGTGTTGAGGTCTATTGCTGGGTGTGCCAGTGAGGTTACTTACCGAAATTTGTCCTTGTTCAGAAAGAAAAAGACTGAGTTGCTTTAGTCTGCACATTAGGCTTGTTTTGTGTTTAAATAATCTAAGCGACTTTTTTTCCTTCGTTTTTGCTTAATTTATCCATTTTTTTTTATAACACAGAGCACAAGAATAAAGACTACACCATCACTTCACACTTCTATGAACAGTTGTTAGCATTCCATAATTTCTTTACAGTTAAGATAAAATTTATTTCAGTTGCCAATGTAGTGTATATATTTTTATATAAACATATTTATGCCATTACACACATTATACAGTATGATTGTTTAGTAGTTATTAGCTTATTTAGTATCGTCAAGACAATTATTTTTGCTATTATTATGGGGTACGTAGCACTTTTTACCTTTGAGATTATGAATTTATCTATGAATCTTTATAGTAATGAATGTGTAAGGCTTACTCTATTAATATAAAGAGACTTACTTAACATCATAATCTCAAATGTAAATAATGTTGCACATCACCTCATAATAAAGAATTGTCTGAATGATACTGAATAAAACAATAAATACTAAATAACTGCATTGAATAATATGTATCGTGACATAAATATGCCTACTGGTATATAAAAAACTGTACTCTTAGTGTTAGTACTATCTCAGCAACTGAAGTGAACTTACCCGTAGCAGATAAGAATCTTTAGTATGTAAAAACTACACTCCTGGAAATGGAAAAAAGAACACATTGACACCGATGTGTCAGACCCACCATACTTGCTCCGGACACTGCGAGAGGGCTGTACAAGCAATGATCACACGCACGGCACAGCGGACACACCAGGAACCGCGGTGTTGGCCGTCGAATGGCGCTAGCTGCGCAGCATTTGTGCACCGCCGCCGTCAGTGTCAGCCAGTTTGCCGTGGCATACGGAGCTCCATCGCAGTCTTTAACACTGGTAGCATGCCGCGACAGCGTGGACGTGAACCGTATGTGCAGTTGACGGACTTTGAGCGGGGGCGTATAGTGGGCATGCGGGAGGCCGGGTGGATGTACCGCCGAATTGCTCAACACGTGGGGCGTGAGGTCTCCACAGTACATCGATGTTGTCGCCAGTGGTCGGCGGAAGATGCACGTGCCCGTCGACCTGGGACCGGACCGCAGCGATGCACGGATGCACGCCAAGACCAAGACCGTAGGATCCTACGCAGTGCCGTAGGGGACTGCACCGCCACTTCCCAGCAAATTAGGGACACTGTTGCTCCTGGGGTGTCAGCGAGGACCATTCGCAACCGCCTCCATGAAGCTGGGCTACGGTCCCGCACACCGTTAGGCCGTCTTCCGCTCACGCCCCAACATCGTGCAGCCCGCCTCCAGTGGTGTCGCGACAGGCGTGAATGGAGGGACGAATGGAGACGTGTCGTCTTCAGCGATGAGAGTCGCTTCTGCCTTGGTGCCAATGATGGTCGTATGCGTGTTTGGCGCCGTGCAGGTGAGCGCCACAATCAGGACTGCATACGACCGAGGCACACAGGGCCAACACCCGGCATCATGGTGTAGGGAGCGATCTCCTATACTGGCCGTACACCACTGGTGATCGTCGAGGGGACACTGAATAGTGCACGGTACATCCAAATCGTCATTGAACCCATCGTTCTACCATTCCTAGACCGGCAAGGGAACTTGCTGTTCCAACAGGACAATGCACGTCCGCATGTATCCCGTGCCACCCAACGTGCTCTAGAAGGTGTAAGTCAACTACCCTGGTCAGCAAGATCTCCGGATCTGTCCCCCATTGAGCATGTTTGGCACTGGATGAAGCGTCGTCTCACGCGGTCTGCACGTCCAGCACGAACGCTGGTCCAACTGAGGCGCCAGGTGGAAATGGCATGGCAAGCCGTTCCACAGGACTACATCCAGCATCTCTACGATCGTCTCCATGGGAGAATAGCAGCCTGCATTGCTGCGAAAGGTGGATATACACTGTACTAGTGCCGACATTGTGCATGCTCTGTTGCCTGTGTCTATGTGCCTGTGGTTCTGTCAGTGTGATCATGTGATGTATCTGACCCCAGGAATGTGTCAATAAAGTTTCCCCTTCCTGGGACAATGAATTCACGGTGTTCTTATTTCAATTTCCAGGAGTGTATATGTGAAAGTATGAAGTGATTGTGTAGTGTTCATTTGTGTACTACATGTACCAAAAAAGGACATACTCAGCAAAACTGTAAGTATAACATAACTGAGATTATTAAAAAAAATACAAGAAACATACGCTGCATACTAAAATAAAATAAATATTTCTGGATAGGGACAAGATTTTGCACACCCATCAGGGTAGCCGAGAGCGGTAACGCGCAGCTTCCTGGACTCGGGTAGGCACACTGGCCCCAATTCGAATCTGCCCAGCAGATTAACGACGATGTCCAGTGTGCTGGCCAGCCTGGATGTGGTTTTTAGGCGGTTTTCCGCATCCCCCTAGGTGAATACCGGGCTCGTTCCCACGTCCCGCCTCAGTTACACGACTCGCAGACATCTGAAACTCATTCAAACTATTTCACAATTTACACTGGATGCAGACAGCTGGGGTACACTAATTCCAAAAATGGTTCAAATGGCTCTGAGCGTTATGGGAATTAACATCTGTGGTCATCAGTCCACTAGAACTTAGAATTATTTAAACCAAACTAAACTAAGGACATCACACACATCCATGCCCGAGACAGGATTCGAACATGTGACCATAGCGGTCTCGTGGTTCCAGATTGTAGTACCTAGAACCGCACGGCCACTCCGGCCGGCTACACTAATTGCGTCCCGGGGGATATGGGGTGGCGGCAGGAAGGGCATCCGGCCACCCCTTGAATTAACCATGCCAACTCCGTACTTAACCCTGCTGTGGCTGTAGCAAAAGAAAGAAAGAAAGAAAGAACAAGATTTTGCACATAACCTCCCTAGCACACCCAGCGAACAGACTTAACCATTCTGCAGTCCAGTCTATAGTTAAAAATAAATGTACATTTAGCTGATGATGGTGACATATTGCGAAATGCGCTGTGCCAGTAAATATTGGAAAATAAATATACTGAGTCAGAAAAACTGTTTCATAAACATAAAAACGAGAAAAATAAATCTGTTAGATTTTCAGCCTTAAGAATGAAATTGTTCTCGAGAGAAGTGATGGTTCAAAATGGTTCAAATGGCTCTGAGCACTATGGGACTCAACTGCTGAGGTCATCAGTCCCCTAGAACTTAGAACTACTTAAACCTAACTAACCTAAGGACATCAAACACATCCATGCCCAAGGCAGGATTCGAACCTGCGACCGTAGCGGTCTCGCGGTTCCAGACTGTAGCGCCTAGAACGGATCGGTCACTCAGGCTGGCAGAAGTGACGGAGGAGACCATTAACTAGAGATGTGGATAAAGTAAAAGTTCTTTTTCATGTCTCTTACTAGCTAAGTTTTGTTCAGTGTGTGCAACATCAGTGGTCAGTAGCGAGCTATTCTCACAGTATGTCTCAAAACTTGTTTACAACTTCGGACAGGGACAGTGAATAACGACGGCTGCGGTTAGACGAGGACTTCGTGTATTTGGAATTCGTTTGGAACGCTGGACAGGGACGATCTACAACGACGGATGCGATTAGACGGGGTCTTCACTGGACGCCGCGCTGCTCACCCTCGCCGTGGACGACGTTGAAGCAGCGCGGGTAGACGGGCGGCGGCGGCGCGGGCAGCGGCGGCGCACGGACCTCGTCGTGCGGCGGCACGCAGTCCCGGAGCGAGGCGGGCACCACGTGCTCGAAGACGCCCCAGAAGGCGTGGTCGCACTCGCGCAGGAAGCCGGGCGTGGCACCGTCCGGCAGCTCGTGCGGCAGCGCCACGGAGGAGACGCGCACGCGGGCCGCCGCCTCCGGCTCCTGCCGGCCCGAGCGCAGCAGCAGCTGCCGCAGCAGCAGCGCGCCCGCCGGGCACAGAGGGCCCGCGGGCGCCCGCCGCCGGTGGCGCGGCCTGCGCTCGCCCTCCGCCCGCACCGCCGCGGGCTTCTCCTGCATCTGCACACCGACGCAAGACGTCGAACTAACAGTTAACTGAGCCCACCTGGTTGGCCGTGCGGTCCAATGCACGGCTTTCCGGACTGGGAAGGAGCGGCTGGTCCCCAGTACGAATCCGCCCGGCGGATTTGTGTCGAGGTCCGGTGAACCGGCCAGTTTGTGGATGGTTTTTAGGCGGTTTTCCATCTGCCTCGGCGAAAGCGGGCTGGTTCCCCTTATTCCGCCTCAGTTACACTATATCGGCGATTGCTGCGCAAACAAGTTCTCCACGTATGCATATATCACCATTACTGTACCGCATAAACATAGGGGTTACACTCGTCTGGTGTGACATTCCCTGGGGGGGTCCACCGGGGGCCGAACCGCACAATAATCTTGGGTTCGGTGTGGGGTGGTGGAGGGCTGAAGGGGACCTCGGTAGACATCGTGGGGTTGTGGACCACTGCGGCTGCAGCAGGGACAGAGCCTCTCCGTCGTTTCTAGGTCCCCGGTTAATGTACAATACAATACATACAACAGTTAATTGAGACTCACAATGGATTTGCCTCAGATTCCAACGAAATTATCTTCAGTTCTGAAACTTACCAGCAGGTTAAATCTGTGTGCTGGACCGAGACTGGAAACGGGATCTTTTCCTTTCTCGGGCAAGTGTTCTACCGATTGAGCTATCCAAACACGACTCACGAGCCGTCCTCACAGCTATATTTCCGCCAGTACCTCGTCTGCTACCTTCCAAACTTCACAGAGGCTCTCCTAAAAAACTGGCAAGACTATCACTCCTGGAAGAAAGGATATTGCGGAGACATGGCTTGACCAAACCCTGGGGTATGTTTCCAGAATGAATTGTTCACTCTGCAGTGGAGTGTGCGCTGGTATGAATATCCTTTCTTCCAGGAGTTTTGCAAAAGACCTTCTGTGATGTTTGCAAGGTGGGAGACCACGTACTGGCAGAAATAAAGATGTGAGGAGGGGCTGCGAGTTGTGCTTGGAAAACTCAATCGGTGGGGCACTTGAACACGAAAGATAAAGGTCCTGATTTAGAGTTTCGATCCGGCACACAGTTTTAACGCGCCAGGAAGTTTTATGTCAGTGCGCAATCCACTGCAGAGTGGAAGTTTCGTCTGCAATTTTGTTTTAATGTGATCAATTTCGATGCTTCTGGCCTCATCTTCGGACGTACTTGTTCACACAGAAGAGTTACAATAATCCAGTGCATGTATAATACATTCCATTATTTATTGCCTTTGTGTAAGCAGTTTATCTGACCTCTTTCGGGCCGGCCGCGATGGCCGAGCGCTTCTAGCCGCTTTAGTCCGGAACCGCGCGACTGCTACGGTCGCAGGTTCGAATTCTCCCTCGGGCATGGATGTGTGTGATGTCCTTAGGCTAGTTAGGTTTAAGTAGTTGTAAGTTCTAGGGGACTGATGACCTCAGATGTTAAGTCCCATAGTGCTCAGAGCCATTTGAACCATTTGGACCTCTTTCGGCAGTGAGATTAATTCATGATTTGAACTTGTTCAATCATAAGGTCTGTTTTGTACCAAACAATAGATACACAAAAGAACTACGAGAAGCTGCTACAGGCATCTGTCCATCCTCCTCACTCCATCGCTCTTTTCATCTCTCCTTCCTCTTTCACTGTCCATCTTCATTGGCTCTCACTATCCTTCTCTACTCCCCTTTCCCACACTTGTCTCTGCTCAGCATTGCCCATCCACACATGTAGCTCCTGCAAAACAGATCAATGAAGCAGGCTGATACAAGTCCCATGAATCTCCTGTTGTACAGAGCAGCCTACACATCAGAAGCTGGAACATTCTATGGGCTGCCTTTATGTATGGTATACAATGGAGACCAATACTATTCCAACACTCCATGCCTGTTGTGCAGGGCAGCTAACACATTGGGGGCTGGAAAACAGTTTTTTTGCTTTTGATGGGTAGGCTACCTTGGAAAGCAGATTGATATGGCATGCAGTACTACTCATGGACAAAAAAATCTGTCGCGCACGACAGCCTGTAAAACAGGCTGAAAATACACGTTTTTCCTATCTTCAGTCCTGCAGGAACCAGGAGGCTATAAACAGCACAGTGCTGACACTCACGAAGTATCCTGTTTGAGTGCCAAATTTGCTTAAAGTCGATTCACAGATTTGGGAGGAGATCACAGACATACATGTATACATATGTACATGCTGCTATATATATATATATATATATATATATATATATATATATATATATATATATATATATATATATATATATATACACACACACTGCTGGCCACCGTAAATGCAACACCAAGAAAGACAAGAGGTAGCACAACAAAATTTATTTTGTAGATAACATGTTGACCGAGTATCAAATGATTACGTTTACAGACGTCTGTGACATGTGGTTCCTGCCAGAATCAGTAGCCAGAGTAGCCGCCATTGTTGGAGATCACCGCTGCCACACGTCTCGGCATTGAGTCAAAGAGACGTTGGATGTGTTCCTGGGGTACAGCAGCCCAAGCAGCTTCCACACGTTGCCAAAGATCATCTGCTGTGGCAGCTGGGGATGTAATCTGGGTCACTCGTTGAGCAACCATGGACCACATGTTTTCTATCGGCGAAAGATCCGGAGAGCGAACCGGCCAGGGAAGCAATTCAATCTGGTTATTGACGAAGAACCTTTGGACAATGCGTGCCACGTGTGGTCGCGCATTATCCTGTTGAAATATGGCTGTGGCCGAGCCCTGAAGGTAAGGAAGGACAACTGGCTCCAGCACCTCGGATATGTAGCGCCGGCTATTTAAAGTACCAGCAATGTGTACTAGAGGCGTGCGAGAGTAATATCCAATACCGCCCCATACCATAATACCCAGTGCAAGACTAGTGTGGCGGTGCATAATGCAGCTGTCCAGCATCCTCTCTCCACGGTGTCTCCACACTCGAATCCGACCATCGTGGTGCTGCAGACAGAAGCGTGTCTCATCAGTAAAGACAACGTCATTTCATTCTGCCGTCCACATCCGTCTGTCATCACACCATTGGCGACGGAGACGTCTGTGGTTCTGCGTCAATGGTAGACGAAGCAATGGACGTCTTGCGGACAGACCACTCTGCTGTAAACGGCGTCGAATGGTACGCGCAGACCCTGGATGATGCGTTACAGACGCAATGTGCTGTGCTATGGTTCGGGATGTCACTGAGCGATCCGTCACTGCCATGCGCACAATTTGCCTATCAGCACGTGCAGTGGTGCACCGAGGTGAATGCGATCGACCACGTCAGTCCGTCGTACCCTCCTGCATCCAATGGTCACATACCCGCAATACAGTTGTTTGGTTTCGTCCAACACGACTAGCGATTTCTCTGTATGATAATCCGCAATCTCGGTAAGCCACTATCCTTCCTCTGCCGAACTCGGATACTTGATCAAAAGATGTTCGCTGTTGTCTACGAGGCATAACTGATCGTCTTGTGAAACAACCACAAGGTAAACACACGTGCCGAACGTACACTCGTCGAAATCGCCAAGCGTTAAATGGCGCTATGAGGTGGCGCCACAGGCGCGCGTGATGTGCGTCTGCGCTGAAATTCTAATCAGTTGCATATCTCATCGCTGCAAACCCATGGTGTAAATTTCACTTGATTCGGATGCTTCCTTCAGGGTGTTGCATTTACGGTGGCCAGCAGTGTATATATATATATATATATATATATATATATATATATATATATATATATACTCCTGGAAATGGAAAAAAGAACACATTGACACCGGTGTGTCAGACCCACCATACTTGCTCCGGACAATGCGAGAGGGCTGTACAAGCAATGATCACACGCACGGCACAGCGGACACACCAGGAACCGCGGTGTTGGCCGTCGAATGGCGCTAGCTGCGCAGCATTTGTGCACCGCCGCCGTCAGTGTCAGCCAGTTTTCCGTGGCATACGGAGCTCCATCGCAGTCTTCAACACTGGTAGCATGCCGCGACAGCGTGGACGTGAACCGTATGTGCAGTTGACGGACTTTGAGCGAGGGCGTATAGTGGGCATGCGGGAGGCCGGGTGGACGTACCGCCGAATTGCTCAACACGTGGGGCGTGAGGTCTCCACAGTACATCGATGTTGTCGCCAGTGGTCGGCGGAAGGTGCACGTGCCCGTCGACCTGGGACCAGACCGCAGCGACGCACGGATGCACGCCAAGACCGTAGGATCCTACGCAGTGCCGTAGGGGACCGCACCGCCACTTCCCAGCAAATTAGGGACACTGTTGCTCCTGGGGTATCGGCGAGGACCATTCGCAACCGTCTCCATGACGCTGGGCTACGGTCCCGCACACCGTTAGGCCGTCTTCCGCTCACGCCCCAATATCGTGCAGCCCGCCTCCAGTGGTGTCACGACAGGCGTGAATGGAGGGACTAATGGAGACGTGTCGTCTTCAGCGATGAGAGTCGCTTCTGCCTTGGTGCCAATGATGGTCGTATGCGTGTTTGGCACCGTGCAGGTGAGCGCCACAATCAGGACTGCATACGACCGAGGCACACAGGGCCAACACCCGGCATCATGGTGTGGGGAGCGATATCCTACACTGGCCGTACACCACTGGTGATCGTCGAGGGGACACTGAATAGTGCACGGTACATCCAAACCGTCATCGAACCCATCGTTCTACCATTCCTAGACCGGCAAGGGAACTTGCTGTTCCAACAGGACAATGCACGTCCGCATGTATCCCGTGCCACCCAACGTGCTCTAGAAGGTGTAAGTCAACTACCCTGGCCAGCAAGATCTCCGGATCTGTCCCCCATTGAGCATGTTTGGGACTGGATGAAGCGTCGTCTCACGCGGTCTGCACGTCCAGCACGAACGCTGGTCCAACTGAGGCGCCAGGTGTAAATGGCATGGCAAGCCGTTCCACAGGACTACATCCAGCATCTCTACGATCGTCTCCATGGGAGAATAGCAGCCTGCATTGCTGCGAAAGGTAGATATACACTGTACTAGTGCCGACATTGTGCATGCTCTGTTGCCTGTGTCTATGTGCCTGTGGCTCTGTCAGTGTGATCATGTGATGTATCTGACCCCAGGAATGTGTCAATAAAGTTTCCCCTTCCTGGGACAATGAATTCACGGTGTTCTTATTTCAATTTCCAGGAGTGTATATATATATATATATATATATATATATATATATATATATAATGTGTGTGTGTGTGTGTGTGTGTGTGTGTGTGTGTGTGTGTGTGTGTGTGTGTGTGTGTGTGTGTGTGTGTGTGTGTGAGTGTAAAGGGTGTCCGTAATAAAATTTCCAGTTTTGGAAGTTGGAAATTTGTGGTAAGGTCTTATGGGAGTAGTAAGTCAAGAGAAGTGCCACCCCACTTTCCATTTTTGCCAGATATATCCAAGATAGTGGTGTGTAGTCTTGGCAACAGCACATGACGTCATCCAAGATGGCGGATTTTGGCGGGAAGTTTGAATTTTGGCGGGAAGATAGGTCAATTGGGCTACCTCCACTAACCTAACCCTCCAGAAAAAAATTGGTGAGAAATTCAAATTCCAGTAGGATAATGTGTCACACCATGGAAGTGGTGGGAAAATAGACCAATTGGCCTACGTCCACTGACTTAACCTCCAACCCCCTAGAAAATGGCGGCAAGTTCAAATTCCAGCAGGATAATGCACCAAACCGCTCTTATCTCTACTAAGCAAAGAAAATCGCAGAAAAATAGCTCACTTGGCCTACCTCCACTAACCTAAGTCACTCAACCACCACCTCTTCCTACGAACTGGCACCAACTTTTAATTTTTGCCATAAACAAAATTCAATTCCCATATGTCTACTACTAAGCTAACAAAATGGCTCGAAATAAAAGACAATTTACTAACCTCAGTCACCAGACTGCCACCACCTCCTAAGGATATGTGGGAAAAGGACTTGGATGTAATACTTTATTTAAACAATTCCATGCATGTGTGTTCACCACAAGGTCAGGACTCCAACTGACTTAGTACACATCGCCACAACCAGAGGGCGCTCTCATCTGCGATGTAATCTAAGATGGCGACACCCAGTGTATTCACCACAAGGTCTGGTCAACTGACTTAGTACACAGTGCCACCGCTAGAGGACGTCACCGTGATGTCATCCAAGACGGCGACTGTGACGTCAATCAAGATGGCTGCACCCCGTGTATCTGCCACGTGGTGTAAGGTTGTACACTTGGCCTACCTCCACTAACCTAACCCCCTCCCCAGTAAAAATGGCGCGAAGTTCAAATTCCAGCACGATAATGGCGGGAAAACCGGACTTGTCTTTATTATTATTTAAACAATATCATGCATGTGTGTTCGCCATGAGTTCCGGATTCCAACTGGCTTAGTTCACATTCTCGTCAGCAGAGGGTGCCACCCGTACGTCATAACAAGACACATGTACCGTTATTCAAGATGACGGCACCCACTGTGTCCACCACCACGACATCCAGAGTCTACCTCATATCGCCTGCACCAGAGGATGCTACCGTGACATCCACTTTCTCTCGTGCCACCTCACTGGCCCTCGACCATCTGACCGCTCACATCACAACCTTAGGTCGGTTGGTGCCAAAGTTGTTTGCTGGACAGTGGGATCTGCCCTGACATCACACAATCGCCGGTCCACCACGTGGCTTGCTCGACAAAGAACGCTCTCGCTAAATTAACTGACACAAGATCGTCTGCTCTCTCCCGGGACCCCAGGAGACCAGAGTTAGCGTTCGACTGTCGATCTGCCGCATGTTACATCCGGATCAGTGTTGAAATGTGGATCCGCAATATGCCACACACAGGATAGGGTTTGGAGGTGGATCCGTCATGTGCAAAGTACGAAGCGTTGTTGGGATGCAGATCCACAATCTAACACATCCCAGTTAGCGTTCAGGTGTGGATCTGCCACGGACTATATATATGGAGCTATGTTCGGAAATGGATCCACCACACACCATATCTACGATAGGGTTTGAGGGTCGACCAACCACGCGTTACGTCCGGACATGTATTCTATGTTCGAAGTTTGGTCCACCAGCCGATGGGACTGGATCCTGAGAGCTGTCCATGAGGTGTGCATATACAGAGACATACAGAAAGCAGAGGAAATGCTCTCCGAATGTGGAGGTGACTGGCTACATATTACATGTCCCGATCAATGCATTTGGGCTAGGTGGTGCCATCTGTGCTACATTTACAATCAATTTTAGAACACAGAACGAGATGTTATGTCATGATCGCATATATAGATCTGATCTCAAATCGATAGAATTGCAAAAAGTGACCAGGGAACAGGTATATATCAACCGAATATAGAGCCTAATACGGTAAACTTGAGGAAGTACTTTGCTATCTTTCGGTTCACACCAAACATCTTGGATGACGTCATCGCCGCCATCTTAGATACATATGGCAACAATGGAATGTGGGGTAGCACCCCCCCTTGTCCTACAACTTATGGGTCGAAACTGCTGTGGTCATCTGTCCATAAGCCTACACACTACTTAATCTAACTTAAACTAACTTATGCTATGAACAACACACACATCCATGCCCAAGGCAGGACTCAAACCTCCAACTGGGGGAGCAGCACAGACCGTGAGAAGGTGCCTTCAGATCACATGGCTACCCCGTCTGGCAGTTCGAGTTTCAAAACTCTGTAGAAAGAGAATCTCTGTTCAAAAAATTTGAACAGTGTATTACTCACGCAGGGGGAACTGTCATGGGGCACAAACATATTTAACGAAAATTTAACCCGTAGACGTCTTAAGATAAATGGGGTCAGCTACAAATGACAGATGAATCACAATACGACATCTATGGTTTAAGTTGCACAACCTCTCGGTTGGCGCCTATCAGTCTGTACAGCAGCCACCAGATGGAGCTCACAATCCCAGACCTCATCCTGCTTCTGCACCACTTCTTCCAGCATTTCGTGTTTGTCCATCAATAGTGTTGCCAGCCAATAAGGAACACTGTCAATTGCAGACTACATGCTTATGCTTTGTACTTGTGACCTGCAATTTCTTCCACTGCCCGGCACAAAACAAGACAGTCAATACCAGCAGTTACACTCCTGGAAATTGAAATAAGAACACCGTGAATTCATTGTCCCAGGAAGGGGAAACTTTATTGACACATTCCTGGGGTCAGATACATCACATGATCACACTGACAGAACCACAGGCACATAGACACAGGCAACAGAGCATGCACAATGTCGGCACTAGTACAGTGTATATCTACCTTTCGCAGCAATGCAGGCTGCTATTCTCCCATGGAGACGATCGTAGAGATGCTGGATGTAGTCCTGTGGAACGGCTTGCCATACCATTTACACCTGGCGCCTCAGTTGGACCAGCGTTCGTGCTGGACGTGCAGACCGCGTGAGACGACGCTTCATCCAGTCCCAAACATGCTCAATGGGGGACAGATCCGGAGATCTTGCTGGCCAGGGTAGTTGACTTACACCTTCTAGAGCACGTTGGGTGGCACGGGATACATGCGGACGTGCATTGTCCTGTTGGAACAGCAAGTTCCCTTGCCGGTCTAGGAATGGTAGAACGATGGGTTCGATGACGGTTTGGATGTACCGTGCACTATTCAGTGTCCCCTCGACGATCACCAGTGGTGTACGGCCAGTGTAGGAGATCGCTCCCCACACCATGATGCCGGGTGTTGGCCCTGTGTGCCTCGGTCGTATGCAGTCCTGATTGTGGCGCTCACCTGCACGGCGCCAAACACGCATACGACCATCATTGGCACCAAGGCAGAAGCGACTCTCATCGCTGAAGACGACACGTCTCCATTCGTCCCTCCATTCACGCCTGTCGCGACCCCACTGGAGGCGGGCTGCACGATGTTGGGGCGTGAGCGGAAGACGGCCTAACGGTGTGCGGGACCGTAGCCCAGCTTCATGGAGACGGTTGCGAATGGTCCTCGCCGATACCCCAGGAGCAACAGTGTCCCTAATTTGCTGGGAAGTGGCGGTGCGGTCCCCTACGGCACTGCGTAGGATCCTACGGTCTTGGCGTGCATCCGTGCGTCGCTGCGGTCCGGTCCCAGGTCGACGGGCACGTGCACCTTCCGCCGACCACTGGCGACAACATCGATGTACTGTGGAGACCTCACGCCCCACGTGTTGAGCAATTCGGCGGTACGTCCACCCGGCCTCCCGCATGCCCACTATACGTCCTAGCTCAAAGTCCGTCAACTGCACATACGGTTCACGTCCACGCTGTCGCGGTATGCTACCAGTGTTAAAGACTGCGATGGAGCTCCGTATGCCACGGCAAACTGGCTAACACTGACGGCGGCGGTGCACAAATGCTGCGCAGCTAGCGCCATTCGACGGCCAACACCGCGGTTCTTGGTGTGTCCGCTGTGCCGTGCGTGTGATCATTGCTTGTACAGCCCTCTCGCAGTGTCCGGAGCAAGTATGGTGGATCTGACACACCGGTGTCAATGTGTTCTTGTTTCCATTTCCAGGAGTGTAGATTGTTTAGTGCACTGCCTGCAGTCACCTCAGTCCCGTACTCTGAACACTATTTTTGGGCTTAGCAGCTGCTATTTACGGAGAACGTGGACTAACAGTGCCTGCGTAATTATATTCAATTATAGTGTCAAGGTCACAAACTCCATGAAAGAGCAAAGTTATTTATATATCACTGTATCAGATTTAAGACATACCAAGATTAAGTACTATATTGCAACGTACTCTTAATAAATGTTAATCGTTATTTCTTGTTGTTTTTCCACCTTTGTGTTACAGTGCGTCCTGTCAGACATGTGTTTAACAATTAATCATAGCACGCAAGATGCACCAGTTAAAGAACAATAGCAGGGAGTGACGACACTGTGTAATGTATGATTCCCTGGCTGCCCTTGTGTGCTAGCCCTGTTTCTGTAATAGCCACCTCTGCCAGTTTCTGGGCTACAGGTAGAAGGATGTTTCTGTTTGGCCTGAAAATTATGGCTGGTGTTTCCCTAATCTTCCTAAGTGGATGGCGGTCGCAGCCCAGAATGGCCGGTGTTTCCGACATTCTTTGCAGAGGAAATTCTAAAGATCCTGCCAGAAAGCAGTGCCTTACAGAAGCTCTATACACCATCCGTCCAAAAGTTCCAAGACTGATTTTATTCTTGACATATAGGTGGCGTCAGAGCAGTAAGTTCGGTGCCTTGTGTAGTATCAACTATAAATAATAATATGCATTCAACCTGTCACTTGTGAATAGGCAATGTTAATGTGGTGGGCAAGTGGCCGTACTGTGTCCCCGTCGTTGTGCCACAAATTGTAATGGAGCAACATCTCTAAGTCAGATCTTTAAAACATTATCCAGAATGTTTTGAAGAAGGAAAAAACTATGTGCAAAGTTTATCCAGCGCATCTTGACTCCCGAATAAATTCAAGGATGCATGGACGGCTGTCGCAACTTGATTGAAATTCAAAACTTGGACAAATCTATTCTATAAAAATCTTCACGGGTGAGGGGTTGGCGTTATCAATCCGATACTACCACAAAGCGACAGAGTGCAGAAATGCACATGAAGGTTCAACGACATAACCGACGTTTAAGCCAATGAGACACTAGAGTTGAAGAACACGTCAAACAAAGAGTCTTCTGAGTGTTTCACATGGTGGTTCATCTGTATAGGAGATCGCAGATAGGACTCTAGTACGACCTGTTCTTGAGAACTGCTCGAATATTTGGGATCCGCACCAGGTCAGATTAAAGGAAGATATCGAAGCAAAGCAGTGGTGGGATGCTATGTTCATTACCAGTAGATTCGTACAACATGCAAGTATCACGAAGATGCTTTCTGGAACTCAAAAGGTTTTCCCTGGAGGGAAGGCGACGTTCTTTTCGAGGAATACTACGGAGAAAATTTAGAGAACCGGCACTGAGGCTGACTGCAGAACGATTCTGCTGCCGCCAACATATATTTCGCGTAAGGACCACGACGATAAGATACGAGAAATTAGGGCTCATACGGAGACCTAAAGACAGTCGTTTTTCCCACTCTCTAATTGCGAGTGGAACACGAAGGGAAATGATGATAGCGCCCACATGAAAGTAGGCATCTTTAGTTTATATCACAGTCCTACAGGATTACATTTAGTGATAATTTCAGATATTAGCAAAAATTCGAGAAAAATATTAGATACCTCTATTTTTCGTCTAGAATATGATGGTGTACTTACCACAAGAAAACTCTTGCCAGCTGCTACGAAAAAAATAAATAGAAACTAACAAACGTTACGAGAAATCTTGAAGAAAAATATTTTTTTCTTCAACCTGTGGAAAAAAAGGACGACTGTCATGTTTAGACTGAAAATAATATATGAACATTTTCAGAGGTTATACACGCATGTGATACATATTTTGTCACGAAAATAAAATACTGTGAGAGGAGTGAAACTGTTCAATATGAGTAACGAAAAATTTTGTCCCTGATGATTTTGCATTCTGTTGGACCTTGTAGAAAGTTCCAGCGAAAAAGTTGTTAGGAAAATGCACTAGATTAATTCAGACTGGTGTTTGAATAAATATGTATTGATATGCTCGGCGTTTCATGCTGCCCAAAAACTGGAACGAACATTCGAAGTGAGTTGTAAGATCGCTTAGAAATTGTAGGTGAGTCTGGTGAAAACATTGCCAAAATTACGTTTGTCACAGGCCGGGGGAATAACATTGTTAAGTCTCTTGACATATATAGAACGTCTTCTATTCTTGGCTCATAGTGTAAACACGGTCTTGTAATATATTCTGGGCAAACAGCTTAAATAAATAAATAAACAAATAAATAAACCCGAAAAACGCAGAGAAGGAAATAAAAGACAAATATAATTCACCATTTTCTGGAGATTAATGAACCAAAATGAATTTGTATTATGCGGGGCCTCGTCTTGTGATACTTGGGTAAAAAGAATCTTTTGATGAACTCCCGATGCCTGCTCATAAAACTACATGAGAGCGTACAAAATAAAGTGCTACGTAGCATAGCACAGCTGGTAAACCAGCAGGCAACCAAGATTATTTTAGTCTACTTGGGTTGGGCATAGCTGCATGGCTACCAGGCAAGCATGGGCAGGTCAAAAGCGGAATGTGTACACCATGAAAGCTCCGAGGCACGGTCGAAAGGAAGGTTTCAGATGGAGTGTGACACAAACACTTTCACTTTAAATGTTCTTTAATTAAAGGGGTAAACTAAATTCCAACACCATCAGAGATTCTCAATATACGTAAATTGGACATCATTGTATAAATATTTCTTGTCTATGACAACTTGAAACCGTAATTTTATATACATTTTTTACTTGAATATTAAGACATTAATCAATCTCACGACCAGAAGAGGCAAGTGAGATTGTTAACACAATATCAGTTAGAAATGCAATGTATTGTGCATGCACTGGTTTACTGTAACTCTCTAATCCGCGCATACCAAGGGGGAGAAGGGAGATTCTTTATGCCACATTTTGAAAATATTGTAATCTGGTCGGTGGTTTATATTTTAAAATTATGATAAAATAATTAATTATTTTTAATGAAGTTTTTTACCAGATTCCATAATTGTTTTAAATTTTTCAGTTTAACTTACTCAAAAAAATTAAGTCTTACAAGCAAACATCACCAGCTTAACCTCATATTTTAAGGAGATAAAAGCATACTAGTAAGATATCAGCCCCAGCAATCGATCCCGCACGAAAATCTGAACCGTAATTGGTGTAGTACCTTGTGAATGTACAGATTTTTAAATTTCGCGCGCCCTGCTTTTTTGCCACTCGCTCCTCACCACTGCAGCCACTTACTGTCCCAGTGCGTATTCCCGTACTGTACAATGGAGTGAGTAAGAGGTTCGTGTTCACAACATCGGCGAACCGATAGTGCTTTGTTCTTGTGCCGAAGTGCGCGGCTTCCAGCCTCAAACTGGTGCCAGAGATCTCTTCGCCTTGAACACTTTTATGTTGCAATTCAGAATTGCAGTGCAAATTAACGAAATGTGTGAGTGTGTCACTAAATAAGTAGCGTAGTGCTACTTAATCATAAACGTCGCTGTTGTGCATTACTTTCTTTGGACTGAAAAGCTGACACTGCCAAATTGAGTAAGCTGTGTCGTTCTTCAACGAGATTGACATGATTAAATTGTAAATAGGAAATCATAAACCCCACTTCATAAGAATTCTACAGTTGCTTAGGTTTATTCATTCTGATTTTGAAACATAGTATTCGAATATACATATGAGTGTGTTTCACATATTACGGCCTCTTTTCGCGTAAAATAATGAAACGTGTTCTCGAGCATGATTTCAAAACGCGTTACTCAGACGTGTTCACCTTTCTCCCTAATCTTCCCCCGCCTTCAAGGTCCCGCGATTAGGAGGGTGCTCGTTGTCACTCCGCTGTACCGTCCTTGGCGCTAGGACACTAGGCGGTTGCAGCGGGGCCGAGCGAGTGACAAACGACAGATGCGCGCGAAATTTAAAAAGCTGTACAATCAGCAGGTCATAACTGCATATTGTCAGCATTATGGCCCAAATATTAGTGCAGGATCGAATGCTAGGGGCTGTTATTTTAGGGAAGTGTGCCTTTTTCTCCTTAAAATACGAGGTCAAATTGGCGGTGTTTCCCTGTGAGTATGAGATGTGAGCTCTCACAGTGAATAGGAAATGTCATGTTCAATATTTCACGTTCACGAGTCAACTTACATATCAATATCTTTTTTTAAAAAGTATGTTGTGAGTAAAAGTCAACAACTATTTACGAAATTTCCCCTCCCCAACTTCCCCCGACTCTCTTCGTACATCTTTATTTATACCATAATGGGCAGGCATGTTCTTCACCAGCTGAGAAACAGAGTCCCATAGCAGAATGACGGACCAGCTGAGGTCTGACACCCCAGTTACTACCAATAAGTACCAAACGAGGTGGCGTAGTGGTTAGCACACTAGATTCGCATTCGGGAGGACAACAGTTCAAACCCGCGTCCAGCCATCCCAGTTTGGGTTTCCCGTGATTTCCCTAAATCGTTTCAGGCAAAGGCCGGGATGGTTCCTTCGAAAGAGCACGCCCGACCTCCTTCCCCGTCCTTCCCTAATCCAATCGGATCGATGACCTCGCTGTTTGATCCACTCCCCCAAATCAATCAACGAACCAATAATCATACAGAAGATGTTGTCTTGGACTGACACCTTATGTTTGGTATTATGGTAGTGCCACCAATAAGTGAGTGTTTGTCTAACACTCTAACGTAACTCGAAGGCATATGGATGTAACGCAGTGTTCTGACGTGATGCATTCCCGGATTCCTTTCAGTTTTCTTCCTGCCTGTCTGTTTCGTAGGTGGAAAGCACAGACCTGAGTTTTGTGTGGATTTGACGTCCTGTGGTTCTTAAATAGTACTCAGGAAACGTATCCAGAGCTACTATGAGCAACTGTTCGGCCTTTACAAAATTATCAGACCGCCATATCAAAACCAGGCCACCTTCCTAACCGCAGTTGTAACCCTTTCCCTTCAGATCACCAAAGTTAGGCACTGTCGGGCTTGGTAGCAGTTGAATCTGCCGAGCACTGTTGGGAAGCGGGGTGCACTCAATCCTTGTGAGGCCAATTGAGTAGCTACTTGATTGAGAAGTAGAGAAGTAGCGGCTTCGGTCATGAAAGCTGACAACGGCCGGGAGAGTGGTGCGCAGACCACATGACCCTCCATTTCCGCAACCAGTGACGCCTCCAGCTGAGGGTAGGGAGCGTATCAGGCAGAGCAAACGTCTGCCTGAGCACAGTTAAAAGGGGACAGGCCAACAAAATGTGGACCACCGTCAAAGACGACCCGCATCGACATATAGGCGGGTCCTCACGGCGCAGTAAATAGCTGTGCGTCATCCGGGTGTGGCCAATGCGGAGCCGACAAAGGACAACTGACTCCCTGCGAGTGGCTCGGATGGATGACCGCCACACATTCGTCGTCTCCTTGATAGCACGGAGTTTGTTTGGTGTGGTTAGGTTGCGCCATTCAGTGTCCCAAATCGCGAAAACTTCGCGGCGGAAGACTGCTCGCAAGTCGGTCTCTGGGGGGCCAATGTCTAGAGATGGGTTACTGGTCGCCTATTTGGCCAGGCTGTCAACATGTTCATTGCCCGGTATCCCAACATGGCCTGGGGTCCAAATGAAGGTCACTGAGCGTCCGCTCCTGTAGAGGGCATAAAGAGACTCCTGGATTAACAATACCAAAGGATGCCTAGGGAAGCACTGGTCGAGGGCTTGCAGGCTGCTTAAGGACTCACTACAAATGACGTAGGACTCACCAGAGCAGGAGCGGATATGTTCAAGAGCGCGATAGATGGCAACCAGCTGTGCAGTGAATACGCTGCAGCCAACCAGCAAGGAGCATTGTCCTGTATGGGCAATGTGAGGGTAAGCAAAGCGAACAAGACCGTCGACCAGTGAGCCATCAGTGTAGGTGATGTCTGAGCCCCCAAACTCGCCAAGAACAGAGAGAAAATTCCGGCGGAGGACCTCAGGTTGGACTGAGCCTTTGGGGCCAAGCAATAGGTCCAGCCGAAGCTGCGGCCGAGGTACTGAGCATGGAGGGTGTAATGGTTCTTTATTTACGTGACCATTACGGCACTCCAACCCCAGTTCTCGATACCAGTAATATCGTACTACTTTTCTCCGAAGTAACAGACATATTTTTGTGAAAATATTCACATTTGGTTTTATTAATGTATAGGTAATCCGATGTACCGATATATTACAGTGATATGGTTCTTGTGTGTATTCATTTCTGTGAGACTGTCATAATCTTTGACTTACTTGTAACCTTTTTGGCGCGAATGCGCACAGAGCAGTCTCTGTTTCATTTTGCAGAAGTTAAGCTGTTATTTCGCTTTGTAAAAGAACAGTCAAGTCTTGTGTTTGGTTAAAGTGGAAGTTAAATATATGAAGATTGATACAAAACTGTTTTCTTGATGATGCGACAATTAAGAAGTATATGTGAATTTACAAGAAGTTTAATAAAAATGTGGATCGCGAACACCAAGTCAAAAATTATTTCTACCATACCATTGTTCTGATCTGGGATTGTTTGATCATTAAGAATTTCCTGAAAAACGCATTTGTTAGGTCTTAAAATATTGCTAAAATATAGATCGGGACCTTCTAGCAGTCAAAGTGGAATCACCCTAGAATCAACAAAATGAGTCATAACAACTTCGACGAAATCTACGTGGGAATCCATTCAAGATAAGTGCCAAAATTAATGACTTTTTTTACAGTGACTTCATTATTTCCATTCTGACGATACCATCCACAGTCAATAACGTTGTTGTTGCCCGATAAAGCGAACATATGCTGCGTGAGCAACTTTATTAATCTGATTTCTAACCTACTTTGCAAGTGGTGGTATTGCTAGAAAGGGTACGGAAACGAGTCTGCAGGAAAGGTGGTAGGGAGGAAGCGTCAAGGTCATGAAGAAGTGACCGGACACGGACAGCGAAGGGATTCCTAATTCTGGGCCGCCGTTGCGGGAGATGGACCGCCGTGTTGGGGAAAAGAAGAGGGTAATTTGGGTGGCGAGGTGAACTACGGATGTGTGCGGTGTAATTTGCGAGCAATAGTTGCCGCCGGAGTCGCAATGGAGGAACGCCCGCTTCTACAAGGAGGCTGTTCATGGGGCTAGATCTAAAGGCTGAATGTCGAAGAGCGCTTGTGACAATATACTTCCTCGGGGTTTCTCCAACGGCTATGTCTCCTTTTGAAATCCAGAAGCAACTGCATTCGAGAAACTGATTCACAGCAATCGCCAGTATTTGCAGACGTTCGCACGAGCGGATACCTGTCGTCGAGGAAGTGAACGATTGGTAAAACATTCCGCCCATTGTTTACAGAGCCTTGGTGACTACGTTGAAAAATAGGGTTGTGTATCTCTGTCACTCTGAAGAGTAGAGCAGAGCAGCTTTCGGTATTGCACACTGAGCCCCGCAGACGCAGGAGGCAGCAGGCTGCAGAGAGCACGCACCAGCGTCGGCGCGACGTCTGGGCGCGGCGGTTTGGGCCAGCGCGGCTGCGGCGTGGCGAAGTCCGGCACGCAGTAGTAGAGGTGGGCGCGCCGGTCCATCGGCGTCTGCGCCAGCCGGTGGCGGCCCTCGGCGTCTCGCCACACCCGCACGTCCAGCCGCGACTCGGACAGCGTGCCGGCCAGCAGCAGCCGCTGCAGCGTCTGCACACACCGACCAGCCGTCACCTCTCACCAGCAGGGTACACTCGCCACGGGCCGCCTCTCCTTCAGGCGCGGGCGGTTGGGGAAGTAGGGAACAGTGGAAGAATGAACCTAGATACTTCTTGGGCCCAACATGGACTCGGGACAGCGGCTGGTCAAACAGTATGTACAACAAAGACCAAGCAACAGCCGTATTTCATTCAGTTTACTTTTCTTCAAGCTACCAGTTTCGGCACTTCACTGGTGCCATCTTCAGAAACCTGTGCGTTAGAAAATATACAAGTATACAACGAATGAGATTTTCACTCTGCAACGGAGTATGCGCTGATATGAAACTTTCTGGCAGATTAAAACTGTGTGCCGGACCGAGACTCGAACTCGGGACCTGTGCCTTTCGCGGGCAAGTGCTCTACCAACTGAGCTACCCAAGCACGACTCACGCCCCGTCCTCACAGCTTTGCTTCTGCCAGTACCTCGTCTCCTACCTACCAAACTGCGAAAAGCTCTCCTGCGGAAAGGCAAAGGTCTGGAGTTGAGTCTCGGTCCTGCACACAGTTTTAATCTGCCAGAAAGTTGCATATCAGCGCACACTCCGCTGCAGAGTGAAAATCTCATTCTGGAAACACCCCCCAGGCTGTGGCTAAGCCATGTCTGCGCAACATCCTTTCTTTCAGGAGTGCTAGTTCTGCAAGTTTCGCAGGAGAGCTTCTGTTAAGTTTGGAAGGTAGGAGACGAGGTACTGGCAGAACTAAAGCTGTGTGGACGGGGCGTGAGTCGTGCTTGGGTAGCTCAGTTGGTAGAGCACTTGCCCTCGAAAGGCAAAGGTCGCGAGATCGAGTCTCGGTCAGGCACACAGTTTTAATCTGCCAGAAAGTTTCAAGTATACAACGTAATGTATGTCTGATGTATAACACAAGATACGAGGGTTGTCCAGAAAGTAAGTTACGATCGGTAGCGCAATGGAAACCACTGGGAAATCTGGTAAAACTTTGCACAGATGTGTTCGGCAGCATCTCTAGCATGCCCGTCGATCGTGTCGCGTCGCTCTTTTCGGTTCTGAGTGAACAGTGTGCACGTAAAGATGCGTAGGGAATAGTGTCTCCCGCCAAGTATGAGAGCCTGGTTAGAGATTTCGCCTGTGTCATGCAGCCACATAACACAACTGTCGAGCAGTTCCTTCTTCATGTTAATTCTCGGCCGCACACTGCAGGGGCAATGAAGACGCTCCTGCAGCGTTTCCTATGAGAAGTGTTTGATCATCCACGATACAGTCCGTAATTGGCTCACAAGAACCGCTACCGCTGGCTATGAAGACAAAAATTTTCCACAGACAACGAGCTGCAGACCAGTGCAGATAACTGGCCGAAAGCACAGGCGGCTTCTTTCTGTGACGAGGATATTGGAATGTTGCTACAACACTACGACAAAACTCGAAGTTGAAGCGGCGACTATGAAGAGAAGTAGGTGGAAGATGTACTCAATTGTTGCAAATAAAATGTTTCTTGTTTTCACTGTGGTGTCCAGTTCACGACCGATTGGAACTTACTTTCTGGACAACACTCGTAATAATACAGATACAAAGTGAGACCGGTGGAGGTCGCTAACTATACAAAATGGGATATATAGAGTTAAATGTGCACACAAACCCCACTAAAACAGGACATGTTAACATACTAGTTGGCATCCATAAACTAACACATTACACATAAAATACATCCAACTGAAACTACAAAAAAATGTGATATGTGACATAACCAATCACATGAATGAAAAGATCTTACACCGCAACACACGGTAGTACAGGGTCTTTTTTTATACACTGAATGTAAGATACATTCAAGTCATGGTTAAAAGCAAACCTAATTCTAAGAAGTTGTTTTCTGGCTAGACGTTCTTTTCGTACTCAATAACTTTCCTTTGCATTCTCACATACGTAGGTCCTTTAGGTACCTTTATGGTCCTGTATTAGTATTAATATACTTTGCACACTTCTGTTGGTTCTTATATACGTCTCCAACGCATCCCCCCCCCCCCCCCCCCCACCACATCCCCCTATCCTTTTCCTTCCCCACATCTCGATTCTGTTAAGTACATATCACGTATCTTAAGTTTTTATTGGATCCATTTTCTTCATTGTTTCCACAAAACATGTCATTTGCAATCCACTTTGTTTTTTCAAAAGAGACATGGTA
Source organism: Schistocerca serialis cubense (assembly GCF_023864345.2). Lineage (NCBI taxonomy): Eukaryota > Metazoa > Arthropoda > Insecta > Orthoptera > Acrididae > Schistocerca > Schistocerca serialis. The sequence continues at coordinate 536,295,453 of NC_064639.1, read as the reverse complement.
ATCACACAATCATATTACAACATTGTAACAATGTGTTTTAAGTGATTTCCCTCTCTGGCTGATATAATGTGTGGAGCTACTCGTTAACTCACTCTTAGTAGTTGTCACCCAGTTAGTTCAAATTACTCGATGTTAAGGTATGCTTAGCAAGTAACTATTGGTCTGGTACAGAAGTGTACGCCATTCAGGTTTACGAATGCTTCCACACTAGTTCATTGTATTCCGTCTCTCACATAATACGATAAAGACTATTGGCTTTGCCACTGAATATGTCTCTTTAGTAGTATGACTACTATTTCAGTTATTTTCATGAGTGGCGTGTAATGCACGGGTGATAGGTAACTATCACCACGATGTACTTCATAAGCTGTAACTTTACTTTCTATTTTATATAAAGGAGGACGGTTTTATTTTTAGAATTAGGATTGTTTTTACTTGTATGACTTGAACGTGTCTCCCATTGTGCATTTTTTTAAAGTACGCCGCTATTATTATGCGTTCTGATTTAAGATCATTTCACGCATTTTATTGGTTATGTTACATCTCATATTTTTTTGGAGTTTCTGTTCGATGTCTTTTATGTGTTGATGCCATCCAGTATGTCAGCATGTTCTGTTAGAGTGAGGTTTGTGTACACATTTAACACTTTATATCCCTTTATTTTAAATTTTGTTTAGTTAGAGACCTTTACCGGTCTTGCTTTGCATCTTTATTATATCTCGTGTTGTACGCCAGATATATACTACATTGTTTACTTGTTGATGTTATGATGTTCGAGGGCCTGAGGATGGCACCAGTGCATTCCCGAAACTGGTAGCGTAATGAAAAATAAATAAGAACTGATTGAAATATTGCTGTTGTTTTGTTTTTGTTCTACATACTGAACCAAGATACTATTCAAGAGACATAGTCTGGTTTACTGAAAGGTCAAAAACAGACGAAAGTGCTGGGGCTGGAGTACATAGGGTACAGCCTAGAGTAGAGAAAGCAGTCTCTCTAGGGAAGTTGGTCACAGCATTCCAGGTGCAGATTTTTGCTGTCAGAGTGTGCCTGTAGGAGAATCTACGTAGGTGCTACGAGGATCGTAGCATTTACATTCATTCGGACAGCCAAGTAGCTATGAAATATCTACCAGCCCATTCAACGATATCACAAATCGATGCACAATGCCACGAATCCCTTGTGAGACTAGCGGAAAGCAACAGGGTAACCCTTCCGATGGTCGCTGGTAATCCTTCCGATGGTCGCTGGCCACTCAGGAATTTGTGGTAATGAGCAAGCTGATAGGTTGTCTAGGACAGGGCAACCACTCCATTTTGTTGGACTGGACCCTGTGTTAACTATCGCTAAGGCGATGGCAAAATCGAAACTGCATAGCAGGAGCAGCGGGCACCACACAGGCTATTGAAATACTATAAAAAATAAAATTAAAAAAAAACGTGGTAAGCTAATGTTGCAAAAACCATGTTTTAAGAAAAGTTGTTGCGGCCCTCGGGTGCTGTCCGGCATTGTCATGTCGAAGGAGAGGGTGCTCCGTGTGTGGACGAACTCTTCGAATTCGAAACTCAATTACAGCACGGACCAAAATACTTATTTTACATACCGTCATGTTACAAGCTACAGTTGGCAGCCCTCTAGCTGCACGGGGCTGCAAATCCACACACTCTCTCTCTATTCGTTTAGTCGGTTCCGACTCTTTGTGACCCCATGAACCAAATCACGCCACTTTTTCCTGTCTTGCACTTTCTCCCGTAGATCTTCCAGATTGGAACACATTGCTTCTGTGATGCCATCGATCCATCTCATCCTCTGACTTTCTTTTCTTCTAGTGCCTTCAATCTTCCCCAGCATTAATGTTTTTTCCAGCGAGGCATGCCTTCGCATTGTGTGTCCAAAGTAGGTCAGCTTTCGTTTTAACATTAGACCTTCCAGGGAGAAATATGGTTTTATTTGCTCCAATATTGATCTGTTGGTTCTCTTTGCAATCCATGGAACTGTAAGAAGTTTCCTCCAACACCGCAATTCGAAGGAGCCAATTCTTCGCCTTTCAGCCTTTCTAATGGTCCAGGTCTCACATCCATACATCACAACTGGAAAGACCATAGCCCTCACAATCCGGGTCTTTGTTGCTAGTGTTATATCTCTGGACCGTATAATCTTGTCAAGGTTTGACATCGCCTGTCTACCGAGCAACAGGTGTCTCCGGATTTCAGGGCTGCAGTCGCCATCAGCAGAGATCTGGGAACCGAGATAACTGAGTGTAGTCACTTCCTCCACGGTTTCTCCTGCTATATCCCACGAATTGGTAGGTGTAGTTGCCATAATTTTCGTTTTCTTCACATTCAGCCTAAGACTGGCGTTTTCTCTTTCGTCTTTCACCTTCAGCAAGAGTGTTCGCAATTCTTCTTCACTTTCTACCAACAGGATCGTATCATCCACGTACATGAGGTTGTTTACATTTATTTCAGCTATTTTAATTCCTGTTTCTCCTTCATCTAGCCTCGCATTCCTCATAACATGTTCTGCATACAGATTGAATAAGTACGGTGACAGTATGCAAACTTGCCGGACCCCTTTCTGAATCTTTATCCATTTCGTTGTTCCATAGCAAATACACTACTGGCCATTAAAATTGCTACACCAAGAAGAAATGCAGATGATAAACGGGTATTCATTGGACAAATATATTGTATTAGAACTGACGTGATTACATTTTCACTCAATTTGGGTTCATAGATCCTGAGAAATCAGGCCGTAATAACGGCCATGATAAGCCTGGGCATTGAGTCAAACAGAGCTTGGATGGCGTGTACAGGTACAGCTGCCCATGCAGCTTCAACACGATGTCACAGTTCATCAAGAGTAGTGACTGGCGTATTGTGACGAGCCAGTTGCTCGGCCACCATTTTCAATTGGTGAGAGATCTGGAGAATGTGCTGGCCAGGGCAGCAGTCGAACATTTTCTGTTTCCAGAAAGGCCCGTACAGGACCTGCAACATACAGTCGTGCATTATCCTGCTGAAATGTAGGGTTTCGCAGGGATCAAATGAAGGGTAGAGCCAAGGGTCGTAACACATCTGAAATGTAACGTCCATTGTTCAAAGTGCCGTCAATGCGAACAAGAGGTGACCGAGACGTGTAACCAATGGCACCCCATACCATCACGCCGGGTCATACGCCAGTATGGCGCTGACGAATACATCCTTCCAATGTGCGTTCACCGCAATGTCGCCAAACACGGATGCGACCATCATGGTGATGTAAACAGAACCTGGATTCATCCGAAAATTGACATTTTGCTATTCGTGCACCCAGGTTCGTAGTTGAGTACACCATCGCAGGCGCTCCTGTCTGTGATGCAGCGTCAAGGGTAACCGCAGCCACGGTCTCCGAGCTGATAGTCCATGCTGCTGCAAACGTCGTCGAACTGTTCGTGCAGATGGTTGTTGTCTTGCAAACGTCCCCATCTGTTGACTCAGGGATCGATACGTGGCTGCACGATCCGTTACAGCCATGCGGATAAGATGCCTGTCATCTAGAGTGCTAGTGATACGAGGCCGTTGGGGTCCAGCACGGCGTTCCGTATTACCCTCCTGAACCCACCGATTCCATATTCTGCTAACAGTTATTGGTTCTCGACCAACGCGAGCAGCAATGTCGCGATACAATATACCTCAATCTCGATAGGCTAGAATCCGACCTTTGTCAAAGTCGGAAACGTGATGGTACACATTTCTCTTCCTTACACGAGGCATGACAACAACGTTTCACCAGGCAACGCCGGTCAACTGCTGTTTGTGTATGAGAAATCGTTTGGAAACTTTCCTCATGTCAGCACGTTGTAGGTGTCGCCACCGGCGCCAACCTTGTGTGAATGCCCTGAAAAGCTAATCATTTGCATATCACAGCAGCTTCTTCCTGTCGGTTAAATTTCGCGTCTGTAGCACGTCATCTTCGTGGTGTAGCAATTTTAATGGCCAGTAGTGTAGTTCGCTGTCGTTGTGTCTTTTACTTTCATCGACAGTAACTAGTCAGCACACTAAATCATTCAGTTCTCTCGGAAAGCGTGATACCTTTGCTAAGATGTTCGCTGTCGCGTTTGATTTTGATCTACATGCAACAAATACAGCTCCAGGTTTGCACAAGGCTTTCTCATAATTAATTCTCCATGTAAAATTCACTATTCACATTCTTGTGACACCCCTATATAGCCAGAAATAACACACACACTTAACAACAGATCGTATTTTGCCACATGATGCATTTTCTCGGTGTTTTCTTCTGCGGTAGCAGTTCTGGGACCTTCATCACTTGGGTTGCCTTCCATAGAGCACCTGTGTACTTATTAATAGTTACAAGTGAGGGAGCAGACGATTTATAAACTTTTACCGATTATGGCGTTACGTTAACACAGTCATTCCCTTTGAATGACAGTACACAGTATGACTACTTTTAAAAAGCCAAATGAACAAAATTACTACGTAGATAAATTGTAGACAAGATATACGTTATTGTGCAATACGTACCAGTATAATAAAAACAATATTTCATTGATGTCATGCCATTGACGGTGCCAGGTAGAGAACTTTTCACAGTACCCTTGGAGTTTCGAGTCTCCTATCTTTACAATATTTTTTTACAGTCCAAGTAAATGAAGTGCGGAATAACAGCTTACTTTTTTTTCCATCTCTCGACTTACCGTTATGGACTTGTCGGTCATCTTATTGCCGTACATGTACAGGGTTTCCAGCTTTACGGATTTCTTGATGGTATTCAAAATGTCCACCATTCCCGCGTCAGAAATCTTGTTGAAGCTTATGTCGAGCATCTTCAGGCGCGACGACGGCATTGTGAAACTGAGGCTCCTGAAATGATAGAAGTAAGATATTTTTTGACACAACGGTTAAATCAGAAGATTCGTATTCGGAAGAAGTACTGTTCAATTAAATTCTTCTGTGAGTTCACGAAATCAGTTCGGAGAAAATCGCTGTAGTTTCTTTAAAACGATCGCTGCCGATTCACCACCCCTACAATAAATTGTAAATTGGGTACTGGCGTCTACTTCTCTTTATGCTACATCTAAAGAGTTCTTTACAATTGAAATTACTTCAGATAAACAATCTTTATGATGTGGCATTTGTGATTGGTTATAATGTGTTGTGGCGTAGCAAGACGGCCACGCCACTCGGAAGTAGCCGAAAGGCACGCGCTTAAACTCACGCAGGCTGGCGTGAGGTCTGAAACAGGATACGTAATGAATGCTATAAAGAAAAGTACGTAGCTGCTGGAATACTTAACTTTAATCCACATTTGTAGAACATCGCTCTTGATGACACATGTTATAACTACAATATATATAGCAAAGGATGATGGTGCCTTGCTAGGTCGTAGCCATTAACTTAGCTGAAGGCTATTCTAACTATCTTCTCTGCAAATAAGCGAGGCTTCGTCAGTGTTGCATCGCTAGTTAAGTCGTCCGTACAACTGGGGCGAGTGCTAGTAAGTCTCTCGAGACCTGCCGTGTGGTGGCGCTCGGTCTGCGATCACTGACAGTGGCGACACGCGGGTCCGACATGTACTAATGGACCGCGGCCGATTTAAAGCTACCACCTAGCAAGTGTGGTGTCTGGCGGTGACACCACATAGTGATTCATTACCAGTCCTACAATTAGAATGTAATGTTTAATATTTTAGCTTGTTTATCAGCTGTAAACTACGTTTAGGTTCACTGCGGTTTCTGAAAACTGCAAATATAGGACGAAAAAACAAATATATATGAACTTTCAGGGCATCGAAAGCACATTTGAACCTGAATACAGGAAGTTGAAGGATGAAAGTCAGTCGATTGAGACGGATCTCATCTTACGATCTTTTTCGAAAAAGTCTAAACTCATTAGGTAAGGAAATTGTTCACCTACATCTTAAAAATGGATATGTCTTATGGTATGATTGCTAGATATCTGCTAGGGATTCATCCAGCTGAATCGGAGAAGCTATGTAATTGCACCCATTAGGTATATTTCCTTTGCGAAGCTTAGGGTGTTTTATCTTAAGTGGGACTGTTTAATGTAGGTGACTGTGATCAGTGCGTGTGGAGTGTATTGTCTTCATCGCCGTCGTCGTCGCCGTTGCCGTTGCCGTCGTCGTCGTCGTTATTGTTGTTGTTGTTGTTGATGATGATGATGATGATGAAACTGAAAGGGATAAGAGAGGACGGAATCCACTGTCGACACGTAGCCTACTTCTCTAAAACAGCAAGGGCGGGGGGCGGGGGGTGGATGGTGGAGGTGATGGTGTTGGGGATGCGATAACTTAATACCCCAGTGGAACGGACCGATCACGATCAACAGAACCCATTCGTCATTTGATAAAAGACCGCAGTTTCTGCATGTAGGAGATATGTGTCCAGCTACTCCTGTTGGATCATGTCTCGCACATCTGGCAGATTGGGTGGATCCTGTCTCTGAAGTTAGGCTTGTTGTTCCACATGTTCGCAGCAATGTAATAAAAATCCACGAAATTAGCTGGTCAGTTCACACATGTGACTGTTCCAGGATATTTATCAGCCAAGCAGCTACAATTTTAGCCCAGTGGAAGAAAGAATTGTCGTCTTGAAAGGTAGGGCTGCTTATGTTGGGGTCATGGTTATCATGGCGAGGAGGCAGCAGTTGTTGAGCTGCTTGACGTAGCCGTCATGGTTCAAAGTACTTTGCACTTCAATAAAATGACAGATCCCTGCGAAATGTAAACATACAAAGAACATCACAGAGCCTCCTACAGCTTGTAAATGCCATGCATCACTCCCTTACAGACATAATCATGAGTAGCCCAACAAAATAATAAGCTTACAAGGGCTCCTCACTGACGAACAATATTCAAGAATCATCCGAACGAGTGGTTTGGAAGTCTTTTCTTTCATAGGTGAGTTATATTTCCATAGGATCAATCCAATGAATCTTCACCTGGCACGTGCTTCTCTTGTAAATCATTTCATGTGGTCGTTGCAGTAACTCGAGACCGATATTCGAATATAATTTACGGTTGTTACTGTTTCCAGTGGTTTACTGCCAATAGTGAAATCCATACATATTATAAAAATGGATAGATTTCAACCTAACTTGCTAGACATTATCACTTACTGTCTGTAAAGAGTCGCTATGGGGTAAGAACCACCTACCTATCAAATGGATGGGGGTGAAAAAGTAGTGAAGGCCACGACACGTGAATACCCATAATTTGTCGTTTCAGTATGTGAGAACGATAGCACTAGGCACTAGCAACAGACTTTATACATAGTTTCAAACGTTTCAGAAACATCAGCTGTGGAACAAAGCCGAAGTCAGTACAGTCTGCCTAATTTTATTATTGTGGCTCTTCTTGGGTATTCTCCCTGTAGGGTGTAGATGTGGCAATGTCATACTGTTGATATCACCACCATCCCTCCTCCCCCTCTCACACTTTCCGTCCCTTTCCCCACTTCCTCCCCTCCTCTCCCCCATTTCCCGTCCCCTTCCTCATTTGAAAAATGACTCAATCTGTGCTGAGCTGGTGGAGGGGAAGAACGTAAGGTACTGTCTTGGGAATTGTGTTCATTTACACTACTGGCCATTAAAATTGCTACACCAAGAAGAAATGCAGATGATAAACGGGTATTCATTGGACAAATATATTATACTATAACTGACATGTGATTACATTTTCACGCAATTTGGGTGCATGGATCCTGAGAAATCAGTACCCAGAACAACCACCTCTGGCCGTAATAGCGGCCTTGATACGCCTGGGCATTGAGTCAAACAGAGCTTGGATGGCGTGTACAGGTACAGCTGCCCATGCAGCTTCAACACGATATCACAGTTCATCAAGAGTAGTGACTGGCGTATTGTGACGAGCCAGTTGCTCGGCCACCATTTTCAATTGGTGAGAGATCTGGAGAATGTGCTGGCCAGGGCAGCAGTCGAACATTTTCTGCATCCAGAAAGGCCGGTACAGGACCCGCAACATGCGGTCGTGCATTATCCTGCTGAAATGCAGGGTTTCGCAGGAATCGAATGAAGGGTAGAGCCAAGGGCCGTAACACATCTGAAATGTAACGTCCACTGTTCAGAGTGCCGTCAATGCGAACAAGAGGTGACCGAGACGTGTAACCAATGGCACCCCATACCATCACGCTGGATGATACGCCAGTATGGCGATGACGAACACACGCTCTCAATGTGCGTTCACCGTGATGTCGCCAAACACGGATGCGATCATCATGATGCTGTAAACAGAACCAAGATTCATCCCGAAAAATGACGTTTTGCCATTCGTGCACCCAGGTTCGTCGTTGAGTACACCATCGTAGGCGCTCCTGCCTGTGATGCAGCGTCAAGGGTAACCGCAGCCACGGTCTCCGAGCTGATAGTCCATGCTGCTGCAAACGTCGCCGAACTGTTCGTGCAGATGGTTGTTGTCTTGCAAACGTCCCCATCTGTTGACTCAGGGATCGAGACGTGGCTGCACGATCCGTTACAGCCATGCAGATAAGATTCCTGTCATCTCGACTGTTAGTGATACGAGGCCGTTGGGATCCAGCACGGCGTACCGTATTACCCTCCTGAACCTACCGATTCCATATTCTGCCAACAGTCATTGGTTCTCGACCAACGCGAGGAGCAGTGTCGCGATACGATAAACCGCAATCGCGATAGGGTACAACCCGACCTTTTTCAAAGTCGGACACGTGATGGTACACATTTCTCCTCCTTACACGAGGCACTACAACAACGTTTCACCAGTCAACGTCGGTCAACTGCTGTCTGTGTATGAGAAATCGGTTGAAATATTTCCTCATGTCAGAGCGTTGTAGGTGTCGCCGCCGGCACCAACCTTGTTCGAATGCTCTGAAAAGCTAATCATTTGCATGTCACAGCATCTTCTTCCTGTCGGTTAAATTTTACGTGTGTAGCACGTCATCGTCGTGGTGTAGCAATTTCAATGGCCAGTGCTTGAACTCAGATCTCCTGGTTACTAGGCAGATGTGCCATCCGGTACACCACCCTAGAAATTACTGTTAGAGTGTTTGTAGGTTAACTGAACTTCGTTTTAGGGAGGGCATTGGACTAGGGTTGTTGGTGCAGCTGCGTTAGCTACGATACCAGCATGGCGTAGTGGACAGCACATCTGCCTAGTAAGCATGAGATCTGAGCTCAAGACCTGGTCTTGGCACAGATTTTAATACATTACTTGAACTTGCATCCTTATTGAACTATTATTTGTGTTGGAGTTCAATTGCCAATCCCTACATTAAGCTTTGAATCTCACAAAGTCTTTCTGCATTTTGCTACAAGTTTCTATCATTGCGTCTCTCCTATGTCCCACATCGTCAATCAGAAAACAAATTCATAGGGCTTCCAGTATCATCCACAGGATCACTGTTATATAGAATGTAATGAAACGATACAGAAAATCTCCGAGGGATTGTAGATAGTGTCTAGAGGAACGAATCGAGGATAGACATCCCTGTGCAGAAATATCGTCCTCTGACCTTACAGAGCTTCGACGTTGTACACTGGCGAGCCAAACCATTATGACCATCTACTTAGCAGTGTGCTGGTCCACTATGGAACGCAATGCAGCAGGGATTCTGCATGGCATTGATTCGACATGTCCTGTGAGGTTTCCAGAGTTATGTAGCGAGAGACATGTACACGTAGCTCACGTAATTCCCCTAAATTAAGGGCCGATGGATTGTGAGCTCAGAACTGGCACTCAGTAGCGTCCCAGATGTGTTACATTGGGTTCTTATCAGGCCAAAACTTCGATGCGGGTTCACTATCATTCTCCTCAAATCTCTGCAGCACGGTTAGGCCTTGGGGCAAGGACAGTTATGCTAGTGGAAGAAGCCATCGCCGACGAGGAGGACATCAAATAGAAAGGATGCAGATAATCCACAGTTGTGTTCACGTAATCCACAGCTGTCATGATGTCTTAGATAACAACCACAAGCCCCATGGAAGCCAAGATGAATGTCCCCCACAGCATATTACTGCGCCTTTCAGTCTGTGTCCTTGTCGGGATACACATTTCGAGCAGGCATTGCCTGGATGACGGCGCATGCGGACTCGACACTTGACGTGATGTAACAACAAACGTGATTCATCTGAACCAGTTTCCTTTGCTCCACAGTTCAGTCTCCATGATACTGTGCGCACTGAAACTGTAGCTGACGATGTCGTTGGGTCAAGATGGGTAGGTGTCGTCCAGTAATGTTCGTTCTATTGTAACATTTCACACACAAAAATGTTGCCACCCTCTCTCTCTGTATCTCTGTTTGACCTATGAGGTAGTCCTCTTCGGCACAGCCGAACTTTTCTGTCTAAACTTATTTATTTACGTGAGCCAATCACAGTTATTCTTACATCAAGTAAACATTTAGTTTTTTTTGTCAAGTCAGCATGTCCAGTGGCATCTCAAGCTTTCGAAGGCCCAAAACTGCGGGCCCCATCACATTTTTGAGGTGTCTGTCTGTGGCATCAGGTACTTTTATGGAGAAAATACTCAGCTTTCTACTTTTGTGCACAATACAAGGAGTAACATTACATTAGTCTGTCGCTGCCAACCACTAGTAACGTGGTTTACCATATTCTTCGAGGTTGATTAAATATTCCGATAAAATGAGCCTTTCATCATGAAGTTACATACGTTACATGACTGTTCTGGAATAAACGGTCATGTAACATACGCTACGTTACATCGTTGACTGGCCTTTCTGGACAAGAATTCCTGGCCTGACTTGTTTCTGAAGATTCTCTCAACAACAAGTCGAAGTTTACCGAGCGAGGTGGCGCAGTTTAGCACACTGGAGTCTAGCAGCGGGTACATATAACAGGAAATGTCACAGCACCTGAAGAAGATAGCTGGTCAGTAGTAGAAATATTGTGCAGAAAATGGAAAGAACTATTCGGGTGAGGCCGGCCGAAGTGGCCGTGCGGTTAAAGGCGCTGCAGTCTGGAACCGCAAGACCGCTACGGTCGTAGGTTCGAATCCTGCCTCGGGCATGTCTGTTTGTGATGTCCTTAGGTTAGTTAGGTTTAACTAGTTCTAAGTTCTAGGGGACTAATGACCTCAGCAGTTGAGTCCCATAGTGCTCAGAGCCATTTTATTCGGTTGAACACCCGGAAGATTATCATTAATGAATTACATTTCCTTACACAACTTTCACAAGCTGCTACATTTGCAACAGTTGTTCGAAATGGTGCCCCCACAGTCAATGAAGGCTTGGCATCATCGTACGAAGTTCCGTCGTACCAGATCTAATATTCCGGGTGTTGTTTGAGGAGTGTCATATGTAGCGATAATTCTTGCCAGGAGATTCTCTTCAGCGTCGACAAGGGTCTCCTTCACAAGACTTTTCACATGGCCCCAAAAGAAGAAACCAAGTGGAGTGAGATCAGGTTAACGTGCTGGCCGTGAAACAGGACTTCATTTGTCTATTTGCTTTTCAGAAAATGTGTGATTCAGGTGCTCATGAACCTTCAGTCCAAAGTGACGTGAGGCTCTATTACGCTGGAACCATATCTACTGACGAAAAACAACTTGGGTACGTTCCAGGAACCTGTGCAGTATGTCTCTGATAAATACTGTGTACAATGGAGCATTTAAGAAGGGGGAAGGAAGAAATACACTATGACTGACACACTCTGATAATCTACGTTGATGGCTCTTTACAACTGTAACATGGCGATTCTCATCGGCCCAAACAAGCCTACTGCTACTATTTGGCACTCAGTTACTGGTGAAACAGACTTCATCCGTGAAAAATACGTATGCAGGAAAGTGAGGATGGAATGTAAGACGTTGCAACGACCATCAGCTGAATACGACACGAGGTATGAAGTCACCAGGAGACAAGCACGCACGTTTTGTGGATGGTATGTTTTAACTGCATTTCCTGAAATACTCACCACACAGTACGCTACGAAACCTCCATCTAGCGGTTAACTTACCCGTTGCTGATTGAAGGCGCCTCATCCAGATGAGAAAACACTGCATCTTCTAAGTCAGGAATTCGTGTAGTTCTTCCTCAGTCATTGTACTGTGGTGCCAATTGCTCTGTCTCGGTTAATCGTTCGTAGTAATTGACGGAAAGTCATCGAGCAAAACAGAAGTGATTTCTGGCGTTCCCCAAGGTAGTGTTACAGGCCCTTTGCTGTTCCTTATCTATATAAACGATTTGGGAGACAATCTGGGCAGCCGTCTTCGGCTGTTTGCAGATGACGCTGTCGTTTATCGACTAATAAAATCATCAGAAGATTAAAACGAACTGCAAAACGATTTAGAAGAAATATCAGAATTGTGCGAAAAGTGGCAGTCGACCCTAAATAACGAAAAGTGTGAGGTCATCCACATGAGTATTAAAAGGAACTCGTTAAACTTCGGTTACACGATAAATCAGTCTAATCTAAAAGCCGTAAATTCAACTAAATACCTAGGTATTACTATTACGAACAACTTAAATTGGAAGGAAGACATACAAAATGTTCTGGGGAAGGGTAACCAAAGACTGTGTTTTATTAGTAGGACACTTAGAAAATGTAACAGACCTATTAAGGAAACTGCCTTCACTACGCTTGTCCGTCCTCTTATAGAATACTGCTACGTGGTGTGGGATTCTTACCAGATAGAACTGACAGAGTCCATCGAGAAAGTTCAAAGAAAGGCAGCGCGTTTTATATTATTGCGAAATATGGGAGACAATGTCACAGAAATCATTGAAAGAAAGGCGTTTTTCGTTGCAACGGAATCTTCTCACGAAATTCCATTCACCAACTTTCTTCTCCGAACGCGAAAATATTTTGTTGACACCGACCTACATAGGGAGGAACGATCACCACGATAAAATAAGAGAAATCAGAGCTCGTACGGAAAGACATAGGTGTTCATTCTTTCCGCTCGCTAAACGAGATTGGAATAATACAGAATTGTGAAGGTGGATCGATGAAACCTCTGCCAGGCACTTAAATATGATTTGCAGAGTATCCATGTAAATGTAGATGTAGAACAGTCTGGGAAACATGGTGTGATGCAAAAGTCTTCTGCTCGGGTATTTGGTACTGTACAATCTTTCCACCTCCCTGCTACTTCCATTTGATTGCAAATTCAAAAAATGTTTCAAATGGCTCTGAGCACTATGGGACTTAACAGCGGAGGTTATCAGTCCCCTAGAACTTAAAACTACTTAAACCTAACTAACATAAGGGCATCACACACACCCATGTCCTAGGCAGGAATCGAACCTGCGACGTTACCGGTCGCGCGGCTCCAGACTGAAGCGCCTAGAACCGCTCGGCCACTCCGGCCGGCGAATGAAAGTTCCTTCGCTGGATACAACTCCATTTTGTTAGGGCTGATCGACTTTAATACTTCAGCTTGTGAAAACAGCTGCTACGGTACAGACATTGTGCACCGCGGTCGCACATGTCAGTACGCCATCTGCACTGGATCAGTTAAGCCGTTATCCCAACCTCTCCATCTAACTGCTCCTTGCCGTTGTCTACCCCACAGTCTTGGCACCAACAGTACCAGTACATATATTCCACGGTCAGGAGTATCAGAACGATTTTCGCTTATAAGTTTCTACTCGTCATTTCCAGGCTATGATCCATTACCTCAGATTGTCTACCCTACAGTCTTGGCACCAACAGTACCAGTACATATATTCCACGGTCAGGAGTATCAGAACGATTTTCGCTTATAAGTTTCTACTCGTCATTTCCAGGCTATGATCCATTACCTCAGATTGTCTACCCTACAGTCTTGGCACCAACAGTACCAGTACATATATTCCACGGTCAGGAGTATCAGAACGATTTTCGCTTATAAGTTTCTACTCGTCATTTCCAGGCTATGATCCATTACCTCAGATTGTCTACCCTACAGTCTTGGCACCAACAGTACCAGTACATATATTCCACGGTCAGGAGTATCAGAACGATTTTCGCTTATAAGTTTCTACTCGTCATTTCCAGGCTATGATCCATTACCTCAGATTGTCTACCCTACAGTCTTGGCACCAACAGTACCAGTACATATATTCCACAGTCAGGAGTATCAGAACGATTTTCGCTTATAAGTTTCTACTCGTCATTTCCAGGCTATGATCCATTACCTCAGATTGTCTACCCTACAGTCTTGGCACCAACAGTACCAGTACATATATTCCACGGTCAGGAGTATCAGAACGATTTTCGCTTATAAGTTTCTACTCATCATTTCCAGGCTATGATCCATTACCTCAGATTGTCTACCCTACAGTCTTGGCACCAACAGTACCAGTACATATATTCCACGGTCAGGAGTATCAGAACGATTTTCGCTTATAAGTTTCTACTCGTCATTTCCAGGCTATGATCCATTACCTCAGATTGTCTACCCTACAGTCTTGGCACCAACAGTACCAGTACATATATTCCACGGTCAGGAGTATCAGAACGATTTTCGCTTATAAGTTTCTACTCGTCATTTCCAGGCTATGATCCATTACCTCAGATTGTCTACCCTACAGTCTTGGCACCAACAGTACCAGTACATATATCCACGGTCAGGAGTATCAGAACGATTTTCGCTTATAAGTTTCTACTCGTCATTTCCAGGCTATGATCCATTACCTCAGATTGTCTACCCTACAGTCTTGGCACCAACAGTACCAGTACATATATTCCACGGTCAGGAGTATCAGAACGATTTTCGCTTATAAGTTTCTACTCGTCATTTCCAGGCTATGATCCATTACCTCAGATTGTCTACCCTACAGTCTTGGCACCAACAGTACCAGTACATATATTCCACGGTCAGGAGTATCAGAACGATTTTCGCTTATAAGTTTCTACTCGTCATTTCCAGGCTATGATCCATTACCTCAGATTGTCTACCCTACAGTCTTGGCACCAACAGTACCAGTACATATATTCCACAGTCAGGAGTATCAGAACGATTTTCACTTATAAGTTTCTACTCGTCATTTCCAGGCTATGATCCATTACCTCAGATTGTCTACCCTACAGTCTTGGCACCAACAGTACCAGTAAATATATTCCACGGTCAGGAGTATCAGAACGATTTTCGCTTATAAGTTTCTACTCGTCATTTCCAGGCTATGATCCATTACCTCAGATTGTCTACCCTACAGTCTTGGCACCAACAGTACCAGTACATATATTCCACGGTCAGGAGTATCAGAACGATTTTCGCTTATAAGTTTCTACTCGTCATTTCCAGGCTATGATCCATTACCTCAGATTGTCTACCCTACAGTCTTGGCACCAACAGTACCAGTACATATATTCCACGGTCAGGAGTATCAGAACGATTTTCGCTTATAAGTTTCTACTCGTCATTTCCAGGCTATGATCCATTACCTCAGATTGTCTACCCTACAGTCTTGGCACCAACAGTACCAGTACATATATTCCACGGTCAGGAGTATCAGAACGATTTTCGCTTATAAGTTTCTACTCGTCATTTCCAGGCTATGATCCATTACCTCAGATTGTCTACCCTACAGTCTTGCCACCAACAGTACCAGTACATATATTCCACGGTCAGGAGTATCAGAACGTTTTTTGCTTATAAGTTTCTACTCGTCATTTCCAGGCTATGATCCATTACCTCAGATTGTCTACCCTACAGTCTTGGCACCAACAGTACCAGTACATATATTCCACGGTCAGGAGTATCAGAACGATTTTCGCTTATAAGTTTCTACTCGTCATTTCCAGGCTATGATCCATTACCTCAGATTGTCTACCCTACAGTCTTGGCACCAACAGTACCAGTACATATATTCCACGGTCAGGAGTATCAGAACGATTTTCACTTATAAGTTTCTACTCGGCATTTCCAGACTATGATCCATTACCTCAGATTGTCTACCCTACAGTCTTGGCACCAACAGTACCAGTACATATATTCCACGGTCAGGAGTATCAGAACGATTTTCGCTTATAAGTTTCTACTCGTCATTTCCAGGCTATGATCCATTACCTCAGATTGTCTACCCTACAGTCTTGGCACCAACAGTACCAGTACATATATTCCACGGTCAGGAGTATCAGAACGATTTTCGCTTATAAGTTTCTACTCGTCATTTCCAGGCTATGATCCATTACCTCAGATTGTCTACCCTACAGTCTTGGCACCAACAGTACCAGTACATACACTCCTGGAAATTGAAATAAGAACACCGTGAATTCATTGTCCCAGGAAGGGGAAACTTTATTGACACATTCCTGGGGTCAGATACATCACATGATCACACTGACAGAACCACAGGCACATAGACACAGGCAACAGAGCATGCACAATGTCGGCACTAGTACAGTGTTTATCCACCTTTCGCAGCAATGCAGGCTGCTATTCTCCCATGGAGACGATCATAGAGATGCTGGATGTAGTCCTGTGGAACGGATTGCCATGCCATTTCCACCTGGCGCCTCAGTTGGACCAGCGTTCGTGCTGGACGTGCAGACCATGTGAGACGACGCTTCATCCAGTCCCAAACATGCTCAATGGGGGACTGATCCGGAGATCTTGCTGGCCAGGGTAGTTGACTTACACCTTCTAGAGCACGTTGGGTGGCACGGGATACATGCGGACGTGCATTGTCCTTTTGGAACAGCAAGTTCCCTTGCCGGTCTAGGAATGGTAGAACGATGGGTTCGATGACGGTTTGGATGTACCGTGCACTATTCAGTGTCCCCTCGACGATCACCAGTGGTGTACGGCCAGTGTAGGAGATCGCTCCCCACACCATGATGCCGGGTGTTGGCCCTGTGTGCCTTGGTCGTATGCAGTCCTGATTGTGGCGCTCACCTGCACGGCGCCAAACACGCATACGACCATCATTGGCACCAAGGCAGAAGCGACTCTCATCGCTGAAGACGACACGTCTCCATTCGTCCCTCCATTCACGCCTGTCGCGACACCACTGGAGGCGGGCTGCACGATGTTGGGGCGTGGGCGGAAGAAGACAGCCTAACGGTGTGCGGGACCGTAGCCCAGCTTCATGGAGATGGTTGCGAATGGTCCTCACCGATACCCCTGGAGCAACAGTGTCCCTAATTTGCTGGGAAGTGGCAGTGCGGTCCCCTACGGCACTGCGTAGGATCCTACAATCTTGGCGTGCATCCGTGCGTCGCTGCGGTCCGGTCCCAGGTCGACGGGCACGTGCACCTTCCGCCGACCACTGGCGACAACATCGATGTACTGTGGAGACCTCACGCCCCACGTGTTGAGCAATTCGGCGGTACGTCCACCCGGCCTCCCGCATGCCCACTATACACCGTCGCTCAAAGTCCGTCAACTGCACATACGGTTCACGTCCATGCTGTCGCGGCATGCTACCAGTGTTAAAGACTGCGATGGAGCTCCGTATGCCACGGCAAACTGGCTGACACTGACGGCGGCGGTGCACAAATGCTGCGCAGCTAGCGCCATTCGACGGCCAACACCGCGGTTCCTGGTGTGTCCGCTGTGCCGTGCGTGTGATCATTGCTTGTACAGCCCTCTCGCAGTGTCCGGAGCAAGTATGGTGGGTCTGACACACCGGTGTCAATGTGTTCTTTTTTCCATTTCCAGGAGTGTATATTCCACAGTCAGGAGTATCAGAACGATTTTCGCTTATAAGTTTCTACTCGTCATTTCCAGGCTATGATCCATTACCTCAGATTGTCTACCCTACAGTCTTGGCACCAACAGTACCAGTACATATATTCCACGGTCAGGAGTATCAGAACGATTTTCGCTTATAAGTTTCTACTCGTCATTTCCAGGCTATGATCCATTACCTCAGATTGTCTACCCTACAGTCTTGGCACCAACAGTACCAGTACATATATTCCACGGTCAGGAGTATCAGAACGATTTTCGCTTATAAGTTTCTACTCGTCATTTCCAGGCTATGATCCATTACCTCAGATTGTCTACCCTACAGTCTTGGCACCAACAGTACCAGTACATATATTCCACGGTCAGGAGTATCAGAACGATTTTCGCTTATAAGTTTCTACTCGTCATTTCCAGGCTATGATCCATTACCTCAGATTGTCTACCCTACAGTCTTGGCACCAACAGTACCAGTACATATATTCCACGGTCAGGAGTATCAGAACGATTTTCGCTTATAAGTTTCTACTCGTCATTTCCAGGCTATGATCCATTACCTCAGATTGTCTACCCTACAGTCTTGGCACCAACAGTACCAGTACATATATTCCACGGTCAGGAGTATCAGAACGATTTTCGCTTATAAGTTTCTACTCGTCATTTCCAGGCTATGATCCATTACCTCAGATTGTCTACCCTACAGTCTTGGCACCAACAGTACCAGTACATATATTCCACGGTCAGGAGTATCAGAACGATTTTCGCTTATAAGTTTCTACTCGTCATTTCCAGGCTATGATCCATTACCTCAGATTGTCTACCCTACAGTCTTGGCACCAACAGTACCAGTACATATATTCCACGGTCAGGAGTATCAGAACGATTTTCGCTTATAAGTTTCTACTCGTCATTTCCAGGCTATGATCCATTACCTCAGATTGTCTACCCTACAGTCTTGGCACCAACAGTACCAGTACATATATTCCACGGTCAGGAGTATCAGAACGATTTTCGCTTGTAAGTTTCTACTCGTCATTTCCAGGCTATGATCCATTACCTCAGATTGTCTACCCTACAGTCTTGGCACCAACAGTACCAGTACATATATTCCACGGTCAGGAGTATCAGAACGATTTTCGCTTATAAGTTTCTACTCGTCATTTCCAGGCTATGATCCATTACCTCAGATTGTCTACCCTACAGTCTTGGCACCAACAGTACCAGTACATATATTCCACGGTCAGGAGTATCAGAACGATTTTCGCTTATAAGTTTCTACTCGTCATTTCCAGGCTATGATCCATTACCTCAGATTGTCTACCCTACAGTCTTGGCACCAACAGTACCAGTACATATATTCCACAGTCAGGAGTATCAGAACGATTTTCACTTATAAGTTTCTACTCGTCATTTCCAGGCTATGATCCATTACCTCAGATTGTCTACCCTACAGTCTTGGCACCAACAGTACCAGTAAATATATTCCACGGTCAGGAGTATCAGAACGATTTTCGCTTATAAGTTTCTACTCGTCATTTCCAGGCTATGATCCATTACCTCAGATTGTCTACCCTACAGTCTTGGCACCAACAGTACCAGTACATATATTCCACGGTCAGGAGTATCAGAACGATTTTCGCTTATAAGTTTCTACTCGTCATTTCCAGGCTATGATCCATTACCTCAGATTGTCTACCCTACAGTCTTGGCACCAACAGTACCAGTACATATATTCCACGGTCAGGAGTATCAGAACGATTTTCGCTTATAAGTTTCTACTCGGCATTTCCAGACTATGATCCATTACCTCAGACTGATACTTTTACCCTTCTCCATCATCCCTGAAAGCTTGCAACGTCATCAGGGAATCATCGTGTGTGTGGTAGGACGTTGTGAACCCAGTCGCAAAGCTCTTACTTTGTTCACTCAACAACAGTGTGGAACTGTATGGAACGCCTTTCGGCCAGTCCCCCACCCTCACTGTGCAGTGTGTCTTACCTGGCGCCGGCGTCCGCGATGTGGTTGTGACCCAGCAGGAGCACCCTGAGTGGCGGCGGCGGCGTGGCCTGCAGGTAGCTGCCTAGGTGTGCCGCAGCATCGTCGGCCAGCCGGTTCGCCGTCAAGTCGAGCAGCAGCAGCGTGCTGTTGTAGCGCGCGCCCAGCATCAGCAGCTCCATATCGCCGTCGTCCAGTTCGCTCTTCTGCAGGTGCAACTCGCGCAGCCCGGTGTTGAACTGTGCAGTACAGTATTACCAGCAAGTCCCTTTACACTTCAACTAAATGCGTGTAGCAGTGTTAGATGGTAAGATTGCAGCTGGTTATAACTGAATTGACGGTGTCTGAGTGCTGCAGTGGGGGATGTATTCATTTCAGGAAGGTGAAACATCTGTGCGCTCTCGCAGTATGCTGAAAATTTATAGGTACACTTTCTACCACCAGGTGAAAATATGGCGCTGTAAGCAGTCAGAATGTGAAAGTATCGTGTTTTGGCTGTTTGTCGCTTGGCGGCGTACGTTGATTTCTTTTGGGAAGTGACTGTTGATGTGAAACGCAGTGGCTGTTGAGGAGAAAGACTGTGCACTGATGGTAAAGTTCTTTGATCAGACCAGCAGTAATAGCAGCGCTGCATTGTGGGAATATAGCCGACAGAAGATGCGAAGTAGCTCCATATCAATCAATGGGCTAGTGAAAATGATAAAGAATTTTGAAGAAAGAGGTGAATTAGGTGGTGTAGTAGGGAGAGGGAGGCGGCACATTCCAATGGCAGTTATTGATGAAGTTGCTGTAGCTCCCAGCCATGCAGCACAGACTTCAGATTCTGCTGGCAGTACTCGAGCTGTGTCACAGGAAACGCATATCCTCTGATCGACAGTTCAAAAGATGACCGTATCATCTCTAGTCAGTTTCAACACGTGTGGCGTTGCAGATCCTCCTACCTATGTCCATGTAACTCTGGTTGTGGGGATCTCTGAAAGATAGTGTGTACCAGGGAGGTATCCGGACTCTTCGTGATCTGCAGCATAGCATACGATGACTTATCGCTCTGATTACACTGGATAGTTCCTGAATAGGGAGACGATATTGAACAAGTGTTGTAACTTGTGACCATATCCTAATAAACGTGCCATAACCACCGACATCACGTGTTCGATCGTTGCTCCCCTTTACCTGTACACACACCACTTTCTGACAGTTTACAGCGCCATGTTTTCACCTGGTGGCAGGATGTAGTACTACTACTTTTTTCAGCATGCTCAGCTCGTGCACCAATTAATGAACATCCTTACGATGTTTCAGTGTCTTGCGATGTGTACAGCCTGCGCTGCAGGACTCAGAACACAGTTGGTTTAGATATATCTGTTGTGTCTAGACAAGACAGCCTAGACACAATGAGAGGAAGCCGAAAGGCACGCGCTAAGCTAAAGCAGGATGGCGTGAGGTCTGAAACAGGATACGTAATGAATGCTATAAAGAAAAGTACGTAGCTTCTGGAATACTTAACTTTAATCCATCCTTGTTGTATACATCGCTCTTGACGATACAAGTGAGACTCTTTAGATACAAGCTATGTAAGGCTAATGGCGCCTTGCTAGGTCGTAGCCATGGACTTAGCTGAAGGCTATTCTAACTATTGCTCTGCAAATGAGCGAGGCTTCGTCAGTGTGCATCGCTAGCTACGTCGTCCGTACAACTGGGGCGAGTGCTAGTCCGTATCTCGAGACCTGCCTTGTGGTGGCGCTCGGTCTGCGATCACACAGTGGCGACACGCGGGTCCGACATGTACTAATGGACTGCGGCCGATTTTAAAGCTACCACCTAGCAAGTGTGGTGTCTGGCGGTGACACCACAATATCAAACTGGTATTTAAAATTTGAACCTTCCATCCCGGTCACTGAGATGGCAACAGTGCTCGTCACGTGAACTGCCACGTGACTGCCACGTAAATGTCACACAACAGCCACGTTACTTCCCGCGGAGGAGAATAAAATCTGTACATTGACGAGTTCGTTGTTCCCGTTTTCGTGTTCGGTGAACAGTAATAGCGCTTGGCGACGAGTTGTTACATTTATGGCTCTGGAAGCCATAGCACTGAGTCCCAAACAGCACTTAGTAATTCAGAAGGATAATATTAAGGTGTCAGAGGTGGAATGAGGTGTAGATATATTTTTCTTTTATTTATGTTTCTTTGTATCTGTTCTGATATTCGACTGTTCTGTTTAGTGAATATCCCTAATAGTAAGAGATCATAGAGTTTATTCAGATTTTTTTATTACCAGTTTTATCCATAACTTCGTTATTTGAGACAGACGAAGCGCTTCGTGTGCCTTTGTTCCCCTAATAACGTGAGCCGACTGAAGTGTTCTGGGCTCACTGTAATTACAGTCGAGGTCTAGAAGTTAGCACGCGGCTATACTGGCTGTACAGTTCGGTGTGGACTATGGCGCACGTGTAATACCTTATTTGCTCACACAATATATAAATATTAATGTAACGCGACTTTGCATGCGATGGAAATAGGAAGTTATTTTGTCAAGTGTTTTATGTAAAGTTGTGATTAACACAGTTAACTGTGTGAACTTATAACGTGTGACACTGTGGACAAACATTGTTAGTATTTTGTAACTTAACCTGTTAATCTTTTCGCTTATTAGAAAGTTACTGGTATCTATGAATTTAAAACTGTACTTTTGTTTAGTAATTAACTCAATAGTAACTGCATTACTGCATCACATTTTACTTTCTTGACCATACCAAGTTACCAACAGCGAGACTAACGACCGAAGAGCTAAATCTGTCGGAACTGAACACAAACCAGACAGCATCAGAACATGTAATGTGACAAGAGGTTAAACCGAGGAAGAGATATCCCTAATCATGCAAACATCTAAGTGTGGCACAATATCCGGAAAAAAATGGTTAAAATGGCTCTGAGCACTATGGGACTTAACATCTGAGGTCATCAGTCCCCTAGACTTAGAACTACTTAAACCTAACTAACCTAAGGACAGCGCACTTCCCGAGGCAGGATTCGAACTTGCGACCGTAGCAGCAGCGCGGTTCCGGACTGAAGCACCTAGAACCGCTCGGCTACAACGGCCGGCCAATACCCGTAGGTCGGGTTTCTAATCGGAAGACGCGGAACCAACGGTTTGGCTGCCGGTGGACTGGTTCCAGCGGCCACCAACAGGGCACACCCGCGAAGAGCGTTCTCGAGAGAGACTCCGGTTTGCGAACTTACAACTTTTCGCTTCGCAAACCGGAGTCTCTCTCGAGAACGCTCTTCGCGGGTGTGCCCTGTTGGTGGCCGCTGGAACCAGTCCACCGGCAGCCAAACCGTTGGTTCCGCGTCTTCCGTTGCCATGGCGTTATCGTCAGTTGCGGATACAAAATCTCTCCCTTTAATGGGCACATGAGGGCGAAAGCGCCCAAGTGAGTGTCATAAAAGTCTAGAGAGGGGAGAGAGAGAGAGGCGGCAGAAGCCCAGCCAGCACTTCCATCTACATCTATATCCATACTCCGCAAGCCACCTTACGGTGTGTGGCGGAGGGCACCTTGGGTACCTCTATCGGTTCTCCCTTCTATTCCAGTCTCGTATTGTTCGTGGAAAGGAGGATTGTCGGTATGCTTCTGTGTGGGCTCTAATCTCTCGGGTTTTATCCCCATGTTCTCTTCGCGAGATATACGTAGGAGGGAGCAATATAATGCTTGACTCTTCGGTTAATGTATGTTCTCGAAACTTCAACAAAAGCCCGTACCGAGCTACCGAGCGTCTCTCCTGCAGAGTCTTCCACTGGAGTTTATCTATCATCGCCGTAACGCTTTCGCGATTACTAAATGACCCTGTAACGAAGCGCGCTGCTCTCCGTTGGATCTTCTCTATCCCTTCTATCAACCCTATCTGGTACGGATCCCACACCCGTGAGCAGTATTCAAGCAGTGGGCGAACAAGCATACTGTAACCTACTTCCTTTGTTTTCGGATTGCATTTCCTTAGGATTCTTCCAATGAATCTCAGTCTGGCATCTCCTTTACCAACGATCACCTTTATATGATCATTCCATTTTAAATCACTCCTAATGCGTACTCCCAGATAATTTATCGAATTAACTGCTTCCAGTTGCTGACCTGCTATATTGTAGCTAAATGATAAGGGATCTATCTTTCTATGTATTCGCAGCACATTACACTTGTCTACATTGAGATTCAATTGCCATTCCCTGCACCATGCGTCAATTCGCTGCAGATCTTCTTGCATTTCAGTACAATTTCCCAATGTTACAACCTCTCGCTATACCACAGCATCATCCGCAAAAAGCCTCAGTGAACTTCCGATGTCATCCACAAGGTCATTTATGTATATTGTGAATAGCAACGGTCCCACGACACTCCCCTGCGGCACACCTGAAATCACTCTTACTTCGGAAGACTTCTCTCCATTGAGAATGACATGTTGCGTTCTGTTATCTAGGAACTCTTCAATCCAATCACACAATTCGTCTGATAGTCCATATGCTCTTACTTTGTTCATTAAACGACTGTGGGGAACTGTATCGAACGCCTTGCGGAAGTCAAGAAACACGGTATCTACCTGTGAACCCGTGTCTATGACCCTCTGAGTCTCGTGGACGAATAGCGCGAGCTGGGTTTCACACGACCGTCTTTTTCGAAACCCATGCTGATTCCTACAGAGTAGATTTCTAGTCTCCAGAAAAGTCATTATCCTCGAACATAATACGTGTTCCAAAATTCTACAACTGATCGACGTTAGGGATATAGGTTTATAGTTCTGCACATCTGTTCGACGTCCCTTCTGGAAAACGGGGATGACCTGTGCCCTTTTCCAATCCTTTGGAACACTACGCTCTTCTAGAGACCTACGGTACACCGCTGCAAGAAGGGGGGCAAGTTCCTTCGCGTACTCTGTGTAAAATCGAACTGGTATCCCATCAGGTCCAGCGGCCTTTCCTCTTTTGAGCGATTTTAATTGTTTCTCTATCCCTCTGTCGTCTATTTCGATATCTACCATTTTGTCATCTGTGAGACAATCTAGAGAAGAAACTACAGTGCAGTCCTCCTCTGTGAAACAGCTTTGGAAAAAGACATTTAGTATTTCGGCCTTTAGTCTGTCATCCTCTGTTTCAGTACTATTTTGGTCACAGAGTGTCTGGACATTTTGTTTTGATCCACCTACCGCTTTGACATAAGACCAAAATTTCTTAGGATTTTCTGCCAAGTCAGTACATAGAACCTTACTTTCGAATTCATTGAACGCCTCTCGCATAGCCCTCCTCACACTACATTTCGCTTCACGTAATTTTTGTTTGTCTGCAAGGCTTTGGCTATGTTTATGTTTGCTGTGAAGTTCCCTTTGCTTCCGCAGCAGTTTTCCAACTCGGTTGTTGTACCACGGTGGCTCTTTTCCATCTCTTACGATCTTGCTTGGCACATACTCATCTAACGCATAATGTACGATGGTTTTGAACTTTGTCCACTGATCCTCAACACTACCTGTACTTGAGACAAAACTTTTGTGTTGAGCCGTCAGGTACTCTGTAATCTGCTTTTTGTCACTTTTGCTAAACATAAAAATCTTCCTACCTTTTTTAATATTTCTATTTACGGCTGAAATAATCGATGCAGTAACCGCTTTATGATCGCTGATTCCCTGTTCTGCGTTTACTGTTTCAAATAGTTCGGGTCTGTTTGTCACCAGAAGGTCTAATATGTTATCGCCACGAGTCGGTTCTCTGTTTAACTGCTCAAGGTAATCTTCAGATAAAGCACTTAAAAAAATTTCACTGGATTCTTTGTCCCTGCCACCCGTTATGAGCATTTGAGTCTCCCAGTCTATATCCGGCAAATTAAAATCTCCACCCAGAACTATAACATGGTGGGGAAATCTACTCGGAATACTTTCCAAATTATCCTTCAGGTGCTCAGCCACAACAGCTGCTGAGCCAGGGGGCCTATAGAGACATCCAATTACCATGTCTGAGCCTGCTTTAACCGTGACCTTCACCCAAATTATTTCACATTTCGGGTCTCCGTCAATTTCCTTCGATACTACTGCACTTCATATCGCTATAAAAACGCCTCCCCCTTCACTGTCCAGCCTGTCTCTGCGGTATACATTCCAATCTGAGTTTAGAATTTCATTACTGTTTACATCTGGTTTCAGCAAACTTTCTGTCTATAGTACTATATGGGCATTGTGACCGTTTATTAATGAGAGCAATTCTGGGACCTTTCTATAGACGCTCCTGCAGTTTACTATTAGCACATTAATATTGTTATTCCCTGTTGCATTTTGCCTACTCCTACCTTGCCGCGTCTCAGGAGGCGTCTTGTCGGGCCTAGGGAGGGAATTCTCTAACCTAAAAAACCCACATGTGCACTCCACACGTACTCCGCTACCCTTGTAGCCGCTTCCTGCGTGTAGTGCACGCCTGACCTATTCAGGGGGACCCTACATTTCTGCACCCGATAGCGGAGGTCGAGAAATTTGCACCCCAGATCTCCACAGAATCGTCCGAGCTTCTGGTTTAAGCCTTCTACTCGGCTCCAAACCAGAGGACCGCAATCGGTTCTGGGAACGATACTACAAATAGTTAGCTCAGATTCCACCCCGCGAGCGAGGCTTTCCGCCTTCAACAATTCCGCCAACCGCCTGTACGAACTGAGGATGACCTCTGAACTCAGACGGCAGGAGTCATTGGTGCCGACATGAGCAACAATTTGCAGTCGGATGCACCCAGTGCTCTCTATCTCCGCCGGCAGGGCCTCCTCCACATCTCGGATGAGACCCCCCGGCAAGCAGACAGTCATTGGTGCCGACATGAGCAACAATTTGCAGTCGGATGCACCCAGTGCTCTCTATCTCCGCCGGCAGGGCCTCCTCCACATCTCGGATGAGACCCCCCGGCAAGCAGACAGAGTGAACACTGGCCTTCTTCCCCGACATTTCGCTATTTCCATAAGGGGCTCCATCACCCGCCTAACGTTGGAGCTCCCAATAACTAATAAACCCCTCCCCCCGCGTGCCTGCTCGGACCTTGCTGAAGGAGCGGCCACATGTCCACTCACAGGCAGAGCGGGCGATGCCACACGGCCAACTTCTACATTGACCCTCCGCCTCGTGCGCCGCGAACGCCGCTGAACCCGCCACTCCCCTTGGGGAGAGGGTGGCCCAACCGCGCCCGGTACCCGCGAAGATGTCTCGACAGCAGGGACAGTGGGTGAAGCATGTAACACCTGGGGTGACGCACCAGACTCCCCACTGCCGCTACACTCCGAGGCAGCAGCCTTAAGACGGCTGACCGCGGCCATCAACACGTTCAGCTGTTCGCGAACAGTGGCCAGCTCCTCCTGCGTCCGTACACAGCAGTCACACACCCTATCCATCCTAAGAAATCAATTTACTGTAGAGAGTTAATCAACTTTTAACTAGACTGCTAATTCATTAAAGGCGGCTGATAGTTGACTAAACTGTGGTTGCAAGACACTTCTTATAGAAAACAATGAAAATAGCACTACCTGTCTCTGGACTGTATTGAAAACAAACACTAGCACTACTGGCACTATGATTGACTAAAGGGACTCTCTCCGACTGTATTCAAAACAAACACGAAATCTATGGAACACTATTACTAGCACTCGACAATTAAAGCTTCCTGAAAGCAAAAACACACGGAAGAAGTGACAAGTAAAAAAAATACAGTTAATACTTAAATTAACGTAGCTCGCTGCACAGCAGGCGTGAAGCAGACTGCAGTTACGACGACACTGCCATCTGAACATCAGTATCCTGAGGTGCGGCTGCCAGAGCCAAGGGTGGCTCAGAATACGGCAGCTCTCCGTCACCGTGTTTAACTGGCTGCTGATGTGGCGATAGAGGGTACAGCTCAACCTCATTGGTTGCACTACCCGCCATGTGGAAGATGAGCGCCACCGTGGCCTTAAGTAACAGTCATGGTGCGGCGGTGCCGAGTGCGATTGCCTCATATCCTGAGGGGAGATAATGTCGTCGCCTGTACAGGTTGAAGTTGGCTCCTGAGGTGGTGGCAGGCTACGCTCATGACCAGCCATAATTGGTTACTGTGGTTCGTGCACCTAGTGTCTCCGAACGTGACCTCGAAAGCTTGCTGACTCCTTTGCTAGACTATCAACCCTTCTGTCCACCCTAGTTGATGCCCAAACTTTATAAGGCGGCGACTTGTTTTGGGAATTTCTCCTAACATTTTATGTTATTTCTAAACTGAATTTTCGTACCCGAGTCTCCTGCTTCATTTTCTTTCCGATCAAGTTTTTATTTGTCGACTTTCAATCTGTATTGAGCGTTGACTACATGAGTGGCTAGGGGGTAGCGTGTAGCAATGAAGGAAACCCACCCCTCCGTACCTAATCAAATATTTCACTCTTGTAGTTGTTTCTTCCATTAAATGCATCTGCTCCTTTTCAGTGTGGTGAAAACAGGAGGAACTTCCATACATTCTGCAAAGAACTTCCGGCCGCTTAGAGTACAGGTCCTCATACTAGTGGTCCACATGGACAGCTCGATGAGCCTTTGCAGGATTATCTTCCTGGGTCAGACAATGAGTGGTGTAACGGAAGATTGATGTCCTCATTAGCAGAATTTGAAACCACTGGTGGAAGAGATGAGAACTCTGTTTTGTTTGCTGCTTTGAGTGGTCTCCAGTTTTCCTCAAGCAAAATGTACAGCCACTTGCGTGTCTGAAAATTTACAAACTTCTCCCTTTCCGTGGGAATGGTATGTGAAGCCCAAAAAAATTCCAGAATTTCCAACAAACAACCCTGGACTTGGGAAGGGATCGACAGTGTTCCGCTTCCACGTACACATATCTCATTGGCGGATACATATTAAATTTATGATGGGAGCTAAGGTATAGACTTTCAGATCCCCTGACTGGAAAAGCACTAAGGCTCTTTCTTAGACTGGCTAGAAAAGAATGTGTAGGGCACCTTTCTGAGTTATGAAGGAAGGCTAGCAAAATCCAGAGAGGCACTCGTATCCGGATCCGTTTTCGTATTTGTATGTTGATTCGAACGTCTGCTTGCTGATCCTACTCTGGACTTTCGGGGGTGTACGTTGTTTTTTTTTTCTTTTACTTAGCTTTCCAAGTCTTGAAGTTCCATTTTGAACTTACACACATCTGTGGTAAGAAATCAGGAGGATGACAAGATCCACGATTCACAGTCTTGTCACATCGGCTCAGCCCAGCAACACTTCGGTGCAGTGTCTCCTCGACGGCAGTCACGGTAAGACCGCATTTGCTACGCGAACTCTCGACTTAGGAAATCACGATATAACTGGGGGAAGAGGAGTTTATTACCGGTTCCTATTTTTTAGTCTTCCTAATTTGTTTCACGCGCTTCACACACTGGTGTGCAAGGTGTTATGCAATCTTTTTCTTGTTCCAAAGGGGATTTTTTTTTGTAACCACTCATGTTTTGTTTCTTTATCGAGTTTAGTCATTGGAGCTCACACGAATAGTTAAGTTTCTTTCTGACTCTTCCTTTATTCATTGACCTGTTGCGCACTGTGTTCGAACAATAAATTTCTGTATAATTCTATAGTTTTGCAATCACAGTTTTAAAAGTAATTTGTGTCATTTATGTGCCTAGGCACCCTCCCAATCGTAAATGTCAAGCGTGCTGCTGGTGCCGACCCTAACAATCATCCAGCAGCCATTAAAGTCAATTATTCAGTTGAAATGTCTGGGTCCTCCAACGATAAGCAATAGGCAAGCTCCTGACAAACTCTGGAACTTATCAAATAAAGTTTTATAATGTGTGTGGCAGTTGAGTTTTCAAGTAACTCATTAGCTTCATGGGGGTATCAATTTATGTGATCTGGGATGGTAGATTTAGTGCCAGTGTAATCTGCATACCGACGGAGTACTTGATGAACAAGAAGTAATATCCACAGCGCACCCAGCTTTAGACAATGTGCGTACCCAATCCAACACACCCTTCCTGAAACAGAAAGTAAAACGTGACTGCTGAGGGCTGTTGTCCATGCAGAAGCTCTGCCGAACTGCGCCCATTTACTGGGTCTCTAAGAAGTATGGAAGAACCTCTTCCACCAGAATAACTTGCAGCGCATATCTCATTTAGATCTTAAACATTGTGACGAGCTGCTCCACCTGTGAGTTGGATTCTGGATGAATGGGAATGGTGATCAAGTTCTGGATACGACTGCAGCAACAGAACACTTGAAACTCCGACACCGTAACCTGAAGGCGACTATTAGAGGCCAGCGTTGCTGGCACACCCTCTATTTCAAACATAGTCGTGAGTGCCCTGACAGTGGGTCTCCCTATTGCGGTGGACACCTGTGCTATATAGAGGAAGTTGGACAGGACAACCACCAGTATCAACAACATCTCCCCAAGAAAAGAACCAGCGAAATCTACGTTTTCTCGAACCCATGCCTGATCCAGTTGAGGCCATGGTTTAAGACGGATGATGGCTGGAGATGTTTGTATCGGCGCAAGACAGCAAGGTCTTCAGCGCCCGCGCAAAAACAGATTGAGACGAGTGTGGGTAAAGTACACAAAACAGCAAGATCAAACAGCGCGTAAAACACAGGTAACAAAAGTTGGAGAACTATGGGCATGCCCGTACAGAAGTAAAAGGTTCTGGGAAGGTGTGACACTGCCTCACTGCTTTTTCAATATGGATGCATATCGCAGGCCAATATACATGCCGTCACACTAATGCTTCCATGTGAGACATGTCCCAGAGAGAAGAATGTAGCAACTGGAGGACACGTGGACAGAGTGATGCAGAACTACAATGTGGCACTCGTTATTCTGCCTTGTAAGCAACAACACTCCCTGATGTACAATGAGCTTCTCTTTGTTTCATACTGAAGTAAGGTCGAAAATCGGGATGAGCATCCTCAGGAAGGTGCAGAGGCCATCTCGACTGGGCCACTGCAACAATGCTGCACAACCCTGTGTTGCGACGTGTGGCTGATGTTGCTCCATTGGTGGTGATAGGAAGGTCCTGCAGTGTTGTGTCTAACATGCTGTCAGCTACAAATCACACTGTATCCTTCCTATCAAACACAATATTGGTACCCATTCTCAACCTGGACAATGCATCAGCACTCACATGCTGTGTGGTGGCCTGAAAACGGGTATCATAAAAATAACTGCTAAGAAATAATGCCCAACGGTGCAGACTCTGTGCTGTGTTGTCAGGGAGTCTGCCCTTAGGATTAAAAATTATACCAACGACTTATGGTCTGCGACCAAGTGAAATTTGGAGCCATACGAGAAAAGTGAAACTTTTTAACGCAGTAGGCGTTGACCAGTCACATCACATCTCTTGATATGGGAGTAATTCTTTTGGGCGGGTGAGAGGGTCTTGAATGCGAAAGCAATCATTATTTTGATCCATCTGGACTTCGGTGGGACAGTATGGCACCAATCACATACTGTTATGTGTCAGCAGCCAGTGTTAAGATATTCCTTTGATCAAAGGTAGCAAGGCAAGGAGCAGTGTGGGAACAATGTTTTAGCCACAAGAAAGTTCGCTGACAAGGGTCTGATCATAGAAATTTCACATCTGTCTTACGAATCTGACAGAGGTTGTGAGACCTCTGATGCATTTGGTATGAATTTGTTATAGTACGAGGGTAGTCTCGAAAGTAATGCCTCCTATTTTTTTGGAGTGACTGGATGTCCGCTCCCCATATTACTGGTGTAGTGCTAATGCTTGAACCTTCCTCATTCATTTGCAGGAGCGTTGTTCTGCGGGAGTCGGTGTCAGCAGAGGAGTTTTCCAAAATGGAGTCTGATATGGACTGGCGTATAAAAAAGCGATGTGTGATTGAATTCCTCACTGCCGAAGAAACTGCGCCGACTGAAATCCATCGACGCTTAGTAAAGTTGTATGTAGATGATACAATAGGTGCGAGCAATGTGAGGCCTTGTGTACGGCATTTTCAAGGTGGTGCAAAGAACGAGCATGACAAGCCACGGCCCTGTCGATCCTCCACAGCTGTCATCCCTACCGACCAGAGAATTGTGTGCAAAGCGGAATGTGAACTGTGATGCCTTGGAAACAATGTTGAAACATCTTGATTATTGCGAAGTCTGTGCATGATGGGTCCCGCAGATGCTTACTGAACAAAAAAACTCATAGAATGGAAATTTGTCGAGATCCGATGGACCAAAATGAAGCTGAAGATGACAATTTCTGAACAGCAATTTCTGAACAGCATTGTCACCAGAGATGAGAAGTGGTATCACCAGTACGAGCCGAAATTCAAAATACAGTCCACAAAATGGCAACATGAGAATTTTCCGCCAAAGAAGAAATTTAAGACACAACCGTCTGCATCCAAAGTGATGGGCACAGTCTTCTGGGATAGCCAGGTGTGGTTCTTTTGGATGTCCTGGAGCCTGGTTGAACCGTCAGTTCAGCACGCTGCAAGACGACACTAAACTGACAGCCAAAATTTCGAGGGTAAAGCCAGAGAAGAGGACCAGCTTTCACCTGCAACGTGGTAACACAAGGCCCCACACCAGTCTTGTGACCACGCAACTCATTGCAAAATTCGGCTGGACTTTCTTACTACATCCACCATACAGTCCTTGTTTAGCGCCATCAGACTTTCATCTCTTTGGGCCTATGAAAGGTGGACTGCGTGGCAAACATTTTCATGACTCGGATGCTGTTGTCAAAGCTACAAGGAAGTGGTTAGGCTCAGCTAGTTCCGATTTTTACAAGCGCGGCATGTAGGTTCTGGTTCATCATTGGCAAAAGTGCATAGAGAATAGTGGTGACTATGTGGAAAAATGACATTCTGTAGCTGAAATTTTGCTCTGCTTAGCTGTACTGTTGTGATTTATGTATCTCCAGTAGTTTCCATAAATAAAAATCAGGAGGCAGTACTTTCGGAACGACCTTCATAATCTACCTTGCCAAGGAACAACTGCAAACTCTTCAAGTTTCAAGGGAGAGGTTACTTATCAGTTGTTACGAGGTGATCACTGAGTGGCTTAATGACCTCCTTACTTAAGACATGCCCTAAATACTGGGTGCAAAAAAAGTACCACTTTCCAGCTTACAGTGCAGACGACTGATGTCTAGCACCTGCAACACTGCCCGTAAGTTTGCAAATATTCTTCCGTGGTGCCAGTTGTGAGAGGTAGATCATCCAGATAAGTTGCACATTTCGGGACACGCAGAACTTTCTACTCAGTAAAACGCTTAACATTTCCTGGAGCAATGCAACACCAAAAGATGACCTGGTATACCTGTAGAGGCAAAACGGCATATTAATGAGCAACTGCTGTGACTCACCATCAAGAGGCTACTGCAGACTGGTGTCTCGCAAACGATAAACTTACACATCACTCTGCGTGTTAATTGTGGATTTAAGATCGCCAAACAGCCGAGTTTTTCTTTTGGGTTTCTTAATCACCACAAATGATGTTGTTCATTGAATCGATGCGATAGGCGAACTGTCTAATTCAGCTTTAACGACGTCTCTCATAGCACATGGCAAAGGAAGAGCACGGCGAAACTTAGAGAGCGCAGATGGTTTGGGCTGAATGCAGGTAAGAAAATGTCTTGTTTTACCCAATGCTGGCTCAAACAACTGTTTATGGTACTGTAAAATCGACTCAAGGCGTGAAAAGGAATGACTGGTGACACTAAATTGACGTGATCAACAACTTGGAAATCAGATTCCGTAAAAGCGTCCAGCTCAAAAATATTCGACGCCTAGTTGGAATCCACCACCACTAATGTTATTCGGCGCTCTACATTCTTATACTTTGTCACCATAGGCAGTTGATCTCACAACGGAATTCGTAGGCGACTATAGGAAACCGCTATGTTGGCAACTGCTTTTAACGGAGGGCTACCCAACTCTTGATACCTACCGAAGTCACAGCCTCAGTATCAAGCTGGAACTCAACGGAGCGTACCGCATTAGACTATTGCAGAGCAAACTTGTGAGTCGTATGCCAGACATGTGAGGTCAGTGTAGAAAGCCCATTAATAGACATTTGGTCAACATTGTGAATAGGACGCTGTGTAGAACGGACAGCAGCGAGGTGGATCTTGCGGTTACACTTGAAACAAATTTTATTTAAATGTTGACATTTCCGCCACTAAGGTATGGCAATCAGGGCAAGCCGTCCAATCTAAGGACCCACCCGACTCTGAGGCAGGACGGCCGTTACCACCATCTGCCGTACCGGAACAGGTATTGTGACGACCACTGCACTGTTTGCGTGAAAGCCAATCCAACGGTGAGGAAAACTGATTCCAGGTATCTACCTTATTAGGTAGTGGCGATACTGCTTTTTTAAAGGTAAGGGTGAACCGGATTTGTCGGACCCCAGAGAACGAGACCCTGCTATGTCGTCCGACGCCGTTCTACGGGAGGAATTAGTCTACTTCCGTTATGTGGAATTCATCAGCAAGGGCTTCCCGGGCCGCCGCAGACACCTCATGCGACCGTGCCCAGTGTGTCATGTCAGTGAAGAGACAGGTCAGATGGCTCTAAGGCCTTGGCTTGAAATGACTTACATGGAGCTAATCGTAGAATTATTTGTTTGGTGCCTAAGTCCGTAGTATTTTCCCATAAGTTTAACGAACACAACAGATACACATAACAGACACTTTAGTTATCAATAATATATTCTCTTTCATTATTTGCAACAGTCTGCCAACACTGAGATAACTTTTCGATTCCACGACTGTAGAAATCACGTAGTTCTGAGGCGAAGAGCTGGTCGAGCCATGTTCGGAGAGGAAGTTCCGTGAAGGTCGCTCGAGAAAAAGCGGTAAAAGTGAAAATCCGAGGGTGCAAGATCAGATGAATAAGGTGGATGCTGAATGACTTCCAAACCCGTCTCCTGTATAATGTTTTTTGTCAGTCTAGAAAATGCGGGCGGGTGTTATCGTGGAGCAACATCACTTCACGCAGTCTTCCTGGCCGTTGTTCTTGGATTGCGTCTGTAAGACGTCTCAGTTGTTCACGATAAATGTCGGCATTGATGGGTAAACGTCGAGGAAGCAATTAATAGTACACCACATCGTTGCTATTCCAGCAGATGCATAACATTATTTTTTGTGAGTGCGCACAGGTCTTTGTGCGGGAAATTTCTGCTATGATCGGGCTCAACGATCCCTTTCTTTCCCTTAAGTTGAAGTAAAGGCAGCGTTTCTCGTCATCAGTACGATAAAGCATAGGAATGGTGAATGTTGATCACAACCCAGATGAAGACGAGCAAGCAGAGATGCATATACGGCCACCCAATGACCTTTCTGATTTTGGCTTAGAGCGTGTGGTACCCATTCACCGAACTTTGAACCTTCATCACGGCCTGAAAATGTCGGACGATGGTGTATGAACCACAGTTCGTCATATTTACTAGTTCTACAGTACAATGGCGTGGTTCATTGTGGATTAATGCGTTACAACGATCTTCATCAAATTTCGAAAGTTTTCCCAAACGTGGAGAGCCACTAATGTCAAAACAATCCTCCTTAAAACGAAAAACCATTTTCTTATCGTGCTCTGTCCAGTAGTATTATTCCCATACACGGCACCATTGTTTCTGACGGCCTATCCTGCTGTCACCCCTCTACCAAACGCAAACAGAAGAACATGTAAGAAATTTTACGATTTCTCGACTCGGCACTCCATTTTATAGCGTCCACAGCTTCACTCAGTATTTCCAAATGGTAAAATGACAATATGTAAACCCAAATAGAAACAGTGAACCACAAATAAAAACGACAATCGATAAATAAACCTATAGCAACGGGAATTCCAAAATGCAAAACAAAAACGCTATAAGCTTATGCTCCAACCTATTACATCACGGATGATGGAATCCGTGGATGATACGTCATACTGATTACACTCAGATATCAATCTCTTAACAAAACCCATAACTCCGCTATCCATTCCACATACGACCCGCTAATCCGCTTTCCTCGCTGATTTAACTCAAGGCATGCCGCCATAACATGCGGTTTTTAGCTCAAATGTTCAGTCAACCCCGTACACAAATTGTCGTATGTTAACGAAGGGGGATCCTTGCGCAGACAAAGCTTTTGTATCAAATTACAATGAAAGGAACTACAAGAGAGGAGGAGTGCACTCATACCTACAGAGTCAGCAACTCTGTAGTACAGCAGGAAACGTGGCAAGTAGTTGTCACGCCTCCCCGTACCCATGTCGAAAAGGCCGAGCCCCAGAGCTGGGGCTGGGGTTAGCGGCGCTTGTTACAGCGGTTGCTAGCTAGGCGCCAAAACTTGGAAAATCTCAACATGTTGTTGCCATAGTTGCAGCCGTTGCTGTTGCAGTTGCAGCTGTTGCTGCCATAATTCAATAAATCGTGCGTCCATGATGATGTAACACGACTAATGCACACGTGAGACAGATTCGTCGCTACCTTATTGTGTAGGTCATAGCAGGTTGTTAACAGCGAGAGTTCTAATGTCCGGAAAGGTAACTCGATAGAAACCGAACACAAGCCAGACGTCAATAGTGGACGTAAAGTGACAAGAGAAAAAATCGAGAAAGAGATGCACCAAACACGCAACGTATAAGTGTGGCAGACTAATCCATAAGTCAGGCTTCTAATATAGCAAACACACAACTGACATGAGACGGCGGCCGTGGAAACTCCTCGCCTCGCAGAATGCAGGCTCTCTTCAGTACACACGACGAGGTCGCGTCCTGTCGGCGGTAGCCGTAACCAGTTCGCTGGCAACCACCACTGTTGTTCCACGTCTTCCGTTGCCATGGCATTGTTGGCAGACATGGGTACCAGACACATCAAGGAAGACAAACACCATGACTTACGAGTTACTTCTGCCCAAGGACTTAAGTAGAATATGCTAGACTGGTGGACAATTATGTTACGAAATTGCAATGAAATACAGACCTGCTTACAGTCGTTGATAAATATCAACGGGGACAGATGAAAATGTGTGCCCCGACCAGAACTCGAACCCACTATCTCCTGTTTACATTCTGTCCTACTGAGCCACCGAGGATACAGAGATAGTACGACTGCAGGGACTTACCTCTGGCACGCTCTCCGCGAGACCCACACTTCCAGCTTTCTGTCCACACACTACATTTGTAGTGCCCCTGCCCGCTATACTCATTACTCGCGGCACGCAATCTACGGATTCCCGTAAGAGTTCGGTCAATGTGAGTGCATACGCTCTGGAGAAGATCATTGGCCGGTAAGCCTTATCTATATGAAGATGGTGTCTGCACTTTCGGAAATATACGAAAGAATACATAGCAACTTCATATAATTATGTTCTGTGTTGATGCAACAAAGCACACCTGCGACGCCTCGCCCGCTCTGTATTCAAAGTACAAATTTTGAGAAGCACGTGAATACAAATTTTGAGAAGCACGTGTTATCTGTAGTAATACAGACTGTGGAATACAAAGGACGCAACTACGTTGTGGTGAATACTGACTCTCGTTTCCTTCCAGTTGCCAAAGTTAATTAGCTCCTACGCAATTAGTGCACACGAATAATGATACTCACTGTCGTGTCTTTCCCGCGGTAAAGTTGTGGGACCATGAACGGAAGAGCGACAGCGAAAATATGTCCCACCTTGTGGATAGGTATTGCAAATGGTTCGGTAAGGAGTCAACAAGCCGTTAGATTATAATCAAGTGGGAGAGAAAGCATCTCGCCTGTGAGGTGTTTTGGATGGCCCCTCCTCTCACGCTCTGATAGTCCGTCAACCAGAAGGAAACGACTTGCTAAAGTTAGTGATGCGTTCACCTTGCAGAAGCGTGGTTGTAGAACTTGGAACTAAAAAGAAAACTATGAAACTCCTCATGAAAATCGACGTAACTGCTAAAATGGATGAGTAGGAGGACATGAAGAAGAATAAATCTGTGCAGGAACAATGAAGTTCACTTGCAGACGTTTTAGACATGTTATTGAATTTACAATGAAGTCATTGCACGTGTAAAGGGACTTCCGGCCATATTGTATAGTTTACCTAACCTTCTCACGCACCAAGAGAAGTAGACTTCTTGAAGACGTTCTAATTAATTTTACTGTGATCTCCACACATCTTTTCACCACTTCTAGGGAACCTGTCAAGAGAGCCAGAGAGAGAGAGAGAGAGAGAGAGAGAGAGAGAGAGAGATAGAAAGAGATATAGCCAATGGTGATATCGAAGTTGATTAACTGAAAACCCAGAATGCCATATTTTTACCTGCACTGCGTTTACTGTGGCTGGAGAAGAGCGCGCGGTGCTATTGTAGACAGATTTTAATGCTCCCGCTAGCTGTTTTGTGACATAATTGTTTGCAGGTTGGTATATAGTAAGTTCTTATGTTCTGCATGTATATGTGAGTTTTTCAACTGGCTAGGATTGGTAGAAGGGGAAGAGTTGAGCTCGTTTGTTAGGCTATATGTTAAGCCAGCGGGCAAAAGGGCGGAGAGCGCAATGTGGCGGGACAGTCAGAGCGAACATTGCTCGGCCCGTGTGCAAAGGCTGTTGGTGTAACATTCCTAGATGTGGGTGCAGGGAATTTGGACAGTGGTCAGTTGCACAGAAAAAGAAAAGACGCACCAGAAATGGCAGATGTCAGGAAAACAGGAAGATAGGCCGGCCAGTGTGGCCGAGCGGTTCTAGGCGGTACAGTCGGGAACTGCGCGACCGCTACGGTCGCAGGTTCGAATCCTGCCTCAGGCATGGGTGTGTGTGATGTCCTTAGGTTAGTTAGGTTTAACTACACTCCTGGAAATGGAAAAAAGAACACATTGACACCGGTGTGTCAGACCCACCATACTTGCTCCGGACACTGCGAGAGGGCTGTACAAGCAATGATCACACACACGGCACAGCGGACACACCAGGAACCGCGGTGTTGGCCGTCGAATGGCGCTAGCTGCGCAGCATTAGTGCACCGCCGCCGTCAGTGTCAGCCAGTTTGCCGTGGCATACGGAGCTCCATCGCAGTCTTTAACACTGGTAGCATGCGGCGACAGCGTGGACGTCAACCGTATGTGCAGTTGACGGACTTTGAGCGAGGGCGTATAGTGGGCATGCGGGAGGCCGGGTGGACGTACCGCCGAATTGCTCAACACGTGGGGCGTGAGGTCTCCACAGTACATCGATGTTGTCGCCAGTGGTCGGCGGAAGGTGCACGTGCCCGTCGACCTGGGACCGGACCGTAGCGACGCACGGATGTACGCCAAGACCTTAGGATCCTACGCAGTGCCGTAGGGGAGCGCACCGCCACTTCCCAGCAAATTAGGGACACTGTTGCTCCTGGGGTATCGGCGAGGACCATTCGCAACCGCCTCCATGAAGCTGGGCTACGGTCCCGCACACCGTTAGGCCGTCTTCCGCTCACGCCCCAACATCGTGCAGCCCGCCTCCAGTGGTGTCGCGACAGGCGTGAAATGAGGGACGAATGGAGACGTGTCGTCTTCAGCGATGAGAGTCGCTTCTGCCTTGGTGCCAATGATGGTCGTATGCGTGTTTGGCGCCGTGCAGGTGAGTGCCACAATCGGGACTGCATACGACCGAGGCACACAGGGCCAACACCCGGCATCATGGTGTGGGGAGCGATCTCCTACACTGGCCGTGCACCACTGGTGATCGTCGAGGGGACACTGAATAGTGCACGGTACATCCAAACCGTCATCGAACCCATCGTTCTACCATTCCTAGACCGGCAAGGGAACTTGCTGTTCCAACAGGAGAATGCACGTCCGCATGTATCCCGTGCCACCCAACGTGCTCTAGAAGGTGTAAGTCAACTACCCTGGCCAGCAAGATCTCCCATTGAGCATGTTTGGGACTGGATGAAGCGTCGTCTCACGCGGTCTGCACGTCCAGCACGAACGCTGGTCTAACTGAGGCGCCAGGTGGAAATGGCATGGCAAGCCGTTCCAAGGACTACATCCAGCATCTCTACGATCGTCTCCATGGGAGAATAGCAGCCTGCATTGCTGCGAAAGGTGGATATACACTGTACTAGTGCCGACATTGTGCATGCTCTGTTGCCTGTGTCTATGTGCCTGTGGTTCTGTCAGTGTGATCATGTGATGTATCTGACCCCAGGAATGTGTCAATAAAGTTTCCCCTTCCTGGGACAATGAATTCACGGTGTTCTTATTTCAATTTCCAGGAGTGTAGTTCTAAGTTCTAGGGGACTGATGACCTCAGAAGTTAAGTCCCACAGTGCTCAGAGCCATTTCAACCCAGGAATATAGCTACGTACAGTGCTTAGAAATTCGACAATAAATCACAGTTCCACAATAATGCAATTCTGAATACATGAGCAATCTCAAAAAATGTTCATATGTGTGTGAAATCTTATGGGAATTAACTGCTAAGGGCATCAGTCCCTAAGGTTACACATTACGTAACCTAAATTATCCTAAGGAGAAACACACACACACACACCCATGCCCGAGGGAGGACTCGAACCTCCGCCGGAACCAGCCGCACAGTCCATGCATAACTGCAGCGCCAAGACCGCTCGGCTAATCCCGCGCGGCTGAGCAATCTCAGATAAACAGGGTGCATCCAGTGAGACAACAATAATTTCAGTATCCTGAAAAGTACAGAAGTTAATATTTCGCAGTAACTAAATCTTTTCATAATGAGCCTTTGAATTAACAAGTTTTAAATGCTTCATGCAATTTCAAGAAATGATATCTCAGATAATTATGTTGTACTATAACTATCATCTCTGGAAGTTAAGTATCTGTACCTATTTTACTTCTTGATTTATAATGTTTTTTTTGTATCTTTTCATTACGCAAATGTATCTCAGAATATTGTGTTCTCCACAATAACACAACAAATAAATGCAGCACGAATACCTCATATGTTGCCATACTTGTACATTTATTTGATGAATATGTTTCTATTTTTTCCATATATTTATTTAACTATTGATTACAGTTGCTAATACAACATAATGGGAATTTAAGAAGTGGTGAATCGCATGTGTTTCCTGACATCACTATTGTAATGAGTGGCAAAAGAAGTTTCTGTCAGCAGGCCCAAATAACTGTTTAAACAATATTTAACGGCAACTTGTTGTCATCTAACATGAGCACACTTGCACAAGAATGCTGGCTTATTTGTTTATTGTAAATGATCTGAGATTGACTAAATGTTTATAACATTTCTTTTATTTAAGTATTATCGCAAAAAATATATTAGTTTAGTGTGGAAAGCGGTCAAGTTGAGTCAAATAATGTCTGTAGAACTTAAGAACGATGTGTCTTTGGTGGGGATGGCCTTCAGCCAATGAAAAACAGGTAGTGGTGGATCACCATTGGAGCCAAGTGAAGACAGACTTTGTTTTTCGAGTGCGCTCAAGGAAAGGATTCTGGAGACTTTACGTCGAGTTCTTAATGAAGGCAGACCTGCATATGGTATAGTGCGATGTTTGGTTGTGTGGGTGATTGATCACTGGCTCTAAACAGCTGGTACGATACTTTTTAACCTTTAACGATTGCATTATGAAACTGGGAATAGGCGGAGTGTGAGTTGTTATCTCGCTTATGTTATTTTGTAAATCATCATTTTAAACTCTGAACTACTTTGTGCTGGTGAATATTTCGTGTATTGTGACCATGAATTGGACTTAGTTTTTCACGTGTCTTGGATAACTATTTAGCTTGGGGTTTCTGTTATCTTTCTTGTAACACTCACGTTGCAACTTTACTGCATTTAATAAGAATATTTCTGTCTGTATTACACTTAATTATCTTAGGACTAATTTCCATTTAGTTGCGATATCCATCATAATTCTCTGTCGTCTATATTAATTAAAGATGTTTGAATAGTGCCCTTTTTATTAAATTAATTATTTATTTATTGTTTTATATTTCTGTGTATATTATTAATCCGCTATTCTAGCCAATTCACAGACAATTTGGCTGCAGAATCGCAGCTTGAGGCTCTTATTTGCAGTGAGATAGCTGCTGGGCGTGAAAGCAGACAAGCATGACATTAGTCGATGTGTTTAACAAATCAAAGCCCTTTGAAATTATCGTGAAAATAAAAGATATTTATGAAAGTGACGAAATTAAGAAAATGTTTTTCAAAAATACAGATGATACGCCATGGCATAAATTCAACGTAATATAGGTTACTAAATTAAACCAGTATACGTGGCATCTCTAGTAAGTGACGTTAATTTTATAAAACAAAATCGAAAACAATACCGGTAAAAAGTTGTGCATATCCAAAACAATATGAATCAAATATTACATATCGTAAAATCGGTACAAACATGGCTGAAAATAAGATGGTATCGCAAGTTTTAGTAATCTGGAGACGTTAATAACATTTTGGTTTATTATACTCTTAATGTTGCAAGGAATGTGCAAGTCAGATTTTATGACAATAATAGTATTTTTTTCATCTGGTATGATATTTCGCCTGATAGGATTCTCGTTAGAGTCTCATGCCTCCTGTGCCTAGCGGCCTGAGTGTGCCTCAGGTAATGGAAACTCCCCTATCGTATTAAGAACGTTTCGGCAGTAAGTTTCATCACTGATCTAGAACGATGAGTCATCTACAAATATAGAAGTAACTTTAGGTGTGTCCCAGGACACTATGTAGGGACCCTTTCTGTTCATGTTGTATATTAATGATCTTGCAGACAACTTTAATAGTAACCTCAGAGTTTTCGCTCATGATGCAGTTATCTGTAATGTGCACTACTGGCCATTAAAATTTCTACACCACGAAAATGACGTGCTACAGACGCGAAATTTAACCGACAGGAAGAAGATGCCGTGATATGCAAATGATTAGCTTTTCAGACCATTCACACAAGGTAGGCGCCTATAACGTGCTGACATGAGGGAAGTTTCCAACCGATCTCTCATACACAAACAGCAGTTGACCGGCTTTGCCTGGTGAAGCGTTGTTGTGATGCCTCGTGTAAGGAGGAGAAATGCGTACCATCACGTTTCCGAGTTTGATAAAGGTCAGATTGTATCCTATCGCGATTACGGTTCATCGTATCGCGACATTGCTGCTCGCGTTGGTCGAGATCCAATGACTGTTAGCAGAATGTGGAATCGGTAGATTCAGGAGCGTAATACGAAACGCTGCGCTGGATCCCAACGGCCTCGTACCACTAGCAGTCGAGATGACAGGCATCTTATCCACATGGCTGTAACGGATCGTGCAGCCACGTCTCGATCCCTGAGTCAACAGATGGGGACGTTTGCAAGACAGCAACCATCTGCACGAACAGATCGATGACGTTTGCAGCAGCATGGACTATCAGCTCGGAGACCATGGCTGTAGTTACCCTTGACGCTGCATCACAGACAGCAGCGCCTGCCATGGTGTACTCAACGACGAACATGGGGGCACGAATGGCAAAACGACATTTTTTCGGATGAATCCAGGTTCTGTTTACAGCGTCATGATGGTCGCATCCGTGTTTGGCGACATCGCGGTGAACGCTCATTGGAAGCGTCTATTCGTCATCGCCATACTGGCGTATCACCCGGCGTGAAGCCATGGGGTGCCATTGGTTACACGTCTCGGTCACCTCTTGTTCGCATTGACGGCACGTTGAAAACTGGACTTTACATTTCAGATCTGTTACGACCCGTGGCTCTACCCTTCATTCGATCCCTGCGAAACCCTACATTTCAGCAGGATAATGCACGACCGCATGTTGCAGGTCCTGTACGGTCCTTTCTGGATACAGAAAATGTTCGACTGCTGCCTGGCCAGCACATTCTCCGGATCTCTCACCAATTGAAAACGTCTGGTCAATGGTGGCCGAGCAACTGGCTCGTCACAATACGCCAGTCACTACTTTTGATGAACTGTGTTATTGTGTTGATGCTGCATGGGCAGCTGTACCTGTACACGCCAACCAAGCTCTGTTTGACTCAATGCCCAGGCGTATCAAGGCCAGAGGTGGTTGTTCTGGGTACTGATTTCTCAGGATGCATGCATTTAAATTGCGTGAAAATGTAGTCACATGTCAGTTCTAGTATAATATATTTGTTCAATGAATACCCGTTTATTTATCATCTGCATTTCTTCTTGGTGTAGCATTTTTAATGGCCAGTAGTGTATTTTGACGCATGCGAAACACAGACAGACGTACTGTGTCAGTTAGGAGATTCCACTGCTGCAGTCGTGCGGCCAAGGGTTCTCCAGATGACGATGTCGGTGTAAACGTAGCGACAGTGTCATTGGCTGGTGGCTGCTCCTTTTCACGGTATGTATAGTTTCAGCATCATCACCATCACTGCTTGATTGTTGCGCATATGGGAGAACAGGAATTGGCAGTTCTTCACCATGAATCACAGGGCGTGTCAGGGTACTGAATATTTCTCTTCCTCTTCCTCCTTTCTTCAAGGGAGGTTACATACAAAAATAGCTACCAGATGCATGATTTGTGGGTCCTCGCCAAATAGCTCACAATACTTCATGGAGACGTTTTCACAATGGATCAAAATACTCAGTGTAAATGAAAACAATGTGCGACACAAGTGTGGAGCTCACCACTTATCTTGGGCTGCAACTCGACACACTAAATACAAGGAGTCTTCTTGTTTCACTGCTCCAGTCAATGGCCGCCTTCTTGAACAACAAATAACATCTGTACAAATGCAACAAAAGTTATCAGTTTTGTTATTGCAGGTGAGGGGAATTTTTGTGAAAGTGTGCATGTTCACCTCACATACATTCACTGCCAAAAGTGAATTAAGGCAGCAAAATTGCACGCAGCCGTGACAAATGACAATTAAAATCGCTTGTGGTTTCTATATTCGACAATACTCAAGTCAGTGAATGGTGTGCACCTGGGTGATACTGTTAAGCAGTGTTGCCAAATTTTATACATTCACTGCCAAAAGTGAATAAGGCACCAAAATTGCACGCAGCTGTGACAAACGACAATTGAAATCGCTTATGGTTTCTATATTCTACAATACTCAAGCCACTGAATGGTGTGCACCTGAGTCATACTGTTAAGCAGTGTTGCCAAATTGTACTTAGAACCGTCCACGTCACTCACTTACGGCAGAGGAACCCTTATCGCAATATCTTTGCAAGTGCCTCTTATAGCGTCCCGTAACTGTTAAAAAGTAAACATCTTATCTACCTGTAACCCAAAGCTTTTAGGCAATCTTATCCTTGGCATTCGTGTTCAGCGCATCTAAATCTATGTAGAAGGGTACCCTCGTTTCT
Source organism: Schistocerca serialis cubense (assembly GCF_023864345.2). Classification (NCBI taxonomy): domain Eukaryota; kingdom Metazoa; phylum Arthropoda; class Insecta; order Orthoptera; family Acrididae; genus Schistocerca; species Schistocerca serialis. The sequence goes on along the minus strand of NC_064639.1, from coordinate 536,250,567 downwards.
GTAAAAAATAAAAAGAGAAAATTTGTTCACCAGGGAGTATAGCTCTCGAGTGCCTCTGGCAGCCATCTTAACTTGCCGCCTCGAGCGGCCGCTTGTGTCGCTCGGGCGTTGGATCAGCTCCGTCTCTTCCGCGTATGGACTAGGAGCAGGTCGCGACTCACCCTGAGCAGCTGCCCCAGCGAGTAGGCCCAGTGGGGGCTGTCGAGGCCGTAGCCCCAGAAGCCGAGCGGCCGGCTGAGGTCCAGGGCGCGCAGCGAGCCGTTGCCTCCGCGGTCGGGCCGCAGCCCCTCCAGCACCCACGCCATGCCGGCCAGCGTCATCCCCGTCTCGCCCAGGTCCAGGTGCTCCAGGCCGCGGCACTGCATCACCAGCTCGCACACCCGCTCGCCGCCCTGTTCGTACCACCGCTCCGCTTCAGTTTCTTCGCCTAGCTGCACAGCTGGCCATTACTATTCCAACACCAGCTTACGTAGCAAATGCTCATACACTGTGATCAAAAGTATCCTGACACATGGCTGAAAATGACTTACAAGTTCGTGGCGTTCTCCGTCAGTAATACTGGAATTCAATATGGTGTTGGCCCATCCTTAGCCACCTCCGAATTTTACTGTTGGCACTACACACGCTGGCAGATGAGGTTCACCGGGCATTCGCCGTACCCACACCCTACCATCGGATCGCCACATGTGTACCGTGATTCATCACTCCACACAACGTTTTTCCACTGTTCAATCGTCCAATGCTTACGCCCCTTACACCAAGCGAGGTGTCGTTTGGGATTTACCGGCGTGATGTGTGGCTTATGAGCAGCCCCTCGACCATTAAATCCAAGTTTTCTCATCTCCCGCCTAACTGTCATAGTACTTGCAGTGGATCCTGATGCAATTTGGAATTCCTGTGTGATGGTCTGGATAGATGTCTGCCTATTACACATTAAGACCCTCTTGAACTGTCGGCGGTCTCTGTCAGTCAACAGACGAGGTCGGCATGTATGATTTTGTGCTATACGTGTCCCTTCACGTTTCCCCTTCACTATCACATTGAAAAAAGAGGACCTAGGGATGTTTAGGAGTGTGGAAATCTAGCGTACAGAACTATGACAAAAGTGACACCCAATCACCTGCCACGTTCGACTCCCGCAAAGCGCCCCATTCTGCTCTCTCACGATGTCTAATGGCTACTGAGGTCGTTGATACGAAGTACTGTCATTAGATGGCAGCACAAGGCACCTAATATGTAAAACGTATGCTTTTGGGGGTGTCGGATACTTTTGATGACATAGTGTATTTCACTTATTGTAAGTATGCAAGGTGATTTTTTTCCATCGTTTACAAACTCTAGGGATTGATCGATGAGAGGATATGGAACGGAAAAGGTCTAATGAACTTACGTCCTGAAAAGCATAGTTCCCATGTTAGAAATCATTTACTCAATCATACATTGTTACAGAGACTCCGGTCTAATACGCGCTGGACCATACTGCCACTGTTGCAGTATGTGTTGAACATAGTTTCCATGTTCCTCAATGCATGTGTGTAAACGCCGTAGCATGCTCTGTCTCAGCCATTTACATCAGCGAGGCTGCAACCGAAAAGTGTCAAAGGCAGCATGAATACGATGATCCAATGTCTCTACATCTGGAATGGGTTCTGCATACACATTACTTTTGAGATGGCTTCATAACCAGAAATGGCACGCGTTCAGGTTTGGTGAACGTGCAGGCCACGCAACTAGATCCTTTAGTCCGATCCGTCGACCAGGTAAAACACGATTCAGATGCATCCGGACGTTAATGGCAAAGTGGGCAGGAGGACCACCATGTAGCAGCCTCAAAACCATTCGAATCATCAATGGCACTTCTCCCAGCAGAGGGGCAAAGTCATATGCAAGAAGCACCGATTGTTTCGGCCTCTTAGACTGGTCCCAAAATATGGTCGCTAGTGATCCCAGCCCACACATTCCATCTGCACCGATGCAGATGATTCGCTGTTACCATACCATGGGGATTCTGCGTAATATCGCACGGATGATTGTTACGAAAGTTAAAGATATCACTCATTGTAAAGGTGACCTCATCTGTGGGTATTAAGGGTGACACAAATCCCAGAACCGTGGTTGCCTGGTGAAGAACCCAATGAAGAAACTGCTCCCGATGTGGAAAGTCTGCCGCTAGTAAGTCCTGCACACGTTGTAAGTGAAAAGGGTAGCAACAATTGTCGTGGAAAATGTTCCACACGGTCGTCTGGCTTACCCTGTACTGGCGGGTTAATTGCCTGGTACTGGCACGGCGATCGCCTTCCACAGTGGTAATCACATTTCCATCCACGTCTAGTGTCCGAACATTTCGCTTACGTCCTTTATGATTTTTCCTGCTTCCTGAAATGACCCCGTCTCAGACAAACGGTGAAACGCTGTTCCAATCATTGACTGCTGTGGTTGTTTTCGGCGGGGATGGGTCTTCTGATACAACGTCGCTGCCGCCGCTCGTTGCCATTGGCCTTTCTATAAGCAAACACCATATTGGCAAGCTCTCGATTCGAATACGGAAGCATTGTGTACAACGCTGTATCACATCCACTACAAGATGAGTCAGCAAGAGAAAACAATCGGACACAACACACCCAATTACTATGGCAGGAGAGGGAGCTAGGGCATAACATACGAAGAACAGTACCCCCCCCCCCCCCCCATGCATACTGTAACGCTGGCTGCATGGCGCAGCGCGTGTGAGACCGCAGTCTCTGTAACAAAGTATGATTTAATAAATGCTCTCTAGCATGACAACCATGCGTTACCGAACATTGGACCTTTTTGTTCCGTATCCTTTATCGGTCAATCCCTAAAGTTTGTACACGGTGGAAAAAATCACTTTGTATAGTTTGGAGAGTACACTATTTACTGTGTAGGTAATTTCGGAACATTCAGGGAACGAGGCTGAGTAAAAGGAGCTACCACCTCTGTGCGAACAACGGCTGTAAACCAACTGGTCATCGTTTCAAACTGACAGATAGAGGGAGGTCACTAGACTCTGTTTCAGCTTTACGCCAGATCTCATCAATCATACTGACTAGCGAGCGCAGGTGCGTCAGTCTCTCGCAATCCACGAATAGGTAATTTCAGTGGGTGACAGATATGGAGAACGTGCTGGCAAAGGCTGCAGTAGAGCACCCTCTGCATCGATGTAGGCGAGAACAGCATAGGCAACGTTCGATCTTGCGCTATCCTCTTGAAAGATAATGTCATGGAGAACTCGAAGATAGGGAACAGTAGCCGGATTTGAGATGTCAGGAATTTAGCGACAAATGACCAAATTACTGGTAATGTGAACCAGATGTGGTTTCGTGTTCCCAATGGCAAACCCATACCAAGAAGCCAAGTAATGGGGGCATATGACAACGACGAATACAATCCGGAAGCATTCCCTCTCGTCTGAGCCTTAAATGTGATGCTTGTCGTGTCGTCGATCATCGATAACGTCACGCCAGACTCTGCATGTCTACGCAGCGTCACAGGCGGCGCGAATTCGGCCGAGGCTTGACGCACTCCTCCAGGGATTTTGGAGGCGCCGCCGCCGCGCAGCCATTATGAAAGACGCCTTCAAGCGACAAGCACGGCAGCTCTGCCTTGAGTTCCATCTGAAGTTCAGATCGAGTTTACTTCTGCTTCCAGTGGACACAGTCAATGCGTCATCACTCTGCCCAGATTATGTCAGACTTGTGTATATCGAGTATCTAGTTGTATCCAGTGCTCGAGTACTGTAGTAACTGCACTTAGAACATTCAGAGTCCGCGATCTACAGACTTGCCACATCATGCACCTGCTTCTTCGTTTACTTAGTATTCAAGAGTCATGTTTGTATAATTAATTGTACGTGTGTTTACTTCAGTCACAGCATGAAACGCTATTAACGGTAAGTGTCTTTCAGTATTAAATAAAGACTTGTTTTATTTGACTGTGTGTGTGTGAATTCAATAGAACACAACAACGCTGTACGCAGAAGTGCGAGTTGTTTGAAAAAGGTCACCTTGAGGTCAGCTTGTCGTGATCCAAATGACGTCACACCATCTGTGTGGGTACCTGTCTTGATGCAGTTGAGCCCGTATAGCGGCTCAAAGTTCAAGACATAGCTCTTAAGATCCTGCACGCGTGAATTAACAACCTGTCTGCCCTCTGGGACACTAGTCGCGTGTTATCGTTGAGATCATGCATCACATTGACTATGGCTCTCCTGAACCCGTCGATTCCTTATTGGCTTGAAAGTTGTGGCGTCATGATTGATGCTAGCAGAAATACCACAGAATGACAAACCGCATTCACGATCGACTACGACTCTTCCGATGTCAAAATCCAACATCAGCTGGCAAGCGCTTCTTCTTCTTATACGAGACACAACACAATCTACTCACAAAAGCCTAACATTCAGATGCAGTTTCTGAATGACAAACACAGTGCCTCATCTTTCCTTCAGAATAAGGATGGCATTATTTCTACCTACTTTGCGCGTTCGTGGTGAAATGCTAAGCATTTCTTAATCCAAGCACGTTGCGCATTTAATGCCAATCTGAAATTTAACACACGCCACTGCCATGGTATTGCAATTTTAATGACCAGCAGCATACGTACTGACATGCGCTGCTTAAGGTTTCCAGACTTGGTAAATTTTGCTGACACTCAAGGCTACTGTGTTCGACAGCGATTCTGATTGGTAACATTGTTGTCTGCACTGTTTGAGTTTTTAGATACGGTGCTCAAAAAGTGACGCAGCTTTATGGAAGAATGTTTCTTTTTCTTATTCTGTGTGCTCTCAGCCTCGTGATGTCAATTGAGGTGCTAATTGACCGAGTAGTAGCGGCTCAGGTAAAAGAAAACTATGATAACGACCGGGAGAGCGGTGTGCTGACCACACACCCCTCTTATCCGCATCCTAAGCTGAGGATGTCACAGCGGTCGGTTGGTCCCGATGGGCCACTTGTGGCCTGAAGACGGAGTACTTTTTTCTTTTTCTTGCAGTTTTGTTTCTCATTTAACTGAGGAAATGAGATGAAATGAGCTTATGGCATCGTTCCCATTCGGGGAAGTTCGGCCGCCAAGTGCAAGTCTTATTTCATTCGACGCCACCTTGGGTGACTTGCGGCCGGATTAGGATGAAATGATGAGGACAACGCAACACCCAGTCCACGAGCGGAAAAAATCTCCAACCCGGCCGGGAATAAAAAAGGGGCGCGCTTGCATGCGAAGCAAGCTCGTTACCACCCAGCTAAGCAGGCTGAGGAAGAAATAGGCCACATGTTACACCCAAGCTCACTCTTTTTACCCCGTAAATTAGATGTGCCGATGGTGGTAAAGATACACCAAACAAGCCCACCGTCGAGCGGCTGTACAAGTTCATGAGTACAAAAGAGGAGGCAGATACAGCCATAAGTCATCAACTTAAAGTGCCAAGACCTTAAAAGTTAGCTGGGGTATATGATGCATATACCTTGAATCCTACGGGGCTTGCAGTGCCTATCAACCAGTTGTTCTCTCCATTGCTAGTGCCCACTCGGCGTTATGGAAGTGTTTAAAGTTGTATCTGCGCTGTTCTTCAGCTGAAGATAATGGAAAATTGTGTAGTGGTTCACGTCGCTTGTAGCGCCAGATGAGGAAGACTTTGGTGATTGGTTTTGGTTTCGTGAGGCATGGTTCCTGCTTGGTAAGTAAGTGAATTCACAAAATTAACGTGTTTTGGCTACGAAAAGTCCACATAAGATAAACGAAAAACGGGGGATTAGTATCCAGTGTCAAATAGTACAGCAGGCAACAGTGAGCGCAACAGCATCTAGTGCAGCGATTTGCAAACATTACTGATGGTGACCAGCTAGAGCACACACGGCTTTAGCTGGACAATGATACAACTATTACAGCCAACATCACGACCTGTTTGGATCATTGTTTTCACGCATGTGTGATTCTGAAGCGTTTGTGGCCTCCTCGGTCTCCTGATGTACCCCGAGTTACTTTTTCTTACGGGGCTGCCTCAAGGATGCTGTTTGCAAAACTCGCCCACGCACTGTTTATCGAAATTCAGAAAGAAATTAAACCATGTATTGTAGCTTCGCTCATGAAACGTTACAGCATATTTTCCGCAATATGCAACGTTGTATTCAGTACCAGGATCGTATAATGGAGGCCACTTTAACGATTTGTATAACTTGGTCTATAGCCCATAGGATTGGGTTACTTCTGAACGCCCTCTATTCTTAATAAATCGTGATGTGTTTAAACATTTCAATGGTTAATTATTAGTATGAGAAACAAATTTTTAAATTAATGTCTCAAACGTAGGTAACGAACCGCAGGGGAAAATGTGCCACCACTCAGAGCAGGTCGTCAGCCAGGGAGCCATAATAAGCCCAGAAGAATCAACAAAAAACTGCTGTGGAGCCAGAAGGCGGCCAGACAGGAAACAACAGCGCTCTGTTCGGCCCCCTGGCGTGGCCTCGCAACGATTGGTCGGTTGGTTGGTTTATGGGGGTTGAAGGGACCAGACTACAAAGCCCATCAGTCCCTTGTTCCACAGCCATAAAATCCTACATGGAATAAAAAAATAAGCAATTGAGAGGACAAGGGACGACACAGAACCAGAAAGAGACAAAGACCAATCAAAAGGAATTAAAAGCACACAGAATGTGACAGTGGTTGGCCGACCATGAAAACAAAAAAGGAAAAGCCAACCAACAAGAAACACACAACGCTCCCTCATACAACCATAGCAGTTTCCTGTTGATTCTCGTGTGTCTGTTTGGCTCCCTGGCTGACTAGCTGCCCTCGCATTCCGCCTCTTGGTGCTAGCGCAGTTTCCCTGCGGTTCATTCTGTGGGTCTGTTGCATTAAGCTTAAAATGATGCCTCCATAACAAATAAATAACGATTGAAATGTTTGCACAAAACAAGAACTCTATCGAGTAAAGGATGAGAATGAAATGAAACTCCCTGGCAGACTAAAACCGTTTGCCGCACCGAGATTGAAACTCGGGACCTTTGCTTTTCGCAGGCAAGTGATCTGTCAACTGAGCTACCCAAACACGACTCACGGCCCGTCCTCACAGCTTTACTTCCGCCAGTACCTCGTCTCCTATTTTCCAAACTTCACAGAAGCTCTACTGCGAACCTTGCTGATCTATCACTCCTGAAAGAAAGGATATTGCGGAGACATGGCTTAGCCACAGCCTGGGGGATGTTTCCAGAATGAGATTTTCACTCTGCAGCGGAGTGTGCGCTGATATGAAACTTCCTGGCAGATTAGAACCGTGTGTCGGACCGAGACTCGAATTCGGGACCTTTGCCTTTCGCAGGCAAATGCTCTGCCAACCGAGCTACCCAAACACGACTCACGCCTCGTCCTCACAGTTTTACTTCCGCCAGTACCTCGTCTCCGACTTTCCAAACTTCACAGAAGCTCTATTGCGAACCTTGCAGATCTAGCACTCATTCTGAGACTGAAAGATTAACAGCTGCCACCACTGCTGGGCACTGGCCCCGGGCGGTGGTGTAGGTATGGCTGGGGACGCTGTCAGACGATGGTCACATGGCACCTCGGGGGAGTCTCGGACGAAGGATACAGGACACCGAGTGGACTGGGAGTCGTCCTTGGTCGCTGGAGACCTGAGCGCACAACACACCAGTGGGAGCCCGTGAACACGAAACTCCAATGGCAGGAAATTGTACAAACGCTAATTTAGACGGAACTGGTTTATACTAGATTGAACCAGTTTGTGGGAATATGAAATGGAAAGATCACAATGACTCAGCCGTAGGTAAAGATGGTATCAGATTCGGTTTATTGGTAGTATGTTGAGAAAATGCGGTGTATCGCTCAAACCAAATAGGATTGGCGGGGAATATTGTAGTAGTATAAAGAATCGCAGCACGAATATAGGTTTATACTAGTCATAGGTTTGTTCGACTCATCGCATAGCTTTACGGGAATGCTCGAAAACCTGAAATTTCAGACGCCAAATATTCCGTGAAAACCTGTTTACAAAGTAATAGGAGAGAAACCTGAGAATACACGACTACTGCGTCTCAGGGTCTGGGAAGACGAGATTAAACTAATTACACCGCTCACAGAGGCATTCAACCATTTATTCTTTCCACAATCTATATGCAAATGGAACTGGAAGACACATCAACAACCTGGGGTGCACTTCACAGTGGTTTGGAGGCTAAGGATAATTACGTGTTGTGGCACAATCAGCACACCGGCAACTTGAAGTCATATTCCAACTGGATGGGACACTGACTCACTAGTCCTAGAATATCTGTAAATTTCTGGATGAAAAGGTTCCAGATAGGTGGAAGGAAGATAGGGTTTAACGCCCCGTCGACATCGAGGTCATTAGAGATGGAGCACAAGTTCGGGATACTACCTAGGGTGGGGAAGGAAATCAGCCGTGTCCTTTCAAAGGAACCACGCCGGAATTTGCCTGGAGCAATTTAGGGAAATCACGAGAAACTTAAATCTAGATGGACGGACGCGGATCTGGACCTTCGTTTTCCCGAATGCGAGTCCGGTGTATTACCCATTGCGCTAGCTCGTTCAGACCAGGTAGGAGGATGGGGCGAGATGGTCTGATTCGGTCACCGCCACGATCACCCCTTACCTCACAAAACTAGAGGTTTTGTGCAGCATCAGGTGTACCGAACCGAGGATACACAACTGAAAGACTTGAAAACACGCATTCGCAATGCATCTGAACATATTGCTGTGAACTTACTGGAACACACATGGAGATAAATTGATTAGTGGCTGGATGTACTGTGCGCCACTACGGGTGGACACATTGCCTTATATGAATGAGAAAACAAAAGTTCAAAAGTTATTTTGCAGATGTTACAAAGCAGTTGTTATTACCTAGTATAGTTTTGGAGTTACTGAACACTGAAGCTGTAATTTATGGACGTCCTGCGTATTTAATCCGCACCTATGCAGAGTCATGAATGACATTTACCAGCTAGTAAAACATACACTCCTGGAAATTGAAATAAGAACACCGTGAATTCATTGTCCCAGGAAGGGGAAACTTTATTGACACATTTCTGGGGTCAGATACATCACATGATCACACTGACAGAACCACAGGCACATAGACACAGGCAACAGAGCATGCACAATGTCGGCACTAGTACAGTGTATATCCACCTTTCGCAGCAATGCAGGCTGCTATTCTCCCATGGAGACGATCGTAGAGATGCTGGATGTAGTCCTGTGGAACGGCTTGCCATGCCATTTCCACCTGGCGCCTCAGTTGGACCAGCGTTCGTGCTGGACGTGCAGACCGCGTGAGACGACGCTTCATCCAGTCCCAAACATGCTCAATGGGGGACAGATCCGGAGATCTAGCTGGCCAGGGTAGTTGACTTACACCTTCTAGAGCACGTTGGGTGGCACGGGATACATGCGGACGTGCATTGTCCTGTTGGAACAGCAAGTTCCCTTGCCGGTCTAGGAATGGTAGAACGATGGGTTCGATGACGGTTTGGATGTACCGTGCACTATTAAATGTCCCCTCGACGATCACCAGTGGTGTACGGCCAGTGTAGGAGATCGCTCCCCACACAATGATGCCGGGTGTTGGCCCTGTGTGCCTCGGTCGTATGCAGTCCTGATTGTGGCGCTCACCTGCACGGCGCCAAACACGCATACGACCATCATTGGCACCAAGGCAGAAGCGACTCTCATCACTGAAGACGACACGTCTCCATTCATCCCTCCATTCACGCCTGTCGCGACACCACTGGAGGCGGGCTGCACGATGTTGGGGCGTGAGCGGAAGACGGCCTAACGGTGTGCGGGACCGTAGCCCAGCTTCATGGAGACGGTTGCGAATGGTCCTCGCCGATACCCCAGGAGCAACAGTGTCCCTAATTTGCTGGGAAGTGGCGGTGCGGTCCCCTACGGCACTGCGTAGGATCCTACGGTCTTGGCGTGCATTCGTGCGTCGCTGAGGTCCGGTCCCAGGTCGACGGGCACGTGCACCTTCCGCCGACCACTGGCGACAACATCGATGTATTGTGGAGACCTCACGCCCCACGTGCTGAGCAATTCGGCGGTAAGTCCACCCGGCCTCCCGCATGCCCACTATACGCCCTCGCTCAAAGTCCGTCAACTGCACATACGGTTGACGTCCACGCTGTCGCGGCATGCTACCAGTGTTAAAGACTGCGATGGAGCTCCGTATGCCACGGCAAACTGGCTGACACTGACGGCGGCGGTGCACAAATGCTGCGCAGCTAGCGCCATTCGACGGCCAACACCGCGGTTCCTGGTGTGTCCGCTGTGCCGTGCGTGTGATCATTGCTTGTACAGCCCTCTCGCAGTGTCCGGAGCAAGTATGGTGGGTCTGACACACCGGTGTCACTGTGTTCTTTTTTCCATTTCCAGGAGTGTATAAATGAAAGTGCGACGGTGCGCAGATAATGCTGACTGCTGGGCCTCAGTTTCGCACGCCTGTGCTCCCTCTCCAGAGAGGGCAGTGATCTGAGGCGGCGGCCGGTACCTGTGGGCCGAGCGGGTTGCCGTTGATGCGCAGCGAGGCGAGGCTCAGCCGGTCCCCGACCGCCGCCAGCGCCGCCACGCCTCGCGCCGTGATGTCGTTGCACATCAGGTTCAGCCGCCGCAGCGAGTCGTGTTCCTGTGCACCAAAGCCACCAGTTGAGTTGTAAGACTACTGAAGGTACTGTAGACTACCGTAAGCAATTGTAGATTACGGTAGTTTCCCTAGTAGCCATGGTCAGGTTAAGATCGCAACCGCCTTAACTGTACGTTAGGTGTTTTGCATACCTATCGGACCGTGCCTCACTTGGTTCTCTTTGTTTGGGTATGCGATCCGTGTCCTATTACGTAGATTCTCCTACAAATCAGAAGCGATTAACTGCCTAGAAACTGAGTGAGGATTGTAGAAAGGGTCGCATAACTCACGGAACACTTTTGTTCTACATAGTTATTCTCCTGTCTGTTTTTTAATAGTTAGCCTCTTGTCTGTTACTTAAGGGGGGTAAGACGTCAAACGGGCCGACGTGGAGACGGAGAGGCACCACAGGACATTTTAATTTCCACTGTCTATACTTTTACAAATAAATTTATAAAACTGTCAGCATGACCAGGAAGGATTCAGGACTCACACTCTTAGCAGTGGAAGTTCGAAAACATAACAAAATAATGTTTTTTTTACATGTGCTGCTTTTTTTGCTATAGGTACACTTTTCTTAATAAGTAAGAGAGACTGTTCGACGAATTTTGCACAGCATACAAACCATACTTACAGTTGTCTGAAACTCTAGAATCTATTTAATTTATGAAAAAATGAATGAGCTGTTACGTTTTAAACTTTATGTTTAGAAAAAAATCAAATTTTGTAGTTAATTATCTCAATTTTTACCACATTTTTAATAGATTTAGAAAATTCTAGAGTTTCGTACACCTGTAAGTATGGTTTTTATGCTGTGCAAAATTCATTAAAGAATGTCTCTTGCTTGTGAAGAAAAATGTACCTATAGCAACAAATGCAGCCAATAGTAAGCGAAAAAACGATGAAATTTCACAGGTAAAAAATTTCATTTTGTTATGTTTTTGAACTTGGCAACGGTCTTACCGCAGTGGATACACCGGTTCCCGTGAGATCACCGAAGTTAAGCGATGTCGGGCGTGGTCGGCACTTGGATGGGTGACCATCCAGGCCACCATGCGCTGTTGCCATTTTTCGGGATGCACTCAGCGTCGTGATGTCAATTGAGGAGCTACTAGACCGAATAGTAGCGGTTTCGGTCAAGAATACCATCATAACGAACGGGTGAGCGGCGTGCTGACACCACGCCCCTCCTATCTGCATGCTCCACTGAGGATGACGCGGCGGTCGGATGGTCCCGTTAGGCCACTCGTGGCCTGAAGACGGAGTGCTTTGAACTTCCACTGCTATGAGTGTGAATCCCGAATTCTTCCTGGTCATGCTGACAAAGTTTTATGAATTTATTTGTAAAAGTATAGACAGTGGAAATTAAAATGTCCTGTGGTGCCTCTCCGTCTCCACGTCGGGCCGTTTGACGTCCTACCCCCCTTAAAAGTAAACAGTTTTTAGAGTAAAGCTGCAATTTTCAATGTTTAATTCAGGTTAAATTAGAAAATTGGTAATTTGTACCGTGAAACAGAATGATGTTGCAATAGAAATTTTAAAACAATACAGCTTTATCTTTATAAACTGTACTAGCATCAAAATTAATTGCTTTGGTTACATAAAAGATCGCCTAATTTTTATTACTTTTAGAATGCATTTGCATTTTACAAGGATATAAAACATACAGTAGACTAACACTGAACAATGTGCGATTCTAATTAAGTGCAAAACAAACAAACAAAGAGAAGTCTTCGGCTCTCAGTTTCTATCTCACACATTCATTCATTTTCTTCCCCTACCAATGCAACCAACACTACCTGCCATTTACTATGTCGTTTACGTGGTGTAGCAAAAGTACCTAATCGCAGGGTCGGTAGAGCACAACTCTAGTTACCACACCACTAACCAGCAAGTACTTTTTCCGCAATGGACAATCCGTTACGGCTGCGAGAGATAACGCAGTTGTGTTGGTGTGGTCTTTAGTCCGAGGATAGCCACAGTAACCTGAAAGAACACTAAGAATGAGATTCCCGTCCAGCAGCCCATTCCAGCGTGCAGAGACTTACGCAGAATCTGTTCCTATGCGTTTCTTGACTTTGTCGTATTAGTTATTAATATTTGTGTTCCGTGTAATTATAACGTGTTTAGTGAGAAAGGGTGTAGCGACTGATTTAAAAGGTATGCTGCGGAAGAGTCCGTATCGCCGTGTGAAAAAGCCTGTACGTGCCTACGGTAGCTGGCTGGAGCGGGGCTAGACTGATCATCCTTCAGTTTGCAGACATACGGTATATGTAATGTTGAGCTCCGCGTGCAGAGCACAGTTTTAATTTACTCTCCTTGAAAACGTAGCCGAACAGGGCAGACATTCGACGGTGTCAGCTCACACCGACTTGACATGTAGCACATTTTCCGCCTGTTTCTATGAAGGGTTCACTGTAATCACTGACAGATCTACTCGTCACTTCGTAAAAAGAAATCAGTGATGCATCAGTATATCTATAAATTAAAAAATCTGCGAGTATTATTAGTGCTGCACAATACTCGCCCAATTAAATATCATTAGTTACGTGTAACACATGTTGTCCATGCCAGTAGAGATAGGGTATCGTTGGACAATGGCTCTATACGGAATTCAGTTTGGAGAGTATTTTTACATGACTCAACTGCAGTGTGGGAGACCGCCGTAACCCTTGAGACGGGCACGAGACTCACTGGGTTTTTCTGAAGACGTGAACTGCACGGCTGGGAGATTCCGTCCGTCGGCGGCCGTAGGGGTATGAGGGAATTTTCCCACAATGCTTAGAGTGGTGGTCAGCAATGCTTTCATTTCACTGAGTATCATGGGGTTTCCTGCGATGTCTCGGTAATTTTAGGTTACCATTTGTTTTGCCAGACAGTGTCAAAAAATGGTTCAAATGGCTCTGAGCACTATGGGACTTAACATCAGTGGTCATCAGTCCCCTAGAACTTAGAAACTACTTAAACCTAAGTAACCTAAGGACATCACACATATCCATGCCCGAGGCAGGATTCGAACCTGCGCCGGCCGAAGTGGCCGTGCGGTTAAAGGCGCTGCAGTCTGGAACCGCAAGACCGCTACGGTTGCAGGTTCGAATCCTGCCTCGGGCATGGATGTTTGTGATGTCCTTAGGTTAGTTAGGTTTAACTAGTTCTAAGTTCTAGGGGACTAATGTCGTCAGCAGTTGAGTCCCATAGTGATCAGAGCCATTTGAGCCATTTGAACCATTCGAACCTGCGACCGTAGCAGTCGCGCAGCTCCGGACTGAGCGCCTAGAACCGCGAGACCACCGCGGCCGGCCCAGACAGTGTCACTGAATAGAAGGTTGTTATTAGTTGTAGCTGAAAGTTAAATACGGGCACGAGACTATTAAAGAGGTAACTGAATTTTACTATTTCACAAAGAGAATAAATAAAGAAAAAAGGTGAAAGAAAGACATAATTGCAAGAATTGAAAGGTAAGGTAAGGTAAAGTCGTGTGGCCTTTTTGGCTGCGAATTTCCCCAGAGGTTCAGGCGCCATGTGGCAAAGGTATCTTAATTCGCACCTTGATCCAGCAAAATGGGGTGCAGTTTACGGAGAGGAGTGCGTGAAGAGGGTCTGTGATGTTGATTACGACTAATGAGATAATAAATGGGGTGGGGCCAGGACGTGGCTCGTAATCAAGTCATCTCTTATAGCACCAAGTTGGAGGCCGAGGTTAACGTTCCGTCAGAAGAGCTGATCAGGACCTGCAATATCTTCACTGTGCGGAGAGGACAGGAGTTTAGTCCAGATAATTAGCAAGTCCGCTGGCTTCTCACCTTGCGAACCACATACTCGAAATAAGTTTCCGTCGACTCACGGATTCGAGCTGGCTTTCTATTCTTTTTGTGATTTAATGACATTGATCTCAGAAGCGAGGCTTGCTGTTCCCTGACAACTGTAAAATTCCATTGTAAATGCGACTTTATAAGCTTCACAGAGATAATAGACTGTTTTTCAACCTTTGGTGCCGAATAGTAAAGTCACTGTGTATCAGATATATAAAAGGTGAGGGAACTTACTGATTTAGTGCTACAGAGCCATACCCTGAAGAAATCGGCGAAGATCTCGACACCGTCGTCGCCAATGCAGTTGTAGGCGAGGTCGGCAGCCACGACCTCTGGATTCTGCGCCAGATACTCGCAGATGGCGGGCACGTGCTCGTGCGTCAGGCGGCACCTGAGAACGCAGCACCTCGCGTCACCCTAGTCGAGTGTCTGCAGGCGGGAGAGCTTCACAACGAAGTAGGTGGGCCGCAAGCGCAGACTGAATGCAGCGTCAGCGTTGTGAAAATGTTTTAAGAGGTTCAGGGGCGCTAGCGATATGATAACAGTTAAACAGGAAACCATTTAGCGCTTCCAGTTCTGAGACTTGTCGGAGTTATGTTTATCACAAATGGGTATTTATAAATACACGCAAATGCGAAAAGAAGGTGTCAACACTATATTTAGATGGATTGTTACTGATAAATGGATGTTTTGTTTTGGGGGAGTGATTTGCGGTCACAGCGGTATTCGCCTGCGTTCACTTTGAGAATGTTGCGTGAAAATAAATATTTATTTTATTCTATGAATCCACCGATTTATTGCCCATCACATCAAAAATGTCAACAGAATCAAAGTTTGTTGCTTCATGGATTATAAGATATACTATTTTCTTCCATCTTGTTCTAATTTAAATAACAATAAATTAATTGCTTCAACTATTGTGTATCTGGCTGAAAGTTACAGAATGTCTTACGTAAGCAAACAGAACTTTATCAAAAGCTTAGGTCTTATGTTGCAGACTAGGAAAGGTCTTTTTAATAAAAATAACTACTTTAAGTAATAACATATGCGATATTTATTTGAGTCATTGCGTGTTAGCGCAGAGAGGAATAATGTTTTCTAATAATCCAGTTAAAAAATTTCTCTGACGATCAGTGTTCATGCTACAAGGCCCGGCTAGCCATGCGGTCTAACGCAGTGCTTCCTGAGCGGGAAGGGGTGCTGGTTCCCTGCACGGATCCACCCGGCGGATTAGTATCTAGGTCCGGTGTGCCGGCCAGTCTGTGGATGGTTTTCAAGGCGGTTTTCTATCTACCTCGGCCAACGCGGGCTGGTTCCCCTTATTCCGCCTCAGTTACACTATGTCGGCGATTACTGCGCAAACACTTTGTCCACGTACGTGTACACCATAATTACTCTACCACGCAAACATTGGGGTTACACTCGTCTTGTGTGAGATGTTCTCGGGGGATGGGGATTGTGTCCACTGGGGGCCGAACCGCACAATAATCCTGGGTTAGGAGTGGACTGCCGTAGCCTGTTGTGGGGTTGTGTACCACTGCGGGCTACGGCGGGGACGAAGCCTCTCCGTCGTTTCTAGGTCCCCAGTTCCATACAATACAATACAATATTTATGTTAAACAGCATATACGGTACGAAGACTGGAGAAAACACATACCTAAAAAAAGATTAAACTTTTAGTGAAACACTTATCAGAACCGAAATATTTATTTATTTTACTTATTGATTTATTTAACATGGCAAGAATGAATCTAACCAGGCATTCTACACATTAATTTTTACTTTCATATGCTTTAGTAGGCATGTTAGATTACATCCGGTAAAAAAGTGAAATAAACAGTTACATAGGTACACTTTGAATAATACATACACATATAATTTATATTCATAGATGATAAGTACTGCAATGATTAGACATTATGATTAAGACAGATTTTATACAGGAGTGTTAGCAGCAGTGGGTGTGAGGGAAACTGGTGGTGAAGGGAGGGGAAGAGTAAGGACATGATGAAACACAGTTAAGGAAATACAAGGAAAAAGACGACTGCATGGCTAATGGAGATAGAAGAAGTGGAAGAAGAGAAAGGAGACACTAGCTTTGTTATTTGACAGAGGGAAAGGTTGGCCTTGTACATTAATTTTGTCGAAAACATTATGATGATGATAGTAGGAAATGCTTTAACTTCTTCTTAAAAGCAGCAGAAAATTGAAGTTTGCGCAAAGTAAGGGGCAGTTTGTTCCAGAGGCGGACAGCGGCAACAGAGAAAGATCTGCAAAGATTTTTGTTTTGTGAGTGGGTACAGTTAGGATGTCAAATAAAAATGACCTCGTGTTCCGGTTATGATAGCACGAAAAGTGTTTAATCTCTTAAACAAGGCACTGGGGTGCTAGCGCAATGAGGAGCCGGTGAAGTAGACGTAGTGTGGTAGTCACGCAATTTGTCTGGCCGCAACCACCCTAGCTATGATTATGAAGCACTAAATTGATCACATCGGTGAATGTTGCAGGTGTAACGCACACAAGCATTCGTGGTTATTTCTAACCGTCTTCGGTTTTCACTACTCATGCCATGTTGAATTACATCACAACGGTGGAGGTTCGGTAGAACGAGTGCTTGCGCCAGCTGGCGTTTCAGTCCTGTGGAAACACGTTCAGAAACATTTTGAGACCATAGAGACAAGCAGATGTCTTCCGGCACACTGCGACTGTATTCTCTGCCCAGTTGAGATGCTCGTCTAAAGTTACACCCAAGTTTTTAACTTTTTTCTGATATGGTATTGGAATACCGTCGAGTAGAACAGGAGGCAACCGAAATCCGAACTCATTAATTTCTGATGAGCTATTAAGATTACTTGTGTCTTTCTTGCGGTTAGATTAAGCCCCATGTTTTTCGCCCATGCTACCACTGAAGACAGATCATTGGTCATCTGAACAATTGCAGTGTTAATATCTTCAGGTCTGACGCTTAGGTAAAGCTGGAGGTCGTCGGCATAGAAGTGATATTTACAGGAGTACAGAACCGACGAAATATCATTGACGTATAAGGAAAACAGAAGTGGGCCTAAGACTGATCATTGTGGCACTCTTCAGGAGACATGTTTCCAGGAAGATTTTTCATTTACACAGACAACACATTGCTGTCTGTTTTTTAAGTAGCTTTCAAACCACCTCATTCTACTATCTGAGAAATTAAGCTGTCGCATTTTTCTGAGCAATATGTCAAAGTTAACAGTGTCAAAAGCTTTGATGAAGTCTAGTAGTGTCAATATTGTTGTCTTTCAGCTGTCGGTGGTATGTTTCAAGTCATCAGTTACTTTAAAAATGGTTCAAATGGCTCTGAGCACTATGGGACTCAACTGCTGAGGTCATAAGCCCCCAGAACTTAGAACTACTTAAACCTAACTAACCTAAGGACAACACACACATCCATGCCCGAGGCAGGATTCGAACCTGCGACCGTGGCAGTCGCGCGGTTCCAGACTGTAGCGCCAGAACCGCTCGGTCACCAGCGGCCGGCTCAGTTACTTTAATTAGAGCAGTGTTTGTGCTGTGGTTTTTAAGGAAACCGGATTGAAATTTGTCATATAGGTTGAATTCATGCAGGTCTTCAGTAATTTGATCATGAATAATGTATTCAGGTGCTTTGGAAACAGCAGGCAGTATGCTAATTGGTCGGTAATCACTAGGCAGTTGCGGGTTTCGGATCTTAGGGATGCGTCGTATTTTGCTTCCTTTCCATGTAGTGGGGTATATTCCGTTCTCGATGGAAAAATTAAATATGTCTGTCAAGACACATACTAAAATATCGGCAACATTCTTAATCATGATTATACTGATACTGTCATTTCCTATCGCATCAGAAGATATTCTCATTATTGCCGTATTTATTGTTACGTGTTTTAGACGGAAGGTGTCGTGGTTAGTTAGTGGACGGTAATTATCAGCCGTATGGGTGTTCAGAGGTGGAGAGAAGAATTCATTTAATTCGTTAGCTGAGACCTGAAAAGCACTTTCCGATTTTGCCTTTTCGACCCCCAAGCTACGGAGATTCTTCCACACAGTCGTGGGCGTCAGAATGGTGCATGCAAGGGAGCGAAAGTGCCAGATTTCGGCATTGCTGATGCATTGTTTCTCTCTGTTCCGTAGCTTTCTATATTCTTCGAAACACTCCGTTTTCGGATCTGCCTTGAAACTCCTGTGGGCAGCGTCCCTATTATTCTTCGTTTGACGTAATTCAGTTGTCAGTCATGGAGCAGGAGATTTTCTTACACAGATTGTGCGCACAGGCGCATGTTTTTCGTAGAGGGCAGTAAGTTTATCACCAAGTTCACTGATTTTATCATCGAGTGTAGGTTCTCTGATTTTATGATGCCAAGAGATTGCTGGGCAATCTGCTGTTAGAGCGCCAAGATCAATACGTTTCATGTTACTACAAGTTATGTAAGTCGATTTGATTTTTTGGGGGCTGCATAGTAGGTCAGGAATATAACGTCATGTGCTGAGCAGTCTGGGGCCGAGGTTTGACCAACATCTCTTACTTTGTCAGTCTTTTTCGTTGCGATTACGTCTATAAGAGTATGACTGTGCGCCGTATGGTGTGTAGGTTGTAATGGAAGAATGTTCATACCTTTGCAAATAAACAGTCTTAGGTTTATTGCGGAGGGAGTCTCTCTCAGCAAGTCTAGGGTCATGTTCGTTTTGACACTGAAGTGAATGTAATTCCTACAGAAAGGAAGTCATTGAGCTTATTTTTGGCGGCTTGTAGACGACACCAGTCAAACCACTTCTGACTTTGTATATTTATTTCAGTGAACATGAATTCAGCCTCTTTTTCTTCAGCAGGGTTTGAGGTACATAAGACTTTCGGTTTGAGATCTGGTCGTATATACGCGCCGACACCTCCTAAGAAATGTGTGCCCGAGGTGGGTGGGGGGGGAGGGTTGTTTGGGGGATGAGACCAGACTGTGGGGTCATCGGACTCATCGGATTAAGGAAGGACGGGGAAGGAAGTCGGCCGTGCCCTTTCAAAGGAACCATCCTGGCATTTGCGTGGAGCGATTTAGAGAAATCACGGAAAACCTAAATCAAGATGGCCGGACGCGGGATTGAACCGTCGTCCTCCCGAATGCGAGTCCAGTGTGCTAACCACTGCGCCACCTTCGCTCGGTGTGCCCTGGGAGTTGAATAGATGCAGATGATATGTGTGGCTTTAACGACGTTTCGGATAAGAGGATTGATGGTAAGTTGGTTGAAGAGGAGGCTAAGTTCTTCGTAATGTGCAGATAAAGACTGCTTTAATGTAAGAGTTCCTCAGGACAGTTTATTACGACTATTTTGTTCTTGATCTACAATAATGACTTTCACAATAGCGTTAGTAATGAGAGAAAATTATCTTTGCTGAAGACAGCAATATCATAGTCACCGAGAAAACTAGAGAACTTCTTGCAGAGAAAGCAAATAAAATAATCGAGAAACTTTACGCTTGGTCAACATGCAGTAAACGGACATTGAATATAAAGAAAACAAATGTATTTCATATCGGAGAGGGAAAATGACACCGTTAAATTAGTTGTAGATGGCACCTCAGCTGACTGTGCAACAAACAAAAAAATTTCTAGGAATGAGTATTGATTTTCAGTTGAAGTGATGTGAACACACAAAAAACTCGTAAAGAGAATATCATTGACTTGTTATAACCTTAAATGCCTTTCATCAGTGTGTAACAGCCAGTGTCTTTTAGTTACATACTATTATAGGGACACTTAGTTCTTAGTTACGGAATTATGTCCTGAGGCTTCAGTACACAAAATATGAATGCAGTTTCCAAACTAAAGAATAATAACCAAGAATAGTGTAGTCGATCTCACTGTAAAGATTTGTTGAAAACGTTGCTGATTTTAACTACACCACGTGGGTAAGATTGCCAACCAGCTGTACACATAAAAAATAATGTTGATAATATTATTGTGCAAACATCTCTGTCCCCGACCGTGGAACAAGGTTTGGTCTGAAATTACGTTTATCAAGAAAGAATAAACATGAAACTGAGAATAGCGTTAAATACCAAGGAACACAACCTTACAATAAATTTCGCAAGGAGTTAAACAGATCACTAACACGAAGTTACTGAAAATTACAGTTTAAACGTATTTGTTACGCATTACATTCTACACAGTAAAGGCTTACTAACATAACATAGACTATGTGTTTGATTAAAAAAAGTAACACAAAATAATAATAATATTAACAATAGGAAACCACCTTAAATTTGATGTAAAACTTTCACACTAGCTTTTTTTTTCTGAAAAGCTTAGTCCCAAAGCTATGCAGTGTACAACACTAAAATCTTATCTTTCTGAGATGAATTCATCTCTCATTAAGAGGATTGCTGGCTTAGTTTTTCAGCCAAACAAGAGGGAAGTTTCAGTTCACAAAATGAGAATCAAATACCGTCGCTACAGCCCTAACATAATCTGATGGTGTGTGTAGTGTTCCATTACGAAATAATGTGTGTATAGTGTGTAGTGTGTGCATTGACTGGGACTGAAAAATCGGTGGGCTGTGTAACACTAGCCTTTTACGTTATCAAACCTCTTATTTGCAAAACTGTAGGGATAAACCGAATGGAGTAGCACTGTTTTAAACAGACTGAGTTGTATTCAGGAGGACGGAGGTTCCAGTCTCCACCCGGCCGTCCTGTTTAGGTTCAAATGGTTCAAATGGCTCTGAGCACTATGGGACTCAACTGCTGTGGTCATAAGTCCCCTAGAACTTAGAACTACTTAAACCTAACTAACCTAAGGACATCACACACATCCATGCCCGAGGCAGGATTCGAACCTGCGACCGTAGCGATCGTGCGGTTCCAGACTGTAGCGCCTTTAACCGCGCGGCCACTCCGGCCGGCTCCTGTTTAGGTTTTCCGTGGTTTTCCTGCATTCCTTCATGCAAATTCCGGGATGGTCCCTACTTTAGGTCCTCGGCCGATAACCTGTGCCATAATTTTCAAATTAGACCATTACGTAAGTAAATACCCACATATATGAATTATGTTGTTGTTGGTGGTCTGAAAATGTAATATGATGACACACACAATATCCTTGTAAAAGTGATCTACTGATTCATAAAGCTACTACTACTGCTACTACTACATATTTGTTAACAACTGCATCGAATGCATTATGAACGCCGTTAAGGTCGTCCTTAGCAGAAACGCAGCATTCCTAGGAGTGCAGTAGGTACGAACCCCGTCCTGAGCACCAGATCGTTTCCACGGAGCATAAGTTCTCGTTTGCCATTTTCCAATTTGTCAGAGAAGGTCCGCAGGTATTCGTACGTTAACTTGATGGAAGGTTCAGATTCTTCATCTGATTGAGGACACATTTTAAGGTGTCAAAGTCGCACAGGCAGCTGTTTTGATTTTAGTGCTTCCAAGGAACTGTTCCTAGGATACCGCCTATTGTTGACAGGGCTATTAAATTTTATCTTATTGGGAGGCGTATAAGTGATGTTGATCCTGGGAACTGCCTCTAGTTGTCTGCGGGAAATCTAAAAAAGAGTGTCTGGACGAGTGTTTGTATCCCATTCGTCCCGATACGAAACCACGTTTTTAAAACCTGTGTTCCCTGCGTCTATCGTTACTGTTCGGCGCTAAATCAAGTACTTACAACTTTCATCGAGTTTATTTTCTGTTTTTTAACGTTGTGAGCTTTTACGTTTAGTTTTTCGTGTATCTCACGGCCTTGTAAAAGCCGTGCAATCGACATCACTTCGGCGGTTTGTATGTCGGGTGTGCCTAATTGTTTTTAATGGATAATGATAAGGATTATGATGATGATGATGATGATGATATTGGTTTCATAGTCCTCAACGGTTTGGTTATCAGTGCCGTTGTAGAAAATGAATCTACGTTCACATCTACATTACTCTTCACTTCACACTTAAGCATTCGGCAGTAGGTTCATAGACACACTTTCAGACTACTTCTCTACCGTTCCACTGCGGAATAGCACGAGGAAAAAAAAATTAAAATCTGGATCTTTCCGTGTGAGCTCTAATTTCTCTTATTTTATCACCATGGTCATTTCTCCCTAAGTAGGTGGGAGTAGAAAGTTCGCGATTGTAATTCCATGAAAAGATCTCACGGCAACGAAAAAATCCTCTTAATGATTGACATCGCAACTTTTTCTCAAATCAGTGACAGTCTCTACCCTATTTTCCGATAATGCAGAACGACCCGCCCTTCTGAGGCACTTCTGAAGTGCTCCGTCAATCATAATTGGTAAAAACCGCACGACGCGCAATAATACTCCAGAAGAGGACGACAAGGGTAGTGTAGACAGTTTCCTTGGTGAATCGGCTGCATTTTGTATGTATTCTGCCAATAAAACGCAACCTCTGGTTCACCTTCTCCATAACATTTTTAATACGATGGCTCCAATTTACGTTCTTCGTAATTGTAATCCGTAGGTATTTAGTTTGTCGACAACCTTTAAATTAGGATGATTTATCGTGGAGCCAAAACTTAATTGACTTTTTTGTATTCCTATGGAGAAGTTCAGTGTCAACTGTCACTTTTCGCACCATGCAGATACCTTTACCCGTAAGAAATCTTGCTGAGACAATGGCCCAATGACACATTCTAGAGACCTGAAAGACTATTGCTTTTCTTCTGGGTGGTTCCCACAGTCTCAACAAATGTGAAAAATGACATGTTTGCACCAGCCCGTGTTTTAAATTACTTTATTTGCACTAAATAAAGTAATATGAAGCACGACCTAATGGAATAGCATCATTTTTCAAGCACGAAAGACTCTCTAGCAATGATAATACAGACACTGCTTATGATGTGACTGTCATGAGAGCGAGTATATTTTGTAATGTCGTATTTGTTTAATCGAACACGATGAAGATAGAGACTTGGTGAAACATATTGTTCCCAGAATGAGATTTTCACTCTGCAGCGGAGTGTGCGCTGATATGAAACTTCCTGGCAGATTAAAACTGTGTGCCGAACCGAGACTCGAACTCGGGACCTTTGCCTTTCGCGGGCACGTGCTCTACCATCTGAGCTACTGAAGCACGACTCACGACCGGTACTCACAGCTTTACTTCTGCCAGTATCTCGTCTCCTACCTTCCAAACTTTACAGAAGCTCTCCTGCGAACCTTGCAGAACTAGCACTCCTGAAAGAAAGGATATTGCGGAGACATGACTAAGCCATGCATCGTAATGCTAGGTATGTGTAGTCACTCTTTTTAAAACGAAGAGCAAATGTCATATAGCTACAGCCACAGCCATAATAAATTTCACGTACAAGGCCCAGTTTATCTACTCATAGTAGTATCAATAAAACCGTGGATGCTGTTAAGATGGCTGGTCGCTCACGAAATAATAGGATGAACGATTTGCTTTCCGTTGTTTCGATCGTCGTTCACCACCACTCGCCAGCCACTACGACTGAAGAACTGTGGCACAGAGCTGAGACAGCGTGGAATGGCGCTCCATTGTCTGTCATCCGAGCTCAGTTCGACTCAATACACAGCCGGGTTAAAGCCATTGTTGCTGCCAGAAATTGTAGAACTCGCGCAAAGCGACGCGGCCCTGGTGCAGAAACACATGCTCGTCCTGAGTGCTGGACGAGTCCATCCCGTTGCTCCGAAGGGGCAGCCGCCTCAGTTGACTGTCACCCGCGGACTTGCACACTTGGAGAATTCTCTTTGCTGTCTCTTTGCTGCACTGCACGGGACTGGCAGTCTTCACAGACCATAAGTGTAAGCACATGTGATTATAGGCAATGCCATTAAATTTATATTAGAAGAGACAAATAAGGAAGCTAAACTAGCATTGAAATGTGTACTCAAGACTGTAGGTAATTCAGTTGCGCAATAAAGAGAGTAGAGAGTAAAGAAGAGGAAAAAGACAGCTGCAATACTTCCCAAAGTTTCACTACTTCAGAAAACGTGAGGAAGTACTTAGGTAATATTGACAAACACGTCGTCATGGGTGTGACACACAATTTCTGTGTGATTTCTGTTCTTTATTTCACATTGCCAGTATTGTACTGATTGACATTGTCCTCTACGCTACATTTTGTACCCCTTTTTGAATTATGATATTTCATTCTGGAATGATAATTAAATGGACACCCTAGCTGCAAACAGGCGTTGATATACTTCATTGGGGAAATGTTGAAAATGTGTGCCCCGACTGGGACTCGAACCCGGGATCTCCTGCTTACATGGCAAACGCTCTATCCATCTGAGCCACCGAGTGCACAGAGGATAGTGCGCCTGCAGGGACTTATCCCTTGCACGCTCCCCGTGAGACTCACATTCCCAACATTTATTAGATGCACTACGAATTTAGTGGTGTGGACATGATGGGAATGTGGGTCTCACGGGGAGCGTGCAAGGGATAAGTCCTTCCAGGCGCACTATCCTCTGTGCCCTCGGTGGCTCAGATGGATAGAGCATCTGCCATGTAAGCTAGAGACCCCGGCTTCGAGTCCCGGTCGGGGCACACATTTTCAACATGTCCCCAATGAAGTATATCAACGCCTGTTTGCAGCTAGGGTGTCCATTTAATTATCATTTCATTCTCGCGAAAGCTGCATGGTCATCAACGGTACCTGTTCTTTCGGGAACAGATACTACCTTCATATATAGATTTCCTTCTGTCAGAATGTGATTGGACGTGTTTTTCTTTGGTTGATCCTTTTTTTTATGCCATAAATGTTTTTCAGTTCTCAAGTGAGAAACCAAGGACTTTGAACGTCTATATTTGCCAAACTGTTGGTGATGCTGACATAACCTGTTAATGATAGTTCACAGACTCTCTGTAAGTAAAGGGATTGACAAAAACATAGAAACACCAAAAAGAAACAGATTATCATGCGTAATACTGTGCAGGGGAAACATTGGCATTCAAATCCAGTCGTCTCGGAATGGATAAGACAGGGATTCTTATATTATTTATCCTGTAAAAAAATGGCAAGTACAGGTAACGACGATGGAGGCGGGCAGAGATCACGCACCGTACCCTCCAACAGAGACGACAAAGATTCATGGATATTGCGACCCGGTGACTGTCGCGGCCAGAGGAGGTGTGACAATTCATCCGTCCGTTCACAGCGCCATTCCTGGCGATGCGAGGTGAGTGAATAGTGGCCCTCTCGTCTTGAAACACAGCATCACTACTGGGAAACAAACGTTGTGCATTGGGATGGACCAGATCAGTCAAAGTGGTGGTACAATCTTTGGCAGTAATGGGACCTTGCAGAGTAACCATGGGCGGTCTAAATCATCAAAGAACCCGCGCCACATTTCACTCTTGACGGCAAGTAGTCCGCATCACAGGCTTGGAATGATGTACACCAGAATAAAACGAGCTGGAAGTAGGAAACAGCGTGGAACGAGATTCATCCGAACTAATGAACTCCTTCCATTTCTCGATAGTCCTGGTTTTTTGACTTTGGCACCACGTTTTCCTGCTGAGGCCACATGCATCACTAATGAATGGTTTTGGAATCCCAGTTCGCCCTGCAGATTCCTGCTGATAGAGCTCCCTTCGTGTTATTTTGGTACTGACAGTGTTCATGAGGGCGACATTCAGTTCTGCAGTGACTGTTGGAGGTTTCGTCCTCTTATTTTTCGACAAAATCCTCTTGAATGACTGACAAAATCCTCTTGAATGACTACCTGTCAGGATCATTCACCACATTCTTTCGTCCGTGTTGTGAGTTACCAGATGATGTTTTCCAGCTTTTCCTTCATGTAGCTTAAATATTCGATAGGTGCCTTTTGAAACACCAAGCACTGTAGTTATGGAATAACCACCAACAATTTACTCACGTTCGACTTAACAGACTCATAGCTACACAGAACACTGTACTGATCACGACTGCAACGTATTGAGGGCATTGTAAAAGTGCTGCTCGTGGTCAAATACAACAGCGCCACCTGCAGTCTTGGCTGACATCTGCAATTATGTTCAAGGATGCACTTCTTACGTGTTTTCCGTATTTTTGTCTAACCCCAGTAGCTGACAAGTTATGCAAAATATGCGTTTGAACATTGGCTTCAGGTATATGACTACCACCCTGCTACCACGTTGTGGCCGTACACAATGGAGCCGTGGAGCAGCCACCAATAGCAGTATCCCCTACCCTCCCGCGCCGTCTGCGTGAATGAGGGTCAAATTATTTTGAGCGCTCTCTAACTCTGTGTACTAAATTTTGCACACCGAATTCTCCCAAATCTCTTTCATACATCCTGCTATACTGCGTACACACAGTAAGTAAAATCTCGTTGTTTGCTATCCTTCCTGGTGCTGCATTTTTACAGGCAGCAGCGTATAACGAATACTGGATTCGGTGAGAGTCAGCAAGCGCCCCCAGCAGCTGCGATGGCCCGACTGGCCGGTGGCGCAGCGCCGCCACGCCTTCTGAGTGAGCGGGGCCGGCCGCTGCAGTGGCAGGCAGGCAGGCGGCGCGCCCTGTGATTTCCCCGAGGAGGCGCCGTGACGGGTGCAGCCTGCAGCCGGCCGGGGGGCGTCTCGGGCGCAGCGGGCGTACCAAGCTGTCCGCCGTGGCCGCGCTGGGCCGGAAACAGAAAAGGCACGGCGGGTTCTGCTGCGCAGTTACAAAACCGAGATCCGATAACTTGTCGGCTCCAACAAGTTCTCAACGACCGACGTCGGGTATCCAAGAACTGCATCAGAGACTAAGGCCTCCCATTACACACTGTGGATCACCTCGTGACGATAATACTCGACGCCAGAACGAAAAAAACGCTGAGTCATCAGAAGTTACCGAGCACCCATACCTAACGCAGAACTGAACATTAGATGTCACGAGACTCATACTCATCAGTGTCAAAGAAGCAGTAACTGCAGGATGGCTAGTTCAGCCAAGCTTAGTTACTTCGAACATGGACAGGTCACTTGATGTCACCTGAGTAATAAATCCATCAGGGATATTTCAAGCCTTCTAAACCTGCCCAAACTGATGGTTAGTGATGTATCTGTGAAGTGCGGATGATAGGATGACGACGAGGACAGCACAACACCCAAACCTTGGGCGGAGAAAATGCCCCGGCCGAGCCGGGAATCGAACCTGGGCCCAGAGGATTGACAATCAGTCACGCTGATCATTCAGCTACCGGGGACGGACACAGGCAGACTGAAAGGGACCGCTGATCATTGTAAAGAGTGGTTGTAAAAAATAACACCAGATTACTGGAAGGAATCACTCGCGAGTTCCAATGAGCTACCAGCTGTTCGGGTAGCACAACGACTCTGCTCAGGGAGTTAAAAAGAGTGGCATGCATCGAGCATCTCCTCATAAGACAGACATTTCTGTGGTCAGTGCTAAGAAACACTTGAGGTGATGTGAAGGGTGACACCATTGGACAGTGAATGACTGAAAACGAGTGATTTGGAATGAAGAATCAAACTGTACCCCGCGGAAACCGTATGGATGTGTTTGGGTTTACTGAATGCTTGGAGAAAAATCGCTGCTATCGTGTGCAGAGCCAACAGTGAAGTGTGCAAGAGGCAGTTTGCAGTATGGGGCTGTTTTCTGTGGTTAACGTCTGGGCCTATTATTCCGCTGAAGAAAACACTGGCCGGCCGTGGTGGCCGAGCGGTTCTAGGCGCTACAGTCTAGAACCGCGCGACCGCTACGGTCGCAGGTTCAAATCCTCCCTGGGGCATGGATGTGTGTGATGTCCTTAGGTTAGTTAGGTTTAACTAGTTCCAAGTTCTAGGGGACTGATGACCTCAGAAGTTAAGTCCCATTGTGCTCAGAGCCATTTGAACCAAGAAAACACTAAATGCGGAAGTGTGTGAAAACATTTTACAGCGCTGTGTATTGCGTGCAATACAGGAGCAGTTCGGTGACGATGACTGTTTGCACCAGCATGTCATAAAGCTGCATCTGTGAGTTAATGCTTTGTGGCCAATTACGATGCTGAAATGGACTGGCCTGTCAAGAGTCCCGACCTGAACCTAGTGGAACACGTTTGGGATTTATTTCAAAAATGTGGTGCCGCACAGTTTGTAAAAGTTTGAGGAACTTCATAATTTACTGTCAAGAGCTTCTTATAAACTTTATTTATTGAACAACCAGTTTCTGTCCATGGACCATCACCAGGTTAGTAAAACATTTACGCAATACTGGGTCATATAAAATGTATGGCGTCCAATAAAATCGGTTAATTCGTCACCATTGTGTTAATTGTAAAATTCATAAATGTTATTATTTGACGACTTACCTTACAGTTGATTTTATATCGCCTAGTATGACGGTCTAAATATTTTTCGAAACTGGTGATGGTTCATGGTCCGAGATTGGTTTTATCAACAGATCTTGGCGGTAAATCACGACGTTCTTCGAAAATCATACTTCATCTTCACCCAGACCCCAGAGTACAACAAACCTTTTCTGGTTTCGGCTCTAGAGGACGGATAGGCTGTCATTCTTCAAATGGTTCAAGTGGCTCTGAGCACTGCGGGCCTTAACATCTGAGGTCATCAGTCCCCTACACTTAGAACTACTTAAACCTAACTAACCTAAGGACAGCACACACATCCATTCCCGAGGCAGCACCAGCGCGTTTGTCATTCTTCCACAGACATTCAGACACCTCATTGAAGGTGTTCCAAGTAGAGCTGAATCCGTCATTAAGGCCACCAATAAATGTCCAGCTAGTTTTGATCACCTAGTGTAGGTGTTGGTTGATCTCGTAAAGGTTCTTTCTTCTTCCGTTCAGTGGAAAAACAGAAAATATCCTGTGCTGCGCAGCCCTATCCTGCATCGTCTGTGTCTAAATGTGCCTCCAGCGTTAAGCTTCCTATGATGTATCTAGATCACTGAAGGAAAATTGCGGGAAATACACTGCCTATTTCCTTTTCCTTCCCTGCATGTGCTCCGTCTCTAATAACCTCACCACTGGCAGAACGTTAAATCTCACTCTTCGTTCCTTCTCTTCCGTGTACCACGTCACCTTACCTTCTGCTCTACAGAGACTGTCAATTTCACGGCAGAGGCGGACAGAGAGGAAAGGGGGTGGTTTGCGGAGCGCCGCTAGCGCCGGCGCTGCGGCGTCCCTGCGGCTGCGGCAGGTATTAGCTGCCCCCACCCCTCCCGCCCGCAGTGGGGCGGCCCGCGCGTCGCGACGCGACACGACGCCGCAAGAATACCAAGAGGGCAGGGACCGCAGCGCGCGTCTTGCAGGGTCGCCCTGACGTGCTAGCAGGCAGCATCTTCCTCTGAACATCGCACTGCCTTGTCAAGGCGCCCCTCCCTTTCATTTTTCTCGTTTCCCCAAACGCTCACAGGACAGTACAAAAAGTACTGCTGTTGTTGTGATCTTCAGTCCTAAGACTGGTCTGATAAAGCTGTGCACTCTAATGTGCCCTGTGGAAGCCTCTTCACATCTACACTACTGTTTGTGAAACTTGCAGCACTCAGAAGGAATGGGCAGAATCATCCCAAAATTGGAGGATATGTAGAACGGTGGAATCATAAGAAGCGATTAAGATTACAGAGAGATTACGTGTATTTGGGCCCAGGAGCGCCCTCATTTTTGTGTCCAGACGGCTCAGTGTTGTGCCTCGTCATTGTCAAGTGCCTCGTCGTGAGTGAGTTCGAATAGCCATAAAAATCTCCCTAGGAGATATTTAACATTCATTATTAGAATAAGGTTGGAACACGTATGTTCTCTGCACATCTCTACGGGATAGGAGTTACAGACTCTCACACTCGTAGCCAATATCCAGAGGACGACGTAGATCTTGATCGTATCGTACTGGGATGTTCCAAATACACTGACAAAAAAATCGCAACACCGAAAATTAATTAATGTACAGTAATGAAATTTATGGAATATATTTGTCTAGGTAACATGTTTAAGTGATTAACATCGAAAGATCGAAGGTTAATGTAAATGCGAGATAACACTTTGCAAATGTGAAATGCTGGTACACTAATGACCGGTGTAGCCACGAGAATGTTGAATGCAAGCAAGGAAACGTGCATGCATTGTGTTGAATAGGTGTCGGATGTCACTTTCTGGGATGGAGTTCCATTCTTGTTGTACTTGGTGCGTCATTACGGGGACGGTTAATGGTGTTGGTGGATGACGCAGCAGCTGGCGTCCGATGATGTCCTATACGTACTCGATTGGAGACCGATATAGAGATTGAGCAAGCCAAGGTAACATGTCGACACTCTGTAAAGCATGTTGGGTTACAAAGACGTTATGTGGGCGAGCGTTATCCTGTTGGAAAACACCCTCTGGAATGCTTTTCATGAATGGCAGCACAACAGGTTGAATACCAGATTGACGTACGAATTGGAGGTCAGATTGCGTGAGATAACCTCGGGAGTTCTGCTGCCATACGCAATCGCACACCAGACGATAACTGCAGGTGGAGGTCCAGTGTGTTTAACGCACAAACAAGTTCGTTGCATGCCCTCAACTGAACTCCCCTTAACCAACACACAGTCATCACTAGCACAGAGGTAGACCCAGTTTTCATCAGAACACACAACAGGTCTCCACCCTTCCCCTCCAGTGACTTGTCGCCTGACACCACTGAAGTCGCAAATGACGGTGGTTTGAGGTCAGTGGAACATAAGCTACAGGCTGCCTGCATCGGAGCTGTCACTGAAGGAAGCGATTTGTAACAGTTCGTTGTGTCACTGTGATGCCAACTAATGCTCAAATTGCTGCTGCACATTCAGTGCGATGCGCCAGAGCCATCTTTCAGATGTAGAAACACGCCTACCAACTTTCGTTTGTGTCGCACAACTCTTTCTTGGTTCTGAGATTTTTCCGTCAGTTTATATTTCGCATCAAAATATAAAATGGGAAATCTCGTAAAAAAGAATATTCCCTTGACAAAAAATATTAATGCGTTAAATAGTGAGAACAACAACAAAATCAACAGTTTAATAGTACATCAACCACAAGAATCAGATACAGATCTCTGACATATCAAAGAATGAATTTGTAATTTCATTACGTACAAAATAGTTGTGTTTTAGAAATTTAATTGTAGTCACTGACATAAGCAACTGTAATGGCTCTATTGTTTTCTGCAGAAAGCCAATAAATATATTTTAAAAAATGAGGCAGAATGGTTGTTTTCTGGGATACGTGTTTATCACACCGTGACATTGGAGCTCGTACGAGGGACACTGCTACGACAGTGATGTGTGTGTGTGTGTGTGTGTGTGTGTGTGTGTGTGTGTGTGTGCGCGTGTGTGGCAACGGAGGGTAGAAGAGAGTCGTAAAAAGTGACGAGCGGGTACTGAGCTAAATTATGGCATCACATCTCGGAATGACGATTAGTATGTCCGCGTGAGCGTAACCAACAGTACAGCTTTATCGACAGCGTTTGGTTTGATCGACACTGGAGTACGGCAACGTGTGTGGAGCCTTCTGCGTCGACGGTTTGGTGCCATCTGTTGAGGGCTGCAAGTTACTGCGTCGGATTCCACTGACCAGCAACCACAATCGCCTCAGGGTGCAATGGGACGTGAACGCCGTCGCTTGCATGTTGAGTGGCAGACTGGAGTGTATTTAGAAGAGTCCTGCTTCTGTTTATCCTACAGCGGTTACCGCGTACACGTTACATACTACCGTGGTAAACGCATTGGGGCAGACTGCATTATTGAGCGGCATAGCGTACAAACGCCAAGTGTTCAAGAAATGGCTCCAAGCAGTATGAGACTTAACATCTGAGGGCATCAGTCCGCTAGACTTAGAACTACTTAAACCTAACTAGCCTAAGGACATTACACACATCCATGCCCGAGGCGGTATTCGAACCTGCGACAGTAGCAGCAGCGCGGTTGCGGACTGAAGCGCCTAGAACCGCTCGGCCACAACGGCCGGCAAACGCCAAGTGTGATTACTTTGGGGTGGCATTAGCTATAACAACCATTGAGGTCCCCGGTGTATTGAGGGCAATCTGAATAATACACTCTGCGTCATGGAAGTATTAGAGCCTGATTCACTATCCCTACTGCACGCAGCTTCACAAGCTACATTTGAACAGAACAAAGCCCGGCCACACTGGCGAGAAATGTGGGAGTCTTCTTCGAAGAATGACGTTCACGACTGCATATTCACCTGACAAGGTCGTGCAACAAATATGTTTGGGATATTGTCGTTCGGCGACTTGTTCATTCTGGTCCGCACACAACCACTGTCGGTGCTTAGTGGTCGCCCCTACAAGTCACGTGGCATACTCAGATCTCTTTGTTTCCATGCTACTACATCTAGAGGCTCTGCCTGCAGCACGTGGTAGTTTCACACCATACTGAATTCTGGCGAACTGCATGTACAGCTCTGTAATTCTGCATTGTCATATCCATAATCTGTAGAATAAATATCTGATACCTTAACCATTATACCCACAATCACGGTCAAACTAAAATCCTTTCACAGGGGAACATTATCGGTGTACTGCTAATTTATTAGTAGCCGGTAGTGTTATAAGTAGCTTTTTCCGTGACAGGGCTGCTAGTACTTTTAGAAAAGAGTGTTATATACCGCTGTGTTCTTGCACATTTATTAACTTTTTAGGAAGAGATTAGGAGGAGATTAGTGTTCAACGTCCCATGGACAACAAGGTCATTGGAGACAGAGCACAAGTTGGATTAGGGAAGGATGGACAAGAAAATCGGCAGTTCCCTTTCAAAGGATCCATCCAGGCATTTGTCTTAAGCGACTTAGGAAAATCACAGAAAACTTAAATATGAGTAAGTGGATGCGGGTTTGAACCGTCGTCCTCCAGAATACGATTCCAGTGTGCTAACTATCGCGTTACCTTGCTCGGATTATTACTGTGTCGCTAAAATATATCTGTGTGCATAAAATTGTATATTAATGCAAACTTGTAATTAATGTAATATGTCGAGAGAGACGCTCTTTTATATGTAATCAATAACACGCTGTGTGAAACGGTAACAAAGAAGTCTGCAGAGAGGTGGAGAGACTGATTACACTTGAGCGCAAGTGAGGGGATGGCGTGTTTATAGCAGCAGCGTGATAGACTGTTTTTGATGCATAGCGCGGGCAGTGACTTAATGCACGCAAGTGATTCTTGTTATGAAGTAACTCTTTTTATAAACTATTTTCTTAGAAAATAATGATGTGGAAGCTACAAACAGGAACAGAGAGAAAACAGATTTACCAAGTGGACTGCTTTCGAGCACTGCGCGGAATGTGAAGTTAAATTCTTCTTGTCATAGATAGAGTTTTCACAAAGTAATTGGACGCCTACGATGTTCGGACATTATACTGACGTGTTTACTAAGTAGACTGTTTTTGACAATGAGAAGGTACTGTAACTATGAGTATACATATGAAGCAAGTTAGATCAACATCGCCGGCTACAGATATTTCAATCAACAAGGAGGCAGTAAATAACTCACTTATTACTACGTCCCTGAACAAGTGACCTATTTCAAGAGGACTGTCACAGCGGTAATTATTAATAAGGATTACAGTTCTGGTTTAATGGCTACCAATGTGTAAAAACCCGTAATTTCCCACAGTTCAGTGTTTCCTCAAAGGGAATTTGGTTAAAAAGGTTTAGGTAACAAACAATTTTTTTTGCTGAAGTAACATTTGCGACTTCGTATTTGTATTATCCGTCTCATGTAACTTAATTCCCATGCACATTAAAACATATTTTCAGTCATTTAAATAAGTTCTAAGTGAAACTAATTTCTTTTATTAGACTCTGTTTCATAGCAAAATATTATATGCTTCCGAATACTTTCTCTTTTGACATCACTTTCGTTTTTGTAGCATTTCCTATGCTATGCATTCATTGCAGTGATACAAAATTTTTCGCTTTATGGTTTATTTATCTTTTGATAAATAAAAATATGTATTCACTCTTTCCTTTGCATGTTTATTTAAATTGATTATCGAATTAAGTGCCATTTTATGCAGTATACTAGCTACATACGCACATCGTATAGTTGTAATATCCATTACTGTTTCTAATGTGAGTGTATGTAAATTTTACTCCGTACCTAATCGCTGATGACTCAGAGCAAATAATATAAATATTATACCGCTGGTGCAAGTTCGTCGTCTAGCGTTTGCCTTCTACAGATGCGGGACTGTTTCACATGTAGTATTCGCTTTTCTGGTCTAAGTCTTTGTACGAGAAGGGCAAAAAATTAGACTGCTCTCATAATAGCACATCGTAAGTTGAATATTTTGTGATGGTATATTGACTCGGGTAAGTGTCTTTCATGTAGCATTGTTGCTCTTGCGAATATTAATTAAACAAGATAAATCATCAATGCATCAAGCATTCATATCTACTAGATTACTTTTGTTACTCCTCGTTATTAATCGTTTTATGTACTCAAGTATTTTGCACAAAACGGATGTTTACAGTGTTGTGTATCACAAAAGCACGATGTTAAGCTACTGCAAATCAAGACTGAGTAAGTAGTGTGCAGATATTTTCGTCTTCACAGAATAGTTGGGTTATTGGTAATTAAACATTCGGTGAACACATTGTTGGTGATATAAAGCATTTTAATTGCCATTATTTAGCCATTGAAATAACTACCTATACTACTTAATGTTCATTAACATTACACGCAATGAATTTTATTTTCATGGATAGCACACTGGGGACCGCTTTACAGGACTCAATTATTATGTATCTAATACATGTATTTTTCTGTTTTTCATGACACAAAATTGGTAATCATGACAGAAAAAGAAAGGACGGAAGTAAACCAAGGACTGACGCAAAATCTAAAATTTCCAAATCATTACTGATCAAAACAACTTTCGTCGCTGAAGTGTTGCAAGTGAGATCTCTTCCTTTTATCATTCATTCTGGTTTCTGCACGGAGTAGTGGTATTTCAAAACTTCCATGTTCAGAATAAAGCCAAAATTCTTTCAGATCAAATTTCATTATAGAGTACCAGTTCCAGTGCTGGGCATAATGGCGATAGAACAGCACACGAATTTCTAGAAGGCGAAGTGCTCTGAAATTGGCCATGTTCATTGGCAGCCATTGTGTGATATTTTTAACAGGAGATACTTCTCTGTCAGTAGCACTGCTTTAGTAGTATTGCAATATCAATGTAATGCATCCTCGTACTTCGTGCATTTCATTGACAATAAATTTTAAAAATGAAGATGAACAAGCAAGGGAAGGCAGACATAAATCATGTGAAAGAACAAGCAGAAGCAAGACCTGTAGAACAAGTTAAGTAATTGTCGAGAAAACTTGAACCTTTATATATTTCCATGAAAACTGTTGTGGGCACCCAAGCTAAGACCAAAATGGAATTATTAAGTACGAGGGCTTTCCGTAAAGTAACGCCTCCAAATTTTTTACGTCAAAACTCTTAAAGCTTTTTAAACAAAACAAACGTTATTAACATTCTAGATCTTTATTCATCGTGTATACATTTTTATTTCTCATCATCGTCACCTTGTTGACGAACATATTTCTCCAATGAGAGGCCAGTTTGTTGATACTGTCACTGTAGAATCTTTGAGTTTGTTGATGGAGTTACAACCTCACCTCTGTTTGCACCGCTTCGTAACTATCAAAGCGAAGTTGTCGAACGTGTTCTTTAAGTTTTGCAAACAGATGAAAATCTGATGGGACCAAGTCGGGACCATATGGAGGATGATCGCTGACTGTGAACCAGAGGCTTCGTATTGTTGCAGACGTCGCAGCATTCCTGTGTGATCTGGCAATGTCATTTTGAAGTAGAGGGTGTTCCATTTGTGGATGAACTCTTGGAATTCGTGACGTGGTTGCGGCACCAGTACAGTTACGTTCACACCACTTTGTTACACATTACAATCACGAGCACCCTAGCGCAGGAGACTGCAAATATGTAGACACGAAGAATAAAGGTGTAGAATGTGAATAACATTTGTGTCATTTAAAAAGCTTTAAGAGTTTTCACAAAAAATCTCGGAGGTATTACTTTTCATCATGCCCTAGTAGGACTGAGCAAACTTCTTATGCTCCTGAATAAATTTCTCACTCGCATGAAGCAACGCCTGAAGTACAAAACAATATTTTAACAAAAATTGGATAAATTTCCCATGCACGGTAAGATTGTCCTCATACACATACAGTTATATACTGCTAATGCCAAAGTACAGGCTCTTCTTGCACGAAAAAAGAAAATGTTACTGGGGATCAGGGAAGATTAATATCAGAATATTTCGAACATCAACAACCAATGATGAAAGACGCAATGGTCAAACCTAGAAGAACAACACAGGAAAATAACCAATTTAACTGATGAAAAGTTATCCCATTGGGAAGAGTTAAAAGAAAATAAAAGCGAAAACATACAAAGGCGAGACAGCTAGATACGTAGGCGAAATTGTTACCAATTCCGTGCAATCAAAAGAGAACGGAATATTTAAGTAATTTCAATAAATAAATTAGTGAAAAGATTTCGTTACTTCCAATTTCAAGAAGTGGTGTGAATCAATAGTGAAACTAATCACAACCATAAAACAAACCATAAACAAGACGTAGCTTAATAAAGTAAGTGAAGGTGATAGCACATTAGACATTAGTGGCATTTACATTGCATCTTCTGTAATCGGCGCTTCTGTACAATGAGTCACACTCATTTCACAATAGAATCACAGTGTTGTAACCAACAATGAGATCACATTCAGAATAGTTACTTCTCTGTTGATCACAAACAACAAACAAGAGCATAGAAGAAAACATTATACAGCATAGACAGTTTGGTGTATTTCCACCAGACAGAAACAGCATACAACCATGGTTTTTATGTATAATTTAAAAGGATTCGTCCTGTTCGTGGAATAGGGTACAAAAAATTAATTTTTTAGTGGTTATACGCAGGGTGAAGTAGCACTATGGGCAAAGCGGGTGCAGATAATTGTCAAAATTACAAAGAATTTGGAAGGTCTTTCCTCACAAAATATTGGTCCAGATGACTGCAGAAACGCCTCTGAAGAGAAATATTTATCCTGGAACCATACAATGTGTGTCAAGGTAGTCATCAGAACTATTTTGAAAAGAAAATAAACAGGGCAAAGTACTGAGACGAGACAATTAGGAGTTGAGACGTGCAACACATTTTGAAAAGAAAGTTGCCCATCCAGATAAGAGAGGAATTAATAAACACGCTGTATGAAGATCAGTATGCCCTCATGTAAATATTAGATAACACTGATCTAATACATGAAGTTGCAAGGGCGGTGCAAAACACGAATTTCTCCAGATAGAAAAATGACAGTTGGTCATTGAACTGAGGTAATGGAACTTCAGAGCATATTGAAAACAGTCACTGTCATAGGGAGTGGCACAGATCAGACAGCTGCTGTCATTCTCATAGTCATCATGATAACCACAATAACAATTGTGATGATAATAACATGCGTGATGGGAACCGCTTCTATCACCCATCAAATAGACCATGTGAGAGCTGATCTAGAACTGTGAGGCTGGAGTGAACATCACGGAAGTCAACTCTGACTTGCTTCACAATATGTCAGAAAGTTAGGTGAGGCCGCGAGGTACACCATTGGGTTGGTCTCAGTGAATAGTAAGTGCGTGCAGCATAAAGTGACATTAATCAGGTGTGATTATGGAGTAATGATCCGAGTAGAATGGTGTCTAGAGAACACTGGTTGTTGTTGTTGTGGTCTTCAGTCCTGAGACTGGTTTGATGCAGCTCTCCATGCTACTCTATCCTGTGCAAGCTTTTTCATCTCCCAGTACCTACTGCAACCTACATCCTTCTGAATCTGCTTAGTGTATTCATCTCTTGGTCTCCCTCTACGATTTTTACCCTCCACGCTGCCCTCCAATACTAAATTGGTGATCCCTTGATGCCTCAGAACATGTCCCACCAACCGATCCCTTCTTCTTGTCAAGTTGTGCCACAAACTCCTCTTCTCCCCAATCCTATTCAATACTTCCTCATTAGTTATGTGATCTACCCATCTAATCTTCAGCATTCTTCTGTAGCACCACATTTCGAAAGCTTCCATTCTCTTCTTGTCCAAACTATTTATCGTCCATGTTTCACTTCCATACATGGCTACACTCCATACGAATACTTTCAGAAATGACTTCCTGACACTTAAATCAATACTGGATGTTAACAAATTTCTCTTCTTCAGAAACGCTTTCCTTGCCATTGCCAGCCTACATTTTATATCCTCTCTACTTCGACCATCATCAGTTATTTTGCTCCCCAAATAGCAAAACTCCTTTACTACTTTAAGTGCCTCATTTCCTAATCTAATTCCCTCAGCATCACCCGACTTAATTAGACTACATTCCATTATCCTTGTTTTGCTTTTGTTGATGTTCATCTTATATCCTCCTTTCAAGACACTGTCCATTCCATTCAACTGCTCTTCCAAGTCCTTTGCTGTCTCTGACAGAATTACAATGTCATCGGCGAACCTCAAAGTTTTTATTTCTTCTCCATGAATTTTAATACCTACTCCGAATTTTTCTTTTGTTTCCTTTACTGCTTGCTCAATATACAGATTGAACAACATCGGGGAGAGGCTACAACCCTGTCTTACTCCATTCCCAACCACTGCTTCCCTTTCATGTCCCTCGACTCTTATAACTGCCATCTGGTTTCTGTACAAATTGTAAATAGCCTTTCGCTCCCTGTATTTTAGCCCTGCCACCTTTAGAATTTGAAAGAGAGTATTCCAGTCAACATTCTCAAAAGCTTTCTCTAAGTCTACAAATGCTAGAAACGTAGGTTTGCCTTTCCTTAATCTTTCTTCTAAGATAAGTCGTAAGGTCAGTATTGCCTCACGTGTTCCAGTGTTTCTACGGAATCCAAACTGATCTTCCCCGAGGTTGGCTTCTACTAGTTTTTCCATTCGTCTGTAAAGAATTCGTGTTAATATTTTGCAGCTGTGACTTATTAAGCTGATAGTTCGATAATTTTCACATCTGTCAACACCTGCTTTCTTTGGGATTGGAATTATTATATTCTTCTTGAAGTCTGAGGGTATTTCGCCTGTTTCATACATCTTGCTCACCAGATGGTAGAGTTTTGTCAGGACTGGCTCTCCCACGGCCGTCATTAGTTCCAATGGAATATTGTCTACTCCGGCGGCCTTGTTTCGACTCAGGTCTTTCAGTGCTCTGTCAAACTCTTCACGCAGTATCGTATCTCCCATTTCATCTTCATCTACATCCTCTTCCATTTCCATAATATTGTCCTCAAGTACATCGCCCTTGTATAGACGCTCTATATACTCCTTCCACCTTTCTGCTTTCCCTTCTTTGCTTAGAACTGGGTTTCCATCTGAGCTCTTGATATTCATACAAGTCGTTCTCTTATCTCCAAAGGTCTCTTTAATTTTCCTGTAGGCGGTATCTATCTTACCCCTAGTGAGATAGGCCTCTACATCCTTACATTTGTCCTCTAGCCATCCCTGCTTAGCCATTTTGCACTTCCTGTCGATCTCATTTTTGAGACGTTTGTATTCCTTTTTGGCTGCTTCATTTACTGCATTTTTGTATTTTCTCCTTTCATCAATTAAATTCAATATTTCTTCTGTTATCCAAGGATTTCTACTAGCCCTCGTCTTTTTACCTACTTGATCCTCTGCTGCCTTCACTACTTCATCCCTCAAAGCTACCCATTCTTCTTCTACTGTATTTATTTCCCCCATTCCTGTCAATTGCTCCCTTATGCTCTCCCTGAATCTCTGTACAACCTCTGGTTCTTTTAGTTTATCCAGGTCCCATCTCCTAAAATTACCACCTTTTTGCAGTTTCTTCAGTTTTAATCTACAGGTCATAACCAATAGATTGTGGTCAGAGTCCACATCTGCCCCTGGAAATGTCTTACAATTTAAAACCTGGTTCCTAAATCTCTGTCTTACCATTATATAATCTATCTGATACCTTTTAGTATCTCCAGGGTTCTTCCATGTATACAACCTTCTTTCATGATTCTTAAACCAAGTGTTAGTTATGATTATGTTGTGCTCTGTGCAAAATTCTACCAGGCGGCTTCCTCTTTCATTTCTGTCCCCTAATCCATATTCACCTACTATGTTTCCTTCTCTCCCTTTTCCTACACTCGAATTCCAGTCACCCATGACTATTAAATTTTCGTCTCCCTTCACAATCTGAATAATTTCTTTTATTTCATCATACATTTCTTCAATTTCTTCGTCATCTGCAGAGCTAGTTGGCATATAAACTTGTACTACTGTAGTAGGTGTGGGCTTCGTATCTATCTTGGCCACAATAATGCGTTCACTATGCTGTTTGTAGTAGCTTACCCGTATTCCTATTTTCCTATTCATTATTAAACCTACTCCTGCATTACCCCTATTTGATTTTGTGTTTATAACCCTGTAGTCACCTGACCAGAAGTCTTGTTCCTCCTGCCACCGAACTTCACTAATTCCCACTATATCTAACTTCAACCTATCCATTTCCCTTTTTAAATTTTCTAACCTACCTGCCCGATTAAGGGATCTGACATTCCACGCTCCGATCCGTAGAACGCCAGTTTTCTTTCTCCTGATAACGACATCCTCTTGAGTAGTCCCCGCCCGGAGATCCGAATGGGGGACTATTTTACCTCCGGAATATTTTACCCAAGAGGACGCCATCATCATGTAATCATACACTAAAGCTGCATGCCCTCGGGAAAAATTACGGCTGTAGTTTCCCCTTGCTTTCAGCCGTTCGCAGTACCATCACAGCAAGGCCGTTTTGGTTATTGTTACAAGGCCAGATCAGTCAATCATCCAGACTGTTGCCCTTGCAACTACTGAAAAGGCTGCTGCCCCTCTTCAGGAACCACACGTTTGTCTGGCCTCTCAACAGATACCCCTCCGTTGTGGTTGCACCTACGGTACGGCTATCTGTATCGCTGAGGCACGCAAGCCTCCCCACCAACGGCAAGGTCCATGGTTCATGGGGGGAGAGAACACTGGTATAAAGACACAAATGCGAAATGCAGTCCGCA
This sequence comes from Schistocerca serialis cubense, assembly GCF_023864345.2. Taxonomy (NCBI): domain Eukaryota; kingdom Metazoa; phylum Arthropoda; class Insecta; order Orthoptera; family Acrididae; genus Schistocerca; species Schistocerca serialis. The sequence goes on along the minus strand of NC_064639.1, from coordinate 536,209,060 downwards.
ATCAAAACAATACTTCGCAGGTTTCCTGTTGCAGTATTTTAGACACAAGGTGCGCATCTAAGTACCAAATGAGATAGACTGTTTAAAAGAATTTGCGAACAGAATGAAGTACCAACATTTCCTGTGAGCGGATGGAAGATCGTGGGAGCAGTTAGCCCCAAATCTAAACCCATGAAAATCCGGTTTCATTGAAGATCAAACTAGGGGAAATAAAGTCTGCACAAACATTCCTCTTTGTGGAAGGTCTGACGACTGATTGCGTCCTAGGGATTGATTTTTTAAATAAGAGGGATGCAGTTATTGACCTCTTTGCTGGTGAATTACGTGTAATAGTGGAATGTCATGATGTCACTATAAGTTTGATTACTGCACTAATGGGCCATGGTAAATTTTTCTAGGAATCTGAAGTGAAATTTATGTGAGCATTCACAGATACAGCGGGATGATGACAACAAGAGTGAGAAAGTGCTGTGTGCCATAAACGAGAAAGTAAATGAATCAGATTTTCTCCAAGCTACATAAAGGATGGAATTAGAACAAGTATTGAAATATTACAATACTATTTTTCAGGAGTGTTTCAGTATTATCGGTGGATACGAATATGAACTATATGTATATCCTCATGGAACGTAGTGACACATACCCTACGGTATTGTATGGACCAAATGACCAGCAGTAACAAAAGAAAATTGAAAAATGCTAGACTGGGACGTAACTGAACATTCAAAAAGTCCATTACAATTTTTAATGATGACACAAAGGAAATAATGTAAATATTATATTGCTGATACCAGTCCGTCATCTAGTATTTGTCTTTTACAGGCATGAGACATTTCGCATTTAGTATTCACTTTTGTAACCTGAGTCTTCATACAAGCAGGACACAAAATTCAACTCCCATAATAGCATATCGTAAGTTGCAAATACAAATATTTTGTACTGCGGTATTGACTAAGGAACGTATCCATTATGCGGCATGGTTACTCTTGCGAAGATTAATTAAACAAGGTAGATTATTAATGTGCCGCACATACATTTATAGTTGAATTGCTTTGTCAATGCATCGTTATTAATTATTTATATCTGTAAAAGTGTTAAGCACAAAAGATGTATTCAGAATGTGGCGAACCAGAAAAACACTATGTTGTTGTTATGATGCAAAATTAAGTAATTAATGCGCAATTATTTACATTCTCACAGAATAGCTAAATTATTGGCAATTAAAGATCCTGGAAACACACAGTTGGAGATAAAAAGCATTTTCATTACCATTAGTTATACACTGAAATGACTGTTTATATAATTTTGTATTTGTTAATATCATCCATTATAAATGTTATTTTTGCGAACACTACACTGACGACTGATTTACATTATTCAATTATTGTTTCTCTATAACATGTGTTTCTCTCTTTCTATGTCGCTAAATTGAGAAAAAAAGAGGAAGTAAGTAAGTAAGTAAGTAAAGGACTGACTAAAATCGAAAATTTCCAAGCCCCTCGTGATGAATCACTGCAATATTACAAGTCAGAACTTTGTTTTATTGTGCATTCCGGTTTGTGCACAGAGTTGTGGAATGGCAAAAATTTCCCGCTCAGAGTGTAGTCAAAATTCTTTCAGATCAAATTTAATTACTTTCAGTAAAGGCAGTAAAATAGTATGCAGAGCTTCTGTAAAGCGAATAATCTGAAATTGTTTCACATTCACTGACAGTCATTACGTGATTTTTTAACAGAAGATACTTCATTGTCAGTAGTACTGTGTGAGCAGTTTTGAAATCTCGTACTTATTCATCCAATTATTTCGCGTATTCCATTGGTAATAAATTTCAAAAAATGGACATGAACGAGCAATATGTATGCAGAAATCAATCCCGTGCAAGAACAGGCAGACATCCGTACCGTAGAGCAAGTTGACGAAATGCTGACGAAACTTGAAATTAAAACTGTTGCCACGAAAACTGTTTTGATCACCTAAGTCGAGATGAAAACTGAATTATTAACAACAAGTAAGCATATTTCTTGGGCTCTCAAAGATTTTATTCGTGCACAGGAAGAAACGTCCGAAGTGCAGACCGATATATTAGCTAAAGTTGAACAAATTTCCCGTGCTCAAGAAGATTCTTCTCGTACACATGGCACAGTTATCCAACGTTAATGACCAAGTGCAGGCTAATCTAGCAAGTAAAATAGAAAATGTTACTAAAGATCAGGACAGAATAACATCAGACCGGTTCGCATATCATCAGGCAATGATGAAAGACGAAATGGTCAAGTGTCTAGGAGAAGGAGTTAGAAAAACAACCATTGAAAAATGATTAAATGTTTTCCCACCGAGAACAGTTAGAAAAAGATAAAAGCGAAAACATATTTAAAAAATACAAAGAAGAGACAGGTAGGTATGTAGGCGAAACAATTCCGTGCAATCAAAGAACATGTTCGAGTAGAAAATGTATTAGGGAAACGATTCGGTTAATTCTGGATTCTAAGAGTGGCGTGAAACAATAGCCATAAAACAAGACATAACAAATTAAAAAAGTAACTGAAACCTATAGCTCATCAGAAATCAGAGACAGAAACAGTGCATCGTGTCTGAATGGCGCACTTGTACCGCCGATCGCACCCAGTTCACAACTGAATCACGTCGTAACCAACAATGACACCACGTGCAGAAAATGTACTTTTCTGTTGATCACAAACGCAATCGCTAAGGGAAAAAAAATATATGTAATCACCAGCTTGGTGTATTTACACTAGATAAAAAGATCGTGCAGCAGTCGTTTTTGTGTGTTAATTTATGAGTTCTACCTCATTCTTGGAACAAGGTACAAAATTATTAAATTTGTTAATGGTGATATGCACAGTTACAAAGGTTACATATAACTAACACATTTACGAGGAATTTGAAAGGTCAACCGTCGCAAAATATTCGTCCACAGGTGCGCAGGAATGCCTTCGTGAATACGTATTTAATCCGGAATCATACAATGAGTGCCGAAGTAGTTTTCTCAGCTATTTAGAAAACTACATCAAGAAGACAAAGTATTGTGATGAGCCAATTACAAATCGAGATGTAGTTTGCATTTTGAAGGCCAAATTGCTTGGTAACGGAACTTCGGAGTGTAATGAAAACCTTCACAGCCATGGGGAGTGACGCAGATCAGTCACTCTTGTTCTCGTAGTCAAAGCATACTCGTACAATACAAGAGGCGTGAGAATCACAGTATCACCTGCGATGAAAATAGTACACGTGATGGATACCACTTGTATCGCCCATCAAATAGACCATAAATGTGGTAACAGACGTTAGAAGCGCCCTAGAAGCTGTGATCCTGGAGTGACTCACAATAAGGCGGAAAATTACATGAGACTGAGAGGTGCCGCATTGCGCCGTTCTCTGAGAATAGTAAATGCATGCAGCTCGAAGTGAATTTAATCAAATATAATAATGGAACAAGGGTGTGAGACGAATTATGCCGGGAGCACACCGACTGTCAAAAAGATGTCCATAATCAAAACAATTCTTAACAGGTTATTTGCAACAGCAATTTTAGACACAAGGTGTGCATCTAAGTGCCGTATCAGTTGGACTATTTAAAACAAGTTATGAATAACAAAAAGTCCTATAATTCCTGTGAGTTGATGAAAGAATGGGGGAGCAGTTAGTCCTAAATGTAAGCCCATGCAAGTCCAGGCTTCGTTGCAGATCCCATCACACGAGGTGCAGTTATTGGTGGTAAACTATGTCTTAAAGTGGGTTGTCACGACGTCACCATAGGTTCGATTAGGGCAGTAATGCGCCATGGTAAATTTTCCCGGGAAATTAAAGCGAGAGTTGTGTAAGAGTTCACAGATATTTGCCAGTAGTATGATGACAACAGGAATGACAAAGTTTTCCATGTTTTGGCAATTACCAGCAACTGTTTCTATCCAATTTAGTGAATTCTGAGAAAAGTTCATACTTTAAGTTTTAAGTTCTTCCAAGATTGCTTACGAGAGAACTTACATTAGTTTCATTAGAAATTATCAGTTTTCATTTTCGTTTAATATTGTTTGGTCAAATTCTGCTTTTATTTGAGAGATCAGTTAGGTTTATTATTAAATTTTTTATATGAACACGTTCATTTCTAGTAGAAGTAATATTAGTGAGGCTCCTGTTTCGTCACAATGTACAACACATAGTTGTTTTCCGAATTTACCTTAGACATACATCTTTCAACGTCGTCATTTCTGCCGCATCATGCCATGCTCCTCAATATAAAAAGAATTTCTTTCGTTCTGCAGTTAACGGACTCATTAAACTGACACTACATGCGGATGAAAGAGAAAAGGAACTTACATGTTGCGAAATATGGCCCAGAATAACGGCTATCACAACATTGTACTTGATAAGTTTTATAATTTCACTAAGTCTAGAAAAATCAATATCTAAAAAACGAAGAGTGCATTAAAAAGAAATTTCATCGATTTCTTTCCATGGCCAGGTCTCATATGGACACAGCAACAACTTTAAAAAAGAAAAAAGAAAGAAACGTAATGTAGACGTACGCACGTTCACTCTTACAGCTTTTAATAAAATGCACTCATGCTCAGGAAAAGCAGAACACCTTGAACGACTAGACATAAGGCTTTCATATTCCCAAGACATGTATATTAGTATGTTCTGCAGAAATGATTAGTAGCCTGTCATTGGGGACAGGCATGGCATAGATAGTGTATCCGGACGAATTCAGTTTCTGTTTGTTTGAAAATGATAGCCGAATTTTGGTTCGCCGCAGACAGGGGGAGCGGCATCACAGTGACTGCATTCACACAGGACATACAGCATCAGCTCAAGTTCTGCGTGAATGACATCCTGCGACCCGTAGCCATACCATTTCTGCAAAACACCCCAGACGCCATTTTTCAGCAGGACAATTCACGAACACATGCTGCTGAACGAACACGTGCTTCTTGGTGCTACAGGATGTTAGGCATTTGCCCTGGCCCGCCAGATCTCCAGACTTAACGCCAACCGAAAATGTATGAGATATGGTGAAACGACGGGTGCAGCGCTGAGACCCAATGCCAACTACCACAGATGAATTTTGGAACCAGATGAATGCAGCATATATGGCTCTACTGCAGGACGCTATTCTTGCCTTATGTGCGTCGATGCCATCACGCATGGCGGACCCTGTGCTTACTAGGCTGCAGGACACATGCTGGACCGAGGTGACTGAAAATAATAATCATTTTCGCAGAACATACTGATGTATATGTCCTGCGAATATGAACGTCCTATATTTAGTTGTTCAAGATGTTTTGGGTGCATAGATCCTGAGAAATCAGTACCCAGAACAACAACCTCTGGCCATAATAACGGCCTTGATACGCCTGGGCATTGAGTCAAACAGAGCTTGGATGGCGTGTACAGGTACAGCTGCCCATGCAGCTTGAGAACGATACCACAGCTCATCAAGAGTAGTGACTGGCGTATTGTGACGATCCTGTTGCTCGCCCACCATCGACCAGACGTTTTCAATTGGTGAGAGATCTGGAGAATGTGCTGGTCAGGGCAACAGTCGAACATTTTCTGTATCCAGAAAAGCCCGTACAGGACCTGCATCATGCGGTCGTGCATTATCCTGCTGAAATGTAGGGTTTCGCAGGGATAGAATGAAGGGTAGAGCCACGGGTCGTAACACATCTGAAATGTAACGTCCACTGTTCAAAGTGCCGTCAATGCGAACACGAGGTGACCTAGACGTGTAACCAATGGCACTCCATACCATCACGCCGGGTGATAGGCCAGTATGGCGATGACGAATACACGCTTCCAATGTGTGTTCACCGCGATGTCGCCAAACACGGATGCGACTATCATGATGCTGTAAACAGAACCTGGATTCATACAAAAAAATGACGTTTTGCCATTCGTGCACCTAGGTTCGTTGTTGAGTACTCCATCACAGGCGCTCCTGTCTGTGATGCAGCGTCAAGGGTAACCGCAGCCATGATCTCCGAGCTGATAGTCTATTCTGCTGCAAACGTCGTCAAACTGTTCGTGCAGATAGTTGTTGTCTTACAAACGTCCCCATCTGTTGACTCAGGGATCGAGACGTGGCTGCACGATCCGTTACAGCCATGCGGATAAGATGCCTGTCATCTCGACTGCTAGTGATTCGAGGCCGTTGGGATCCAGCACGGCGTTCCGTATTACCCTCCTGAACCCACCGAGTCCACATTCTGCTAACAGTCACTGGATCTCGACCAACGCGAGCAGCAATGTTGCGATACGATGAACCGCAATCGCGATAGGCTACAATCCGACCTTTATCAAAGTCGGAAACGTGATGGTACTCATTTCTCCTCCTTACACGAGGCATCACAACAACGTTTCACTAGGCAAAGCCGGTCAACTGCTGTTTGTGAATGAGAAATCGGTTGGAAACTTTCTTCATGTCAGCACTTTGTATGTGTCACCACCGGCGCCAATCTTGTGTGAATGCTCTGAAAAGCTAATCATATGTATATCACAGCATCTTCTTCCTGTCGGTTAAATTTCTCGTCTGTAGCACGTCATCGTCTTGGTGTAGCAATTTTAATGGACAGTAGTGTACATGGAACTTACTGGAAGAATTTTTAAAACGCGGTACCAGGAAACAAACACAGTTAAAAAGAAAAAAAAAAACTACGAAGTAAATCGCTTGTTGCCACTCATCTCATACGAGACAGTCACACGCCGCATAATATCGAAAACAACCTCGCAAGTCTTCATACGGTGAAGAAGGGACACATTGTGAGGATATGTGAAGAACTAGAAATATACGCCCATCTAAAGAAATCCACCTTAAACACGCTCAACTTGCAGTACACACATAGGAACACCCGTTTCCTGGAAACGTGCCATCCCCTTAATGAACACTTCTTTTAAAGATACTCGCAAGTTCGCAGCTGTCTCTAGGTGTTGGTAGACATGTTCTTGTAAGCAGTCCACGCTGCGTCCAAGACACGCTAGCGCACTCCACAGTTCCCTGTGTCATAACTTTTGCCAGCTTACGCTTGAGGACGGAACTTTGCACTTGACCTAGATGCGCCGTCCATTGCAGCTGTTTGAGATGTTTAGATTTTATTTACCTTTTTATTGGTAAAATATACAATTGGAAACTTCGGCTGTTTCAGGGTATTACTCCTTTTAAAACTAAAGCACACCAGCGCTTTTAATGTATCGAACTGTACAGTTTTTATACTCATTACACGCCCGTTTTTCTCACGATGTCATTGGCATAAAACTTTTACATTCAACAAATTTTTACTTTTTTCTGTTATTTGACACTGCTTCACATCACAAGGGAAAATATGGATTCTTTTTGTGCTTATACTCTATACATGTATTCTTCGTTTCACATTTATTATAACATAAAATATTTATGTAAGCAGCATATTACGCGTTAACAATACAGTTTGAGATTCACAGGAAAATGGCCTAGATGTGAAGGCAGAAACCGGCCGTGGACTAAAATAAAGTACCATTAGCACCTGGAACGACCTTTCATTCACTAACTATGTAGTTGCGGGATGGCAGATTCTCCGAACACGGGGAATCTAATAAAGAAACGCATAAATTAGAAAGAAATAGGAAAGCTTAAAATGTTTGGAGAAATTGTTCGAGAAATGATAGAGAAATCGGCTAATTGAACTAAAGAGTTCGTTAATGCTAGCAAACGAGAATATTTGTAGGCATACGAATACATATCAATGAATTTTGAATTGAATAGACTAGAGATACGAGAAAGAAGATTTGAAAAGGAAATGCTTTCACAAGAAAAAAGAAAATAAATGAAAGAATTAAACTGCTGACGTATACAGGACAATGTAAATAAATAAATTAGAAGAAAATAGGAACGATAAAATTGCAGTGAATGTATACCCGACTGAGAAAAGAGAAATAAAACGAAAATGTGAAATTCCGCATATGTACTGACCAACAAAAATAATAAATTAGAAAACAGTAGGAAAGCATGAAATGTATGCGGAAATTGTCGGAAGAATAATTGGAGAAACCGACAGCATTATTGCGGATAGTTGAGAATATTTATATGCATGTGAATGGTTAATGATGAATTTTAAATTGATTAGACTAGACAGACCAAGAAGAAGAACTGCAAGAAAAACAAAGTGTGCGTTACCAGTGAAAGATGGATGTCTTTTTTGACATATTTACAGAATGAGTGAGGGCGGATTAATCAAAGTAGTATTCTCGTATTTTTGGAAAAAGGAAGTGACAACAGCTTTGGGCAGAGAAATGAAACCGAAGGTCTGGAAATGAACGCTATTCAACAAATCATAACTAACAAGGAGAGAAAGGGGAGACCACTTTAAGAATGAGAAGGTAAGTTGAGAATATACCTACGCAAAAAAGAAAAAAAATCAGTAGCACTTACAGATGGAAGAGCAAGGACTGCATGGTAATAAGACGAAAGAAAATTGGAAATGTAAGCAGTGAGAGAGAAAAAGGAATTGAGATTGGAGCGATGGTCCTCACTGGATCATACCAAAGAGAGAAAAAAAAAGAAAGAATTACTGAACGCTTATCAGCAAAAGAGGTGACGCAACAAAGCATTATTTCAAACAGTCTCCGATGGCGAAATAGACGATAGAAAGAATTTGAATCAGTCTAATAGTCCTGTCAATTAACAACTGTAGGAATCATATTAATTTTCCTTGAACGTGTTATAATAGATGGGATTACCATACTTGCTCCTATTCTAATCCTGATGTTTTTTTCTGATAGTTTTTCATTCGTAATGCATTAATTACAGTAAATACACCGACTGACGAAGAATGTATAGCATCCAGAAGAGGAGCAGGAAACAGAATAATGTGTCATGGACTGAGAGAGTATTTGACGTTATTTCAGTGATTATAAAATAGAGCCCAACTTAAAAAGAACTTGGTCGTATGAACTCACATATCAGTATGACGTTGCAGCTCACTGGCCTGGATTCGTGCACCGATTCAGTCGGTAAGGTGTGATAAAGTCGTTGTATCCCCTTCTAAGGAAAACTGGACGTTTGTTGTGACTGGTCCTTGACATCCTGGACACTGGCACTGGGGCAGAGCTGACGTCTGAGCTGGTGCCACGCAGCTATCCGGGTCATATTTGGCGATCTCCCAGGCCACAGGAATACCTTAACATCAAGCAGACAGTTCGTAAAGGTAAGTGCTATGCGTAAACAGGCACTGACCAGCTGAAAAGTGGATCTACTATTCTGTCACATTAGGGGAACCACATGAGGGCGCAGGATGTCCGTGAATATACCATCGTGCCACCAGAGTTCCCTGTCACTTCCAGCCGTGACATGAAGACATACCAGATGATCGCTGTGTCTGTCCAAAACATTGGAGGAATGGGACCTCTCCCCACGTCGCAGTACTTGCCGACGACGGTCATCTGGGGTCTTGGAGAACCGCGATCCAGCACTGAATACAATGTGACGCCATTCATCAGCAGTACACAGTTTCCGCTCAGGGAACCACTCCAAACTCAGCAGTGTGTGCTGTAGCATTAAAGGCAGCTTACGCATGGGACGGTAGTTAGCTAGTCTCGTTGCTGCTAGTCTTCGACCAATGGTGCTGGGTGACACAGAGTGTTGCAGGGAATGTATTGCTTGTTCTCGAATGGCAGGTGTTTGGCACACAAGACGGTGATCTTCCCTTATAATGGTTGCACGTGGTGCACTCGGTCCTTGTCACCACGTATGACTAACCTCACCTTCCCATATAGTCCAGCACTGGGCCTCTGTCACATTCGAATGTCTCACAAATTTGGGTACTGCACGAATCGACCAGCCAGCCAAATAGAGACTTACAATGAGCCGCTTTTAAAACTGTGTCAGGTATTGATAACGCAGCCTTACATCAGTACGCAGCATCTCGGTATCTTTCACGGTGATCGTTCAACAACTGACGTTGTTCGTGCCATTTACATACCCTGTCAGGCCTGGTAACAACACTAAATATGAACAACACTAAATCACTCCGGTGGCCGTTTCACATGTCAGAGAGAATTCCAAATCTATTCATTTACATACAGGCAGATGGTGTGTATGAGAATGAGGTTGAATTGACATCCGGCCACGTCTTCCAGGCGCACTACTTTATTATGCCGTGTAACTTATTTCTTACTGATTCTTCATTTTGCCGTAAGCTATTATTCACATTATAGTTTACCGACTGCTGATGACAGTGGTGAGAATAGTTCGTGCAGAAACCTTTTGTTAAGGAATTACTCTAAATTTACTATAACTGTAAACCATGTGGGCGTCAGAATTGGAGTTCACTAATAATTCTCTGTTGTAGCATTTGTATTCTTTAATTGAAAACTGTCTTATACACTGATCAGCCAGAACATTATGACTACCTGCCTAATAGCCGGTATGTCCACTTATGACACGGATAACAGGACCGACACGTCGTGCATGGAAGCAATGAGGCCTTGGCAGGTCGCTGGTGGAAGCTGACGCCACATATGCACACACGTCACCTAATAACCATTCATTCCGGGGAGGGGGCGATGAGCTCCCAGATGTCTTCGATCTGGTTCACATCTGGCGAACTGGGGGCCAGCACATCAATTGGAGCTCGCCGCGGTGTTCCTCGAACCACTCCATCAAACTCCTGGCTTTGCCACATGAAACATTATCTATTGAAAAATGCACTTCAGTCGGGAAACATGATCCTCATATCGTCAGGAAGGGGTGTACGTGGTTCACAATCAGTGTACAATACACCTTGGCCGTCATAGTGCCTAGCACGAGCTCCACTGGACCTATGGATGCCAACGTGATGTTCCCCAGAGCATAATGGAGCCGCCGCCAGCTTGTCTCCGTCCCGCAGTACAGATGTCAAGGAGCTGTTCCCCTGGAAGATGACGGATTGGCGCCCTCCCAGCGGCATGATGAAGAACGTATCGGAATTCAACAAACGCTCTGCCACTGTACCAAAGTCCAATGCCGATGGTCACGTGGTCATTTCACATTTCAGCTGTAGTCGCCGACGTTGTAGTGTTAACACTGGCTCATGCTTGGGTCGTCGGCTGCGGAGGCCCACCGTTAGGAGTGTTTGATGCACTGTGAGTTCAGACACACTTGTACTCTGCCCAGCATTAAAGTCAGATGTTAGCTCCACCACTCTCCGCAGCTGTCCTGTTTTGCCACTCTGCGCAGCTTACGATGTCCAACATCTTTAATGTGGGATAGCCGCCCAACCCCTTGACATCTGGTCGTGGTTTGACCTTGATTTCGCCACGTTTTGAAGACACCCTCCACAGCGCTTCTCGAACACCCGGCAAGTCTTGCAGTTTCCGAAATGCTCGTGCAGAGCATCCGGGCCGTCACAATCTGCCCTCGGTCAGACTCAGATGGTCATACGTCTTCCCCGTTCTACACACGAACAACACACTCACTGATGCTACACGCACCGTGCGTCTGTCTGATTAGCAGTCATTCCTCGCCATGTGACGCTGCTATCAGCTGGACGGGTTTAAATCGATAGCAGGTCGGTGGTGATAATGTTCTGGTTGATCAGTGTATATTCATTTGTAAATATGGCTAAATGCTGATCATTTACAACAGAGTTTTTGTTTTAAATAAAGATGTCATTTAGTAATTCGTACTCAGCATCTTTTACTGATTAAAAAATAGCAGTTCTTCTACAGAAAAGAAAGAACCGTCAAGGATAAACATTTTTGGTTTGTTTTCCAATTTAACTTTACGTTCTGTCAGACATTTTATTTTACAGAGTAAGTGATCAAAAAATTTTCTCGCAGCGTTGTATGCCGTTTGTGCTAACGACAAACTTTATGTGGAGTAAAGAATCGCTTTTCTACAGTGGACTGCTTACAACAAATTTCATGAGGGAATAAAAGTACTGTGAAAGAGTAGTCAAAATATCTAACTCCATTAACAGATGTCTACAGGATGATCGTAGGTGTGCACCACATTTTATTCTGACATTAAGGTTTGGAGCAATAGTGACTTCCTTTCTTAAAGATGAGTTACTCCACAAAATTATTCCATATTGGAATGAAAATAAGCAGCGTATGTCAGCTTACTAATTTGTGTCACCCCAAGATCTGCAATGATTCGAAGTGTTAATGTGGCTAAACTAAGCCGTTTTATGAGCTTCAATATGTGTTTCCTCCAGTTTATATTCTCCTCAATATGGGCGTATAAAATTTTTGAAGTTTCACCTTAGTTATTATCTCCTTACCACGTGTTACACTTATTATTAGTGTAGTACCTCTAGAAGTGCAGAAATGAATATATTACGTCTTTTTGAAACTGAGAGTCAGACTATTCACAGAAATACTTTAAAGAACAGTATTTATCGTTTCTTCCGTTGCTGTATGTGTGTTTGGATTTATTACAATATTAGTGTCATCCGCAAAAGAAATACTTCTTCTTGTTGTGTATTAGACTGAAGATCTTTTGCATATATGAGGAACAATGGTGGACCTAAGACTGAGCATTTTGGAACCCGATAAGTGATGTCTCCCCAGTCAGGAGAATCTCTCTTGCTTGCATTGGCTGAATTATTAATAAATTTCTGCATTACTTTGGTTAGACACGATTGGCAATATCATCAATTCCATAAAAACTCAGTTTATTTAGGTGAGTGTTACCAAAGCCTTCTGTGGCCACCAGTCCTGATTGCAACCACATATTAGCAAATATCCTTCCCCCTCCCCTGCCACTCATCACCAACCAGCATTTGTGCCTAACTAAACTTTAGAATGAGAAAAATGTCTTTGAACACTTTTAGTTTTAAAATGATTAAAAGTAAATTGAATTTGGTTTTCACAGATGTTTCATTAAAGCATAAGCTAATGAGTCACAACAGAATTGGTAGTACTTAGTTCTGACAGGTTTGTTTATAGAATGATCAAACAATTATCGGTGCACAACCAGTGCTACCTACAGAGCCTTTTCAAAAAAGATAGCTAATCATCCACACTGAAGGTAGACACTTGTTACAAAACATGCTTCCTTTGCACCATTCCTTCCCATAGCGACACTTGCTTCACCCACACCCTGCATCCCCCATTTGACAATCAACCCAAATTAAAGTGTGTGCGCAATACTTAGGGCTACTATTTCTAAATAGCTTGATTGCTGGACTCTTTACTTCTGAACTGGCCGAGATTGGAAGGCTTCTAGCTGCCATTACTTCGTGTCTGACCACTGCCACTAATAATGATAATAAGGCAGTGTAGTATCCATTACAAAATTACTGTTGTGCTGTCAGTTCGCTTCTTGTTGTGAAGTAAATAATTAAACAATTTCTGGTCTATTTCGAGAACTATGTACAACTAGGAGAAGGCATGTTCATGAGATATTTAAGCACAAGTGATGTATACTCCTATGTCTCAATTTTATGTCATAGATGCATGGTAAAAAGTACAAAGTATGTGTGTAGGCCGTAGGGGATGGACTATGTGAGGCATATGATGTTCACACATTCATTTCACAAACTATGACGACAACCACATTGTGTCACACATTAATGTTGTTAGGAAGGCGAACCAAAGACTGCGTTTTATTGGCAGAACACCTAGAAGATGGAAGAGATCTACTAAAGAGACCACCCACACTACTTTTGTCCGTCCTCCTTTGGAATCGTGCTGCGCAGTGTGGGATTCTTACCAGACGGAATTAAGGGAGTACATCGACTAAGTTCAGAGAAGAGCAGCACATTTTGTATTATCGAAAAATAGGGTAGAGAATGTCAGGGATTTGATAAAGGATTTGGGGTGCACATCATTAAAAACAAAGACATTTCTCGCTACGGCGGGATCTTCTCACGGAATTTCAATCACAAATTTTCCCCTCCGAATGCGCAAATATTTTACTGACGCCGGCCTACATATAGAGAAACGATCACCATAATATAGGGGACATCAGAGCTCGCACGAAAAGATATAGGGGTTCGTTTTTTCCGCGCACTGTTCAGGAGTGGAATAACAGAGAGTTATTGTGAAGTTGGTTCCATGAACCCCCTGCCAGGCACATAAATTTGATTTGTAGAGTATCCATGTAGTTGTAGATGTAGATTAATGTCAGAGTTTTGAAAAAAAATGTAATTATTGGTACCTTGATGCAATCAATATTAAAGTCGTACGAAATGGTGATACTAGTAATGATATTTTTTTAAAAAATTGGTTTTTATGACGAAAATACTATTGAAGCCTTTTTTTCCTTTCAGGGGATAATTACTCCCAGCCTGGGAACCACTTATCTGGAAAATATTGTGATTCACACAGTGAATGCTTTAGACAGGTCGCAGAAAATACCATCCGATGTTATTTAATGCGAAACGAAAGTGATGAATCGAAGCAGAAGTAACACTTAAAAAAGTCTATGTAGTTTCTGAGGGCGGAACTATACTGAGTGATCAAAAAGTCAGTATAAATTTGAAAACTGAATAAATCAAGGAATAATGTAGATAGAGAGGTACAAATTGAGGCACATGCTTGGAATGACATGCGGTTTTATTAGAACCAAAAAATACAAAACTTCAAAAAACGTCCGACAGATGGCGCTTCATCTGATCAGAATAGCAATAATTAGCATAACAAAGTAAGACAAAGCAAAGATGACGTTCTTTACAGGAAATACTCAATATGTCCACCAGCATTCCTCAACAATAGCTGTAGTCGAGGAATAATGTTGTGAACAGCACTGTAAAGCATGTCCGGAGTTATGGTGAGGCATTGGTTTCGGATGTTGTCTTTCAGCATCCCTAGAGATGTCAGTCGATCACGATACACTTGCGACTTCAGGTAACCCCAAAGCCAATAATCGCACGGAGTGGGTCTGGGGACCTGGGAGGCGAAGCATGACGAAAGTGGCGGCTGAGCACACGATCATCACCAAACGACGCACGCAAGAGATCTTTCACGCGTCTAGCAATATGGGGTGGAGCGCCATCCTGCATAAACACCGTACGTTCCAGAAGGTGTTTATCAGCCAGGCTGGGGATGGTGCGATTCTGTAACATATTGGCGTACCTCTCACCCGTCACGTTAGCAGTTACAAAACCAGAATCACGCATTTCGTCGTAGAAAAAAGGCCCGATAACGGTAGATGTGGTAAATCCAACCCATACCGTGACTTTCTCGTCGTGCAATGGAGTTTCCACGACAGTTCTAGGATTTTCGGTAGCCAAAATTCTGCAGTTGTGGGCTTTGACAGACCCTCGGAGCGTGAAATGAGCTTCGTCGGTCCACAACACGTTACTTAACCAATCGTCATCTTCCGCCATCTTTTGAAATGCCCACACCACAAATGCCCTCCGCTTCACTAAATCGCCAGGTAACATTTCATGATGCCGATGGATTTTGTACGGACAGCATCGGAGGGCACGCCTAAGTGCCAACCAAACAGTAGTGTATGGAATGCCGGTGCAACGTGCGACTGCACGAGCGCTGACTTCCCCGTGCATAGACGAACCCGCTACAGTCTCTATTTCTTCCTGAACTGTCTCAGCAGCATTACGCCTTGTGCTCGGTCGGCCACTACGGGGTCTATCGTCTAAACAACCCGTGGCTTCGAACTTCGAAATCATTCTCGCCACAGCTGCATTTGTCAACGGACCTTTACCCGTTCGAATCCCCTTCCTATGGCGATAGGGTCGTAGCGCTGAACTGGCACATTCCCCATTCTAATAATACAGCTTCACTAAAAGCGCCTTTTCAGGTAACGTCAACATGCTGCGACTGCTGGCACATATGATTCTCTCTCTCAGCTCCTTTTATACACGATTGTCATGCGGAGTCACTGACGTTTTGCTGTCCAGCGCCATCTGTAGGAAATTTTCTGAACTTTTTTTTTGGTTCTAATAAAACCCCATGTCATTCCAAGCAGGTGTGTCAATTTTTACCACTCTATCTAGATTATTCCGTGGTTTATTAAGTTTTCAAATTTATACTGACTTTTTTATCACCCCGTACATACGAAACTCGTTGGACTGAAGCGGGAAAGCAAAATATTGTGACTGAAGATGGCGCACTGCTAACAGAAATATGCGTGACCTATAACCTCTAGCCGCAGCAGGGCTTGACGAAATGTCTTTTAATAACGTCCTGGGATGTAACTGCTGCTTAAATGTTTCCTTTTCATTTCTTTTTCTTATTCGTCTTAATTTGCACTGTGTTCAAGGTAGCTTTGAATCAATGGCGTTACGTACAGAAATGCTTACGACCAACGCCGTCAGTTATTGGCCGAGCTCCGACCTAGAGTTTGCTGATTCGCGACAATGAGAAAGCAGATGCTAACACGGGGCTCACCCCTCGTCGGAGAGCACGCAAGCTGTGGCGAGGGAGACGGCGGAAACGTATCTGAAAAGGAACGCAATTTCGCCAGATTGCTGTTTTGCGAGCGTTCCCCGCTGAACAATGAGACTGAACAATTTGCGCGTTATACATTTCTTTGGGCTCGGCGGCTTTGTGGCTGGCCGCTGCGGTCCCGCGCGCTGCCGCGCGGCGCTGCGTTTAATTAAAAGAAGGAGCGCGCAGGCGCGAGCCGACCAGACCTCGGACTCTGTCCGTGCCTGCGCTAAGATCCGGCGCTGCGGGAGGCTCTAGCGGACCACCGGGGGACGAGAGGCGAATCCGCGAAAGAGAGGACCGAGGTTGAACGTCCATGGGACCATGCTAAGCGACACGGGTGGTAGATACCCAGGGGCTGGTGATCCTGATCCCAAGAAGCTCTTGTAAATGAAGCTCTGGGGGCGAACTACTGAGGAAGACCTTTCCTTGTAATGATTGCAACACATTTCAACTCTAAGCAAAGCTGTGGAACATAAATGAAAAAGAATCAAGAGCTGTGTATTTCATACACTGAAATGGAAGCTGTTACACTATTACACACTACTGGCCATTAAAATCGCTACACCAAGAAGAAATGCGGATGATAAACGGGTATTCATTGGACAAATATATTATACTAAAACTGCCATGTGATTACATTTTCACGCAAATTGAGTGCATAGATCCTGAGAAATCGGTACCCAGAACAGCCACCTCTGGCCGTAATAACGGCCTTGATACGCCTGGGCATTGAGTCAAACAGAGCTTGGATGGCGTGTACAGGTACAGCTGCCCATGCAGCTTCAACACGATACCACAGTTCATCAGGAGTAAAGACTGGCGTATTGTGACGAGCCAGTTGCTCGCCCACCGTTGACCAGACGTTTTCAATTGGTGAGAGATCTGGAGAATGTGCTGGCCAGGGCAGCAGTCGAACATTTTCTGTATCCAGGAAGGCCCGTACGGGACCTGCAACATGCGGTCGTGCATTATTCTGCTGAAATGTAGGGTTTTACAGGGATCGAATGCAGGGTAGAGCCACGGGTCGTAACACATCTGAAATGTAACGTCTACTGTTCAAAGTGCTGTCAATGCGAACAAGAGGTGACCGAGATGTGTAACCAACGGCACCCCATACCATAACGCCGGATGATACGCCATTACGGTGATGACGATTACACGCTTCCAATGTGCGTTCACCGCGATGTCGCCAAACACGGATGCGACCGTCATGATGTTGTAAACAGAACCTGAATTCATCCGAAAAAATGACGTTTTGAAATTCATGCACTCACGTTCGTCGTTGAGTATACCATCGCACGTGCTCCTGTCTGTGATGCAGCGTCGAGGGTAACCGCAGCCATGATCTCCGAGCTGATAGTCCATGCTGCTGCAAACGTCGTCGAACTGTTCATGCAGATGGCTGTTGTCTTGCAAACGCCCCCATCAGTTGACTCAGGGATCGAGACGTGGCTGCACGATCCGTTACAGCCATGCGGATAAGATGCCTGTCATCTCGACTGCTAGTGATACGAGGCCGTTGGGATCCAGCACGGCGTTCCGTATTACCCTACTGAACCCACCGATTCCATATTCTGCTAATAGTCATTGCATCTCGACCAACGCGAGCAGCAATGTCGCGATTCTATAAACCGCAATCGCGATAGGCTACAATCCGACCTTTATCAAAGTCGGAAACGTGATGGTACGCATTTCTCCTCCTTACACGAGGCATCACAACAACGTTTCACCAGGCAACGCCGGTCAACTGCTGTTTGTGTATGAGAAATGGGTTCCTCATGTCAGCACGTTGTAGGTGTCGCCACCGGGGCCAACGTTGTGTGAATGCTCTGAAAAGCTAATCATTTGCATAACAGCATCTCCTTCCTGTCGGTTAAATTTCGCGTGTGTAGCACATCATCTTCGTGGTGTAGCAATTTTAATGGCCAATATTGTGGCACCGACACTATTTTTAGGGGTGTTACTGCAAAACTAGCAGCTCAGTGGCTGCAGCTGAAATAGCCGTAAGCGCTAAGGAGACAGCATGCCATTTGCAACAGGTCTATTTAAGCACTGCGAGGTGGGGTAGGTCAAGCGTCGCAATCTACATCTATGTCTACATCTAGGCTCTGCGAAACAAATGTCCCACTGTGCCATTTGTTAGGACCTTCTTTCCGTTCCATTCACGTATGGAGTGCCGGAAGTTTGATTGTTTAAATACCTCTATGTGTAGTGTAATTAACCTTGTCCTCACTATCCCTAAGGGAAAGATATTTAGAAAGTTGTAGTATATTCCTAGGCTCATTTAAAGTTAAACTCATTTAAGGCTAGTTCTTGAAACTTTGTTAGTAGAATTTCTCGGAATAGTTTCCATCTATCTTCAAAAGTCTGCTAGTTCATTTTCTTCATCATCTCTGTGACATTCTCTTACGGTTCGAACACACTTTCTGACCATTTGTGCTGCTCTTCTGTTCAGTGTCCCCTGCTAGTCCTATTTGGTACGGGTCCCATACACTTGAGCATATTCTAGGAGGGTTGTACGAGTGATTTGTGAGCAATCTCCTTTGTAGACTGATTGCATTTCTTCAGTATTCCACTAATAAACCGAAGTCTGGGTCCTGATTTAACCACTACGGAGCCCATGTGATAGTTCCATTTCATGTCCGTACTAAGCGTTACACCCAAGTATTTGTATCAGTTTACAGATCCCAGCTGTGATTCAGAGATAAATTTCTCAGCCCGCATGCAGCAAGATAGTGGGACACTGACTGATAATATTTTTGTAGACAGTTCTCAGGCTGAAACAATTAATGTGTATCCAACAGTTAAAGGACTATTTGATCATGATGTGCCGGCCGCGGTGGTCTAGCGGTTCAGGCGCTCAGTCCGGAACCGCGGGACTGCTACGGTCGCAAGTTCGAATCCTTCCTCGGACATGGATGTGTGTGATATCCTTAGGTTAGTTAGGTTTAAGTAGTTCTAAGTTCTAGGGGACTGATGACCACAGATGTTAAGTCCCATAGTGCTCAGAGCCATTTGAACCATTTTTTTTATCATGATGCACAATTAGTGGAGATAAACAACGTAGCGCCTTGCATCTCTGCGATATGTTCACACAAGAAGTGAAACTTATTAACGAGAAAAGGGTAGATTGTTTTAACAGTTATTTGAAAGAGGTGGCACGGGATAAGGTACATATAGGAAGATATGCTAGTGTGAAATTTCAGCCGCTCGCTGTGGCCGCGCGGTTTGAGGCGCCATGTTACAGATTGTTCGGCCCCTCCCGCCCGCATGGGTGTGTTTTTTGTTCTTAGCACAAGCTAGTTTAAGAAGTGTGTAACTCTAGGGACCGATGACCTCAGCAGTTTGGTCCCTTAAGAATTCACACACAGTTGATGATTTGTGAAATACAACGTATTCCACACTAAATCTGTGTCAGTATTTGAAAGTAGCTTTTTTAAAATGATATCCAGAAAGTCCATTAAGAGAACAAGTAAGTCTTGGATAACTAAAGGGATTGATATTTAACTTAAGAGGAAAAGGGCAATTTGTGTTGAGGCCAGAATATGTCACGAGCCAGCGTTACCTGTATTCTACAAGAAATATAATAATATTAGGTTGCTGCAAAACGTTTCGTAGCATTTTTGTGTTGCCTGTTGGTATTTGCCTTCTATGGGTTTATTTTTTGATTGACAATTTTATTCGTACTTCACTATTACTGTATACTTTTACATATCGTCATTTTGTGATCTGTAGATAGTGAGTGGAGCTGTGAATACTGGAAAATGGAATGACAAACGGAGAAATTGAACTTTTATTACATATTGTTCTGCCTGAGTTCAGTAACGGGTTGATAAGCAGTGGATGCAGGCAGAAACATTTGCGCCATTTATAGAGATAATGCCATTGGACAGAGCATGGCAAGAAAACGGTTTTATCTTTTTAAGGAGAATCATTTTAACATTAGTAACTCTTCACGTTCAGGAAGACCTTTGGGGTTTGATGAAGATTGTTTAAATGCATCAATCCACAATAATCCACGTCAGTGTACTTCAGAACTGGCAAGTTAGATGAATGGCGATCATTCCACCATCGTTGATCATTTCACCATCGTTGATCATTCCGCCATTGTTGATCATTCCGCCATCGTGCGGCATTTGTATGAAATGGAGAAGGTACAAAAATCGGGTGTATGGGTAACGCATGCTCTAAGCCAAAATCACAAAAATCAGTGGGTGCCAATATTTGCACCCACTGGCTCGTAAACAACACCGACCAATCCTAAGGCTTTCGTTGCTGGTGATGAGAAATGGTGTCTCTTATGCTTTTGTTACTGTGTTATTCTGAACATGGCTGGTGGCACAACAATTGAGCTCCTGGCCTGTATAAGAAACCACCGATTTCAACAGAGGGATCAGCTGACCAGTAGTGTCCACTAAGATGAGAGGAGTGTGCCAAGTGCCACAGCGATATGGGGTAGCAACCAGTCGTCACAAGATCCAGCCTGCGTCGCTGCACCATCTTCTAGCACCAACTCCCCCTTTTGCACTTGGTCTTTCACTGGATCTCGGCCTGCTAACTGCCTTTCCTACAACTAGGTTTATGTGATAGTTTCACCTTAAATCACTCTGGATGCATACTCTTGGAAATTTGGTTGTAGTGACTGTTTCTAGTGATACATGGCCAGTATTGTAATTAGATAGAAACTTTTTCGTCTTTTTGCTTGAAAACGTTATATTGGATTGTTTTGAGTCTTGTTCCAATCATAAACATCTCCTAGCTAGGATGTGGCTAGACTGCGGTCATAATTGTAACCTTTCCCCCAAGAGTCCTACTCTTACAGAATAGTGTGGTAAAGTTGTGTAATAACAACGGCGTGTTGAATTTAGTCATTTCAGAGTGAGGTGTGATTAAGTGATAGCACACTGTCCGTGAAAGGAAGGATTCCGAAAGATCTTCTTTGTACTGAAATCCTCCAGTGTTACCGTGGATGACATCTAAACGATTGCAGTATTCACTCTTTACCTTCAGGCGAAAATTATGATTATATGTGTAATTCCCAGGAAAGCAGTAACAATTTTAGAGAAGCACGAGCTTGGAGAAACAAAGTAAAGGTTATGTAAGGCGTTTTGAAGAAAGGGATTGAAAGTGGAAATGTGGTGTGCTGCTTTATACAAAGGCGAAAAGTGGTTGAGCTGCGATGGAATGGCCAATTTACAATTTTTGACTACCATATCAATGACCCACAACAGGAATCAGTGAACACAATACAAATACTTAGTACAAGAACTTTTCGAGATATGAAATTCAGTGATTACATAGGCCCAGTGGTAGATGAGGTAGACTTCGGTTCAGTGGTGGGATAATGGGAAAATGCAATACTCTTCAAAGGAGACTCCTTGCAAATCACAGGCGCGTGTCATCATAGAAAACTGCTCAAATATGTGTGACAAATACCAAATAGGAGGGATACTGAACCTATGCAAAGTAGGATGGTACGAATAGTAACAGGTTTGATTCACGGGAGAGCGTCAAGGAAAAGCTGAAAAACCAGAATTGGCAGATGTTTGAAGACAGACGTCAATTACCCCGCGTTAGCCTAACTACACCCTCTTTTTTTTGAGTCATCAGTCTTCTGATTGGTCTGACGCGGCCAGCCACAAATTCCTCTCCTGTACCAACCTCTTCATATCAGAGTAGTAGTTGCATCCTGTGTCCACAGTTACTTGCTGGATGTATTCCAATCTCTGTTTTCCGCTACAGTTTTTACCCTCTACAGCTCCTTCTAGTACCATGGAAGCTACTCTGTGATGTCTTAACAGATTATAAAATTATAAAGAGTACAGCAACCAGTTGCGGAAACATAATTTAGTTATCTTGTTGCAAATCTATTTCGACTGATATCTGTCATCATCGGTGCATTTTTCTAACCGATACATGCCATAAGTAGAAATACAGTCCGCCGGCCGGTGTAGCCGAGCGGCTCTAGGCGCTTCCGTCTGGAACCGCGTGACCGCTACGGTCGCAGGTTCGCATACTGCCTCGGACATGGATGTGTGTGATGTCTTTAGGTTAGTTAGTTTTAAGTAGTTCTAAGTTCTAGGGGACTGATGACGTCAGATGTTAAGTCCCATAGTGCTCAGTGCCATTTCAACCATTCAGAAATACAGTCCTTGGCAGATTTCTATCATGAAGTCTTATCATCATGACCCTTGTTCTTGTGGATATTTTCCATACAGCACTTTCCTCGCCGATTCTGCGGAGAACTTCATCATTCCTTATCTTATCAGTTCGCCTAATTTTCAACATTCCTTTGAATTACATTCTTCTTTGTTACACTCTGTACAGAGGCATTGAAACAATTTTACTTTTGGCGTTCCACACACAATTCCAACGGAAAGGAAACCTAACATGTGATGCAATGCGCTCCACAATGGTTTGCCGAGTGTGTATGCAGAGGTAGATGTTTCTATTCAGCGCCGGGTTTTGCCTGTGTCTGTTAGATGAGATATCGTTTTTACGAATGTGGATAGTTTGTTCGATAGTATATTCCCAGAAGAGGCTGGAGTAGCGAGGATTTCCCTTCTCTGTACTCGGTAACTGTTTCGCAGTTACTGTAATGGTTGACTGTGTCGGCGGTTACAGCATCTTTGGATCCAAAACCCGATATGACTGCTTACCATCCCATATTTGCACAGAATGCGCTGTTATCCGGTGCTTGACGCCTGTGGTGTAGCACTTCCCAAAAATAAACGCCCAGCTGGAGGTATTTCATGAAGGCCAGTATCGTTGCTTTACGACAGAGACCATGCTCTCTCACCTCGAATAAATGAAAAGTTTCAACAATATTAAACTACGTTTGATAACCTCAGCAACATTCTGTGAGTGGGGAAAGTACAAGAGGGCGTCCAAAAGTTGGAGAAATTAAAATGGTTACGAGTGCAGTGCAATACCGTTAACTGTCATCCCATACATCCTTCTTGAACCAATGTAGCAAGTGGCTGGGGGCTAAGTGGTGTGGTTAGTTGCTGGTGATCGTATTCGCACTATCATGTATCCTTGAGTACGTAGGTTTCTGACAGCTGATCTGAAAAAGGAACGTAGATGTAGGTTGGGAAAATCGCTGCAGAAACGCTCCAAACATTGAAGCAAGCTTTAAGAGACTGTACGACAGGTAATACAAAAACTTAAGAGTGATATAAGCGTTTCAAAAACAGCGAAAACGACTGATGACGGTCTACCATCTACTAGCATCATACCTAAAACTATTCAGAAAGTAAGGGATCTGATTCTGCGAAATCTTAGAAAGGCCGCACAAGACTTCTACAATGTCTTGGGAATAATTTATGGCACATGGTAATCTATTCTGTCGTTGTTGTTGTTGTGGTCTTCAGTCCTAAGACTGGTTTGATGCAGCTCTCCATGCTACTCTATCCTGTGCAAGCTTCTTCATCTCCAAGTACCTACTGCAATCTACATCCTTCTGAATCTGCTTAGTGTATTCATCTCTTGGTCTCCCCCTACGATTTTTACCCTCCACACTGCCCCCCCCAATACTAAATTGGTGATCCCTTGATGCCTCAGAACATGTCCTACCAACCGATCCCTTCTACTGGTCAAGTTGTGCCACAAGCTTCTCTTCTCCCCAATCCTATTCAATACTTCCTCATTAGTTATGTGATCTACCCATCTAATCTTCAGCATTCTTCTGTAGCACCACATTTCGAAAGCTTCTATTCTCTTCTTGTCCAAACTATTTACCGTCCATGTTTCACTTCCATACATGGCTACACTCCATACAAATACTTTCAGAAATGACTTCCTGACACTTAAATCTATACTCGAAGTTAACAAATTTCTCTTCTTCAGAAACTCTTTCCTTGCCATTGCCAGTCTACATTTTATATCCCCTCTACTTCGACCATCATCAGTTATTTTGCTCCCCAAATAGCAAAACTCCTTTACTATTTTAAGTGTCTTATTTCCTAATCTAATATTCTCAACATCACCCGACTTAATTCGGCTACATTCCATTATACTCGTTTTGCTTTTGTTGATGTTCATCTTATATCCTCCCTTCAAGACACTGTCCATTCCGTTCAACTGCTCTTCCAAGTCCTTTGCTGTCTCTGACAGAATTACAATGTCATCGGCGAACCTCAAAGTTTTTATTTCTGGATTTTAATACCTACTCCGAATTTTTCTTTTGTTTCCTTTACTGCTTGCTTGCTCAATATACATATTGAATAACACCGGGGAGAGGCTACAACCCTGTCTTACTCCCTTCCCAACCACTGCTTCCCTTTCATGTCCCTCGACTCTTATAACTGCCATCTGGTTTCTGTACAAATTGTAAATAGCCTTTCGCTCCCTGTATTTTACCCCTGCCACCTTTAGAATTTGAAAGAGAGTATTCCAATCAACATTGTCAAAAGCTTTCTCTAAGTCTACAAATCCTAGAAACGTAGGTTTGCCTTTCCTTAATCTTTCTTCTAAGATAAGTCGTAAGGTCAGTATTGCCTCACGTGTTCCAGTATTTCTACGGAATCCAAACTGATCTTCCCCGAGGTCGGCTTCTACTAGTTTTTCCATTCGTCTGTAAAGAATTCGTGTTAGTATTTTGCAGCTGTGGCTTATTAAACTGATTGTTCGGTAATTTTCACATCTGTCAACACCTGCTTTCTTTGGGATTGTTATTATTATATTCTTCTTGAAGTCTGAGGGTACTTCGCCTGTTTCATACATCTTGCTCACCAGATGGTAGAGTTTTGTCAGGACTGGCTCTCCCACGGCCGTCAGTAGTTCTAATGGAATGTTGTCTACTCCCGGGGCCTTGTTTCGACTCAGGTCTTTCAGTGCTCTGTCAAACTCTTCACGCAGTATCTTATCTCCCATTTCATCTTCATCTACATCCTCTTCCATTTCCATAATATTGTCCTCAAGTACATCGCCCTTGTATAGACGCTCTATATACTCCTTCCACCTTTCTGCCTTCCCTTCTTTGCTTAGAACTAGGTTGCCATCTGAGCTCTACATGTGGTTCTCTTCTCTCCAAAGGTCTCTTTAATTTTCCTGTAGGCAGTATCTATCTTACCCCTAGTGAGATAAGCCTCTACATCCTTACATTTGTCCTCTAACCATCCCTGCTTAGCCAATTTGCACTTCCTGTCGATCTCGTTTTTGAGACGTTTGTATACCTTTTTGCCTGCTTCATTTACTGCATTTTTATATTTTCTCCTTTCGTCAATTAAATTCAATATTTCTTCTGTTACCCAAGGATTTCTACTAGCCCTCGTCTTTTTACCTACTTGATCCTCTGCTGCCTTCACTATTTCATCCCTCAAAGCTACCCATTCTTCTTCTATTGTATTTCTTTCCCCCGTTCCTATCAATTGTTCCCTTACGCTCTCCCTGAAACTCTGTACAACCTCTGGTTCTTTCAGTTTATCCAGGTCCCATCTCCTTAAATTCCCACCTTTTTGCAGTTTCTTCAGTTTTAATCTACAGGTCATAACCAATACATTGTGGTCAGAGTCCACATCTGCCCCTGGAAATGTCTTACAATTTAAAACCTGGTTCCTAAATCTCTGTCTTACCATTATATAATCTATCTGATACCTTTTAGTATCTCCAGGGTTCTTCCATGTATACAACCTTCTATCATGATTCTTAAACCAAGTGTTAGCTATGATTAAGTTGTGCTCTGTGCAAAATTCTACCAGGCGGCTTCCTCTTTCATTTCTTAGCCCCAATCCATATTCACCTACTATGTTTCCTTCTCTCCCTTTTCCTACACTCGAATTCCAGTCACCCATGACTATTAAATTTTGGTCTCCCTTCACTATCTGAATAATTTCTTTTATTTCATCATACATTTCTTCAATTTCTTCACCTGCAGAGCTAGTTGGCATATAAACTTGTACTACTGTAGTAGGTGTGGGCTTCGTATCTATCTTGGCCACAATAATGCGTTCACTATGCTGTTTGTAGTAGCTTACCCGCATTCCTATTTTCCTATTCATTATTAAACCTACTCCTGCATTACCCCTATTTGACTTTGTGTTTATAACCCTGTAGTCATCTGACCAGAAGTCTTGTTCCTCCTGCCACCGAACTTCACTAATTCCCACTATATCTAACTTTAACCTATCCATTTCCCTTTTTAAATTTTCTAACCTACCTGCCCGATTAAGGGATCTGACATTCCACGCTCCGATCCGTAGAACGGCAGTTTTCTTTCTCCTGATAACGACATCCTCTTGAGTAGTCCCCGCCCGGAGATCCGAATGGGGGACTATTTTACCTCCGGAATATTTTACCCAAGAGGACGCCGCCATCATTTAATCATACTGTAAATCTGCATGCCCTCGGGAAAAATTACGGCCGTAGTTTCCCCTTGCTTTCAGCCGTTCGCAGTACCAGCACAGCAAGGCCGTTTTGGTTATTGTTACAAGGCCAAATCAGTCAATCATCCAGACTGTTGCCCTTGCAACTACTGAAAAGGCTGCTGCCCCTCTTCAGGAACCACATGTTTGTCTGGCCTCTCAACAGATACCCCTCCGTTGTGGTTGCACCTACGGTACGGCTATCTGTATCGCTGAGGCACGCAAGCCTCCCAACCAACGGCAAGGTCCATGGTTCATGGGGGGATTCTGTCGTAGGAATTAGAAATGAAAAGGATCATAGCGAAGTTCGTGCCGCCACTGCTTCAAGGCGATCTGAAGCCAACATCGCGTGGAAGTGTCCAGCGAACTTAACCACTTCATGGTGATCCAAACTTTCTGTGAAAGGTTGCCAGAAGTTGAGTGCATGGTTATGAGTCGTACACTTCGGAGCAGTCGTCTCAGTGCAAGATCACCTCACCCAAAAAAACTCGGTAAGTCGAGATAAAGTTAAGTGTTTCTTGATATGATATTTTGATACTGACAGGATTTTTCATTCCCCTTGACCATATGGGTCAATAAGCAGATATTTTGTGATGTTCTGATACAATTTAAGAAGGATAGTGTGATATTTTTACGATATTTTATCATACTCGTGAATACTCATGCTACTGCAAGTTATAGAGCAGGCAAGATCGGTGGAATACCCCACCATACAAACGACAGATAGCCGGAGAGCGTGAGAACGAAGCCGAGTAGTGCTGAAGCGTGCATAGAATGCTGCGATTCACCTGTTAGTATTGGTGCCAAGCAGATAGCTTTGATTATTTTTATTTACTGTTTAATGTTCATGTAGAGTTCCAGATGTGCTGGTGGCATTACCCACACAGACAACTTTCTCACTGTGATTTCAGAAACTCTAGTTTCAGACTCAAAGTTAGTTAAGAGTTCTATTTAATGTTATATATCATTGGTGGACTGAACCGACCAATCACGAGCCGCGCTCTAAGTGGGCAGGTGCGAACCCTAGGCTACTTCACTATACACCCTGTGACTAGTTTTCCGAGAGCCAAAAGTGCGTCCAGAGAATGTTACTTCATTCAGCGTAAAATGCAACTGCTAATTATAGTTGCCTCTTGAACATTTCTGTGCAGTTTCTATATGTCGACAAATTCGTGTGATGATAGTTGTAACATGTTTTTACGGTGCTTGATAAGTGATAATTAGATCCTGCGATCTTTCATGCAAACCTTAATATTAGAATAGTTCTCAGAAATTGTTCATTATAACATTTAGTTTCCAGATTTTGAGAGTGAAGCAAAAAAAGTCAAGTAGCATCCCAATATTTTGAACTTTCATTATTGTAGTGCCGAAATATTGCCACATGTTACTCCAATAATCCACTGTTTAATGCACGCACGTTAGGATCTTCGGCCGACGGAGAAGGAATCCAGTGGAAGAAGGAGACAGCTGTAGAAGGAACGTGGTAAGCTTGCCTCTCGCAGGTCGCGCTAGGAGATGATCTGGGGAAAATGCTGGAGTGTTTTCTCGCCAAATACTTAAAGTAGCCCTCCACATCTAACAATTCACAAATCTGTGGCGTTAGCATATGCGACGCAGTATTCTGTCACTGCAGGAACACTCCATATCTCATCCACATTAGTTAATTAGTTAGGCAGGGGTAGGAACCGTCACATATGTGTAGAAAAAGTTCACAGAAGTGGCGTGCGAACGACTTGGACGACAATGCACGACTACATACGGCTTACATTACTCAGAAACTTTTTGAGTAAAAGCAATGCGCCAGTTGTTTCTCACCTGTCGTATTCGCCAGACAGCTCCGTGCGACTTCTTCCTCGATGAAAGTTGAGCCGAAAAGCGAAGATTTGATGTAGTGGAGGAGATCCAAGCGGAATCACAAAGGATACTAAACACTGTAATATAAAGACGTGTTTCGAGTGTGGCAGGAATTTTCGAATCGGTGAATGCAACGTGATAATGCAGAATAAGATCCAAGTTACATGTACAGGGTAAAAACTGTAGAGGAAGACAGACTGGCATACGTCCACCAAAGAACTGCTACTCTGAGATGTTGGCACAGGAAAGGAGAACTTGGTGGGCCGTATCAAACAAGCAAGAACACAGATAAAAAAAAATAATAGTTTTTCAAACGACTCTGTGGTCTGGGGATGTGCAGCTGTAGAATTTTATAGCAAGAATTGTATTAAGGCACTAAAGTTTCGTAGCTTTTGGCCACATCATCATGTGCATATGTAAACAAGAAGAAATAAACGATGATACTGATTGACCCCTATAAATCAAAGTAATACCAAAGCCATAAGCAGGTGATTACGAGAATAGATAAAGACACAAGTCTGCTTACGAACATTAAAACAGGGTAAAGAACATGGCGAAGAACACAGAAGGTCCAATCTTCACAGTTAAAACCGTCCATGGTGCGGCTAGCCAATGAATTCAATGCCGCGTGAGAGAAAACATCTACATATCTAAACAACAAAGAATGAACAATGATAAGATTGAACCATATACATCAAAGTCATACCAGAATCATAATCATCTAATTATAAAAATAAATAAAACTACAAGTGAAGTTACAAACATTAAAATACACTAAACAACATAGTAGGCCTTGTATATTGTTCGAAATGTTATTTAGCACGTTCTAATGTTTGTAAGTACACTTGTTTTTTATCTATTGACAGAACTGAGTGCTTACGGCTCTGGTATTACTTTCATGGATAACGGTTCAGTCACTATCATTATTTTTTGTTGTTTATAAATGCCTCTGATGATTTCGCTATAAGCCATGAATCCGGCAGTGCCTTAACAAAACCGATTCAAAATATTATTTGTGAAGTTCTTACTATAAAATAATAACTGTAATTAACATGTCACGGGAGCTCTTGGATGCCACTTCGTATGAATCACATTAAGATTAATCGATTGTTTTCGTGTCTCGAGGAAACGCCCTGCCCGACCCGCGAGGGCTAACGGCAGGTAGGACAGGCAAACTAAGCGGCCTGCCGTTCCGGGTGCAATGAGGCTTGTGGGGCTGACCTGGCCCGGTGCGGGCACTGCGGACGAGCAGAGCAACGGGGAGGGGGGGGGGGGGCTGAGGCCCGCAGGCGAATTGGCCGCAGTAGTTGGCTCGCTGGTCGATACAAACTCCATTGGAGAGAGGGCGGCAGTGGCCTGCTTGAGGATGCGGCAGCCGTTTCGCGACACAGCCCGCCTAATGGACGAACGCGACCAATTGTCATCAGGGCCGGACGATCGCCGCGTAAGAATACAGGCGGGGGTCGCCCGGCCTCGCCAGGGACTCTCCGGGACTCCCAGGTCACCCGAGCCGACCCCCAGGGCGACTTCTGCCCGCTGCCGTCGCCCGTCTGCCCATTTCTCAGACAGAAACAAAACTTGCTGCATTACTCCTTTACACCCGTGTCTCCTGAAAGAAAATGATGGTAGCATGTTACTTAAAGCCACCTACTAGTCATTTGCCACACTTTATTTCAATAACGCCTTTCGCAGACTTATGTTTTTCTCTTGTATTTGTTATGAATTTATCATTCTATAGGATGTATTGTAAAGGTGCTTGTGTACCCTGGGTCATGAGTGAAACTAGATGGGAACTTAATGGAAAGGTTTACATTTCAAATACGTTTGTCCTTAGTCGGACAATCCTTCACAATGAAGGCAGCGGCGGCTCGGAACCACACATTGGCAGTTATCTCGCAAACGGCTGTTTTGTGAACTTGTGTTTATCGGAACGTTATAGCTTCTGTTAGTAAAGGCAAAGAAGCAAAAGCCAATACCCACGAAAATAAAGAGAGGAATCTCACAAGGCTCAGTGCTTGGGCCTTTCCTGTTAATTATATATATCAATAACTTCCCAAATTCAGTGCCACGTGACAATGTACTGTACGTTGATCAACACTAATTACAGACAGAGAAAATCTACATGATATATTACAATAAAGCAAACTAGTAACTGAAATGGGCAGTGAGTGGTGCAGGGCCAATTTTTTATCAATAAATAAAAAAAAAACTAAAGAAATTTACTTCACCTTGAAGACAGTCAAACAAGATACAAAAAACGTCTGATTACTGGGATTGCATGTAGATCAACTACTTACTCGAGGTTGTTGTTGTTGTTGTTGTTGAGGTCTTCAGACCAGAGACTGGTTTGATGCAGCTCCATGCTACTCTATCCTGTGCAAGCTTTTTCATCTCCCAGTACCTACTGCAACCTACATCCTTCTGAATCTGTTTAGTGTATTCATCTCTTGGTCTCCCTCTACGATTTTTACCCTTCACGCTGTCCTCCAATACTAAACTGGTGATCCCTTGGTGCCTCAGAATATATCCTACCAAGTGATCCCTTCTTCTAGTCAAGTTGTGCCACAAATTTCTCTTCTCCCCAATTCTATTCAATGCCTCCTCATTAGTTATGTGATCTACCCATCTAATCTTCAGCATTCTTCTGTAGCACCACATTTCGAAAGCTTCTATTCTCTTCTTGTTTAAACTATTTATCGTCCATGTTTCACTTCCATATATGGCTACACTCCATACAAATACTTTCGGAAACGACTTCCTGACACTTAAATCTATACTCGATGTTAACAAATTTCTCTTTTTCAGAAATGCTTTCCTTGCCATTGCCAGTCTACATTTTACATCCTCTCTACTTCCACCGTCATCAGTTATTTTGCTCCCCAAAGAAAAGACTCATTTACTACTTTAAGGGTCTCATTTCCTAATGTAATACCCTCAGCATTACCCGATTTAATTAGATTACATTCCATATCGTCGTTTTCCTTTTGTTGATGTTCATCTGATATCCTCCTTTCAAGACACTGTCCATTCCATTCAGCTGCTCTTCCAGGTCCTTTGCTGTCTCTGACAGAATTACAATGTCATCGGCGAACCTCAAAGTTTTTGTTTCTAATCATACAGTAAAGCGGCATACCCTCGGGAAAAATTACAGCTGTAGTTTCCCCTTGCTTTCAGCCGTTCGCAGTACCACCACAAGGCCATTTTGGTTAGTGTTACAAGGCCAGATCACGAGGTAAGCACACAAATTGCGGCAAAAAGTGCTCGAGCTCTCTCGCCACTGCACAAGCTGAGACACACTATTAATAAAAATTTATTGATTTCCACATACCCTACTATATTTGAGTCACAGCTGCAGTATGGATTACTATTCTGAGGTAACTAATTGGGCTCAAGTACCATCTTCAAGTGGCAGAAGAAAGTAGTCAGATGTATATTATGCCTAGTACCAAGACAAAGCTGCAAAAAGTACTTTAAAGAAAGCAAGATAATGACATCGCCTAGTACGCGTATCTAAGATTGTTTAATATATGCTAAAGAAAACGTAAGAAATTTTAACTTAAGATACCAAGTGAATGTTCATAATACTCGGAATAACAGTAATATAGATCTCCCATATTAAAGACTGACATCAACATCCCATAAGTACCAATGTTTGAAATTCTGTAACAAACTCCCAAACGGGCATGGATGTGTGTGATGTCCTTAGGTTAGTTAGTTTTAAGTAGTTCTAAGTTTAGGGGACTGATGAACTCAGAGGTTAAGTCCCTTAATGCTTAGAGCCATTTGAACCATTTTGAAAGTCCCAAACGCAGTGGGCGATCTATCCATGAACAGGTTTAAGCATACCATAGACTTGTGATTTAGATATGTTACGTGCTGTTCAATAGATGAGTTTCTAAACAGCGACACACAGGACACACGCTATAAACAGCTGATAGCTACATGTGAACTCTACCCATATGTGTGTAACAGTAAAGTATAAGCATTTACGCTTTTTTTCTATATAGGTAGTACCTATTGCCCTGTTGCCTCGCCTGGTCTTCAAAAGCGGCCGCCTAGAGTTGCGTCTACAGAGAGAGAGAGAGAGAGAGAGAGAGAGAGAGAGAGAGAGAGAGAGAGATGCCTCCGAAGAGCGCGGCGCAGGCAGTTGACTGGTAGTTTTCGCACAGTGTGCAGCCAGAGGGCTGCAGCAGTGCTTGGAGCAACGGACACGCGGTGCGAATCGGCACGACGTCTTTTCCGGGTCATTCTTCTTCGTCAGGACCGCACAGAAGGCAAAGGTCTTGATCGCTTATCTTGTACGCAACTGATTGTTCAGCTCTGTGCATCGATTTCCCGCTCCGCAAATTGTTTGAACAGATGTTCGTGTTTATGTTAATAGAGTTGTCACGAACGCCTTGTCACTGTGCTCTGTCATTATAGGACTAGTGTATTGCACTGTTTGTTCTGTGTGATTTTGAAATAACTTGCCTGCTGGCCAGCGTTCTCTACCCCCTCCCCCCTCCCCAAAAAAAAAAATTGCCATGGTTAATGTAGTTATGGTTATGTAATGTGCCCAGTTGTCCCGCATAGCTACATCAGGGACCTTAGCTAGTATTTTTTTTTTAAAACCAGCTGTTCTGAGTTTTAATACAGTATTTGTTTCCTTGATGTTTTAGAACCTGGTGGGCTCTCTGATATGACTATTAGCCAGCCCTTTTAAGAAGGTGTGAGCTCCAGCTAATGGTAAGACCCTACCGAGTTGTTTATTATATCCTCCCTGAAAGAAATTATAGCTCCCTTCCTGCAGTTCTCTGTTAGCCAACCTTATTTCCTAGGGCGTATTAACTTATTTGCCGGCTGTTGTGGCCGAGCGGTTCTAGGCGCTTCAGTCCGGAACCGCGCTGCTGCTACGGTCGCAGTTTCGAATCCTGCCTCGGGCATGGATGTGTGTGATGTTCTTATGTTAGTTAGGTTTAAGTAGTTTCTAAGTCTATGGGACTGATGACCTCAGATGTTAAGTCCCATACTGCTTAGAGCCATTTGAACCATTTAACTTATTTGAAGCGCTGCATTAGTGCAACCACGGTTAAAACAGATCTTTAGTTGTAGTATAATCCAGTTACACTTATCTTTGTTTGTTAAGAGCACTTACTATGTTGCAGGTAGAGTGTTCCGTTTCGGGGCTTGATCTGCAAGGTTCGCAGGAGAGCTTCTGTAAAGTTTGGAAGGTAGGAGACGAGGTACTGGCAGAAGTAAAGCTGTGAGTAACGGGCGCGAGTCGTGCTTCGGTAGCTCAGTTGGTAGAGCACTTGCCCGCGAAAGGCAAAGGTCCCGAGTTCGAGTCTCGGTCGGGCACACAGTTTTAATCTGCCAGGAAGTTTCATATCAGCGCACACTCCACTGCAGAGTGAAAATCTCATTCTAGATCTTTAGTTGTAGTATAATCCAGTTAGACACTTATCTTTGTTTGTTAAGAGCACTTACTATGACTATGTTGCAGGTAGAGTGTTCCGTTTCGGGGCTTGATCCCGCAGCGCCTGGCTTTATTGCGACCATGTACACGGCTGTCGAGCATCTCCAAGCGCGGATTGCTGTTTGTTTGCATTCGCGCATATAGGCTGCGGGATTTTCTCTGCCCGGGGTCTGGGTGTTTGTGTTGTCCTCATCATTTCATCATCATCATCATTCGTGACAGTAGCTAGATTGGATTGTGAAAAAAATTGTGTAAACACTGGGACGTGCGGGCGCTGGTGACCGCGCAGTTGAGCGCCCGCAAACCAGACATCATCGTCATCATCTTGTCTGTCTGTGCTCAAGCTGAGTATGTTACGTTATCTGACTTGGGCTGTAAATTAAAATTTTTTGTCAGCCAAGAGGCTTTTGATTAACTGGCTCACACAAGAAGTTTTCCCTTTAATGTTTAATACATATTGTATCCTTATTCTAACTTTATTGTAAATCACTTGGTGCATGTTTTGAAGAAATTTATCTAGAACTGGTTTAATTATTTTAATTAGTTGGCTTATTTAAAATTGTTTAATTTAAAAATTTTAAAAAGGCCAATAATGTTAAGGTTTTTTCCTTGAATTTGTTTAAGGTTATTACTATTATTGTAATTTAGCGGCTGTCGTAGTCACCATTTTGAACGCCTGTAATGGCAATTAACGTCATTTTCCTACCTGTTTTTCAAAGGGATCCTGTTGTTATCAAAAATATATAAAAATAAATGTTGTTGTCCAAGGAAAAATGATGTTAATTAAATGGGCCTAATCATTCTACGTTATTTCCCTGTTCTTAATCCTCGATTGTAGAAAAATAAAGTAATTGTATCCAGATAAACACCCTAACCATGGAAAATATAAATAAATAAATAAAGGGATGAGCAGGTAGTCTGTAAAAAAAATTTTTAAACTGCTAGTATAGCAAAACGTTTTCAGTGCCAAAAAGTTCAAAAGGGCTGCAAACAAACGTGCTGTTTGAAATGATAAATCTGTCAGAATCAATAAATCAGGAATTATTGCCACTGGGGATGTTTTTGAGGCTGCTAAGTGTTTTGACATTTTAAAAATGATAACCTACTACAAAAATTATACTAAACTGATTAAGAAGATTTTGCTCCACCTGCATGTCTGCAAACATATCTGGGCTTAGATTCAAGGAAAGTGAGGAATGAAACAATAAGCCTTATGATACTAAACAATAACTTTACTGTTAAATAAAAATAAAACCAGAACCAAAATAAAATCTGTATGTCGGACAGTGAACCTCTTTGAGTATCTTTGAAACCAAAAATCTGCTGCTAAGTAATATTCAATACTGCATTGCTTAATCCCCTTCGTTGAAACATTCTTGGATCCTCTTCACCATCAGGCTGTCGAGATGTCGCTGCTCAAGCTGTTCTACTCTTTGAAGTTAAGTCTTTCTGAGGCCACCCATTGTATGAAGCGGGTTCATTCGACACCACACAGGAAGTTTTAGCTGGTCCCAAGCATACTCAATCAGGTTTTTTTCATCATCTATCGTAAGTCATTCTATAATGTTTGTTCCTGCCCATTGGATGAAGGCGTTCATGAGATGTATTCAGAGCGCCGTTGAAAGACGAAGTCATCGCCGAAATGTGGACTGTGGAGCTGGAGAATAGGTTCGACGAACCTGTCCCGATACGGCACGGGCTTGGGATTATCCTCGGTGCACGTAAGAGTCGACTGATATGCGCACATGATCCTGACTTTTCTTTCTGCCTGAGACATGAATTAGTATCGATCCGCCTCCACACTTTATAAAAGCTGAAATCTTCCTTTCACTGTTGGATACGCAGCACGCTCTGCAGAATTATACTGAAATGCAGTTTTAGTTGGTTGCGACCGGAAGACCCGCTGGAGGGTGTCTATTTATCCTTAAGGATCGATACCTATATTGGATTTGGGTAATTGAGGAAGTCTTCGGGAACAGGGTAGTCCTAAGGAACCAACATTGAAAGTCAGAAGTTATCAACGATTTCGTGCTGAAAAGTAAAGAATCTGAATTTTTTATTCTGTTGTTATTGTTGGTTGAGGTATTATATGTCCTGCATATTACTCAGTCGATTTTTGCGCTTCTCAGCTCTCTGCCGCTAGCGGGCTCCGAATTATAGCGTGTAACACGACGGTGTGTAACGTAACTCCGTTGGTGCGTGAAAAACAGCGTGCCATAATTGAGTTCCTAGCCGTCTACACATAGAGAACCCTCTCGTTGAGCATCACAATGCCAGAACACACACGAGCGTTGCAACATCTGCAATAATCGGATGGATTGGGTTCACTGTCATCGATGATACTCTGTCAGATTTTCATACTAACTTTCAAGATCTTCTTCACTCTTCAGCATTTACCCTGCATTCGCATCCGTCAGCTTCCTCTTTCAGACCTCTCTTCCTCATCATTCCAGCTACTCCCGCTCCCCATGTTACTCTCGGTCGTCCAAGCTTCCTCCTTCCGGGCGGCGACCACTGAGGACCTGCTTTTGGCTATCGTTCTTGCTCCATTCGCCGTACGTAGCCATAGCACTGAACAGCTTCATTCTCAATTCTTTGCACGATGGTTGTTCCATATCCATTACCTCCATAATTTCCTCATTTCCTCTCCTCTTTGTTCTGGATATCATGGCTGTCCTCCTTATTCCGTCCGTCTCTACTGCCTTTACTCTGTTTCTCTGCCGCTCCCCCAGAGTCCATCAATCTGCACCATATAACAGTATACTTTCCACTAATGTTTCTTTCGATATTTCCCTGCTCCACAGAACTTCATTTAACATCTTAATTGTTCCCCTTACCTGCTGGATCCTGCGTGCTGCATCTGCTTCACAGCTTCCCGAGAAATGGATAATCGATCCTATGTATGTAAACTGCTTTAAAGCTTTGGTAGCTCCTTGCGATTGTACTATATCCCTTCCGTCTCCACCCACTACCAGATATGCTGTTTTTTCATATTTATTCCAAGCGTGCCTTGTTCAAATGCTTCCATTAACTGCTTTATCATAAATTTGACATCCTCTCTACTTTGGGCTATCAGTAATCAGTATTAATAATAAACAGTAGATAGTACCATGCTGGAAAGGAATTCCGATATTCCAGCACAACTGATTTCATCGTTACAACATATGCTGCATATATATTTTAAACAGAGTTGGCGACATACTGCAACTCTAAGTACTTTCGATGTTTAGAATTTCTCACTCAACTTTCTGCCCACTTTAAAAACTATGTACGATTGGGGGTACATCTCCGAATCATGGATATTTGATGTGCTTATGTACCAATATGCTCCATCGCTTCCCACAGTGTCCTGACGGGTACTGTATCATGAGCTGTTTCTAGATCCACGAGTATTAGACTTACTTCCTATCCTTAGAACACGGCTTCTTTCTTATTTGTCTAAGGCTAAAAATATGATCCATACAAGATCGCCCAACTGTAAAACCTGCCTGGCCCTCTCGCATCATTCCCTCAATCTCATTCTCCAACCTACTTTTCAATATAGCGCTAAAAGGTTAACTGATAGGTGCCGTAACACAAATCGTTCTATAATTATTGAGTGCTTCTTGTTTCCTTTTTTATAGAAAGCAAATATGTAAGATACACATCAGTCTCTTGGTATTTCCTCTCCCTCCACAAACAGTTTACATACAAGTCTGACCATTTGAGGGGAGTTTCATTTTCACAGTTCCGTCACAGTTCCTCACAGTTCACTTGACTTTCCATTTCTTGCCTTTTTCAGCACCTCCTTTACTTCTTTCTCTAGTATAGGTTCTATATTATCTGATGGACTGCTTTTTTGTAGACTTCCATCATGTAGTCCGATTTTCATCTTTGTCGAAAGCTTAATGAACACTTCCAAGGACTTGACTTTGATAGTGACGAAGCGGTGCAAGTAAGCTGATGTTGTGGCTCCAACAAAGTCAAACATTTTACATTGACGATGTCAACAAACTAGTCTCTTGTTGGGAGAAACGTGTTCGTCATCAGGGTAAGTATGTCGAGAGTTAAGTATGCAGACATAAAGAGTAAAAACGTATAATGTTAATAAAGTTAGCTGTCTTTAAAAAACTTTAAGAGCTGTCACAAAAAAATCAAAGGTATTACTTTCCAGCACATCTTCGTATTTTCTGTCTTCGGGTATAAGCTACTACACAAGACAAACAATGCTGTTGGCAGAGCATCCGGAACTGAGCATTATAGCAGAGGTTGAAAATACTACTTCAGTTGTAAATTACTTTATTTTCACGCGACCGGTTTCGGACTGTCATAAGCCACAATCCTCAGGTGTCGTAGCTGTGCTGTGGTCGCCGAGCACCGCGTGTACCAGGCGCAGTGTGCTGCCTATGAGCGCAGAACTCATCATGTGATTTTATACGCTAGAAGCTCTCTTCTCCAGCTTCCTCTGAGATGGGAACAGGCAACCCACTCGGCTTGACGGATTTCCGAGAGCATCACGGAATCGTGAAAGTGTGCTCGCCTCCTTCCATGTGTCGCCGCAAGCGAGGGCTCCTTGACTTTTTTTGCTATAAAAAATGTTAGCATTTGTCAACAGTAAGGCGTTTGGTGGGGTTGGGGTTGACTGCTGTTACTTCACCTTTGCTAGAGTGGGGACACAGGCAGAATGCCCCTGTTCAGAGTTCCCAAATGTAGAAGACTTCCAGATTTTGAGTTCGCACGCGTAGAAGCTAGATTACGGCAGGTCTGATACAGCTACGTCACTGCAAACGTCGACGTGGCCAACAGACACCCATTGTTTGAGGTAACAGATGTCTTCAGCCCGTCTGGCTGGGCGACCGAGCTGTGTTGTTTCAGGGGGAGAATTGTAGAGCGTTTGTGTTTCTACTGTTTGTTCACCCGTATCAGTTCTGGTAAACTTCATCTGGTACAAAGAGTATTGAGAAAGAGGTCTCTGCTCAAAGAAACACGGCTTAAACAAATCATGAGGATGCGCAGTGGTCTGGGGCTCAGAAAAGTTCGCCAAAAATAGAAAAAAACGCTTTAGACCCCAACATAAAATATAGGGTTATCGAAGTCTCCGATTAAGAATTTGATATTCTAATTCCAAAATCCAAAACAGCAGATCCAATATGGCCGACCACCTCATTCAGCATTGTTTGGAATTTCATTTAAATCTGATTTTAATGATTTTTGAAGTCGCTGATTCCGAAGTCCTCATTATAATTTCAAAATTAAAAGAGGTAAATAACGATTATAATGTTAAAATCGCGAAATCATTCCTTTTTATTTTGAAACTTGTTGAGGTAACTGCTGAAAATCAATCATGTTCGAAATTAAAGTCAGAGTCATGCTTATCATAAATTTCTAGCAAATTTTCGGACTCATCATTAGGAAAAAGTAAAAGCTCTAGTTCAAAGCTGTTACTTTCCAGCACATCCTCGTATGTTCTCTCTCTTCTGGTATAAGGTACTACACAAGGATTACGCAGGTGGTGTAGATCGATTGGTCTTATGAGACGTATTAAGCTGTCAGTGGAAATTATTGTGAGGTGAGGCGCGAAATGTTGCTGGGTTTCATTTTTCTGAGGCTCGAAATAAGTGGTTCGAAGGTACCAGGAACCAATAAGTACATTTTCCGGAGTATTTGTGCGTGAAGTTTTCCTGGAAACTCTCCACGATATTTTTTTATATTAGTTTTAGCTTCCTGAGCATCTTCAGGTAAATGGCCTATTGGTAATATCGCTGGTTCTATTATCTGAACACCGTGCAGCAAGACGAAGAGCTGTCTTAGACGTGTATTACCAGGGAAACTTGTCTACGCACATTTGTGCAGTATCATGTCAATATTTTCGAAATTTTTCGAAGTTCATGTTATAGCCACATGAGACGACTTGCGCGATAGCGTCAACTTGGTGAATTAAATCTCGGTGCAGCCCCAGGATTTGAGCAAATATCGATCAATTCTCAAAAAAACGACGAGCAGTATTTCCATCATTGAGTTCCCGTGCCCAACTTGGGCGATCAGAAAGAAGCCCTCGCTGCGTTGTAAACTCCTGAATTGTTATTTTTCGCGTATCGCAAAACGTTTTTTGTCTCCTGTTGAATGCGACTGCCATTTTTGACTTTCACATTTATATCCAAGGTGAAGTAAATACTTAAAGCAACGAATCCATGCGTGTAAGATCGTTTATCCGTAACGTAAACTGGAAACATTAATCACTATACAGGGAGTAAATTTTAAGTTGACAAACCAGAATAGCTCGAAAAATAAGCTTCACAGGAAAAAGTGTGTAGGATCCAAAGTTGATTATTTTCGAGGGGGACATCTGCTGGTGCTAAAATTAGCCCGCCACCCCAGCTCCCTAGGGTTGGGGCGGGAGGCAACTTTAAAATTTCAAATGTGAACCCCCATATTTTATTGCAGAATCGGATTCTACATAAAAAACTACGTACATTTTGTCTTAAACATTTGTTTTGATTCTTGGTAGTTGGCGCTGTAATTGAAGAAAATCCATGTTCTCATTTTTGCGTGAAAAATGGTTACGGATAAATTAAAAATACTTATTTACTTCGTAAATTTTGATTCGCTAAAACTAAAACTCTCCCTCTCTGCCCATAGGGTGGGGTTTGAGAGAGAGGATCCAAACAAAACTTATCCGAATCTGCGGAAAAATTAATACTTGGATCAACATTTGTAAAACTCTAATTCCTATCTCTCAAATCTTTGAGGAGTATTTATCTTATCCGAATACTAGAAGCGGAGTTTGCTGATGCTGTCTTAATTTTACAGTGAAAAAAAGGGAAACTTCAGTGCACAAAAATGGGAAACAAACATCGTTACAGTCCCGTTACCAGACAGCAATGTGTCTGTGTCAAGTGAGTGGTGTTAAGAAATGAATGAACATGTAGTACCAGCTTTTTGCATTGTGTAATAATGTGTGTATAATGTGGTCAGAGACTGTTGAGAAATGAATGAACAAGGTAACACTTGCTTTATACAACCGTATAAAGAAGACAGCGTTGTACACAACTGAATGAGGAAGCCCTGTTTTAAAAAGAATGACCTTGTTTTTGGGAGGATGGAGGCTCAGATCTCCATATGGCCATCTTGATTTAAGACTTCCTAAATTACTTCAGGCAAATACCAAGATGGTTCTTAGAGTAATGTGCAAGACTCTACAATGGTTATGGGAATACATGTACGTACTAAATCAGTGACATGTATCGAGCATCCCCTCTCCATCTGCATGTTGCCCTACAATTCAAATTTGTGAGGTATGCAGAAGGGAACAGAACAGGTAGATGGTCCTGACAACTGAATCGTAGCTATGGGTCTTGTCTTAAGTTAATGACAGTCTGCGTCTATATTTCTCTCCGTTATGCAGAATTTTTGTTAAAGCTTTAACCAGAGATATCATCTTTATTGGGCAAAACTAATGGTGGGAGACAGCTACTTTAGAAAGTCGCGAGTTGCAATGGAAAGAACTCCTTTTCTTAAATTTGTGAGAGGCAACCAAATAGAACGTGGCCTGGTCTCCACGTTTCAACAACATTCTTTATTAATCGCTCCTTCCATAAAGGAAGCTTGCCATGGCTCCGTCTCCGCAGATGGTGAGGGAGTATGCTGACGCAACGGATGCTGCCACATCGTAGCAATGCCTGGCGACTTATGTGTCAACTTTACAGCGGGTGTGGTGAGATGGCTGACGGTGAATGTCATGCGTGCCCAAGCTGCTGGCAAGGGCTTGCAGAAGCCATGTGTCGAGCCAGTGACTTGGCTGCTAGACGATGGCAATAATGGATCGTCTCCCTATGGCAGTTCCAGTTTGAAGTCCGAGGTGATCAGGGACAGCTGCCTGCTCGTAGAGCAGTGGCT
Source organism: Schistocerca serialis cubense (assembly GCF_023864345.2). NCBI lineage: Eukaryota > Metazoa > Arthropoda > Insecta > Orthoptera > Acrididae > Schistocerca > Schistocerca serialis. Next base: position 536,167,141 of record NC_064639.1, on the reverse strand, counting down.
TCGCCTAGCTGATGCTGCTGCTTCATATGGCTGTAGCTGCTTGGCCAAACATTTGGCCGGTGACAGGCGCAGAGAGGGTTGCTGGGCATGTGGAAATCCGAAGTCGCGAGTGGAAGTCCACAGGCTTGTCCTGGCCGCGTGTATTATGACAGGAACCTGCTTCCCGCCAAAAAGCCAGCTGCAGAAACGCAGCATTGAGATACAATTTATAGTAACCCGGTCCACTGCTTTGCGTGTGTTGCAGAATGGTACAACATTATTTTAGTAACTGGTGACTAGCCTGCATACCGCTTGGCTAACTTAAACGGTTTACCTGAGGCCAATACTGCAACACTAGTATAAGGCCACAGCCGGCTACGTGTCGTATCAATGTCTAACTAGACCTGTAAGTAAGTAAATATCTGTATTTATCAGTTATGTTTTGTTTCCTCTGAAACTATAAAACCATGATCTGTTCAATATTCTATTGAAAGTGACCGAAGAATGAATAAAACTACTACTACTGCTTTTAGTATTACTGCTACTACCATGCTACCATGGAATCAATAGCGGACGAAATCGATGAAGGCAGGACGATATGAAATGATAAAAAGTTTAATTAATTTGATATTCATGCGTTGTGCGAGGGTAGAAATGATATTCTACCAACTCCATTTCCCCGCGAGAGAATTTCTCGTATAAGTGTTCGGTAATCAGCAGCAGCAACATCAATGGCAGTGATAGTCTTAGGCTGGCCTGGAGGTGTGCTCTGATACTGTAATGTTTCATGTCACTGCTCGTGATAAGCAGGAATCTGAGTTCGAATCCTAGTCTGTCATAGGTTTTCATTTGTCATAACATGTCCAAAATCTTTGGACTTAACACCACACAACTTCAGTAGTTGTCTGATGCAAATATCAGGTTGCATCAAAAACAGTGATAAACGAGATTTATTGCTTTTTGGAAGTGCATACGCGGTGCGGAAAGTTTTGTGATACCATCAGCGAGGGCAGAATGAAAAGTAGTAGGTTGTGGATTTCATCAAAATTCTTTTATTCTTGGATTAGTCCTCTTTCAGGTCGACGTAGTTCGACCAGTTACGAAATTCTTTGTCATATACTACCTATTGGTGGCTTCAGGAAATTTGTGCCGGATTGGGCCCCGAACCCAGATTTCCGTCTTATCGCAAGTGTTCGCCCTAACTATTGGGCTATCCTTGCACGCTCGCGGGACCGATCCTAACTTCCACCGGCCATACTGTCTACTCCTCCTAATACTCACAATATTACTTGAAATGCCGCAGTAGGCAGAATGAGACACGGTGTTCAACGTTATTATCGTCGGTTTTGCCTGTTCCTTCAGACATGCACGTGAGCCTAGACGGGCAATAACGAAGACGATAACGTTGAACAAATAATCTCATTATTCACCCTCTTGCGGGAATCCCATTAATGTTGCAAAGCATTAGGGGATGTAGACAGTGTGGCGTGTGGAGGTTTGGATCGGTCCGCGAAGCGTGCGCAGGTAGCCAAAACTGTTAATGTCACCGTTCGTCGCGCGGGATTAGCCGAGCGATGCCGGCACGGTAGCTCAGAGTGTTCGGTTAGAGGTTAGCTGCCCTCTGTAATAAAAAAAACCGAGTTAATCGATCAACAGCGAACTGAAACGGATGTCTTACGACATCCGCCCGAGCAGATGCAACGAGCTAAAGGGGGGAAAAAAAGCGGTCCAAGGCGCTGCAGTCATAACTGTGCGGCTGGTCCCGGCGGAGGTTCGGGTCCTTCCTCGGGCATGGATGTATGTGTTTGTCCTTAGGATAATTTAGGCTAAGTAGCGTGTAAGCTTAGGGACTGATGACCTTAGCAGTTAAATGCCATAAGATTTCACACATATTTGAACATTTTTTTGTCACCGTTCGGGACAAGTGAGAAATCCGGGTTCGAGTTCCAGTCGGGCAGTTTTTCACGTGTCAGGCAGTATATCCATACATAAAACAGCTGATCTCAAAGAATACGCAATCAGCGATAAATTTCGTAATATGATCCACAACTATTGTGGATCATGCCCTTCTGACATCCATGCATGCCTGAAGGACAAGACACTGTAAAATAGAACTTTGACCAAATTCCATCCAGTGAGTAGATTCAGTTCCTCAAGAGCTATTCTGGAAAGTCACTCTCACGGAAGGTCTCTTCTCATGTATGTTTAATATTAGTAGGTCTAACACAGCGTTATCCAGCTACTATCATCACTTTTCGAAGTAATCAGAGAATATTCCCTTCCGACCAATGATGTCGACTTCGCCTTCACCACTTCCTTCTATCCATTACGCTGAAAGCTGTCTCGTTTCTGGCATGAAGTGATGGGCCTACGTCTCATGCACTGTCGCGAATTTTTCAACGGTAAGATTATGATTTTTTTTGTTTATATTGCAAATAATTTTACGACACTAGGAAATTCAGGCTTATCTTTTAAAAGGAAACCCCAACAACAACGTTAAATTTAAAAGCCACAAAGACAAAACCTGACCCTCTCAAAGAAACAGCACTTGACCTAAGTCTAAAGGTCTACCGACTTCGGTATGAGGGAAAGCGATCGGTTGAGAAGCATTTTCGGCTGCGCCCCTTGCAACTGATGTGGCCTTGTCGGTGAGCGCTGAAGCCCCGCGATTCTTGTGCCTGTGTGTGCATGTATGGGTGCGTGTGTGTGAACATGTGCATGTGTGAGTGCGTGGGTGCGTGTTTGTGTGAGTGGGTGGAAGCGTGGGTGTGTGTGTAGGCGGGCAGAGCGGGAGCGGGCGCCCACCGAGTGCTCTTTAAACACGGCGGCAGTCCCTGCGAACTGTTTACCTCTCGAGCGAACCAGGACACAGGCGCGCAGAATACACTGCGCTGGCCGCATGGTCGCTCGCTCATGCCCAGCTCCTACCACCAACTGCATCCACACTCGGCGCTACGTTCATATCTTAACGGGCGGTCAACAGGAACGTAGTGTTACTTTGATTAATAGGAACACTTACTTTATCACTGAAAATTTCTGCCGATTTTGTGAACGCCTACAATGATGTCAGTGTTTTAGCGTCGTTTGCATGCGGTCTGAGCAAAGAAGCAATTAAGAACAATCTTTTAGCTTAAACATTGTCCATTGTTAGACAGATTAAATAGCGAATAGTGCTTCAGATCACATAAAAACGCCCATTTCATCGATGAGAGAGAGAACTGTGCTGAGTTTTTCATAACAATATTACTATCCTTGAATCTCCCTCTCACCCCCCCCCTCTCCCTCTCCCTCTCTCTCTCTCTCTCTCGATGTCGTTAAATATGTGAACACGGAATATTTCTTTTAAAATTAACTGGCTCGTTTGAAAATTATGTGACCGTGAATTTTCAGAATACTAGGTGTAAACTGTAAGTTAACAAACCAGAATAACTCGAAAAATAAGCTTCACACGAAAAAATGTGTAGAATCCAAAGTTGATTATTTTCGAGGGGGACATCTGCTGGTGCTAAAATTAGCCCACCACCCCAGCCCCCTGGGGGTGGGGTCGGATCCAACTTTAAAATTTCAAAAGGGGAATCAGATTCTCCATAAAAAAACTATGTACATTTTGTCTTAAAAATTTGTTTTGATTCTTGGAAGTTGGCGCTCTAATTCAAGAAAATCCATGTTTTCATTTTTGCGTGGAAAATAGTTATGGATAAATAAAAAAGACTTATTTACTTCGTAGGATGTTTGGTTAGTTGGTTATCTAGTTCAAATGGTTCAAATGGCTATGAGCACTATGAGACTTAACTTCTGAGGTCATCAGTCCCCTATAACTTAGAACTACTTAAACCTAACTAACCTAAGGACATCACACACATCCATGCCCTAGGCAGGATTCGAACCTGCGGCTGTAGCGCCTAGAACCTTGAAACAGTCATTTTGCACCATTATCTCCACCTTTTCAGGGGTGCAGTGAATCCCACCTTCCTCCTGATGGATGATAACGCACGGCCCCACAGAGCTGACATCGTGGAGGAGTACCTTGAAACAGAAGATATCAGGCGAATAGAGTGGCCTGCCTGTTCTCCAGACCTAAACCCCATCGAGCACGTCTGGGATGCTCTCGGTCGACGCATCGCTGTACGTCTTCAAACCCCTAGGACACTTCAGGAGCTCCGACAGGCACTGGTGCAAGAATGGGAGGCTATATCCCAGCAGCTGCTCGACCACCTGATCCAGACTATGCCAACCCGTTGTGCGACCTTTGTACCTGTGCATGGTGATCATATTCCATATTGATGTCGGGGTACATACGCAGGAAACAGTGGCGTTTTGTAGCACATGTGTTTCGGGACGGTTTTCTCAACTTATCACCAATACTGTGGACTTACAGATCTGTGTCGTGTGTGTTCCCTTTGTCACAAAATGACTGTTTCCAGGTACTCCTCCGCGATGGCAACTCGGTGGGGCCGTGCGTTATCATCCATCAGGAGGAAGGTGGGATCCACTGCACCCCTGAAAAGGCGGACATACTGGTGAAAAATGACGTTTCGATACATCTGATCTGTTACAGTTCCTCTGTGAAACACATGCAGGGGTGTACGTGCACCAATCATAATCCCACCCCACTCCATCAAACCACGACCTCCATACAGGTCCCTTTCAAGGGCATTGAGGGATTGGTATCTGGTTCCTGGTTCAAGCCAGATGAAAACCCGGTGGGTGGCTTGCGGAGTATCGATGTAGATGTAGATGAGAATCAGACTATAACTGGACTCGTCCGTGAACATATCCTGGGACCACTGTTCCAATGACCATGTACTGCGTTCTTGACACCAGGCTTTACGGGCTCTCCTGTGACCAGGGATCAGTGGAATGCACCTTGCAGAATTCCGGGCGAATAAACATTGTCTGTTCAATCGTCTATAGACTGTGTCTGTTGAGTCTACTGTTCCAGTGACTGCGGTAAGGTCCTGAGCTAGGCTACCTGCAGTACTCCGTGGCCGTCTGCGAGTACTGATGGTGAGATATCGGTCTTCTTGTGGTGTTGTACACTGTGGACGCCCAGTACTGTAGCGCCTGGACACGATTCCTGTCTGCTGAAATCGTTTCATGATCTTGAGATCACACTTTGTGGCACATGGAGGGCTCGTGCTACGAGCTGCTGTGTTTGACCAGCCTCCAGTCGGCCTAATAGTCCACCCCTCATAACGTCATCAATATGTGTTCTTTGAGCCATTTAATCCCGCAAACCGCCCACCAGAGCGTTGTTTCACCATGTATCAGCATTATACTTAATTTATGAGCATGAGTGTAATTAAACAAGAACCTATAATAATAGATACTGTAGTTTCAGTAAATGTTATTTGCGTTCTGTTACGTTTGTAGGTCATATTATCTCACATATTACTTTACACAGTTTTAAATGCTTCTTTAAATTGGGAATCTAGTGCCCAGTTAAGCGCAAGGGAAAGCATGGTGTACCATCTGGCAAAAAACTTGCCCAGTAATTATCCCAGAGGCCAAGCTTGAAAGCTTGAAGCGCGACTGAAACAAGCATTAAAACTTCGTCTGAGTTAGCCAATTAAAAGTTATCGAGAGTGGTTTCTTGCGTGAGAAAAACAGTAGCACCCGAAGAAGCGCAGGATAAGGAGGACCGCTGCCGCTCGCACACGTTTAAACAGTTTTGAGAGGAATGCGGGCTCAGCGCAATTTTGTTGGCAACAACAGGGGTACGATTTGGACTAAACGCGAAACGTATTGATTGCGAGTAATTCACTTTATTCTGGTTCCACCTTAAATTCGTATTCTATATATTTTGCCTTTTTATTGCTGTCATCTTGAAAATAATGCAAGTTAAAATTTTTATAATAACTGCACATCGTAATTTCAGCGTCTAAGTATGCTCGTAACAATAATAAAATATAATCTGACAGTAAATTAACTATTTCTCGGTACTTTCTTTAACTGCTACTGTTACCTAAAACCTGTGGTATGCACGAGCACATGTCTAAACAATATGAATTTGCATTTGGTATAAGTTTTCTTCTTCATTTACAGAAATCAACAATTAAGGAACTTTTGAACACCGTTTTTTACGATTCTAAAGTTTATAACAGCATTGTTCCTATCAACAGTATGTTCAAATAGACGAACACCTCTTTGCGACTTGCAACACTGCGCTATTGGACCTGAAATCCGGAACACTTTGCTCACGCTAAAGTATCGAAGTAACGTTATTTTTTCATTTTCTTAATGTTTTACTATCGACTTCAGTGACTTCTACTGGTACACCTGCTGTGCACATCAGTTATTTTAACACACAGAATCTAAGGTTAGAGACTCCGTTACGTGTTGCCTTAATAGCATCGAACTCGGTACTACCTACAGATGTGAATCGACGTCACTCGGTATATTGATTAATCAAGGTTGAGTATGAGAAAGCAAGTCAACAGGAAGGGATATAACACAATCGAGGACAGATCAAATTTGCTACGGTAATTACAATGTATTGTACACCAAATAAGAAGAAATTAATGTTTTATACTAAAATAGGAGTAAAGGGAAATAGAAGTTGCTGAATAAACGTCCTATTGCAACTGTGTACTACGTAAATGTTCCATGTCTTCTTATTTATATTATTAATTCCTTTTTATGATTCAATCCTTCTACATTCTTTTATTTGAAAGTAAACGTCCCACTTGTCCCTGGATGTTCTCCTGCCTTACCCTACCCTCGTAATATGTTGACCTCTTTTTTGGACACTGTTTCCTCTTTCGTATTCGATGACGTCTATGTAATGAACCAAATGTGCCGGAAGTGACCCCTCGTTCCAAATTCTCCGCTTCGTAGTTACATTTGGTTCTTTGTCCTACTCAATTCAGATACATGATTTAAGGCGTCTTTCCCTTGTATCTGAGTTCCTGCCATTTTTATGTTGTTCACGAAGTGTTTTCTCGTTTGGCGTTCGCTGTTTTTCAAGTATTTCTCTAACCTATCCCTAGTCTACTGTTTGCAACTAGTAATGTCCCCCATTCCCCTGCATTACAAGGTCTAATGAGCATATTCCTAACTAAAATGGAAAGTAATTTTACAAAGGGGATCCTACGTATCCTGTGCCGAAGCTAACTTTCATTTAATACTTCCGAGAGGCTATAAACAATTCGATTAGCCAGCGCTTGCTTTTACTGCACCCAAGTCTGGTGCTTCCCATTACTTCTGATTTACAACCGTGACACATACTTCTTCTTGGACAGATGTGCTCACCATTTTGGGGGTTTAAGATAGGAGATTCTATTTGTGTACGAACTGTCAATATTGTTATCATCAGTGAGCAGAGTTTTCAACAGTACTTCGTAAATTCCCATTCTTTCTTAGGCGCGCGGGGTAGCCGCACGGTCTTGGGCGCCTTGCCATGATTCGCGCTACTACCCCCGTCGGAGTTTCGAGTCTTCCCTCGGGCATGGGTATGGGTGTTGTCCTCAGTGTAAGTTAGTATAAGTTAGAGTAAGTAGTGTGGAAGCCTAGGGACCGATGATCGCAGCAGTTTGGTGCCGTATGAACTTACCACCACCACTACCATGCTTTCTTCAATGTGTAATGACAGTTGGCGGCTAGTGTGATTATTACATTTTTTCTAGGGTGTTCCCCAATTATCTAATTGCGCTTCCTAGTGTTTGTTAAGATCTGCGTCTGTGCAACTTTGCTTTCCATATGTTGTAGTCAAGCGGTGCTGGCGGTACCCGTAAGACGTAACTCTCTCTCTCTCTCTCTCTCTCTCTCTCTCTCTCTCTCTCTCTATCTTTACGGAGCCAAGTTCGCTTGGTGTGTGGCCTTAGCACAGAGGACCTTCTTATGAACTGTTATTTCAATTGAAACCTGTCTGTCTCTCAATCTTGCTAGTGACCATACATCTAAAGCTGTAATTTTAGTGTGTTACTTTTCTTTTTTATTGGTTTTAAGACTCCTTTGATAGCTGCAGTCGTTTACTTCAAGATGTAACATCAATGGGCAACATTTTTTAAATTATTTTTATTGACTTTAATTCATTCAAATATTAGCTCACCTAAAAGAAAGGGTTTTTCTTATTAGATTATAATTTTGTTGGTTTAGAGTGTTTTGTTTAAATTGCATTTAACTGACTGAAATATGTCTTTTAAATAAATGTATCAAATTTCCTTTGTGCAGAACTCTGGAAAGTAAAAAGTGACTGTTATATTACAGCCTTACTGTACTGGATCTCAGTACCTATCCTAACGCTTTATGCAGTTGCTGCCATGATAAAAATCCTTCACGATATCAATGGTAGCAGAATGTGGTCGCATGATAGGAAATACAAGGGAAATTTGACAATTCCGGAGATTAGATTAATCAAGTTTATTGCTTGGTACTGTGCTTGCGTTACAGGTGATTCTTAAAATTAGAAAAAAAATGTACAAAAACTTTTACTGTTTAGACCACAAATTACATTAGACAATTAAAACATGAGGATTCGTTTCGCTTTTGCAAAACAACCATCTTCAGATCGTTCAAATCATAAACGTACGTGAAAATATATTGAAGAGTATGAGTAATGAACATCGTGCAAAAACATGTATCATATTAAAAAACAACCAGAGTAAAGCAATATTGATGTTAAAACGATCAGCAAGGGCGAGCCACACCGTGATCCATAAACTTGCAGGACGCAAGAGAAGGGGCAGGCAGTTGCATAAGTAAAACTGCATCAATCATTCGTTTGTAAGATAGGGAATACAATAAGGAAGTTTTATGCAATGGCAACCAGAATTGCACAGTGATTTCTCACTGTATTACTGCTTTACAAGTGCATGCCTCTTTACCTGCGGTCTCGTAAGTTTATGGGTTACGGCCTGGCTCGCCCTTGATGATGCTTTTTTAAATATGAATGAATGTTTTTTGATGATGTTCACTGCTGATCTGCGCAATGCATATTCACCTGCATTTGCTATCTGAACTACCTGAGGATGGTTGTCATAAATAAACGAAACTAGTCATAGTTTTTTGTCTAATGTGAATTGCCGCCTAGGCACAAAAAGTTGGTTGAATAATTTTTTTAAAAATTTTAATAAACTGCCTTAAGACCCCTGTCTCCTTACTGATCATGTCAGGCTTCACAAAGAGGTGAGTTTACTGTCAAGCATGGCTACACGAGAAGTGATTGGCATCCCCATGTAGAAAATGAATTTACCCAATATGAATTAGATGGGTAGATCACATAACTAATGAGCAGGTATTGAACAGAATTGGGGAGAAGAGGAGTTTGTGGCACAACTTGACTAGAAGAAGGCATCGGTTGGTAGGATACTTTCTGAGGCAACAAGGGATCACCAATTTAGTATTGGAGGCCAGCTTGGAGGGTAAAAATCTTAGAGGGAGACCAAGAGATGAATACACTAAGCAGATTCAGAAGGATGTAGGCTGCAGTAGGTACTGGGAGATGAAGAAGCTTGCACAGGACGGAGTAGCATGGAGAGCTGCATCAAACCAGTCTCAGGACTGAAGACCACGACAACAACAATATGAACTACGAAGAAGTGGCCGAGCCACTGAGAGAAGCTTGACGGAACTAGCATAGCGGTTGCGGTGCGCTTTGGACTCCCCGTAATAGCTGAGTAAATGGGATGTATCGAGGAAGGCGCGCCTGCTAACCTGTGTTACGAATACCTCTCCACGGTGCAGGCCAATAAAGAGCTTTTGCAGGACAGTTGCCCTTCCAGAGAGCAGATATTGCGGTTTCAAACTCTGTTAAGTGGACTGGCTAATCGTGTACAAGATTTGCTACAGATTAATTCAAATAATGAGCAAATTCCACTTCTAGAAATATTTAGGGGTAATTGCATGAAACTTCAGACCTTGTGCAATGGCTTGCATTTGCAGGAAGTATCGGAACACGGAGCTGATGTTAACGTAGAGCGCTGGGCGGAAGGTCATGATGTGGGATTGTGGGGCTGTTATCATAAGCTTCTCAATCTGACTGCTGCGATGCTACAGGGAGTAGAGGTTTTGTCGATTGATCCTATAGTGTGGAGACGGTGCACTTGTGTGTGGTTAGTCGTTTGATTACAGAATCAAGATGAGGTCCGACAATTTTAGCATCTTCTTATATTTCAAGTAATCTATACTCTCACCAGAGACATATTGAGTGAACTTGTTGAACAGATTATCCGCGAGCAGGGATGGTCGGAGGCTTGCGTAGGATAATAGTTCGTGAAAATTTCTCCAGTAGATGCAAGAATGAGTTACGTAGTAAGTAATATTTTAGAGTTTAGGGTGGATGAAAGTTCTATCGACTATGTGGAGGATATCCGCAGGGATAGACTCGCACTACGTATTTTGGAAGGCATGCAACCTAAGGACCGTTCACGGGTGGTTTTCGCCGGAAAGCCATAGAATTTCGCGGAACTTGATCAGCTGTAGGAACCATGGAAAGCTTTCCCTTGAACGAGTGTAAGAGGAGCACAACGGACCTCGAATCAATAACATTAAGTCCAGTAAATCTGGGGACGGAAAGGAACAGGTAAGATTCTTTTCATGTGGGCAGTTGTTTTCGATGTAATCAGCCGGCGCGTGTGGCTCCTGATCGTAAATTTTCTCGAAGTAATCTTAAGAACAGCTGACGGTATCGGCGAAGTGGTGTGCTGCCAAAGGCTTGTAATAAGACTGTGGGACTGAACCGCCGTCTTCTCTTAATTTGCACTGCTATCAATGCAGTTTTGTAGTTTGCTGGATTCGGGGACTGGTTGTGCCTCAATGGATTATCAGTGATACGAAAGGAACAGGTCTATTTGTAAGTTCATTCTTTTACAATCAGTGAATCAGAAATGCCGTGCAGCGAATGGGGAATATTTATCGTTGCTAGGCAAGATGTGGGTTCAAATAAAAATTCAGGATTCTTCTTGGCGATTAGAGTTCTTGGTAGTTGTCTTCTAGCGTTAGTTAGGGTGGTAACTGTAGAGTAAAGACGCAATGTGTTTTAAAGTACGGTGGGATATAGTTTCTTTTTAAATTTAGACCGGTAAAGTAGTATAGGTTGTGCGAGCATAATCGGCCCGGTAGTATTAACGCAGTGGAAGGCGTCGGAACCAAGTTCCAGTTTGACCATGTTAAGCAAAAGGGAGCACCCATAGTCTAGAGGTAGCGTCCTTGATAAGTAGTCAAAAGCGTCCTCGGTTAGGGTTTCGAATCCTGCAATCACTAAAGTTTTGAATAAAAATGATCAGCATTGGTGACCGAAGACTTTCGGCGTAAGAAATCACCCTCATTCTGCCAACTGCCTTGTCAAGGAAGGAGGAGATGCGGACAGAGGTTCAGGCCACTCTTTTGTCGAAAACTACACCTGAAGATGGAAGAATCAGCAATGATCAACAGCACGAAGATACAGGAGGCAATGGTTATGCTGATGTTTGGTTTGTGGGGCGCTCAACTGTCCTGTCATCAGCGCCGGTAGAAAGTCCCAATTTTTACACAGTACATGAGATCGACAGGAAGTGCAAATTGGCTAAGCAGGGATGGCTAGAAGGTAAATGTAAGGATATAGAGGCTTATCTCACTTGGGGTAAGATAGATACGGCCTACAGGAAATTTAAAGAGACCTTTAGAGAAAAGAGAACCACTTGTATGAATATCAAGAGCTCAGATGGAAATCCAGTTCTAAGCAAAGAAGGGAAAGCAGAAAGGAGGAAGGAGTATATAGAGGGCCTATACAGCGGCGATGTACTTGAGAGCAATATTATGGAAATGGAAAAGGACGTAGATGAAGATGAAATGGGAGATACGATACTGCGTGAAGAGTTTGACAGAGCACTGAAAGACCTGAGTCGAAACAAGGCCCCGGGAGTAGACAACATTCCATTAGAACTACTGACGGCCTTGGGAGAGCCAGTCCTGACAAAACTCTAGCATATGGTGAGCAAGATGTATGAGACAGGCGAAATACCTTCAGACTTCAAGAGGAATATAATAATCCCAATCCCAAAGAAAGCAGGTGTTGACAGATGTGAAAATTACCGAACTGTCAGTTTAATAAGTCACTGATGCAAAATACTAACGCGAATTCTTTAAAGACGAATAGAAAAACTGGTAGAAGCCGACCTCGGGGAAGATCAGTTTGGATTCCGTAGAAATGTTGGAACACGTGAGGCAATAGTGACCCTACGACTTATCTTAGAAGCTAGATTAAGGAAAGGCAAACCTACGTTTCTAGCATTTGTAGACTTAGAGAAAGCTTTTGACAATGTTGAAGGGAATACTCTCTTTCAAATTCTGAAGGTGGCAGGGGTAAAATACAGGGAGCGAAAGGCTATTTACAATTTGTATAGAAACCAAATGGCAGTTATAAGAGTTGAGGGGCATGAAAGGGAAGCAGTGGTTGGGAAGGGAGTGAGACAGGTTTGTAGCCTCTCCCCAATGTTATTCAATCTGTATATTGAGCAAGCAGTGAAGGAAACAAAAGAAAAATTCGGAGTAGGTATTAAAATCCATGGAGAAGAAATAAAAACTTTGAGGTTCGCCGATGACATTGTAATTCTGTCAGACAGCAAAGGACTTGGAAGAGCAGTTGAACGGAATGGATGGTTTCTTGAAGGGAGGATATAAGATGAACATCAACAAAAGCGAAAGGAGGATAATGGAATGTAGTCGAATTAAGTCGGGTAATGCTGAGGGTATTAGATTAGGAAATGAGACCCTTAAAGTAGTAAAGGAGTTTTGATATTTGGGGAGCAAAATAACAGATGATGGTCGAAGTAGAGAGGATATCAAATGTAGACTGGCAATGGGAAGGAAAGCGTTTCTGAAGAAGAGAAATTTGTTAACATCGAGTATTGATTTAAGTGTTAGAAAGTCGTTTATGAAAGTATTTGTATGGAGTGTAGCCATGTTTGGAAGTGAAACATGGACGATAAATAGTTTAGACAAGAAGAGAATAGAAGCTTTCGAATATGGTGCTACAGAAGAATGCTGAAGATTAGATGGGTAGATCACATAACTAATGAGGAGGTGTTGAATAGGATTGGGGAGAAGAGAAGTTTGTGGCACAACTTGACTAGAAGAAGGGATCGGTTGGTAGGACATGTTCTGAGGCATCAAGCGATCACCAATTTAGTATTGGAGGGCAGCGTGGAGGGTAAAAATCGTAGAGGGAGACCAAGAGATGAATAGACCAAGCAGATTCAGAAGGATGTAATTTGCAGTAGGTACTGGGAGATGAAGAAGCTTTCACAGGATAGAGTAGCATGGAGAGCTGCATCAAACCAGTCTCAGGACCGAAGACCACAACAACAACAACCATTTTCTTTTCACAATCCAATCTATTCACTGTCACAAACGATGATGATGATGATGATGATGATGAAATGATGAAGAGAACACGAACACCGAGCCCCCGGGCAGAGGAAATCCCCAACTCGCCCGGGAATCGAACCCCGGACATCATGACCCAGAGGCAGCAACTCTAGCCCCTACACGACGAGCTGCGGACGCAGAAGGAAATGGAAACAACTATACTAAGGACACATAATGCCTGTCTACAGGACATGTGGTCTGTAATTGAGAAAGTGTCATGATGATCTGTCCGTTGGCAAAAGATTTCGAAATAATCCCCATCAGAAAAAGATTGGATAACCGACGAAAGGATAACCTTCTACTAGACGGGGCGCGGAATGTCAGAAGTCTGAAAGTGCTAGGGAAGCTAGAAAAACTGAAAAGGGAAATGCTAAAGCTCAATCTAGATATAGTTGGTGTCAGTGGAGTGAAATGTAAAGGAGATTTCTGGTCGGAGGAGTGTAGGATAATATCAACAGCAGCAGAAAATGATATAGCTGGAATAAGATTCGTTATGAGTAGGAAGGTTGAACGGAGAGTGAATTGCTGTGAACAGCTCAGAGATAGGGCAGTTCTCGTCAGAATCGACACCAAACCAACGCAAACGACGATAGTTCAGATATACATGTTGACTACGTAAGCTGAATATGAAGAGATTATGGAGGTGTATGAGGATCTTGAACGCATAATTCAGTACGTAAAGGAAAATAAAAATCTAATAGTCATGGGAGAGCGGAATAAAGTTCTAGGGGAAGGAGAAGAAGAACGGGTTATTGGAGAATATCGGCTTGGTGCTAGGAATGCGAAAGGAGAAAGACTAATTGAATTCTGCAGTAAAGTTCAACTAGTAATAACTAATATTCTGCTCAAAAAGCTCAAGACGAGGAGGTATAGTTGGAAAAGGCCGAGAGGTACGATAATATTTCGTTTAGATTACATCATGATCACCCAGAGATTTCGAACTCAGATAATGGAGTGTAAAGCATATCCACGAGCAGATATAGACTCAGATCATAATGTAGTAGTAATGAGGAGCAGTCAGAAGTTCAGAATGCCAAGGAATACGCCTTCTGCAGCCGACAGAGAGGGAGAGAGAGAGAGAGAGAGAGAGAGAGAGAGAGAGAGAGAGCACACTGTGAAATCATTTATTCGATCTGGCCATTTTTGACTGAGACTCCCATCAGGTGGCTCATCGCAAAAAGCCTACCGCGAAAGATTTACAGAAGAGACATACATTATTGAGAGACCATTTCGCTGTTATCCACTACGCACGTAAAGCGGTTTATGGCAGGAAAATAACAGTCCCTGACTGCACACATTTGCACAGTGAAACGAAATCATCTACGAGAGCCTTTTAACTTCGGGCAGTAAACTTTCAAGAAAAATGAATCAACATGAGAAACAGTGTGGCACACATTCATAAAATTTGAGTAATAACTAAGGCATTGAACGAAAACCTTGTTGAAGAACTCCTTTACGATACGCGATTAGAAAATTTCCATATTACCGCAGGAGTCCTTTATAAATGACTTAAAATAGGAATCTTACATGATTCCGAATTCAGGTAATATCTTCAGAGATCCGCAGAAGATGTTGCTAGCTTTGACAGAGTTCTCTCACAATGCGCGTACCTTCACTCGAGCGACGTGCCCAAGTATCCTCTCTCTCTGGTGTCCCATACCGACTGTCAGCGCCTCGTTCCAGATGATTCCTGTTTTCGTCAGTGGGAGGCACGCTGTCAACAGATAATGCAACCCTGGCAAATTATGTGTCATCAGTTCTGTTCCTATTGATGGAGCGTGCAAATATTGAATCAGAGTTACACTACATAGATACTTTGAAACTTCCAGAAGTATCGTTAAAGACAGTTAAAATGGATCCCAGCTTCTTTACTTTGCTCATATAGGAAAAAACATAGAAAACTGCATTCAAATCTGCAGACTGCCAGTTATTTCCTGTGAAAGCGAAATAGAGATTGAGTTACAAAATGTGCTGGAACGGTGATTACATTGTTGTCTGGCTTGCAGCAAATCATCTTAATACACTACTGTGGTAAGATGATGTGCGATGCGCTGCAGATCGTACAAGAACAAAAGGGTGTTTCAGAGAGAATTTTTCAACTTGGAAAATTCATATTGATTTATTCAATTAATTTACATACGTGGTCTCGGTGCCAATTTATAGCAAAATACATCAGTGTTTTTACCTTGCACCTAAACAGCTTGAACATAACTTCCATTGGTCATGCGGAACATATCCCCTCTGCAGTCGATTTCTTGCCAAACTCGCTGTAGTGCGTCAGGCGTAACCCGTTCATTTGCGAGGTAGAGGCTACCTCTGCGCTCCAGCAGGAAATCCGATAAGGGCGGAACAAACACGGTATCGCTGATGAATAAACACAGGAAAAAATCAAGAGACATCAGGTCCGGTGAACGGGGACCATGCAGCTGGTGCACATAGGCCCATACACTTACCTGGAAAATGGGCGTTTACGAAGTTGCGGACGTCGGAGAGATAGTGTGTCAGTGCGACTTCTTGCTTAAACTGTTTTCTGAGTTCTTGGTTATTAACATGAATCTGAGGAATTAAAAAGTTCTTCAGCATATCTAAGTACACTAAACCAAAAGACACAACCAGCACGCTCAGGGCTGTTAAAGACAGCCATCCTTGCTGCAACGTGGGCTACCGCCTTCGCTCGCGCGATTCTGTACTAGCGTACTATATGAGCCAAATATTGATCTATTTTCCTTCAAGATGCCGCCAAGACTAAGTAATAAGCCGTATTAATAGGTTTTAAGAATTTTCTGAGTTGTAAAGTCTTTTTTTTTGTACACCTTGTATAATAAACTAAGTTGCCGGAAAAGTTCACCTACTCACCTATCGTTGCATTAACAGCCGCCACATTTTAATGTGAATTATTGATTTTTAGGTCGTGGCTACATTTTATTACTGTTGCCTACTTTAGATGCCAGAATTATCGATACGTATTTTACAATCTAAGGAAAGTTTCTTATAGTGAATTAATAAAATTATTGCCTACTGCGTTAATGATCTTAGTCTTAATGCTGTGTTCTTGTGACATTATTTGTTTATGTAGCCCAGGTCTCTAGACCACGACTGTGCAGTCGCTGGCGACTCTGGGATATTACGTTCCAATCCTTTTGGTGGAAGAAATTTTCAGCAGCAGTATTTGACCGAGAAGGGACGGAGAGGTTTTGGCGTAAATTTATTTATCAAAAGACTTTGTGTCAGTCTGACTGATCAGTCAATGGATCAGCCAGTCAGAATTAAGAGGTTCCTACGTACAGAAAATAGATATGCCAAGAGTGGAGTAGCATCGAGATAGTCGCTCGCTAGCTATCGGACGTATAAGGTCATGTTAGATGTCACTGTACGAATTATGTGTAAAATGAAGAAATATTGAGTTCCTCGCGTTTAGCACGAGTAGTGACTATAGCTGTTATAGTTACAAACATTTTGATGAAAGCGGTGCATTTATGGATTGATTTGTTGGAAAGTTATGAACGTGTGAACTTTCGGCCTTTAGTGAAAACTCTGCGTGGCTTATTCCGCATTCATTATGTAATATTTCGTGAGCACTTCTTTTGTAGAAGACCACTGATAAGACCGAATGTGAAACTCGCTTATAGTGGTGAATCTGAGACTGGAGATCGTTAACATGAACGGGTCGGACTTGTGTAGATTTCTGGCTGCTTTTTTTCGTGTGAAATTTGTTTGACTGGGAACTGAGAATGATAGAATAGTACCGCAGTAAATGTGACTTGATAGCCATAAACGTGTGTTATTAAGCAATAAACATTACTGGTCTTGAAATTTTAGGACTCGTATTTCAGACAAAAATACACCACATTACAACCCGAAATCTTGATGAATAGGAACTTTCAGGAACTGTTTCCACCACTAGAGTTACGCGGAATCAGCTGGGTAGGTATTGGGCGACGTTTTCTTCAACGCTGCTTATTCGCCGTCCAGTAAGTACCTACGATTTTAGAGTGAAGGGACGTCGAGCGGAAGCCGTTCTGAGGTAGGTGGACATTTAATACGAGCAGTAAGAGGGACGAACCGACCCCCCTCCCCCCCCCCCCTCCCGTGTAAGAGGATTAAGCTATGCACCAGTATCGTGTTTCACCCTCTCACTTCTCTCACTGTCATACAGAACAAACAGGACAGTACACTACACATGCAGCCATTACAGACAGCTACACTCAGTGGGTGCAGATGAGCTGCTACCTTCACACACGGTGGGGATAGAGGCTATTGTGCAGAGGGTAGAAAATACTTTCGGAATAGGCTGCTGAATCCCTCGGCGTCTCCCAGTCACTGCCACACAAAGCTTTCTTTTTGTGCAATTGGACAAACTTGGGACGTTTTTAGGCGGACTTCTACCTGGGCGCATTAGTACATTTAGTTATCGTACAGCGGGTAAAGAGTGCGCTACTGTTCAACAGTTCTCAGCCAGTTGTCTGAAAAGAAGTTTGGTTGTTTCTCCCCTAGCTCCAGAGAATCTCGCACTGAGCGCACCTAGTACTCTTATTTTTCAGCTTGTATTTCGTGCAGTTTTATAGCCAGACGCAGTCATTCATTATCTGTACACGGCGGATCATTTCTGACCATCACTGGTCGTCTTCAGATGCAGTTAGCTACGTGGTGTAATATATTGAGTATCCACACGGTAAACATTACCAGTGTTTGTCTTGCGGGCATAGAATATGTGTATGTTACAGGATTTTGCTGTTCGGATCTGAAGATGATCATCGACGGTAGAAACTGATTAGTAGCGAATCTGGTAATACAGTTTGTAAAAAGACGTGTTCTGTGAGCCTCATAACTTAGGGAGGCATTATATGAGTACTGCTTCTAAAGTATTTCATTCGTGATGTTACGTGCTCGGTGTATACCGTAGTAGTTATTATGTTGAAGTCCCAACATAAAGCGCCGGCAGCGCAATGCAGTCTCTGTGTCCACTCAGTTGAAAAAAGAGGTAATTTATGAATTGTCTCTGATCTAAAACGCCAATCTTGTAGGTCATGCTATAAAGATGTTTACTTGAATCAGAAGCACTAATTACACAGCTTTGTTAATGTGTAATTTACAGTTGTTTAACTGTATACTGCAAGAGGCTAAAAAGTGGTAGTCATCCGTTAAGGTGAGCTAACCTAAAATTAATCCTTAGTTTTCATTTCATTTGATAATTAACATTGATTCTGAAGCATGTTACGCAAATATTTAACTGATCTGATGACGATTTTCGGATTGTGGTAAAATGTAATAGAGACTACAGGAACACTGATGACTTTTTTCCTTCATTCATAACTTCTAACTAAATGAATGACAACTGCTTCAACCACCAGCCGATCAGTAAGAGACAGCATTGCTCAACGCTGGAATCTGTGCCAGGCACTTGAATTAAGGAGCTTTTTTATTTAAAGACATATCTACTACGTACGTCTGACAGTGATATACTGTACAAAGAGGTCTTTACGTGAAGGTGAAATGTCAGCTCTAAACAGTACGAGCATTATTGTAGCTCATGAGTATTTCATTGCCCTAAGTAGCATTTCCTATGAAGATTACCCATAAGACAGCAGTGGACTTGAATCAATTGAAATATAAAACAGAGTGAAATGAGTTTTTTGATGAGTTTGTCAATCGGTTAATTTCATTTAATATGTTTTTCTGTCTGATACCAATAAGTTTTACATATAACATTCATTTATCAAGTGAGCTGAAACTGTAAATCATTATTACACGCTGAAATTGTCTTAGAGTGTTTTGTCACGTTATGCGTTAACAGCTTCTTGCTGTGGTCCTCATAATTCTGTAGAGCTACTATGTTAACACCACGACTGACATGGGCTCTTCTAGCACACTTGTGTCATATGTGTGCATTTTACTTTCTGAAGGACCTTGATAGGCGATATAAATAGATTGGTAGCAATATCAAATACTGCGACGCACTACATTTGACTTTCAGTTATTGGTAGTTTAATGTTTCTCTTAAGGTGCAATCTGTTAAAGTAACCTGCCTTTTCCTGTTACAGAGATTATACTTCAGGCATGGATGTGATATACGATATACAAAATGGCATGTGATTTTGAAAGTCAAATTTTGTGAACCAAATACACAACGACCTCTGAAAAGTCACAGAAATGTAGTCTTTCTTACTTAATTCCTAAGGAACTTTACTTGTGTGATCAAGAATGCGAAAGCCCTACTAAGAAGTTGCTAACGAGTGAACATGGGTATACTAGAAACGCAAAACAAGCAAATCTGCGATATGCTCGTAAATCATCTTACCAGTGAGTTACTTTAATTTCATGTCGTTTACAAGTATTTGTGAAATTTTCTCTATTTTGTTTATGTAAATGTTTTTCTATGTTTTTATGCCAGTTAAGGCTCTTACTGACAACGCAGAGGTATGACCGATTAACGAATTGAAAGTTTGTCATTTAGGTGGTAGAGATCAGTGCCGAGAGGCGGCTGACAAATTGCCACCACTAACAGTAAAAAAATATGTCTTTCCAAGCAATAATGGTTACACTACTAATTGCCACGGTTCGCGCGGCTCCCCCCATAAGAGGTTCGAGTCCTCCCTCGGGCATGGGTATGTGTGTTGTCCTTAGCGTAAGTTAGTTTAAGTTAGGTTAAGTAGTGTGTACGCTTAGGGACCGATGACCTCAACAGTTTGCTCCCATAACATCTTACCACAAATTTCAAAATTTTTTGCACTCCTAATTCTCGAAGCGACCGAGTAATTCCACAATTGTTGACAGCGCATTTGTTGAAATAATGTCGCTCCATTTGTCATTTAAAAAGTGTTTTATTTACTCCCAGTACAGATTCAGTTACTAATCATTTTCAAATATTTGACAACTGGTACGATGAAGGCAGCATGCGTTCTATGTAAGGGCTACGTGATGAAACACTAATTGATGTCTCAACTTTTCGGAAAGGAAGAGAAAAAGAGACGTATTTTCGAATAAGACAAGTTCCGAGACACTGAAATACGTACGTCATCAAATACCTAAATTGACACTTGGCAGGTTTATGAATTTCTTGCATATCCGTTGCTGCCAGTACCTTCTGCGTCTAGATAACCCGATCACAGATCACTCAGTGTCCCTTTATTTCTGTACTGTTTCAGCAAGAACAGAACTGTCTTAAAGTGAGACACCAGAATTGAGAATCTTTACCACATCTTTCGGAAGCACTCTCACAAACTTGTCTGAGAATGGTGCTACTACCTGGAAACTTGTCTTATTAATCGCGGCTCTCACAATGAATGGTTCTATTTTCGGGCAGAAAACTCATTTCCCCTCTTTGGGCTGGACTAAGCTCATGTCCTTAAGTTCAATAAAAAACAAGCATATGAAATCATACAATAATTTTTTACCATTCTATATTTTATGCAGTCGCTCACTGCATAGGCATCTTTAGACTAATTACAGAGAGCAAAGAGGCATTTAAGACGTTATTATTCCCGCGCTCCATACACCAATGAGACGCAAAAAGACCGTCATATGTGGTACAATGGAAAGTATCCCACGCTATGCGATCGTAAAATGCGTTTTAGACAGGTACGTGCCGAGTAAAACTGTGAGGGACGGGAAAAACCCACCGTGGTACAACAACAAAGTTAGGAAACTACTGCGAAAGCAAAGAGAGCTTCACTCTAAGTTTAAACGCAGCCAAAACCTCTCAGACAAACAGAAGCTAAATGATGTCAAAGTTAGCGTAAGGAGGGCTATGCGTGAAGCGTTCAGTGAATTCGAAAGTAAAATTCTATGTACCGAATTGACAGAAAATCTTAGGAAGTTCTGGTCTTACGTTAAATCAGTAAGTGGCTCGAAACAGCATATCCAGACACTCCGGGATGATGATGGCATTGAAACAGAGGATGACACGCGTAAAGCTGAAATACTAAACACCTTTTTCCAAAGCTGTTTCACAAAGGAAGACCGCACTGCAGTTCCTTCTCTAAATCCTCGCACAAACGAAAAAATGGCTGACATCGAAATAAGTGTCCAAGGAATAGAAAAGCAACTGGAATCACTCAACAGAGGAAAGTCCGCTTGACCTGACGGGATACCAATTCGATTCTACACAGAGTACGCGAAAGAACTTGCCCCCCTTCTAACAGCCGTGTACCGCAAGTCTCTAGAGGAACGGAAGGTTCCAAATGATTGGAAAAGAGCACAGGTAGTCCCAGTCTTCAAGAAGGGTCGTCGAGCAGATGCGCAAAACTATAGACCTATATCTCTGACGTCGATCTGTTGTAGAATTTTAGAACATGTTTTTTGCTCGAGTATCATGTCGTTTTTGGAAACCCAGAATCTACTATGTAGGAATCAACATGGATTCCGGAAACAGCGATCGTGTGAGACCCAACTCGCTTTATTTGTTCATGAGACCCAGAAAATATTAGATACAGGCTCCCAGGTAGATGCTATTTTTCTTGACTTCCGGAAGGCGTTCGATACAGTTCCGCACTGTCGCCTGATAAAGTAAGAGCCTACGGAATATCAGACCAGCTGTGTGGCTGCATTGAAGAGTTTTTAGCAAACAGAACACAGCATGTTGTTGTCAATGGAGAGACGTCTACAGACGTTAAAGTAACCTCTGGCGTGCCACAGGGGAGTGTTATGGGACCATTGCTTTTCACAATATAAATAAATGACCTAGTAGATAGTGTTGGAAGTCCCATGCGGCTTTTCGCGGATGATGCTGTAGTATACAGAGAAGTTGCAGCATTAGAAAATTGTAGCGAAATGCAGGAAGATCTGCAGCGGATAGGCACTTGGTGCAGGGAATGGCAACTGACCCTAAACACAGACAAATGTAATGTATTGCGAATACATAGAAAGAAGGATCCTTTATTGTATGAGTATATGATAGCGGAACAAACACTGGTAGCAGTAACTTCTGTAAAATATCTGGGAGTATGCTTGCGGAACGATTTGAAGTGGAATGATCATATAAAATTAATTGTTGGTAAGGCGGGTACCAGGTTGAGATTCATTGGGAGGGTCCTTAGAAAATGTAGTCCATCAACAAAGGAGGTGGCTTACAAAACACTCGTTCGACCTATACTTGAGTATTGCTCATCAGTGTGGGATCCGTACCAGATCGGGTTGACGGAGGAGATAGAGAAGATCCAAAGAAGAGGGGCGCGTTTCGTCACAGGGTTATTTGGTAACCGTGATAGCGTTACAGAGATGTTTAACAAACTCAATTGGTAGACTCTACAAGAGAGGCGCTCTGCATCGCGGTGTAGCTTGCTCGCCAGGTTTCGAGAGGGTGCGTTTCTGGATGAGGTATCGAATATATTGCTTCCCCCTACTTATACCTCCCGAGGAGATCACGAATGTAAAATTAGAGAGATTCGAGCGCGCACGGAGGCTTTCAGACAGTCGTTCTTCCCGCGAACCATACGCGACTGGAACAGGAAAGGGAGGTAATGACAGTGGCACGTAAAGTGCCCTCCGCCACACACCGTTGGGTGGCTTGCGGAGAATAAATGTAGATGTAGATGTATGCACTTGGTAGTGGTTTGCAGAGTATGGTTGAAAATTAAGAAAGTAGTAACTGTTATTTGTTGTTTCTGTTTACAGCTGTTATACAATCTGTAGAGGTTCCAGTGTGCTGCTTCGACTTCTAAAGCTGATTTGTTCTTTTCCTTGCTGAAAATTTGAAGTTTTTCCATGATTGGTTTTGATAATTTTTGTAAAAATGTTGAAAACTCTGTCATAAACGTCTTTCATGTTATGTATGAGTGTATGAGCTGCAAACCATTCAAATGACTCAAAGAGTTCAAGTTTTCGTCTCCTAAGGAAATCTTTGTTCGAGTACAGAGAAGCATGTCTTCATGCGGTACTTTGGAGGCTGAGTCCTGTCAGCCAGGCAGGTCACTAGGGACCGAGTTTCAAGTATTGTAGGGCAGCGTGCGTTCGATAAAAGCACTCTTCCTCTTCACCTGGTTTTTACCCGACGCTATTTCAGTAATACTGCCTGCTGATAATTAAGAATGTTTTGTCTTGTGGATTACCTGAGGTGGATATTACTAAGCTGCAGGATCTAGAATTAATGGTGAGATCTCTGCTAACTTGCGTCGCTTTGGCAAAATTCAATACAACATGATTTCCCAGGTGTTGCTGCGGGACATGATTTTCCAGTCGTGTACTCATGCGAGCAAGGTTAGACCTTTATTCAGATCACGTCTTTGATTGAACATGTGCGAAATAACGTCTATTTTTCAGCGATTCATCCGAGAATATTGGTTGTTTTTCACGTTAATTTCCTTCTCTCTATATCGTATTACGGGGATAGCAAAGCATATTGGGCTATTTTTCTACTTTTAGTGAATGTGGGGTACTGTACACCCATGTAGTCCTTGAGAAGACATTTGTATCTGTTGTTCATGAATTTTCTTGTCTGTTTTCTGAATAATAACTGAAGCTAATTTCAAATCTGCGAATTATTTTCCGCACATTGTTATTTTTCAATCAAATGGATTTTCATGCTTATTGGGATATGTACTCATTTATCCTTCGTTAATACTAGCAGCGGGAGCGAAAACATCGTGCTTAAAATAAACTTCCTTCAGCAGAAGTATACAATTTTTCACCCAAAAAGGGGAAGTGTGAGTTGAAGAGTACCTAAACGTGCGTGCCGTAGCAACGAATGCTTCGAGACTTTGTATTTCAGTGAATAAATTTCTTGTAGTTAAGTAATAGCCATCAACTGTGCGTTTATATATGAATAGGATGTGCCTCTCCTACAAGAAGGGAAGCATTTGAAGTGATAGAATGTATTAGGGCAATTAAAGATATTAGTTGCAATTTTGCCCTCCCTTATTTTATGTTAAACTCCCGTTTCGTTGAGCTGTGGAAGTGTGCTTATTACCTCATATTTCATTAGCGGTCGAAGGTGAATAGTTTCAGAGCGTTAATACCGCTGTCCTAACTTGTTATTGTGGAGTAACAGAATATCAGAAGCTATCATACTGCTGGTCTTACCACCTTAGTAAATATAGGTGAGAAGACGACGTAATTAGATTTAATGCATGTAAAGGCAACTGAACTATATTTATGTACTTAATTTGTATATCGTTACAACTGTTCGTTGCATGAGTGTTAGTTTACTTTGTTGCGTGTCTAGACCAAGGACGACGCAGTACGCTGACAGTAGCGTCTTCGCTGCTGCTGCTGTCAGAGACTGTGCACCGGCTACCACTACAACTGAAGCGACGGCCAGCGATAGCGAGGAGATCCTGCCGGCGACTGTTGCGAAACTGTGTTTCCTTTGGCCGTCGATCGATGCTGTTGTAATTACAAGTAAAAAATTGAAAATCGAATAATAACTGTAATGAAATTGTAAAGATGTGTAGGGGTTCTGCCGTTGTCTTCTGTGAACGACATACCTGTTGACATGTGTCTGTGTAATTAGAAAACAGTATATTGTACGTAATTCAAAGTTAATTTTACGCCGAACTTACTTACCAAATGAAGAAGTTATTTTATTTACAAAACAAACTGAATAACAGTTTGCACGCTGTTTATACAGGATGTCCCAGGAGGAATGGCGGCCGGCCGCGGTGGTCTCGCGGTTAAGGCGCTCAGTCCGGAACCGCGCGACTGCTACGCTCGCAGGTTCGAATCCTGCCTCGGGCATGGATGTGTGTGATGTCCTTAGGTTAGTTAGGTTTAAGTAGTTCTAAGTTCTAGGGGACTGATGACCACAGATGTTAAGTCCCATAGTGCTCAGAGCCATTTGAACCATTTTGAGGAATGGTTAACATTCAGGGATATAACAGGAATGGTTTGAAAGCAAAAAAATCTAGTAAACATGGGCTCTAAAATGCATACATTCAGAGCTGTGAGCACTTCTTCGTCTTCTATAGTGTGGATCAAATCTCTTCTACTGCAGGCTTATTGCTTTCCATATTTTGAGACATGGTAGTGTGGACCAAAAGAAAGAAAAATGTCCAGTAAACATGTGCTCTAAAGTGCATACCTTAACAGCTATGTGCACGTGTTCATCTTCATTATTTTGAAACACCTCTTCTCTAGTGAACACGTGTTCATAGCTCTTAAGGGGAGGTTTACTATCTTTTGGTTAAAAAGACCGATTTTTTAAATTGCATTTTTGGATCCATAAAAGTGTTTAGAATCCACCCCTGAAACGGTTTTTCCGAATACGGAACGGAAATGTTTGTTATTGGCAGTTGAACAAAAAAAATTCACCTTCCTGAAATCGGCTTTTTTCAGGCACCAGTTATTTTCTTTCGGAGGACGAGTTATTGTACCGGTGCTTGGGAGGAATGACACAAAATTCAAATGAAAGTTTGAACGCGTGTGTTTGGAAGTTAGTTCCCAAGCATTTGCATTCTGGTGCGAAGACTGTGGAGATTGCGACTTTTCTGGCAGTGAGCAGCTTCAACGAAGGGTATTCAGCAATTCTGAAGACCACGACAACGATGGACGTCACCCTGGGACTCTATTCGACGCAGTTCGCCAAGCATTCGGAAGACCACCGGATTCAAGCGGCCATAAACCGCTTGTCACCGGCCGAAATACGAGCGGCTCTGGAGCAGTGCAGGATGGCCCAGATCGAGCAGAACGCCCTCTATGAGGAAGGACTAGTTTATGGACCCGGATTAGCAGATTGAACGTACGTTGCATAATATTACGTTTATATGTAGTCAAAACTTCAAACGCGTTTTTCTCGAAATGACTTTTTTTGCATCGCGCCGTATGGTAACTTCAAATCTACTGAACCGATTGGCATGATACTTTGTTTCCGACGAAGCTAACTAAATTGTCTAGGAGCTGTACCACTTTTATTTTGATCCATCAAC
The DNA here is from genome assembly GCF_023864345.2 of Schistocerca serialis cubense. NCBI lineage: Eukaryota > Metazoa > Arthropoda > Insecta > Orthoptera > Acrididae > Schistocerca > Schistocerca serialis. Next base: position 536,140,958 of record NC_064639.1, on the reverse strand, counting down.
TGTAAATATTTTTACTTGGCCGGTGAAGTCGAAAAATCGATGAAAAAACCCATTTTCTTTTCAAATGGGCACCATTTTGTTTCCTATGGTCCAAATCACTTAAGCGACGTACAAAGCATAAAGAATCTTATATACTTCGCTGACGTCAATTCAATTTTGATTTCAGACGAGCCGGCTGACCTGTGACATACCGGGCGTGGAGATTTACATCGAAATTTTGTTTCGTTTCGACTGCACTTCCGCCTTTGCTCTTCGATATTTCCGGTCGCAAAAATTCCAGTTCGTAGAGGAAACATCAACAAACATTTTGACCAAATTTGATATTGATATCTAAAACACATCCAGAGAAAAAAATTCTCAAAGAACATGCTTTTTTCGGGTCAAAGATACTAAACCTCCCCTTAAGGGGGGTAGGACGTCAAACGGGCCGACTTGGAGCAGGGGAGGCATCACTGAATATTTTAATTTCCACTGTCTGTACTTTTACAATTAATTCATAAAACTTTGTCAGCATGACCAGGAAGGATTCAGAATTCACACTCTTAGCAGTGGAAGTTCGAAAACATACGAAATAAAATTTTTTTTACATGTGAAATTTCTTCATTTTTTTCACTTACTAATGGCAGCACTTGTTGCTGTAGGTACACTTTTCTTCATAATTAAGAGAGATTCTTCGATGAATTTTGCACAGCATACAAACCATACTTAAAGGTGTATGAAACTCTAGAATTTTCCAAATCTATTAAAAACTTGGTAAAAACTGAGGTAATTAACTATAAAATTTGTGTTTTTTCTAAACATAAAGTTTAAAATATAATAGTTCATTCGTTTTCTCATAAATTAAATAAGTTCTAGAGTTTCATACACCTGTTAATATGGTATGTATGCTGTGTAAAATTCATCGAAGAATCTCTCTAACTTATGAAGAAAAGTGTACCTATAGCAACAAATGCAGCCATTAGTAAGCGAAAAAATGATGAAATTTCGCACGCAAAAAAATTATTTTGTTATGTTTTCGAACTTCCACTGCAATGGGTGTGAATCCTGAATCCTGGTGATGCTGACAAGGTTTGATGAATTTATTTGTAAAAACATAGACAATGGAAATTAAAATGTCCTGGGACGCCTCTCGTGCTCCAAGTCGGCATGTTTGACGTCCTACCTCACTTAAGGTGTGCATCTTAGAGCCAATGTTTACTAGACACTTCTTTTTTCTTCGAATGGACATTCCTGACATATCACATGTTGACCATTCCTCCTCGGATACCCTGTATATTTAACCAACAGAAGAATTTTGTAGCCGTACAAACTGTTTGAGTTTACGGTCAGGTCTGAGATAACCATATTTTGGTACAAATATCACCGATGTGCAGCATCTCTGACTTGTTGTCGACTATATTTCAAATTCTAAGGAACGAGTGAACGACTTTTTTCATTCAAGTCTCATTCTAGTACAAAGAATCTGTAAGTTCAACAGAGAAATATTTTGCTACTATAGTTCACGAACTGGATATGACTTACTGTTTGATTACGTTAAATCCGAGAATAGTCGAATTGATTAACTAATTTCAGCCCGTCTAAACACAATTCATCTACATCTACGTCTACACGTATACTCCACAAGCCACCCATTGGTGTGTGGCGGAGGGCACTTTACGTGCCACTGCCATTACCTTGCTTTCCTGTTCCAGTCGCGTATGGTTCGCGGGAAGAACGACTGCCGGAAAGCCTCCGTGCGCACTCGAATCTCTCTAATTTTACATTCCTGATCTCCTCGGGAGGTATAAGTAGGGGGAAGAAATATATTCGATACCTCAGCCAGCAACCATCTCGAAACCTGGACAGCAAGCTACACCTCGATGCAGAGCGCCTCTCTTGCAGAGTCTGCCACTTGAGTTTGCTAAACACCTACGTAACGCTATCACGGTTACCAAATAACCCTAGGACGAAACGCGCCGCTCTTCTTTGGATCTTCTCTATCTCCCCTGTCAACCCGACCTGGTACGGATCCCACAGTGATGAGCAATACTCAAGTATAGGTCGAACGAGTGTTTTGTAAGCCACCTCCTTTGTTGATGGACTACATTTTGTAAGGACTCTTCCAATGAATCTCTACCTGGCACCCGCCTTACCAACAATTACTTTTATACGATCATTCCACTTCAAATCGTCCCGCACGCATACTCCCAGATATTTTACAGAAGTAACTGCTACCAGTGTTTGTTCCGCTATCATATAATCATACAATAAAGGGTCCTTCTTTCTATGTATTCGCAATACATTACATTTGTCTATGTTAAGCGTCAGTTGCCGCTCCCTGCACCAAGTGCCTATCCGCTGCAGATCTTCCTGCATTTCGCTGCAATTTTCTAATGCTGCAACTTCTCTGTGTACTACAACAACATCCGCGAAAAGCCGCATGGAACTTCCGACACTATCTACTAGGTCCGTTGTTCCGAGCAGAAGCATAGCGCCTCACTATGGATTCAGGTTAAATTATAACAAATAGTAAGGACTTTCAAGGTACCGGTTTGTTTAGTAAGCATGGTATTGATGGCTGTGAGAGAGGGGGTGTGGAAGTGAAGCGAGCACCGTGTAACGGCAGACGGGTCCGACAACGAGTGAGGGCCTAGCGGCGGGCGACGGCAGCGGCAGTGGCGGCGCTGAGGTCGCGATTCCGGTATTCCGGTCGCGTGCCAGCCACCCGTCTTGATTGCTCTTCCACCTGACACGAGATACTGCCGCGGGAGACAGCCGCGGGAAGAGGAGCAGCGGCAAGAAAAAATAGAAGGGAAAAAGAGGGCGGAAAGAGAGAGGATGCGGCGAAGGAGGGCCGAGGAGGAGGAGGGCGCGGCGAGGGCAGGCCACGGCACGGCGCTGTGGCGGCCTGCCGCCCAAATTAAATCACGATGACTAACTTGCCGTGACTCTTGACAGCGAATGTAATTAAGTTTGTCAAAGATCTTCTTACATACTTGCTACGTGAACAGTGTCTCAACTTGAAAATTGTGTTTGGGAAACTTGTCACCCGTGTCGCCGAACTGCATGATAATTTTCCCCTCTTCCTTTGGGAGAGGTTTTTGCCTCCCTCGTGTTATTTGATTTGGACAGAAAAAAAGGCTTGACATGGAAGCCAACGAGCTGTCTTTAATGAAATGATAAGTTAACGCAGTCGTTAAATGTTTAAGAAGTCTTCTGTAAATTAGCACAGGCATGTGGATCATTTTCGCTTACCCTACGTTGCTCTAGCAGCGAGGATGAAGCGGATAAACGCGTTGTTTCCGCCGATCGAGGCGGTAAAGCACTGTGAATCTGCTCAATAGTGGTTTCTATACCCACACACTATCTGATCAGTAATATTCAGACAGCCCTCTGCAATGGGGAGTCGACCACTATATGTCAATAGAAGCGGGACCGCTAGTATAAAAGGAGACGCGAAGTATTGTGTCGTCACAAGATAGGCAGTAGCAACAGAATGGATCAATCACGAGAGCTCAGTGACTTAATTGTAATGTCTCCTGGTTAGGATTCACTGAGAAAACCGTCAGAATAACTTTTGATCTGTGTGATAAATACAGTAGAAAACGAAAGAAACCGTGTGAAGCGAGTGATGATGGGTGATCAGCTACACTGCTGAACAATTACATATGACTATGTCGTCTCTGCTTCTGACTACAATATACATTAATAATTACCTTTTTTCCTTCTTTTGCCCAGCGAACAAACTCTAGCGAGCTTAAGATAACCACTTAGACGAACGTAATTGTAATAGCTCTTATTAAAATATAGGTCTATTAACAATAATTTTGTGAATTACTTACTTAAGCGCTTTTAGAATAGAGTAGTATATTAGTTAAAGACTTCTTTTATTTGTCCTATAGTACCTCCACCTTGAATATTTAGGATAGTTTTACGTAGCTTCAGCCCTCTATTGTTGGCCGCCGTTGCTATTGGCCTTACTAATTTTGTCAATTAAGGCTCTGCAAGCCTTCTTACTTATGATTAGTCTATTCAATCTTTATACAAGGTTAAACTTAAATGTTCAGTTACAAAATTACTTTTTTTTGTAAAAACAGGGTTCGTACCGGACAAATTCTACCGAATACATTCAGATTACTCTATTTGCCGTCACAGAGATCACGGAATATTAATATAAAATGCAGGTTGTTTGGAAAGTGAATATTAGGAACAGAGTCATACAACTTAACGTACAAACGAATCCATTTCCGAATGAGATCCTTGAGAACTTTATTAATTCATGCTCTACTGGAATTTATTGCTCTGATGTGTGTAGAACTAATTTACGCTAACCTTTTGCGCTTTTTTCCACAAATACGAGGGCTATTCGGAAAGCAAGTTCCGATCGGTGTTGAAATGGAAAAAGCCGATAACGTTTTGCACACATGTGTTGGGTAGTGTCTCTAGTATGCTCGTCAATCGCCGCACGTCGCACTTTTTAATTCTGATGGAACAGTGAGCACATTAAAGTTGCCTAGAAAACAGTGTTTCCTGCCAGGTATGAGGGTTGGTTGGTTTGGGGAAGGAGACCAGACAGCGTGGCCATCGGTCTCATCGGATTAGGGAAGGATGGGGAAGGAAGTCGGCCGTGCCCTTTCAGAGGAACCATTCCGGCATTCGCCTGGATTGATTTAAAGAATTCACGGAAAACCTAAATCAGGATGGCCGGACGCGGGATTGAACCGTCGTCCTTCCGAACGCGAGTCCAGTGTCTAACCACTGCGCCACCTCGCTCTGTGGTCTGAGGGCCTGCTGAGAGATATCACCTGATGTCATGCAGACCACATAACATAACTGCCATGCATTTCGTTCTTCATGACAATTCTCGGCCGTACTCTGCAGGGGCAGTGGAGATGCTACTGCAGCGTTTCCGATGGAAAGGGTTTGACCATCCACAACACAGCCGATAATTGACTCGTCCTGAGTTTCATCTCTACTCACATGAACCGCTGGCTATGAAGACAACATTTTGGCATAGACAACGAACTGTAGACGAGCGTAGAGGATTGGCGGAAAGCAAAGGCGGCTGCCTTCGATGACGGGTATTTTAGAAAGTTAGTACAACGCTACGACAAATGTGTAAGTCGAAGCGGCGACTACACTACTGGCCATTGAAATTACTACACCACGAAGATTACGTGCTACAGACGCGAAATTTAACCAACAGGAAGAAGATGCTGTGATATGCAAATGATTAGCTTTTCAGAACATTCACACAGGGTTGGCGCCGGTTGCGACACCTACAACCTGCTGACATGAGGAAAGTTTCCAACCAATTTCTCATACACAAACAGCAGTTGACCGGTGTTGCCTGGTGAAACGTTGTTGTGATGCCTCGTGTAAGGAGGAGAAATGCATACCATCACGTTTCCGACTTTGATAAAGGTCGGATTGTAGCCTATAGCGATTGCGGTTTATCGTATCGCGACATTGCTGCTCGCGTTGGTCGAGATCCAATGACTGTTAGCAGAATATGGAATCGGTGGGTTCAGGAGGGTAATAGGGAACGCCGTGCTGGATTCCAACGGCCTCGTATCACTAGCAGTCGATATGAGAGGCATCTTATCCGCATGGCTGTAACGGATCGTGCAGCCACGTTGCGATCCCTGAGTCAACAGATGGGGACGTTTGCAAGACAACAACCATCTCCACAAACAGTTCGACGACGTTTGCAGCAGCATGGACTATCAGCTCGGAGACCATGGCTGCGGTTACCATTGACGCTGCATCACAGACAGGAGCGCCTACGATGATGTACTCAACGACGAACCTGGGTGCACGAATGACAAAACGTCATTGTTTCGGATGAATTCAGGTTCTGTTTACAGCATCGTGATGGTCGCATCCGTGTTTGGCGACATCGCGTTGAATTCACATTGGAAGCGTGTATTCGTCATCGCCATACTGGCGTATCACTCGTTGGGTTGGGTTGTTTGGGGTAGGAGATCAGATAGCGAGGTCATCGGTCTCATCGGATTAGGGAAGGACGGGGAAGGAAGTCGGCCGTGCCCTTTGAAAGGAACCATCTCGGCATTTGCCTGGAGCGATTTAGGGAAATCACGGAAAACCTAAATAAGGATGGCCGGACGCGGGATTGAACCGTCGTCCTCCCGTATCACCCGGCGTGATGGTACGGGGTGCCACTGGTTACACGTCTCGGTCACCTCTTGTTCGCATTGACGGCACTTTTGAACAGCGGACGTTACATTTCAGATGTGTTACGACCCGTGGCGCTAGACTTCATTCCATCCCTGCGAAACCCTACATTTCAGCAGGATAATGCACGACCACATGTTGCAGGTCCTGGTACGGACCTTTCTTGATACAGAAAATGTTCGACTGCTGCCCTGGCCAGTAGATTCTCTAGATCTCTCACCAATTGAAAACGACGGTCAATGGTGGCCGAGCAACTGGCTCGTCACAATACGCCAGTCACTACTCTTGATAAACTGTGGTATGGTGTTGAAGCTGCATGGGCAGCTGTACCTGTACACGCCATTCAAGCTCTGTTTGACTCAATGTCCAGAACTCAATGCCCAGACGTATCAAGGCCGTTATTACGGCCAGAGGTGGTTGTTCTGGGTACTGATTTCTCAGCATCTATGCATCCAAAGTGCGTGAAAATGTAATCACATGTCAGTTCTAGTATAATATATTTGTCCAATGAATACCCGTTTATCATCTTCATTTCTTCTTGGTGTAGCAATTTTATTGGCCAGTAGTGTATATATAGAATTAGCTCTAAGGAGCAACTAACTATTACAAATAAGATATTTTTGATATTCTCAGTAGTTTCCATTTCACGACCGATCGGAACTTATTTCCCGAATAACCCCAGTAGTTAAAAATATTAACAGAGCATCAGAGTGTTGTTGACATCATAATTGTGTTTGAGTATTAATGTAGTTTTCTTGAAATAATATCAGTTCTTAAGGCATTTGAAGCATTTTTAAAGATAATTGAAACCACGACGCAATTCACTACGAGATCACGATACGACGCGTCACAGAACGTGGACCTGTAAGTAACAAATCTATCAGGGGCATCTGAATCGTCCTGGTAATGTACAAGTTGACTGTTGGTGGCGTGGTTGCGATGTGGCCACGCAAAGAAACAATTGCAGCACCAAGACTAGGCAGACTTCATGTGCTGATGGACAGAGAGCATTGAGGAGGGTGGTTGTAAAACATCCGCAAGAAGTCGGCCAAAGGAATCAGTCGTGAGTTACATAAACTGCAGTCCAGATAGCGCAACGACTGGGTAGGAAGTTAAAAACAGTAGGGTATGATGATAGAGAAGCTCCTCATAAGACACATTTCTGTGTTGTCAAAGATAAGCGAAGCTTGACGTGGGGTAAAGAGAGACGCCACTGGATGGTTGATGACTGGAGACGAGTGATTTGGAGTATTTTGAATCAGGCTACACCCTGTGACGGTCCGATGGAAGGGTTTGGGATTGGCCAATGCCTGGAGAACGTTGCTTGCCGTCATGCGTAGTGCCAACAGTGAAGCACAGAGAAGTTGGGTGTAACGATATAGGGATGTTTAGGGTGTGGTCCTCTTTTTGGGATTAACAAAACGCTAATTGCGGAACAATATCAACGTATTTTACAGCACTGTCCATTGCGTACAATAGAGGAACAGTTCGGATGCTATGACTGCATTAGCAAGACAAAGTACACTCACACAAAGGAGCATACGTGAGGCAGTGGTTTTAGGACAATAACTTTCCTGAAATTGATTGCGCAATCCAGAGTTCTAATCTGAATGCAGTGGAACACCTTTGGGATGAGTTAGAACTTTGACTTCGTCCCAGAAGCCAGCGTCCAACATTACTTCCGTCTCTGGTTTCGGTTCTTGAGGAAGAATGATCTGCCATTCCTCCGCCGACTCTCAGACACCACACTAAAAGTGTCCCCAGCGGAGTTAGAGCTGTCATAAAGGTGAAGGGTCGCCTCCCCTCCCCCTTATTAATGTGCACTATAGCTATCCAGATGATGCTTTTGATCAGGTAGACGGGTTAGGTGATAATACCTTGGTTGGTACTGGACCATAACACAACACATAGTTTAATCTCTCACTCACCTCTGGATGTTACATACTCAGCAGTGTCAATTGAGGGGATGAGAGTGGTAAGCCGGCCGGGGTGGCCGATCGGTTCTAGGCACTACGGTCTGGAACCGCGCGACCGCTATGGTCGCAGGTTCGAATCCTGCCTCGGGCATGGATGTGTGTGATGTCCTTAGGTTAGTTAGGTTTAAGTAGTTCTAAGTTCTAGGGGACTGATGACCTCAGATGTTAAGTCCCATAGTGCTCAGAGCCATTTGAGCCATTTTTGATGAGAGTGGTAAAAGTGACATTTGGAAAGAAAATAACTAAGTGCACATTTGCAAAACTAAAATGTGGATCTCCTGTGAGTAAAAGTACAAGCGATTTCCTGGATAGTGCTGCTCTCTGTGATTATAAAATTTAAGCTCTAAGCCAAATCGTGACTTGCATTTGTAATACAACTAGTATAAGCGAAATGTGGGACAGAACTAAAATTATTGTCATCTTTAATGAAGATTCATGCGTGTATTTTTTTTTGAGATTGCAGCAAAAAGTTAATGTGTATACTTTTAAAAACGCTTGTAGTGATGATATTTAATGCTGGTTTAAATAGGCAGTATTATGAAATACTGCTTGTGCAAATTTGGAATGTCTTACGGACCAAACTGCTGAGGTCATCGGTCCCTAAGCCTACACACTATTTTAATCTAACTTAAACTAACTTACGCTATGGACAACACACACACCCATGGCCGAGGGAGGACTCGAACCTTCGACGGGGGAACTGCTTGTGCATCTTCAGGCAAAAAGAGCAGTTTGACTCAACACATCATGAGGTCCTTGGTCCTGTCGGTGGACATATGAAACGTAATAAAGACTTTCGTCTCTCTGAAAACTCAAAGAAACACTTTAAATATGTATTTAAAGCAGTGAAGCAGGTCAGCACAAAATTTTACATAGTGCAAACGAAAATAGAAAACTTTCTTTCAGTTACAGCTATGGATACCATAGCAAAGGGCAGAGTTAATCATGACACAGAACGAAACATAATGAAGGCATATCAGGTGATCTGAATCAGCAAAGAAAATCCTCTAATAATGGCGTTCAAGAATTCACTAAACCGTGATCTTGAGTTTATAGAAATGACTTTTAGTGGCCCAGTTTTGGTCCCCTTTCACTACCACTACTGCAGCCTTTGCATCAAGATGAGGCTGAAATAAAATTTGAGAAATGAAAAAATGAATTACATTCCTCAACTTTATCATGAGTTCTATAACAATGCATCCCATTATCAGACAGCAGTTACCATGGGTGTAAGAAAAGAGAGTTGAGAAAGAAGAGAACGCCGTCAAAGTAGGGCATTAGGAAGACTGAAAAATGCACAACACAATGCACCAGCATCATGAGTGTTACCCAGGTAGGACATTCTACAAAAGATACCACAGAAGGAAATAATGATGGTCCTATGGACATTGAATGTGAGGGGATTATTGAAAGTGGGTATGAATAATCTCTCGTATGAGTTGGAACCACACCAATATATTTTAATTTTGGTATTTTAATTTTATTTACTATTCTCCTCTTGGTTTTAGGTTTTTATATTAATTTCGCTCTAGTTACTCTCACTTGCTTGTTTTATGGTGAATACGTATTGTACTATATATATCATGTGTGCTGTCCTAAAACCTTAAAAACATAGCACCGTAAATTAAAGTGGTTTTGCACTCTGGGAATGTTTAGACGTACGGAATGTAAGCATTTTCAATATAACATAAAAAATAGAACAAGTATACTACAATCTCTAACCGTATTTATAGCTATATGGAGACTAACTGAACACTAGGGAAAAATATCCGATGTTTCCCTAGTGAGTCACACAGTTCATGAATGACCATTTACTTTCGACAGTCGTTTACTCAGTTAGTTTCAGCAAGCACTTGTACCACTCGTACCCTCAGCCCCTCAATTATATATACAGAAGGGGAATTTCGGAATAACGTTCCACAAGTTCAGCAGTATACTCGAGAGTATACTGACAACGCTTCTGGAGGCATGTTGCCTATTGACACATTTATACGCTAGAGATACAGGTCTGTCTGTTGACTTTACTCGCCAGCCACTACGACTGGCGAACTCTAGCACAGAACCGAAGGAGCATGGAATGACTTATCTGTATCTGTCATCCTCATTTCAATTTGATATCCAGCTGGACGGAGCCACTGTTGGTGCCAGACGTGGCTATCCTTTGTACTACAATTAGCACTCTCTACTACCACTGGACTGTGCGAATGATCCCGGCGGAAGTTAGAGTCCTCGCTCGGGCACGGGTGTGTGTGTTTGTCCTTAGGATAATTTAGGTTACGTGTATCCACAGGACATGTGGCCTGTATCTGAAGAAGTGTCATGAGGATCTCTCCATTGGCAAAAGATTCCGGAATAGTCCCCCATTCGGATCTCCGGGAGGGGACTGCCAAGGGGGAGGTTACCATGAGAAAAAGATTGAATAATCTACGAAAGGATAACGTTCTACGAGTCGGGGCGTGGAATGTCAGAAGCTTGAACGTGGTAGGGAAACTGGAAAATCTGAAAAGGGAAATGCAAAGGCTCAATCTAGATATAGTAGGGGTCAGTGAAGTGAAGTGGAAGGAAGACAAGGATTTCTGGTCAGATGAGTATCGGGTAATATCAACAGCAGCAGAAAATGGTATAACAGGTTAGCTCTGAGCATTATGGGACTCAACTGCTGAGGTCATTAGTCCCCTAGAACTTAGAACTAGTTAAACCTAACTAACCTAAGGACATCACAAGCATCCATGCCCGAGGCAGGATTCGAACCTGCGACTGTCGCGGTCTTGCGGTTCCAGACTGCAGCGCCTTTAACCGCACGGCCACTTCGGCCGGCGGTATAACAGGTGTAGGATTCGTTATGAATAGGAAGGTAGGGCAGAGGGTGTGTTACTGTGAACAGTTCAGTGACCGGGTTGTTCTAATCAGAATCGACAGCAGACCAACACCGACAACGATAGTTCAGGTACACATGCCGACGTCGCAAGCTGAAGATGAACAGATAGAGAACGTGTATGAGGATATTGAAAGGGTAGTGCAGTATGTAAAGGGGGACGAAAATCTAATAGTCATGGGCGACTGGAATGCAGTTGTAGGGGAAGGGGTAGCAGAAAAGGTTACAGGAGAATATGGGCTTGGGACTAGGAATGAAAGAAGAGAAAGACTAATTGAGTTCTGTAATCAGACAGAGATTCCGAAATCAGATACTGGATTGTAAGGCGTACCCAGGAGCAGATATAGACTCAGATCACAATATAGTAGTGATGAAGAGTAGGCTGAAGTTCAAGACAGTCAGAAAGAATCAATACGCAAAGAAGTGGGATACGGAAGTACTAAGGAATGACGAGATACGTTTGAAGTTCTCTAACGCTATAGATACAGCAATAAGGAATAGCGCAGTAGTCAGTATAGTTGAAGAGGAATGGACATCTCTAAAAAGGGCCATCACAGAAGTTGGGAAGGAAAACATAGGTACAAAGAAGGTAGCTACGAAGAAACCATGGGTAACAGAAGAATACTTCAGTTGATTGATGAAAGGAGGAAGTACAAACATGTTCCGGGAAAATCAGGAATACAGAAATACAAGTCGCTGAGGAATGAAATAAATAGGAAGTGCAGGGAAGCTAAAGCGAAATGGCTGCAGGAAAAATGTGAAGACATCGAAAAAGATATGATTGTCGGAAGGACAGACTCAGCATACAGGAAAGTCAAAACAACCTTTGGTGACATTAAAAGCAACGGTGGTAACATTAAGAGTGCAACGGGAATTCCACTGTTAAATGCAGAGGAGAGAGCAGATAGGTGGAAAGAATACATTGAAAGTCTCTATGAGGGTGAAGATTTGTCTGATGTGATAGAAGAAGAAACAGGAGTCGGTTTAGAAGAGATAGGGGATCCAATATTAGAATCGGAATTTAAAAGAGCTTTGGAGGACTTACGGTCAAATAAGGCAGAAGGGATAGATAACATTCCATCAGACTTTCTAAAATCGTTGGGGGAAGTGGCAAAAAAACGACTATTCACGTTGGTTTGTAGAATATATGAGTCTGGCGATATACCATCTGACTTCCGGAAAAGCATCATCCACACAATTCCGAAGACGGCAAGAGCTGACAAGTGCGAGAATTATCGCACAATCAGCTTAACAGCTCATGCATCGAAGCTGCTTACAAGAATAATATACAGAAGAATGGAAAAGAAAATTGAGAATGCGCTAGGTGACGATCAGTTTGGCTTTAGGAAAAGTAAAGGGACGAGAGAGGCAATTCTGCCGTTACGGCTAATAATGGAAGCAGGGCTAAAGAAAAATCAAGACACTTTCATAGGATTTGTCGACCTGGAAAAAGCGCTCGACAATATAAAATGGTGCAAGCTGTTCGAGATTCTGAAAAAAGTAGGGGTAAGCTATAGGGAGAGACGGGTCATATACAATATGTACAACAACCAAGAGGGAAGAATAAGAGTGGACGATCAAGAACGAAGTACTCGTATTAAGAAGGGTGTAAGACAAGGCTGTAGCCTTTCACCCCTACTCTTCAATCTGTACATCGAGGAAGCAATGATGGAAATAAAAGAAAGATTCAGGAGTGGAATTAAAATACAAGGTGATTGGATATCAGTGATACGATTCGCTGATGACATTGCTATCCTGAGTGAAAGTGAAGAAGAATGAAATGATCTGCTGAACGGAATGAACAGTCTAATGAGTACACAGTATGGTTTGAGAGTAAATCGGAGAAAGACGAAGATAATGAGAAGTAGTAGAAATGAGAACAGCGAGAAACTTAACATCAGGATTGATGGTCACGAAGTCAATGAAGTTAAGGAATTCTGCTACCTAGGCAGTAAAATAACCAATGACGGACGGAGCAAGGAGGACATCAAAAGCAGACTTGCTATGGCAAAAAAGGCATTTCTGGCCAAGAGAAGTTTACTAATATCAAATACCGGCCTTAATTTGAGGAAGAAATTTCTGAGGATGTACGTCTGGAGTACAGCATTGTATGGTAGTGAAATATGGACTGTGGGAAAACCGGAACAGAAGAGAATCGAAGCATTTGAGATGTGGTGTTATAGACGAATGTTGAAAATTAGGTGGACTGATAAGGTATGGAATGAGGAGGCTCTACGCAGAATCGGAGAGGAAAGGAATATGTGGAAAACACTGATAAGGAGAAGGGACAGGATGATAGGACATCTGCTAAGACATGAGGGAATGACTTCCATGGTACTAGAGGGAACTGTACAGGGCGAAAACTGTAGAGGAAGACAGAGATTGGAATACGTCATACAAATAATTGAGGAAATAGGTTGCAAGTGCTACTCTGAGATGAAGAGGCTAGCACATGAAAGGAATCCGTGGCGGGCCTCATCAAACCAGTCAGTAGACTGATGGCCAAAAAAAAAAAAAAGTGTGTAAGATTAGGGACTGATGACGTTAGCAGTTAAGTCCCATAAGATTTCACACACATTTGAACATTTTTTTATACCCACAAATTACCAAGTTGTGCAATCTTCCTACTACACTATGTAATCAAAATAAGTAAAATTTCATTATTTACTGATGTTCTTTAATGGTATTTTTTTATGCCCAGCGGATATATGCGGAAACTAATGCCAGCGTTATCCTGCGGAGATATGTAAAAATTAAATTAAAAGCTCGTGAAATTATTCTGTCGACTTGCACAGGGAAACAGCTGGTAACTGATAACTGCCTCTGCCAACTCCCAACTGACACCTGTTTTTGCCTCACCCCACTCATCCTTAGAGGACTTTCATTAACGCCCGTGTTACACGTAGTTTGGAAATTAGTACTTGTCATACAAAAAATACACAATGAAGCTTTGTTCGAATGTGTGTGAATTCCTAAGGGACCAAACTACTGAGGTAATCGGTCCCTAGACTTACACGCTTCTCAAACTAACTTAAACTAACTTATGTTACGAACAACACACACACCCATGCCCGAGGGAGGACTCGAACCTCCTGCGGGAGGGGCCGTACAATCCGTGACATGGCGCCCTAAACCTCACGGCCACTCTGCGCGGCACAATGGAGCTTTCTGCAACACTTTTCTGTCATTACTTTTAGGGTTTTTCCCTTTGAGTCCTTCAGCCGTGCCGTATTATCTGACGGACGCAATATAAAGCAGCAGATGCCGTCGCGGGTGAGCGCATCAATGGACTACTCTTACACACGACGCCAACTTATGGTACCTAATACACAGAAGGGTCTTCACTGCTTCTAAGAACTGGATGCCTCATTAATTTGGCTCAATGATACATTAAGACCCCTTGCTCTTTACGACATTAATAATAATAATTACAGTTTCTAGCAAAAGATATGCAGTCTGGTGACACACATCACCCTACAAGTATGTTGTTTGTTATGGTCTTCAGTCTGTGGGGCGGCGACTAATTTGTAAAAAAATCTAATTGCTGTATAAATGCTTGCATGTTGAATCAGTTTCTGGCTTTTAGAATGTTGTTAATACTGTCTTTCGCCGTTCTCAACACTGGCTCTCTATTTACTTTTTAGCACCCAGAAAGTGATTTAACAAAACGTGGAGCCAGTAATTAGAGATCCTAGTGCCCACTTCATCTGAGAATACCATTATAGCTGCAGCTTATAGCTCTGAGGAATTAGGAGATTGTCCGGGATTTCTAATCAAAAACGGTTTTCCAAAATAGTTGAGTATATTCTGAAATTCACTGATAAAAAACACAAGTATCCCTACAACTTAACTAACAGAGCAGTTCAGAGTCTAATGCGCTGATGCAACTATAAATGTCCGAATTAAATGTTAAAAAGAATGCTCGCCATAATTTGATGAGAATATTTCATCAAACGCCACGCTAAATAATTGGTAGAATGTCTGTCTAATTTCCTCAGCATCACCTGATTTAATTCGACTACATTCCGTTATTCTCGTTTTGCTTTTGTTGATGCTCGTCTTATATCCTCCCTTCAAGACACTGTTCATTCCGTTCGGCTGCTCTTCCAGGTACTTTGCTGCCTCTAACAGAATTACAATGTCATCGGCAAACCTCAAAATTTTTATTTCTTCTCCATGGATTTTAATTCATACTCTGAATTTTTCTTTTGTTTCTTTTACTGCTTGCTCAGTATGCAGATTTTATAACATCAGGGATAAGCTAAAACCCAGGCTCACTCCCTTCCCAACCACTACTTCCCTTTCATGCCCTTCGACTCTTATAACTGCCATCTGTTTTCGGTACAATTGTAGATACCCTTTCGCTCCCTGCGTTTGACCCCTGCCTCTTTCAGAATTTGAAAGAGAGTATTCCAGTCCTCATTGTCAAAGGCTTTCTCTAAGTCTACAAATGCTAGAAACGGAGATTTGCCTTTCCTTATCTATTATCCAAGATAAGTCGTAGGGTCAGTATTGCCTCACGTGTTCCAACATTTCTATGGAATCCTCACAGATCTTCCCCGAGGTCGGCTTCTACCAGTTTTTCCAATCGTCTGTAAAGAATTCGTGTTAGTATTTTGGAGCCGTGACTTATTACACTGACAGTTCGGTAATTTTCACACCTATTAACACCTGCTTTCTATGGGATTGGAATTCTTATATCCTTCTTGAAGTATGAGGGTATTTGGCCTGTCTCATACTTCTTGCTCACCAGATGGTAGAGTTTTGTCAGGACTGGCTCTCCCAAGGCTATCAGTAGTTTTAATGGAATGTTGTCTACTCCAGGGGCCTTGTTTCGACTTAAATCTTCCAGTGTTCTGTCAAACTCTTCACGCAGTATCATATCTCCCATTTCATTTTCATCTACGTCCTCTTCCATTTCCATAATATTGCCCTCAAGTACATCGCCGCTGTTTAGGCCCTCTATATACTCCTTCCTCCTTTCTGCTTTCCCTTCATTGTTTAGAACTGGTTTTCCATCTGAGCTCTTGATATTCGTACAAGTGGTTCTCTTTTCTCCAAAGGGCTCTTTAATTTTCCTGTAGGCAGTATCTATCCCACCCCTAGTGCTATATGCCCCTACATCCTTACATTTGTTCTCTAGGAATCCCTGCTTAGCCGTTTTGCACTTCCTGTCGATCTCATTTTTGAGACGTTTGTATTCCTTTGCCTGCTTCATTTACAGCATTTTTATATTTTCTCCTTTCATCAATTAAATTTAATATTTCTTCTGTTACCCAAGAATTTCTACTTGCCCTCGTATTTTTAACTACTTGGTCTTCTGCTGCCTTTACTATTTCATCTCTCAGAGCTACCTATTCTTCTTCCACTATATTTGTTTCCTCCGTTCTTGTCAATCGTTCCCTAATGCTCTCTCTGAAACTCTCTACAACCTCTGGTTCTTTCAGTTTATCAGGTCCCGTCTCCTTAAATTCCTACTTTTTTGCAGTTTCTTCAGTTTTAATCTACAGTTCATAATCAATAGATTGTGGTCAGAGTCAACATCTGCCCCTGGAAATGTCTTACAATTTAAAACCTGGTTCCTAAATTTCTGTCTTACCATTATATAATCTATCTGACACCTTCTAATATCTCCAGGCTTCTTTATGTATATAACCTTCTTTTTTGATTCTTAAACCAAGTGTTACCTATGATTAAGTTCTGATCTGTGCAAAATTCCACTAGGCGGCTTCCGCTTTGATTCCTTACCCCCATTCCATCGTCCCCTACTGCTTTTCCTTCTCTTCCTTTTCCTACTATCGAATTCCAGTTCATCATGGGTATTAAATTTTCGTCTCTCTTCACTGTCTGAATGATTTCTTTTATCTCCTCATACATTTCTTCAATCTCTTCAAAATATTGGCTACAATAATGCGTTCACTATGCTGTTGCCGGCCGCGGTGGTCTCGCGGTTAAGGCGCTCAGTCCGGAACCGCGCGACTGCTACGGTCGCAGGTTCGAATCCTGCCTCGGGCATGGATGTGTGTGATGTCCTTAGGTTAGTTAGGTTTAAGTAGTTCTAAGTTCTAGGTGACTGATGACCACAGATGTTAAGTCCCATAGTGCTCAGAGCCACTATGCTGTTCGTAGTAGCTTACCTGCGCTCCTATTGTTTTATTCATTATTAAACCTACTCCAGTATTACCCCTATTTGATTTTGTGTTTGTAACCCTGGATTCACCTGACCTGAAGTCTTGTTCCTCCTGCCACCGAACTTCACCAATTCCCAGTATATCTAACTTCAACCTATCCATTTTCCTTTTTAAATTTTCTAACCGACCTGCCCGATTAAGGAATCTGACATTCCACGCTCCGATTCGTAGAACGCCAATTTTCTTTCTCCGGATAAAGACGTCCTCCTCAGTATTCCCCGCCCGGAGATCCGAATGGGGGACTATTTTACCTCCGGAAGATTTTACCCAAGAGGACGCCATCATCATTTAACCATTCAGTAAAGCTGCATGCCCTCGGGAAAAATTACGGCTGTAGTTTCCCCTTGTTTTCAGCCGTTCGCAGTACCAGCACAGCAAGGCTGTTTTGGTTAGTGTTACAAGGCCAGATCTACTGAACTGCTGAAAAGGCTGCTGCCCCTCTCCAGGAGCCACACGTTTGTCTGGCCTCTCAACAGATACCCCTCAGTTGCGGTTGCACCTACGGTACGGCTATCTGTATCGCTCAGGCAGCAAGCCTCCCCACCAACCGCGAGGTCCATGGTTCGTGGGGAGGGGGCTGCAAAATTTCGCTTCCTGGAAATCAGATGTTTATGCGTTAGTAATGTGGATAGCTTTTTATATTGTTTCTTTGATTGAGTTGATGCAGTGGTGATGATGGATTCGCTTTGGAGGAATGCGGATCATTTTCCTGTCTATATGCTTACATGGATACGGTGTCTGTTCTTTCGAACATGTCCGAAAGAACAGACACCATACCCATATAAGTATATAGTTCTGGCAATACCAGCCATGAGCTTCTTCTTCTGTACGGATGCACACATATTCCCCGAACTCTTACGGGACTTGGTAAGAATGTCTTCCACGAGTAATGAATGTGTTGGGGTGGGACACTAGGAATGTAGTGTGTGGACATGCAAGGTGAGAATGTGAGTCTCGCAGGAAGCGTTCGCGTGATAGTCCGTGCAGTCGCACTATACTCTGTGCCCTCGGTGGCTCAGATGCATAGAGCGTCTGCCGTGTAAGCAGAAGATTCCGGGTTCGAGTCGTCGTCGGGGCACTGATCTGGGGACCATGCTGCTCACGGGAGTTTCTTAGCGTCAGATGGTTCTTAGAAACATGTTCCATGTAAGACGTCCATTGTCTTTTTGAAAATGGCGCGACAATCCTGTCGCATGAGAGGTAGCACAAGAGGATATACACTGAAGAGCCAAAGAAGCTGTTACTCCTGATTAATATCGTGTAGCGCACAGCGAGCATGTAGAAGTGCCACAACATAACGTGGCGGGGACTCGACTATTGTCTAAAGTAGTGCTGGAGGGTATTGACACCATGAATCCTACAGGGCTGACCACAAATCCGTAAGAGTACGAGAGGGTGGAGATCTCTTCTGAGCAGCACGTGCAAAGCATCCCGGTATGCTCAATAATGTTAATGTCTGGGAAGTTGATGGCCAGCGGAAGTGTTTAAAATCAGAAAAGTGATCCTGGAGTCACTATGTAGCAATTCTGGACGTGTGGGGTGTAGCACTGTCCTGCTGGAACTGCCCAAGTCCGTCCGTTTGGGGTATTGCATTGTCCTGCTGGAATTGCCCAAGTCCGTCCGAATGCACAATGGACATGAATGGATGTCGTAGATCAGAGTAGACGCTTACGTACGTGTCACTTGTCAGAGTCGTATTAGCAGCGGTCCCGTATCACTCCAACTGGACACAAGTCACACCATTACAGGGCCTCCATCAGCTTGAACAGTCCCCTGGTGACATGCAGGATCCATGGATTCATGAGGTTGTCTCCATACCCGTACACGTCCACTCGCTCGATACAATTTGAAACAAGACTCGTCTGACCAGGGAACATTTTTCCAGTCATCAACAGTCCGAGTCAGCCGCGGTGGCCGAGCGGTTCTAGGCACTTCAGTCCGGAACTACGAGACTGCTACGGTCGCAGGTTCGAATCCTGCCTCGGGCATGGATGAGTGTGATGTCCTTAGGTTAGTTAGGTTAGGTAGTTCTAAGTTTTGGGGGACTGATTGCCTCAGGTGTTAATCCCCATAGTGCTCAGAGCCATGTGAACCATTTGATCAACAGTCCAATGTCAGTGTTGACGGGCCCAAGCGGGACGTAAAACTTTGCATCGTGCAGTCATCAAGGGTACACGAGTGCACTTCGGCTCCGAAAGCCCATATCGATGATGTTTCTTTGAACGGTTCGCACGCTGACACTTGTTGATGGCCCAGAATTGAAATCTACAGCAATCTGCGGAAGGGATGCACTTTTCTCACGCTGAACGATTCTATTCAGTCGTCGTTGGTCCCGTTCTTGCAGGATCTTTTTCTGGCCACAGCGATGTCGGAGATTTGGTGTTTTACTGAATTCCGTTATTCATGGTACACTCGTGCAATACCCGTGAGGGGAAAATCCCCACTTCATCGCTAACTCGGAGATGTTGTGTCCCATTGCTCATGCGCCGATTATAACACCACGTTCAAACTCACTTAAATCTTGATAACCTGCCATTTTAGAAGCAGTAACCGATCTAACAACTATTCCAGACACTTGTTGTCTTATACAGGTGTTGCCGACCGCAGCGCAGTACTCTGTCTGTTTACACATCTCTGTATTTGAATACGCATGCCTATACTAGTTTCTCTGGCGCTTCATAGTAGGATATCCGTGACATACCGTTGTGTTATCGGAGTTCCCTCAATCAGTACCATCCATAACTTGAAGTCATACCTGATGATCCGCCGTGCAATGACGCCAGGAGTAATACCCATGTGCCTTTCCAAAACAGGTAGCCGCCACACTCGCCGACGCTGGTCGTCAGGGGTAGTGCGAAACCACGATTCTCGACTGAAGACAGTAGGACGCCGCACGTCAGCAGCATATGCTTCCTGTTCGCAGCACCACTCCAAACGTTTGTGTTGTGGTGTTAACGGCAGCCTGCGCATGGACAGTAATTCCCTAGACCGGCTGTTGTTAGTCTCTGAAAAAAAGGTCAGCGATGACACAAAATGTTGCAGGGAATATGGTATTGTCAGTGAATTTAATGCCGATAATTGCCTGCCATCGTCTGATATGTTATTGTTTGTATTTCCTATATGTGTGATGTAAGGTAAGTGAGAAATATTTTGTATTGAAATAAATTGTGATCGTTAGTTAGTACAGTTTAGCCAAACGTTATATTCCAACCTAAACAACTATGCTTTTGAGAACTATTATGGTTATGTGATTTCGTATCCAGACAATATATCTGGTGTGATAGTCAGTTGCTTGTCATGAAAAAGAGGTCATATTTTTGCAATGTATTTATCTTACTTCCCAAAATTTGACGTGCAAGCAGAAGCGTTTTTTGACGACTACTGTTAAGAAGAAAAGAACAGTGATTTTTAAATTACTGTTTCAGAACTGTTTGTACTGCTACTGGAGATTGGGTGCCCTGTTGTGTTCTTTGTGAATGAAAATGGGATCAACTTCTTCACGTTCTATATTACAAACGTTAAGAACAGGCTTCAGTGTCTCTCCTGTTGGTTCTATTTACAATCAAATAACTGGATCTAAACTAGTACAATCAAGCTAGTTTTAAGTGTTTTCTTCCACTATGTAGGGTTTGTAAATCTTACGAGGCAAACTGCAGTACTAGCGATTCAGAAAGTTTAAATATTTTGGCAAAACCATAAATTCCTACTAGAAGAACAGACCCCTGCAATGAAAAATTTCCCAGTCTTTATAGTGCAATATCTGAATATATCTTGAAGCAAAGGAAAAGAAAAAAAAAAGATATCTTTGTGGAGAACATGTACGATCTTTTTGACATAGCTCATTCTCAAGCTTTGGAACAGATGAAAAAGGGTAACCAAGTTTTATGGCTGGTGATGATATAAACTATAACACAAGGAAGAAAAAGCACAGAAGCAAAGTGCAATGCAAATTACCAGAAGAAGAAATGGAACAACATTTTGTTGTTTACGAGATTGCTATGTCAGAAAGTGATCATACAGCATCAAGCACGCAAGGAAGTGGTAGTGGTAATGAGAAAAAACTCCCTCTGTCGCCATTCAGGAAATATCACCAAGAGTAAAAACAGCAGCATCGACAAAATCTCGAGACATCTTGCTGTTTTTTACGCTCCGTCTCTCTGAAGCTTTTGACAGGCGCAAAATCACTGACTGAAATGGGATTTACATATTAATTGCTGCTGCAGAGGCTTTCGGCATAAAATTGAAAACCTGGCTATAAATAGAACTTCTTTTCAATGTGTCAGAGAAGTGAGACATGAAGAAAATCAGTTCAAGTTTAACCTTCATGATTGCCAAGAATTAAAATTGCACTGGATGGAAAGTTGCTCCCAGCAATCAAAGGTGCTAAAAACGTATAAAGAATGGCAGTATTAGTAATCTCTCAAGGCAAGGAACAATTGCTGGGGGCACTTGAAAGATGAACATCTTCTGGAGAAGATCGAGCCATGACTGTTTACCAGGTAATAGACAGCTAGATGTGTGAATTCCTAAGGGACCAAACTGCTGAGGCCATCTGTCCCTAGACTTACACATTACTTAAACTAACTGAAACTAACTTATGCTAAAAACATTACACACACCCATGCCCGAGGGAGGACTCGATCCTCCGGCGGGAGCGGTCTCGCAGTCCATGACATGGCGCCTGAAACCATGCGGCCACTCCGCGCGACCAGGTAATAGAGAAGTGGGGTACAGCAGACAAAATTCAGGCATTTGTCTCTGTCAACGGAGGGAATTAAAGCATTCTACCATGATCTCCCATTCACGAGCCAACTGATAAGTTATTGGGATACTGATCTAGTAATCATTAGGGCTGCTGCAAAAAATTTTCAAATTCCCTCTGGTACTTAGCTTCAGAAACTACGGATTTAACTTCGGTTGATGACAATATTCCAACAGAGGTCAGGGAAAATATAACTTAAGTTATCTTGGAATTCGGAAAGGGTGAAGAAAAAATCAACTGAATAGGTACATTACACAAAAAATCATCTTCCTTCTTTTACGAATACTGACTTTTCATTTTTTCTAACTCCTGTCATGAAAACCTTATTCACGAGCAATTGAAAGAAAGCAGCCCACGGTCACTATTTTTAACGAATTAACCGGGTTTCAACACTGCTAGGAGTGTCTTCCTCAGAATTTAAATCAATGAATGGTCTATAACATGGTCACAGAATTGTGACTAAAAACGTATGATACAGAGTATAACTACGGAATCATCGTGAAAGACTGGCAGTTCTTATATATCGTTTATAAAATAATAAAGATGCCAAAAGCGCATTAGTCACAAAGATATTTAAGATAAAAAAACTGTGCTGGCGAGCCACTAAGGGCTGCTCGTTACTTCCGCGGTTACAGGTTGCAAATTTTGCTTATTCACGAGGTTTTCTATCAGTACTCATTTTCTCCACAAAAACCCTTCAACACGGAAAGGTGACTCCCGATACAAAAATACAATTTAGAAATTTGAAATGGTTATTGTGAATGATGTTTCCACAAGTAGGTCTCAAATTCATTCAGAACAACAACATTCTCACAGAAGATGATAGTGAGAAACAGTTTGATTTACAGATTTTTGCTGGAGACCATAAAAAATACCCAGCTTCTCCTCTTAACGTTTTCGTATTGTTTTTTGAATTCCTCGATTGAAATTTTCAGTAATGTGAGTCAAAATGATGTGTCACAAACATTACTCACACGGAAGACAAGTACACAACGAAGACAGAGAAGAATACAAAGCATTTCAACGGAAATGGGTGTTGCAGATGTCAAATTCCAACCTCTAGGCGTTTGAGGGTCGCCTAGAACTTGTTGGATTGAGATGAAATTCTTCACATACCCTTTTTCTTTTTTTTGTCCACTAGAACAGAAATGCGGGGATGGGGGTCGCTGGGAGAAGCAATATTGTAACTTTCAGAAAATTAGGTACCTTGGCGGGCCACCCTAGTATATACCCTATGAGGCCTGGTAACAACAGTAAATATGAGCAAGGCAAATGCAAATAATTTAACTGCAATAGTATGCACAGCCGTGATAAACTTCTTGAAAGAAACAAGTTTCTTGCATCGGATGTTACTAATTTCCATTTTATTTTTGTTTTGCGTGCTATGGCGTTTCGACCGTGCAGATACTCTCAAGTAGCTGCATATATATATATATATATATATATATATATATATATATATATATATATACTCCTGGAAATGGAAAAAAGAACACATTGACACCGGTGTGTCAGACCCACCATACTTGCTCCGGACACTGCGAGAGGGCTGTACAAACAATGATCACACGCACGGCACAGCGGACACACCAGGAACCGCGGTGTTGGCCGTCGAATGGCGCTAGCTGCGCAGCATTTGTGCACCGCCGCCGTCAGTGTCAGCCAGTTTGCCGTGGCATATGGAGCTCCATCGCAGTCTTTAACACTGGTAGCATGCCGCGACAGCGTGGACGTGAACCGTATGTGCAGTTGACGGACTTTGAGTGAGGGCGTACAGTGGGCATGCGGGAGGCCGGGTGGACGTACCGCCGAATTGCTCAACATGTGGGGCGTGAGGTCTCCACAGTGCATCGATGTTGTCGCCAGTGGTCGGCGGAAGGTGCACGTGCCCGTCGACCTGGGACCGGACCGCAGCGACGCACGGATGCACGCCAAGACCGTAGGATCCTACGCTGTGCCGTAGGGGACCGCACCGCCACTTCCCAGAAAATTAGGGACACTGTTGCTCCTGGGGTATCGGCGAGGACCATTCGCAACCGTCTCCATGAAGCTGGGCTACGGTCCCGCACACCGTTAGGCCGCGTACGACCGAGGCACACAGGGCCAACACCCGGCATCATGGTGTGGGGAGCGATCTCCTACACTGGCCGTACACCACTGGTGATCGTCGAGGGGACACTGAATAGTGCACGGTACATCCAAACCGTCATCGAACCCATCGTTCTACCATTCCTAGACCGGCAAGGGAACTTGCTGTTCCAACAGGACAATGCACGTCCGCATGTATCCCGTGCCACCCAACGTGCTCTAGAAGGTGTAAGTCAACTACCCTGGCCAACAAGATCTCCGGATCTCTCCCCCATTGAGCATGTTTGGGACAGGATGAAGCGTCGTCTCACGCGGTCTGCACGTCCAGCACGAACGCTGGTCCAACTGAGGCGCCAGGCGAAAATGGCATGGCTTCCACAGGACTACATCCAGCATCTCTACGATCGTCTCCATGGGAGAATAGCAGCCTGCATTGCTGCGAAAGGTGGATATACACTGTACTAGTGCCGACATTGTGCATGCTCTGTTGCCTGTGTCTATGTGCCTGTGGTTCTGTCAGTGTGATCATGTGATGTATCTGACCCCAGGAATGTGTCAATAAAGTTTCCCCTTCCTGGGACAATGAATTCACGGTGTTCTTATTTCAATTTCCATGAGTGTATATATATATATATATATATATATATATATATATATATATATATATATATATATATATATATATATATATATATATATATATATATATATGTATAAGCAAAATTTGATTAGAATACGAATTCAGAGAACCATTGGTTATAGTCACCATAATGAAATCAGATTAAAAACGGAATAATGGTACACGTCCATAGTTTAAAGCGTTAACTACTTATTCTAGGGATACAGTCATTTTCACGGAAAGTCTGTGTTTGACATGATGTGCAATAAAGTAAATAGAAAGTAAACACTGTGTAAATACGGATAAAAATAGCAAGTAGTTGAAAACGTCATATAATAAAATATTTTGTCACATTACCGATTTTACACCAGGAGATTCGTGTGATATTTTGATTACTATAACCAGCGGTTTGCCTTGGACTTTGTATTCTGATTATGTTTTTCTGATATGTATACAGATACTTCAGAATGGCTACACAGCTGAAACGTCGTAGTATTCAAAATAAAAATAAAATAGAAATTAATAGCAGCGAATGCAGGATACTTGTTTGTTTCAAGAAACACTAATGCACTCTGGAGGCCATTATAATTGCAACTCTTAATCATTTGCATACCTGTCGATGTTGTGTAATTTAACGAAGTTACAATGACATCCAACCATGTCTTATGTGTACTTAACTTTTGGTATCAGGCGGTGTATTCTTCATGACCAGAAGCAGTGAGAACAGAACCTCCAGTGTGGCGAGAAGTGTGTCTAGAGATGGCAACAATCTCGAAATAACATCATACGGAAATGCCGTATGAGTATTCAATTTTTTTTTGGTTTTTAAATACTTAGCGCCTTTGACATTTCACCGTCATCGAGTTCATGATAAGCTTGGTTTGATATGGTGTGGAGAAATCAACATCACTTTGGTAAAGAACAGTTATTTTTATTGCTGGAAACCACGGAAAACTTGAGGCTGGAAGAACGGCTCTAGGTCTCATGAAAATACGTACTGTGGAGACCTGGAAAGATGGCGATATCGACAGTCTTCTGCCATACTTTAGGTCTTGGTCAGTCTATTGCAGCTACATCTAGTCCATCCATCTTTTTGCTGGCCTTCCAATGCATCTTTTGTCTAACATATATATAGCCGAAAATGTAATGGTAATCTTGACACTTCTGTTCACGACAGATGGGAAATCCGTTTTTGTCTTTTCCTACATCCTGTTGGTTTTATAGCAAATGTCTTCAATACCTTCCTAATATCTATATTTCTTGTATAATCTCTCTTTGTGTACCCTTCCTATGTTACTGAGGAATTCATTTCAATGGTCTGTAATCGCAGTTTAGCTTGTCTTTATTATCAAAGATTCATTCCCATATAGCATTGTTGGTACCGACATAACATTATAAAATTGAAGATAGCTTACTGTTACTTATTTCGGAGAGATAGTTTAATGGTACCATTTAGGTAACTAAACTTCTCAAATTTGTCGTTTTGATCTAGCATGATCTCTCAAAATTTATCTACTTGCTCTATGATCTTTCTTTCTACTGCTATTTTTGACTTACGTGAGTTTTTCCCACAGAAAGCCATAGAATTTGTTTTCTTTTTTCTTTTTTGTGTTAGTATTGACACGTTATATGTCTGACACATTTCGTGTAGTTCATAGGCAGCTGCCTGTAATCAGTTCAAGATTAAAACTCGATCTTCTGCAAACAGAGTCGTCATTATATAATCTTGTTGGCTAAAATCGTATATATTGTTATGTATTCTCATTTTTCATAACCTTACAATTTTGCGTGTGTCTTTTTAAGAGCAGTGACGAAAGTCTGCAGCCTTGACAACCTCCTAAGTAAATATCTTCTGTTCTTTTCTCTATGTCCCCAATTATAAGGATTCTTATATTACCTGTATAAGACATATTGGTATATTGGTAATTATCTTTGCCGTGTATGGGTTGGGAGTGTAACCGCTAGGGGGGCATGTGAATTGGGCTGCTGCTATGTCATTGGTGCAGTTCCCCGACTGGAATGTGTCTGCAGTGGTGGTGGTGGTGGTGAAAGATATCGAATGGTGATGCATCAGATCAACATTCCTAGTTGAGAAAGTCTTTCATTCATAACAGTTACAGTGATGTAACTGGAGAGGTGATAATAGTCTGTTATGTAGGTGACCATGGCCACTGAAGCATGCCGCAGGCATCAGCAGTTGTCCACCAGGAGAGCAGCACGTGACGCAATGGTGGTTGGTGGTGCTGTGCTGCGATCAGCACATCAGCAGAGCACGGATGCAAGGGAGTGGCAGCTACTGGCGAGTAGGAAACATCCTCAGCTCCTGGCCTGCTTTCATAACTTGTTCAAAAACGTAGTGGAGCAGGTGGGGTTGCACTTTGCCCTCTGGTATGGTTCGTCACAATAGCGCCTTGGACGCTGAACCACAATGACTTATATCTGCACAGTTTGAATGACTGGGTCTGAGTGCCCCAGACTCAATCCACATCCCACTGAGGAAGTGGCCCTCAACAGGTGGTAGTCACACAGCTGGTGACTTGCTGGTGCTAAAGTACCAAGCAGACAGCACACAGACTCGGCTTGGGCAGAGCCTGCAGCTATTGGCAGCAAATTCTGATGGTGGAGGTTGGCTACTTCACTTTGGACTGCAGCGCACTTCTTATGACTAGTCACTGGCGTTGACAGCTTGAATGGGTGTACTGCACACAACTGAACTCTACCGAGACTGAGAGTCTCTGCCCTCTGGGGCAGCCAGACATTATCACTGGAATACTGTGATTCCGTGCCCTCATACCAGCACTTTAAGGATGAGGATGACTTATGTCAGTTACAGTTGCAAGCTGCTTGCTGCATAGGTTGGGTCACTTGGATATTCAATCTGATAAGCCATATATGGCAGATGTGCTGCATCGTAATGTAGCTTTACCATGAACACTTCCACCTACTATTTGTAGATACGCTTGGTGACACTGGGACCCTGAAACATGGTAGTGTAAAGACTTCAGTCAACAAATAGCTGTACAACTGATGATGTATTAATCATCATCCAGTCAGCTCTTCCAGAAGTCCTTTTGGAACTGTAAGTTCTCACAAAATGTTCAAATGTGTGTGAATCCCTAAGGGACCAAACTGCGGACGGGGCCGCGAAATCAGTTACATGGCGCCTCAAACCGCGCGGCCACTCCGTGCGGCTAAGTTGTCACAACTTCGACTTTCAGAGACGTTGACTTTCGTCTTCTGCATCATCAGCGCACTGAAATCATGTTCTTCCGTACTGGATATGCGCTGTCGTGCATGGCACCTACCTATCGAGCTGACTGGCCCTTCCCTCTTCAAGATTTTATTCTGCTGAATCGACATAGGAGCCATTCCTTGCGCCAGGAAAACCATGCTGAAACATTGCTCTCCCCTTCGAGAGATATGGTTTTCAGTTTGTGACCTGTTTACACTTCTAAATAAAATCTTAATACATGCTACATGATATACTTCCTAACAAAAATACTTTTTCCCAGCATTAATCCAGTCTGCTAATAACTGGAGTACTGGAAGCTCAAATGGTTGGGCGATTTTCGCTTGAAGTAGACACTCGTATTTGGCTGCGTTGCTCATCATGGTATTGCCGTATGCGGTCGTGTATATGTTCAGTGATAATGTGTCCTTTCTGCACAACTACAAGTTCACAGACTTTCCCTGTACGTCTCCCATTGATATTACTCTGCTGAATCATCATATAACAGATACAAAGGTCGAAATGAAAATAATATTAAAAAACCCTTTTTTCTTAAGAAATTCCCTCAACAAATCGTTTAACAGCAAATGAATTCATTCAGTTACATTCTCATGCTTGATATTTCTCCTCGTTTATCCGGTAGCTTCTTTACTCGCTGCTTCGCTAATCGACCAGGACATTGCCTTTTTCAACAGAAGTTTCCCTTACATTGCGCCAGAAAATATAGCTTTAGAACTATGCTCACACAAAAACGACATATGCAGGGTGGTCCATTGATCGTGACCGGGCAAAATATCTCACAAAATAAGCGTCAAACGAAAAAACTACAAAGAAAGAAACTTGTCTAGCTTGAAGGGGGAAACCAGATGGCGCTATGGTTGGCCCGCTAGATGGCGCTGCCATAGGTCAAACGGATATCAACTGCGTTTTTTTAAATAGGAACCCCCGTTTACTATTACATATTCGTGTAGTACGTAAAGAAATATGAATGTTTTAGTTCGACCACTTTTTTCGTTTTGTCATAGACGGCGCTGTAATAGTCACAAACATATGGCTCACAATTTTAGCAGAACAGTTGGTAACAGGTAGGTTTTTTAAATTAAAATACAGAACGTAGGTACGTTTAAACCTTTTATTTCGGTTGTTCCAATGTGATACATGTACAGGGTGTTTCAAAAATGACCGGAATATTTGAAACGGCAATAAAAACTAAACGAGCAGCGATAGAAGTACACAGTTTGTTGCAATATGCTTGGGACAACAGTACATTTTCAGGCGGACAAACTTTCGAAATTACAGTAGTTACAATTTTCAACAACAGATGGCGCTGCAAGTGATGTGAAAGATATAGAAGACAACGCAGTCTGTGGGTGCGCCATTCTGTACGTCGTCTTTCTGCTGTAAGCGTGTGCTGTTCACAACGTGCAAGTGTGCTGTAGACAACATGATTTATTCCTTAGAACAGAGGATTTTTCTGGTGTTGGAATTCCACCGCCTAGAATACAGTGTTGTTGCAACAAGACGAAGTTTTCAACGGAGGTTTAATGTAACCAAAGGACCGAAAAGCGATACAATAAAGGATCTGTTTGAAAAATTTCAACGGACTGGGAACGTGACGGATGAACGTGCTGGAAAGGTAGGGCGACCGCGTACGGCAACCACAGAGGGCAACGCGCAGCTAGTGCAGCAGGTGATCCAACAGCGGCCTCGGGTTTCCGTTCGCCGTGTTGCAGCTGCGGTCCAAATGACGCCAACGTCCACGTATTGTCTCATGCGCCAGAGTTTACACCTCTATCCATACAAAATTCAAACGCGGCAACCCCTCAGCGCCGCTACCATTCCTGCACGAGAGACATTCGCTAACGATATACTGCACAGGATTGATGACGGCGATATGCATGTGGGCAGCATTTGGTTTACTGACGAAGCTTATTTTTACCTGGACGGCTTCGTCAGTAAACAGAACTGGCGCATATGGGGAACCGAAAAGCCCCATGTTGCAGTCCCATCGTCTCTGCATCCTCAAAAAGTACTGGTCTGGGCCGCCATTTCTTCCAAAGGAATCATTGGCCCATTTTTCAGATCCGAAACGATTACTGCATCACGCTATCTGGACATTCTTTGTGAATTTGTGGCGGTACAAACTGCCTTAGACGACACTGCAAACACCTCGTGGTTTATGCAAAATGGTGCCCGGCCACATCGTACGGCCGACGTCTTTAATTTCCTGAATGAATATTTCGATGATCGTGTGATTGCTTTGGGCTATCCGAAACATACAGGAGGCGGCGTGGATTGGCCTCCCTATTCGCCAGACATGAACCCCTGTGACTTCTTTCTGTGGGGACACTTGAAAGAGCAGGTGTACCGCCAGAATCCAGAAACAATTGAACAGCTGAAGTAGTACATCTCATCTGCATGTGAAGCCATTCCGCCAGACACGTTGTCAAAGGTTTCGGGTAATTTCATTCAGATACTACGCCATATTATTGCTACGCATGGTGGATATGTGGAAAATATCGTACTATAGAGTTTCCCAGACCGCAGCGCCATCTGTTGTTGAAAATTGTAACTACTGTAATTTCGAAAGTTTGTCTGCCTGAAAATGTACTGTTGTCCCAAGCATATTGCAACAAACGGTGTATTTCTATCGCTGTTCGTTTAGTTTTTATTGCCGTTTCAAATATACCGGTCATTTTTGAAACACCCTCTACCTTTGTGAACTTATCATTTCTGAGAACGCATGCTGTTACAACGCGATTACCTATAAATACCACATTAATGCAATAAATGGTCAAAATGATGTCCGTCAACCTCAATGCAGTTGGCAAAACGTGTAACGACATTCCTCTCAACAGCGAGTAGTTCGCCTTCCGTAACGTTCGCACATGCATTGAAAGTGCGCTGACGCATGTTGTCAGGCGTTGTCAATGGATCACGATAGCAAATGTCCTTCAACTTTCCCCACAGAAAGAAATCCAGGGACGTTAGATCCGGTGAACGTTCGAGCCATTGTGCTTTGACGACCAATCCACCTGTCATGAAATATGCTATTCAATACCGCTGCAAACGCACGCGAGCTGTGTGCCGGACATCGATCATGTTGGAAGTACATCGCCATTCTGTCATGAAGTCAAACATCTTGTAGTACATCGGTACAACATTACGTAGGAAATCAGCATACATTGCACCATTTAGATTGCCATCGATAAAATGGGGGCCAATTATCCTTCCTCCCATAATGCCGCATCATACATTAACCCGCCAAGGTCGCTGATGTTCCACTTGTCCCAGCCATCGTGGATTTTCCGTTGCCCGATAGTGTATATTATGCCGGTTTACGTTACCGCTGTTGGTGAATGACGCTTCGTCGCTAAATAGAACGCGTGCAAAAAATCTGTCATCGTCCCGTAATTTCTCTTGTGCCCAATGGCAGAATGTACACGACGTTCAAAGTCGTCGCCATGCAATTCCTGGCGCATAGAAATATGGTATGGGTGCAATCGATATTGATGTAGCATTCTCAATACCGACGTTTTTGAGATTCCCGATTCTCGCGCAGTTTGTCTGCTACTGATGTGCGGATTAGCCTCGACAGCAGCTAAAACACCTACTTGGGCACAATCATTTGTTGCAGGTCGTGGTTGACGTTTCACATGTGGCTGAACACTTCCTGTTTCCTTAAATAACGTAACTATCCGATGAACGGTCCGGACACTTCGAACATGTCGTCCAGGATCCGGAGCAGCATACATAGCACACGCCCGTTGGGCATTTTGATCACAATAGCCATACATCAACACGATATCGACCTTTTCCGTAATTGGTAAACGGTTCATTTTAACACGGGTAATGTATCACGAAGCAAATACCGTCAGCACTGGCGGAATGTTACGTGATACCACGTACTTATACGTTTGTGACTATTACAGCGCCATCTATCACAAAACGAAAAAAGTGGTCCAACTAAAACATTCATATTTCTTTACGTACTACACGAATACGTAATAAAATGGGAGTTCCTATTTTTAAAAAAACGCAGTTGATATCCGTTTGACCTACTTGTATTTTCGTCGCCTAAAGTAAGTTCCTTCTGCCCCGCGGCCCTTTATAGCTTGATTTGAATCTTGACGTCTTTGTGCGTAGTTTAGTTCATGATAGGAGAACCCCGTGATGGAATGTCATTGGCAACAGCTTCCCACGACTGAAACAATGTCCAACTGAGAACACTATGCGCTGCGAAGATCAGTTTTCATACGACGTTTTCTCTCAGTACATATTACGTTGCAAGTAAGAGCTACTGTACGCACCTGAGCGGGATAGCGCAGTGGTTAGGATACTGGACTCACATTCGGGATGACGACGGTTCAAACCTGCTTCGAGCCATTCTGATTTACGTTTTTAGTGATTTTCCTTAATCGGTTATGGAAAATGCCGGGTGGTTCCTTTGAAAGGGCACGACTGCTATCCTTCTCCGTTATTCTTTAATCCGAGCTTGTACTCCGTCCATAATGACTGTGTTGTCGAAGGGACGTTAAACACTAATCTCCCCTTCCTCCAACTTCATGCACCTTCTGGTCCCAATCATTAGCCTTACAAAGACTTTTACTCTTTCTTCTCCTACTCTTCTGAGGGAGTGGCGCCATTAGAGATTGTGACGAATCTGCGTCCTTTATAAGAAAATGTTTTTGTTCTAGTTGATAGTCCACAACATTTGCAGCACAATTAACATTATCAGTAGCTTCCTGTGCATGCTTCACAGTATTTACATCAAAATAACTGCTTGCGGCTACACTCTGTGTGACACAGAAATCATTGCGACATGTACATATCTATATAAATGGCCCAGGCTCCAGGGCCTCTACACCACACTCATTATCTTCTGATGGTGGAGATACTACCGCACCCCAATCAGTACAACCCATGTTGTTATTCACATATTCATTAGCTTCAGTATGGTACACATGTACTTCGTCTGGCAGATGGAAGTTACACGCCGCGTGATTGCAGGCGCGAAAGCGCCAAGTAGGCAGTATAAAGATTCCGTTCAGCAGAGGCCTGCAGCTGTTGGCAGCAAAGTCTGACAGCTGCAGCTGCCTGATTCATCTTGGACTGCAAGTCGGTTTCTTCTAGTGACTACCATGTGGCGTCAAACTACATAACTGAGTATATTGTGCACAACTGAACACTGCTTAGACTGACACATTAAATTAGGTTGAATGTACAGGTTGTAATGGATATAAGTACAGAGATTTTTGTTGATGACTGAAAACAGTGTGCTGAAAATCAGTACTTATTTCATTTGCTGACTAATAATTAAAGCTACCAGGAGTAGTACGTTTTTAAGTTGGTTAATACTCCAAGTACATGTAGCAAGGGCAAGTCATTAATGCTTATTTTCCCCAGGACAGCAGGTCAAATGTTGAACTGTGGACACATCGACACAAAACAGGTAGCCTATACTGAAAGGCGTAATTCACTTCGTAGTGCAACTGCAACCGAACAGAAAAATTCAGGTAGTTAACTGAGTGATGTGTTTGTGGGAAGACTGTTCGGAGCAGAGAAAAAACAACCAAGACACTGACGTGTGTTCACATTAAGCTTCCACATATAAAAATATATGTATTTATAACCTTTACAGCCTGTGTATGAGCCAAGCTGCCTAGCGTTTCTCAAACGGTAGCATTTCTGGCCTGTAAGTCATAGCAGTTGGGGCGGCAGATAATCGTTGGCAAAATATGACTTCATTTGCCGTGGTTTTCCTGTCTGGTCAGCTCCGCCAGAAATCCTGTCGGGACTATGAGGTTTCACAACATCGACTTACAGAGACGCTGTATGGTGTCTTCTGTATCGTCAGTTATTGAATACATGTTCGTGTATACTGAATAATGCGTGATAGCACCTAGTTATCGAGATGACGTGCATTTTCCTTTGCATGACGTTGTTCTGCTGAAGTGACGTGGGAGCTGATCGTTGCACTGTTGAACAATAATTGTCTACTTGATCGAAGGACTTTATATTATCTATGAAGGGTATATGTGTTTCGTTCTTGTATCGCTTATGTTTCTCTGTAAGTCGTTGCAGTATAAATGTATTGCTGCAAAATTTCTCAATTTTTTGAATGAATTTACTCCCTCTAATAGAACGCAGTCCATTACGGGCTTCAGTCTTTCAGTTATTATTCTAGCATATTTCTTATACACATAGTTCAATGAAGATATCCCTCTACAATTTTCCAAATTTAGTCTGTCACCCTTCATCAGTATAGATTGGTTTTGTATGCAGTAACTCTCATTCTTTTGCTTTTTCCTGCCTTTTTCTACAATGATTGAGAATTCTAAGGACCGTTTTTAAAAACTGTTAACACTGTCACTTCCTACTGCTTTCTTTGCGTATCTGGGAGCTTACTCTATTTCTTTATTAAATGTGATGCGGGATTGATTTTAGCTAATTTGAACATTTTATTTTTATTTTGTAGAATAATGTCAATCGGGGCAGAGCTACAGCCATTACTGAAAGCGACAAGTGTGGTGGTCTGTAACTCGGTTTCAAAGACAGGTTCACATAATGTGACTGACATGAGGCAGTGGACCATAGAATGAAAAGCTGCATGTTTGTGACTTTGTGTACGCTTGCAAGGATTACTGTATCTACAGATCAAAATTATTATTGAATAATCCGGAAGCTGGTTAGTGATCAAATAAATAAAATTCTGTAGAACATTAGAAAGGTGTTTCCTGTTCGTTATTCGTGTCACATTCCGCCAAGCAGCGACTGAAAATTTAGCTAACGCTAAAATCTGATTTTAGCTCGTTTGATTTCTCTGGTCTCTGACCTGCCAGTTTCGTAAGGAGAACAACAGAGTTTCTGCCCTTAATTTAGCCGTTTCTCTAAAATGTTAAGAAATTCGAAGCAGTCGCCAGTAACAGCGGCAACGACTACCTGGCTGCCTGGAAGCACAAAGCGGGGGTCGATGCCGTTCGCCGAAGCGCGAAATATTGCGCGGCGCGTGCGACTTGCGGCAGCTAAGAGGATTTCGTGGGGGCGGCAGGGTCTAAAAGGATTTTGTTTATACGACGGCGGTGCGTGGCGTCGCGACGCGGCCCGCGACATCCGTCTTCCTGTCAGGGGCGGCTCTCTGCTCGCTGGAAGGAGGGCGGGGTGGGGGTGGGGGTGGAGGGTGGAGGGCGGCCAAAACGACAGACACCTCTGCGCGGATCTGACTGTTACACGGTCATACAGGCACGGCGCCAGCTCTAACGTCACTCCATCTTTTGAATTTGTTTGCGCCTCATCAGGTTAGTATTACTCCACGAAGTCGACAGTAAATTGATGACGTTGTAACCATACTGTCGTTGCTATGTGGCATTTTCTTCGGGCATTTGAAGCTACGCGTCCACACTGTTGCGTGCGTCTAGGTATCGCCCCTCCGTTTTCACTTTGTTGGCCGATTACGTCGTGTGCAGAATGTATCAGACGAGGCACCGCCAGGATTTTGAATAAACATCGTCCATACAATTGAGGACGCAGCAAGAGCTGCACAATGATCTTAACAAGCCATACATCCAAGCTGCCGCCATGAATACATGGAGATGAATAGAAAAGAAAATTGGGGATATGTTGGATGAAGATCAGTTTGGCTCTGAAAAAGGTAAAGGCACCAGAGATGCAGTCCTCAGGTTGTGGGTGATAATGGAAGCAAGACTGAAGAAGAATCAGGACTCGTTCATAGGATTTGTCGGCCTGGAAAAAGTGTTCGACAATGTGGAATGACGCAAAATGTTCAAAATTATGAGAAAAATACTTGGAAGGTATAGGGAAAAACAGGTAACATACAATATGTACAAGAACCAAGAAAAAGGTGCTAACATTGAAAAGGGTCTAAGGCATAGATGTAGACTTTCGCCTCTACTGTTCCATCTATACATTGGAGAAGCAATGAAGAAAATAAAAGAAAGGGCCTAAAGTGGAATTAAAATCCAAGGCGACAGAGTATCAGTGATAAGATTCGCCGATGACATTGCTATCCTCAGTGAAACTGAAAAAAATTCGTTGAATAGAATTAACATACTAATGAGTATAGAATACGGAGTATAGAATAGGGAGTAAATCGAAGAAAGACGACAGTAATGAAAAGTAGTAGAAATGAGAACAGCGAAAAACTATAAACATCAGAATTGGGGACCACGGTGTCGAGGTAGTTACGGAATTCTGCTATCAAGGCAGAAAAGTAATCCATGTCCGCCCCCCGTTAGCTGAGTGGCCAGCGCGACGGACTGTCGTACCAACGGGCCCGGGTTCGATTCCCGGCTGGGTCGGAGATTTTCTCTGCTCAGGGATTGGGTGTTGTGTTGTCCTTATCATCATCATCTCGTCCCCATCGACACGCAAGTCGCCGAAGTGGCGTCAAACCAAAAGACTTGCACCAGGCGACCGGTCTACCCGACGGGAAGCCCTAGCCATGCGGCATTTACATTTACAAAATAATCCATGATAGACGGAGCAAGGAGGACATAAAAAGCAGACCGGCACTGGAAAAAAGTTTATTCATGGCCAAAAGAAATCTACTGGCATCAAACATTGGTCTTAGTATAACGAAGAAATTTCTGAGAACATAAGTTTGGAGCTCAGCATTGTTGTATAGTAGCTAATCTTCGACTGTGGGAAAACAAGTACAGAAGAGAATCGAAGCATTTGATGTGTGGTGCTACAGAAGAAGGCTGGAAATTAGGTGGACCGATAAGGTAAGGAATGAGGACGCTTTCCACAGAATCTGAGGAAAGAAGAGACAGGATGATAGCTGATCTGTTACGGCACCAGGGAATAATTTCTATAATACTAGAGGGAGATGTAGAGGGTAAAAAGTGTAGGGGAAGACAGTGATTGGAACACATTCAATGATAATTGTAGACGTTGGTTGCAACAGCTACTCTAAGATGAGAAGGTTGGTGCAGGAAAGGATATCTTGGCGGGCCGCATCAAATCAGTCAGAAGACTGATGACAAAAAACTCAGTGATTCTGCGTGACATGGGTTCGGCAAGTCTTTGGTAGGATTCTGGAGGTATGTGGCACCAGATGTCTACGACAAGTTAGACGGTTCCATATATTAACAGCCGGTGGTTTGTGGGCCCGGAGTTGGTACCAGAGAGCATCCAAGATGTGTTCCATGTAGTTCAAATCAGATGAATCTGATGGCCAAGACTCAACATGAGTTGACTATAACACTCTGCAGACAACTGTAGCACGATTCTGGCCTTATGACAAGGATAGTTACCCCGGTGGAAGATGCTATCGCTATCAGGGAAGGCGTCAAGCATGATGGGTTGCAGATGGGGGTCCGCTATGACGTCCGCATATTTCATAGCAGCCATGGTGCCTTTGATAATCAGTGATAGCTTCCCAACAGAAACCGATGAACCTCCCCCGTAGCGCAATACGCCCCCACTGACCTGTGTCCGTGGCACGGTGCAAGTTTCGAGCATTCCTTCACCTGATGACGGCATAGCTGGACACGACCATCGTATGGTGTAACAAGAAACATTATTCATCCGACTAGGTGACGCGCTTGATTGATCCACGGTCCACTGCCAACGACCTCGTGCCCTCTGAAATCGTAATCGACGACGTCGGTGGTGTTATTGTTAGATTTATTTGTTTTCGTCACGATGATTTAGTCTTTAATTGCTTATCCTTCTGTTGCTCATATGAGAATGGTTATTGGTGGTTCAATGACTATCACTTGATGCCAACATGGAAACACGTAGGAGCTGTGTGCTGCAGTGCGTCACGTTCAATTAATGTGTGCTGCATAGTGTGCTCTGGAACACCTGTGCCTACAGTAGCATTATGCTTTGCCATCACACCTGTCACTGATTGCCGCCTATCCTGCTTGACGTAGTGGCCAAACACCCGACCAGGTTCTCTTTTGTGGGTTGGATGTCCAACACCTGGTCACCAGTTCAAGACTTTACTATCCTTCAATCACTTTCCACAGATGGTCATGTCACTAGCACTCTAACAGCCGAACAGCTTTGCCATTTTCAAGGTGCTCGTTGCCAGGCACTGGGTATAACAATCTGCCTTTTGTCAAACTCGCTTATGTCAGCGAATTTCAACATTTGTGTCCCTCAGAATATTGTTGCAATGATTCCCCATTCTTTTTTCCTTTGTTATGTCAATATCGACGAAGATGCGGCTTGGCAGAGGGTGATAACCGCTCTTCAGAAAAAAGATTTTACTTATTTAATATGTATTTTAAAATATATAAAAACACATGAAACTAAAAGATTTTTTAAAATACGATTCGATGAACAATTATTTTGATTTCGAAAACTTTGTACATGATTATAGCGCAGTTAAAATGCAATGAATGGTTGTAATAATGCTGCTAGGATATAATGGTGAAGTTTGCGGGGGCACGAAAAGGATCATATTGGTGACGGATGTGGAATGATGACTACAATTATGGGGCCTTATGGATTCGTAGGTTGCGACTGAAAGTCATTGAGGGGGAGGAAGGGAGAGGTATGAAAGAGTAAAGAGGGTGTGATATGGGGAAAGAATGGCGTATCTGGGGGCTAACTTCATGGCTTGTTAATGGAAGTTGGTTGAATTTCCGGCATTACAGGATAGATAAGGCATGAACGTGCATGGAACCTGAGATATTCATGTAGTGGCACAGCAGCAGGTTACCTAGATTCGTGATTAGTGGATAGGATGCTGGGTGCTGCGACTAGGTTTTGCAGTTGATAAATTGGATCCAAATGTGCTCCAAGAAGAGAAAAAGATGAAAGTCTATGATGTGATACAGAAATGTGTACTGGGGGGGGGGGGGGGGGGCGTACGTGGATGTGGAAGCGAGGTGGAGTGGTTTCAGGATTTCGAGGAATTAAGTAGATCTTAAGCGAAGCAGAGATCCATGTAATATCGACATATGTCAGGATGGCACGGATGAGGGATTTATAGGAGAGTAGGAGAGCATAATGGTAGAAAGAAACAGACTACAGGTGCAGTTTTTTAGTAGTTTTAGTCGTTTTCGGACATTTTGTTCCTTGCTAAGGCGATGTGCATTTGTTAGTTTACTGTCGAGGGTTAGTCCTAAATACTTTACTGTGTTAGAGAGATGGGTTGGTTGCGAATAGAAAAGAGGGAGGCTGAACGACGGAGACGCCTTGTACTACGGCCAAAGATTGTGACTTGGCTTTTACGAGTATTTACCTGAAGTTTCCACATGTTATACCACTCGACCAGGAGATTCAAAAGGCAGTGGGGGCAAGTAAAGGAGATTAGAGGGTGTGGTGGGCAGCTAGGTAGGCGGTATAATCACCATGCGGCAGGGTATAAGTGAGGGATGGTGCTTTGCGAATGTCTGCAGTGTACTGGATGTAAAGGAAGCTGGATAGAACTGTTTTAAAAACACAAACTGAGCTCTATAGTAATCTGAACATTCAAATAATTTACCAAACGAAATTAGTTAACGTTTAAAATATCCAAGGTGATTT
Organism: Schistocerca serialis cubense; assembly: GCF_023864345.2. Lineage (NCBI taxonomy): Eukaryota > Metazoa > Arthropoda > Insecta > Orthoptera > Acrididae > Schistocerca > Schistocerca serialis. The sequence continues at coordinate 536,101,542 of NC_064639.1, read as the reverse complement.
GTACGTGTTGTTTTAGTTTTCTCTTTTCTGTGTGTAATTTTCAAAATTTTAATATCAGTCTTATCTACATATCGCGAATAGGTCAAGATTGCATGTCAATATTCAAGGATTTTTTTATGGTTTCCCTCTGGAATACAGCTTCCTGTTGGGTAGGCTTGAATTTGTTGTAATCTTCCATGGTTGTGTGGTAGAGTGAGATATACGCTTCTCCAGACGTGAAAGTCAGCAACCTTGTAACAAATGGTATATAACTTTATCTAAACCCTTACTAACTTGCTAAGCTGAAGAGAATGTATAGAAACTTTATAAAAATGGTTAACATACCAAATTTTGGTATCATTGCAAATGAATACGGTTAATAGTTACTCATCCTCAGTAAAATAATAATACTGGAGTAACCCTTTTTAATTGACAGCAACCAAATTTGATTGGCTTTTAAAATTCGTTGCTCCCATGAGGGGCTTTTGTAATATCAACCTTTTCCTGTTACTTTTCCTCTTTTAGCGCAAATGTTTATGCGTAACTGCGCAAGTAATCTGTGTGGATCAAAGACTCAATACTACTGCGATAGAGAAAGATCTCTGACTGCCGGCCGCTGTGGCCGAGCGGTTCTAGGCGCTTCAGTCCGGAACCTGCTACCGTCGCAGGTTCGAATCCTGCCTCGGGCATGTATGTGTGTGATGTCCTTAGGTTAGTTAGGTTTAAGTAGTTCTAAATTATAGGGGACTGATGACCTCAGATGTTAAGTCTCACAGCGTTCAGAGCCATTTGATCTCTGACTCGTGATATAAAAACTCTGTGAATAGAATGTGGAACATTATGTGTACTATGGGCTTACTTCCGATTTAGCAATTGCGGAGAGTAGGATCGTAGCTGAACTGTAATTAGCGGCATTGTTGTAAGCTGTCATTGTAAATGCGGAATGTAATTTGATCAACTACGATAGCATTTTATCTCTTACAAGAGGATGATGTATCCTGAAATGTAGCTATGAAGATCATTTATGGTAAAATATAATATCATGAATGGAAAATGTACATTTAATTCCTTGGATATTTTAACTTCTCCCTTGTATGTGGCTCGGAACATTATTTGGTGTGTCGTAACTGCTAGGGGACTTTGTATCCTGGAAAATCAGTCAAGTCTGCACCGGGGTCGTTTATGCTCATTTTGAGAGATTAATTTCTGAACTTTATCAAAATTAATGCACAACATGGACACTGATTCCCACGCTGCAGAGTGAGTACGTCACAGCGCCCAAGACGGTTTCCCCACGCCGTAGATCGTGCCTCTGTCTATTTTAGGAATTCTCGAGAATCGCCGGAATTCTGCAGAACCACAGAAATTTTACTCCAGATGCTGACTTCGACATCGAGAGGTAGACAGAGTATGATTATGAGCTGTAACTGGTGAGAGAAGTTAAAGTGGCTAAGGAAGGGGCGACGGGTGGGCACGTTACGAGGTGCTGATGAATTTGTTGGGTTAGGGTGGTTTCAAGAATTTTGCTGAAAACTAGCGTGAGGGTGATAGGTCGAGAGGATGAGGTGTGTGACGGTAGTTTCTAAGGTTTCAGGAAGAACAGAACTCTGGATGCTTTCCACTGCTCTTTGTAATGAATTTTGTAGAGAACGGTATTATAAAGGATGGCAACAGTTTCATGGTAGCTTCTGGGATATTCCTTGAGGTGGTGGTAAGTAATTGCATCGTGACCGCGAACATTGTTTCGCTTTTTATCAGGTATACGTGTTACGTGTTATGCTGTTATTTGCGTGTTTAGTCCTGTGAATGGAGTGCTGCGTATGAACTAGAAGTCTGGTGCTAGAGATGGGATGTCTATGTCTGCACATTAATAGACATAAAGATCAATCGAGTTACGAAATTTGAGGTCATGAGGGACGATGAAAGTTTCTTCCACGTAGGATGCGAAGTCATAGGCTTTGGTGAGGTTTTCAGAGAGTGGTCTGGTGTTGTGTAAGGTAGGATATATGGGAGTGTGATGTTTTCCTCTGGAATGCCTTTTACTAGGTTCTAGAGTTACAAGTGTTTCATTTAATTTAGTGCATGTCATGTGCCAATTACGTCATCGTTTAGCTTAAAAGTAACTGAGAACATGCTGAGAAGATGTTGCTGGATCTGTTTGTGTCTCGGTAATAAGAACTAAGAGATTCTTCGTAGACACGACGGGATTCCTAGAGCTGGGAAAGAGCACGAGGAGGCAGAGTGGGACTTCCACAGTAGATGGTTGGGGCTGAGATGTGACTGGAAACTGCATTTGAGATGGTGTGTTTTATGAGATCACTCCCTCGAAATTTGATGTCGTGGCTTTCGTTTCACCCACTATTTTGATTATTATTCTTATGACACTTTTCTTTGGTCTGGAAACTGTTCATATTTTATCTATTTGTTCAGCAGAAAAGAATTGCATAGTTAAGAGTAGAGGCAATACGTGCTGATGGTATTCTGTTTGCAAGTATCTTTGTGTGTTCACATCACTTCAACCGAGAATGAATATTCATTCCTGTAAATTTTGTGTTTGTTACACAGTCTATATAGGTGTCATCTACAGTTCGTTCAACAGTGTCATTTTCCCTCTTCAACTTAAAATTCATAGTATTTGTTTTCTTTATGTTCAGTGTCACTTTATTACATTTTAACCAATCGTAAACTTCCTTCAGATTTTCATTTGCTTTCTCTGCGAAGAGTTTTCTAGTTCTCTCTGTGACTCTAATATTGCTGTCATCAGCTCAGAGAATTTTTTCCAAATGACTAAAACTATACGGAAAGTCATTCATGTGTATCAGGAACCGTGTTGGTACTAATATACTACGTTGAGGAGGCCATGTATTAGTGTGTTGTGGTTCAGATAAGGGGTTTACCATAAGTTAAGATTTATTGAGATATGTGGTACATCTGTTTTTTGTATTATACCTGCTAGGTATGATCGGAAACAGTCATTAGCTGCGCCCCTTATTTTAGTGATTTTAGTTTTTTTAGTAGAATATTAGTGTCAAAAGCCATAGAAAGATCTAAAAATACGCCTGTGACATGCTCAACTTAGCCGAGGGCATCAAATACCACTTTTGTGAATTCCGTTATGGCTAACTTTGCACAAATACCCATTCTGAAAACAAACTGTGAATCACTTGTAATATTACATTTATTCAAGCAATTCATTAATCTGTCTTTCATAAGTGATAGTATTATTTTTGAGAAAGGTGACAGCAGGGCGTATTCTAGAAGTTTTCTACATCTTTTGTGTTGTCTTTCTGTAGCAGAAACACAACTCTTGACTGTTTTAAATACTCTGAAAAGTTCTCTGTATGCTCTGTATGCATTGTTTCAGCACACACACTGGTACTTCATCTGGCACTACTGACTTTTCAGTTTTTAGGATTTGTACCGCTTTACTGACTTAATGCCCTATGATTGGTAGTAATATACACTCCTGGAAATGGAAAAAAGAACACATTGACACCGGTGTGTCAGACCCACCATACTTGCTCCGGACACTGCGAGAGGGCTGTACAAGCAATGATCACACGCACGGCACAGCGGACACACCAGGAACCGCGGTGTTGGCCGTCGAATGGCGCTAACTGCGCAGCATTTGTGCACCGCCGCCGTCAGTGTCAGCCAGTTTGCCGTGGCATACGGAGCTCCATCGCAGTCTTTAACACTGGTAGCATGCCGCGACAGCGTGGACGTGAACCGTATGTGCAGTTGACGGACTTTGAGCGAGGGCGTATAGTGGGCATGCGGGAGGCCGGGTGGACGTACCGCCGAATTGCTCAACACGTGGGGCGTGAGGTCTCCACAGTACATCGATGTTGTCGCCAGTGGTCGGCGGAAGGTGCACGTGCCCGTCGACCTGGGACCGGACCGCAGCGACGCACGGATGCACGCCAAGACCGTAGGATCCTACGCAGTGCCGTAGGGGACCGCACCGCCACTTCCCAGCAAATTAGGGACACTGTTGCTCCTGGGGTATCGGCGAGGACCATTCGCAACCGTCTCCATGAAGCTGGGCTACGGTCCCGCACACCGTTAGGCCGTCTTCCGCTCACGCCCCAACATCGTGCAGCCCGCCTCCAGTGGTGTCGCGACAGGCGTGAATGGAGGGACGAATGGAGACGTGTCGTCTTCAGCGATGAGAGTCGCTTCTGCCTTGGTGCCAATGATGGTCGTATGCGTGTTTGGCGCCGTGCAGGTGAGCGCCACAATCAGGACTGCATACGACCGAGGCACACAGGGCCAACACCCGGCATCATGGTGTGGGGAGCGATCTCCTACACTGGCCGTACACCACTGGTGATCGTCGAGGGGACACCTAATAGTGCACGGTACATCCAAACCGTCATCGAACCCATCGTTCTACCATTCCTAGACCGGCAAGGGAACTTGCTGTTCCAACAGGACAATGCACGTCCGCATGTATCCCGTGCCACCCAACGTGCTCTAGAAGGTGTACGTCAACTACCCTGGCCAGCAAGATCTCCGGATCTGTCCCCCATTGAGCATGTTTGGGACTGGAATGTGCGTCGTCTCACGCGGTCTGCACGTCCAGCACAAACGCTGGTCCAACTGAGGCGCCAGGTGGAAATGGCATGGCAAGCCGTTCCACAGGACTACATCCAGCATCTCTACGATCGTCTCCATGGGAGAATAGCAGCCTGCATTGCTGCGAAAGGTGGATATACACTGTACTAGTGCCAACATTGTGCATGCTCTGTTGCCTGTGTCTATGTGCCTGTGGTTCTGCCAGTGTGATCATGTGATGTATCTGACCCCAGGAATGTGTCAATAAAGTTTCCCCTTCCTGGGGCAATGAATTCACGGTGTTCTTATTTCAATTTCCAGGAGTGTAATTGTACCTCCTGCATAATTATTTACAGGTGTTACATATGTTTTTGGAAATTTTTGTTGTAATTTTTCTGAATACTTGTAAAATGCTTGATTTATTCTGTGCATTGTATATTATTTTCTCACTAAATGGCTTTTATGCGACAATGGGAGTCGTCATATCTTTTTGTACCTGTAATAGAAATTTAAGGTCTCTTGATCAATATGAGTCTTTTTTGTGGAACTAAGCTACGTTTGGGTCTAGGGGGAGCTCTTAATACCGACAGTTATCCATTTTTTGTGAGGCATTTATAATGGTCTGGGTACATTTCGAAATATCTTTTCAAAGTTAAGTTTAAATAATGTCGGTAAATCAGAGAATTTCACATTTACGTCGGTTTCTCTACACACTTCACCTCAAATTTAGTTTGGTTGAAAAATCTTTTTTTTTTTATTTCTGATAAATATATCTTGTAGGCCTGCAATTAAGAGAATTTTCCCATGGCAGATATTACTGTTACTATTTGGCCAAAGTTGACTGATATGCCAAGATGTATTTTACTGCTAATCACGCTTTCTCTGTCCTTATTTGTTGCCACATGGTCGATTACTAATTAGTGATTGTTGTAACAATTATTGCACTGCTGATAAACAGGGACATTCCAAAACTCTGAAGTACATTTGTGAGAGTGTTATTGCTTTTATTTATGATATTCGTGTTTATATATCCACACAAAATTATGTTGACTTTTATATTAACACATTTTGTGTTAACAGTTATGGCAATTACTTTTGAAATAGTGAACATTTTGCTTACTTTTCTCATCTGTCTCGTTTCCATTTGATTGTCTCTTACCTTCCAAAGCTCAGTTAAGCTCTAACCGAGATAATGGATCACCTACGTATTCCATGTCGACTACCATTTCTTCTTCTGTCACGCCCTTCTCTCGCAGAGGCTTTCAGTTTTCTCTTTCCAGTTTTCCGCACTCTCGTCTGTGTCTGACAGTGGAATTCCCATTCCACCTTTAATGTTGCTGTCTTACTTTTAATTTCACTGAAAGTTGTTATGAGTTCACGAAGTGCAACATAAATCCTACAGACGAGCATTTCTTTTACTATTTATTCACGTTTTTTATGCAGCCATTTTGCCTTGACTCTCCTATACTTCAAGTTTATTTCTTCCTTCATACGCTTACGTTGCTGTATTCTTGTCTTTCCATGAAAATTCGTGAATTTCATTCTTTCGTCGATTAGTTGAAGTATTTTTTGTATATTCCAAGGTTTTGTTCACCTTACCTTTCTTGTACTTTTGTGATGGCCCGTTTCACCGATGTCCATTACTCTTCAACAGAACTGCCTACTTCGGTATTTATTATCGCAACATCTACAACCTTAGAACACTACAAACGCATCGAATCAGTCATCAGAGCTTCCGTATCCAATTCTTTGCACGTTGGGTCTTCTGGACGGTTCTTTTAAACTTCACTTTACTCTTCATATTATTCAGTTATGGTCTGAGCATATACCTGCTCCTGTGTAAGCCTTACAATATAACATCTAAATTCAGAATATCTGTCTGACCTTTTCCAAGAATACCTCATCCTCTAGTGTATTCGCTAACATTCAGTGATATTTATTGCAGAACTCAAATAGTGTTTCTCCTCTTCTATCATGCCCACATTTTCCTGTAACTCTTTCTTTTGTTCCATCCACTGCTATCGTATTCCAGTCCCCCATGGTTATTGGATTATCATGTCCCTTTACATACTGCATTACCCGTACAGTATTCTGATAGACTCTCTCTACTTCTTCTTCTGTTTATAACGTCGATGTGTATTACTAAAGTGTTGTTGACGTTGGTTTGCTGTCGATTTTGATGAGAACAAATCTGTCACTGAACTGCTGACAATAACTCTCTGCTCTGTCTTCTTATTCATAACGAATCTACTCCCTTTACTCCGTTCCGTACACAACCTCATTATATCTACACTGAACCTTTGCATTTCACTTTCCAGATTTTCTAGCTTCCCTACCACGTTAAAACTTCTGATATTCTAGTATCCTTCTCTTAGAATGTTATCCTTCCGATGGTTATTCAGTCTCTTTCTGAGGGTTACCTCCACCTTGGCAGTATGCTCCCGAAAATCAGAATGGCTGAGTAATCTGGAATCGTTTGCAAATTGAGAGATAATCATGAGACTCCGTTTTCAATAGCAGACCACGTGTACTATGAATACACATTATGTGTCATTAATGCAACAGTTTTAATTGTCTTCTGCATCCTCATGCCGTTGATAATTGCTGATTCTTCCCAATTTTAGGGGCACTTTTCCACCTCAAGGGCAAGATGGAACCTTGAACCTTAGTCCGCTCCTACGTTCTCTTTAAAAAGACAGATGACAGAACGAGGGTGTTCTCTTATGCTAGAAATCTTCAGCCGCCTTTGCTAGTGATTTTTATTCAGAATTTAAGTGCTAGCTGTTATCGACCCTGCGCCAAGGTTACTAGTCAAAGAGGTTACACCTAGACCAAGGGTGCAACCAGTTTCGTACAACATAAAAAGCGATTAATCTAATTTCAATGGCTTCTTTTATTACTCTGTCCCAAAATCATCTAGCCCTGCCCAGCACTGTCGTCCGTTTAAAATCAACAATATAAGCTTTCTTGGTGACTGTATTCAGGGTCAGCCGGTTTGGCCACCTGCCCCAAGTAGCTCTGTGCCTGCCTTACGTACCGCAGTCCACACTCACACCACCTGCTGTAGAGCTAGGCGTGCGCTGACCAGCAGGTTCTTTGGCAGAGCCAACTTCATCTTAGTTTCTGCCGTGATCGGAAGAGTGTTTTAATTTCATATTTGTTAAGGAAGGATTCTTTCGATCTTTGGTGTCGGCAGTCCCACACATGGCAGTAGCCCAGATTGTAGAATCAGAAGTAGTTTTGGAACAGTACATAAATGACATAGTAACTTGTGGTATTGGTAGCACTGACAGGGAAAGAAACATAAGTGAATGTGTGAGGGAAACTGGGAGCCAATGACTTTCCTTTGCTTTTTTTTTCCACGTAATTATTGCCGTACATGGTTCAGTATTAATCCTTGTGTATTTTATGCCCTCACAAAGCATAAACTGCATTTTATAGGTAATAAAAATTAGGTGATCTCGTATCTTCTGTGTTTTTACGTAACCAAAGCAATTACTTGTGATGCAAGCTCTGTTTACGTGCATAAACATTAAAATATCTACATAATTATTGTTGTTATGTTGTACTGAATAGAACTTTCTTAATCACTATCAAAGACAAGGGTGTTCTGTTATTAGAATAAGGTGCGAAAGTTGTTTATGAATAATAGAAACATGTTTTATAGAGTCTCGACGAAGTATTGAAGAGATGTTTGATATGATTTGCTTTGCATTTTTTTTAATGTTAGCATTCACTGAGCAAAATTGCGTTTTCTAGCACTACGTGATAAATCAGTATTCTGTTTATAATTTTTCTGCAGCATCCCTATGTTTCACTTTCTAAATCAACAATTTTCAAATGAAATCTGATTAAACATTGACAGTGTCCATTTTGCTATAAATACTGTTTAATTTTAAGTAACAGACTGAAGGGTAACTATGTGTGAGTGCAAAATTAATAGGCACGTAAATAAAACGGCAAAGGGTCCCTCTAAGACCCTCCAGTTCGGAAACGGCCTGGGTGCCACCCATGCGACTTTGTTGATCACATTACACATGTGTCAGAAACTTCGTCACCAAATCAGCCTGGCGGCTCCTCCAGCGCCTGAGAGTAGATACGCCTCACTCAATGAATGTCGAAGTGGTTGCCTAACCCACAGTCGCTAGAGCAGTCACCAGGCCAATTTCGTGTGGAAACTTCTGTAGGTACGTTGCTAACGTGCTCAAGAAAGGTCGGGGAGACGTCAAAAGAATGATTGGAAAGGGATAAGAGGAGCTGTAACAACCTTATAATCGTGTGACAAGACCACGGTGGCGTTGGGAAGAATTCCATTACAATTTGGTGCCATTGTGACGTAAATAACTCATTTTACGGTTCATATGAAGTTCTGAGCTGTGGCCTTTTTTTTCGCATGTGTTGATATCTTGCTGTACGACGGTTCGGGGAGCCGAGGGTGATGTCACAGGACGTCACGCTTTAGTGTCATTACATCGTTGTAGGTACCTTTGAGCCAAATTTCAAATTTAGGCGTCGCATTGGGAGGCAATTATGGGGTTTCGAAAAAGTGATGTTTTGATATTGTTATGCAGTGTAGTAAGACACTGGTCGCATACGCAAACAAAGTGAACGAAATAAGATACCGCGCGATAGGTATTGAACACACTTAACATAGAGGTAACACGTTTACGATCTTAACTTCCGAAAACCATTATAATTAGGGATTCGGAACTGTTTTGAATTTCGTAGGTAATATATCCCAGACGAAGATTCTAAGAACTAATGTATGCGTAAACGACTTATACTTGTTTATGTCCATTCAGAGTTACGTGGGTGACTTGAGTCGATAACTTTCTCGACAAGTGCAATGTGCGTTCACCAACGAACAGCCTCGAGCGGTTGGAAAGTGCGCCAAATCACATAAGTAAGTAGTGGTACAAGGTGTGCCGGTAATCGCTGAAACAATCGGTTTTCGTTTACATCGTTTTCTCTAACGTCAGTTTAACCTGACTTTTAAAACCGGTTTTTGAAATAACCGATTTTAGGTTTTTTATTCCTCTTATTTCCTGTCGTGTACGTGAAAAATTTTGACTCTGTCGGGTACAACATTCATAGAACGAAAATATTAAATTAAATAAGGAAATAAAAGAAAACTTTGTCCGTCTACCGTTCGCTTCTTTTCCCGAAAAGCAATAATCACCGGTATTCTCCTACTGACACTAATTTTGAAAACTCTGGTCAAAAATAATGCTATAATCGTGGATCATGTCACTGGGCATTACGAGTAGTCAATGCTAATGGGTGAAAACTTGTGTTGAAGAACTGTATTGCCCACATTAATTTGTCCGTTTTCAATTGCTACAAACAGTTAAAAGCATATTATGTAGACATAGGCAGCTTATAAGCTACGTTCTATTTTTATTGTGTATTATTGTGTAATCGTTGTTATGTTTACAATTCATTACTGTGACTGTCGTTTACCCCTCTCTTATTATTAATTCATAGGAACAGGAGACAAATTTTCAATGCCTTGAATCAAATGAAGCATTGTACTTCGCAAAAATATTTCCAGACCAGGGTTGGTGCCATATGGACGTCCGGCGACAACAGCGAGGAACTTCTGCACTGAAGAGCCACAGAAACTGGTACACCTGCCTAATAACGTGTGGGGCTCCCGCGAGCACGTGGAAGTCCAACTTTACTACTTTGCACGGACTCGACTAATCTCTGAAGTAGTTCTGGAGGGAACTGACACCATGAATCCTGCAGCGCTGTCCATAAATGCATAAGGGTACGAGGGGGTGGAGATCTCTTCAGAAAAGGACGTTGCAAGGCATCCCAGATATGCTCAAAAACGCTCATGTCTGGGGTGTTTGGTGGTCAGCGGAAGTATTTAAACTCAGGAGAGTGTTCCTGGAGCCACTCTGTAACAATTCTGGACGTGTGGGGTGTCACATTGTCTTTCTGGAATTGCCAAGGCCCTCGGAATGCTCAATGGACATGAATGGTTTCAGGTGATCAGACACGATGCTTACGTAAGTGTCACCTGTCAGAATCGTATCAGTGGTCCAATATCAATTCAAATGCACACGCCCAACAAGATTACAGAGCCTCCATCAGCTAGGACAGTCCCATGCAAACATACAGGGTCCTTGAATTCATGATGTTGTCTCCATACCGTATATGTCCACGCTCGATACAATTTTAAACGAGACTCGTCCGACCAGGCAACAGGATTCCACTCATTAACTGTACAATATCGGTGCTGACGGGCCTAGGCGAGGCGCAAAGTTTTGTGTCATTGAGTCATGATCCACGAGTTGGCCTTCGGCATCGAAAGCCCATATCGATGATGTTTCGTTGAATTATTCGCACGCTGGCGCTTGTTGATGGCCCAGCACTGAAATCTGCAGCAATTTGCGGAAGGGTTGCACTTCAGTTTCGTTGAACGATTCCCTTCAGTCGTCGTTGTTTCCCTTCTTGCAGGATCTTATTCGCCGGCAGCGACGTCGGAGATCTGATGTTTTACCGGATTCCTGATATTCACGGTATACTCGTGAAATGGTCGCACAGGAAAATCCCCATTTCATCGGTACCTTGTAGATGCTGTGTCCCGTCGCTCGTGCGCCGACCATAACACCATGTTCAAGCTCACTTAAATCTTGATAACCTGCAATTGTAGCAGCTATAACCGATCTAACAACTGCGCCAGACACTTATCTTATATAGGCGTTGCCGACCGCAGCGCCGTATTCTGCCTGTTTACATATCTCTGTATTCGAATATGATACCTGTACCAGTTTCTCTGGCGCTTGGCAAAGTGGGGCAAGTGTTGCACGCTGCACGTACCTGCGTACTTGAAGCCACGACACATGGGAACAAAGATATTATTGTCTCAAAAATGCTGTACCAATTCTTATAGCATGTGTTTGTTGCTCGTTTATGTCGGCATTGACCGTTTTTCACGTTTTCTGTACTAACGCAATGTTTCAAACGTAAATTTTACGAAAAAAATACTTCTTTTTAAGCGGGGTAGGACGTCAAACGGGCCGACTTGGAACAGGAGAGGCACCACAGGACATTTTAATTTACACTATCTATACTTTTACAAATAAATTCATAAAATTTTGTTAGCATGACCAGGACGGATTCGGAATTCACACTCATAGCAGAGGGAGTTCAAAAACATAGTAAAACAATTTTTTTTACATGTGAAATTTCATCATTTTTCACTTGGTATTACCTGTATTTGTTGCTGTAGGTACACTTTTCTTCATAAATAAGAGAGATTTTTCGACGACTTTTGCACAGCATACAAACCATACTCACATGTGTATGAAACTCTAGAATTTCCCAAATCTGTTAAAAACTGTGGTAAAAATTGAGATAATTAGCTATAAAATTCGAGTTTTCTCTAAACGCGAAGTTTAAAACTTTACAGCCCATTCATTTTTCTATAGATTAAATAAATTCTAGAGTTTCATACACCTGTAAGTATGGTTTGTAAGCTGTGCAAAATTCATCGAAGAATCTCTCTTACTTATGAAGAAAAGTGCACCTATAGCAACAAATGCAGCCAAAAATAAGTGAAAAAAATCATGAAATTTCACATTTAAAAAGTATTATTTTTTCGTGTTTTGAACTTCCACTGCTATGAGTGTGAATATCGAATCCTTCCTGGTCATGCGACAAAGTTTTATGAATTTATTTGTAAAAGTATAGACAGTGCAAATTAAAATGTCCTGTGGTGCCTCTCCTTCTCGAAGTCGGCCCGTTTGACGTACTATCCCCCTTAAAAAAGGTTTATTTAAATACGGATAACTTTAGCATCAATTCTATGGCTGATTGATATAAAGGTTCTTTTATTCGGCTATTAGCAGAAAAAAAACTATGTGTTATTACCGAGACCGAACAAATACTGAAGACAAATACCGAAGAATACCAGTTACTCAGAACTCAAATACCGGTATCGGTTTTAACCGGTCGGTTTTTCCCATGCCCGTTCGGTAGCGGTGGATACGATTGGTTCGGAAGGCAGCGGGAAGTAGGACAGTGGACTGGCGAGCTGCGTCAGCCTGCGCTGTCGCCACAGAGGTGAGCCGCAGGGCGCCTGCAGACGAGCCGCGGACTGCCTCTCGTCGCGAGAATCTAATTCGCTGTAATTACATCTCGGGCGAGGCCTCCCGCCGCCAGTAAGATGTAGCGCCGTTGTTACGACAAGCAGGGATGAGACAATCTCGAATTCAAAGCGGCTGCTCGCGCGGGGGGCTGCAGCGAGGGAAAAGGAAGGGAAAAAGGAAGGGAGGAGCGGGCGGATTGCGCGGCCGCTGTGAGGGACTCCAGCGGCGAGTAATGAGACGGCGCGGAGGAAAGCCCACCGGCTCAGGCCGTTTCCCAATTTACAGTAAAAAGATACGAAGTATACGGCCGGAATCAGAAATAAAAGGAAACCTTGGCTGCGCACTGGGAGCGCGGCGAGGACGAGGGGTCCTGGAGGCCGCCGCAGTAAACACAGTAGCAGCTAACGCCGCCGTAGGCGAGCAGCAGCTAACGGCGGGCTGTTCACGAACTAAGTTACACGTGTCATCCCGCGTTAAGACCATTACGCAACAAGAGTGGCTCATTTCCAGAAGAGAGTACTGGTTCCGGATGCCCTGCAGTCACTGTTCTGCTGCGCTGCGGATAACAGGTGCATCGCAGTATGTGAGTGAAGCGGCAAGGCAACTGGAAACGTATTCTAAAACAGAAGTATCTGGTCATCAAAAAGTCAGTATAAATTTGAAAACTTAATAAACCACGGAATAATGTAGATAGAGAGGTAAAAATGGACACACATGCTTGTAATGACGTGGGGTTTTATTAGAACAAAAAAAAAAAAAAAAAAAAAAAAACCAAAGTTCACAAAATGTCCGACAGGTGGCGCTGGACATCAAAACGTCAGTGATTGCGCATGACGATCGTGTATAAAAGGAGCTAATGAGAGAGAGAATCAGATGTGCCAGCAGTCGCAGCATGTTGACGTTACCTGAAAAGGCGCTTTTAGTGAAGCTGTATTATCAGAATGGGGAATGTGCTAGTTCAGCGTTACGATCCTATCGCCATAGGAAGGCGATTCGAACGGGTAAAGGTCCGTTGACAAATGCAGCTGTGGCGAGAATGATTTTGAAGTTCGAAGCCACGGGTTGTTTAGACGATACACCCCGTAGTGGCCGATCCAGCATAAGGCGTAATGCTGCTGAGACAGTTCAGGAAGAAATGGAGACTGTAGCGGGCTCGTCTATGCACGGGGAAGTCAGCGCTCGTGCAGTCGCACGTCGCACCGGCATTCCATACACTACTGTTTGTTTGGTACTTAGGCGTGCCCTCCGATGCTATCCGTACAAAATCCATCAGCATCATGTACTGTTACCTAGCGATTTAGTGAAGCAGAAGGCATTTGTGGTGTGGGCGTTTCAAAAGATGGCTGAAGATGACGATTGGTTGAGTAATGTGTTGTGGACCGACGAAGCTCATTTCACGCTCCGAGGATCTGTCAACGCCCCCAACTGCAGAATTTGGGCTACCGAAAGTCCTAAAACTGTCATGGAAAGTCAACTGCACGACGAGAAAGTCACGGTATGGGTTGGATTTACCACATCTACCGTTATCGGGCCTTTTTTCTTCGAGGAAATGCGTGATTCTGGTTTTGTAACTGTTACTGTGATGGGTGAGAGGTACGCCGATATGTTACAGAATCGCCGGCCGAAGTGGCCGTGCGGTTAAAGGCGCTGCAGTCTGGAACCGCAAGACCGCTACGGTCGCAGGTTCGAATCCTGCCTCGGGCATGGATGTTTGTGATGTCCTTAGGTTAGTTAGGTTTAACTAGTTGTAAGTTCTAGGGGACTAATGACCTCAGCAGTTGAGTCCCATAGTGCTCAGAGCCATTTTTTTGTTACAGAATCGCATCATCCCCAGCCTGGCTGATAAACACCTGCTGGAACGTACGATGTTTATGCAGGATGGCGCTCCACCCCATATTGCTAGACGCGTGAAAGATCTCTTGCGCGCGTCGTTTGGTGATGATCGTGTGCTCAGTCGCCACTTTCGTCATGCTTGGCCTCCCAGGTCCCCAGACCTCCGACCGTGCGATTATTGGCTTTGGGGTTACCTGAAGTCGCAAGTGTATTGTGATCGACCGACATCTCTAGGAATGCTGAAAGACAACATCCGACGCCAATGCCTCACCATAACTCCGGACATTCTTTACAGTGCTGTTCACAACATTATTCCTCGACTACAGGTATTGTTGAGGAATGATGGTGGACATATTGAGCATTTCCTGTAAAGATCGTCTTCTTTGCTTTGTCTTACTTTGTTATGCTAATTATTGCTATTCTGATCAGATGAAGCGCCATATGTCGGACATGTTTGAACTTTTGTATTCTTTTGGTTCTAATAAAACCCCATGTCATTCCAAGCATGTGTGTCAATTTGTACCTCTCTATCTACCTTGTTCCGTGATTTATTCAGTTTTCAAATTTGTACTGAGTTTTTGATCACGCGGTACATCTACGTCTACATAGATACTCCGGAAGCCACTCTACGGTATGTGATGGAAGGTTCCCTGTACCACTACCCGTCATTTTCTTTCCTGTTCCATTCGCAATAGAGCGAAGGAAATACGTCTGTGTGTATGCCTCTGTACGAGCCCTTATCTATCTGATCTTATCGTCGTGGTCCTTACACGAAATGCACATTGGCGGAAGTTAGAATCATTCTGCAGTTACCCTCAAATGAGGGTTCTCTAAATTTGCTCAGTAGTGCTCCTCGAAAAGAACGTCGCCTTCCCTCCACTGATTCCTATTTGAGCTCAAATTGGTTCAAATGGCTCTCAGCACTGTGGGTCTTAATATCTGAGGTCATCAGTTCCCTAGACTTGGAACTACTTAAACCTAACTAACCTAAGGACCACAGACACATCCATGTCCGAGGCAGGATTCGAACCTGCGATCGTAGCAGCAGCGCGGTTCTGGTCTGAAGCGCCTAGAACCGCTCTGCCACAGCGGCCGGCTCCCATTTGAGCTCTCCGCAAGACTAGCGTGTTATCCGAACTTACCGGTAAGAAATATAGCAGCCCGCCTCTGAACCGCTTGTATGTCTTCCTTTAATTATACCTGGTTTGAATCGAAAACACTCGTACAGAACTCAACAATGCGTCGCACTAGTGCCCTATATGCGGTCTCTTTCACAGATGAACCACACTTTCCTAAACTTCTCCCAAGAAACCGAAGTCGGCCATTCGTCTTCTTTACGCGTCTCCATTAACTTACTTTTTTCTACGTTTAGAGGTAGCTGCCATTCATCACATGAAACCCACCGGGAGTAAGTGGGACAGTACGATTCTTCTGGGAAAAAAGCGTGTAAGCAGTGCACATATTCACGCGAAACACTGATAGTGGATGGAGAAAATGCAATGTTGTGTCCAGCCAAAGCGAAATGACGCGTTCTGTTTGACCAAGGCTGCGCAGACTTAGATGATGCTGATCCGGCCATACAGTCCTGATCTTGCACGTGCGCCTTCCATCTTTCCGGCAAGCTCGAAGAACATCAGCAAGGAAAGAGGCTTCCAATGATGAGGACGCTCAGACAGTGATTCCGGAATGACTCCGTCTGCAAGGAGAACGTTTTCAGAGTCTTGGTGGCTATGATGAAACGTAGTGTCATTTATCTGTTTCACTTTTTATACGTAGAGCAACAGTCAATAAAATTTATTAAACCTGCAATAATAATGTGTAACTTACTTTTGAATTTTTTTATGAATATGTATTGAAGTGGCGAGTAAAAATTTGTGCCAAGCCCGGGAATCGAACTCGCGTTTCCTGCCTACATCAAGAAGTCTTTAGACTGGGGCGGCAGTGAGAATTTGGCGCTTCAGTCTGGAACCGCGCGACCGCTACGGTCGCAGGTTCGAATCCTACCTCGGGCATGGATGTGTGTGATGTCCTTAGGTTAGTTAGGTTTAAGCAGTTCTACGTTCTAGGGGACTGATGATCTGAGATGTTAAGTCCCAAAGTGCTCAGAGCTATTTGAACCTTTTTTTTTTTCCTTCTTTGAGAATTTGGATTGAGGAGGGAGGCGTGCCAGAGTAATCCGTGCAGTTGTGTGAGCCGCTGTGCCAAGGTTGCTTAGTGCCAGTCGGCTCTCAGCCGTGTTGCGGAACGAGCGTCCGCGAGGCTATGTGCGGCGCTGCGCGAGCGGACCGTTGTTTACCTGCGCGGGTAGTGGTATTGTAGTGTCAACAAGCTACCGCGAACGGCGATGGCGCTTTCGTACGGAAAGGCCCACGACTTACGGAACATGAAGTAGAGTGTTTCCTGCGTGAAGTAATTCACGTTGATCCACACGAACTCCTCGGTATACATCTTTCGATCGTCTCCAGATCAGTTTACGTGAAATTTGTCGATAAAGCAGCGTGCGAACGGCTTATTCGCTGTTCCACCACTCGTGTCCAACACTCGGACAGCAATGTGGATGCAGTGACTGTCGACCATGCAGGCCTCGAAGTTCGGAACTTACGAATCTTCGAGCTAGCGCTTGAAGTTCCGGTCACGCTTATCGTGGACGCGCTGCAGCCTCACGCTGAAGTATTAAGTCACATGGAAGAAAAGCGAGGAATGTGACGGACGCGGATGTTCGGATGTTCTTCCGTTCCAGCTACCGCCCCCCCCCCCCCCCTCCCGGTCCTATTTCCGCGCCCACTAGGCCACGGACTGCATCGAAACCGCATTCGTGCTAAACAGCAGCGACCACGGTGTCCGTGTGAGGAAGGAGAGCGCCAGAAGATCGATTCAAGCTCGGCCGCGGAGATGACGGAGGTGTCTACTGTTCGTCGTGATCCACAGAACGCAGACACGCGTTTCCACAAGCATAAGTCGCCCAAACGACGAAAGATGAGGAGGCTGTTCTCAGCAAACTCTTTACAAGACGATGACGCGTCGCAGGAAGATGAGGACAACTCCTCAGCGACCCACGTTGAGGACTCTACTCCAACGGTTCCTCGTTCGCTCCGTCCGCCGAAGAACAAAGTTTGAGGATGCTCAACCCACTGAAGACCCTCTGGTGATTTGCGGCTAAGATACCAGATGAACGTCATCCGTCTCCTAACGTACCACACATCCAGCTGGATGGATTGGGCGTCAGAGATGTTGATGGAAAGAATGATGTCAGACTCGAGCGACCACCTAATGCCCGCTGTCGGCGGATCGTTGGACGAACGTCTCCACCATTCAGTAATACATATATATTGTGCGGTGACAGGAACGGTCAGACGGGCGATATGGAGCTTACTGGCTTAAACGAATGTAGGAAACTTCATCATACTACCCAATGACTCAGGTATATGGGATAGGTACAGACAATCTCAACGGCATTAGTTCCACAATCAAAACTCAGATGCTAAAGGGCATAACTCGGGCGGCGGACATTGACATCGTGTTTCTTCAAGAGATATGGCCTAATCTGCACCTGGGTGTTTATGGACACACGGCTTATGTCAACACAGTTGTGGTGGTGCAGCCATACTACTAAGCGACGGTATAGAAGCAACGGATGTCCAATATTTGCCATCAGCGTGAGGCGTTGTCCTCACCATCGAAACGGTCTGCCTTGTGGAACTGTATGCCCCGCCTGGTGCGGCAAAGCGTCGAGAGCGAACGCTCTATTACTCCATTGAGGTAGCTCCATTGTTTCAAGGCGCTACAGGGCAGAGACTTTAACAGCGTCTTACGCCCTGAGGATCAGATCCCTCGCTATGTCCCATGTCTGGTCCTTCATGTGATGGTCAGGGACCTCGCTTTGCACGATACATAGACAATTTCCACGGTGACCGACGTGGTTATCCACACTTCACCAGTCACTCAGCCAGCAGGTTGAACAGAATTTATGTTTCCCGAGGTCTTCGGGCAGCGACTGTCGGTGTCGAGCTGTGGCCCACTGCACTCACCGACCATCAGGTCTTCATCTGCGCCGTGACTGTGCCTTGACAACAGACGAGCCGTAGTAGAGGACCACGAACTCTTAACGTCAACATTCACCGGTAAGGGCCTTGTCGTCTAGCCTTCACTGATACCTGGCACAAATGTGAACGGCGACGTCATACTTATGATACCGCGATGCGATGGTGGAATACTGCGCCAAACCAGCGTTTCGCCGCACGAAAAGACAGGGCGCTTTGACAACAATCCCCTTCTGAGTTTTACTACACGGTCTTGAGGGATCTAGCGTCGCAACAGCCT
Organism: Schistocerca serialis cubense; assembly: GCF_023864345.2. NCBI lineage: Eukaryota > Metazoa > Arthropoda > Insecta > Orthoptera > Acrididae > Schistocerca > Schistocerca serialis. The sequence goes on along the minus strand of NC_064639.1, from coordinate 536,082,754 downwards.
TAGCCAAACCGCCAAACAGTCGTCCACCGGACATAGGCACTCTTTCTTCAGATCACGGCTGCCAGATTGGTACGCACGCTGGTTCGAGTGAGACGGCAAGATTCTGTCCCAGCAGAACGTGCTTCCCTTTATCACATCCTTAGAGAATGGAGACATCTTAAGAGGCGACACATTACGACTGTTATTACTGCGGATGGGCAAAGTACAGAGACAGAAACCGCCAGCTCCCATGTCCGCACAGATTATTACTGTACTCTCCATCTGCCATGTCAGCGGCCTAACAACGACGTTGAGGATGTCCTGCACGACCTGCCACTTTCACGTAGTGTGCAAGGAGATCACACATTGTTGGAGGCTGTCACGCGTTGCGTGAGAAACAAATCCCATGGACCTTATGGTCTTCCAATTGAATTTTAGAGCACTTTTCAAGTGTAACTTGGGAAGTTTGGCGGTAGATGTGTTGCGAACTCCTGGACCCAGGATTCCGTCCCCTCCCCCCCCCCCCCCCCCCCCCTCACAACAGACCGCAAGACTTCCGGCCGTCGACATCAGTGAATTTCGATTATAAGCTGTTCGCACGCATACTCCGTGCTCACCTCCTCGCTGCTGTCAATGATGCCATTCTTGCCGACCGAACATGTCTGGGAGGTGGCAATAATAATCAAACAGCATTAAGCTCTAATAGAGATGTAGTAGCGCTCATGTCGGCATATCTCTCAGAAGATGCCCTCGTGGAGGTTGGCCTAGACCATGCATTTGACAGAGTTTAGCACGATTTCTTGCACGCAGTCCTAGAGAAGATAGGTTCTGTTCCCAATATCGGCACGTATGGTCCTCTATCTCATCCACGGGGCACCTTCCACAGTCCTGGTAAATGGCCACTGCTCGCCACCGTTCACTAATGAGCGCTTAGTGTGACAAGTCTGCCCTCTCTTAGCTTTCTCTTCGTCTTCGCGCTCGAACCTGCACGTCATGGCCTACAGCAGCGTTTGGACGGCATTCGCTTTTTACATCTTGCGCCAACCCAAACGACTTAGTTTTCTTGGCGAGGTCGGCAGAAGGTATATGTACGGCGACTGTGTGGCTTCAGCGCTATGGCGAAGTGGCCAGGAACCGTATCAACCTGCGGAAGTTGCACTATATGGGTGTGGGAGAGGACTGAATATCAGTACGTCGGTACCCCTTACCAAGATCCCTACGATGAAATGTTTGGAAGTGACCTTACCTGGGAACCTGCAGCGTACAGTAGCAGCTACGTATCGCAAGCTACTTAATACGACCCGCATGCAGATTCATCTCCATACCTTTCGAACACTTGACTTGAACATGCTGATACATTTTGCACGGTCTTCCTCGCCCACAAACTAATCATTCTCCCAATGTCCGGTACGGTAGCTGCCAAGTTCCAGGCGGCCTTTGGTCGTTTCGTCAGCGATGGTATGGTGTTCAGGACACACATGTGGGCGGCGTTGAAATGATAAGCAAGCAAACTAGGGTGCGCGTTCTCTTTCGCCCTCACTGGTAAAGTGACCGAAGAGATGGCGCCTCAATCCTGTTGGTCATATCGCGACACCACTGTGTCGCATTCGCATCTGTCTGATCGGCATGAGTATCTACCACTTCTTTCAAAGGACACTGCCTGCTAATATGATGTTAATGCCGATACCCGGCGGTTGGCTGGAAACGGATGTGGAGTAACATGCACTCCCCTCCCCCCCCCCCCCCACCTCCCCGTGGTGACGACGCTATGGTATGTGATAGCGATTGAAACATTCCCCACCCGACAACGTTTGTACACTATACATCTTTCCGAGGACCCTTTCTGCCGACACCGACATGCAACGATCCGTTTGTGATACGGCTGCCGACTGCTGGCCTCTCAGACGTCTCATGTTGGGAGTCTTGCTGCGACGGACGCCTCAGTCCGTCGAATCCATCAAACTTATCCATTCCGACGTCACTTACTACCCTGATACTTGAAAAGTCATACCTTTTTTGTGAGGGTGTTCCAGGGCTGTTAGATTTTTGGTACTATTTAATGAGCAACTACGTGGTTTGACGCCGCAAGGCGTCGTATGGTTCGCCCTTTGCGGATTACTTGGGGTTATTGCGTATGCACCCTCCAGACCATTGGGGTGTACCGGGTGTGAGAAGAGATTGAAGGTATAGCACAGGATTGACTGATGAGAGACATCAGCGCTAATTATAGGGTGTTTAACCCTCACTGAACGAGAAGATGACCTGGACACCCCATTGTCTGGCTGCCGCGGTGGAGCTAGCTGCTGTTTTTGTTTGTAGTTTAGATAGAGTTTTGGGGGTATTAGGGGTGCTAGGGCCCAATGTCTGAAGTAGAATCGAATGGTGGTTTCTTTGACTACTAATAAAAAAGGGGTAGTAGCTTTCATAAAAAATAAAAAAAAAGAGTTTACATGCTTATTTCTGAAGCAAGGGCTGCTTTCAGTCGCGAGTCTCGCTGAAGGCCTGATTTCTTAGCCGTTTCGTCACAGCGCTACAGGCAGTCAGATCCAAAATCAATAAATAAATTACAACTATGAAATGCCAACTGCTTCAGTGTTTGACATAGGACAGCAAGTAGACACAGGCTGTTAAAAGTGAAAAGAAAGAAAGTGATAAACGCACTTGCCTACTTAGTAGGAGACCCGGGTTCTATTCACGGCCGTGGTACAAATTTTCACTCATACATAAAAAAAAAACATATCTTTATGAGACCAGTAAAGTCTCTGAAACTGTATCATTTCATTTTCTTTTTACTTTTAGAAGTCTCCTCGTGCACAGAAGAATTCAAAAGAAAACTGAATATCTCTAAGGTAACGCCCGCCCGGCTAGCCGCACGATCTATCGCGCAGTTTCCCAGAGGGAAGGCGTGCAGGTTCCCGGCACGAATCCACCCGGCGGATCAGTGCCGAGATCCGGTGTGCTGGCAAGCCTGTGGATCGTTTTTATAAGGCGGTTTTCCGTCTGCCTCGCCGAATGAGTGCTGGTTTCCCTGCTGTGGCCTGTTGTAGGTTTGTGAACCACTGAGGCCTATGGTGTGACGAAACCCCTCCGTCGTTTCTAGGTCCCCGGTTCAATACTAAAATACACAATTTCTAAGGTGACTATCAGTTTGAATTTAGCATCGGTAAACGCACCAGAGAGACAGTTCTGACGTTGTGCGGGATAAAACACAAGACTCAAGAAACATCAAGAGATCTTCATAGATTTTGTTGACCAAGCAAAAGGTTCGATACTGCAAAACACGTATACGTCCACAGCGGCACTGAACAAAATTGTAGTGAAATCTGATGCCACTGTGATACCGTTAACCCACCTTACACTTCACATGAACTTCTAAGCTCCGGCCTTTATTTCCCGACGGCCGGAGTGGCCGTGCGGTTCTAGGTGCTACAGTCTTGAACCGAGCGACCGCTACGGTCGCAGGTTCGAATCCTGCCTCGGGCATGGATGTGTGTGATGTCCTTAGGTTAGTTAGGTTTAATTAGTTCTAAGTTCTAGGCGACTGATGACCTCAGAAGTTAAGTCGCATAGTGCTCAGAGCCTTTATTTCGCATGTGTCGACATCTCGCTGTTTGAAGTGTGCAGAGGCCGAGGGTGATGTCACAGGTGGGCACGCTTTTGCAACATTACAGAGGAAATTTGTAGGCACCTTGAAGCAAAATTTAAAACTTCTGTGTGACAATGGGAAACAATTACGGGTTCCTGAAAAAACTGTCTCAGTTTTTATGACGTCATATCTCCTGAACCATGTAAAACACAGTGTATAATTTTGCAGGTACGTTCAGTGTTATATGTGGAAACTGTCTGCAAAATTTGTTGTGAATACAGTTAGTAGGAAAGAGGAAGCAAATAAAAACGTCATTCCTGATGCCGCAATTTTACTGCACGAACAGTGAAACTGTAGTAAACGATAAACTTTTCTCTTTTCATCATTTTGTGGCAGGGTTGTGTCAGCGAGAAAAAATTTCTGAAAGGCTTGAAATTACGTGTAAAGTTAATGTCGGTGCTCCCATTCTCAAACACTGGGCGAGTGTAGCCTGGCTATTTGCACGCAGTGAGTTGCGTTGCCTCAAGACGTGTACGCAGTTTATAGGTGTAATATTTGTGTTGTTGTGTTGAACCAGTCAAATAAGATTATGCCTCATACTGGGTGGATATTGCAGCATTTTAAATTTTGAAATTCGCTCACTGGTTATTTGTTGTATCGAAAATCAGATTTTTGTTGCCGCTGGAAGACTTAGATAGGCAACTTGGAACAGCGGCTTACAAGGCGACAATGCGAACTTAATCTCACCGAACTGATTCATATTGTCAGGGTGTGTAAGGCACGACTAGTCTTTAACATATGTAAACAGTAAGACGTAACTGGCGGCCGGAGTGATCGAGCGGTTCTAGGCGCTTCAGTCTTCAACCGAGCGACCGCTACGGTCGCAGGTTCGAATCCTGCTTCGGGCATGGATGTGTGTTATGTTCTTAGGTTAGTTAGGTTTAAGTAGTTCTAAGTTCTAGGGGACTGATGACCTAAGATGTTAAGTCCCACAGTGCTCAGAGCCATTTGAACCATTTAAGACGTAACTCACAAGCGTTTTTATGAAAATCGGGTTCGGAAATTGTAGGCGTGCTTATATCGGGTAGGGCCTACGGTATCTGATGTGTCCCCAGGCGCGCGCTTAGTTTCATCAGCGGGAGGTCTTTGGATCGAATCTCGGTGTCGGTAGGTTCGCTTTTTCATTCCCTCATAATTCTAATAACAGATTTACTACCACCGTGCAATGTCAACAAATCATTTATTATCTTGTTAATATTTATCTTTCTTAAAAAAAAGTAGAAAAAGGTTTTTCTTAAGAATATTGGAAATAAAAAGAGGAACTCACATGAACTTTCTATCAAATCATTAGAGTCATTTTATTTATATTATTTTATCTACGCTTTTGACAAAATAATGTGAAACCCATGGAGCACTGCACAAATCAGTGTGATACTGATCGTAGGAGCATGGTAAACGGTAATTATTGCGACGTACATCATGTATAATGAACGCTGAATTTTTGCATGTGTATGGTTTTTTCAATGTGCCTACTGCAAAACTAATTTGGTAAACATTCATAAACGGTTCTCAGTCGTCTCACAATTTCGCGGGGTACGACGCATATCGAAGCATATGGCCGAAAACTGGTGCAGTTAGCTCTCAAAAACAAGAAGAAGCGGCAACAAGATTCGATGTAGAAATCTCTCGCTTGTGAAACTAAGCGCGTACTTGTTCGGCTGCAGACTCCTACATCTGACCGACCATACAAACTATATTACTTTTTCTCGAAAACGGTTTAGAGTTTCGCCTTCCAGTTTACATATGTTGAAGTCCTAGTCGTGCCTTACACGCCCTGTCCGTATGAATGAAATCGGGAAGTTCGTCCTGTCTCCTTGTTAGTAATGTACAGCGGTGTGCATAACTTAAGAACGAAAGTAGCTTCCGCTTCATGTGTCACTTCCGAATAACATAGCGTGATGACGCCTGTAGCATACATAGAAAGAACTGCTGCACAGAAGGCGACTGAAAGAAACATGCAATGAGACGAAAAGAAATTACTTATTTATGAAGTTCATTCAAATGAAACCTGGTCGGTACGTTTGCCTTTGCCTTACACGTAAAGTGGCACCACGTAACTGCTGGTATTGTGGCACCATCTGTAGGTAGAGAGACTAACGCGTGCGCACCGTTTGATGTTGCATAGCGCGAGTGTGGTTTCACGCCGAAGAGACGGTGATAACACAAGTTATTGTCAACTACCAAACATACAGGTGAGTAAGCAGGGACAGCGAGGAGTGATTCGATTTTTGGCAGCGGAGGGAGTTGGAGGCCTTGAGATCTATCGACGGATGATGGCTGTGTACGGAGAGTACAGTCTTAGTCGTTCAAGTTTTGTGAAATGGCTCAGACGATTCCTTGAGGGGCGCGAGTCACTGGAAGACGATGCTCGTCCTGGACAGGCTCATCGTGTCATCAGACAGGAAATGGTTGCTGAAGTGAATGCTTTAGTCTTGGACAACAGCAGAATCACCGTGGACGAGATCCTTAGGTTACTGGGTACTACCGTACCCACCGCCCACACCATAATGCATCAACACTTGAACTTTCGAAAAATCTTTGCGCAGTGGGTTCCCCACCCACTGACCGCCGAACTGTGCAATACTCGAATGGCGCTGTTTTTGAGTCATCTGCAACGATATCACGAGCAGGAATACTGCTTTCTGTCGCATATTGTCACAGGTGACGAAACACTGTGTCACCATCTTGAACCGGAAAGCAAGCGTCAGAGCAAGCAGTTGGAAACATGTCACTTCACCATCTCCAAAGAAATCAGAGGCGGTGCACACCAGTTATGGTAAGGTCATGATGTCTTTCTTTTTGGACCAAGAGGGCCCACTGCTTGTCGAGTTCCTGGAACAGGGAACCACCATCAATGCCCAGCTTATTAAGCCACTTTACAGAACCTTAGACGAGGCATCAAGTCGAAAAGCCGACGCATGTTGTCCAATGGCGTGATCCTCCTGCATGATAATGACCGCCCACACAAGGCCAATGAGGTGAGGACGACATTGATGCAGTTTCGGTGGGGAACGCTGGAACTTCCACCGTACAGTCCAAACCTTTCACTGTTGACTTTCATGTGTTTGGACCTCTAAAACAAGCTATTCGTGGACATCGATTCGCAATGGACGACAGATAGGGTCCAGGCCTGGATCCGACATTAGCCTACTAGCTTCCTAAAGGATGGAATCGACTGGCTAGTGTCGCAATGGGATAAATGTGTCAACAGTTTTGGCGACTATTTTTGAGTTTGTGTACTGTATATAACTCATTTTTGAGTTAATAAAATCGTTACCGCTACTTTGCACTAGTGAACGGGTTTCATTTAGATGCCCCTTATAAAACAAAAATTTACACAGAAGTCACCGCGGTTCATATAGTCCTCTGAACGTTACAAACGACAAGGGTGGTTCTTAATAGACTGCTAGTTAGCACCACGGATGGAAATGTATGCTCTGCAACGTTCTCCCAAGCTTGCCTAAGTTTAGTAAGGAGTTCCTGCAGCAGAACCTACCCTTCTGTCACCAGCCTCGTTGACAACTGTTGGATGGTCTTTGTGTATGTGGGCCACACATGCTCGATGGGATTTAAGTCGGGGAAACGGCTAAGCCAATCCTTTCGCCGAATAGCCGCTCTTTCAAAAAGCTCTTCCACACGCGTAATTCGATGAGGTCACACACTGTCAACCATAAAAATGAAGTAAGGACCGAATGCACCCCTTAAAAGCGCACATAGGGTAGAGAAACAGTGTCTCAATTACGTTGATCGGTTTCTCTTAAGGTGTTCAAAGCACGCCCATGCAACACTATGCCTCCCGACACCATAAGATCCGGACCACCAAAATTTTTATGAAAGATATCATGTTTACGCCAGTGACTGTTAAACTTTTTATTTCCACTATTGCAGTTTCGGCCTTAGGCCATTATCAAGTGCAGATGTTTTGGCTTTAAGCCATGTCTGCTTTATACAAGCTGACACATTTATATGTCGTTGTCATTTGCTGTTATATTCACTCGTAACGCTGCTAACGTTACGAAGGTATACAACAGCAAATGACAGCAACATATAAATGTGTCACCTTGTATAAAGTAGACATTGTTGTGAGAAGTTAATCAAAATTTTCGCGTTCGACAAATCCGGACGTACTCTGACTAGAGATGGAATTCGTAAGCACCCATGATAATCGGTGAATGGGCTGGCCTGCCTATTCCCCATACTTACATCCCATCGTGCATGCGTCGGGTGCGTTGGGAAGATGTACTGCAACACGTACACGTGTACAATCAATCATCGAGCAGTTTTCAGTCACGCCGATGAAGAAACGGATCGCCTATCACCTGGACTCTTTACCAACATTAAGAATGTCATTTCTATTTGTCTCATTGTGCATTTCTTCCAGTTAGCTCCCGTTTTATATGTAGTAGTTATATCTACGTATGGTCCAAGTTCCTTCGAGAGGATGTTACTTTCGTTCTCAAGTTTCGTACACCGGTGTAAACTGAAATAAACTACCTGATTATTATGAAATGGGCAGACAACAACTGTGATGGAGCGTAGGTAACCCGCAGACTGACGGGCAGTGTAAGCTTGGAGGAAGGAGCAAGGAAAGAGATAACTAAGCCGTACCAGGAAACAGCACAATGGGTCATTACGTTGGGTGAAGTGACAATGGTGTTGACAAAATTACACTCCTGGAAATTGAAATAAGAACACCGTGAATTCATTGTCCCAGGAAGGGGAAACTTTATTGACACATTCCTGGGGTCAGATACATCACATGATCACACTGACAGAACCACAGGCACATAGACACAGGCAACAGAGCATGCACAATGTCGGCACTAGTACAGTGTATATCCACCTTTCGCAGCAATGCAGGCTGCTATTCTCCCATGGAGACGATCGTAGAGATGCTGGATGTAGTCCTGTGGAACGGCTTGCCATGCCATTTCCACCTGGCGCCTCAGTTGGACCAGCGTTCGTGCTGGACGTGCAGACCGAGTGAGACGACGCTTCATCCAGTCCCAAACATGCTCAATGGGGGACAGATCCGGAGATCTTGCTGGCCAGGGTAGTTGACTTACACCTTCTAGAGCACGTTGGGTGGCACGGGATACATGCGGACGTGCATTGTCCTGTTGGAACAGCAAGTTCCCTTGTCGGTCTAGGAATGGTAGAAGGATGGGTTCGATGACGGTTTGGATGTACCATGCACTATTCAGTGTCCCCTCGACGATCACCAGTGGTGTACGGCCAGTGTAGGAGATCGCTCCCCACACCATGATGCCGGGTGTTGGCCCTGTGTGCCTCGGTCGTATGCAGTCCTGATTGTGGCGCTCACCTGCACGGCGCCAAACACGCATACGACCATCATTGGCACCAAGGCAGAAGCGACTCTCATCGCTGAAGACGACACGTCTCCATTCGTCCCTCCATTCACGCCTGTCGCGACACCACTGGAGGCGGGCTGCACGATGTTGGGGCGTGAGCAGAAGACTGCCTAATGGTGTGCAGGACCGTAGCCCAGCTTCATGGAGACGGTTGCGAATGGTCCTCCCCGATACCCCAGGAGCAACAGTGTCCCTAATTTGCTGGGAAGTGGCGGTGCGGTCCCCTACGGCACTGCGTAGGATCCTACGGTCTTGGCGTGCATCCGTGCGTCGCTGCGGTCCGGTCCCAGGTCGACGGGCACGTGCACCTTCCGCCGACCACTGGCGACAACATCGATGTACTGTGGAGACCTCACGCCCCACGTGTTGAGCAATTCGGCGGTACGTCCACCCGGCCTCCCGCATGCCCACTATACGCCCTCGCTCAAAGTCCGTCAACTGCACATACGGTTCACGTCCACGCTGTCGCGGCATGCTACCAGTGTTAAAGACTGCGATGGAGCTCCGTATGCCACGGCAAACTGGCTGACACTGACGGCGGCGGTGCACAAATGCTGCGCAGATATCGCCATTGGACGGCTAACACCGCGGTTCCTGGTGTGTCCGCTGTGCCGTGCGTGTGATCATTGCTTGTACAGCCCACTCGCAGTGTCCGGAGCAAGTATGGTGGGTCTGACACACCGGTGTCAATGTGTTCTTTTTTCCATTTCCAGGAGTGTAGTTCAGAGAGTTCTTTAATAAAAATGAATCTTGCATTGGTGCCTGGCAGACGGTCGATGTGAATGTATAGAGAACCATCCGGGGAATTCCTCTGACACAAGACAGCGAGACCGAACAGCTTAGCAAGAGCAGCAGACTTTCCAGACTGGAGAAGACACACACGCACGCGCGGCGCCATCGCCGTGGCCTCCAGCCCCCGGCCTGTTTACACATTCCTCTCTGCTCCCCGGCGTATAAAATGTAAAACAAACAGCGCTGTTATTCTTTCATCAGAGCGGCGATTTAATCTGGCTGATGAGTAGAGAAAATATAGCTTTGCCTTAGAGCCTGTAATTCTGACTTTAATTTCGCGGGTCCTTCTTGCGTCAGAAGGGATTTAGTACGAAATCTGAATACGACTTTACCGAATACGAACTCTGTACACTATACGGAGCTTTTTGTAGAATTTTCTTTCGGGATCCATAAGCAGTCAAAAAGTGTTTCTTATATTTATCTTGTTCTTAGGTGCGTTTTCATAAAGAATCATGCACAATACACTACTCGTATCCACAGAAAAACTGTTATGTAAAAAATTGATATGTAAGAGCCAAAATTTTGCAACGTGTTTGTTTCGCAATTACAGAGTAGTTGCGTGCAATACATTGGCCTCTGTTACGTACTTTGATTATTGAAATCGAGTGTACCTTTAAAGTGCGCTGACCAAAATTATTTGTGTACTCTGACACGTCAGTCTGTTACCGAACGCCAATGCTCTAGTACTATTTGTGAAGGACAACTGAAGTATAGGATGGGACGGGATGAGATATACTGGTACGGCCCACGCTTAGCTGTCACAAGCCGATGTCCTGCGTGTTTGCATTTCGCTTCCGGCGGTGATGAGGGAAATCCCCTTCTCCAAGTTTCACATTGTAAAATGGTTCAAATGGCTCTGAGCACTATGGGACTTAACATCTTAGGTCATCAGTCCCCTAGAACTTAGAACTACTTAAACCTAACTAACCTAAGCACATCACACACATCCATGCCCGAGGCAGGATTCGAACCTGCGACCGTAGCAGTCACGCGGTTCCGGACTGAAGCGCCTAGAACCGCACGGCCACCGCGGCCGGCACACATTGTAAAAGCTGTTGATGATACATAAGACTATGCCACATTGTGTTACGAACTTATATTCTCCTTAAAAACTTTACATCACTTAAGGGAAAAGAAAACATTTGCAATTCATGTCACGCGATTTTTTATTCCGTAAGGTTTCTCAGTCGATTTTGTAGAAACTGTGCTGTTAAAAATCTGAGTTTTGTGCACGTGATAGTGTATCCTCTTACCTTCTTAACAAGCCATTTATCTTCTCATTATTTGTAACAATTATTGTGCAATTACGATATTTGTCAGAAACTTGAACTTGAATTACAAATCTTTTATTGAAAAAGCCTGACAGCATGTAGTTTACTGTTCGATACATTTTATACCATACATTATTCCGAATTCAATGTAGCTAAAAGTACAAAGACGTATTTGAAATGATAGTAACACTGATGTCTGTCTCCGTTCACAAGTAAAAGCAAGTTATTGAACGGCTTAAATGTCTCGATCACGAGCCTATGGAGTTCATGCGGATTCAGCATAGTATCAGACACGCAGGATAGAAAAACGAGTTACTAGTGATCAGTGCAGTTCGGAAAACTGTGTGATTTTAATCATCCATTTCGTAAAACGCCAAATACACTCCTGGAAATGGAAAAAAGAACACATTGACACCGGTGTGTCAGACCCACCATACTTGCTCCGGACACTGCGAGAGGGCTGTACAAGCAATGATCACACGCACGGCACAGCGGACACACCAGGAACCGCGGTGTTGGCCGTCGAATGGCGCTAGCTGCGCAGCATTTGTGCACCGCCGCCGTCAGTGTCAGCCAGTTTGCCGTGGCATACGGAGCTCCATCGCAGTCTTTAACACTGGTAGCATGCCGCGACAGCGTGGACGTGAACCGTATGTGCAGTTGACGGACTTTGAGCGAGGGCGTATAGTGGGCATGCGGGAGGCTGGGTGGACGTACCGCCGAATTGCTCAACACGTGGGGCGTGAGGTCTCCACAGTACATCGATGTTGTCGCCAGTGGTCGGCGGAAGGTGCACGTGCCCGTCGACCTGGGACCGGACCGCAGCGACGCACGGATGCACGCCAAGACCGTAGGATCCTACGCAGTGCCGTAGGGGACCGCACCGCCACTTCCCAGCAAATTAGGGACACTGTTGCTCCTGGGGTATCGGCGAGGACCATTCGCAACCGCCTCCATGAAGCTGGGCTACGGTCCCGCACACCGTTAGACCGTCTTCCGCTCACGCCCCAACATCGTGCAGCCCGCCTCCAGTGGTGTCGCGACAGGCGTGAATGGAGGGACGAATGGAGACGTGTCGTCTTCAGCGATGAGAGTCGCTTCTGCCTTGGTGCCAATGATGGTCGTATGCGTGTTTGGCGCCGTGCAGGTGAGCGCCACAATCAGGACTGCATACGACCGAGGCACACAGGGCCAACACCCGGCATCATGGTGTGGGGAGCGATCTCCTACACTGGCCGTACACCACTGGTGATCGTCGAGGGGACACTGAATAGTGCACGGTACATCCAAACCGTCATCGAACCCATCGTTCTACCATTCCTAGACCGGCAAGGGAACTTGCTGTTCCAACAGGACAATGCACGTCCGCATGTATCCCGTGCCACCCAACGTGCTCTAGAAGGTGTAAGTCAACTACCCTGGCCAGCAAGATCTCCGGATCTGTCTCCCATTGAGCATGTTTGGGACTGGATGAAGCATCGTCTCACGCGGTCTGCACGTCCAGCACGAACGCTGGTCCAACTGAGGCGCCAGGTGGAAATGGCATGGCAAGCCGTTCCACAGGACTACATCCAGCATCTCTATGATCGTCTCCATGGGAGAATAGCAGCCTGCATTGCTGCGAAAGGTGGATATACACTGTACTAGTGCCGACATTGTGCATGCTCTGTTGCCTGTGTCTATGTGCCTGTGGTTCTGTCAGTGTGATCATGTGATGTATCTGACCCCAGGAATGTGTCAATAAAGTTTCCCCTTCCTGGGACAATGAATTCACGGTGTCCTTATTTCAATTTCCAGGAGTGTATATACGAATTTTTTCCTAGGTAACGACCGATTACACTGGACAATCATATAAACTACCTGATCATGATAAAATGGGCAGACAACAAGTGTGATCGAGCGAAGACGACACGCAGACTGAAGGGCAGTGTGTGCTTGAAGGAGAGGATGTTCATCTTATATCCTCCTTTCAAGACGCTGTCCATTCCGTTCAACTGCTCTCCCAAGTCCTTTGCTGTCTCCGACAGAATTACAATGTCATCGGCGAACCTCAAAGTTTTTATTTCTTCTCCATGGATTTTAATACCTACCCCGAATTACAGTGGGCCACACTTTAAATTACAAACGGCAAGCTGATATTTGTTGTTCACATCCTACAATTTGTTGAATATGTGCTTGTAACTAGAAGAGAAGAATATATTAATATAAGATGAGATTTCGCTGTTTTGTTGTTGTTTTGGTCTTCAGTCCTGAGACTGGTTTGATGCAGCTCTCCATGCTACTCTATCCTGTGCAAGCTTCTTCATCTCCCAGTACCTACTGCAACCTACATCCTTCTGAATCTGCTTAGTGTATTCATCTATTGGCCTCCCTCTACAATTTTTACCTTCCACGCTGCCCTCCAATGCTAAATTTGTGATCCCTTCATGCCTCAGAACATGTCCTACCAACCGGTCCCTTCTTCTAGTCAAGTTGTGCCACAAACTCCTCTTCTCCCCAATTCTATTCAATACCTCCTTATTAGTTATGTGATCTGCCTATCTAATCTTGAGCATTCTTCTGTAGCACCACATTTCCAAAGCTTCTATACTCTTTTTGTCCGAATTATTTATCGTCCATGTTTCACTTCCATACATGACTACACTCCATACAAATACTTTCAGAAACGACTTCCTGACACTTAAATCTATACTCGATGTTAACAAATTTTTCTTCTTCAGAAACGCTTTCCTTGCCATTGCCAGTCTACATTTTATATCCTCTCTACTTCGACCATCATCAGTTATTTTGCTTCCCAAATAGCAAAACTCCTTTACTACTTTAAGTGTCTCATTTCCTAATCTAATTCCCTCAGCATCACCCAACTTAATTCGACTACATTCCATTATCCTCGTTTTGCTTTTCTTGATGTTCATCTTATATCCTCCTTTCAAGACACTGTCCATTCCGTTCAACTGCTCTTCCAAGTCCTTTGCTGTCTCCGACAGAATTACAATGTCATCGGCGGACCTCAAAGTTTTTATTTCTTCTCCATGGATTTTAATACCTACCCTGAACTTTTCGTTTGTTTCCTTTACTGCTTACTCAATATACAGATTGAATAGCATGGGGGAGAGGCTACAACCCTGTCTCACTCTCTTTCCAACCACTGCTTCCCTTTCGCGTCCCTCGACTCTTATAACTGCCATCTGGTTTCTGTACAAATTGTAAATAGCCTTTCATTCCCTGTATTTAACACCTAATACCTTTAGAATTTGAAAGAGATTATTCCAGTAAACGTTGTCAAAAGCTTTCTCTAAGTCTACAAATGCTAGAAACGTAGATTTGCCTTTCCTTAATCTTTCTTCTTAAATAAGTCGTAAGGTCAGTATTGCCTCACGTGTTCCAACATTTCTACGGAGTCCAAACTGATCTTCCCTGAGGTCGGCTTCTACCAGTTTTTCCATTCGTCTGTAAAGAATACGCGTTAGTATTTTGCAGCTGTGACTTATTAAACTGATAGTTCGGTAATTTTCACATCTGTCAACACCTTCTTTCTTTGGGATTGGAAATATTATATTCTTCTTGAAGTCTGAGGGTATTTCGCCTGTCTCATACATCTTGCTCACCAGATGGTAGAGTTTTGTCAGGACTGGCTCTCCCAAGGCTATCAGTAGTTCTAATGGAATGTTGTCTACTCCCGGGCCCTTGTTTCGACTCAGGTCTTTCAGTGCTCTGTCAAACTCTTCACGCAGTATCGTATATCCCATTTCATCTTCATCTACATCCTCTTCCATTTCCATAACATTGTCCTCAAGTACATCGCCCTTGTATAGACCCTCTATATACTCCTTCCACCTTTCTGCTTTCCCTTATTTGCTTAAAATTGGGTTTCCATCTGAGCTTTTGATATTCATATAAGTGGTTCTCTTTTCTCCAAAGGTCTCTTTAATTTTCCTGTAGTCAGTATCTATCTTACCCCTAGCGATACATGCCTCTACATCCTTACATTTGTCCTCTAGCCATCCCTGCTTAGCCATTTTGCACTTCCGTTCGATCTCATTTTTGAGACGTTTGTATTACTTTTTGCCTGCTTCATTTACTGCGTTTTTATAATTTCTCCTTTCATCAATTAAATTCAATATTTCTTCTGTTACCCAAGGATTTCTACTAGCCCTTGTCTTTTTACCTACTTGATCCTCTGCTGCCTTCACTACTTCATCCCTCAGAGCTACCCTTATGCTCTCCCTGAAACTCTCTACAACCTCTGGTTTAATCAGTTTATCCAGGTCCCATCTCCTTAAATTCCCACCTTTTTGCAGTTTCTTCAGTTTTAATCTACAGTTCATAACCAATAGATTGTGGTCAGAGTCCACATCTGCCCCTGGAAATGTCTTACAATTTGAAACCTGGTTCCTAAGTCTCTCTCTCACCATTATATAATCTATCTGATACCTTCTAGTATCTCCAGGATTCTTCCATGTATACAACTTTCTTTTATGATTCCTGAATCAAGTGTTAGCTATGATTAAGTTATGCTCTGTGCAAAATTCTGCCAGACGGCTTCCTCTTTCATTTCTTAGCCCCAATCCATATTCACCTACTATGTTTCCTTCTCTCCCTTTTCCTACTCTCAAATTCCAGTCATCCATGACTATTTAATTTTCGTCTCCCTTCTCTACCTGAATAATTTCTTTTATGTCGTCATATATTTCATCAATTTCTTCATCATCTGCATAGCTAGTTGGCGTATAAACTTGTACTACTGTAGCAGGCGTGGGCTTCGTGTCTATCTTGGCCACAATAATGCGTTCACTATGCTGTTGGTAGTAGCTTACTCGCACTCCTATTTTTTTTATTCGTTATTAAACCTACTCCTGCATTACCCCTATTTGATTTTGTGTTTATAACCCTGTATTCACCTGACCAAAAGTCTTGTTCCTCCTACCACCGAACTTCACTAATTCCCACTATATCTAACTTTAACCTATCCATTTCCCTTTTTAAATTTTCTAACCTACTTGCCCGATTAAGGGATCTGACATTCCACGCTCCGATCCGTAAAACGCCAGTTTTCTTTCTCTTTCGCTGTAGGTAGTCTATAATAATAGCTTACAATGTTCTGTTTAACTGCTTCCTAGTTGGAGATGAAAGACACAGATGATAAAAATATGATTTCATTAGGCATTTGTCTACACCTAACTATGACTAACGCACCAGATATTCCTTTTTGAATATTCACTTTCGTGTTACTGAGAGCGTGGAGTACAGCAAGTAGAAGTAGCACAACTTGTAAGAAATTCTGTAATTCATATCGACTCTATCTTTACTTTCTAAGAACTGTGGATAACTCTTGGGAATAATATATCTTTTAGGAAATCAGTAAGATGAAGACAACAGCAACTGGATCTACGTTTCAATGGACTTTACCCTGAACTGTTTAATGTCACCTTGCCAGATTTGTAGATTCTCATCTGTGTCTCTAAGGCGTTTCCGTTTTGAAACCGAGGAAAAATTTTAGAAGGAGTATAACAGCAGAATAAAAATTGTGTATTATGCTAAAGTAGGATAAATTAGTGCACAAGCATATTCTGAAAAGAACTTTGTACAGAACTCACTGCTTTCAATTCATGACACTCAAACTCTTGTATTTTAAGTTGCACAAATGTTTACCTCTGAAGAGGGAAGTAATAAGTTTCATTATCTTCGGTAATGTCCTGCTGCGCCTTCATCAAAATTATTTTGTCCTTTCGGAGTTGCAAATATTTTTTAGTATTTTTCCCTGTACTTTTGTTTCTTTTTTCTTAGTGATGTGTTGCTTGATAATAGCGATGGTTCATCGACTGGAGTCAGAGACGACCTCTTTAAATGATCTTCGTCTTGTGAGAAACATCGAGAGGCGAGAATTCTTGAGATAATGCCATTTGGTTCACTGGTTCTGTTTCCACTAATAAGGAACTGTGTGTAGCTCTTGGAATTAAGATATCTCTGAAAATATTTATGTGGTGGAGCCAAAGGCAAGCGGAACGGCATTCTGAAGGACTTTTGCCTGGATCACCTCAACTCATGTTGCCATGTGTTTTAGGAACTTCTCTGTAACTATATCTATGACGTTTCCATTTCGGTTTCTCCATTATAAATTGAAGAATAGTGAAAGGGTATAAGGAAATACGGCTCTTTAGTTTCCTATAATTACGGCTGTATGAAAAAAGGTGAACTAAGTACATGTAGATGAACTAAATACCTTAGCATGTGTCACAATAGTACTTGTAATATTTTCTCACTGACTATCAAATGTATATAAAATATGTATAAACTTGTACGGGGACACGTCTGATAAAAACAGATGGGAGACATCTGATATGTTTGCTGCAGAAACATAAAACTTTTGTAGTGACACTTCTGATAAAGACAGACGGGTGATAACTGAAACGTCTGCTGCAGAAACTGAATGTAGCTCGACCGGCTTGCGCTGGCTAACGGCTCGTGCTATAAATATTATACATTCTGAATGTCAACAGCCCTGCCGCGACTCGGCCGCCAGTGCGAACATCACAATGCAAAACAATCTGTTGATGTCCCGTCGCGTCATGGACGGCGCGCGGAGTGAACACTTCCTTATGTCTGTATTCACACTGCAGGCCGGGATAGGCTGGGATGGGATATGTAGGACCGGCCCACGCTTAACCAGCTAAAATCGTTGTGCTAGGTGTCAAAACTACGTGCCGAGCCGAGAAGGGCAAAATATACTTCTCCCAGTTGTACACTGTCAAAACAGTTGAAAGTATAAGGGGTAGTCAAAAACTTCCCTTCGAAGGTTGTACTATCCATAATCAAAATTCCAGTCAGGAAAATTCGCCGTGAGCATTGAGGAAATCATCCCACTGAGGGAACAGTTGAAGATACCCGTTTGGTAAAACACCGTGTCCTGCTGCGTGAAGAAGTCCGTAACTGCCTGCTGAACATCCTCATCTGACAGTAAACGAGCACCCTTCAAGGCCTTCTTTATAAGGCGTCAGAGAGAGATTAGGACTATAGGGCGGGTGCTCGAGTGTCTCCCACTTGAGTCGGTGTAACTTTCGTGTTACGACGTTTGCGATGTGGGGATATGCATCATCATGAAGCAGCATCACCCTTTGTCGCACCGTTCCACAACGGCAGTTTTCGACAGACATGCTACCCCGTACTCATTATTCATTCACCGCTGGATGTCTAACGGTGTTTGTCCTTATAGAGCTAAGAAAAGAATAACAGCACAGTGATCGTGTTTGGAAAAATTTGGAATAAAGTTGCAATAGATCACGTTCCTGTATTTACCGTATGCATGTCGGAAAGACACGAATACCACACTAATCCTATGCCTACCTGTCGGTGCTTATATGCCCTCATCGGAGTTGCACTACATTGCATATACTCTGCAGCAACGCCCTCAAACGACAACTTTTTGATAGCCCCTTATACATAAGACTAAAATACCCCGTTTTATGAACTAGTTTTACCCTTATAGACATTACTTTCCATGTGAAAAATTTAAACTTGTGCTTATCATTTCATGTGATTTTTTAGTTCTGTAACGTTTCTCAATAAACCTGAAGAATGCATGCAGTTAAAAAACTGGATTTTCGTATTCTAATGAAGTATATATATTTTCATAATGCATAAGGTTATTACGAAACGACGCTATTTGACAGCCACAAGAATTTGATTTACAAAACTGTTATTAAAAATGTGTGATTGCATGTAGTTTACCACTCGTTGCCTGTGAGACCATACCCTACTGCAAGCGAAATGTAGCTAAAAGCAGCGACACTGTTATCTGTCTTGCGAGGGGTCAATGCCGCTATCAGAACACGATGTAGTTCGCGTTGGTCAAACACTACAAGATACGAAAACAAATTACTAAAGATGAATTCTGTCATAGTGTTGGAGCTCCTTATGATTTTTAGTCTTCCATGTACAGATAACTCTTAATACAGACGAATTATTCACTTGGCGATGACCGTTTAAATTGCACAATCTTCTGCTATGGTCTTATATTAGTTCACATTTTATATTATGAAAGGCAGACAACTAATTATTGACCAAAGTCAACAAGTAAGTGTAATGTTTATGTTGTATTTGAAAACCAGAGGTGGAGAATATTCCATAATTAAACTGATGTATCATGATACAGATAACTCTTAATACAGACGAATTATTCACTTGGCGATGACCGTTTAAATTGCACAATCTTCTGCTATGGTCTTATATTAGTTCACATTTTATATTATGAAAGGCAGACAACTAATTATTGACCAAAGTCAATAACAACACCAATGTTCACCAATTGTGGATTAAAGTTAAGTATTCCAGCAGCTAAGTACTTTTCTTTATAGCATTCATTACGTATCCTGTTTTAGACCTCACGCCAGCCTGCGTGAGTTTAAGCGCGTGCCTTTCGGTTACCCGTCACTGTGGACTGGCTGTCTTGTCAGTCCACAACAGATATATCTACGTCTAAAGTGACTAATATGCAGTATGTTCCATTCCGTAATTTTTGCTTTAATACACTCATGCTCATAAATTAAGGATAATCCTGATACATGGTGAAACAACGGTCAGGTGGGCGGTTTTCGGGTTTAAATCACCTCGGGGTATGACCATGCGATGCATTTGACGTGCAGTCGTCGCACGGTGGCGTTGCCAGTAGTCCACTACGCAGAGGAGAGGTGCGTTGGCGCCTGTCAGATTACGGTGCAGCGAGTAAGTATACAGACGTTTCCAGACGTACTAATGGTGACTGTGTGTTGAAAATGGCTCAAAGAACACATATTGATGACGTTATGAGGGGTAGAATACTAGGGCGACTGGAGGATGGTCAAACACTGCAGGTCGTAGCACGGGCCCACCGTGTGCCACAAAGTGTGATTTCAAGATTATGAAACGATTGCAGCAGACAGGAAACGTGTCCAGGCGCTACAGTACGGGGCGTCCACAGTGTACAATACCACAAGAAGACCAATATCTCACCATCAGTGCCCGCAGACGGCCACGGGATACTGCAGGTAGCCTTGCTCGGGACCTTACTGCAACCACTGGAACAGTTGTCTCCAGGCACACAGTCTAAAGACGACTGAACAGACATGGTTTATTCGCCCTGAGACCTGCAAGGTGCGTTCCACTGACCCCTGGTCACAGGAGAGCCCGTAAAGCCTGGTGCCAAGAATACAGTACATGGTCACTTGAACAGCGGTCCCAGGTTATGTTCACGGACGAGTCTAGGTATAGTCTGAACAGTGATTCTCGCCGGGTTTTCATCTGGTGTGAACCAGGAACCAAATACCAAACCCTTAATGTCCTTGAAAGGGGCCTGTTTGGAGGTCGTGGTTTGACGGTGTGGGGTGGGATTATGATTGGTGCACGTACACCACTGCATGTCTTTGACAGAGGAACTGTAACTGGTCAGGTGTATCGGGACGTCAATTTGCACCAGTATGTCCGCCTTTTCAGGGATGCAGTGGGTCCCACCTTCCTCCTGATGGATGATAACGCACGGCCATCGTAGAGGAGTACCTCGAAACAGAAGACATCAGGCGAATAGAGTGGCCTGCCTGTCCTCCAGACCTAAACCCCACCAAGCACGTCTGGGATGCTCTCCGTCGACGTATCGCTGCACGTCTTCAAACCCCTACGACACTTCAGGAGCTCCGACAGGCACTGGTGCAAGAATGGGAGACTGTCCCTAGCAGCTGGTCGACTACCTGATCCAGAGTATGCTAACCCTCTGGGATGCTCTCCGTTGACGTATCGCTGCACGTCTTCAAACCCCTACGACACTTCAGGAGCTCTGACAGGCACTGGTGCAAGAATGGGAGGCTATACCCTAGCAGCTGGTCGACTACCTGGTCCAGAGTATGCTAACCCTCTGGGATGCTCTCCGTCGACGTATCGCTGCACGTCTTCAAATCCCTATGACACTTCAGGAGCTCCGACAGGCACTGGTGCAAGAATGGGAGGCTATACCCTAGCAGCTGGTCGACTACATGATCCAGAGTACGCTAACCCGTTGTGCGGCCTGTGTATATCTCATATTGATGTCGGGGTACATGCGCAGGAAACAGTGGCGCTTTGTAGCACATGTGTTTCGGGACGGTTTTCTCAACTTATCACCAATACCATGGACTTACAGATATGTATCGTGTGGGTTCCCTATGTGCCTGCGCTATTAGCGCCAGTTTTGTGTAGTGCCACGTTGTGTGGCACCACATTCTGCAATTATCATTGAATAATAATGATGAGCGTATGGCATTGGTGGCCGGGAGACCCCTCGCGGGGTGGTTCGGCCGCCGCTCCACAAGTTCTTTAAGCCACTACGGCGACTTGCGAGTGAATGAGGATGACATGATGATGAAAGACACACAACACCCAGTCATCTCGAGGCAGAGAAAATCCCTGACCCCGCCGGGATTCGAAGGAATCGAACCCGGGACCCCGTGCGCTGGAAGTAAGAACGCTATCGCAAGACCACGAGCCGCGGACTGCAATTATCCTTAATTTGTGAGCATGACTGCAGTTCTGGCAAAGGTAGCAAATATACTCTAAGACGAGTAAGATGTAATCTACATGTGGAGACAAATAAGTGATTACAATTTCAGAAAAATTTGATACATTATTCAAGAGGAAGAACATCACAAATTGGGAAAGTCAATAATGCGTTTGTTCACCTCTGGCCCTAATGGAAGCAGCTATTCGGCTTGCCACTGACTGATAGAGCTGTTGGATATCCTCCTGGGGGGAAGGGGGGGGGGCGGTATCGTGACAAATTTTGTCCGATTGGCGAAGACGTGTCTGGAGACGCCCCAGACCGTGGTGAGCCATACGACCATACGGCCTGAGAACCAGGGCTGATGGTCTGAGGTGCCCTTTGGTTTCATTGCAGAATCGTTTCGGTTATCATCCGCGGCAACCTTACAGCGTAGCGGTACGTCGACGAAATTCTGCTACCCGTTTTTCCCTTCATCAAACGCCATCCTGCACTTACACTTCAGCAAGGTAATGCCCGCCTGCACATGACAAGAGTTTCTACTACTTTTCTTCGTGTTTTTCAGCCTATATCTTGGCCAGCAAGTGCGCTGGATCTCCCCCTACCTGAGAAGGTTAGGGTCATTATGGGCAGGGCTCTCCAACCAGCTCAGGATTTTTAGGATACAACGCCCCAATTGGACATAATTTGGCACAATATCCTTCAGGAGGATATCCAACATCTCTGTCGAAGAATGCCAAGCCAAATAACTTCTTGCACGAGGGCCGGAGGTGGAATAACTGGTTACGGAAGTGATGAATTTGTGAAGGTCTATCTCTTGAATAAATCATCCAATTTTTTATGAAACTACAATCATCCGTTTGTCTGTGCATGTACATCACATATACCGATTTTTGTCACATTTTCTTAATCCCTTTGTGGTGCGTCTTTGTTTGGCTTATAGTGTAATTATATCAGCCTTATTCTCACTTTCAGAGAAATGCCCTTAGGAATAGTATTAATTCTTAGAAATTAACGTAGTGCAATCGAGGCCAAATGGAATTGAGATTTAATGCACGTTTTGCTGGATCACACGAATCCAAAATTTTCAATTTCAATTTGTCTCTGAGGAGCTTCTGTTCCTGTTTCTCTACTTTAACTCAAAGAAAAATGTGCAGGTTGAGCATAACCTAGAACATTTCAGGACAGGTGGATGAATTACTGTCGATCGATGCAGGTGCAGTTTAAACGACAAGAGGTACGAGTCATTTTTTTGTCCCATGTTTTCTTTCTTTTCGGACTTGTCCCACTGGCAACATAATTCTCATTTCTTGGTAGCTGATATACGAGTCCAAACGAACACAAATACAGCCAAAAGTTGTTCAGCGCCACCGAGTCTGAGGAATTTTACAGAACAATGGCTTTAGTACTTAATTGATATTGTTTTGTAGGTAAAGTGACTCATAGCGTATTGAAGCACAGAAAAAATAGGAGGTTATGGACTCATTCCATGAATATTGACCAACATTTATGACTGCTTTTTTCTTACATGAAGAACTAAAATATTTTTGAAAAAGGTTAATCATATTACAGAATGAACCATAGTACACATCAGTGTCAGCTGCGGAAGATTCATGAAAATTTTCAAACCAGAACGAATTTTCGTCGGAATATGACAAATGAAGAAAAATTATGTATAATAATGAAGGGAAGATGAATTAGTGCACATTGCTTCAAGGACAACTTTGTACAGAAATCACAGCAACCCATTCGTTATAGAAGTCTTTATATTTTAACTTGCATAAATATTTGCCTTTGAAGAAGAAGGGTGTCTGTTGCACTCCTGAACTCCTCAGTAAGTGACAAATGTCGATACACTGGATGGCCTATTGGTGTGCCTTCATCAAAGGGAATTTGTCTCTCATGGGATGTTAAATTCTTTGTCAATATTTTTCCACAAGTTTTTTCCCCTTAATGATGCAGTACTCGGCATTGTCGATAGTTCATGACTAGAGATAATGACGAGCTAGCAGAACTATACCAATTTTGTGATACAGATAGATTGAGAAACGAAAATTTTTGATTTAATTTTATTTGGCTCAATGGTTCTGTTTTTACTGACAAGGAATTGTGCATAGGTCTTGGAATTAAAATATCTTTTATGAACTTCATGTACTGAACCAAGGCCAAGTGGCTCGCCTGATCTCGTTTTGCCTTTTTAAGCTCTTCTTTGTGACTCAACGAGATATTTCCATTTTGATTTTACTTTTTTAAATGAAATAATAGTAAAGAGGTTTAAGAAAATACGGTTCTTCCCCTGTGGTACAGAACTATGAAAACAGGTGAACTAAGTAAATGTTTATTTTAGTTACAAAACAAATGGGCTCGGTATATATGGTTAGAGTACTTGTAATTTTTTTCCCATTGATCGTGAAATGTTAAGAAACTCCTCTTTTCTTCAATAAAATACGAGATATTAACTTTTGCAGTTCCAGTTTTGATAATATAGACGGGAGACTTCTGATGCTTTTACTATAAAAGCTGAAGCGAAGCTCCACCGGCTCGCACCGGAAATATTAAACATTCTAAATGTCACCACTGAGGTACTGCCCGACTCTCGCCCTCAGACTGTACGCTGCCTACGAATTTTGCAAAACTAGAGCACAGTTTTCTCTCGGGATGTACACTAGGAGGATTTATATGAAGAGCAATATCTGGATAGTTTTAAACGTAATCAGATCTGTGTGAACTAAACTGTACACGTCAGAGTAAAATCTCTTATTTCTTCAGTACAGAGAGCCACTTGAATGCTGTTACCTTTGGCTGCTTACGAGATGATGGGCTCCGTAGACTGCACACAAGGTACACTGTTGTTTGTTGATTTCATATCCTATGGTCTTCCTTCGAAGAGGTATACCAGGTGCAACACTCATTGAAAACTATTGTTCTCCTCAAGGAAACCAGACGTTTGACTACCATATTAATATACATATGATTGACGAGCTAGCCTAAGTAGAGATATGCTAGCAAAACAGCTATCCGATCAATCTTGTAGGCTACATGCAAGGACGAGTCCCTGGTTTTATTAATTTCATTTAGCGATCGATTTTAGCAGTAATGTTTTAACATTTTTTCGATACAGCCGGCCAATTTGCTATCCGTAAATGGCAGGAGGTGTTTCCAAAGCTACCATATTCCTGTTACATCAGGCGGTGCATAGAATATGTACAACTCCCCTTAAGTGGTGGAGCGAGACCACAAGTATCAACACCCAACTGAAATCCACTGTTGGGTAATGATAGCCTCTAAACTTACCATAGAATATGTTCTTCGGCTGTATGCACTCATGCAGTTACTCTGTGATTTCAGATCTCTAACCTCATTCCTTCAGGTCGTCGTGTTAGTTAGTACGCTGCAATATCCGCGTAGAGTACGGTGGCGATTCTGTAGTAGTGCGGCGTGGATTAACATAATGTAATTAGCGAAGTTATTGTTTTTTGGTAGTACCTAACCCTCAGATTCCCACCATGTTTCGTGGAATTATGATGAGATGAAGAAAGTGGCGAAACTGGAAAGCAGCGTGTGTCCACCAGAAACGTGATCAGATATGACAAATGCCATTGGGCTCTGTCTTAGCCACTGCGTTGAATACTATAGTAGGGATAAATTCTCAAGGGATGACATTGGACTCTGAGATACTGACAGAAGAACAACGAGTAAATGACCTGCTGAAGTATCTAAGAAAGATACCGGGTAAAATTTCAGCGACGAGTATAGAAGAGACAAGGGCAGGAAAGCCTCTACAATCGACAGGTGACAGCTGCAAGAAAAACAGCCGACTTTGACAGAACGACACACAACTCAAAACTGATACAGGAAGCATAGATGGGTCCATAAATGGATTACGTCAACTGAAATATTGTTACTACTTACTTTCAGTGCCCGAGAAAGAACATTTAAACTATCTTCTTCCGAAACTTTGCAGCCTTAGCGGCCTAGTCATTGCAGAAAAATAGATCTTACGTGAGCATGTAAACTCCATCTTTGGGCATGCAAGTAAATGTTCAAAGTCTATGTTTCTCCGCTCTCGCACTTATCTTCAGAGTAGCCTCTCTTAAATACGTTGAATTTAGATTTTACAACTCACGCTCTAAGTGTATTCAGTGCTCTGCGTTTACTATACTGCAGTTGTTGCTCTAATGCAATATCCTCGTTGTGTTTCAAATGGCTCTAAGCACTATGGCACCTAACATCTGAGGTCACCAGTTCCATAGACTTAGAACTACCTAAACCTAACTAACCTGCGGACATCACACACATCCATGCCCGAGGCTTCTTAGTTTCGTAGGTTTGCATTTTTCATAAAGTCCAGTCATAAAGATATGCGGCGGGTCTCAGTTCGGTCCTCTAACGACAATGACCGCTAGAGAAACTCTTCCTAGACTTAAGACAAGTTTAAAATGTTTGTTCGTTGTACAATAAATGACGTGGATCAGTTTGCTGTTTTCTCTGTTTCGCTGGCTGCTTTGCATCTGTTTTCTGGTAATGCTATGCCCGCAAGGGGGGAAATTTTGTGGACAGGTGTAAGCCTCAGACCTCCGGAGACAATCCCGACAGTGCCCCTCAAAGCGACGTCAACTGGTTTGATATGTCAAGACGCTTCCCTTACTGGTGTCACATATTCGCTGGCTGATGATCGAACATCTTCAGGTTGCTGCGCCCCCTATGTTGATCCAGTTAGTTTGTGTATAATGTTGTTTCTTGCACATAATTTTCCTTCAAGCGCAGTGGAGTGTTTGTTAAATGACAGCGTACTGTCTAAGCTGACTCCCAAGCATTTTGGACTGGTGCGAAGGTCTAGTTTAACACCTCTTCATTTCGCTTCCAATTGTCTTTTGGCTTCTCTACTGAGCAGGGGAAACGTGCATACCTGACTTTTCTCTAGATAAATTCTCAGATGAATTTCCTCATGGTAGTTCCAAAGGCATCCGAATCCTTTGCAATTTTTCTTTCAGCCTCTTTGAATGTTGTTCCTTGTGCAGTGAAGGCGGTGTTGTCTACATATATGAATGTTTTTATTTCCAGATAGTGTGGCTGGCCATTTGTATTTGTATTGTAACGAATAGGAGAAAGGAAGCTACCTTGTGGTAATACATTCTTTTTGTTTCTCCTTCTGTTTCTCTTGCCATGGAGGGTTATGTAAAATCTTCAGTTCTCCAGCATGCCTCGTAACATGGAAGTCAGTCGACTGTTCTGTGTTATTTCATAGACTGCTGTGAGGAATCATTGGTAGTTTACTATATCGAATGTAGCAGAGAGGTCAAAAAAGGCAACAGCAGTTATTAAATCCATTTAGAAACCGCCTTCAATATGTTGATTCAGATGTAGTATTTGACTACAACGCGATTTCATTGGTCTGGAACCAGCCTGTTCAGGAATATGTTGTGTCGATTTTGTTTGCTATTCTTACAAGAATCATCGTTCCAAATAGCCTTATAGGTGATAGGTTAAGAAAATAAAATGTGTTAAATGAAACAACAAGTTTAGTGTTACCATTCACTGTTTATTTATCTCTACGATGCGTTTCAAAGGTTTAAACCTCCATCATCAGGTGGATATACATTTGTTAGTATGACATTTGCGTGTGGGTTGTGTTACGATTGTTTGGAGGAACTTGTGACGCTGTCTAGTGGAGAAACAAAACACTATTTTACAACATGACTTTGGGTTTCTTTTGACAAAAAAGTAAACCTGTATCTAACGGTAAACATAAAATAAGTAAAATAAAATGCCTCCAGCGGTCGCAGGTTCCTTTCACTGTTGTAACACATCACATGTATACTATCATTTTTAGTAAAGAAATACGGCAGTAGCGTAACAAACTATGTTCTGGTCCACTGACGTCATAGAAGATGGCGGCTTTTGGCGGGAAAGTGCCACGTCCTCCTGCCGCACCCCCCTGTCGGGAAGTTTGAATTACGATGGGAAATTGAATTATATGTTTCCACAGGTCACGCGCCCCCTCTTTCCGACTTTTTTGCATGATGGTGTGTCATCCTCTTGGAAAACGGGCGGGAATTTCGAATTTTGGCGGGAATTTTGCTCTAAGATCTTACTCCTGCAGCTGAGGGGGTTAGTATGGTGTTGCCCCAACTACAGACTGCTCATGATGTCAATTAATTCTAATATAATTTGTTTAAATTTGCATAAATTTTTAAAATTTGTTCAAATTTGCTGAAATTTCTTCAAAATTTGCTTAAATCTATTATTTAGCAACAGCTTTAGTGGCTTAGTGTGGTGTTACCACCACAAGAGACAGAGATATCAGTGCTTGTTGAGCTGTCAGTGTGGAAGGAGTAAGAGGAAAGCTTCGTGCCAGACAGGGGGAGTTTTAATAGGTGTATTATATGCACTCCTTCAGCCAAGGAGTGCACCCTAAACCTGCTACATGAAGAATAGAAGCGGGCATTAATGCTTGAACATATGAAGAGAAAGAATATGGTACTGCAAATGAATGCTTTGCATTAAAGATGCAATACGCAATGCATGGAAATATCTGTCTCTGCTGGAATTGTGTGTCATTTTTAAAACCTAAGAATAAGCTCTCACCACACAAGAGACAACTGCCTCCGATCCACAAGACCGATGAACTGAGCTAGTTGGTGAGTTCATCACTAGAGGGCACCATGATAGATCATGTGATTGTGCAGTTCAGTCCATAGGAGCACAGCATCACGATGACGTGTTTTTCTCAGCTGCACATGTGCACAAGCCTCTTCATTCCTCCGGCGGTCTAGAGGGGAAAATTGGCGGGAAAAGGAATCGGCCCATTCTGGGCTGCTGGAGAGAGGAAGGAGTATACTTTCTTTAATTTTTAAACAATTTATTTAGCGACGGATTTCGCCTAGTTTATTTATTATGCTGACACAAAACACTCACTCTGACAGTGGTCTGGAGGGGAAAGTTGGTGGGAAAAGTAATCAGCATGTTCTTGGCTGCTGGAGAGAGGAAGCAGTGTAATCATTTATTTTTGGAACAACTTATTTAGTGACGGATTTCACCTAGTTTATTTATTACACAGATACAAAACTCTCACCCTGATGTGCTTGGGGTCACAATATACAGTTTACAGACCTGGAAACTACTCACAAACAATGCAGCACACTGATGTTCATAGACATAAAGAACTCGTAAATTACTGAAATAATCCATTACACAGCGTACAGACGTGCAAACTACTCATAGATCATGAAAATAATGTATGTGTAATGCTATGCAAACACGCTCACAATGCTTAAACGCCCGAAAATAATGGAGTGCACTAACACTCAGTGCACATAAAAAACCCAATGTATCAGAAACTCGAACCCTGATTGTACTGGATGGAAAGCCTAAGCGCATCCCACAACACACTGAAACTGTCCAGATGCGGGAGAGAAAGGTTAGCTTAGTGTACTTTATTTATTTTGGTTGGGAAACTTATTCAAATATCGATCCTAATTACTTAATTAATCACAAATATCGGTCCTAATTACACAACTATATGCGTAGCGCTGCGTAAGGACCCCCTATAACCGCAATATAGCGCAAAAACTGACGACACCATACAACTGGTGTTATCCCGTTGGGGGAAAAAATTTCACAATACCACTTGAAAGCAGCGACAGAAACACTCAGACTCTACCCTACACCTGTAAGCTAGGGGGAAAAAGGCTGGGATTAAAGGTACAATCTTTATTGTTTTTGGTGGAAATGTGTTCAACTGACTAGATGTTGGTGTTGGACAGAGAGGAATTTAAAAAGTATATTACCTGCAAGCATACAGCATCTATCGCTGTTTGACGTCAGAGATCACTACACACACCTACTAAAAATCACCATACAGCATAGCAAACCGAAGCCAATACACGCTATCACAGCTGATCGAAAAAAATGCGTCACAGTTCTAGTTACACCTCGAAATTGTCGTAATAATAAAAAAACCGGCACTCGTATTGAACGAGTCATAATACAACATATGTACTGGGGAAAATCGTCGTCCTAAAAGACTGTAGTTGAACTTGCGTTCTCCTCCATGTACAATCACAAACTGCCGAAAATCCACCTACGTAATAGAAGGATCGAGGGAGCTACTACACCAGTAGTCTCGCGACACGTGCAGACCACCGCCCACATTGATACGATCGCCCATCGCCAACACAAAAGCAGGTATAGTTAACTTGGAGGTAAAAGGGCTGCTTTGCCAAATTCATCTTGGTCGTCCAGAGTATAGTGACACAGCCGCCCCTACTGGCAAGGAGGTGCTGCTGTTACAGACAAGACAGGTCTCCAACGCCTCTCGTTTGGGGCTGGGAAACACTTTTGTTTAACATCACGTAGGACGCTCCAGCAGGGACCGGACAAAAGCCATAGTCTCGTAGAGAATTCACCCGACGTTCTGTGATGGATTATTTAACATCAACTCGAATCCTGTAATAAAGCAACTATTAACAAAAGGGGAAAAAACATTCATGACAATAAAAAATCTCTTTCCACGAAAAGAGACAAAGTCCAGTTTCATTTAGTTTTATGAGCACAGTCGGTACAGTTTTTTACATTCGACTTATCCCACCTGCAAAGACCTTTACGTGGAAACCCGAAAAAGAAAATAGAGGGAACTGTTATTTCTACTCACGAATACTAACGTCGATGATGTAACAGATTCCAAATCACCCCTATAATTTACAAAGTCAAATAAGGTGTTTCTCGTATCTAGAGAACCAGTAAACATGTCTTCCACCTGTTAGATGAACACGCACCACAATTGTTGTTCTATCAACTAAACGAAGACCTGAAATGTGGAGAAGCAGTCAACGGAACAATTTACATTGGAGGGAATAATGGCCCAGTGCAAACACACATCTGTATTGAATCTCAAATGCCCACTTGATCACGAAAGCTGTCCAACACATACTAAGTATTAGTTCTAAATCATCCCAAAAGCGTTCCAGTGGGTTCAGGTTGGAACTCTGGGCAGGTTAGCCCATTTCAGGAATATTATTGTTCACAAACTATTGCCTCAAAGATGCTGACAGGTTGTACTGTCGTTATGCTAGAAACAAGTATTGATTCCGAACAGTGAGTTCACAATACTGTGAAATGTGTTCATATCCTCCCGTATGTCACAACAATGAGTGTACTCTCTAATAACGGCAAACACCCTCATACCGTAACACCACTTGCTCCGTACTCCATTGTTGGCACTACACATGATGGCAGCTAACGTTATTCCATCGGATTGCACAAGCTACACAGCAATTCATCACTCCACTCGTTCCGTCACCCATCGCCCAGTGCCGTCGCTCTTTACACCACCTCATGTGTCACTTATCACACTACAGAAATGTGTGGCTTTGAGGAGTTGCGCTATCATTGTAACCCACTCTTTTCAACTCCCTACGCACAGTCATTGTACTAACTGGACTGCTGGTAGCTATTTGTCACTCACGATCTCCTTCCGACAGTACATGAGGTCTGCCGGAACTTAGTTTAGCTGTGGTTGTTTCTTTACGTTTCCAGTTCACTGTAGCTATCACAAAGGTGAGATATCATGCAAAGCCTTCTCTAGCTACTTCATAACCGAAGGGCCAAAACTGCAGCTTCAACACTGTGAGTGTCCATTGGCAGCAGAAACCATGCTGCCAACAGTTGATTTATAAGGTTGTTACTCTACAATTTCGAAGCTGATGTATTTATTATTTTAATACTTTTATTATTTTAACAGTAAACAGTAGGATACATGAAAGAGAAAGAAGATAACGAGAAGAATTTACTTAAGGGTATTTTTGTTCTGTTGTTGTAACTACAAAAATGCTTGAATTTTTCACCAAATACGTTTCGCTTTATTGAGGTAAAGCATCATCAGTGGTCTGTAATTAAGTTATTTGCATTTTGATTTGCTTTTAGATCGAAAAACAGTTCGTTAAGAATAAAGTGATTTGTACTTATGGTGATTTTCGGTTGATTTCTCGCTTACATCGGGAAATGCCGTCTACTAGCTCATTGTTATTTTTCTGCGTTAGACACAGATAATTTTGGTCTAATTTTTATATGTTCTGCAACACTACGCATTTCTTATGTTTTTCACAACACACTTTTATGCACACCATGTATTCTGTTTGTTTTTGTACTTCAAGTATGTGTTGTGGTTTGTGTTTTGTAATGTTGTCAACGTAACCTTTCCCCTACTTTATCTTTGACCTACAACATTTTTTAAAAATTAGATTATTGTATGTATGTAATTCTATTTAATTATGTTTCTGTTTATTTATGTACTGTGTTAAGATTAGAGAAGGAATAGCGATGGAGGTATGTGTGTGTGTGTGTGTGTGTGTGTGTGTGTGTGTGTGTGTGTGTGTAGGGGAGGGGGAAACCATGATGAGTGGACGTAAGTATATAACAGAGTGAGTTTGAGGAAAAAGTGAGTAGCGAGAAGTGAAATGCAGCTCTGCGGGTGGTGGGGTGGGGGAGCGGTTGTGGGAGTGTGGGAGAGGACGAAGAATGGAAAATGTTCTTTTATTTTTTATATAATTTCATCAATTGTTTTACATAGAGTCTGATTCACAAAATTTATTTGGTCATTGAACAACTGTTTATATTGAATTAACGCATTTTGTACGTGGAAATTTTTTTGGAAAGGGACGTGGTGTCTGTCTTGACTGATATTTATGATATTCATATCGTTTTCAATATTGCGTGGTCTATAGTATTCTTGTTTTGGATGATCCGCAAAGTTTGAATGATTTGCACTTCATTTAAAACACCTCAATAAAGCGAAACGCGTCTGGTGAAAAAAGCATGCATTTTTGTAGCTGCAACTACAGAACAAAAATACCCTCAAGAATTATAAAGCAATTACGGACACTATGGCCACACAAGTGAAGAATTTAATAGAATTTACTTAGTTTGTCTGACAGACCAGAAAGTGTAGAATGAGTAAGAAGCGAAAGAGAAGAAGTTGTAAGTGACAAGGAATTTGTGGGAAGTGAAGGGGAGGAACTTTATAGAAGTGGTAATAAACTAGGAGATAAAGAGTTTCCGAGTTGAGTACAGGG
The DNA here is from genome assembly GCF_023864345.2 of Schistocerca serialis cubense. NCBI lineage: Eukaryota > Metazoa > Arthropoda > Insecta > Orthoptera > Acrididae > Schistocerca > Schistocerca serialis. The sequence goes on along the minus strand of NC_064639.1, from coordinate 536,050,121 downwards.
TATCTTACGTAGATTAGATGCTCATACTGTCAAATTTGATGAAATGGAGTCTGATAGCCGGAATTAAGGTCAGGAATGAATCATAATTGTGAAGAATGAAAGTCTGATTTAAATGTTTAATCTAGGGAATTGAGCTAGGTAATAAAATTTGAAAATAATCTATTATCAAATAAATTTAAAACTGATATTATTCAATTACAACATGGTTGGGAAATGAATAAGCATGAGGTAATAAATAAATGCCATGAGAACTTCATAAACTTTAGTGATGGAATCACTGAGAATTTAGAATTAGCTCATCAGCAGATACATAGTTTAAGTGTTGAAATAAATACTACTAGGGCTGACTTGAAAAATGAACAAGGTGAAGCTATCTGTTCCTTTAGTGATGAAATTTCAGAAATTAAGGATTCATGTGAGGAGGTACATATAAAATCAATGTGTAGCAACTGAAAGTTCAGTTAATAATTCTTGTCAAGCTAAGACTGAAGTGACTGAGTGGGTGGATGAGACAGTGAAGAATGTTGGAAAACTAATTAATGAGTTGAAATCTCGTGTAGAAACTTATTTTAGTAAGACTCAAAACGTACAACCAAAGACTAAGATAAAAGCACAGTCACGATGTATGTACCAAGACAATTACAAAACATTAGATGCACCCAAGGAAGCGTTCAAAAGCCAAATGGATCAGAGAGCGATCAAAGTAGACTAATTGCAGAAATTCTGGTCCTTGACAGTGTACTAATTAAATATGACAGACTCAGACCAAATTTTGAAAGGTATATCAATTTAGCTAAATATTTGGCTGATTCTGTAAGTTCCAAGTATTTGTCACATGTTCAGAGTGTAAATACAAATTTAAACAAAATTCTCTTGTCCACTATTGTGGAGCACCCTAGCAAGTGCACCATTACTTTAGTGGGAGTGCGTAATAAATCAATATTAAATAAAACAAAAACATTGCTGGCGTAAAATAATACTGTCTGTGGACTTACGTGTATTAAAGTTTAAGTGGAATTTGAATTGTAATGGGTGAGTAAGCAATGATAATCTACACACATCAACAAAGTTTTGCTTCACCCCAATCCCAGAACTCCCGAAGATACACGGTGACTGTGGATATTGTATCACAGACACAGTCCCTTCGACTGTTCAGAGATGTCACTAAATCTGCCCAAAGATGTAAACAACCATACATGAGCAGCGCCTATTAGACGGAGGGTGTATATCAGCCGATCAGTTCCAGTCATTCCACCAGGAAGGAGGTACACGGCTCTTGTTGTTTGTAGTTCAACCATGCCTAGACGGTCAATACCGCGGTTAGGTCGCGTCCGCATTGTTACTTTGTGCCAGGAAGGGCTCTCAACAAGGGAAGTAGCCAGGCGTTTCGAAATGAACCAAAGCGATGTTGTTCGAACATGGAGGAGATACAGTGAGACAGGATCTGTCGATGACATGCCTCTCTTAGGGCGCCCAAGGGCTACTACTGCTGTGGATGACCACTACCTACGAATTAGGGCCCGGAGGAACACTGACAGCAACGCCCCCATGTTGAATAATGCTTTTCGTGCAGCCACAGGACGTCGTGTTACGACTGAAACTGTGCGCAATAGGCTGCATGATACGTAGCTTCACTCCCGACTTCCATGGTGAGGACCATCTTTACAACCATGGCAAAAAAATGGTTCAAATGACTCTGAGCGCTACGGGATTTAACTTCTGAAGTCATCAGTCCTCTAGAACTTAGAACTACTTAAACCTAACTAACTTAAGGACATCACACACATCCATGCCCGAGGCAGGATTCGAACCTGCGACCGTAGCGGTCGCGTGGTTCCAGACTGTAGCGCCTAGAACCGCTCGGCCACTACGGCCGGCTCAACCATGACACCATGCAGCGCGGTACAGATGGGTCGAATGGACCGCTCACGATTGACATCACGTTCTCTTCACCGATGACTGTCGCATATGCCTTCAGCCAGACAATCGTCCGAGACGTGTTTGGAGGCAACCCGGTCAGGCCGAACCCCTTAGACACACTGTCAAGCGAGTGCAGCAAGGTGGAGGTTCCCTGATGTTTTAGAGTGGCATTATGTGGGGCTGACGTACTCCGATGGTGCTCACGGAAGTCTTCGTAATGGCTGTACGATACGTGAATGCCATCCTCCGACCGATAGTGCAACCATATCGGGAGCATATTAGCGAGGCATTCGTCTTCATGGACGACAATTCTTGCCCCCACCTGCACATCTTGTGAATGACTTCCTTCAGGATAACGACATCGCTCGACTAGAGTGGCCAGCATGTTCTCCAGACAAGAACCCTATCGACATGCCTGGGATAGATTGAAAAGCGTTATTTATGGACGACGTGACCCACTAACCACTCCGAGGGATCTACGTGGAATCGCCTTTGAGGAGTGGGACAATCTGGACCAACAATGCCTTGATGAAGTTGTGGATAATACGCCTCGACGAATACAGGCATGCATCAATGCAAGAGGACGTGCTACTGGGTATTAGAGGTACCGGTGTGTACAGCAATCTGGACCACCAGCTCTGAAGGTCTCACTGTATGGTGGTACAACATGCAATGTGTGGGTTTCATTAGCAATAAAAACGGCGGAAATGATGTTGGTCTTGTTCTCTGTTCCAATTTTCTGTACAGGTTCCAGAACTCTCGGAACCGAAGTGATGCAAAACTTTTTATGATGTGCTTATTTGAAAACAGTTGAGCTACGGCGGCTAAGGATATACATGGAGTGGAAGATTTATTCCCACTGCCAATGACTAAAGTAGTACTTTGAAGTATGTATTTTAAATAATTGGTTAGGTCAGTACATATGGGTTTACTCTCAATACTAAATACATGTAGATCAGTTAATATTTAAAGAAGAGATTAAAATACACTCCTGGAAATGGAAAAAAGAACACATTGACACCGGTGTGTCAGACCCACCATACTTGCTCCGGACACTGCGAGAGGGCTGTACAAGCAATGATCACACGCACGGCACAGCGGACACACCAGGAACCGCGGTGTTGGCCGTCGAATGGCGCTAGCTGCGCAGCATTTGTGCACCGCTGCCGTCAGTGTCAGCCAGTTTGCCGTGGCATACGGAGCTCCATCGCAGTCTTTAACACTGGTAGCATGCCGCGACAGCGTGGACGTGAACCGTATGTGCAGTTGACGGACTTTGAGCGAGGGCGTATAGTGGGCATGCGGGAGGCCGGGTGGACGTACCGCCGAATTGCTCAACACGTGGGGCGTGAGGTCTCCACAGTACATCGATGTTGTCGCCAGTGGTCGGCGGAAGGTGCACGTGCCCGTCGACCTGGGACCGGACCGCAGCGACGCACGGATGCACGCCAAGACCGTAGGATCCTACACAGTGCCGTAGGGGACCGCACCGCCACTTCCCAGCAAATTAGGGACACTGTTGCTCCTGGGGTATCGGGGAGGACCATTCGCAACCGTCTCCATGAAGCTGGGCTACGGTCCCGCACACCGTTAGGCCGTCTTCCGCTCACGCCCCAACATCGTGCAGCCTGCCTCCAGTGGTGTCGCGACAGGCGTGAATGGAGGGACGAATGGAGACGTGTCGTCTTCAGCGATGAGAGTCGCTTCTGCCTTGGTGCCAATGATGGTCGTATGCGTGTTTGGCGCCGTGCAGGTGAGCGCCACAATCAGGACTGCATACGACCGAGGCACACAGGGCCAACACCCGGCATCATGGTGTGGGGAGCGATCTCCTACATTGGCCGTACACCACTGGTGATCGTCAGGGGACACTGAATAGTGCACGGTACATCCAAACCGTCATCGGACCCATCGTTCTACCATTCCTAGACCGGCAAGGGAACTTGCTGTTCCAACAGGACAATGCACGTCCGCATGTATCCCGTGCCACCCAACGTGCTCTAGAAGGTGTAAGTCAACTACCCTGGCCAGCAAGATCTCCGGATCTGTCCCCCATTGAGCATGTTTGGGACTGGATGAAGCGTCGTCTCACGCGGTCTGCACGTCCAGCACGAACGCTGGTCCAACTGAGGCGCCAGGTGGAAATGGCATGGCAAGCCGTTCCACAGGACTACATCCAGCATCTCTACGATCGTCTCCATGGGAGAATAGCAGCCTGCATTGCTGCTTAAGGTGGATATACACTGTACTAGTGCCGACATTGTGCATGCTCTGTTGCCTGTGTCTATGTGCCTGTGGTTCTGTCAGTGTGATCATGTGATGTATCTGACCCCAGGAATGTGTCAATAAAGTTTCCCCTTCCTGGGACAATGAATTCACGGTGTTCTTATTTCAATTTCCAGGAGTGTATGTATGCATGTTAAATTAATTTTAAAACTGTTATCCATTATGGATAGAGATTTCAATTTATTCTATATTGAGACCACAGCGAATTCGCATGAAGCAGTGGTGCGAGATAAGAAACCAGTGGCACCGAAGGATACAAGGAAGTCAAAGATAAATCTCATATTACTTATTGTAAGAACCATAAAACATTGCTGAAAACAGTTATACATATTAATATGCGATGCATATGTAGTAAGAGCCGTGCATAAGTGTGAATTCAGACAGATTTCTCACGGTCATTTTTATGGAGCTGTTAAACAAATATTGCAGTCACTTAGGTGGAGCAACTAAAGAAATATTGCAGTCCTTTTTATAAGGTGGTGAATAAGTATTCGAGCCACTTGGTTCGAGCCTCTGAGTAAAGGTTGCAGTCACTGTAGTGGAGCTGAATGACAAACACTTCAAATAAATTTATGGGACAATAATAGAGGGTTGGATGATTTATATTAAGAAGGGCGGACACCACGCGAAAGAATGAAAGGGTAAATTCTTTGAAACTCCGTTATTTTCTCTCACTGGAAAGGAGAAGTGTGAAATTTGACTGAAAGGTACCTATAACATTCCTCTGTAACGGCGCTAACCTGAGGCGACCTGCGACCTCACCCACGGGCTCAGCGATGCTTCAAACAGCACGGTGCACATGCAAAAAGAAGGCCAGTGCTCAGAAGATTATGTGAGGTGCAAGGTGGCACATTAGCGCCAAATTTAAACACAATTCTGTCTAAAGCCACCATGACGTCTCAAGTGATGGGAAGGTCATCACAGCCCCTCTTGCATACATCTCACCTCTTCACGCCTCGGAGATGGAGGTCAGAATTCCGACACCCAGCTTGGAAATCTGGTAGTTTTCTTATGGATAGCTGAGGAACACATTTCAGACACACCGTCTTTTAGAATAGACATGCAAATGTCTCAAGAGGTGCATAAAGGGCGTCCAAGAAACCCCACTTTCCCTTGAGGCGATCATTTAAACTCATATCGCAGTCGAAAATGGCAGCTCGCAATGTGATGTGTAATAGAACGATAACCTTTGATACTCCTAGACACTCCCCCCACCCCCCTCCAACTTTGTGATTCAAATCTGACTAGCATACACATATCGGCCTTTCAGAAGAAAACAGCAGTTTGACAACTTGGCACGATTGTAGGAAAGAAATGAGAAAAAACGAATTACTTGTTAATACGCTAGTCACTCGCCGTTCTGCCTACCCCTCATGTCGGAACACACTCCGTGAGTACCTTTTATGAGAACGGAACACGCTTTGTGGACTGCAGGCCGGCCGGTGTGGCCGTGCGGTTCTAAGCGCGTCAGTTTGGAACCGCGTGACCGCTACGGTCGCAGGTTCGAATCCTGCCTCGGGCATGGATGTGTGTGATGTCCTTAGGTTAGTTAGGTTTAAGTAGTTCTAAGTTCTAGGGGACTGATGACCTCAGTAGTTAAGTCCCATAGTGCTCAGAGCCATTTGTGGACTGCAGGAAAAAGTACTAGCTGCAAGTCTCGAGTCGCAGTGTAGCAGTGCGGTCCGGGTCTCGCCCTGCCACATTCATCACAGCCACACTCCCACACACTCACCTTAACACACACACCCACACCCACCCACCTACCCACCCACCCACACTTCTACGCTGCCGCCGTCTTCGCAGCTGCCGCCTTCGGAAACTCACTAGCGTCTGGTCCATGTGTCATTCTGTCTCTGTTCCAACGGTCTGGCTCTTCCGTTTCTTCGGATCCTCGTGACTCACACATCTAGTGTAAACTGGAAAAGAAGAGAAACAAAAATACATTTGTGATCGTTACCGCAAGCATACGAAATCTACATCTTTCCCGACTGAGAGGAAGGATAAAGAAGCATATCTAGGAAAAGATTTAGATCGTAACACGGACAGCAGACCTACGAAACGCACTCAAAGACTATACCGTTCTGTATCAATCAGAACTGCTGTAATTTCACACACTCATTACGACAAGATCTGCATGGTAGAAAACCTACGTTCGACTAGACTAATGAGAAGCAACCAGTCAGTAAATGGAGCAAAGCATAAAATAAAAATCTACTTACGACTGATATTGAAGGAATAATAGTGGAAGACTTTCCAGAAATATTAAGTTTAAAAATAGTAATGCAACTAGGTATGAGGTCAAAGCCAGACATAATGAAATATCTACCTCTAGTACAAATTGACAATGCGAAGAAAGTTTTGCTCAGTGCTGCAGGACAGAGTAATGTCCCTCAGGAATAATAATTACTAATGTGATAAGGTTTTTTAAAAAATTGACATAAGCCTTGGACTAATAGTAAAAATAACTACAACAGAGACACAGGTAGGCATAATAAAGAATTAGTGCTGTAATGATATATTCTACGGTTCAAAAGGTGATTGTCAAGCGACGTGCTCCTAATAAAATTACCAACTTGGCGTTTACGAGCTATTACACTTCACTTGACAGTAAACGTAAGTCCCTGTTTCGAATAATACAAGAAAAGAGAACGTCTTATTCCTAACACCCTAGTCATTCGGAGGGACCAAAACTAACGCTGTAAACAAGTACATGAACATCACGCATACCAAAGGTCGAACGACAAAGACTACGTTACTCATTGCTCTATTTACATTCTGTATTGACCAACTAGTACGCTGACGAAACTTAACATTCCACGATAGCACATACTCAGACAATCTTGTGCCATTCTCAACACCTATTTCAAGCAAACAAACACTATATAAAATGCAAAATATGCCTATTTTTCCTACTTGAGAAAGAGTTCCAGTAATAGCGCAATAGCTTCTTTATTTCCCTTCCTAAATCGAAAAATCTGTTAGCCAAGATTTATAATTACTAATTAACTCCACATCTTCTGCGCTTCTAAACAAAATACATTTCTGTGGATTTGGCTCCTCCTAACTCCCTGGAGCTGAAACTAAAAACTTTATTTATTTAATCGTATGGCTAGGGCCCTCCGTCGGGATGGCCGTTCGCCAGGCGCCGGTCTTTCAATTTGACGCCACTTCGGCGACCTGCAGTCGATGAGGTTGATAGGATAAAATTCCCCGATCCAGCCGGGAATCGAACAATCCGTCACACTGACCATTCAGATACCGGGGGCGGACAACTAAACACTGAAATGACTTAACACTCGAAGGAAGCACTTTTCCATCGCAGAAGTATTTCGTCGAAATCCGACTGTCGCTGCCGACGGAAAATCGACGAGTGCTCAATCGAAGGATTACAAACAGTCGACGCATGAGACGGCCAGATCTCGTCGACGTGAACTGTCCGCAGTGCTCCGTGGTTTTCTTTAAATAGCTGTTCTCCAGGAAAAAAAAAAAAAAAAAAAAATGCTGCTCCCCTTGTAACTCATGACCGGATGTAGGCTTGGTCTTACGATGCAGCCAGCGACCTATTGCTGTTGCCTGGCGAGGTACCTGTTGGTCTGTAGCTCTCGATGCAAGTCGGTTGCTGTGGCTGAGTGGTTCTAGGCGCTTCAGTCCGGGACCGCACTACTGCTACGGTCGCAGGTTCGAATCTTGCTTCGGGCATGGATGTGTGTGATGTCCTTAGGTTAGTTAGGCTTAAGTAGTTCTAAGTCTAGGGGAGTGATGACCTCTGATGTTAGGTCCCATAGTGCTTAGAGCCATTTGAACCATTTTTTTGAGCTCTCGATGCGCCTACTGACTGTCTGGGGGCTTGCTTGAGAACCTCGAGCGAGCAGTGCTTTCCGTGACTCGTGCGAGCCTTCATGTGCGTTGCGGCTGCTGCCCATGGGCACGAAGGACAGAGAATGAGCATCAGAGAGAAAAACATTTCCAGAAGCAGATGTCGACTCTTTTATATAATTTACAAGTTAAGAAATTCGAATTAAAGCTCAGAACTTGCAGAGAGGTGCGAAAATGAGATTGAGCCTAGATTAACTGAAACTATCAGATATTTTCTGAGAGTTTCGAAGAGAATTTTAGACAATGATAAAATGAAATAGGCGAAAGAAATACTACAGCAGATACATTGGTAGGTTTAGAGCAAAGCAAGATTTACATCATTTGTAAGTTTGTAAAATGCTTGCGACAATATTGACTGGAATACACTCTTCCAAATTATGAAGTTGCCTGGTATACAATATAGGGAGCGAATGGCTATATATATCTTGCACGAATGTTCTATTGCAGATTACAGTTTTAAGAGTCTCAAGCATGAAAAGGGGTGTGGGACATAGTAGACATTGTAATGGAGAAAGGAGTAAGTCAGAGTTATAGCATCTCCTTCATGTTATTCAATCTCATCAAGCAGACAGTAAAACAAACGGAGGAGAATGTTGAGAAAGGAATTAAATTTCATGGAGAAAAATTTAAGATTTTTAAGAGCTGTTGTAGATGACATTGTAATTTAATTAGAGCCGACGAAGGACTTCGAAGGTTAGTGCAACAAAAATGTAACACGGGTAGTGGAGTTTAGTTGAATTTAATCAGGTGATGCTGCGGAAATTAGATTAATAAATGCAGTACATGAATTTAGGTGTTTGCGCAGTAAAATAGCTTACGCCAGCCACAATTAAGGGGTCATAATATCCATGTTGTCAATACCAAGACAAATTTTCTTGAAAAAGAGAAATCAGTAAAACGTGGACAAGATATCTCACAGTAAATAAATAACTTCCTGCTACCAGTCACGATTTTCTTTTATTTATGTTTTATACGATGCGTTTCGGGAAATGATTCCCATTTTCAAGTGTGTATTATAGCACTTTTTCATAATGCTTTCGATGCGTTGAGGCTCTGCTTTGTTTTATTGATTTTACTGAAATATATAAAAACACCCAATTTTTAGTTAGTTATCGATTTTTGTATATAGTTAGTGGAGAAATTTGTAAGAACTTGTACATACAGTTTTCTTATGGTCCATTTGTGCAGAGTTTCACACATGTCAGACATTGTTCAAAACAGTGCACAGTACAAATCTCAGATGTTGTATGTATTGTATTGTATGTTAACCAGGGGTCTAGAAACGACGGAGAGGCTCCGTCCCCGCCGCAGCCGCAGTGGTCCACAACCCCACGACGACTATCGCAGTCCACTTCATCCCTCCGCCGCTCCACACCGAACCACTCTTTCAGGGTTATTGTGCGGTTGTGCGGTTCGGCACCCGGTGGACCCCCCCCCCCTCCCCACCCCTGTCCACCAGGGAACGTCTCACACCAGACGAGTGTATCCCTTATGTTTGCATGGTAGAATAATGATGGTGTACGCGTACTTGGAGAACTTGTTTGCGCAGCAATCGCCGACATAGTGTAGCTGGAGGGGAATAAGGGGAACCGGCCCGCATTTGCCGAGGCAGATGTAAAACAGTCTAAAAACCATCCACAGACTGACTGGTCACCGGACCTCGACACAAGTCCGCCAAGTGGATTCATACCGGGGACCAGGCGCTCCTTCTCAATCCGGAAAGCCCTGCGTTAGACCGCACGGAATCTAAGATAACTTGTAAATAAACGAACAGTTAAAAAGGTGTTTTTAGATATAGTTGACAGAGTTAATGTTACAGGTCCTCCACGGATAAGCTTTTGTGGAGAAGGTATTTAACTTAACAATATCGATAATAATTTGCTTACATATTTTGTTTACAGAACGACACACTTCGAAAACATCACGAAAAAATGGCACAATACAAAGAAATATCACTTGAAAATGGGAATCATTTCCCGAACCGCGTTATGTAAAACACAAATAAAAGAAAATGTGACTAGCAGGAGAAAGTGATTTGTAAACAAACGCAAAGTAATTAATCAGATGTTCGTATCAGATTAGTATGTGCTTTTATTGAAATTGTCTTAACCATGAGCCTCGCGGAGTGGCCGAGCGGGTTGAGGCGCCATGTCACTGACTACGCGGCCCCTCCCGCCGGAGGTTCGAGTCCTCCCTCGGGTATGGGCGTGCGTGTGTGTGTGTATGTGTGTGTGTGTGTGTGTGTGTCTGTGTGTGTATGTGTGTGTGTGTTGTTCTTAGCATAAGTTAGTTTAGGTTAGTTTAAGTAGTGTGTAAGTCTAGGGACCGATGATATTAGCAGTTTGGTCCCTTAGGAATTCACACACATTTGAACATTTTCTACCGCGAAGCTGAACTGTCATCATTATGCTTTTTACAGTGTCCTAACCGAGCGAGGTGGCGCAGTGGTAGCACACTGGACTCGCATTCGGAAGGACGACGGTTCAATCCCGCGTCCGGCCATCCTGATTTAGGTTTTCCGTGATTTCCCTAAATCACTCCAGGCAAATGCCGGGATGGTTCCTCTGAAAGGGCACGGCCGACTTCCTTCCCCATTCTTCCCTAATCCGATGAGACCGATGACCACGCTGTCTGGTCTCCTTCCCCAAACCAACCAACCAACCACCCAACCAACAGTGTCCTAAAGTAAGTTAATTATGAATATTTTCCTATCATTACTTCCAATGTCAGAATTTACGTCATAATACCGTAAATATGCGGGCAGTTAGTTATTACGATACATTTTAGTTTTGTTGTAACATAACAGATTATTCGTCTCGTTCTTCTTGCTATTCAAGTATCTCAGCCTTTTGCTGTGCTAAACCATCGTATCACCGTATACTGGGCAAATCTGGTGCTGCGAGAGAAAGGGCGGTAGTACTTGGAAAGTGACGACCCAAGTTGCAAATGGTTCAAATGGCTCTGAGCGCTATGGGACTTAACTTCTGAGGTCATCAGTCCCCTAGAACTTAGAACTACTTAAACCTAACTAACCTAAGTACATCACACACATCCATGCCCGAGGCAGGATTCGAACCGGCGACCGTAGCGGTCGCGCGCTTCCAGACTGTAGCGCCTATAACCGCTCGGCTACCCTGGCCGGCGACCCAAGTTGCCAGAACATTGGCGCAGGCAGGTTTTCGTAGGAAGGACTAATGATTCTTCAGAGGATGACGGCCCAATGTGCGTGCCAAATACTGGCTGAGAAAATAAGAATACAGGGATAATTAGTTTGGAAAAGAGAAGTAGTAACTTAAGTACGAGACAAGACATTTACAAGAAAATAGGAACTTAATACAGGCAACTATTGAGTAATATTGGAACAAAGCAGCCTGGGAGAGCTGCCGTCCTTTGACTGGCTGGTGCTTCTTAAGAACTTCCTACCTAGCACAACGTGTCTTCTGCGTGTGGTTCTCTTATCTATCAGCGGCTGGGTGGACTGCAGGTATGAGTAGATAGAGTGGTGTGCGATCTTTGTGATTGATAGCGGCGTTGTAATTCGTCTATGTAAAGTGCTGACGGTGGCACTACTGTGATAATGCTCTGCTAAAAGTTTTTGTAATGTAATTGTGTCTAACATCATGTTTCATTCGAGTGTTCACATGCATGCCGACCCGGTCACAATATATATGGATACTAATGTAAATGTCTTAATTTCAACTAGCTCTCTCTGGTTGCGTGTCGGCTCTGTGTACAGGGACCAACTTAGATGTATGTGCTCCAGGCAGCAAAATTTCTTTACCAACGGCAAGAAAGTTTATAATAGAGGAATCTACATTGGTATCAAAAGACAGCATAACATTAAAAAAAATTATAGGGAATCGTTTTATACTCAGTTGCTGTGCTTGAGTAAACGATTCGACCAAGGCTAAGACAACTGCACATTTTTCCCATCTGAGGAAGAAGAAATGACAGAAAGGGTAAGATAAAAACGGATATTTGTAAATGTACACTGTTCCAAACTCATTCCTCTTCGTACGAACAGGTGGAGGGTGGGGTTTTGAGGACTCCGTTTCCTAGAAGCGCCCTCTAGCGGCAGGAGAGCGGAGCGGGGCAGCTGTCTGGGGGAAGATGTGTGTGGGAGCGGTGTGCGCTGCGGGTAGCGGCACTAACTCTGCCGGGGATCAGCATAGCTCACGGGCTCAGCGCCGCCGCCGCCGCCGCACTTCGCCGCTCTCCGAGGGCCCTACAGCTCTGGCCGCTTGATTGGTGTCCGGCGCTGGAGGTCCGTAGCGTGACACAAGGACGACTTAAAATGACCTATGCTCGCCTCAAATCACCACTTAGGTTCAGTCTGCTGTTTCAAGAAAAATTGGCCAAGTGCTAGTAGAACACGCGTTGCGACAGTTCCGTACAATTTTTTTATGTATACAGACAGTTCATCCATCCCGGGAATAAAGATTCTCGACAATTTTTGCCTGTTATCGACATTTATACTGGCAAGATATCGGTCCCAGCAATTCTAAGACTTTCGATAATGTATTAATTTTAAATCTGAAGCTGGTTAAAAAATAACAAAAGAAATACATGTTTCTTGTGCTATACTTACAGGTTAACACTTTTCTATTTTTTCGTTTACTGTACGGTGAAGTTTTGCCTGTAAAAAGGTTCATGATTCTAGCTCAAAGGGAAGTACACTGTAAGGTCTAATGAGTGAGTTGAGTATCACAATATGTGACATAAATGACCGTAACTTTTGACTGCACTAACTTATTTTTTTTTTTTGTCATTAGTCTACTGACTGGTTTGATGCTGCCCGCCACGAATTCCATTCCTGTGCTAACCTCTTCATCTCAGAGTAGCACTTGCAACCTACGTCCTCAATTATTTGCTTGACGTATTCCAATCTCTGTCTTCCTCTACAGTTTTTGCCCTCTACAGCTCCCTCTAGTACCATGGAAGTCATTCCCTCATGTCTTAGCAGATGTCCTATCATCCTGTTCCTTCTCCTTATCAGTGTTTTCCACATACACACCAGGAAATTGAAATAAGAACACCGTGAATTCAATGTCCCAGGAAGGGGAAACTTTATTGACACATTCCTGGGGTCAGATACATCACATGATCACACTGACAGAACCACAGGCACATAGACACAGGCAACAGAGCATGCACAATGTCGGCACTAGTACAGTGTATATCCACCTTTCGCAGCAATGCAGGCTGCTATTCTCCCATGGAGACGATCGTAGAGATGCTGGATGTAGTCCTGTGGAACGGCTTGCCATGCCATTTCCACCTGGCGCCTCAGTTGGACCAGCGTTCGTGCTGGACGTGCAGACCGCGTGAGACGACGCTTCATCCAGTCCCAAACATGCTCAATGGGGGACAGATCCGGAGATCTTGCTGGCCAGGGTAGTTGACTTACACCTTCTAGAGCACGTTGGGTGGCACGGGATACATGCGGACGTGCATTGTCCTGTTGGAACAGCAAGTTCCCTTGCCGGTCTAGGAATGGTAGAACGATGGGTTCGATGACGGTTTGGATGTACCGTGCACTATTCAGTGTCCCCTCGACGATCACCAGTGGTGTACGGCCAGTGTAGGAGATCGCTCCCCACACCATGATGCCGGGTGTTGGCCCTGTGTGCCTCTGTCGTATGCAGTCCTGATTGTGGCGCTCACCTGCACGGCGCCAAACACGCACACGACCATCATTGGCACCAAGGCAGAAGCGACTCTCATCGCTGAAGACGACACGTCTCCATTCGTCCCTCCATTCACGCCTGTCGCGACACCACTGGAGGCGGGCTGCACGATGTTGGGGCGTGAGCGGAAGACGGCCTAACGGTGTGCGGGACCGTAGCCCAGCTTCATGGAGACTGTTGCGAATGGTCCTCGCCGATACCCCAGGAGCAACAGTGTCCCTAATTTGCTGGGAAGTGGCGGTGTGGTCCCCTACGGCACTGCGTAGGATCCTACGGTCTTGGCGTGCATCCGTGCGTCGCTGCGGTCCGGTCCCAGGTCGACGGGCACGTGCACCTTCCGCCGACCACTGGCGACAACATCGATGTACTGTGGAGACCTCACGCCCCACGTGTTGAGCAATTCGGCGGTACGTCCACCCGGCCTCCCGCATGCCCACTATACGACCTCGCTCAAAGTCCGTCAACTGCACATACGGTTCACGTCCACGCTGTCGCGGCATGCTACCAGTGTTAAAGACTGCGATGGAGCTCCGTATGCCACGGCAAACTGGCTGACACTGACGGCGGCGGTGCACAAATGCTGCGCAGCTAGCGCCATTCAACGGCCAACACCGCGGTTCCTGGTGTGTCCGCTGTGCCGTGCGTGTGATCATTGCTTGTACAGCCCTCTCGCAGTGCCCGGAGCAAGTATGGTGGGTCTGACACACCGGTGTCAATGTGTTCTTTTTTCCATTTCCAGGAGTGTATTTCTTTCCTCTCCGATTCTGCGTAGAACCTCCTCATTCCTTACCTTATCAGTCCACCTAATTTTCAACATTCGTCTATAGCACCACATCTCAAATGCTTCGATTCTCTTCTGTTCCGGTTTTCCCACAGTCCATGTTTCACTACCATACAATGCTGTACTTCAGACGTACATCCTCAGGAATTTCTTCCTCAAATTAAGGCCGGTATTTGATATTAGTAGACTTCTCGTGGCCAGAAATGCCTTTTTTGCCATAGCGAGTCTGCTTTTGATGTCCTCCTTGCTCCGTCCGTCATTGGTTATTTTACTGCCTAGGTAGCAGAATTCCTTAACTTCATTGACTTCGTGACCATCAATCCTGATGTTACGTTTCTCGCCGTTCTCATTTCTACTACTTCTCATTACCTTCGTCTTTCTCCGATTTAGTCTCAAACCATACTGTGTACTCATTAGACTGTTCATTCCGTTCAGCAGATCATTTAATTCTTCTTCACTTTCACTCAGGATAGCAATGTCATCAGCGAATCGTATCATAGATATCCTTTCACCTTGTATTTTAATTCCACTCCTCAATCTTTCTTTTATTTCCATCAGATTGAAGAGTAGGGGCGAAAGGCTACAGCCTTGTCTTACACCCTTCTTAATACGAGCACTTCGTTCTTGATCGTCCACTCTTATTATTCCCTCTTGGTTGTTGTACATATTGCATGCGCCACAATCAGGACTGCATACGACCGAGGCACACAGGGCCAACACCCGGCATCATGGTGTGGGGAGCGATCTCCTACAGTGGCCGTACACCACTGGTGATCGTCGAGGGGACACTGAATAGTGCACGGTACATCCAAACCGTCATCGAACCCATCGTTCTACCATTCCTAGACCGGCAAGGGAACTTGCTGTTCCAACAGGACAATGCACGTCCGCATGTATCCCGTGCCACCCAACGTGCTCTAGAAGGTGTAAGTCAACTACCCTGGCCAGCAAGATCTCCGGATCTGTCCCCCATTGAGCATGTTTGGGACTGGATGAAGCGTCGTCTCACGCGGTCTGCACGTCCAGCACGAACGCTGGTCCAACTGAGGCGCCAGGTGGAAATGGCATGGCAAGCCGTTCCACAGGACTACATCCAGCATCTCTACGATTGTCTCCATGGGAGAATAGCAGCCTGCATTGCTGCGAAAGGTGGATATACACTGTACTAGTGCCGACATTGTGCATGCTCTGTTTCCTGTGTCTATGTGCCTGTGGTTCTGTCAGTGTGATCATGTGATGTATCTGACCCCAGGAATGTGTCAATAAAGTTTGCCCTTCCTGGGACAATGAATTCACGGTGTTCTTATTTCAATTTCCAGGAGTGTATGTATGTATGTATGTGTGTGTGTGTGGGTGTGCTGTGTGTGGGGGTGTAGTGTGGGCAATGACAGTGATGACTTGTTAATCTAGAGCAACATACAGGACTGTGAAGTAAGGCTAACTGATCGGCTTTCAAGAAGAAACCCACATCCGGAAACACATATCTTGGGCGGTGTAGAGCGTCGAAGTCTGAGAACGAACGGTTGTATCGGTTCGTTCTGATTCGTTTTGGTGTCTGAATACGGAAGGTATGTAACCCTTTAGCCGTCTTTGTACTGCTGATGGATGACCTGAGTCTAATAACATTCCTGCGCATACGCTACATTGCTTCACACAGCCCTTGTACGAATCCGCTGCGTACCTTGTGTCGTTTTCCACTGGAGTAACGTTGTTGACAGCAGGGCGACATGTAGCAGGACACAGCTGCGGAAATTACCGGCCCGGTTCTTGAGTAAGGAAAAGCGGATTGTAGTGGGAGAGCTGCTGCAAGATTGTATGCGGAACGTTTTTCAAACAGTGGTACCCACATCGTTCTATGTTCACGGCCATCGAGAGACACCCCAGAGAAGCCTGTAAATTGCAGTTAGGTATTTTCTACCTGAGGTGGGTACCTTATTGGATGTAGTGCCACTGTATGTTCTGATGGACATACGGCTGCAACACGACAGAGTTCCAGCACATTTTGACGTCGATGTGCGGAATCGCCTCAACGTCGCATATTGATTGGTAGGGTTTCATGGCTAGCACGGTCGCTAGGTCTGACACCTCTCGACTATTTTCTGTAGGGTAGTAAGAGTAGCATGGTGTGTGGCATACCAGTAACTTCAGCGGTAGATGTTATTGCTCGAGTCCACGGGGCGTTTCAAATACTCCAGAGACAACCGCACGTATTGGCTCATGTGCGTGAGACCCAGCACCGCCGGTATAGGCTCTGCATTGACGTAGGAGGTACGCGGTTCGAAGACCGTTTGTAATGTAGACAGCGCGATACGCTACTAATATTGGGTTTATTGACGTAAGGTGGAAAGCACGCCCATCTCAGACTTCGACGCTCTCCAGCGCCCCAGACGTGCGTTTCCGGGCATGGATTCCTTCTTGAAAACCGATCAGTGTGCCTTTCCGCACAACATATTAAGTGTAATCGGTGTTTTCTTGGGACACCCTGTAGATGATATGACTGCATGCATGAATTGTTTAAATTTTTAAAAATTGTGACTTTTGTCAGTTATGGTGACATATGTGACATAATTTTGTAAACAGTTTATAGGTACATAAAAAAAAATTAAGTAACTATCAAAATTTGAGCAGTAAGGGAAACAAGTTAAAACTTCACTCTAACAGTGGAATCAACATTATCCTTGCATCAGAAAATACAACCAATGCGATAATCAAGAAATCATTGTGAAATGCATACATACACCAGCGTCTATTCCCAAGCCTAGTTTCTCTGCTGTACCACAGGCCGTATGTCAGATGTAATCTTTTTATTCGTAATGATTTCACTACAGTGAACTGCATTGAGGATGAAATCAATGAAGATGCGATGGATCGGTGAAAACCGTTCAAATATGTTGAAACTGCAACGCAACGAAGCAGTACAGACAACCGAAAATTTATGCCAGACGGGTACGCGATATCATGTTCACTGCTTTTCGCGAGCAGCCGCCTTGGCCCTTCGTTTCCCCTTGGCATGCCTTCAGGAGTGACTCAAACGGTCATCTTCATGGATGTTCGCACCTATTTCTTCCGAACAGTGTTACCAGAGGTTTTAGGCCGGGGTATGTCAGAATAGAACCATTCAGGCAATGGCGTCCATGGAGGGTCGTGGATTAATGATGAACTCCACGACAATGTGCCCGTTTCAGCCAATATTCAACATTTATTATATGCGCTGTTCGCGTTATTGACCAAAACAATCGTTTCTAAGTACTTCTCGCTCGAAAAATGTATCATAAATTCTGGAGATACTGGTATGGAAACAATCATTTATTTATTTTATTTTCAGTGACACAAAGCTATGGAATACTTTAAAAAGTATTCACAGTTTATTTAAAAAGTCAATATAATTAAGCATCAGACGATCAGTTTCATAAAGACAATAACGATACTAATAATAATAATAATACTAATAATAAAAGCTCATCGTCGATTACGTCAAACTTGAACAAGCAGCAGATAAGAAATTTAAAATACATACAACTCTCTTGATTACCAAATAGTATTTTATTCAGTTCCAATACATGTCCTGCTGGAATGGTCCAAGTCCGTCGGAATGCGCAACGGACGCGAATGGATGCAGGTGGTCAGAGAGGATGCTTACGTACATGTCACCTGTCAGAATTGTATCTAGACGTGTCAGGGGTCCCATATCACTCCAACCGCACAAGCCCCACACCATTAAAGAGCCTCCACCACCTTGCATAGTCCCATGCTGATGTGCAGGGTCCATGAATTCATGAGGTTGTCTCCATACCCGTACACGTCCATCCGCTCGATACAATTTGAAACGACTCGTCCGAAAAGGCAACGTGATTCCGGTCATCAACAGTCCAATATCAGTGTTGATGGGCCCAGGTGAGACAAAGTTTTGAGCCGTGCAGTCATCAAACGTCACGAGTGGACCCTCGGCTCCGAAAGCCATATCGACGATGTTTCGTTGAATAGCTCGCATGCTGACACTATTTGATGGCCCAGCACTGAAATCTGGAACAATTTGCGGAAGGGTTGTACTTCTGTCACGTTGAACGACTCTCTTCAGTCGTCGTTGGTTCCGATCTTGTACGATCTTTTTCCGGCCGCAGCGATGTCGGCGATTTGACGTTTTATCGGATCCCCAATATTAAAGGCACATTCGTGAAATGGTCGTACGGGAAAAACCCAGTTCATCGCTACCTCGGAGGTGCTGTGTCCTATCGCTCGTGCGCCGACTGTAATATCACATTCAGATTCACTTAAATCTTGATAACTTACCATTGTAGCAGCAGTAACCGATCTAACAACTGCGCCAGACACTTGTTATATAGGCGTTGCCTACCACAGGGCCGTATTCTGCCTGTTTACATATCTTTGTATTTGAGTACACATGCCTGTACCAGTTGGCGCTTCAGTGTATATGATGCAACACAAAAAAAGATGACCCGTCTTCTACAAGTAGTAAAGGTGTTGCAGCAAAGCGTAAGCAACTCATTTGCGATGAAAAATGTGAATCAGCGTGGAAAACGAAAAGATTCAATCTAATGGGATTGAAATGAATTATAGGTACATACTTGCCTCAAACAATGAGTATGAAACCGAGTAGAACTCAGGTCACCTTCGAGAAAGACAGCTGGAATATAAAATTATCAAACAACCCGTCGCAATACATCAACTAGATTTTGGAATCAAAACTGTATGAGGAAACACCATCAGCGCTATCTATGCTTACGCAGTGGCGATTTGCGCTTTCGGTGTCACTAGCTGAATAAAAAGAGATGGAGAAGAAATCCCGAGGACAACACAGGGAGGTCTCACCAAGTTGTGAAAAAAGCAGTTCACCACTCTACAAAGTAATAGTAACTGCACACCACTTAATCTGGAGGAAAAATCTGGAACAGACCCTTCCTTCATCTATAAAGCAAATAATTGGCGCCAAAATGATAAGGTCTACTAGAAAAGGACTGCATAGGAAATTTTTCGAATGACCTGACAGGATTATGTCGCTTTACAAGCACTGAACTAAGATGTTTCTAAAGCGATACAAAATCGTCGGACAGCCCGTGGGCGCACTGCCGGTTCATAGTGTTCAACAGGCGCAATATTACGCGACCATACATGTCGCCAACAATACGTGTGCTGGAACTGGGCAGTTCGTCAGTGCAACTTACATTGATGAGATGACTGATAAGCGAAATATTGTAGCTGATGGACACTACGAACCAGAGTACACCCGTGGACTGTTAGGTCAACTAATACGCCGGGAGAAACTGAAAAATCACGATACAAAATCAGGTCATTTGAAGAGGAACTACTAGGAGAATATCCTGAAAAACCAAGGAATGGATGACAGTTGCAAGAAATTTGAGGATCAGGAGACTAATCAAATCACACTTTAAATATGGCTGTAGTGCTTTACCTCTCATGGTTTATAAGTCAAGACGAGGCTGCTAAAGTAATTGATCAACTATAAGGATGTATTACGGCATAATGAAAGACTTTCATCCATACTACGGATAAGAGCCTCTTACTGTTATATAAACTGACAAATTTTGGATTTACAAAAACCAGTAGATAATAACTGCTAAAACAGTCCACTGCAGTTGACCTGATATAACAATGACAAATAAATTGGAACAAGTCATTTTCTTTATAGATATTACTGCAGCCAATAAATATAAATAGCAAATTATCTACACCAAGAAGGTGGTCAACTATACGAACACACTAGCTGAAATAAAATCCAAGTGCAGACAGAAGTTTTTGGACATCGTCGTAGAGGCAATACCGGACATCTGTATGATTTAAAAGTAAATAATTAAGAGCCTATAAAATCTGAGACTACGTCCTTAGCTCTGCTGGCGAATGCGGAAAAGTTCGTGGGGTTCTCTGAGAACATAGGTGCTCTAATCTAACTTGTTGTTTAAACCTCTACAATTATCATCGTCAGTACCAAGTACATGAGTGATACAATAGATTATTATTTTGCCGACGATCTTGTAATATTGTCCAGAGACATAGCAAGCAAACAATAAAAATCAGCATTTTGAAAAGAACTGAAAAAATAGGGCTCAAAAATGTTACACAGAAACAGAATATGCGACAAATCCGTATAAAAGGTGATCCAAGTTTCTAGAACATAAACAAAGGAAATATTAAAAAAGCCAATAACTTAAGATAGTTCAAACACTCAGGGCAAGTAAGATGGAAATGGCATTTCAGTTGCCTAAATATGTGAACAATAGGCAAAGATAAAGCACTACGAAACTGTAATAAAACTAGAATGTTTATAGGCAATCGAATACTTGGATATCACTAAGACAGGTGGAATAGAAAATAAGGAAAAGTAAGAGAGGAAAATCCTAAGAAAAATTTTGGGGCCAATGAAATACACAGGTGAAGACCGGAATACAAGTAACGAAGATCGGTACACGAAAACTGAACTACTAAACGAAACTGTGAGAAAACATAGACTGATGTTCGGCGATCATCTTGTTCGGATGAGTGAAAACAGGATATACAAGAGATTTTCTGAACATGTAAGCCAGAAAAACTGCTCGAAGAGACCAGACGTAATCTGAAATAGGTGAAGATCAAGCATGAAAATATAAACACAAATACGGGCCGGCCGGAGTGGCCGTGCGGTTCTAGGCGCTGCAGTCTGGAGCCGAGCGACCGCTACGGTCGCAGGTTCGAATCCTGCCTCGGGCATGGATGTGTGTGATGTCCTTAGGTTAGTTAGGTTTAATTAGTTCTAAGTTCTAGGCGACTGATGACCTCAGAAGTTAAGTCGCATAGTGCTCAGAGCCATTTGAACCATTTTGAACCAAACACAAATACGTTACAAAAGACGGTTTTATATTTCCATCTCCAGAGAACACAAAAGTAGAAAAGTGGGGTAAAATGGTCAGAAGTTCGGAAACAACAGCACTTTGATTGAAAGAAAAGTTACTGGGAAAACCAGATGTTAAATCAGAAGTAGTTACTTACGAGGTCATTAGGAGGCCCAAATCGAGTAAAAAATTATTTATATACACCACGAGACATGCTCCATTTAAAAAAAATTTAAGCTAGTTGATAAAGAAAGAATTATTTATCATTCCCTAGTAGTAAGAAATAACCCAGTGTACTTTTTGGGAAAAGCACAGAAAATTCACATTAAGATGACAGTGTTAGGTTAAGAACGCTGTATCCTGTTTAAATGTTTCCGTTCTTTCATTTTAGCGATATCAGTCAATGATTCGAAATCCAGATATGAGTCCACGATCATAACTTTCCGCGTGGATCGCACTGTGTATGACATGCAACACAAACAGTTGCTCAGACCATCATCAGATTTAGTGAAATAAGAAAAAAATGAGAAGAAAGTTAATAAAATGTTAACTACATGGAGTTACGAAGGAAAGAAAAGATCTTCCATCGTGTCGCTGGTCCTGAGCTGAATAATATTCTACTGGAAAGACAGCAGCACAACACAAAAAACAAAAAGAAAATAACATCTTCCATAGAATCCCCTTTCTAGGTAACATTTCATACCAGTTTGCCAATGTCTTCAAACGAAAAGGCATAAGCATATCCTTTACAACAGGCAACACGATTGGACTGAAGTTACCCCACCAACGTCGGACACGAAACCCACCTCATCACGCAGGTGTGTACAAAATTGAATGTTTGGACTGTAACTGCTTCTACATAGGCCAGACAAGCAGATTAGATTCAAGGAAGACATGGTAGCACTAATGGTTCAAAATGGTTAAAATGGCTCTGAGCACTATGGGACTTAACATCTGTGGTCATCAGTCCTCTAGAACTTAGAACTACTCAAACCCAACTAACCTAAGGACATCACACACACCCATACCCGAGGCAGGATTCGAACCTGCGACCGTAGCGATCACACGGTTTCAGACTGAAGCGCCTAGAACCTCACGCCACACCGTCCGGCTGTAGCACTAAAAAACAAAAAAATACCACACATCAGCAATAGCTACCCACCTGCATGAAGCAAAACACCATGTTAACAACCCAAGTATTAGCATCCTACACATCCATCCAAAAGGCAGAAAACCAGACATCCTCGAAACACTCCAAACATACAAACATCAAACGAAGCAACCAGAATCCATCTTAAAAGACAAAAATGACAATATTTACAATAGTATCATCTCTGTTTTCAGCAACTGCCTACATTCTTAAAAATGCACACGCACACACACACACACACACACACACACACACACACACACACACATACACACACGTGCACAGACCTTAATGCTTACCATAAATATTGACAGCCTCCAAGAGTACAAGAGATTGACCCCATTTAGAGATAATCCATCACACCAACAGCTCGTACCCATTGTCAGCTTGAAACTGTTTGTACATCAACTGCTGGCACAAATTGAACATCTATCTGCGTATTTTATAGCATTAATCAATGTATTACCCAACCTTTAGGCAGCTAATATATGTAACATGTAATCTTAAGACCCCTTGCCATGTAAATGTTTGCTCTCATATAATCACTCTTTCCACCCCCCCCCCCTCTCTCTATCTCTCTCTCTCTCTCTCTCTCTCTGTCTCTCCCTCCCTCTCTCTCCCTCTCCATCTCCCTCTCTCTCTCTCTGTCTCTGTCTCTATTTCTCTCTCTCTTCCTCTCCTTCTGCCTGCAGCCTCTCACATCTGTCTATTAATCCCAATCAAATAGTGTAGCCAATATGATTATTGTACTTCAAGTCTGTAACATTTCACCTAATTGTTATTCACAAGTATGAAGTTTAAGCCATTTTAACATTTCACTTGATTATATAAAGGAGTACGAATGTTAAGCTGTTTTAACTTGTCAAATTGGATTTACATGCCACCAGAAGTACACACACAAGTATTCGACACCTAAAAACAAACACCTCCAAACGCTTTAAACAATTATTCTGTAATAATGTTGTTATGTTGTATATTCTTTGCAATTTGCGATTATGTCTTCTCTTCTGGTATACGAACCTTGCACCCAGCAGATTCCAGACGCCATATTGCTTACAGATGTGACAGTATACAAGTGATGTGCTACCACAGCTAAAGGAACCTGTGACCACTGGAGCTACTCTAGTTTACTTATTTTATGTTTACCATTAGATATCAGTTTAAAATTTTTTTTGTCAGAAGAAATCCAAAACCATGTTCTGAAATAGTGTCTTGTTTCTCCTCTAGGCAGTGCCACAAGTTCCTCCAAAAAATCGTAGCACAACACACACACAAATGTCATACTAACCAATGATGGAGGTTTAAACCTTTGAAACGCGTCCTGGAAGTAAATAAAACGGTGACTGGTAACAGTAAACTCGTTGTTTCGTTTAAAGAGCGTACTTTGAATTTCCAATGTTGCCATTGGTGTTTGAAGCTAATTTATGAAATAAACTCTACGAGCCGCCCCCCCCCCCACACCCCCTAGCGTGCTGTGTGAGGGGGATCTGAGGTGGTTCCATGATGTTTTTGGGGTGTTTTTCGTGCTTTGACTGGAGCCCTCTCATTCAAGTTACCATGAACAGTAGTAGGCAGGATTTTGATTTCAACATTGTCGGTGAGCAACTGTTTCTATTTTTCTGCTTCTTCATGAATATAGTATGGGAACTACTGCCTTCCAAGACGACAACAGACATTCCTATTATTGCGAACCCTCAAGTACCCTACGCACCCTGACCTCTCCTCGAAATTGTCAGATCTTAATCTGTGACTATTGGGATCATCGATAAGGACCAGTAAGCGCGCGCTCTGTTCGCTCTGTGGGATCTCATATTGAATAAGAGGCTGCAGTTGGATTTGGTATATCTCAAGAAACGCGTGGTCTCTCTTTCTCGTCGAATTCAGGCCGTTAGTTGAGGTAGATGTCGTGAAAAAAATTGAGGATCTCGTAGGTAACAATCAGTCTGGCTTCATAAACGCACCAGACAGGCAATACTGACATTGTGTTCGATAACAGACTTAAAGACAATAAAAGTATATTCATAGGATATATAGAAAAAACGATCGAAAAAATGTAAAATCGTGAAAAATGCTCGAAATTCTCAGGGAAATGTGTGTAAGCTGTAGAGAAAGGCAATAATATACGATATGTAGAAGAACCAAGAAGTAGCAATAAGAATGGAGGCCCAAGAATGAAGTGTTTGGATTAAGGAGGGTTTAAAACAGGAATGTAGTCTTTCTTCCGTACTGTTCAGTCTGTACAGTTCGTTGCGTGAAATTCCCTTCAGGTGACCAGTACTAAAGAAGTCCACTGCCCCACGACTCCTGTACGAACTTATTAATAACGAACCCCCCCCCCCCCCCCTCCCTACCGGTCCCATTTCTCAAGCGTACTGAACACCGAGTATCCTATAATCCCGAAAGATCGACACTATCTACGAAATCGTTTGGTCGCACTTTACCAACCCTCGTGCTCTGCCGTGGTTGTAACATCACATCTCAACAAGCTTGTATTTATCCATCTCTGCATAAGAACTACATTCAGTTTGTCACCATCAGGATACAGCACGGTAGTACCATGTAACACCTCTTCATTCTTCCTTGGAGGGGCGGGAGTGGGGGAAGGAGGAAGCGGTGATTGTTTGATGCGGCTCTCCAAAACTTTCTATCCTGTGCCAGTCTCAGATTAGAACTTGACACTGAGGCGACAAAAAGTCATGGGATAGCGATATGTCAGTAGTATCGCGTACACAAGGTATAAAAGGGCAGTGCATTGTCGGATATGTCATTTGTACTCAGGTGATTCATGTGAAAAGGTTTCCGACGTGATTATGGCCGCACGACGAGAATTAACAGACGTGGAACGCGGAATGGTACTTGGAGATAGAAGCATAGGAAGTTCCATTTCAGAAATCTTTCGGGAATTAAATGTTCCGAGTTCCACAATGTCGAGAATATCAGATATCAGGCATTAACTTTCACGACGGATAATGCTATGACGGTGGGCAGCGGCGTTTGCGTAGATTTGTCGGTTCTAACAGACAAGCAACAGTGCCTGAAATAATCGCATAAATCGATATGGGACGTACGATGAACGTATCCGCTAGAACAGTGTGGTGAAGTCTGGACGAGAGTACCTTTCCTAACAGCATGAAATCGCATGCAGTGTCCCTCCTTGGCTTGTGACCGTATTGGTTGGACCCTAGACGACTGGAAAACCGTGGCCTGGTCAGATGAGTCCCACTTCACCCGATTTCAGCTGGTAAGGGTTGATAGTAGGGTTCGAATATGGCGCAGACCCAAGTTGTCAACAAGGCACTGTGCAAGCTAGTGGTGGCTCCATAATGGAGTGGGCTGTGTTTGCATAGAATGGACTGTTTCCTCTGGATTCTCGCCTACTTCGAGACTATTTGCAGCCAACAGTGATGGAATTTTTATGGTAGATAGTGCGTCATGTCACCGGGCTACAACTGTTCGCGATTGGTTTGAAGAACGTTCCAGAGAATTGCAGCGAATGATTTGACAACCCAGATTGCTCGACGTGAATCCCGTCCAACATTTATAGGGCATAATCGAGAGGTAATTTCGTGCACAAAATCTTGCAACTGCAACATTTTCACAATTATAGATGGCTACAGATGCAGCGTGGCTCAGTGTTTGTGCAGTGGACTTCCATCGACTTGTTGAGTCTCTACTGGCGTAAGCTATCGCCAGCACACCTGTCGGCAAAGATGAAGCTCGAAGATGATTTGCAGGCGCTGGATCAACCGCGCGTATCACGAGAAAGGCCAGAGACACTCACTCACAAGGAACACTTCGCGAATGCCCTTTCGACAGCTTATATTTAGGCAGCCACCGCTGATCAGAGGACCTCACTCAATCACACAGTTTGGTGTCTGTCGGTTTAGTCGCAGAGCGGGTTTAGTTCGTCACTGGCTACGACACTACATAGCAACCAGATTAGTCGCTATAGCGGAAGTAGTTTACCTCAACCAGAATTGCACTTTAATAGCAGTGAGAAATTAAAGTTTGTAATAGCAAGACTACCGGTCTGGATATTATATCAGTCTGCAAGAGAACTCTGTTCAAGTTTATGTTTCCAGTTCATGTAAATAACCGTATTAATCCACGTGTGCATTTGTATAGTAGAAAGGGGATACAGGCCACCCATAACACCCTCTCCCTTGCTTCCTTGCGGTACAAGACTCTACAGAGTACATGCCACGTTGAGTTGTTGCAGTACGCCGGGTAGAAAGAGGTCCGACACGATATTAGGAGGTTTCCTACGACTTTTGTCACCTCAGTGTACACCAAACGTCGTCAATCATTCGTTGGAGGTTTCCAGTCTGTGTCTTACCCTACAATTATTACCCTCTACAGTTCCCTATAATACTGAGGAAGTTCTTCCTTGATGTCCTAACAAATGTAGTATCGTCTTTTCTTGAAGATTCATCAGAAAAGTTCTCATTTTTTATTTTATCGAGCTCCTCGCCAGGCTATGAAGACCGAAGGTATGTCTCCCTGCCGCCGTATCATTCTCTGCCTTGCGGATGCGGTATGGAGGAGCATGTGGTCAGCACACCCTTCTAGCGTCCGTTTTGTTGAATTTTCAGACCGCGGAGCCACTACAGCGCGGCAAAGTAGCTCCTCTGTTGGAATCACGAGGCTGAGTGCACCCAGAATCTGTCGTCCCACCAAGGAAAAACCCTTGGCAAGACCGCGAATCGACCCCGGGTTCTCCACACAGCGGCCATCTACCCTGACCACTTAGCTACGGAGGCGGAATCCTCTTTTATCTGTCCATCTAATTTTCGACATTCTTCCGTAACACCTCGTTTTAAACTCTTCGATTTAATTTTTATAGTTTTTTACTCACTTTCATACAATGCTGTGCTCGAAAGTACATGCTCAGAAATTTCTTCTTTAAAGTAAGTTCTGTGTTTCACAATAGTAGACATCTCTTGGTCAGGAATGCCCTCTTAGCCTGTGCTGGGCTGCTTGTTATATCCTCCTTCATTCGTCCATCAAACGTAATTTTGCTCCCAAGGTACGAGAATTCCTCCAATTCGTCTACTCCACGGTCCCCGATTTTGATGGTTCAAATGGCTCAAATGGCTCTGAGCACTATGGGACTCAACTGCTGAGGTCATTAGTCCCCTAGAACTTAGAACTAGTTAAACCTAACTAACCTAAGGACATCACACACATCCATGCCCGAGGCAGGATTCGAACCTGCGACCGTAGCGGTCTCGCGGTTCCAGACTGCAGCGCCTATAACCGCACGGCCACCTCGGCCGGCCCCGATTTTGATGTTAAATTTCTCACCAGTCTGACTTCTGCTATTGCCCATTACTTTCCGTTGCGCTCAGTACACAGTTCAGTCCATTGAGTGCGCAGTATACGCAGCTAGGAGGCGGCCGCCGTGTTTACCGGCGGCGCGGCCCAGCGCGCAATCGATGGCGTGGCGACGCCCGCCTGGCGGCCGCCGGCCGGCCAGCCTCCCCGCCGGCGCCACCGCCGCTGCGGCCGACACCTGTTGGCTGCCGCCTCCCATCCAGCCTCCAGCTGGTGCTCTGCCCTCACCTGCAGCCATTCTTATTTCACACGAGTACTGCCTATATTCAGCTTTCCCCACACAACGTAGGAAAAAGTTACTTTACAATCTAACTATAGTCTCTACAAAAGGCTTATGTCATTTACAAAAGAGTGATTTCGGATGTGTAGGCTTGCACCGTACGTCCAAATAGTTCGCTTGCCGATTTTATTCTTGGTCTACATCGAACGTTAGCGCAGTAACTACGGTAACAGCTTGAACTAACAATTGTAAACAATATGCATTCGACCAGTCAGTTGTCAGCAGGCTTTGTTATTTGGTAAACGTGCGGCCGTAATGTGTCAACGTTGTGCCACAAACCGCAAATGAGCAGCATCTATCTCTAACTCAGTGGTTCAAGACATTTTCCAGAATGTTTTGTAGAAGAAAAAGGAACGTACGAAGTTTGTCCGACACACCTTGATTCCAGAGTAAAAACAACAATACGTAAATGCCTGGGCCTGCCGTCACTTGATTAAAGAGAAAAACCGTACCACTCTTTTGTGTAAAACCATGACTCGTAACGAGATTTGGATGTTATCAACCGTAACCTACCACAAAACGACCAAATGAAGAATGGGTCTCCGATGGTTCACCAAGTATACGATATTTCAGTGCCTGTGTTGTTAAAAAGAAGGAGGAATTTCTCCTTCTGAAATGCATTCATGTTCAAAGGAACGTTACGTCGTTCTTGTTAACAACACACACACTGCAATATCGTATTTATTCTCCGATGCGAGGCAGCGACTTTCAATTAAAATGACCTCCCCTGTACGGGAATTACATAATGTGTGTAAGAGCACAGGTTGTGACGACATATGGAAGTTTGCGTCTGTCCGTGATTCGTGCACGGATAGCCAAAGCGGTTAAGGCGACTGCTCGCGTAAAGCGGAAATTCTGGGTTCGAGTCCAGGTCCACCACAAATTTTCATTGTCGTTATTCCCAAATTTAATCATTTCCATACGTAGCTGACGGTTTTTCGTGTTCGCAGCTGCGAAAGCATTTCATGTAAAACCGAAGGTGGTGTCAGCGTGACTCACGAACGAATCAACTTTCCAAAGAAAGACTTTTCTGACTGTCTCATATGCTAGTATGAGCGATCTGCGCACTGCGCATAGAACATCTGATGCATTAAAACCGGTATCTTAACTATTTCTTATTTTTCATTAATCCAGTCTCGGAATATTTTGGACTAACGGAGCATATCTCTTAGCTATTTTCTCTTCTCATATAGGGGAGAGAAAATAATGGAAAAATGATAGAAATATACAAGATGTTACACAATAAATAGTAAATGTTTTTGAAATTGGTGTTATAGAGTAATTTGAATCATAATAATTATACATTTAATGGAACCAAATAGCGATACAAGTTTAGAAAGCAGAAATTTTTTACATCGCGGTTTTCATAGTCACTTTTTGTTTTGCCCTTGTTGTGCAGATTTTTTACCGTTCGCGTATTCGTTTACACAGTTTACACTCACACGTTGCGTTTGCTTCATGATACGTCGTGTTCTTACAATAAAGCGTGTAGAGCCTGGTTGTGGGCTAGTGGTTCTCCAATGGAAAAGGAGAGTAGTAGCGTCAGATGTACACAGCCAGTGCTGAGAAATACTTCATTAAGCTGCATTTTGATCCAAGCCACTCATTTTATTTTACACGCTCAGCTTTTACGATGTACTACAACATAGAATTACCTCAAAATAGTCTATATTAAAAACTGGAAGTAAAAATTAGTAAATTTTTATACATATTATGGTAGTGGTCGAAGAGAACTTTGAGACATAAATAACTATACAGAAATGTACTGTGGACAATTACTCTTATTATGTGATGCGGAAAATATCACTTTATAGTCTTTATGCATTAAATTTTAAGTAAGCCTGTATGTTAATGAATAATTACATGGTGCAAAAGTTACACATTACCCGCAAATACATTTACTTGCAGGTATAATGTAGTTTCTTGCACTTTTATATTACTTCAGAAGGATATACACTGATTACACTGGAGTTGTAAATTGTAATCAAGCTACCTATGATATAATAAACTTCTTAAGGGAATATCCCAACCATAACTATATTGCAGTATGTTTTAAAAGTTTTCTAGTGACCATTCACTGCCCAGAACCTATCACCGCCACGACTGAATAACACACTGTACCACAGGCAAGTCAGCTTTCTTCCAGCACACAATATAAAGTTTTGCAATCGTTCCCTTTAGCATATCACTCCAAAAACGTCGGTCTCCACTTATCTGTAATAGTGTTAGGCCACTGCCTATTGGCCATTGGCTGAAGGCCATCGTCATCATTGTTTTACAGACATTATTAAGCTCAACTTGATCACTTTCCTTGCTAAACTAGTAAATCATAACAATAATTAAATAAAAGGATGTTGTAAACATTTGGTCAGACCATTTACAATAAATATAAGTAATAGTGTGTTCATAAATAAATAAACCAGCATTCTTGCACATGTAAAATCACGTAAAATGAGAGAAAGATGATGTTGAATATTGCTTAAACAATTACTGATGTCTGTTTGACAGAATCGTCTTTTGGAACTCTTTTCAGTATTGGTATGAAATAACATATGCGATTGACCACTTTTAAATTGTCGTGGTTTTTAATATCGATTGTAATCATATTTAAATAAAGTTAATGGCAAAAGTAGTAACATATTCTTTAAACAGCTACGCAAGTATGTCGAGATATGAGGTATTTATGGTGCATTATTGTGGAGGATATGATATTCTAACAAACAGTTGCAAAATGAAATAAATAAATTAATTAAATACATGTGAGTAACTTTCTGGAATGATAACTATAATGCAATGCTATCATCTGAGACATTTTTTGTTAGCGTTAGATGAAGCGTTTAAAGGTTGTTAATTTCATGGTCCAATGTTCAATATACAGTCAATATTCTTAGTGTTTAAGATACCGAAAATATTATTACCGTTTCAATGGATGTGCCTCATTTGTCTGAGATTACTGATGAACTAAACTTTGCTTTATTATGGAATTGTGATTTATTATTGAATTAATAAGAGCTGTAATTAGCCGTATTTCAGGTTGCCTTGAACACCATCATTTCTGGTGTAATTTCTGTCCTCCAGCTAAGTGGGCAACTACCTCTCACATGCTCTGGGTTTTACATCCATCCTGCCATGCATTCCTCGCCTCTGTACATGCAGTCGCTTCGGCTGGGGCAACCACGCTGCGTCCGTAGACCACCAGTTAGCATTCATCCCTCATCTGTACAATCAAATTTTCCTCACCTCCTACCAATTCCAGGCGGTCGAGAAGCTCGTCTACGTATGCGGAACGTTACACACCTTAAATTAATGAGACACATTAACTTGCTAACTTGGCGCAAGTAGCATCAACTTTGACATACATAATATAATAAACAATTTTTTTAAATGAACACATTGCCATTCGACTGTATTGTTGTTTATTTAATTATGACTCAGGTTTCAGCCTTTTATGCCATTTTCAAGTGACCGAGTTTATGTCAATAACAGGCCCAAAACCTTGGTTGTAATTAAATAAACAACAATGCGGTCAAATGGCGTTGTTTTCATCTAAAAATTGTTGTAAGGCTGTTGCTCAGCAACACCAAAAACTGTTTAATAAACAAAATACATGACATAATAAAGAGAATACACTACCTGCATATCAAAACAATAGTGTAATTATCTTTGTGGTGGTGTGTGAAACAAAATGTACCTCCTAGGATATGTAATAAAATCTATTATCACCATAAATTGATTTTATATACAATACAAATTCTAAAATTGTAACATATTACATAAAAATAAACACATAACATAAAAATTTAAAGACATTTAAGAGTCAGCTAAACTATTAACGGAAGTTCTTAGAGCTGTTGCGCTCATTTCCTATGACTTCTATACTTTGAACACTTCATTGTTGCACTTCATTATCATTATTTTTCTCACAGCAAACAAGCGGTGTTCTGGCGTTGAAATTTAGACCGTTTGTAGTCCAAAAAAATCCAATGGTCATGTACTGCGCCGAAATATGCACTGTTGATGTTGAAGGACGATAGCTGTTGAAGTACCTGCAGCATTGTTACCAATTATCATTTGACTTTTCAAAATCCCATAGTTCCTCCCCAGGGGAATCGATGCATTCACAGCAGGATAGCAAAGCAAAACCGGATTTATAGCTTTGGAAAATTACATTTAATTCAGTTCAACATTTCAGACTCTCTGTTCATGTTGCCACTAGAAAACATGCTTTCGTGTTAGAAAATCTGAACAACACCATAAGTCAGCTAACATTTTATCACTACTCACAATATTATCACACTTAATCAGAAACCTAACAAAAAAAGAAAAACACAACCTAATTTGGGCATAATTCTTCCTTTAACTTCATAAATTCATAACATATTCATTCAGCTTTTGCTATAATTTAGTTTATCCCCAGGATATAATCACATGAACATATTGAAGACCAAGCCAAAATGACATATGTTATAGAATTAATACCACGAAATATACTCCCTAAAACGTTGATTACACTTTGCACATAACTGTAAGTTCCACTCCCACAAGAAATTAAAATTTTAATGAGCTCTGATGACCTCCATACAGCAGACTTTGTGTGAACATTAATTTGAGTTAAACTACATATATTCCATGAAAAACGCGCCCAAAGTACTACAAATAACACGTTCAAATAACGCCTTGAAATTTCCACAAACTCATACGTACAGTTGAATTTAGATCACTTACTTCTGTAATAATGGAGTTAGTTACAGACTGACGACCTCCGCAAACCAAGATTTGTGCCGTAAATATTCAATTCTCCCTTGCACTAAACTGTGCATCCCTAATCTATCACATACATCTTAAATTCATGAACACTAGCTCTTATACAAAAACAGAAATAACCCCTAAAATTCTTAAATATCGCACATGAAAATTTGTATACATATAATCATTCACATGCCACGTTGTTCTTTCACGAGGTGAAACTCTGCAATCATTGCCTTTACAGTCTGACTTTTTTTGCGCTTTCTCATATGCTCCAATTCCAGGTCTCTTTTCCTCTTCATCACTGGATTTGTACATTGACACACAAAATGTTTAACTACCACTTTTAGATTAGAGAAACACAAACCTTTTTTCTTCATAAACATCATCTCCTAATCTAATATTTTTCCCATTTCTATATTCTCCCTTTCTACTACCTCTCTGTCATCTATAGGATTTAAATAACCTTAAAAACCCACCGTTTCATCGTCCTTCTCAGAATAAGATATACTGTTTCCTTCCTCCGAAGTAACGATATAATAAATTACAACCTCCTCCCAATTAATTACACAACTTACAACTTTATGTCCTTTAAATAATACCTCACTTATTTCCTCCATATCACTATAAATATTATCACTATTAACGCGATTAACATCCACCGATATGCCATAAGCTTCATTACTTAAAATTTCCTTTACATCAGTCTATAAATTATAAAAAAAACCACCAATAACTGCTTAACCTCCTCTGATGCACCACAAAAATTGCCACTACTCAATCGCACCACATCAGCATTCACATTACGTTCGAATTCCGCCAAACTAGGATCTAATTCAGTCTTCTTTACATTTTACCTCCTCTCAGAATACTCTGCCACTTTGTGTTTTGACTTACCGTCCAACGCATTATATTCACAATCGTCCTTCAACCTCCACTGACAGTTCATGTTTACATCAAGAGCCATTGGTTCACCTCCATCAATACAAATAAATGCACAGATTCTTTCCAGTTAGATACCTTAATCAATAACTTCAACCTCCACAACTTCCGCACTTAAGAACCGTCTTTACCTCCTGTTAACAGTATGTCTCTCACTTCCACAAAGGAAAATTCATCACCAGGTGATGCAACTACCGCTACGCCAGCTTCACAAACATTTTCATATACTCCTGTCGATACACCACAAAATTTATCTCCAGCTGCCGAGACTACTCTTATACTACCTTCACTGATACCTTCACTCACTTCTGGTGATACAAAATCATCCC
Organism: Schistocerca serialis cubense; assembly: GCF_023864345.2. Classification (NCBI taxonomy): domain Eukaryota; kingdom Metazoa; phylum Arthropoda; class Insecta; order Orthoptera; family Acrididae; genus Schistocerca; species Schistocerca serialis. Next base: position 536,015,945 of record NC_064639.1, on the reverse strand, counting down.
CATTACTTTCACCTACATCATTATAATTGTTCTTACTAACCAGAACCTCATCAGAATTCATCATACATTTCACTTCTACCAAATTCAGCTCCACCGCAACTTTTGTTCTGATAACAGACTTTTCCATCAGACATACTTCCACTCCATCTTCCACTTTTCTTTCCCAAAATACGTTTTTCATCCCAATTTCGTCATTATCAATCTTCTTAATACATTCTACAATATTCCTAGTGCCCTCTTGATGATTATGCCGCTTAAAATTTTCCCCATTCTATATTCTTCCTTTTTGCAACCTCCAATTCCAATATTTGTGGTTTCTTTTTAAAGTAACACATCCTTTTCAAAGCAGGTTTATTTTGCCACTTTCGGACCTGAGATGCGGCGACATTGCATCCTGGTGCTGCATTTCATGAGGCGCCTGGCCCTCAGATCTTCGTTCCTAATTTGGATTCTCATTGTGAAAATTCCCGTTTCAATTTTGTCTTTGAAAATTGTTATTACAGTGATAATTATTTCTGTTATGCTCACAATAATTATTTTGGTTACTGCTATGTTTGCCATTCTGATACCCATTTCCCTTGTAACACCACAGCTCTAATGCTCTACTAATTTATTTTGCCTTTTGTTTTATTTAACATTACATCGTTAAGCTTCTGTAAATATGTTTGACTGAATCGATAACACAAAATTGTATACTCCTTTCTTTGTACAAACTTTGATGTCATGGGTTGGTTCTATGCAAAGTAGTGTATCTGTCGTTTAAATTCTTTGCCACATTTGGAGGGAACAAACCTTACTGTATATAATTGTAATTTCTGCGTGAATAATTTTTTGTAGAAATGTCAATATGTGCAAATGTTCTGTTTTATTTAAAATGTTTGTTTGCTGTTATGTAAATTACTGATGCTCACTTAGCTTTTCTTAGTTATTTGATATGAAAAAGGTGTTGTAGTTCCGCTCGGGAACGGAACTGTGTAGTGCGCGCAAATTGTGGTTGGCCTAGGTACAAAAGGTGGAACAAGAGTCAGTTGGGGACGAGCTACCGAACTGTGCACTGCCATGTAAAAATTGCATATTGTGCTGGTTCCGAGAGAGGCTTTTTCTGCTACTTTCCAATGCCTCGGATGGATGGATAAATAGATGGAACGATTCTGGAATTAGTATTCAACATCGCCACCAAGAAGGGCCAGAGTCCAGCAATTCCGCCTGCGAATCCATCTACCAACATGCAGTTGCCACCACATTGCGCAATCACTGTAACGGTATACTATAATGATGTACAGTGAAGGATCAGCTTACTGGATGTTTTAGTGTGCACAAATATAAGGTAACTTAACTTAATTTATGTACCAACCTTAATTTTTTCCTTATCATAACACCTCTCAGGTTCCTCTCCGTTTGAACTAAAGTGATTACCGAGTGTCCCTACTGAAAGAACATTAAAGACAAGTGTTTTGCTAATTAATGCCTCTTGATCATAGTAAAAAGAAAGTTAAAGTTAATGTGGCAAGAGAGTGAGTTAAAGTAAATGATGCTTACTGAAAATAATTTTCCTAGTAAAACTGCTTATTAAAGTGTTGTTGCCAACTTCAAAATTAAAAGTTCTTAAGACTGAGGCTTATAAAGTTTTGCTTACTAAATGATCACATTGATGCCTGTTGTAAATCATTTACATTTACATTTTTTACATTTATACTCCACAAGCCAACCAACGGTGTGTGGCGGAGGGCACTTTACGTGCCACTGTCATTACCTCCCTTTCCTGTTCCAGTCGCGTATGGTTCGCGGGAAGAACGACTGTCTGAAAGCCTCCGTGCGCGCTCTAATCTCTCTAATTTTACATTCGTGATCTCCTTGGGAGGTATAAGTAGGGGGAAACAATATATTCGATACCTCATCCAGAAATGCACCCTCTCGAAACCTGGCGAGCAAGCTACACCGCGATGCAGAGCGCCTCTCTTGCAGAGTCTGCCACTTGAGTTCATTAAACATCTCCGTAACGCTATCACGGTTACCAAATAACCCTGTGACGAAACGCGCCGCTCTTCTTTGGATCCTCTCTATCTCCTCCGTCAACCCAATCTGGTACGGATCCCACACTGATGAGCAATACTCAAGTATAGGTCGAACGAGTGTTTTGTAAGCCACCTCCTTTGTTGATGGACTACATTTTCTAAGCACTCTCCCAATGAATCTCAACCTGGTACCCGCCTTACCAACAATTAATTTTATATGATCATTCCACTTCAAATCGTTCCGCACGCATACTCCCAGATATTTTACAGAAGTAACTGCTACGAGTGTTTGTTCCGCTATCATATAATCATACAGTAAAGGATCCTTCTTTCTGTGTATTCGCAATACATTACATCTGTCTATGTTAAGGGTCAGTTGCCACTCCCTGCACCAAGTGCCTATCCGCTGCAGATCTTCCTGCATTTCGCTACAATTTTCTAATGCTGTAACTTCTCTGTATACTACAGCGTCATCCGCGAAAAGCCGCATGGGACTTCCGACACTATCTACTAGGTCATTTATATATATTGTGAAAAGCAATGGTCCCATAACACTCCCCTGTGGCACGCCAGAGGTTACTTTAACGTCTGTAGACGTCTCTCCCTTGATAACAACATGCTGTGTTCTGTTTGCTAAAAACTCTTCAATCCAGCCACACAGCTGGTCTGATATTCCGCAGGCTCTTACTTTGTTTATCAGGCGACAGTGCGGAACTGTATCGAACGCCTTCTGGAAGTCAAGAAAAATAGCATCTACCTGGGAGCCTGTATCTAATATTTTCTGGGTCTCATGAACAAATAAAGGGAGTTGGGTCTCACACGATCGCTGTTTCCGGAATCCATGTTGATTCCTACATAGTAGATTCTGGGTTTCGAAAAACGACATGATACTCGAGCAAAAAACATGTTCTAAAATTCTACAACAGATCGACGTCAGAGATACAGGTCTATAGTTTTGCGCATCTGCTCGACGACCCTTCTTGAAGACTGGGACTACCTGTGCTCTTTTCCAATCATTTGGAACCTTCCGTTCCTCTAGAGACTCGCGGTACACGGCTGTTAGAAGGGGGGCAAGTTTTTTCGCGTACTCTGTGTAGAATCGAATTGGTATCCCGTCAGGTCCAGTGGACTTTCCTCTATTGAGTGATTCCAGTTGCTTTTCTATTCCTTGGACACTTATTTCGATGTCAGCCATTTTTTCGTTTGTGCGAGGATTTAGAGAAGGGACTGTAGTGCGGTCTTCCTCTGTGAAACTGCTTTGGAAAAAGGTGTTTAGTATTTCAGTTTTACGCGTGTCATCCTCTGTTTCAATGCCATCATCATCCCGGCATTGAAACAGAGGATGACACGCATAAAGCTGAAATGCCAAACACCTCTGTTTCAATGCCGTCATCATCCCGGCATTGAAACAGAGGATGACACGCGTAAAGCTGAAATACTAAACACCTTTTTCCAAAGCTGTTTCACAGAGGAAGACCGCACTGCAGTTCCTTCTCTAAATCCTCGCACAAACGAAAAAATGGCTGACATCGAAATAAGTGTCCAAGGAATAGAAAAGAAGGTGAGTCAGTATCTTGCAAATTTGTCAACATTGTGTCTCACTGTAGTAAAAGTCGTGAATTGCATTTATGGAAGATTATATACTCGTTTGCTAAGTGTTTGTCTCTTTTGTGTATTGGAAGTGCATATTAATAGTATAGCAGGATCCACAGTTTGTCTATTGTGTTAATGCTAGATAACAAGTAATGGAAAGACCACTATCTATGAAAACATTAATTTCTTTATTCAAAAGACAGTGAGAAGAAACCCGTTGATGAATTCCATATAACCTTCATTCTTAATAGAAAAGTATTTAGTTGAGAGAGACTGTGATCAGTTCATAATTTTGCAGTGAACTACATTTATAATTTTATGTCAGCTAGGAAATTGTTTGAACAATAATACTGAACCTATGTCCAATTAATGATTCTGCAGTGAATATTAATAGTAACGTTATAAAGACCATTCAGTTTGAATAAGCCCTGAAAGTAATAGTGTGTTTCGTTATCTGTTATATTTTTGCAAATAGTTTGTGCTGCTCTAGCTGTCTGTGCCAACCTTAACGTTAACATATGCAGGTGTCAGAGTTCACTGCATTCGCGTGTGGCCAAGTCTAGGTTGAGTTTGTCCGTTAAAGTTACGCAGACCTACTTTCTTAAACGAGAACGTTAATCTTTCTCTTGCCTAATTAGGCGTGCGACCGTTCTCCTTATTCTTTAAACAGTGTATCTAGGCAAAAACATTGTTTGTTACTGTTCAAATATTTACGTAATTCTGACTTTCATTTCCTATAAGCCACAGCCGTTAGGTACAACACGGTCAACATAACAAAATTCCTCTCAGAGGGTAACACTGCTCTGTTGCTTTATACCATAACTGCTTTAACAAGATGGTTTTATTTCACAACCTGCTTCCAACTTTAAGGTTATGGTATAGCAGTAGCAGACGGTTGAGTTATACCCTATCTGCTGTCCCCATTATGCAGCTTCAGTTTCAATGCCTGTTATAGTTTCCCAATAAAATCTAAAAAATTCATGAACTGAATTTGTCAGACTGTGGACAAGATCACACTGTAAAGATTCTGGTAAGCGCCTTTTGAGCGTCGCAAGTCCCATAAATACTCCCTGCGGACGTTTCATATGCATCAACTTAGCCAGTTCACGTACACAAAAATCCTGCATCAACCCACTTAAGTGTTTGAAACTTGGTCCGTTTAGGAATCAGTTTTGAAGATGTGTTTGCCTCGTATCGCTTGGTGCTTGGTTCAGGAAACAACTCTCAAACACATCACTGGTAGTAAATGAAGAACACATTAAATTTGGCCATGACTGTTTGTCGCCCTCGAGATAAATGTAATGTAGTGTGACTAGGGCCTCCCGTCGGGTAGACCGTTCGCCGGGTGCAAGTCTTTCGAACTGACTCCACTTCGGCCACTTGCGCGTCGATGTGGATGAAATGATGACGATTAGGACAACACCAGTCCCTGAGCGGAGAAAATCTCCGACCCAGCTGGGAATCGAACCTGGGCCCTTAGGATTGACATTCTGTCGCGCTGACCACTCACCTACCTGGGGTGGATGCCCTGAAATGCATGTAGCAATGAAATCAAGTGGATGGTATTTCCATTGTTTGCAAATCATTTTGTCGTTCCTGAATTCACTCGTGGAACAACTATCACAGTAATAGACTCACTCGCCGCTAAAGAATCTTGAATCTGCCGTTCCCACTGGAAAGCGTCATCATTTATCCTCGATTTAAATTGTTATCTATTTTTAAACACCACTTTTTCACATTCTACCAGTCTACCCGAGAAGCTGTTAACATATTTAGCGGTCACCTTCTCATACGTATTTTGGCACTGTACACTATTCTTTACTTCACTGCCTAAGTCTTCCTGTATTTTTTCTAACTTGTCCCCTAAACCTTGTTTCACTGCTTCGACTCTGGTGTTAATTAAGGCCAACCTCCTCAGAAATTTTGCCCACATATGCCCTTATAACTCATTATTTTGTATACATTATCTTTTCATTATCTGATTTAACTTTTCCCACCTCAGCTTTTACATTTTCCACATTTGTCTCTTACATTCTCAATTTCTGGACATAGCTCTTCTTTTACTGAAGTTAATTCTGTAGCCAATGGCCCCTTACTAGATTATATTTCCAGCAAAATTTTCATCATCTGCGACGATGAATCGTCAGTACGCATGATTTTGGACTATCTGCCTCACTAATATTGTCAACATTGCCACGTTCAGATTTAGGACTAAGTTGTCCCCTAGCATTATCTGAACCACATGAGCTGCATGATTGCTCGATCATTGTATACCCCACCACCGATGTTGACCCTACGGATTCACACATATTAACACTATCGGCGCCCGTACTTAAATTATCGGTCACGTTGGGCGGCTTCTGCTATGCTGCTGATGCCGAAAGTGTAGATGCTGCCGATCCCAATGCCGCTGCCGACGCTGATGAACTCCAAGTCGCCACCTGCGGCCCGCGTTGCTGTGACTGCCGCTGCTGCTCGCACCGCCGTCGAGCCCCCTACGGCTGGAACTCAGCACGCCTGTTCGTAGCTTCTTCTTCTTTCTTCAAGTTCCGCACCTATCGTCTCCCCACTTAGTTACTGCTACCGATTCTCATGCATTCAACTGTTGCAAAAATCTTGTGCGCGGCCCCCACGCAAACTGCCTAATAAGCCATATATTTGTGACCCAGATCACAGAATATAGTGAAGTATTAGAATTACCATTGTAGTACTAAATGGGTTAGATTCATATCCTAGACGAGAGTGATGGCTGGGTGTTGTGTGCTGTCCTTAGATTAGTTAGGTTTAAGTAGTTCTGAGTTCTAGGGGACTGATGACCATAGATGTTAAGTCCCATAGTGCTCAGAGCCATTTGAACCATTTGAACCCAGACGAGAAAATGCCAGTTGCGACTTTACCTGCAGCTACTTGAACATTAGATAGCAGGGCTACGCACAGCTCATTTTAAAAAGGATGGGTCGGGCCTCACACGTCTGCTTTCATGTCCGGCAGCTAACTCACTGCAAATAATAACCTGTAGCTGTGATCCAAAAGTCAAGGAGCCTATGCATTGACTAGAATTGTAAATTAATGAAATAATCAAATATATTGAATAACAGGTAAATGAATAATTAATATAAATGGTTCTATTATAACGTCTGAAATTGATGTAGACGACACTAGAGAATTATGTTGGATAATGTTTATTCGAGTAAATCATCTCCAATAAATTGTCTTCAATAATGTACATGTACAATAGGGGATTTATTTTCCTATGTATGCGCAATATGTTACACTTATTTACGTTCATGGTCAACTGCCAGTCCTTGTAGCATTCATCAGTCCTCAGCAGGTCCACCTGGAAATCGTTACGGTCTCATACCGTTGCTACTTTCTTATAGACAACCGCATCATCTACGAACAGTATGAAAGAGCTTCCGACGCATTCTAATAGATCATTTATATACATTGTAAGCATAACGGTCATATCACACTTCCTTGGCGTGATTCGGAAATTACCTTTACATCTGTCAATTTAGTTCCGTTAAGAGTGACGTGTTGAGTTCTACCTGCAAGGAAGTCCTGAATCCAATTGCAAATCTGGTCCGATATTCGGTAAGCTCGTAGGCTTTTCATGAAATGGCAGAGGGGTGCAGCCTTCCTGAAGTCAAGGAACGCGGAATCAAACTGAGTGCAGTTCTCTATGGCGCTATGAATTTCGGTGAGAAATAGAGCGAGCAGAATTTCCCTAGACCTCCGTTTGCGGATTCCATGTTGATTTTTACAGAGGAGATTTTCGTTCTCCAAAAAGACAGAACACATGAGCATAAAACATGTTCCATCGTGCTACAACAGACTAACGTTGACGATATAGGCCTTAATTATGTGCACCTGTCCTACGAGACTTCTTTAAAACGGGAATGGTCTACGCTTTCTTACAGGAGCGACCTTTGATAAACCACTGTTAAAAAGGTAGCAAGTTATTTCGCATAATTTCTGCAGATTCTTACAGGTGTCTGATCTGCTCCAGATGCCTTCCCTCTACAAAGCGGTTTCGGTTGATATTCCGTTCCGCGATCAGTTATCTCAGTGCCTGTAATTTCGAGATTCGTACGATGTTTGAAAGTGGGGACCTCATTACGATCATCTGAGGCTATAACAGCTTCGGAAGACCGAATTCAGTATTTCGGCTTTCTCTCTGCTGACGTGTGGTAGTGACCATATGTGATTTCTAACCGCTTACTGATTTTACGTGAGACCAAAACCTCCAACGGTTTTTAGCTGAATCGGTTGATAAAATTTTACTTTCTAAGTCAATTGCTCTTCACACGCTCATTTTTTCTTCGTTCTGATTTTATTTCTCAGCTAGACTTTGACTTCTACTGAATCTGTGAGAAGGTCTCTTTTTGAAACTTCCTGGCAGCTGGAAGGTCTCTTTTTGTTAGCAGTTTTCTAAAACGGCAGTTAAACCACGGTGAGTCTTTCCCATCCCTTGACCATTTGAGTCCAAATAATATATAAAAAAATTTTTTTTTAAATTTTCACAAAACTGATCTTTATCATCGTAGTAAGCAATAAAAACAAGAAGAAATTGGGAAAAAATAAACAATCAATTAGCAATTTCGCATTTATCCTAGACACGATTCCACATCTCGAAACATCCGTGAATTCATAATGCCTAAATGGAATTGTAGTCCTAGATTACACGCAAACACGTGCTTAAAATTAATAAATTTATATGAAACGTGGTTTCATTTCGCAACCACTCTTAGAAGCAGTAGTAGAAATTCGAGTTTACGTTAGAATAACTTTATATATTTAGTTTCACTGTCAATGATCTCCTCAGTATGTTCTAAAAAGCCCATATGTTACACAACCTCCTACAATCACGTACGGCAAACTCCTCGCCGACTGTTGCTTTTAACGCTATAAGTGTTATGCACTACATTCGTAGCAGTACCTAAGTGTACCGCTAGATGCTACGTCTTGCAGCAGCGTAGAAGCCACAGGTACTCAGAGGGTTAAGACCATGCTCGGAACATACTTGTTAAAACATATTGAGCGATCCCCCAGAATGAGATTTTCACTCTGCAGCGGAGTGTGCGCTGATATGAAACTTCCTATCAGATTAAAACTGTGTGCCGGACCGAGACTCGAACTCGGAACCTTTGCCTTTCGCGGGCACGTGCTCTACCAACTGAGCCACCCAAGCAATACTGAGGCGCCGTCCTCACAGCTTTACTTATGGCAGTATCTCGTCTCCTACATTCCAAACTGGAAACATCCCCCAGGCTGTGGCTAAGCCATGTTTTCGCAATATCCTTTCTTTCAGGAGTGCTAGTTCTGCAGGGTTCCCAGAAGAGCTTCTGTAAAGTTTGGAAGGTAGGAGACGAGATACTGGCAGAAGTAAAGCTGTGAGGACGGGGCGTGAGTCGTGTTTGGGTAGCTCAGTTGATAGTCTGCGTTCGGCAGGGCAGCAGTGCGCACCGCGCTCGGCCGTCCACGCCGCTGAGCGCGCGGAGTGTTTTGTTTACTTCCTCGTCACAGCGCTTCTCAGTCGAACAAGCTCTAACGGCCAATTCTTGCAGGAAGAACACTCTTAAGTTCACCTTCTCAAACGAATACGCACGACCCAAAGCACTGGCCGTCGAACGCTTCCTACGCGAAGACGTGAAGATCCCCCGTGACGAACTCATCGGCATACACCTATCGATCATTAGCAGCGTCGTTTATGTTAAGATGACTTCCGACGCTGCCTGCAACGAGATTATTCAAAGGACACGACATGGACTAAAATTTCGGCACTCCGACGGAAACGTCGGGCCTGTGGATGTCGACCATGCAGGACTTGGTCATCGGACGATCCGTGTATTCGAACTGCCTTTCGAGGTGAATGAAGTTGGAGTCATCGCGGCGCTAAGCCCGTTCGGAAAAGTCCAGAGTCACGTAGCCGAGACATGGGCACAGTTCACGACGTATCCGGTGCTTAATGGTGTGAGACAAGTCCGAATCGATCTCAAACGGCACGTTCCATCGTACATTTCTATCGGCGGCTGCCGTGCGCTGGTCATTTACGACGGACAACCTCGAACATGTTCCGGTTGTGGCAAAGAAGGCCACGTCCGTAATGAATGCCTGCAATGCCGCACCACACAACTAAGGCACGACGATACGAACACCGACAGAACCACAACCACCCTTCCAGTCACCTATGCGGCGACACTGCACGTCAGGCCTTCACAAGACGCCGTTCATGAGCGTCTCTCTGGTCCGATACACCCGGAGGCGTCCCAGCACCTTGACACCGGCGATGCCGCCCGTGAACATGTCCAACAGCCGGACACACCCACGCTAGAAGATCACAGGAATACCAATGAGACTGTTCTGGAGAATGACGACCGCATCATAGCATCCGCGGCTTTTGTACCGGAACGACGTGAATCTCTTCCTTCCTCAGACACCGAAACTCACTGCCGAAAGCAGAAGTCGCCCAAACGACGAAAAAAACGCCGCAAGACACCAGAATCGACCATTGAGCCCCCTCCGCAGGACGAAGAGATGGCACATCATTCTGACGGAGAACAGGGTAACACTTTCTCCTCTGCCACGGAGACGCGTCATCCACAAAACGGTGAACCGTCCAACAGAGATCGTGTGCATGTCCCGCGCCCAGAAGCCATGGAACATAGCACGCCTGTTGTCACCGACGCAATTGAGCCGACTCGGCCAGCGCTGCCACCTCTCGCCGATGTCAAACCTGTCGGACATTTTTAATGGGCGGATGACACGGATTTCCCATCTCCATCTGATCCGGAAATGAGATCTGTTCCTCCGTTAGACCAACACTAAAATGGAGGAAGTTTCTACGGCGACTCCTACGACTTCTATGGATTTCACACATCCACCACGACAATCTTCACCAGCTACGAACCTATCGGCAGCACGGATCTCCCATCAGGCATACCGAGTAGCTACTATCAATACTAATAATATAGGCTCTCACGTTAAACTTCAACTGCTCCGTGACACGCTAAGAGCAGCGGACATCGACATCGCCCTGTTACAAGAACTGAGGACAGCAACTTGGACTGGGTGTTATGGATATGAGACGTACGCCACCCCTGCAGCTATGGAACACACAGGCGCAGCCATCCTCCTACGAGAAGGGATTGCAGTTTCCGATGTCGCATACCTCTCAACGGCACGAGGGGTGGCCATAACAGTTGAAGGACTCAAAATCATAAACCTCTACGCCCCGTCGGGCACTGATAAACGGAGGGATCGCTCCCAGTTCTACGCCGAAGAGATCACGCCTTTATTCCTCGCCGATACGATCATCTCATCGTAGGTGGAGATTTCAACTGTGTTCTCCAGCGCACAGACCAATACTCCCATATCACCACATGTCCGGAACTTCGCTTCCTCGTCCGCCGCTTTCGTCTCCTCGACACTTGGCGAGTGGTACACGGCCAACCGCCCGGGGTATACACACATCACGAGCCACTCCGCCAGCCGACTTGATAGAATATACATCTCTGACGCTCTAAAATCATTTCTCCTCGACGCGGAACGTTGGCCGTCTGCTTTTTCGGATCATGACATCTACATCTGTACCATGAACCTACGTCGACAATCTATATGGCTCAGTGCAGGACCTTGGAAACTCAATGTCACGCTACTGTGGGACCCTGAATGTTGACAACAGGTCACCGACACGTGGCACAAAAGTGTTCAACGCATTATGCGTTACGAGACCACACTGCAGTTGTGGTTGCTGTGCGCCAGACCGGCCATTCAACGCACATTGACACACTATGGCAGAGTCAAAGCCAGATGGAATCACCACACAACTGATTTCTACCATAGCGCTCTTCGTGAACTCATGGATCATCCTCCATCCCCGGATCGTCTAAAAGAAGCTCAGCCCATCAAGTCAAATATTTTAAGCTTGACCAGATGCCGTCTAGAGGGAGCCATTGTACGAGCACGCAGCCAAGATAGGATTAACGGTGAAGAACCTTCTATGCATCATATTGTTCAAAATGTTCGTCGACGTAGACAGGCTTTAATGTCAACTTTAGAACTACCTGATGGACGACGGCTGACTTCGCAACCTACCATTGCGGATGCATTCACAACGCACTATAGACTTTTCTATCAAGAAGTACCTGCCGGTGCAGAGGCCATTGCTGAGGTTGCCCAGGAGACACTTGGTACTCTAAACGCAGCAGCTGCAACCCTCCTGACTTCTAAAGTGACCACCGACGACGTCCAAGGCGCTGTGGCCAAAGGTTCTCTGAATCGATCTCCAGGCCCGGATGGTTTACCTCTCGAATTTTACAGAGTCTTCCAAGATTTGATGTTGCCACGATGGAGGGAAATGTACTGGGAACTTTTGTCCGGCGCGGCGAACCCGCCACCAATGTTCATGGAAGGCTTACTTGTACCAGTCCCGAAACCCGCAGGAAGAACACGACTCGACAGTTATCGGCCAATCACGTTACTCAATTCCGACTTCAAGATTTTCACACGCCTTCTAGCAGTGCGACTCAAACATGTCTTACGAGACATTGTTTCCCAAGAACAAACATCCTTAGGCGGCGATCGTAATATACAGACAGCCCTCAGTGAAGATCGAGATGTGATCGCTGTGACAACACACTAGCGACTACCAGGCGATTTAATCTCCATCGACTTCAAACAAGCGTTTGACTGCGTCAATCATGCATTCCTCAACTCAGTGATGGACCGAATGGCAATTCCCCCGACGTTCACGCAAGGGATTATGCGGCTCCTTCGGGGAGCAACGTCCAGACTTCTCGTCAACGGCAGACTTACAGAACCTATACGGATTGAACACTCAGTACGGCAGGGTTGCCCTTTGTCGACGGTGCTTTATGCCATTGCGATGGAACCACTCATTTGCGAATTACGGCGACATTTGACAGGCATTCCACTCCGGGCTCATATGTTCCGCCGCCGAGCTTACGCGGACTTCTTGGCTCTCGTAGTACGTTCAGCGGCCGACGTACAAGCTGCGATGCAGTGGATTACCCGTTACAGTGCAGGGGCAGGGAGCGCTATGAACGTGGCAAAATCATGCGCCATGAAGATCGGCCACGGCCTTCCCGCAGACAGCGTAGTCCCATTTCAACTGGTAGACACCCTTCGTTGTCTCGGATTGGTGTATACGCGAGACATTCGCCGCACCTTGGCGATCAATTTTCGGGCGCTACTGCAACGCATCCGGGCCAACATACAAAATCACATACTACGCCCGCTGAATATGTTCCAGAGAGTCACCTTCGTCAGTACCCATCTGGCAGCCCGGATACCCTATATAGTGCAGATTCTGCCCATCACTGCGACAATGGCGGCCAGATTACAGGCGGCTTTCAGCTATTTTATTTGTTCTGGACACATCTTCGAAGTCCAGTATGAAGCTCTCACCTTACCGAATCGGGACGGTGGTCTCGATCTGGTTAATGTGAGAGCCAGGACTACGGCACTACACCAATACTATGCTACGGTTATGGAAAAGCCAAAATGCTAGTTTTACTTTACTGAGCTCGCACCTGTTTCGAGACGCCCACCGACGTCTCTGGCACACATCCCACCTCCGATGTCACATATCGGCCGTTTCTTTTTGGAGTATAGCTACATATACACCGAGCTCCCCAGGACCAGGAAGACGACCACCCGCGACATCTATTGCCTTCTCCGAAAGTCTCCACCCCGCAACCCCGTCGAAACACGTCACCCCCAGATTTCATGGCCTACAGTTTGGAAAGCGATCCACCAACCATATCACACCACTGACACCACCTCTATGTGGTACCTTCTCGTCAACGGCAAGTATAATACAAGTCAGAAACTGCATCGCATCGCACTGGTGGACTCACCCCTGTGCATCAAGTGCAATGTCGAAGATACAGATTTACACGTTTTGAGTGTGGGCCAGCAGCAGCTGTCTGGACCCTCGCACAGAAGATTGTGGCTTTCTACCTCCGAGTACGACCACATCACGTTTCTCCTGCCATGATGATATATCCCGACTCGACCTATTTTCCATCGGCTAAGTGGCACGCCATCACATGGATCAGTGGCATGGCTGTCAACTATCTCTTCCGGGACGACATCGTCGATCCGGGGGACTTTTGGACACGCCTTCAAATACATCACCACACCCTTCACCGACATCGACACTCTCGGGCCACTTTCGCGAACTATTTACATAGTATTTTCACCAACTCGCCTCAAAGCTGGAATCTCAACGAACTGTGCCAGCCAAGACTGGACGATCCCACGTTCCCCTTTAATGGTCAATAATAGAACGCATTTTGTTCTGATGGCGCTACAAAGTGGAGCATGGCGCGGAAAGTATTCCTATTTTATTTCACTTCTCCTTTCTCCCCTCTTCTAAGTTTTTTTTTCCTTACACATGTTTATCCTTTTCACGCATTGCTCTCTGTCTGCAGCCTATTTGTTTTCTTTCCCCTGTGCTCCCCCGCCCCCCCCCCCCCAACAAAAAAAACCATACAAAAAATTTGGGTTGCTGCTGATGGTGAGACTGTATACTCATTTCTGTTAACAAAAAAAAAAAAAATAAATAAATAAATAAAAAAGTAAAAAAAAGAAGGCCATGGCAGAAATATAGCTACCTTTTATGTTGTACGTTTTCAAAGGATATCGTGTTATATTATAGAGAATGTCGTCTTTTCTTTTCATACACAGGAGGTTTTTATTTGTTTTCTCCTTACCTGAAACAAAAAATAAATAAATAAAAAAAAAGAAAAAAGAAAGAAAAGAAAAAAAGTCGGTAGAGCACTAGCCCGCGAAAGAAAAAAAAATAAACACAAAAAAAGTTGGTAGAGCACTTGCCCGCGATAGGCAAAGGTCCCGAGTTCGAGTCTTGGTCCGGCACACAGTTTTAATCTGCCAGGAAGTTTCATATTGGACGATGTTTGGAATTTTTTCCATTTGTCCTCCATATCTTTATCCCTAGCACTCAGTATCTAATATTGATTACTCAGATACTCTGCAGTTTGTATCCTGTCAATCTCGCTATCTTGGCACTGATAGTCGTTGGATGACTTGCTGGACATGTGATACTATCTTCGATTTGTTCCTCAAGACAACATTCACAATCCCTCGAAATTTGTCAGCTGCTTTTTGTTACACCATTTATAACGAACTAGACTTTGATGACATGATTAATCTTCCTTCCCCTATCAATCATCAAAAATCCCAAAAAAGCTCAGAGTGTGATTCCAATAAAGCGTTGCCCGTCCTTAGAAGGTGATTGTAACATCGGACTAATTTATTAATTGTGTGCGTTAACATCTCACCGTCCATGTCATTTTTTATGTTGGTAAAATGTGCGTTTAATGGAACGAATGTACGGGCTTCGAAAAACAGATAAGCATCAAAGGGAGTCGAACTCAGCTAAAAATAGCAGCACGACACCAACAATTCTTGACTATCTGGGTGGAGTTTGTACAGCGGGTATGCTTAATAAAAGAGCTCGTAACACCTGAAGACGAATAGGCCAGTTGTCGAAACATTGTGCAGAAAAATTGAATTAACAACTCGGTTGAACACTCGAAAGCGCAGCATCGTCTAATGAAGGACTGAAGCTAAATTTCGATAGAGCGTTAACAAGTCTTTAGTTTTCGTACTAAAAAAGTTTTTAACTGTCGTAAGTGTGACGATACGTTGAATATTAAAGACGTTACAAATCATGAAAATCACCCACCATAATTAGGCCTACCCACACGAGGTTTTGTGCGGCATAAGCTCGATATCTGATACATAAAATACGAGCCACTGTCCCATTAGTTCACAACGGTATCAGAATCAACACCGTAACGTGATTAACGAGCGACGGAACAGCATTTCGTTCACCATACGCTGCGGCCACTGGAGCGTGCGTGCGCCGAAAGTGCGTGCGCCGGGCCAGCCGGAACAGATGGCTCTGCGCCCGCGCGACGTACCGTCCCGTTCCACAACTATCAAATTTTCACCCCAAAAACCGGCACGACAATCCGACGTCCTCAAATCTGCGATAAAAGCGAAATAATTAATGAGACGGCGGGTTGTTTTTGCGGGCAGGAGAGCGCTAAAAGTTACAAGGGGGTGTAAGTTGCGAAATTATTGCGGGCCGGCGTGTGTAAATCATGCAGCAGCTAATGGAAGCCGTCCCGGGTGCGCGGATAATTAGCGCAGTTAATCACGGCCCGGCCGGCGACTCAGCAGCCCACAGTCGCGCGGCATCGCGTTGTGTTGCGTTGCGCTGCATTCTGTTCTGGGAACAGTCTGCTCCCTTCCTGTCGGCGTATGCGCACTAGATACAAACCACTGTACGCAAAAAGAAGGCAGTAGAAAATTAGTATAGAGTTGTGGCAAACATGTAGTAATTATTCTTTTTCATTCCGGTCTGTGTTGTGAGTTGCGCATAGAAACGGAAATCCTTGTACACCCCGCAACAAAGTTAAAAGTTTCCTGAAACCGCGTAACTGTCTCCCATAACTCGTGTAAGTTTTAAATTTGTCTCAAAGGTGCCTACAACTTCCCGCACTGGTGCAAGCGCGTGGCTGCCTGCTATGACTCCCTTGGATTCGATTTCACTTCAAACATTGATGCAGAAAAATGTCACAGAAGTTCGAGTGTTTTGTGAGTTAATAACGTCACATTCGCATCACATTTCACCATTATTCTGTCCAACGGCACCGTGGAAGTGTCAAACGAGGGGAAGGCAATCACGCCGCCAATCCCTTACCCCCAGTTCGCCATTATTTTGACGCCGTTGAGATCTAGGTCAGAACTGCGACGTGCAACGTAGAAACCACGCTGTTTCCTTATAAGTGGCCGAGGAAAACATTTTAGAAACAGCTATGCTCAGAATCGACACTAGAGGCCTGAGGATGTGGCATAAAGGGCGTCAATGAAACCACACCTTTTATGGGGACGTTAATTCCCACACAAAAATCGCGGCATAAAACGATAGTTTGTAGTGCAGTGAGCAACGGAAAGATTATCTTGACAATATTTGATACTTCCGATATCTCCATGACTCTGAAACTCTTCTCTAAGGACATTGTCGGCTGGAAACACAACGAAAGTGATGTCACCCCTTTTGAATACAGTGCACCCCAGATTTTTGCTGTGGTGCACAGGGTGGAACCACTAGGGACCGTTCAAAACTGTTTGACGAAACCTGAACATGATCTGTTGCAGAAAAGTGTGCTTATGCTTTATCGGTGCTCTTGTTTAGCTCCACCCCTCCCTGTGCCGTGATCGGGGAGGGGTGCAACACTGACACATCTATGATTAAAACGACAAAAGGGTTCCTCTAAGACCCCCAGTTTGACTAAATCCTTGGTGTCTCCTTCCCCTCCATCCCCCTCAACACTTTTTAAAAATTTAAAAAATGTGCCTTTTCAGACAGAAGCTGTGAAGTAGCCATAGGTGATGAAGGTAGGCAACCACTTTATACACGTTCGATGCCAGTTGCCTATCAGGAGATACCTAGGTCTAGTTCGCAGGTTTTTTTGTATAGGCACATTTTTAAAATTCTGAATAACTTTGAGGAAAGGGGGTGCCACCGACAGTTTGCTAAACTGGGTTCATAGGAGCAACTTTTGCATATTCACGCGTTTATCAGCGTCGGACCCCTCCATGACCACACCACAGGATGGCGTGAAACATGAGCACTGAGAGAGCATAAGTACCTTTTGCTGCCTCGGATCACGTTCAGATTCGCCTAATGGTGATGAATGGTCCCTAGGGGCTCGATCCTGTACATCAGTCCATCAGAGCAAAAATTGTGGCCGCACTGCACTCCGAAGGGGTGAGATTACGTTCAGTGAGGTTCCTGGCACATGATGTCCTTAGAGAAGGAGGAGGAGGATATTAGTGTTTAACGTCCCGTCGACAACGAGGTCATTAGAGACGGAGCGCAAGCTCGGGTGAGGGAAGGATGGGGAAGGAAATCGGCCGTGCCCTTTCAAAGGAACCATCCCGGCATTTGCCTGAAGCGATTTAGGGAAATCACGGAAAACCTAAATCAGGATGGCCGGAGACGGGATTGAACCGTCGTCCTCCCGAATGCGAGTCCAGTGCCTTAGAGAAGGATTGATGCATCAGGGAGATGTCAGAAGTATGAAAGATGTAAAAAACTGTCTTCCTGTTGCTCGTCGCACCGCAGACTGTAGTTCTTTACAGCGAAATGTGTGGGAATCAACTTCGTAAAGAGTGAGGTGGTTTCATTGATACTTCTTATGCAGCTCCGTGAGGTTCTTCGTGTCGCATCTCAGCGACAATGAGTCTCAAATGCTTCCCTTGACCATTCATAAAAAAGCCACGTGATATAAACGCTGGGTGTCGCAGCTCTGACGTCCATTGCAGACGCACCAAAAGAAAGAGTGAATTATGGGTAAAAAGAGCTGTGATGACCATCTCATTATGTGACACGTGGCGCTGGGCAGAACTGTGGTGAAATATAGTGACAATCTGACACCATTAACCCACTTTGCACGTCACATGGACTTGTGAGGTCTGGCCTTTCTTTTGCCTGTTATGACAACTTGCTGTTTGAAGTGTCGTCGTGATCGCGGATAACGTCGCAGGACGCCGTTATTTTACACCGTTACGAGGCTGCAGTTACAACTAAGCTCGAACTCTTATGGGAATCGGCGAGATTCCGCAAGTAACGAGGATAATGAACAAGGGCACCACATCAGTAGTGGGTATGGTATAAGTTCAGGATTTGGCTCTGACTGGAAGTGTGCTATGGTAGTCCGTGCGGTTGTGCTGACTGCTGTGTTCGGATGGCGCAGTGTTCACCGCATCTGCCCAGTAAGCAGGAGACGTGGTTTCGAATCCCGATCCGGTACAAATTTTCATCTTACTCCACTGATATAAATTAACGCCCACTGGCAGATGATATCTTTAATTCCTACGTGTCTTGATTACAGGGGAAGGTTGCAGGCACCTTTGAATGAAATTTCAGTTTTATTCGTTGCTGTGGGAGACAGTTACAGCGCAGTGTATTTCTGTAGGCCTACGTTGAAAATGTTTGTCTATGGCTAGCTTGAAAGGGTGTAAGGAGCCTTCTATTATCAGGCTTTTGGTTAAAACAGAATTTTTCAGCCCGCTGATTGGTAGAAGCAGCAAATAGTTCCTTGCATACCTCCTAAAATATCGTGACGTCATGCAAAGTGCTATTCATCGTCGCTGACAGAACGTACGTACATTTAAATAACGTTCAGAGCTCCAGGTAAATCACACGAGGTATTAATCGACAGAATTACTCTGAAACTCTTACTGGCGGACCCAGGTTGATCCTGCCCACTATTCCACTATCAGATCAGTAAGGTTTGTGCCGACTGTTGCCACATCATTGGCATAGTGAGATTTTCAGTTGCAACGGTGGCGTGGCGACACTTACAGGCCGTGAATGGAAGGCACGAGCCCGGAGCGGTCAGCCGAGAACGAGAGAGTTCGGCAAGCGCTTCTAATGTGGTCCGTGAGTTTCCGAACCGGTAGCAGGAAACGTGTGTAGTATTCGGCCCCGTGACTTGGCGCAGAACAAAGCTCAATTGCTGTTGGCGCTCCTGTTTACTATTCGCGGATGTGGAAACTTCTACACGTCGGTAGTGGATTCAGTAAAAGCTAAACCTCCTAGAGGGGATTTATGTTCGTATACAACCTATGGCGGTACGAGCAGCTGTGAAATTAAAGTTGAGTTTCTTCTAAGTTTAGAAGGGTTGTCTCCTCTTGTTGCTTATTGCTAAGCGTTGTGACACTTTCAGGGTAAATATAATAAACTGGTTGAATTACAGCATCTGTTTGTGAGAACTAACTCAGATTTTTTTTCAGATTACCCGAGCTCTCGTATTGCGTATTATGTAGCCGTGTCAGTTGTACAGCGAACCGTGTGGCGCATGATGCATTCCAGTTAGTAATATAACGTTCCACTGTAACAGTTGACCAGATATACGCTCCACAGACGGAATAACAAATCTGGTTGCTGGAATTTATTTCTGAATCAGTTGTATACTTTAACTGTAAAATTTAGTTGGTGCATATATATATTTTAGCACCATCAGTTCAACTAATTAGTTGAATTTAGTCATTTATTAATAGTGTTATACTGTGTTTGCCTTAACTGTAAATCAGTGCGCTGCAGTTTCTTTTGATTTAAAATCATGCTGCCATTCCGTATTTCAGTTCATCCGTAAATACTTGGGTATCTGGATTTTAGCAAAGTATTAACCTGATATGTGGCCACATTTAAATTAATTATAAACTAATGGCCGTTGAAGTAAATTTTTTTTGTCATATTTCAGTTTTCATCAAGTTATATCTTAGCAAAGTAAATCTATATCATGGTTTTATTTTTTTAAAAGCATATCTTAATAAGTTGTAACGTTGATTGTTCAAACTTGACTTAGAATGTGAACACATGCTCTTCACTTTGAAAGAATTATTACTTTGTTTTGCTGTTATTTATAAATGCATCAAATTGTCATTCTGCACTTTATTCACGCAGACCTCTCTCCGCACCCCCATGTGGTACAGGTTATAAAAGAAACAACTAATTTTTGTAACCATTGTATTCGATATTGTCGTGACACATACCCTTTACAAATTATTCGTTACTCGTTACTTTCGTTACTGAATATTGTGCCAGTTGCCAGCATATTTCGAATCTGTCGCTGATTCTATAGTCAGAAGTGAAGTGGGTGCAGCACCGCCTACCGAGAATTGATGCCACACGCAGAGGCCGTATATTGAAGCGGCGCGCTCAAATGGGCTGTATTGTGTGTGAGTCCAGCGGAGCTAGGCCGGTGTACTGCGGACTCCAGACAGTGGACATAGGTTTGGACAAAAAGGCAGTTTTTCTGCAGGCCCCTGTGCAACTTGGTTTTGAGGGCGGCAGGTGAAACATCCTGTGGCAGTAACAGATGTCCATACTGTAGATCAGGGGTAAGTCAATTCTTTTTACCTACCGCCCACTTTTGTATCTCTGTTTGTAGTAAAATTTTCTAGCCCCCCACCAATTACACAATAACGGTGATTAATATAGCTGGGAAGGAACTTTATTTTGTAAAATTTATAAAGTGGAGTTACAATAAGTTAAAGTATATTTCTTGCTTGCTTTCTTTCTTGTTCTTTCTTGCTCGAAAGCGGGGTTGGCCTTGTTATCACGGATTTGGCATTGTTAGTTGCAGAGGGTGGCCGGATGCCCTTCCTGCCGCCACCCTGAGCAACCTGGGATGGAAGTATTGCACCCCACCTGTCTGCTTCTAGTGTAAGTCATGAAAGAATGCGAAAGTTTTCAAATGTCTGTGAGTCGAGTAACTGAGGCGGAACATGGGGACCAGCCCGGAATTCACCTAGCGGGATGTGGAAAACCGCCTGAAAACCACATCCAGGCTGGTCGACATACCGGCCCTCGTCGTTAATCCGCCGGGCGGATTCGATCCAGGGCCGGCGCGCCTATCCGAGTCCAGGAAGCAGCGTATTAGCACTCTCGGCTATCCTGGCGGGTCAGTAAGTTAAAATATATAGTAATAGTTATTTACCAAACACTAAAAGTCAAAATTTTATGGAAACCTTATGATGGTGTTTTTAAAATCCGTACCTCCTACTGTCCACCAAGAAAACTGGAACGCACACTAGTGGGTGAGAGGGCACTGGTTGTCTAGCGCTGCTGCAGATAATGAGGACTTTAAGTCATACTGACTGGATGATTCATTGCATTCCGAACTGGAGCAAGACATTGTAGAGGCCAATACTTAGTGTGGGTTTTGCCTTATGGAATATAGGGCTTCCAGTGTGTCCTGCGGCTACATATTTCAAGGTGCTGAACTGATATTGTACACATCTTTCTTTAAGTGAGATGGGTGTCTTGAAAACTATTCCGAATAACTATTGTCGACCGCAGTTGATAGAAATTTGCCGTATCTACATTACCGGCAGTAAGGTGTAGTAGCGACTTGGTGTGCGTTGCTACCTGTTATCCGGAGATTTTGATTTCGTTTCGGGACATATCCTATCTTAGGTGACAGAAGTGACTTGTGCATAGTTGTTATTTTCCGTAGAAGGTTCTGACTGGACAATTATTACGCTCGCTGTTTACCGAACGGATTTTCCCTTGACAACGTTGTGAGCTGTATGAGCAGTTGCGTGGCATTAACGTTGTGTGGACGCACTTCTTATTTAACGAACTGTCTTTTTTTTTAGGGTGTGCTGAAAGGTAATGTCTTCGTATTTTGTATGTGAAAACTCTCAAAGCTTTTGAAATAAACCAAGCGTTATTAAATTCTCCAAACGAGAGATCAGTTTGTCCATACCGTGACTGTAGAATGTTTGACTTTCTTGAAGCAGTCACAACCTTACCTCTGCTTGCATCGTTTCACCACTATGCAAGTGAAGTTCTGGAAGGTGATTTTTAAGTTCTGAAAACAGAAGAAAATCGGATGGGTCCAAGTCAGGACTGTATGGAGGATTATCGTTGACAGTGAAATAAAGGCGTCTGATTGTTGTAGGTGTCGCAGCTATCGTGTTAGGTCTGCCACTGTCATGCCAAAGGAGACGGTGCACCATGTGTGGACAAACTCTTCGAATTCGACACTAGATTACAACACACTGTTTCTTAAGCGCGACATAGTTACGTTACGTTACACATCACCATGTTACATGTTACAATTCGAACTCCTCTAGCGGCAGATGGCTGCAAATCCGTACAAATATGCAGACATGAAGAACACAGACGCAGAATGCTAACAACCTTTGTTTTGTTTAAGAAGCTACAAGAGTTTTCACATAAAAATTCAGAAGCATTACTTTACAGGACGCTCTCATAAGCTATCATGTTGAGTAGGGTTTTGCTGACATGAACTTAATGGTATGAATGTTAATGCATACACGAGATATCAGCTGTGTGACTGAACAAAAATAAGAAATTTATATTGCCACTGCATGGTATTAACATTACTTCATTTGCAGATTGCCATCTAAATGTTAACCTGCTTTACCTTCGTTAGCGATGTATGGGGAAACTGAATGCTGTTGAAGTTCTGATCAACGTCTTTGGTCGCACACCAAATGCGACAGTGGCTAGAAATTGTTCACATTTATGTGGAGGCCACAGTAGAGATGTCGCAGCATATCTAGCATTTTTGGACCTATTTTATGTCCACAAGAATGTGAGCTTCTAAAGATTTTAATGATTCTGTTTAACAAGAAATTTTACATAGCTGGTGACTATTGTCCTAAATGTCCACACTATTATATGTTAACTGATATTATGTTTAAATGAGATCATGTTTTGTGGTGGGACCGAAAATCAGAACAGTACATCTAATTTTCTTTTACTTGGTTGTGGCCAAAATACGTATGTTGTTTTATATATGGTCACACATCGATTCCCTTCCGCTGCGAGATGATTGCGCCACACAATGAGAAGATCTACTTAATTATGGGAATAGTACTCTATGCCCACTCAGTTCAGATGGCAACTTAGATATGCGGTTGAACTGAGGTCTTTTAAATTCCTTAAAATTCCAATGGACTTCGTATCACATTCTACACAGAATCTGCGAATAAATTAGCTCCTCTTTTCATCGTAAATTACCATAGAACGCCGCACACAAAATTGTTAGCAGTACTTACAAGAAAGTGCAGGGCACATCTATCTAAAAGAAAAGTAGCAGAAAATGTCCACGGAACAATCATCCAATATCGTTGACTCCGATCTTAGAACAGATTCGGAGCTAAAACGTAACGAGGTTTTCCGAACAGAATGACCGCCTCAATGACAAAACTGGCGTGGATTCTGAACACATCGTCGTGCGAAACCCACCTAGCGCTTTTTTCACATAATTTTCGGAAAGCCATGAATCAGCACTATCAAACAGGCGAAGTATTTCTTCCGAAAACATTTGACCCGGTTTCACACGAGTGCGTATTAGCGGAAGCAGTGATGTGTGGTATCAAACGAAATTTCGTTCCTTGTGCTACGCTTCTAATGTCGCCGTCTTCGATGGGACATTAAACTCAAACTGCTATCCGTTCTTTCTTCAAAGACCGCTAAGAATTCAAATTATGGAAAGAGATAACAGTGGTAGGAGTTGACATTTACCAATGGTTCAGGTCTCTGTACAGTACATCGTGACTGAAGGCATGCGATCAGCGCTTTGTGAAACATTTTAGTGTCGGCCTCCACATCGCTCAGACATCTTCGTTGATGGAACAAGTGTTGCCCGATGTAAACATCAAGATCCTGATCTTCTCTTCAGTACTGCTCTGTATGTATTTAGTATTCGTATGTTTGCTTCTGAAGTTCTGTGCCATATATTTACTTTCATGGCATGCACTACACATTTTAAGTAATGGCTAATGTAATGTGGTGGCTTAAACCGTTTCAGTCCGTAAAGCTGGTCCAAGACTGAAACCGGTAGATACTTAGGTTTAAAATAAAAGCAGCTGATGGTTCAAATAAGCATTTTATACATAAACATCAAGACATTTTCAACAGAACTATTTGCGATCAGGGTAACTGATATTTGATGTTAGGTACTAACCAACAGGGCCCGCATCTCGTGGTCGTGCGGTAGCGTTCTCGCTTCCCACGCCCGGGTTCCCGGGTTCGATTCCCGGCGGGGTCAGGGATTTTCTCTGCCTCGTGATGGCTGGGTGTTGTGTGATGTCCTTAGGTTAGTTAGGTTTAAGTAGTTCTAAGTTCTAGGGGACTGATGACCATTGATGTTAAGTCCCATAGTGCTCAGAGCCATTTTTGAACTAACCAACAGGGATAACAACAAACTGCACCGCGAACACAAAAAGACGCTTTTAGATGAGGTTGTAGTTACTTTGTTATGCATTAATGAAGAACGAACATTTCTAAATGCCTAACACTGAAGCGCGATATTTGCATGGAAGACCTATACGGAATAGTAAAGAAGGTGATTCAAAGCAACATGTTGTGGGTACGGTGGAAACTACACGCCGAAGATGAAAACGAGTGTCTGGCATACTGAATGAATGGTCTGTTGTTTTAACCGGGTGATCCTGGCTGCACACAAAACCAAACTTTTTCCTGCTCTTGATATTGTCAGCTGCGCGTGGTCACTTTTCTAAATACACTTGTGTTCAAAATTAAAGCAACAAACCGCTATTTCCCCGTCCTGTGTCTAAGTCATGATATGATCTTACCAATTGTCAACACTTGCCCGTAAGATAGTGTTCTGTACGGAAGGTCAAAGGATAACCACGCCGGCGATGACGCCAGGGCGCCCATCAGACGGGTAGTATTCGTCGAGTAGTCCCACATCTACAATAGCTGTGTACACAGTCACAGATGATGGTGCAGTGTGGCACAGAGAAGACGCCTATCAGACTCTCTGCAGTGGAGAACCATAGGAAGAATGGACGCAGGACATTCGCAAATTGTTCTGGCCCGATGGCTTAATGTGAATCCTTCGTTGTTTCTCGGATGTGGAGACAGTTTGTAGAGACCGAAACTGTATCCCAAAGACAGGGCATGGGAGACCACGCGTGACATCAGAAAGAGAGACCGTTATTTGGCTGTAAGGGCACGACAGTACCGCCTTAGTACTGTACGGCAACTGGCATCTGACCTCGCAGCATCCACTTGCTCTGTTGTATCGAAGCAAACGGTGTACAGAAGGCTTCGGCTGAGTGGCCTTTATTGTCAGAGACTTGCTGTGCGTTGGACAGGCAAAATAATGTGAACAGTGGTAGTAATGGGATGGTTATGTTCGACGGTCAACAACTCACCGAGCGAGGTGGCGCAGTGGTTAGCACACTGGACTCGCATTCGGGAGGACGACGGTTCAATCCCGTCTCCAGCCATCCTGATTTAGGTTTTCCGTGATTTCCCTAAATCGTTTCAGGCAAATGCCGGGATGGTTCCTTTGAAAGGGCACGGCCGATTTCTTTACCAATCCTTCCCTAACCCGAGCTTGCGAACCGTCTCTAATGACCTCGTTGTCGACGGGACGTTAAACACTAACCACCACCACCAACACCAACAACAACAACTCAGATAAGTCACGTGTTGCGCTGCGCTGCGTGTTCAGTACGGACCAGGCATCAGTGCAGGTTGTTTACGAGTAGTACACACTTCGTATTTGCATTTAGAGGTCGAGGTCGAAGTACAATGAGGGATATAACAGAGTAACAAAGAGGGCAGATTGTGGGGGCCCGATTAGCCGGGGCATCAGTAACCGAGACAGACAACTTCTTGAATGTTTCAAGAGCAACTGTTTCAACAGTCATGACAAGTTACACAAAACATAGAAAGGCATCATCCTGTAAAGGTAATAGTGGGCGCAAATCAAAACTAAATGACAAAGATCGTAGTACACTAACACGAATTGTGTCAAAACAACACAAAACCATGGAGGCTAAAGTGACTGCAGAGCTCAACAGTTATCTTCGATCCCCGTATCTGTCGACACTGTCCGTCGAGAACTCCATAAAGCGAATGTGCATGGACGAGCTGCCATCGCAGCGACGACAACCAATGCAAAGAAGATTAAAAAATGGTGTAAGGAGCATAAATCCTGGACGGCTGGTCGTGGAAACATGTCATACGCTCCGACGAGTCAACGTTTTCGTTATTTCCAACATTGGGCCGGGTTTGCGTCTGGAGAACGCCAAAAGAAGCCTACAATCCTGACTGCTTGATTCCAACGACTAATCATGGGGGTGGAAGTGTGATGATGTGGGCAGCCATATCGTGGGATTCTTCTGGTCCCACCATTACTCTCAAAGGCCGTGTTACAGCCAACGATTGTGTGAACATTTTAGGTGATCAAGTGCACCCCATGACTCAAATCTGTAACGTCCCCTTAGAAAAATTATAAATGACTGTGCTGATAAACCTCTTACGTTATGTGATTTTCAAACAGCTGAGTAAAACTGAACGTACTCAGACATTTCTCTCTTTACTTATTCTGATCACCACTAAACTGACGCAATATTTTTTTTAGCGCAACGCAGTCGGACTTTCAATAATCCCTACAAAAGAATGGCCCTGACTAACAATAACCTATACCTTTCATGAATCACTTACCTCCCAAAAATCTTCGTTACTCGAACTACTGCAATACAGCTAGCGCCAATACTGCCAGCTAAATGAAAGATTCTAACAACTGAAGGCACCAACTACTGATAGGCATTGTTGACAAATGAATCATTTTAACAGAGAACAAACAATGTATTTACCTTAGTATTGTTAGACATCATCATTTTAAGGTAATAGTAGGCGCAAATCAAAACTAAATGACGAAGATCGTAGTACACTAACACGAATTGTGTCAAAACAACACAAAACCACGGAGGGTAAAGTGACTGCAGAGCTCAATAGCCATCTTCGAGACCCTGTATCTGTCGACACTCTCCGTCGAGAACTCCATAAAGCGAATATTCATGGACGAGCTGCCATCGCAGAACCATTAGCGACGACAACCAATGCAAAGAAGCGTAAAAAATGGTGTCAGGAGCATAAATCCTGGACGGCTGATCGTGGAAACACTTCATACGCTCCGACGAGTCAACGTTATATATATATATATATATATATATATATATATATATATATATATATATCAGTTCATGACATCCAGTCTTACAAATTTCCTTTTTCTGACGGACACACGTCCAGATCGTCCGCTTTCAAAACTCTGCCATCTCTCTCCCCACATCCACCATTGTTGGTGGCTCACCTCCAACTACGCAACGCTACGCCCTGTTCACATCAAACTGCCCAACACTACAATAGCGAATATTCCAACAACACCCAACCAGCCGCAGACTGCACACAGCATAGTCAGTGATTTTCATACAGAGCGCTACGTGGCGTTACCAACATAATAACCTAAACAGCCTATGTACAAATGTTGTTCCCCACAATGACGTCATATTTCAGGACGATAATGCACGCATTCAGACAGCCAGGAGACTACAATCGTGGTACGAGGAGCCCACAACTGAACTGCACCGTCTCCCCTGGCCAGCACAGTCCCCGGCCTTGAACATTATCGAAACCTTGTGTGCGGAATTGGAGCGCAGACTCCGGAGCCGATTTCCTCTTCCCTTGTCACTACAGGAGTTAGAAGAGGTTCTGATCGAAGAGTGGCATAACATTCCACTGGAGACTCAGTATTAGAAGAAGAATCGTAGCTGTATTTCGGCAGATGGTGGTCCAATCCCTTATTAATAAACCATTCCCAAGTAAGCACAGTTGTTCACATTATTTTGCCTATCTTCTGTACATTCACCTCTGACGCGTCTTCGCAGAAGGAAACGTCCAACCTGGATTCGTCAACACGCCACCTGGGTGGTCGAACAGTGGGATAATGTTCTTCTCACAGATGAGTCCCGATTTGGTCTGGAGAGTGATTCTCGACAGATTCGCATCTGGAGGAAATGTGGGACACGACTTCGGGACCCAAACTTTGTGGAAAAGACAGTGGGCTAATGTTCTTATCACAGATGAGTCCCGATTTGGTCTGGAGAGTGATTATCGACAGATTCGCATCTGGAGGAAATGTGGGACACGACTTCGGAACGCAAACTTTGTGGAAAAGAGCGATGTCGAGGAGAGTCCCTAATGGTGTGGGCAGGATTATGTTGACTACTCGAACAGCTCTTCATGAAGTTGTACAGGTGAATCGACAAGGTTTAACTGCTGTCAGGTATCGTGACGATATCTTGTGACCCCGTGTGCGGTTGTTACCAAGTGCTGTGGGATCAGACCTCGATTTGATGGACAATAATGCTCGACCTCAAAGAGCATTGGTGGTTGATGTTTTCTTAGGAATGGAAGACATTGCACCTATGGCGTGGCCTGCTCCCTCTTCCGATTTGAACCTCATAGAGTATGTCTGGGATGCACTACGGATACGGGTTGCATCACGTCATTACCCACCAACCATACTCTGAGACTTACGAGGAGCACTGCAGGAAGAATTGGCGTTATTGCTTCAACATGAGATTGACGACAACATACACAGCATGCTCCATAGTTGTCAGGTCTGTATTGCTGCAAAAAGTGGTCACACCCCATACTGAGCATATTAATCAGTTTGTCGGAATGTGTGTGCAAATCCGTTAAGTTGGACGAAAACAAGGAAGATTTTTGTCTACCGTTATGCTTGTTGCAGTTGTTTACGTTCTGTATTCTTTACATTGTTTCTACTTTACTATCATCTGTTTATACTGTTTTGGGACAAATTAAACGCAACCCTGCAAAATTTCCGTTTGTTGCTTTAACTTTGGAGACAAATCTAGGTGAACTTCACGTAGTGGTCAATTTTTGAGCCAAGTCAACTGAGAAACACAAGTTGGCACTACAGTATTTTCCTGCCATCTTCAGGAACTAAGGACTCTCTATGACCTCTAAGATAGATGGCTCAACTTAATATTCCTGTCAACAGTAGCATTTAAGATTTCAGTTAATACATTTTCGTGCGTAGTTGCTGTTTTGTTAGGAAACAAACAAAATACTTAAGGAATGTACTGATTATTTTTCAAACATGAATTGGAAATAACTGATAAAGAAGGTTGCAGCAATAGTAGAAGCTACTGGAAAAAAATTCTGACACTATCACAAAGTCGGAAAGGGCACAATGTTAGAGTCGCTGGCGAGAAGCGTATTTTTACACTTGAAATAGACATTTCCTGCAAAACAGTGAATTTCATTTAACGTTTCCGGTAATGGAGACAAAATAGACTCTCTACCCCGATAAATATATTTGCTAACGTTAGTCACATCCTTGCTGGTAATGCGAGTGCATTGGAGGGAAATTCCTTACGAATTAATTCTGAAGGTCTCTCACAAAATTCAGCAATAGCGTTCCATTTTACACTATTGGAAGTTATTTGTCCGTTTATGTTATCATGCTTACGATTAACTTCGTTAGTAAACAGAATGTGGGTCAAGAATGGTTTAAGAAAATAGGTGCTTTACATGTTTTTACCGTTCACATCCACGCGACTACATGCTGTGTTTCTCTATCTTTTCGAAATGTATTTCTTCCTGTGGCGGTCAACATATTGCCTCTTTATTTGTCATATACTCCATAGAAACGTTACTATCAGTTTGCAACTTATTAGTCACATACGAGGAATAGAAAGTGGCACAGCACTCGGAGAAAGTGACTATCGATTGAAGTGCTACCAGCAGTTCGGTGCAAACATTATTGAGTAGCAAGTAAAACACTCGCGTGCAGTCGACCTGTTTATAACATACCTTATCACACGCAATCGACCTGTTTCCTGAAGTAATTCTGAACCTGCTCTCGTGTGGCTGGACACAAGGTAAACCTCTTCGCGCGCAATACGTCTCTACCCGTTTTCACTACCACACTGGAGTAATAAATACGCTGAGGTGACAGATTTCATGGGATAGCGATATCTACATGCATAGATGGCTGTAGTATCGCGTACGCAAGGTAAAAGATGGTAGTACATTGGCGGAATTGCCGTTCTGGGTGACTTGTATGAAATGGTTTCCGACGTGGTTACGGCTGCACGACAGGAATTAGGACTTTGAACACCGAATGGTAGTTTGAGCAAGACGCATGGGACATTCCATGTCGGGAATCGTTAGGGAATTTAATTTTCCGAGACCCACACCGTAAAGAGTGTGCCGAGAATACCATATTTCAGGCATTAGCTTTCACCACGAACAGCGCAGTGGCTCTTCGGCATTCACTTAATGACGGAGAGTAGCAGCGTTTGCGTAGAGTTGTCATTGCGTGAAAGAATCGCAGATGTACGATGAACGTATTCGTTAGGAGACTGCGGCGAAATTTGGCGTTAATGGGCTATGGCAAGAGACGACCGACACGATGTACCTTTCCTAACCGCACGACGTAGCCTGCGGCGCTTCTCCTAGGCTAGTGACAATATCGATTGGACAGTAGACGACTGGAAAGCCGTGGCACAGTTAAGTGAGTCCCGATTTCAGCTAGTAAGAAATGATGGCAGCGTTCGAGTGTGGCACAGAACCCACGAAGTCATGAATCCAAGTTGTCAATAAGGCATTGTACAGGCTGGTCGTGGTTCCGTAATGGTGCGGGCTGTGCTTACATCGAATGGAATGGGTCCTCTGGCCAACTGAAACGATCATTAACTGGAAATGGTTACGTTCGGCTACTTGGAGACTATTTGCATTCATGGAGTTCATGTTCCCCAGCAACGATGTCACCGAGCCTCAGTTGTTCGCGCTTGGTTTGAAGAACATTCTGGACAATTCGTGTGAATAATTTGGCCACTGAGGCCTTCCATCATTTACGGGGCATAATTGAGAGTTCAGTTCGCACACAAAATCGTGCACAGGCGACACTTTCGCAATTATGGACGGCTGGAGAGGCAGTATTGCTCAATATTTCTTCATGGGATGTCCAACGTCTTGTTGAGTCCATGCCACGTCAAGCTGCTACGCTACAACGGCGAAAAGGACGCTCGAAACGGTATTAGGAGGTATCCTCTGTGACCTCAGTGTATTGTCATCAAGCAGGACAGCGTCGCCGAGTCCTATTACCATAGTAACTGAATTTCATCGTGGTGGTCTTGTGAACCAGTTTAAAGCTCGATGGTACTGGCAGAGACACTAGCAAAAAGTCCGTGGTGAAAGCTAATGCCTGAAATATGGTATTCTCGGCATAGTCTCGACATTGTGGATCTCGGAATATTGAATTCCCTAACGATTCCGTACATGGAATGTCCCATGCGTCTGGTGATCTAAGAAAAATAAACTGTGCAAAATCCAGTAAACAAGAGAGAGAGGGAGAGAGAGAGAGAGAGAGAGAGGGAGAGAGAGAGTGAGTGAGTGAGTGAGTGTGTGTGTGTGTGTGTGTGTGTGTGTATGTGTGTGTGTGAGAGAGAGAGAGAGAGAGAGAGAGAGAGTATTCCAGAAATAGTTTTTGTGCCTCGAGTACGTGATTTAACTGCACTTATCCTGTTTTTGGAATGGAAATTCTACCTACAGCTCTGCTATACAAACCTTTTGTTAGTGCCACTAAAACACTGCACAGAACGCCGCTGTGGCTCTAGGTGGCGTGCTAGAGCAGTGAATTCGATCAGTACCACAAATCACTGTGTATTGTTCGCGGCCCGCACACATGCATCACTAGCCACGTAATGGAGGCGCGCCACCGCGCAGCAGAGGTAATTAGCGGACTTTGTGTCGCCGGAACTTAACTCACGGCTCTGCTGTAACGCGCAGAATAATTTCCAAGCTGCTGATACTACCATCTCCTATTTGTATCCACATTTATGTCCCGCGTTACGTCATACGGTGAGATTCTTAGGCATGTGAGTTTTTCCGACATTACAGGGTGATTTCTGTCAGTAACAGGTACTATATCGAGAAGTGTTGTGCATATATTTTGCTTTGTGTTACTTCTTGTTATTGATATATTCATTAAAAAATAGAAGTTTTGCAGGATAACATAAACAGTTTCCTTTGTAACATGTACGAGGGGCTTATAATAAGTAATGTAACTTTTTTTTCTCGGCCAGTTTCGGTTGAAAAAATGCGGAGTTTGTTGTGTGATGTCGTGGAATATACCGGCTTCATCCCCTATAGTTTCGTGAAATTCCGATATGTGGCGGCGCTGTACGTAGCCTTGAAAATGGCGTCTGCAACAGTGATACGATTCAAGTAGAGAGCTGGCACTGAGTGTCTTTTGGTTGAAAACCACAGCACCTCAGATATTCACAGGAACTCGCAGAATGCCTGGCAGTGAACAAAAGCACGATGAAGTGTAGTGAGAGGCATCTGTCATCATCTCAAAAAGGTCGTGCAAACCTGTCCGCTCTCCCGCGTGCTGACTAGCCGCACATAGCTGGGACTCGGGCAATGTTGGCACGTGCGGACCCTCCCGTTCGACTTTATCAACGGACGACAATGAAACATCTCGCTGTGCAACTGGACGTCGCGGTTGACACTCATCCACCAGTCGGCATAGGCAGAGATGTGTGCCCTGTGGGTTCCTCGCTGCCTAACAGAAGACCATAAAGAACAACAAAGGACCATTTGTCCGGAGTTGCTTGTGCGTTACGAAGCTGAAAGGGACAATTTTTTGACAAACATCGTCTCATGGTATTAAAAGTGTGTTCGTCACATCGAACCGGAAAGAAAACGACAATCCATGGAGTAGCGCCGAGAAACTCTCCTCTGAAGAAAAAGTTCAATGCCGCACCCTCAGCCGGTAGAGTCATGGCGATGGTCTTCTGGGATTCTGAAGGGGCTATTCTACTTGATGTGCCCCCTCATAGTGCAACGAACAACTCTGAAGTGTATTGTGCTACCTTCAGGAAACTGAAGATAATGATGATGATGTTTCGGTTTGTGGGGCATTCAACTGTACGATTATCAGCGCCTGTACAAATTCCCAACCTGTGCCCAGTCCAAAAAATGGCTCTGAGCACTATTGGACTTAACATCTGAGGTCATCAGTCCCCTAGACTTAGAACTACTTAAACCTAACTAACCTAAGGACAGTACACACATCCATGCCCAAGGCAGGATTCGAACCTGCGACCGTAGCTGCAACTAGGTTCCCGACTGAAGCGCCTAGAACCGCTCGGCCAAAACGGCTGGCTGCTCGGTCCAATGTCGCCACTTTCAGGAATAATGATGACATGATGAGGACAAGGCAAACATCCAGTTATCTCGAGGCAGGTGGAAAACCATGATCCCGCCGGGAATCGAACGCGGGACCCCATGCTCGGGAAGTCGCAACACGACTGCGAGACAACGAGCTGCGGACAGGACATTGAAGAAATGACTTCAGCCTGTTCATCGGCATAGAAGTGCAAACGAACTTCTCCATGACAACACAAGGCTTCACACAAATCTGTGCACCCGAGAGGAGATCACGAAACTTCATTGGACTGTTCTTCCTCATCCACCCTGCAACTTGGATCTCGCACCTTCCGTCTTCCATCTGGTCCAATGAAAGATGCATTCTGAGGGAAGCAGTATGTCCATGATGGGGAGATTATTGATGCAGTAACATGTTGGCTCGGATGTCAATCAGTAGAGTAGCACCTTACAGCCTAAGAGGCCCTGCCAGTAAGGTGGTGTAAGCTTGTCGCACTGAACGGAGATTGTGTTGAAAAATACGATTTTGTAGCCAAAAGAGTGGGGAATAATATGCTATATGTGATTTCTGAATAAAACAAACCTATGTTCAGAAAAAAAGTGTTGCATTTCTTATTGAACGACTGTCGTACATGACTGATTTGGCGCTGTGTACTATGCCAGTGTTGTGAAGGTGTTTGTCTTTGAGTTACTTTTTTATCATTGAAATACTGATTAAAAGTAGAAATTTTGTAGTCGACACAAAAGGATAACATTCATGGTTGTCTTCCCGAGCTGTGCCAGTTTTGTAACGTGCACGATGGAAGAACTTTCACTTATAAATAACCTCCCCTAAAGCTGTCTCGTCTTCCTGAAACAGGCACCCTCTTCACAGCGCCCTGTCGTGACTGTTATCAGGCTTTAGATCACTGTTGCACTTGCTGGCGTAATTAACTTTGACCTCAATGTGATTATGGGCAAGATGGTAACAGAAATTAACGACAGGTGTGGAGAATACAGAGTTACATAAATAAGATGCATAGACTGACTGAAAGAAGCAGATATATTGAATAGACCGTTAGATACAGAAACAAGGAACTCCTTTAATTATTTGGCGTGATATCATTAAAATGAGTGGCAAAATGTACTTAATATGTTTAACTTGAAAAATTTGTTGGACCTGCAGTCATAGCTCGGTATATGGGAGAAAATTACACTGTTAAACATGCGAAGTATGAAGGCGATTGAAAGATTCTATGAAATGATGCTACAGTGGCGGCAGGACTTTTAACGTTACCTGAGGATGAGCGTGGATGACTCCGTGGGTTAGCTACAATCATAGTTTCGAGTTATCATTGCAATATTTATTAACTGCAATGATGGAGCCACGAGATGCTTAAAAATGTTGTTCGCTTAGACTTTGGCGGCTTCAACGCTCAGGGACAATACTACAGCATGACTCCTAAATTTCTGGTCCATGTGGCCCAGAGTCTAACTATACCTATCACAGTCATCTCCAACGATTTGTACTACCAATAATAGCAATAAATTCAACAAGTACGTTTCACTAGCGAATGGGGGAAGGGGGAAAAGGGAGAATAACAGTACCTTCCGTGAAGCACCCTAAAGTGGCTTGCGGAATTGATTGTAGATGAAATGATGTAAAGCAAATGTGGGAACATTTCATTTGAAAAAGGGACGGAAAACTTCTTTCCCTGACCCTTCTTCAATTCAGTATTGTATTCTATGTCTAATAACCATCTTGCTGGGGGAATGTTAAATCCTAAACCTTTCTTCCTTTCTTCACCGTCCAGACATTCGTGTCACCCTAGTGCCTGCGCGTTCCACTCTTTGGGTGTGCCCTTCCAACGTCCTTTTTTGCTCAGGCACCCACCGAACTCTGGTTTTATGTTTTGTATACCTTCAATCACAGCCCTTTTCCTGGATCAGATGACACATTGAGTGGCTATCGTGCACGGGTAATCACGGAAAGAGTCGACGTTATTCTTTCGCAGTTACGACCATAACGCCGCTCGCGTTGTGTCACCAACGGCTGTAGGTTCCGTACTGAGTGGACCCACAAGCTCCCTTTTAACGTACAGTAAGTAAGGTTATCAGTCCCTAAGCTTAAACAATACTTTACCTAAATTATCCTAAGGACAAACACACACACCAATGCCCGAGGGAGGACTCGAACCTCCGCCGGGAGAATCATAACAGCTATATCGCTAGTCAGCGCACGTTTGCTGCTGGCTTCACACAGCCTGTTGCTTGAAGTAAACGTATCACGCAGTAAAACGAAGCATACGACGGAAACGAATTGCTAGGTGACCAGTAGCAAGAGTTGCTGCGTTTGTCCGTGGTGACCGCTAGCTGAGGTAACAGGGCGATATGACAACACTATAGTCCGATCCACGAGCGAAGGCGTTTCGCGCATGTCGAGGCATGGACGGCGATTACATTGTTGACGATCCCAAGCGACAGCTGCGGTATGCGCACGCGCGTCCTTTCCGTTTAAAGAAAGCGTATATCCTGCAAATTATGTCTCTCGCTTTCTTGCGCAGAATTTATCACTTACCACCACAATCAGCAACGACAGCGCGCAACAAATGGAATAGAAATTCAATAAACAACTCACTACAATCAACTTTAATGCTCGTATTAGTCAGGGAATTCATAGCAGAGCTCTCAGAACACTAGTGAACGCTAATTAGCTGTCGGAGAATACGTGACGTGGGTGCCATCGTTCGTGACTCCAACTATAAACCGAATAGACGGCAACCAGTTGTCTTCCAGTCGCCTAGTAATTCTTCTCCCAAACTCAACAGAGAGCCTTAACCCAAACAGGCTGTCCTGCCGTAGGCTAGAGGATACGACGGAGGCGAGTCAAATCCCCGTCCTGACATTCAGATTTAGGTGGTTTTCCTGAATCGTTGAAGATTAATGACGGCTTGTCTCCTTTGGAAGGTCACGGCCGATTTCTCTCTAATTCTTCCAGAAGTCGAGCTTTTACTGCGTCTTTAATGACCTTGGCGTGGACGGGATATTAAACCCAAAAGGTCTCTCGGATATAATAGGGATGGTCCAGCCTCTATAAGGGGGCGCCCGAGTAAAATATGAGTAGTTAGGGACGCAGCAATTTCGAAAACAACTCTGGTTACAAAATTAGAGCAATTATTTGCTGAGGATAGCGGAGACATTAATTTGACTACATTTAAGACAGACTATATCTACTACATGTGTAAGGAGTGTTCAAATGAAAAGGTACAAAACGTCGTAATAACCAAACCGTTTAAAATTTACATATGCCACTTTGGGACAACCAAAAGCAGGGCAGCATACAATGAATGCATGCGTCGTCATCTCCCCCTAAAAAATGCAAAGCTGTGCTCTCACCGTATTTTTCGACGTCCAAGGTCCGATTCTCGTCGAATTCCTCTAGCACTGAAAAACCAATAGCAATGACACTCCGTAGCCTACGCAAGTCCATCAGGAGCAAACGACCTGGGCTGCTTACGGATTTAGTGATTCTGCTCCACGATAACGCGCATCCATACATCTTCGGGGTCACACATAGTGTAATGGTCAAGTTCAAGTGGGAGCAGCTTGGGCATCCGCCCTACAAACCAGACACGTTGCCCTGTGACCTCCATGTGCCTGGTTCGCTAAACAAACATTTCAAAGGGAAGCATTTCAACTCGGACCACGAACTGAAGGACACAATGGAGGACTGGCTCCTGTCACAGCTACCGGGGTCTAGGAACAGGGTATCCGTAGAACACTGGGACAATAAGTGCAGAGGCCTTGGTGATTACTTCTGAATAAAGACTTCAGTTACATCCCACAGTGTTACAGTGTTTTTTCATAGCTTTCCTTTGGAACACCACTCATGGATGTTCCACGAAAATATTTCGGAAATACTTTTTACTGAAAAATTGGTTTTTCTTTAAAGTCACGTTTTGCTTGTAGCTAACTAACTAAATGCGTTTGCTTCTGAAGATGCCGGTCATTCGTTGTCCATAACTCCATATGTCTTGTCGTTTGTTTGTTGCCTCCATTCGTCCTTTTCTTCAATAGATCTGACATTTCCTCTCACCTATCTTACTCAAAGATGGAGTCAACCTATTTTTACAGTATTTGCGTCACAGAATGCAAAAGCTAATGGTGTTACAGATAATGATCTTCTTTCAATTCAAGAGCTAGCATGTTCTGTAGGTCGAAGAATCACCTGTGTCTGGCTAGGTCTGTCGGAAGAAATTTTGTCTGAATGCATGTGGTAATCCATAAATTTCTTCGCTGGATTATCATTTTGCCGATGAACACATCACAGCAATAATCTTAATTTAGCTGATTACTAGACAAATTTTAATCTCACGGTTTAATGAGGTATGACATCATTTACAGTACATCCAAAGATCCGCTGGTCATCAATGTTGGTCATTCAAATGAGGTTAATTTGTCTAGTGAGTAATATACTCATCAAAATGTCTATTTTCTACTGTTACCCAAAGCTACATGTATCATGTCAAAACGAAGCAAAGAAATAAGATTAATATCCAAACACTGCTACTCACAGATAAAAAAGTAATAATGGTACCAGAAATATCGCTGTCTCTTGCTCGCATATTGTTTTTGCGGCCTTCAACCCTAAGACTGGCTTGATGCAGTTCAACATTCGTATAGGTTGGTAGCTTGGCGTCAGGGGTCTGGTTTGTACACCTCATAAATAAGCCTGTTCCTCTGATTTCTTCCTTCCATCAACCTTTCAACAATTATTTTCATGTCTTAATATGTGCCCAACAATTCTTCGTCTCTGATATATTATACTGATGTTAAGCATTTTTCTCTCATCGACTCACTCCTTTAATACCACACTTCAAAGGCACCTAATCGTTTCATTTCTGTCTTCCCCATCGTCCGTGTTTTGTTGGCATATCCACACAGACCTTTGCTCAAGACGTAGTTTTTCATCAACCAGTTCAAGGCGTCAAGGTTAACAATTTAGGAAGTTTGCATCTGTTTCTTTTTACGAGGGCGTGGTGAAAAGTAATGCCTCAGTATTTTTTATTGGATAACTCTTAAACCATTTTAAATAAAACAAACGTTATTAACATTCTACATTTTTGTTCTTCACGTTTACATATTTATTTTTCAACTTTGTCATCCCGGTGATTAACACATTTCGTGCAACGAGAAAAATAGTTTCTTGATATAGTGATTGTAGAATGTTTGACTTTGTTGAGGGAACCACAACCATATGTCTGCTTACATTGTTTCACCACTATCAAAATGAAATCCTGGAAGATACTATTTAAGTTTTGGGAACACATGAAAATCGGATGGAGACAAGAAGGGTTGCACGAAGCATGATCGATGACAGCGAACCCAAGGCGTCCGATTGTTGCAGACGTTGCTGGCATTGTCCTGCTGAAGGAGAACGTGCACCGTGTGTGGAAGAACTCTTCGAATTCGAAACTCAGTTACATCACGTTGTTTCTCTTGCACTGACTGACGCTGAAGTGGCAAAGGTCATGGAACACCTCCTAATATCGTGTCGGACCTCCTTTTGTTCTGCGTATTATAGCAACTCGACCTGGTATGGACTGAACAAGTCGTTGGAAGTCCCCTGCACAAATATTGAGCCTTGCTGCCTCTACAGCCGCCCATAACTGCGAAAGTGTTGCCGGTGCTAGATTTTTAGCACTTACTGACTTCTCGATTATGACCCTTTTATGTTCGATGAGGTTCATGTTAGTCGATCTGGGTGGGCAAATCTTTCGCTCGAAATGTCCAGACTGTTCTTCAAACTAGTCGCGAACAATTTTGGCCCGGTGACATGGTATATTGTCGTCCACAACATGAAGTACATAAATGACTGCAAATGGTTTTCAAGAAGCAGAACACCGTCATTTCCAGTCATTGATCGTTTCAGTTGGACCAAAGGAAACAGACCACTCCATGTAAACACAGCCCACACCATTATGGAGCTACCAACAACTTGCAAAGTACCTTGCTGACAGTTTGGGTTCGTGGCTTCGTGAGCCCTATCATCAGCTCTTATAAACTGAAGTTGGGACTCATCTGAATAGCCGGCCGCGGTGGCCGAGCGGCTTTAGGCGCTTTAGTCCGGAACCGCGCGACTGCTACGGTCGCAGGTTCGAATCCTGCCTCGGACATGGATGTGTGTGATGTCCTTAGGTTAGTTATGTTTAAGTACTTCTAAGTTCTAGGGGACTGATGACCTCAGATGTTAAGTCCCATAGTGCTCAGAGCCATTCATCTGAATAGGCCACGGTTTCGCAGTCGTCTATGGTGCAATCGGTATGATCACAAGCCCAGAAGAGGCACTGCAGGCGACTTTGGGTTGTTAACAAAGGCACTCGCATCGTTCGTCTGCTGTCATAGCCCATTAATGCCAAATTTCGGCGCACTGTCCTAACGCGTACGTTCATCGTACAACCCACATTGATTTCTACGGTATTCCTTGTCCTTTAGTACTGCCAGCTCTATGCATACGCCGCTGCTCCCGGTCGTTAAGTGACAGCTAGAGGTCAAAAATGGTTGAAATGGCTCTGAGCACTATGGGACTTAACTTCTGAGGTCATCAGTCCCCTAGAACTCAGAACTACTTAAAGCTAACTAACCTAAGGACATCACACACATCCACGCCCGAGGCAGGATTCTAACCTGCGACCGTAGGCAGCAGCGCGGTTCCGGAATGAAGCGCCTAGAACCGAACGGTCACATCGGCCGGCCGTCGTGCACCTTTTCACATGAATAACCTGAGTACAAAAGATAGCTCCGCAAGTGTACCGCCCTTTCATACCTTCTGTACGCGATACTTGCGCCATATGTATATGTGCATATTGCTATCCCATGACTTTGTCACCTCAGTATAGCTACGTTACACACCGCCATGTTAGAATCTACGATTCGGGGCGCTCCAGCGGCAGATGTCTGCAAATATGTAGACACGCAGAATGAATATGAAGAGACTCGAACTCGGGACCTTTGCCTTTCGCGGGCAAGTGCTTTACCAACTGAGCTACCCAAGCACGACTCACGCCCCGTCCTCATAGTTTGGGAGGCAGGAGATGAGGTACTGGCAGAAGTATAGCTGTGAGAACGGGGCGTGAGTCGTGCTGGAGTAGCTCAGTTGGTAGAGCACTTGCCCGCGAAAGGCCAAGGTCCCGAGTTCGAGTCTCGCTCCGGCACACAGTTTTAATCTGCCAGGAAGTTTCAAGGTTAAAAATCTTTTTTATTTAAAAAAAACTTTAACAGTAACTATATAAAAATTCGGAAGCATTCATTTACAGCACACCCTAGTAGAAAAGCAAAACCAAAAGCCTTGGGAAATCATTACTATTACGAATTTCTTGCGTCTTTCTTCTTCGTGTACTCCATTACCAAGATATCGAAATTCGTTTACTTGAAGAGTCCCGTCTTGGAGTGTAACGTTAGCCATCCAGCAGTTCCCCCTACTGCGCACAGCAATACCTCGTTTTATTTTTGCTTATGTATTTATTATATCCCCAGCAGGCGTAAGTTCCATTTCATTAATTAAGCACGTGACTCAGTTTATGTTCGCTTTCGGCTACTACCATCATGTCTTCACTGCGCAGTATCATACTGATTTTATGTGTGTGAGAAATGACACCTGCATGAATAAATTCTATCGCTTGAGCCTTGTCCTGCAGTTATGCAGGGTCAGCCGTCGTTAATCGGATTTGGCATGTTAATGTTTAAATGTTTAAAGGGTTGCCGGATGCCCTTCCTGCGGCCACACCGTACCACCCCCCCCCCCCCCCCCCCCCACCACCCCCGGGATGGAATTAGTGTATCCCAACTGTCTGCGTCGAGTGTAATCCATGGCATAGTGCGAATGTGTTCAGATGTCTGCGAGCCATGTAACTGAGGTGGAACACGGTGACCAGAACGGTATTCACCTAGTGGGATGTGGAAAACCACCTAGAAACCACATCCAGGCTGGCCGGCACATCGGCCCTCGTCGTTAATCCGCCTGGCGGATTCGATCCAGGGCCGGCGTACCTACCCGAGTCCAGGGAGCAGCGCGTTAGCGCTCTCTGCTACCCTGGCGGGTACCTGCATGGATAAATAGTCCTTTATTTTCCTCATCATAATGTATTATCAGTAGGAGTAATCCTGCCTTCCTTACAGCTTTCCGGAGTGTGCCCTGTTGCGGCGTTACGTCGTCACTGGTTACTCAGTGTTGCTTTGCTTTGGATTCCTCGCAGAAAAAAAAAGACTGTATTCTAAGACGACGATATTGCGTCTGACACAGCGTATTTACGCGTGCTTGAAGCTGAAGCGTGTCGTGCGGCTGCGATATTGTTTCTGGTCTCTGGGCCGCCTGTTCCCTCCCCCGCTGGTCGTCATCTGGCGTCAGGTTCCCCGCAGCCCTGGGTAAACAGGATCGCCAGCGACACGGTCCGTGTGTTTGCTGTCGCGACAAGATACGTGGCGCCGCGCCGGCGCTGGTCCGCTGCTCTCGTCGAGAGCAGTGCTATCCCACAGCGCGATCACCGAGCTGCAGCAGCCCGAGTCCTTCCGACAGAAACTTTAGCACAGGCGTCACTCCAGGACACACCTAGTTAATCCGTAAGCACACGCGTTGGGTAAAGTATGCTCCACTGTAGCTTTGATACGTTGGTAGCATTAGTAGATAAATTCCACAACAATGGCCTGCTGTATACCTTTCAACCGACTGTCCCTTCTTGTAACATCGTCTTTTTGATTAGTAGGTGTGTCTTCTAGTGCCCGGATGAGAAATACCTCGCAGCGTGTGATAACGTAGCCACTGCTGCCACTGAACTGTGGGAATAGATTGTAAATGTCAACACAAAGGGAAGCTAGATCGTCTTCTGGGAGATGTGAAATTCGTCCCCGAAGAAAAAGACCAGAAACCCAAAACTACGTGCAAGCCCTGCTGTAGGTTAATGCACAAGGTACACTGATTTCCCATTTGGGAAGAAAGTATTAGCAACTTTGCTGATTAGATGTAAGAAAGTCTCTCCAGGATACACCGTCTGTGTGACATTTTATTTTGGTTGATTATTGAAAATGAATCTTTACGCCTTAAAAATCTTTAAACAAATCTTTAAAATACCCTTATCTTGTGGTAATTATACGTACATTCAAATTTCCTGAGTAGTTTCATGAAATTATTTTCTGATTGGGGTAAAAAGCACGCCAAACGTATAGTAACGTCATAAGAAAATGTGCTTATGCTTACGGATTAACCGCGAGGGAACGCTGGTTGCTAACGAGGGAATAAATCAAAGATATGATTGTCTACAGAAAATGTAAATGTAAAAACGAAGGGATTTTGGTTCAGCGTTTACAAGGGAACACTCAGACCTGTTAATCACGGATTTTTATAAGACTTAGGTATGTTCTGGAGGGACGTGTCCTGAGTACGGTGCTAGAAGTTTTTCATGCGACGGCCCCTAACTTCCTAGAAAATCGATGTTGTGAAGTTTTACGCGAACCTCCTATATCGATAACGTTAGTCATGTTTCAGATAGGCTAGTGTAGTGTAGCGGCCAAAGTTTAGACATACTGACGGCACGTGTTTAAGTCCTACGTCTGCAATCTCTTTTTTTAATTTTATCGTAAGCAGCACCATTGAATAGTAAGTGTCACGCAGAACTATTGAAAAATATTCATTTACGCTGCTGTAATTTCATTAATAAATCAATAATTACAAAACATTTTCTTTAAATGTTTGTACCGTTTCTGGTTCGTAGCTAGAATTATAAATA
This sequence comes from Schistocerca serialis cubense, assembly GCF_023864345.2. Taxonomy (NCBI): domain Eukaryota; kingdom Metazoa; phylum Arthropoda; class Insecta; order Orthoptera; family Acrididae; genus Schistocerca; species Schistocerca serialis. The sequence continues at coordinate 535,972,947 of NC_064639.1, read as the reverse complement.
TTTGAACAGCCCCAAAAAGTTCGTAACGATTGACGAAGTACTAGCAGCTGCCGTAGGATTCCTGATACAGACGAAAGTAGTCATTCCTAATTTTGTCATCGATTATGTAATTAATGCCGATCAAACTGGCTTCCATTACCAATCGACTTACGATGGATGCCATCCAGAAAAAGAGCGAAAACCATCCGAGTGCAGACGAAAGATTTGAACAAGAGTAGTGATTCCTTTACAGCACAGTACACTGTAACTGCTTCAGAAAAGATATTCCCTTACGTTTTCTTATGTATGCAAGAAGCATCCGAGAAATTTGGTAGGATTGTTTAAAAATAGACTCACGAATTAAAAAAAAAATAAATGGTTCAAATGGCTCTGAGTACTATGGAACTTAACATCTGAGGTCAAGAGTCTCCTAGAACTTAAAACTACTTAAACCAAACTAACTTAAGGACATCACACACTTCCATGCCCGAGGCAGGATTCGAACCTGCGACCGTAGCGGTCAAGCGGCTCCAGACTGAAGCGCCTAGAACCGCTCAGCCACAGCGGCCGGCTCACGAATTAAAAATATTTTTTGACCTGCCTGAAACCAGGGAAGTTCACGAAAGATCTGGGCAAAGGATTTTTAAAATCATTTTTCCGTAAGTGAGAAATGAAAAATTTCCTTATATTCGTGGGGCGGGCAGGCTGATCAGTCACTTTATGATCAGATCATTGTAGATGAAAGAGAAGCATGCAGTTGCACTGTAGTAATTATCCCATTCAAATGTGCTTCACTTTTCCAGCTCTATGACGTTTATTATTACAGGCAGGTTAAAATAAAAAACCATGCACCTGCAAGGCAGTAGGTTTCTTTAAGTGTGCGTGATGTTATACTAATTTGTGTTTCGGTTGTTTCTACGACAAATATCACCCGGAGTTCTGTTCTAGGCAGTAAGTGATTCTCTAATCTGTTTGTATGGAACGGAATTCACATTTTAAAAAATGTTTGCTTTAGTGTCTGATTTATTAATGAAATTACTACAGCGAAAACCAACTACACTACTGGCCATTAATACTGCTACACCAAGAAGAAATGCAGATGATAAACGGGTATTCATTGGACAAATATATTATACTACAACTAACATGTGATTACATTTTAACGCAATTTGGGTGCATAGATCCTGAGAAATCAGTACCCAGAACAACCACATCTGGCCGTAATAACGGCCTTGATACGCCTGGGCATTGAGTCAAACAGAGCTTGGATGGCGTGTACAGGTACAGCTGCCCATGCAGCTTCAACACGATACCACAGTTCATCACGAGTACAGAACCTGCAACATGTGGTCCTGCATTATCCTGCTGAAATTTAGGGTTTCGCAGGGATCGAATGAAGGGTAGAGCCACGGATCGTAACACATCTGAAATGTAACGTCCACTGTTCAAAGTGCCGTCAATGCGAACAAGAGGTGACCGAGACGTGTAACCAATGGCACCCCATGCCATCACGCCGGGTGATGCTCCAGTATGGCGATGACGAATACACGCTTCCAATGTGCGTTCACCGCGATGTCGCCAAACACGAATGCGATCGTCATGATGCTGTAAACATAACCTGGATTAATCCGAAAAAATCACGTTTTGCCTTTCGTGCACCCAGGTTCGTCGTTGAGTACCCCATCGCATGCGCTCCTGTCTGTGATGCAGCGTCAAGGATAACCGCAGCCATGGTCTCCGAGCTGATAGTCGATGCTGCTGCAAACGTCGTCGAACTGTTCGTGCACATGGTTGTTGTCTTTCAAACGTCCCCATCTGTTGACTCAGGAATCGAGACGTGGCTGCACGATCCGTTACAGCCAGGCGGATAAGATGCCTGTCATCTCGCCTGCTAGTGATACTAGGCCGTTGGGCTCCAGCACGGCGTTCCATATTACCCTCCTGAACCCGCCGATTCGATATTGTGCTAACAGTCATTGGATCTCGATCAACGCGAGCAGCAATGTCGCGATACCATAAACCGGAATCGCGATAGGCTACAATCCGACCTTTATCAAAGGCGGAAACGTGATGGTACGCATTTCCCCTTCTTACACGAGGCATCACAACAACGTTTCACCAGGCAACGCCGGTCAACTGCTGTTTGTGTATGAGAAATCGATTGGAAACTTTCCTCATGTCAGCACGTTGTAGGTGTCACCACCGGCGCCAACCTTGTGTGAATGATCTGAAAAGCTAATCATTTGCATATCACAGCATCTTCTTCCTGTTGGTTAAATTCTGCATCTGTTGCACATCTTTGTGGTGTGGCAATTTTAATGGCCAGTAGTGTATTTCTGAGTAATTTTGCTAGAGATGGATTAATGATATTCTGTACGATGAAACTAAGAAAAAGTACAACGGAGAATTTTAACCTGTACTAACAGCATGATACCTGTTAAACAAAGGCTGCACTCCCTTGGTCGAAATGTAGGAAACGTTGCATTATAAGAACTGCACATAAGACTTCAGTATGGAATTTCTCGGGAACTAGGAGCCGTTGAACGAAAAGCTGCTAGCCAGGTACGTCGGGCAGGTCCCTGTGAAATGTACCTATGACTCTTAAATCCCGTTAGTTACAAGTGTCATGGTCCTTTGACGAAAGTGCTACGACGAATATGGTAGGGTACCTTCTTGCAACTTGGTAAGCACAAAAATACCCTACCGTAATGTATGAACATCAGAGAATGTTTGAGACAGAATTACAGACACAGGTGACTAATTTGGAATAGCAGTAGCTTTTACAGAACAAAGACTTGGTTTGAAGAACTCTCAACGCTAGTGGTGTGCACGTCTCTTCGTCTCTGCGTAGCTACCGCAGCCTACGTCAATTTGAACCTACTTAGCGTAATCAAGTCTTGTTCTTCCTTTACAGTCGTTATCCACCTCCCTTCCGCCCATTCCTCACACACACACACACACACACACTTCATTACCAAATATCTGTACCTTGATGCCTCAGTATCTCTCCTATCAATATATATCTTCCTGTCATTAAGTTTTACCACAACTCTCGTTTCTGATTAGATTCAGTACCTCCTCATTACTTACCTTACCTACCCACCTAGACCCAGTATTCTTTTCTAACAAAGGTAGTGGAAGGAGAAAAGAAAGAAGACGAAGACTATAATCCATACATCTTGTAAAAACGTATGTACGTATGTATGTCTGACGGTATGTATATTGTAAATGTATCTGTGTATGTTCCACATCTCTGCATAAATCAATGGACCGATTGAAACCAAACTCGTTAAACGTATCACACAATTTCAGTGCTTTGCGTGACTTTTTCTCGCTGACAACCCCATCAAAATGATGAAAGGAAAAAAGTGTGTCACTTACTACACTTTCGCTGGTCATGCAGTAAAACTGCCTATAATACTGAACGTACCTGCAAATTTATGTCATTGTACCACACATATGTTATGAGGTACGACATCATAAACACAGATGGAGGAAAAACAGGTGCATTATGCCTCACCTTTTATGTTATTACGTCTTTACTACTATCTCTATTCGCAACAAATTTCGCATACAATATCCAAACATACCACACACCGTACTCGAAAAATTTTATCATTGTGCAAAACATTGTTCAGGACTTACGACGTCATTTAGATTGAGCTGCATGGAAACGAAACTGCAGGGACGAGTTGGCTACAGACGCTGGAGAAATGTGTGTAGAAGTAAGTGTGAACTATGTTAAAATGTGTGAATTATATGTGACATACGGTTACGCGGGCAAAGCCGCAGTTGAAAATCTCCTTCTAAATGCGTGGATCGATTTCAACCAAACGTAGAAAGGTGGGAGGAGGAGATGGACAGAGAGGCTGGAGGACGAGATGGAGATTCAGAGGGGGGGGGGGAATGAAGAGATGGACAGAGAAAAGGGGAGAAGGATGTGGATGGAGAGAGGGGCAGGAGGAGATGGAATGGGTGAGTAAATTAAATGGGGAAAGAGGAGACGGATTTTGAGGTGGAAGGGGATGTTGGATACTGAGATGTGGAGTACATATGGTCAGAGAGAAGGGGGGAGGAGATGGATAGGGAGATGGGGAGGACAGATGGTCAGAAAGAAGGGGGGAGGAGATCGATGGAGAGAAGAGGAGATTTACAGTGAGAAGGGAAAGAGCATATGGACAAATAGAGTGAAGGGGGGGATAGGAGATGGACAATGAGAGGGGGAGAAGGAGATGGAGAGTGAGAAGTGGAGGAGGAAATGAACAGAGAGTAGGAGGAGAAGGAGACGGACTGAGAACTGGTGGCATGAGGAGATTGACAGTGAGAAGGTGAGGAGTAGATATAAAGAGAGAGAGAGAGAGAAAGAGAGAGAGAGAGATGGGAGAAGGGATTAACTTAGAGGGGGAGAGAAGATAGATGGGGAAAGAGGAGATGGACTTCGAGGGGAAAAGAGACAATGGACAGAGAGAGTGGAAGGAGCAGGTGGACAGAGAGAAAGGAAAGAGGACATGGAGAGAGAGTGGAGAAGGAGATAGACTAACAGAAGACGGGAAGAAATACATATCCAGGCAACATCAGGTACTCAACTAGTAAAAAATGTGTAAGGCTACTCTGTAAGCTCTGGTTACAGGTGTTTAATTTCTATGCCGACTAATCAGTGACTCAAAAAGAGAATTTAAATGAAAGTGCAAGGGAACATATATAAACAACAGGAAGGTTTGCAGAGAATGTAGAATTTCTGATTAAAAGCGAGGAATCCTTGGAGCGGTTAAATGGAATGACTCACCCAGTTAGTTTAGAAGTCTAGCGACGACGAGTAGATACAAGGAAGCGACATGCTTTCACAATGGTAGAAGCAATGGAAGAAGTGAATCATGTAGGAAGCAAGAATTCTTGAGATAGGTGAAACATGGGAGACGGAGTAGGGATTTGGCGCTGATACAGAAAGGCAATACTGACCTTACGACTTATCTTAGAAGAAAGATTAAGGAAAGGCAAACCTACGTTTCTAGCATTTGTAGACTTAGAGAAAGCTTTTGACAATGTTGACTGGAATACTCTCTTTCAAATTCTAAAGGTGGCAGGGGTAAAATACAGGGAGCGAAAGGCTATTTACAATTTGTACAGAAACCAGATGGCAGTTATAAGAGTCGAGGGACATGAAAGGGAAGCAGTGGTTGGGAAGGGAGTAAGACAGGGTTGTAGCCTCTCCCCGATGTTGTTCAATCTGTATATTGAACAAGCAGTAAAGGAAACAAAAGAAAAATTCGGAGTAGGTATTAAAATTCATGGAGTAGAAATAAAAACTTTGAGGTTCGCCGATGACATTGTAATTCTGTCAGAGACAGCAAAGGACTTGGAAGAGCAGTTGAATGGAATGGACAGTGTCTTGAAAGGAGGATATAAGATGAACATCAACAAAAGCAAAACAAGGATAATGGAATGTAGTCTAATTAAGTCAGGTGATGCTGAGGGAATTAGATTAGGAAATGAGGCACTTAAAGTAGTAAAGGAGTTCTGCTATTTGGGGAGCAAAATAACTGATTATGGTCGAAGTAGAGAGGATATAAAATGTAGGCTGGCAATGGCAAGGAAAGCATTTCTGAAGAAGAGAAATTTGTTAACATCCAGTATTGATTTAAGTGTCAGGAAGTCATTTCTGAAAGTATTCGTATGGAGTGTAGCCATGTATGGAAGTGAAACATGGACGATAAATAGTTTGGACAAGAAGAGAATAGAAGCTTTCGAAATGTGGTGCTACAGAAGAATGCTGAAGATTAGATGGGTAGATCACATAACTAATGAGGAGGTATTGAATAGGATTGGGGAGAAGAGAAGTTTGTGGCACAACTTGACCAGAAGAAGGGATCGGTTGGTAGGACATGTTCTGAGGCATCAAGGGATCACCAATTTAGTATTGGAGGGGAGCGTGGAGGGTAAAAATCGTAGAGGGAAACCAAGAGATGAATACACTAAGCAGATTCAGAAGGATGTAGGTTGCAGTAGGTACTGGGAGATGAAAAAGCTTGCACAGGATAGAGTAGCATGGAGAGCTGCATCAAACCAGTCTCAGGACTGAAGACCACAACAACAACAACAACAGAAAGTGTTCTTCAACGAAAGAGCTTGAGAATTACAAAAATTGATAAGGGAATGAAGAAGATTATTCGAAAATAGTATACCTAAAGCTCATTATTGTATGGAAGTTGAGCATGATAAAAATAAAGAAGTAGAAATGAAGAAAGGTAAATATGGTGCCAAAGAAGAAAGTTAAAAATCAAGTGCATGATAAACGTACGAAATGAAGAATTTCTAAAAGTTACATACTGAGGTATGAGATTACGATATACTTTTACAGATATGAATGTATAGTAAGGCCTGATTAATGGGATACGTGCCACATCTTTCAGTAGCATGGAAATTGGCAGTGCATGAAGCTTTGTCCACCTTCTATAAGTGTTCTTTGTCCATAAAATTATTTTGCTAGATCTTTGGTTTCCTTAGGTCGAATACTTTGTCATTGTCCTTTCACTGCATTTAACTACTTTCGTTCTGTAGTTTATTCCTTAATTTTTTCTCACACCAGTTTATTTACTTCTTTATTCTTTCTTTCTGGTATTCGGCTACTCAGCTGTACAACCACCTAATTAGTTAACTGGAAGTGAGAGTAATTTTTTGAATGAACACGGTACTCATCTTAATTGTTTAGTTATGTTGTAGCAGTGCTGAGCGGAGGCACCTTTACGTAGTTAGGATGGCGTGGTGAATCTGTAGAGTATCTTCAGCGCTGATAAAATTAGTAAGTTAAAATTTATTTATTCTGATTTACAGTTCAGTGTCTTCCTGTCAGCTCATCTGGTGCCTTATGGCAGTGATAAGGTGGAATTCTGCTGACTCCTTGTCGATTTGGCCTGGCTGGTCACCAAGGCTGCTTTTCTAGCAGTTTGGCTGAAGTCTTGCAGGCTACCATCTGGCAGTGCGAAGGCGAAGCTGCAGCCTAACAGTGTGTCCCTGTGCTGTTAGAGCATCCTCAGACCTGCTTCAAAAGATGACGGTAATACATGATGACCCCTCTTGATGTACCATGCTAGCGCTGCAGCGATGGCCAGGAACGTATCGCCAGATGGTTCCCTCACTCAGCAGCGTCGATGCTGCTAGTGTGATAAGCAATGTGAGATGTACCGGTGTTGGAAGTTCCTCAGCTCCCCCGTCAGCGCTGTGGTAGGTGGTGGCCAATGCGAAGCTGAGTGACAGGTCATGATAACTTGGGTGTTATCATTTCGAGAAGGGCAAGCAGCGTGTTCACAAAAAGTGTTGGAACATCTAAGACATTTATATCACTACACCGTAACAGTCACTGAACTAAGTGCTTCGGTACAAACTCCATCGATCCTAATGATCAACTGAAATCAGAACTGGACATGTGTAGTATTTACGGGCGGGAGGTAGTGATGGCTGAATGTGGCCGGCTTCTTTGCTGGTTGTCAGCGGTCTTTGTTCTGCTGTGTTTGCTTAAGAGTTTCTTTACTTTTACACGTCCGTCTTGATCACACAGATTTCTTACACTTTATTATCGGTTTCGGCTACTGCCATCTTCAGATATGTTACAAATATAAGTATTGCGTAAGCGAAAGGTTCAATTAGTTAACGCTAAATCAGCCGGACACACGGTTTGCGATAGCCGCTTTGCGATTTCCGCTTGCAGACTGCCAAACGGCAGCCTCAAGACTTCATCCGATTTGCGGGAGTAGCAGCCTTGGCGACTAGCTGAGCCAAGCTTACAAGAAGAAGTAAGCGAAATTCCAGCATGTAACCGGCACGAAGCGTCAGGGGAGGCTGACAAGAAGACACTGAACTGTAAACCGGAGTCAACAAACGTTAACTTGCTAATCATACTTTATTAGCAACAAAAATGCTCTTCAGGTCCGCAACACCGTCCTGACAATGTAGAGGTGTCTCTGCTCGGCACCCGTACAATCTGCTGCCAAAAGAGGTTCTTCGGTGACATCAATACGACATTGCCGTCTCAAACTCCCTCCACGATCCTCAGTTACCACTGCAACGTGGTGAATACAAAGAATATTTTCTGCTGGCCTTTCGTTTTGTTATAACCGGTCTTCAATGTGAGAGATTGACATGTGACATGCAAAGTGACTTTTGTCAAACCTGAAAAATCTGTAGATCTGGCACAATTTAGAAGGAACTCTCAATTTAGAAGGAACTATAGTAATCCTTATTTGGAGCCATGAGATGTGGGAACTCTAATTTAATTCGTCATAGCGTGCCGTGTAGTAGAATTGTACCAGCAACTTGCACCACTGTGATTATGTAGCACACGATTTTACGAATGTTGCTGTGCAATTGTCAGACGTAGGAATTTGTTAAGATTCTCCGTCTGAGTTTTTCTTTTGCTTTTAAAAGAGGCAGCTTTCACTCCGTATTAGTCTTGTCTGTGTAAAAGTAATAATCAACTGCACAAAGATGTTGGAAGTACTATAGCTCTGATCGAGGAGGTATCGAAGTTGTTATAGTAGTCACAAGATATATAATGACAAGTACGCAACTACAAACTTCGCAAGCTGTGCAACAGTCACAGTCAGGTTCAGACAAAGTTAAGACAGTAGTGAGTTTGCCCTCCCCTTCCTTAGATCCTTCAGCAGCTAACCTGATTACATCCTTCTCCGGCAAAAAAAACAGAGGATATGCCAGTATTCATAAACGATGTTTTAGCCAAAGACGAACAAAGTAACCGGTAAGTCCCATTTAATAGTTCTTGTCACTCTCCCTCAGTTTCCGCTGGAAGGAAAGCCTGCGAGCATTAGCATTTGTACCTGTCCTCCAAGCATGTACAATGTTGTTCTAAAATTTTGTTTCAATCTTTGATTATCTCTATCAGAAAAAAATTAACAGCAGCATTACTCCTTCAGATTACATCCCACTCATCAAAGATTTATCTTTTGTAATTTTTGTGTCACTAATCTCCATAAGAGTGTTGTAGCTGCGCCAAATTATTCCTTACCCTGTGTACTCCACACTCGTTCTCTCCAGCAATTCGAATATTTTACTATCGTATGGTTTCTCTAGCTTAATATTTGGGATGAAGGTATCATGATCCTATGTTTCCTGAAATTGAATTGGTGTTTTCTCAATATTTCATCGTTGTCTTATTATGTTACTTCATATAATGCTGAGATTTATAATTCTGAGATGTTTCACGTCAAGCATTAGTTCTATTTCTATCCTCCTCTATTCTCCTTTACCCGTTCTTACAACCTATTTGTCGTGATAAAGTCATCTGTCGATAGCTTTCTGTACACTTAGTGATTTGTTTCCTTACCTGACCCTGTTAGCTCAGGCCGTTGCTAAAACCATGTATGATCTCCACGCAGCTGACATCTGTAATGCTTCCGGCTTATGAATCCCCAATTTCTTCTCAGTTCTCTCTTAGCCATTCTGCCTTCTCTAATTTTCATTTTGTGTTGGTTTCAGTATTCATCCTGCACTAGTAGTTGACCTTCTCACTTTTTGTTTTCTTGTGCATTCGCCTTGTCGTAGAACATTTTCTAATTTATCCATGGCCTTTACGCCTCAGACAAATACTTGAAATACCCTTTATTTCATGATTATAAAGCCTGTTATAGAATAGCATATCTCCTCCATCAGGCAAATGAACCGTAGGTTGGCTTATTACAAACGTAGTTTTCTTGCGCGATTTATCGGTTCTATCTTTCAGAACTGACTGGCTGCTTTTCGAAATCATGAAGAATTAGATGCTTCGCTTGGCACAGACTGGTACTGGAGAGATTTTTCCGTCTTTATGGATAGTTTACTACTGCAAAAGTAAAAAACGAAAGCAACATATTCACACTTACGAGATCAATATTAAAATATGGTAGAATGAGAATCATTCCAATCCATATGTGGCATACAGCAAACCAGTGTTTGACGGTATTGGTTAAAAAACAGTCTTGGTTGCAATTTTAGTTTTTTTTTATTTTTCAACTACGCGTTTCGCCTTATTTAGGCATCTTCAGATTGATCTACATAGAAAACAGAGAACAAATACATCTATTTAAGAATCGCGATCGCGTTTTGCAAACTTGGATAACCTAAAAGCGTGTATAAACAGATCAATTACTGAAAGAGCAAATACCTTAATTAGGTATTTCTTAGAACGATTCTTAAGACAGTGTAGAAAAAGGGCATCGTCGAATACATCAGGCCAACATCGACTTCGTTAAACTCAGTAAAATCTAGAAATATAAAATAGTAAAAACAGATAAGAGAATTCACCAGTGTTCAGACACTCAGATTGCAATCATATTGACGAAGCCTTATGATAAGGCCTTACCTTTTCTACATGGACGCGAGTGACTCCAAGACCTGCATAACGCGTTCCCGTTCACAGGAGCGAGAAACAGAATAATGTTACTCGTTCAGTATTTGATCTGTTTATACATGCTTTTAGGTTATCCAAGTCTGCACAACGCGATCGCGATTCTTAAATAGATGTATTTGTTCTCTGTTTTCTATGTAGATCAACCTGAAGATGCCTAAATAAGGCGAAACGCGTAGTTGAAAAATAAAAAAAAACTAAAATTGCAACCAAGACTGTTTTTAGCCAATACAGAATGAGCATCAATTCGTTGTTGCGGCATCGATAAGCCATATGACTTTAATTCTTGCCAGTGTCTTCAGTCGAAACTGGGACCTTTATTGAGAGCCGTTAAGCACATATGCAAATAACCTAAGCAGTTGTGTTGGGCGCAAACTCTAAGCACGTCTCGCCTTGGTACGTCCCCCTCAGAGCGCCCTCCGGTGCCGGGCAGGATGACGTGGCCACACGGTTGACATGTGGAGGCAGGCAGGGAGCGGTAAGAGTGGGGCAGCCACGTGTTGTTACGCCGGATCGCGTTTCGCGGTGGTGCGGTGTGTCCTTACACTGCGGCCGCTGATGCATCCTCTCCTGCGCGCGCGCTGCGTCATTGCCAGCGCTCACCACGCCTTTATATCCCTCAGGAAGCGTCAGAGTTCGTAAGAAGTAGTCTGACCGGTGCTCATGGTCTGCTGCTACTCCTGGTTAGGACAAGAGTGATTTGTTCAAATTACATCAACGGAGCGTAGTAACAGCGTACCCCTCCCCCCCCTCCCCGCCGCTCTTTGGAGGTGCTGTTTCACTGTGATGGTTCATTATGGTCAGTAAAAAGGATTTTAAACAAATTCCCATAAGAAAAATAATAATTGTTTGACAAGATTATGAACACAAAATAGACTTGTTGGGAATTTGAACGCGAGGAGATGTTCAAGAATCGTGAAACCAGTTACGTACGGTTGCCTGAGCAAGGAGTTTTACTAGAAAGCACATTGGCTAGTACAAGACAGTCATAGAATATTAACAGCCGATATTACCAAACACTTTTTCTCCTTGGTATCATGCGTTCCGTAGAATCGCTGGGAAGCGAGCCACAAACGTACTCCTGCAATGCGAATTACAATTACAAAATGATTCCGGCTAAGTCTCAGGTACAACTTCTGAGTAACAGTAGACTATGATTTTTTCGTGCAAATTACGCAAATATTGCTATTCGGCTCTTTCTCTCAGATCATACAACGAACTGTAAAATAAAATTTCTACTTTTACGTACATTGAAAGAGAATACCCGAGAGCCAGGAATATAATTGTTTACAATTATGTAATTTGAATCGCTATATTCATTCTGTTTTGACCTCACATAAAGAGGAGTTTGCAGTAAGAAATTTCATGTTATCTTTCACAATAAATTATAACACTATTGGTCCTTACCATATTATCAATACGCCGATAATAATACTCCTGTGAAAGGAATTGGGTTTGACCATGATTGTCTATTAACTGTTAACGCATTTCACTAATTTCCTTTTTTTTTTTTTTTTTTTTTTTACTTTATTGTTATTTTAAAGCCTGTACAACAGGCAGGCTGTCAGCAGCACACTACGCTGCTCTTCAGCCATAGAATATACAAGCAGAAAAAACAGGAGAAGACACAGAAGTTACAGAATGTGGGCAATAAAACAGGAGACACATAGAGACAAACACGGAGCCGTTCACACTCGTCGATAATCCACACTGCTAACTGATGAGACGACACACGAACACTGAAGATGACGATGGCACTGGTGAACGAGGGAGTGTGACGGGGAACACTGAACACTAAACATGACGGCACACACTAGACACTGATGGCGATGATCTCCGGCGCGCGAATGTTCACCATGCGTGTGCGAGTCCGGGGACCTGCCAAGAGAGGAGGAGGAGGAAGGGGAGTGGGAAAGGGAGAGGGGAGAGCAGAGACGCCATGGGCAGGGGAGAAAGGGGGGAGGGAGGAAGGGGGAGGGGAAGCCCGGGGGGAAGAGTGGTGGAGGGAGGGGATGGGGGAAAAGGAAATAGAAGGGGAGGGAAGGGAAGAGAAGGGAGGGAGGGAGGGTGCCTAAAGGAAAGGACACCGGAAGTGGGTGGTGGGGCAGGGTCAAAGTTGATAGGAGGGGTAGATGGAGGGGAGGAGGACATCATCAGGGAGGGGGAGCTGGCGGAAGCCACCTTGGGAGAGAGTAAGGAGGGTGGAGAGATGGAGACCGGGCGGGACGTGGGAATACAGGCGCGGCAGCGGGCGGGGATGGGAGAGGATTGGGGAGACGAGCGGGTGAGGAGGATCGAGTTTACGGGAGGTGTACACGATCCGTATCCTTTCAAGGAAACGGAGGAGGTGGGGGAAGGGGATGAGATCATACAGGATCCGCGTGGGGGAGGGGAGACGGATGCGATAGGCGAGGCGGAGAGCATGGCGTTCAAGGATTTGGAGGGATTTATAAAAGGTAGGGGGGGCGGAGATCCAGGCTGGATGGGCATAACAAAGGATAGGGCGGATGAGGGATTTATAGGTGTGGAGGATTGTGTAAGGGTCCAGACCCCACGTACGGCCGGAAAGGAGCTTGAGGAGACGGAGTCGGGAACGTGCCTTGGCTTGGATTGTATGGAGATGGGGAGTCCAGGAGAGGCGACGGTCGAGGGTGACGCCAAGGTACTTAAGGGTGGGAGTGAGGGCGATGGGACGGCCATAGACGTTGAGATAGAAATCAAGGAGGCGGAAGGAAGGGGTGGTTTTGCCTACAATGATCGCCTGGGTTTTCGAAGGATTGACCTTGAGCAACCACTGGTTACACCAAGCGGTGAATCGGTCAAGATGGGATTGGAGAAGGCGTTGGGAGCGTTGCAGGGTGGGGGCAAGGGCGAGGAAGGCGATGTCATCGGCAAACTGGAGGAGGCGGACGGGGGGCGACGGCGGCGGCATGTCCGCCGTGTACAAAAGGTACAGAAGGGGGGAGAGGACGGAGCCTTGGGGCACACCGGCGGAGGGGAAAAAGGTGTAGGAATCTGTGTTATGGATGGTGACATAGGAAGGACGGCGGGAGAGAAAGGAACCGATCAGACGGACGTAATTAATGGGAAGGGCAAAGGTTTGGAGCTTGAAGAGGAGACCGGAATGCCAGACGCGGTCATAAGCGCGTTCGAGGTCAAGGGAGAGGAAGATTGCGGAGCGACGGGAATTAAGCTGTTCGGAAAGGAGATGAGTGAGGTGAAGGGGAAGATCGTCGGAAGAGAAGGATGGCCGAAAGCCACACTGGGTGACGGGAAGGAGGCGGTGCTGGCGGAGATGCTGGTGGATGCAGCGGGTGAGGATAGATTCCAGGACCTTGCTGAAGACCGAGGTAAGGCTGATGGGACGGTAGGAGGAGACGGCGGACGGCGGTTTGCCAGGATTAAGGAACATGAGGATACGGGAGGTTTTCCACAGGTCGGGGTAGCAACCGGTGGACAGGACTACATTGTAGAGCCTGGCCAGGGTGGAGAGGAAAGAGACAGGAGCTTCACGATGGTGACGGTAGGTGGCACGGTCGTGACCAGGAGCGGTGTTGCGTTTGGTGCGGAGTGTATCAATGAGATCCTGGGTAGTGATAGGGGCATTGAGTTCCGTGTGTGTAATGTTGTCCAAGTACTGGAAACCAGGAGCGAGGGGAGGGACAGAGGTGTCAGTTCGATCGCAGATATCCGGGAAGAGGGAGTAATCGATCTGGGGATCATCGGGGATGGAGAAAACATCGGAGAGGTAGGAGGCAAAGTGATTGGCCTTACTAAGGGTGTCAGGGAAGGGGTGATCATCGTGGAGAGGAGGATAGTAGGGGGAGGGTTTAGTTCCGGTAAGGCGGCGGAAGGCCGACCAGAACTTGGACGAGTTGATTGGTAGGGTTGCATTTAAACGGGTGCATGTCTGTCGCCAGTCCCGGCGTTTCTTAGCCGCGAGCAAATTACGAACGTGTCGCTAGAGTTGCCGGTGGCGTCGTAGTGTGTCCGGGTCACGCGTGCGGAGGAAGGCACGGTAGAGACGACGGGATTCATGGAGGAGGAGAACAGCCTGTGGGGGTAAGGGAGGACGGTGGGGGTGGATGGCGACAGTAGGAACGTGGGCCTCCACGGCCTCAGACAAGGTCTGCTGGAGAAAGGAGGCGGCATGGGTGACATCGTCAGGGTGGTGGTAGGTGAGAGGGTGGCTATCGACCTGGGTGGAAAGGGTATCCTGGTAGGCATTCCAGTCGGCTCGGGAATAGTCATGGACATACTTAGGGGGAGGAGCAGTACGAGGATCGGGGCGAGGGCGACGACCGTCTGAAATGGTGAGGAGGACAGGGAAATGGTCGCTACCAATAGGTTCCAGGACATCCACCGTTATGCGGCCAAGGAGGTTGGGGGAGGAGAGGATAACATCAGGAGTGGAGTTGGATTCGGGACGGGTATGCTGGGGGATGGGGACGAGGTCGCCTTGAAGGGTGGAGAGGAACCGATGCCACCGCCGTAACTGGGCAGCGGAACGACTATGGATGTTGAGGTCGGCGGCGATCACGTAGGAGGAAAAGGTGTAACCTCCCCACAGTAATTTTATAAGAAAAAAGAATGACAATACTTAATAGAAATGGGAGCCGAGTGTAACCTCCCCACAGTAATTTTATAAGAATGACAATATTATTTAAGAATGCTAATGGTCATTGCTCTATGCGTAACCTGCCCACAATGAAATGTACTGACAATGGGAACAAAAATGTGAAATTCGCAATCTGACTCAAATATAAATTCTTCACCAAAAAATTAAAGTCCATTCAGTGACAAGAAAATTCAATTAAACCGAAACATCGGTCTTTGGCCCTGTGTAAAACAATCAGAATTAAAGTCTTACCTCAGAATAACTGGATGTCAAATTTCTGCTCTTATTTCTGCGCACGGCTTGGAGGAACTGCATTGCAAATAATAATATTCCTTTTTTCTGTGAATTTACTGAAATTTTTCTTCAAAAGAAGTGGAATGAAATGGGAAGTGCAACGAAATCTTTAGTTCAATAAAAAATTAAATTTTTGAAAAAATGCTTTTGAAATAAAAATTATTATTGGGTGACTCGTTGGAGAATAATTACAGTAAATAGATTTTTACATTATCTAATGATTATATTAATTAATAGTATACCTCATTCAGCATCTTGACCAGTGTTGCCGACCGCCTACATCACACAACCGCACTGGGCTGCTACTACTGACCGACCGCTCTGCATGACGACTATTAGCGTACTGCACTGCATGACTACACAGAGCTACAGACTCGCAACGACTGCCGACAGAGTACTGAGAACCGCTAGCAACACTCGCGCGGTCAAGCGCAAACTCTCTGGTCACAGATGCTACAATGCCTCGCCATCGCTGCTATGTTACATACGTGTTTCATAACCCTCCACTGGGGGGGCAAAAATTTGGCAGCGATGGTGAGTCATTTGGACTTGCCAATCGCGGCAAAATTTTTAATTAACTAATAAACTTCTACAATTTACAGAATAATTAGATGTAGTACATAAAGTAAATGTTGTGCACACGCACTAAGTACAAGATATATCAGACAAAGACAAAATGTGAGTACAAAACATAGTAGCAAATCAGAAAAAATGCATATACAAATTATTTGACAGATAACAAAGTGCACAGGCACTGAAAAAATTCTTTAGCATATTCAGAACAAATAAACAGACTGGTAAGAAAAAATATCATGATGACAAGTGACATAAGTATACTCGCATTGGAGTTCAGCGAATCGAAAAATGTATAACCTATGAACATAAATGATGTTAGCAAAAATTTTTTTTCTTTATGTGACAAGAATCAGGATAGGAAAGGGAAGGATTGCATCATGCTTGTAGCACTTTAGATTGCACACAGCTGTTCTGAAAGTCCATATCTTTCCACAGAAGTACAACACCAAGTGACACAACTTGAAGTTCTTTTCCCATCAAAATTTATCAGTGTAGCCAAGACACTGAACTGTCGTAGTAATGTTCCATGTTTTCATTTTGGCAGTACCTTACGTACACCAAACAGTGGGACCATAATAATGTCTTCATCGCTCACAGTGGTGGACAGCATGTCGTGTCAACACCACGCTCTTACAAGGCACACCAACGTAGAATTAGTGCAAAACCAAATATAGTGCTCCATGATCACTAGGATAAACAGGACAAATGGACATTGCAATAATTCAGGGTAGTTAGCTTATGAGGATAAGGACATTATGTCACATAACATTGACAATTACAGTCTTCATTAGTAGTTTGCGGCATTCATAGCCCAGTTATTGAACATTTCTGTACCAAGTATGCAGTATTACAGAAAAATGTTCATTAATTGTTTTACATAGAATCAGTAGCCTTCTTTTCCTGGTTACAAAATATTATGAAATAATCGCATTCTTTTCAGTTACAGAGTATAATTAAGAATCATTAACCTTCTCCTAATTACAGTTAATTAATCATTTGTCATTCCAATAATAATCATTAGTCTTCTCCTAATTACAAAGCATTATTAAACAGTCACATTCCTTTCTGGTTACAAAGTATTATGAAATAATCGCATTCTTTTCAGTTACAGAGTATAATTAAGAATCATTAACCTTCTCCTAATTACAGTTAATTAATCATTTGTCATTCCAATAATACTCATTATCCTTTTCCTAATTACAGTTGATTAATCATTTGTCGTTAATTAATCATTTGTCTAATTACAGTTAATTAATCATTTGTCGTTAATTAATCATTTGTCTAATTACAGGTAATTAATCATTTGTCGTTCCAATAATAATCATTAGCCTTTTCCTAATTACAAAGCATTATTAAACAGTCACATTCATTTCCAATTACAAAGTATGAACATTGAAAACAAGAGTTAATTAATGGCATAATTAATAACAATTCGTGGAGTGACATTAATTATTGGCACTCAGTGGCCAGCAAGTATTGAATAGAATCATCATTCAGTATTATTCAGATTATTACGAAGTCATTATTAAAAATCAGTTAATTACAGTCATAGCATTAATAATCATGGGCATTACAAGTACTCATTACAATAAACAGTGTTCCTCATTCAGTAGTATTCAGATCATTACAAAGTCATTATTAAAATCAGTTAATTACGATCAAAGCATTAATAATCACAGGCACTATAAGTACTCTCATTACAATAAACAGTGTTCCTCATTCTGTAATATTCCGATCATTACAAAGTCATTATTAAAAATCAGCTAGTTACAATCAAAGCATTAATAATCATGGGCATTATAAGTAGTCTCATTACAATAAACAGTGTTTCTCCTTCAGTAGTATTCAGATCATTACAAAGTCATTATTAAAATCAGTTAATTACAGTCAAATCATTAATAATCACAGGCACTATAAGTAGTCTCATTACAATAAACAGTGGCAGTTATTAGCTAGTGACAAAGCATTATCTTAAATATATACCTTTTTTTTTGTCTCATTAAGAAGTCATTACTCAAGTGACATACTATTCAGAGCTAATCAGTATTATTCAGAATTATCATAAACTAGTGACATTATGTGGGACTGGTAATACCTCTTTTAGCAATGCATTGCGTTGGGATCGATAATTAATTGCTGAGGCATAACACTATTTGCTTTTGACCTATTGCAGCAAATGAGGATAGGTAACGTCATTCGTCATGAGTCAGCTGTAGCAAGGTTATGTAACAAGGCAGTATATGTGATCACATTTATAAACGATAGACACAAATGGGTAAAAAATATAAAAATGCAAGTACTAGAACAGGTATAATAAGTAACAGGTTTAGCAAGTATCATGAAAAGCTTCTCCTGGAAAAAATACAAAACGGATTATTGACCTGAAAGAAGAAACGCACACTATGCTGAAAAGCAGTGAACTTCGAATTAACAGGTAGTGAAATGTGTATAAAATGTGTTCCATAGCTGTCCTTTCCAAAACTTTCCGTCATCCTACTATGCAATATAACACCTGCTGTCAAAACAAACTGCAACAAATACTTAAATAACTACATAGCATAAATATAAAACTTCAACATTATCCTCATCTGTAAAGAAAAAACTTCATTATCAATCACTTCATTATCCACATTATCATAACTTCATTATTATCATCACCTGTAAAGAAAAACTTCATTATTCATAATACCATATCCTTCATCATTATTCATCAGTATTCATTATCATCTGCAAAAAATCACTTCATTACTCATTATACAACTATTCCTTATCTCTAGCATATTTCATCACTAAAACTAAGATGTGTAGTTCAGTCTGACAGCCTGCATCAATCACCTTGTATTCTGAAAGAAAAATTAGTTAAGACTGCTATTCTATGATGAGTATTGTATATTCTTGTTAATGTTTGTTAATCCTGATCCATTTACTCTTCCTCATAAAGTTATTGCATCTCCTTTCGTTTATTCCGTAGGTGAAATTCCCATTTCTGTTGGATTTATTTCTTACATACATCATTTCTTTCTGAAATTGATGAACAGAGATTAATGTCTTGCATTTAAATCATATACCCACTAAATAATGACTGGTTTATGGTAACATACTTAAGCATACAGCATAACATGACAGAAAACGTAATATGTCAAAGACATTGACAGTGTTCAAATGCAAAAATATACACAGAATAATATAATGCAGCAGCAAAAAGAAAAATGTAAAACACTCACGATGTTGAGATATCATAGGGCAAAAAAAAATGTCAAAGTCGACTGGTGTGTGTTATATCTTAACTATTTCACAATACATACAAACAAAACTGGAGTACAATCATATACACAAAAAAGTGGAAAAATGTGCACGGTCTGATGTGTAACGACAAGAAAGGCGACCTGCTAACCTTACCTTGCCGGGCACTTGCCAAGAAAAAATACGATAATCATCAGTAATTAGTCACGTGAAATAATTGCATTAGTAAATGGCATCATAGTGTGTTGAATCATACAGTGGTTTCACTCAATAAACGGTTTAATGTTTGAGATATGGTGATTGCCTTTCGATTTTCTAGTTCTCAAAGTTTCGACGTGTACAACATTGGGGTGAGGGATGCTGCGAATCCGATACGGACCTGCGTATAGAAGTTCAAATTTACTGCACTTACCTTTTAATTTGCTGGATAAATAGTGTGTACGTACTAGTATCTTCTGTCCAACGTGAAAGTCTCGGCGTGTACAAACCTGTTTTTGCTGTCTTCTCCGGCGCTCTGCGGCACGTTTGATGTTGTTCAGCGTAATGTCAATTATTTCGTGGTGTCGTAATCGACGAGATGTAGGAAATGTTATTAATTCTTTAATTTTGTTAGGTGGTTCAGCATTTTTCAGTATAACAGACGGAGATAGCATAGTGGATTCATTTGGAATGGAATTAATTACTTCTTGGAATGAGAGTATGTGTGTATCCCAATCAATATGTCTTTTGTGGCAGTATATTCGGCACAGTTTACCAATTTCTTTCATTAATCGTTCACAGGGGTTCGAAGAAGCGTGGTACTTGGATATATAGATCGGAGAAATGTTTCTGGCTCGTAACATGCGTGTCCATACGCTACTACGAAATTGTGATCCATTATCAGAAATTACTTTCATTACATGCCCTACATGAGATAGAAAATGTTTTACAAATGCATTTGAAACAGTTTTAGCAGTAGCTTTGCGTAATGGAGTGAAAGTAACAAATTTTGAAGTGAGCTCAACAGCGACAAAGATGTAGCAAAAACCTCTGTTAGTTCTCGGAATCGGACCAAAAATATCTACTGCGGCCATATGTCTTAATTTAACAGGTATAATGGGATATAAAGGAGGAATATGTGAAGTGGTGTCTGATTTAGCTTTCTGGCAAATTTTACAAGACGCTAAAACTCGTCGTATACGTTTTTCCATGTTAGTAAAATAACAGTTCTGTCTCAGTATAAGAAAACATTTTCGTGCTCCGTAATGTGCGTAGCTTAAATGAGTGTACCAAATTAATTTGTTGACCACTTCGTCAGGAATGCATAATAACCAATTGTTGCTGTCAGGATGAGAGCGGCGAAACAGAATGTCATTGCGTACAGTGTAGTGGTTCCTAATCGTTACATTATTCATATCTAGCCAAAGGTGTTTAATTTCTTTCCACACGTTGTCTTTATTTTGTTCTTGTGCTATGTCCTGTAATGACGATGAAATAAAGTTTTCAAATGCAACTTGCTGAATGTACATGACACTGAAATTTGTTTTGCAGAAGTTGGTTGCTACGTCTTGCTGATTGTTGCCGAGAGAACGCGATAGTGCGTCTGCTATAACATTTTGTGTGCCGGGAATGTGGACAATCGTAAAATTAAATTCTTGTAAATATAGTTTCCATCTGCTTAACCTGTCGTGAGTGAGTTTAGCCGAAAGTAAAAATTGTATCGCTCTGTGGTCTGTGTAAACGGTGGTATGTCTGCCATAAAGAAAGTGCCGAAATCTCGTAAAAGCCCATACAACACATAATGTTTCCAATTCTGTAACGGAATAATTTCGTTCAGCAGGTGACAGAATGCGGCTTGCAAATGCGATGTTTTTAATAACTGTTGAACCATCTTCTTCAATTTCCTGGAAAATATGTACGCCTAAAGCGGTGTTAGAACTGTCGTTGGCAATGGAAAAATTTCTAGTAAGATCTGGATGCGATAACAGTGGAGCATTCAACAAAGCATGTTTCAAATAACATTCTCGTGAACAAAATTCTGCGTGTCAAAAGTAATGTTTGCGTCACTGTAATATGCAATCTGTGCTCTATCTGGTTAAAATCTATCGTACGTGTTATTATTTACGAGAGAATGTTGTGGCATATCCACTATATGAATTGTTCTGTTATTTCTTACTGACGTATTACGCTATCGATGACACCTATTGTTTGGATCATTCATGATTATTCGTTGTTGATGATGTTCTTGCTGCTGATAAAATCGACTATTATTAAATGTACGCTGAAAATTGTGCTCGTTATTTTTTTTTACGTCCGTCATGATAGTCATTCCTATACGGTGTATTGCGATAGGAATTGAAATACTGTCTTCTTTGTACGTAATTGTTTCCTTGTTGCCGCGCGTTACTATTTGTTGGATCTTGGGCTATATGCGCACGCGGCGGAACATTAAAGACTGGTTGACCTTGTAGACTGCATTGTTGGTTAGGTACGCCAAGCGGCTGACTTTCATGCTATTGTGGTGTAAAGGTCTATTGTTACCAAAAATGCGCTTGCTGTTAATTTTATACATACTGATGATTACGATTTTATCTGTTATTAAAATTACGCTGGTTCTGGAGTGCCTACTGAAAATTGTCACATTCGGTAAAAGTTTGTCACATCGGGTTTTCATTACTAGTTTCTTAATACTAGGTAGAGCAATAGTTAAAGAGCAGTTTTGATAGATATAAAGGATAGTAGAAGAGAAGGCAGCAGTGCAGAAAACTAAAGATGAAATAGCACTACTACAGCTCGGGGCCCTATGCTCGCTACGGCACATATTCATTAAAGCGTAATGAATCCCCTGAGGTCAATTACGCACTGCAAATAAATTTTAGCTTTTGCGTTGCAAGCAATAGCGGAAAAATTCCAAAGGCAAATTGTTGTATCCGTGCTAATTCCAGTTTCTGCATTATAGGCAATGCTGTTGTAAATACAAAAATAAATTGTCGCATCTGGTTCAAAGCTAGTTTCTGCATTACAGGCAATAGCGGTGAATGTACAAAGATAAATTGTCGTATACAGCTCAAAGCGTGTATCTGTGTTCTGTCATTATTACATTCCTTACATTTTCTTGCAAATGCAAATTGCTCGAAATCTACGTTCTCGTCACTCAGTTTGAGAAAACGTTCAGGTTTGTGTGTGAATCTGTTTGTCTGTGTCATTTCGGATTTCAAGTTGCGTAGCTTTTCAGATTTTAAGTCGCGTGGCTTTTCGGATTTTAAGTCGCGTAGTCTCCATAAATTGCTTAAGTTATACGTGCTGCGTGAGTCTGCCACATGTTCATAAAGTGGCGCATTCTGTGACGTATTGGTGACTGGAATAATTGTTAATTCTGTTACTTTAATACTTCCGTCAATTTGGTTGTTGTGTCGTTCACTTTTATTAACAATTTCCGTATTCAGAGTGTGTGAAACTTCCAGTGGCTCTAAATTAAACTCGTCGCGTATCTGTACTGCGTTTTTAGGGCATTGTTCAGTGACTGCATTAATTTCGTGTTTCTGTGTTTCTGTTGTGCCTACACGTGTACTGTTTAATTCTTGTGCAACAGTGCCAACTTCTTCATTACTGTTATTAGCACAAGTCTTAGTATCCTCACGTAATTGTTCTTTACTGTCCTGGCATTGCATGGTAACACCTGTAATCTGTTCGCTAGCTTGTTTGTTCTGTTCTTTAAGGTCGTCTTGTTTTTCGTTTGTGAGTTTGAAACTTTTATCAATCATTTCGCTAAGTTGTTTGTGCTGTTTATCAAGTTTTTCATTAAGTTGTTTGAAATTGTTGTCCATTTTCTCACTTTGCTGTTGTATCAAACTTGTCATAATTCGTACCAAGTCAAAACTAGCGTTTATATTCTCTGTGCTGTTTAGTGGTGGATCTAGAACTCTCTCGCTTTCCGTGACCATTTGGTCATTCTGTAATTTAGAAAAAGGTTTGTCAGTCGGATGTACACTGTCAGACATTATTTCGGAATTAAATAAATCCGCCCTACTTTGTGTGATCTGTTCATTTTCATTAGACAAATTTGTCTGTACGTTACTTGAATTTTCCAAATCGCGTGTATTAAGCTGGGCAGCGCTCATTACAATAGAGCGTCCCGCGTCATCGATTGTCGTCAAATCAACAGAGGACATAACCGAGTTCGTTTGTTCATCATTAAGACAAAAGTCATCATTAGTGGTTGGAATAGACTGATTGTTAGTGAATGCAGGATTGTCATCATCACACTGCGTGTCATAGTTACTATCGGTCACGCTGTTTAAGTCGGTAATTTCATTCAAAATACCTCGCGATACACTATTCACAGTCTTTCGCGGCGTTTTTACAATAGTCACAATTTTTCAGAAAATACATAAGCACAATGCAAAAGCAACACACAAATACAACAGAGCAACAATTGCCGTTGACCTGTCGAAAGAAAGTCACAAGATTAGTAAAAGCGTTGCGCCAAATCCTAATTATATCTAAGCAAATAAGAGCAGATATCTGACTGTTGCTCAAAAGACTCTCAACGAAATTCGATCCTGGACTGGGTGTCGCCAAGTGTAACCTCCCCACAGTAATTTTATAAGAAAAAAGAATGACAATACTTAATAGAAATGGGAGCCGAGTGTAACCTCCCCACAGTAATTTTATAAGAATGACAATATTATTTAAGAATGCTAATGGTCATTGCTCTATGCGTAACCTGCCCACAATGAAATGTACTGACAATGGGAACAAAAATGTGAAATTCGCAATCTGACTCAAATATAAATTCTTCACCAAAAAATTAAAGTCCATTCAGTGACAAGAAAATTCAATTAAACCGAAACATCGGTCTTTGGCCCTGTGTAAAACAATCAGAATTAAAGTCTTACCTCAGAATAACTGGATGTCAAATTTCTGCTCTTATTTCTGCGCACGGCTTGGAGGAACTGCATTGCAAATAATAATATTCCTTTTTTCTGTGAATTTACTGAAATTTTTCTTCAAAAGAAGTGGAATGAAATGGGAAGTGCAACGAAATCTTTAGTTCAATAAAAAATTAAATTTTTGAAAAAATGCTTTTGAAATAAAAATTATTATTGGGTGACTCGTTGGAGAATAATTACAGTAAATAGATTTTTACATTATCTAATGATTATATTAATTAATAGTATACCTCATTCAGCATCTTGACCAGTGTTGCCGACCGCCTACATCACACAACCGCACTGGGCTGCTACTACTGACCGACCGCTCTGCATGACGACTATTAGCGTACTGCACTGCATGACTACACAGAGCTACAGACTCGCAACGACTGCCGACAGAGTACTGAGAACCGCTCGCAACACTCGCGCGGTCAAGCGCAAACTCTCTGGTCACAGATGCTACAATGCCTCGCCATCGCTGCTATGTTACATACGTGTTTCAAAGGTACGATCGACGTGGGAGAGGAAGTCGAAGGGAATAGGAGCGTTGGGGTGGACATAGATGGTGGCGCAGGTAACGGTAAGGCCGGGGAAGAAGAGACTAAGGATCAGGTGTTCGGTGGGGTCGGGAAGGAGAGGTTGGAGCCGAACGGGGATCTGGCGGTGGTGACCAACGGCAACTCCGCCACGCGCAATTGGGAGGGGATTATCGGAGCGGTGGAGGAGGTAGGGCGAAGTGTGAACGGTATGGTGGGGTTGGAGGAAGGTTTCATTAAGGAGGAAGGCATCCACGCGGTGGGTGGCAAGGGTGTGCAGGAAGAGGTTCCTGTTGGCGGGTAGGGAGCGGATGTTGCTGAAAAGGATACGTTGCTGGCGCGCCATGATAGGGATTTAGACGAGGGTGTCAAGGCGGGAGAAGGTGAAATGGGCCTGGTTGTTGGAATAGGTGGCGGAATATGGAACGGGCAGCAAGGGAGATCTGCTGGAGGGTGTGAGGGTGCTGAAAGGGATGAACATTCTGGAGGACGATGGTAAGGAACCTGATGACGTCCTCAGCGGTGGGGGGGGGGGGCGAAGGGAATTGCCAGGAGGGGTGGGGGCGTCCAGGGGATGGACAGGGACAGTGAGTTCAGGAGTGGTTGGAGGGGGTCGGGCTTTACACTTTTGGGAGTAGGTGGGATGGGGGAGATTGCAGGTATTGCAGGAAGGAGGGGATTGGAGGTTAGGGCACTGCCTGAGGAAGTGCGCTTGCCGACAACGCGGGCAGGTGGGGGCCTCGCGGCACTCAGCTGTGGGGTGCGCGTTATAGCGTAGACACCTCTGGCAGCGCAGGGATTGAGGAGGGGAACGGGAGGGGTCGACCTTGTACCGCTGGTTAAAAAGGAGGGCACCCTCCTTCAGGAGACGGTCAATGGAGGGGGCGTGCTCAGAAAAAACCCGCATAAGGCGGGTGGGGCCGGCAGCGTTATGTATGCGGCGAACCGCACGCACCTCCAAATGGGGATGCGCCTTGAGCTCCGCCAACACCTCCTCCTCCGTGATCACTGGACTAAGCCGTGTGATCACGGCGGTGAGAGTTGGCGGGCGACGTGGAGGTTGGGGTTGGCGGGAGGGAGGTGGTGAAGGAGCAGGAGTGAGAGAGGCATGAGGGCCAAAGCGGGTGACAGGGATGCGGGAAAGGAGGTATGTGAGGGTGGGGCTGGGGGAGGAGATGAGGACCGAATCACGGCGAGTAGGGAGAGGGGGGCACCAGGACAATGCTGGCGAAGGAAGAGGGTGAGGTTCCGGGCTTCAAGGAGAGAGGGATCAGGATGGGAGAGGAGGTAGCGGTAGGAGGAGGGGGTAAAGGAGGAGGATGAGGGGGCAGGGACAGGCGGGGAGACATCCATGGCATCACGGGTGGGGGAAGGAGGACGAGGCGGAGCCTTTTTGGAAGCAGAGGAAACAGGGGTGCCACTGGGGCGCTTGACGGCGGTGGAGGAGGTGTGGGGGATGGGAACAACGGGAATGTGGCGGGGAGGGGCAGGTCCCGGGGCCGGAGTCGGCGCCGGAGATGGTGACGGTGACGGTGAAGGCGAAGGCGAAGGCGACGGCGACGATGACGGTGGCAGTGGCGGCGGTGACGGCGAAGGTGACGGGGAGAGCTGGGCGTGGGCAGTGGCCCGACGGGCCACCACCCGAGCCGGAGCTGCAGTGACAGGCTGGGGGAGTGGGGGGAAGGGATCAGAACGAGAGGAGCGGGAGGAAGAAGCGGGAGAGGGGGCGACAAAGATAGAGGGTGAAGGGAGAGTGAGGAGAGGTGGAATGGAAGGAGGGGGGTGGGACTGGGCACACCAAGTTATAGTGGTGGAGGCGGCGGAAGGGGAGGTATAGACAATGGCGGTGGTGGTAGTGGTGACAGTGGTGGTGGGGGCGGACATGACGACAGGAAGAAAAAACGCACAGCACGAAAAGGAAAGGACACAAACTGGGAAACGTCGAAGACGCAGACGGACGCAGACCAGGGTCGGACGACCAGGGCGGACGGCGGCGGCGAGCACCGGCTGGCGGCGGCGGCGAACAGACGGACGGACGGACGGCGGCGGCGGCGGCGGCGGCGGCGGCGGCGAACAGACGGACGGACAGACAGCAGGCGGCGGCGGCGGACGGACGGACGGACGGACGGACGGCGGCGGCGGCGGCGGCGGCGGCGAACGGACGGACAGCGAGCAGGCAAGCAGGCGGACGGACGAACGAACGAACAGCTACAACAGTAAGCG
This sequence comes from Schistocerca serialis cubense, assembly GCF_023864345.2. Lineage (NCBI taxonomy): Eukaryota > Metazoa > Arthropoda > Insecta > Orthoptera > Acrididae > Schistocerca > Schistocerca serialis. The sequence goes on along the minus strand of NC_064639.1, from coordinate 535,946,169 downwards.
GCGGGCAGACAGGCAGACAGACACAAACTTCGAAAGCGAAGATTCCAACCAGGGAGTAGCCCAGGCCGTGGAAACTAGCGCCTTCGAATGAGGGAATCCAACCCTCTGATGACTAATTTCCTTTTCTCAAAAGATTTATATTGAAAGGAAGCAGTAGTAAAGGAAACGGGAATCAAACCACAGTTCTATTAATAAGTACGAGGGTTGGAACTGTAATAGTCGCAACTATTTATTTACAGCTCGTACAAAATAGATACGTGTTTCAAAGTTTTACTGGCCTTCAAAGTAGTCACCAGCATTGTGTATAACCCGTTGCCAGCGATGCGGAAGTCGTAGAATACTCATAGCAGTGACAGTTGTGTTGACAGTTCGATGGGCGCGGTCTATTGCCCGGCGATTTTGTAGCAGTTCTGAAGCGAATGCCGTGAAGTGTATCCTTCAGTTTAGAAATCGAGTTGAAATTACGAGGGCTGAAGACAGGGGAGTTCAGTAGGTGGTATAGCACTTAGTAGCCCCATCAGTCAAACAAATCAGTAACAGTTTGCACTGTACTTGCTTGAGCGTTGTCCTCCAAAATGATGGCCAGGTCCTGCAGAAAGTGTCATCACTTCTGCCTCTATGCTGTTCATTTTTGGAACACAACCTACGACCAGCTTAGAGACAGAAGTGATGACACTTTCTGCAGGAACTGACCATCATTTTGCAGGACAATGCTCAAGTACGTAAAGTGCAAGCTGTTACTGATTTGTTTGACTGATGGGGCTACTAAGTGCTATACCATCTTTTGAACTCCCCTGTCTTCAGCCCTCGTAATTTCAACTCGAATTCTAAACTGAAGGATACACTTCACGGCATTCGCTTCAGAACTGCTACAAAATCGCCGGGCAATAGACCGCGCCACTCGAACTGTCAACACAACTGGCACTGCTAAGAGTATCCTACGACTTCCACATCGCTGGCAACGGGTTATACACAATGCTGGTGACTGCTCTGAAGGTCAGCAAAACTTTGAAACACATATCTATTTTGTACTAGCTGTAAATAAATAGTTGCCACTATTAAAGTTCCAACCTTCGTAAGCGAACTGTAATTACGTAAAAGGAAAGGATCACCAGTCTAACTAGGTAAAGTTTTACCCAGTGAGCATTGCTTTAGGGCACGAGTCGCTAGCAGACTTTATCAGGAATGTACCGGTGGTTTGACGTGAACACACAAAAATAATATTAAACATGTTGGCAATAACTGGCTCTCAATAGCACTTACTATCCGTACATTACAATAGGACAGCCAATGGTCATTACAGACAACTGAGTACAGACGGAGGGGAACTACTACCTTGGACATGAGTATCTTTTATCAAGTTAGCTCCCACAAGGAATGTGAACTCATTTAGCGGCTGAGACTTTCAGAGTGATGGAACACAGCACTCAGTCGCCCTCTCCTATCTGGTTTTATTAAAGCAAATCTAGATTTCGGCTAGTGCCCAGCCATTATGAATGTACTATTTCATAGTTTCAGTACGTGTCCTAGTACGTCAGTCCTCTGGTGTTCGGGCTTCTGTCACTGGCCAAGACTCACTTGAATGATCTGTGACAGAAGCCGAACAACATGGGACTGACGTGCTAGGACACGTACTGAAACTATGAAATAGTATATTGATAATGGCTGGGCACTAGCCGAAATCTAGATTTGCTTTAATAAAACCAGAAGGAAAGGACAACTGATTTCTGTGCTCGAACATTTTGAAATATCTTTTATCAGTTTAATTATTGAAATTACTGAAGTGGAAATGGTTTTTAGACAGTCGTGTTATCTGTTCTGATTATTATTTGTTTTCTTCACTTTTTTATAATACACTCCTGGAAATTGAAATAAGAACACCGTGAATTCATTGTCCCAGGAAGGGGAAACTTTATTGACACATTCCTGGGGTCAGATACATCACATGATCACACTGACAGAACCACAGGCACATAGACACAGGCAACAGAGCATGCACAATGTCGGCACTAGTACAGTGTATATCCACCTTTCGCAGCAATGCAGGCTGCTATTCTCCCATGGAGATGATCGTAGAGATGCTGGATGTAGTCCTGTGGAACGGCTTGCCATGCCATTTCCACCTGGCGCCTCAGTTGGACCAGCGTTCGAGCTCGACGTGCAGACCGCGTGAGACGACGCTTCATCCAGTCGCAAACATGCTCAATGGGGGACAGATCCGGAGATCTTGCTGGCCAGGGTAGTTGACTTACACCTTCTAGAGCACGTTGGGTGGCACGGGATACATGCGGACGTGCATTGTCCTGTTGGAACAGCAAGTTCCCTTGCCGGTCTAGGAATGGTAGAACGATGGGTTTGATGACGGTTTGGATGTACCGTGTACTATTCAGTGTCCCCTCGACGATCACCAGTGGTGTACGGCCAGTGTAGGAGATCGCTCCCCACACCATGATGCCGGGTGTTGGCCCTGTGTGCCTCGGTCGTATGCAGTCCTGATTGTGGCGCTCACCTGCACGGCGCCAAACACGCATACGACCATCATTGGCACCAAGGCAGAAGCGACTCTCATCGCTGAAGACGACACGTCTCCATTCGTCCCTCCATTCACGCCTGTCGCGACACCAGTGGAGGCGGGCTGCACGATGTTGGGGCGTGAGCGGAAGACGGCCTAACGGTGTGCGGGACCGTAGCCCAGCTTCATGGAGACGGTTGCGAATGGTCCTCGCCGATACCCCAGGAGCAACAGTGTCCCTAATTTGCTGGGAAGTGGCGGTGTGGTCCCCTACGGCACTGCGTAGGATCCTACGGTCTTGGCGTGCTTCCGTGCGTCGCTGCGGTCTGGTCCCAGGTCGACGGGCACGTGCACCTTCCGCCGACCACTGGCGACAACATCGATGTACTGTGGAGACCTCACGCCCCACGTGTTGAGCAATTCGGCGGTACGTCCACCCGGCCTCCCGCATGCCCACTATACGCCCTCGCTCAAAGTCCGTCAACTGCACATACGGTTCACGTCCACGCTGTCGCGGCATGCTACCAGTGTTAAAGACTGCGATGGAGCTCCGTATGCCACGGCAAACTGGCTGACACTGACGGCGGCGGTGCACAAATGCTGCGCAGCTAGCGCCATTCGACGGCCAACACCGCGGTTCCTGGTGTGTCCGCTGTGCCGTGCGTATGATCATTGCTTGTACAGCCCTCTCGCAGTGTCCGGAGCAAGTATGGTGGGTCTGACACACCGGTGTCAATGTGTTCTTTTTTCCATTTCCAGGAGTGTAGATAGAGCACACGTACAACATGTGGTATCCGAGTCTGTAGTAGTTAGAATGGTGGTAGCCAGTTACCAACAATAGCACTCAAATGTTATGAGATGGGTAACTGTACTCCATTAGTACACTAATTGAATTTGAAAAATTAAGCTAGCTCAAAAATTAGTATGGTGGCCAGAAACTAATCTGTCAGTAGCTCAGATCAAAGCTGAACATTTTAGTCAAAACATAACATGAGAAACACTTTTAATTATACACACATGAAAACATAAACACTGTTGCTTACAAACCTGTACAATAACGTACAATAATTATTCCTTACGCTGATCCTTCAAGTTTACTATCTAGTAAACTATTCTGAACGATCAAAGTTTGACGCTAATAATTTATATGCGGCACTTAGATTTCAATAAGAATGACTTTTAAGCAAAATACATTAGATTATTTCTTTGCAGTTCTATTTCAGTGATACTTTAACCATCCGCCTATGAAAAACATGTGGAGTGCTTCGCAAACAGAACTCAATGAATGATAAAGAAATTTACTACCCCACAAATGTTATTAAACTGTATTACAGATATCAATTACATTTATTTAGTTCAGTAAATTAGGATACTCGAAAATATCGTAGCACTTGGAATAGGGCCCCGTCTAGGTAAATGACGTAGAATAAAATAATGGTGCTCGACGCTAAGTTTAGCAATACAAACCTATTAGTGAATAAGATACCATGTAATTGGTACATGAATTACACTGTATTCAACTGATTATTTGAGACAAAGGTGGCGGCTGTGGCAATTTCCTGTGGCTACTGAAAAAGACGCTAAAAGCAGCTATGGCTCTTGCTTATAACAAGCTCTGAAAATTCTCTTCTTAGAGTTGGATTTTCGAAGTACAGACCTAAACAAAGTATGCCATGAATAATGAGCCAAATATTTTCCTCATTAGAGGCAATTTTAAGCAGACATGCTGCTCTTCGTGCCTCGTTCAGTACACAAGACGTGAACACTTTGCATACTAACTATGGACTAACTCGTACCACAAAGGAGCATTGCACTTCGACTGCCATATCTACGTTTTTTATTCGCTCCCTGTATTACATGACTACAATCCTAATTGCCCTATGCATGTATCAGTGCTAAAAGTGTAGTTGTAGTACTTCTGCAGAACATTACTCTTAAAATTACTTACGTAGATTAATTACAACGACATAAATAATTGGGAAAATGTTTAGGTATGTGTTTCATCAAAGAGCTTGTTGATACAGAGCTCACATAAACGTAAGCAGACAACGAAGTTAATGAGATAAATACAGGTGATACCGATATTAGCGTTGCAAAGCGTAGTATCATCTTTTGAGTATCGGCTATAGTCTGACTATTCACTCACTGCAGAATGTACCTATTTTTGCTATAACCACCGCCACTTGGTGAAAAATGATTAACTCCTCCACCCATTTTTGTCTCACATTCAGTACACCAAACGTACAAAATTACACATGATAAGTTCCATTTATTTCGTGTTGACCAATCAAAAAACAACGTGAAACAAAGGCCTGTAAATATCGACAATTTATGTTAAACTCCTTACTTAGTCATAGCTTATTGAAACATGAAGAAAAGATCTCTCCGTGAAGGACATTGCAAATAATAGTAAATAAAGTGACCCATCACACCTTGTAGTCAAACGGAAAACCATAGAAAGTGAACGGCTAATGAGAAATTTTGCAAAGAAGGCGTCCTGTAATAGTTAACCTGTCACTGGAACGAGCACTAGACAAGCAAAAATTGAAGTGGCAGACAAAGAAAGTAATATGTAATTCTCAGGCTAAGAGTCAGAAGGGGAGAAAAGAGCAATTGGTATTACAGCCTGCTGGATTGACGAGAAATTAGTTTCAGCTTCCCTGTCTGAATCTCTTTCAGTGTGTAGAAAGGGGAGCAGGTTGTCATTTATTACGTTTGGGTAGTGTAGCCGCTGAAACCACTTTCTTCATGACGTGTCTGTTGAGTCTTCAGCATACCGCTTACGAGATCTGAGCCGGTGGCCTGTTCAGTGATCAGTTCGTTCCCCACGAGCTCATGTGAAATGAAAAAGCATAGTGGTGCAATGGATAAATAAGCATTTAAGCATCTAAGCGATATGCTGAAGACTCAACCGACACTTCACGAAGAAAAGCAGTTTCTGAGGCTACACTCCCGAAATCTAATGGATCACAACCTTTCTGCAGACTGAAAAAGATTCACACAGGGATGATGAGACCAATTTCTCGCCAATCCAGCAGGCTGTAATACAAGTTGCTTTTTTCTCCCATTGGCCTGAGAATTTCATATTATATACTTTGTCTGCCATTTCAATTTTTGTGAAATTAAACAGGGCTGGCCCAATTAAACATGAAATATAGGTTCCACCTCTCATAGATATGCCGGTGAAGGTTTCTATCAAGCTACTAAATGAAATTATAGGTCACTGTAAAATCAGATTATTCCTACATACATTAATGTGATTGTAGGCACTGAATAAAAACAACAAATAATTATATAAGAGTACAAGAGTGCAAAAACATGAACGAAAGACCTCAGCACAGGTGGGTGGATTTGACACAGAAATTATGCAAAAACTGTGTCCACGAAAATCTCCAATGATTATGAATAAGTTGGCAACCTAAAGAAAATACCCAGAAAAGTACGTACAAGCACGAATTCTCTCGCCTAGGCGCATACTGAGTGCAAGTAGCTGGCTTTGTGATCTAAGTCAGGAAGACGAAACTCTGAGGTGAAACAAATAACTTCGCGCCTCTCTGCCTCCTACTCCCCCCTCCCACTCCCCCTATCGCCCACCAGCCAGTCATCACGTACGCCGTACGCAAATGCGGCCTTCCTGCTAATACTCGAGTGCACAGGATGGTTGTAGTAGTTGCTGAGAATTCTAAGTTCATCTCCTGTATATGTGATCAACTCTGAACGAAGACATCTCGCTCTGCAGTGTTAATGTCATCTTTCCCTGAAGATCTAGGACAAAGTGGTGTACTGTATCATGCACTGAGACGAAATATCTTTCTCCTCTCCTCCAAAAAACTAGCTGGTTCTGCCAGCACTGCAGTCTAGGTAGACCAATTAAAAGTTTATAATAACTGAAAAATTTCCTTTCTCGTACCTAAACTGCCGTGGTTTGCCAATACTGCTCAGTTCTGCGTGAAAGTGGGGCAGTAGACTGAAATCCTCCCCCCCCTATATGTTTGTTTTCGGGTTTCGTACAATAGATGTGGCTGCACATCCCCACTCGCGAGCCTCTTACGTCGCTACGAAATTAATTGTCAGTAGCCAACCATGGACCTCTCTACAAAATTGAAACATCTAAACTCGAGGCCCTCTTTGACTCCTATCTGCTTCGTCCCATGTTGAGTGCGTCGTGTTTTTTTCTTCATTGCGCAGATCTTATCTTTTCTAAAAGGCATTTTTTCAGTTTCTAGCACGGTGAAAGTTTACAGAATGCTGGGAACTGTTAAATCTGCCACCCCCACGGCGACTGTCCGTGGTTCTCAGATCTATCGAAAAACTGCCCTCGGTCCCCAGAGCGTACCTCGGTCCTGGTTCTCAGGGGCTCCCCTCGGAGCTCTTGCGCATTCTCACAGCTGGATGGCCTCCCTAAGTAGCAGAAAAACACTGCAGAAAAACACTACAAGGGCCCATCACTTCACAGAATTACAGTAAGTTAACTACTTATATTTGCAATCATTGGTGTTGGATTTAATTTGAGCGTATTTTCATACAGTGCGAGTCACCTAAATGAATTGAGTACACTCATCTGAATTATAGTTCATTAATTTGGAAGATAGCAAGAATCGACGAGTGTGAGAATTATCGCAGAATCAGCTTATCAGTTCATGCATCCATGTAGCTGACAAGAATAGTATATAGAAGAATGGAAAATAAAATCGCAAATCTGATAAACCACGATCAGTTTGGCTTTACACCAGAGAGGCAGTTCTGACGTTGCTCTTGATAATTGAAGCAGACAGAAGAAAAATCAACATAAGATCGTACGATTTGTTGACGTAGAAAAAGTGTTCAAAATGTGAAATGGTGCAAAATGTACCAAAGTCTGAGAAACGTAGGGGTAACATGTAGGGAAAGACAGGAACATACAAAATGTACATTAACCAAGAGGGAATAACAAAACTGGACGTCCAAGAACGAAGTGTTGAGACCAAAAAGAAAGTAAGACAGGGATATAGTGTTTTCAGTCCATACATCGAAGTAACAATGACAGATTCAAGAGTGGGATTAAAATTTAAGATGAAAAGATATCAACGATGAGATCCTCTGATGACATTGCTATCCTCAGTGAGTGTGAAGAAGAATTACAGGATCTGTTGAACGGAATGAACAGTCTAATGAGTACAGTATACGGATTGAGAGTAAATTGAAGGAAGACCAGGTAACGAGAGGTAGCATAGTTGAAAACAGCGAGAAAAGTGAACATTAGAATTGGTGATCACGAAGTAGGTGAAGTAGGCAGCAAAATAATCCATGATGGACGGAGCAAGGCGAACACAAAAAGCAGACTAGTGCTGGCAAGAAGTGGCATTCCTGGCCATTAGAAGACTACTAGTATCAAATGTTGGCCTTCATCTGAGGAACAAATTTCTGAGCATGTACGTTTGGTTCACAGCATTGTATGGTACGGAAACATGGATTGTTGAAAAACCGAAACAGAAGAGAATCGAAGCATTTCAGATGTTGAGATACAGAAGAATGTTAAAAGTTAGGTGGACTGAGAAAGTAAGGGATGATGTGGTTCCCCGCAGAATCGGCGAGGAAAAGAGCAGAAGGAAAACACTGACAAGAGGAACCTAATTGTTCGGAAGTTGGGATGAGTCAAGTGAGCATTGCAGGATGCAGGAGTTTGGGATGAGTCACAGTGACCACCGCAGGAATTAAATATGAAAAGAATAAGTAAGCAGAGTAATAACGATGTATTACTACTTATACTGCGAGTGGTCTGATATAACTAACTGGATTACCTGCTTCGCCGGTTGTCCGGCTCCGAATCGAAATTGTTGGCAAGCAGAGAAGTTTGGTCACGGCGGACGGAGTTTATATTAAATACAATGCCAAATTATTTGTATTACATTGAATGACATGAATCGGATTTCGTATAATAAATTCAGATTGCAAAAGTTCGACTTTTTCGTAGTGTGCAGATATGCATGTTATGAAGCGTGGTTGGTAGCCAAATAGACATGCCACCAAACTGTTTTCCTTCCAACTTCAGTGACAATGAGATAGAGTAACTTTCTGATATAATTAGTGACAAAAAGTAACAAAAGTGATCTACAATGAAAGATTGTCAAAATAATTGATTACGACTACTATTACCACACTGCTTGTGTGCAGTTACACAAGGATGCTTACATGCTGAGCTGCTCCAAGAGAAAAAAAAAAACCAGAAGAGAAGTGACAAAAGATAGAAGGCGAATCGTGCCTCTCTTATTTACAAAGGAATGTCGTAATTCACATCAGGGATTGCTGTATTAATTTGGTAGCAACAGCTTAGGTGGACTTCGATATTGAAATGTTGACTTATCAAGATCATCGTCAATTTGCTATCAGCAGCATCCTCACTCTCAGCATACTTTTCTCTGCAAAATATGTCAGAGCAACCGTTCTCAAAATACATTTTGTTACCAAATTGGATTAACGAAGAGACAGGAGCTATATGAGCTGGGAAGATTTGCCTGTATATGACAAGCCAGAATAGGCGTTCAAATCCGGGTCCGTGCATTTAGAACACAGTGTTTAATGTCTTCCATACCGACACAAAGATTCAACTGCTCTTCCCAGATCTTTTCAGATTCTGCAGTCCCCAATCAGTATACAGTTTTAAACAGTCGTCACGACGTCTATAAAGTATAACAGTTGGACTTCTCAGCAGGCGGCTACTTTTGGTTATGTGGCACATTATAGTAAAAAAAACATCTCAGTGTTTCAGTTGTTGTTACAGACAGCCTCCAGCAGTGTGAATTGGTACATGCTGTAACAGTAATCTAAACGGCAGCAATTTAATTTATTTCGGGATACGGCTACACACCAAAATAAATTTACTGAAAAGAAAAATGTACTGCGACTTCTCCACAAAACAGAATGGCAATGCGATGTCCCTCAGAGATTTGTCTAGTCATTGGGAAATGGTAAAACAAATAGTCAATTAACTCAAGTGGGAGATTAAACCGGGAAGCCGTTTTCTGTATTGTGAAAAACCTTAGTGTTGAAAATCCTTCCATGTGCGTTGGCTGGCAAGAAAATATACGATATTACTAGTCCACACGAAGTTTTCACCTTTCAGCTGATATGATACTTTCCGGCAGTATTCCATCTTCGGCAACTGTAGTTGTATACATCGAAATAATCAGCACCCAGATACAAAAAGAAATTTAACTAACTTAACCGGTTTCAGTTTATAACTAATGCACTATTTGCGAGTGTCAGCAATAAGATGCGTGCAGAATATTGCTACGCTCATGTGTGACACAGTGCCATGACTTTTTTTTTACAGGTGGTGTGAACAGTATGACAACAGCAATATGCTACAAGCATCTTATGATTGCCACTCGCAAATAAAGCGATGGTTACAACTTTCTGAAGCAGGGCACTAAGTGCCTGAAACCGGTTAAGGGCATTAAATTTCTTTTACGCAGCTGGTGACTGATTATGTCGATAGACACTTCCCGGCAGATTAAAACTGTGTGCCAAACCGAGACTCGAAGTCGGAACCTTTGCCTTTCGCGGACAAGTGCTCTGTCGACTGACCATCGAATCACGACTCACGATCTGTTCTCACAGTTTTACCTCCGCGAGTACTTCATGTCCTACATTCCAAACTTGATATTACTAGTATTTCTATTACTAGTACTTCTGTGGAATAAATTTCGCGGGGTCATAGTGTATGATTGCCTTTTCACAAACTAATTTCTTACTCTGTCACAAGTTTCATCAAAGTCAGTCAACTTAGCGGCGTTCGACGAGCAATTCATAATAGACGTAATCTTGTGGTCTGCTATTTTGGTCTTCCGATGGAGACCTGTATCAAGGTTGTAACATGCTGCTCGTCCATTGTCGAGTAATCAATCGATTTTGATGAACCTTGTCTCAGCGTGAGGACACAGTGTGAATTTGGAAAACAGTTTCGCGCTTATACGGCAAGGCAGATACTTCCGTAACAGGTTGCCTCTAGATTGTCAAGCAATGCTGCTTTTCAGCTAAACTCCTTTGGTTACATTGTAACGGAGTAATGCTGATGCCATATGATATGAAAACGTATCAAAGGACATTCCATGTTTTCATTATCATCATTTATGGAAAATACTTCAATAATTAAATAAAGAAATGAATTTAATGATGTTGACCTCGTCTACACTATTATAATAACAAACTCTAGGAGGAAAGCTCTTTCCGATTTGCTGTAGTTTCCGGCAGTGAATGTCCCTCTCCAATAAAGCAAATTAAAATTCCTTAATTTACGAACTAATTAGTAAAAACAAACTCAGATCACGTCACTCCGTAATTACAGTGGCAGCGGCTGAAGAAGCAATAAAGAACCGAAGCCGCGAGTGGAGGAAAGAACGAAAGAAAGAAAGAAAGACACATTAAAAATCTGAGCTCCTTAAAGGTATTTTAAATTCTCCGGAGAGGAAGGAATTAAGACTGGGCAGGCGGGAGAGCTGTAATGGTGAGGCGACCAGCCTAAAAGAATCCGGGGGTGAGAGAGGGGGGGGGGGGGTTCGGTAGAGCCCGGTGGCGATAATATTTCGCTCACGTTTGTCTGCGCACGCAGCGCCCCACCCGACAAATTAAAGCCTTCCCGCGGAAGGTGAGGCAGCGGACGCACGCCAAATCCGAAATTTTATCCGCAATCAAAGCGACGAATAATTTAAGGAGAGCTGAAGTAGCGTTAACCACTCTCGAGTAATAAACCACTCTCTTTTATATGCGGCGAGTGCGGAAACGGGAAGTGATGCAAGGGCTTTCAATTAGCCAGGGCAAGACGGGGCACTTCCTTTGAGGGTGCAAATTTTAGCTCGCAGATGTGGTTCGACGAGCAACTGACACCAGAAGGCGGGTAGCGAGGGGACTTCTGACTGTACACACACACACACACACACACACACACACACACACACACACACACACACAAGTTTCCACCACCGTCCTCAAACAGTTTAAAACCACGTAAGTTACTAGAGCGTCCATTTCTTCACATGCAAGCAACACTGCAGGACTGCCGAGCACTGAGACTGCAAAACGCGAGAGTCAGTGCTTGAAACGTTTACGACGAAATTTCAAACAAAATTGTGAATCATATTGACGTGGATACACAGTTTTGAGCAATCTAAACCAATAATAATTTTTTAAATTACAGTCTATTTTGAATAGAACCACAAAAAAAATGACCTATTGTACTATGGTTGAGTTTCTCAGAAACTCAGAAACGAACGAGCACGCGAGGCAATACTGCCCTTACGACTTACATTAGAAGCCAAAATTAATGGAAGTTCGTCCTAGCAGGTCGCTCCAGAGGTGAGAAAATGAGGTAAGTTTGTTTCTGACTACTTACATGTAATTTTTCTGGTGTTTTACTTGAGCATTCTCTAGTGCCGGACTTGAAAAGGAGAATCAACGAATTATTCCTTAACACTACTGCAATTAAACTCAACTTTCGCTTGGAAATAATTGTTCCAGTTGGTCCCAAAATGAGCAGTGGCACATTTGTCAGAAAATGGCGAAAGGCGGCAAATCCACACAGGTGTTTTGGGGTAAATCCCCGCAGCTCCAACAATACGTACAACACATAGTGCGTGAGGTTATTTTACCTGAAGATATAACACCTTTGTCAAAAGTAAACTTTAGGAGAAACTTTCTGGCAAAGCACTGAAATCTGTGCTTCTAATGTCGACATCCAGTAAAGAACGAATGGAAGAAGAAAAGTTTGTTACTGAGAAGAAAAGATGGGCCGAAGAAAGGAGGGAGCATGCTACGGAAACAAAACGACGTAAGCTCGATTTCATTACATCAAAGGCAAAACAAGGAAGAAAACGAATCAAAAAAGTCAATTAATTATTCTTAAGAGGCAGATTCAGACTTCTCACGTCTTAACAGTAGCTCACATGTAGATATGGACTTCCTGTTTGGCAGAAAAGAAGAAAAGGCGCCGGTGACTTCAAGCAAGGATCAGGGGACCTAACAAAGTAAACGATTAAATAGGTACCCAGATACTTTAGCCTCGGTAACTGAACTCTCTTAGGTTACCCTACTAATTCTCCTTTCGTGTTCAAGAAAGTATTATATTTGTAGAAGTAGTTATAAATATTATGCCTAAACTTACGAGACATTTCAGTCCAATATTGTGTTGGGTAACTTGCCTACGATACAATAATGTTAAAAAGGGTTATTTCAAGCGTTTTTGTTATGCGTTCGTTCATTTTTATCCATTTTCTGCGGTAAAATATCATAATTTTTGTTTTGCTGAATTATAAATTTGTCTGTAATTAATAATCAAACGGAGCTGGAATTTAGATTGGTTGTAGGTAAGAACTAAAGCTATGATTTCCATTCGAAATCGTGGAAAAATCTACCCGTCATTGACCACAACACTAGGTAAACTGAAAATTTACACCTACGTACCGTGCATTTACAGCATTTGTAAATGCAGAAAGAGCTTTTGACAATGTTGAGTGGAATACACACTTTGGTATTCTGGAGTTGTCAAGGATACAATATAAGGACCGAAAGGCTATTTAAAATTTGCACAGAAACCAGAGTATAGTTATCGTAAGCCATGTAAGGGAAACCGTAATTCGGAAGCGACTAAGTCCGTACACAGAGCAAGCAGCAAGGAAAAATTTGAAAACCAATAGAAGTTCAAGGAGGAAAAATAAAAACTTTGATACCTGAAAAGCTTTTAGAGACGGTAAATGACTTGGAAGATTAGCTGAACGGAACGGGTGTTGTATTGAAAGAGGTCATAAGATTTACATCAACAAACGTAAAACAACGGCAGTTGACTGTAGCACATTAAGACAGGCGATGCTGGGGGAATTTGATTAGGAAATGAGACATTAAAATAGTATAGAGGTTTTGCTTTTTGGACACAAAATAATTGACGGTGGCCGAAGTAGAGAGGATGTAAAGTGCAGACAGGCAATAACAGGACGTGTGAGTAGGGAAAAGATGATCAAACGTGGATGATCAGAATTACAGACAGGAACAGCACAGAATCTACACTAAAGAAAAGAAAGCACAACGAATAAATTTGCCGAATGGGATGGAAATCGGTAGATGTGATGTATATACACTACTGGCCATTAAAATTGCTACACCAAGGAGAAATGCAGATGATAAACGGGTATTCATTTGACAAATATATTATACTAGAACTGATATGTGATTACATTTTCACGCAATTTGGGGGCATAGCTCCTGAGAAATCAGCACCCCGAACAACCACCTCTGGCCGTAATAACGGCCTTGATACGCCTGGGCGTTGAGTCAAACAGAACTTGGATGGCGTGTACAGGTACAGCTGCCCATGCAGCTTCAACACGATACCACAGTTCATCACGAGTAGTGACTGGCGTATTGTGACGAGCCAGTTGCTCGGCCACCATTGACCAGACGTTTTCAATTGGTGAGAGATCTGGAGAATGTGCTGGCCAGGGCAGCAGTCGAACATTTTCTGTACCCAGAAAGGCTCGTACAGGACCTGCAACATGCGGTCGTGCATTATCCTGCTGAAATGTAGGGTTTCGCAAGGATCGAATTAAGAGTAGAGCCACGGGTCGTAACACATCTGAAATGTAACGTCCACTGTTCAAAGTGCCGTCAATGCGAACAAGAGGTGACCGAGACGTGTAACCAATGACACGCCATACCATCACGCCGGGTGATACGCCAGTATGGCGATGACGAATACACGCTTCGATTGTGCGTTCACCGCGATGTCGCCCAACGCGGATGCGACCATCACGATACTGTAAACAGAACCTGGATTCATCCATAAAAATGACGTTTTGCCATTCGTGCACCTAGGTTCGTCGTTGAGTACACCATCGCATGCGCTCCTGTCTGTGATGCTGCGTCAAGGGTAACCGCAGCCATGGTCTCCGAGCTGATAGTTCATGCTGCTGCAAACGTCGTCGAACTGTTCTTGGGGATGGTTGATGTCTTGCAAACGTCCCCATCTGTTGACTCAGGGATCGAGACGTGGTTGCACGATCCGTTACAACCGTGCGGATAAGATGCCTGTCATCTCGAGTGCTAGTGATACGAGGCCGTTGGGCTCCAGCACGGCGCTCCGTATTACCCTACTGAACCCATATTCGATTCCATATTCAGTCATTGGATCTCGACCAACGCGAGCAGCAATGTCGCGATACGATAAACCGCAATGTCGATAGGCTACAATCCGACCTTTATCAAAGGCGGAAACTTGGTGGTACGCATATCTCCTCCTTACACGAGGCATCACAAAAGCGTTTCACCAGGCAACGCCGGTCAACTGCTGTTTGTGTACGAGAAATCGGTTGGAAACTTTCCTCATGTCAGCACGTTGTAGGTGTCGCCACCGGCGCCAACCTTGTGTGAATGCTCTGAAAAGCTAATCATTTGTATATCACAGCATATTCCTGTCGGTTAAATTTCGAGTCTGTAGCACGTCATCTTCATGGTGTAGCAATTTTAATGGCCAGTAGTGTATATAGTCAAACAAATTGTTACAGTTTCTGAAAAATTGGTTGTTTTTCTCAAAAGAAACAGCTTCACAAATTGAGGAAGTCAATAACGTGTTGGTCCACCCACCTCTGGACCTAATTCAATTACGTATTAGGCTTTGCAAGACTGACAGAGTTGATGGGTGTCCTCCTGAAGGATACTGTGCCAAATTCTCTCCAGTGGGTGCATTAGACCGTCAAAATCTCGACCTAGTTCCGCATAATGCTCAAAACGTCCTGAATTGCGAAGGGATCTTGCGACCTTACTGGTCGAGGAAAGTTTTGACAAGAACGAAGACACGCAGTAGAATCTGTCATTGTGTACGGACGGGCATTATCTTGCTGAAATTTATGCCCACTATGGCTTGTCATGAAGGGCAATTAAAAGGGACGCAGAATATAGTTGAAGTATGGTTGTGCTGTAAGGGTTCCATGGAGGACAACCAAATGGGTCCTACTAAGAAAAGAAATTGCAGCCTAGACCATCACTCCTGGCTGTCGGGCCGAATGGCGGGCAACAGCCAGGTTGGTATCCCACCACTGTCTGTGGCGTCTCCAGGTACATCGTCGCTGGTCATCGGCTCTCAGTTCGAAGTGGGACTCATCACTGAAGACAGTTCTACTGCAGTAAATGTGATTCCAGGCTGTAGACGTGTCTGAAGACGCCCTGGACTGCGGTTTGATACCAACCTGAGTGTCGCCCACCATACAACCTCACAACCAGGAGTGATGGTCTGGGGTGACACTTGTTTTCATATCAAACCCTTTGGCTGTCACCGACGGCATCCTTGCTCCACAACGGTAAGTGGACGGTATTCTCCGCCCTGTCATGTTGCCCTTCATGGAAAGCCACACTGGGCTTACGTTTCCGCAAGATAATGCCCTCCCGTACATGGTGAGCCTTTCTACTGCTTATATTGATGCTTGCCAAACCGTACCTTGACCAACAAGGTCACCAGATCTCTCCCAAATTGAGATCGTATGGCGTATTATGGGAACGCCCTCCAACCGGCTCGGGATTTTGACGATCTGACACAATAATTGGACAAATTTGGCACAATATCCCTCAGGAGGACATCCAGCGGTCCTTTCAATCTATGCAAATCCGAGTAACTGATTGCGTAAGGGCCAGAGATGGACCAACGCGTTACCGATTTTCTCAATTTGCAATTGTGTAATTTGATTCTGTGTATACGCAACTTGACGAAGGGAACGGATAGCCTGATAATCATGAAGCTGTTAGCAGTGGATGGGAGTGTGATGGGGGACGGGGAGGTGTAATATTTGTAGAGGGAGGCTGAAGCTTGACTACGATTAGTTGGTGCAATTGGATTTGGGACGCATCGTTATGCGAAGACAAAGAGGCTTGCACAGGAAAGAGTAGCGGAAACAGCTGCATCAGATCAGTCTTCCCGCTGACGACTACAACAATAACAGGTTTAATTTTGAAAGTATTCCAAAAAATTAAAAAAATATATTGAAACAATAGAACCGAAATAACGTCTCCTGAAAAAAAAAACCACTCAAGTTTGCCATAATTGTACTTTAACAAAATCAATTATTTTAACCAAACTGTTACCAGGCTGTTTTCTGTAACTGACTCGTCGTTTGGGTACGATACAACGTAAGTTATGTACCATGACACTTGTTTCAACGTATTTATTGCGATCTTTGAACAGTACGAATTGCAGAAAATATTACACTACATTTCATTTAAGGCTATAGTGTAATTTCAGTTTTTACAGTGATATTCTGGGTTTAGTACTATTGTGGTTTCCCGCTATGCCGCTTTCAGCGACGTGGGTTCAGATGAAGTGTGTAATCAATGAAATGTTGATTCTATGTAGAATCGTGTATGTAAAAGGTATTAATGCTGTATAAAGATGAATTTTATAGCCTGTAGAAATAATTAATTGATCATTTCTACAAGATATTTTCTTTAGCAGGAATGGGTTTTCCTCTGAGTTATCGCAAGAGTAAGATAGCACATGTTACAAGCACTCATGTCTTATGATTGGGAAGATAAGGCTTCTGAAACAACATAATACTGTTACTGAATACGGTTGCATTTTAACCGATTTTCACGATAAGCCATGTCTAACTATCAGTTGTGTAGATACAATGATTGGCTAATAAAATGTATAAATCAGACGACTCGGTACAATTTTCAAATGATACATATTGATGTTTTTCGGTATATCAATATACTAGCATCTTCACAGTGTTTATCTATAAGAAAACGCATGCGCACGGTAAAATACAACAACAAAATCGCCAGGTGCAAAATATGAAACACCATTTATTGCCGAAGAATAATTACTCATATCTCATTCTAAATATAAGCTAGTATTACATTTTCCAATAAAGTGCATATCATGCATTGTAGCAAGAAATTTACAGCTGATGCATTTTACAAAACATATTCTGAACGAAAGGGACAGTGATGAGCTTCAGTCCAACGGAATACAGTAACGGTTGAGCGCCGTCTGCTGACAGTCTATGTTGACACGCCGTAACTGCCGCAACTGTTTCGTCCCCAGCTACGCAGTTTGTCTTGCCGCAAGAGGCATTGCATGAATGATCTGGAATTTTGTCTCTGATCGTTGGAAAGGTAAAAAATTTTGTTAATGCATTATGTAATAAGTCCTTAACGAAATTATTGGACGAACATTCATATACGTTTATTCTCCAGTTGTGTGATGCTAAACAGAAATTATTTTCATACAGGAGCAACCACAGTGTTGTAGTCGAAGATATACTTCATCCCATGAAAGTACTTCTGGGGCGTACCGAACGCGCATTTGCCTTTAATCATAGTCTTTGTCATCACACATTAGATACACAATCTTATCAAAAGTATCCAGACAGCTGTGTGTAATGCGGAATTGACATCCATGTTTCACGAGAGGCGGACCCGCCAATGTAAAATGAGGCGGGAATATTGTCAGTAAAGAAGCAGCAACAGCAGAGGTAAGGAGAGCTCAGTGAGTTCGAAAGTGGGCTAGAACTGAGTAACGAGTCCCCCAGGTACATTCCAGCCCTCCTAAACATGCACAAGTCGACTGTTGGTGATGTGATTATGAAGTCGGTTCTAGGCGCTACAGTCTGGAACCACGCGACCACTACGGTCGCAGGTTGGAATACTGCCTCGGGCATGGATGTGTATGATGTCCTTAGGTTAGTTATGTTTAAGTAGTTCTAAGTTCTAGGGGATTGATGACCTCAGCTGTTAAGTCCCATAGTGCTCAGAGAGGTTTTTAATTATGAAGTGGAAACACGAAGGATGAACCACATTTCAACTAAGAGCAGGCAGACCTCAGCTACTGGCGAGGAGGGAGCGTCTATCATTGTGGTGGATAGCTGAAAAAAGTCGAATAAAGCCAGCGGAAGGAATCACTCGTGAGTTCCAAAGGGCTACCGGCAGTCCAGCCAGCACAGTACTTGTGCGTAGGAAGTTAAGAAGAATGGGGTACAACGTTAGAGCAGCTCCTTACAAGAAACACATTGTTGTAGTCGGTGCTAAGCAACGCTTGAGAGGTTGTAAAGAGCGACGCCGCTGGATGGTGAATCACGGAAACACTATACCCTGAGACAAACTCGATGGAAGTATTAGGGTTTGACGAATGCCTGGAGAACGTTACCTGTCGTGATGTGGGGTTGTGTTGTTTTGGGGAAGGAGACCAGACAGCGAGGTCATCGGTCTCATCGGATTAGGGAAGGTTGGGAAAGGAAGTCGGCCGTGCCCTTTCAAAGGAACCATCCCGGCATTTACCTGGAGCGATTTAGGGAAATCACGGAAAACCTAAATCAGGATGGCCGGACGCGGGATTGAACCGTCGTCCTCCCGAATGCGAGTCCAGTGTCTAACCACTGCGCCACCTCGCTCGGTGTTGTCATGATGTGTAATGCCAAAAGTTAAGCACAGAGGAGGTGGTGTTTCAGATCTGGGGCGTTTTTCGTGGTTAGGGTGCGCTCCCCTTATTGAGCTTAACAAGTGTAATTCTCTCTGTTCCAGGTGTTTCATTCGTTATTAACAGGCTTTTCAACGGCTGTGGACGAATCTTGTAGGTATATTGGAAGATACCAAGAGCGAAGAAAATAATGACTGTAAGGAGGTGAGCGGCTTATCAAAATTGTGAAAGTAAGAAGTACAGCTTAAAACTTCAAACCTTCGGTATTCTTTATACAAGATAAACAATGTAAAAAAGCACCTAGTAACAAGCAGCGTAACAGTAAGTTCCAGTAACATAGTCAAAAACAGATGCACGGTGTATTAGTCTCTAATGACAACACGTGTAAGATAATAAAACATACCGTCGTAAGGGCTGCGGATATATACGCAGTTCCCCGTCGTCATTTTGAACAGAGAACTAAGAGAAGATACAAGAACAGAGGTTGCGCAAGTTGTAAATCGGAATTGGTGATAGTGTCCGATAGCTTCGGTTTCAAAATGTGTTTAACTTGTGACTGGTTATATATAATAGTTTTGCTTAATTTGATTTCACTATATGATTATTGGTGTTTAATAGAGTAATAATATAAAGACGGACGACGAAATATGGTTTTGATAACATTTTCTCGCTTGCAATGCTTTTGATGCCATCGATTAAAGTCGAGAAAGGAAAAATATAAAATTTCTATTACAGATCTATCGAAGATGGACTGTCATACAAAGAAACATTCACTTGTAACATAAAACGATGTGATACTACTTTGCATAAGATCATGTTCAAGATACAAGGTAAAATTTTTTCCGTGCACAGTAAAAGTCAAAACACATTTTTTGATTCAACGGAAAATCCAAATAAGTACAACTCTCTGATCAGAAAAATCGTAACGTTTAAGTCAATGTCATTTGTTTTATACGTGTAATGGTGCTGACATTCCCCTCCGTTAACCGTCTGAAATGTTGCAGAAACGAATTTCTGGTCTGAAGTTAAAATCGTCTCTGTTGTTAGGCCGCGTCATATTTCTTCAAACAGTTGACGTTTCGTCACCTCTAATGGGTTCTTCTTCAGGATCTTATGGTGTCCACTGTAGACTGGACACTGTCAGAGACAAGTGTCACCTCCCTAGAGCAGGAAAACTCCCCTTTATAAGAGAAGGCGACACTGGTCTCCGACAGTGCACGATCTTCGGTGGAGACCACAAAGTCTTGAAAATACCAGCAGAGCGGTCTAAACGCCGATTGTTTGAAGAAATATGACGCGGCCTAATAACCCAGAAGATTTCAACTCCAGCAGAAACGGACGTGAAAGCCTGCAGACACATAGAATTTCTAATCTGCTGACGGGGTGACAACAAAAACCCTGTTTCGCAATACAAAATAATAACAACGGATGGAACGAGGCTGTAACATATTGTCGCAAAATATACCCTTACTTTGTGGTAGTGCGTGACCGAATAAAGAAGGAAAATTGTGGGTAGCAGCGAATACCGGAAAGTAACGGACTCCCACGTCTGCTCATAGTTTAGTTTGTCGTTGATGCACCTACCTTGCGAAATACTGTACTAAATACCTAACAGTGTTATTCCACTAAAGAGACAGTTGTGTGGGCTGTAATTTGTGTCTTACCTCTCCGAAAATATTTTGTTCATGTTGCTCTTTTTCTTTGTGCTCCAACAGTTTGGTTTCCGACAGTGCTTCTTTGTGATAACTATAAGACGTTTGGAGTCCACTGTTACCACTTGCTGTATTGTGTGTAGATCTTTTCTCTCGGCTTACCTGCGTCATCACTGTGTCCTTGTGTGTGTGTGTGTGTGTGTGTGTGTGTATGTGTGTGTGCGCGTGTTGTTCTCTCTCCTTTCTGACGGCGCTGCGCCGCCAGCTCAGCCAAGTATCGGAAAACTCCAAGGATAACCGGCCAGCCAGCGACGCTCAACTTTAACGAGATGAAGCTCCCTGCTTCTTCAGCTTCTTCGGTCGAGGCCGGACGAGGCCTGCGAGGAAAACACGAGTTAGCCTGTGTTGCCTCGGCGGCGGCGGCGGCGGAGGCGGCGGTGGATTTGTTACTTGCTGCTGCTATCGGGCCCTCCCGCATTAGGAAGTTTTTGCGCCGGCAATTACTGTAAACTTGAGCTCCTGGCACCCGCGCCTCGCCACGGTATACCACACCAGCATACTCAGCAGTTCTTCATTACGAATGGCGGTCGGGCTGCACCTCCTCCCTAAATGACAGTCTTACCTAAGCAAGTCGCGGCAACGTTAGTGCTGAAAACAAATGAGTAACAAATACAAATATTCATCACTTTATTGGTATATCGCATTAGTGAAGGCTGTTTAAGCAGCGAATGTGAATAAATGCCTACCTTTCAATTTTGTAGGTACGTACAGTTAAATGAAACTCGTACTTGTAAAGTAAAGAAACACATCACAGGTTGTCAGTTTCAGAGTCTTAAATCGAATGAAGTACATGGCAATAAAATACGAGGGTCACTCCAAAAGAAATGCACACTATTTTTGTAAAAATACAGTTTTCATTCTGCATGTGTGAAAGTTTTACAGTGTGTAGATACACCCTTCCAGCTTGTTTTCAAACTTAGTTCAACCTGTTCCCGTGAGCGCCTCCACAGCATGTTTTCAAAATGGCTGCTACACTTGACGTTCGTCAGAAGCAACGTGCTGTCACAGAATTTCTGTGCTGTGAAAACGAGACAGTGGGGAACATCCACAAGAGGTTGAAAAAGGTGTATGGAGATGCTACTGTTGATTGCAATACAGTTAGTCGTTGGGCTAGCAGGTTACGTGATGAAAGCGGGCACGGCAATATTGAGGATTGTCCTCGCAGCGGCAGGCCTCGTACTGCACACACTCCAGACAATGTGCAGAGAGTTAACGAATTTGTGACTGCTGACAGACGCATCACAGTGAACGAATTGTCACGCTACGTTGGGATAGGGGAAGGAAGTGTTTGCAGAATACTGAAAGTGTTGGCGTTAAAAAAGGTTTTTGCCAGGTATGTTCCCAGGATGTTGACAGTAGCTCACAAAGAAACAAGAAAACTGTATGCAGCGAACTTTTGGAACAGTACGAGAATGGTGGAGATGAATTTCTAGGGAGAATTGTGACAGGTGATGAAACAGGGTTCCATCATTTTTCACCAGAGACGAAGAGGCAATCAAATGGAGTGGCATCATGTAAATCCACCCAACAAAAAAAAAAAAATTCAAAACCACACCTTCTGCTGGAAAAGTTATGGCTATGGTGTTTTTCGGTTCCGAAGGACTCTTGCTTGTGGACATCATGCCAAGTGGAACCACCATAAATTCTGATGCATATGTGACGACGCTGAAGAAACTTCAAGCTCGACTGAGTCGTGTTCGACCACATCTGCAGAGTCAGAGTGTTTTGCTGTTGCACGACAATGCACGGCCACATGTCAGTCAAAAAACTATGGAAGCGGTCACAAAACGCCGATGGACAACACTGAAACACCCGCCTTACAGTCCTGACCTGGCTCCATGTGACTATCATCTCTTTGGGAAACTGAAAGACTCTCTTCGTGGAACAAGGTTTGAAGAAGATAACTCCCTTGTGCACGCTGCCAAACAGTGGCCCCAACAGGTTGGTCCGGAATTTTTGTGCGGGTATACAGGCACTGGTTTCAAGATGGTGTAAGGCAGTTGAGAGGGATGGAAATTATGTGGAGAAATGAAAATATTGTTCCTAAAGGGTGTATCTACACACTGTAAAACTTTCAAACATGTAGAATAAAAGATGGATTAAAAAAAATAGTGTGCATTTCTTTTGGAGTGACCCTCGTAAGCTTCTTTTGACAACATCTCATACTAAACCCATTCCAAGTGACACAGTTGGTAAGAATTCGTTACTCATACACTTTCACGGGAGTGTGAACCTAAGTTAGGTGAGTGAAAACTGATCGACAAAATGGCTAGGTCAAAATCGCGAGATCTTAGGTCCAAAATACACTTAAGCAGGTGCTGAGGACGTCAGGAGACAATCTCTCTACACGTTACGTTACCCAAAAAATAAACGATGAAATTAATTACTTCATCAGAGTTTTCTGCGGAAATAAAATAGGTAAACGAGCTTCTAGTTTGTAAGAATATCCAAAGATGCAATGTGGGGACGATTGACATTGACTGTGTCAACATCATTTTAACCATGGAAATGGAAAGTATAAATATGTATTTTTATTACGTCGCGCAATATTAATTGCGTTTGTATCAAGAAGATTTCATCATATTCACGAATATTTGTACCGTATACACTCAGAAAAAAAAACAGTCGACTGTAATAAATAAGAGCAGGCATGTATGCATCCTGGAATTAGCCCCTAAAAATATAGCTGACTCGTCTGGGAATGTTAATAAAAAATGATAACATGTAGTTTTACAAGTCCTATGGAGGGGGCTGTGATGCTTTGAATGTGTAGTCAATGCGACACGAAGTTATGTAGGTTACGTCCGGGATAGATGGACCACCGTTATAGATGGACTAGTCGAATATTTCATGGCAAGTAAATAAAAGCACCTACAGCCGTCCTTATGATTTTATTTTATTTTGTCGCCACCAGTATCCAGATACTGTCAGCAGTATCCAGTAATGCTCACAACAGATGTGGTATGCATGGGGATCGTATCAACATGTACCGCATCAAAAACAGCCTGAAGACGACGCACTGAAGCTTTGAAACTGGTAGCGACAAAATAAAATCATAAGGACGGTTGTAGGTGTTTTTATTTACTTGTCACGATAGTAAACGGGGGTCGACCCAGAGACCTTCTGCCAAAAGGATGGACATACAAAAGCTAGTCGAATATTTGGCTGGTCTGCTACAGCAGCGCTCTGGTAGGTGCCCGTAGTTGTTATTCTTGAACAGACCCACGCTTAGTTTTGCTCGTGAGTTGCATGTGTACTTGAAACTTCGTTTATTTCTTTTGTTGAGTTGAAAAATATTATGTACCAGATTTCTTTGTTATGTGGTTAAGTTTGTTTAAAACATTTCGACGTAAGATCGATGCAGTAACTTAAGTGTACACTTCGGTAGAATGTTAACCTAAAATGGCGTGCCGGTAGTGTTGTCTATCTGAACGGGGAGGTGATCCACCTACCCAGACAATTGAGATAGATGGACTAGTGAAATTTGGGATCATTGGCCCACTTAAAAAACGTGGGGTAGTCGAATCATATCCCCTATTAGAGCTTTACTTTCTATATAAATTAAGTAACACTTTTAAAAAAGTTTTTTTGACATAAAGGGTTGTTATTCTGATACGTTCACTTTTTTTCTGTTTCAGAAAAATGCCTACTTTTTATAAAAGAAAAGGCACGTCTGGGAGAGGAGAATGGTCTGAAGATACCAGAATGAGATTTTCACTCTGCAGCGGAGTGTGCGTTGATACGAAACTTCCTGGTAGATTAAAACTGTGTGCCGGACTGAGATTCGAACTCGGGACCTTTGCCTTTGCATTTCATGGGCAAGAGCACTTGCTCGAGAAAGGCAAAGGTCCATATTTCGAGTCTCTGTCCGGCACACAGTTTTAATCTGCCAGGAAGTTTCGATCTGAAGATAGTTTGAAAAATGCAGTCGGAGCTATTGAGAATAAGGAAATGGGAGTTAACGCTGCAACAAAAGCATTTGCACACCGAAAGTCACTTTAAAAGGCGCCTTAAGTCGTAGAAATTTAGTTAAGATTCCATAGGGAAAAACTCATTATTAGGAACTGGAAACAAAAAAAAATCGTTGGATTTATTAAAAAGCTACAATCAAGGGGGTTTAACTCCAACTAGATATTCAGTACATTACATGACTTATTGTTTAGCAGAAAGCCTTCAATTAAAACATATTTTTAATCATGAAACCAAACACACTGGCTTCTAGTGGCTTTCTTCTTTTCTTGTACACAATGCTGAACTTTCCATCCGGAAATCTGAAGGGGTATCTATTGCAAGAGCGAAGTGACAGAATAATACAGCTCTCACAGAGTAGTGAGATTGTTCTAGCTATACACTTGCGGCTTCAGGTAACCCCAAAGCCAATAGTCGTACGGACTGAGGTCTGGCGACCTGGGAGGCCAAACATGAAAGTGGCGGCTGAGCACACGATCATTTACAAATCTTGTGTTGACAGTGATTTAATTATAAAAGTGGAATTAAGTTGAAATTCTGGCAATATACATTGGTTCCTTAATGTTGACAAGGTTTTCAAAAAGAATAAACGCTCGATCAACCAAAAATCACCAACGTACTATTAAGACAAACATACGTAACAACGTTTATACTCTCAGAATTACTGAGTTTCCAGAATGTTTTATTGGTGTGAGTACTTGGTTTAAACGATTAGTTTTTAAATTTCGTTTACAAACATTTTATGGGGTGCGAGGCGGTTGTCTTTTCGATGGGCCTCAAAATTCCGTGGACTACGAACACAGAGGTGTAGTTAATGCAGCTCCGAGGATGAACACTTCGATAAAACTAACGTTTGAAGGATTATGTAAATGAACTTGAGTTGAGTCTAAAAATCTGAA
This sequence comes from Schistocerca serialis cubense, assembly GCF_023864345.2. Taxonomy (NCBI): domain Eukaryota; kingdom Metazoa; phylum Arthropoda; class Insecta; order Orthoptera; family Acrididae; genus Schistocerca; species Schistocerca serialis. Next base: position 535,920,645 of record NC_064639.1, on the reverse strand, counting down.
ATGTGCAAACAAATCTGATATGTGAATATTTGATGCACTCTCAGCGGATTGGAAATATATTTGTATTGTGGTTTCTTCTTTTAGACGATATATTTGGACTAGAATTTTGCGCTAGTGAAGAATCGGAAAAACGCACTCTTACCAAATTTTCATAGCGTTGTCGGCGAATCAAAGCGCACATAAGCCTATATGTATGTGTAGTGTGAAGCTTATTGTACAAGGTAATGGCTGCATAGTTCTTTTTATTTAGCGTGTTTGGCAGGAGGGATTCTTAAATTTGTTGAAGTTAGTAAAAAGTGGGGAGAAAAGAAAATGACTACGAAACGAAAGCACGCTTTCACAAACACCTAAACAGGACGAATTCATTATTATGGCTGAGTGCCCACAAGAAAAGAGAAAAGGCGCTGGAAGGGGAAAAAACGGGAATATTTTTCAAAGACACTCAGAAATCCATTAACTCATCTGCATTCTCGTATTGCCTTTCGTGTCGTCGTTGTAAATTAAAAGCGACAACGATTGATGGGTTTCTTATTGTGTTGCGACGAGGGGAACATTTTATATTGTGGGAGGACCGGCAGTAAGTGAGTCATTTGCATGTGAATGTCTGCCGGCGCCTCCGTCTCCGGAGCCACACCCTTCCCCCCCCCCCCCCTCTCTTACATTTCCTCCTGCTCCCCCGCCACCTCCTCCTCCTCCTCCTCCTCCTCCTCAACCTCATCCTCTGAGAGACGCCGCCTCCCTCCGTGCCAAGGAGTCCCGAGGGACCCACTGAGACGTGGCCTGGCTGAAGCGAGCGAGCGGGCGGCTGCGTACCGAACACGGCGGAGGCGCCGCCTCCGCTGCAGTTCTGGACAGGACGAGCCATCAGCGCCGTTTCCTCTTGTGTTATCAGCAGCAGGAGGACCCAGTCCAGAAACTCCCTGTTCACCAATCTGTACACCCGAAGGCCTGTTTTTAAACATAGTTACAGTGTCGTTGAACTACTCATTACTCATTATCATTGAACGAAGTACAAGGGTAGAAAGGATACAGAAAATAACTATATATATGCTCAATATGTCCACCATCATTCCTCAACAATAGCTGTAGTCGAGGAATAATGTTGTGAACAGCACTGTAATGCATGTCCGGAGTTATCGTGTGGCATTGGCGTCGGATGTTGTCTTTCAGCATCCCTAGAGATAACGGTCGATTACGATACACTTGCGACTTCAGGTAACCCCAAAGCCAATAATAGCACGGACTGAGATCTGGGGACCTGGGAGGCTAAGCATGACGAAAGTGGCGGCTGAGCACACGATCATCACCAAACGACGTGTGCAAGAGATCTTTCACGCGTCTAGCAACATGGGGTGGAGCACCATCCTGCATAAACTTCGTACGTCAAAAAAAAAAATGGCTCTGAGCACTATGGGACTTAACATCTATGGTCATCAGTCCCCTAGAACTTAGAACTACTTAAACCTAACTAACCTAAGGACATCACACAACACCCAGCCATCACGAGGCAGAGAAAATCCCTGACCCCGCCGGGAATCGAACCCGGGAATCCGGGCGTGGGAAGCGAGAACGCTACCGCACGACCACGAGATGCGGGCAAACTTCGTACGTTCCAGCAGGTGTTTATCAGCCAGGCTACGGATGATGCGATTCTGTAACATATCGGCATGCCTCTCACCCGTCACGGTAGCAGTTACAAAACCAGAATCACGCATTTCCTCGAACAAAAAAGGCCCGATAACGGTAGATGTGATAAATCCAACCCATATCGTGATTTTCTCGTCGTGCAATGGAGTTTCCACGACAGTTCTAGGATTTTCGGTAGCCCAAATTCTGCAGTTGTGGGCGTTGACAGACCCTCGGAGCGTGAAATGAGCTTCGTCGGTCCACAACACGTTACTCAACCAATCGTCATCTTCCGCCATCCTGTCGGCTTTGGTTTACTGTCGAATCTGATGAGAACTACCCTATCTCTGAACTGTTAGCAATAGGTCACTCTCTGCCCTATTTTCCTACTCATAAAGAATCCTACTCCCTTTTTCCCTTTTCCTGCTACTGTTGGTATTTAACCATATATTCTTCTGTTATAAATCATCTTCTTTACATATCACTTTATTGACCACTACCATAGCTAAGATTAAACCTTAGCATTTCCTTTTTCACATTTTTTAGCTTTCCTGCTACGTTCGAACTTCCACGGTGACTCAATGAATGTTATCCCGTCGTTGGTTACTCCACCTTTTTCTCACTGTCAGCACCCCGTTGCAGTTCTCTTCCGGAGATCAGAATGAGGACTAAGCCGGACTCTTTTACGCAGGGAGATATCATCATCACACTCTTTTCGGTTGCATATCCTGTGCGTTTAATCCAATAGTTATCTTTGCCTTCTGCATCTCATGCCGTTGATAATTACTAATTCTCCCTCCATTTAGGGGCAATTTCACACGTCAAAGGCAAGACAGTACTCTGAAAGTTTGTACGCTCCTCCGCTCTCTGTGACAAGGTAGTTGGAAGATCGAGGGAGACAGCTTATGATGCAAGTCTCAGGAAGAACAATTAAAAGTGAAGTCGGTGAGTCCAGCGCCATCTTGTTCTGTGGGCTGGCCGTTGGCGGCTAGATTTTTCCGTGAGCGGCGATATCAGATCCGTTAAGAAGGAAGTGTGCGATGCCGGTTACATCTGCCCTCACTTGCTGCCATGAGGCAGAAAACAAAAACTTTCTGAAGCCAAGATCTCATAAAAAGTCTTTATTTACAAACAATCGCTTGCGAATACTTTGGTATCATCTTCGAGTCTTCAAAACTTTTTGTTATAAAATTTTTTTAAGACCTAAAGTTTTTGCCAAGTAAAAGAGATTGCTCCTTCTGATTTCTCAGGATGTGAAAATTTAATTTAAGAAAATATAAAAAATATGCAGTTTAAATAAGTGCTTTGATGGTAAATATTAACAGAATGGCTAAAACAAATAATAACACAGATTCATCTAATGTCATTCACCTTTTCAGGATCTGGGATCCACGACTGCTCATATACATTCAAAAAGCCCGCCGATCCAAGGCAGCAGCGGAAATGTTGCAGTTGTGTGATGCCCATCGGTTAACTTCTGTAACCACATAAACACCATGGACGATTGCGGCGGTATCACTGTAACATTCAGACAAAGAGACAAAGCAAGCAGTGGAAAAGTGTAGATAAAGCACTGTCAAAAAGATACCCAACAATCATCGGTAAAGGTGATGATTTCATTAAGCTTTGCCACTACCCCTCGGACTCAAAAACGATGAATGAAAAAGTTATTACTCAAAGCCTGTCAATAAAGATTTTGTCGAAAATGAGTCAAAAACATGTCCAACATGTTTGAATCTAAGAAGAAAGTGGCAGTTCAGTCCCATTGCCCCTTTCTGTGACGTTATTCACGACCTGCAGTGGCAAATTCTGCTATATGAACTCCTACTGCAAGCTTCTTCCTTTGCCTTATTGAAATCTAATGTTTTTTTATGTACGGTTGGTGATTATTTTAAGTAATAATCTTTTACGATAGAGAGAGAAGCCTGAAAAATCTGTAGGTTTTTATGCCTTGTATGTCTATCTTTTTATAAAGGAGAGTTATTATTGCCTTGTTCCGTATGTAAATACACTGCGCCAAAGAACTTAAGAGTCATTTTTTGAGACAACATCGTTCTTCCCCATGGCGACGAAGTCTGAAATTACGTTCAAAGTGAGATATTACGTTACAGGACAAATTTCTAACTTCTTCATCGCAATTGGGAAAAGTGACGGGGTTTCAAAAAAGTCAGCCGTTAATTATACTGCTAGTCTAGTTTTGCAAATGCCTTTTTGTAATTTTTCATACAATCTTTAAAAAAATAGAAAGAGTTAAGTTTCCTGTGTGTACTGGAAAATACTGTCTCTTCAACATTTCAAAAATAACGACTTTGAACGAGTCATTTCGTTTAAGGCTCTTTAGGATAGGTATATATAGCATGTCCATTTACGTTCAGCATTGCAAACACCTTTTTGTCCCGAAGTAAAATAAGAAAGTTTCAAGCAAATGTTGTTTAGCTTCCAGAGCGACCTTAACCAGGATAATTGCCTTTCTTATAATTCTGTTCGTTGTGAAGATGTGAATAGGAATACGTATTTTTAAACAGCATCCAATATTTTTGATTCGGTAAACCACTCCCTCTTCTCAAGATCTCTTCAGAAACGCAACACAGTGTATCATTCATGTAAATACGTCATTAAAAACGTAACTCAAAAATAACTTTGACTATCATGTGCTAGCACACATTCAGATACCCGGGGCAGCGGAACTTGTCCACCTGCAGAAACTGACAGTAAACAAATGGAAACACGAAAGGAAAATGCACACTGCTCACTTAGGCAATGATCTTCAGTTGAAGGTTTGCGTGATTGCAGTGTACGAGGGTAGTCTGAAAACTTTCCGACCTCTCCATGAAGACAGCAGCACTTGTCAACTGGAGTTGGGGGATTTCTGCATGCGCAATAAGGTACTCACCAAAATTTCTGCCATTTTGGACGTGCAACTGTTGTCTGACTGTCATTTTATTGAGTCGATGGGAGTGTTTCTGTGAAAGTGGAAAAAATCAAGTATCGAGCTGCCATTATATTTTTGTTTTTGAAGTATAATACGCATTAGTAGACATACGCAAATTAAGCACGAGTTGGACGTTGCATACGGAGTCTCTGTAAAATTATTACCACAGTGAAATTCTGGACAACTGAATTGAAAACGAGGCCGTAAATCAGCCTGTGTGACGATGAACGTTCGGGGCGGCAAAAAACTGCAACTGCTGCTGACGATAACGTTGCACAAGTTCACCAAATGATGTTAGAGAAAAAGGGAAAAAAATATAGGAACATACTATGCGACATTACTTGACAAACCGAAAGCGAAAATTGAGGAAAAAAGGCCACATTAGCAGGGGATAAAAATCTGGTTTCGCCAAGGTAATGCTACACTCACACTTCAGCAGTTTCAGTAGCGAAAATCCACGAATTGCGGTTTCAACTGCTTGACCCCCCCCCCCCCCCCCCCGCTGTTTGGACAGATTAAAGAGATGGAAGTATCACTGTGAGAAGTGTATGGGTTTACAAGGAGATTATGTTGAAATATAAGAATTAATTTGAATAAGAATGTCTTATTTCTTTGTTAGATCGGAGACTTTTCAGACTACCCTCGTATACCAGTTAAGCCAAGGTAGAAATGCTACTCACCTGTTGAGACTGTAAGTTTGGGATGAAACTTCCCATTTCCTGAAGTGTCATAACGATGCTATAAAAAATAGATCGGAAAGGTTGCCGGCGAATGTGGCCGAGCGGTTCAAGGCGCTTCAGTCCAGAACCGCGCTGCTGCTACGGTCGCAGGTTTGAACTATGCCTCGGGCATGGATGTGTGTGATGTCCTTAGGTTGGTTAGGTTTAAGTAGTTCTAAGTCTCGGGGACTGATGACCTCAGACGTTAAGTCCCATAGTGCTTAGAGCCATTGGGAAAGTTTGGTACTTATCAGGATACTGCACTCTGTAGAGTTTCTCTGCCCGAGTAACATTACGTTTACCTTAAAACACAACAGAGGTAAAGTAATGATGATGTAATTTTTAATCAAGAACTTTCATCACTGGGCACAACATATCGTTTAAAAGTGCTACATTATTGTACTAAATATACCCAAACTGTACGTTTGAATTACTTTTCTGGTTTGGCTGGCTGTGCTTGTAACACACCAATACATCGTCTGATATACATGATTTTTTATTTATCAAATACAAAGTAATATTGTCAGTTTTAACATTCCTGTACATTTTGGACGAATCGCACTTCAGTAACAAAAATTCAGTGCTTATAATGTTTATGTGTTACCATTGTAATCATTGGGATACAAGGCAAAGAGAATTGTCAAAGTAAGGACTGGTACGTCTTCTCAACAACGACATTGAGGGCGCTGGTCCCGGAAGAGGAACTGTCCGCTGGACGCGTTGTTAGCAGCAGCACTAAGCCGAATTTGCGATGTAGGAGCTAACAGGCGCAGGTGTATTGTAGTGAGCACAGAAAAAGACACTGACAGTAGTTTATGTCACAGCGCAATATTAATTAATTATCGCAAACTTCCGAATGGAGCAATTTTGGAGCAATGGACTGCCGACCAACCTCTCTGGACGACTGCGACGTTCGAATACGCCAGCATCAACAAACGTCACGCATCGAGAAACATGACACATAGAATGATCAGTAATATAAACTATAAATTCTAGAGACTCTTTTGCAAAAGTGTAGTGCTTTGTTTCAGTGTAGATTATGCGACAACTGGACAAGCCAAATATTGAAAGAAATTTACTTTTACCTCTACCTTGTTATGTATTGATCTATTGATCACTTGGAAGGCAGCATTTCAGTGTTTTATTAACAGCTGATTCCTCAAACTGAGTTTCAGTGATTTGAAAGTTTCATCTTTTCCTTCTGTTAAGTCTTCAATAGATATCTACAAAACTGCTAAACGGATTAGCTGTGGGGTCTTCACTGGTTTTTTCGGCGTAGCTTGGACCAACGTACAGGCTTTGCTTTATCAAAATCGGATCACGGAAAAAATATCGTAATTTTAATTTTTATTGATGCGTGAAAAACTGCTGAATTTTTTCTAATGTTTAAATTTATTGTTGTTAACCCCGCTGAACCGTTTTCTTTGAAGCTTGCTAAAGAGAAAGCTTGAATCCTGAGGAGGTTACTTTAGAAAGAGTATAGATCAAGATTCTTATTGATTTGAAGAATATTACGTGAATGAGGGAAAATATTTACTCTTCAGAAAAGGGCTTTACTCCTTGACTTTTGAGCTTCATCACATTCGTGAAAATGCTTTTATTGGTTGATACGTGCTCCGTGATCCAATTCAAAGTAAGAATACAATGCTTATACAATCTGCAATATGTGTTAAGCCATATTTTCTCACTAACTGTTGCATAATTAACACGTTGGACAATGTACACCTACTACGCGCGCTGTCTAGCTTTTGAGAACGAAAGCAGTTAATGACTTGCAACAAACTTTACACATAATTTGAAACCCTTACTGAACTTTTTCTCTGTCACAATCTCCGCAAAATCATGAAAGGAAAAAAGTTTATCACTTACTAAATTTCCGCTTTTCATGCTTAAGGCATGATGTCATGATGTTTAAATGTATTACTTCTTTGCCACCAACTGTATTTGCAACACATTTAGCAGACAGCATCTAGATATGCCACTGAATATACCTACAAATTATACCGCTATACAAGACAGAGATAGGGGAAGGAGGAGATGGACCGGGAAGGGGAAAAGAAGGAAATGGACAGGGAGAGGGAGGAAAAGAGGATGGACAAAGAGAGTAGGGAGTAGCAGATGGACAGAGAGAGTGGTGGTAGGAGATCGAGAGTGGGCTGGTGGAGGGCGGGGGAAAGAAAATAGGCGGGGAGGGATGGGGCAGAGGAGACGGACAGAGAGAGGGAGGAGGAGATGGACTACTAGAATTGAAACAAATGCATCCCCGGGCAACGGTGGGTACTCAGTAGTCTAAAAATAAATCTGCCAACCGAAGTGCAAGTGCTGAGACACTTGCGTGTTGCCGTGTTAAAGGTCAGTTCATGGTACACTACTCACAGCACGTTTTATCGGATTAAGAATTTTCTGTCAAAATTGTTGAGCAGAGTGATTCAGGCTTGCTAATATCTGTACTATCAGCAAGGAGCTGCACAGCAGCAAGGAGATCTCCACCTACCAACCCAAGGGAGCCAATGGGTCTGATGATGGTTTTATAAAAAAAAACCGAAACCGGTTACTCATTAAAACATACATAACGTGATCAAGACTGAACTTTAATCTAAATATAAATATGAAAGATTTATGTAGTAGAGATGTAGATTACAAGCCGGCCGCGGTGGCCGTGCGGTTCTAGGCGCTCCAGTTCGCAACCACTCGACTGCTACGGTCGCAAATTCGAATCCTGCCTCGGGCATGGATGTGTGTGATGTCCTTAGGTTAGTTAGGTTTAAGTAGTTCTAAGTTCTAGGGGACTGATGACCTCAGATGTTATGTCCCATAGGCTCAGAGCCATTTGTAGATTACATACGTGACCACTTTAATTTATTCTGTAATGAAGTTTTTCCTATTTGAATTCCGTCTATACTATTTTAAAATTATTCACTTTTTAAGCAACAAAGTTTCTCAACCAGTATAAATATTTATTTCCGTAAACTTTAATCCCTGTACTCGATGATAATTTGATGTCAAAAATGTTGTCATTGCATTTCTTAGCTGTCTGTTGTACATGCTTCACCACTCAATTCGACAGTATTAGGAACTGACAGAGTTGATTCTGGATTCCTTAGGTACGACATCACACGGTCATTTGGTTTAGCCAACAGCAGACGGGGTAAGTTACAAGCAACTTGGCGAATGTCGTCGTGCAGAAGTGTTGCGCTTCTCCTTTATGCAAGGTGTATATTGTGAACATGAAACTAAAGGTCTACGTATACATAGACATTTGCAATACATTGTGGTGTGCGTGGAAGAGGGTGCTTCCAATTGGATTACTTTCTTCTCTTTCTCTTTACGTATATAGCGCGAGAAGAATGATTGCTTAAATACTTTTGAGTCTGCTGTAATTAGCCAAATACTGCCTTCGAGATCCTGCAGGAGCGGTACGTAATGAGTTATAGTAACGGATGATTCAAACAGAAAGAACAGATTTCAGTTGTTTATTACAGGCAAACCATAAAGTATATAAACACATTTCACATGTCACTACATAGAGAATGGTTCAAAGTCCTGACATAGCTGCACTGTTGTTTGTAGCAACATGGCGACTGCACCACTAGGGAAATCATTTTGTGCCGTGGAACTCGGATGAAGTCAATCCATTGTTCAACCGTGATGTTTACTCCGTAGTCGATTTAGCAAAAAACAGCCTCTGTACAAGCAGATTTATAACAGCCACAAAAGATTCTCGGAAGCTGGATGCATATGCAAGGGCACAGGTCGGCCATATACGTCTGATGAAAATGTCGAAGGTATCCGAGACACGTTCACATGGAGCCCTCAAAAGTCCACAAACCTGCTCATGATGCCTTACAAGTTGAAGTTCATGCAGCAGTTGCGTCACGGAGACCATAACAGAAGGTAAGAATATTGTTTTTCAGTTTTTCAGGATATGGCAGGGTACACTTTTACGGACGACGCGTATTTTCGTATTAATCCACATTTCATCTCTTGGGTAAAGTAAACAGCCATAATTTAGGAATTTGGGTGTCAACATCCTGGTGACGTCGTCGAACATGAGAGGGACTCACCGAAACTGAATGTGCCTTCCACCGTTTCTGTTTACAGGGATTATAGACCGCTCCTTTTTGCGGAGGAAATTGTGAGAGGATTGTCATATCCAGAAACTGGTTGTTTCCTCAGCTTCACGAAGATTCGAACGATTTCTTTTTTGACACACGACGGTTTCACGCCTCACTCTCACGTTGAGGTGAGGCGTCAACACCACCATCCTACAATGTTGGATTGCAAGAGATGGAAAGCTGAAGTTTTAAATTTCATTTCTGAAACTTCACTTCGCAGAAGAATCTTACAAACACAGCGTCGTTTGACCATTGCTTAGACTCCGATATGAAGGTCGTAGTAATAGGAATCCTTGGTGTAGAGACGGAATTGAAGAAACTGAGAACAAAAAAAGTCGACAGGTCCGGATGGATTCCTAACTCGGTTTTACAGAGAGTACTCTACGACATTGGCTCCTTACTGGGGTGCATTTATCGCGAACCTTTTGCTCGTGCGCCGAGCGGGTCTAGCCCGGAAACGCGCTGCTGCTGCGGTCGTAGGTTCGAATCCTGCCTCGAGCATGGATGTGTGTGATGTCCTTAGGTTAGTTAGGTTTAAGTAGTTCTAAGTCCAGGGGACTGATGACCTCAGACGTTTAGTCCCAGAGTGCTTAGAGCCATTTGAACCATTTTTTCTCTCGCTAGTGCGATTGTCCGGAGCGACTAGAAAAAAGCGCAGATGACTAAGGCATATAAGAAGCCTAAAAGAAAGGACCCGGAAAATAATAGACTAAAATACTTAACATCGGTTTACTACACAATTCTAAGGTGAATTCAATGTCGCTTGGCCGTCGCTCAGACTCCGCTATGGAGGTCATAGTAATAGCTTCTGTCCACATACTAGTATGGATTTTGAAAGCATCAACTTGCCCATTTCTCATACCATATCCAGCGAACCATGAATGAACACGATTGGCAGGATGGTCCTTTCGGATAATTTCCACAGGAGTTGGACGTGCTGCTTCAGTCGTGTAGCAATGCTGGTATCAATGGTCACATGAACATTCTCACATCCTTAGGCGAGGTTCTGGACTTTCACGCAGCACAGACATCCGCCAAGGTCACTGTATTGTAAGGGCAGCACTGACAGATCGTACAGCTACCACAGCACAGATGAGATGACCTGTGTATCCAGACGCGTCAAAACGAACTGTTGCGACCCGGTTATTGTCAGCGGGATTAGGGGCACACGCACCTGTATTCCGTCTTCCACTAATACCAAAGCATCGATGTGCACGGCTCGACTCGTGCCTTGATCACTTGGAAGATTGATTGGCGCGCCGTGGTCTTCAGCGATGAAAGCAGAGTCTGGGAGTCTGCCTGCACGCAGGTGATGGTCGTTTGTGCGTACGACGCATATCTGGCGAGAGCTGTCCCGCAGAGGGCATTCACCCAAGGCACACTTGCCGCATCCCAGGCCTTATGGTTTGGGGTGCGATAAACTATAACTTTCGTGCACTTTTTGTGTTTCTGGAGAGGACAATAACCAGCTCTCGGTAGTTGGAGAAATGCTTTTAAAACCATTCTTTAGCCTCTCTTACCACAGGAAGGTGACGTGTAGTTCCAATAGGATAATGCTCGCCCACACACTGCCCTTGAAACTCAACGCACTTTGCAAGACGTGCAACAAATTTCCTGGCCTGCACAATCTCCGGACTTGTATCTAATCTACATCTACATCTACATATACATCTACATGGATACTCTGTAAATCACATTTAAGTGCCTGGCAGAGGTTTCATCGAACCACCTTCACAATTCTCTATTATTCCAATCCGTATAGCGCGCGGAAAGAATGAACACCTATAGCTTTCCGTACGAGCTCTGATTTCCCTTATTTTATCGTGGTGATCGTTCCTCCCTATTTAGGCCGGTGTCAACAAAATATTTTCGCATTCGGAGGAGAAAGTTGGTGATTGGAATTTCGTGAGAAGATTCTGTCGCAACGATAAACGCCTTTCTTTTAATGACGTCCAGCCCAAATCCTGTATCTTTTCTGTGACACTCTCTCCCATATTTCGCGACAATACAAAAAGTGCCGCCTTTCTTTGAAAATCTGGTAAGGATCCCACACCGCGCAGCAGTATTTTAAAAGAGGACGGACAAACGTAGTGTAGGCAGTCTCCTTAGTAGGTCTGTTACATTTTCTAAGTGTCCTGCCAATAAAACGCAGTCTTTGGTTAGCCTTCCCCACAACATTTTCTATGCATTCCTTCCAATTTAAGTTGTTCGTAATTGTAATACCTAGGTATTTAGTTGAGTTTACGGCTTTTAGATTAGACTGATTTATCGTGTAACCGAAGTTTAAAGAATTCCTTTTAGCACTCATGTGGATGACCTCACACTTTTCGTTATTTAGGGTCAACTGCCACTTTTCGCATCACTCAGATATTTGTTCTAAATCGTTTTGCAGTTTGTTTTGATCTTCTGATGACTTTATTAGTCGATAAACGACAGCGTCATCTCCATACAACCGAAGACGGTTGCTCAGATTGTCTCCCAAATCGTTAATATACACTCCTGGAAATGGAAAAAAGAACACAGTGACACCGGTGTGTCAGACCCACCATACTTGCTCCGGACACTGCGAGAGGGCTGTACAAGCAATGATCACACGCACGGCACAGCGGACACACCAGGAACCGCGGTGTTGGCCGTCGAATGGCGCTAGCTGCGCAGCATTTGTGCACCGCCGCCGTCAGTGTCAGCCAGTTTGCCGTGGCATACGGAGCTCCATCGCAGTCTTTAACACTGGTAGCATGCCGCGACAGCGTGGACGTGAACCGTATGTGCAGTTGACGGACTTTGAGCGAGGGCGTATAGTGGGCATGCGGGAGGCCGGGTGGACGTACCGCCGAATTGCTCAACACGTGGGGCGTGAGGTCTCCACAGTACATCGATGTTGTCGCCAGTGGTCGGCGGAAGGTGCACGTGCCCGTCGACCTGGGACCGGACCGCAGCGACGCACGGATGCACGCCAAGACCGTAGGATCCTACGCAGTGCCGTAGGGGACCGCACCGCCACTTCCCAGCAAATTAGGGACACTGTTGCTCCTGGGGTATCGGCGAGGACCATTCGCAACCGTCTCCATGAAGCTGGGCTACGATCCCGCACACTGTTAGGCCGTCTTCCGCTCACGCCCCAACATCGTGCAGCCCGCCTCCAGTGGTGTCGCGACAGGCGTGAATGGAGGGACGAATGGAGACGTGTCGTCTTCAGCGATGAGAGTCGCATCTGCCTTGGTGCCAATGATGGTCGTATGCGTGTTTGGCGCCGTGCAGGTGAGCGCCACAATCAGGACTGCATACGACCGAGGCACACAGGGCCAACACCCGGCATCATGGTGTGGGGAGCGATCTCCTACACTGGCCGTACACCACTGGTGATCGTCGAGGGGACACTGAATAGTGCACGGTACATCCAAACCGTCATCGAACCCATCGTTCTACCATTCCTAGACCGGCAATGGAACTTGCTGTTCCAACAGGACAATGCACGTCCGCATGTATCCCGTGCCACCCAACGTGCTCTAGAAGGTGTAAGTCAACTACCCTGGCCAGCAAGATCTCCGGATCTTTCCCCCATTGAGCATGTTTGGGACTGGATGAAGCGTCGTCTCACGCGGTCTGCACGTCCAGCACGAACGCTGGTCCAACTGAGGCGCCAGGTGGAAATGGCATGGCAAGCCGTTCCACAGGACTACATCCAGCATCTCTACGATCGTCTCCATGGGAGAATAGCAGCCTGCATTGCTGCGAAAGGTGGATATACACTGTACTAGTGCCGACATTGTGCATGCTCTGTTGCCTGTGTCTATGTGCCTGTGGTTCTGTCAGTGTGATCATGTGATGTATCTGACCCCAGGAATGTGTCAATAAAGTTTCCCCTTCCTGGGACAATGAATTCACGGTGTTCTTATTTCAATTTCCAGGAGTGTAGATAAGGAACAGCATAGGGCCTATAGCACTACCTTGGGGAACGTCAGAAATCACTTCTGTTTTACTCGATGACTTTCCGTCAGTTACTACGAACTGTGACCTCACAAATCCAGTCACATAACTGAGACGATATTCCATAAGCACGCAATTTCACTACGAGCCGCTTGTGTGGTACAGTGTGTAATGCCTTCCGGAAATCCAGAAACGCGGAATCGATCTGAAATCCATTGTCAATAGCACTTAACACTTGATGTGAATAAAGAGCTAGCTGTGTTTCACAGGAACGATGTTTTCTAAACTCATGTTGACTGTGTGTCAATAGACGTAATTCATAATGTTCGAACTCAATATAAGATCCAGAATCCTGCTGCATATCGACGTTAACGTTATAGGTCTCTAATTTAGTCGGTTACTCCTACTACCATTCTTGAATATTTGTGTGACCTGTGCAACTTTCCTGTCTTTCGGTACGGATCTTTCGTCGAGAAGACGGTTGTATTGTTAAGTAAGGAGCTAATGCATCAACATACTCCGAAAGGAACCTAATTGGTATAGAGTCTGGACGAGAAGATTTGCTTTTATTAAGTGATTTAAGTTGCTCCACTACTCCGAGGATACTTACTTCAACGTGACTCATGTTGGCAGCTGTTCTCGATTCGAATTCTGGAATATTTACTTCATCTTCTTTTGAGAAGGCATTTCGGAAGGCTGTGTTTAGTAACTCTGCTTTGGCAGCACTGTCTTCGATAGTATCTCCATTGTTATCGCGCAGAGAAGGCATTGATTGTTCCTTGCCGCTAACACACTTTACATACGACCAGAATCTCTTTGGATTTTCTGCCAGGTTTCGCTTCAAACTTTCGTTGTGGAAACTGTTATAAGCACCTCGCACTGAAGTCCGCGCTAAATTACGAGCTTCTGTAAAAGATCGACAATCTTGGGGATTTTGCGTCTGTTTAAATTGGGCATCGATCATGTGTGGTATATCATGGAACTAGAAGTGACTCAAGCGACTCGTTAACCAGCTCCTATAGAGTACGTGAGTAGGTCGAGCAGGTGTGGCATAACTTATTCCAGTATAGTATTAGCCTTGTGTACGATCGACTGGATGGCAGAATCAGCTCCTGAATCGCAGCCCAGGGAGGCTGCACTACATACGAATATGTACGAGGGCAGTTCAATAAGTAATGCAACACATTTTTTTTTCTCGGCCAATTTTGGTTGGAAAAACCGGAAATTTATTGTGGAATATTTTCAAACATTCCCGCTTCGTCTCGTATAGTTTCATTGACTTCCGACAGGTGGCAGCGCTGTACGGAGCTGTTAAAATGGCGTCTGTAACGGATGCGCGTTGCAAACAACGGGCAGTGATCGAGTTTCTTTTGGCGGAAAACCAGGGCATCTCAGATATTCATAGGCGCTTGCAGAATGTCTACGGTGATCTGGCAGTGGACAAAAGCACGGTGTGTCGTTGGGCAAAGCGTGTGTCATCGTCGCCGCAAGGTCAAGCAAGACTGTCTGATCTCCCGCGTGCGGGCCGGCCGTGCACAGCTGTGACTCCTGCAATGGCGGAGCGTGCGAACACACTCGTTCGAGATGATCGACGGATCACCATCAAACAACTCAGTGCTCAACTTGACATCTCTGTTGGTAGTGCTGTCACAATTGTTCACCAGTTGGGATATTCAAAGGTTTGTTCCCGCTGGGTCCCTCGTTGTCTAACCGAACACCATAAAGAGCAAAGGAGAACAATCTGTGCGGAATTGCTTGCTCGTCATGTGGCTGAGGGTGACAATTTCTTGTCAAAGATTGTTACAGGCGATGAAACATGGGTTCATCACTTCGAACCTGAAACAAAACGGCAATCAATGGAGTGGCGCCACACCCACTCCCCTACCAAGAAAAAGTTTAAAGCCATACCCTCAGCCCATAAAGTCATGGTTACAGTCTTCTGGGACGCTGAAGGGGTTATTCTGTTCGATGTCCTTCCCCATGGTCAAACGATCAACTCTGAAGTGTATTGTGCTACTCTTCAGAAATTGAAGAAACGACTTGAGCGTGTTCGTAGGCACAAAAATCTGAACGAACTTCTCCTTCTTCATGACAACGCAAGAGCTCACAAAACTTCAGTGGACTGTTCTTCCTCATGCACCCTACAGCCCCGATCTCGCACCGTCGGATTTCCATATGTTTGGCCCAATGAAGTACGCAATTCGTGGGAGGCACTACGCGGATGATGAAGAAGTTATTGATGCAGTACGACGTTGGCTCCGACATCGACCAGTGGAATTGTACCGTGCAGGCATACAGGCCCTCATTTCAAGGTGGCGTAAGGCCGTAGCATTGAATGGAGATTACGTTGAAAAATAGTGTTGTGTAGCTAAAAGATTGGGGAATAACCTGGTGTATTTCAATGCTGAATAAAACAACCCCTGTTTCAGAAAAAAAATGTGTTGCATTAGTTATTGAACTGTCCTCGTATGTTTCAGCATGGGTTGATGCCCAGTATCTCAGAACCGCTTGCGATACTGATCTGTACATGTAATTATTTTAAGTGTTCCATATGCACTGTTACAACAATAAATCTACAGTGAATATGAAACCTCTAAAAGGGTTTTTTTTTCCTGCAGTGTTTAAACGATCTGACGGATTCAGTGAAACGGTCTGCGACTGGCCGTTGATGGCGCAGTGATATACGAGAAAGTGTCGTCGTTGAGTGACTGAGGGAGAATAGATGATGACTTACGATTTATGTTTGATGGGATGATTAGCTGCTTTGGAAAAAAAATGGAGATGAATAGGAAAAACTGTCCTCTTATGTTCGAATATAGTGTTAGTGATTTGTTGCTAGACAGTCAAGCGTAACTTTACAAAGGGATATGAATTGGAACGAGCAAATAAAGTCAGAGGCAGGAAGCAGAACGGTGGACTTCAGTCTGTTGCGGGAGTTCCAGGTTAAGTGTAGCTCATCTACGAAGGAAAGTTCATATAGTAAAATTTTTGGAAATTTGTGGTAAGGTCTTATGGGACCAAACTGCTGAAGTCATCGGTGCCTAAGCTTACACACTACTTAAACTAACTAAGGACGACACACACTCCCACGCCCGAGGGAGAACTCGAACCTCCGACGGGGGTAGCCGCGCGGACTGTGAGAAGACGACCTAGGCCGAGCGGCAACCCCTCGCGGCTTCACGTAGTAAGTGTAGCTCATCTATGAAGGAGAAAACTAGTATGACCCACTCTTAAGTACTGGTTGATGTTTGGAATTCCAAGCAGGTCGGCTTAGAGGAAAATATCAAAATAATTCTGAGGTGTGCTGCCAGATTGTTACAGGTAGCTTCGATCAACGCGCAATTATTACGGAAATGCTGGGTGAAGCCAAATGGGATACACTGAAGGGAAGACGGCGGTATTTTCGCGAAACACTAGTGAGAAAATTTACAGAACGGCTGACTACAGAACGATTCTACTACTGAGACGTACGTTTCGCATAAGGACTACAGACATAGGAGAAATTAGGGCTCGTGCGGAAGCCTATAGATAGTCGTTTTCCGAGTGTAACAGGAATGGCAATGACTAGTAGTGATATAACGTACCCTCCGCCATGCACTGTGTGGTGACTTGCAGAGTATGAGAGTAAATGCAAATGTAGGTGCAGATGTACTTTACTTACTCTCTGTTTCATTCTCGTTCGGCATTCCTAGATAACCTGCTGTGTACGCTCTATGTGGAGTGTGTGTGTGTGTGTGTGTTTGTTGGTGGGGAGGAGGGGGAGGATGAGGGGGGGGGGGGGGAGCGCGGAGGAAAGCCCGCCATCTGTGCAGCGTTTCCCGCATTTAGTGGGCTCTGCTGCGCCAGGGGAACGGCGCGCCCGTCGCCCAAGCGCCGCAAGTTTACAGGGGCTTAGCATAATTTCCTTCTGCTGCGGCGACAACAACGACCTCAGGAAGAGACGCCTCCCCAGTTAACCCAATTACGGAAACCTCGCGGCTTAGTTAGGCGTCTGCTTGTGTCTGGAATATGGGCCTGCGTTAAATACTGCTCCCTCCCCTGATTCACTGCCGCCCTCATAATAACAATAAAAAACAATAGCAGTAACTCTAAGCAGCTCAGCACAGAAGCTCGTTAACATTGGAGACTAGCATTACGGTGGTCTCATGCTCGTGACGGATTGCCTACAAGAACCTTCAGATTGCTTATAGACACAAGGATTCCGAAGAGAGGGATTCATTTTTCTGGAAAATGCCCATGTTTTTTGGGCAATTGCAGCTGCGCGGTGGGAGGAAAGGAAAATTAGGGTTGGACGTTCTACCGACAACATCATTTGATTTGGAATTCATGTACGAACAGAGAAAAGGATGACGCAGGTTCTCTGTGGAATAGAGTTTGGATGGGGGTTGGGTGAGCATTGGTTATACGGGGTTACTGCAATCACTTTCGCGGCGTGCAGCCGACCCCTGAGAAGAGGGCGGCAGGAGGTACGCACTAAATATAGCACTGTTTGTCGCATTAGTTATTCCTGACACACATAAAATAAACAGAATAAAGTTTTCACTCTGCAGCGGAGTGTACGTTGACACGAAACTTCCTTGCCGATTAAAACTGCCTTTCGCGGGCAAGTTGAAAGGTGGCTACACTGAGTCACAGCGCCAGAGATTGCGCCAAAGAGTTTTATTCCACCGCCTCCACTGGCAGTGCTTGTTCAGAAGTTGTGGTGGTTAGTGCTTTGCTGAGAGGATGTTGATAGCTGTACTATTTGAGGCCATGTCGTGTGCAGTTGTTTTGATGGGCTACAGCAGATGTTGTTCGAATGGAGATGATGTAATGACCAGAGTGTATTTTTAGTCAATATATATGAAGGTAAAAAACATTTTTTTATTTATTTTTTAAATTTCCTAACTAACAATGCCTCTTGGTCACAGGTTCAGTCAAGAAAGCATCTGGCTTGTGTTCATGTATTAGACTGTAATTCGGGTTTCTATGTGCAATTATAGTATTTCAGTTTTATTTAATTAATTCAGTGTAAATGGTATTTAAAATATCTTGTGTTAATTGAGGAAGAACCGTGCCAGATGTGTACGTTGAATCACACTTCCACACACAGAACAGTTACACTTGTGCTTTGCTGTTCGTAGTTTTTGTTTCGTAGCTTTTATAGTTGCTGGGGACTTAATTAATTAATTGTGGTAACGGAAATTTCCTTACATTCTTTGTTGTTATTCTATGCAGTCAGGTTGCGTACTAATACCAGTCAGGGCCAACTGGTAACGAGACAGTGTAACCGGACAGTCAGCTACTAAAATTAAAATTATTTGCATTATATATAATTAAGCCCCCATGCACGTGGCGACCGCTGCTTCGGATCATCCCTTGGAAATCTTTTGATAGTAAAAATAGCAGACAGTAGTATTGTTGTAGTAATTTGTAGTTTAGCAATTGTAGTCTATATTGCATGTGTAGATTTGGTAATGAACATTTGTAGTTGTCTTGTCTTTCTTCTAAAGGTATTTTTGCAGAATTTAATTTTTGATGTCTTGTATACGGGTTTGACAATTTTGTGCAATTGTGAAGGTTTTAATTGTTCATTAGGCGTGTTTGTCGGGAAGCATTTCGTGTGAATGGTATTGTTGGTGATAAAGTGTTATATTGTGTGTAATTTTCGTATAGTGACGAGTTTTGTATGTTTTGTAAATGATTACGCGATCGATGATAAAGGCAAAAATGATGGATAGTGAGAATGACGAAATTGTTAACATGGCGAACTCGCCAACACAGGAGAACAGTATGATGAATAATGAAGTAGAAAATAATTTACTAAGCAGGGAAAATAGTCCAGAACCAGTTCAAAACTTTTCACAATTAAAGAATTTTCAGAATACGAGATTAACGACAGAAGATTCTGGAATAGTATCGAACACAGATAGCATTACAGCTATGACGAAGGAAGCTGGTTTTACGGGAAATGTTAGGGGCGAAAAGAATTTCGAACCAGTTAATATGGAGCAGTCGATGGGTGCTATATTAAATTTGGGATCACAGTTAGGATCTGAATTAAAAACAATGGCAACACAGTTAGACTCACAAATAGGAACAATTAAAACAGAGATGGAAACAATGGAAACACGGTTAGACTCACAAATAGGAACAATTAAAACAGAGATGGAAACAATGGAAACACGGTTAGACTCACAAATAGGAACAATTAAAACAGAGATGGAAACAATGGAAACACGGTTAGACTCACGAATAGGGACATGTTTCAAGAATATGAAAGATGAATTGAAGAAAGAAATTAGAGAAGAAGTACAACCGATTTTGAATGCTGACAATAATAGATTAATTTCAATAGAAATTAGACAAAAGGAACAGGATAGAGAACAGGAAGAAAGAGATCGCGTGATAGTACAAAAATTTTCAGAGTTAAATTTACAACGTGCACACGATAAGGAAGAAATATTTGAGAGAATCGAGGAATCCGTACCAAATGACAGAATAAATAACCTAACACAAAAATATGAACAGTTAACTACTAACTGTGTCAATACTGAAACCCGAGTCGCGACACTTACGGAAGACGTAAATAAACAGAAAGAAAAAATAGGTGACTTATCGGAAAGAGTTGAGGAGATTTCAGATAAATTGACATATCTTAGTTTACATGGGGATAGAGATTCAGATGATACAGCTCCATTGCCATTTGCAGAAACCGAAGAGTACCAGAACATAAATAAACATGTTGAAAATCAGGGAAAATTTAACGAACGCGTTAAAAGGGAATTTGAGGCGTTACGAAAGCAAGTCAAATAAAATTGAAAGCGAAATCGTAGGAAAAGACGGTAGAATAAATTTGGAATCACCGATGGCAGAGAGCTTTGAAAAAATAATTTATTTCATTGACAAGAAGCAACAAGAGAGCGCCAGGCACGCGTACTTGACAATAATCGACATTGGGACTGGGACAGACGCGGTAGGACTTGGTCGCCACGAGGCGAAAACTTTGACTATAAACACTTTTTAACTGTTCGGAAATTTAAGATATTTCGCAATTCTAAGAATGACATACATCCATGCTCAAGGTTAGATCAATTTATGTACGCACTTCCACCAAATTGGCCACTAAGTCACAAACCGGAATTTATGTGCGGCTATTTAAGTCCTCAGGGGATTCACTACACTAAGTGAATATGTGCCGTAGCGTGCACAGGGCCCCGAGCTGTAGTAGTGCTATTTCCCTTTTAGTTTTCTGCACTGCTGCCTACTCTTTTACTATTCTTTGTGTCTATCAAAACAAGTCTTCGACTATCCATAACAAAATTTTGGATTCATTATTACGTATTTTTGCAAGAGTTGGCATTACAGTGAACTTGGAAAAATCTGAATTTGGTCGTTCTCAGGTGAGGTTTCTTGGTCATATTATTTCTACAGAACGTATTTTTCCTGATCCAGAGAAACTAGACGCTATTCGTAATTATGCTGTTCCTAGTTCGTAGTTTCCTTGATGTCTGTAATTTTCTTAGACGCTTTGTTAGATTGGACAATTTGGCAACACCTTGTTTATGTGAACTATCTGGAAAGAATTCTAATTGGTGTTGGGATGAGGAAGCTCAATCAGAATTTGAACAACTTCGTGATGCTTTAGTTGCTGCTCCACTTCTTTCACATCTGGATTTATCTAAAGATTTTTGTTTGGCGATGGACTCATCATACAAAGGCCTAGGTGCACATTTATTTCAAGAGATAGAAGAAAACGGCGTTGTAGTACAGAAAACTATTGCATTTGGAAGTCATGTTCTCTCTAAATCAGAAAAGAATTATTCGATTACGGAACTTGAAGCCTTGGCTGTTGTATGGGTTTTCACAAAATTTCGCATATTTTTGTATGGCAGACATACTAAGGTTTACACCAATCATCGAGCTCTGGAATTTCTTATGTCAACATAATTAACGCATGGAAGATTGTCACGATGGGCGCTGTATCTACAGGAATTTGATTTTAGTATTGTTTACATACAGGGTTCTTCAAATATTATTGCTGATGCTTTATCACGTGCACCTATGGGTTTGAAACAAAGTGCTGAAGAGGACTGCAAAGAAAACAATTATTGTTTGATGTATATTCAAGGTGTTTCGTCTTCGCTCCAGGACATCGCTAAGGAGCAAAATAAGGATCTAATCTGGAAGGACATTAAGGAGAAGTGGAGGAGAAAGGAAAGCGTAGCGATTAGACAGTATTATTTAGTTCGCAATGATATTCTTTTTAAACGAAAATCGGCCAACAACTCTGTTTGGTTAGTTTGTATTCCTGATGAGTGGGTTAATAAATTGATTTGGTATACACATTTCAGTTATGCACACTTTGGTCCCAGAAAATGCTTTCATAAATTACGAGAAAATTGCTACTTCAGCAATATGGAAAAACGTATTCGATCTGTTCTTGCCAAATGCAAATTATGTCAAAAGGCTAAGCCGCCAACTATTTCTCACAGAGCACCGTTGTTTCCTATCAATCCAGCGAAATTAATGGAGATGGCTGCAGTCGATTTGTTCGGTCCAGTGGTTCGTTCTACTAATGGTTTTGCGTACATTTTAGTAGCAGTGGAATTAATATCAAAATGTGTGTGTTTTACACCTTTACGCAAAGCAACAGCTCGTTCAGTATCTAATGCCTTCATCAAACATTTTCTTAAAGAAGTGGGTCATGTTGATAAGGTTATATCAGATAATGGATCACAGTTTCGCTCTAAAAGTTGGCTTCGTACTCTACGGCGTCGTAAGATTAAACCAATTTTCATTTCACTTTTTCACCCTCAATCTAACGCTTCAGAGAGATGGATGAAGGAAATCAATAAATTGTGTCGATTTTTTTGTCATCAGAATCACAGAGCTTGGGATCAGTATCTTCATATTTTTCAAAACATTCTGAATGAACTCCCTAATGATTCAACTTCTTTGCCGCCTATATTGATATTAAAAAATAAACCACCGACAAATCGCATTTCTGAAATAGTTCCTTTTCCGCCTACACAGAAACTGCGGCATTCTGAAGTTGTCAACCTGGCTCTGCAAAATATTGCATCTGCGGCTGCTAGAAGAGAGAAATCAGCTAAACGTCCTGGTCGTTTAAAAACCTTCTCAGTTGGTCAAAAGGTGTTAATTAAGTCTCACCGTTTGTCTCACAAAGGAAAAGGCTTGTGTCGCAAATTTTTTCTGCTTTATAACGGTCCATATAGAGATCGCAAAATTATTCATGATAACACTGTCGAAGTAGAAACTCTTAAATCTCGGCGCTCTAAGGGAATACATCATATATCGAACGTTAAAATTTTTGTGGAATGACATTCTTTTGAGAAACTAACAGTTATACGTAAACACACGGAGAGAACAAGGATACCGCGCCGTGTTCCGGCGGCGGCACATACTCAAAGCAACAGTCAAGTCTGCGCGCCGCACAAGGCAGTCGTTGACCGCGAACAATTACTTCCTACGTCACGCGTACCTACAGCTGATCGAACGCTCAGTGCGAATGCACTGGCAGCCGTAAACAAATACACAGTCTAATTTCTCCAATTAAATTCAGTATAAAGCTATAGTGACTTGATAAATTATGTTATTAACGTTCAGTATTTTTCAGGATACGGTTGTATAAAATATTTAAGAACTTCAGGTAAATTCTGTGTGTGTCCGACGTTAAGAGGACCTGCTATCGAGAAAATTTCAGGAAGAATGTAATTTCGAAGAAGAAAGTAAACTAAAAAGGTAACTATTAATTGAGTTAATTTCAGGTAACATATTTCCACTTGGTACGTACTTTAGACGTAATTTGCTGCTCGCGATTATGTGATTCATACTTCGTGTTAACTGATATTCACAATGATTGATTAATGAACAGGGTTGTTACTTGTGTATATTATGCATCGCTTGGCTGCACTGCTTTTTCACTGATGTCATATTTTCCTATTATGTGGCTGCTGTGCTTACTTATTTAAATTATAATTCTCACCTGATTAATTGTGCTGATGTGGTTATGTATGTAGGTTACACTTTGTGATTTATCTGCCTTCGCCTTCATGTTTACTTATTAAGATTACATATGAACATTTATTTGCTTATGCCGATATGATGCTAATGACCTGTTTATTATGTGAGATACATATTTGCTGCTTTGCGTATGGATTGCATATTTATACATTTCTGTTTGTTGTCATAACTACTCTTTAATTTGGTATATAGAAATGCTGATATGCGGTGTACGAACATGGAGTTTAGGTCACACTATGGTATTAATTATAGATTGTTCGCTTGACAGAGCCTCGTTGTAGGAATTGTGCTGCATCCACTTGTTGACATTCTGTTCTCCACTGGGATATTTACTCGCTATTGGATGTTTTGCTTACGCTCAGTGCCTTATATTTGTAAGATAAAAAAATGAACTGCTATAATTCGACGAACGACATTAGCACAAGAAACTTCATAGAAGTCACATGAGCTGGAGGTTTTATGGAAGCTGTATAAATTTTTGCTAATAGGAAGGAAGATAACGACATGACATACCAACACTAGGTTTAGACCATTGACAGTTATTACACTGCATTCTTCTTGAGCAATTGAAATAGCAAGTGACACTTGACACAAGAAATACTCCACATGTTTGCTTCTGTTTTGCCATGATTCTTAAAGTGGTGTACACACTGTGAATTATTACTTATCATTCACACTCCGTACTCGTACTTACTTAATGAGAGTTATTCAAACTAAAGGCTGTTAAAGGTCATGTATGCATTTCTTTTATTTAATGATAGATAAGGTAACCAAAATGTATTTTAAAATTCCTAATGAGTAGATGATTTGGGTCAGATGGATCACACAGAGGTTGTGTGTGGACATTGTGTCTTCGGATTGTATGGGATGATGAATTGAAGTTTGCACTAGGATTTTATCTGTACTTGTTCGAGGAGACTGACTAGAGGAAAGAGTTGTTATGGAAGTGAAATGATATTGGCAATAAGGTTTATATGTGTCGACGTATTGAAGAGGTATTATTGAGGTATTGAGATTGTGTGAAGTTGATGATTATTGGAGTTTTGGTGGACAAGAGGTAAGGTAAATGATATTGATGATAAGGTTTATATGTATCGACATAAGAGGTATTATTGAAGTATTAAGATTATGTGATGCTGATGATTATTGAAGTTTTGGTGGATAAGAGGTAAAGTAAGTGAGGAGCATATTTTTTTTTTGTTGGTTTATATGGAACAAGGAGGATGAAGATGGCAGACTAGAACACTTAAGTGGAAGGAAGATTGTCTACACACACATTTTGTTAAATCACTAAGCAGTATATACTTTTTTTTGGAGAGAGAAAGTATTTGCATATCTTGGCACACTGACAGTTTTCAGCAACCGTACATTTGATTTGGCTTGGCAAACGTTGGTCTTGACATGATGACTATGACGTTGAATAACTATTATTGACTGTTATTCACTGTGCCACTACTACTTGATACACATGTTGAACATCAAATATTGACAGAATTGCATTTACACAGTTAACACTATTCAATTACACAGTAGTACTTAATATGTGGATGAAAGGTGAGTGAGTGTGTTTTGTGTGTTTTCCTTTCCTAATCCCAAATAATTGGTACCGACCTATCTCCTAGATATTATTTTACTTGTTTGTTGTGGCTTGCACTGACACCCATAAATATTATAGGTTTACTGACATTTGTGTATTTGTAATATTTAATATGACAATTATCTGATATCATTTGTGTGTTTATTATTATTTTTATGTTTAGTGTAAGAGCATTGATGATAATTTTGTAAAAGCAATTGTGTGTGCATTCAAACTGTTGTTCATGCTTGCACCTGCTCAACATTGCTGGGTGCCACTGATGGAACTGCTTCTACTGAAATGATGTCACTTGTTGATGTCTGCACCTGTTCAACATTGCTGGATTCCACTGATGGAACTGCTTCTACTGAAATGTCACTTATTGCTGTCTGCACCTGTTCAACATTACTGGGTGCCACTGATGGAACTGCTTCTACTGAAATAATGTCACTTGTTGCTGTCTGCACCTGTCAACATTACTGGGTGCCACTGATGGAACTGCTTTTGCTGACATAATGTCACTTGTCGCTGTCTGCACCTGCTCAACATTACTGGGTGCCACTGATGGAACTGCTTCTACTGAAATGATGTCACTTGTTGCTGTCTGTACCTGCTCAACATTGCTGGATGCCACTGATGGAACTGCTTCTACTGAAATGTCACTTATTGCTGTCTGCACCTGTCAACATTGCTGGATGCCATTGATGGAACTGCTTCTACTGAAATAATGTCACTTGTTGCTGTCTGCACCTGCTCAACACTGCTGGGTGCCACTGATGGAACTGCTTCTACTGAAATGATGTTACTTGTTGCTGTCTGCACCTGTTCAACATTACTGGGTGCCACTCATGGAACTGCTTCTACTGAAATAATGTCACTTGTTGCTGTCTGTACCTGCTCAACATTGCTGGGTGCCACTGATAGAACTGCTTCTACTGACATAATGTCACTTGTTGGTGTCTGCACCTGTTCAACATTGCTGGATGCCACTGATGGAACTGCTTCTACTGAAATGTCACTTATTGCTGTCTGCACCTGTTCAACATTACTGGGTGCCACTGATGGAACTGCTTCTACTGACATAATGTCACTTGTTGCTGTCTGCACCTGTTCAACATTGCTGGGTGTCTCTAATGGAACTGCTTCTACTGACATAATGTCACTTGTTGGTGTCTGCACCTGTTCAACATTGCTGGGTGCCACTGATGGAACTGCTTCTACTGAGATAATGTCACTTGTTGGTGTCTGCGCCTGCTCGCCATTGCTGGGTGCCACTGTTGGAGCTGTTTAATTACTGCTGATGAAATGTTATGAGACTGCTATTTACACCTATTGACGATTGCTGGGTGTTACTGCTGGAACTGTCAACTACTCTGAGGAGTACTACTTGTTTATTGAACTATTGAAAGGGTTTTATGTGAATATTTGTATAAACTGATTTTTTGTGTATTTACTGTTTATGAAATGTTATGAGACTGTTACCTACACCTATTCGTCATTGCTGGTACCATTGATTGAATGAAACTTGTGTAAACTATTATGTAAAATCACATGTATGCAAGCATTTGTATTCCTTACCGTATTCTATATATTAGGTTATTGAAGGGTCAGTGCAATGCCAAAATTTATTTGGTTATGTGATATTTACTTATTAATATTATCTTTTATTTTTGTCTGTATTTTTATTTGGACGAATTTGGTGGTATTTTCACCAACAATGCTGGCAAAAATACCATCAAATTCTAGTCCGTGGAGGAGGGGCATATGAAAGGTGGCTACACTGAGTCACAGCGCCAGAGATTGCGCCAATGAGTTTTATTCCGCCGCCTCCACTGGCAGTGCTTGTTCAGAAGTTGTGGTGGTTAGTGCTTTGCTGAGAGGATGTTGATAGCTGTACTAGTTGAGGCCATGTCGTGTGCAGTTGTTTTGATGGGCTAGACAGCAGATGTTGTTCGAATGGAGATGTTGTAATGATCACAGTATTTTTAGTCAATATATATGAAGGTAAAAAACATTTTTTATTTTTATTTTTTAAATTTCCTAACTAACAATGCCTCTTGGTCACAGGTTCAGTCAACAAAGTATCTGGCTTGTGTTCATGTATTAGACTGTAATTCGGGTTTCTATGTGCAATTATAGTATTTCAGTTTTATTTAATTAGTTCAGTGTAAATGGTATTTAAAATATCTTGTGTTAATTGAGGAAGAACCGTGCCAGATGTGTACGTTGAATCACACTTCCACACACAGAACAGTTACACTTGTGCTTTGCTGTTCGTAGTTTTTGTTTCGTAGCTTTTATAGTTGCTGGGGACTTAATTAATTAATTAATTGTGGTAACGGAAATTTCCTTTCATTCTTTGTTGTTATTCTATGCAGTCAGATTGCGTACTAATACTAGTCAGGGCCAACCGGTTACGAGAGAGTGTAACCGGACAGTCAGCTACTAAAATTAAAATTATTTGCATTGTATATAATTAAGCCCCCATGCAAAGCGCTCCAGCGATGCGCTACCCAAGCACCACTCACGACCCCCTCCCCACATCCCACGCACAGCTTCAGTCCTGCTAGTCAGCGCACACTCCGCTGAAGAATGAAAATTTCATTCTTGAAACATCTCCCGCGCTGTGGCTAAAGCATGTCTCCGCACAATCCTTTCTTCCAGGAGCGCTAGTTCTGTAAGGTTCGTAGGAGAGTTTCTGTGAAGCTTGGAAGGTAGGAGACGAAATACTGGCAGAACTGAAGCTTTTGGGGCGGGTCGTGAGTCGTGCTTGGGTAGCTCAGTCGGTAGACGACTTGCCTGAAGGGAAAGGCCCCGAGTTCGAGTCTCGTTCCGGTGCACAATTTTAATCTCCCAGAAAGTTTCGTAAAATAAATAATTAATAGAAAAGTAAGTTACTCACATATATGAAGCAAGAATATGCTGGAACTGTCATCCTTCGTTGTTCAGCGATTTCTGACACCTGCTTACGAAACTACTCATTACACTCTACAGTTCCCTCTGAGAAGTGGCAGCAATTTCTTGACGAAGTTTAGTTTTAAATTCGTCTTAAGAGTGTGGATTTGATTTGTACACTTTCTCCTTTAATGACCTCCGAGGAGATAAATATCGAATGGAGTTAAAGCGGAGAAACGAGGGGGCCATATGTTGTTGGTGATAACTCTATCTTGAAACAAGCCACGAATTTCCTGGAATGTTGAAGTTGGCATCATGTGCCGTCGCGAAAGCACGTTCTCTCCCGGTTACTTGGCCAAAAACAGGCCGAAAGATGTTTTTCACATATCTCTCACTATTAGTTGTTTCCTGAAAAAATAATAGGTATTGTTCTCTCACCGCTAGCAGCGCACCAAACTCCTATTTTTTGATCATGCAGGGGTGCCTCATGTATTACGTTGGGATTTTCGGAACTCCAGTAACAGTCATTTTGTGATTTAGTGTATCCACTTGGGTGGAGCCATAATTTGTGTCCAAAATTAAAGCAACAAACGAAATTTTTGCAAGGTTGCGTTTATTTTGCTACAAAAGAGTATAAGCGGATGAAAATAAAGTAGAAACAGTGTAAAGAATACAGAACGTAAACAACTGCAACCTGCATAACGGTAGATAAAAATGTTCTTCGTTTTTTCTTACTTCAAGGATTTAGACACATGTTCTGACAACTTTTTAATGTTCTCAGTATGGGGTGTGACCACCTCTGGCAGCAATACAGGCCTGATAACGATGGGGCATACTGTGAATGATGTTATCAATGTAATTTTGAGGCAATAACGCCCATGCTCCCTTCAGAGCTGCTCGCAGTCTTGGAGAGTGGTTGGTGGATTCTGACGCGATGCACGCCGTCTCCCTAGTGCATCACAGACATGCTCTATGGGATTCAAATCGGAAGAGCGATCAGGCCACGACATGTTCGCAATATCTCCTGTTTCCTAGTAAATATCAAGCGTGCTTCACGATGTCGAGCATTATCGTTCGTCAACAAGAAGTCTGAGCCTACAGCGCCTCGCAATAACAGCAAGATCTCTTCTGGTACCTGACTGCAGCTAAAACTTGCCGATTCACCCGTTCAGTTTCATGAAGAGGGGTTCGAGTTTTAAAGATAATCCAGTTAGGAATTCTCGATATCGGTCTCATTTCACAGAAGATTGGATCCCGAAATCGTGTTCCACGTTCCCTCCAGACGCGAATTCATCGAGAGTCACTCTCCAGACTAGATCGGAACTCCTCTGTGAAAACAACATTGGCCCACTCTTCGACCAGTGCAGGGCATGTTGTTGATTCCGCT
The DNA here is from genome assembly GCF_023864345.2 of Schistocerca serialis cubense. NCBI lineage: Eukaryota > Metazoa > Arthropoda > Insecta > Orthoptera > Acrididae > Schistocerca > Schistocerca serialis. The sequence continues at coordinate 535,891,439 of NC_064639.1, read as the reverse complement.
CTAGACGTTGTCTTCTGTGAAGAAGTGTCAGAGTTAGACATACAGCAGGTCTCCGACAGCAAAAGTCACTCTGCGAAAGCCTTATGCACACCGTTATTCTCGATGCAAAACTTCCAGTGGATGCTGAGAGCTCACATGCCAGTTGCCGTGCAGTGCTAAGGCCGTGCTGTCGTGGGCTTACAGCCAAACAACGGTGCCCTCGTCTAAAGTCACACTTGGCTGGTTGCGCCCCGGTCTTCGGTATACAATTTCGGTCGCCGTATCCGAGAAACAACAGAACGGTTCACATTAAGCCATCGGGCCAAATCAGTTTGCGACTGTTCTGCTTCCTTTCTTTCCATGGCCCTCCACCGCAGAGAGTCTGGTAGGTATCTTCTTTGTGCCATACTGCACGGCCTGTGACTGTGTACACAGTGATTGTGGATGTGGGACTACCCAGCAAACATTCCCTCGTTTCATAGGTGCCCTGACGTCATCGTTGGTATGGTTGTCCGTTGACCAGAATGTCATCTTCCGTGCAGAATACGATCGTACGGACATCTGGTTGACAGTTGGTTTGATTATATCGTGAAGCAGGCACAGGAGAGGGAAATAGTGGTTTGTTGCTTTAATTTTGGACATCAGTGTAAATTAGGTGAGGGTTAATTTTTCAAATATGCACCCAATTCAAAACGCATTTACAAAACAGCAACTTTTTCTTCTAGGACATCCTATTTAAGGTCTTACACTGCAGTTATTTTATAGAGTTGTAGCTTCAGTAGCTTTGTAGGCGTTTCAACAGAGCCATAGGAAATTCATATTTGCTGAGAAAGACTTGGACCTCATTTTCTAGAAAATGTTTACAGAGCATGCCCAATCTTATAAAGAGTTTATTCCGTTAGTACTGTTCGTGGATGTCAACGTTTCAGGTCAAAAACACATTCCATTTCGCCAGCTTTATGTATCAGATGATAAATCATGCTCCAATTAGAAAATTCCCAGGGCCTAGTAATCAGTGACTGGCCCTCTAGGTACAGAAGCATTCTTAAAGTGCTCAACAAAGGAGCGCAGGTGGCATCGAAGGTGTTGCCCAACTGGAGGGTGAGCGTCGTAGAGCAACCCTTTGCCGTTTTATGCCCCCCCCTTCGCCCCCGGTGATCCTCCTTCCCCCTCCCACCACTCACTCCGCACGCCTATAAGAGAGTGCGAGAGAGTGCGAAACAGGAGACCTGAAAAACACACCATTGCTGCTTTGGATCACTTTAAAATGTCGTCGGATGGTTTTGAACGGTCCCTAGTGGTTGCACACTGTATACCAGAGCTAAAACTGCCGTCGTAGTGCGATCATGTTCACTGTGGTTGAACACCCAAGATATCGTTAAGGTGGGGAATCGTCCAGAGGGTGTCAGCAGCGTGAAAGGTTGTAAAGAACATCGTCCTGTTGCTCGTCGCACTGCGAACTGTCGTTCTTGACCGCGAAATGTGTGGGAATCGACACCCCAAGGGAAGGGGTGGTTTCATTGACGTGCGGCGGTGTGTATGAGAGTTTTCCTTGACAATCCATAAAAAAAACCAGGTGATTTTAACGATGATCATCACTGTTATGACCATCACAGAGGCGTCAAAAGAAGGAGTAAAATATATATAAGAGGTGATGTTACGACTCTCCCATTTTCTGAAATATCCGTGAAGGCAGTGGGCAGAATTATGGTGAAATTTGTTGCCGATGTGCCGGCCGGGGTGGCCGAGCGGTTCTAGGCGCTACATTCTGGAACCGCGTGACCGCTACGGTCGCAGGTTCGAATCGTGCCTCGGGCATGGATGTGTGTGATGTCTTTAAGTTAGTTAGGTTTAAGTAGTTCTAAGCTCTAGGGGATTGATGACCTTACAAGTTATGTCCCATAGTGCTCAGAACCATATGAACCTTTTTTTTTTTTTTTTTTTTTTTTGCCGATGTGACAACAATAATCGACGTTACATCTCGCACAAACTTTTGAGCTCAGTCCTCTTTTTCGCATATATCGACACCTTCCCGAAAGGTTTACCAGCAGCTGTGTCATTCGGCCGTGAAAGGTTTCATTTCCATTTCACGTATCAAAATAACTAGTAGAAACGGTACCAATTTTTAGTCAATATGAAAACGAGATGATAACATTCATGAAACAAGGAAGAAATGTAATGAAAAACGAATTCCCCAATAAACGAATAGACCCATCGTGGAGTTGATAACAGCAGACATCACTACGTCGCAGAAAGAGCTGAATCATGACTACTATCTCTAACTATTCATTAGTTTCTGTTCGTACATACACTCCTGGAAATGGAAAACAGAACACATTGACACCGGTGTGTCAGACCCACCATACTTGCTCCGGACACTGCGAGAGGGCTGTACAAGCAATGATCACACGCACGGCACAGCGGACACACCAGGAACCGCGGTGTTGGCCGTGGAATGGCGCTAGCTGCGCAGCATTTGTGCACCGCCACCGTCAGTGTCAGCCAGTTTGCCGTGGCATACGGAGCTCCATCGCAGTCTTTAAGACTGGTAGCAAGCCGCGACAGCGTGGACGTGAACCGTATGTGCAGTTGACGGACTTTGAGTGAGGGCGTATAGTGGGCATGCGGGAGGCCGGGTGGACGTACCGCCGAATTGCTCAACACGTGGGGCGTGAGGTCTCCACAGTACATCGATGTTGTCGCCAGTGGTCGGCGGAAGGTGCACGTGCCCGTCGACCTGGGACCGGACCGCAGCGACGCACGGATGCACGTCAAGACCGTAGGATCCTACGCAGTGCCGTAGGGGACCGCACCGCCACTTCCCAGCAAATTAGGGACACTGTTGCTCCTGGGGTATCGGCGAGGACCATTCGCAACCGTCTCCATGAAGCTGGGCTACGGTCCCGCATACCGTTAGGCCGTCTTCCGCTCACGCCCCAACATCGTGCAGCCCGCCTCCAGTGGTGTCGCGACAGGCGTGAATGGAGGGACGAATGGAGACGTGTCGTCTTCAGCGATGAGAGTCGCTTCTGCCTTGGTGCCAATGATGGTCGTATGCGTGTTTGGCGCCGTGCAGGTGAGCGCCACAATCAGGACAGCATACGACCGAGGCACACAGGGCCAACACCCGGCATCATGGTGTGGGGAGCGATCTCCTACACTGGCCGTACACCACTGGTGATCGTCGAGGGGACACGGAATAGTGCACGGTACATCCAAACCGTCATCGAACCCATCTTTCTACCATTCCTAGACCGGCAAGGGAACTTGCTGTTCCATCAGGACAATGCACGTCCGCATGTATCCCGTGCCACCCAACGTGCTCTAGAAGGTGTAAGTCAACTACCCTGGCCAGCAAGATCTCCGGATGTGTCCCCCATTGAGCATGTTTGGGACTGGATGAAGCGTCGTCTCACGCGGTCTGCACGTCCAGCACGAACGCTGGTCCAACTGAGGCGCCAGGTGGAAATGGCATGGCAAGCCGTTCCACAGGACTACATCCAGCATCTCTACGATCGTCTCCATGGGAGAATAGCAGCCTGCATTGCTGCGAAAGGTGGATATACACTGTACTAGTGCCGACATTGTGCATGCTCTGTTGCCTGTGTCTATGTGCCTGTGGTTCTGTCAGTGTGATCATGTGATGTATCTGACCCCAGGAATGTGTCAATAAAGTTTCCCCTTCCTGGGACAATGAATTCACAGTGTTCTTATTTCAATTTCCAGGAGTGTATGATTTGTACCCTGAAATGTAGTGCAGTCCGTGTTCTACAGTTAGCAATCCAATACCAACGTGCTTTTCATAACGTGTGCGTGTTGCAAAGAGGGTAGAGAGGGGGGTGGGGGGCGGGGGGAGGACGGAGGAAGGGGTCCTTTATGTCAACCCGACAAAAATTAAAAAAATCGTTAAATTTTTGTTCACTTAAGTTAACGACATACTTTTTCAAGTGATATCATTGTGTAAGTAAGGTTCTGAACCTGAAAATATTGAATTTGATAATACGATATTCACTAGCGACAGTGACATGCACAAATAAGACTTAAATTTTTTGGTTAAGTTTAACTGAAGAATTCAAAACATTTATAGACTCTGGTAGACAAATTCACTAATTTTTTCACATTTTTAAAATATTAAACCATCGACTAGATCAAGATATTTTCGAAAGGTGGGCGTAATGTACCGTTAAGTACCCCCCCCCCCCCCCCGCCTCCCTCCCCTACTTAGTATAGCCAGGATTAAAATCCGTATTCATTTAAAATTCTTAGACATCCCTTGAAGAAAGTACCAACAGTAGTCGATAGATTGCGGAGCTATCTAAAGATCGAACAGACCTCGAGATTTCTCGACCTCTGAAGTAAATTTCTCGAATAGTAAGAGTTGTCATAGAATGCAGGCTTTCACGACCGGATGACATAGCTGCTGGTAAACCTTTAGCTGCGCTGGACGAAACGTCAGGAGCAAAAGAGTTTCTTGGTCCATGACCTCACATCCCGAAAGGTTGACCAGCAGCAGTGTATTTTCAAGTCATTTGGAAAAATCGTTACTGTCTCTCAGGAGCAAATAAAATATTAAAAAAGAGTACGAGTCAAATAATAACTTTTAAGCCACAACGATTTCGCCTTGAAGTGTTAAGGTTAATTAAAATAAGCATAAATTTTTATGTATTCATAGTTCCCCTTGCTGTAAGAAAACTCTTATTGCAGATTTGTTCAGATACAACAAGAGTCTATAATATAGGAGGATCTAATGGTATTTTGTCCTACGTGTCACAAACCTGTCATATTTTAAGCGTAGGTATTTCTTGTTGTTTGGGTGTTTCGTACTTTCTCGGGTACACCTTGTTCTCGCGATGAGCGAGTCAGACCTCAAGTGGCTGTTCGAACGGATTTTAGTTCCTTACTCAAATAGTTTCGATGAAAGTTCCACTGATCGTGGACAAAATTAATCAAAATAATCTTGAGTAAAGAAGAAAAAAGAATGTTTTGGAATATAACAGACTTCTGCGATCTACAAGCGGAATAATTGAAGAGAAAAGTCGGAGAAACCAACCATAGTAGGGATACTATTTGAATCCTAACGTATATAAAGCTACAGAACCAAAAACGAAGGACCCAGGCGCTGAGACGAGTTTTCTACGTTTGTTTTCAGGATGCGGAAACACTGCTCGCATCCGAAGTGAAAGTATCTCAGACTGGGTGTAAATATTATATTGGAATAATAATTATATTGGAATAATAAATTCTCCAATAATTATTTTCCAATAATTATATTGAAATAATATATCTGTTGAAGAAATTCTGTATAACAAATACTGAATCCATAGAGAAACGTGGTAATGGATGACCACAGAAGTGTCGTATATACTTGAGGACGGAATAGTCATAACGATTTTTTATGTTGCAATCTCCGGTCGGAGTGGCCGTGCGGTTCTAGGCGCTGCAGTCTGGAGCCGAGCGACCGCTACGGTCGCAGGTTCGAATCCTGCCTCGGGCGTGGATGTGTGTGATGTCCTTAGGTTAGTTAGGTTTAATTAGTTCTAAGTTCTAGGCGACTGATGACGTTACGTCGCATAGTGCTCAGAGCCACTTTTATTTTGCAATCCTATACGATTCGTACGCTTATTGAAAATTTATTTTAGACATCAGGTACGAAGTTCATTACCACATGAATAAGCAACAAGCAGTTCAAATTACGTAAGGAGAAACAGGCATTGCAACTCGGTGCGCGCTTGGACACATGACAATATCAACTTTATCAACTGCCTGGGAATACATTATGAATTACCTGAACTGTTTTGGATTTTAAACATTTGTTGCAATTGGTGTCAAAGACTGTGCTCTAATATGAGAACATAATTTTTGTTCTTACTTCGCTTACTGCAGACTGTACTGAATTGCGTGACACTCATCCAGTCTTTAGTATTTGGAGAGTGAAAAAACGGCTAGAGGGCATGAATTTTGGCATTGCGCTGAAGAGACTTATCAGGCGACCTGACAAGAAAATTACCAGTATCGCAGGGTGATGGTGGAGAAACCTCCAAAGCTGTTCATAAAAAGCTAATGTAATTGGGAATCGAGTGTCACAACCCAAAAAATTCATATTTCGCAGAGACAGTGGCGATCACAGCAGAATATCTTTACGGTTAAGAGTGACCAGTTTTTGTACTGTCGATTTATTTTCAAGTGTAAAACAGCACATTTCATTCCAAAACATGAAATACAAGATTAATGGCGTCGAAATGTGTCCTAGAAATTATCTGTCAAAGCTGCGGTTATATCTGCTTGATGCTGAAACTAGGAAATGGTAGTAGTAAGCGTACAAACATGAAACTGTCCCCAGCAACACTGAAGTCAATAGGGCGCCTGGAAGTTGCTTGTGCGGAGACGGTCGTGTTCCCAAGGAGCCATGGAGTAATAAAAGGGCAGTAAAGTTATATCGCCCAGCCCCTGAGAGCCGTCTGTCGAAGCGCCACACGATGTCAGCGAAAGGCCTTCCGATAAAATTCGAGGCGTACGTTTACGAGAGGCGGGAATTTTTACGGCTTCTTAATGATTGAGGAGACATTAGCGTGGCTGTCGCTGTCTGGTACCGAGGGCGAGGGGAAGCCGGTGTTATTGAAAGAGTAGCCGCCTGGGGGCCTCAGCCACCAACCACGTTGCCTCCCGCTCAACTCCAGAGCGGAGGAAGTCAATGTGGACGCAAGGACAGCTGTGAGAAAGGAGCTCAGTGGATTGCGAACTGTGAACTACCCTAAGAAGCGTTGTTCTTATGCACACTGAGCAAAGTTCAAAATCGACTTTTCTATCAGTTGGATTCTTTCCGATTCATTAGTATTCTTAGTGGTTCGATGTGGGCTGCCACAATTCCTCTTAAGTGCCAACTTTTTCTTTCAGAGCAGCACTTTCTACTACAATGAGTAGGTTGATGGTGTGGCCATGGGTAACCTATTGAGTCCTGCTATCGCCAATTTTTGCATGGAAAAATTAGCTCTGGAAAAAGCGAATAAGAAACCATGTCGATGGTATCGATACATGGATGATACATTTGTGGTTTGGTCACATGGAAAAAAGGGTTTAGAGAAATTCTTTGGTTATTTAAATAGTATAAATCCTAAAATCCCGATTACCATGGAAATGGAGAAAGACAATGCAATATCCTCTTGAATGTCTTCGTTATGAGACAAACTGATGGCAGCTTGAAACATAAAGTCTTTCGGAAGGTTACACCTACCGACAGATACTTGCATAAGGATTCCAATCATCATCCACAACAGAAAAGATGTGTAATTAAAAGTCTAGTAGACACAGCTAAAAGGACGTGTGCGCCGGAATACCTGGAAGCCGTGTTAAAACATCTAAAGCAGGCTTTTGAGAAGAATGGGTACTCTAGTAAGAAAATAAATAGAGTTTTGCGACCTAGTAACAGGAGACCTAAGGACAACGATAGGACACAGCGATGGAAGAACACGGTTTCTCTACCCTTCATAAAAAAAGTAACAGATTAAATCGGCAAGATTTTAAGGAAACATAACGTTCGACAGATTTTCAGACCAACTAAGAAAATAGGCCAAGCACTTCGTTCCGTTAAGGATAAACGTCCCCTCTGTCTGCAAGTGGCGTAACAAGATTCCGTGTACATGTGGTAGGGTCTGTATTGGAACTACAAAGAGAAGTGGGAATACACGGTTGAAGGAACATAAAAATCTTTGCCGACTAGGGAAAACAGACAAGTCAGCCGTGGCGGAATATGCTCTTCAGTCGAGTGATCACGTACTGAAATTTTCGGAAACTGAAGTTTTATGTACTATGACGAACTATTATCCACAGCTATATAGAGAAGCCATCGAAATACACTCCTGGAAATGGAAAAAAGAACACATTGACACAGGTGTGTCAGACCCACCATACTTGCTCCGGACACTGCGAGAGGGCTGTACAAGCAATGATAACACGCACGGCACAGCGGACACACCAGGAACCGCGGTGTTGGCCGTCGAATGGCGCTAGCTGCGCAGCATTTGTGCACCGCCGCCGTCAGTGTCAGCCAGTTTGCCGTGGCATACGGAGCTCCATCGCAGTCTTTAACACTGGTAGCATGCCGCGACAGCGTGGACGTGAACCGTATGTGCAGTTGACGGACTTTGAGCGAGGGCGTATAGTGGGCATGCGGGAGGCCGGGTGGACGTACCGCCGAATTGCTCAACACGTGGGGCGTGAGGTCTCCACAGTACATCGATGTTGTCGCCAGTGGTCGGCGGAAGGTGCACGTGCCCGTCGACCTGGGACCGGACCGCAGCGACGCACGGATGCACGCCAAGACCGTAGGATCCTACGCAGTGCCGTAGGGGACCGCACCGCCACTTCCCAGCAAATTAGGGACACTGTTGCTCCTGGGGTATCGGCGAGGACCATTCGCAACCGTCTCCATGAAGCTGGGCTACGGTCCCGCACACCGTTAGGCCGTCTTCCGCTCACGCCCCAACATCGTGCAGCCCGCCTCCAGTGGTGTCGCGACAGGCGTGAATGGAGGGACGAATGGAGACGTGTCGTCTTCAGCGATGAGAGTCGCTTCTGCCTTGGTGCCAATGATGGTCGTATGCGTGTTTGGCGCCGTGCAGGTGAGCGCCACAATCAGGACTGCATACGACCGAGGCACACAGGGCCAACACCCGGCATCATGGTGTGGGGAGCGATCTCCTACACTGGCCGTACACCACTGGTGATCGTCGAGGGGACACGGAATAGTGCACGGTACATCCAAACCGTCATCGAACCCATCGTTCTACCATTCCTAGAACGGCAAGGGAACTTGCTGTTCCAACAGGACAATGCACGTCCGCATGTATCCCGTGCCACCCAACGTGCTCTAGAAGGTGTAAGTCAACTACCCTGGCCAGCAAGATCTCCGGATCTGTCCCCCATTGAGCATGTTTGGGACTGGATGAAGCGTCGTCTCACGCGGTCTGCACGTCCAGCACGAACGCTGGTCCAACTGAGGCGCCAGTTGGAAATGGCATGGCAAGCCGTTCCACAGGACTACATCCAGCATCTCTACGATCGTCTCCATGGGAGAATAGCAGCCTGCATTGCTGCGAAAGGTGGATATACACTGTACTAGTGCCGACATTGTGCATGCTCTGTTGCCTGTGTCTATGTGCCTGTGGTTCTGTCAGTGTGATCATGTGATGTATCTGACCACAGGAATGTGTCAATAAAGTTTCCCCTTCCTGGGACAATGAATTCACGGTGTTCTTATTTCAATTTCCAGGAGTGTATATAAACATGGGGATAATTTTAAGAGAAGAGAAGAAGATATGAAAGTTAGCGATGTATGGACAGTGGCGCTACAGAATCGATGAGATGTTTTTATGTTTGACGTACTATAATCGATAATTGTATTTTATCCTTGACAAGGTTTATGTCTGTTGTCACGTGTAATCCAGACCGCGCGCACTTTTCACGGTATTTAGGCCCTTCTTCGAAGTCCGACTCGTCAGTCGGCAAGACTCAGCACAACCAGGAGCACCTCTGAAGATGTCCAACGTAGCTTTGGACGAAACGTCAGGGATATAAGAGTTCCATGGACCACGGCCATACAACCCGGAAGAAATCTCGGCAGCTGAAACATCCAGTAGTGAAAGCCTTCATGCAAAAAAAATGTGTGTGAAATCCTATGCGACTTAATTGCTAAGGTCATCAGTCCCTAAGCTTACACACTACTTAACCTAAATTACCCTAAGGACAAACACACACACCCATGCCCGACGGAAGAGTCGAACCTCCGCCGGAGAAAGCTTTCATTGTATGGCTTTCTGCTACGTCCTCAATTGTTTGTTTCTTTCAACATCCTAATACAGCGCCATATCTCTTCTCTCGCAGTTTTCCCACAGTCCATGATTTGTTTCCATACAATGAAAATCATGACAAAACGGAGTTCACGCAAATAGGAATTTCATAGGACTAGTAAGAATTTATTTAGATAGATGGTAAGAGGTTCAGCAGAGTTCACCACTTCAAATATTTGGGATCTTGGCTTACCAGCAACAACATCATAGAAATGGACATCGAGAAAAGAATAACAGTGGGAATGAAAAGCGTGTATTCTCTAAGGGAGACGCTTAGCTCGAAGTTAGTACCAGTATATTAAGAAATATATAGCACAGGCATACCCCAAGTGGCCATGTATGGTTCAGAAACCTAGAGCATGATTAAACGAGAGAAAATTAATATTTGAAATAGGAGTAAAGAGGAATACATGCGGAATGCCCTTGGAGAATGGAGACGTAGGAATCTATCTCTTGATGCTACAGCCAACGATACCACTACAAGCTGAATCGCAAAATAATCTGGTGGGTATGACGTGTAGCCCATATGCCAGAAGAAAGACAGATGAAGAAAGCACTTGAGGGAAAACAGGACGACTAAGCCAGCGCTGGTCCTGGCGAAGAACTCATCAGCCTTGGGGATTGAAGGCACCTGGAGGAACCGAGCTCAAAATGGAAAGAAGTGGAGGCAGTATGTGGAAGCTGCAAGTGGTCTGCAGGACCTGCAACCTCTGGATATGTCGGTATGCATGCTGTGCTTCAGATGTACATTCCTTCCTCAAAGTAAATATTAGTTGATTTCTCTTTGCAAAGAATACCCTGCGACAGTCAGCATCTCACATCCATCCTTGCTTCCTCTACCATGTTTAACTTTGTTTCCAAGGTTGCAGAATTTGTTCACTGTGTCCGGTTTATAGTCTCCAATTCTGATGTTAAATTTGTCGCTAATACCATTTTGCTAATTATTGTTTTTGTCTCTTTTTCCACAGTGTGTGCTGTTCATTGAATTCAGCTGATCATATAATTCTTCCTCGCTTTCACTGCTGACACGAATATCATCAGCGGATTTTATCATTCATTCCGTTTCACCCTGAATTTTAATTCTACTCTAGAACTTTCTTGTATGCCTGTCTTGCTTCTTCGGTGTTTAGATTGAACAGCAGGGCCGAAATACTCCATCCCTGTCTTAGACCCTTTTTAACACGTGCGCATCATTCTTGGTTTTCGATTTCTATTTTTAGTTCTTGATTCTTGTATACATTATATATTACCTATCCTTCCATACAATATACAGCTTTTTTTCCTGTGAATTTTGTTCACATTAACACTAAAAGTGAAGACCATACAACGAGATAGATGAGGTATGTATGTAAATTTCTGTCTTCCGAGATTCTCAATAATTTATTAATTCTTGTTTGGTACGCAGCTGGAAAGGTTTACATGGGGTAGCTCCAAGTGTTATTCACCACATGGATTGCTGGACAATTGCGCTAGGAGACGAGAATTGCTGGTATTCTTTTGATCAAGTAACAAATAAGATTTTCAGCAGCCGCAGGTGTTCTCCTAACAAGTATTTTCTGCTTCAATGACAGAAATCCCTCTCAGGAGACACCGCCTTAGCGAAACACTGTCCTTGTGGGCGAGGGGGTTTGTGTGATCCAATGAAGTGGAGGGCTATGCCGGCGGTGGTGTAACTACCGGCAGGGCCTCCCAAGCTGGACAGGTCTCCATAGAGGATCCAGACAAGGTGTGTCTCACAACGTCCCGTCTAGTTTCCTGTCCTATCCTATTCTGTTCTGTCCCATCCTATACATTCCCTTCCCTTCCTTTCCTTTTCCTCCTTGTGATTGTGTGGCAGCAGACACAGTCCCCTAATGTGGACAGCGGAAGATCCTTAGAAACCAGGACAACGTCGATGCACGTAGGCCTTACTGCGAAGGGATGGATAGCGTTCTGTAGTCACGGTGAAGACAAGCTGTCTAAGGGGTAGGCCCTAAATAAAACCTTGGCAGTTGTCCAGGCCATGAGGTGGCAGTCCCACCAGGACACTCGGGGGCTGTGGGCTGATAACCCGCACCACCAAAAAACACATATCACAGAAACTAAAAGGAGAAACAGCCGGATGGATCTTAAGGATATGACCTTTGGCCTGAAAAGGAAAACCCGTATCGGTTTTTGGAATGTAAGGACGTTGAGGGAGGCAGGGAGGCTAAGACAGGTTGAAAAAGAGATGGAGAACTATCGACTAGATATATTGGGACTAAGTGAAGTAAGGTGGCCAGAATCTGGGGAATTCCAAACACAAAATGGTGGAGTGTTGCTGTATGCGGGTCAGACAGCTGAGGACGCGATGCATAGGAATGGCGTAGGGCTCTTACTATCTAAAAGCAGCAAGAAGAGCTTACTGGAGTGGAAACCAGTCTCAGAACGGATAATAACCGCACGCTTTAAAAAAATGTGCGATATGTCACTGTAATTCAATGCTGTGCACCTACTGAAATAGCTAAAGGAGAATTAAAAGATGCATTTTATACAGAGCTTAAAGCAGTCCTTAGACGAATAAATTCTAGGGACATTAAAATTTTAATGGGTAACTTGAATGCAAAAGTTGGTTCAGAAAACGAAGGGCTTGAACATATCATGGGCGTGCATGGCATGGGTATCAGGAATGTAAATGGTGAACTGTTGATGGATACATGCGCTGAACATGACCTAGTCATTGGAGGCACATTCTTTCCACATCCTAAGTGCCATAAGATAACGTGGGTTTCTCCAGACCACGTTACCGAAAATCAAATAGACCACATAGTCATAAGCCGCAAGTTCCAACACTCTCTGTTAGATGTCAGAAATAGAAGAGGGGCAGACGTTGGAAGTGGCCATCACCTAGTTTTGGCGGAATTCAGACTGTAGATAGTGGCAAATAGAACCAAGCTCAACCATAGGTGCAAGAAAATAGAGGTGGCAAGATCAAAAGACCAACAGATAAAAGAAATTTTGGTAAACATTTTTGGAAAGCAGTGATCGAGTAATTGTTATATTTTGACTAAAGTTCAGTCATGATCACATCATGTACGTTTTAATGATATAGTTAACCGGTTTTGGTTCTTTCTACAAAACCATCATCAGACCTGTGGATAAATTTTAAGAAATACTAGATACCAATCTTTAAATAAAATGAAAGTGTCTAATGATGTCAAAATTTAACAAGATAAAATAAAATTAATTATACCCATGGCTCCCTTAGGATGGTAGGCGGAGCTCTCCTCGCTGCTACGCAGTCAACTGATGGTTATGAGTGCTGAGCACGAGCTTAAATATGCAGAGGCTCTGCCTACTTCCTGTCACACTACTTCACAACTGCCAATCAGCGTTCATAATATGACGCCATCGTCAAAGTATAAAAGTAGGAAATACACTAATAACATAAAATTGATTCATTTAAATGTCTGATTAACAGATAGTTAGTAATACTATTACAGTGCCAGTTACATCAAAGATGTGAAAGTCCTTGGCGTTGTAGTATATATCGATTATACCGAGTCGCCTACATCACAATTGCATCTTTGTTGGATGTTGCAGAATCGTCTTATTTTAACTGTGGTTTTTATAGCAATATTCTTTATAGCAGTAGGGTAGGAGCCAAGAGTACGTTCCACATTATGTATATCTGAATAACTGATGAGACTGCTGATTAAATTTTTTAAAATCATCGATCTAATAATTTTTATAATAATCAATGTCAATTTAATAATTTTTTTATGTTATGCAGCATATTTTACATACATTGGTTTTGCCATGGGTATAACTAGTCTTATATTTTTAAAAAACAAAAGAGTAGATGCTTTTATTATAAAATTTCGTCAAAAAGGTCGTAATAATATTTTTCGCGAAAATCTAATTGTTCATTGAGCAGCATTGATGATTTGGTTTTCAAATGAGCATATATCTCGATTTCTTCTAGGATATTCATAAGTAAGCCTTTATTTGCATAATGAAGAACTTTTAAATTCTGTTGTACTGTCCCCTCAGCATGATTATTGAATGCTATATGATGACCAAATACAGACTTTGTTTGTGAGGTACCCGACGTATGTTCTTTGTATCTTACTGCAAAATTTCGACCTGTTTGGCTGATATATATTTTCTCACAGTCTCTACATTGGATCTTGTATACTCATGATCTGGTAGATTTTCCATTATCTGTACTTACGGTATGTCTTAATTTTTGTTGTAAAGTATTGTCAGTTGTAAATGCTATTTTTATTCTGCGCAGCACCGGAGATGAAAGGAATACGTGGAAAACACTGACAAGGAGAAGGGACAGGATGATAGGACATCTGTTAAGACATTAGGGAATGACTTGCATAGTACTAGAGGTAGCTGTAGAGGGAAAAAACATTAGAGGAAGAGAGAGACTGGAATACATCCAACAAATAATTGAGGACGTAGATTGCAGGTGCTACTCTGAGATGAAGTGGTTGGCATCGGAGTGGAATTCTTGGCAGGCCGCATGAAACCAGTCAGAAGACTGATGAATCAAAAGGGAAAAAAAAGAAAAAAGTAGGCCACCGTTATCTGCCATGCCTAAAACACGAGATACTGTTGTGGGCGTGACTGAAACTACCCTTGCTGTATCAGTACTGTAAAAACGAAGTAAGAATAGTTTTAATGTCCCGTCTAGGTTGTTGGAGACGAAACAAAAGCACGGAGTAAGGAAGGATAGAGAAGGAAACCTGCTTTGACATTTGGCTCTGTGCACTATCGGACTTAACATCTGAGGTCATCAGTCCCCTAGAACTACTTAAACCGAAATAACCTACGGACATCACACACACCCATGCCCGAGGCAGGATTCGAACCTGCGACCGCAGCATTCGCGCGGTTCCGGACTGAAGCACTTAGAACCGCTCGGCTACCGCGGCCGGCTCTTTGACATTTCTAAGGAACCGTCCCAGTATTTGTCTTAAGTTAGAAAAATCACGGAATGCCTAAATGAGGATGACCTGACGTGGATGTGAGCCGTCGTCCTCCGGCATGCAAATGCAGTGTGCTAACTACTGCGACCCGGTGTGAGTATAGCGTGGGATAGGCTTCATATATTTGTGACATCCAAGAATTTTGCTATAAAACTGCGTGTCGATAAGATAGGAAACTGCGGGAACTAATACGATTTTTAGTTAAGACGATTTGTGGGAAAATTATTACAATTTATTTTACAACAGCGGGTGTCTACATGCTAGAAATGTATGACGATATCTGTCGGTCGTGGATCGTTATCTCAATGGATTTCATGGAACTATAATTAATTACAAAGAAATAATTAGAAGCTTAGATTCGAATTAGTAACGTGAGTGTACGCATTTTCTACCGCTAACCCATGTAACTCAGCGTGCGTACTTAACATCAGTCAGTCCTGGTGTGTTGCTAGGGGAATGCATCAGAGAAACGCATCATACTTATTCTTCACATCCAAACAACGTTAACATGCGGAGAGGGGATGATGGAACTAAACACCGTCTGCTGTACATAGTTCTGCGATGATAATCACTAGGGAAATGAAGTTTAGTAGTTAGATGCGTTTCTACTCAGATACTTTACAAATTTCACTGTGATGACGAGATATTTCTTTTCATGCCATACTGGCACGTTCATAATACTCTTTATAACTTTGTCGCTATGTTTTTTACTTTATTTTCTAATTGTCTCCCCCTACCTATCTTTACTTCTGTGGCACACCTGCATTCAATAGATATTCAAATACACAACATCCACACTCGCAAATTTTTTAAAAATTTGACAGTTTCTCTGAACCAAAACTGTAATGTTGCATGTCATTAATTAGTTTATTATTGGCTCCAAGCCGGCCGGTGTGGCCGTGGGGTTCTAGGCGCTTCAGTCTGGAACCGCGTGACCGCAACGGTCGCAGGTTCGCATCCTGCCTCGGGCATGGATGTGTGTGATGTCCTTAGGTTAGTTAGGTTTAAGTAGTTCTAAATTATAGGGGACTGATGACCACAGATGCTAAGTCCCATAGTGCTCAGAGCCATTTTTGAACTGGCTCCAAAATAATCTTTCAACGTATCGCTAGCTACTACGTCTGGCGAAGCTAACACCTCTGTCAGCTACATTTTAAAACTCATACCCCATTAATAAATATATACTTCCATTCTGAACTTCAAGGAGTGCACGGCTATACCCGTGATCTATGCGTAGCGTCTTTGAGTAATAACCAAACTTTGAATAAAAATCATCAGCAACGGTGGCCAGAAGACTTCCGGCGCAAGAAATCGCCCTTGTTACGTCAACAACCTTATCAAAGACGGTGGAGGAGCAGAGATTCACAGAACTCTCTTGCCCTTGGGCTGGGAAGCTGACCCTAAAAGGCGGATCAATTGGCAATATGATGAGGATGACAGAACGTGTATCCATAGGCGATGTGGCCTTTAACTGAAAAGTGTCATAATGCTCTTTCCATTGCCAAAAGTTTACGAACTAGTCCCCCATAAGGATCTTCGAGGGAAGACCGACAAGGGAGAGATCACCACGAGAAAAAGATGGAATAACCAACGACAGGATGACTATCTATGAGTACTAAAGTGGAAAGTCAGAAGTATGAACGTATTAGCAAAGCTATAAAGTGTGAAAACAGAAACGCTAAGACACAGTCTAGATATTGTGCGGGTCAGTGAAGTGAAATGGAAAGAAGGCGACGATTTTTAGTCAGACAAACACAGGGTAATATTAATAGCAGCACGAAACGGTATAACGGAGCAGAATTCGTAATGAATAGGAATGTAGGTGGAAGAGTGAGCTACTGAGAACAGTTCGGAGAGAGGTTCTCTCTTATCAAATTCGACACCAAACCAATACCGACAACAATAGTTCAGGTATACATTCCAACGTCGCGAGCAGGAGCAAAAGGGCTAGAGAAAGTATGTGAGGATATTGAACGTGTAAATAAGTATTATAAAGGGAGATAAAAATCTAATAAGCTTGGAGGATTGGAACGTGGTTGTAGTGGAAGCAGTAGAAAAAAGAGTTACGGGGTATTACGGGCTTGACACTAGGAATGAGAGAGCAGAAAGACTCATTGAGTTCTGTAATAAATTTCAGTTAGTAATGACAAATATTGTGTCCAAGATTGACAAGAGGAGTAAGTACAAGTGAGAAAGGCCCAGAGATACGGTAAGATTCCAGCTGGATACATCATGTTCAGACAGAGATTCTGAAATCAAATATTGAATTGTAAGGTGTACTAAGGACCAGATGTAGTAACGATGGAA
Organism: Schistocerca serialis cubense; assembly: GCF_023864345.2. Classification (NCBI taxonomy): domain Eukaryota; kingdom Metazoa; phylum Arthropoda; class Insecta; order Orthoptera; family Acrididae; genus Schistocerca; species Schistocerca serialis. The sequence continues at coordinate 535,874,350 of NC_064639.1, read as the reverse complement.
AGTGGACTGAAGTTTCAGAGAAATGGCCGACGAAACAGTGTGGAAGGAAAGGGGATACTAAAGTACTGAGGAGTGCTGAGACACATTTGAAGTCCGAAAAAATGTCAATATTACGATAAGAAATAGCGCAGTAGGCAGCACAGTTGAAGAGGAGTTCACATCTCTAAAAGAAGCAATTACAGATGTTGGAGAGACAAACGTAGGTACTAGGAAGGTAACTGCTAAGTAACGATGAAAATTCTTCAACTGATCGGCGAAAGAAGGAAGTATAAAAATGTACAGGAAGTGCAAGCACGCCAAGGCGACATAGCCGAGGGAAAAATGTGAAGAAATCGAAAAGGGACTGATCGTCGGAAGGGCTGATTTAGCATGCAGAAATCTCAAAACAACCTTCGATGAAATTAAAAGCAATGGTGGAAACACGAAGAGTGCAATTGGAATTCCTCTGTTAAACGATCAACAGCGTTCAGGTTCAAAACGTATATCAAAGGCCTCTGTGAGGGAGAGGCATTGTCTGATGACGTGATAGAAGAAGAAATTGGAGTTGATATACGAGTGATACGGGATCCAGTTGTTAGAGCAACAGTTCAAAAAAGCTTTGGAAGCTTTGAGGTCACGTAAGGCAGAAGGGGTGAATAAGATTCAGTCGGAATTTCTACAATCATTGGGAGAAGTGGCAACCAAATGACTGTTCTAGTATAGAAGCAAAGAGATTGGTGAGATGCCACCAGGCTTTTGTAAAATCATACTCACTATTCCGAAGATAGAAAAAGCTGATAGGTACGGGAATTGCCGCACAATCAGCTTAACAGCTAATGCATCCAAGTTGATCACAAGAATAATATGCACAAGAATGGAAAATAAAAGTGAATATCTATTAGATGACGTTCAGTTCAGGTTTAGATAATTTACAGAAGATGAAGAGAGGCAGTCCTAAAGTTACACTTGATAATGAAAACAAGGCTGTGGAAATATCAAGACACACTCATTGGCTTTCTCGTGAAAAAGCATCCAACAATGTAAAGTTGTGCAAGATGTTCGAAATTCTGAGAAAAATTGGAGTAAGCTATATGAAAGGAATGGTAGTGTGCGATATGTAAAAGCTCCAACAGACAACGAACAAAGTGGTTGGATTGAAAAGGATGTAAATCAGGTACTCTGTCTTTCAGCTGTACTGTTGTGTCTATCAACCCAGAAAGTAACATGTTAATCTCTCTCTTTACGTCTCTATACTATAAGCTACAGACTTCAGGCTTAACGGTAATCTCAATTAATTCAAACTCTTTACGTTAACAAATACTTAATGTTCACCACTAAATCAAATTTAATGAACAATTAAATGATACATTTGATAACAAACTACCAGTTATTCATTTTTTCTTTTTACTCAGGATATACGTAATGAAAAAGCTCTCCAGTTCCTCAATTACCAATCGTTTTAATGCTCGGAGATATAATTTACGGCTAGACAATACATATATGTAGTCTATCTTTATTTCTTATTAATACATATAAAATTCTATTCTTTTCATTTATAAGAAAAACTGTTATTAATACTACTGTTACCAGACCCGTTCCTATACTGTTAACATAATAGCTTCCTTTTATTAATGGTAGAAGTAAAACACATAACAAAATTATTTCGTCATAAATGACGTTTCTTAAGCAAAAAAATCTATGATGTTTTCGCAAAAATCTGACATTCCATAAATACTGGTGTCGACTCTTTCATGAAGTATGAATTTCTTAGGTTTCATTATTTTTTTAGTTTCTGTTTTTCTGTGTGTTTCTTTATGTCTGTTTCTTTTAAATTACAAGATACTTCTTTTCTTCTCTTGGTTGCTTCATTCAGTGTCAAGTTACGTTCATTTCCAATCAGAATGCGTAGACTTAAAGTTTATTTTTGATCACCCAGGCTTTATTGAGCTCTTTACTTCAACAGAAAAGCGACAAAACAAATGAATGAGAGCCATCAAAATTATATCACATGAAACGAAAGCGATTAGAAAATAGTCCATGTTCCACCACCGCATTTGCCTTAACGTGTTTAATAAAACAAGACGTAGCAATGTTTTGATGTTGTGTCTTTGCGGACCAACTATTGTGCTTTGTTTTAATTGCCAACTCGTCACCTATAGTTAACAGTAATAGCAGCCTTGTCCCACGTTTACTGCATGGTTTCACTTTGGTGCGGTTTGCCTATTACTGGGAAAATCTCGACAATTAACAGGCAGCTTCCGCTGTATGACCATAATGTTGAATTCCGCTATCACAAATACTAGTGTCCGTTTGTAAATTAATTCAATAAATTTGAGTCCTCTGTCAATAAAGATCGTAAATCCAGGTATCGACAATTACGACAATCAAAATATTACCGCAGTGTGTGTCAATATGACCAACAGAATCTCAGAAACTCACCTTTGGAGTGTGGCGGCCACCGAATTACACATATTTCCATATATCATGGTCACCCAATTTTCTTGGAGTGCACACAGAGGCTCAGTTGTTCACACGTACAGAACCAGTCAGCACTATGACAGGTTATAGAGCAACCTAAGCACTAGTTATCAATCTGTGGTGTGGGTACTTCGTTTACTACACCTTCTAGTGAAGTATAAATCTGTTTTTAAAGCCCGTGAAACCTACAATCATCTACAAAGACTTTCCGTCGATCGTGATTTAATAACAAAGATCAGAATTCAACGAACCATATAACAGTCTCCAGTAGTCAGTATTAACCTTCGGCATATCAAAATCTTCCACATACAGCCTTAAACTTTTTAAGAAACTATTCCTCTGAATAGTCCCAATCGAGCAGTTAAACTGTTGCTATATGTACTAAAGCTATCCAGCTAGTCTTCTCTGCCGTAATTCAACAGTCCTGTATAAAATTTGATGTCCAGTTGAGCTGCTCAAGGTCTAATGCTTCACTGACCATTAGATTCATGTAAAACCATCTAGGAACCATTCAGCAGACAAACGTACAGTGATATGGTTACTTTTAACTATTAGTTCATTATCCTCGGAGCTTCTATGGCTATCTCCCCTTGGACGTATTCTTTGCTATACATTGCTACTGCTAGTGATGAGCGTAACTCTCATCATCTTTGACGCTTGCTCTGTTAGTACTGGTGGCAGGTCTCACAGTACCCAGACTACACCGTTTTTTAAAAAACACATACAAGGAAACATTATACTACCATACATTTCAGTTCCCCACCTTATTTCTACGAAATGACCCAGCTACTAATGCAACAAATCAGGAAGACTTAACACCGTGACAATGAAATTAAAACTTTCCCATTACTTTTCGACCAATCACAGAGGCTCCTACTTGTCCAACTTATTTTAAAGTAGCCGGTGATTAAAAGAATGACTAATTACCTTAATTATTGTTATTGAAATTGTGTTATTCACAAAAGATTATTTCCGCTTATTCCACTGTGTAGCCTTGTGAAAAGATGAAATCGACTTTTGGTCTTTTTTATCACATATTACAACCTTGCCTCCTCCAAGCAAACTTAAGTATTAACTCGCATCAAACTAGAATCTCGACATCAAGGGAACTGAGGATACTCACCTGTTCTGTGAATCTGTACAGCTGATGGTAGTTAGTTACGTGTTCCATTGATCAGTCTCACAGTGACCGTTATGATGTAGAACGTTTTAAGTGCATAAGAAATGCACACATCAATCGAGTTCTTTTTCTTTTTTAAGCTTAAAATTTTTGTTACCTACCCCATTCTCTTACATGGCACAAAATGCATACATTATAGCTATAGATTTATTTATTCCTATTCAAGTTCTATTGCATAGAAGGAATTCTCAAGGATATATGATTCCAATTTGCGTTTGAAACTTTTACTGCTGTCTGTCAGACATTTTATTTCATCTGGCAATTTATCGAAAAGTTTTACAGCAGCATATTTTACCCCTTTATGTTCCAAATATAGGTTAGGTTGAGGATAGTGCAAGTTTTTCTTTCTTCTGGTATTATAATCATGAATGTCACTGTTGTTTTTAAACTGGTCACGTTGCTGAGACTATGAGCTGCACATCTTGTAGGCAACTGTTTAAAAGGTTAGGAATGCTTACAACAGCCTCACAGTACAATCACTGAGTAATGAAATTAATTCTCAGCAACGTGAAAATCTGTTGTAACCAACATAATGCATCTACTACACTAGAACAGGCACATTAAACTATCCATTTTGCGCCCTGGTTTCAATAAGTGGATCCCCTTATTGAACCAGTCAAGGACCTGACCTGTTGTGCTAGGCTCTAGGTGTCGTGCCTTTAATTTCAAACTTCCTTTTCTTTTTTCTCGTAATTCTAGCAACCACCATGAACTTACTTGGTCCCTCCATTTAATTTTTCTTCCTTCTGTATCTAGCAGATGCTACCAACTGCATCTCCTGTCTATTCATTTCTTGGTCTAAATAACAATAACTAACTCATATGTTGTGACTGTGAAATATATACAAAATAACTTAGTTACATATTGTAACTTCTCATTCCCACACACTTATTTACAGATTCGAACTTCTTATTCTTATACTTTGTATTAGTAAAGTCCCTTGTCGTATTGGTATGAGTTACATCCACGTCATCTAGGTTAGAGAAAATATATGCCACACCTTCTTTAAAAACGCTGTTATCTGAAACATACTATCATTTTCGGTTTCTACCTCTGTGAATTGAGATGGAGAGTGAGCTGTCACATTTTTACTTCATTCGCAGAGATGGTACTTTTCCGTTTCCCTACCTGAATACACTTCCTATAAAATCGAAATCGTGGGATATGGAATAAACTTAATCACAAACAGCCCTACGTAACGATCGGGTAACTAATGTAAGTAAGCCAAGCACAATCTCCTCTTCTGTAACTTAGAATAAGTAATTCCTTCACTAAACATCACTAGAATTTCTCCTAATGGCCTCTGTCCATCATCGCTTTCTGAATACTAACATTTTCATATACCAGGTTACACTCATTATTTATTCCCTGTTCCATCTCCCCTTCCAATCCAGAACCAGCAGCAACACATGAAAACTTACATACTACGTCTGTCACTTCTTCAATAATTAATACTACTTTACGATTAACGTTACTACATACTGTACCACACACATTCTTTATTTCCTTTTCCTTTACATGCATTATTTATTTCATCTCCTTTTATTACTACTCATTCAGATCTGCATCATGAGATGCTAACATTACTGATTCGTTTTTGCTCCTCCAGGTCTATTTTGTGATTGTAATTATTATTACCTTCCTCTTCTTCTACTTGCCCCTCTAAGTCTACCTTCTTTCCAATTTCTAGAAAGCATCTATTCCAGTTCTCTTCTTGGTTAGATTGCAAATGACTTGGACCTACTTGTTCCTTTTGAATATGCTTGATCTCATTCCATAAGTCTAAAAATATTCAATACTTAACTAGCCAGCACACTCCTAAAATAACTGGTAGATTAATACCTGCTACCACCAACATAGATTGCTGTAAAGTTATTCTTGGAAGGTCGAAAAACGTTTCCTTCCACTTTCTTGCCTATAGTTCTGGGTAATTCTAGCACTTGGACATCCGTTACTGAAAACGTTGAGTAACACTACAGACTTTTACTCTTTTCCCATATTTACTTGGACAAAAGAGTCACCTCACTCCCTGTACCTGAAATAAAATCGATAGCTTGGTGTTCCACTTTACACTCTGAACTTGTTAGTCCTTTTTTAATAATGATTTGTCATTGGTAGGTTGTTAGAAACCACCCAGACTATGGGATGGGCCTGACAGCAGAATAGCTTGAATACTATCTATTGCATCTTGCATCACAACTCCACTATGACACCTACCATTTGAAGGACTGATGTTTTGCACCTGACTATTCTCACTTCTGTCTTCTGTGCTATAAACATCAGTCTGATGCATATTATGATCCTGGTTATGATTTGGATTATTGTTAACCTGTCTACCGTAGTAATTATGATTGTTCTTCTCCAGCCACCCTCTATTTATTTGTAACGCCGGAAATGCATATCCTCGTATTTCCATCTATTGTACTATAATTTTTTTTCCTTATTTTGTTACCTGAAGATATGACATTTCTGTAATTGTTTTACTGTTTGTATATATATATTAATGCATTTATGTTGGTTTGTTTTGTGAATATTATTTGTATTTATACGCTGGATCTGGCCTAGGGAAAACTATGCTATCGAACGAATACATCGATAGGTCGTGTGGAGAACCAAAGTGTTTAGGATCTTTGGTAGTGTTAACTCTGTCGCGTGGAGCGCGGGCAGACCAGAGGGAGTCTGGCTGGGGTAGTGTAGTGGAGCAGGTGTGTTGTGTGACGCTCCCGCGAGTTGCCGCGCTTTCGGGGTTGGGCAGCATGTAATTGCGCTCGACTTGCTACGGTAGTTTCTGACACGGTGTCGCGGACGGGAAGCAGTAGCTGGCGCACATCAAGAGCCCGTTTCGCCTGGTGACCGTGTCGAGAAGAAGGCGCGCCAACATCCAGCTTCTGCAACAGCGACGGCCGACAATGAGTGACTGTCGCCACCTCCTCGATCGACGGCTTCAAACCTTCAATCAACCAACAAGGAAGACTGGAAACACGTAAAGTTTTAGAACTGTATGGCAGACCTCAGCTTTTCAAACTGTTCAAATCACAAAATTACAGCAACGTAGCATGAATCTTTGTTGCTCATTGTCCCAATTGCATTACCAAGTAGGGTCCCTTCCTTTTCCGGAATGAACCCGAGTGTCGTTGAAATTCAAACGCCAGCATCATTCGATTTCACTGCTTTAATTTCAAAGTTCAGTTAAGGTATTCATAGCTGGCTACAATATTTAGATTACACAAGCACAAATTAAGAGAGCGAGTTTTGCTACCGTATTTTAGCTTACCTGTGACTGCAGCTCAGCTTGGTACGCACTACATTTTACTATTGTGAATTGTTCAGAATCATTTAATTCAAGATCAAAGTTAAATCTCTTATTTCTAAATTGCGTAGATTCAAGTAGCTTTTGACATGATTGTTGAGGTAGTCCAAGACTAATCGTATTTTACTGAATTTCGATGTGCTTCAGAAAGAAAGCTCACTATTAACTTCAGTCACTAAATTAACTTTCGATTTTCCGGTTTTATTAATTCTTTTGCTAAATTAAGTCAGAGTGTAGCGAAATTTATTACTTCAGACAAACTTTCAGTTTTCACACTACACGTGTCAACCTTCAGTTGACACGCTTCTAGTGCTAATTATATGTGTAATAACCTTTCTTTTTCAGTTACTATAGTAATTGTCCTTAGGACTGGCGACTGTAATTTCCCCCAAATCTCAAATATCTAATTACCGCTAGTTAATTGTTAACGTAGCGGCCGCACATTTACTTTCTTTATTAACTTTACCCCTTTTCAAAATTAATTTCCACCAGTTTCATTTGCATTTTTCCTTTCATTTAGATGTAACCGTTTCCTCCCTCTTTACCGACAAATTAACTTCGGTGACGATTGCTTTTCCCAAATTTCCATTAGGTACACGCGGTTTAATTTTTCACTGTCATTAAGGTCGATAAGTGAGGGGGAGGTTACACATTCCGCCTCTGAATCTAGGTCTACAGCCTCTATAATTGTTATTATGATTTTTGTATTCATATTCATTTTGATTATTTCTGTTTTCCGTGAGCAACCTTCGCCAGCTGTTTTTGGATCCTCTTTGTTCATCATGAATTGCTATCCAACTGGATGTCTTAGTTTCAGGTTTACCTTTTGCTCTATGCTAGTAGTCCAACTGATCTAACAATTCCAAAAGCACTTGAGCTTGAGTTCATCTTTCTCTCTCACCTTTTCCAATAAACGCGTAATAAGAACTTATATTAAGTACAATTCGTTTACATTTTTGTCTAAATACAAAGTCTGCTCGAGATAGTATTCAACAATATTTTGATGTCCACCCCAACTCTCACATGTCTCTGAGGATCTAACAATTTCTGCTTCAGCTTTCTTTGTGCATTTGTGACCATTATTTGGTTTTAAGCGCACGAGTAAAATCATCGACAGTTGAAAACCGATTTACATTCAACATAGCCTACTGCAAGGCATCTTCCTCCAAGTGCCTAGAGATAAACCTGATACTTCGAGAGTTGTCCCATAATAAAGGTAAAGCGTCAGAAAAATAAGAGGGTGTAGGTGTACCGAATCCCTAGGTTTAAATCTAGAAAAATGTATACTACTATATGCCTAGCTCTAATTCTTCTGTCAAAGTCCCTCTACCATTCTCAGATTCATACCCCTGCTATTAAGAAACTGAAAAAGTAACAAACCTGTGGACTGATAAATTATTTCCACTGCTAGCATGTGTTTTAACAACATCATCACTACCTGGAGTGAAAGTGAATGTTTCACCACAACTCGTACGTGGCTCACATTCAGCCTCCCCTTTTCTTTCTGAAAAACTGACATCAGTCATAGTTAAATACGCATGTTTCATCTTCTCTCTGATCCGCTATTGCGTTTTGCTTAGTTTATAATCCATTATTTTATTTATTTCTTTATCATTATTAATCTCCGTCTATTCATTTAGTAACAAATTTATCGACATTTCCTTGGATTATTTAGCCTTTTCTAACTCACCAGGAAGTGTCGATGATCCACGCAATCTTTCTTCGACAGCGATTGTCTTAGTGTCAACCTCGTTATATTTTTCGTTCAGATACTTGAATTCGTTCCCCAGCTTTTACTGACGTTATTTAAATTCTTTCTTTAGCACATTCTTTAGATTGTCCTGGCATTTTAAAGTCCCTCTTTTCATTTCCTCTCTCTCCTTTTTCACTTCCTTCTGCCCTGATAACAGCTAACAGCTGGTTCGATAACGGTTTCACATCTTCATCCATTTTGTCTTACGACTATAGATTCTTATACAACTGATGTATCAATATTTTATGTTCAGTATGCCGTCTACTTAAGTTACTTAGCTTCACACAAACATACCCTTTTCATTCCAGACTCTAGGAGGTTGGACTACCAAATCACATAAAAGTGTAAGACAATGTAGTGTCTACATATCACATTTAAAAGAAGAAAACAAAGTACTTACAGATTTCTCCGTTTCCGCCTCCCCCTTACCTTACACTGGCTTGGCGCAATGCTAATGCCGAAACCAATGAATATGCTGCTGCTAGTAGTCCACTTGCCTAGTGACGCCACCACTGCTTACTCTTTGCAGGACCTGTAAAAACATCGCAACTACGACTAGACCACCATATTACGCAATGATTCAGCTTTTCAGAATTTTAAGTTCATAAAACCAATCATTCTTAAACTTTTTTCCTTCAGTTACTGAACAAAGCCTGTAAATCAATTTTAAGGTCAAGTACTTTCTATGTCTTTTCTCAACAACATTTTCTTTCTTTGTCAATCCACATTTTCAACTTGTTCAATTAAACAATAACATCGCATTGCTCTTTTTTATAGAACATAGTTACGCCTCCTCAGGATATGCTCACATTGTAGACATATCCTGGATATTCAGGAACGACACTATTACACTGTTCTAGAATAATATACGAGTTTTTTTGTGTTACTACTAGGTCTATGCTCTAAAATCGGAGACAGTCACTTCACGCACCTTTGGAAAAGTTATCTTCCTTATGCAGCGAGTGCGTATTTGCTGATGGTGTGCCCTTTATGTACAACGCGATATTATACCGTTCCAATATGTTTTTCTAGTCAAATAACCTACAAATAACCATAAGCACCAATGCACGTGACCATCAAAAGAGTCGCAGAGAACGTATTAAGTTTTCAGTACGTAGGGAGCGTTAAATGTAACCAATGCTTGACTTTCCGTTCATTTATCTCTAATTAACAGATAATCTGTTTAATGTGCTAAACCATACAGCGAAGTAAACAAGAAGGTAACACGTTACTCTCTCTGTTTACGTGTCTATACTATTAGCTATAGACCTTAGGCCTCTCCGTAATCTCGGTTAACTGGAATTGGTTCGTAAACAAAATCTTAAAGTCTACCACTAAATCAATTCATAACTTTGCTTTATTAACACATTTCGGAGCCAAACGATCTTATATATTCATCGCTGCCTAGGCCAAACAGTTCTATTAATAGCCTGAAATTATCAATTATCCCTAAAACGCACACAAGCCGTTTATCTCTGAGTAACAACCTGCCAATTATTTATATATTTCTACTCATGATACACGTAATGTAAAAGCTCTCCAGTTTCTCAGTTACTAGTTTTAATGCTCGGAGATATAATTTTCGGCTAAGCCAGCGATATATCCATAGCCTCTGAAACTACTTCTATCTTAGTTTCTTGTTAATCTACGTAAAATTATGTTCTCTTCCATTTACAAGTCAAAACTGTCATAAAGACTGCTGTTACATGCCGCTTTACCTCTAGTAATAATAGCTTCATTTTATTTATGGCAGAAGTAAAATAAATAATACAATTATTCCGTTGTAATTGATGTTTCTCGTGCGAAAAATATCTATGATATTTTTCACAAAAATCAAACATCCAATAGCTGTTAGTATTTTTTTATAAAAATATTATTTCTTTAGGTTTTATCATTTTTCAGTTTCCGTAATTCTTTCGTTTTTTGCACAGTACAAGACTTGATATTGAACTGAATTGCTTAAGGTCCGGCACTCCATTGACCATTAGTTTCACGTTAAAACCCTCTAGGGACCATTCAGCGAACAGACGTACGACGCTATCTAGACTTTTAACAATTAATTCATTGTATTCGGCAGCTGCCCATACTTCTGTGACCTGCTCCCGTTATATACACTGATCAGCCAGAAGATTATGGCCACCTACCTAATAGGCGGTACGTCCACTTTCGGCACGCTTAATATCGGCGACGCGTCTTGGCACGCAAGCAACGAGGCCTTGATAGGTCGCTACACACAAGAAGCTTAACCCCTGTAAATTCCGGGGAGGAAGGCGATGACATCTGACGCCAAGTTCCATCACATGCGAGAAGTTTTCTATGGAGTTCAATTCTGGCCAGTTGGACGGCGGGATGGTGGGGGGGGGGGGGGGGGGTTGCAGCACATTGGAACTTGCCATTGTGTTCCTCGAACCACTCCATCACACTCCTGGCATTGTGACATGGCACATTATGTTGCTGAAAAATGACATTGCTTTTGGGAAACATAATCGTCATGAAGGTGTATACGTGGTCTTCAACCGGTGTACGATACTCCTTGGCATTGTACGAGCAGCACTGGACCTTAGAATGCCCATTTGAATGTTCCCCAGAGCGTAATGGAGCCACCCCTAGCTTGTCTCCGCCCCGCAGTACAGGTGTCAAGGAGATGTTCTTCTGGAAGACTACGGATTCGCGCCCTCCCATCGATATGATGGAAAAGGTATCGGGATTCATTAGATAATGCGACGCTCTGCTACTGCACCAACGTCCAGAGCCGATTATCACGTGCCGATTTCAGTCGTAATTGCCGATGTAGTGGTGTCAATATTGGCACAGGCATTTGTCGTCGGCTGCAGAGTCGCATCGTTAGGAGTGTTCGGTGCATTATGTTTCTTCAGACACACCTGTACTCCACCCAACTGTAAAGTTTGATGTTAGTTCCTCCACAGTTCACCGCCTGTCCGGTTTTATCAGTATGACCAGCCTACTTCGACATCTGTAATGGGGGGTGACCGCCCCACCTCACGAAATCTACATCTACATCTATATACATACTCCGCAATCCACCATACGGTACGTGGCGGAGGGTACTTCGTACCACAACTAGCATCTTTTCTCCCTGTTCCACACCCAAACAGAACGAGGGAAAAATGACTACCTTTATGGCTCTGTATGAGCCCTAATCTCTCTTATCTTGTCTTTGTGGTCTTTCCGCGAAATGTATGTTGGCGGCAGTAAAATTGTACTACAGTCAGCCTCGATTGCTGTTTCTCTAAATTTCATTAGTAGCGATTCACAAAAAGAACGCCTCCTTTCCTCTAGAGACTCCCACCCGAGTTCCTGAAGCATTTCCGTAACACTCGCGTGATGATCAAACCTACCAGTAACAAATCTAGCAACCCGCCTCTGAATTGTTTCTATGTCCTCCCTCAGTCCGACCTGATAGGGATCCCAAACGCTCGAGCAGTACTCAAGAATAGGTCATGTTAGTGTTTTATAAGCGGTCTCCTTTACAGATGAACCACATCTTCCCAAAATTCTACCAATGAACCGAAGACGACTCTCCGCCTTCCCCACAACTGCCATTACATGCTTGTCCCACTTCATATCGTTCTGCAATGTTACGTCCAAATATTTAATTTACGTGACTGTGTCAAGCGCTGCACTACTAATGGAGTATTCAAACATTACAGGATACTTTTTCCTATTCATCTGCATTAATTTACATTTATCTATGTTTATAGTAAGCTGCCATTCTTTACATCAATCACAAATCCTGTCCAAGTCATCTTGTATCCTCCTACAGTCACTCAACGACGACACCTTCCCGTACACCACAGCATCATCAGCAAACAGCCGCACATTGCTGTCCAGCCTATCCAAAAGATCATTTATGCAGATAGCAAACAGCAGCGGACCTACCACACTTCCCTGGGGCACTCCAGATGATACCCTCACTTCCGATGAGCACTCACCATCGAGGACAACGTACTGGGTTTTATTACTTAAGAAGTCTTCGAGCCACTCACATACTTGGAAACCAATCCCATATGCTCGTACCTTTGTTAGAAGTCTGCAGTGGGGCACCGAGTCAGACGCTTTCCGGAAGTCAAGGAATATGGCATCCGCCTGATACTCTTCATCCATGGTTCACATGATACCATGTGAAAAAAGGGCGAGCTGCGTTTCGCAGGAGCGATGCTTTCTAAAGCCGTGCTGATGCTTGGACAGCAACTTCTCTGTCTCAAGGAAATTCATTATATTCGAACTGAGAATATGTTCGAGAATCCTGCAACAAACCGATGTTAAGGATATTGGTCTGTAATTTTGAGGATCCGTCCTTCTACCATTCTTATATACAGGGGTCACCTGCGCTTTTTCCAGTCTCTCGGGACTTTACGCTAGGCAGGAGATTCACAGTAAATGCAAGCTAAGTAAGGAGGCAATGCAGTAGAGTACTCTCTGTAAGACCGAATTGCAATCCCATGAAGACCTGGCGATTTATTTATTTTCAACCCATTCAACTGCTTCAAAACCCAGGGATGTCTATCACTATGTCCTCCATAAGGGAATCTGTACGAGACTCAAACGGTGGTATGTTTGTACGATCCTCCTGCGTGAAAGATTTCTCAAATGCTAAATTTAAAATTTCAGCTTTGGTTTTGCTGTCTTCCGTTGCCAGGCCAGACTGATCAGTGAGTGACTGGATGGAAGCCTTCGACTCGCTTACCGACTTTACGTAAGATCAGAATTTCCTTGGGTTTTCAGCAAGATCTTTTGCTAAGGTATGACGGTGGTAGTGGTTGAATGCTTCGTGCATCGCTCTTTTTGCATCAGCACGAATCTCTACTAACTTTTGCCTGTCCTCATTCTCCCGATCTTTCTTGTACCGCGAGTGCAGCTGCCTTTGCTTTCTGAGCATTCTCCGAATTGCGCTGTTAAACCACGGTGGGTCTTTTCCGTCCGTAACCCACTTTTATGGCACATACTTGTCCAATGCGTGATTTACAATGTGTTTAAAATTTGCCCATAATTCTTCCACGTCAATCGTACCGGAAGTAAATGAAGTAGATTCATTTACTAAGTGGGATGCTAACAACTGCTTATCTGCTCTTTCTAGTAAGAATACTCTCCTAGCCTTCTTGACCGACTTTTTAACTTTCGTAACCATAGTCGCAATGACAACATCATGATCACATCATGATCTCAACACTGACACCGTCGATGAGGTCTGGTCTGTTCGTGGCTACCAGATCTAAGATATTTCCATTACGCGTTGGCTGTCGATTTAGCTGCTCAAGACAGTTTTCGGATAATGTGTTCAAAAGTGATTCACACGACGGCTTGTCTGTACCACCTGTAATGAATCCATAGACATCCCAGTCTACACTATGTAGGTTGAAATAGCCTCCGACTAATACAGCATGATCCGGGTACTTCTGCGATACAGAATGCAGACTTCCTTTGAATGATTCTAGAACTGTCACGGTGGAACCTGGTGGCAGGTAATAACACCCAACAATTAACTTTATTTCTCCTAGCCCTGTTAAACGTGTCCAGATAACCACAATCACACTCTACTTCGACCTCAGAAGACACAATATTTTTGTCAACTGCAATGAAGACACCACCTCCTACGGTGTCTAATCTGTCTTTCCGATACACGTTCCAACCCACACTAAATATTTCAGAACTTCCTATCTGGACATGGTTTCACCTTGGTTTCGCCGCGTGTTGAAGACACTCACTACGGCAGTCCTCGAACATCCGTGAAGTCGTGCAGTTTCCGAAATGCTCGTGCCGAGCCTCCGGGCCATCACAATCTACCCTCGTTCAAACTCAATAGATCGAGAGCCTTACCTGTTCTGAAACATCCTGAACATCTTGGCGATTAAAACTGTTTGCCGGACCGAGACTAGAACGCGGGACCTTTGCCTTTACGGGCAAATGCTCCCTATTCTACACACGGACAGTACGCCCACTGATACTACATGTACCGTGCTTGTGTCTGACTAGCAGTCATTCCTCGCCAGATGACGCTGCTATCGCCTGGACGGTTCCATCTCGATAATAGAACATTGGTCACAATGTTCTGGCTGATCAGTGTAAACAGCAACCTTTGCCGAAAACTGCTGCTGCTGGTGACGACTGTACCTCGCATCATCTTTGGGCTGTTTCTCTACTAATACTGACGGCAAATCTCACTGCTCGCAGACTACAATATTTAATAAATAAATAATGAAGTGAGAAAACCTAATACTAACAAACGTTTCAGTTCAACAACTTATATCTATAAACTTACCCACCAGTCGGAAGACATACAGCTCAAAAAAAAGCTGCTTGAGATCAATTTCATTAAATGTGGCCATTCTTTTCAACAAAATATCCCAACAGGCTGTGAGAGAGGCAGAGGGTATCCCAGTTAGGAATATCTGAGAGGTGAGGTGCTTTCGTTATTCGCCTAGTAATTATTGCAGACTTACCCTTTCATTAAATGTGGCCATTCTTTTCAACAAAATATCCAACAGGCTGTGAGAGAGGCAGAGGGTATCCCAGTTAGGAATATCTGAGAGGTGAGGTGCTTTCGTTATTCGCCTAGTAATCATTGCAGACTTACCCTTTCATTAAATGTGGCCATTCTTTTCAACAAAACATCCCAACAGGCTGTGAGAGAGGCAGAGGGTATCCCAGTTAGGAATATCTGAGAGGTGAGGTGCTTTCGTTATTCGCCTAGTAATCATTGCAGACTTACCCTTTCATTAAATGTGGCCATTCTTTTCAACAAAATATCCCAACAGGCTGTGGGAGAGGCAGAGGGTATCCCAGTTAGGAATATCTGAGAGGTGAGGTGCTTTCGTTATTCGCCTAGTAATCATTGCAGACTTACCCTTTCATTAAATGTGGCCATTCTTTTCAACAAAATATCCAACAGGCTGTGAGAGAGGCAGAGGGTATCCCAGTTAGGAATATCTGAGAGGTGAGGTGCTTTCGTTATTCGCCTAGTAATCGTTGCAGACTTACCCCCAAAAAAGCTGCGCCGAAATAAGATTTTTTTTAATCCTTTATCCTCTCTCCGACTGTTGTGTAAAAAATAGCCTGTCCATTTAATTTCATCTGCGAGTTTGCTTTTAAGAAAAATATATATAATTCTGTAACATAAGAGAAGGAAGTCATTAGTATGCATGTTGTGCTCGCTACTTTGTTCACTTTTGCTGTTGATGCCCAAAGATAACATAAAAAGAAATCTCTCCTATCACTTGACGTATGAAGACAGCGAGTAATCTTTCAATCCCTGCCTTCGCTGATTTTGCTAAGAGGTGTCTTTATTTTAATTGGGCGATAAATTCCCTTGATTCAAATAATTTTTCTAAAAAGTGGAAAAAGTTGGGCGAAGCATATGAAGGAATGTGCAGGTGTGAACACTATTATTCTCAGACCCCCACTTTTTCCATTTGAACGCAATGTCCGATATACAGTTGTAGAGGCAAGAACAATTATTGAACAGAAAAAACACGTCGAACAGTTAAATGAGCTTTGCTTTTACAAGATTATTATTATTATTATTATTACTATTATTATTTTTATTATTATTCCTCACCGTAATTTAGAAGAAAACCATAGTCTTTTATAACTCAGTCATCAGCTCCTCTATGCTCATAAATCGTTTGCAGAATCTCAACAACTTTAATCAATTGGAATCACACGTTCTTAACTGCCAATTACATATCTTTTCTCTAATTGTCTCTTCCTGAATGGTTGAAGTCGTCATGTTCAGAAAATCTGACCCTCTGTTTCTTTCCCTTCTTCCTGCCATTTTCCTTGTACTACCCGTTCCTCTGATTTTACACAGATGTTAATCTCTCTGGGCGCAGCACAAGCCCAACAGAAAACATGCATTTATTGCATTCGCATATATACAAATTTATTTATTCCAGGCATTATATATAGCACTGATTAATGAAAATGAAAGGAGAAAATGGAGAAATAAACAAGCCTGGAAAATCTATCATGTCTTTACATAAATTTCTCATAAACACAGTGAGATTGTTGTGTTCTCGTAACTGTCTCTTACACTGACAAGCCTTCAACGTTCCCTTACACAGAAATTCGACAGTGCGAGGTACGGACAGTGAAGGTGTTGTGGTAGCACTCACCTTCCCAGCTAACCGGTTTTCGCAACTGTCAAGTGTGCAGCGCATTGTACCACGGTAAGGAAAGTGACGTAAGTCAAAAAAGGCATATTTGGTTTACGTCGCTGAGAAATACGTGTGAAAGTGCCCCAACGTACAGGGAAAATATAATGGATTGTACGGACAACAGTATTTACTTGAAATTTAAAGGTAATTTACGGTATACTATTTCAGCACAAGTTTTATAATTTTAAATCTTAATTCGAGTTTTCTCAAGTATTGCATTTTTGAGTTCTGCCACTGTTTCTGCCTGGGTGCGATGTGGCCTTGTGTTATAGTGATGCAATACGATAGCTGTGAAATATATAGACCTGAAATGACACCATGTGTGGTGAGACTGTTAATAAACACAAATGAAACAGTTTACTGCGTCAGTCACTTATTTTTACTTACTTTCCCTATATACAACTACATCTTCATTCACGTGACTTCTCTGCAAATCACACTTAAGTGTCTGGCACAGAGATCACCGAACCACGTTCACAATAATTAGCTGCTATTCAACTCTCGAATAGTGCGCGGAAAGAACGAACACCTATGTTTTCCGTGCGAGCTTATTTCCCTATTTTATTATGATGATCATTTCTTCCAAAGTAGATCGGCGTCAACAACATATTTTCGCATTCGGAGGAGAAAGGTGGTGACTGAAATTTCTTGAGAAGATCCCGCGGCAACAAGAAACGGTTTTGTTTTAATGATGTTCATCCCAAATCCGGTATTATGTCCGTGACACTCTCTCCCTTATTTCTCGACGATACAAAACATACTGCCCTTACGTGAACTTTCTCCACGCACTCCGTTAACGCCATCTGGTAAGGATCCCACACAGCGCAGCAATACTCCAAAAGAGGGCGGACAAATGTAGTGCAGGCAGTCCCTTTAGTAGATCTGTTGCATCTTCTAAGCGTTCTGCCATTAAGATACAGTCTTTGATTCGTCTTCTCCACAACATTTGCTTTGTTTTATTTCTAATTTAAGTTCTTCGTATTTAAATTCCTAGGTATTTAGTTGGATTTACGACATTTAGATTTGATTGATTTATCGTGTAACCGAAGTTTATACGTATTCCTTTTATCTCTCATGAGGATGACCTCACACTTTTCGTTATTTAGGGTCAATTGCCAATTTTCGCCCCAATAAGATACCTTATCTAAATCATTTTTCAATTGGTTTTGATCTTCTGATGACTGTTCTAGACGATAAATCACGTGCAAACAGTCCAAATATCTCTTGCGCGTAGCTGCGGTCTCTTACTTTGTGATGTTATCTGCTACTTGTGCAAGAACCAACATACTATATCGTTGCTTGTTAACGGACATTTCACGTTCTAGACAAGCTCCATAAACACCTCAAAAGATGGGGTCACATATTGATTGACGCAGAGCTTCTGAATACAACCATTCGATAGACTGAGTTTTGCATTCACAGTAGACAACTAACAGCCTAAATTCATCACATGTGGTGAGACAGTGTGAATATTAGCGTAAACACTTATATTTGTGTGTTTCACAATTTGTCTTTGAGTGTTGTAACTTGCTTTTTGGGTTAGTTATCCATCTTAGCCATTACTTTGATACATTCTTTCACCCCCAATTGACTGACTGAGAATCATAGTTTTCTTGCTATTCCCATAACTATAATGGATTTCTATCACTGCACACAGTCATAGTACGCCGTCACTTCTGCACTCCTGGAAATGGAAAAAAGAACACATTGACACCGGTGTGTCAGACCCACCATACTCGCTCCGGACACTGCGAGAGGGCTGTACAAGCAATGATCACACGCACGGCACAGCGGACACACCAGGAACCGCGGTGTTGGCCGTCGAATGGCGCTAGCTGCGCAGCATTTGTGCACCGCCGCCGTCAGTGTCAGCCAGTTTGCCGTGGCATACGGAGCTCCATCGCAGTCTTTAACACTGGTAGCACGCCGCGACAGCGTGGACGTGAACCGTATGTGCAGTTGACGGACTTTGAGCGAGGGCGTATAGTGGGCATGCGGGAGGCCGGGTGGACGTACCGCCGAATTGCTCAACACGTGGGGCGTGAGGTCTCCACAGTACATCGATGTTGTCGCCAGTGGTCGGCGGAAGGTGCACGTGCCCGTCGACCTGGGACCGGACCGCAGCGACGCACGGATGCACGCCAAGACCGTAGGATCCTACGCAGTGCCGTAGGGGACCGCACCGCCACTTCCCAGCAAATTAGGGACACTGTTGCTCCTGGGGTATCGGCGAGGACCATTCGCAACCGTCTCCATGAAGCTGGGCTACGGTCCCGCACACCGTTAGGCCGTCTTCCGCTCACGCCCCAACATCGTGCAGCCCGCCTCCAGTGGTGTCGCGACAGGCGTGAATGGAGGGACGAATGGAAACGTGTCGTCTTCAGCGATGAGAGTCGCTTCTGCCTTGGTGCCAATGATGGTCGTATGCGTGTTTGGCGCCGTGCAGGTGAGCGCCACAATCAGGACTGCATACGACCGAGGCACACAGGGCCAACACCCGGCATCATGGTGTGGGGAGCGATCTCCTACACTGGCCGTACACCACTGGTGATCGTCGAGGGGACACTGAATAGTGCACGGTACATCCAAACCGTCATCGAACCCATCGTTCTACCATTCCTAGACCGGCAAGGGAACTTCCTGTTCCAACAGGACAATGCACGTCCGCATGTATCCCGTGCCACCCAACGTGCTCTAGAAGGTGTAAGTCAACTACCCTGGCCAGCAAGATCTCCGGATCTGTCCCCCATTGAGCATGTTTGGGACTGGATGAAGCGTCGTCTCACGCGGTCTGCACGTCCAGCACGAACGCTGGTCCAGCTGAGGCGCCAGGTGGAAATGGCATGGCAAGCCGTTCCACAGGACTACATCCAGCATCTGTACGATCGTCTCCATGGGAGAATAGCAGCCTGCATTGCTGCGAAAGGTGGATATACACTGTACTAGTGCCGACATTGTGCATGCTCTGTTGCCTGTGTCTATGTGCCTGTGGTTCTGTCAGTGTGATCATGTGATGTATCTGACCCCAGGAATGTGTCAATAAAGTTTCCCCTTCCTGGGACAATGAATTCACGGTGTTCTTATTTCAATTTCCAGGAGTGTATTATCCATTGTAACCTCTAGAAACTTATCACAGATTTTGTCGGTCTGATAAGCAAGTAACACTTCCAAATACAAAATAGTACTTACTACTATTGAGCAACAGTGGAAAATTTGGAAGCTTGTGGTAAGTTTCTATGGGAGCAAAATGCTGAGGTCATTTGTCCCTAGGCTTACACACTACTTAATGTAACGGAAACTAACTTAAGCTAAGGACAACACACACACCCATGCCCGAGGGAGGACTCGAAACTCCGACGGGGGGAAGCATCGCGATCCGTGGCAAGGCGCCATAGACTGTGCGGCTACCCTGCGTGGCAAGAGCAACAGTGGATTGGGCATTAATTTATATCTGGCCCTCGTATTTTATGGTTTAAATCAGAAGCAGAAGTCATTCAGTAGCTACAAGAGCCGATTACAAGCGTCTTCTTGCGGCGGTAGAATGGAAACAGGAAAGATATAGAGATTCCGGAACTGAAAATTAGACGTTCGTTAGAGGAGGATCAGGACACATATTGTGGTAGCTGTGTAATATACTCCAGAAATTAATCGAAATAGATGACGCTCTTCTGAAATGATTTATCATAGATCCTTTAGAGAACGGATTTCCGATGCGATCGTAGAAAGGAACAGATCATAAAGCTTTTCATAACGGTGCAAAACTACACATATTTGCTACCGAAAATTTGATGTAAAAATCACATAAGATAATATTTTGCAGACCATACAGTGCCACCAATATGCAGGTAGTTCATGTAGTTTTAGTGGATATGTGTGTGCTTCCTTAGTTATGTATGTATCGTTTTTTTCTAGTGTACAGAGGTTGTGCTGACATGCATAACGTCTTTTTTGTATCAGTGTCAGCCTCTGCGGCCAGATAGATGCATGTCCAGAAAACTGATCCATGCCCAACGACATACACAGTCATTTCTATTTCCTTGT
The DNA here is from genome assembly GCF_023864345.2 of Schistocerca serialis cubense. NCBI lineage: Eukaryota > Metazoa > Arthropoda > Insecta > Orthoptera > Acrididae > Schistocerca > Schistocerca serialis. The sequence goes on along the minus strand of NC_064639.1, from coordinate 535,853,435 downwards.
GTTTTATGATGTTCGTTATACAGGTACCAGATGGTGGACTCCTATTGAAACCGATCGCAGCGTAAATATGTTTTAACAGAAATTTACGGTGATTGACCATACCCAAATTCTTAGCTTTCTAGACGTTTCAATCAGATGTCCACATTTTCTGATTGTATTTTCGTAACATAGAAACCACTTGCATTCTTCTGTTACTGTTACCTCTCCTTTTTGTTAACTGCAGCCATTGCGGGAAAACAAATCAAGGAATATTACAAAAAATATATACTGGGATTGCATAGCCAGAAGTAAAAAGTAAAGAGATAGTGATCTCAGTAAATAAAAGGCTATAAATTAATAACGTCTGTAAATACGTCTAGAAGACACTAAAGTAAGTAATCTGCTCTGGAACTCTGTTTCCAAGCTCCATAACGAAACTACTATAAAATTATTTGGAAAAAACTAAATTTAAATTCATGGCTTTGGGATAATACTAATTGTTTAAATGTTGATGACAGCTCTCTTTCTATCTCTCTGCTGGTCAGTAGCAGGTAGCGAAGACGTAGACACCAAAGTTGATTTAACACGTGGATATAAATGCCGCAAATAGTAAATCCCTAAAAGACGGACCATTTGTAGATCTGTAACCATCAGACAGCCCCCAGTACAGGAAAGACGATAATGTGGGCGCGTTGCTAATGCATTCGTTCTAAGATCCGTGGAAACTTGTCCTCTTTCAATAAAGCTACGATACTCTGCAGTTATCGCTCAGAAGAGGCACAATACTGGTTGAAATAGAGAGGAAATGTGGATAACCTTGAACATTTTTAATTAGTAGTAGCAAATTCACTAAAATAGAGGATACATTCTGGGGAAATTTATGGAAAATTTACTGCACTGCATAAGCTATTACAGTAAAACTTCCAGCGTTTATGTGGCCCTTAGTAGGATTACAAGGAACAATACAAAATCAGCAAAGACGTCAGCACTGTTGCTCATCGCGATGCTGGCTGCCTCCTGGTGGCGTTGCGGGCATGTGACGCGGTAACAAAAGTATGTAAGACAAGGACGAGGATCACCCTAGTGAAGACATGGGCAGCAAATGGGGAAATCCATTGAGATCAGCGAGTTTCAAAAAGGGCAGATTATGTGAACGAGTATCTCATAAGCGTCGAAGCTGGTCGAATTTCACGTGCTACTGTCGTGAGCATCTACGGAAAGAGGTAGAAGAACAGTGAAACGCCGGCCGCGGTGGTCTTGCGGGTCTAGGCGCTGCAGTCCGGAACAGCGGGACTGCTACGCTCGCAGGTTCGAATCCTGCCTCGGGCATGGATGTGTGTGATGTCCTTAGGTTAGTTAGGTTTAAGTAGTTCTAAGTTCTAGGGGACTGATGACCTAAGATGTTAAGTCCCATAGTGCTCAGAGCCATTTTTTGAACAGTGAAACTACCGTTAGGCGTTAAATAGTTGGACGTCGACGACTCTTCACAGAACATGGTGTTCGGAGGCTTGCCTGGTCTGTAACGTAGGATAGATGGTGATCTGTGGCACTCGGCCGAAAAAGCACAATGCTGGTGTACGCACAAGTGTTTCGTAGAACACCGTTCATCGTACATTGTTGAACATGGAACTCTGTAGCTGAACACCCCTGCGTGTTCACATGTTGATCCAGTGACATCGTCAATTTCAATTGCAGTGGGCACGGGACCGTCGGGATTCGAACGTCGATCAGTGGAAACTTGAATCACATTTTTGCTGCGCTAGCTCGACGGTCGTCTGCATAACCGCCGTCATCGAAATGAACTACGGCTCGAAACGTGCAGCGGAGAGTGGTGGCAGCATTATTATGCTATGGAAGACATTCTTCTACGGTTGCATGGGACCTGTGAAGCAATCGAAGATACGCTGACCACGTGAATCCCTTCGTGCTTGATGTCTTCCCCGACGGCGATTTTCCATGTGTCGGAGGCCGAACTATGCTACAGTGGTTTTAGGAGGATTGTAGTGACCTCACGGTGATGTCTCGGCGACAAATTTCGCCTGATATAAATCCTATGGAACCCACGTGAGTCGCAAAATGGTTCCATCACCGCTTACGAAACTCAGCAGCTCGTTATTTACTCGAATTTCGTAACTTGTGCGTAGACATCTAATGCAACGTACCTCCACAAACCTACCAACAAACTGTTAGATCTTTGATACGCAGGGCTATTAACAAGGTGGTCATAATTATTTTAGCTCATCAGCGTACGTGAATGGTACACTGTGCTACGGTTTTGAACAGGTCTTGAGAAGATGAAGGCATCATATCTGTTAAAAGTGAGAATGCTAGTTTCCACACTAGCTAGAGGAATTTAGCACGTATCACAGATCCCATACTAATGTAAACAGCAAAGAACTAAATATGCCCGGTCTTCAGCATTTAAGTAAGCATTATTGCATCTCAAATAGGCATCGCCACCTCCTGACGCTTTTCCCAAAATTGAAGGAAATTGCCAATGAACTAAATACCAAAATACCTAATCTAATTTATTCACTTGTTTCCTCCAGTGCTTTGGCTGCGAGAGGCAAACCATAATTTTCATGTTTGGACGCTAATTAGTCCATCCAAAGATTGTGGGCGGATTTTGAGTTTGTGACTTCATTTTAAAAAAAGCCGTACTCTGCTGGGAGATGCAAGTTGGAGATACGGATATTATCCTAGCATACCCTGAAAAGGCACACGTCTACGGGCCGTGTCCCATTAATTAACGCAAAGACGCCGCCACCGTCTGAAGCGTGAGACTCTTATATAGCGTTGTTCAATCTCGGGTACGGCAAGTAATTAAAACAAACATGAATACCATGAAGGGTTCATATATAGTGTGTGATGGGTATAAGCGCAGACATTTTTATTGGGGGCTGAGGATGGTGTATTGAATATTACATCAGAATTCACTTAATTTGCAGGCTAATAATTATGGCTAGTATGTTTGTAGTTGGTTAGCCGCTGGGCAGCATATTAGTTGTTGAAGTCGGGACACGTAGACGCAAAACCGTTAGTTTATGTTCCAGGCGTAGCCAATTTAGTGGCGCAGTTACGACTGTGCAAAAAGCATCAGGTAGTAAATTACCTGATTGGTTTGCGGGAAGACCGTTCGATGCGGAGAAAAAACATTGATGTGTGTACATGTTTAGGTATCATATAAAAATATTTGCATTTATACCCATTACACCCTGCGGAGATACTCCATAGATTTGTTATAACGATATACCGGATTTCCCAAATCAAATTCAAAACAATTCCATATGCCATCACCTCACTGTGCACTGCAGCTTCATTTCTAAGAGGAAACGTCGTTCTCATAATCCTAGAAGTTTTTTGGCGCTTCAATCGGACTCACGAAAGTTATCATTATCTTGAGTTCTTGAGTTGATCCACCAAGAAATGATTGGGCCCTGCCTTGCTACAATGTGACAGGTGACCGCAGCGTGAGCCACATTACTGCTTAGTTTTGCGGAAACCCCGTGAATCAATGTGAGCAGTGCGGAACAGTCATGTTTGTCAAGGAGTAAAGCTGCACGTCGTGAAACGCATAACTTGTGTGAACGAATGCGTGTTAAATGTTATTAGGTTGACTGTCCTGTGACTTCATTGAAATTTTACTTGATTTGGGCTACTATTATAATGATATGAAGGCGTAATGGACACATATGAAACCAGATTAGACACGGACGTGCTACAGGCACTACGACAATAGCTTTAGTCGGCTGTTTTCCGCAATGCTGGCCATCAAAATTGCAACATCAATAAAAATAACATACGAGGGTTGGAACTTTAATAGTGCCAACTATTTATTTACAGTACGTACAAAATAGATATGTGTTTCAAAGTTTTACTGACCTTCAAAGTAGTCACCATCATTGCGTATAGCCCGTTGCCAGCGATGTGAAAGTCGTAGGATACTTTTAGCAATGCCAGTTGTGTTGACAGTTTGAGTGGCGCGGTCTATTGCCCTACGAATTTGTAGCAGTTCTGAAGCGAATGTCGTGAAGTGTTTCCTTCAGTTTAGAAACCGAGTTGAACTTACGAGGTCTTAAATCAGGGAGTGCAGTAGGTGGTATAGCACGAAGCAGCCCCATCAGTCAAACAAGTCAGTAACAGCTTGCATTGTACGTGCTTGAGCATTGTCCTGCAAAATTATGGTCAGGTCCTGCAGAAAGTATCACTTCCGTCTCTATGCTGTTCATTTTTGGAACACAACCTACGACCACTTTAGCTGTATGCCACAGTTCATCAGTCGTAGTGATTGGCGAGTGGTAATGTTCCATGCTCGCGGCTATCTATGATCCAATGTTTTAATTGGGTGAAAGATATGGAGAACATGCTGGAAGGGCAACAGTCGAACACCCTCTGTATTGAGGTAACTCATAGCAGAACGGACAACACGAAATATTGCGTATGTTGCTGAAGGATAACGTCACGGAAAATTCTAGGGTAGGTCAAAGCCAGCGGCTTTAACATGTCAGAAATGTGGCGCCTACTAAGCTAATTACCAACTATGTGGATAGGAGGTGATCGTGTTGTCTACGCAGCGGCATTCCTTATATCATCGTACTGGGTCCCATATTACGATGAGGAGTGCAATCCAGGAACTTTCATTGTCGTCAGTGCCACCACACACGGATGCGTCCATCGGAACTTACCTTGAAAAGACGACGTGGAGCAACTCCTGAGGCCAGTGTTGTCGCTCGGCACTCTACAGATGCAATCTCTTCCTTTACTGCCGCTTTAAGTGGAGTTGACGATCCACGATCCATGGAGCGCCAGATGTCATCGCACTGCACGGAAATGTCAATTTCTTCGCTCAGGCTATGTGACATGGCTTTAGGACCACGCACGATCGAGTGAACAATATGTCGCATCCAGGTTAAGCCACACACTGAGGATTTGATCACGCAGTTCCACCAAATTCTGAGGATACTGATGTCGGCATTTTATCCATCGTTCCAATATGTCCCACATATTTTCTATGTGGTTCAGTTCATGTGATATTGCAAGCCAATCGAGATGTGATAGGGTGGAAGAGTGCGCAGAAAACCAAGTCACAAACTCTTTCAGCCCGATGAACTTTTCTGTTGTTGTCTTGGAAAATATGGCTATCAATAGCAAATTCATCGCCGAGATGTTGACTGAAAAGTAGCAGCTGATCATTCAGAATGTTATACAAACATGGTTGTTCATGCCAGTGGTTACTTCAGTGAACGGCCCCATTTCCTGAAATAAAAAGAACACCCCCAAGACATCACAGACCGTCATGAACCTGTACTTGCACACATTCGGGATGAAATGATTCATTTGGCCTTCCGTGCACTAGACTAGGTGTATCATTTGAATACAGGCAAAAACGTGATTAGTCAAACCACATTACTTACCGCCACTCAGGTACAGTTCATGTTAGATGACTTGTAGTCCATTGGAAACATGCAGGTTTTTATTTGTGCCTATGTGAGCAAATACCTCTTCAGAGGTGAACGCTTCAAATGTTCATTATATGCAGTTACCCTTGCAAAGTTCCCTCGCTAATAGGAGGAGGTGGAACTTCATTCACTGCCTACAGAAATTCCTGTTGGATTTGGAACTGATTTTGATTCACAAGCCGTGAAACACGTCTCCGGTCCTTTTAATCAAGACCTTTTTCCTGACCACAGCTCTGACGTCGTGTTTCGTACCCATGAGTGTTCCACCACTTCTTGTAGACACCTTGAACAGTACACTGCGAAACGCCAACAAATCCAGCTTCACAGGCCTTATGGGCATCGGCACGATCAAACGCGATTTCCCCTTTTCGCCACCCTGTCACGTCCTTACACTTTTTCCATGTTTAGGTAACATAAATGGCTCACTGATCGCTACTTCCTGATGGTCATGTAGAGACCGTGCTCGCGCGGTTGAGCACGTGATTCGATGACTGCGTCATCTGTGCCTGCACACTGGGGTGACTAATCTTGTCCAGTGAGCTTAAATTCCACATTCATATGTCACTCGTGGGATACTACCAACGATCGCAGTTGATGACGCCACATTCCTGCCGCTGGTAGACATTACTCCGACTTACACGTAGCATATCCTTACTAACCGCCAACATTAAAACGTGATTTCTGAATTAGAAACACGCTGAATAATCTTTTCTCACACATGTTGTCCCAGTAAGAATGGTAATTATTCAAGAGTATGACAGAAACGGGCCCTCGAAGCAAAATAGTGATCATGGGCTCTAATACACATCTTATGAACTATAAGCCCTTCTTCATCTTCGATACTGTGAAAAAGATCTCTTCAACTGCAAGTTTTTTGTTTTCATTATTTTCTGATGTGATAGTATGGACAAGACAAGAATAAAATGTCCAGTAAACGTTGGCTATAAAATGCGTATCTTATGAACTATGAACGCTTGTTCGTTTTGCTAATGTGAAACACATCTCTTCTAATGAAAAAGCGCACATAGCTCCTGCGTATTTTACAGGCCATTTAACTGCACATTCTTTTTCTATTTTGGTCTGTACTACATCCTCTCAAAATATTGAAAGCAAAAGGCGTTCAGTAGAAGATGAAGACGTGATCATAGCTCTTCAGGTACTCATTTTAGAGCCCATGTTTACTAGACTTGTTTGCATCGAATGAACATTGACCGTTCCTTCTGGGACACCCTGTTTACAGAATGCAAATAACGCTACTCCTACGTAACGTGTGCGGTTCGTTGAAAGCTTATCATTTCCTTATTTGAAAATTTAATACACTTTATGCAATTTATTATTTGTTGTATGCTGCCTTCATGGTGTTGCAATTTTAATGGCCAGAAGTTTATATCAGCTCTCTAATGCAACTGTTACTATGCAAGGGTTATTCCCCTGTGATTTGAAGAAATCAGATATTTTTCCTAGATTGAACCCTTACGCCACAATCAAAACCACGACTAACAACTATGAAATGAAATTAATTGTCGATTACATTCCAGATCAGTTTAGGGAATGAGCCGCAAATATCACCAGTCCGAAGTCTTGTAACTGTCTCCGTTATTTCCAAATGATGAATCGCACTGAATTTTTCTCGCACACTCCGAACAAGAACTTCAAAATACCGTCTAATGACAGTTTTTATCGGGAACACTATTACTGTGAAGATAAAAAAAACCTTACTTTAAAATTATTTTGCCATATAATACAAGTTGTAACGACTGAAACATTTTCTAACGCAAAAGGGGGGGGGTTTAGGTAAACTAAAATATCCAGATCCTTTTGAAAAAAATTGAAATATTAACTAACACTGAATGAAGCCACCTGTTTCTTCTTTCTCGAAACAGTGGTCATGGATGAGTCCATTCCGATCAGGACGTATTACGACGATTTGTTTAATTTCAAAGACGTTAAGTATCTTGAAAATGATGTACCTGATTTTCTTGAGTTCACAAAGGAGTGGCCCTGCATAACAACGGAATGTCAACGAGTGACGATCAGACATTCTTGTATATAGAGCGCTGTTTCAGCTCCTATCCATATCTGGTCCCACATAGCTTGATCGAAGTGTCTGTCGACCACTGTTTCTATGCGGGACTTTCAAGGACTTCACACGGTTGTGTCGGTCATACAGACATATTGTACTATATTAGTGACTATTATAGCATAGGGAAAAAGAAGTAAAATATTGTGCCTTTTGATAAGAAACAATTGTTACCAATAGTTCGGGATGAAATTAGTATATCAAGGCAACGGGTGTTGAGACTTCGGGAATGGGCAGCAGAAAAGGGAAACAATGTAAATCGTTGTGTTTCAGTCTAACCGTAGAGTGACTCCATCCATGTGATCACAGTATCGCCTATTATTACAACAAAGTAGCAGAAAACGTAAAATTGGGTATCCTATTAATCCATCTACATGAAACTAGTGAGCCAGACTCCTAAGATCCACTGACTCAGACGTTGATACAGGGTATTATGTGCAACAACTAGCAATATGGCAGATGAAACTCTAGTACCATTTACAGAGCTTGAGCTCTAGGCAAGGCTAGGCTGAAAATACGTAAAGACCCAGCAGAGGTCTTAGGATCACGACTTCACTCAAAGAATATGCTGTGCTGTAATATGAGAAGGCGATCTGACGCATTGTCGAAAACTTCTGAAAGTTTTGAAACACTTCAGGATTAATTACAATTCAGATCAGCGGAAGACACCACGAAAATATTTAAAATATATATTGCTACACTATACTAACTCCCAGCCAGCCATTGCAGTAGCACATTCTGCAACTTTGAAAAAGACATTCAAAGACCTCGAAATCCTGCTGTAATGCGCAGAATAAGTGTATGTTGATCTGTATCCGGGGACTGGATGTAACTGGACTGCCATTTTTCCAAACATTAGACAAGTACCAGATGCCGTTACTTCTCGTGTGAACTGTGTTCCAGAACAAGGATGGGATATTAGGTTCGGAAACAGTGGCTTGTATGTCACCTCTAGCGAAAAACTTCCCTGGTAGGTCGCTCTAAAAGAGATCAGTAGTACAGCAGCATTAAAAATATATTATTAAAGAATTGAAATCAGCAGAAAAATTATGAAATGGTAATAACTTCCACAGAAAAATAAAATGTTAGATCATTGTAATAGTAACGTTTTGATAATTAATATTTAATCACAAGACCAACTGCACCAGTCTCAGCCCATAGTACATTCTACAGTATTTGCTGCTGAACACCAATGTGTCTGGTGAACTCCATCTGAGATAGTGGCTCCTGTTGCTCAAATTTCGTTGTTGTTTGTATTTTGTTCAGTTCCTTTTTTGCCCCAGACTTTTCTAGAGTACATCTGATAAACAGAGCAGCTCACGTCGCGTCATGTGAGATTTATATGCCTGTCATGATATACTTGACTTACGACAAGTTGTTATGGAATATTGATATTGATAATTATACGGTATATAATCGCTAATGCCATATTTCTAGATGCTTATTGCCTGTTTTTTATAATTATCTGCGAAGACTCGAGAAAGTTCGAAGACCAAAAACCGGTCGTGAAGACAGTTTGGTGCAACTGATGTAGCAGTTTAATAAAAAAATATTACTTACATTTGCTAATGTCTTCTGTACAAAGAAAAATATTGAGTAAACAGGTTTTGATAACAATTAGTGACAACAGCACTAACAGTTGTTCCTAAAAACAGATAATCATCAATAGCATAATATCAAAGAAATGGTAAATATTTGAAGTGTTAGTCATGTTTACACTTTTGGTCCAAGGTATACGGAATGAACAAAATTCGTTTAGTCATTGAACAAAAAAGTGCAGCAGGTAACCTTATCCTACATTTCTGCCAAATAGCACGACGAAACGTAAACATGCGAGATCGAGACGTTCCTATAGCTAAAAGTGCCTCTATAAGTCGCTACATATAGTCGCCATTACCATCTTTGTTCAAAAATGGGTCAAATGGCTCTGAGCACTATGGGACTTAACATCTGTGGTCATCAGTCCCCTAGAACTCAGAACTACTTAAACCTAACTAACCTAAGGACATCACACACATCCATGCCCGAGGCAGGATTCGAACCTGCGACCGTAGCAGTCGCGCGTTCCCGGACTGAGCGCCTAGAACCGCTAGACCACCGCGGCCGGCTATCATCTTTGTAACAGAACGTGTAGTGAAGAGGCCGAACTGTGATCCACACGAAGGTTATAATATTAATGATTCAGCATTCATGTTGAAGTAAAAAAATTAAGGGAAAATTAAGGTCAAATTAAAAATGTCTGATCTAAAAGGAAAAGAAACGAGGAAGAAATAGTGCTTGTTTCATGTAGTTGCTATTGTCGGCTCATGTTACGCTGGGATGAGCTGGGTGGAGTGTTCTTGCAAGGAGGTCCTTTGAAATGTGCTTTACGTGTGTATATTTGATTTGCAGTGCGGTCCTTAAGCATCAAATGCAGCTCCTGAGTTGGTTGCCTCCACCTGTCTTCCAGCGTAAAGGAGCAGAAGGAGAGAGCGGCAGAAGCAGCCAAGTAACGCCCGCCCGCCGCGCCGCCGAGGCGCCCATCGCTACAATGTAATCAAAGGCGTTCGGGAACTTGAATTGAGTTTAGATTACCCCCGGGGCGCGGCGGCAGTCGTTGTCATGTATGAGGGGCCCCGCACTCGGTATTCATCCGTGACCCGCATGGCGCCTTGCTACCAGCTTCCCGCGTGCTCTCGCCGCTTGTAAACACCGCGCTGCGGGTTGTGGGCTTTGAGGCGCTCACTCCCGCTGTAAACACCTCCACCAATTACAGCGAGCGCTAATATCACGCTGCAAGGTGAGCCGTTCGGGGCTCACGTTTCTTGTACCGACCGTTACATTTTCTAAATGCACTCTGAATCACATCATCCGTACTGAAAATAAGTTTTTCAGTTTTAGCATTAGTACCTACTTCACTGATGTGGAGTGGCATTATATATGCTTTTGTGCTTAAAAATCATCATACAGTGTTATTTATTTCTGAAATTACTGATTATAAGTGTATACTTTGATGTAGTATTAGTCTTATTTTAAGAATCTGTTTGTAACATTTAACATTATTATCGACACAACCACCACAAGTAGCAACACCATTGTTATCACCAGCACCACAACCACATACAACACCATCATCACCACCACCACTTTGGGATAGAGGCATATTCTTATTATAATTTTCGTTAGCGGCTGTGTGGGTCTCCCGCATCGTTCCCTATTCTCCTCAGAGTATGGGACCTCATCATCATCATCATCATCACATATGAAATGCAATTATACCAGTCATGTCAGATTCAATCATAAGGTTAGTGAAGAATCTGATATTACACGAACCTACAGTTTGTCTTTTCAGTATTTTGGGACTGTCGTATGGATCTGACTCAGTAGTTGACACATTTTCTTACTACTTCAGAAATTTTGATTGATTTTGTAACTACATTTCGGAACTAGTGAACTTACTAACAACAATAGTATCCTTAGCAAATCACAGCTTCGGTCTGAGAAGAGTTGCTCGAGTGAGAATGCCATTTACACGTTCACTCTCCAGATTTTACAAGCGTTAAATAAGCACTGGTTGGTATTTTCTACAACCACTCTAAGGCATTTGAGTGTTGAACTACAGTATTCTTCTAGATAAATTGCCGTTTTATGGGATTGGTGGTATAGTCATATCTAACCAAAAGGGTGCAGGAGTTTTACATCGTAATTCAAGCAATATAGTCCAGGGACATAATCACGTTTGGGGTTGCCCAAAATTCAATTTCAGTCCACTACCGTTCCTCATATATGAAAACGATATTCTGTCCAGTATACAACAAGCCGAATTAGTTCTTTTTGCACATGACACTAGTACTGTAATCAGCCCAAGCATACATACGAAGACAGAAGAAACGGTAAACAAAGTTCTTAAAAGTATCAATGACTGGTTTTCTGCAAATGGTCTTACCCTCAGCATGCTCAGTTCTGCATCTCTAGAGGTACTACACCAGTGATAAGCGTAACATTTAGTGAGGAAATAATAAATACGGTGTAAACCTCAAAACTTTTAGAAGTCCATACAAATGAGAATTTAAACTCAAGAAAACTCATTTTGGAACTTCTAATACAACATAGTAGAGCCACATTTGCACTCAGAATCATTGCAAATCTTGGGGATAGGCAAATCATTAAATTTACATATTTTGCATATTTTCGTTCCATAATGTCATGTGGAATAATGCTCTGGGATAAGTCTTCAGAACTCAAAAACATGCTGTAACAAGAATTTGTGTTGCTCACCCACAATCATCTTGTAGACATCTGATTTTGGAGTTAGGCATTAGGACTGCTGCTTAACAGTGTATTTATTCCCTCATCGAGTTTGTTGTCAATAGTCCACAATATTTCAAAAGCAACACTATGGTACATAATTACAATACCAGAACGAAAAATGACAAGCATTACTCCACAACATTAAGATTGTCTTTAGCACAAAAAGGGGTGGACAGTGCTGCAACAAAAATGTTTGATCACTTACTCAGTGATATAAAATGTCTAACAGACAGCAAAGTAAAATCTGATGAGAAACTGATAAAGTTTCTCATTGACAGTCCTTCTGTTGCCTAGACGAATTTCTTTCACTGTAATGTGTAAAAGGTGGTGGGTAGAAATCGCTAACTCACATCTATATATCTTTTTTCTTTTTGTAGAAAAGAAAAAACCTTAGAAATGTTGAGAATGTAACTGCATGTACAAATGAATTTGAGATATGAATGTAAAATGACTTGTAGCACATCATTAGAATCTATCATGCAAAAGGATCATAAAGATGTAACTAACTAACCATGTAACGTAAGTTCATAAATTTTACATAATTAAAAAAAAATACAAACTAATGTTTATTAGTAATGTTGCTCCACAGTATATGAATGCATGCATGTAGGCAAGTGTGGAAGCTCACTAATAGTTGTACAACATCATATATATTAAAAATTGAAATTCATATATAAATTAGAATTTTGGCATCTCAAGACTAGTTTGAGAGAGGAGAAACGTGTTTTAAGAGAAAAGAACCATGCTAAGAAAATGTAATGCAATAAAGTATTCAAACGTTATTGTAAAGCAATAAAACTAACAGTAGTGAATTCTATAACAATGAAACAGTGAAATATTAAGAACTTACTGTTAAGAAAATATAAACATGTCAGTTTATAAATGACAGTGTATAAGGACATGATGTCTTGTTTAGGATTTTTAGTTACTTTTGATCTGATTTGGTGGAGATTGTAATAATTTGCACTGTATTTTAAAGTATAAATTATATGGGAAAATATTCTGTTACATTTTCCAAATACTCTCTGAGTCCATTCATCCATAATGAATATAAGTTTCTCAGGTTTGACTGTAGAATTAGGATCTATCTCTCTGACGTCTAGTGGCATTATATGTGCTTTTGTGATCAAAAATAGCATCAAGCCATATTACATATCTCTAATATTATTAATTTTAGGTATATGATTTGATGATGTAACGATGTCAGATATGTCAGAATGACAATGGTTTACAGTATTTAATTTTGACTGGCTGTTCATCAATGTCCATATTACGATTTCACATTCTGTATTGAACTTTATCCAGATATACATTTCTAGATCTTCATAATAATATAATTTCTGAGTCTCCTATACCATGTCCTATCATTACACAAAATAATACAATTTTTGATTTTGAATATGCCCTCTTATTTGGCTTGAACTAACAATACAGGGACATTAATTTGTGTTGGACTTACTGTTGTACTACAGAATATGATTTTTTTTTGGTAGCAAACTCAGGCATGTTTCCAATGAAGTACCCAACATTGTGTATTGTTTGATTCGTTTGGGTAGTTTTGCTTATCATAATGTGCTCAGTTCTGTGGAAATTACAGCATATAATTATAGTATATGAAAACAGCACGAAATGTTGTTCAGTAAAAATAACTGTATTTCATCACGTTGTGTTTCTTTCATTTAGAATGGAACTGTTGTCTAGTTTAGGGTTCAGATACCTAAAATACCCTGTTTGGTTCTATGTATATATATTTGAAACTTTTTATACAGTGTTGTTCTACATATTACTGGCTGAAAATCACTTAAAATTCAAAACAATCACATCCTGTACCACATGTGTGATACTTGACGAAATGTAATCACATCCATTTTCCTATATCTGTATGTTTCCTTATGAACAAGTATGTGAAGTATAAACATGTTGCTTTTCTATATAAATTCCATTAATGTAAGACCTTTTCATTTTTTACAACGATATCTAAAGTTTCTCTCCAAAGAATCATTCGTTTTACATTACAATCCATCGTTACTGTATTATAATTAGATTTATTTTCAGTTATCAGCTTCTTTGCCGCTTGAGATTCCAGCAGAGTATGAGTGTATTGATGTGTACACTAGAACGATTTTCTTGTGATATACATTTTCATTCTTAAAAACAGTTTTTTAAATATTTACTGCAATATCTGTGAAGTTGTATTTAACAGAGTACACCTCATTTTCCTCACTGCTCTGTTCTTGTCCTCATATTAATTTGCTTATATTCTTCTAATTACAGTTCTAATAACACCTAGTGAGGTGGCGCAGTGGTTAGCTCACTGGACTCGCATTGGTGAGGATGATGGTTCAATCCTGCATTCACCCATCCTGATTTATGTTTTCCATGATTTCCCTAAATCGCTTCAGGCCAATGTTGGGATGGTTACTTTGAAAGGGCATGGCCGACTTCCTTCCCCATCCTCCCTGAATCTGGTGGGACTGATGACATTTCAGTTTGGTCTCCTTTCCCAAATCAACCCAACCCTCTAATAACACCACTGTATTTTGTTTGTTATTTTTAACTCCTCTTCCTGGTTTTGGGATCCTAAAACTGTAATTTATTGTACATACACAAAAAGTAATAGAAGCAGTTGAGAGACTGAGGTAGATTTTCCAACCTGTTTAGCCAAACTTTGTGTAGCAGTTTCAGTGTCTGTGTATTAAGGCCTGAAGCTGTTCCTGAGTACTCTAAGTCAGACATGCCCAATATTTTTTCCTCTGAAAACAATGAGACCCGAGTAATTTGCAGTTGGTGGAAATCGAACATATGTCACACTAGCCTTTCAGGGTCTGTGATATGTGTGGACAGTAATGGATCCCAGCAAAACCCTTCCTGCAACAGTTTCAGAGCAGACCTGAGAAGTTCTACCTGTCAGATTCTGGGATCAACATGACCAGTCCACACAAGCCAGCAGCAATCTCATGTCAACAGTTTCATTTAAGGCTTAGTATTCCTGTGACTCATGGTATGTTTAGTCCAAACACTAGCAGTCATTAATCACCATCCTGTTTAATGAGCAGCTTCACTACATAGCGATATACCAAGACTTTCCTGTCATAGACATCTGGATTGGATACTGGAATGTACTATTGTTGGTTCTTTTAATCCTATCTAAAATCATATTAACTGCTCTGCCTAATCTTAGGGGTATCTTATTTTGCAAGTAAGGCAAGAAATCGGAAATGTAGAACTCATGGAATTTGTTTAAGGACAGGACAGTTTAGTGAATTAAATTAAGCAAGTTCTGCCTATCGCAAAACGAAAATTATACTGGCTTAGTTCAAAGGGGCAATTTTCACATTGAAAAAGACGGAAATAGTCGAAGAAAAGCAAATAACAAGAAAATTTTGAAAGTGTTATGATCAGTATTAAATAGGTGAGTTTCATACAAACAGTAATATTAAAAATAAGTATTAGACAGAGGCCTGAACTTGTTACTTTGCCTTTAATGGCAAAAAAGGCAATGGTTCTGAGTTTGAGTCTTGATCCAGCACACAGTTTTGACCTTCAGATCAGCAAAAACTCTGCTGCAGAGTAAAAGATTCATTCTGGAAATGGAAACATGAACATGATAGAATATTATTTGGAATGTCTTTATGAGGACTGAGACTATGCAATGCAAAACTGCTTAGAAAAATAACTGAAAACAACAAAGGATATTTGGAAGGGCAAATCAGAAACACAGCTAGTGACTTATGAAAATAATGACGTTCTAGTGTAAGTTTCATATAAGTTGTTTAAAACGATTGAGACTGAAGATTGAAAGGTACCAAGATAAGATAATCTTTGAAGAGAAATGATTAAAACCAAAGGGACATACATGATTGTACTCATGGAAAATTGGTGTACATACTTGATTTTATAGGAAAGGAAACAGAGAATATTTAAATGATAGTGTAAAGATATCTGCTAAAATTATTACCAATCACCTTGGAAAAAACACAGAATTTTAAACAGACTAAGGACAAGCTAATTATACAAATTAGCAAAACGACAATATAACTATAATCCAGGTTATCTTCAGGAACTAATTAAAGGAAAAAGTTGAAAGTAGATCGAAAAATTAATTGTAATAAGAGCAAAATAATTTTTATTGAACACATTGGAAAGAAAAGAAAAAATTGTAAATAATGCCATAGAAACTGTTCATTAATTGTCTTGCATGGGTCGTCTGTTGATAACTACATGGCAAACAGCATAGAAATAAACAAGGCAGCAAAAAATAGCCTGCATTCTTTTTGTTAAACTGAACACTATTTTCAAAATTAAGTACCTATGTCCTTGAGATGAAAGAATGAAATCAGTTAGTATTACTAGTTTCAGTTTATGCAGTGAGATACGAACTTTTAAAATCAAAACCATTCAAGGGGTGGTGAGTAGCAATGGATAACCACATATTAGGATTACTGATAAGTACAGTAAAAGAAGTAAATTGATGATGGAACAGACTGATGTGGAAGAGATTTATGAAAAACCATTTCATTGGTGATGGTTAGGACATGTAACCAGGAATTTGTGTGGTATATTTCAAGAGATATACATATAGACACAAACTGCCGATTACTATACTTTTATGATGACATTAACAAAAGCAAAAAAATGATAAATGGCATTATTATAATCATTATGATGTATATCCTGTCTTTTTTTTGTAGAATATAGCCAGCCGGAGTGGCCTAGTGGTTCTAGGCGCTTCAGTCTGGAACTGTGCGACCACTACGGCTCAGGTTCGAATCATGCCTCAGGCATGGATGTGTGTGATGTCCTTAGGTTCGTTAGGTTGAAGTAGTTCTAAGTTCTAGGAGACTCAAGACCTCAGCTGTTAAGTCCTATAGTGCTCAGAACCATTTGAACCATTTTTTGTAGAGTACAACAATAACTTACATGTTTACTACTTATTTGAGCTGCAGACAGAAATAGCTGTGAGACTCCTTCAACGCTCTTCCAAAGTTCTTTTACTGAGGTAAAATACGTTTTGTCATACATCGCTAATTTAAAGACGAATACTTTTGTTTGAACTCTAGTAAAGCCATTTTGTGATATACATTCTCATAGAAATTTATTTATTTTTAGAAATCTTTGTTAAGTTTTCTTATATTTGTTGTAATTCTCATATTTCATGCTGAGTGTTTAACTACTTTGTAAATATTTTTTTCCCATTTCTCTTCTTGTACTAAACAAGTATTATGGACAGTACCATAGAAATGAAATTATGATAATTTATTCATTTGAACACAACATTATAGAAGCCTGATGAGTAGTGTAAAATATATGAGAACCACCACACAACTGATATGAAATTAATTTGAAAAATTAAGGCACCTAATTCCAGAAATTTTTCTTTCATGCTTCGCCTGTGGCATGAAAACAATCTTCCACTGAAAAAACTCTATACAGATCATATGTCAGAATTTAATGATCAACATTAATTTCTGCAAGCAGGTGTAAGTTTTTTTTACAATATATTTGTTAATATATATTTGTATGTGCCCTATTTCTAGGAAATCATCAGCTTCATCGTTTATATACAGAAATATCTATATCACATATGCAGGGTGCTTCACAAAGATATGCAAATAGTTTAATATGTTATTCTACAAGTAAAATCAGAAAAATATTCGTTTAAACATAGGTCTGCAAATGTGTAGTTGATGAGTTATGGCAAATAAAAGATTTTGCCTGAAATTTAACAACTTCACTAATACGAAGCCATCGGAAACTGTATGAGATTAAAGTAAAGCACGATTTCCGTTTCTTTTGTTGTTGTTAATCTGGTGAATCTAATAAAATATGACCCAGACGTGTACCTGCACTGGTTTTCCAGAACATCCAGAGAAGCAAAGATTTAATTACATAAAATTTTTAATTTAAATCTACTTGGCACAATTTGTTTTTTAAATTCCAGACAATTGCACAAATTTTTCAACGGAACTTGTAGAGAATTTAATTTTGGAAAATTATGTTAAAAATGTTAGCTGAAACTGTATGAATGTGCCAGATAATATGCTTTTATTAATGCCATATCACACATGAATTCATGTTAGACTGGAAAAAACAAAGCTCAGTGTTAAAAAAGTTGTACAGTGTACATAGAATTTCAGAACAGATATACAATAAATGTTCAAAAATGTCTCGACCGAGTTCAATGCTTTTTGCTGCATATGTATGAACAGTTTCACAGGTTTGTTCTCAACTTTGCCTATTGCATTCATAATGCTAGCAATGTATTAACTTTGTCCTCATAAGCTATGTCTTTCATTCATCCCCACACACAAATCCATTGGTCTTAAATTAGGCAATCTGGGTGGCCACAGACGTGTAGCACCACGACCAATCAATTTCCGGGGAAAATGTTCATTTATATCTTTCGTTCTCTGGATGTCGTGGAAAGCTACTGCAAGTACAGGTCTGGGACATATTTTATTAGATTCATCAGACCAATAACAACAAAACAAATGTAAATTGTGCTTTACTTTAACCTCATACAGTTTTGTGATGTCTTCATATTACCAAAGTTGCTAAATTTCAGTCAGAATCTCCTATTAGCCGTAACTCTGTAACTAAACATTTGCACACACATGTAAATATGAACTTTTTCATTAGTTTTACTTGCAGAATAACATATTAAAATATTTGCATATCTTTGTGAATTACCCTGTGTTTATTAATTCTTATTATGACACATATCAACATCAGCTGTCACCAGGACTATAAGTATTAAAGGATACATAAGGAACTACTAATGCACAAGAAGATTATCAGAATCTTCATAATATTTATACACATGACAGCGAAACAAAAATTGATTTACACCTCATCAAATACAACACTGAATATATAACAGTAGGTGCCAAACTGAGCTCTATAACAACTGACAGAGGTGCTGTCAAGAAGTTGTCCCAGGTGGGAGTTGCAGTCAAGTATGGACTGGTGCAGTAATAGAACTTGAAACAACTGTAGACATGCAATAAAACAGCAAAAAATTTATGGTTTTAAAAAGGAATGAATTCACACTTTTCAATGAAAGACATAAAATTTCAAATGTGGGCACATATTGTCTTACTTATTTATGTTTTTCTCAATTTTTAACACATTATGTGAATTTGTGAAAACTAGAACCAATGATAGATCTGAAGACGAAAAGAGGAGGAAGACAAGCAGATAAATCAGTTCCTGGATACTCATTATATTCACATTATAATAATTTACATATCTATATCTCAATATCCGAATAACGAACGTTCCTATGAAACATGTATGGTAACATCAGCTGATATTATTCCGTTCAGACATATAGACAAATGACGAAAGTTTCCAGTAGGATTACATAACATTTAGTTCCTAATGTACTTCTTATCATCTGAAACACAAAAAATAAGGATAACCTAAAATGAATATTAGTCACAAAAATTTCTTGGCTATATATATCAAAACACGTAAACACAAATATTCGTGTACTACATCTAAGGAACACTGTCCTAAAGCGGCTAAACAGTAAATGATATGTGATAAACTTAGAAGCATTTGTAATGCTGTCTGCAAAGTTGAGTGGTTAGTTATGTGTGACAGACTAGTAAATAAAATTGCATGTTTTCTTCTGTGTTGTCCTCTTTCCTCAGTGTATGATGAATTTGTCTTCCCCATCACATTTTGTTGCACAGTATATTACAAAAATAGTAGCTTCATGGTGAAGCCATAACATTAAAGTAGTATATATATATATATATATATATATATATATATATATATATACCTACTAGTAGTATATATATATATATATACTACTTTAATGTTATGGCTTCACCATGAAGCTACTATTTTTGTAATATACTGCGCAACAAAATGTGATGGGGAAGACAAAATCATAATACACTGAGGAAAGAGGACAACACAGAAGAAAACATGCAATTTTATTTACTAGTCTGTCACACATAACAAACCACTGAACTTTGCAGACAGCATTACAAACGCTTCTAAGTTTACCACATATCATTTACTGTTCAGTCGCTTTAGGACAGTGTTCCTTAGACGTAGTACACGAATATTTGTGTTTACGTGTTTTGATAAATTAATAAAATAATTCTAAGTGGAATCTTTAGCCTGTTTGTATCCTACCCTCTGCATTACAACTTTTTGTAATACTACATGTGTGTATGTGTGTGTGGGTGGGGGGGGGGGGGGGGGATGTGGCGTAATATTTGTGTTGTGTGATGATGATGATAAGAGAAGGGAGATGGTGAAATCCGTTGCTGGCACACGTACATCTGGGGAGTAGCACCAAGTAGGCCACCACGGTTAATATCCCCGTCTGACAGGCGGATCACCACCTACAGTAAGTACCACATGCCCTAACTTCATGAGACAGTGGTGTTTAAACGAGAACATTGGCGCAAAGTCTGGTCATCAGGAACTTTGCTCCACAATTTCTCCTCGCCTTGGGGACCAAATACTACCAATGAAAATATTTTACACCACCGGGGTTCGAACAGGCTTACCCCTGGGTCGAGTGCCACCGCACAAGCTTCCGTTAGCGACCTTATTTTTCATTTGGTCGTTATTGTTCTCGTGATTTGGTCTCGGAGGACACCTCTTCAAGCTCATAGCTGAATACTTCACTCAGCTTTTTTTTTCCTTTGTTACAGAGGGCAGACAGCCGTCTGATAAGTTCGACCATGAATATAATTTGTAATTCATACTCATTCCTGTATACATCCTAAAAAGGCCTTAGAAAACAAAAGACAATAATGAAGAAAGGTCATTTTGTTATTTAAGTTTTTATGTCCTGTAGAAAGCTGCTATCAGAAACAGATGATTAAACAAATAATGTATTTCAGTGAAGAAAAATGTAGCGTTTCGTTCTTCAGAAGTTCGTCTGGCGAAGGAATTGTATTTAATACGAACTAAAGCAAAATATCACCTTGAAGAATGGTACAGTTGTCTTATTCAGGAAGGAATGAGTACTGTAGAGCCTCTAGTTTTGATTCGGATTTAGCTGCTGGCCGCTGCGGCAGCATTAGCCACCTAACAAAATGGTTGGTCCGGTAATTGCGGCTAACTCACCCCGGGAGGCTGCGTCCAGCAGGGGCGAGAAATATTCAGCAGGTAGCGGCGGCCTGCTACTGCTACTGCACCCACAGACTCGCTGCCCGCCCGCAGTTCTTCTATTATTTAGGCAACCCGCGCCCCACAGCTGCCTGTGTTGCCTGCACCCGCGCTCGGAGCAAACGAAGGCAGACCATCAGCAGGTTAGCTATCTCCGCCGCTCAGTACATAGTACAGCCCACAGTTTTTTTTTTTTTTTGTTCTACCTTGACCTTCCATGACTCGCTTACATGTCCTGTTGTGGTACTCTAATGAATATTCTGCTACTGTGAGCCACTAAAATAAAGCGGAGTTGAATGAGAGTAAAACGTTATCAATATACTTCTTTTGCAATTATAACAAAGAATAAGGTGTTTCACAAAGAGCCAAATTGTCTTTCATTTGAATAACTCCTTAATCAGTCAATATCGCTTACAGTTAAAAGACAGAGTTCCATTCTTTTGCCACTCTCCCGCTGATGATGTGATGAGAAATGTCTCACCTACAATTAGTCAGTCTTTTCAGTTTAATTTGGTGAGACAGTAGCTTCTGTCTTTCCACACACGTTGTTGATTTCTTTGGTATCCGGGAGCCCTTGGTGTCACGACTAAGCTACAAAGAGGACTGTCCGGCTTTCGCTGTCGAAGTCTGTGGATTACTGTCTCTCATATGAGGGTATCTGCCTTACATAGGCAGGAGAAATGCGCAGCGGCACGCGTACGTATCCTTAGTGGCAGCAAACTGACAGATCACGCCAACAAGGAGGAGAAGAGGCAAGATTAGGTTACAACGTTAAATTATTAGAAAAAGTGAAGTCATGTGGCATATAGGGCTGGGAAACCCCGAAGGGCAGGTTCACCCGTTTAATGAGAAAGGTTTTTCCTTTCCTTTTGGCACATTGGTACTTGTCATTAGTGAAGTGTGAGAGTTGTATGTTTACATATATCTGGATAATGGAGATCACTCTAATGGCTGTTTGTGTAGTGTGGTGTCACGTATGTATTGGATAAAGATGACGGAAAGGAGGAGTTGAAACCCGGTACCGGCACACCTTCTCCAACAACACGAATGGAGCCGCTGAACGGATCCCAATCAACGGTGCCACATGCCCTCAGTCCATGAGGCACTGAATTTTATTCAAAGACATAATTACATTGAACATCACGAATGATGATGGCCTTCTGGATGGTATGACGTTGTTGTTAATAATGTGTGTGATCACTATGGGCGGCAGTGCATACTCTGCAACGTGCTTCCACATAGCCGAAAAGATTGGTCCACATGTCTCTGAGCATTATGGGACTTAACTTCTGAGGTCATCAGACCCCTAGAATTTAGAACTACTTAAACGTAACTAACCTAAGGACATCACACACATCCATGCCCGAGGCAGGATTCGAACCGACAAGATTGATAAGCCGTTCGGGTGGTAGGGCGTTGCAGCGTTCCATTCCTCCACCAGCGCGGTTGAGACTGCTGGAGGGGTGTTGGTGTATGTCGTCATGCTGCAATAAGTCTCCCAACTCATCCGACATGTTCTTGATGGGATTCAAGCTGGAGGAAAGGGCAGGCCATCCATTCGTGAATGTCCTGTCTTCCAGGAGCTGATCCACCTGCGGTGTTGGATGCTGTAGCACATTGTCATCTCTAAAATTAAAGTCATGGCCGAATGCACCCTTGAAAAGACACACACGTGGAAGGAGTACAATGCCACAATAACGTTGACCGGCAAGTGCACCATGTTCAAAGATAACCATGGACCTCAGAAATGTTTCTGGGTGCATTACGTCTTACCACCTCTCATCATATCAGGTTACGTCAATCATTGTCGAACATGATCCTTCTTGTGGTTCAGGTGTTATGGAGTGAAGAGGCATAATGCTGCATGGGCGTTCTGACCTCCAAATCTTTGAACGTGGTACATTCACCGATCAACGTAACTGTGACTCTGTATTCGTGTGCATCTTTTAGGGGTGCGTTCGGCAGTGACTTTTCGATGACAACGCGCGACCTCGTCTAGTTACGTAGGGAGAGCTTTCGGAGCGAGAGGATATTCGGCAAGTGGACGGGTCTACCCATTCCCCGACATAAACCCCATCGAGCTCGTGTAGGATGAGTTTTAGAGACTTAATGTAGCTCGTCCACATGCACCAACCACCATCCACCAGTTGTCAGTCACACTAGTGGAGGATTGGAACGTCCTGCCATAAGAAATCATAACCAACTTTGTGCCTAGATTGGGATCACCTTTCACACCATGCATTTCAGTCCATGGTGATCACACACCCAATTAAGAATCGTGTCCCGCGGTTTGTAATGATGTGGCGTCTTTTCTGTTTGTCTCTTTGCGTGTTTCCTCCGGTTACCTTCTGTACTATACTGTATAAGTTCTTCCTATTCATGGTTCAAGACTACCTTAAAAGATATCCAGTTAAATGAAGTATAACACTCAAAAGAAACTTGTACGAATAACGTCACCTATATTAATCAGGATGTTAGAGGACTAAAAAACAAAGTTTACGAACTGCTTATTATTTATATGAACTGGAATATTAAAAGGGACTCGATGTGTTATGCCTTTCTGAACACCCTGTAAATAAAGGAATCAACATTTTAAACATAAAGGACTATAAATCACTAGCTCATTTTTGCAGGGAAAATATGGAGAATGGAAGAGTTATCATGTAGGTAAGTAAGAAAATAAAATCAATCACAAATCTAGTGAAACCAGTAGTTTGAGCTTAGATCAAAACGAGAAGCCTATGATGGTGAATTGCTGCTACTGGCAAAATCATTTATAATTGTTACAGTATCTCGTATATGTATATTTTTCCACTGGGAAAGTTTCAAATAATATTACAAAAAGTTCAATCATTGTTGTGCCAGCTAGCAGACAGGAAAAGTAAATGATAGTTTGTGGAGATTTTATTATTAATTATCTGACGGATATGCATGAAAGAAGCGACCCTTACTTCAAGTGTTCTGCTGTTAATATTTCCACCAGAATCACACAGGAAAGCAGTACACTAGTACATAACATTTATGTAGGTGACCATTTAAACAGTAATATAAACGTTTACCAGGCAGTGCCTCTATATGGTGGACGACCAGCCACACTGTATAACTTACCTAAGTATGTTGAAGTGATGCAACGCAAAGCAGAGTAATTAAAGAACAGACAGCAGGATGTTTCAAGACAAGTTTGCCAGTAGATAACTAGAGGGATGTGTGTAGTGTGACATATGTCAATTCCAAGCTTCATGTGCTTATGGGATTCCATCAGTACCTAACAGCTACTTTTCACATAAAACAAAAAGTATGGTACTAATATGGCATCAAGGTGCTCTGGATTACAAAACGAATCAAAAGATCATGTGTAAAGGAAAAGGAAATTGTTTGAAAAGGACGAATGGAATAGTAGGACAGTTCACCTATTACAAGAAATGTTGTGCAGTTTTAAGGAAAGACAGCAAAGCATCACTCTATGAGGTCTCAAATTAATAATCCAAATAATAAAATTACATCTATATGAGCAAAGAGAAACTCGAAATCAATTAGAAATATGAGGGCTTTGTTATGAAAGTAATCAGATAAATAATAGATGATAGCAGACAGTTAGCCAACCTATTTAAATAATTACTTCCATGAAGTAGCTCTTTAGACTGCCATTGACAGTTTAGGGATAAAGCAATAGAATTCATTCAAGAAGAACTGCCTACACCACATACGTTCAGGAAAATCGGCTTCACTCCATCCTCTGCAGGAGAAATTAACAATGCAATTAGCTCCCTCAAAACCAAAAACTTTCAAGAAAAGTGCATATAATCCTATTCTCCATATATATGCAGTATTTTCAAATGCACAAAACACCATTATCATGAGGTATATTTCGAAACAAACTGATATACGATATATTCAAACAATTTTTCTAGAAAGTTATTAAGACGGAACCAGGAGTAATCAGTGTAGATGAACCACAATTATTCCTACATATAAGTAATTTCCCATCATGTATGTTCAAGAAGCAAAAATATTTCTCTTTGCTGAAGATACAGATATAATATTCTGAAGCAGGAACTTCAACATATGAAAATGTAAACATTACTTTCTGGACTTTCACTGAGTTTAGATGAAATACAATACATACATCTTCATTACTGTACAACGCCAGATCACACTACTACAAATAAGTCACGAGAGTAAATCAATAAATGAAACTGAACGTTTTAAATTATTACGTGTTTTATTGTTAAGAACGTGAACTGTGAGTAACATGTAAAAAACCGTCAATGGAGTAACATTTGCATTAAGGATAAAATAATGTTTTGTTTTATAGAGCAAAAAAATGGACCCATAAGAGATCATGTAAATGATCACTGTGTAGCAATATTTCCCACTTGAAGAAGTACTATAACAAGTGATTAAAAGTGATTCGTTCCATATCACAGTGAAAGATACTAGTCATGACCTATGGAACAGATCAATAACTAATTTAAGTCCCTCATTAACAGTACAATAGGTTGAAAAACGGTTGCTTAGCGTTAAATACATAAGAATGTTCAATTTCAGTATCTGATACACATATATTTGCATCCATTCTCTTAATCATATTTCATCAACCGAATAAAAGGTGTAACTGAAGTATGTAGGGGAGAGTCTTGTGCCTAGAGCAGGTTTTCCCTATATGTCTTCTGTGCGATGTGAATAAGTGCTTTGTGAAAAAATATTAAAACAAAGCTCTTCTTTTTTACATTTTGGCAGTATTAATTACTTTCGAAAATTTTAATATGATTTCTGTGTTGTGAGTTACGATCGGAAACTGAAGTAATTATTGAATAAAATAAGTTTTTCACATTTCTGAAAATTATATGAACCTTAAAATTAAAGAAGGTGTTAAATCAGAGTACCAGGAATTTCAAAGTGTTTCGTCAGAAGATAGTTTGGAAACCTATGAGCTAGAGGATAGCATATCTATAAACTCATGACGTTTTTTGGCTGGCGCTTCAGTCTAATGACTGATTTTAGAATCATGTGAAGGTATGTGCGCTAAAGACCGACATAAGCAGTTTCTTATATTTTCTTCAGTTTTCTTGTTGGTAAGTATGAAGTTGTGTTTTGTGCCGCATATACAAATATTTCGAGTTCTACACATTTAAGAGCTGTATAATTTATTAAAGTTATTTAGAATACGTTGTTAATTCTTCAGTTACAGAATTTTATGGCAACTATATTCTACATGCAACTAGTTATATAATGTTTGTACGGTAGAGCCATGTGTCTTTTGTTTCGGTCGTGTGCAATCTTGTATGTTTAAACAGAAGACTGTCTTTTACCGTGGAACATGGAATGTTTCTAGATTAACTGCTTTGCTTTAGTGTTTTAACAATTTTACCTGTCTTGAAAACGTAGATTTGTGTTAGTTTTCTACAGCCTAATTTCAAAATGAGTTTATCATGTAACTGGTTTTTGATAATACGTCTGTTTAATTTGACTCCTCTCACTAATTATTGTCGTGTAGTAGAGTAATAATGTAACAGATAGACGACTAAAAACGATACTGGCAAGATTTTCTCGATTGAAACAAATTTAAATTTGAACGGGATATTTGTTCCTAGGTATATGATCATGTTGAGGCTTAGAACATTTTTTAACTCTGGGAAAACCTTAATTTTCCAGAGTAATATTTGTAATTTCAGAAAAAGACTGCAGCACTTAAAAAGTGAATGCCATCTTTTAAAAATGGAGTAAGAAATACACTGGTGTCCAAAATTAATGCAACAAACATAAATTTTGCAAGGTTGCCTTTATTTTACCACAAAACAGTATAATCAGGTGTCAGTAGAGTAGGAAAAATATAAAGGTCACAGACCGTAAACAACTGCAACATGCATAACGGTAGACAAAAATGTTCTTCGTTTTTCCTCAACTTAATGGATTTACACACACATTTCCACAACTGGTTAATGTTGTGTCTAGACAAGACAGCCTAGACACAATGAGAGGAAGCCGAAAGGCACGCGCTAAGCTACAGCAGGATGGCATGAGGTCTGAAACAGGATACGTAATGAATGCTATAAAGAAAAGTACGTAGCTTCTGGAATACTTAACTTTAATCCATCCTTTTGGTACATCTGGAGCTTGTGGCGATACAAGTGAGACTCTTTAGATACATGCAATGTTACTAATGGCGCCTTGCTAGGTCGTGGCCATTGACTTAGCTGAAGGCTATTCTAACTATCTGCTCTGCAAATGAGCGAGGCTTCGTCAGTGTGCATCGCTAGCTACGTCGTCCGTACAACTGGGGCGAGTGCTATTCCGTATCTCGAGACCTGCCTTGTGGTGGCGCTCGGTCTGCGATCACACAGTGGCGACACGCGGGTCCGACATGTACTAATGGACCGCGGCCGATTTAAAGCTACCACCTAGCAAGTGCGGTGTCTGGCGGTGACACCACAGTTAATGCGATCTGTGTCTCAGTATGGGATTTGACCATCTACGGCAGCAATACAGGTCTGAGAAACGACGGGGCATGCTGTAAATGATGCCATCAATCTTATGTTGAGGCAATAACGCCCATCCTTCCTGCAGTGCTGCTCGCAAGAATTGGAGAGTGGTTATTGGATGCTGACGTGATGCATCCCGTATTCCCAGTGCATACCGCACGTGCTGTATTGGATTCAACTTGGGAAAGCGAGCAGGCCGCGCCATGTGTGCAGTATCTTCCGTTTCCAAGAAAACATCAACGCGTGCTCTAGGTGGTCGAGAATACGAAGTCAGACCCCACAGCATCTCGCAACAACCGCAAATGAGGTCCCAAGATCTCGTTACGATACCTGACAGCAGTTAAACCTTGCCGATTTAAACGTAAAATTTCATGAAGAGAGGTCTGAGTGACTAACACAATTCCTGCCCACACCATTAGGTATCATCCTCTATATCAGTGTCTTTCCACAACGGTTGGGTCCCGAAATCGTGTACCACGTCCCCTCCAGATACGAAGACATCGAGAATCACTCTCCAGTTCCAACTGGGACTCACCTGAGAAAAGATAATTGGCCCAATGTTCGACCGTCCACGGCTCCACTCTAGATGTTTGCTTCTGTGAAGACGCGTGAGAGATACACGTGCAGCAGGTCTTCGACAGTAAAGGCCACTCTGGCAAAGCTTTCTGTATACCGTTTGCCTCGTTACACCACGTGGATGCTGCGAGGTCAGATGGAAGTTGCCCTGCAGTACTAGGCGGTACCGTCGTGCCCTTACAGCTAAATAACGGTTCTCTCTTTCTGATGTTACACGTAGGAGGCCCGGCCCTGGTCTTCGGGACACGGTTTCGATCCGGAAAACTAAAGAACGATTCACATTAAGTCATCGGGCCACACCAGTTTGCGACTGTCCTGCTTCTATTCTTACCGTTGCCCTGCACCGCAGAGAGTCTGGTAGGCGTCTTCTCTGTGCCATACTGCACCGTCTATGGCTGTGTACACAACGGTTATAGATGTGGGACTACCCAGCGAACACTACCCCGTTTGATACGGGCCCGGACGTCATTGTTGGCGTGGTTGTTCGTTGACCAGAATGCGATCTTCCGTGCAGATGTTGACAGTTTATATGATTATATCGTGAATTAGACACGGTATGGGGCAATAGTGGTTTGTTGCCTTAATTCTGGACACCAGTATGCATTAAACTTCTGTTACAGTGCTGACAACAGAGCCCTGCATCTATCCGCCCGAGCCCAGCTGCGGCAGATGTCTCCGTGCTGTTGCCCGCACCGCGGGTAGAGCTCAGCTGTACCGGCAACGGAGTGCGCGAGCAGCGATGTGCCATCGAGGCCCGCGGCTCGTCGGGTACCCGGCCGAGCCCGGGTGTCTACTGCGCCCGCTGCAGCAGAGAAATAGGTAGCGCTGGGAGGGAATGTCTGGCCACACACGTGAAGAACTGCTTTCTGAATCCTCTGCACTTTTTTGAGAATCGTGAAGGTTTGATGTGCTAGATACAGCGAGTTCTTGACCCTTGATAAAGAAATGTAACGCGTAATATAGAATAATGGACGTACAAAAATGGTTCAAATGGCTCTGAGCACTATGGGACTTAACATGTCAGGTCATTAGTCCTCTAGGCTTAGAATTACTTAAACCTAACTAACCTAAGGACATCACACACATCCATGCCCGAACAGGATTCGAACCTGTGACCGTAGCAATCGCGCGGTTCCGGACTGATGCGCCTAGAGCAGCTCGGTCACTGCGGCCGCCATAATGGATGTAACACAAAAAAGTTCCTACTGTAACAAGCAAGTAATTGAATTCAAAGCAAGTGGTTTAACAGCCTTAAAGCTTATATAATGCTCCACATTTCACCTACATCATATGAAAAGGGGTGATGAAGGTTTGGCACAATGGGTAGGTCTCGTACGCATTATTAAAGTATTTTACACTATTCTGTTAATCTACAAATTTTCATTAAGGAATTAACTGGCTCAGTATTTCCTCGGAAATCGTTGAGGAGGATCCAACTGCCTTTGTCAAATCAGGTACCACAAGAGGTAAAGACAGTCTCAAATTACTTTCGCGGTTAAATTTGTTTCTGAATTTACTTTTTATATGCGTGTAAGAAGAAAAAGCCTTTTCGCACAGACATGTGGACGAGACAAATA
Organism: Schistocerca serialis cubense; assembly: GCF_023864345.2. Classification (NCBI taxonomy): domain Eukaryota; kingdom Metazoa; phylum Arthropoda; class Insecta; order Orthoptera; family Acrididae; genus Schistocerca; species Schistocerca serialis. Next base: position 535,823,854 of record NC_064639.1, on the reverse strand, counting down.
ATAAACTTATTCCGCTTTATCTGATAGCACTGGAAAATTTATCTTTAAGCTTAACCAGAAACTTATTGATGACAAAGGTTTATTTTCTGTAACTTAGTCACTGGAAGTTTCGAGTAGCTGCTCATTTCGCTTAGCGGTTCATGTGGATTCCTAATCTTCGTCTTTTCCACGCGATTGCGAATCCAGCAATTATTACTGGATAGGGCAGGGAAATAGTCTGTGAAATTTTTCCAAATACCTTTAAATGTTCCCTAATTTTATTCTTGACTTTTCATCCGGAGTAAGATGAATTTCTGCAAGTAAATCGTAAAGGGCTTCGAAGAACTCGGTTTGATTGGAATTTGGACAGATTTCCAAAACTGAAAATCTTTTAATATACAGTTCGATACGGTCTTGCGCATTTCACAGGTTTGTGTTTGGTCCCTGAAATAATAAATTTAAATTGTTTATTTTTAACAAGATGTCTGTCAAATAAGCCACAGTCGTAAACCACAGTTTTCCTAGGGAAAGATGCACATGGCGAGAAAAAGATGCACGTCATACAATATAAAAACAGTTCTGTCGTGTTATAGCCGTCTTAAAATTCACTAATTACTGTGAAGACGAGTAATAAAATTAACTATTTTCACAGCATCGTAAAGTACAGGAGTTTCTCACATGCACGTAACAATAAAGTTGATTTAAGAATTACAAACGAGGGTGGATATTTAAGAAACCATCTTCTTGCTAGTTTTACAGCATTTTAACTACTTTAATATACTCTGAAGCGCCAAAGGAACTGCTATAGGCATGCGTATTCAAATACAGATATACATACACAGGCAGAATACGGTGCTGCTGCCGGCAACGTCTATATAAGACAACAAGTGTCTGGCGCAGTTATTAGATCGGTTACTGCTGCTACGACGGCAGCTTATCAAGATCTGAGTCAGTTTGAACGTAGTGTTATAGTAAGTGCACGAGCAATGGACACATCATCTCCGAGTTAGTGATGAAGTGGGGATGTTTCCTTATGACCATTACACGAGTGTACCGTGAATATAAGGTATCTCCGACATTGCTGCGGCCGGATAAAGATCTTCCAAAAACGGAGACAACGACGACTGAAGAGAATCGTTCAACATCACAGAAGCGCAACCCTTCTGCAAATTGCTGCAGATTTCTGTGCTGGGCCATCAACAACTGTTACCATGCGAACCATTCAACGAAATATCATCGATATGGGCTTTCGCAACGACAGACCCACTCGCGTACTCTTGATGACTGCACGACACAACGCTGGGCCGTCAGCACCAACATTGGACTGTTGATGACTGGAAACGTGTTGCCTGGTCGGACGAGTCTCGTTTCAAATTCTATCTAGCGGATGGACGTGTACGGGTATGCAGACAACCTCATGAATCCATGGACCCTGCTTGTCAGCAGGGAACTTTTCAAGCTAGTGGAGGCTCTATAATGGTGTGAGGCGTACGCAGTAGGAGTGTTTTGGACCCATGATAAGTGTAGATACGACTCTGACAGGTAACACGTACGTAAGCATCCTATCTCATCACCTACATCCATTCTTGTCCATTGTGCAATCCAACGGACTTGGACAATTGCAGCAGGGCAATGCGACAGCCTGTGCGTCCCGAATTGCTATAGAGTGGCTCCAGGAACACTCTTCTGAAATTAAACGCTTCCACTGGCCACCATACTCCCCAGATATGAAAATTATTGAGTGTATCTGGGATACCTTCAGAAGAGATCTCCACCCCTTCTTATTCTTACGGATTTATGGACAGCCCTGCAGTATTCATGGTGTCAGTTGCCTCCAGCACTATTTTAGACATTAGATGAGTCGATATCACGTCGTGTTGCGGCACTTCTCCCTGCTCGCGGGAGCCCTACAAGATATTAGGCAGGCGCACCAGTTTCTTTGGCTCTTCAATGTAAGCTCGGAGGTGAAATAATGTGTCGATAAACAGCTTGCGAAAAGAAACGGCTTGCAAACGGGCCACAGAGATTTCGTTTGGCGCCCGGCTGGCTCGACTTGAGCAGCTGAGCTGTACGGGCACTCGCCCGGGCTCGTGTTCTGGCTGATAACCGCTCCACCCGTGCCGCTTGCCCGGCCGACCGGGCAGCGCGAGTCGAGGCTGCCGCGGTTGTTGGGGCCACGGTGCAGGGCGGGCCGCGCAGGCTCGGCGCGCGCCTCCGGCTGACTAGAGGCGGAGGTATGAAAAGTGTCTCAAGGTGCAACACTTCCCCATGTAACTGAAAAAACATAATATATCTGACTCCAAGGACGCTACTTCTAACCTCATGTAATCTTAACCCTGTAATTGAAAACTATCGGTTCAACGAAAGCGTTAGTCAGTGAAAATGGTTCAAATGGCTCTGAGCATTATGGGACTTAACATCTATGGTCATCAGTCCCCTAGAACTTAGAACTACTTAAACCTAACTAACCTAAGGACATCACACAACACCCAGTCATCACGAGGCAGAGAAAATCCCTAACCCCAGCGGGAATCGAACCCGGGAACCCGGGCGCGGGAAGCGAAAACGCTACCGCACGACCACGAGCTGCGGACGTTAGTCAGTCAATAAATATTTGTAGAGGTATGGGTGTAAATGTGGGCCGGCCGCTGTGGTCTAGCGGTTAATGCGCTCAGTCCGGACCCGCGCGACTGCTACGGTCGCAGGTTCGAGTCCTGCCTCGGGCATGGATGTCTTTGATGTCCTTAGGTTCGTTAGGTTTAAGTAGTTCTAAGTTCTAGGGGACTGATGACCACAGATGTTAAGTCCCATAGTGCTCAGAGCCATTTGAACCATTTTTTTTTTTTGTAAATGTGGAAGCGTGTGGGTAATGTGGAAACGTCTAGCATCTGGCCTGCAGAGTGCTGCACTCTAGCAGGGCAGCCATAAACTGTTACAATAGTTCCTATTTGTCACGGTAGAGGATTGTTCAACAGGCGCCGTGACAATTATCCATTTACGTTTGCGCATTTTCTAAACCTTTTTCGAGGTAAGTTTTGGTATTACATTTATCTACATACTTTGTAGTTATCTTTCCTTTACGTCTGATCGCTTATAAAGGGAGGCGTATAGAAGGTTTTAGCAGTCGTTTGTCAACCTTAAGTGGATAGTTGCTTAATGTAATCTACCGAAATTTAAAATGGCCACCGTGTAAGTAATGTGGAAGCATACATGCGATGGCATTGTGGAAACGATTCCACAGTACCAACATCAAATACATTACTTCTAATACGTTTTGCGTCTGTTTCTAGATGCCACGAAAGCTAACTGATCGGAAACCAAGAGCTATTGTGAGCTATTGTGAAGAAGTGGGATGCTGGAAATATGATTAAGGCTATAATAGCCTTAAAAGAAAAACAGATGGGGTTAAGAAGAGCAGTAAAAGCTTTCAGTGTACCTCAGACGACACTTCGATGGTTTGTGCATAGTGATATGTCACCTGAAGAATGTTTTTCTTTGAGACTTGGACGTAAGCCTGTACTACCTGATACTATTGAGAAACAGTTGGAACAGTATCTCATTGAAATGGATAATCGCTTCTATGGCCTTACCAGACGAGATGTCAAGACAAAAGCACATCAGCTAGCAGAAAGAAATAATATTAATCAATCTTTTACTTCAAATTCTGCAGGTAGAGCTTGGTTTGACCTTTTTCTTAGAAGACACAGAAATAAAATCACAGTCCACAAACCTATGGGGACCTCATTATCGAGACCAAACGGGTTCAAACAAAAAGTTGTAGACAAGTTTTTTGATATTTTGGAAGCTGAGTACAGTAAACACTCCTTAAGTTATCTGAGGATTCAGATGAAGAGCCCACTGCACCAACTGTCTCTTGAGGCGAGTCAGATTTGGATATCCCAGTTGGGGAAGAAAAACCTACTGAAGAAGATGTCATTTGTATTTTTTGTGGAGGCGCATTTTCCAAAGACGTTCGGGGGGAATTGTGTATTAAGTGTGCAGTGTGTGAGGAGTGGAGTCACTCTTTGTGTGTTTGAAATGAAGGAGATATTTATATATGCGATTTTTGCAAGTGAACTTCGCTTATGAAGCATTTTTCTATTACAGTTGCGTTTAAAAATATTTTGTGTAATTTAAATTTAATATAAAATAAAATAGTTTCTTAAATTTTTAATAGTTTTCGTTTGAAGTAGTCAGTTTCCCACTAATTTAAGGCGTTTGCACATTACCCGCACTTCTTGAAAAATTAATGAGTTGTTGTGCAAGCAGAAAATGTTTTTTAATTTTTTAACGTATTTAGTACCTGTCTTTCATAATATTACATTCATTGCTAAAACATTATGAATTAGCTTTGGCTAATTTTTAAAGCTGAAAGAGAAGTAAACATTTCTTCTATACAGCAAAAACAAAATGGGTTTCCACATTTACACCCCTACCTCTATATATTACATCAGATTTTGATAGTGACATGATGACACATTTTGTTAGTTGTTTGTTATCCTCCTTCAAACTCATCATTTTGCTTTACTAGCTGTGATTTTTGTCTGAGGTTCTGAAATAGACTACGAATTTTTGAATTCTCTGGAATGATTATGTTACCGTTAAGTGAGGTTTGATAGGAAAACGTTTGTCGTAATTACTACTCAATGTTTCCTAAGATGCATTAACGACATTACAGTGCGTGTGCTGCATATTGCCGTCAACGAACATGTAGCCTTCATCTGGAACTTGTCGACAGAGTGCTGAGTGACGCTAGAACACCTAAGGATTAAGTGATAGTTTTGCACCTAGTATTGCACCTAGAACCAATACGCCCATCGTGGCAATTGACATGCTCGTAAGTTCCGTAAGCTTGTTATGGATATTGTTTGAGTGGAATATACATAAATACTCTGCAGAAGGAGCGAGACTCCGGATGAAGTACCTCATATAGAATTTGTTTAGTGGTTTCTCTGAAAATATGCTAATTGTCTTACTCTCTTCCACAAACACATCTTGTTTACAGATGGGACTGCTTTACTTTAAAAAAGTACTTTTCATTCTTTATCCCTAACGGCAGTGAAGGCATTTCGGGTAGATGAAAAATCAGGGACTTTGCAGCTAAATACCAGCGAAGCTGGTAGAAGAACAAAGGGAGATCCAGCTAGGAATTGCCATTCCATCATTTATCTTACAACCAAGGAAAACCTTCCAAAAACTTGGGTCAGAACCGGGGCATGCGAACTATTTTTAGTTTAATCCTGAGGCAATGTGCCCCATACAATAAATATGAAAGTTCGGTGAATGTACAGATATATTTTTTTAATATGAAAACAGAACATGGTTAAGTTGACGACTTCATCGACATCAGTAGCGTGCCTGCTGCGTGGATCACTTCTCGGCCTTTCGGCTAAGGTTAAAGTAGCTGCTTTACATGAGCCGCATGTTTTTAGCAATCGGAAGACTCACACCTGATTGTGAGAGCCTGTAGCTGACTGCTGTTGGATCTGACGGTCATAGCAGCGATTTTAATTTATCTTCTACAACCTTTTGACTGCTCACTTAACTGAAGCAGATGTTTACCAGTTTCTTAACTTTCTTCTTAAAAAGGAATTACCAACTCCTGTTAATGAGATTCTGAAATATCTTGAAGATTTAGTCATTTGTATAAGAATTTCTAACACAAAAACTCTCTAACATAAAAATTGCTTATTATATCAGTTATAATGCATAACATACCCACGCATATAACTCTGTCTACGCTTGTACTGAAGCTTTCCGATGAACAATAGTTTTCGAAGAGAAGAGTAGTCTGCTCGTTCACGTAGGCTAAAAGGAAGTAAAACAGAAGATAAGAAAGATAAGTAAAGTTCTTAGGCTTCCAAGGACATAGTCGGAGATACATCAGCCGCAATGTTCTCAGAGAATGCCCGTTCTCTCAGAACTGATATAGAAAAGATTGATATGATATTAGTAAACAGCTCCCACCAGCAGCTCCCACTGCAAGTTCCCAGAATTAGTATGGCTTACTGAAGGTAAGTATCTAGCGAGGTTATCACGAATCTCGAATGTGAAGTAACCTGGGCGAAGTTAAGCATCAAAGATCGGCCAAAAACGGTAATCATAGGGTTGTACAGACCGAGTGTGTCAGGAGTCGTGGTGGCAGAACGCTTCAGAGAGAACTTGCAGAATAGTTTTAATAATTTTACTGATCACACCGTCATCTGTCTTCATCGATTCCGAACTAATTATCTTTTCAAATGTTTTCCTAAGACTTGAAGCACATATGTCTTCATCAATGCTGAACTTCTGACCTTTTCACATGTATTCATAAGACTTGATACACAGAGGAAACCTGCCAGCTGCTTCGCAGAAGATGTCGAAGCACCAAGAGTGCCGTCCACATCGAAAAGTGATTTGTAAACCAGCATTCGCTGGCGACGACGAAAACAGCGTTTACGCATCATTGTAAGAAGCAGTGCCTCAGTGGCTATTCACCCAAACCGAGTGAATGCTCTAGACAGAACAGTGTGCTATTTATAGCATCAGTCCTGGCGCACGCAGCGGATGTGGACTCTTATCAGCTTACGCAATCGCACCGGAAGTGAGTTTTCCAGCAACACGCTCCTAGTAATACTAGGTAGCGTGTTGCTCCAACGTAATTTGAATCACGTGCCAAAACAGGCTGGGAGAGACATTCTAACAAAACTTGTATGAGAGATTCATGTGACAGTGTTATGAAAGTCTTGTCCAAAAGATTTTTCGAGCAGATTGTTAGCGAAACATATCGAGAAGGTAAAGTCTTAGTCATCCTACGAACAAACAGATAACTAATCGAATCAGTTAATGTAGAGGAAGGTATCAATGGAGACTGTGATAGCATCTATGACTGTCGGTTTCAGAAAGACTGTTAAGAATGGCAGGGAAGTATTTTTGCTTCGCAAAAGTGACAGGATTCGATTTGCGGATTATATGGGTAGCCAACATTAAGTATTCAGTACTGAGGACGAAGAAGTGGAGCACATATAGAAAAAATTCAAAAGCGTCGTTCAAAGTGCCTTGGACAAGTATGATTCAAGCAAGGTAAGGGAAAGACTCATAGCCATGGTAGAAAATTGCAACGTAAACAAAGAGAGCTTCTTCACAGATTCAAGAGAAGCCAAATCCGACACGCAGCAAAAAACTGAACGACTCCGCAATATCCTTTCTTTCAGGAGTGCTAGTTCTGCATGTTTCGCAGGAGAGCTTCTGTAAAGTTTGGAAGGTAGGAGGCGAGGTACTGGCAGAAGTAAAGCTGTGAGTACCGGCCGTGAGTCGTGCTTCGGTAGCTCAGATGGTAGAGCACTTGCCCGCGAAAGGCAAAGGTCCCGAGTTCGAGTCTCGGTCGGGCACACAGTTTTAATCTGCCAGGAAGTTTCATATCAGCGCACACTCCGCTGCAGAGTGAAAATCTCATTCTGGAAACATGAAACAAATAGCAGGAAAAGCAGATGCCAGACTGAGAAGCACAACAATAATCTTGAGGAAATGTAATTCATCCACGAAAGGAGTGGCATACAACGCTCTTGTTCTACAGATTTTGAGTATCATTCATCAATCTGAGGCCATTACCAAGCTGGACCCATAAAAGACATAGAAAAGATTCAATGAAGAGCAGCGCGTTTCATCGTGGGGTCGTTTAGTTGTACAAATACTCAACTAACTCCAGTGACAAACGCTGCAAGACACGCGTTGTGGAACATGGAGAGTTTATTATAGAAATTTCAGGAGAGTACTTTCACGGAAGAGTCGGACAAAATATTGCCTTCTCCAACATACGTCTCGTGAGATGACAACGATGAGAAAATTCCAGAAATTAGAGCTAATACAGAGGCTTACCGACAGTCATTTTCTCACGCGTCATTCGCGTGTGGAACAGAGAAGGATTCATCAGTTAATGGCATCAGGATTACCCTCCTCTACACGCTGTGTGGAGGCGGGTAAAAATTTGAGATACGATATATACGATGGTTGTTTACTCGCCGTCTTTCTCACGTGAGCCTGGCAACTACACTCCTGGAAATTGAAATAAGAACACCGTGAATTCATTGTCCCAGGAAGGGGAAACTTTATTGACACATTCCTGGGGTCAGATACATCACATGATCACACTGACAGAACCACAGGCACATAGACACAGGCAACAGAGCATGCACAATGTCGGCACTAGTACAGTGTATATCCACCTTTCGCAGCAATGCAGGCTGCTATTCTCCCATGGAGACGATCGTAGAGATGCTGGATGTAGTCCTGTGGAACGGCTTGCCATGCCATTTCCACCTGGCGCCTCAGTTGGACCAGCGTTCGTGCTGGACGTGCAGACCGCGTGAGACGACGCTTCATCCAGTCCCAAACATGCTCAATGGGGGACAGATCCGGAGATCTTGCTGGCCAGGGTAGTTGACGTACACCTTCTAGAGCACGTTGGGTGGCACGGGATACATGCGGACGTGCATTGTCCTGTTGGAACAGCAAGTTCCCTTGCCGGTCTAGGAATGGTAGAGCGATGGGTTCGATGACGGTTTGGATGTACCGTGCACTATTCAGTGTCCCCTCGACGATCACCAGTGGTGTAGGGCCAGTGTAGGAGATCGCTCCCCACACCATGATGCCGGGTGTTGGCCCTGTGTGCCTCGGTCGTATGCAGTCCTGATTGTGGCGCTCACCTGCACGGCGCCAAACACGCATACGACCATCATTGGCACCAAGGCAGAAGCGACTCTCATCGCTGAAGACGACACGTCTCCATTCGTCCCTCCATTCACGCCTGTCGCGACACCACTGGAGGCGGGCTGCACGATGTTGGGGCGTGAGCGGAAGACGGCCTAACGGTGTGCGGGACCGTAGCCCAGCTTCATGGAGACGGTTGCGAATGGTCCTCGCCGATACCCCAGGAGCAACAGTGTCCCCAATTTGCTGGGAAGTGGCGGTGCGGTCCCCTACGGCACTGCGTAGGATCCTACGGTCTTGGCGTGCATCCGTGCGTCGCTGCGGTCCGGTCCCAGGTCGACGGGCACGTACACCTTCCGCCGACCACTGGCGACAACATCGATGTACTGTGGAGACCTCACGCCCCACGTGTTGAGCAATTCGGCGGTACGTCCACCCGGCCTCCCGCATGCCCACTATACGCCCTCGCTCAAAGTCCGTCAACTGCACATACGGTTCACGTCCACGCTGTCGCGGCATGCTACCAGTGTTAAAGACTGCGATGGAGCTCCGTATGCCACGGCAAACTGGCTGACACTGACGGCGGAGGTGCACAAATGCTGCGCAGCTAGCGCCATTCGAAGGCCAACACCGCGGTTCCTGGAGTGTCCGCTGTGCCGTGCGTGTGATCATTGCTTGTACAGCCCTCTCGCAGTGTCCGGAGCAAGTATGGTGGGTCTGACACACCGGTGTCAATGTGTTCTTTTTTCCATTTCCAGGAGTGTATTTTTGTGGTCAGCCAGAAAGCGCTTAGTTTCCAGTCTGCACGGCCACATTCCGGTCCAGCTCATTGAAAGAAACGTTTCTATTCTCTTTCTACTTAGCGGGATCAGGACTGTGATTATAAATAAATGCATATAGTTCTAGTTCATACAGATACTGAGTACAGTATATCACGTACAACACTTTGAATGTCGCTAGGTTCAACTGACAGTAAATCTTTCTATTCTAAAACAGCACTTTTATCAGTTTATCAGTTCAGAGGCGACCTTTACGGTACGTTCCTACCACTTAGTCCTTCGCCCTGACTACTAATACTCAAATGTTCAAAATAAATGCTCGCCAGAAAAGTGGAAGTAATATTCACCACTTGCGACGCTGATTTGTAACTATCACGGACGGCACACTAACAGTTACTTTAGCGAAATCTAAGCGATCCAGGACGCTGTACAGTCCTCCCGAGTCCACTATCAGTTTTTACCGCAAATACGCGATTTGTCACAGTCCGTCTCTGACGTCATCCGAGGCAGAGCGCAATCCGACGTTTGACAGACGTGTATATTACAGCGGTTGAGTGCGAAGAGAACCTTTTTTTTTTTTCATGTGTCGGATGCTACATCACAGCATCAGCAGTCGTTGGCGGTCTAACTGTGTTGGTGAGCCAGGAAATTCATTCACAGGGCAGTGACACTGCGTCACTGCAATACACTTTGGAGGTGTGGCGGTGGGACTTGGGGTCCCATACCACCCTCCAATGGTGACAGCCTTTTTCCTGTCTCTTGGTTTATATTTATATATGTGCCGCAGCGGACGGCCGAGGGAACGTATGTTGTCTACTGCCTTCTGCACACTGCAGCAGCCTCTCGGACACATAATCCTTCATAACAAAGTTTGAATTAATTTAGCGCCTTCTTAATTTTTACATGTATTCAGGTCAGTTGGTTGAAATCACAGAAAAAATTTCAGCTAGCTTGAATGAAAACTTTGCCTTCTAGAATTTTTATAGTCGAACTAACGGTAGATCGTAACCTCTGAACCACACCTTTACTAGGGCTCGTACTGAATGTTATTACTATAATGGTTGTAAAATTTGGTATAGCTCTATTATTTAGTAGGTTTTATCATGTGCTGCAACCAAAATTTTCTATCATTAAAATTACAGGTACTTAATCTACTACAAATGGCTATATTTTAGTTACAAATTTGGTTTACATTAAATTATTCAAAAACTATAAGAGGTAGCTCAACGTGGTCTTTTAGTTATTATTTTTAGTGTGAAATGAAGCATAAAACAAATTTTTACGTTTCCAAGTCTTATATTTAGCGCTTTCCATTTTTCTTAAAAACGTGGATTCTAGTTGTAATTTTCATTCTTTTACTTTGAAACTTGCACCACTTATTTATGAGCTCCATAGGAACATTCTGACCAAATTCTGGCTTTCTAGCTGTATTATTTAGCGCCACTTTTTTTTCCTTGAAACTGTATTTTTACGAAAACTATTTGTTTAGTTACATTAAGACTTGCTATTTAAAACATTATAACAATAGAGTATATGTTGACAGAATTTTAAACGGAAATTTTGACTTTTAATTTTATAATTAACTGTGGTGCAATACTTGTGCGCTACACACGGATACGCCACTTACTTGCAGTGAACTGGAGTAAGTACCGGCACACTCGCTCGCCTCTGTGTCTCACACACGGTACAGCGCTTGTTTCGCGTCAACACCGTCCGGTCGCTTGTGGAACGTTGATGTAGATGTTGATGTAGATTTGAATAAAATCAGTTCTCTTCAGAGCACCCTGTGAACGATGGCTCCAAAGTCGCTCGAAACGTCGCTATTTTAGTTACATTAGTGATTCATAATGACGCGGCCTAATACGCAGAATTATTTTATTCAAATAGTACGCTTCGTTGGTCACAATCAACATTTAGTAATGTTCATGAAGCTTCTAGAAACTGTCAGTGAATACTTCTTATGGAAGAAACTACGGTCATCGTGCGTTTTAGGATATCCGATGAAATATGGTTGGAGGCACCTATATTAACGACTGTAACAGTTTCTCACCCTAGTCGGCCCGAACTGCTGTTGGGAAGTATCAACCCCTGTACTTACCCCTGTACGTGTTGTTGTTTTTGGAGTGTGTAAATCTCGCATACAGACGTGTGACACAGGTGACACCCAATTACCCGACCACGTTCGAAGGTCGCTGATATGGACTACCTGGCAGTAGGTGGCAGCACAATGCACCTAATACACTCCTGGAAATGGAAAAAAGAACACATTGACACCGGTGTGTCAGACCCACCATACTTGCTCCGGACACTGCGAGAGGGTTGTACAAGCAATGATCACACGAACGGCACAGCGGACACACCAGGAACCGCGGTGTTGGCCGTCGAATGGCGCTAGCTGCGCAGCATTTGTGCACCGCCGCCGTCAGTGTCAGCCAGTTTGCCGTGGCATACGGAGCTCCATCGCAGTCTTTAACACTGGTAGCATGCCGCGACAGCGTGGACGTGAACCGTATATGCAGTTGACGGACTTTGAGCGAGGGCGTATAGTGGGCATGCGGGAGGCCGGGTGGACGTACCGTCGAATTGCTCAACACGTGGGGCGTGAGGTCTCCACAGTACATCGATGTTGTCGCCAGTGGTCGGCGGAAGGTGCACGTGCCCGTCGACCTGGGACCGGACCGCAGCGACGCACGGATGCACGCCAAGACCGTAGGATCCTACGCAGTGCCGTAGGGGACCGCACCGCCACTTCCCAGCAAATTACGGACACAGTTGCTCCTGGGGTATCGGCGAGGACCATTCGCAACCGTCTCCATGAAGCTGGGCTACGGTCCCGCACACCGTTAGGCCGTCTTCCGCTCACGCCCCAACATCGTGCAGCCCGCCTCCAGTGGTGTCGCGACAGGCGTGAATGGAGGGACGAATGGAGACGTGTCGTCTTCAGCGATGAGAGTCGCTTCTGCCTTGGTGCCAATGATGGTCGTATGCGTGTTTGGCGCCGTGCAGGTGAGCGCCACAATCAGGACTGCATACGACCGAGGCACACAGGGCCAACACCCGGCATCATGGTGTGGGGAGCGATCTCCTACACTGGCCGTACACCACTGGTGATCGTCGAGGGGACACTGAATAGTGCACAGTACATCCAAACCGTCATCGAACCCATCGTTCTACCATTCCTAGACTGGCAAGGGAACTTGCTGTTCCAACAGGACAATGCACGTCCGCATGTATCCCGTGCCACCCAAAGTGCTCTAGAAGGTGTAAGTCAACTACCCTGGCCAGCAAGATCTCCGGATCTGTCCCCCATTGAGCATGTTTGGGACTGGATGAAGCGTCGTCTCACGCGGTCTGCACGTCCAGCACGAACGCTGGTCCAACTGAGGCGCCAGGTGGAAATGGCATGGCAAGCCGTTCCACAGGACTACATCCTGCATCTCTACGATCGTCTCCATGGGAGAATAGCAGCCTGCATTGCTGCGAAAGGTGGATATACACTGTACGAGTGACGACATTGTGCATGCTCTGTTGCCTGTGTCTATGTGCCTGTGGTTCTGTCAGTGTGATCATGTGATGTATCTGACCCCAGGAATGTGTCAATAAAGTTTCCCTTTCCTGGGACAATGAATTCACGGTGTTCTTATTTCAATTTCCAGGAGTGTATGAAAAACATATGTTTTTGGGAGTGTCCGGATACTTCTGATCACATAGTGTATTTTGCATATTTCCACTCAGTACTGTCTTACTTGATGATTTTCTGTGGTAACTTATTACTTAGAAAGAAAATATTGATTACAGAAATCGGGCAGTAAGAATAATATGTCGTGCTTTAGCCATGGGTGACTTGTAGGTACCTCCTTAAGGAACTAGGCATTTTGACTGCGCCGTTACAGTACATACATTCCGCTTATGAAGTTCGTCATTAACAATCAATCAGAATTTGAGAAGAACAATGTTCTCCATATCTACAACACTAGAGGGAAAAACGACCGCTATTAGTATTATTATTCACCATTAAAGTTGCCAGTGCTTCAGAATGTAGTTCAATATGCAGCAACACAAATCGTTGATCATTTGCGGCCGGCCGGAGTGGCCGAGCGGTTCTAGGCGCTACAGTTTGGAACCACGCGACCACTACGGTCGCAGGTTCGAATCCTGCCTCGGGCATGGATGTGTGTGATGTCTTTAGGTTAGTTAGGTTTAAGTAGTTCAAAGTTCTACGGGACTGATGACGTCAGCAGCTAAGTCCCATAGTACTCAGAGCCATTTGAACCAAAAAAAAAAAGTTCAAATGTGTGTGAAATTTTATGGGACTTAACTGCTAAGGTCATCAGTCCCTAAGCTTACACACTACTTAACCTAAATTATCTTAAGGACAAACACACACATCCATGCCGGAGGGAGGACTCGAACCTCCGCCGGGACCAGCCGCACAGTCCATGATTGCAGCGCCCTAGACCGCTCGGCTAATCCCGCGCGGCCCATTTGAACAATTTGATCATTTGCGCAACAACATTAAGTGTCTGAAAGGCAGCAAACAATTTCTGCTTAAAAACTGGTAGCAGGTTTGTGTATGTGTGTGTGTGTTTTGTGTGTGTGTGTGTGTGTGTGTGTGTGTGTGTGTGTGTGTATGTGTGTGTGTGTGTGTAGTTACGTGGGTAGGATTAAAAATAATAATGTGTTCATTAATGTTAACACTAGCCATGTGTACATATCCTTAAATTAACTCTTTCTACATGATTTAGATAAAAGATCCATTCAAATGATGTATGGAACAAGTAACTAACCAACTAATTTCGAATGGTCGCTGCAGACAAGTCTGTTTCTCTGAACATATTGCATAGAATGAGGCTTTTCTTTACATTTTCACTGGTGGTATGTATGGACAAGCAGGCTCCTTCAACACGCGTCGTCGTTGAAACAAAGGTTCATTCAGTGGCCCTTCTAAAATTGCTTTAAACACGATACAGCTGGCAACTGCGCTGGCCAGTTGTCGCTCTGCAGGTAGAGTACAGCAGGTGGAGAGTAGCGATGGATCTTAGGGCGGCTCCCCCGGCCTTGCACCCGCAGCTGCCGCCGCCGCCGCGATGCTGGCCACGAAATATTCAGCAGCCGCATATTATTCCCGGTGGGCAGCGACGAGCCACGGCGCCGCGGCTGCCTCCATTATTAAATATCCGACGCGCACGCCTAACTCTCTCTCTCTCTCTCTCCCTCTCTCTCTCTCTCTCTCTGCCTGCGGGGTGTGCCACGGTGCCTGCTGCCTGGCCACGCCTATGATGCACCGCACCCTGACAAATAGGACCGCTGCGCCAAGAATCACACTCTCCGTGGTGGCAAAAACTTCTCCAAGGCCTATTAAACATAATTATCCTAATGCGCCTTTCTTCCTCGTGGTACAATTCTTTTTCTGCAAACTCCAGGGAAACCTCATCCATTTAACAGTAGCCTTTTTAGTTTGCTTGAAGGAAGATGTATAGAACTCTACTCCAAATGCCTCACAGATTAAATTGGTTGAAAAATTTACGGGAACGAATTATGGTTTTTCTCTGTTTAGTTTACCCTCCATTACTTTAACAGTACGTAAATCGTTTTACCTATTTGTCGGACATTAACACCCTGAGCACCATAAGATTTCAGTGTGATGGAAACAGGAGTAATTATTGCTTAATTAATGTCTGAATAAACTGAATAACTTCTTTCATCGCTTTATATCCTTAAACTTCGTGAAAGACACTCTACATCCTCAGTAACCCTTATTCTATACTCTTTAACTACTCCTACAATCGTTCTTTTTTTACTTCTTGTCTAAAGTTTCCTTTCCTTACTTGCGGTGGAAGATGTTCCATTTTCTCAAAATGGTTCAAATGGCTTTGAGCACTATGGGACTTAACTTCTGAGGTCATCAGTCCCCTAGAACTTAGAACTACTTAAACCTAACTAACCTAAGGACGTCACACACATCCATGCCTGAGGCAGGATTCGATCCTGCGACAGTAGCGGTCGCGCGGTTCCAGACTGTAGCGCCTAGACAGCTCGGTCACCTCGGCCGGCTCCATTTTCTCCATCCTGCTGGTATGGATTTTACATATACAACTGTCCTTAGCTGTTTACTGTAGCAGCTCTTCAGTTTGTATTTTATGTGCTCTTCGAATTGTTACATCTATTCGGTACCATCACATTCGAAACGCTTCTTTTGTCTTACTTCAAAGGCTGACATTTCACTGTCATACAACCCCCTTCTACAGAAATTTTGTTTAGAAAAAGTTAGCTTCAGTTCCACGTTAAAATGTTATACCAATAAAACTCAAGTGTTTCTTCGTTTGTCTCCCTTGTTTCATTCATTTTTAGTAATTATGTTTCACTTCTGTTAATGTACCATCCACAATTACGGCGTGCGTCTAACAAGATTCTACTCTCTTTTCCACAAATCTTCATCAAATTCAGCTATATTATGTTCAGGTACAACGAATATTCTGTATTAAATTGCCTTTTCCGCAGTTTGTATATCAACCCCAATTTCAAAGAGAACGCCGCATCATCTGCAGGCCTTTTCACTCTACGTGAGAGACTTGGGGGTACGATGGATACAAAACTTTTTCCACACATCGATGAGAAACGAAACAGAATGCTCGGTAGCATTACTTTGAGAAACATGTGTATAACTGTAATTGTGCAGTTGAAGCTACATGTGGTTTTTCGAGCACTACAGTTGGGACTTTCTATACTAAGGAAACTGTACAAAGCACACAATCGGAGTAACAAACTTTGAGAGCATTGTTAGTTCTATGGTGCGCTCCCTACTACACCCTCGATTTCAGAAGATGACTGCCGGAAAACTGCAAGACTTACGTAGGAAGTAAGCATGTCAGAAGGTGTAGGCAGATCATCCGCTCTGTACTGTCGCACGGAATAAATTCCCACCTGCAGACAGGCAGCCCAATAAACAGATATCCAAAGTAGACTGCTGCCTCAACTGCTCAGTCAATCCGTGACAGCAGCTTCAGCTTGCACAAATGTATAGATACCTGCCACGTCATAAATGGTGCCCATAATGAGAAACTGTATAATGACTTAAAAACTTGGAGAGATGCTTGATTAACTGGTGAGTGTCTGTCTTCTACCTTTTGTGCAGTCGCCTTTTGGAACAGTTGCTTTCTGAAAGCCCGGAGGTATTTATCTATAAACATGTATTTACTGATTGGTTCCACGTCCAGCCTGCTTCAACAGCACTATGTACTTTCGCTTATTACATACTAGAATTTTTTCATTGGTTTCTCAATATTTCATGTTTCGAATTTCTTGGCAGTTTGGCATTTTCGTTTCCAATATTGTCTTACACGGGGCGTTCGAAAAACCACCGACGACGCTTAGTATGAGTGCTCGAAAGAACACTGATCGGTTTTCAGGAAGGAACCCATATTCGGAAACGCAGGTCTTTGGCGATGAAGCGCGCCGATGTCTTATGTCAATAAACACAACATGAGTAGCACATCACGCTGTCTACATTACAAACAAGCTTCGAACTGAGTACCTACTTGGCCAATACAGAGGTTACACCGGCGGCGCTGGGTCTCACATACATGAGCCAGTATGTGTGGTTGTCTTTGAGCATTTCGGTCGCTCCATGGACTAGAGCAATAAGGTTCTCCGCTGACGCTACAGTATGCCATACATCATACTCTCCATATAACTCTACACATAATATTCGAAAGGTGTCAGATCTGGCGACCGTGCTGATCATGGAAGTGGTGCACCCCTACCAGCCCATTGATTAGGATTCAACTAAATAACTAGGTATTACAATTACGAACAACTTACATTGGAAGGAACACATAGAAAATGTTGTGGGGAAAACTAACCAAAGACTGCGTTTTATTGGCAGGACTCTTAGAAAATGTAACAGACCTACTAAGGAGACTGCCTACACTACGCTTGTCCGCCGTCTTTTAGAATATGTCTACTGCTGCGTGATGTGGGATCCTTACCAGATAGGACTGAAGGAGAACATCGAAAAAGTTCAAAGAAAGGCAACACGTTTTGTATTATCGGGAAATATTGGAGAGAGTGTCACAGAAATGATACAGGATTTGGGCTGGAAATCATTAAAAGAAAGGTGTTTTTGGTTGCGACGGGATCTTCTCACGAAATTCCAATCATCAACTTTCCGAATGCGAAAATATTTTGTTGACACCACCCCACATAGGGAGGAACGATCACCACCATAAAATAAGGTAAATCAGAGCTCGTACGGAAATATATAGGTGTTCATTCTTTCCTCGCGCTATACGAGGTTGGAATAATAGAGAATTGTGAAGGTGGTTCGATGAACCCTCTGCCAGGCACTTGAATGTGATTTGCAGAGTATCCATGTAGATGTAAACGTAGGTATGCGACATAGTGGTCATTCCGCACATCGTAATCAAAGTGTGCTGGAGCTTCGTCATGTTGTAGCCATTTATCCATCCGAGTACTTAGTGGCACTATATCCAATAATGTAGGGAAGATATGTCTAATAAATATTAGTTACATTGGGCCTGTTAGCCTGGCAATAGATATGGCCCGATGATGCGGTCACCAATGGTCCCGGTCCAGATGTTACAACTGACCCTGTGATGATGATTTTGAACCACCTGAGCACGCCGATTTTTATCAACCTAAACGTACATGTTGTGCACGTTTAATATGCCATCTATAGTAAACGTGCATTCATTCGTAAATAACACTAAGGTCTGGGAATGTGACTGGAGTATACATTGCTGTAAATATACCACTACGCAAACTGTACCCGTCGTGGGTTGTCCTCCTCCCGTAATGCATGGACTTTCTTCAGATCGTATGGATGGAGCCGGTATTCATGGACAACACGCCACACGGTACTTTTACGCGTGTGTAACGCCTGTGCCACCCGCCGAGTGCTGGTGGCTGGGTGCTATTCGAACATTGTCAGCACGTTCTCCTCCAACTGCATCGTTCGAGCCGAGCATGGACGACCCACATCATGTTTTGGCAACTACCAGAGGAGAAACATTAGACTGGGGATAGTATTCGCAAGTACCAAGAGCAAAGTACTACTACATTACTGTACAATGGACATAATTTACAGCTTCTTTGAGGCGTCTCTCGATGATCTTGAACATCGAATGATGTGGAGCACGTCTGATTGGAAAACGTTCCGCATACAATCTTGCAGCAGATCTCCCACTGCAAACTGCTTTGGCGTATGCATGCATAATGTCGGTCGTGGCCCTAGCGCTATTGTATAAAGGTAGGGAGAAAGTGACCACTGGTTGTCCTATTGTTACATGTACCTGCAAACAATTTTTGTTTTCATGATCGTAACTACATTTATCGAATTTTTCATGACGGTTGCTTGTCAGGTTTGCTTATGTTTTTTTATTTATGGTTGCCTTAATAATTCCAGACGTTTTGCATCAGTTTTACGACAGTTAAAAACCACTTAACAGCCAAGATCGCATAAAATATTTTTTTTAATACAACCGCTTTCAACAGGTTATTTTGTCACATTGAGGTCTTAAAATCTTTTTTGTGGTAAAACATGTTCATTTTACGCGACCCCACACACAAGATGTCAAGTGGACATAAGCGTAAATTGAACATGTTTTTCAACAAAAAGATTTTAATACCTGAAGATCACAGCGTAGTCTGTTGGAACAAGTTGTCTTAAATAAGAAAAATTTACACAATGTTGGCTGTTGTCTGGTTTTTAACAATTAAACAGATCAACCTTCACTTCTCTCAAAATGAGAAAATTCAAGTTTTTTGATAGTTTCATGCTTCTAACTACATTTATCGAATGATTTTTCGAGTCTATTGCGTGTTACGCAACTGTAAACAATTATTTCATTGTATCTTTTTTAGTTTCGACTGCTTATATTCGTTATTTATGCCAACCATGATGTGTCCATGACATTTTATGACAGTTTTCTGTTGACATCCTTTCTTTCATCTAAAATAAATGATGTACTCTTTTTTTTACTTGTTGGTCGCTTTCCTACATTCATATGTGGCATCCGACTTGCATTTCCACAGCTCTCTTACAGGTATGCCAGTACTCCTTAACAGCCACTCGCTATTGCAGCTTCGAGGTCGTCTTCCATTGAAACGTACATATCGATACTTCTACGCCGCCTCCATGGTAACCACCAGCATCACTTAAGTTTTAATTTTGCGCTCACCACGATCTACGACCAGTCAGGAATACCTGTCATGCGCCTCTACGTGCCTGCCTGAATGCCAATGCAGTTTAGCTCCAGTCTCAGTCGAAGCTCTGAATGCGTCTTCCCCTGGATGGCGCATATCGATACTTCCACGCCATCTCCATAGGAACCTTCGGCGTCAAGCTCTGTCTTTGCTGGCACATGATCTACTAGTTTTCTGCAAATCTCCGCAGAAGGCAATCTGAAAACACATAGCCGGTTATCACTGGTTGTCTCCTTTACGCACAGGGTGATCAGAAACAGATTGAAAAGCTTGTAAGGGTGTTGCGGAGGTGACCGGGCAGAGAAATAATCATTAAGAAGAACATTCGATACGTCGGACCGTTTCCGAATTATTTAGCACTGAAGATAACCAGTTAGTTCGTTCAAGAACTTGCGCGCTAAAAGGTGGAAGTGCACGACATCCGCACGTTTGTAAGTTACCATTTGCTGCAATGCCCATTACAAGTTAAATGGTTCAAATGGCTCTGAGCACTATGGGACTCAACTGCTGTAGTCATAAGTCCCATAGAACTTAGAACTACTTAAACCTAACTAACCTAAGGACAGCACACAACACCCAGCCATCACGAGGCAGAGAAAATCCCTGACCCCGCCGGGAATCGAACCCGGGAACCCGGGCGTGGGAAGCGACAACGCTACCGCACGACCACGAGATGCGGGCATTACAAGTTAAAATGTACGTTTTTCGGAAGTGATAAATTGAAGCTAGTGAGTAAAAGCTACGTTTGTTCGGTTTGAGGGAAGGAAATGAGGAACACATTTGACGGCACTGCCTCTGGAAGGCTACTTCGTTCGTGCAACGACCTGATTAGCCAACTTGAACGCTACGTAACGCGGAAACGGTGCAACGTACCGAATTTTTTTCTTAACAATATTTCGCAGCGCAACCTCCCGTGCAACAGCCTGTATATTTTAACAACATTTTGATCAAATGGTTGTTATAGCTGTTATGTTGTATAATGTAATGTATCCATTTTCGCATTTGCTATTAACTATTGTATAACATCGCGTATTTAAGCAACAACTCTGTTACTCTCTTCAGCAATTGGGATTTTTGGATCCAGGATACCTCCTCCGTTCAACGTCACCACCTACGGTCATGGGTTTAATTTCTTTTTTTAGCTTTACTATATGTAAAGTACTTTAAATTTTCTGTTACTATCAGATTTCCATCTAAATCCATTCTACACTAATATTTCAGTGTAATGTGGTCTGAAGATAGTCACATTTTGACCTAAATCGTTTATCACTGTCAATGAATGTTTTATTGCGCTCATGATAGTTTTTAATTCAATCTCAAAGAAAAGAAATCATCTTACTGGTTACGGGAACCGTGCTCGGACGCCGAGCTACAGTAGTAACAATACAGACCGGCCCGCGGCTACGATGATACATGCACTAAATGTATAGCGGGACGCGACGGGACGCCTCCTTTGTGCCGCGTAATCTGAGCAGCAGTAAAGCCGGCAGCGGCTTATCACGTGGCGTCCGTGCTATCTGAGCCACAATTAAGCACCCCGCGGCGCTCCATCACCGGCGTCTTCGCCAGCGCTGCCGGGCGAGGCCCGGCGTTTCTTGCTCCAGATGGTATCTGCCGCTCCCGCGTACGTCTTGCTCCGTGAACTTTGCAGTTGTAAGTTTCAGCAGACGTACAGTTTCAAGAGCCACGTCAGGGA
Source organism: Schistocerca serialis cubense (assembly GCF_023864345.2). Classification (NCBI taxonomy): domain Eukaryota; kingdom Metazoa; phylum Arthropoda; class Insecta; order Orthoptera; family Acrididae; genus Schistocerca; species Schistocerca serialis. The sequence goes on along the minus strand of NC_064639.1, from coordinate 535,802,488 downwards.
ATATTCATGCCCTGCAGATACACTTATCTGTCGGGCACAACGCGAATTTTGTTAAGTACAAAGTGCAGCTGCAAATCTATCATCAAACTGATATAGGGATTATGAAAGTATGCAAAGGAAAAAAAATGTTCAACGTACCTTCATTGATTACATACCACTAGTGCAATAAACATAATCGTGTCAGCTTTTAGAAAACTAGGGGTAAAAACACTGAGCAACCCTGAAGAAGTTCTATATTATATGTGTCCAATAAAAATAAAAATCAGTGATTAAAATAATTATCGTCTTGAACGCATTTTTATTTTATAAACTATATGCATCTTTATGTGTTTCGGCTAAAGGCATCGTCACAAACAGGTTAAAAAGAAATCTATACGTGTTATATTTTTCGAAACGCGTAAAGGTGTATAGTTTACACTCTGAAGCGCCTAAGAAACTAGTATAGGCATGCGTATGAAACTACAGAGGTATGGCAGAAAACGGCACTGCGTTCGGCAACGCCTATGTAAGACAACAAGTGTCTGGCACAGTTCTTAAAAAAATGGTTCAAATGGCTCTGAGCACTATGGGACTTAACTTCTGAGGTCATCAGTCCCCTAGAACTTAGAACTACTTAAACCTAACTAACCTAAGGACATCACACACATCCATGCCCGAGGCAGGATTCGAACCTGCGACCGTAGCGGTTCCAGACAGTAGGGCCTAGAACCGCTCGGCCACTCCGGCCGGCAGTTCTTAGATCGGTTATTGCTGCTGCAATGTCAGGTTTTCAAGATTTAAGTGAGTCTGAACGTGGTGTTATATCCGGCGCATGAGCGCTGGGACACAGCATCTCCGAGGTAGCGATGAAGTGGGGATTTTCGTGTAAGGTCATTTCACGAGTGTACTGTGAATATCAAATGGTTCAAATGGCTCTGAGCACGATGCGACTTAACATCTGAGGTCATCAGTCCCCTAGAACTTAGAACTACTTAAACGTAACTAACCTAAGAACATCACAAACATCCATGCCCGAGGCAGGATTCGAACCTGAAACCGTAGAGGTCCGCGGTTCCAGCCTGAAGCGCCTAGAGCCTCTCGGCCACGGCGGCCGGCTGTGAATATCAGGAATCCGTTAAAACATAACTCTCCGACATCGCTGCAGCCGGAAAATGATACTGCAAGAAAGGGACCAACGACCACTGAAGAGAATCGTTCAATATCACAGAAGAGTAATCCTTCTGCAAATTCCTGCAGATTTAAATGCTGAGCCATCAACAAGTGTCAGCGTACGAACCATTCAGCGAAACATCATCGATATGTGCTTTCGGAGCCTAGATGACTGCGCGACGCAAAGCTGTACGATTCGCCTGGGGCCGTCAACACCGACATTGGACTGTTGATGACTGGAAACATGTTGCCTGGTTGGACGAGTCTCGTTCCAAATTATATCGATCGGACGGACGTGTACTGGTATCGGGGTAACCTCATGAATACATGGACCCCGCATGTCAGCAGAGGACTGTTCCAGCTGGTGGAGGCTCTGTGATGCTGTGGGGCGTGTGCAGTTAAAGTGATATGGGACCCCTCATACGTCTATATAAAACTCTAACAGGTGGCACGTACGTAAGCATCATATCTGATCACCTATGTCCATTCACAAACTCCAGAAAAAGGACTCTGTGGCACAGCTTGACGAGAAGTAGGGACCAGTTGGTAGGACATGTTCTGAGGTATCAAGGGATCACAAATTTAGCATTAGAGGGCAGCGTGGAGGGTAAAAATTGTAGAGGGAGACCAAGAGATGAATACACCAAGCAGATTCAGAAGGATGTAGGCTGCAGTAGGTACTGGGAGATGAAGAAGCTTGCACAGGACAGGAGTAGCATGGAGAGCTGCATCAAACCAGTCTGAGGACTGAAGACCACAACAACAACAACAACACCAACAACAACGCCCATTCATGTCCATTGTGCATTCCGACAGACTTAGGCAATTCTAGAAGAGTTTAAACACTTCAGAGTTTAAATACTTCCGCTGGCCACCCAACTCCCCAGACATGAAAATTTTAGAGCATATCTGGGATTCCTTGCAACGTGCTGTTCAGAAGAGATCTCCACCCATCATATTCTTACGGATTTATGGACACCCTGCAGGATTTATGGTGTCAGTCCATGCCACGTCGTGTTACGGCATTTCTGCGTGCCCGCGCTGGCCCTAAACGGTGTCAGGCAGGAGTACCAGTTTCTTTGGCTCTGCAGTGTTTCACTTTCTGTCAAATTCATCCACGTATAAATGTTGTGCTGTGCAGAGGCTAGTTCACGATGTTAATGTGTACGTTATGAAATGATATTGTTGTTGTCCTTAACATGAGAACTATGCGAACAGCGTTTTTCAAATAGAATCTTCTGGTTATACCACGCTTACAGCTAATGTTCAGCTATAAACGGTAGTACTCCATTAGTTATTTAAGTAAGAGACGAAGTGTCAATTATTCATCGTATCATTTCAACTATCAGTGTTTGTATGATTTCAGAGCTGTCATAACTGATTAACACGCATATAAGGCGTAGAAAGAAGACTTGCAAGAAACAAGGTGACACGGAGGCCACCTCTACTAGAGGTCGGGTCTGCTCCTCCCAGCTGATAATAGTTCACAGATTGCACATGCGACGGACGACACCTAACGTCCATCATAATGATGCAATTCCATTATGGCAAGGCCGGCCGGGGTGGCCTAGCGGTTCTAGGCGCTACAGTCTGGAACCGCGCGACCGCTACGGTCGCAGGTTCGAATCCTGCCTCGGGTATGGATGTGTGTGATATCCTTAGGTTAGTTAGGTTTACGTAGTTCTAAGTTCTAAGGGACTGATGACCTCAGAAGTTAAGTCCCATAGAGCTCAGAGCCATTTGAACCATTATGGCAACTTCTCAGGTCGCTTGAAGAGGATAGAAGCAGGCTTCCCAACACGTTCGTGCTACTCAACTTTATAGGGCGAAGAAAATCACGTATTATTTTCATGTGAACGATTTGGCGAGTGGAAACTAGCGTTTGTAACAGATTAAGTAAGGTTAAACAACAACTTCTCAATAATATCGTAGCTACCCTCGCATCAGATCATACAAAATCTATATCTAAGTCTGCATTTACACTACACAGACTAGCGTACGGTGTGTTGAGGATGGTACTTTGTGTACAACTGTCACTTTCCTCTATTCCTGTATGTTTCACAGGAAGCCTGTAAGCCTTCGTGTGGGCTCGAATCTCTCTAATTTTATCTTCGTGGCGAGATACACGTAGGACGAAGAAATGAATTGGTTGACTCTTCTAGAAATGTACGCCGTCGGAACTTCTCTAATTAGACCATGCCGTGATCCAGAACACTTCTGTCGCAGCATCTGACACTGGAGGTAGCTGACCATCTCCGTGACGCTTTCGTCCTTACTAAATGAAGCTGTGACGAAACTTGGTGCTTCCCTCTGAATCTTCTCTATGTCCTCTATCAGTCCTATCTGTTGCGCATCCCACACTAACGAGCAGTATTCAAGTATTGGCCGAACGACTGTTTTGGAAGCTGGAGTACATTTTCTGAGGATTTTTACAATGCATCTCTGTCTTGTATTTGCATTATCCGTGATTAATTTTATGTGGTCATTCTACTTCAAATCGCACCGTAGGCATACTCCCAGATATTTTATTAAAGTAACTGCATCCAGTGATTGTTCTGCAGTCCCGTAATCATACAATAAGGGGTATTTCTATGTATTCCAATAAGTTACGTTTAAGGATGCTGAGGGTCGATTGCCCCTCCCTTCAGCAGTAGTCGATCCTATGCAGTTCTCCTTGCACGTCGCTACAATTTTCTAGTGTTGCGACTTCTCTCTATACGACAGCATCATCTGCGATAGGCCTCATGGAACTCGGACGTTATCTATTAAGTCATTTACACGTATTTTGGAAGGTGCTGGTCCTATAATACTCTCCTGGCACACGTCTGAAGTTACTTTTACCTTTGAAGACTTCTCATGGGTCAGGATGACATGCTGTGTTCCGTTTGATAGAAAACTCTTCAATCCCATCACAAAGTTGGTCTGATACTCTGTACCCTCGTAATTGGTTCATCAGGCTGCAGTGTGGAACTGGTTTGCGGAAATGAAGGAACACGATATCTACCTGGGCACATGTATCTATTACTTTCTGGGACTCGTGAATGAACAGAGCGATCTGGGTTTCACACGATCGTTGTTCTCGGAACTCATGTTGATTCCTACGAGAGATTTTCGGCCTCCAGAAATGTCATAATACACAAGCGTTAAACATGTTGAAATTCTGCAACGCACCAGAGTCAGAGATATAGGCATATAGTTTTATGCGTCTGTTCGACGACTCTCTAGAGACCTACGGTACGCTGCTACTAGATGAGGGGCAAGTTATTTTACATACTCAGTGTAATATGTCAATGTAAAATCGAAATGATATCCCGTCAGATCCAGTGGCCTTTCCTCTGCTGACTGAACTCAGTTTCTTTTCTATTCCTTGGCCACTTGTTCAGACGTGTGTCATTTTGTCGTTCGTGCGGTGATTTGAAGGAACTACAGTACAATGTTCCTCTGTGAAACACCTTAGGAAAAAGGCGTATAGGATTCCGGCCTTTTTAGTGTCTTTCTCTTTTTCAATGCTAGTACGATCACAGTGTCTTCGCAGACGGTTTAGATCCGTTTACTGATTTAACATAAGACCAAAACTTCTTAGGAGTTTTTGTGAAGTCGGTATACAGGTGTTTACTTTCGAATTCTTTGAATGGTTTCACGTATAGACCTCCTACACTAATTTTGACTTTGTTTCTGTCTGTGAGACTTTAGTTGTGTTTAAATTTACAGTGAAGTTCTCTTTGCATTCTTAGCACCTTACTGAGACGGTTCTCGAACCAGGTGGATCTTTTCTGTTCCTTAAAACTCTGCTCAGCACATAACTTTCTGAAGTACAAGAGTATTGTACAAGACGCTTTCTTGAGCTTCTTCTATTGATACCCAGTGTTGTTAGAGGTGGAAATCAAATTTTCCTACTGACCGCTCAGATAATTTAAAATCAAAGAAATACATTCGCAGTTGAGAATAATCTGATTCCAGCTGCATAATGTATTGGTGACTATGAAAATTTGTGCCGGAGTGGGGTTCGAACCCGGATTTCCCGCTTTACGCAAGAAGTGCCTTGAGCTCCAGGACCGACCAAACCTCCATTTGTCACCGTTGATCTACGTCTAGTACATGCACAGCTGCTGTGATTTCTGCACAGGGAGAGCTCTGTCTTGGCATGAAATCCTATACTGCAATACCTGCATTTTTACGATGTACTCTGCAATGTCCTTCAGCTCCTTCAGAAACCAGTAAATCTAAGATGTCATCATCACGAGCTGGATCTCTGGCTGGCTTCTCAAGTTTCTTTTCAGATAAGCACAACAATTCTAAACGTCCGATCACTTCATTTTCCCAGTCTATATCTGGTAAGTTAAAATCTTCATTTAAAACCATGACTTGACAGGAGATTTATACGAAATATTCTCCAAATTTCACCTTAAATATTCCCGCAACTGCCTTTGCTGAGGCAGGGAATCTATAAAAGCATTCGATGACCATGTCGGGACAGCTTTAGCACTTATCTTCATCCAAATTATTTCGCTTTCGGAATCTGTAATAATCTCACTAGATATTATGGTGTTTTTTATTTCTATAAACGCTCCTCCACCGACAGCGTTCAACCTATCTTTGCGATATACATTCCAATCGGAGTTTGGAACGATACTCTGTCTCTAATCTGGTCGTAGATTGTGTTCCAAAAATGAACAGCACAGAGACAGAAGTGATGACACTTTCTGCAGGACTTGACGATCATTTTGCAGGACATTGCTCAAGCACGTACAGTGCAAGCTGTTACTGATTTGTTTGACTGATGGAGCTGCAGACTGCTGTACCACCTACTGCACTCCCCTGACTTAAGCTCTCGTAAGTTCAACTCGATTTCTAAACTGAAATAAACACTTCACGGCATTCGGTTCAGAACTGCTACAAATTCGTCGGGCAATAGACGGAGCCACTCGAACTGTCAACACAACTGGCACTGCTAAGAGTATCCCACGACTTCCACATCGCTGGCAACGGGTTATACACAATGCTGGTGATTACGTTGAAGATCAGTAAAACTATGAAACCCGTATCTATTTTGTACGAGCTGTAAATAAATAGTTACCACTATTAAATTTCCAACCCTTGTATGATGATGTCTTAGCTATTCGGAAAATTCATTTTATAATTTTCTCATCGTCTCGCCGAAAGTTTCTATGAGATTCAGAAGAATGCCTATTGATTAATGACGATGTTTTAGGTTATATTTCAGAAAAATTACCCTCCTTTTATGTTATTCAACTTTCCTTCTCGGAATACTTTCACGTTTACACTATTCATCTACATCTACATCTACATCTACATGGATACTCTGAAAATCACATTTAAGTGCCTGGCAGAGGGTTCATAGAACCACCTTCACAATCCTTTATTATTTCAATCTCTTATAGCGCATGGAAAGAATGAACACATATATCTATGAAATTTATATCAGATACATCCTTAAACTTTGTGCATGTTTATACATACTTTTAGTCAAAATATGTTAGTGTTTCTGAGTTTTGCCACAGGTTCAAGTAATAAAAATAAATATTTTCATGAAAGTTTCTTGTAATGATAATTTTTTTTTGCAACAGCTAGAACATTTCTGAAATTACTGTAGTCTACAAACAGACATGCTTAACATTCTTTTCAGAATTTTCACTAACATTTGAAAGGTTCACTAACTGGAAATACTGGAAATATGTGAGATGACCTCGATCCATCTAGTTTCCTGACGGCTACTCTAGTGACATTGCCTATACAGCGGATGCATGTAGATCGGATTATAAATGTTGCTTTCTTACTTAGAGGAAATTAATCGTCTTGCATTCGTTCTGAACTCGAGCGATAACACGAACAGCGAAGGTCACCTGTTTCAAAGAAACTGGAAAGAATTGTGTGTCGTTAGAAATTTCGCTTTCGGTGGAGGCGAGCGAATGTTGAGGGAGGGGGCGCACGTTATTTATTATTTACGGCCTAACGCCTCAACCGCCCAAGTCGAAACGAAGTTTGACCCTGCGGCCAAGCAAATTACGCACCCCCTGGAGGCGCCCCCTCCCGAGTCCTTCGGGAAAAACTTTATTACAACGCAGATATAAATTTGCCGTAATGATAAGTCGGAAAGAAAAGGGAGGGTGCAGAGAGGGAGAAACGTCCGCGCAGGTACGACAGGAGGCGCGCGGTGGCCCGGTCAGGTTTAATGGACACATATTTCCCGATGCAAATGTATTCCTCGTGAATAAAGATGGCAGCGGCCCGCGGCCTCGCACAGCCGGAGCTGACTGCTGGGGTCAGCGGCGGAGGAGTGACGGGGGCGGACGGAAGGAGGGGGGCCGACCTGGGCAATTGTCGGCCCCCGGAGGCGGCGGAGACGGAGGCGGAGGCGGCGCGGACGTGTCCTGACTGTCGTCGCGACTCAATTTAAAAGTCAGCGCCGCGCCGCGCCGCCTTCTTCGGCTTCTCTCGCTCGCCGCCAAGACGGAGTGCCGGCGGGGACGGGCGCGCCCTGCCTCGCCGCGCCACATGCAAAGTAGCCGCCCCCCGGCGCGGCCTGTCTGTCCGCTAATGTTCCCTCACCTCCCCTCGCGGCTGCCGCCGAAGTGCGCGCAGCCCACCAGAGCCGTCGTCTGTGTCTTACATTGTGGATTGTTCAGCAAGTTTGGACACTAGTCGGGTCCGATCTACACACGGAAGTAGTCACTTTAGTTTTCCCTGTTAATCAAAAAATGGCTCTCAGCACTATGGGACTTAACATCTAAGGTCATCAGTCCCCTAGAACTTAGAACTACTTAAACCTAACTAACTTAAAGACATCACACACATCCATGCCCGAGGCAGGGTTCGAACCTGCGACCGTAGCAGTCGTGCGATTCCGGACTGAAGCGACTGGAACCGCTCGGCCACCGCGGCCGGCCCTGTTGATCGTTTAACTGAAATTCATCGCTTGAGTCTGTTGTCAGGTAGAAATGGACTATACCAACGTAGAAAGGAGACAGTGTAAACGAGTTCAGAAGACTGAAGACTGACAGCGTTGCTTGTACATAAGCAATTATTGGCTATGACGATTATTATATGCCAATATAGTCACTGATTGCTTAGCACTGAATGTTACGCTGTTCACGTGCAAACACATACACACACACACACACACACACACACACACACACACACAAGTACACACACACAAAACGAAACTCCATCTGAATTGGTCTGGAAAGATTCAACTGTGCTGACCGACTGTCCTGCCATCCTCAGCTGACAGGACTCATTGGATGCGGATATGGAGGGGTATTTGGTCAGCATACCGCTCTCCCAACCATTGTCAGTTTCGTGACTGGAGTCGCAACTTCTCAGTTAAGTAGCTCCTCAACTGGTCTCACAAGAGTTCAGTGCACCCCCACTTACCAACAGCTCAACACAACAACTCTCGGCAGACCCTGACGGTCAGGCATTCACGTGCTAGTCAAGCCCTACAGTCATTAACTTCAGTGGTCTGACGAGAACAGCAGTTATCACCAGGGCAAAGCCGTTGACTAACACACAAAAGCGCGCGCGCGCACACACACACGCACACACACACACACACACACACACACACACACACACACACACACACATATATATATATATATATATATGTTGTTGTGGTCTTCAGTTCTGAGACTGGTTTGATGCATTTCTAAATGCTACTCAATCCTACTCTATCCTGTGCAAGTTTCTTCATCTCCCAGTACCTACTGCAGCCTACATCCTTCTGAATCTGCTTGGTGTATTCATCTCTTGGTCTCCCTCTACGATTTTTACCCTCCACGCTGCCCTCCAGTACTAAATTGGTGATCCCTTGATGCCTCAGAACATGTCCTACCAACCGATCCCTTTTTCTGGTCAAGTTGTGCCACAACTTCTCCCCAATACTATTCAATACCTCCTCATTAGTTATGTGATCCACCCCTCTAATCTTCAGCATTCTTCTGTAGCACCACATTTTGAAAGCTTCTGTTCTCTTCTTGTCTAAACTATTTATCGTCCATGTTTCACTTCCATACATGGCTACACTCCATACAAATACTTTCAGAAACGACTTCCTGACACTTAAATCTATACTCGATGTTAACAAATTTCTCTTCTTCAGAAACGCTTTCCTTGCCATTGCCAGTCTACATTTTATATCCTCTCTACTTCGACCATCATCAGTTATTTTGCTCCCCAAATAGCAAAACTCCTTTACTACTTTAAGTGTTTCATATTGTCATCGTTGGTACCTTAATGTGTACCCAAAATTCAGTGTGCTATTTGTATTCGCTGTGCATCTAACAGCCTTCCTGCAAACATTTCACATAATTTACTACCGGATGTTTTCTGCACAGTCGTAACCACACCACTAAGTGGACTACGCCTGTCTGTATGTGGACTGTCTGCTTCGTGTGCAGGCATCCACTCTTAAACACCTGACCTTCTGCCCAGGGGAAAATAAGCATTAAGGCTTGTGGTGGAAACAAGATTCTTCTTTGCAGAATGGATTGTACTGCTTTCTTTATTCATGACATGCATTTCGCCTAAAATAAGGCATCTTCAGATTGACCTATATTAATTACAACTGTCTTATTAATTATAACTGTCCTAACTTTCAATTGGTAATATTGTAAATTTAAACATTTTTTGAGACCTGCCAGTGTGATTTTGGTGAATGGATTTTGGTTGCCACGATTAAGGCATTGGCAAAAATAGACTGACCTCGCCATTGAACGTAAAATGAATCGAAGAAAGTATGTGCTTGCATCATATGTCAAAAGTGTAACACCTGATAACCTATAAATGAATAAAACACATTGGAATATGGAAACATTATAGCAGTTGGCTTTATGAAGGCTATGGTTCGTATGGGCAAGAAAATGGAAGAAGATGTAAATTAATTACCCTGTAGGTCTGTGTGTAACAGACCAGTGGATGAAAGACAGGATCAGAACCGTTCAGAGTCCGTCATATCGGAAATACGCTGGATGGTTCAGATGGCTCTGAGCACTATGGGACTTAACAGCTGAGGTCATCCGTCCCCTAGAACTTAGAACTACTTAAACTTATCTACTACGGACCTCACACACATCCATGCCCGAGGCAGGATTCGAACCTGCGACCGTAGCGATCGCACGGTTCCAGGCTGAAGCGCCTAGAACCGCTCTGCCACACCAGCCGGCAAATACGCTGGAGGCACCATTCTTCGTTCTCCGGTCTGATACACTATGTAGGGCACCATGGCCCATCATGCCTACATTGTTGTTTTGCATGGTAGGTGGCATTGGTACACAGTTAGTGAAGTTGCATACTTCTGCCTTTTCGATTTGAAGCTTTTTTAGATAACGTTACATTTTGTATGTGGGCTACAGTATAGGAACTTATGCTATTTTCTAGTGACAGTGAAGTTGCAAAGTTTTACAGATTTTCGTTTTGAAACTATTTTAGATAACATTACATTTTGTATATAGGAAATAGTTCAGGAACCTCATACTGTTTAACAGTAACAGTGCCTTCAGTAAATTATGTAAAACTCAAGTGTATCAGAATGTATTTCGTAAAGTTATGTACAGACATAATACACTGAGGATGTTTCAGATCATGTATAGAATGCATATAGTCACATAATAACAAAAAATCTAGCCCACGGATTGTATCATAGGGCTGATGGTAGGGCACATAAGGTCCAATTTGGATTATACTAAAAATAAATAATTTTCTGATGAATTGTCTAAGTTATGCAACACAGCATAGGGATATGTCCGTCTTGATTACTTTTGTGCTGTCTAGTAGCGAAATATGATCTCAAGGTAATCATTATTATATCCAGAAGGTTTTAAATGCTTTGGCATCCCTAGTGCGAGTACATATGGCTACGTATTTGAGATTCTCTAATTATGTGCTGATTGTTGAATCAGTCTATTCTGTCGTACAATAGCTTTATAATGCCAAAATATCCAACGTCCTTAAAAGAGCCATTCACACCTTGGCAATGGTAGACACGAACTGCATACGTTTACCGTTTTGGGGTAACTTTTCTAACGACATGGGGAATCTGTTTCGTGATTTAGACGTAAGGTAACCTTATCAGCCGGTAATAATGTGCATCATAAGTACATATGAAATGAGCAGCTAAACACAGATGTACTCTTACACAAAGGATCGGGTGTTTACCTGCTTGAATGTGAGGATAGCGACTCTGCCTATATGGGCCGCATTGTAGAACTTTTGGGGTCAGGTTTCATGAGCATCTATTAACGGGAAGGACCAAACGAAACATAACTCGGCCTTTGCCAAACATTGAATGCAACTTGCCACCGCCCATCGACGCTACAGAATTTGAAAGTCCTTCATCATGGGCAAAAAGGGATAAAAACCTGGCATTCTTGAGGAAATTGAGATTGTGAAGAATGCAGGAGGATCAAATAAGCGCCTTATAAACGATAAACCAGTTAGTAGAAATCAAGTAAGTTCCTTGTTCAAAAATGTGTAACAAATTTCATGGCACAGCTGACTTCGCACCAGCAGAAAAGCGATGCCCACCTAGATATTATAGTTTCGATAAACTCTACACTTGTCTTACTTCATTTTCGGTTTCATAGCAATAGGTACTTCACTTAAATGAATGGTGCTCATACCTGAATTTTCAGTTTCACAGTAAAATACATCACACATTTCATCTGAATAGTACTCTTTCCCTCACAGAACCTTGTCACACAACCGTCTTTCCTAGGATTACCATATGATGGGCTTCTGGCGTATCTCGTAACGTCAGTGCATCATCCAGCTCTCAGTTCACGTGCCCCTGTAGCAGTCTCACAGTTCAGTCTAGGATTCCATGTTACAATCTACCCCCTCCTCCACCTATACTACTAATCTGAAAAGCTATAGCCTTTTTTAGGTGCCCTAGCAGCTAGTCTTTGGACTACCCTTTTTGCACCTGTCAGACTACATATATTCTGTATATGATCCAGATACATAGGTCTTTCTGATGAGTTAACCAAAGGAAATAGAAATGTCATGACCCAAAAAATGAAGTCAAACATGTCACAGTACAAGCTATGCATCAACCACATGTGTTATAGACATGAGGTGGCTATAGGTGCCGTGTTCTACAATTTTTATAAGGTGGTGAGAGAATAATGCCCCATTGTGCATTTTCCTGTGAAGATATGTCAAATCATGAGTACAGTTCCGTTACGTCACGTGGTGTTACGATGCTGGTTTTTGTGACAAATGACAAACGAACTTATTCATCTAAAGACTTAGAAACATGGAAATTATTTGGGCATTCAAAAAATTCAGCTACTACATCTGTGACAGAAACATATAGGTATACACTGATCACCAAGCTCTGAATGTTTGAAGCTGTGCAGATTACTACACCTACGCTTAGCATGTTGGGCATTGTTTTACAAGAATATTCATCCGAAATAATTCACATACCAGGAGAACAAAACACTGTAGCTGACTCACTTTCTAGACTGCCAATAGCTTTAACCAAAAATGCAGAAACACTGGAAAAAGTGACAGGATGTCTCATTTTACTCATGAAAGACAAACAATACTGACAACACCGCATTGACATGTGCAGAAACATGAAATAACTACTGGAGTGTATCCAAAACTGGCATAAGGTGAGAACACAGATGAGACAATACAATGCAAGCAGTTTGGGACAATATTACTCCTTACACAAGAACATTATATTCTATAAAAGACGTACCAACACAAACACTTGGGCCGGCCGTGGTGGCCGAGCGGTTCAAGGCGCTACAGTTTGGAACCACACAACCGCTACTGTCGCAGGTTCGAATCCTGCCTCGGGCATGGGTGTGTGTGATGTCCTTAGGTTAGTTATGGGGACTGATGACCTCAGAAGTTAAGTCCCATAGTGCTCAGAGCCATTTGAACAAACACTTGGTGTTTATGTATTCCATCAGAAAACGTAGACAAATTTATTCGATACACACATCACGCCTGGGGGCATAACTGTACCACAAAATGTGAAAGGAAACTTAAACTATTGTGTTATTTTCTCAGCATGAGATGAAACTTATATCGATTACCAAGCACATGTGTCATCAGTGAGATAGGAAAATCTACCACCAAACTAATATGACTGAATTATGCTCAATTTTTCCTAGCAAAGCGCTTGAAATCATAGCTGTTGGAATTGCTGCCCATTGAGGTATCAAATATGTTACCGCATTATCTGACTTTTTGCCAAGTTCGTAAGAATATATGCTGCTAAGTCCGCTGTGGCCTCAGTATTGCCAAAAGAATTTCAAATGATTAAATTCACAAGTATTAAAACTCACGTCACTGCTAACAGGCAATGCATATTACTTCACTGACTATAAATGGAGGCAGTTCTTGCAAGAAAATGGTACAAAAATAGTTTTAACATTACACTTTGACCCGCAAGAAATCATTGCGAATGAGTGTTCGGCGATTAACAAGTTCATACACACTTATATACACAAGCAACGCACACATTGCTGGCAGTATCTTCATTTCACAAGTTGAGACATTGTCGCGAATAAAACAGTGACCCGAATATGCAATAAATTTCCTTTACTTTACGTATATGCTAACAAACTTTTTGTCAATAGATTACCGGTTTCGGTCTATAATGACCATATTCAGATCTGTAGCAGAATATGGGAAAACAATAAAATAGACCATAATGAAAAGTGTTACTGACATACACCTACATTTGTGCGCTTTAAATATGAAGATGCATACCTGTTTTATAAAACCAATGTCCTTACGTGCTGCAGCCATAGTGGCAACACAAATGTTAAATGCAAAATCAGTATCAGCATCGTCAAATATATATAAATAACGGCATATGCGCGAGTCATTGTTTTATAGTTTTTATTATTCTGTACACAATGAAAGCTGTTTACTACTTATGATATTATCTATAATATTGGCACTTGAGTCTTTGTCAATTACTGTCTCTTAACTCTTCCTCTTTTTAACAATCTAACTTTTGTCGTGTTTTATTTCATCGCCTTTTATTACTGTAATGCCTCTTCAACCTTATAAGCCCATTACAGACTTTACCGATTGTATTCCCCCTTTATTTTACGTTGTTCAATTAATCATTGAAGACTTGCGTATGCCTACAGTAGCGACATCTGGTGAACGTACAACACAAACATCTTGTGGCTGCTGTATGGCAGCTTGTTTTGAACAGTAGTGCTGCTGACAGGACAACTCGTGCATATGCTGTTATTTATATTGTATTTGACGATGGTGGTGCTGATTTTATATTTAACATTTGAAGATTTCAGTATGGCTGCACTGCATTAGGACATTGTTTTTATAAAACACGTATACCTCTTCATACTTAAAGTGCACGAACGTATATGTATGTCAGCAGTACTGTTCATAATTGTCTATTTTATTGTTTTAAGCTGTAGACAATGTGCTAGTGTATTTATGTTTTCCCAATTTTTCTGCAGATGGTCATTATAGACTGAACCCGGTAATCTGCTGACAAAAGTTTGTTACCATAGAAGTAAAGTAAGTAAAATTTATTGTATTTTCATTTGCTTGAGAAGGTAATGAATCATCTTCTTATTTATATCACACAATACGTTCTTCGAGACTTGGTGTTGAACATCCAAGAAAGAAACGAGTAGATGGACCGGAATTCCTAAGACAAGCAGAATCCTGCAAGGAAAAGGTAAGATCCGAATCAATTGCACTCGTTCGTCAAACACATCTTAGAAAATCGTAGAACAAGTGAGTGCTAATTTATGAAGGACCATATGTCGTCAGGCGCATTCCACATCCAGGTTGTTATTTGCTCGCAGATCCTAGAACGAATAAAATTCAAGGTTTGTACTCACACAAAGATATGAACACTTTTCAGTGTACAAAAAACTAGTAAATGTAGTCTTTCTGATCACCGGATGAACTAAAGCACATGAAACATGACGTATCCTGACTTTGTTTGGAACGAGCATTGAATCCGCAACCAGTGATTGTATCATTAATACAAGATCTACGCTACCTGTAGTTATATTTATCGGTTTGCCTACTTTCATTCGAAGGAGATGTGCAACAGTACCAGCTCACTTTCATCTGTGGTATTCCTATGTTTATTAGTATTTTCACATGTATAGGTATAAGGTTGTTTTCTCTATGTGTAAAGGTGCACGTCAGACTTCCACATTGTTGAATACTTTCTATGCATACCAGATTTTAGTGCTACAACATTTATTCTGTGGAGATGGTAAAATACGATGAAACGATAAAAATAAGCGAGTAGTAAATTGCCCAAAAATGCCAATAAGCGAAACCATTTACGCAGATACGTTCCACCATGTGCCATGTACCATCTAAACACAACGGTATCATGCACCTGTCTGCAATGTACTTGCCTATGCACAAAGTATATACCAGTAGTACACTTTATTATTATTTTTTATTTGCATGTCAAGTTCGGTAGGACCAAATTGAGGAGCAAATCTCCAAGCTCATGGAACGTCTCAGTACGTAAAAGTAATAACAGATAAAAATAAAATGATTATGAACCTGAAAAATGTCAAGCCATAAGTTTAAGTAAACGCAATCAACAAAGGAACGTAAGAATCAGCTTAATTTTTCAAGGAACCCTAGACAGAATAGAAGGAGTGGTCCATGAGGACGTTTATTTGAAAGGACGTGGATTACAACTAAGATTTTTAAATTCTTGTGGTAGCTTATTGAAAATGGATGCAGCAGTATACTGCCCAAGATTTAAGGAAGTCCAATCCAAATGCTGTTTGATTTCTGCCGAGTATTAACTGAGTGAAAGCTGCTTATTCTTGGGAATAAGCTGATATTGCTAACAAGAAATGACAGTAAAGTATATATATATATATATATATATATATATATATATATATATATCTGAGAGGCTAATGTCAAAATACCCAGACTAGTGACCAGGGGTCGACAAGAGGTTCGTGAACCAGCACCACTTATTGCCTGAACCACCTCTTCCTGAGCCAAAAATATCCTTTTAGAATAGGAAGAGTGACCCCAGAATACAATACCGTACGACATAAGCGGATGAAATCAAGCAAAGTAGACTAATTTTCGTGTCGAACGATCACTTACTTCAGATACCGCTCGAACAGTAAAAATTGCAGCATTAAGTCTTTGAACAAGATCCTGAATGTGGACTTTCCATGACAGTTTACTATCTGAACACCCAGAAATTTGAACTGTTCAGTTTTACAAATCATATGCCCATTCTGTGAAATGAAAATTTTAAAATTAAATTTTGTTGAACTGTGTGTTAGAAACTATGAGAACTCAGTCTTACAGTGATTTAGCATTAGTTTATTTTCTACAAGCCATGAACTTAGGTCATGAACTGCACTATTTGAAACCGAGCCATTGTTGCACACGACATCCTTTACTACTACTGTCATCAGCAAACATAAATATTTTAGAGTTACATGTAATATTTGGTATATCATTTATATAAATAAGGGACAGGTGTGGTCCCAACACTGATCCCTGTGGCACTCCCCATTTAACTATACCCCACTCAGACCGCACATCACAGCCATTAGCAACACTGTTAATAATGACCTTTTGCTGTCTGTTGCTGATGTAACAAGTGAATCAATTGTTAGCTACTCCCTGTATTACGCAATGGAACAGTATTTTGTGATTAACACAATCAAACACCTTAGTTAAGTCATAAAATATGCCTAGCGTTCGAACCCTTTTGTTTAACCCATCAAGTACATCACAGAGAAAAGAGAACATAGCGTTTTCAGTTGTTAAACGACTTCTAAAGGCTGACTGTACATTTGATAGCAAATTGTGTGATATAAAATGATCAATTATCCTTACATACACAACCTTTTCAGTAACTTTAGCAAACACTGTTGGCATAGAAATAGGACAAAAATTGTCTAAATTACCCCTTTCTCTCTTTTTATAAAGCGGCTTTACTACCTAGTACTTTAATCTTTCAGGAAACTGGACATTCCTAAAGCAAAAATTACAAATATGGCTAAATACAGGACTAACATGCGCAGCACAGTACTTTAATATTCTGCTAGGCACTCCATCATATCCATGAGAGTCCTTAGTTTTCAGTGATTTAGTTATTGACTCAATCTCCCCCTTGTCTGTATCACAGAGGAGTATTTCAGACATCAATCTCGGAAAGGCATTTACCAGGAGAGTTATATGATTCCCTGTAGAAACTAAATTTTTATTTAATTCACCAGTAATGCTCAGAGAATGGTCTTTAAATAATGTACATATATCTGATTTATCAGCAACAGAAATATTTTAACTGCGAATTGACTTTATATCGCCGACCTTGTGCTGCTGACCAGACACTTCCTTCACAGCTGACCATATGGTTTTGATTTTATCCTGAGAATTAGATATTCTATTTGCGTACCACATACTCTTTGCCTTCCTAATAACATTTTTAAGCACCTTACAGTACTGTTGGTAATCGGCTACTGTAGCTTGATTGTGACTAATGTAAAACATTTTAATATAATTTCCATTTTGTTCTACATGATATCCTTATTCCCATAGCCTTTTACTGCTAGTACCCCGTTTAGATCGTTCTAATGGAAAGCGACTCTCAAATAGCATGAGAAATGCGTTAAGGAAAGCATTATATTTGTCATTTATGTTATCAGCACTATAAACATCTGGCCACTCTTGTTCCTTGATGAGGTTTAAAAAAACTGTCTATTGCTGCTGGATTAACTTTCCCACATAGTTTGTTATTATATTTGACATCTGTTTGAGTGCAAAAGCCTTTTAGTGTTAAAATTTGTGCATAATGCTCTGAAAGGCCATTCACCCTTTTACTAACAGAATGTGCATCTAGTAATGAAGAATGAATAAAAATATTGTCTATGGCTGTGCTATTGTTCCCCTGCACCCTAATAGGAAAAAAACACAATCTGCATCAGATCATATGAATTTAGGAGATCTACCAACATCCTATTTCTTGCCCAATCATACACAAAATTAATATTGAAGTCACCACATATAACTAATTTCTGGTACTTCCTATAAGGTGAATCGAGTACCCTTTGTAGCTTGAGCAGAAATGCTCTGAAGTCAGAGTTAGGGGACCTCGTATAAACAACAAAAATTAAAAGTTTAGTTTCCTTAAATTCAACTGTCCCTTGGTACTTCCTATAAGGTGAATCGAGTACCCTTTGTAGCTTGAGCAGAAATGCTCTGAAGTCAGAGTTAGGGGACCTCGTATAAACAACAAAAATTAAAAGTTTAGTTTCCTTAAATTCAACTGTCCCTGCACAACATTCAAATATCTGTTCGTGTATTGCCATGATACGTCTATGGACTCAAATCGAATATTGATTTGTACTAAAGGAAACCTCTGAATTATCAAATTATTTAAGTGGTGCTCCGATATACCAATAATTTCAGAGTCGACATCTATAAGAAGTTCACTAACTCTATCTCGAATAGCTCTTCTGTTTTGATGAAAAATGCTAATTCCTTCTCTGCTTGGAAACATGACATCTTCTGATGGTGATTCCTTAGAAGAACTTCCTTTAAGCAGGTATATCTATCAGCTGACCAATCTAAAAAAGATGCAGCTCTAACAGCAACCACTACAGGAATTTTTCCATGAGTTATCCCACCACCACCCATTACACTGTCACCTATAAGCCTCGCCAGCCTCCCCTTCGCATACCTGTTGTGGTGCAGGCCATGCCTAATGAAACACTATCTACTAATGGACTCAACTGGCAACACTGTAATGCGATCCATGCCCTCTGCCATCAGTGCCATTTCCAGCTGCATGTTAAAGCGCCTAGCAGCCGCATTAAGGTGAGGCCAATCATGACGCTGAAACAGTTCCACGAAATGCATATTAGTGTCACCAGTTTGAGTAGCTATGTTTACCAGGTCACCACCTACATTATATTCCGTGACCATATAAAGACTATTTTCTGGTCCACCCATTATCACTACCTGATCCTCCTTTGTAAAATTCCTACATAACTCTCTATGCTGCCAGTCACCTGAGCCATCTCTGCAAGATAAATAGTACGTAAATAGTTGTACACCTGTACAAAATGCTGCTAAGCCACACGAATGGTAGTGTACTACTGACGTGAAACTTACAAGTAGAGGTTTCTTTCCTCTGCTCCTTTTGGGTGAGCATTTATTTGTTTTGTAATTGAATCGTTTCTAAACGCACGTACTTTGCTATTTTGCACTCATGTACTTAGGTAAGTAATATATTGTAGTGACTTTTCTCTGACCTGACTTTTATTTGCATACAAGTAAATGAAACATTATCTTTGTCATATGCGAATCTTACACCCAGATTCTAAAGCATATTTGGTCAGGCTGAAAGTAAGTTAAGTGAAACTTCTAAAAAAATGTGACTGGTTAATGGACAAAGTTTAATACATTGTAAATAAATAATCACATACGAAAGAACATTGAATTATATTATAGTGAGAACCAATCTAGTGGTGTGTACGTGATAAACAGTGACCATTCGTGTGTTGAGGTAGAGAATTAGTGCATTGTGCATAATCCCGATCCCCCGTGGGTTGCTAACCGAACATTAGGGAAAATAAACAGCATTTATGCGTAATGCAAAGGAGTGCACTTACCTCGTGAAAAAACTGAAGCTGCTTCCTACAAGAGGGTGTGCAACCGAAGGGGTGTTGGTAGATTCCACTGCAAGGGAACTCAAAACACGTCTCTGACACCAGTCCTTGCTGAGAAAACTTCATATCACATAACACGACTTGCCATTTTCAACTGTCACGTCTGAACTAAGACGCGGGCCCGCCAGCAGAAAAACGTAACTACTGCCGGACGTCTGTGTAGTCACATTACTGAACATTCAAGTGTACATACTAATGTGTGTACACGTAAATAGAACCATGGACAAGTTCATATCAGTGCGAATTTAACAAGTTCAGACTTTTATAAATGAACAACGAATTATCCAAACAAAGAACGGACTTTCAGGTTTTTCTGCAAGCAGACTCTGGGGTGAGAGCCAATAAGACAACTTTGTGGGTGTGGGTCACGGACATAAGGAGGAAATCTAGTCAACCGGTCGGCGCCGGCTGGGTGACGTCACGCAACATGTGTTTGATGATACAACCTGCGTGTGACGTTGAAATCGCGTCTGAGGTCAAACCTCCGATAGATTCGTAGGCAGCACTGCGTCGTGTACGCAAAGTGACTAGTGTTTGGTAGCAACGCTCACCCTCATACATGCAGATAGACAATCCCGTGCGAAGGACTTCAAAATGGACAGATTGTACACTTACTGAAATCGAACAAGTAAAACAAACGTATGCAAGGTGCAGCCTTAAAATTTTCTTAGAAAGCAGCTAGGACACGTCTGGCCGTCTTTCCTTCTCTCAACCGTAGGACTGAAAGCATCGTGGGCTGTAGCTGTAATGATTTCTAATATAAGGAACTGATTTTGACTTCATAACATCTTGTACCTTTATTCTGAGATGAAGATGTTGGGACAGCAGAGAAATTCTGGCGTGTCGCATCAATCCAGTGAGAAGACTGATGCCTCAAAAAAAAAATTAAATAAATAAATAAAATCACGCCAGTGGCGAATCGGTGCCACACTGAAGTGTTACGTCTCCCATGTGAGAAAATCTGGAAACTAGAACCCGTGCCACGATAAATAATGCCATAAACGTGTGGTCTCACACTTGTTTCACTAGCACACAGTGCTGTGCTCCAAAAGTACATTCTCAGAAATTTGTTCCTCAGATTAAGGCCTGTATTTGACACTAGTTGACTTCTCTTGGCCAGGATTGCCCTTTTTGACACTGCCAGTCTGCTTTTGACGTCCTCCTTGCTCCGTCCGCCATTGATTATTTTACTGCCTAGGTAGCAGAATTCCTTAACTTCATGCACTTCATGACCATCACTCCCGATGTTAAGTCTCTCGCTGTTCTCATTTCTGCTACTTTGTCAGTACTTTCGTCTTTCTTCGATTTATTCTCAATCCATATTCTATGCCCATTAGACTGTTTATTAAATTCAGGAGATCATGTAATTCCTTTTCACTTTCACTCAGGATAGCAATGCCGTCAGCGAATCGTATCATTGATATCCTTTCAACTTGAATTTTAATTCCACTCCTGAATCTTTTTTTATTTCCAATCTGTACATCTTCGATGTAAGGGAGAAAGACTACATCCCTGTCTTCCACCCTTTTTAAACCGAGCACTTCGTTCTTCATCGTCCACTCTTGCTATTCCCTCTTGGATTTTGTAAAAATTGTATATTGCGTGTCTCTCCCTATAGCTTACCACTATTTTTTTCAGAATTTCAAACACTTTGCACCGTTTTACGTTGTCGAATTTTTTTTCCAGGTGTACAGATCCTATGAACGTGTCTTTATTTTTCGTTAGTATTGCTTCCATTATGAACCACAACTTCAGAATTGCCTCTCTGGTGCATTTACCTTCCCTAAAGCCAAACTGGTCGTCATCTAACACATCCTCAATTTTCTGTTCCATTCTTCTGTATATCATTTTTGTAAGTAACTTTGATGCATCAGCTGTTAAGCTGATTGTGCGATAATTCTTGCACTTATCAGCTCTTGCAGTCTTCGGAATTTTTTGGATGATATTTATCAGAATGTGAGATGGTATTTCGCCAGTCATACATTCTACACACCAACGCGAATAGTTATTTTGTTGCCACTTCCTACAATGATTTTAGATATTCTGATGGAATGTTATCTACCCCTTCTGCCTTGTTTGATCCTAAGTTCTCCGAAGCTCTCTTAAATTCTGATTCTCATACTGGATCCCCTTCTCTTCTAAATCGACTCCTGTTTCTTCTCTTATCACGTCAGACAAATCTTCTCCCTCGCAGAGGCTTCCAATGTACTCTTTCCACCAATTCGTTCCCTCCTCTGCATTTTACTGAGGAATTCTCGTGCACTCTTAATTTTACCACCTCTACTTTTAATTTCACCCAAGGTTGTTTTGACTTTCCTATACGCTGAGTCAGTTCTTTTGACAATCATTTCTTTTTCGATTTCTTCGCTTTATCATGCAGCCATTTCGTCTTAGCCTCCGTGAAATTGATATTTATTACATTTCTCGGCAACTTGTATTTCTGTATTCCTGAATTTCCTTGAACATTTTTGTACTTCCTTCTTTCATCGATCAACTGAAGTATGTCTTCTGTTACCCGTGGTTTCTTCGCAGTTACGTTCTTTGTACCGATATTTTTCTATCCAACTTCTGTAATTATCCTTTTTAGGGAATTCCATTCCTCTTCAATTGTACTGCCTACTGAGATATTCCTCATTGCAGTACTTGTAGCCTTGGAGAACTTCAAACGTTTCTCGTCGTTCCTTAGTACTTCCGTATCACACTTTTTGCGCCTTGATTCTTCCTGAGTAATCTCTTCAACTTCAGCCTACTCTTCATCACTACTACACGGTGATTTGAATCTATATCTGATCCTGGGTACGCCTTAAAATCCGATATCTGATATCGGAATCTCTGTCTGACCATGATGTAATCTAACTGAAAGCTTCCAGTGTTACCCTGCCTTTTCCGGTATACCTCCTTCTCTTATGGTTCATGAACAGAGTATTCTCTGTTACTAGCTGGAATTTATTGGTTCAAATGGCTCTGAGCACTATGGGACTTAACATGTGTGGTCATCAGTCCCCTAGAACTTAGAACTACGTAAACCTAACTAACCTAAGGACATCACACACACCTATGCCCGAGGCAGGAATCGAACCTGCATCCGTAGCGGTCACGCGGTTCCAGACTGAAGCGCCCAGAACCGCAAGGCCACACTGGCCGGCTGGAATTTATTATAGAACTCAATTAGTCTTCCTCCTCTCCTCTTTTCTTCTACTCCTTTCCCTACAACGGCATTCCAGTCCCCTATGACTGTTAAGAGTTTCATCTCCCATTTCGATTGTATTACCCTTTCAGTATCCTCATATACTTTACTTCTTCATCTTCAGCGACGTCGGTATGTGTGCCTGAACCATCGTTGTCGGCGTAGGTTGCTGTCGATTCTGTTAAGAACAACAATAGCACTGAACTGTTCACATTAACACTCACTCTGCACTACCTTCCTATTCACAACTAATGCTGCTCCAGCTTTGCCATATTCTGCTGCCATATTGTGCCCTGTACTCATCTGACCAGAAATTCTTATCTTCTTTCCATCTCACTTCACTGACCCCTACTATATCTAGATTGAGACTCTGCAGTTCCCATTTCAAATTATCTAGCTTCCCCACCATGTTCAATCTTTTGACATTCCACGCCTTGACTCGTAGAACTTTATCCTTTCCTTTTTCTCAAGGTTCGCTTCCCCCTTGGCAGTCCCCTCGTGGAGGTCCGAGTGGAGGACTATTCCGGAATCTTTTGCCAATGGTGAGATTATTATGACACTTTTTCCATTACAGGCCACTTATTCTGTGGATAACCGTTACGTGTCTTTCATGCAGTAGTTTCCATTGCTTTCTACGTCCTCATGCCATTGATAATTGCTGATCGTTCCGTCTTTAGGGGCAGTTACCCATCTAAAGGACGAGAGAGTGCCCTGGACCTCTGTCCGCCCCCCTGCCCTCCTTGACAAGGCCGTTGCCGGAATGAGCGTGACTTCTTATGCCGGAAGTCTTTGGCCGCCAGTGCTGATTATTAATCAAAATTTAAGCGGTAGCAGGTTTCGAAACTATGACGGAGGAAGTTTTGATAACTAATCAGAGACGCTAACCGTAGACCACTAATTTGTAATGTAAATATTTTCTTACCGTATGACCAGAGCCTACAGTTATTCATAGAAGAATTCTGATACTTTTTTTTAGTCAGTCATACAACATAGAGCGGATATCAGATCACGATATGCAATTTATTTTTTCTAAAATTCCGTCGGTCCACATCCTCTATTACGCTTCTCCCAAAACCAGGCTGGAAACTTACAAACTTCATTCAGGTAAAGTTTTGTTTGAAATATTTGAGAGGACGGAGATGGAAGCCAACTAATGTCTCTTAAACGTGACTGACCAGTGGGTACTTCAGAGAAAGCGAAAGTTTTTTCAGTGGAACATACTGTCAGGTCCAAAGAAATAAAACAGAAGAAGTTGTTTAATTAATACAGGAAACTATACGACTAAATGCAGTGTCGAACACTAATACCATAGGATGGAACATGTACGTTTAAGGCTCGCCTGAAGGCGTATTCAGCACCTCTAATGTTTTCCTATTTCCTCCACAAGATGCTCATTCGATTTTCGGGAAGAGGATTTTGGTTATTAAAGAATAGTTTTCTTTCCTTTTCTTACCAAGAATATTTTACTCGTTCCCAGGAAAAGTTTTCTTTTTTCGTTCTTTTACTTTCCAAAGCACTCTTTAGCGAGGAATATTTCTGTACACTCTAAAACGTTGAGTCGATGAAGCCGTTTTTGTGGTGAACATAAGGTGGGGCTACCACAAAAATTTATGAAGGAGGAGGAGATTAGTGTTTAACGTCCCATCGACAACGAGGTCATTAGAGACGGAGCACAAGCTCGGGTTAGGGAAGGATGGGGAAGGAAATCGGCCGTGCCCTTTCAAAGGAACCATCCCGGCATTTGCCTGAAGTGATATAGGGAAATCACGGAAAACCTAAATCAGGATGGCCGGACGCGGGATTGAACCGTCGTCCTTCCGAATGCGAGTCCAGTGTGCTAACCACTGCGCCACCTAGCTCGGTAAAAATTTAAGGAAAAAAGTCGGAGCTCGCTAGCACTCATTTTCAGTTGTCATGACATATTCATTAACTAGGTATAGAACTACGCAACATAATTTCACCATTTTTTATTTGCATTCATGTCATCCCCGCACACACGCGCTCGCTCTAAGTAATCATCAGTCGTTAAATGTTTCTGTTCTGTCCTCCGTCTGTTGTTGTCTCATATTAACCTGTACTCCGTAAGCTCTCTGTAATCTATATTCCACATCTAAATATTTGTCTAAACGTGTAGCCTTTTTAGTTTATTCTCGAGCCATCTTACCCTAGTGCCAAGTTCCCAATTGATAACGACAGGTCCTTCCTTCTTTTGCTGATAATCACACGAATTTATTTCCTCAGTCATTCTCTCTCGTACTTTTATATTTCGTAGTTTACCTATTAACATAATTAATTGCCTTACTTTGAAGCAAAAAACTTACAATTATTGATCTTCCTGCTGCTCTGTTTTCTTCATTGTACGCCTTTGATACCACTTCAGATACTTTGATAATACGCAGGGGTTACCGCAAAATGAGTAGTAGTTATTTGTTACACTTTATTGCCGACCGCGGTGGCCGTTCGGTTCTAGGCGCTTCAGTCCGGAACCGCGCGACTGCTACGGACGCAGGGTCGAATCCTGCCTCGGGCTTGGATGTGTGTGATGTCCTTAGGTTAGTTAGGTTTAAATAGTTCTAAGTTCTAGGGGACTGATGACCTCAGATGTTAAGTCCCATAGTGCTCAGAGCCACTTTATTTTAAGCTTTCATTCGAATTAAACGGATGGATATTTTTAAGATTAGAGATTCTAATTTTTATTAATTTTGTAAAGAAATCTTTGCTATTACGTAAATTAACGACCCCCATGTATATGACTAGACAGATGGTAGCTCGTAAATTTTTTCTGTATTAAGTATGTGTAGTGAGTAAATCACTTTTAAATTATTTCAACACACTGGTAATCTGCAGTTCAAAACTCAACATTTTTTTCTCTCTTCCATTGTCAACAGATTTAATAGGTTTTTGAAATATTTTGTTATTCCCATTGAGCACACGAATAAAATTTTAACCAACACGGTTCATACTTGGGGAATACCTCTGATGCCTATAACATATGTTCACATTCAAGTCTCCTTCGGTGTAAACGTGAACATGTCCAGAAGCTGAACCGCAATAATTGTTTCTCATTATTCTGTGATTGTAGTTATTGAAGTAGATAACTGCATATACTGACGAAGCGATCTACAGAGTTGCCAAAGTCTTATGGCTACCTTAATAACTTTCATTCAGTTACATTACATTAGTTCAATTATTGTCTGTATCTATCACTTTAATGTTATGACTTTCAGCAGTATGACTTAAAGAAGTTTCGCAGAAGATGAAAATTGCTGTGAATTTTACAATCACTAAAGCCTCTTACAGGCTTATTCTTCATTGTCTTGGTCTTATTTCGCACCGTGTTGTCTTGGTTAATGCAAACGAATGAATTTTATGTACAGGATGGTCTTGAAAAGGTGGTACAAACGTCGTAAATGTCATAAACGGATTCCTTGTGCAAAACTGGGTAGGTAATACATACAAACTATGTTCTATACTGATTAGCAAGAATAGTAGTAATCCATGACACTTGACAACTCAACGATGGAACTTTCAGCCTAGATGAGGTAATAGATAAGTTCTGTGATGAAAGTTTGCTTTGAGCCAGAACAAAAGCTTTCAAACAATTATGGTGTACTGTCTCCCCACACTTAGGTAGTCGTAATGTGAAGGACATGCTTAAGCATTTGCATATGCAATAGCAACATTGACATATGTGACACGCTGTGGATAAGAGAGAGCTATAAAGCAATTATGTTCAGTGTTGGATAGCATATAAGTCCGCTTTGAAATACTTAAGGAATGCCGGCCGGAGTGGCCGAGCGGTTAAAGGCGCTACAGTCTGGAACCGCACGACCGCTACGGTCGCAGGTTCGAATCCTGCCTCGGGCATGGATGTGTGTGATGTCCGTAGGTTAGTTAGGTTTAAGTAATTCTAGGTTCTAGGGGACTTATGACCACAGCAGTTGAGTCCCATAGTGCTCAGAGCCATTTGAATCATTTTTGAACTTAAGGAATGTGAGTCACAGAAGTATCAACTGAAAGCATTTCATATGCCGTTTAGCAAAGGGTGTCTACTAAAGTTTGAAAACGATGCAGTTGTAAATTGCAAAAAACTGCTTCATCTAAAAGAAGTACGTAGCTCGCAAAATACATGAAATGTTTCACTAATAAACCAAACATCGCACTTCCTCTGGAACTGGTTGACAGAGCTATTTCGTGAATATCGCTGAGTATGTGTGGCAGACTTGTCCTTGTACATATCTGGCTCACATTTTCCATTGTCTTTCCTTTTCATTTCTTTTATGAAAATATTAATAAATGCAGTGTAGTGCGGGTTATTTCGATTTATTTGAAACGTAAATAAGTGAAAAAATGGACGTGATCTCATGCCCATTGGTTAAATGTTCTATTATCTTGCCACTGTGCCAACCGCTGCCTGTATATTGCATTAACATAAATAGTTCATACTTCAGCTGACGCAGGCCAAAAGCGGTATTTTGTTCCAAACGCTTGGCAATCCGGACCTCCCACTCCTGTCACTTTCATTTCTCTTCAGGCCCTGCATATACAATCAACTTGGTCAAAATCGGCGATGATGAGGAGGCGCGGTCATCTTCTAAGACGGAGTAATACACACGAAGCGGTTTATTTACAAAACACTTATCGGCTCCATTCCTGTATTAGTGTGTGATCCTCGACAAGAAAATTTCTGAGAATCGTTACTGGCATGTTTATTCAGTGCAGTAGTGTCATAAAGATGCCGACACCCTCAGTGAGAGACACCTCAGAAATAATTATGTATGTCAGGTAAACGATTAACACTAAAACTGCAAAAGATCGGTTGTTCTAAAATGATTTAAAGACCATAACATAGTCTCACGTAACAATAGGCGATGAAAGTAGAGAAAAGTCAGATTTTCAGAGAAGTATGGAGGAGGAACCGTAAATGAAATAGGAAGGTGCAGAATAATAATGTCACATTTAATCTCTGTACACACCACTGTACAAACCTGCTTTCGCAGTACTGTTGTAAATGGGGATATACTGTACACTGTTCAACCAGAACTTTGTGGCCACTCACCTATTAGACGGTATGTCCACCTTTGACACGGCTAACAGCGGCGACACGTCGTGGCGGGGAAGCAGTGAGGCTCTGACAGACCGCTGGAGTGTGTTGGCACAACATCTGCACAAGACAAGTCACCTATTCCCGAAATTTTCCGGGAGGGGCACTCAGCTTTGACGCCACTCCAATCGCATCCCAGATGTGTTCGATCCGGTACAGATCTGGCAAGTTGAACTCGCCACTGTGTTCCTCAGACCACTCCATCACACTCTTGGCCTTGTGACATGTCGCATTATCTTGCTGAAAAATTACCGTCGGGAAACATGATCGTCATGAAGGGGTACACGCGGTCTGCAACTACTGTACGATACTCTTTGGCCATCACGATACCTTGCCCGGATCTCCTCTGGAACCATGGGTACCCACGTGAGTGCAATGGAGCCACTGCCAGCTTGTCTGTGTCCACAGCACAGATATCAGGGAGCTGAAAAACGGCGGATTCGCGCCGTCTCGTCGGCATGATGAAGAAAGTATCGGGATTCATCAGATCCTGCAACGTTCTGCCACTACCCTAACGTCCAGCGCCGATGGTCACGGGCCCATTTCAGTCGTAGTTGCCGGTGTCGTGTTGTTAACATTGGCACACGCATGCGTCGCCGACTGCGTAGGCCTATCGTTAGCAGTGTTGGGTACACTGTGTCTTCTGACACACCTGTACTGTTCCTAGCATTCAAGTCTGATGATAGTTCCGCCAGAGTTCGCCGCCTCTCCTGTTTTACAGTGCGGCCAGTCTACGACGTCCGACATTTGTGGCTGCCCAACCCCACGACGTCTGGACGTAGTTTCAACTTGGTTTCGTCACGTGCTGAAGACGCTCCCACAGCACTGCTCGAATACCCCAAAAGTCACGCAGTTCTCTAAATGCTCTTGGCGATCCGCCGTGCCATTATAATCTGTCCTCTGTCAAACTCAGATTGATCTCGCGCCTTACGCCATTCGTCGGCCGGGGTGGCCGAGCGGTTCTAGGCGCTACAGTCTGGAACCGCGCGACCGATACGGACGCAGGTTCGAAGCCTGCCTCGGGCATGGATGTGTGTGATGTCCTTAGGTCAGTTAGGTTTAAGTAGTTCTAAGTTCTAGGCGACTGATGACCTCAGAAGTTAAGTCGCATAGTGCTCAGAGCCATTTGAACCTTACCCATTCCACACATGGACAGCACGCTCACTAATACCACGTGCACCGTGCGTGTGTTTAACAAGCAGTGATTCTTCTCCAGGTGAGGCTGCTATAGCCTGGACGAGTTTGTATCGACAGTAGGTCGGTGGTCATAATGTTCTAGCTGATCAGTGTAGTGTCGCTGAACACATTATGGACAGCTGGTACTTTTGGTTGGTTCAGGAAACGAAACAGACCTTTCAGAAAAAATAGTTCAATAACTGATGAAAGATTCACCTGTCGTGTCCAAGGACTCTTATGCAGACTGAGGGATTTCAGACCCCTGTTCAAAAAACACGGTTTGTATTTACTGTTGTTCCTTTACGATTGTCGTATCAGGTTCATCAACAAGTGACAACTGGCTTCCTGTTGAAGCTAGTGCCTTTTTAATCGATGGGTAGTTAACTGAAACATTTCTTTTTGTTTATGGTTACTTTCTTAAAGCCTATTCTTTTGAGAGTGAATGAAGATTAGGTGCAAGTGGAAATATAAGAGACTGCATTAAATAATATCTAATACTGGGTAATACTCTTGGATTGGAGGGAAGTCTTCGGTCAGACAACATTTATCAAGGTTTGTATGAAGCTTGAAGGGAAGTATTTATGTAGGGAAGTATTTATGCAGGCTAACAAAAGAAAACATTTTGGGAAGCAGGCATATATGTGTTTTCTGCGCAAATGACGTCATATTATAAATACACATTAGGATTAGGTTTGACATATAGGCCTTTGGGAGGGAATCGGATCTTTGCTAGTAATTAACAATCACTCTGCCTGTATGGACACCAGTCTGGTTCACTTCAGAGCCTGTTCTGTTCAGGTAAAGTGTTGCTCAAACAAAACGAGTTCCCACTACGGGTAATCAACACATCAGCGGGGTCGACAACGTTACCGGCAAACAACAAGCTCAAACGTGTCCTCTAGCGATAAGTAAATCTGAGCAGCACGACGTATGTTAGTCTGGTGCAAGTAGCGGTGTTGACATTCGCGTAATTGGAAGCTGAGCAAGTAGTTCTGTTTGTGTACCAGTGGAGATGGATGTCTATATAGCCTCCCTGAACAGGTTCATTATTCTTCAGCTTAGAATACTAGTAGATCACAATGGCTCTGCATTCGATTCTTGTATTTAGATATATTTACACTGTAGGAATCAACAATGTGATACATTAAATATAAAAGTAGCTAGTAAGCGAAATTTCCTGAAATGTCGATGCCAATGTCTACTTTCGCAGACAAGTTGACTACCGTAATCAACAGTAATGAACTCACCATCGTTTAAAGCATTTTACAACTTGCGTATGGTATTCAACCGTGGTATTGTGACTTATTATATAGAAAGATGTCCACAGTCTTGCTTTATAAGCAAATTGAAGACATACTTACCATGAAATTCCTGTTACTAACGGAATTAAATTTTGTGTCTTAATTTTCCGACTTCTGAAAATTTTTTAATTGGTCCAGACTAAAAAATCTAAAGAAAACTTTAATATTGACACAATACGAAAAAACAGTTCTGTAGCTATTGTTTAAAAATTCTTATGTTTTAGTTAGTCGGAAGTATGTTTCGAGCTTCGTGACATGTCTACCTCAGTTCCGAAAGTCGACTTGCATCTGTCCATAACGCTTGAAGTGTTGTTTTCAAAGCAGTATTAGAAGTGGTGGTTCGAAGTTACAGACGATCGTGATAGCTCAGTGGTTAGGTTAGCACACTGGACACGGATGTGGGAGGACGACGGTTCAAATTTTTGTCTGGCCATCCCGATGCTGCCGAGGAGTACGTGGTTTAAGAGGGCAAACAGTTAGCGTCACCAGTCCTGTTTACCCCTTCCCTCCCCCCCCCCCCCCCCCCCGCCACCTCTTCCCCCAGGACGGTGTACCCAATCTGTCTGAGTATAAATATTCCGTGTGCGAATGTAACAAGGTGTTTCTGAGGTGGAACATGGGCACGAGCCTGATATTCACCTAGTCGTATGTGGGAAACCGCCTGAAACCGTATATAGGCTGGCCAGCACAGTGACTCCCTGTCATTACATCTTCATATACATCTACATAGAGACTACGCAAGACATCCTATGGTGCGTGACGGAGGGTACCCTCTACCACTACTCGTTATTTCCCTTTCTGTTTCACTTGCAAAGAGAGCGAGGGAGAAACGACTGTCTATATGCCTCCGAATGAGACCTAATTTCTCAAATCTTATCTTCGTTGTACTTACACATAATGTATGTTATCGGCAGTAGAATCGTTCGTCAGTCTGCTTCAGGTGTCGGTTCTCAAAAGTTTCTCAACAGTTTTCCTTGAAAAGAATGTCGCCTTCCCTCCAGGGATTCCAGTTTGAGCTCTCGAAGCATCTCTGTAACACTTACGGTTCCTACGAACGTACCGGTAACAAATCTAACAGACCGCCTCGGAATTGTTTCCATGTCTTCCTCCAATCCGACCTGGTACGGATCTCAAACACGCGAGTAGTACTTAAGAATAGGTCGCACCAGAGTCCTACGTGCGGTCTCCTTTACAGATGAGCACCCTTCCGTAAAATTATAACAATAAACGAAAGTCGATCACTCGCCTTCCGTACCACAGATCTCACACGCTCATTCTATTTCATACCGCTCTGCAACGTTACGCCCAGATATCTAAACAACTTGACTGTATTAGGCAGGACACTACTAGCGCTGCATCTGAATATTAAGGGTCTATTTTTCCCACTCGTCGGCGTTAAATTAGGATTTTGCACGTTTAGAGCTAGCTGCCATTCATCACACCAACTAGAAATTTTGTCTAAATTATCTTGTATCCTCCTACAGTCACTCAGTTTTGACACCTTACCGTACGCTACAGCATCACCAGCAAACAACCACCCTGTCCGCCATATCATTTATGTATAGAGAGAAGAATAGGGGTCCTATCACACTTCCCTGGGACAGTCCAGTTAATACCCTTGTCTCTGATGAACTCTCGCCGTCGAGGACAACGTACTGGGTTCTATAGCTTAAGAAGTCTTCGAGCTACTCTTACATCTGCAAACCTATTCCATGTGCTTCTACCTTCGTTACAGCCTGCAATGGGGCACCTTGTCAAACGATTTTCGCAAATCTAGAATCGTGGAATCTGCCTGTTACCTTTTATCCACAGCTCGCATTAATCTGTCAAGGAAATTCGATCTGTATATGGATTATCTCCCTGTCACGTTAACGCATAAGGCTACATGGGTGGATGGCCATGCAGAGTTAACTATTCTGTGATTTCCCTAATCACACCAGGGAAATGCCAGATGGTTCCTTTGAAAAGGGGACAATTGGTTTCCTTCCCTAGCCTTTCGTACTCCGAGATTGTGTTCCATCACTTAGGACCACACTGTCCACAGGAGCTTAAACCCTAATCTTCCTTCCTTCCTTAAAAACAGCAGTAGCTTTTTTTAAAGGTAGTAAATTGGTTAACTCACAAGGACAATTACACAATATGGTTCGTTTGGAATCACTACATTGCATGTACACTTAAAATAATAGTTGATAACCTTTTCTTCAATTGATCAACAGTAGGAAAGCTGTGGTGACTTTACTGCACCCTCGGTTGAGGGTTGGGATCAAGAGGTCCTGCCTACATGACCCAGAGAGGATGTCCTTACCTCTACTTGTGGCCTTCCTGGATGTAGGGGCAATAACGTTACAATCCAAGATGTCAAAATTCAAAATGGCAGCGGAGGGAAAAATAAAAAAAATATGTAAGATGGCACTTTCAGGAAATTTAAAAGCAAATTAGCATTAATTCAAATGAAACAGCCAGTCACAGTCAAATGTTTTACCAATCATTGAAGTGAAACAGCTAACCAATATGTAGGTGCCAAGTTCAAGCGTTTCTGAATGATCTAAATTTCTTGTGTCATTTGCAAAAATATCCAGATGACTATACTTCCACGTCATGCAATTGTTTAAATCTATTCCATGTATCTGAATAATCAGTATTTTTTGTGTTATGTTCAAAAAGAATTGTATTGCTTTATCCAAAACACTTAAATCATAACGTATTATGCAGGAGCCATCTTGCTCACATTCAAAGGTATCGAAGTGATATGAATTATGCAAAAATTGGCGCCATATTCAAAAGTATCCAAACAACTTGAATTTTGCGTAAAACGACGCCATATTTAAATGCATCCAAACGATCTTAATTTTGTACTGTGTTCAAGAGGATCAAAAAGAACTGAATTTTGCACCATGTCCAGAAATATCTGCGTTATCTGAATTTCACACCATGTTCAGAAATATCGGAAGGATCTGAATTATATGTAAATTCGTGTCATGTTCCTAAATATCTGATTACTTGAATTTCTCATATATTAGCACCATGTTGGAAAACTTCCATACAATGCGCCTTGTCAATAGAAGCCAAACGATCTGACATTTGTACCATATACAGAAGTATCTGAACGATCTAAATTTTGAGTAAATTTTCACCATGTTTAAAGCCAGTCAGTAACGTTTGAGCTGTTGCAAAAAGCTATCCTTAGAACGTGGAGGCAAGGAGAGCAGCGGAATCCTTTGGCAGCTGCTTTGTCAAGGGACTGATGAAAACTGTAGTTTGGTCTCTTTATATCCCAAACCAACCAACCAACCAGCTGCTTTGCCAAGTATGGACTTTACTGACTGCAGAAATCTGACACAGACACTGCATAGCACAAAGCTGCCTTGCTTTACAGTCCCAGTCGTATTTTATAATCTGAAGAGTTCAGATGGTCTTATGTTGATCACAAACGTATGTGAAAAAAACAAGGCAAATGATGATGAGAAAGTTAGCCAAACATAACAGAGATTTCCACACTGGCTGTTAGTTCCATTTTACAGTACACAACATTTTCCACCTTGTGCTGAGGATATTAACTAAACCTGTCACACAGCAGCAAAATTGTAACAGAGTGTTCCGGACATTGCCCTGTTGTAGCAGAACTATAACAAATGGTACCATACATAGCATATTAAGCAAGCAGATATTTCTTCCAACACACTATGTCTTGGCTGTTGCTGAGAAACCTTAAATATTTCAATAGGCGGTAGTAAAGGCAATTGTAAATTTAGAATATTACAGTATGGGACGTGTACGGCAAGAATACGATTAGCGTATTGACGTCTGCTGGGTCACTCATGGTTTGCATATTGAATGTTCGTAAAAAAAAAAAAAAAAAAAAAAAAAAAAATGAGAGTTTCTCTTCAAAATGAAATGTGGATGGCATCTGTACAATGTTCAGTTCTTGTGCAATAAGCAATTGAAAGTGTTCCAGGACTCAGTTATGCACCCCCTGTAGTTGTTTGTCATTTGTTATCCGACTGTGACTATCCTTCTGCTAAGAGACCTTTTTCTCAGGAATGGGTGGACGTCTTGAAACCTGGCAGAAAATCCAAAGAGATTCTGGTCATACGTGAAGAAAGCTAGAAGCAAGACACAATCAACGCCATCACTGCACGCTAGGGATGGAAGTATTGTCAATGAGAGTGCTGCTAAATCACAGTTACTAAACACATCATTCCGAAATTCCTTCACCAAAGAGGGGAAATATTACAGAATTCGAATGAAGAACAGTTGCCGACAAGAGGAACTTAGAAGTAGATATCCTCGGAATAATGAAGAAATTAAATCACTTAACTAAAGCGAGTCTTCCAGCCTACGAATTAGGTTCTTTTAGAGTATGCTGATGCATTAGCTCCATACTTAACAATCATTTACAGTCTCTCGCTCGAAGAAAGATCCGCATCCAAAAAATGGAAAGGTGCGCAGGTAACATCAATATTGAAGAAAAGCGAGAAGAGTAATCCACTAAATTACAGCCCCATATGAATAACGTTGATGTGCAGCGGAATTGGAACATATACTGAATTCGTACATTATGAATTCCCTCGAAGAGAATGGTCTATTGACACATAGTCAACACGGATTTAGAAAACATCGTTCTTCTGAAACACAACTAGCTCTTTACTCACACGAATTGTGATTGCTATCGACAAAGGAATTCAAATTTATTCTGTATTTCTAGGTTTACAGAAGGTTTTTGATGACATACGTCAA
Organism: Schistocerca serialis cubense; assembly: GCF_023864345.2. Classification (NCBI taxonomy): domain Eukaryota; kingdom Metazoa; phylum Arthropoda; class Insecta; order Orthoptera; family Acrididae; genus Schistocerca; species Schistocerca serialis. The sequence continues at coordinate 535,767,127 of NC_064639.1, read as the reverse complement.
AAGCGAGTTGTAATCAGATTGCGTGCTTATGGAATATCGTCTCAGTTATGCGACTGGATTCGCGATTTCCTGTCAGGGAGATCACCGTTCGTAGTAACTGACGAAAAATTAATGGGGTAAAACAGAATTGGTTTCTGGCGTTCCCCAAGGTAGTGTTACAGGCCCTCTGCTGTTTTTAATCTGTGTAAACGATTTAGCGATTTAAGAGACAATCTGAGCAAGCGTCTTAGTTTATCTGCAGATGATGCTGTCGTTTACCGTCTAATAAAATCATCAGAAGATCAAAACAAATCACAAAACGATTTAGAAAAGATATCTGTATGGTGCGAAAATTCTCAGTTGGCCCTAATTAATGAAAAGTGTGAAGTCATTCAAATGAGTGCTAAAAGAATCCTTTGATAAATTATTCAAATATAAAGACCGTAAATGCAACTAAATACCTATAAATTACAATTTACCTTGGAGAGAACACATAGAAAATGTGTGGGGGAAGGCGAACCAAAGACGCATTTTATTTGCACGACACTTAGAAGAAGCAATACATCCCACTAATGAAACTGCCTGTACTACGCTTGTCTGTCCTCTTTTGGAATACTGGTGCGCAGTGTGGAAACCTTGCCAGACAGGATTAATACAGTGCACGCAGAAATGTTCAAAGAAGGGTAGCACGTTTTGTATTATCGAGAAACAGGAGAGAGAGTGTCACGGACATGATACAAGATTTGGGGTGGACATCATTAAAACAAAGGCGTTTCTCGTTGCGGTAGGATCTTCTCAATAAATTTCTATCACCAACTTTCTGCTCTGAGTGCGAAAATGTTTTATAGGCGCCAACCTACATAGGCAGAAACGATTATCATAATAAAATAAGGGAAATCAGAGCTCGCCCAGAAAGTCTTAAGTGCTCATTTTTTTCTGTGTGCTGTCAGTAGTCTGATAATCTAGGATGTAAAAAAATTGTTGTTCATCCTCTTCTGATAAAATTTGTTTCAGTCGCCTATATTCTATGTTCCTTTTATTTAGAGGTTTTGGTACCGTATAGAAGCGTAGGTATGACCACGAATTTTAAAAACAATGTTAAGGTGGTTCTCTTTACAACTAAGACGTCCTCCAAATGTTGCCCCCTGTACTGAATAGTTGGCTAAACTATTTTCAGTGCCCTTTCTCTAATCATAAGCAATGTCTAGATGTGTCTTGTTGTAGAATAACTTTATGTCTAATAGGAGTAACCACAAAAATAATGTAATTCATATTCACAGGCATACTTACAGGAGACAAGAACGGGGCAAGTAGTTGGCTGTAATCTTGTATAAGGGCCTTTCCTGCCTGTGACGTATTTTGGGAAAGCCACGGAAACGCTGATCAGTAGCCGAATGAAGATTGGAACCTCTATCTTCCAGCATACAAGACAGTGCTATTGCATTCCATTCATCCCTATCGTACAACATTATTTTGCAAAGAAGTTATTTTATAATGTGAAAGCTAATGCTACATTGTTCATCCGTTTCAAACTTCCTGTCACTGCACGCACTGAACACACTATTTCATAATATCACATTAATCATAACCTGACTTCAGAACCGTAGCGATGATGTTTGGTTTCCATTTTGTGTATCGCAGCTTGTCATTTAGTAACCTGAAAAACTGAGTCAGCATCTCCCTATAATGAGTGAGATATCGCAATCGGAAAGAGAATAAGGTGTCAGTTTTATACACTGCATAGTTTTGGAGTAATATTTCAAAGAAAAAGAAAAAATGAAAATGGGAAAAGAAGAGACATAGTCTTATGTGATATGATGTATGTTTTATTATTATTATTGACTTGTATTACATTTTTTTTCCAAATATGTATTCTGTGTTATCTAAGTAATCCTTCTCTCTGTAGAATGTACTGATTGATTTGTAGTTTTTAACTTTACTTTTGAATAATTACGTTTTAGTAATCTTTTACTCTCCCTGGTCAATTTGTTGTACAGGTTTATTCCTTGATAGAAAAAGCAGTTTTGGGATTTTATGTATCACGGCGCCTCTTTAAAGAAGGAATGGTTCTAATTTCCCGAAGATTATAAAGGATGTCATCATTCTGGAAAAAACTGCCAAGTTATCTCATGATGGTCATGTCTTTAACAGACTCCGAGTTCCAGTGCTACAGTATATAAGGTGTCTGGCGATAATTGTCTCATTGTACTCCGATTTCTCTTTGAGAGGGAAATCTGTATGTGAAGCTATGCAGATATCGAAACGGAATTGATATTGAAAGATTAAATACTCCATAGTATTAGTTGTGTAGTTGCTGGTTTTTCATCAGGCGCCTCTCCCAGTGTCAGATGAGAGAATGGCCATCAGATATGACGAGTACTGGGGAGATAAAATACTCAGAGTGGATCAAATCCAGCACTGCTGTCTTGTGGTGGATAGAGGAATCTGCGAAGTCCTCCACTTTGGGGGTCGTATGCAGGGCTAATAATCCGGCTGCGAAAAACTCGAAGATTACGAATATCTCAGGTGCGTCTCAAATGAAAAATAGACCCTCAAATATGATTATCTTTAGCTGGAAAACGGATGTGAGATTAGGAACATTGAATGTACGGAATATGTTGAAATCAGAATCCTTCAGAAACTCACTAAATATTTAGACATTTATAATGTAACAATAGCAGCAATACAGGAAACAAGGCTGTTGTTTTGCAGTTTACAAGATACGTATTCAACAGTGGCAAAGAAAGTGGTACATACGAATTTGCAGCAGCCTTATGCGTACGAAAGAAGCTCCTAACCACATATTTTCTTTGAACATCTGATGAAATTGTATGCTATCTTAGAGTAAGATCCAAATGCTTCAACTTGTAACTAATAGAGTGTTATGTACCAACTATGACAAAGATAATGGAGCGAAGGATAGCCTCTGCGAAAACTTGTCAGACTTACGGAACAAAACATCAAAACATGATATCAATTTAGTAAGATGGGATTTTACTGCAAAAGTGGGAAAAGTGAATGTTTTCAAACCTACTATTGGAAATAAATGTCAATTCCATTAGGCTGACAAATTTCACTACATAAACGGATACGATTATTAGCAGCACTACCTTCCCCCAAAACGTGTACACAAAGAATGGAGTTCAAGTGATAAGAAAATATAAATCAAATTGATCCTGTTTACATAGACAGCAAACACAGAAAGCCTATTAGCGATGAACTGTTCTTTTTCAGGAATATAAATGGAGTTACATCACAACCTAGTAATACAGAAAATTTGGAAGGACTAGGAGAAATATTAAATACAAAGTTAAAGTTTCAGAGCAGCTTGGGGTTCTGGGTAGACTGAGAGAAAATCATGCAATGACCAATAATAAATTATGGAAAAGTATGGGAGAATTCTTCCTCGTCGCTGTAAGTAATAAAATACAGAGTAAAAAAAGTCTTGGAGAAGTGGTTTGTTGAAGAACGTGAGGAAGCTGTAGGCACGATTATGATATTAAACAGAAAATGGCTGCAGGCATACACAGCTTCTGAAACAGTAGTTAACTGTCGGCAGGCACAGAAGCAAGTTAATAAAATAAATCGTAAGACAAAGGAACAATACCAAACACACCAATTTGAATCTACTGACGTATAATAACATTCGGAATATGTATGATTCCGTCAAAAAAAGTAAGAGAGGTTTTGGTTACAAATCTAATGTGCAGAACGAAAATTTTATCAAGTAAGGAATGTTTTGACAATCTATCGAACTGTTCTTATTCGGAATCAAAGTCTAGCAGCAGCCCTAATAATGACGAAATTCCAGAAAAGACGTATGAAGAGGTGCTGGAAAGTATCAAACAATTAAAAAGTGGCAACGCGACTGGGAGTGATGAAATTGCAGCTGAGACACTAAAACGTGGAGGATAAGCACGGCACAGATGTTTGTATCACCTGATCCAGACATCCTGTAAAAAAATAAGATGATATCAACAGAACGGAAAGAATAATTAATAGTCCTGATAGATAGACAAGGAGACAGGGAAGACTTCAGAATCTACAGAGGAATATAATTAGTTGACACAGCCTATATGATTCTATTCCGTTTCTTGCTATCCTGCTTGAAAACATAGGCAGAAAATGTAATTGAGGATTTTCAAAATGGCTTTCGAAGAAGTAAGTCCACTACTGACAATGCATTTGTAACCAAAACAATAAATGAAAAAGTATGGAAATGTCAACAAAATTTCAGTACTTGTTCATCGATTTTAAGAAATCTTACGACTTCCTTCACAAGCAAAGCCTGTGGAATGAAATGATGGAATTGGCGTTGCCAAGTAAACTTATGGAATTCTGTAAAATGTGCATGGATGATTTCACTGGGTGTCCTACATAAAACCGGCACACCTCACGCCCAGATTCAAATAACATAGGTTTAATTATACAAAAATATATAATAGCAACATTAAAAACATGTAATTATTTGCTTAGAAGAAATGTTGAAAGTGGTGGTCATGGGAGTCGAGGCATCGCTGACTTTGTGTGATGATGTCACGAGTTACAAGCTGTAATTTTGTAATATGAAGTAAAGCAAGGGGTCTAAGTAACCACTAGCAATTTATGTTAATAGCCAATTACAAATATCAACTCTTTTCTTTCCTGAGCCTCAAATTTCAACTCTTGCGTCAAACTCACACGATAGGCTTTTAATATTCATATCATGTAGTACAAGATGACACGACATACGAGATACACCAAACTGCTGCTATATCCTCCTTACCGACTTGTGTGGATTTTCGTAATGCCTATAAGAATTCTGTCTGGAGTTTCAGGAATCCTCAATGTCAGTCGCCTATTCCTCTGTACACACTAAACGGATTCTACAGCCCTTCATTTCTTGTATGGCTCTTGAATAGCGCTAGTCTTGGGGAGTTTTCTACCAGGATACTTCATTTGAACCTTTTCTTCACATTCCCTGATGGACCCTGCCTTTATGTAAACTCAAAAACACCAATTCGCTACTCTAATGCAATCTGCCACATTTCTGTAACAACTCAACAATACGAGCTTCTCACAACTGAGCCACAAACAAACAGCTGCAGTCAACTTCCCGATAAAAGACAGTGTAGCTACTTAAGAAGCAGTTCGACTAGGGATTAAGCATGGTTTTGCAGTATAGTACAAAATCTGACCACCTGAAAAATAATACTGGATTAAGAAAGGGAAATTCACTGTCATATCGTCTCTTTAATTAAATCTTGAAGAAATCTGCAAGTAAACTGAACCTGGTACCTGCTGGATCCTCCAAAGAAATGAAGTAAAGGTTTAGCGTATTCTGACGATACAGGGCTCATTGAAAAACTTAAATAGAAATTAGATGGTTAATTGTGGAGCTCGTAGAAGAAGCATCCAAGCTTGGTCTAAAAGCAAACAATCAGAAAAAGAAATTCGTGGTAGTTCAATGACATAACGATGAACAAGACAACAACTGCATCTAATAATTGGCAAACAGAACGCGTTGAACAGTTCAGATTTATGGGCATGGTGATAGATGAATAAAATCAGAGACAAGTGACAATGAGACTAAAAAATGATAATAGAGCCTGCCACTCCATACAAAAACTTCTAAAGTGTGGACCACTGGCAACGAAAACTAAAATGAACTCTATAACACAATCATCAGCCCAGTCACAACCTGTGGAGCGGAAACATGGAGCTTAACGGAAAAAGAAGAACACCAATTGCAAGTAATTTATAACAAAGTCTGTAGGAAAATCTTTGGTTCATACTATGATAATAAATCGAAAAGCTACAGGAGAAGACACAACAAAGAAATCCATATTCTATCAAAATAAGCTACAATAAGGAGCATAATAAATTCCAGAAGACTTCAATCGGTAAATAACATTAAGTGTTTTCAAGAATTTTCATGGATAAGTCATTTGGTAAGAGAGTTTGGGGGGGAGGGAGGACTGGGAGTACATGGACAAATGAAATTAAAACTATATGCAGCAGGATGGGCATAAATATTTGGCAGGAAGTAGTATAATATAGAAGCGTCTGGAGGCAGTATGTGGGAGCGGCAGTGGAGCTTCAAGTAGCTTAGAAGCCAAGAAGAAGGAGAAGAAGAAGAAGAAATTAACAGAGCAATATGAATCTGCATTTAATTAAATGAGAACTCTTTTTTCTTATTTGACCTCACACAAGCACTCACGTAGGGGTCTTAGCATACGGTTAAGCAGGGTTGAGTTGCCGTATCACAAGAGAACGATCTCCAGTAAAAGTCCTCTTGCAGATTTTACATTTCTGTCAAACATTCATCACTATTATTCAGGAGAACTACCTAGAGATGAATACTAATGTTATGGGTATACTATTTTTACGATATACTATCAGTACGTTGTTGTGGGTTACGAATCTACACTCCTGGAAATTGAAATAAGAACACCGTGAATTCATTGTCCCAGGAAGGGGAAACTTTATTGACACATTCCTGGGGTCAGATACATCACATGATCACACTGACAGAACCACAGGCACATAGACACAGGCAACAGAGCATGCACAATGTCGGCACTAGTACAGTGTATATCTACCTTTCGCAGCAATGCAGGCTGCTATTCTCCCATGGAGACGATCGTAGAGATGCTGGATGTAGTCCTGTGGAACGGCTTGCCATGCCATTTCCACCTGGCGCCTCAGTTGGACCAGCGTTCGTGCTGGACGTGCAGACCGCGTGAGACGACGCTTCATCCAGTCCCAAACATGCTCAATGGGGGACAGATCCGGAGATCTTGCTGGCCAGGGTAGTTGACTTACACCTTCTAGAGCACGTTGGGTGGCACGGGATACATGCGGACGTGCATTGTCCTGTTGGAACAGCAAGTTCCCTTGCCGGTCTAGGAATGGTAGAACGATGGGTTCGATGACGGTTTGGATATACCGTGCACTATTCAGTGTCCCCTCGACGATCACCAGTGGTGTACGGCCAGTGTAGGAGATCGCTCCCCACACCATGATGCCGGGTGTTGGCCCTGTGTGCCTCGGTCGTATGCAGTCCTGATTGTGGCGCTCACCTGCACGGTGCCAAACACACATACGACCATCATTGGCACCAAGGCAGAAGCGACTCTCATCGCTGAAGACGACACGTCTCCATTCGTCCCTCCATTCACGCCTGTCGCGACACCACTGGAGGCGAGCTGCACGATGTTGGGGCGTGAGCGGAAGACGGCCTAACGGTGTGCGGGACCGTAGCCCAGCTTCATGGAGACGGTTGCGAATGGTCCTCGCCGATACCCCAGGAGCAACAGTGTCCCTAATTTGCTGGGAAGTGGCGGTGCGGTCCCCTACGGCACTGCGTAGGATCCTACGGTCTTGGCGTGCATCCGTGCGTCGCTGCGGTCCGATCCCAGGTCGACGGGCACGTGCACCTTCCGCCGACCACTGGCGACAACATCGATGTACTGTGGAGACCTCACGCCCCACGTGTTGAGCAATTCGGCGGTACGTCCACCCGGCCTCCCGCATGCCCACTATACGCCCTCGCTCAAAGTCCGTCAACTGCACATACGGTTCACGTCCACGCTGTCGCGGCATGCTACCAGTGTTAAAGACTGCGATGGAGCTCCGTATGCCACGGCAAACTGGCTGACACTGACGGCGGCGGTGCACAAATGCTGCGCAGCTAGCGCCATTCGACGGCCAACACCGCGGTTCCTGGTGTGTCCGCTGTGCCGTGCGTGTGATCATTGCTTGTACAGCCCTCTCGCAGTGTCCGGAGCAAGTATGGTGGGTCTGACACACCGGTGTCAATGTGTTCTTTTTTCCATTTCCAGGAGTGTAGTCCTACATTGCTATTGATTCAGTCTCTATTGACCTCGCTGTCAATGGAACTTCAAAGCCGAATCTTCCTACCTTATCGTCATTGATTACAAATGGAGCACTAAGGCACATTACTTTAACCAATCTCTCCGTTTACAGTTTTCCTCATTTAAGGTATATTACTTTTAAATGCAACTAATGTCAATTGTTTCCTGCAGATAGATTATGTAACAAATCTATCAGTATACGTAAGAATTTGCCCAACGTGAACTTAACAAAACTACATAGCAATACTACCATTTTTCTTTTCATTTTCTTATTTCACAACTGTTACTTTTGTGAACTTGTTCTAGTAGTTGAATATTTTTAGGTAGGTCATATCCAGTGTGATCACTGCTATACATTGACGTAGCTCCAGACACTTGGATCCTTCATGTCATGAAACTTCAAATCGCAACATTCTCGTGTAACATCGTGATTAATATTTACTGGCTCTGTAGGTGCTATGTGCGCCAGTGCTGGCAGTAGTGGCCGTGCGGTTCTAGGCGCTACAGTGTGGAGCCGAGCGACCGCTACGGTCGCAGGTTCGAATCCTGCCTCGAGCATGGATGTGTTTGATGTCCTTACGTTAGTTAGGTTTAATTACTTCTACGTTCTAGGCGACTGATGACCTCAGAAGTTAAGTCGCATAGTGCTCAGAGCCATTTGAGCCCACTGTTGTTGCCAGTGCTTGGTTATACCTTCCTACTCTAAAACATTCCGCATTTTGGGACGGATTCTATAAAGGGTCTTGGTACAGAATATAAATGTGTGTCTGGATGCTTAATTTTAGTTTTTTGTATGATTCAGTGTGGAGTAATTGCTTTGTAGGTTTACTAACCACATTTGTGAATACTATAAGGAAGTATTATAAAATGTTATGGAATATAGATAATGTTCGTATGCTAAACTTCAGTTTTTTGTATGATTCATTCTGAGGAAATACTACGTAGGTTCACTGAGCACCTTGAAAATTTTTCTCACAAAGTCACAATGCTGAACGTAATAAAATTATTGTAAAAATATTTGGGCAAAGTGTTAAAAAAAGAGGTGTTCCGCCTGGTTGACATGAACGAACGAATTGTAAATAAGCAATTATAGCATGTGCACTCCGGAAACAGCTGTGGGCTAGCCTGTGCATAACTGAGTACAATATTCCCCCGTGCTGACTTGATGTGACGGCTCGTTTCCAGAAAGGGAGTTGCTGAATATTTCATTGCGCACGCGCTTGTCCTATGCATGTTATATGAGTGACTATGGAGAGACAGAGGTCCAAAAGTCGGTCGCGTGTGACGGTAGTTGACGCAAGGGCGATGGGCGAATTCTGTGTAGTGGCGGAGAGGAGAGGAAAGGGGAGAGAGCAATTATGTGTGAGGCGGCAGCAGAGGCAGCGGGTCGGAAAATGCAGATGCGGCTGTGGCCAGCAGTCCCTGCAGCCGGGCCCACACACCCGCCACGCGTCGACCGAAAACCCGCAACGCACTGGCGGCCCTGAACTACGCACTCGTGTCGCACGCAGCGGCCCTCCGACACGTGCTGTCGCCTGCTGGACGTTTAACGAACTACGCTGTGCGGTCACACTGCTCATTCTCTCGTTCCATCATCGCCACCCTCATTGGCTGCCTCACTTGGATTTCGCAGAGAACAGGGAGCGTAAGCACCACAGCTCTCTTTCTTCCTCAAGCGAAATACAGCAATAATGTAAGGGGAAGTCAGATTAAATCGAAACATATGGAAGAAAATAAGTAATCTGTTTATTATTGCAAAAGTAATAATCATAAATGTTAATAAATTTATCCCGCGGTAAGAAAAGGCGATGAATGCCTCCATGGAAAAATGTTTGCGGTTGCCTAGGAAACCACGATTGTATCCAGGTGTTACACCTCTTCGTCCGAAGCAAATCGACGGCCACAAATGTCTTTCTTCAGGGCTCCACACATACGGAAATCGCATGGGGATGTATCGGGACCGCGTATATGGACGTGTAAGGGTTTCCGCAGCGTAGTCGAATGTAACTGCCGACAAAATGCCTGCCCACAAGTTCCAATACCCACTATATTAGTGTATTAGTACAAGTTTATATGCCAACTAGTTACGACGATGCTGGAAGAATGTATGAAGAGATAAAATAAATAATTCAAATGTTAACGGAGGAGAAAATTTAAACGCGACAGAAATTCGATAGTGAGAAACGAAGAGAAGGAAACAAAGTAGCAGAACATAGACTGTGGGAAAGGAAACAAAAATATCGACTGTGGGGAAAGGAAAAAAGCAGAAACCGCCTGGTAGAATTTAGCAAAGCAAAATTTAATCGTTCGTAATACTTGCTTTAAGAATACTGAAAAAATGCTACTTACGTGGAATTAAGCAGATTTCAGACTGATTATACAATAGTAAGACAAAGATTTCGGCATGAGATTTTAAGCTTTAAGACATTTGCGAGTGCAGATGTGGTGTCTGGCCGTAATTGATTGGTTATGATCTACGGATTATAATTAAGGAAACTGGAAAAAACTGGGATATTAATGCGTACAGACCTAGATAAATTGAATGAGCCAGAGACTGTTGAAATCATTAGACAAGGATGGGCTGAAACAGGGGAAGGGGATACAACAGAAGACGACTGTGTGGCCCTAACAGAAGAATTGTGAAGGAAGCAGAGGATCAATTAGGTGAAAAGACAAGGTCTAATATAAATTCTGGGAGAACACAGGAATTACTGAATTTAACTGAAGAAAGGAGGAAAAATAAATATTTAAGTATCGAAGCAGGCGAAACGGAATACAGACTAAAACTGAGGCTGAACTAAAATGCACGCTGGCTAAGCACGAATGGCTAGAGGGAAGGTTCGAGACTGTAGAAACATACATGACCAGGGGAACGGTAGATGCCGCCTATACAAAAATGGGAGGAGGAGGAGGATATTAGTGTTTAACGTCCCGTCGACAACGAGGTCATTAGAGACGGAGCGCAAGCTCGGGTTAGGGAAGGATGGGGAAGGAAATCGGCCTTGCCATTTCAAAGGAAACATCCCGGCATTTGCCTGAAGCGATTTAGGGAAATCACGGAAAACCTAAATCAGGATGGCCGGAGACGGGATTGAACCGTCGTCCTCCCGAATGCGAGTCCAGTGTGCTAACCACTGCGCCACCTCGCTCGGTCACAAAAATGGGAGAGACGTTTAAAGAGAAGTATAAAATAGTCTATACTGTTCGTGATATAACCACAAGTTCGTGGTACCATCACTGTCTACACTAGGAAGTGTTGTGCAAGGAAGAACAAGCATACAGGAAATCTAAACCTTACAACATTACTTCACCATGTTACAGTTACTGTTTACTGTGCACTCATATCGGGTGTTCCACATTTCGTCCTGGAATTTGGATGCAATATTGCAATCGTCTCTGCGGCAAATTACAAATTATTTCAAACACATCTGGATCATCTCGTAAATATTGGAAAGACTATACAGTTCATTACTCGAGGTAGTCTACCCTATCAAAAGAGGAATTGTTCACTTCACTTTTTTTAGGTGACCTCAGACAAAGAACTCCAGAGGATTAAGGGGAGTTGGAGCGCCCTGTACCGACAATGTTAAATTTAGTGACTTGGCTTCTCTGTATTTCAGGAACTACTATAATCATTGACATGAAACTTTTATAGGAGATTAAACTGTATGTTCTGAGTCTACTGAACTACAATAATTGCATTTCAGCCTCTAATTTCGAAAATACAATTTTTTAACTACATGGTTAAAATTTTGTGTACTTTTTTGTACTTTATCCTAAATAATTTTAATTATGCATAACATTATGTTCTTCTTTTAGTTTAGTAGACTCAGGATGTGTAATTACTCGATGAAAATTTTAATACTCTACTCGAAGTGGTTTCTTAGATTTAGAGAAAAATACAACAGAAAATGTAAATTTTCAGGAACGGTTTCTAAACTTTCAAAAGACTGTAACTCAATATATGCTTATTTTTTTATTTATAGTCACTCAGAAGTACCCTGTACCATACTGTATATCATCCTCTAGATCTTTTTCCAACTTTGTTCTTTTCTTCTTTCTGGACTTTTTAGTGCCAAACTGTGCTGCATACTCTGCTTTATCAATGCGAAGCTTGTCCACCCGCTCGGTTCTCTGATGCAGATTGCTCCAGGATTAGTTCCCAGATGCTGTAACACTTTCAACCTACCAATGCTGCCATCATTAAAAGAAATAACAGCATCATTGACCCTCTGCTTCAGTGTCTTCATTACAACAAAACCATTTTTTGGTAAGCGTGTCCATACAAGATTACAGAACGACTTATTGGGATTTTGGGTCTGGCCATGGAGACACTTCTTCAGTAATTCAGAACTTTCTAGATATCTATAAATAGGTTTTATGAGGTTCGTGACTGCTGCTGGGATGGAATGTTATGGCTGTATGAACTGTTTGAGTACTGGGCATTGCGGTAATTGCACCAGGTCCAGGATGGCAAAGGTAGTGTAGTGGCTTTTCATCAGTTGACAGTCTATGGAATAAGGTAGCACATACTGCCTGCTTCTTTTTCAGAAAATCCTCAGTATTATTTCTAATGGCTATCCCCTAATAATGCTGTAGTTCATCAGTCATTTTGTCTGTCAGCCTGCCTCTTATGGTTTTACCATCACAAAGTTTCTTGTCTCTCAAATTTTGTTTCAATTTCCTCAACCTGGTGCCCATCTTCTTCTGCACAGACCAACACTGTCAACCTTTATAACACAGCAATACACAGCCTTCTACATAAAAAATTAGCGATTTTATTAGATCTTGAAGTAGCGCACTTAAAAATTTTAACGTTTTCAATAATTCAGTCATTATTATATTCATAAAAATGAAGTAAAATACGTCCGTTTTGTTTTTATTATATATATACAATTTTACGAAATTGTAAATTTTATAATGAGATAAAAATCCAAAAATTTGAAAAAAATTTTCCGATCTAACTCCCCTTAAGATGTTCTTGGAGATCGAGCTACATCCTGAAATGAGTGGCATCCTGCAACCATTCATTCGCAGTTATCTTGCGAACGGCTCTTTTTATTTTAGCTCCTATTTTTGATCATTTTCATCGTGGCTGTTTTCGTTATTAATCATGATACACGCTTTATTTAAAGTAATTCTACTATTACAAAGAGTTCCATTTCAGTTCCGTGAGCATGAGTTCGAAGCCATGTGATTTCTTAGTTTATATGCAGACGTATTTGTGTTAAATAATCATTTTATTGTTATTTTTTCCGTTTGTCGTTGTTCCTTAGTTGCTTAAAAATTCGTGGAGGCATATTCTGTCTTTTCAACGAAATGAAACGCAGTTCGTTTTTGGCCACACGCCCTTCGCTTCTTTTATTTGTGAAGGATCTTCAGTGGCATGTAATACCCGTTTGCTTCCTGTATACAGTAAATGTGTTATACACTGATCAGCCAGATGGGTATGACCACCCGCCTAATAACCAGTACGTCCATCTTTCGCACGAATAACAGCGGTGACGGGTTGTGGCATGGGCCCACATCTGCACACACAAGTGACCTAATTCCGGTAGTTCCTGAGGAAGGAAGGTGATGGAGCTCTGATGCCATATTTAGTCACATCCCAGATGTGTTCAATCGGGTTCAGATCTGGCGCGTTGGGGAGGGGGGCAGCGCATCAACTGGAACCCGCTCCTGTGTTCCTCGAACCACTACATCACATCCCTGGCCTTGTGGCATGGCGCATTATCTTGTTGAAAAATGCCACTGCCGCTAGGAAACAGATTGTGTATGTGGTCGGCAACCAGTGTACGATACTCCTTGGTAATCACGGTGCCTTGCAGCCTTCACTGAATCCATGGATGCCCACGTGAATGTTCCACGGAGCATAACGGAACCGCCGCCAGCTTGTTCCCATAGCACAGTTCAGGTATCAAGAAGCTGTTCTCTTTGAAGACGACGGGTTCATGCCCTCCCACCGCCATGATGAAGAAGGAATCTGGATTTATCAGACCACCCAACACTCTACCACTGGCACTGGCACGTGCATGGATCGACGACTGCAGAAGCCCATGGAAAGCCATCGCTAGTAGTGTTCGGTGCACTGTGTGCTCAGATACACTTGCAGTCTGCTTAGCATTAAAGTTTGATGTTAGTTGCGCCACAGATCGCAGCTTGTCATTTCTTATCAGGCTGGTAAGCCTACGAAGTCCGACATCTTTAATGAGGGACGGCCGCCCAACCTCACAACGTCTGGATGTCGTTTCACCCTGGTTTCGTCACGTGTTGAAGGCACTCACCATAGCACTCCTCGAAAACCCGACATGTCATTCAGTTCCCGAAATGCTCCGGGACATCACAATCTGTCGTCGGTCAAATTCGGAAAGATCGCGCACCTTCCGCATTCTACACACGGGCAGCACGCTCATCGATACTAAGTGTACCGCGCGTGTGTCACACAAGCAGGTGACGCTGCTATTGCGTAGACGGGTTTATATCGATAGTAGGGCGGTGGTGATGATGTTCTGACTGATCAATGTATAGCAGCAACAAGTATGTCACTACGTTGTTTCCTCTTGTTACTCTCCTCTTTTTCAGGTTTGGACGAACGTTTGCAGTATAAGTTTCGTGTGATTAAATTCTTATATTCTCCACGATAGCGGATGTATACACGTCAAGAATCTATACTGAGAGATCTCATGGTGAGACAATCGATGGTCGACAGTCGATTGACTGACGAAACTGCAACTTCCCTTTACCTAAGTGGCTCTTCCTCTCCTCTCTACTCCCACCAGCCGGCCGCGGTGGTCTCGCGGTTCTAGGCGCGCAGTCCGGAACCGCGCGGCTGCTACGGTCGCAGGTTCGAATCCTGCCTTGGGCATGGATGTGTGTGATGTCCTTAGGTTAGTTAGGTTTAAGTAGTTTTAGTTCTAGGGGACTGATGACCACAGCTGTTAAGTCCCATAGTGCTCAGAGCCATTTGAACCATTTTCTACTCCCACCACTAGGGAATAATATTCCTAAAATAGCAGCTCTACTCTCATAACTAGGTGATAGTATACCTAAACGCCACGGAAAACAAATAACGCAGTTGAGCGCAGATAAAATTGTATTTCCAGGAGAAAGTTTAGGTGATAGCGAACAATGCTTTTCGCCATTATCATCAGGGCGCTAAACTGCATAACAACCACAAGTTTTTATTCTGCAGTAGACTTCATTGTCGCATTGTTAATTACTCTCTCTCTATAATAGTAATTGTACAAATATCAGACCACACATACACACCACAACACAAAAAAAAGACGAACGATAAACTCACAGCGACAGTTGGCAACACTGCATACTGTAAATGCAAATGTTCAAAACGAGCACACAGTAAAAAGTGGAAGTGAAGTGTTAAAATAAATGTGGTTGAAAACACTCCAAGAATCAGCCCGCCGCGCGGGATTAGCCGAGCGGTCTCTGGCGCTGCAGTCATGGACTTCAAATGGTTCAAATGGCTCTGAGCACTATGGGACGTAACTGCTGTGGTTGTTAGCTTAAAAATCTTCTGGCGCACATCCTACTACATAGCTTTCTGTGATTCCTTATTCGCATTTGTGTTGTGGTATATCCGCATTGATTTATCTTATACCGCAACTTTGTCCTACCATGAAGATTTTGGTGCATATTCCAAAGTCTTCAGAAGAAGTTCCACTAGAGGCAGAAACATATCTTAACAAACCCATTGCTGGAACGTGGGCCGAAACTTTTGAAATGTGCATCCAGATCTTCATGAAAGGACGTAATGATCTGCATAAGATTATAAAACGTATGTCAGTGAGCCAAAGGCTCCAGTTACCAATTATGTTGTAATTTTTATTCATAAAACCGATTGGGAACCAAAGGTACATAGCACTTCGATTCCAAAAAGGATGCGAGAGACAGTAGTTGCACTCCTCACTTTAAAAAGACTTAGCGTAAATAAAAAATGAAGAGGGTATTGCCACTTGGATGAAACAGTAGGTGGTATATGAGGAACCCTTTAATGGGCGGTAATTAATTAAAATGATTTTTCCTCGTAGTTCCAAAGTTATATCGGCCAAACACACATAATAACTATGAATTGCCTGATCAGCAAATCACATGACGAAAACAGTCCCCCCTGCTTCTATTATCGTGGCACGAAGTCCGATATCTATGGTACATTTATTCAAACTGATAGTAACATTGGAAATAAGTACGGGAAAGCTGACTAAAATAAGAAGGGCACAAACTTTGCTTGTTAGGTTCAAAGACGCAAAGAGTCCAGACAGGCTTACGCTAAGGGCAAACACAGTACACAATGGACGTCCGTTGCTTCGTCTCTACGTGACCGTGTAATGCTAGCCGTGGGACGTGCTTGCCCTTGGCTTGAGCAAGGTAAAAATTTAGGGTAGTTCCTTTCACGTCACTCCGACTTGAGCTAGTATCTGGAGGTAGGTGGTAGGAGACCTGCTCAACAGAAAAGTTTGAACGGCGAAGCTATGAAGCCGCCAGAGTGTTGTTAATCGCTCAGATCAGTTATACACTCTTTCTCGACCTGACTCCATCGCCGCCGCAGTGCTAACAAGTGAGCAGCTTTCCGCTTGGTGAGCCCGCCTCGTTACTGCTTCCCCTTGCTGCATACTCCCACTTTTGCATTCCGGATAGGTCCCTGACAACGTACACAATGGGATGACTAGCTGCATTAGAGTAACGTGCTGTACCTAGGTTTTCTGTAAAATTTGTGTGTGTGTCTGTGCTCCAGTGTATGCTTCGATTAATGACTTACATCAGAACGCACTGTATAGTGGCTTGCAGAATACACACACGCCAAGTAACACAAGCTTGAATTCCTGGAACACACAACAGGGAGAATGTCTCGAGGCGTACATCTCTGCAAATTTAAAGTATAATGCGGAAACAGCATTCATCACCACTACTTCACCATTCATTGTTAGACCTTAGACGTAAGAGTTTGCTAGAACGGTTGCTAAAATATAAAGGAGTCTTGTAAATGCCACAGACTATTACACATCCTTCATGCTGATATGCGAGGGTGATACTGCTAATTTTATTATATTTCATCAATTTCATTCATACACTTATAGAAACAATTCTCTGTCCTTTTTTCAAATTATTTCATCATAGTCATCACTCATCGGTTTCTTGGTGAGTGACTGCCCTACTTAGGACTAACCTCATTCCTGCGTCCACTACGTGGAACTGGATACCTACTTTTATAATAGTAAAATGAAGCAGATTGGGGTAAAGGGAAGAATAAATTAAAAGCTATCCCACAAAACCTAACGAGGTCACCAATAGCAATCACTATTACCCCATGACCTGTCTAGAAACAACAAATCATGTCAGAGAAGACTCACCAGGCTCTTAAGAAATGTGGCATGATTGAAGTTGTATTTTAGAGCACCAAAAATCATAACAAAGAACAGCGTTACAACATATTCAGTAAACCCATAGAATTAACAAAAAATCACAAACTCTATAAAAAAATCTTTCAAATGTAGTATAGAATACGAAAATGCAAGAAATACAAAAAAATTTCGAAGTCTCTAAGAACATAATAAAAGTAGGATAATTCAGTAATGCATTCATTAAATCATCTAAAGCCAAAGATAATTCAGTAATGCATTCGGTAAATCATCTAAAGCCATTCAACTACTAATGGCAGGCGTTAAGGAACAGCACAAGGGTAACACCACAATAGTTGACAGTACCCCAATATTGAATCAGAAAAAATATGTCACAAGAGATAAATGAATAATTTCCATAAATTGTATAAATTCAGATCACTTGTGACCGTATATACATACTCACCCAGTCATATAACACAAAAAACAGCACATGGATACTAATAATGGACGAAAAGCAGAACACAGGGGTGAAGGGTAGGTGAGAGGAGAAAGTGAAGCTTGATAAGCTTCAGCCCAAATACTGAGCAATGTGATGGCTCCGAACAAGTTGAAATATAACATAATTATTGAATTTATGGTGCTACAATTCTACTTACAATGTACGCTGCGCAACAGAATCAAAGGATCACTTTTTAGAAACCCTGTAACTGTCTCCCTTTACGACGCATATGTCTGAAATCTGACTCAATAGTGCCTACAACGCTTCTCCTTAACGGAGCAAAAGCGTAGCTCCCAGTGACATCACTCTCGGGCTCGACGGCGGTTCAGACACAAGTGAAAAAAAGGCCAGAGGCCAGAAGTTAATCTGACGTGTAATGATTGTTGCTGGTACAACATTGGCGAATTTACCACAATTCTGCCTAACGCCACTGTGGATGTGCCCTATTATGCACATATCACACCTTCTTCTGACGCCTCAGCGATGGAGAACCTGCCGGCCGCTGTGACCGAGCGGTTCTAGGCGCTTCAGTCTGGAACCACCCGACCGCTACGGTCGCAGGTTCGAATCCTGCCTCGGGCATGGATGTGTGTATGTGTGTGATGTCCTTAGGTTAGTTAGGTTTAAGTAGTTCTACGTACTAGGGGACTGATGACCTCAGATGTTAAGTCCCATATTGCTCAGAGCCATTTGAACCATTTTTGATGGAGAACCACGACGCCCAGCGTAGAAATCACGTTGTTTTCTCATGAGTGACCAAGGAAAACATTTGAAACACACCGTCGTTCAGAATGGACACAAAATAGCCTTACTGGCTGACATCTCAGGCGTCGATGGAGCCACCGCGTTCCTTGGGGCACTGACAGATATTTCGCTGTCAAAAGCGACAGTTTGCAGTCCCAAGGCAGGCATAGTTTCAGTGACACCCTTTATGTCACCATCTAAGACCTATTGTGTCGATTCTGAGCGGCAGTGTTTTTGAAATGTTTTACTCGGCCACTCATAAGAACACAGCATGATTTCAACATTGGCCGTCCTGACCTCCAAGGCAGAGGCGTCGGAAGAGGGGCTGTGACGCTTCCACGGTGGCTTTAGGCAGAATTGTTGTACAATTATGGTGCCAATGTTACATAATTAACCCATTTTAAAATTCAAATAAACCTCTGATCTCTGGCCTTTCTTTCGCTTGTATCGACACCAGACCACTTTAGGGAGACCCTACAGTTCTCCACCATTTGGTTCAAGTACAGTAAGTCGCAGAGCCTTAGAAGTCTCTGGTTCAGTCCATCCCCTTGATTCAGAACTGAGCGAACAAGATCATGTCTGGGGACAATTCTCCAAATTGTGGGCTTCGTTAAACTCCATGCGCAAGGCTGTTTTTAACCTTCTTTGCCAATCGCTGAAATCACTCGAGTATGACCTCGGAAACCAGACAACAGGAATCATTTGTTCCAACGTCCACGTCCACCTTGTACGGGAAGCCTAGCGCTATCATTGAAACGCCATTCGCAGTCATGTAGACGAGTAATGACAGATGCCATACTTTCTGGAGAGGAGACAGGATATACAGGAGCCCGTAGTGCCTGGTTCCTCTGGTAACGGTATCACAGGTCCACCACTCTCGGGAGCTCTTCCATCACAACAAACTTCAGCAGTTGACAATCATCTTACAGTAGTCAGAGTAGTCAGGGCGATTCACAGCTGCTTACGAATGTCAACCAACTCATTCGGTCTTCGAGAACAGCATTCACAATGGGGCTGTAATTTAGCTGGTGCAATGCAATACAGGACAATAAACAAATAACTGTAAATGAAGCCCTCGGATTATCTTTTAATCTATTGTGCTGAAAGTTGCTAATTCCCTACAAGAAATGAAGCAAACACACAAAAGAAGATTTCTATTAGGGCAATAAAAAAATCGGTGGTAAAAAGTACTAGTTTCCTCAAACTTTTTGAGGTTAATTAGAGTTGCTATAAACATTCAGCAGCACAGGTTGCACTAATATTTCTTTATTTAAGGCCACCGGTTTCGACAGGCTTTGCTGTTATCTTCTTGTCTGTAACTGAGAGCATATACATGGAATATGTCTCATAATATGAGTTAATACGTCATATTTAAAATAAAAGTATTAGTTTTGCATTACAAAAGACGGAACTGGAACTGTACATTTACATTCCTTAAAAAAACTTTTTTATGAAACGTGTTCATTTTACGTTGGATCTCATGCCAAGTTGTCATGTAAATAAAAATCAGCACATTATAAAAGGTCTGTCATGTCTAAACTACTTAAAACATAAAGCATATATATAGACCGGGTGATTCACTGAGATATGCAAATATTTTAATATGTTATTCTACAAGTAAAACTAAAGAAAAAGGTTCAGGCCAACGTAGGTCCGCAAATGTTTGGTTGCGAAGTTACGGCTAGTAAGATATGTTGCCTGAAATTTAGTAACTTCACTAATGCGAAACCATCTCAAAACTGTACGAGGTTAAAGCAAAGCATGATTTCCATTTATTTTGTTGTTAATAATCTGGTGCATCTAATAAAACATGTCCCAGACGTGTATCTGCAGTAGTTTTCCAGGACATCCACAGAAGCAAAGACGTAATTTCGTAAAATTTTTAATTTACTAACTACCTGGCACAATTTGTTTTTTAAATTCCAGACAACTGCACAAAGTTTTCAAGAGAAGTTGTAGAGAATTTAATTTTGGAAAAATGATGGCAATAATGTTGACTGAAACTGTTTGAATGTGTCAGATAATCTGCTTTTATTAATACCATAGCATACGTGACTTCATGTCAATCCGGGAAAACAAAGCTCAGTGTTAAGGAAGTTGTACAGTGTACATACAGTATCACAATACATTGACAATGAATGTTCAAAACAGTCTCCACCGAGTTATTGCCAACGCTAAGATAGGGAACCTGTCTCTCGTAACATTCGAAATACTCCGCTAATGGTTCGTGTATTCTGAATACTCCGAGTTGGATAACGTATGCTATATTCATTAACTGCAGCCGTAGCATTATCATCACATTTGCCATAAATAAACACCACATCGACGTATTCCTCTGTCGTAAATTTGAATGACATCCATATTTCATAAATAATTTCAAACTACAACAGCAACTATGTGGTTTCATTTACACTGTTGTTATTATGTTCTTTCACTGAAAAATACAGAAAACTAACTCGTTTCAAGGTTAGGAAACGACTGAAACAACTCACTAACGGTTGCCAACAATGGCATAAATGTTTCTACGTTCTTAATGGAAAATAAATAAATTTACTTTTATCATAATCTTTGCTTCTCAGGATGTTCTGGGAGGCTATTGCAGATACACATCTGGGAAATGTTTTATTAGATTCACCAGACCAATAACAACAAAATAAATGGAAATCGCGCTTCACTTTAACTCCTACAGTTTTGCGATGGCTTCATATTAGCGAAGTTGCTAAATTTCAGGCAAAATCTTTTATTCGCCTTAATTCCGTAACTAAACATTTGCGGACCTATGTTTATACGGACTATTTTCTTTAGTTTTACATGCAGAATAACATATTAAAATATTTCCATGACTTCGTGAATCACCCTGTATATATACCCCTTTTATTTCGTGAACGGTTACACACATCGAAGTGCGGTTTTCGGCAAATGTAAGAGCGTCAAGGGGCACGTATGATTTTGTTTGGTTAATGTTTTTAGCGCTGGTATCAACTAAGATATAGTACTCTTATTATAGCTGCACTCGATAGGTCCTGAGAAGACAATTACAGTAATATAGCGTTTGTTAATGTTGACGTTGAAACCTGTCGTAAAAAAGAAATTCGAGAAATGTCCTAGAATGTGAGAGCACGGTAGCCGGAAACGGCATTTGCAGTACAAACATTGCCAAGCAGGCGTCTCAGACCAAGCTGCGTAGTTGCATACTGTTAAGATAGGCCTGCGCTACGAGAACAATGCTTTGACCTAGATGCAGGTTTATCTACGAATATTGTGTATAGAAATATGACACAGGCTAGAATCTCGCTTAGGAAATTTATTTCACTTTCGCATATCGTCCCAGATTTACCTGAGCTGAAACAGGGAAATCAACTATTCATTCTTACAAAAGGAGGTCTTATACGTTGTAAAAAGCACCTATTGTATGAAATATCTAACAGTTAGAAGGAAGATTTGACCTATCTTTTCTTGTACGTGGCTGTGTGCTTCTCAGAGGTAAAATATATGCTATCGGACAAGAGTATCTGCCTACACCGCTCTAAATTATATCATTTGGGATACATTCGTTGAACTAAACATTTCATTAAAAATACTTTGGCGACCACCTGTACACCGCGGAATAAATATTCTTCTTAACGAAACGTTGTTTCATGCTGAGCGTAAGCGCATAATGAAAATGTTACCAACTACGTGCAATACACACTGACGACATTTTTGAAATTGAAACGCAGTGTCGTACACACTTAAATGAAAAAAAAAAAAAACAATTTACTAACATTGATTTGCATTTCACCAAAATTACATAACATAAATTATCTCTTCCAAAAAAATTTGGCGTAGTTGGAGCTTCGTCATAGACTGCATCTTTGAGAGCCCCCCAAAGAAAGATATCAAGAGGAGTCAAATCGTGGGATCTCGCAGGCCATTTGACAACAGAATTTCGTCCCACCCAACATTCAGGAAAGTTCTCATTCAGTATTTAGGTTGCAAAACGGGACGAGCTAGACATCCGACGTGTTGCAATCATATACACCATCGAATATCCAGTGGTACCTCCTCTAGATTAACCGGCAGAAAATTTGTCAGAAAGTGCGCGTACAAATGTCCATTTAGAACGCCTGAAGTCCCACGATGTAATTTTCTGTGATGCCTCACCATACGTTTACGCTCCGCGGCCATTAATGCTGCAGCTCACGAAGCCAGTGTGGATTTTCGGTTGCCCAGTAGTGCACATTACGCAAATTTACATTAGTGTGGTTAGTAAACGTTGCTTCATCGGTAAAGATCACACGATGAGAAAACGTAGGGTCGGCTCTCAGTTGCTTAAGGGTACACCGACAAAATTCTATACGATGTTCGAAATCACGGTTGTCGAATGCCTGAAGTAGTGACATGATAGGGATAAAAATTCTGTCGATAGAGGATGCGAATGATAATCGTCTGGATGACTCCACATTCCTCGGCAGTATGTCCCGTACCACTGTGCGGATTCATTAGCGTCGTAGCCAGAAGGGCTTCTTCCTGTTCCCTGTCAGCTACACTCTTCTTTCTTGTCCTCTTTTTGACGTTCAAGTAGCCTGTCCGCACTAGCGTCAATGCGATTGCCTGGCGCATCGGTCATTGGCGATCCGGATAGATAGCCCTATGCCACTGCACTGTTTTTACAGCATTTCTGTCACATTCACCATATAAAAGTAGGATATCCAACTTCTCCTTATTAGTGTACGTGTCTGCATGCTGCGGATGTTGAAGCAGAAATGAGTGGCCTGTAGTACAGACAAGTGAACAGAATCATGTGTTGACATTCTGACACAGCGTAACACCAGAACCCTGCTTGGCGTTGTTTGCATCGCTAATGCGATTCAAGCCACCGTGCTCGCAAATTATAGTACATTACCGGAATTTTTCTACTAAAGGTTTCAATCTAAACAGTAACAAACGCTATATCACTGTAATTGTCTTCTCAAGAGCAGCAGAATGCAGTTATGGTTCAAGTGGCTCTGAGCACTATGGGACTTAACATCTGAGATAATCAGTCCCCGAGAACTTAGAACTACTTAAACCTAACTAACCTAAGGACATCACACACATCCATGCCCGAGGCAGGATTCGAACCTGCGACTGTAGTGGTCGCGCGGTTCCGGACTGTAGCGCCTAGAACCGTTCGGCCACCCCGGCCGGCAGAATGCAGTTATAAAAAGTGTATAAAAATATAAAAAAATCTTCACTTGCTTCAAAATCTCCTTTTATACCAGCGCTAAAAACATTAACGAAAAAAAACCGTGGCCCTAAGCTCCCTAAAATTTGCCGAAAACTGCGTTTTGGTATGTGTAGCCGTTCACGAAATAAAGTGGGTGTTGCGTCGTACGTCACACACCCTGTTTACAATCCTATTTGGGGAATATCCGCAACTGAGCATTATACCAGATTTTAAAATACCGCTTCAGTTGTAAAGTTCTTTTATTATCACACGCCCTTTCCACAATGAGATTTTCACTCTGCAGCGGAGTGTGCGCTGATATGAAACTCCCTGGCAGATTAAAACTGTGTGCCGGACCAAGACTCGAACTCGGGACCTTTGCCTTTGCCTTAGGCGGGCACTTGCCCGCGAAAGGCAAAGGTCCCGGGTTCGAGTCTGGGTCCGGCACACAGTTTTAATCTCCCAGGAAGTTTCATCACACGACCTGTTTCGGGCTTTCATAAGCCTATCTTCAGGTGTCGACTGGAAATAGCAAGAGACGGGAAATAATTTTTGCACGCAACAACAAAAAATTTCATAAAAAGTTGTAACTAACCTGTTACTACGGATTATTACGTTATTATTGGGATTGTGAAGTTAACGTGAGAAGATTAGGGTCGCCACCGACTCTAACCATAAAACTAATCGAAGGTTTGGTCGAGTCGGAAAATAAATTAATTTCATCATAGGCCAAAAACTCACAAATATGCATACGTTGTGATGTCGCTCATAGCGGATACGATGTAATTAACAGTATTGCCCGTGCACTGTTCACGACAATCAAACATTTAAAATAAAATAGAAAATGCATGAACACTGCATAAGATCAGCTCCCAGCAACACACCTGAAAATAAGACTTAATCTAAGGCATTTTTTTTTAAATAAAAGGGAAACTAATCACTGGACCCGTGCGTAAGGAAACGCGTTGGATGTACTAACATGAAAGCTACGAGGGGAGTGGCTTAGGTGCAAAAACGTAAGCTCGGAATACAAGAGAAAATTGTGGATGAAATCATTTATTTGTAAGACATTAATTTCTAAAACATTGAAGAAAAGCGTCGATACGTTCACCGCTATAATCTACACCTGAAATCATTGGTGTGAATCATTCATGTAACTGCTGTTGCATGATAACTGATCGCAATAACTCGTGAAACGGTACATGTTTCACAGTACACCCCCGTGCCCACGTGGTTTGTGGAGACACAATTTCTTGGTATAACGCCCAAATTGCAACAATATCACATCACACAATCATGAACAGTTAACATTATTTAAAACAAACATGAGATCGGACAGTTAGTGATGCCGGTAGCCCAACAACTATAATGTTCTACCACGTGGTTGGCTCCCCACGGACGAAAGATACATAAAGCAAGGAAAATTTACGAGAAGGCATAGCTATTAATATTTAGAAAAATGAAAGCTTATACAGGCACAGCTGAAGGCAAACAGGCATTCATACAGAAGCGAGTGTTCACTTCTTATCGACACCTTTGTGTGACGCTCTTCCGGCGGATCCAAGTCTGCTACCGAAATTTACTAAACGAAAAATCTGCCAAAGTTTTACATTCCTTGCTGCGACAAGGCAAAGCAATCTTTCAGAGTTGAAAAGCGAGACCAAAAGCTAACAGCTCTCCCCTCGCCAAGTAACAACACGCCATGCGGGCAGTCTAACTCACCCTTATTCGACTGGAGCACAGCTGTGGACTCTACCCGCTTCTTCTCCAGCCTCTTCCACGCTCCGCGTGGCCCGGAAAACCCAAAGATGCTATTTCCACCACCAACCTAACGCAGGTGGATTTCTCACAAGTAGCGAAAACCTCTTTGCCTACTTGACCACTACGAGAGTTGGCTATTCTGTACAACTGCTGCTGAATCTGTACGACTATCGCAAACTTTCTGCAGCAGACTACGCCACACAACCACATTCATTCAATCACGCCACTATGATAATTATGAGAAAAGAGAAACAAGGAAGGAAAGAGAAATACTAGTGAAAACGGGCTACCGGACTAATGAAAGGTGGCTACAGGACCCTTTCAAAGTTTTAAAACATTTCAGAACCGCCGGTCGGGCTAGGTGCAGTGAAACCTATGTCAATGCGAAAGTGACGGACGACTGCTTGGGTAGGGAAACATACAAATAATACCAGGAAACTTAAACTTGTTGCTGTGGCCCCCGAGCGTCGTGGTGGACGTGTACTAGGCGCGGTGTGCTACCTATGATCGAGAACAGGAAGTAGCGTATGCGAAAGAGGAAGCAGATTGGTAAACTAGAGTGGCAAAAGTACTTCCATCTATTGACAGAGAGAAGAACGCGTGGCCACTAGCCCGGCTATTTACAATTAAAATGAAGAAAAAACAAAAAAGTTACATAAAATATACACGAAATGCCTTATGCATTAATTGCTATATTACTTTCTGACAGTACGGACTGTAAGATTTCGCTGCTTTCCATTTTGATCAGTAAGGAGACCTTGTAAATAGCAGTGTCCTGATATTATTCGTATGTTTCCCTACCCAGGCAGTCGTCCGTAGCACTGTCGGGGGTCACTTTGGCGTTGACATAGGTTTCACAGCACCCAGCCCGACCGGCGGTTTTGAAATGTTTTTTTAAACTTCTTATGAAATTTTTTGTTGTTTATGTGCATTGCTGCTCTGCACCAACCCAACTTTAAAATAAATGACCGATGGAAAGAGGAATGGGAGAGCAGAACAGCAGTAAACTGCCACAGTATGCCATGAATCTTTAGTAAACCAAAAGGATTTGATTGCCTTCGCAAAGTTTGGTCAACTCTTAATCGCATCAGAACCAACTGCGGGAGATGCGCCGACTCCTTACACAGCTGGGGTAAACTTCCTTCGGCCGCTTGCGACTGTGGCGCTGAGAGACAGACGGTCAAACACATCGTACAGGAATGCCCACTAAGGGCATACGACGGTGACCCACAGGATTTCCTAATGGCGACTCAAGAGGAAATCGACTATTTATTATCTAAGCTGGACGTCTGCTTGTGATTGCTCTTCTGTGAGTGTAAATTTACAATTGGCGGTGTCCTTATATACAAACTGTTATTTATTGCTCTGTTTATACATATGTGATTTTTTTTAAATCGTGTTGTTTCTGTAATTTTTACTGTGATGTTATGAGCCGTACGCTAAATAAATAAATAAATTGCTGCGAGTAAAAATTATCTCCCGTCTCTTGCTATTTCCAGTCGACACCTGAAGATGGGCTTATGAGAGCCCGAAACCGGTCGTGTGATAGTAAAATAAGTTTACAACTGAAGCGATATTTTCAACCTATGGCAACCTGTTTAGCTGTTTACGTAATCAGGACATATACTAGACGTGAAAACCCACATTAAACGGCGTATAAGCTACAACTGACAGGTAGTATTGCAAAGATAGCATTTTTATAGTGTGTTACAGCCACTAGATGACTCTTTTATCGGTACCATGTAACAGACCGTTAATAATTCTATTTTTACATTTAAAATCAACTACTTCAATGACTAGTCGTTAAGAATGGTAACGATTACAAAATTGTAATTTATTTACAACTGAAACTTATTTATAATTCTGACAGTCCCGTTCACACGTTCTTATTACTGCAGGAAAATACGGTATTTACTCTGCAATAGTGTAAATTGTTGTTGTAGTGGCGCATGCATGCCGCAAATGCGACAGGCTCACAAGCCTCACTGCCAAGATCAGTGCGTGTGTTGGTGAGCACGAAACTGTGCCAGTAAAGTCGTGTGGTGCAACATCAGTAACAGTTTTGGTATAGAAGACAAAGACGACCTGGACAAGCCCCTGTCTAAAGCAGCCGAGTTGATAAAATGTATTAATTCACATAAAATTCTGCAGCATTATGCAACTCTGCCAATAAATTTTTCTCTGTCATATCACTAATCTTTCTGATACAGCTTTTTCTTTTGAAGGAACGCAAGAACTCACTATTCAGCCTGGATCTTCCACAAACCCTACGCTTTGCTGCACCTTCCATTCTCCAAAACTCTTCACTTGGATTTTCTAGTGCCCAAGAAACACGGCAATGGCCACCAACAGCTAAACGGAGACGAGTAAACTGCACACATTACAACAGCACAGGTATTTCTTCATACATCCATTGTTCAATAGAGTGGACAAGTGTATCACAGAGTGAAATTTGTGTTTTGTGTTCTTTTCGGTTAACAAATACGGCCACAAATGCGGCCTTCCTCGTTTGACAGCTTCACACTTACAAAGGTAGTATACTGAGCAAAAAGTATAGCTGAGCATTGAATAAATGGAATCATAATTTTAAATGATATGATTGTATATTTGTGTGCGTAGTTGACGAAAGTTAAGTAAAAGTAAAAACTAAAATGGTATGGAAAATAAAATAAAATAAAATAAAGATAAATATCAGAACATATGGCGAGGTGAGACTAAATTTTAAATTTTGTTTTAGTGTACAGATAATTTCTGAATTGGTCATTAGCAGAATGTGACTGAAGTTAACGAGGAAATTTTTGTAATGATCTATCTGCTCGTTAATAATTGTATCAGGTTGACTTCTTAAGTGACTGAGTATTCCGAATTCTTCGAAGATATTCGTTGCTTTCCCTTACTATCAATAAATATGTTAGAAGAAATCGAAATTTGGAAGGGGTTTTACTGATGAATGGCGAAGTAGTTTCTGACCAACTTGATAGTCGACGATTTTGAATTTGAAATGGAGATGAAATCTTTGATCTTTTCTGTATAAAATCATATTCTACGTCCATGTGGAAAAGAGCAACAGTGAGAAAGGAAGAATGACTAAGCGCAAAATTTTGAAAAAGCAAGTACTGGAAAAAAAGGGAATGAGTTGCTAGAGCAGCAGTAGATGTTAGAAAGACTGGATTAAATTATAACCAAGGAAATATTACAAAAATACAAGGATCCAAATTCCTAAACTGTTGTGACGTCTTGTGGACACTGGAATAGAAGATCGACCGCAAAATCTAGACGACATACAGCTCGTCTGCAAGAAGTTAAATGTTATCAGTATTATGAATATATCAGCTTGAGTTTTTATTATGACGTTAACAAGATTTTGGGATATGAAATACCAATAAAATATTGTTTATGGGGACGCTATTCTAGTAACAGGTCCGTCATGCTCTTGTGGATGAGGTTTCGTTAGCAGTACTGGAGGTGGTATAAAGTTGAAAATTAATGTCATAATTTGTGGAGAATCTGTTAGCACACATTGTCAATGAAAATGGTATAAAGCAACTTAAGATTCCGTGCGCCAAGGAATAAGAAACAACTAAATGGTCTGCTAGGTTTACTTGGTTTTCATCGAAAATCTGTCTGTGATCAGTCATTTAACAGCCCATATCTGAATAATATGTCAAAGAAGAATGCAATATGGTTGTGGA
The DNA here is from genome assembly GCF_023864345.2 of Schistocerca serialis cubense. Classification (NCBI taxonomy): domain Eukaryota; kingdom Metazoa; phylum Arthropoda; class Insecta; order Orthoptera; family Acrididae; genus Schistocerca; species Schistocerca serialis. The sequence goes on along the minus strand of NC_064639.1, from coordinate 535,738,049 downwards.
GAAAGGTTTCTGACAATGTTTCAGGAAATTACAGGAAGATCTATTTTGATTACCATTTTATATGCCTATTGACACTGAATTATCCCATTTAAAAAACAAAGAAAATTGGAAAATGCATAAAAATATCTTTAGGTAGTAGAATTCTCCACCAGGATTAAAAGTATTATTCTGTTACAGAAACTGAAGCATTGGCAACAATACATGGGGTTAAAAACCTTGGAGGATACCTGTTGGCTCACAAAACCGTAGAATTTACAAATTACGAAACCTTGAGATTTCTTATAAAATTGCTCACTAAAACAATGAAGACAGATGAGATGGGCTTTATTTCTCAACACATAGAAAGGTACTGTATCTATAACCCTACGCTACCACTATATACATAAGTTAAACATAAGTTAGCCTTAAACGCTTATTGTGTTGACGTTCAGTTGACATGGTTATTCTAGCGCCAGAACTGTCTACGTTAGAGCTAGCTTATGTATTTTAGAATATGAACAATTAGTAAACTAACATTAGCTGAACACTTTGTACAACATGATTCCAGTCAACATTCTTCTCTGTATCTGGGAAAAATCCTTAATTAGTCACGCATAACAGGCAACTGCCGTTTTAATGTGTTAAAGAGGGATACTGATGTAAGTATTCGTCCATGAATTTGTGTGTTTTATAGTGTTACACTGTTATGTATTTAGACAGTTCGGCTAGGCATATATTTTATTTATCTGTATGGCCTGTTCCAGAATAGTTCATGTACGATGGAAGCAGTACACATATGAATGTGATTATAACACGTTTCACACTGGTGATTATGAATGCATGTAACACATTGCTTCTAAGCTTGTTGTTTTCTGTCACCGCAACTCCAGTTGTAACGCGTGCATGTTGCTACCAGATGCAATATATAGAACAGCTGCTACGACTATCTCATGTACTAACCGTAGCAGGCGACACACAACTTATTAATTGTAACATAGTAGTCATTATGTAGATTCCTACTACCATCTTCGGCTCTACCGTTAAAAAGTGGCTAGCTGTGCAGTCGCCTCTATGTGGTATGAATCTGTTCACAGAGTCAAAGACGATTAAATTTTTAATACAACTGGGTACACTATGTAATGCAGTTTTTATATAGTTTCGATGTAACTTATACTACGATATGATGACAAGTAACTCTGTACAAATGCAAACCATTAACATTTTTATGATATGTGGTTTCTATAATGCGTCGCATCACTGTGTTATGGTATACTTTTATTATCAGTGTATAACTAATGGTTTTATCAACTGGATAATTCTTTTGTACATATTTCGCCTAACATGATGCTGTGAAAACTTTTATGTGAGTTCGTGACATTTCATTACGTCTGAGTTGTTAACATTTACGTCAGTAAACAGATTTGTGACAGTTCCAACCTGTAATGTTACTCATGTAACAGGGGGGATCAAATATAAACGGGATTTTTGTCCTGAACATAAACAGTTGGTAGGACTGGCCCCATGCTTCCGCTTTGCTTACGCGGGACCGTTAGAAGTGAGGAGAGCGTGCTGTTAGATATTCACGCCGATTCGTCAGTAACGCTCACGATGTCTGAGCGACAGGTGCACCCCTCCATTGCGCAATGCAAAATTATCAAATCTCTTGTTCGTGAAGGAGTTACAGCTGCGGAAATTTTCCAAATATTGACTGCACAGTTCGATGATAAAACAATATCAATGAAGCGCGTGTTTTCCTGGCATAAAAAGGACAAGAAAGTGTGGAAAATCAGCAACACGATCGCCGCCCTCGGACCAGCATTACATTCACGCATTCACGCGGTTAACATTAGTGAAGAAGATCGACGGGCGATAGTATCAGGAATTGCACAAAACATCGGAATAAGTTATGGAAGCTGTCAAGCAATCATCACAAACGACATGCAGTTCCGTAAAGTGTGTTCCACATGGATCCCTAAACTTTTGACGGAAAATCTGAAGTTGAGACGTTTGGCTGTCTGTCAGAGGCTTATAGTAAGGTTTGCGGAAGAAGGTGATGTATTTTTGAGTCGGATCGTCACCTGCGACGAAACATGGGTTCACGAATACACTCCAGAATCCAAACAAGCCAGTAAGGAGTGGCGTAGGAAAGGGGAGGCAGCACCAGTGAAAGCCAAGGCTCGACTGTCAGCTGCAGGGATCTTTCAACCGTTTTTTTCGATCAGCGAGGCATTTTGGTGATTGATTTTTTGCGTGAGCGACGCACAATCAATGTTGTTTACTACTGCGAACTGCTGAACAAGGTGAGAGTTGCATATCGCCGCAAAAGGCGAGACCAATCGATTTCACAGGTAATTCTTCTCCACGACAATGCTCGACCCCATACTGCAGCTGTCTCCAAGCTACAGGAAATGCACTGGACTACACTTGATCATCCCCCTTACAGCCCGGACTTATCGTCCTGCGATTTCCATTTATCTGGACCCCTTATAGAACCTCGAGGAGGGCGACGATTTGAAGATGACGAGAGTGTGGATGACTCCGTGTGCAACTGGCTGGTGACACGAACCAGTTCCTTTTATGATCAGGGCGTCAAAAAGCTGCCCATGCGCTGGGAAAAATGCATTTCCAAAGCAGGAGACTATGTGGAAAAATAAATTATAATTGCCTCGAGTTTTTCAATAAATGAATTTAAATAAAAAATAAAATCCGGTTTATATTTGATCCGCCCTAGTATTATTTTATTTGGTATAGGGCCCTGATGATGGTCAGACGACTGAAACTGGTCGTGTAAATAAAGCATTTTACCAGCAGCTCAAGGTGGTTTCCAAATATTTAAGAGCTGTGGGCTATGACTATGTGATAGTTGGAAAGAACTATACAGACCATCAGCAGTTATGTAAATGACTACGGTTGAAATCCTCTGTGACAGGTAAAATAGCCACAATCATGCATTATTGTTGTTCGCGCTTAACTGGAAAAAAATTGATGAAATGTGGCAAGAGTATTAATTGTTTATGCAAGGAGTATTGAAAGAGAACTAATGAAATAAGAATTGATGAATGAAAAGATACAGTATACAATTTTCAGTGTTAGAATTTTTTTTAGCGATCTTGTCAGTGGATAGTCAGAAGCAATAAGTAATGTAAAATTAAAGCAATGTAAAAAGAAAGTAATGTAAAAACGTCAACTCAGCAAATATAATATATGAATTAATAGTTAATGACATGTACAGTCATTGTAAAACTGAGTAACTGGATAGAGGAAGATTCAAAGTTTCGATACAGTTGTTCTATTGTTTGTTTGAAACAATACGACGGCTTACACCACAAGATAAGTCATTTTGCAGCTTGAAATTTGCGCGAAGTTTTGTTCAAGTGCCACGCGCAAGCAACAAACATCCTCTGCAGAAGCAGATTTATGAGTGGCATAAAAAAGTCTTGGAAGTTGGTTGCATATGATGAGCGTAGAGCAATGGTCGGCCAAACATGTCTTATAAAAAAGTCGATCATTTCCGAGATGCGATCACACGGAGCCCTTGGAAGTCCACAAGACGGGCAGGCGAGGACTTTCAACTTCCTCAAACAGTGGTGCGGCATGTTCTGAAGCGACGCCTGCAATTGAAGCCTTACAAGTTGCAGTTACTGCAGCAGTTACGTACGGCGACCATAACGGAAGGTAGGAATTTTGCATTTCAGTTCTTCAGATGAATCGAAGTTTCATCTATCGCCTAAAGTAAACAGTCCTAATATAAGAATTTGAGGGTCACAAAATCCTGACGTCGTCGTCAAATATGAAGTATACTCGCAGAAAATGAATGTGTTTTACGCCGTTTCAGTTTACAAAGTTTATGAACCTTCCTTTTTGGCGGAAGAATCTCTGCGTGTTACAAAACTGGTTGTTTCCTCAACATCACGAAGATTTCAATGATTTCATTTTTATGCATGCCCCGCCTCACTTGCATCTTGGGGTGTGGCGTTATCTTAACAACACCACGCCACAGCATTGAATTGGGAAAGGTGGACAACAAGATCTTGTTCATTGATTTTGGCCTCCCAGGTCACCATATCTCACAGCTTGCTATCTTTTTTTGTGGGGCTACACAAAGAACAGAGTCTTTGACACAGCTATGGCAGATACTATTTAGAATTTGAGAAATAGGATTGTTGATTCGTATATGGAATGAAATAGATTACATTTCGACGTTTCTCGAGCAACGCATGGTGTTCATATTGAGTATATGGTATAGTGTCTGTGCGAACATGAAACTTTAAACCTCCCTCTATAAAGCAACGTGCGCAAAGTGTTTCTATCTTTCACAGTTTGTCAGTAATGAACAACAGAAATCTTTTCTTTCTGTTTGAATCACCTGGATAGACAAGCTTGTGAAATCGTTGCTTGCGCCCGTGGGCTTAACTATGTGAGTCAGTGTGCCCGCCATCCTGGATGTGCTTTTTAGGCAGTTCCTCACATTCAACTTGGTGAATACCGGGCTAGAACTGAAATCCATTCACATGAACAACACTATGTGCACATTGTCTGTGGGACATATTCCGTTCTTTGGGGGTGGGGATGCGGGGTGGAGGGTTAACGGGATGGTGGCAGGAAAAGGATGCGGCTACACCTTAAATTAAGCATGCCAAGTCTTTTAATAACCACACTGACCGTGTGCCGATGTTCGACAAAGGCACAAAGAAAGGGAAAGTATAAAGCAAAAATAAAAAGGCCTGAATATGTTGTATTGTCTGCAGCATCATATACTAATAGCTATTCAAGGTAAAACTAAGTACCCGTCAAGATGAGGGGATAAAATGTGCTAAGAAACTGCGTTTATTCAGCCTGGAACCGCGCGACCGCTACGGTCGCAGGTTCGAATCCTGCCTCGGGCCTGGATGTGTGTGATGTCCTTTGGTTAGTTAGGTTTAAGTAGTTCTAAGTTCTAGAGGACTGATGACCTCAGAGGTTAAGTCCCATAGCGCTCAGAGCCATTTGAACCAAACTGCGTTTAAGCAATAACGTGCCAGCATGAGAAAGCGGAAAACAAACAGAAAGAATAAAATGAATATGATGTAATGTAAATATTTATTGATATATAACACTGCATGTTTCCAGCACTCTGTAATATAAATATTTCTTTCCAGGATGTTTTTTTATCAGAAATTCAGTAGATATGTAACTATGTTCCTTTTTATGAAATTACTAACATGCATTCTCTTCAGAATAATGGCATGCCGTGGATATCGTAATCGTTGTAATATTGGTATTCATTTGTTCTAAATACGTCTTGTAATATATTTGAGACTTACTGGTGTAATATTACGTGGGAATTTAAAATCAAGGAATGTGTACTTGCGAGGTGCCGGGGCTAGCAGTGCATTTAACACTAAATTCTTCTCGAATCTTCATATGGAAATGATGCTCTAAGTCACCCCTTTTCTAACTCCTACTTTTGCTGTTGCACATGGATTAAGAAGAAACGTGAACTGGCTGTAATCGACCCTGCAAGTGGAGTAGAAAAGAGTTTGGCACCTGCAATAATTTAATTGGATAGAAATTAAGGAAAGTTTCATTCATGTAGTGAGAAATGAAAGGGTTGCTCTACCGATTAACAGAATGAAAATTCCGTCCAAAATAACAATTTAATTTATTATGACTAAACTCAAAATAATAAACAAAACACACGAAACATTTACAATACATTAAATTGGATACTCAAATAAAGGCTGTGAAGGTGAAGTTGTCCATAAACTATATTGTGACATTTATGACCAAGTGGTATGTGGAGCCAATTCTTTGCAATTCAAATCTTAAGAGAAACACCCAGTCAATCCAACATTAATTGCTGCTACAGTAGTGATAACTCAGACAATGAACATCCAAGACAGAACAAAGTTAGAAAAGACGAACAGGCGTGCTCTGCTGAGCTCTGATTATCACCTAGCAAAATTGCCTGCATTGTCGGTGCTGCGGACGTACATTACCAAGCTGTCTTCTTAACTGCAAGGACACGATCTGGTATACTGGAGGCGATGGCTGGTTGCTTCGACGTCTCGTCGTGGTGATGTAATGTCGTGAGTACAGCCCGAAACAAATTCTCCTGGTCTGATTGTTCCAGAGTAAAGACTTCCTAGGCCTGCCATACAGTGACTGACGGTACAGTGATTGATTTTAACAAGCGAAGTCACCCAGTAACTCCGATATAGTCAACTTTAGCCAAACTGCCCAAGACAGACAACAAAGGCTGCTTGTACACGGAACGCTCAATTGCCAACTGTACTCAGAAAGTTACGTTGAAGTCGAAACTTCAGCAACTTCGTCAAACAGTTACAATCAAATAAAAGTATATTAGACAGCCAACGGAAGGCAGGCTGTCCAGAGCATAGAGAGCTCAGTCTTGTAACCTACTCCGAACGAAACGCGAGAGCCGACTCCTCAAGAGCACCCGTACAAACCGAACACAGAACATTCCCGCCCTCACGATAGTGGCCATAGTTAAACGTTCCGATCAGTAACTCGAAAACCGGCTGAAAATTCCACTCTATTGCCGAAGCACTACCTTTCGACCAATGGAGATACTTGGCGCCAATTTCTGCGCCGATTTTGCTACGTCACGGAGCTATGCCCTGAGCGAGTCAATCACAGTTACAATTTAGCAGAAAACACGAGAATTTGCCCGCCAAGACTGCCTGGGAACACAAGTCATTCCCACGCCTCGCTGGTAGCCCGCCAGAAACGGTTTTCACTAAGTTTCCGCGAAGTGACTGAATCTCTAGCCCAGCCGCCCCTTCCGGCCCATCTGGGCGTGTCGCTCCCGCTCTTATGACAATGTCGGCGTCTGGAAAGCATCCACTCGACTCCCTCACATCCGTCGGCTTAACGCTTTCAAGCTCAGCAGAACTCGCCTGTCACCGGACCACCCGGGTGACGAGAGACGCTGCGTGGGAAGTCTATGTGTGAAGGAATAGCAACTTTTCACCATATCCAATTAGAGGGGAAAATCGAATTACTCAGAGTAAGATAGAAATATTAGAGGGGGCTCATGCCACCTCTCATACTAATGAGACAAAAATTAATATTGAAGCCTTATGGTAGACTTTTAATGTCATGACAAGAATAACTAATTGCCTCTTGATACCTTTCTTATATAATTATGACTCATAACATCCATCTGTTAAAGACTGCATTACGGTACTGTGTGACGAAGAATGTGAAGTACCCAGAAGACATGGTTAGATGTCAATGTGAAGTCGTACATTTAAATATCACCAGGTGATATATAAATGTTCAGTTGCAGTTCTCTGTGACAGGTAGCCACCAGCATGCATTCGTGTTGTTCGTATTTAGCGTTACTAGCAGGGCAGGTAGGGTACTGAACAGCGTCACATGTTCAGTGATCTCTCTGAAGCACACAGAGATACAACATACGCGTGTGAGACAGCGATAACAGCACCTGACAGATTTCGAAGTGCCCTTATTGTGGGTCTCCATCTGGCCAGCTGGTCGAGGGATTGGGAGGACAGTAAGCAAAAACACTGTTTTTTGCGCAGAGAGGTTTCCACTCCTGCCTTGATTCCAAGCTTCTAAAGAGTCGTTTTTTTTTTTTTTTTTTTTTTGCGCCTGCTCAAGGGCAAAGAAGAGCTGCTTAAATTTTTGTCTGAATTTGACAGTTGCCGCCATATTGAGCAAATAATGAAATACTCTTAAAATGATCTCTTCCCAATTTCAATTCTGGCACACTGGACCTCAGTACGTCACGAATCTGTTATTGTATCTCTTCTCTAAATTTGTATTTAGTATTTAGGGAATCTCGAAATAAACTTCAGAACGTGACAGAAAGCTTACCGCCAGTCACTTAGTCGTTGCAAGTGAGTGCGAAATCTGCAAAGAATTTATTGGTTTCTAATTATCTGGTGTATCTTTCTTTGTTAATGGCGTACTGGGAGCGCACACTTGCATGTCCTGAAGTGTGGTTAGCTTTGCCGCGATTTTGGTCTTACATGCTACCACCGGTTCTGTCACTGAAAATTGATAGTTAACATGAACCGTTGATTACAACTAAGCTCCATCCCCGAGAAAAGCCATCAACATTGAGACACTGACATCAATTAAGAATAAATGAATCTGGCGCTAATGTGAGGTTTACCGGTGGTATAATAAGATACGTCCCTTATTGCACATGGTTCTATACTCTTCCAATACTGCTCATAAATTGAAGCGATTATCCTCATTTCATGGTACCCAATGGTACAATTATCATATATAGGGAGTAGAGGGCTCTGTGACTTCTGTCACCTGAAACTTCCCGTTAAATGAGATTGTTGCAGTCATAACCAGTTATTACTTGAATGCTATCCGGGAGTTGCATCCTCTTCATGGTTACGATAAAGGAAACCGAATGTACTATCTAGCTCTAGGCAGATCTTTTTGAGGAAGAGGAATTAGCACTTTCTGAAGAAAGTTTGTCTCAAGAAGTAACTCTTACTCATACCTGCCGGTATGTTCTGTTGTTTGGAAAGATGGAATTTTCGAGATGTGGAACACCAAACCTTACCTCAAGTTATTCACCTTCCTTGAAAATTTGGAGTTTTCACTTTATTAAGCTGCAGCTTGTAGTCTACATTACTGTAAATTAAAGCACCCTCAGATCACAAGTTTCTTTATATTCCTTTAGTAGGCGTCAGATGTTAGGAAAATTAATTGCAATCACTTCTAGTGTTTCTACAGTCTATGAGAAACATTTAATCGCTTGAATGTTGCAGTAGCAGTGGAATAAATTTGACTAACCGACTTGTGATATGTAAGCAGATATACGTAAGTGATGAATCCATTTTCGGGAGTCTTTTCACAGCCATCTCGCAAATTATAGTGGATCTTTTGGTCTTTATTACTAACAGATTAACGTCTTAGTGGAAACAACATTTCCTAATACAAACTGTCAATGTATTGCATTATTAATTAACTGTAAATTATTACTTCTTTAAAATGTACAAAGGCAACGGCCTTACCGCAGTGGAGTCACGGGTTCCCGTTAGATCACCGAAGTTAAGTGCTTTCGGGCGAGGTTGGCACTTCGATGGGTTAAGATCCGGGCCGCCACGCGCTGTTGACATTTTTCGGGGTTCGCATCCTCAGCTGAGGATGATACGGCGGTCGGGTGGTGCCGATGGGCCCCTTGTGGCCTGAAGACGGAGTGCTTAAAATGTATGAAAATATTTTTGTAATTAATTTTTACGTAACGAAAGCAATATTTTTCAATAATTCCATTTTTTCATCTAATACCAAAAAGATGAATTTCATGAACGTAATTTCCATCGTTACAACGACAGAACAAAATCCGGAGGCGAATAAAAAAATGTAGGAATTAATCTCACTTAAAGCTCTATGCCAGGTACAAAGTGAGTTAAACGCTATCAGTAGGAACTTTTAGTTAGGAGTGGTTTGAATGAAATCCTCGGCCAAGTGCTTATGATTGCAGCTAAACGTACCGTTTTTGTGATGCTGCTCTAACGTACTACCGTAGGTCAGAACCAAATTTGAAGTAGAGATGCTGTTAGAACCTTGTTCACTTTGTGGATACGCATTACAGTTTAGGTTCCCTGCTCGAAGGCACAATATTGCCATTCGACGACCTCTGACTACGATATCAACTTCTCATCTAGACGGTGTCTTATGGCATTCGGGATAAACTTGTGCCATATCTCTGCTGAAGTTGAGAGAATGTCCGCAACTTGTTTCGAAATAGAAATAAATCGTTGTAACTCCATTATAAGTTGCACTGAGAAGTATCTTTTTTATTATTTTTTGATGGTGACTGGTTTCGGACACAGTTACCCATTTTGAAACAATCTGTATCGTAAGTGTGACAAAATAGGCAATAGCCTATGTGCAGAAAATGCTCCCTGCAGGAATGATCAGAGTGGCACTATTGCCGACTCAGAAACAGCAAATAGATCACATAGGACAGACATTAGAGAACTCTAATGTCTACCTTAACACTGATAAATAAAGAAATAAAAAAAGATACTTCTCAATGCAACTTATGACGGAGCTACAACCATTTATTCCATATCACTGAATTTAGCAGCATAAAATTTTCTTTTTCTTTTCAGCTATATCATGTATCCCTACTTTTTTTTAGAAATTTAAGTTTTAAACGATAATCCTTTAAGGGACGTACTGTCACATAAAATTGGGATACATTTCACAGCGCGTACCTCTTTCTGTATTTTGTTAAAATTTTGCAACTCAGTCTTCGACCACCCACATTCCGTCATGTTCTTATGTTGTGCTACTTCTCATTCCTTCTTTCGATCGTCTTCAAACTTAATGGTGTTTGTAGCAGATAGTAGCGCCTAACCAGAAAAGACATTTTCCTTGGTTACTTCTACTGCTTGGACTCCATGTTGCTGTACCTTGTCACGTGGTCAAGTTAGCTCCTGCTGCGATTAGGATATGGTCGACTAATACTTATAGCTCCAGCGGTTGAACAGCTAAAATGCACGTGGTCATAGAAGGAAATAGGGAGAAGCAGAGATACACATCTCACGTTAAAATTGTTCCTGATATTGATGTGCATTTATCTGAGTTATATGAGAATCGTTTATTTCTGAGCGATACACTCAATAAAATATTTCTTTTGAAAATAGATTAAATCAATAAAAATTCACGAGTGCGCATTTCCTCTTGTAATAATATACGGTTTTGTGCTGTACAGGAACACCCAAGATCCGTCGCGAAACACTGTGCAATACACATGCAAATGTCTTATTCTTTTGCGTCACAGAGAAGGCCAGAAAACTTTTGCATGGCAAGCAGTTGACTCGAATACATATTCGACCGCCTCAGAAGTCGGGAGCCGGCCATGAATACATCGCGGGAGGCCGGCGCCGGGCCTCCGAGGAAAATCGGCAAAATTCCATGCATTTGCGAAAACTCCGTGTCGCGGCGCGGCCTCGGCCTAGCCTCGCCGGCGCGGAATACACAGCGATTTCACTGTCAAAGTGTCCCACTGAGCGCGTCGCTACGGGTGGGGGGACGGGGGGACGTGCCCCGTGTGAACGAACAGGACTCCCGCCAGACAGACTGCCGCCTCGAAATACTGGAGGCGGGGGGGAGGGGGGGGGGGGGGTGCCAGGAGAGAGGCAAGTTGCGAAGCCAAGACGAATGAGCCAAGTTCTGGAGGCGAGGCGCGGCAACAAGTCTACGTGCCGGGAATATGCAGAGGACCTCGCGTCAGTGCGGCGCGGAAGCCAGTGCAGGCTTGCAGGTGACGACGTAAGGTGGAGTTGAAGATTACTTTGCAATGAGATGCATGTGTAGCTTTAAAACGTTTATTTTTATTTCCACTTACGATGACGTGACAAAGGTCGTGGGACAGATACAGACGGGCGTCGTATTGCGTAGACAATGTATAAAAGGGCAGTGCGTTGGTGGAGCTGTTATTTGTTTTAAGGTAATTCATCTGAGAAGGTTTTCGACGTGATTATGACCGCATTAAGAGAATTAATAGTCTTTGAACGTGGAATGGCAGCTGGAGCTAGACACATGGGACATTCCAGTTCAGAAACTGTTAGCGAGTTCAATATTCCGAGATCTCCAGTCTCAAGAGTGTGCCAATAATACCAAATTTCGGGCATTACCTCTCACCACCGACAACGCAGTGGCCGACGGCCTACAGTTAACGAACGAGAGCAGCGGAATTTCCGTAGAGTTGACAGCACTGTCAGACGAGAAACACTGCTTCAAATAACCACAGAGATCAATGTAGGAAGTACGATAATTTAGGACAGAGCGGCGAAATTTGACGTTAATGGTCTACAGCAGCAGAATACAGTGCCTTTGGTAATAGCACGATATCACCTGCAGTGCCTCTTAAGGGCTCGTGACCATATTGGTTCGATCCTAGACGCCTGAAAAGCTATGACCTGATCAGGTGAGTCCCGGGTTCAGTTGGTAAAAGCTGATCGTAGGGTTCGAGTGTAGCACATACCCCACGAAGCCATGGACCCAAGTTCTCAACAAGGCAATGTGTAGCCTGGTGGTAGCTCTGTGATAGTGTGGCCTGTGTTTGCACGGAATGTACTGTGGCCTCTGGTCCAACTGAGCCGATTATTGTTATTATTCTCGTGCCAAAATCGTAAGTAAAACACAGTTTATACAATTGTTTTCATTTAATGTAATCTTAGACCAAAATTTGGCCGCTTTCAGTGCGTTTTCTGTAGCTTGGCGAAGCTCATCTTCTGTGCAGGTGGCAGGTTGCAGTCAACACTGAAGCATATGATGAACGATCTGTTCTTCCCCGCAGTCACATTGGGTTTTGTTTTCTTCAATATATTCTCATTGTTATGGGGATCTGCCCACTCCTGATCTCAGCCTATTCAAGGACTTGCAAATTGGCCAATTCCTATGATGACCAGGGGGTAAAGATCTTTTCTAACCAAGGGGATGGGATGTCTCAGCCCTCTATAATTGCAACGTGGATTCTTCATCAGTGGTTGTTAGTCTGTCAGATGTTCTGAGGAAACTTTTGCTTGACCTTAGTCGTTATGGGTAGGGTCGTTGTCCATGCATAGGATGCGTTTTTTCCTGCTCCATTTCAGTTCTTTCCCTTTTAGATGCTATTTCTCTTCGTACATTAGATGGCCAATTCCTGCAAGATGATAGAGCCATTCGACTGGAGTTCAAGCAGTCTGTTATAATTCTGAATGTGTCGTTTACGACAATATACACCGGTTTGGCAGGTGTTGACTTATACCAGACAGGACAGGCATATTCTGCAGTGAAGTAGCATTATACCATTGCAGAAGTTCGGATTGTTTCAGCTTGACTGCCCCACTGTTATCCGGTCAGTTTTCTCAGCAGGTTGTTCCCGGTGGAGACCTTCGATTTGAAACATCCAGAACCTGAACTGATCATTGACTGAAAATGGTTGTGTTCGGCTACTTGGAGACCAATGTTCCCAAACAACGATGGGATTTTTTTGGTTGACAATGCGCCATGTCACCGGGCCACAGTTGTTCGCGACTGGTTCGAAGAACATTCCGGACAATTCGAGCGAACGATTTGGTCATCCAGATTGCCCGACGTGAATCCCACCGACTATTTATGGGACATAATTGAGAGGTCAGTTCTTGCACCAAATCTTGCACCGGCAACACCTTCGCTATTACGGAAAGCTGTGGAGACAGCATGTCTCCCATATTTCTGCCGGGGACATCCAACGACTTGTTGACTCCATGCCACTTTGAGCTACTACGCCGGGAAAAGGGAGGTCCGGTACGAGTTTAGGAGGTATCCTATGACTTTTGTCACATCAGAAATACAAAAAGAAAATCCGATGTATGTTGGAAGATGTTCAGGTTGGCTGTAGGAAAGTTAAAGGCAACAGAAAGTCATTGCCGACGTTGCGCTTCATAATGGAAGTAAGACTTGAGAAAAATTAACATTCGTTCATAAGATTTGTCTATCTAGAAAAAACGTTCCACACTGAAAATTGGTGCAACATGTTTGAAATTCTCAGGGAAATACTTGTAAGATCAGCTCAACGGACAGAAAATTAGCTACCCCTGTAAAAATCACTACAGTTCTGCCCTTGAACTTGATAACTACTTGGATTACGTTAGCAAGTGAATCCACGAGGTTGTGCAGGTACGTCACATCCAAGTTACGCCACTCTGTGAGGAATTGGTCGCGTAATTCTGCTAAATTGCGGGGTTTGCCGGTGTAGCCGTTACACCCTCTGTTACAACTTGTCCCACAGATTTTCTCTTCGGTCGAAGTCATGTAATTCTGCAGCCCAATCGAGATGTGATAGGGTGGGGGAGTGTGCAGAAAACCATGTCACATGCTGTTCCCACCCGATGAAATTTTCTATTGCTGCCTTGAAAACTAAGGTTATCAACAGCAAATTCATAGTGGAAATGGTGACTGAAAAGTAACAACTGATCATTCCGAATGTTTAAGTAAATATGCTTTTTCGTATTAATGGCCACCTCAGTGAACGGGCCAATTCCTGAGAAGAAAAACACGCTCAAAACATCACAGACGCACTTCCACCTTGTATCCGACCTAGCACACATATTGGATGAAATGTTTCATTTGGCCATCGGTGCATTCGACAGGCAAAAACGTGATCCATCAGACCACATTACTTTCCACCACTCAGGCACTGTATATGTTCGATTATTTCTAGTGCAATGAAGACGGGCAGTTTATGTGTCTGTGTGAGCAATGCACTCTTTCGAGGTGATAGGCTCCAAATGTTCATCATATGCAGTTCCTGTTACAATTTTCTCTGGCCAATAGGTGGAGATGGATCTTCATTCACTGGATGCAGCAATTCCTCTCGGGCTTGGGAGCGAATTTGATTCACAAGCCGTGAAACGCGTCTCCGATCCCTGGTAGTCACGATATTTCTCCGACCATAAGAGGTTCGCTGATGACATTGTAATTCTGTCAGAGACAGCAAAGGACTTGGAAGAGCAGTTGAACGAAATGGATAGTGTCTTGAAAGGAGGATATAAGATGAACATCAATAAAAGCAAAACGAGGATAATGGAATGTAGTCGAATTAAGTCGGGTGATGCTGAGGGAATTAGATTAGGAAATGAGACACTTAAAGTAGTAAAGGAGTTTTGCTATTTGGGGCGCAAAATAACTGATGATGGTCGAAGTAGAGAGGATATAAAATGGCAAGGAAAGCGTTTCTAAAGAAGAGAAATTTGTTAACATCGACTATAGATTTAAGTGTCAGGAAGTCATTTCTGAAAGTATTTGTATGGAGTGTAGCCATGTATGGAAGTGAAACATGGACGATAAATAGTTCGGACAAGAAGAGAATAGAAGCTTTTGAAATGTGGTACTACAGAAGAATGCTGAAGATTAGATGGGTAGATCACATAACTAATGGGGAAGTATTGAATAGGATTGGGGAGAAGAGAAGTTTGTGGCACAACTTGACTAGAAGAAGGGATCGGTTGGTAGGACATGTTCTGAGGCATCAAGGGATCATCAATTTAGTATTGGAGGACACCGTGGAAGGTAAAAATCGTAGAGGGAGACCAAGAGATGAATACACTAAGCAGATTCAGAAGGATGTAGGTTGCGGTATGTACTGGGAGATGAAGAAGCTTGCACAGGATAGAGCAGCATGGAGAGCTGCATCAAACCAGTCTCGGGACTGAAGACCACAACAACAACAACATCAACAATTCTGAGAACGCGCTTCATGGTCACTTGTCTTATACCACTGGTTCTTGACATCCTGAACAGTCCGCCGCGAAACACCAAATTCACACTCCGTGTAGCTACGGTTACGGCCAAACACCACAGACCTTTTTACAACTCTGTCAGGTCCTTACGTTTACCCGTGCTTACATAGAACGTCGGCTTGAAACATAAATGTGTCACTCATCGCTACTTCCTTATGCTCACGTAGAGGAGTGCTCATGTAGTTGAACACGTGACTCTTGCGCTACGCCATCTGTAAATGCTTAACGATTCATCTGTGTTTGTGCACTAGGATGACTATATGTTTTGCCCGGCAACGTTATAATGAAAAATATGTAATATAACCTGCTGGCAAAAATGCAAGACGCTTAAGGACAAGGTGAGGTTATAGTTATTCATTACTTTAGGTGTCCATAATAACATATAAATATAAGTTGTAGTTTAAGGTTGTTATCAAAATTCTCTACAACTTCTAGACCGATTTACTTCAAATTTTTAATTGATTAATAAACACGCTGTCGGACTTGGGCTACACATTGTTTTAATATGATATTAAAGTATGTATATACTAAACAGGTGGGAAAAGTTGTTGGAAATATCTCGAAAAGTTGTTCATCAATTTATTTCAAATTTTTATTCAATACTCTAATGAACGTTCAAACGGACATATGCTACATATTTTAATACGTATAGTATATAATATATACAATACATGACATGCAAGTAAGAGATGTTATTAGGAAAAATTGTTTTAATTCAAATTTGTACACGAAACTGTGATAAATGTTCGGACAAACATATGCTACTTTTTTAAATATGTTTAGTATGTAAGTATATTATTATATAAAGGGGCAACATTATTAGCAAAAATCTTGAAAAGTTGTTGACTGATTTATTACAAATTTTTACGTGATGGTTTATTGAAAATTCGGACGGACATAGGCTACATACTTTTAATATATAATATATAAAGGGGAAACATTACCATAAAGCTCGATAAGTTCTTTGCCGTTTTAATTCAAATTTTTGCACATTACTCTAAGAAATAAACGGAGAAATATAGAATACATATTTTCTGATATATAAAATGTTTAGATATATATGTCTTATACAACGAGGAAACGTTATCACCAAAAACCTCGAAAAGTTCTTGGCAGGCTTACTCTAAACTTTTATACGGTTCTGTAACGGGCATTCGGGCACACATGGGCTACATGTTCTTTTAAACATAATGTGCAGATTTTCTGTTACAGCCGACTCTGCTAAAGAGAATCCTACGCTCTGAAAATGTACGATTTCGTTTTCTTTCTCACATTCAGACAAATTGTTTTTCTCATATACACACATCAAAAGAAGTTTTGCATCACCCAGGTTCCCAGAACTCCTGGAAATAGGCATTGACTGTTGATATCGTATCACAGACACAGTCACTTTGACTGTTCATAGATGTCATTAAACCGCTCAAAGATGTAAAGAACCATACATGAGCAGCGCCTATTAGACGGTGACGATCCGACAGCCGATCAGTTCTAGTCATTCCACCAGGAAGGAGGTACGCGAGTCGTGTTGTATGTAGTTCAACCATGCCTAGACGGTCAATACCGCGGTTCGGTCGCGTCCGCATTGTTACTTTGTGCCAGAAAGGGCTCTCAACAAGGGAAGTGTCCAGAGTCTCGGAGTGAACCAAACCGATGTTGATCGGACATGGAGGAGATACAGAGAGACAGGAACTGTCGATGACATGCCTCGCTCAGGCCGCCCAAGGCCTACTACTGCAGTGGATGACCGCTACCTACGGATTATGGCTCAGAGAAACCCTGACAGCAGCGCCACCATGTTGAATAATGCTTTTCGTGCAGCCACAGGGCGTCGTGTTACGACTCAAACTCCATCTTTGCAACCACGACACCATGCAGTGCGGTACAGATGGGCCCAACAACATGCCAATTGGGCCGCTAAGGACTGGCAGCATGTCACCGATGAGTGTCGCATGTGCCTTTAATCAGACAATCGTCAGAGACGCATTTGGAGGCAAGCCGGTCAGGCTGAACGCCTTAGGCACACTGTCCAGCGAGTGCAGCAAGGTGGAGGTTCCCTGCTGTATTGGGACGGCATTATCTGAGGCCGACATACGCCACTGGTGGCCATGGAAGTCACCGTAACGGCTGTACGATACGTGCATGCCATCCTCCGACCGATAGTGCAAGCATCATGGACGACAATTCGCGCACCCATCGCGAACATCTTGTGAATGACTTCCTTCAGGATAAGGATATCGTTCAACTAGAGTGGCCAGCATGTTCTCCAGACATGAACCCTATCGACACGCCTGGGATAGGTTGAAAAGGGTTGTTTATGGACGACGTGACCAATGAACCACTCTGAGGAATCTACGCCGAATCACCGTTGAGGAGTGGGACAATCTGGACCAACAGTGCTTTGGTGAACCTGTGGATAGTATGCCACGACGAATACAGGTATGCATCAATGCAAGAGGACGTGTTACTGGGCACTCGAGGTACTGTTTTGGTGTGTACAGCAATCTGGACCACCAGCTATGAAGGTCTCGTTGTATGGTGGTACAACATGCAATGTGTGGTTTTCATGAGCAATAAAAAGGGCGGAAATGATGTTTGTGTTGATCTCTATTCCAATTTTCTGTACAGCTTCCGGAACACTTTGATGTGTGTATATTCTTTCTCACTATATATTCTTTTTAGAACACTATGCACTTTAATGGGTAACTTTGTTTTCTTCCTCGGATTCGATTTTCATATAAAACAGAAAAGTTGTGTTTATGGCTTATCGCCTTATAACTAGCATAGTGCTACAGAACACGAATTTGTATTAACTATAAACGAGGCTCAGGGTCAGAGAGAGAGGAGCGAAGAGGAGATGTACAGACAGGTGGGGGGAGGGAGGAAATTGACATAGAGAGGGGGAGGGGGAGGTGGAAAAAGAGAGAGGTAGGAGGAGCAGGTGGAGACTAGGGCGGGAGGAGAGAGAGAGAATGACGGTGGCTGACAGAGAGAGGGGGAGGAAGAGAAGACGGATCAAGAGAGGGTGAAAAGGAGATGGACAGAGAGACGGGGAGAAAGAGATTAATATGCAGAAATTCAATAAATTTTTGGCACTTGCGAAGCTTTGTCGCGTTCGCTAGTATATGACAAATTCAGACCAAATGAGTAACACATCTCACCAAACATTGGTATCAATACACAGTTTCTTCTCCCTGTGGCGGTAGACAGTCCCAAGCATCTTGTACCTTTTGTTGTAATTCGGCAACGATTCTTGTAGGCACTGGAGAACGAGTAATGTCCTGCTTCATCATGTCCCACACGTGTTCAGTTGGCATCTGATCATCTTGCCGGCGCCAGGACAGTTACCACACACCGCAAAGAGCACGCTGCTTAGCTTCAGCCTACGTGAAATTGCATTGCCCTGCTGAAAAAAACACATAATCTTCCTTTGGAAGAAAGAGCAGTAGCATGGGGATAACAGCCTGTTCAATGTAGCGTGCACTGGTTACTTTACGCTGCGGAAACAGCAAATGTGACCGGAGTTGTAACTGATGCCCCCCCCCTCCTCCCTGCTCCCCTACACCATGAAGCCTTGGATGGAAGCTCGTCTGGCAGGTGGATGCACTCTGGAAGAAGCCTCACCAGGTCTACGCCATACACGGAACGTCCATCACTCGCGTACACACAAAACCTAATGACATCAGTGAAGACAAAAAATTATTGTGAAGTTTTCATATAGGTTGCAGTAACAAGTAAGGAGCAAATAATGTGATTACACCATACAACGATTCATAAAAACTGAAACACTAGACAAAAAATTAATAATTTTCTCATATTGGTAATTGATAATTGTTCTCACTGAAGCAGTTTAGAATGACATTTCATTCAGAATTAAATATTGTTATTAAACAATTGCATTAGATCTATAGTGCCAAGTACCCTAGTCAATTGATACTTTTCGTCTTCCTTGAGGAGTCAAGAACTTCGAGTAAGAGACGATAATGACAATTGACGCTGGGTCTACGTTCCATTGCTTTTCCTAATCCTGTTACCCCGTATTATCTTTTCACTTAGCCCGATAGACAAAACACTGTTGTGTCCAGTGCAGGAACGTAACTCCACATACCGTACCATGACGTCCTTTATATTAAATACGTCTGTCATGCGTATGTTAGTCATAAACAATGTGGAGACAGTTAGTGACTCATCCTCTTCTTTACTTCAATGAGTACGCTTACAGCCTGTTCCATCTTCATAATAGCCACCTTCTCCTTGGCGTTCCACAGCTCTCTTTCCTTTCAGTTCCTAGTCTGTTACGTCTCTGACCATTCTTTCTGCCCCAGTCTTTCAATATGCTTATTCCATTCTGTTATCCTGTTTTTTCTTGTTTAATTCATGCAAAATGTATTTCTTTCGTTATTTAGAATTCTTTATTTGGTGTCTCTATTTTGATTAAAAATTTCGTTTCATCTGGCTGTGTCTTCCTTTAGTCATTCTTAGTTATTGTCTTTCTTAGTTATTGCCCAGGCCTGACTTCCGTACATGAGCAATTATCTTGAAGAATTTTTTTCCATTTGTCTTTCCTGGTTTTATTGTCTAATGTCCTATGTATAGTGCCACACAGCATTTGAAACTTGGTTCACGTTCTGGAGATGTCATTATCACATTTATAACTTACATCACATCCTAATAGCTGAAAGCGAGATACTTGGCCAACTGATTTTCCATTTAGCGTTATTTTAGAAAGTACTGTGTATTTTCCTTTAAAAGCGATAACTTTGGTTTTATTTAATGATATTTTCAAGTTATAGAGTTATTGAGTCCAAGCGATGTAGAGTAAATTGTAAATCATCATCCACATTTTGTACAATAATTTGATCATCAGTAAGGACTACATTGGTTAAATGTATATTTCTAGGAATTGATTTTCATCCTGGGCTAACTTCTTGTTTCCATTGTCCAACAACGTCGTACATTTATATATTAAATAATTAGGGTGAGAGACTATATACTTGTCTTACTCTTCCGTTAACTGCCGGTGGTCCTTTTCTTTCTTTGCACGTATTATATAAATTTTCGTTATTTAAGTACAAGCTTTTTACTGCATGTATTATATGTTGGGAATTACTTCCTCATGCTATTATATGCCACAGCATATACCTGTTCACTATGTTGAAGGATTTTTCATAATCTACACATGCAATAAGAGTCTCTACATTAAGTTCTCGTCTCTTAATAAGTATCATATGCTGCAATATTATAATTTTGTCACCGCATGATTATCCTTTTGTAAAATCATTTTGTGCCTCCAGCTAGAGGGCGTACGCTATTCTCTTCAGTCTGTTTTTAATTATTCGTGCATATAATTTACAGCCAGTGTTCAACAAACGTTTTGCTATGTAGTTTCCACAAGTATTTCTAGTTCCTTTGTCATAGACTGATACTAATTCAGCTAACCTCCAAAAGTCCGGTATTCTCACCCATTTCCAGCATTTATGTAATAAACGTAACAGCCTCAGGTCTAACATTAAACCTCTACATTTGATAAGTTCTGCATTAACGTTTTCGGATCTTGTTCCTTTTGTATTCTTCATCTGATTTAATGCTTCTTGTGTCTATTGTAGTACTGTCTCCTCGGTATATTTTAGCATCTTGTTCTTTCCATTAGTTCAATTTTATAATTTTTCTACTCGGAACTTAGTCCCGTAATGCAATGGGAACAATTCTGCCCCAGCAATATTTCAGATGAGCATTGTCTTTCATAGTAATTTGTGCAACAAAATTGATAGCTTTGTCTAAACCTTCAGAAAAGAGTTCAGGGAATTCTTTCTGCAAGCTAGCAACACTGTCTTTAGCATTGAATGCAGTCACTGACAACATATTGTTCTGAATGTTAAAGCCAAACAAATCAAACGCATGTTGTAGTTCAGTGAAAGGCACAGTTCGCGTATGCCAGCGATACATGGCAGGAAAAGTACATTTTCCGAGAATGACAATGTCTTGCCTATTATAAGCCGTCAGGTGCGTGCAAGTTTTAGACAGGCGTGGGGAGCCTAACAGTTCATTTGTGTTACGATTCAGCACTGTAACAGAGTTCCACACGTTTTCCACTAATATGCAACTGATCGAGAATTTGCTGGAATGATGGATTTGACTGTATCAAAATCTGTTCTCTAATTTGAAATCAGGTTCATTGTACACGATCACATCACGCAAAATTACATGTGGAAATAAAGCACCACAAGCACATTTGAATTTGCCTTTCCTCGTCGTACCCTGCAAATCTGTTACCAACTCGTGATAATTTTGTTCTGAACTTTTCTTGCAATTAAGGAATTGGTACCTAGCTGCCACTACATTGACGTGTTAGTCAGAATAGTTAGTTAGCAAATTTACAACCTGATCATAGGAAAGTTCAATCGGAGTTGCATCAGGGAACAATTTCTGAATGAGGCGAAAAACTGCAGATCCTACTGTGGACAAAAAGTAATGTAGTTTCACAGTACCTGGTATGTTGTGAGCAATTACGTGAGCTTCAAACTGTTGCAAGCACTCGAGTAATTCCTCGTCTTTTTCGTTGAACTGGTGAAAAGGTGGTATAGCACCTCGACCCACAGTTGTTGCCTGTTACACTGTATTTGTGGCTTGATTGGTCAGGAGTTGCTGTACCTTGATTAGCAGCGCTGAGCTCTGCTGCGTCTGAAACAAACATCTGCGCATCTATCGCTTGCAGCTGTGGCGCCTTAGTAGGGGCTGGGAGAGGTGGGTTACTCTTATTGGAAGAGAGATGCAATAAACACACAATGCAAGCAATAAAAAACACACAAGCAAATGCAACGCAGACCTAAGAACACCGAATAGAGAAGACATTATTAAAATATGTAAACACACCCCTGCAGTGAATATTCAAAGCAAAATTAACGCGCCAGCAAAACACAAAAGCCCAGAAAAAACTGCGGCAGCCATGTACTATGTTGCCACTATGGGGTCCGTTGACATGTCGTCCCCAAATATTAAATTCAGCCTAATTATTTTGTTGAAATTGCTGTAGACATTCGTGGATTTAGTTTTTATATCACACCTTTTTACCCAAATCTTCAGCCATGGGGTGCTATGGGTGTTTTACTGTCACAATAATTTTTCAGATAGCAGGTTATACGCACGCCAATTTTGGTAAAAATTCCTTGCTGCATTACACAGATGTATTCTCGCCCTCCTCTTTCCCTTCAGGTTTAGGGTGTAATATTCTCATGACTGTCTCCTGTAGGTCTAACGACCACGAAAACTGTGGATTTGACACTAATATCGGTCGTTATCGGATATTTTACATGTTACGTCTTCTCACCCCTACCCCTACCACTGCGTGTGTTCGGGGTATATTACCCCTACAACATTTTTCTGTGCAAATAATCATAAAAATATAGAGTTATGAATATACAAACTCAAATTGGTACAGATGTTCCAGAGTTTAGCTTCTGTGTCATCCCCTTGGTGGTAGGTGTTTCTTTCCTTCCACAACAACTCACCGAAGTTTCGTCGTGATTGGATGAATGGTATAGGAACGCATAGAATACTAACAAACAAATATTCATTTATACATACTAGAAGGATCTGATGTGAAGTCCTGGCAGCAGCTTATAAGCTAAAACGCTGCTTGACCACTTACAATCCCAAAAACACAAATTTTTATGCGTTTCGAAGTAGATGCACTCACATCAGAAGTATTTATACACAAAAATCTACATTGCATGAAAAGCATTCATCCAAGTGAAGTCCTCTGAGCAGCGCCACCATTGTACGAAGGTAAATGACACTATTGTAAATGCCTTTCATGCAGTCTAGGACCTTGACTTTTGGCATTACTAATGATGACTTATTTACTTCGAAACTAAAAAAAAAGAAAGGAATGCATTTCCGTTGTGAGTGATTGAAATGACATTTTACCTTCCAACTTAACCACTTAGCCGTCTGTTCACACTTATTAGCGAATCAAATATTAATTTACCGGCCAAAGCCATTGAATAAACGCCGCTTATCGAAGTTGGAATTCCGCGTCCACTTGGGGAAGGAAAGTGTACCCGCGCACCACACATGGGCGAGATAGCTCTCCGGCGCGAATGTCGCCGTGTGTGCTACGACGCTAAGTGAATTTGTCCCGCAAGGTGAAATGGCGTATAAATACTTGATTGGATACGGCGGAAGAGCCAATATTTACAGTGTACGGCCGGAGTAAATTCCGCCGCAGATGGGGTCGTATCGTGGGTCCGCAGGGAACCTAATTCAACGCCTCTGACGACATTGGACGTTTATTTCTGCCCGTAAAGTGTAATGAGCGTTTCGGCTCGGATCGGCGGGGCAGCGCTCGCCTCGGGAACGATCGGCGCCCCACCCCCTACCCGCCCCCACCGAACCCCCGCGGCCAGACCAGTTATTCTCCGTCCACCAGCGGGAACGGCCACAGGCGCCTGTGCTACACAGATCTGGTTTCACAGGCTGTGGAAAATCCCATGCGGGCGGCCACCCCAATCACGAAAGAATAGAAAATGAATAGATAACCTTCCCACTTACTAAATTCCGATTACATGGACGTGTGGTGGGGGAACAAGATTACTTCACAATATCACACAATAGGAAATAAGCTAAGGTCAGACAGGGTAGTTGCAAAGAAAGCTGTTCCGGGGCGTTTCAAACAAGGGCCGCTTGTTTTCGTTATCTTGGTTGCATTCGCCACAGAACTCCGTAGTGATCCAGGGAAACAATCATAGATATTAGATGCTGATTGCTGGGGACATTTCAGTTAACAACAAATATGCTCATAAATTAGCTTCTAATATCCCTCCCAATTCATCTTGTCATCAAATAAAAACTTATTTTATTTATTTTTCAGGTTCCGGTGAGTCAAGAGGGTGGAAGCTAATTGGTCATGGAATGAATCAGTACGCGATTTATAGAAGGCTGATTATAAAATTTATAAGCAAAAGAATAAAACACGAAAAAATTTATGGGAGAGTGATAAGAACTGAGACCAAAAGATACTATGATTCCGATTTTAAAGTCATGGGACATTCCGTTTCTTAAATGAAATCTGTCCCATTATGAACAACAATTAAGTTTGACTAACTTTTCCCTAATATACTATAGTGACTAAGAACTTACTCATAGTGCAATGGCCGGACGCTGTGGCCGGGCGGTTCTAGGCGCTTCAGTCCGGAACCTCGCTGCTGCTACGGTCGCAAGTTCGAATCCTGCCTTGGGCATGGATGTGTGTGTTGTCCTTAGGTTAGTTAAATTTACGTAGTTCCAAGTCTAGGGGACTGATGACCTCAGATGTCAAGTCCCATAGTGCTTAGAGCCATTTGAACCATCATAGTGCAATGGAGTAAAGAAAGCTGGGTTTAAGATAAACTAAAAACACTTAACTTGAAACCATGACCTTTCAAGCAGTTTTCACGTCTTTACCCCAATCTGTGTTCCTGAATACCTCCTTGTTGGTGTGATTCGAGCAATGTAAATGAGCCTACAGACGGTGTCCGACGACACTTAGTAAACTGAAATGAGCTCGTGTGATAGCTAAAAAATCGATGTTTTTACCACAGCAGACATGTGCCTTGAACTTCCACAGCGATACACACTTACTGCGACAGGTGAAAATTGCGCTGAAAAGTAAAATAATCTCTCTGATGAAGGCAAATCATTCGCTAAGTTTGTCAAGATAAATGAAAGTGAGTCAAATTCTCAACGATGTTCTTAAGGGAGCACATCTGAGGATTAAAACAAAGATTAGAATAGTGGAAAATGACTTCGTGAGAGCCGCAAATTATAACTGAATAAGCATAGCATACAACCGCCCTTCTACAGATCGTGTCACTTTACATCAACACACAAGTCAGAAAAACCATCATATAAATGCCAATGCCCATAATATTATTTAATAAGGAAAAAAGTAGACTCAGATGAATGAATAGAAAGCGGATATCGAGTCCCACGTGCTCCATCAAAGTCGTGAAACTGAGCAAAGGAACTAACTTTCCTCACGTGAAATGCAATTGAAAAGTATCTAGCACGGGTCCGATTCAGTACGCCCACTTGAATATTTCAAACCAAACTTCTGTACTGTAGTGAAGAGCCAAAGAAACTGGTATAGGCATGCACATTCAAATTCAGAGAGATGTAAACTGGCAGAATACGGCGCTGCGGTCGGCAACGCCTATATAAGACAACAAATGTCTGGCGCAGTTGTTAGATCGGTTACTACTCGTACAATGGCAGATTATCAAGATTTGAGTTTTAACGTGGTGTTTTACTCGGCGCACGAGCGATGGGATACAGCACCTCCGAGGTAGCGATGAAGTGGGGATTTTCCCCGGCGACACGTGTACCGTGATTATTAGGAATCTGGTAAAACATCATATGTCCGACACCGCTGCGGCCGGAAAAAGATCCTGCGAGAATGGAACCAACGACCACTGAAGAGAATCGTTCAACGTGACAGATGTGCAACCCTTCCGCAAATTGCTGCAGAATTCAATGCTGGGCCATCAACAAGTGTCAGCGTGCGAACAATTTGATGTGGACTTTGGGTGCCGAAGACCCACTCGTGTACTCTTGATGACTGTACGACACAAAGATTTACGGCTCGCCTGGGCCAGTCAACAATGGACTGTTGATTACTAGAAACATGTTACCTGGTCGGACGAGTCTCGTTCCAAATTGTATCGAGCGGATGGATGAGTACAGGTATGGAGACAACCTCAATAATCCATGGACCGTGCATGTCAGCATGAGACTGTTCAAGTTGGTGGAGGCTCTGTAATCGTGTGGGGTGTGTGCAGTTGGAGGTACAGAGCGACTCCCCACATGTCCAGAATTGCTACAGAGAGGCTACAGGAACACTCTTCTGAGTTTAAAAACTGGCCTCCAAACTCCCCAGACATGAATGTTATTGAGCTTCTCTGGGACGGCGTTTAATGTGCTCTTACTTTTAGGGATTTGTGGACAGCCCTGCAGGATTCATGGTGTCGATTGCCTCCAGCACTACTTCAGACTTTAGAGGAGTCCATCCTAAATCGTGTTGCGGCACTTTTGCGTGCTGCAAAGTCCCTATACGATATTACGCAAGTGTATCAGTTTATTTGGCTCTTTAGTGTAAATAATTCGGCAGACGTAACAGACAGGAAAATAGTGCCTGTTTACGGCAACAGGCGGAAACCGTCTCTTTGTCCAATAAGGCAAGTGGGACCTCGCTAACCGATCTCTGTGCCAAGCAATATCAATTTTTGTAGCTTGCGTAAGGCACATCTTTTTGTTCGCAAACTGGGATGAAGCTACTCTACCAGATGGAAGACTTACTTTCTCTGCTACATGCAAGTGCTTATCGCTACGCGTGGCCAATACATAACATAGCAGATGGCTTTGGGAGTATACGAATAAACAACACATCATGGAGTAACTGAGCTACAGCGAGGAACTCTTAGACATGATATAAGGATTGTGACACAAGGAAACATTTCAGCTTGTTTGGAATATTTAATGTTTATCACTCAGTGTTCTGAGTTTATTCGCTTCCAAACCTACGTTGAGGGATCTTCTAACAAATTATTGTGTCAGGTTAATGTATTTTATTTTGCTATGGTCCTCATGGTTTTTTGTTTGTACTAAGAAACCACGACCGACAATATACTTCCTCTATCTTTGGTTCTGTTCTCTTTTATAGCTTCTTATTGTTTGTTTTCTCGATTCATCTGTCTAACAATTTGTTTGACACGTTCGTATCGACACGGTACCACCCAATATCGCTGGCGCGGCAGTTTCGCTGCGTGACGAGAGAGTGCATACGACTATAAGAAACGATGTGAAAACGGTGCTCATATGTGAAAGGGGCGTTTGGCTGTGGGAGGACGTCGGGAAAAGAAGTCTGAAAGCAGCCGTGGCCGGTTGAACGCTGCAACGTCCACGTTGACGCTGAATAGTATGACAGACAGCGATGCTAACAATCTGGAACCGGCGAGAGGCGAGTGGGCGCGGCGTGTTGTTGCTGAACTGGAAGATCGTGGTGAGGTGGAGGGAGTACCGCATCGTGCTTCGAATACTTGGTATATCCCTTTATCCCCTCAACTGCTTTAAACGGAACCATGTTATCCTGAGATAAAAGGGGATTCATTGATTATGCATCATTCCAATAGCAACTATTCGTGCAAGCTTATCCTTCAACTGATATACTAAATTTTACTGCCGGCCGGTGTGGCCGTGCGCTTCTAGGCACTTCAGTTGGGAACCGCGTGACCGCTACGGTCGCAGGTTCGAATCCTGCCTCGGGCATGGATGTGTGTGATGTCCTTAGGTTAGTTAGGTTTAACTAGTTCTACGTTCTAGGGGCCTGATGACAACAGATGTTAAGTCCCATAGTGCTTTGAATCATTTGAACCATTTTGAACTAAATTTTACTACTTGAGCCTTGGTATTACATTGCGAAATAACCTGTTAATGTCTGCCCTGCTAATGTGACAGTCCCTGAGCGTAAATACACCGACAGAAAAAAAATTGCAATACTAAAAAATAATTAATGTAGAGTAATGAAATTTCGGGAATACATTTGTCTAGGGGACAACATATTTAAGTGATTAACACTTTATTATCATAGGTGTGATAATCCATCGCAAATGTGAAATGCTGGTACATTAATAAGCAATGTAGCCACCAGAATGTTGAATGCAAGCATGCAGACGTGCATGTATTGTGTTGTACAGGTGTCGGATGTCAGTTTGTGGGTTGAAATTCCTTGCATGTTGCAACTGGTCGGTCAACACTGGGACGGGTAATGCTGTTTGTGGATGACGCAGGAGTTGTGGTCCGATTATGTCCCATATGTGCTCTATTGGAGATAGATCTGGTGATAAGAAGGCCAATGCAATGTGTCGACATTCAGTAGAACATGCTGACTACAAGAGCGGTATGTGGTCGAGCGTTATCCTGTTGGAGAACGCCTCCTGGAACTCTGCTCATAAATAGCATTAGAGCAGGTTGACTCACCAGACTGACATACTAATTTGCACTCAGGGGGCGTGGGATAGCGACGAATGTGCTCCTTCTGTCATACGAAATCGCAGCCCAGACCATAACTCCAGGTGTAGGTCCAGCGCGTCTAGCATGCAGACAGGTTGGTTGCTGGCCCTCAGCTGGCCTACTTCTAACGCCCTCTTCCAACCGAAACACAGGATCACTGGCA
Organism: Schistocerca serialis cubense; assembly: GCF_023864345.2. NCBI lineage: Eukaryota > Metazoa > Arthropoda > Insecta > Orthoptera > Acrididae > Schistocerca > Schistocerca serialis. The sequence continues at coordinate 535,709,600 of NC_064639.1, read as the reverse complement.
CCAAAGCAGAACCAGCTTTCATCAGAAAAAACAACAGACCTCTCCAATGAGCTCTCGCTTGACACCACTGAAGTCGCAAATGGTGTTGGTTTATGGTCAGTGGAACACACACTGCAGGCCATATGGTTCCGAGTTGTCCTTGAAGTAACCGCTTTGTAACGCTCGCTGTGTCCCTATGGTGCCAACTGCCGCTCTAACTGCTGCTGTAGAAGAAGTACGATGCGCCAGAGAAACACCCCAAACATTATGATCTTCCCTCTCGGTAGTGCGACGTGGCCGTCCTGAGCCCGGTATTCTTGCGACCGTACATTCTCGTGATCAGCGCTTCCAGCAATCATGTACAGCGACTACATCCCTTCGAAGTCTTTTTGAAATATCGTTGCCCTGCCCATACGACCTCGTCCAAACTCAGTGAGATGCTGATAATGGCGTCCTTGTCACCTTAAATACATTCTTGACTAACATCAACTCACCATGCGCAATTTCAAAGGCAACTAATGCTCACGACCTTTACACCGTGTATTTAAAGTAAGTCTCATTGTGGTGCTACTAGCACAACTATTACGCGATGGGCGTGAAATTTGAACAGATTTCATCTTTCAGACGTAGAAACACGTCTACCAACTTTCGTTTGTGTAGCGGAATTCCTTTTTGGCGTTGCTTTCTTCTTCTTTTTTCTCATCAGTGTACATGTATTATGATTAAGACGGGTGTGTATCTATACCGGATTCTTTTGTTGTAGAGTTCTGAGCTGTTATTTTGTGTGTACTAAGTTAACTTGGTGGCGGACATTTGTGGACTGTGGATTTTGTACTAGCTGCTGTTCTTGGATAATTATATCCGTTGGGAGTCACTGACCAGCCACTGGCAACACTGTTATACCGTGAAGGATGTGCGTCAAATGACACGCACTATGTGTGCAGCTGACAGCAGAGGGTCAGTTGAAGTAGCGTAGTGAGTGGCGACAGCTGTGGTTTAGCCACTCGACAGTGTGTACGGCCTGCAGGAGCAGGCACCCTAACAGACGGTCTCTGCACTCCACTATTGCAATTTCTTTTGACATCACCTTCTCCCCGCACCTTCTTGCACGGCATCCCGTCATCGTTCGTGACAACGCACGGTGTCACAAGGCGATCCAGGTGCAGGAGCTGTTGAGTGCGTGGGGGTAGGAGGTACTGGGACCATCCACCGTATTCACCCCATATGATTCCGTAAGATTACGACCTGTTCGCCAAAATGAAGGAACCTCTTCGTGGCACGCGCTACAACTCAAAAGAAGACATCATCCGTGACGTAAGGCAGTTCTTGCGCGTCATGGACAAAGATGGAGACGCTGACGGTGTACGACGCCTTCCATCTGTGTGAGGGAAGGTGACAGAGACCCGGGGCGATTATACTGCGGGCGTGTAATACGGTGAATGTCTGTCAATGAAGTCTGGTGTAAAATACAACACTGTTGGCACTTCCTTTTTTCCCACCCTTGTACTTAGTTTTGTAAGTACAAAATGACTGTTAAGACCGATAACTCGTCTAATAGTGTGAGTTTTAGAGCTTTGAGAGTTCAAAATTACTCGTTCCAAGACTAGCTATTGCGCCGTACATGTCAAACTGATAAGTAAGCAATAATGCAATGAAATAAATTTTTAGTTGTCCAGCCCCCCCCCCCCCCCCCCCTCACCTCCATGAACCATGGACCTTGCCGTTGGTGGGGAGGCTTGCGTGCCTCAATGATACAGATAGCCGTACCGTAGGTGCAACCACAACGGAGGGGTATCTGTTGAGAGGCCAGACAAACGTGTGGTTCCTGAGAGGGGCAGCAGCCTTTTCAGTAGTTGCAGGGGCAACAGTCTGGATGATTGACTGATCTGGCCTTGCAACACTAACCAAAACGGCCTTGCTGTGCTGGTACTGCGAACGGTTGAAAGCAAGGGGAAACTACAACCGTAATTTTTCCCGAGGGCATGCAGCTTTACTGTATGATTAAATGATGATGGCGTCCTCTTGGGTAAAATATTCCGGAGGTAAAATAGTCCCCCATTCGGATCTACGGGCGTGGACTACTCAAGAGGACGTCGTTATCAGGAGAAAGAAAACTGACATTCTACCGATCGGAGCGTGGAATGTCAGATCCGTTAATCGGGCAGGTAGGTTAGAAAATTAAAAAAAGGAAATGGATAGGTTAAAGTTAGATATAGTGGGAATTAGTGAAGTTCGGTGGCAAGAGGAACAAGACTTCTGGTCAGGTGAATACAGGGTTATAAATACAAAATCATATAGGGGTAATGCTGGAGTAGGTTTAATAATTAATAAAAAATAGGAGTGCGGGTAAGCTACTACAAACAGCATAGTGAACGTATTATAGTGGGCAAGATAGACACGAAGCCCATGCCTACTACAGTAGTACAAGTTTATATACCAACTAGCTCTGCAGATGACGAAGAAATTGAAGAAATGTATGATGAGACAAAAAACATTATTCAGGTAGTGAAGGGAGACGAAAATTTAATAGTCATGGGTGACTGGAATTCGACAGTAGGAAAAGGGAGAGAAGGAAACATTATAGGTGAATATGGATTGGGGCTAAGAAGTGAAAGAGGAAGCCGTCTGTTAGAATTTTGCACAGAGCATCACTTAATCATAGCTAACACTTGGTTCAAGAATCATAAAAGAAGGTTGTATACATGGAAGAATCCTGGAGATACTAAAAGGAGTCAGATTATATAATGGTAAGACAGAGATTTAGGAACCAGGTTTTAAATTGTAGGACATTTCCAGGGGCAGATGTGTACTCTGACCACAATCTATTGGTTATGAACTGTAGATTAAAACTGAAGAAGTTGCAAAAAGGTGGGAATTTAAAGAGATGGGACCTGGATAAACTGACTAAACCAGAGGTTGTACAGAGTTTCAGGGATAGCATAAGGAAACAATTGAAAGGAATGGGGGAAAGAAATACAGTAGAAGACGAATAGGTAGCTCTGAGGGATGAAGTAGTGAAGGCAGCAGAGGATCAAGTAGGTAAAAAGACGAGGGCTAGTAGAAATCCTTGGGTAACAGAAGAAATATTGAATTTAATTGATGAAAGGAGAAAATATAAAAACGCAGTAAATGAAGCAGGGAAAAAGAAATACAAACGTCTCAAAAATGAGAACGAGAGGAAGTGAAAAATGGCTAAGCAGGCATGGCTAGAGGACAAATGTAAGGATGTAGAGGCTCATCTCACTAGGGGTAAGATAGATACTGCCTACAGGAAAATTAAAGAGACCTTTGGAGAAAAGAGAGCCAATTGTATGAATATCAAGAGCTCAGATGGAAACCCAGTTCTAAGCAAAGAGGGCAAAGCAGAAAGGTGGAAGGAGTATATAGAGGGTCTGTACAAGGGCGATGTACTTGAGGACAATATTATGGAAATGGAAGCGGATGTAGATGAAGATGAAATGGGAGATACGATACTGCGTGAAGAGTTTGACAGAGCACTGAAACACCTGAGTCGAAACAAGGCCCCGGGAGTAGACAACATTCCATTAGAACTTCTGACGGCCTTGGGAGAGCCAGTCCTGACAAAACTCTACCATCTGGTGAGCAAGATGTACGAGGCAGGCGAAATACCCTCAGACTTCAAGAAGAATATAATAATTCCAGTCCCAAAGAAAGCAGGTGTTGACAGATGTGAAAATTACCGAACTATCAGTTTCATAAGTCACAGCTGCAAAATACTAACGCGAATTATTTACAGACGAATGGAAAAACTGGTAGAAGCCGACCTCGGGGAAGATCAGTTTGGATTCCACAGAAATGTTGGAACACGTGAGGCAATACTGACCTTACGACTTATCTTAGAAGAAAGATTAAGGAAATTCAAATCTTTGTTTCTAGCATTTGTAGACTTAGAGAAAGCTTTTGACAATGTTGACTGGAATACTCTGTTTCAAATTATAAAGGTGGCAGGGGTAAAATACAGGGAGCGAAAGGCTATTTACAATTTATTCAGAAACCAGATGGCAGTTATAAGAGTCGAGTGGCATGAAAGGGAAGCAGTGGTTGGGAAGGGAGTGAGACAGGATTGTAGCCTCTCCCCGATGTTATTCAATCTGTATATTGAGCAAGCAGTAAAGGAAACAAAAGAAAAGTTCGGAGTAGTCATTAAAATCCATGGAAAAGAAATAAAAACTTCGAGGTTCGCCGATGACATTGTAATTCTGTCAGAGACAGCAAAGGACTTGGAAGAGCAGTTGAACGGAATGGACAGTGTCTTGAAAGAAGGATATAAGATGAACATGAACAAAAGCAAAACGAGGATAATGGAATGTAGTCGAATTAAGTCGGGTGATGCTGAGGGTATTAGATTAGGAAATGATACACTTAAAGTAGTAAAGGAGTTTTGCTATTTGGGGAGCAAAATAACTGATGATGGTCGAAGTAGAGAGGATGTAAAATGTAGACTAGCAATGGCAAGGAAAGCGTTTCTGAAGAAGAGAAATTTGTTAACATCAAGTATAGATTTAAGTGTCAGGAAGTCGTTTCTGAAAGTATTTGTATGGACTGTAGCCATGTATGGAAGTGAAACATGGACGATAAATAGTTTGGAAAAGAAGAGAATAGAAGCTTTCGAAATGTGGTGCTACAGAAGAATGCTGAAGATTAGATGGATAGATCACATAACTAATGAGGAGGTATTGAATAGAATTGGGGAGAAGAGGAGTTTGTGGCACAACTTGACAAGAAGAAGTCGATCGGTTGGTAGGACATGTTCTGAGGCATCAAGGGATCACAAATTTAGCATTGGAGGCAGCGTGGAGGGTAAAAATCGTAGAGGGAGACCAAGAGATGAATACACTTAGCAGATTCAGGAGGATGTAGGTTGCAGTAGGTACTGGGAGATGAAGGAGCTTGCACAGGATAGATTAGCATGAAGAGCTGCATGAAACCAGTCTCGGGACTGAAGACCACAATAACAACAACAATATGCGGCCAGTTATTTTAAAATTTAAATTTAATGTTCAAATCCAATAAATTGTTTATTATACATTGCTGCCCATTAAATATGCAGTACCAAGAATCATAGCAAATAATTATGTTAACTTACTGTGCATAGACAACGTGATAGGAAAAATACATGATTACATTTTCTTTTGATGAAATGGAGGTACAAAGGGTGTGAATTTTACTGCACAGGGCTGTCATCTGTGGCAGCAACAACTACCCTAACTTTGCTGGCAGTGATGTTGAACACTGATGTGTGGCGCTGCAGGCGAAGGGCCATTGCAAGCCTGTATGGCCTTGCGTATGGTCCTATTCATCTCGTCAATTCCATACTTTCACGATAGTCGTGGAACCTCAATATATGCAATCAGCAGTATCGCTGTGAGACAAACCGTCCACTAGAGAGGGCAGGGCATCTTTTAAGCCACTGTCGTATTCCGTCACTTACTGGTATTTTTATCCGTCTTATACAGGGCATAACAAGTTCTTCTCAAACCAAGCAACAATCACATGCGATATCTGAATGTGCCAACTTCAGGGTGGTCATTTCTTTTACGTAGAATTTTTATGGTGTTACTATATCGGTGGCGCTATTGTAATGAGGGAGGGAGCTTAGTGTTTAACGTCCCGTCAGTAACGAGCTCATTAGAGACGGAGCATAAGCTCGATATTAGGGAAGGATGGAAGAGGAAATCTGCCGTTTCCTTTCGAAGGAGCCATCCCAGCATTTGTCTCAAGCTATACAGGGAAATCACGGTAAACCTAAATCTGGACGACCGGATGCCTGTTGTTTGAACGATCGTCTTCCCGAATTGAAAGAATAAACAGATTTCAAACACTTATTGCTAGCAAATTACAAAAGATAGAAAAACAATTCCAAAGTTTCAGGAAAGAAAACCTTCAAATTTTTATGCATTTAATGTGGGTACCATGTATTACACTACAAATATCAAAATGGTGGCTCACTTCCTGCCACACAAGAAGCAGCTGGTCTCTCGTTATCGAATTCACAGCTTCAACAATGCGATGTCGCAGACCTCCAAGAGTGTGAGGCATGGGGGGGATAAAAACTTGTTCCTTTACGTAGCCCCACAGATGAAAGTCACGAGGTGTGTGGTCTGGGATGTTGGATTGGAAGAGGAGGAGCAGAAGATGAACTTCGTCGCCGGTGGCCTCCCAGGTCTCCAGACCTCACAACTTGTGACTTTTATCTGTGGCGTTATGTAAAAGACTGTGCTCTTATCCCCTGCCCCCTACGCCTGACACTCTTGAGAGTCTACGACATCACATTGCTGAAGCTGTGATTTCATAAGAAAGACCGGCAACTTCTTGTGTGGCAGGAAATTAGCCACGTATTTGATATTTGTCGTCTAACATATGGTGCTCACATTGAATGCATAAAAATTCGAACTTTTGTATTTCCAGGAATGTTGGAATTGTTTTTCTACCTTTTGTAGTTTGGAAGCAATAAGTGTTCGAAATCTGTTCCTTCTTTTAGAATAGCCTTGTATGTTAACACAAAATACTATTAAAATATTTTGAGAAGCAAATACAAACCATAAAGTATGTTTTTCATGCTAAAATGTTTATTTCTCACACTGTAATTGAGAGTTAAGCTTTCCATGTCCTTTCATTACATTATCTTCTCTATCATACCACGTTTCGCGGCTACTACTAGTACTGCACAGTTTTCTCAACACAGGCCCTACACATAGCACCGTGAAAGGTGAATATTCTGTTTAAGTGTTTCAATATTACTAAATAATAATAATAATAATAATATTATTTGAAACCGCACGACGTCTTCGAAACTGTAGCCACAATATGAAGAAAATGCCAGACAGAATGGGTCTAAGTGAACTGTTCTCTAGAGCATACTCACACTGAAGCGTGCTGCGGGCTCATTTTTTGAGTGTAAAGAAGGCGTCCACCATTAGCAAGTTCGGAGGAAAAACGCATTGAGGAAAGCGCTAGTACACTTACTCATGCAGACGATTCGTCATCCTTTATGAGATTTTCACTGGTCTGTGTTATTAGAAGAGTAATTGTTGGAAAAACAAGTTGCGTAATCTCTAGGCTTTTTAGTTGATACAGTATACCAGATTATTTACTTGTGAATTCTCGGAAAAAGTGCTCTGAAAATACGAATAGGTTTGTGATGCTAATAGCCAAATAAATTCAAGATCTTTACCTTATTTTGAAGATAGCTGCGTCGGAGAACACGAGTACGTGTGCTGACACGTATTTTATTATCGGAATTGTTTGTTGACGACTGATACAGGTGAGTTATGGTCAAAGAGAAAATTTCTGTGCGCCGAGAATAACAATAGCCTTCAGTTGAGTCTAACTGCGTAATAATGAAGATTATGCTACCGACTTAGTCTCGTAAGTTTTAACATGGAATTTAGAGGTAAGTGTAACCGTCGCTGCAGTGAATCAGTAGCCATATCGGGAAGCGAATCTACTGTGGAATGGCCCATGACACTTCGAGATTCGCGCTACGAGGGGCACGAGGAAATTCTGAGAACACAACACTGCCATCGAAATAACGGAGAATGACGCAGTTCACTTGTGTGAGGAAGATGAGTTGGGCATGTTGGTGTACGTTCAGAGCTAATCCGCAGTATTAAAAATATCGAATTTCACCATATATTTTACATATGAGACACATGTATGCAATACGTGATATAAAAAGGATTATTTCCGCTAAAATATGCAATATGGATTAACTGGCTAAAACATACGAATGTGTGTACAATAACAACAGCCTTGATGAAAACTGAGTGCAATGTTTAACTATTAAATTAACGTAAGTGATCATCCAATTGAAGCATCAGATGTTACATTCAGACTGTAATGAATGGAAAGTAAATGTAATTGAACGAATAATTACTATCACATTAATTATCTCTACAGACTTCACAATTGAGTTAATATTACATTTTCGTTTTGGTACCCGGTCCAGCGGAAAGTCAATAAACTGGTACATAACGGGTAGGAAAATTCCTAGCGAAATGTAACTTCCTGGAAGGTGGATAGTTCATTAACACTTCTGGAACCAGGAGGACATATTTCACTCAGGTAACGCCGCAAATCACCTAAATACTGACATAGTTTCAACTCGAACCGCCATAAGATTTTGGAAAATCCAGTCTTCACTGATTATCTAGTTTTCTTCTCATTGGCGTTCTCAGATCGGCTTACATGTCAATAAAGCAAGAGTGTGAACGCATGTGCGAAAGATGAAAATACCATGTATTGTGAAATCATTGAGATTTTTTTTACTCTTCCAGTACGTGCTCACATCCTTCTTTTGTCGAAATTTGAGTGACTTGAAAATGACCTCAAGACAAGAAGTTACATTGAGACAAAATTTTTCTGAGCATAGTACCGCATCATAATGAAAAAACTGTACTGGAGAAACCAATATTTCGCCCACACTTACAGTAGCCGAAATGTTCCATCCGATACATGCCATAAGCAGAAGTACTGTCCTTGGCAGATTTCTGCCTTGTGTCCCTGCTCTCCCGGTCTGCCGGCCGGTGTGGCCGTGCGGTTCTAGACGCTTCAGTCTGGAACCGCGTGACCGCTACGCTCGCAGGTTCGAATCCTGCCTCGGGCATGGATGTGTGTGATGTCCTTAGGTTAGTTAGGTTTAAGTAGTTCTAAGTTGTAGGTGACTGATGACCACAGATGTTGAGTCCCATAGTGCTCAGAGCCATTTGAACCATTTTTTTTCTCCCGGTCTCTCGCCTGTGGAAAACATTTGGTCGATGACTGCGGAACGAGTGGCCCGTGACATACCGCCCTCTGCTACGCCAGACCAACTTTGGCAAAATGTGTAAGCAGCATGGACTGCTGTACCCCTGCAGCACACCCAGAGCCTCTTTAATTCAAGGTCGAGGGGTGTAGCAGTGGTTACAGACAGCAGTGGCGGCACCACTCAGTACTGATTTCATCAACTTCCTCACTTCAGATGGGACTGAATTTCAATCGTGTGATCTTTGTACTACGTGTTACCTCCAAAATCAGTTTGGCTTTGATATCTGCGGTCCTCCTAGGTGTTGCAGTTTGGATGACCCCGGGTGTACATTTTCGCACAAGTTAATTGGCTTTCCCTCAGCCTGTTGCAGCTGCTTCTGGTCCTTCCATCGTTTTGCAGGTCTTCCAATGCATCTTTTACCTTGCGGAGTATATCGTCGAAATGTGATGGTAATCTTGATTTGTCCATTCGTAACAGATGGGATATCCATTTTTGTCGGTATTCGTCAACATTAATGTTTATATCGAAAATATTTATTTCCTTCCTGATATCTGTATTTCTTATGTAGTCTAGCTTGGTGTATCCTGCTATGCACCCGAGGAATTTTATTTCATTGGCTAGTAATCTTATTTTATCTTTCTTTTTCATTGCCCAAGATGTACTTCCATAAAGTAATGTTGGTACTGACCTAACTTAATAATTTTTTAGATATGTTTCTGTTCTTACTTTAAGTTGGATGTGCTTCTGATAGTGCCACTTAATTAGTTAAATTTCTCAATTTTGTCTTTTTGATCTAGGTTTTCCCTGTACGACAGCATGGTTCCTAGAAATTTGAAAATCTATAATCTTGTTGTCTGTAATTATGTGGTCTTGTTGTCTATAATTATGTACCCTTATATTGTTTCAGAATTAAATTAAAAGTAATTCTCATGCCGTGGATCTGGACAATGTTTTCGGGAAGTTTTCCTTGATTGTAGGACAAATGCCGTTTGGCGGAATGGTCAATTATACACTGAAACTTCCTGGTAGATTAATACTGTGTGCTGGGCCAGGACTTGAACCTGGGACTTGTGCCTCTCTTGCTCTAGTGCTCAATTGACTCAGCTATCCAAACACGATTCACGACTCTCCTTCACAGTTTCACTTACTCCAGTATCCTGCCTTCCAAGCTTCACTGTGTTTTTCCTGCACACCCAGGGAGTTTAGAACTCCTGGAATAAAGGATGTTACAGAGAAGTAGCTTAGCCGCAGCCTGGGGGATCATTTCCGGAATACATTTTCGCTGTGCAGGCGAGTGTGTGCTGATTTTAAGAAATCAAAGGTTCCGAGTTCGAGTCCCGGTCCCAAATGTGCCAGAAGTTTCAAATCAGGATACCCCCAAGTTGCAGAGTGAGAAATCACCCTGGAAAAATTTTGTTTGAATTCAAATTTCGTTTGAATTGTACGGGTCTTCTATTTCACTACAAGTAAATATATCCCCTGTTTGAGGTGAGGTGACGGAATTCTCTGTCTTGCAACGCAGTCTCTAGAATTCTGGTTTGCTTTTCCTTGCTGCGCCTCCAGCAGGAAACCTGCGAATGTTAACAAGATAGTCGAGCGAGGCTGATTATTCAGCCGAGGTGTGGGTGCTAACGACCCTGCCGCGAGTGTCGGGTAGAGGTTGGCCGCCAGGACGGAGCCGCCGGGCCGTCCGCATGATAATGCAATTGGCGGCGGTGCGAGAGCAGGCTGGCCGGCTACGTGACCGCGCCGCCGCACAAAGAACACGGCCTTGTCAGGCCGCCGCCGCCGCCGCCTCTGCCCGCACTTCAAAGGATTACGTGACGCACGCCTCAAAGAGACTTGCGCCCGACGCTAAGTTCTTTGCGAATTAGATCTGCTTCTGTTCGGGGCGCGCCCGGCCACGGAGCCCCACGTACTTGCGCGCCTGCGCCTAGCCCGGCTTATTGTATTTTCCCGGGCCGCTCCACAAACACCTGCTACTCTTTGCCCCGACCCTACTGCCTCGTCGGAGGGCGCGCCGGAGAGAAAAGGAAGGTTCGCCGCGGTAACTAGCCGGACGTGACTCGTCTCATGGGACGTCACGCTGTGAAGGCTGCACACGTGGCGTCTTTTCAGCACCAGAGAGCTGAACATTCCTGCGAAAGTTAGAAACAAAAAAAGTCTGCTGGAAACTGTTCGTCGAGGGCTCTTGTTCGCCGAACAAAACCTCGTGAATCTAGACACGCGTTCCGTGCTTGTGCAGGCCATTCCAAACTCTACGAACTGCCTGCACAGACAAGAACACTTCCGGCATTTAAAACTGCAACTACACAAGGAATGATACCAAACAACAAAATTTGACGAGGGATGTTCAAAACGTAATGCAACACATTTTTCTATGGAACCATGTTCGTTTTATTCAGGTGTCCAATAAACCATATTACACGCCATACCTTTGGATACAAACCCTATTTTTCAGCATAATCTCCGACGCTAGTCACATGAGGCCGTCGAGATCCAGCATGTCATTGAGTGTGACCCTCCAGAATCAATAGACTCTATACTACATCACAGTCGTGGGATAGTGACCTACACAAGGTGTACGATAAACGTCTTCCCAACAGACCAAGTTCTTCTCGCTGTCGTCTACGAACTACCTGCACAGACAAGAACACTTCCGGCATTTAAAACTGCAACTACACAAGGAATGATACCAAACAACAAAATTTGACGAGGGATGTTCAAAACGTAATGCAACACATTTTTCTATGGAACCATGTTCGTTTTATTCAGGTGTCCAATAAACCATATTAGACGCCATACCTTTGGATACAAACCCTATTTTTCAGCATAATCTCCGACGCTAGTCATATGAGGCCGTCGAGATCCAGCATGTCATTGAGTGTGACCCTCCAGAATCAACAGACTCTATACTACATCACAGTCGTGGGATAGTGACCTACACAAGGTGTACGATAAACGTCTTCCCAACAGACCAAGTTCTTCTCGCTGTCGAAAATCTTCAGTACTGGTAAATATACCTCCTTCTTACACCTGCCCATGTTAGGCAAAATTTTTCTACCTGACTTATGTAGTACTATCACCGTCAGAGGGTGGTACGGGACTACAAGTCCCACCGCCACACCTCCAAAGTGGCGCAATAGACCGGTGATGCTGTATTGTAATATATCACCCCGGACTACAAGTCCATTTAAAAAAAAAAAAAAAAAACAAGGCCTAAAACGGTCTTCTCTTCTTCTAAAACGATTTCTGAACACTAAAATCTTTCCATTTTATGTTATACGATATGTATATGACCACCAGTGGTTTAGGGGTCTCCCACCTGAGTTGACAGCGCCCCGGCTTGTCATGCCGGGGGGCCCGGGATCGATTCCCGGCTGCGTTGGAGAAGATTTTCTCCGCTCAGGGACTGGGTGTTTGTGTCGTCTTCATAATCATTTCATCCTCATCGACGCGCAAGTCACCGAAGTGGCGTTACCAGAAAAGACTTGCACCAGGCGATGAGGTCTACCCGCCGGGAGGCCCTCGCCACAAGACATTCTTTTCAGTGGTCTAGGGGTAGCGTTTTTGATTAGTAATCAAAATGTTCTCAGCCCAAGGTTCGAAACACACCACCGATTACAGTTTGAATAAAAATCATCAGTGACGGCCGAAGATACACAGCGTCACATTCATTCAGCTAAAGGCCTTCTGAAAGAGGGCGGAGAGCGGAAAGAGGTCCAGGGCACTCTCTAGCCGTTGGGGAATGAAACTGCCCCTAAAGACGGAAGAATCTACAGTGATCAACGGGATGAGCATGCAGAAGGCAATGTAAACCACTGCATTAAATACACATAACGTGTATCCTCAGCATATGTGACCTGCAATTGAAAAGTGTCTCGATGATCTCTTCATTGGCAAGAGATTCGGCGTTAGTCCCCCATTCGGATATTCAGGAATGGAATGCCAGTGGAGAGGTGACCATGAGGAAAAGGTTGAATAACCAATGAAAGAATAACTTTCTACGAGTCTGAGCATGGAATGTCAGAAGTTAAAACGTGGCAGGGAAGCTAGAATATCTGAAAAGAGAAATGCAAAGGCCCAAGGCTCAAGAATCAGAGAAGAGAAATGGAAAGAAGACAAGGATTTCTGGTAAGAGGAGTATAGGGTATTATCAACAGCAGCAGTAAATGGTATAGCGGGAATAGGATTCGTTATGAATATGAAGGTAGGGCCTGGTGTGAGTTACTGTGTACAGCTCAGTGATAATGCTGTTCACATCAGAATCGACAGAAAACCAACACACACAACGATAGGTATAAATGGTGGCGTAGCAAGCTGAAGATAAAGAGTTGGAGAAAGTACGTAAACTGAAGATGGAGAGGGGAGGAAAGGAAAGAGAGGGGATATAATAAGGTAGGGAAAGTATATGAGGATACTGAACTGGTAATTCAGAACGTAAAGATATATGAAATTCTAATAATCATAGGGGACTGGAATGCAGTTGTAAAGGAAGGAGCAGAAGAAAGCGTTAGAACAGAATGGAAGAGGAGATATACTAACTGAGTTCTTCAATAAATGTGAGCCAGTAATAGAGATTACTGTGCTCAAGAATCACAAGAGGAGGAGGTATACTAGGAAAATGCCACGAGATACGGGAAGATTGGACTACATTATGGTCAGGCAAAGATTTACAAGTCAGATACTAGACAGTAGGGGGGGTATCTAGGAGCAAATAAAGACTCAGATCACGATTTAGTAGTGATTAAGAGTAGGGTAAGGTCTGAGGGACTAGCCAGGAAGAATCAACAGGCAAAGGAGTATGTTAAGGAATGAAGTGATAAGGTTGAAGTTCTGTGGGGCTATAAATACTGTGATAAGGAATAGCTCCATAGGCAGTTCAGCTGAAGACTAATGGATATCTCTAAAAAGCGCAGTAATAGAAGTTGGAAAGAAAAACATAGGTACAAGAAAGGCAACTGCGAAGAACGATGGGTAACTCAAGAAATACTTCACTTGATCGATGAAAGAAAGAAGCACACAAATGCTCAGGAAAATTCTGGAATGCAGAAAGGCGAGTCACTTAGGAATGAAGTAAATAGGGAATGCAGGGAAGCTAAAGAGAAATGGATGCATGAAAAATGAGAAGAAATCGAAAAAAAATGGTTGTCAGAAGGACTGACTCACCATATTGAAACGTCAAAACAAGCTTCTGTGAAACTGAAAGCAAAGATAGTAATACGAGGCCTTTTCGGAATGTAAGGTCCAATCGGTCGCTAAATGGAAACCACTGTGAAAAACAAAGATGATTTATTTGCAACAGTTAGGTACATTTGTCGTAGCAAATGTATCAACTTTTCAATACCCTCGTCGTAGAAGGAAGCCGCCTGTGCTTCCTACCAACTCTCTACGCTGGTCTACATCTCGTGGCCTGTGTCAGAACCTTGTCTTCATAGCCAGTGGTTCATGTCAGGAGAGATGAAACTCAGGGAGAATCAATTCTGGGCTCTGATGTGGGTGATCAAACACTTTCCACCGAAAACGGTACAGGAACATCTTCATTGCCCCTTCAGAGTGCGGCCGAGAATTGTCATGGAGAAGGAAGCGCATGATAGTTATAGAAGTTATAGAAGAAGTTATAGAATTTGAAACAGGAGTCGATAGGGAAGAGATAGAGGATCCACTATTAGGATCAGGAAAGAACATGGGAAACTTAAAATCGAATAAGGCACAAGGGATAAATAACATCCTATCGGAATTTCTAAAATTACTGCGGGAGGTGATAAAAAAACTATTATTCAGATTGGTGTATAGCCTGTATGAGTGTGGCGATAAACCATCAGACTTTCGGAAAAAACATCATCCACACAATTCCGAAGATAGGAGGAGCCGACAAGTGCGAGTATTATCATACAACCAGCTTAACAACCCATGCATGCAAGTTACAGACAACGATAATAGACCGAGTGAGGAGGCGCAGTGGTTAGCACACTGGACTCGCAATCGGCAGGACGAAGATTCAATGCCGAGTTAGAATCAAGAAACAGTGTGTTCCACAACAGATCGGAGTGTCTCGGGGATCACGTTTAGATTGCGTTACTTAATGTGTGACTCCAGTTCAGCTACGTTCATAATTGGGGCACTGAACTCAACATCTTCCAGACAACCCTCAGCCAGAAGTCACACGGATTAAGATCAGGTGGTCTGAACTACGAGGCTATAGGGAAATGATGGCTGATGGTTGTAGCTTTTCTGAAATGCCTCTGCAGCAACAGCTTCACTGGCTGTGCATTGTGCGAAGGAGCGCCACCTTGCATGAAAGCGACCCTCACACCCATGCTGTTGAAGGGCTGTAGTTACGTTGGTGCGCAAAAGATTCTCATAGCGTTTACCAGCGACGGTACAGGTAACAGCACCCGCGGGACTCATCTCCTCGAGAAAATCGGCCCTACAATAAATGATGCCGTCAAATCGCACCATACTGACACCTTTGCAGAATGAAGTTTTCCGTTGCCCATATTCTGCAATTCTGTGTACTGACATGAGTGGAAATGGGCTTCGTCTCTCCACAGAGTGTTTCGTGGCCATTCATTGCCCACGGTCATGAGCGCAAAAAATTCCAGGGCGAACGTTTATTCTTGCTGGCAGGTCAGCAGGAAGCAAGTCCTGCATGTGGGTAATTTTGTATGGATAGCAATGTAGAATGTTCTGTAGGATTTTATGCACCTTGCTCGCAAGCAGGTCCAACATTCGGGCAATTACCCGCGCACTGCGTGTTTGCACACCATCATTCGACCTCTCCTGCAAAGCTGTGGCTACTTCTTCAACAGACTGCGGATCAACTGCTTGCTTCCCCCTGCAACATCGCATTTAAAAAGAGCCTTTACTTTCGAAGTAATCATTTACTCCAGATTCTTAGAGACCAATGCCTTTCTCCATACTATTGAGTGTCCGGAACTCCTGCAGGGATGTTGGCGCACAGTCACCGTTCCTGTAAAACAACTGCACCAGCAGCGCACAATCCTTCGTGGAGTTATATTGGGCGTTTTGGATACAAAATGAGGAAGAGTGGTTGCCACGCGTCTGTTAGTGTGCATATTCTGACGCTTACAGTGACGTCTATTGGTCAAATTTCGTTTTTGGCGTTTCCACTGCTACAATAACATGCTGTTCAAATGTGACGTGATTCTGAGCAGTGGTTCTCTTTCTACAACCTTTTGAAACTAGAACTTTGGAAACTCTGTTTATTACGCTAGCTCAAGGTCATCTGCCGTGAAGCTGGTAGAACTGACGAGGGCCTATACGTGACGAGCTGACAGCATGATAAGAAACTGAATTGTTTGAAGTGAGAGCGATTTTCTTCTTCGCAGATAAGTTCATACAGAAGATCAGTATCACAATTGAAGCTCAGTTGATTATAATTGGGTAATACTGCCGGGAGTATAAGATATTACACCACCATAACGAAGCTAAAATATCGCAGTAGATGTATTAAGTCCTGGCTCTTGGGGATTTACGTAAATAATTTTACGTATCGGGGAAAGTGAATTACAGGATCACTAGGAAAATAGTCTGAAACGAAGAACTAGAGACCAGCATTGTTACTAACTGGAACAATATTCTTGTAGCACACATACCAGTAAAGGCTGTGTATAGCCTTTATTCACAAAAGTGGAAACAAAAATTGGAGGAAAAGTAGGGGAGGATCTGTTTGGTTGAGAAAATGGTACGAAACGTGAGATGCTGTCGAATATGGAGGACGATAGCACAGATAAATTGAACAGGGAGAGTTTGTGCGTCTGTTACGCTAATCGCAGAAAACTATGACCGATGCCCCTGAAACATAGTGAAGAGTGGAAGAAAAGAAGTCCGATGAAATAACTGTGCTCACTACTAAAGGTGGTGGTGAGAACTGACAGATAAGACGGGTGTAGGAAGAGGTATTGGACAAGCGTGTTATTTGTCAACAAAAGGTTTCAATATTTATTCCGAAAACTAAGAAACACATTAGAGGAAGACAGGAGTGAATCCAGTAATATGATCAACCAATATTGACTGAATCACAGGAAACATTGAAATTTGTGATGGAAAGACAGATAAAAATGTTCACCGTAAATGATATCAGCCAAACAGTTGCAGGATAAAGATTTATTGAAATCCTTTACCTGTTTTCTGGATTTTAAATGAGATTTCCGTATATTTCGAATATATGGACATATCATTTAAAATCCTGAAAACAGGGAAAGGATTTCAAGGAATCTCTATCCTGCAACTGTTTGGCTGTTATCATTTACCGTGAAGATTTTAACAGTTACTGCTTCAGCCATGTTTAAAATTTTGAAATATGTACCTGCCCAGGTTTCAAAGGCTGTTTCGAAATATATGGACATCTCGTTTAAAATCCTGAAAACAGGTAAAGAATTTCAATAATATTTATCCTGCAACTGTTTGGCTGTTACCGTCGATATAAAAATGTGAGAAATATGGTTTGAGGATAATTGTAAGAAAGAGCAAAGTGATGAGAATAAGCAAACACGAAGGTTCCGTTAAAACGACATTGGAAGGAAAGACCTTGGACCAAGTAAAATCTTTGGTGCAGTTGCGAAGTACGGTAATAGGAAATAGAAGCTGGGTGTTGGAAATAAGAGCAAAAGGGCTGTAAGTAAAAGTGCTTTGGAAAAGTCGAAATGTTTGTTGACACCAAAAAGAATTCGACAGGACTATGAAAGAGATTCACCAAGTGCTTTGTCTGGAGAATAGTGTTATCTGACGAAGGAACACACAAAAATAAAAAACGCATGGAAATGTTCTTCGACACTTTTGAAATTTGATAATAGAGAAAAATGATAAAAATGAAATGGACTCACAGAACGACAAGCGAAAAAGCACGTGTCTAACAATACGAGAGGAACGAGTGGAAAGGAAAGAATTAGAATGGAAAGAACTATATTACGAAGAAATTTCCCGCAAAAATGAGTCACGGAAGGAAGGATTTTGCCGAATATATGGAGAGGAAGAACAAACCTGGAACACTGGATGACAAAAATGGAGAATCTTACCAGAGAATTTAGGAAAAGACACAGAATACAGTGAAGAAATTTCGGTCGATACCAGACTTAAGATGGATGTACGAAAGAAGATATTAGAAGGTGGCGATATAGTGTGGAAGAAATGATTTACTAAAAATAATTTAATTTAGTGACTGAATAAAAATTTTGTGACTCAATTACTTTCATTCCCTTCTGTTTTTAACTCCCAGAAAAGTTCGTTTTATCTCCCAGAGATTATTTCTCACATCTTGTTCCTTCCAAGACATTAGATAGTTGGATTTTACTTGTGAATTAATTTTTTATGAATAACAAAGACTACTTCTATACTAAATTTTCTGCTCAGCTGTGTTTGTTGTTTATTTAATTTATAATTAATTTCTAGGCCTATTATGGCTTGATCTCCAGGCACTTGGGAACATATGTACTCCAGGAAGTTTATCGAAATGGTGTACACCCGGAAGTATATCCCGTGGCCGTAGCACAGCATCCTGTGTGTAACATGACAGTATTAAATTTATCACGTGAGAGCAGGGCTTCCGAACGTGTGGTCCGCGGACCCCGTAGGGGTTCGCCGCCTCTTTCTACGGGGTCCGCAGTCACCCTTCACCAAATCGTGTAATTTAATGAGTAAAATTATTGAATAGAAATGTGAAAATCAAATTCATCACTATTTTTTTTATCTCGTGTGAAAAACATGTGCACTGTTACTTCAGGTCGCATTCCCAAGCAGCCTTTGCGGTTCCTAAGTGAGAACGCATACACAGTTTAGTGCCGGAGAATGCGGCTTCTCTGATCGACTGTTTCGCAACAATACGGAGGTCATTTGTGCGCCGGCTCACGGCGGTAGATGCGCTCATGCGCTGAAACCTTTTACGCATGCGCGGAGCGAGCTTTGTCGACCAGTCACAGCGCTCGCTGGTACGTATGCGGCCCAAGGCATCATTAAATGTTAAACTTGATTTGTGAGTGCACTACCTATTTCATAAGTCGATTTTTGACCAAGTTGTTTTCATTCATCTCTAAACCAAAGGCTATTGATACTTTGGGGAGAGGGGTCATTGGGAACATGGAATTTGGATTAAGAAGCTTTCAGTTCTCATGGGTTTCGCTCTAAAATTTAAAGTTACTGTGATCTTGACTGACTAGGGGTCCGCCATGGATTTTAGACTGAAGAAAGGGTCCACCAGCTGAAAATGTTGGGAAGCCCTGCGTTAGAGGACGCTGTAGTGCAACAACAGGACAAAATTGCGGGTGTACACCATTTTGATATGTCCCCAAGTGCCTGAAGATGAGGCTGTAAAAGGCTTCAGGATTTCAACTAAAGTTAAAAACAACCACAGTTGACTGGAAAATGTATTACGAAAATAATATTGTGCTCTATAACAAAATAATTACCAGTAAGCTGAGAATCTCCCGCTCCAAGAGTTGTTGTGTGATTGAGAATAACTTAGCTACAACATTTAATTAAACTGGTTTCATTCATGTTGACAAAGCATTACTCAAACTATTATGTCAGACCTCTTTTATCCAGTATGAGCTGCTTCTATAAAACCAAACTTGTCCTACTAAACGGCGTCATCATTTTAGTAGCTGTTTTTCTCTCTCTTATGTGAATCCCTCCCGCTCCAAGAGTTGTTGTATGATTGAGAATAACTCAGCAACAACATTTCATTAAACCGGTTTCATTCATGTTGACAAAGGACGCTTTACTCAAACTATTATGTCAGACATATTTTCTCCAGTATGAGTTACTTCTATAAAACCAAACTTGTCCTTCTACTAAATGGCGTCATCATTTTAGTAACTATTTTTCTCTCTCACCAGGTGGGGATACAACGCATTATTGGAAATTCGTGTGGAATGTTCCAGACGACAAGAAGCATAAGGGCGTCATGGAGGAAGAGGGTGGGATGGGGAGTGTGGGGAGGAAGGTAGGGAGAGAGGTGGAGGGTTGCAGCGCCTGGAGACGGCACGCCGTGACGAGTAATAAAATCGATGCACCGCGCGAGTCGGGGTACTGCGCGGAGCCATTTGCGCGCCCGCGAGATAGGCTTCCCCGCGCTACACGCCTCACCTTGCGCGCTCCGTCGGCCGATGGCTATCTGCCGCGATGGTACGCCCTTGGGGTAGGAGGGGTGGAGGACGAGAGCTGATAGGGCGTGGCGCGTCGGCAGTCGCGGCACGTCGCGTCCGCTGCTTTCCATGCAAGGCGGCGCCTAATGACGCCTTCTCACCTCGCGCCGCAGGGGTGGTGAGCCGCCGAGGGGCGAAGCCGACCCACCAGCCATCACCTGGCGTTCCCTCCCTTGCTGCCAGCACCTGTCAGCGCTGCCGTGGTAGCCCGGGTATGAAGGGCGGGAGAGACCATCTCGCCTAGACCGTGGAAGATTTTGTAGAACAACTATGAGGATAATTACAATGTAACCCCCCCCCCCCACCCCACCCCATAGATCAAGGCATTTTGTTCAAAGCTTCCCAGTCAGTAGATTTTATCTCCTAAGTGCAAAGCGGAAGGTTTGCAAGATAAATGTCTGCCCCTGCAAAACTGTTCTCGATTTGACTTCAAAAGATGCCCAGTCGCAAATTTTATTAGCTGGGGCAATACGTATGTGCAGAGTGTGGTGAACATTGTGGCTGTCTCAATGAATTGCACTAGACTTACTATGTATAATTAGGGGAAAGACAGACATATCCTTTTTTTGCAGGAGTGCTAGTCCTGCAAGGTTCGCAGGAGAACTTCTCTAAAGTTTGGAAGGTAGGGACGAGATACTGGCAGAAGTAAAGCTGTGGGGAGGGGTAGCTCAGTTGGTACAGCACTTTCCCGCGAAAGGCAAAGGTCCCGAGTTCGAGTCTCGGTCCAGCACACAGTTTTAATCTTCCAGGAAAGTTTCATATCAGCACACACTCCGCTGCAGAGTGAAAATCTCATTCTGGAAGACATACACCACCTACATAAAACTTAGAGAAAAGAGAAGCAATTGTTTGTATATGAAAAGCGCTGATGAAAATCCAGTACCAAGCAAGGGAGGGAAACTGAATTGTGGAAGGATCATACAGAAGGGCTATCCAACGGAAATGAAGCTTACAGAAAGCGAAAAGGTAGTAGATCAAGATGAGATGAGAGATGGGATACTACGAGAACAACATGACAAAGCACTGAACAATGCCTCTGGAGTATACGACATCCCTCAGAACATCTGACACCTTTGGCAGAGACACCCATGACCAAACTATTCCAACTGGTGTGCAATTTTATGACCCTTAAAATACCTTCAGACTTCAAAAGAACGTAATAATTCCTCTCCCAAAGACAGCAGGTGCTGAGATGCGTCGATATTATTGTACTGCCACCTTATAGTCATAACTGCAAAACAATGGCACAAATCCTTTACAGAAGAATGGGAAAAATGGTAGAAGTCGTCGTCGTTGGGGATCAGTTTGGGTCCCGGAGAAATGTTGGAACACACGAAGCGATACTACATTACGACTTCCCTCAGAACATGTATCAAGTAAAGGCAAGCCTACTGTTATAGCATTGGAGAATTTGGAGAAGACTTTTCACTGGGTTAACTCGAATATATGCTTTGAATTTCTGAAGGTGACAGAAATAAAATGCAGGAAACGAGAAGCTTAGTACAACTTGTTCAGAAGTCAGACGGTGGTTATAAGAGTCGAATGGAGTGAAAGGAAAACAGTGGTTGAGAAGGGAGTCTGATAGGGTTGTAGGGTTGTAGCATATTACTAATGATCTGTATATTCCGCAAGCTCTGGAGGAAAGCAAGGCGAAATTTGCAAAGGAAGCATAAGCTCAGGGAGAAGATAGGACATTGTAATTCTGACAGAAACAGTAAACGTCTTGGAAGTGCAGCTGAATGCAGTGAACAGCGCTTTGAAAGAAGGATATAAGGGAACATTAATAAAAGCAAAATAATGATAATGGAATAAACTGTAATTAACTAATGCGACATTAAGGAACTTCAGAAATGAGCTTTACTATATGGACAGTAAAATAATGGCGGACGAAGTGGAGAGGATTTAAAATGCAGAGTGGCAATGGCATTATTTACATAATCGCTGTAAATGTTTCTGACTGCCTCTGCTGCTGTCACACGCCCCCCCCCCCCCCCCCCCCCCATACAGCATTCAAACAGAAGAATACGTCAGAAATGTCCCGATATCACCTCTTCTCATTCCATATTCTGGCGTCCATAGTTCCATTCGCAATCTCCAAATGACAAAATGACGATATGTAAACTCAAATAGAAACAGTGAATTACAAAATTTGGTTAATAAAAACTGATAATCGATAAAGAAACCTACAGCAACCGGAACGACAACATGTGAAACAAAACGTTACGAACTTATTCACCACTCTAGATGAAATTGTAAGGGTATACGGCCGGCCATGTTGTAATTTGGCTACCACATTATCACAGCCATTTTAACCCAAGTGAATAGGTTTGGAGTGACGTCAAGATTTACTTTCGAAATTGTAATAAATCTTTTAATATCAAGGAAGTGAACTTCTTGCTACTGAAAGAAAGTATACGTGGAGGAAGCAAGTAGACCTTGCCTCGAAGTTTGTTAGAAAAGTACAGACCATAGACGGCGCTGTAAATGAGAATGAACAGTTAATAATTTCACTTGATGATGACGATGATAATGATGATGACGCTGGTTTTGTCGCTGATTCGGATGATATTGGTGATAGAACTACGCCGATGACAACGTAAATTGATGGGTATATATGAATCCAGAATTAATTCTTTCATTCTGCAACACAGTGGGCAATGTACCTTTGTTATGCTTAGGTTTACGTCATCATATGACGTTTTGTCGGCAATAATTCGAAACGAGTTTTCATAAACACTACCATTAATTTCTGTTCTTTTTTTATTGTTTAGTTTTTTATTTCACAGTTTCGTATACTATCAAATGATTTTTCTACGCAGTTGTTTTCTCCATTATTAGAAACACGTTATTTATTATACTTACGTATGTATCATTAAACACGTCTCTTATACACAGTGACTGTAGCCTACATTTACAAAACATACTTCGGAGCTATCAGCTGTGAGACTGTGCGGTGGCAGCTAATGCAGCCTCGCAGTGGCAGTATATCCAACTATACGCAAGCTGTCAAGTGACACGGTTTAGTGGCCTGGGCATAGAAGCGCGCCGGTTTGACAACTGACGGACAGCGATGTGGCGCGACTCCAGACAAGGGCGAGCATAGTTCTCAAGGAGGTGCCGTCTATCTGACCAGCAGACGACACTTCAGCCTCTGCTACTGGCGAAATACGTGGGGCACCAAGTTAACTGAGGTTAACGGGAGTGGTTTCTAGGGTTGTGGTGGTGCAAAGTCAGAGGCTGCAAATTATATCACGGCCACCGCAAAAATAAAATCATATTAAACGGTACCATATAAAAGAGTGAAAGGAGACGAGGATACACACTGAAACACCAAATTGATAGGTGTAATAATACTTTTGATACTGACGATGGCAGATGTGAATGCATCTCTTACCTTTAAAAAGTAATAATTTCTGACGCCTTAAGTAACCTGAAATGACAAAATGTCAACAGAAAGCGCTTCAACAGGACAGTGCTTCAAGATTTATATTAGGGGGGCCTGTATGCAAATATGACCTAAAATTTCATTTTTCGATTTTAGTTGCAGTCAGGAGCAAAATCTATTGATAATTATTACCCCAAAAGTTTCGTTTTCGAAATCGCTTGGGAAGTGATGAACATTTACATCGCTCAGTATCCAATTAACTCGTACAAGCACAAACATACCCAGGGAACAACATTTCGTAAACATACAAGAAATGCATTCCTCAATGTGTATTGAATGCGGTAGAGCCCACATATAGCTTGCTTGTACATCTTGACCAATTAAGGTACTGTTTCCACGGCAAAACCCAAATCCCAAATGAGCCTCTGAATGCAGTCATATGGAAACGTTGCCTCAAGAGAGCATTGTCAGTATCTACAGATGTAAAACTTGCTATATATGTTGTGATTGTTTTTAATGATAGAAACATAGGGAGAGTGAAAGTGTTACAACGTTTGTGTTTCAGGTATGATGCAGTCACTCTAACCACTCTTAAGGAAATTGACCATCATCATGTGGCAACAGATGAAATGTCTTTTCAGGACCTAGCAAAGGGGACACGGCAAAAGAGAAAAAGTTACAAAGTAAGTTTTGACGACAAAGAAGATACTGATTAGAGTCCTGGTGTACACTGAGAAAAAATAATTGAGAAAAGTACAAGTTTAATCTTTAAATTGATTTTCCCAGAAACTTCATTTTCTGACACTTATCTACCTATTTATCAGGTCATCTGTGATATAATGCCTTGAAATTTGGCACATACATTTCTCACTGTGCAGTAAACAAACACACAGACCTAAATTTTCAAATGTTTTGGTTTAGTTAAGATATGTAGATAAATGTGCTGAAATTTCTATACCAATTCATACCAGAAAGACGAAAAATGTTATGAAATCTTTCTTATCAAAGATATTCAAACTATTTTGCGTATTTCTGTTTACATGCGTATAGACATAACACAGTTTAACTTTGGCAGTGATTGTTTAAGTACATTACGAGGAAAAGGAACATAAATAATTGATAATTTTGTAGTACTTTTACAATTAGGATAAAACCTTTCAAAACTGAACTTAAAGTTGCATTATACTATTGCTAAATACCGCAAAAAATTTCGCACATTCATGTTTAATACCTTAGACACACCATTTCATAGCACGAGAGTATGAGTTTCGCACACATCCCCCCTTCAAGCAGTACAAATTGAGTTCTAACTGGAATATTGATTCCCAGGGTTAAAAAAAGAATTGTAGGCAATGTAAATTGCATAACATTCAGTATAATAGCAGTATTTAAAAATATATTGCAATAACTATATGATTTAATATACACTCCTGGAAATGGAAAAAAGAACACATTGACACCGGTGTGTCAGACCCACCATACTTGCTCCGGACACTGCGAGAGGGCTGTACAAGCAATGATCACACGCACGGCACAGCGGACACACCAGGAACCGCGGTGTTGCCCGTCGAATGGCGCTAGCTGCGCAGCATTTGTGCACCGCCGCCGTCAGTGTCAGCCAGTTTGCCGTGGCATACGGAGCTCCATCGCAGTCTTTAACACTGGTAGCATGCCGCGACAGCATGGACGTGAACCGTATGTGCAGTTGACGGACTTTGAGCGAGGGCGTATAGTGGGCATGCGGGAGGCCGGGTGGACGTACCGCCGAATTGCTCAACACGTGGGGCGTGAGGTCTCCACAGTACATCGATGTTGTCGCCAGTGGTCGGCGGAAGGTGCACGTGCCCGTCGACCTGGGACCGGACCGCAGCGACGCACGGATGCACGCCAAGACCGTAGGATCCTACGCAGTGCCGTAGGGGACCGCACCGCCACTTCCCAGCAAATTAGGGACACTGTTGCTCCTGGGGTATCGGCGAGGACCATTCGCAACCGTCTCCATGAAGCTGGGCTACGGTCCCGCACACCGTTAGGCCGTCTTCCGCTCACGCCCCAACATCGTGCAGCCCGCCTCCAGTGGTGTCGCGACAGGCGTGAATGGAGGGACGAATGGAGACGTGTCGTCTTCAGCGATGAGAGTCGCTTCTGCCTTGGTGCCAATGATGGTCGTATGCGTGTTTGGCGCCGTGCAGGTGAGCGCCACAATCAGGACTGCATACGACCGAGGCACACAGGGCCAACACCCGGCATCATGGTGTGGGGAGCGATCTCCTACACTGGCCGTACACCACTGGTGATCGTTGAGGGGACACTGAATAGTGCACGGTACATCCAAACCGTCATCGAACCCATCGTTCTACCATTCCTAGACCGGCAAGGGAACTTGCTGTTCCAACAGGACAATTCACGTCCGTATGTATCCCGTGCCACCCAACGTGCTCTAGAAGGTGTAAGTCAACTACCCTGGCCAGCAAGATCTCCGGATCTGTCCCCCATTGAGCATGTTTGGGACTGGATGAAGCGTCGTCTCACGCGGTCTGCACGTCCAGCACGAACGCTGGTCCAACTGAGGCGCCAGGTGGAAATGGCATGGCAAGCCATTCCACAGGACTACATCCAGCATCTCTACGATCGTCTCCATGGGAGAATAGCAGCCTGCATTGCTGCGAAAGGTGGATATACACTGTACTAGTGCCGACATTGTGCATGCTCTGTTGCCTGTGTCTATGTGCCTGTGGTTCTGTCAGTGTGATCATGTGATGTATCTGACCCCAGGAATGTGTCAATAAAGTTTCCCCTTCCTGGGACAATGAATTCACGGTGTTCTTATTTCAATTTCCAGGAGTGTAGATAATAATAAGTAACTTTAATCAATAACGTTAAAAAAGACACATCGAATAAAATGCAACAACGCAAAAGAAAGATTCCATCAAAAAACTGATGACACCAAGGAAAATCTGCTAAAATGCTAGCTACAATTAACATATAATAAATAGTAGCAGATACAGTAAATGGTATTTTCTTGACAGCTCATAGGAGTCAGCGCCCAAATGCAGATCGCGTAAAGTGTTTACATGCTTAGTTTATGTTGCTACATGCAGAGTGCACGTAATTTTGTGACCCTTGCAATGATAAGTCGAGTCTATACATGGTGGTCCATTGATAGTGACCGGGCCAAATATCTCACGAAATAAGCATCGAACGAAAAAACTACAAAGAACGAACTCGTCTAGCTTGAAGGGGGAAACCAGATGGCGCTATGGTTGGCCCGCTATACAGCGCTGCCATAGGTCAAACGGATATCAGCTGCGGTTTTTAAATAGGAACCACCTATTTTTATTACATATTCGTGTAGTACGTAAAGAAATATGAATGTTTTAGTTGGACCAATTTTTGTGCTTTGTGATAGATGGCGCTGTAATAGTCACAAACGTATAAGTACGTGGTATCACGTAACATTCCGCCAGTGCGAACGGTATTTGCTTCGTGATACATTCCCCGTGTTAAATTTGACCGTTTACCAATTGCGGTAAAGGTCGATATCGTGTTGATGTATGGCTACTGTGATGAGAATGCCCAACGGGCTTGTGCTGTGCATGCTGCTCGGTATCCTGGACGACACCATCCAAGTGTCCGGACCGTTCGCCGGATAGTTACGTTATTTAAGGAAACAGGAAGTGTTCAGCGACATGTGAAACGTCAATCACGACCTGCAACAAATGAAGATGCCCAAGTAGGTGATTTAGCTGCTGTCGTGGCTAGTCCACACATCAGTAGCAGACAAACTGCACGAGAATCGGGAATCTCAAAAACGTCAGTGCTGAGAATGCTACATCAACATCGATTGCACCCATACCATATTTCTATGCACCAGGAATTGCATGGCGACAACTTTGAACGTCGTGTACAGTTCTGCCACTGGGCACAAGAGAAAGTACGGGACGATGACAGATTTTTTACAAGCGTTCTATTTAGTGACGAAGCGTCATTCACCAACAGCGGTAACGTAAACCGGCATAATATGCACTATTGGGCAACGGAAAATCCACGATGGCGATATACTTCCAACATGATGGATGTCTGGCACATAGCTCGCGTGCGGTTGAAGCGGTATTGAATAGCATATTTCATGACAGGTGGATTGGTCGTAGAAGCACCATATCATGGCCCGCACGTTCACCGGATCTGATGTCCCCGGATTTATTTCTGTGAGGAAAGTTGAAGGATATTTGCTGTCGTGATCCACCGACAACACCTGACAACATGCGTCAGCGCATTGTCAATGCAAGTGTGAACATAACGGAAGGCGACCTACTCGCTGATGAGATGCATGTCGTTACACGTATTGCCAAATGCATTGAGGTTGACGGACGTCATTTTGAGCATTTATTGCATTAATGTAGTATTTACAGGGAATCACGCTGTAACAACATGTTTTCTCAGAAATGTTAAGTTCACAAAGGTACATGTATCACATTGTAACAACCGAAATAAAATGTTCAAACTTACCTACGTTCTGTATTTTAATTTAAAAAACCTACCTGTTACCAACTGTTCGTCTAAAATTGTGAGCCATATGTTTGTGTATTACAGCACCATCTATCACAAAGCGAAAAAAGTGGTTCAACTAAACATTCATATTTCGTTACGCACTACACGAAGATGTAATAAAAAATGGGGGTTCCCATTTGAAAAAACACAGTTGATATCCGTTTGACCTATGGCAGCGCCATCTAATTGGCCAACCCTAACGCCATCTGGTTTCCCCTTTCAAGACAGACAAGTTTCGTTCTTTGTAGTTTTTTCGTTTGACGCTTATTTCATGAGATATTTGGCCCGGTCACGATCAATGGACCCCCTGTGTAACGGTAACTTCAATGATGCCCAGTGAACAGTTCGTTTTGAGCGCTCTAAGAGTTTAGGTGTGTGCCGATGAGTGTCCCGTCTATCCGAATTAAAGTATTTAAAAATTTTCCGGTGAAAAGTCTTCCGAGTTGTAAAACATTTGCAGTAGCTCAGCAACTTATAAAATTTAGAGAGAGTTGCGCTAGTGGACTTTGAAGAGTAGAGCGGTTGAAGACTTGTGTAATTTCCTTATAGCTTCGAGGACTTCGAACTATAGAGTCATTATAAAGATTGGTTTGGACCTGAACTCTGAACTGCATTGTCTTGTTTAGAGACTAGTTAAATTTCTGAATGGGTTCGTTGACCTCTAAAATTGACACACAAACTAAGACAGAACTTTCAACAGCAAATGGTGTACCAAACTTAATCAACGTCGTGATTCACCTGTCATTGCTGTCAAGTAATTAAGCAGCAGTTGAACAAACATTTTATTACTAAAATTTTGTAAGCTTGTGTGAAGGATATTTATTCATTTCACAACCATAATTCTAACTGCTATTTAATTACATTACAGAGAGTTAACAGAACAATTCCATGAAGATGCGACAGGTGTGTGTGTGTGTGTAATCCTCTACACACATATGAAGCCAACGAACTTGAGAAATCAGTCACTCACTTAGTTAGTAACACAAATGTCAGTGTGAGGAAAGACTATTAGTACGCCACATTTTGTAATGTAAAAGAATCTCTTATGCATCTCAGAAAACACTCCTGTCACTGTGGCCAAAAGGCAGAAAAGAGGACCTGTTCAATGGAGTTGCCTTCGTTTGAATCTTCTGACATATGGTCTGGGACTACCCCTGCTTTTACTGCTTACCTGAATAGTTTGGGATAAATCTGAGTCACTACGTAGTTGTTGTTGTTGTGGTCTTCAGTCCTGAGACTGGTTTGATGCAGCTCTCCATGCTACTCTATCCTGTGCAAGCTTTTTCATCTCCCAGTACCTACTGCAATCTACATCCTTCTGAATCTGCTTAGTGTATTCATCTCTTGGTCTCCCTCTACGATTTTTACCCTCCACACTGCCCTCCAATACTAAATTGGTGATCCCTTGATGCCTCAGAACATGTCCTACCAACCGATACCTTCTTCTGGTCAAGTTGTGCCACAAACTTCTCTTCTCCCCAATCCTATTCAATACTTCCTCATTAGTTATGTGATCTACCCATCAAATCTTCAGCATTCTCCTGTAGCACCACATTTTGAAAGCTTCTATTCTCTTCTTGTCCAAACTATTTACCGTCCATGTTTCACTTCCATACATGGCTACACTCCATACGAATACTTTCAGAAATGACTTCCTGACACTTAAATCAATACTGGATGTTAACAAATTTCTCTTCTTCAGAAACGCTTTCCTTGCCATTGCCAGTCTACATTTTATATCCTCTCTACTTCGACCATCATCAGTTATTTTGCTCCCCAAATAGCAAAACTCCTTTACTACTTTAAGTGTCTCATTTCCTAATCTAATTCCCTCAGCATCACCCGACTTAATTAGACTACATTCCATTATCCTTGTTTTGCTTTTGTTGATGTTCATCTTATATTCTCCTTTCAAGACACAGTCCATTCCATTCAACTGCTCTTCCAAGTCCATTGCTGTCTCTGACAGAATTACAATGTCATCGGCGAACCTCAAAGTTTTTATTTCTTCTCCATGAATTTTAATACCTACTCCGAATATTTCTTTTGTTTCCTTTACTGCTTGCTCAATATACAGATTGAACAACATCGGGGAGAGGCTACAACCCTGTCTTACTCCCTTCCCAACCACTGCTTCCCTTTCATGTCCCTCGACTGCCATCTGGTTTCTGTACAAATTGTAAATAGATTTTCACTCCCTGTATTTTACCCCTGCCACCTTTAGAATTTGAAACAGAGTATTCCAGTCAACATTGTCAAAAGCTTTCTCTAAGTCTACAAATGCTAGAAACGTAGGTTTACCTTTCCTTAATCTTTCTTCTAAGATAAGTCGTAAGGTCAGTATTGCCTCACGTGTTCCAGTGTTTCTACGGAATCCAAACTGATCTTCCCCGAGGTTGGCTTCTACTAGTTTTTCCATTCGTCTGTAAAGAATTCGTGTTAGTATTTTGCAGCTGTGACTTATTAAACTGATAGTTCGGTAATTTTCACATCTGTCAACACCTGCTTTCTTTGGGACTGGAATTTCTTCTTGAAGTCTGAGGGTATTTCGCCTGCCTCGTACATCTTGCTCACCAGATGGTAGAGTTTTGTCAGTACTGGCTCTCCCAAGGCCGTCAGTAGTTCCAATGGAATGTTGTCTACTCTGGGGGCCTTGTTTCGACTCAGGTCTTTCAGTGCTCTGTCAAACTCTTCACGCAGTATCGGATCTCCCATTTCATCTTCATCTACATCCTCTTCCAAATCCATAATATTGTCCTCAAGTACATCGCCCTTGTATAGACCCTCTATATACTCCTTCCACCTTTCTGCTTTCCCTTCTTTGCTTAGAACTGGGTTTCCATCTGAGCTCTTGATATTCATATAAGTCGTTCTCTTATCTCCAAAGGTCTCTTTAATTTTCCAGTAGGCAGTATCTATCTTTTCCTAGTGAGATAGGCCTCTACATCCTTACATTTGTCCTCTAGCCATCCCTGCCTAGCCATTTTGCGCTTCCTGTAGATCTTATTTTTGAGACGTTTGTATTCCTTTTTGCCTGCTTCATTTACTGCATTTTTATATTTTCTACTTTCATCAATTAAATTCAATATTTCTTCTGTTACCCAAGGATTTCTACTAGCCCTCGTCTTTTTACCTACTTGATCGTCTGCTGCCTTCGCTACTTCATCCCTCAAAGCTACCCATTCTTCTTCTACTGTATTTCTTTCCCCCATTCCTGTCAATTGTTCCCTTATGCTCGCCCTGAAACTCTGTACAACCTCTGGTTCTTTCAGTTTATCCAGGTCCCATCTCCTTAAATTCCCACCCTTTTGCAGTTTCTTCAGTTTTAATCTACAGGTCATAACCAATAGATTGTGGTCAGAGTCCACATCTGCCCCTGGAAATGTCTTACAATTTAAAACCTGGTTCCTAAATCTCTGTCTTACCATTATATAATCTATCTGATACCTTTTAGTATCTCTTAGTATCTCCAGGGTTCTTCCATGTATACAACATTCTTTCATGATTCTTGAACCAAGTGTTAGTTATGATTATGTTGTGCTCTGTGCAAAATTTTATCAGGCAGCTTCCTCTTTCATTTCTTAGCCCCAATCCATATTCACCTACTATGTTTCCTTCTCTCCCTTTTCCTACACTCGAATTCCAGTCACCCATGACTATTAAATTTTCGTCTCCCTTCACAATCTGAATAATTTCTTTTATTTCATCATACATTTCTTCAATTTCTTCGTCATCTGCAGAGCTAGTTGGCATATAAACTTGTACTACTGTGGTAGGTGTGGGCTTCGTATCTATCTTGGCCACAATAATGCGTTCACTATGCTGTTTGTAGTAGCTTCATTATTAAACCTACTCCTACATTACCCCTATTTGGTTTTGTGTTTATAGCCCTGTAGTCACCTGACCAGAAGTCTTGTTCCTCCTGCCACCGAACTTCACTAATTCCCACTATATCTAACTTCAACCTATCCATTTCCCTTTTTAAATTTTCTAACCTACCTGCCCGATTAAGGGATCTGACATTCCACGCTCCGATCCGTAGAACGCCAGTTTTCTTTCTCCTGGTAACGACATCCTCTTGAGTAGTCCCCGCCCGGAGATCCGAATGGGGGACTATTTTACCTCCGGAATATTTTACCCAAGAGGACGCCATCATCAGTTAATCATACAGTAAAGCTGCATGCCCTCGGGAAAAATTACGGCTGTAGTTTCCCCTTGCTTTCAGCCGTTCGCAGTACCAGCACAGCAAGGCCGTTTTGGTTATTGTTACAAGACCAGATCAGTCAATCATCCAGACTGTTGCCCTTGCAACTACTGAAAAGGCTGCTGCCCCTCTTCAGGAACCACATGTTTGTCTGGCCTCTCAACAGATACCCCTCCGTTGTGGTTGCACCTACGGTACGGCTATCTGTATCGCTGAGGCACGCAAGCCTCCCCACCAACGGCAAGGTCCATGGTTCATGGGGGGGTAGTACGTAGTATTGCAGTAAAATTAAGAGCCATGGAAGGCGAAGACAACCGCTGCATGGAATTCTCTCTCTAGTGTTATTAACTGAGGGTGGACGACAAGATCGTGGTTGATTTACAACGGTAGAGAGAATCTTACCTTATGAAGAACTTAGGCATAAAAATGGTGGAATATGCTAGTTTAGAACCCACCGTATTTTCGAGATGTGTTGAAGATACCTTTGTCGCGTGGTCACATGATGAAGACGAAGTACCTTAATTCTGTCTATGGAAATATTCGATTAAGATTAGGCCATCATCATGACGAGTTTTACAGTTAACGGAATTTTTAAAGCCAATGAGTACTCTTCACAATAAATAGGCAGGGATCTACGGTTAACACCCAAGGTGGAATTAAGGAGTGAGGAATGTGAAGTAGAGCGACGTAAATACATAGCTATTCTGCCGTACTTTGAGAGTCTTTCGTTGAAGATAGGCTGCACCCTCGTCAGTCATAAAGCTAAAATGAGATTTCGCCCTTCCCTGAAGACAGCACCACTATCGGGGTTCCGTCAGGGAAGACTTGATCAGATTCAGCACATACAAAGCTTTTTCCCACCTAATAACATTTCCTGCACTTGTGTACTTGGGACCGCATTTGCAGAGGCGTGGTTCTCGCGTTTAAATGGACGATTCAGATTTTTTGCAGGTGGTCACATTAATGTGACTGGACAGCGTGTTTCTTGTGTACGCAATCGGTGTTCCCTAGAGTGTCGGCTGTTCCATTACTTACCCCTGCGTATCGCCGTACAAAGTCTCTGGATGAACTAAAACGCCAAACTCAACAACAGTTGGCCAGAGCGTTATTTAACTATCCAAGATCGGTAAGACACAGCCTGAAACTTCCTTGCAGATTAAACCTGTGTGCCGGATCGAGACTCGAACTCGGGACCTTTGCCTTTCGTGGGCAAGTGCCCTACTAACTGAGCTACCAAAGCACGACTCACGACCCATCCTCACAGCTTTACTTCCGCTAGTACCTCATCTCCTACCTTCCAAACTTCACAGACGCTCTCCTGCGAAACTTGCAGAACTAGGACTCAGGAAGAAAGGATACCGCGGATACATGGCTTTGCCACAGCCTGGGAGATGTTTCCAGGATGAAATTTTCGCTCTGCAGCGGAATATTCGCTGATATGAAACTTCCTGGCAGATTAAAAATGTGAGTAGAACTGAGACTCGAACTCAAGACCTTTGCCTTTCGCGGGCAAGTGCTCTACCAACTGAGCTAACCAATCACAACTCACGACCTGTCCTCACAGCTATACTTCCAGCAGTTGGTAGAGCACTTACCTGCAAAAGGCAAAGGTCCCGAGATCGACTATCGGTCCGGCACACAGTTTAAGCCTGCCAGGAAGTTTCATATCAGCGCAGACTCCGCTGGAGAGTGAAAATTTCATTCTGTAAGACACGGTCTGATAAAAATCAACAACGAGATAATAGTGTTTGGAGTTGAAGTTTGGTATGCGCCACTGGACATTTACTTTGGAGTTTTCCCTGATGTAACGTGACTGAGTGTTCAATTTAAGGACAAATCAAGAGTTTAGTTTTAATAACACCCGAGTTTCGAAGATTTGTAAACAATTAAGAAGAGCTTATGGCAGCAGTTTCAAGAGATTGCTGCTACTTAAACTGGCGTTGTCTGTGAACAATTCAGGAATAGAGGTTCCATCATTTGTTAAGAGTTTCGTGACCACTTGTTGACAAACTGTCTATTGACTTCTGTCTCGGGTTCTTCGGCCGCCGTTTGATTGATGATTTTTCTGCCGTTTCGCCAGCACGAGTGACTGCCATCAACAAAGCTTCACCATCCATTGCTGGTAGTGGGCAGCAATGGAGGATGAAACTTTGACAATGCCAGCCACTCGTGCTTACGAAACGTCAGAAAAATCATCAAACAAACGTCGGCCGAAGAATCCGAGACAGACGCCAAGTGGCAGTTTGTTCTATCTTTCCAAACTAAAGCGGACTCAAAAAATATACCTTCACACGAAAGAATGGAAGGATTATTTCGGACTAGCTAAATAATTAGAACAACAGTATCAGCATCATACATATTTTAGTTTTTGTTGAATTGGCTTAGTTCCTTATTTCCTTTTATCTTTACTCTCCTGAACACCTGGAAAATATAAATATTTCACTGGAGAGCAAGGGATGAATTCCGCAGTAGCGATCTCGCGGAAATTCCTCGACGTTGTCTGCTCCACCTGAAATCTCTAAAACCTTTACCCGTTAAACAGATCGTTCGGCACGACTGTGTGCTATGTTGTTTGATGAGTCTGGATGATAGGTCCAACAATTTAGAAGTTAAAGTTTATTAATTCGGATATAATCTGTAGACGAATTTTGACCGTGGAAAATGCAGGTTCGCACTGTCGCTCCAGACTTAACCTCTGAGCGATCTCCGCCTCGTAATTTCTTTACCGTGAGAATTAACCACTTTCGGCATGGAGACATACACACCTTGAATAATTAATGTTAGTTAAAGTGGATTTTATTTTGTGAAAAATACTATTTGAGCATTTGCCATATACCGCAACGGCGTCTCATAAGAATACAATGTATCTCCTCCTCTCACACGTCCGATCTCTCCATTTTCTTCACAAAGAGTCCATAAAACAAGTCTTTGGTTCGGTAAGACCCAGAGTTGCGTTCGTAGCACGGAACGTCCGATTCTCGCAACCGGTATATGCCGTTGACCATATTATCAATTCGTCGCACCCACATTAGAGTTGGTACACCGTATTATCAAAGCGGCCTTCTGCTTTGCTCTAAACGCTTAAGCATTGTGATTCAGTCTGATTTTACTTTAGGAGTAGCTAATTCTTGGAAGTGATTCTTTCGCATTCTATATTTTGCTTGAAAGACTAAACACTTACCTAAATTAAATACTAATACAGTGTAAATAATGGTATTTAGGTACAGAGACTGTACAAAGGAATGAAAATCATGATCTTGGTAACGAGCATGTAGAATTTATTGCGACTATCTGGAAAAGATTTATATTAGCTGCTATGACAACAGAAAATGTACAGTGGTGTAGGTCAAGTAGAAGACCAGTGAAAATACAAGTGAATCAGTATGAAATGTGTAACTAGGTGAAGTGAGAGCGGGAAAAGTTACCTCAAGAGTTTGTTGGTTACAGATGTGTGACTAAGTGGAGAGAGCATAAATAGACACTGTTATTTCACACAAGAAATAGGGTGTGTGTGTGTGTGTGTGTGTGTGTGTGTGTGTGAGAGAGAGAGAGAGAGAGAGAGAGAGAGAGAGAGTTAGAGAGGGGGGGGGGAGAGGAGTATTATCTTTCTCATGACTGTGTCTGTAACATTCGACAGTTCTAGTGTCCTCCAAAGGTCTTAGAAGTTTCCAAATCACTCGAGGACCTACAGAATGCTAGGTGTGAAATTTAACATTACTCTCGAACGTCCAGAAAATCATAAAAAACTTATATCAGTTAACAGCTCCGGAATTTTTCATCTTTATTATGCTGGCGAAATTCAGTATCGTCGCACTGTTTTTCAAATTCCAAAGAGTCGTCTTCAAATTA
Source organism: Schistocerca serialis cubense (assembly GCF_023864345.2). Lineage (NCBI taxonomy): Eukaryota > Metazoa > Arthropoda > Insecta > Orthoptera > Acrididae > Schistocerca > Schistocerca serialis. The sequence goes on along the minus strand of NC_064639.1, from coordinate 535,673,700 downwards.
TACAATAAAGGTATGGGTAAAATCACAGGCCAGTTTTGAAACGACGGTGCCTCATGACCGATAAAATGTTAGTCATATGACTATGATATATGTAGTTTTCGAATTTTTAAGCCAGAAATTCTTCAATGATAATTAAAAGAAAATAAATGTATTGGGTAATTGGTAGAGTGTAGTTCCTATGTATAAGGAAAAATTTAATGTGAAATTGTTCTGTATCTTTCTTTATCTATTTACAGGCACAGGGTGAGGAAACTGAAGAACGACGCCACTGTCAAAGATATTTGCTTGTCGGACAACGCAAATATCGCTCCTTGGAGCAGTGGCTTCCCCGCAGTTCTCGTCGCAGAAGGCGAGATGTGTGTTAGTGGAGTTTTATGTGGGTCTGCCGTGTCTTGGCGAGCGCGACAGCCAGCCGTAGAGTGCGAAGAACAGATTTGCTGTGCCGAGTTTACGGCCGGGCAATCATGGCTCTTCAGGCGCCTTGTACACCGTGCCACATAATTGGGATGCTCTTAATGGCCCATATAAGTTAATGGCCCGGGGTTTATGTTGAAAGGATTTCGGACGCGTTAAGTGAGTTAAAGGAAGCGAGTCCCTTTATTGCCCTGCCCACTGTGCTGTGGTGGGGGTGGACTGGGGCCGCCCCTGTATCGCAACCATTTGCGCCGGTCAGTGCCGTGGGATTCCAGAGGAGTCAGAATCTTGTTGTTCATTAGAGGAGTAGGATTGTCTGTGTACTTCGTAGTACAGGTGGTTTGTAAGCGGGATCTAGATCACTGAGACATTAGAATGACTCTAGTCGTTGTACCAGCGTGTTTACAAATTCGCTTGTCATTTTTGTCTGAGCGATAAAATATTCTGATTTTTGTTGTTAATGTAAATGAATGTACACAATAAAGGAAAAACATTTTTTGTTGCTGACCGAATACACACGGGACTATCTGAATGCTACAATCGTGGGAGGTGGACTGGCCAGTCGTCTCCGAGATTCTTGACTCCCCGCTCGACCCGTTTGAACCACAGTGGACTTTTTTTTTCTGGGGATTTATCTAATCTGAATGCAACAAGTAAAAATCAATGTTAATCGGCAACTGAAAAACGACAAGCGAGGGAGCGTAGGGCGACAGAGCGACGCTGGAACTTGTGCTTGCATTTGCAGAGTCATCACATTTCAGTGAACTAAAGTGGTGTCAAGAAATGTCTCAATGTTTGCTCATGTTGTGTATAGTAGATAATAAAGTATTCAGGCTGAAAGTCTTAAGTGAAATTATAAAAAACTCTGTGTTACAAATGAACAAACACGTCTATTATTACCTAATTACAGTGTTAACGGAGTTCAGTGAGCACGGCAGACAATGCTTGTATTTAACGATGTAAGAACAATCAGCAGTTCACAATTACATTTTCTTAACTGACCTGTGATGTTTTGGGGCTCTATATGAACTAAAATCATTTCTGTTGGATTTAACTGAAATGCTTTCATTTATCAGATTACGTATTAATACATTACTTTTCTTGTTATATGTTAATAACATGTCAACTGACATTGCAAGGGAAGGAAGGAAGACTAGGGTTTAACGTCCCGTCGACGACTTGGTCATTAGTGACGGAGCAGTAGCACGCATTGGGAGGGACGATGGGGAAGGAAATCGACAGCGCCCTTTCAAAGAAACCATCCCAGCATTCGCCTTAAGTGGTTTAGGCAAATTACAGGAAAACGTAAATATCGGTATCACGAATGAGATTTGAACAGGTACCCTCTCGAATATGATCCCAGAGAGTAATCAATACGCCATCACTTCCCATCAACGGCCCTCTCCTATCGAAAGTACCTTTTATACCCCGCCGAAGTTCAGTTACACCAAAGTATAAGGGCAACTAACGAGGGGCCAACCAACCACCATTATCAAAGACGGTACTGAAACTATATCTGGAACTAAATCCGTTTAATACCCATAAAACAGTTTATAGCCATAAAAAAGAAAACAGACGTCTTTTGTGTCAACTAGTTTTAAGATTCCATGCACATTTTCTATTCTTGCTGTTTAAAGATGCCGTTCACAACTCCTTGGGTACCACTACACAGAGAATCTACAGCTACGAAAGAAATTAAGCTATAGTTTGACATACATCTACATTTACATTATAAAAACGCAACAAATTAAAAATATGATATATTAATAGAGTAGTATTTAACTTGCACTACAATTTGATTTCTCCCTACACCATATCGACAATGAAGCAGTTTTTTGCATAATTTAAAGATGGGGCAAAAAAAAATCATTAAAGGTAAAAAACTGGCTGACTGCGTCGTACGGAGGAGGAGGGGGCGGGGGGCGGGGAGGGGGTCAGGGCAATACGGGACATCAGCGTGTCGCCAGTCCCTCCAGCCGTTGTTACCAGCAGACGAATCCTGATGATGCCGCTGCTTCTTTATTTATGCCGCTCCTTGTTTTGTCTCAGGAGGCTGAGTGGACCCCGTTTCAGTTCTCACTACCGCTGAAAATTCAGTGATCGAACCTTGATCTTTCTGCACCGAATGCAGCGACTCTCACCATTCTGCTACAGAGGCTAATAACAATATTTTCAGTACAAATCATTTAACTGAACTGTATAAAACCGGTGGAATAAGAGAAGATATCGATCAGACTGCTGTTTAAATATCATGGCAGGGTTCAGAAGAGGTGAGGAAGTAAAAGCCATACGACCGTTCAGTAGCGGCGGTGGGTGGCCGTTGTGTTCAATTTTCTAATGTTTCGCCCACAGACGGTGTCACTACTCTTTGTCCTGAGAGCAATTTTGCGATGTACGAGGGCTATTCGGAAAGTGAGGAACGATCACTCGTGAAATGGAAACCACTGTGAAAATCCGAGGAGGCTTTTCACAGAAGTTTTGGACAGTGCCTCTAGTATGTCCATCCATCGCATCAAGACGCTCTTTTCAGTTGTCAGTGCACTGTGAGCGAGTAAAGGAGCCTTGAACAACAATGTCTCCCGCCAAGTAGGAGGGCCCACTGAGAGGCTTCGCCTTAATGAATGCAGCCCACCTAACACAACTGCCACGCACTTCCTTCTTCATGGCAATCCTCAGCCCCACTCTGCAGGGGCAGTGAAGAGCTCCTGCAGCCTTTTCGATGGGAAGTGTTCGATCACCCACAACACAGCCATAATTGGCTCGTCCTGAGTATCATCTCTGTTCACATGAAAAGCTGGATACGAAGACAACACTTGGGCGCAGGCTACTGGCTATAGACCAATGTAGAGAATTATCGGAAAGCACAGGCGGCTGCCTTCTATGACGATGGTGTTGGTAATTTGGTTCAACGCTCCGACAAATGTCTACGTCAGAGAGGCGACTATGTAGGGAAGTACCTGGAATGTGTAGCTAAATGTGCAAAGAAAACAGTTTTGATTTTCACTGTGTTTTCCGTTTCGCGACCGATCGTTCCTTACTTTCCGAACAACCATCGTATAATGAACGTTTATTTTGAATTTCTAAACAGCGGTGAGCAAAGGTGGATCTTTTTTCTGACATTTCCACCATTTATGATTTTATTTAGTTTATTGCATGTATGTAAAGTTAAACACTTTTTGGCATGTAAATTTGTACATTCCATTCTTTATGTACGCTTGCCGTAAACGTGATGCAGTAGATCAGTGAATATTCCTTTCAAGAGGAAGCCTACACTGGCTGGCGCTTACCATAGAATGTAAGTCTAAATGTTTTATTGGCTACAATCTGAAAAATTAATTTGGTGGTTTATTTTCTATTTTCTTTTCTCCCTCTGATACATGCTGTCGGCGTTGGCCTGTAACAATTATATACGGCGATTTTTGTGATAGTTATTTATGGGTCAAAATCAATTGTGGATACTAATGTCTAATGTGTTGATGCCCACACCATCTATTTCCATATTCTGTTGCTTGTTATAGGCCCGCCTGGTAGTTCTGCACGTACAAATTAATCTTCTACAAGACAGTAGCACTACCCCATGAAATTCGACAGCGGTTTAGATTTAAGAAATCTTATTTCTAACCGGTCCAATAGAATCTTCAAAAGAATGGTGATAACGGAGAAAACATTGCTAGTCCATGTACTTAACGATATTACGTGTTTTAAAAACGGAAATATTTTGCTTTAAAAACTGTACCACAGTTTCCATAACATTTTACAACTTATCCGGATTAACGTTTTACTTTAAGGGCAGTGACAGTATATCAATGCAGTCTTTTAATTGATATCATGGAAGAGACGGTGTACGTCAGTGAAACGTACGTGGCAGGGGTCTGATTCTGCTCCGTATTTTGTACTAATATTGAGCCATTTTTAATGTTACAATCGGCTTAAAAATTTAAGAAATTTTTAATGATCTCAATAGCTTCTCTACTATATTGTGCATTGCATTTGCATTCATTTGTGTCTTGAGAAAATATTTATATGCATCGATTCTCTAAGAATCGATGGTTTACTGGTACAGTCCTAAGCCGCTACTCAAGCACCCTTTGCTGCTCACCGCGGAAGCTGGACCCACATTCGGCTGAAAACACAGCTACATTTCATTTGAAGCTCGAACAACTATTAGTACGATAATTTATAACAGCCCATTACGATGGTGACGTTACGCATAACTTAAACAAGGAGCTTCACTCTGATTTGGTCTGGAAATCGTTTCTGTTAGATACGTTTTTGACGTCCGATTCCCCGGCCAAATCACTCTATTTCACGAACAGTTAGTTACGTGTGATAAGCGCAGAAATTACCACACACTCTGTTTGCTCCACAGTCTGTTCAGGTTACGCAGGTCTACCTTACGTTCTACCGCTTGTGTCAGAATAGCATAGCAAAAATGCCCATGCTTGTTGTGTGATTTCGATGAAGATGTTTCGATGTGGGGCTCTCAATTGCTCGGTCATCAGCGCCCGTACAAAGTCCCAATTTTTACACAGTCTAGTTTTTTACACAGAGCAATCGAGCCACTTTCACGAATAATAATGAGAACAACACAGACACCCAGTCCCCGGGCAGAGAAAATCCCCAGTCCAGCCGGGAATCGAACCCGGGGCACCGTGATCCAGAAGCAGCAACGCTAGCCACTAGACCAGGAGCTGCAGACATCGTGTGAGTTACGTAGCTACAGCGGTTTTCACGTCTTACTAATGTTCATGTAGCGTTGTCCTCCACAATTAGTAACGCACACTATATGCGGAGAGGGAATGTCGCCTAACAGATGTAGCTACAACTGTGGCTAGTGTTCAGAATACGATCAGCAGCAGCAGCAGTGCCAGTTTGATATTCTCTACCACATGTAATCCGTAATCTCTCCGAATTCGGTGAGATTACAAGTGTAAAGGTGACTAAGATATCGAAATGGGAGCAGAGTAAGTCGCAGGCGTTTTCGTAAGAAGCTCACTGGACAAAATTTTAGTAGTAAAATACAGTATAGAACAGATACCGGGTGATCATTTGATCCTTCTGTGCTGACGTAAGCCATGGCAGTGAAGTGGCGTGCATACGCCAATCGGTTGTATGGAGTGAGGGCAGCAAGAAGGGTCGATATGGAAAAAAATGACAGCATCACACAACGGATTTACTGGGTTCTGACGTGCCCATGGCAACACCATGACTGAAATTTCATAATTTGCTTGCTGTATCAACGCACGCTGCACAATGTTACAAAGCGTCTGTCATTCGAATTTATTTTGGTAATGTGGAATACCACTTCTTACTTACAACTGTCAGTTTATAATCTACGTGACAGGAACACCCTTCAGCTACACCACCATAAAACCAATCAATATTTTGGCCCTAATGGTGAAACTAAAATGGACGTAATGCAATAGATTTTCAACTCCTTCAAGTAACTCCAACATAAATTATTTTAAAAAGAGTTATAGTGTCCAATTTGTACTGAAACTGTAGACGTTCAGTATGTACTGTCGAAAAACACGAAAGTGAAATTCAATGAGCTAACATAAATAACTTTTAAAGAGAATGAATATAAAAAGTGTCTCGCGTCCGTCGGCCGTCGTAATTTAATATATATGTTATTATTATTTTTTGATTGTTGCCGACTTACGTGGTGGGCCTTAATAGAAATTATATTTAAGTTGAACAATGTAATAAACTTTTCATATTACTTTCCTCGGCTAGTCAGTTCACTTTAAAGCAAGAAATCTTTAGTTATTAATTAAAATTGCGGCCCATACACGTGCGAGAGTATTTTTCTTACCTCCGTTAACCATTGTATTGTAGTCAGAGTCCTGGCTCTGGGTCTCGGCTATGGTACTGAAAATAAGAATCTTAAAGCTAAGTATTTCTGCAACTTCGTGCGGCTGTGGAGAAAAATTAATATTATGCTAATAGCTGGCGAGTTTTCCGCTTCCGCTAATTTTTCGTAAGTTAATATCGCCACGTAATGGCGTCGTTGGCTGCATCGGCCGCTGCGATTGTTGAGCTGTAAATTACTTGAATGCAGGTTAATTCAAGGAAGGCGGACATGAAATCGGGATCACCTCTTACAAATTAAAAGTGCACAATAATATTAAATCATTATATTATATGCTTAACTCATACAAATATGCTTACATTTTCAGCACACGCAAGATGTCCCTCTAGACACATTCAAGACAAAAAAAAGAAGTGAAGTCGACTAAAAAATTAACAAAAGAGCGTATCTTGTCGTCTCTTTAGATCATTCTGTCATAAATTATTTCTTTGCAATCTAAACCTACACAGAGAAATTATTATTTTACGGCTACATGATAAAAAATTTGGCACTGGGGACGCTATATTGCCCCCCGAAATGTTTATGTCATAAAAAATGTTCGTGTTTTTTGACATAAATATTTCCACTTTCATGTCCACAGTGTCCACACGCAGATTTTTCTTTCACAATTTACATATGTCACATCGTATGTTGTAATTGCTGAGGTGCGTTGCGCACAAAGTGTAATACAGATGAAGTTCAAGGTATACAACCACGAGTTAGTCCGGAATATTTGAAGTCCCAGGGGTGTCAACTGTTCGCTCCCCATTTGGCGCGGCCGTAGGGAAACCTGGGGAAAACCTCGGCGGAGCGACAGACTAACTACTTGGGTCACTTTCACTTAAATGTTTCTGGGATGTCATTGGAGTACAGGATGTCCATACAAATATTTTTGTTGCACTATGCAAAAAATGAGGTCATTATAACAATTGATTGCCAACTACTTGGGTCACTTTCACTTAAATGTTTCTGGGATGTCATTGGAGTACAGGATGTCCATACAAATATTTTTGTTGCACTATGCAAAAAATGAGGTCATTATAACAATTGATTGCGGTGTCGTTGATGATCTACGCCGCGACGTTTAGCTCGCGACGGCGTCGGTTGGTGTGTTCGGTGCTCGGCGTTCGCGGCGGCTGCGGAGAGGTCAACGCCCGCTCGACGCCAGCGTGTGTCTTGCCGTCGCGGAACATCAGAATCAGCTGATCGGCTGCACGGTTGGCAATGCGCTTCTGTCTCGGCCAGACGTGGTGGAGTGGGATGATATCCGCCTCCCGCGCTTGTTGGCAGGAGTCAGCTCTGGTACGTATCTCCGTCGTAGTACATGAAACATACACACAACCAATGTAATATTTGTTTCCCGCTGCAGATGGTTACGCTGCTGGGAAAGAAGCATTTATTAGTGCGGCAGAAGTTGTTAAGTTTTCGCCAGTTTCCGAGTGTCAAGCTAGCACTGTCTTGCAGAATACATGACATGGACCTTCTCCCGTGAATGCAGTTTTAATGCAATACTGTTTCCATTACACGTCAGTTTTTGTCTTGACAAAATTATTTGTTTTCGCCGCACTCGCAGGCACTGGTGAGTGTCCCAATACGAGCTTAGCACAAACATTCGCCGTTTCTGCGGTCGCTGTTTTGCAACACGCATCGCATTACAATCTCGCATTATTGTGCTCACTGAAACTACAGTCTGTCCCAAAAATATTGACTGTGGGTTCACTTCACGTTAACAGTTCACATTTATAAGCAAATCACAGTTTTTCGTGCGTAATATTGGCGTTTGGCGTCCTTACCGCTGTTGAACGTTCAATACTAGCACTCCACTGTCCATATCACATTTCACCTTCACAGTTTTTCACACTGTTTAAAGTAACTGTTTCGATTAGTTCACAAACACTAATGTATTTCATTCAGTCTGAACTGGATTTTGGCTCGTGCTGGATTTTACCAGTCTCTCGCACTAATTATCTCTTTTCATTTTCCACTTACAGTCGTACTTGCCTTCAGATTTTTTGACTATACAATTGTATTTCCGTCTCATCAGAGGTAAGTCCCCATGTCATGTCTGCCCACTCATTGCGTACTTGCCCCCCAGAGCCAGGCTCGACTTTACAAAACTTTGCCTCTCGCATTATTGTTGACATTTTAAATCTAGGCCTAGCGTGCAAGTTCCTAGATTAATGTTAGATTTGTGACTTTTGTTTCCCCTACACATTCGTGCAAATCTCTGCCTTAGCAGATGGCAATATATTTTAACAGTGCTTAGCGGTAGTCGCTTTTACTGATTTGCTTTGTACCTTGTCCACAACACATGAGGTACCTTGGGTGATGTACACCCTGCACTCATGTTGTTTAGTAAATTATGACTGAGCATATTTCAAGATCGATATAGACATAAATACATGGAACAACATATACACTATAATATTGAATTTTCATAAGTTTCATTACTACTACGGTTCAAAAATATTCATGATACACTAATGAAAAATTCTTTCATCATTACATGCTGTTGAATTTTTTTTAATATTTTTTTATAGCATTTTTAAAAATGACATTTGTAAAATATTCCTAAACCTACGTTAATTTTTTCTTTCAAAATGCAATTGCTTAAAAATACTGTTATTCCTTAACATCTACAAAATTGGATCACACTAATCTTGTGTGCCCCATTGTCTTTAAATGTTACACTAAAATCTGAACATTTACACACAGAAAAAAAAATACACTCTAAACTTAACCTACTACACACAAATGTAAACGTTGCTCTACTGAGCGAACTTCTTTAAGTCTTTGTATGGATAGAGTCCTTTAATCTCTTCCGATTCTACGTCACCCAACAAATAGCTACATCCATGTGGTATGTCTATGATTTTGTAGGGGCCGGCATACACCGGTTGCCATTTTTTATTCTTTTTCGCTAACAGAGATGACTTGGGATGAGTCCTTATTAGCACCAAGTCACCTGGTTGATACAGTGTTACCTTCTTTAGTTTCTTGTCATGCTTCTCCTTTCGGCGCTCCGCGCACCTCGTTAAGTTATTTAGTCTCAGCTATAATTTGTTCGTGAGGTACAACTTGTCGTGGTACAGTTGGTAATGGTGACAGCCAGCTGTCGGTTTCATTCTTTCCAAACATGACTTCTAGTGGAGTATAACCGGTGGCTGAATGTGGCAATCTATTGTGGAGTTCCTCAAAAGTCGAAACGTATTCTGCCCACTTGGTGTGGCGATTCGGAATGTAAGTTCTCATGAACCTGTTCAACTCTTTAAAGGTACGCTCTACAAGACTGCTCTCCGGGTGAAATCGAGCTACAAAAATGTGTTTAATACCTTGCTCTTGTAGAAACGTTTTCCATTTGAGACCAGTAAAATAGGTGGCATTATCAGATAGTATGATCTGTGGTTTGCCAACATTAACAAAATAATCTGTTCGTAATTTCTGAATGAGGGGTGTGGCCGTTGAAGCTTTTACAGGATACAATTTTAGAAATTTGGAAAAGGCATCATATACAGCAAATACATATTTCACACCACCTCTGCCAGTGGGTAGTGGCCCTAGAATGTCAACAGAAACTAGTCGCAATGGTTTGTTAGGAACAACAGGGTGCAATTCACTTATAGTGGGCAGATTTGTAGGTTTCGTCCTTTGACAAACTACACATGTCCTTACAACATTCTGAATTATTCTTTTCATATTCTTAAAATGACATTATCTTGTGAGAAGTGCTCTACATTTTTCAATACCCACGTGTCCCCACGAAAGGTGAACGTGCCAGATTAAATCACTGATACATACTTCCGGTACACAGATACACCACAAGTCCTTGTTAACATCCTTCCGGTAATATAATACTCCATTTTGCACAGAATAATGGCTACCTATCTGATTTGCACCCGAAGATAGGAGTTCTTGTTTGACTTTTCCCAAGGCGGGATCTTCGTCCTGTAAACTAGGCAGTTGCTTGCACGTCTGCAGGAACTTTTTTCGACAAGTAGGGTCTTTCATAACTAAAATTTTGTACTCTGTTGCCTGTTCTAGTATTGTTGTTAACTCAGGCAGACCTTTCGGCAACCGTGACAAAGCATCAGGCACTACGTTGTCACAACCTTTTATATACATTATTTGAAATTGATATTCCTGCAGAGCAAGCACCCACCTAGTCAACCTGTCGTGCATTAACTTGCATGTCAGCAAAAAACTTAAAGCCTGATGATCACAGAAAATTTTTACATTTTTTCCGTACACATAGTATCTGAACTTCTTCATGGCCCATACTACTGCTAGTGTTTCGAGTACGGTGACTGTATATGATCGTTCACAACTTGACAACACTCGGCTTGCGAAACCGATTATTCTTACGTTCTTGTTTCCACCATCCTCATCGATTTGAAATAAACACGCGCCTAGTCCGACAGTGGAGGCGTCTGTAGCAAGGCAAAATTCCTTTGACATGTCAGGATGTGACAGTAGATCAGCATTTATAAGGGCTTGTCGTATTTGCTCAAATGACTGCTGGCACAGTTCATTCCATATCCAGGGTGTATTTTTCCTCAACAAGTTTAACAGGGTATTATCATTTAAAAGCTTGTCAGGTATGAATCGTCTGAAAAATGACACTAGACCCAGAAATGCCTTTAACTGTTTCTTGGTTCTAGGAGGAGGGAAGTTCTCAATTGCTGCCATTTTCTTCGGATCGGGCACAATACCTGTAGGTGATATTACATGACCAAGAAATTTTATTCTCTCCCTGCCAAATTTGGATTTTGCGAGGTTTGCTGTTACGCCTACCTCAGAAAATCTTTTTAGTACGCATCTCAGCGTGTCCATGTGGCTTTCCCAATCGGGAGTAGCTATTAATAAGTCATCGACATACAACGTTACTCGGTCCAACAAATCCGGTCCTAATACTTTATCGAGCGCTGCAATGAAGACACCTGCACTAACATTTAATCCAAATGGTAAAACTTTAATTGGTAACTTCTGCCGGCAAACACAAAGGCAGTGTACTTTCTTGATGATTCAGTTAGTGGGATTTGCCAATACGACGAACGCATATCGACAGAGGTTAGATATTTAACTCCATAAAACTTCTGTATCTGTTCATCCAGGTTTTCTGGTCGCGTTCTGACAGGTACAATTATTTTGTTAATATCGCGCGCATCAAGCACGAGACGTATACTGCCATCCGCTTTCGCTACGGCCATGAGCGGACTGCTGTACGGGGATAGAGATGGTTCAATTATCCCCCAATGAAGCATTTTTCTTATTTCCTTCGTAACTGCCTCCTTTTTTGACCACGGGATGGTGTAGTTTGCGTGACAGAAAGTATCGTTAGGTACCACTTCGATGTTATAGGAGTAGCCCTCGATAACACCGGGTTTTTCCGAAAACACATTCTCATAATCTGTAAGTAGCTGAGTCAATTCGTTTTGTTGTGCTTCAGTCAAATGTTCTGACTCCCTAACTTTCATGGCTATCAGTTTCCTTTTTTCCTCTTTGTCTTCAGTAATAAAATCTTTACAATATACTTGTTTTGTACTAAAGTCAGAATATAAATTCATTACCTGTATTCCTTCGAATCTTGACTGAAAGCTCCGGCAATATTTACCGTGCACTTCCCGTGTCCTCAACAATGGCAAAATTACACGTGTATCCTCATTCATAAGGCTTACTTCCCCGCACAAGAGGTCGACTTTTGCGTCCCTCTGGCGTAAAAATTCCATCCCCAGGATGCAAGCAACACCTAATCCCTTAACTACTAGGAACGAGCTTTTCATTGCTTCATTTCCTACCGTAAACTCGACTTGCACCTGGTGCTTTATGATATGAGATTGTGCAGCTATTGCACCTGTAACACGACAATTCTTCACTGGCAATACTGGTATTCTATTATTTTGACTCAAGTACTTGTAAAAATTTGCACTCATGACATTGGTTGACGCACCGGTATCGACTATTATGTGTATTGGTGCTCCATACATATCTGCTTGCAATATAGCCTGCACAACACTTTTGTCGGTTCGGTTACATTTCTGCGGTATGTCTACAAGTTCCTTTTCTATTTTTGTTCCCTCATTGTATCTCAGCATACAAAGTTTACGGCTGTCATCCGTGAATGTGCCCTCACTACACCATCCTGCAGCTAACAACGGAGAGCGTATTGTGGCTGTCTTTAGTTTAACGGATGAGCCTTAGTGGGTTGACAGTTGTCTGTCACTTCCACTAACCTCACATTGTGGTTCTGGTTGTTGTTGTTGCTACTGTTGGGTTGGCCGCCCTGCCTCCCCGATGGTGTATTTTGATATTGTGTATGGCTCTGGTTTTGCGGTGGTCGGTTGTAACTTCCTGACATGTTCTGTGACGGACCTGGGTTGGCGTTCCATTGTGGCGCTGTGTCTTGTTGCCACTGTGGTGTCGGTTCATTACAACCACGCCACTGGTTTCGGTTGTTCCGCCATTGCGGATTGCCGTTACCATTATATCCATTACTCATACGTCCATCATGATATCTCTTTCGATTTTGACGATTATAACCGTTGCCGTTATAACCATTGCCATTGTTTGTGCCTCGATTCTGTTGCCGGTGCTCTTGCCTAATCCCGTTACCATTTGGTACTAAGTTACTACCGTTACTGTGGCTGCTATTGTAATCGGCTTTTTGTTGAATACAGCCTGCATGGTTCCACTTGTTTTCGGTTTTCATATCTTCGATCAATAAGTCAACAGAATCCACTATTTCCATAAATTGTTCTATATTGTATTCCGGCACATTGATGAAATATCTTTTAATTTCACTGGGCAACTTCATTTTTATTAATCTGATTATGTCACGATCGGACATTGGCTCGTCCCAGTACCTGGTTTTGTTTATGTTGTTATTGTTGTTGTGGTCTTCAGTCCTGAGACTGGTTTGATGCAGCTCTCCATGCTACTCTATCCTGTGCAAGCTTTTTCATCTCCCAGTACCTACTGCAACCTACATCCTTCTGAATCTGCTTAGTGTATTTTGGTCTCCCTCTACGATTTTTACCCTCCACACTGCCCTCCAATACTAAATTGGTGATCCCTTGATGCCTCAGAACATGTCCTACCAACCGATCCCTTCTTCTGGTCAAGTTGCGCCACAAACTTCTCTTCTCCCCAATCCTATTCAATACTTCCTCATTAGTTATGTGATCTACCCATCTAATCTTCAGCATTCTTCTGTAGCACCACATTTCGAAAGCTTCTATTATCTTCTTGTCCAAACTATTTATCGTCCATGTTTCACTTCCATACATGGCTACACTCCATACGAATACTTTCAGAAATGACTTCCTGACACTTAAATCAATACTGGATGTTAACAAATTTCTCTTCTTCAGAAACGCTTTCCTTGCCATTGCCAGCCTACATTTTATATCCTCTCTACTTCGACCATCATCAGTTATTTTGCTCCCCAAATAACAAAACTCCTTTACTACTTTAAGTGCCTCATTTCCTAATCTAATTCCCTCAGCATCACCCGACTTAATTAGACTACATTCCATTATCCTTGTTTTGCTTTTGTTGATGTTCATCTTATATCCTCCTTTCAAGACACTGTCCATTCCATTCAACTGCTCTTCCAAGTCCTTTGCTGTCTCTGACAGAATTACAATGTCATCAGCGAACCTCAAAGTGTTTATTTCTTCTCCATGAATTTTAATACCTACTTCGAATTTTTCTTTTGTTTCCTTTACTGCTTGCTCACTATACAGATTGAACATCATCGGGGAGAGGCTACAACCCTGTCTTACTCCCTTCCCAACCACTGCTTCCCTTTCATGTCCCTCGACTCTTATAACTGCCATCTGGTTTCTGTACAAATTGTAAATAGCCTTTCGCTCCCTGTATTTTACCCCTGCCACCTTTAGAATTTGAAAGAGAGTATTCCAGTCAACATTGTCAAAAGCTTTCTCTAAGTCTACAAATGCTAGAAACGTAGGTTTGCCTTTCCTTAATCTTTCTTCTAAGATAAGTCGTAAGGTCAGTATTGCCTCACGTGTTCCAGTGTTTCTACGGAATCCAAGCTGATCTTCCCCGAGGTTGGCTTCTACTAGTTTTTCCATTCGTCTGTAAAGAATTCGTGTTAGTATTTTGCAGCTGTGACTTGTTAAGCTGATAGTTGGGTAATTTTCACATCTGTCAGCACCTGCTTTCTTTGGGATTGGAATTATTATATTCTTCTTGAAGTCTGAGGGTATTTCGCCTGTCTCATACATCTTCCTCACCAGATGGTAGAGTTTTGTCAGGACTGGCTCTCCCACGGCCGTCAGTAGTTCCAATGGAATATTGTCTTCTCCGGGGGCTTTGTTTCGACTCAGGTCTTTCAGTGCTCTGTCAAACTCTTCACGCAGTATCATATCTCCCATTTCATCTTCATCTACATCCTCTTCCATTTCCATAATATTGTCCTCAAGTACATCGCTCTTGTATAGACCCTATCCATACTCCTTCCACCTTTCTGTTTTCCCTTCTTTGCTTAGAACTGGGTTTCCATCTGAGCTCTTGATATTCATACAAGTCGTTCTCTTATCTCCAAAGGTCTCTTTAATTTTCCTGTAGGCAGTATCTATCTTACCCCTAGTGAGACAAGCCTCTACATCCTTACATTTGTCCTCTAGCCATCCCTGCTTAGCCATTTTGCACTTCCTGTCGATCTCATTTTTGAGACGTTTGTATTCCTTTTTGCCTGTTTCACTTACTGCATTTTTATATTTTCTCCTTTCATCAATTAAATTCAATATTTCTTCTGTTACCCAAGGATTTCTACTAGCCCTCGTCTTTTTACCTACTTGATCCTCTGCTGCCTTCACTACTTCATCCCTCAAAGCTACCCATTCTTCTTCTACTGTATTTATTTCCCCCATTCCTGTCAATTGCTCCCTTATGCTTTCCCTGAATCTCTGTACAACCTCTGGTTCTTTTAGTTTATCCAGGTCCCATCTCCTTAAATTCCCACCTTTTTGCAGTTTCTTCAGTTTTAATCTACAGGTCATAACCAATAGGTTGTGGTCAGAGTCCACATCTGCCCCTGGAAATGTCTTACAATTTAAAACCTGGTTCCTAAATCTCTGTCTTACCATTATATGATCTATCTGATACCTTTTAGTATCTCCAGGGTTCTTCCATGTATACAACCTTCTTTCATGATTCTGAAACCAAGTGTTAGTTATGATTATGTTGTGCTCTGTGCAAAATTCTACCAGACGGCTTCCTCTTTCATTTCTGTCCCCCAATCCATATTCACCGACTATGTTTCCTTCTCTCCCTTTTCCTACACTCGAATTCCAGTCACCCATGACTATTAAATTTTCGTCTCCCTTCACAATCTGAATAATTTCTTTTATTTCATCATACATTTCTTCAATTTCTTCAACATCTGCAGAGCTAGTTGGCATATAAACTTGTACTACTGTAGTAGGTGTGGGCTTCGTATCTATCTTGGCCACAATAATGCGTTCACTATGCTGTTTGTAGTAGCTTACCCGCATTCCTATTTTCCTATTCATTATTAAACCTACTCCTACATTACCCCTATTTGATTTTGTGTTTATAACCCTGTAGTCACCTGACCAGAAGTCTTGTTCCTCCTGCCACCGAACTTCACTAATTCCCACTATATCTAACTTCAACCTATCCATTTCCCTTTTTAAATTTTCTAACCTACCTGCCCGATTAAGGGATCTGACATTCCACGCTCCGATCCGTAGAACGCCAGTTTTCTTTCTCCTGATAACGACATCCTCTTGAGTAGTCCCCGCCCGGAGATCCGAATGGGGGACTATTTTACCTCCGGAATATTTTACCCAAGAGGACGCCATCATCATGTAATCATACAGTAAAGCTGCATGCCCTCGGGAAAAATTACGGCTGTAGTTTCCCCTTGCTTTCAGCCGTTCGCAGTACCGGCACGGCAATGCCGTTTTGGTTATTGTTACAAGGCCAGATCAGTCAATCATCCAGACTGTTGCCCTTGCAACTACTGAAAAGGCTGCTGCCCCTCTTCAGGAACCGCACGTTTGTCTGGCCTCTCAACAGATACCCCTCCGTTGTGGTTGCACCTACGGTACGGCTATCTGTATCGCTGAGGCACGCAAGCCTCCCCACCAACGGCAATGTCCATGGTTCATGGGGGGGGGTTTGTTTATATACTTTTCGAAATATTTGCGTAACGTTCCCATCTTAGGATTGTACATTTCTGGACTGTACAACTCCTTTCGTAGTCTTTCTTGGACGCTAACGGACCAGAATTTTTGCAAGAATGCACCTTCAAACTGTTGCATCGTTAGACATTTTTCGGACATGTCGGTGGCCCACAGTGCCGCGTCACCTTGAATAAAGGAGACCACGAACTGTATTCTTTGTCTTTCCGTCCATGTCCTGGGAAACACATTCCTGATTTCTTAATAAATATAACAGGGTGGACATTTCCTTTTTCGCTATTGAAGGGTTGGAATGTCCTGTGTTTTATTACATTGTCCTCTTTTTCACACGTCTGATTGCTACATTCTGGGACATTCATCACTTCGTGATGTGCGCTGCACGGTATCGCATGTTGTTCGTGCTCATAATTCGCATTAGGTTGCGGTTGCGCACTCGCACCCTGGCTACCGTCAGCGTTATTATAGTAATCAGTGCGCGGAGTCGGATTCATGATCTATCCGCCACTGTTTACATTGCTTTCCAACGCAGACAGTCTTCGCGCGACCTCCTGTTGCCAATTTGGCAACTCCGCTGTCACACGGGACTTGATCTGTGCTAATTCGGCATGTAGTGCGGCAGCGCTAGCGTCAATATTTACAACTCGCGGCCGCAGTCGCTTGTTCTACAGCTGTTTTTACATCGCTTTCAATCTTTGCAGATATCTCGCGATCCTTTACTTCTAGCCATTCATTTAATTCTTTTTCTACTTTTTGAGCTTGCACTTCCAAATATGCGTCAATACTTTTCCGTGCATCTATCTCCACATTATCCACGCGGTTGGTTAAAGTCTGGACATTATCTTCAAGCCTAGCCTGCGACATCTGTAATTTTTGCATTTCGCCGGCTAAGCTTTGCACAAGATCCGGTATTTCTTTGCACGCGTCCCGCATCTCGGCAAGTTCGCTTTGGATACTGTATAGTTTTGCTTCACTGCGCTGCTCTTGCTCAATGAGCTTTTGCATTAATTTTTTCTCCTGCTCATGCAGCATCTGAGCCAGTTTTTCGTCTCTTTGTTTTTCCCTCTGTTCTAACATTCTTTCTTTTTCCCTATCTCTTTCTTATAACCTGCGCAGAAATTCTGCAAATGGGTCTGCAATCGGTGAGCATACTGGTGCCCCGCTTAATCTAGCACTCGATTGGCCCCCCTGCCCAGGCAGTGGAGTTGTTACTCTATTCCCATTCTGCTATGGAGCGTCATTCACCGTCCACAGATCCTCGCCCCCCGCTCCGGAAATTATGTTACCCGAGGCGGTGGCTTGGGATTCGTTTACGTATTGCAAATGACCCTCACTTTCCATATTAACAGAATTTTGTTCTTCTGGTACGGATGTTTTAGGTTGTCCTATCTTACCCATACTAAATTCACTTTAAGCCACTGACAAATCTTTAACACTGATACACACACGAATAATTATCCCCTCCAAAAATAAACACATAAATACACAAAACGAATAATTATCCCCTCCAAAAATAAACACATAAATACACAAAACACCGAAGGTATCTCATGTGCACATGGGTTGGATATTCCGCACAGAGCTACACAGGATGCTTGCACAATAGGCCTTACCTTACTTATTTTTCTTTCTCGCAATCCTTTTTCTTTTCTACACTTTTTCCTCTCCAGATCTCCTCAGGGTGTGGTTTTGTTGTTGTACCTGTGAAAGAATTCATACAAGCATTAATATTTTACAACAATTAGACACATACATAATTACATTCACTACAATAGAATCATATTAATCGGGCCCCAAAGTTGCGGCGCCAATCTCGCGTCCGTCGGCCGTCGTAATTTAATATATATATGTTATTATTATTTTTTGATTGTTGCCGACTTACGTGGTGGGCCTTAATAGAAATTATATTTAAGTTGAACAATGTAATAAACTTTTCATATTACTTTCCTCGGCTAGTCAGTTCACTTTAAAGCAAGAAATCTTTAGTTATTAATTAAAATTGCGGCCCACACACGTGCGAGAGTATTTTTCTTACCTCCGTTAACCATTGTATTGTAGTCAGAGTCCTGGCTCTGGGTCTCGGCTATGGTACTGAAAATAAGAATCTTAAAGCTAAGTATTTCTGCAACTTCGTGCGGCTGTGGAGAAAAATTAATATTATGCTAATAGCTGGCGAGTTTTCCGCTTCCGCTAATTTTTCGTAAGTTAATATCGCCACGTAATGGCGTCGTTGGCTGCATCGGCCGCTGCGATTGTTGAGCTGTAAATTACTTGAATGCAGGTTAATTCAAGGAAGGCGGACATGAAATCGGGATCACCTCTTACAAATTAAAAGTGCACAATAATATTAAATCATTATATTATATGCTTAACTCATACAAATATGCTTACATTTTCAGCACACGCAAGATGTCCCTCTAGACACATTCAAGACAAAAAAAGAAGTGAAGTCGACTAAAAAATTAACAAAAGAGCGTATCTTGTCGTCTCTTTAGATCATTCTGTCATAAATTATTTCTTTGCAATCTAAACCTACACAGAGAAATTATTATTTTACGGCTACATGATAAAAAATTTGGCACTGGGGACGCTATAAGTGCTGCAGTGCAGTTGACAGGGTCGGGAATGGTTGGAGTGTCTTCACCACGGCTTCCACTTACAATGTGAATAACGCTATCAGACTGTAATTCAGTAGACTGTCACAGACCGTAACGACAAACTAAGCGTCAATACGCCATATTCATGTGGAGCTACGATTGCAGTTATCTGCAGGGGCGAACGCCATACGCTATGAGCAATGCATCTCCAATACTCCTGTTAAGCCGGAGTGCCACAATGCTCACCGCGCACCATCAGGAATCTGCAAAACGTGAACTGCAAGCCACAGCGGTGACTCGATTGAAGTTCCACGTCCTTTTATATTCGATACAGAACACAGAACTGTGTTTCCTAATTAGACACGAAATTGCGATGCTACTTGAACCAAGGCTCTTCGTCAGAAAATTCATTCAGATTTGCCTCATGGCAACAAACAGAAAATCAACTACATCTACATCTACATCTATACTCCGCGAGCCACCTTACGGTGTGTGGCGGAGGGTACTTATTGTACCACTATCTGATCCCCCCTTCCCTGTTCCATTCACGAATTGTGCGTGGAAAGAACGACTGCTTGTAAGTCTCCGTATTTGCTCTAATTTCTCGGATCTTTTCGTTGTGATCATTACGCGAGATATATGTGGGCGGTAGTAATATGTTGCCCATCTCTTCCCGGAATGTGCTCTCTCGTAATTTCGATAATAAACCTCTCCGTATTGCGTAACGCCTTTCTTGAAGTGTCCGCCACTGGAGCTTGTTCAGCATCTCCGTAACGCTCTCGCGCTGACTAAATGTCCCCATGACGAATCGCGCTGCTTTTCGCTGGATCATGTCTATCTCTTCTATTAATCCAACCTGGTAAGGGTCCCATACTGATGAGCAATACTCAAGAATCGGACGAACAAGCGTTTTTTAAGCTACTTCTTTCGTCGATGAGTCACATTTTCTTAGAATTCTTCCTATGAATCTCAACCTGGCGCCTGCTTTTCCCACTATTTGTTTTATGTGATCATTCCACTTCAGATCGCTCCGGATAGTAACTCCTAAGTATTTTACGGTCGTTACCGCTTCCAATGATTTACCACCTATGGCATAATCGTACTGGAATGGATTTCTGCCCCTATGTATGCGCATTATATTACATTTATCTACGTTTAGGGAAAGCTGCCAGCTGTCGCACCATGCATTAATCCTCTGCAGGTCCTCCTGGAGTACGTACGAGTCTTCTGATGTTGCTACTTTCTTGTAGACAACCGTGTCATCTGCAAATAGCCTCACGGAGCTACCGATGTTGTCAACTAAGTCATTTATGTATATTGTAAACAATAAAGGTCCTATCACGCTTCCCTGCGGTACTCCCGAAATTACCTCTACATCTGCAGATTTTGAACCGTTAAGAATGACATGTTGTGTTCTTTCTTCTAGGAAATCCTGAATCCAATCACAAACCTGGTCCGATATTCCGTAAGCTCGTATTGCCTCTCATCTAACATCGAATATATGATGGGCCTTGTGGCTACCGGACGGCGCTACATGTTTCGATGGTTCACGCCATCATCTTCAGGTGCAAAATTATTTATTTTCGTGGATGGAGTCGCTGAAGAATACAGTCGCAGACCAAGGGCAGTGTCGATTATTTTGCGTCTTCTGCCAATGGTAAAAAATGTTGATTTAGAAAAGACACTTGAGAGTTAAAAAACATGAATTTCTGACGGTGAATTGTATTCACGGGGTCAGTAGAGTTGTAAAATGTCTGCATACTGTTGCTTCTCCACTGGACATTACATTTACACTGTCGTTTCAAAGAAGTTTTATACGTTACAGATATGTTTGTTTATTGGATACAGAGATACGAGATTAAATGTTTGTACAAAATTATGTTTCCTTTTTTTAAATACGTGATTGGGCTGCACAAGAATACTGACATGTGTGCAACTCCTTTATTAAATTAGGTAGCTCTATACACATTTTTAATGCGAATGTGCTACAGTATCGGATACAAATGTAATCGTTAAATAGTAATTTACACAAACATGTTTTTCTTCTGTTTAAAAAAATGTTAATAGGCTGCTCTTGCATACAGATATGTACACACTTAGATTATTATATTAATTTCTTATGTATAAAAAGGCTACAACAGATCATACATATGTATTGTAGGTTGAACTTATTGAGTGTTGTATGGGACTGATTACATTAATTGCTGCAAATTTGTATACAAAAATAATGATAAAATAGTTATGTAGATAAATATGTTTTCCTTTTGTTCACCCTGCAACACATGTGATTGTTCTGTTGAAATCTTTTCATATATAAGAAATTTATACAGTAATTGAAGCATGCACATATCTGATTTCAAGAGCACATCATTATCATTTTTTGAAATAAAAGGATAACAAATGTATGTACATAAATATTGAAATCAGATATGTGCATGCTTCAATTAGTGTATTAATTTCTTATACATGCAAAGATTTCAACAGAACATACATATGTGTTGTAGGTTGATCAAAAGGAAAACAAATTTATGTACATAATTATTTAATCATTATTTTTGTATCCAATACTGCAGCAATTAATGTAATCAGTCCCATCCATCTTTCAATAAGTTTAACTCACGGTACATATGTATGATTTGTTGTAGCCTTTTTATATATAACAAATTAATATAATAATTTAAGTGCGCATATATCTGTATTCATCAGCAGCTTATCAAAATATATTTTTAAACAGAAGGAAAACATGTTTATGTAGATTACTATTTCACGATTACATTTGTATCCGATGGTGCAGCACATTCGCATTACAAATATGTATAGCGCTACCTAATATAATAAATAAGTTGTGCCCATGTCAGTATTCTGGTGCAGTCCAATCATATATTTAAAAAAGGAAAACAATTATGTATAAACCATTTAATCTCGTATCTCTGTAGCCAATAAACAAACATATCTATAACATGTACAACTTCTATGAAACGACAGTGTAAATGTAATGTCCAGTGGAGAAGGACCAGTATGCAGATCTTTTACAACTCTACTGTTCCTCTGAGTACAGTCCACCTCAGAAACTCATGTTTTTTAACCTCTCAAGTGCCTTTTCTAAATCAACAGTTTTTTATCAGCAGCCGGCCGGAGTGGCCAAGCGGTTAAAGGCGCTACAGTCTGGAACCGCGCGACTGCTACGGTCGCAGGTTCGAATCCTGCCTCGGGCATGGATGTGTGTGATGTCCTTAGGTTATTTAGGTTTAAGTAGTTCTAAGTTCTAGAGGACTGATGACCTAAGAAGTTAAGTCCCATAGTGCTCAGAGCCATTTATCAGCAAAAGATGTAAAATAACCTACACTGCCCTTGGTCTGCGACTGTCAAAAGAAACTGTTTTATTTGTGGTGGTGAACATTCGCAGCTCTCATAATGACGTCCCTTACGGACGAAATATTCATTCGTATACATAGCGAGGCTATGAAAGAGGTTACGAATTACGAGAGTATGAAGGCCAAACTTAAGATTTTATCAAAGAATGCAGGAGATATGAATTATCGCAAAGTATATCGAAGTAAAAGCATAGTTCGAAAGAAAGCTGAGAAGAGGTGTCTAGATACCGAAATTGGAGTATTCCAGGAAAAGGAAGACTTGCTAAATAGACAACTATATAATAGCTGTTGTGGATTGGCAAGAGAGCCAAACCACTATGAGAGGAAGCCGAAAGGCACGCGTTTTAGCTCACGCAGGCTGGCGTGAGGTCTGGAACAGGTCAAGGAAATGAGACTAACAAAAAACGTACGTAGCTACTGGAATACTTAACTTTAATCCATAATTGGTGAACATAGCTCTTGTCTGTACATTACTGACAATATCAATAGCAAATGATTATGGCGCCTTGCTAGGTCGTAGCAAATGACGTAGCTGAAGGCTATGCTAACTATCGTCTCGGCAAATGAGAACGTATTTTGTCAGTGAACCATCGCTAGCAAAGTAGGATGTACAACTGGGCGAGTGCTAGGAAGACTCTCTAGACCTGCCGTGTGGCGGCGCTCGGTCTGCAATCACTGATAGTGGCGACACGCGGGTCCAACGTATACTAACGGACCGCGGCCGATTTAAAGGCTACCACCTAGCAAGTGTGGTGTCTGGTGGTGACACCACAATAGCCATCTAGTACTAGCAAATAAAATACCAGATTTTATCTCCAACCATGTGTCACACAGAATCAATGACAGTTTTAAGATGGAGTACATCTCTATCATAAATAGACACAAAAGAAAGTTATCCAAACTCAAAAACGTGCAGTTGACATCAAGCCACAAATAACGATTCAGGAAAGCAACCTAAATTCGAAGTTATAAGCACCACCGAAATCGAATTCAATGATGAAGAACTAGAACTACCTAATAAAGGTCTGAAATACAACATAGGACAACCATTAAACGAAAGAAAGATTAATGAGTTAATAGTAGATGAATGCAGTAGATGCCTCTAAGTTAGATAGCAACCATAAAATTGTTGTAACAGAACATGTCAAAAATCTGCTTGAGAAAGAAGCACCAAGAGATATAATTAGAAACACCGCCACCACCATTAACGAAGATAGAGCACTCCACACGTTAAATACAAAACTGAAAAACCATAAAGTAATCGTCACAAAGGCAAACAAAGGAAATTCAGCAGTTGTTTTATATGAAAATGATTACATCCAGGAAATCTTAAAGTTCTTTGAAGAAAGTAATGTCATGTAGCTAGACAAAGACCCTACAAAAAAATTCCTAACTGAACTTAGGGCACTCCTCCTGCTTACTGAAACGGAAAAGCACCAACGTAAATGAATGTGTCCAATACCACCACGCCAAAGATCTGAATTAAAGGCTCACAAAAATACAGCTCTCGAAGACCAATCTCCAACTCAATAAACAACACTGGATACAAAATTTTACAGAAACTCAACAAGAGCCTACAGGATAACTGTGTGTTTGGTGGTAATTATTCACTAAAAAATAGCCCTCTCATTTGCCAGTAATCTAAAATCCATACGCAATACTAACAAATGCCAAATGATCTCTCCAGAAGCAACAAATCTGTATACTAAAATCCTCATTCCTGATGCTTTAGCTGTTATTAAACAAACCTAATAAAATACAAGTAGTTCTCCCCAGCAGAAATCACAGAATTCATCAACCTTGTAAAATTGGTATTGAAATATAACTACTTCTCTTTCAATGGAAAAGTCTACAGACAAACAAATAGGCCTGCTATGACTGGCAGCATGAGAGAGGAACTGTAGCTGAAATATTCCTCAACCACGCAGAGCACAAACTTTTCACAGAAAAGCCAACATGCATTCAAAAAGTTAAGTTCTACAGAAGATACGTAGACGATACATTTCTGATCATCGGTGGGTAAAACAAAAAAGATGATGTTCAAGACATCCTACAAACATTCAACAAAATGCACGAGAATAATAAATTTACATGTGAATAGGAAATAAATAACGCCATTAACTTCCTAGACATAACCATCTGGAAACACGATAGCAAATATGTTTTCCAAATTCGCAGGAAACCAACCACCACAGACATAAACATACATATTCACTCCTGCCACCTCAACATGCACAAATTGTATTCATACCACACACACTTACATCTCTGTCTGATTATATGTCTCACTCTGCCAGTCTGGTCACAACTATCCTCTATATCCGTCTTCCTTCTACAGTCTGCCTCGGTTCCTCCTTAGTACACACCAAAACGTGGAGCTCCTTCAAAAAGCACAATCCACCAATGGCGAAGCATGAGTAGTTTGTCCCAACTTGCCATCAAGACATATATTCATCATTCACGCGGAGCACAGGCTTGGAACCAACACATTCCTCAAAAAATGCCGTAGTTCTTGGAACGCCTATGTGGTGGACGTCAAGTCACGCTGACCCATTGTGTTGTTGTGGTCTTCAGTCCTGAGACTGGTTTGATGCAGCTCTCCATGCTACTCTATCCTGTGCAAGCGTTTTCATCTCCCAGTACCTACTGCAACCTACATCCTTCTTAATCTGCTTAGTGTATTCATCTCTTGGTCTCCCTCTACGATTTTTACCCTCCACGCTGCCCTCCAATACTAAATTGGTGATCCCTTGATGCCTCAGAACATGTCCTACCAACCGATCCCTTCATCTGGTCAAGTTGTGCCACAAACTTCTCTTCTCCCCAATCCTATTCAATACTTCCTCATTAGTTATGTGATCTACCCATTATGGCGAATGAAATGATAATGTTTTCTTTCGGAAGCAGATACAGCTTCTCAGGAAGGCCCGTAGAAAAGCATTGTCTTGACTACCTGCGAAAACTGAGGCGCGCTGTCTCCTCTGCGGAGATCAATTACTAGCAGCTCATGTTGATGCGATCGAGCTAAAGAGCCACAGAAACTCGGGTAGCGCCCTCTACACAGAAACGTCCTCTGTCAAACACACTTCCTGCAGGACAAAGGCAAATCTCTTCTGATATGTCCCATCCGCCACAGTTCTTCTCGCGGGGGTGACCAAGGCACCTCAGCCGTCGCCCCAGTAAACCTGAGGTTAGTCCTTTGCATTCTCTGAACTGCCGGCGATAACGCGACTGTTCTGCAGTCTACGCCGGCGGCAGCCGCTGCGCCCAACGGCGGGCTTAGCTGTCCTTGAGGTAGTCTCACTTCCAAGATGAACACAGTTCCTTCATCTCAAAATAGCGCAGGTAAAATTACCTTACAACCAACACCGTGCATAATCACTGTCAGTCCTCCAAATTCTTCACGCCGGCCGGTGTGGCCGAGCGGTTCTAGGCGCTACAGTCTGGAACCGCGTGACCGCTACGGTCGCAGGTTCGAATCCTGCCTCGGGCAGGGATGTGTTTGATGTCCTTAGGTTAGTTAGATTTAAGTAGTTCTAAGTTCTAGGGCACTGATGACCTTAGAAGTTGAGTCCCATAGTGCTCAGAGCCAAATTTTTCACAAAGTCGGTCGCAGTACTTCCTTGACTCATCTGCATGCAGCTCATATCCATACAGTTCATAATTGTGATCAGTTACGTAAAAGAGAGGTGATCCAAAAGGACTGTCCATTTTTCAACATGTCTATGAGAAACCCGCACCCACACAACATGATGTAGGAACAGATCCTAACCAAAAGACACTGAAGACGTATGGCACGCCATGTCAGTCACAATTGGTTTCAGACCTGACAGTAATTCCTGAAGTTAGTCAACGCAGATACATCATAACCAGTTTCTGTGAGACCGTTGCGAGTAGGACAGCACGAAATGGAAATTTGGCTTCGGGTATCTCACAACAGTACATTTTATGCAACAGTAGATAACGCTGCAAGTCTTTAGTGGATCAGTAGACACTAAACTGGATAGCAATTAAGTGCAGGCGAAAAATAATCATTTTGTCTCTTTTCGTATGATTCAAGGGCTTAACATGCAGCGTGTGAAGGGTGTAGTTCAGGCCGAATGTACCTTTATGAAGATTTCAGGGTATTATTCATACCATTAATTATTCAGGACGTTTATTTCAAGGATATCTATGACCAAGTGTTGTCTCTTTTTTTACAACTGATGTTAAGCACACTCTAGTATTTCAAGATGATGAGAGCCGTGTTCTCAGGGCTGCATGCATTGGTTTCTCATTTAATGAACACTCAGGTACGCTACCCTCACTTGACTGCCCCGCTAAATCACCCTACATTCATCCCTTAGGAAATATCTGTACTACACTGTGGTGACAAAAGTCATAGGGTAGTGATACTTACATATACAGGTGGCGGTAGTATCGAGTTCTCAGGGTATAAAAGGGCAGTACATTGGCGGAGCTGTCATTTGTACTCAGGTGATTCCTGCGAAAAGGTTTCCGACGTAATTACGGCCCACGGGGAGCCATGTGGAATGGCAGTTGGAACTAGACTCACGGGACTTTCCGTTCCGGAAATCGTTAGGGAATTTAGTATTCAGTGTCTGGAGTGTGCTGAGAGTACCAGATTACCTCTCACCTCTTGTAATGCAGTGCGTTTGCATAGAGTTGCAGTTCTAACAGACAAGCAATCCTGCGTGAGACAACGGTAGATGCCAATGTGGGACGAACAACGTACGTATCCGTGAGGATAGTGAGACGAAATTTGTTGTTGGTGAGCTGTGGGAGCAGGCGACGGATGCAAGTGCCTTTGCTAACAGCACGACATCGCTTGCAGCATCTTTCTTGGGCTCGTGATCATATCGGTTGGACCCTAGATGGCTGGAAAACCGGGGCCTGGTCAGATTAGTGCCCATCTCAGTTGGTAAAAACGAATGGTAGGGCTCAAGTGTGATGCAGATCCCACGAATCCATGGACTCAACTTGTCAACAAGGAACTGTGCAAGCTGGTTGTGGCTCCACAATGGTGTGGGTTGTGTTTACGTGGAACGGACTGGTTCCTCTGGTCCAACTGAACCGATCATTGACGTCAAATGCTTATGTTCGGCTACTTGTTCCGAAACAACGATGGAATTTTTATCGATGATAATGCGCCATGTCATCGGGTCATAACTTTTCACGATTGGTTTGGAAAAATCACAGAGAATTCAAGCGGATCATTTGGCCACCCAGATCGCCTGACATGAACCTCATCGAACGTTTATGAGATATCATTGGGAGGTCAGTTCGTGCACAAAATTCTGTACCGGCAACACTTTCGCTATTATTTACGGCTATAGAAACAATATTTCTACAGGTGGCGCTTACAACAACTTGTTGAGTCCTTGCCACATCGAGTTGCAGCTTTACGCCGGGCAAAAGGAGCTCAGAAACGATTTTAGGAGATAGCTCACGACTTTTGTCATCTCATTGTACATCGAACAGTGGGTGAAACGTAGAAATCAACACCCCCTCATCTGTCAGATCTAGGGGATGGTTAGGTGGTGGGCCAGGAAAATCTTGATTAAGTCACGAACTTTATTTGCAAGAGCTGTACACAAGGCATAAATATAAACGTTTTGCAGCAATCACATGTAATCAACCAAAAATTTGACAATATAGACTTTACAAGATACTCATAACTGTTTGAACCAATTCAGAAACGTTTAAAACCTTCACCTGCTCAACACACGGGCTACTCCAAGCAATTACTTGCATACCTGTAACGGCCAGGGGACCATTTAAAAATAGACACGTGTCTAATTCGTAACTTAAACGTCTGAAGTGAATGGATAGTGTTCATATAATCCACCACATACTACATTAAATTTTAAAGCTCTGTGGACATAGTTAATCGTGGAATATCTCGGAATAGCTCCTTAAGTAACTAACCACGCAAAATTATAAAAACAACTAAGAGATGCAAAGATGAAATCAGTCCTTTAAACTAATTGTGAAAGATTTTTTAAACCTGAGATATAGTCAGTAATGGAGCTCCTCACATTAAAATGTATATATATCTTAAACAGAAAAAAATAATAGTAGTAATCCTAACAGTTTCACCGCATTACTCGGCATTTAACAAGAACTTTTTTTTAAAAAAAAAAAAGCTTCCAGGTGGCAGTGACCAGTGACAGACTGAGAGGCCGTTAATCTTCGTGCAAAGGATACACAGACTAGTACTATAACTCCAAAATCAACTGTGACAGACGTCAATATCTACGTATCCTTACAAAGAAGTATAAGAAGAAACTAACACTAATGATTTAAGACCTGATGACAGAATTTAGCCTAACAGAGTTTTAGCAAACGCAGATAAACGAAAGACAGTTCAGTAAAGACGCCTAAACTTTAATCAGCAGTGGTTGCCATCTCTTATTCACTAAACTCATTAACAAGCAGACGGAAACTCGATAAATAAGGGTGATAATAGATGGCAAAGAACAGATTTTCTTAATTTAAACAAGTAATGGATATAATAAATAACTGATAACAAAACAATCACGTTTCAATCTGTAAGATAAATCAATATTAGAATCCAGTGGGTGCACAGCACTTGTCACGTTCAGAATTACCAGTCAGCTTTGAAGAAAAGAATTTTAAAGGCTCTAGTTCCAACGGCTAAGCGCAACTGTCTGTTGAGTGTTACTAAACAGGCCACATTTAATTACATTTTACTTTATACGGCATACATGAGATTAGTGGCGATCTGCGAGTCATAAATTATATTTACATAATTTTTACATCAAATAACACGTTAACAGTCGACAGTAAAGGTGCTTGATGAAGCAACGGAAAAGTTTACTAAAAAGAAGGCAATACATGTTACTAGAGCAAACAGGTGAATCACATTACAAATACAACTAAATTTTCGGCCACTTGTCGATTAATCTTGAATGGAACAATGAATAACATGTACAATGAATAACGCAAGGCACACGCTACAGCTAACAATCTAGTTACTGTTTCATTATTAGGGACTAGGTAACCAGGGTGGTGAGTTACAACCCACACAGACACTATAAGTTCCCCAAGAAAACTGCTCAACGTTAATTTCAAGCAGTAACAGTTAGCTAAGGTCCCCTCCTTCCAACGCTGGGGCGTTCAGATAGTAACTGCCGTAGCGACACGTACTGGCCTCGGTCACGGCTGCTGCAATTCTACTATGTTCAGCCATAGTCAAATTAAACACATACACCAAAGTCGTGGACACCAAACGTCGTCTATTTACGT
Source organism: Schistocerca serialis cubense (assembly GCF_023864345.2). Taxonomy (NCBI): domain Eukaryota; kingdom Metazoa; phylum Arthropoda; class Insecta; order Orthoptera; family Acrididae; genus Schistocerca; species Schistocerca serialis. Next base: position 535,644,008 of record NC_064639.1, on the reverse strand, counting down.
CATGCACATGCTCCGTCAGTGCAAAACCACAACTTGCTTATTATACGTCTCGTGCCTGCCTCTATAATGGCACGCTTAGCCACATCACCGCCACTTGCTGGGAGCATTTCCGTGAGTTGTCAGGCGCCCAGTCAGAGAGGTTCTCACTAAGTGGACTATATCAGTATCAAAGCAAATCGCCGATATAGCCCGCACACGACACAGGAAACCAAGACAAAAAGCTTTTCAGCCAAGCCTGGAGGAACAACATACAGCGCAGTTTTCAACGAAAGGTACAGTCCTAAACAGACACGGAACCAGTCTTCTGGCAAGCCAGAAAAATTAAAGAAATGCTGAAGATGATCTCGGACTACGAGTACTTGGATATTATAATATTACTTGAGAGTGTGGTAGCAGTTCATGGAGCAGTTTATAAAGACTGTTTACCTATCACTGCACTGAAAATCGACGTGTTGTTAAGAGACCGAATTTGGAATAAACATTCAGCGGTAGCTAGCACACTATAACAAAGCAACACAACGTTATATTTGAAAATACGCTTCGAGCTATTGGGGCTCTATGAATTAGGGAAGCAGTGGAAACTAGACAATGTGACAACAACTTGAATAGTAACACCGACTGTGCACTTTCCACGTCATGAAACCACACACTACACACAAGAAATATATCGCACAGGGAGACTTTACATAGTTTACCGCTTTTTATGAGCGGCGAGGATGCATACAACGATAGACAGGAGGCGGAAATGCATTTCATGGACGCAGAGAGCACCACCGCACCATGCGACATCACTGTGACGTAATATAACCAATCAGATGCCAAATACAATTCTCCACTTATCTCCCTCTCCATTTCTTTGCTCAATCTCCACCCATCTTCGTCCCCTATCGATACCACTATCCTAAACATCCATGAAACTGACATCCACACTGTTCCCCCGGCATAACACCCACTGATTTCTTCTACATACAACCATTTTTCCCCACTGCTTGTCATTCAGCTTTTTGCTGCAGTGTTCCTTTTTAATGTACGTGGGGCGTTCAATGTGTCATGCAAGATATTCGTTTCCTCGGTCAATGTCTGTTAAAAAAATGCACAATTTTTTGTGCTTCCGCCTCTATAGTTTCATGAAGTTCCGATTGGTGGCGGCATAGAGCCTTCAAAATGACGTTTGTAACAGAGCTGCCATTGAGATTGTTTAGGCGAAAAACGAGAGCGTCGTAGGTATTCATAGGCGCTTGCAGAATGCCTACGGAGACACAGCACGGAACAAAAACACGGTGAGTCGTTGGGCGAGGCGTCTGTTATCGTAACAGCAAGGTGGCGCAGACCTGTAAGATCTCCCCCGCGGCAGCCGACTGCACAGAGCTGTCACACCTGTAGAACGTGTGGAGACTCTTATTCAAGGTGACTGTCGGATCACAATCAAACACCTCGCTGCTCAACTGCACGTCTTTGTTGGTAGTGCTAACACAGTCGTCCACCAGTAGTTGCTTGCTTGTTATGAGGCTGGTCATTTTGGCCGAACATCGTCACAGGCGATGAAACATGGGTCTATCACTTCGACCTGGAACCGAAATAGCAATCCACGGCGTGGCTCCACACCGCCTCTCCTGTGAAGAAAGTGTTCAAAGCCACACCCTCAGCCTGTAAAGTCATGGCGACGCTCTTGTGGGACTCTGCTTAATGTCCTCCCTCGTGCTGCAATCATCAACTCTGTAGTATATTGAGCTACCCTCAGGAAATTGTAAAAACGACTTCAGGCTATTCACCGCCACAAAAATGGAAACAAACCTCTCCATCTCCATGACAACGCAAGGTCTTACCAAGCCTAAGCACCCGAAAGTTGGAAATTTATGGTACGTTCCTATGGGACCAAACTGCTGGAGTCATCGGTACCTATGCTTACACACTACTTAATCTAACTTAAACTAACTTACGCAAAAGACAACGCACACAACCCGCCCGAGAGAGGACTAGAATCTCCGACAGGGTGGCTGCACGGACCGTGCATGTCGCCTCGGACTGCGCGGCTACTCCGAGCGGCTAGGCACCCGAGATGACCTCACGAAACTTCGTAGAACCGCTCTTCCTCATCCGTCCTACAGCCCGTATCTCGCACCATCCGACTTCCCGACTTCCAACTATTTGGCCCATGAAGGATGCACTTCGCGGAAAGCAGTGTGCAGATGATTTGGGGGGGGGGGGGTGTTTGTTGATGCTGCTGCAAGACGTTGCTCGATGTCGACCAGTGGGGTAGTATCATGGGGGCATAGAGGCCCTCCTAGTAAGGTGGAGTAAGGCCATCGTGTTGTGCGGAGATTATGTTTAAAAACAGGGTTTTTTGACCAAGAGAGTGGGGAATAATATTGTGTATTGGAATCCTGAAAAAATCACCTTGCTTTCAGAAAAAAGTGTGTTGCTTTAGTTATTGTTCAAAATGTTCAAATGTGTGTGAAATCTTATGGGACTTAACTACTAAGGTCATCAGTCCCTAAGCTTAGCCGCGCGGGATTCGCCGAGCGGTCTTAGGCGCTACAGTCATGGACTGTGTGGTTGGTTCCGGCGGAGGTTCGAGTCCTCCCTCGGGCATGCGTGTGTGTGTGTTTGTCTTTAGGATATTTTAGGTTAAGTAGTGTGTAAGCTTAGGGACTGGTGACCTCAGCAGTTAAGTCCCATAAGATTTCACACACATTTTTTGAACCCTAAGCTTACACAGTACTTAATCTAAATTATCCTAAGGACAAACCCACACACCCATGCCCGAGAGAGGACTCGGACCTCCGCCGGGACCAGCCGCACAGTCGATGAGTGCAGCGTCTCAGACCGCTCGGCTAATCCCGCGCGCCTTTAGTTGTTGAATTCCCCTCGTACATCTCTGTTCTTTTCAAAGTGTTTCAATTACGTACATTTTGATTTTAAATTATAAGAAACGAAGTTTTTTATGTAACTGGCGTCACTCAATTTTTTTCTAGATTCTAAAGGCTTTTTAAATTTGCGTCCTGAAATCTTGTTGCAACGTCCTGCTTTATATTCCAATATTCCAATTTTCTCGGGTGAAGAATGGGATATTACATTCCTTTGGTGAGGTTTATGGAAGAAAATTTACAGAAAACTCCAGTCGGATTTAGCCCATGGTGACGAAGCACGCTGCGTAGTTCGTTTGACACAGAAGCTGCCTCAGGTTGCACCAAGAAAACCAGTATACGATGTTCCATCGCTAACGGTGACTCCCCATCTGTAAGCCAGCCGTTTGGTATCGCGTCCGTGGCAGATTGAGCAGCTGTGCGCGGCGCAACGCGCCTGCTTTGTAAGGTTCCGGGGGCGCGGTGCGGGCATCTGGTAGCCGGCAGCGGCAGTGGCAGCCAAGGATAAAGAGCGGCTCTGCCTGGCCGGTATTAAGACGCGGGCTGCGCAGACGACACTCAAATAATGAAACTGTTTCTTCCGCGGCGGCCAGACAATGGCGCACGGCGGCCAGAACAAAGGGTTAATCTGCCGGCAGCGCAAACATCGTCTACGTGCCGGCCGCCCTGGGGCCTGCTAGCCACCTAACCACGTCGTGCAGCGAGGGCCCCGCTGGGAGGCAGGCGGTCGCTTCTGCGTCTGCAGCTTCGTCTCTCACAGCTCGGCACTAAATGGGCTGTTTGTAAAAGCGACAGGCCCGTTCAGTATCGAGTTCTCCAATAGACAAATTACTTGGTGCAGCTATACTTCTGACCTGCTTATTATGAAAACTGTTTCAACGACACATTCACACAAAGGGCAAAACTTGATCGACTTGTGAAAGCAAATACTCATAAGTTCATGACAAATTTACAAGTAATGTAGGACTCTCGCATCGAGCGTTCCGTAAAACTTAATTATTAATTAAAACATTGAGTCAAACAGAGCTTGGATAGCGTGTACAGGTACAGCTGCCCATGCAGCTTCAACACGATACCACAGTTCATCAAGAGTAGTGACTGGCGTATTGTGACGAGCCAGTTGCTCGGCCACCATTGACCAGACGTTTTCAATTGATAAGAGATCTGGAGAATGTGCTGCCCAGGGCAGCAGTCGAACATTTTCTGTGTCCAGAAAGGCCCGTACAGGACCTGCAACATGTGGTCGTGCATTAACCTGCTGAAATGTAGGGTTTCGCAGGCATCGAATGAAGGGTAAGGCCACGGGTCGTAACACATCTGAAATGTAACGTCCACTGTTCAAAGTGCCGTCAATGCGAACAAGAGGTGACCGAGAGGTGTAACCCATGGCACCCCATACCATCACGCCGGGTGATAAGACAGTATGGCGATGACGAATACACGCTTCCAATGTGCGTTCACAGCGATGTTGCCAAACACGGTTGCGACCATCATGATGCTGTAAACAGAACCTGGATTCATCCGAAAAAATGACGTTTTGCCATTCGTGCACCTAGGTTCGTCGTTTAGTATACCATCGCAAGCGGTCCTGTCTGTGATGCAGCGTCAAGGGTAACCGCATCCATGGTCTCCGAACTGATAGTGCATGCTCCTGCAAACGTCGTCGAACTGTTCGTGCAAATGGTTGTTGTCTTGCAAACGTCCCCATCTGTTGATTCAGAGATCGAGACGTGGCTGCACGATCCGTACAGCCATGCGGATAAGATGCCTGTCATCTCGACTGCTAGTGACACGAGACCGTTGGGATCAAGCACGGCGTTCCGTATTACCCTCCTGAACCCACCGATTCCATATTCTGCTAACAGTCATTGGATCTCGACGAACGCGAGCAGCATTGTCGCGATATGATAAACCGAAACCGCGATAGGCTACAATTGTGATGGCACCCATTTCTCCTCCTTACACGAGGCATCACAACAACGTTTCACCAGGCAACGCCGGTCAACTGCTGTTTGTGTATGAGAAATCGGTTGGAAACTTCCCGCATGTGAGCACGTTGTAGGTGTCGCCACCGGCGCCAACCTTGTGTGAATGCTCTGAAAAGCTAATCATTTGCATATCACAGCATCTTCTTCCTGTCGGTTAAATTTCGCGTCTGTAGCACGTCATATTCGTGGTGTAGAAATTTTATGGGCCAGTAATGTATGTAGGTAGTTAATCCATTCCGTGAATCGGGACTCTCGACGTCTGTTCTCAATATCAGTACCCCCAAGATATCGGCCCAGTAATTCCAAGACTTCCGAAAATAACAAACAAATTTCTTCTTGTGATATAATTACAAATTAATAATTTTCAGATTTGTTTCTTTATTTGTACTGTGCTTCTTGCCAAATCTCAGGGTTTTGGGTCAATGGGAATTATCCTATAGATACTGATAATAATGACCTAAATGTCTGTAGCTTTTAATCCCATTGACTTAAGTTTAATTTTCTGACACCGCCAAGGGACCATAGACCTTAATATAGGACATAAATGTCAAATTGATACGTCTACCCGTTCCAAGGGTAAGTTCCTAGCTTTTGTACACACAGACAGACAACACAGTGATCGTATAGGGGTTCCGGTTTCAGGGACTGAGGAACGAAATCATAAAAATTATAGCTGTTACGCAATGTGCGAACATTAGATTCAGTACCGAAGCTGGCAAATTACGTTTTTTCTTATAGACTGAGTGACATAGAGAACTAATGACTGCTTAATTTGACGTATCATTACTTTTTTCTCGTAGATTGCATGGTGTAGAGAACTAATGACTGCGTAGTTTGACGTATCATCACTCTCTTCTAGGCGTCGCTATATCAGCCTATTACAATGAGTAAAATCCTTTTTGGTATTCGGCCACGCTATTTTGAAAACTAAAAACAATTATAAATTCGACGTTTCGATAGCATTCAGAGTGCTTCTCTTCATGTTCCATAATGAATCCGAGTAATACCGGAACATATATTATTCAAATTGGCTCTGGCTGTTTGTGGAGAAGGCAAGTGTGAATTACAAAGTGCAACTGATGTGTAAATTTGGGCCTCCATCGTGGACAACTGCTCTTGTTAAAAACTGCTCGAAAGAGGAGCGATCACAAAAACTGTGTGTGAGGCTTCCCCTAGTAGCACACGGCAACTAACACGAGGCGTGGTGAGTCCCTTGCTGTGAGAAAAGGTGTGTCATCGTATCGTTAGAATAATTAATGTACACGGTGGTCAGAAACAGTCTGAATAGCTTGTAAGGTGTTGCAGGATAGACTGTGCTGCGAAACAATTGTTAAGAAAAAATTCGATACGTTGCATCATTTCTCAGTTAATTAGCAGTGAAGTTAGCCAATAAGGACGTTGCGCACGCAAATTCAAGTGGTCCGCCGTATACGGTTAGTGCCTATTCTCCTCATACACTAAATGATAGCGCACGAGACTGCTCAGTCTTTGGCTCAGGTCAGACCCTTACTACCGACCCGCGTCCAAATTTTGCACCGTTGTCCTGTTCGGTTTTAGGAAACCAAACGAAAACGTTTGGCGGCGCCACCTCAGGGGAGCCAGTTGAGTTTGCAGCGGCAACCGCCTGATTCGCTAACTTCAATGCTAATTATCCCGGAAATGGCGCAATGTATAAAATTATTTTCTTAACAATTATTTCTCAACACAACGTGCCCTTTAACACCCTTACAAATGTCTCACACACATACACATACACACACACAAAGAAAATATATCAGTGGAGCACAGACAAACGGGGAATTATTCCAGTAGCTGTGTGGGTTGCAAATGGGGAAATCCACTGTGCAAGCTCCTTTGAAAAAAGGAAAAGATAGTATTTCCTGGTGTTATGCAAATATTATGACTGTGTTTGTACCATGATTATTGCCTTCCATGTAACTGAAAGGCTTTAATACTGATACAGAGAGGCACATAATAACCACGGTCGGCAGGTGGACACGGGAGGCTCCGGCCTGCCGGACCGACTCGATTGTAATGGCGAAACACCAAGGGTAAACACATTGCTCGAATCTTCCACGGGTTACAATAACAACGGGATGAATATTAGTCACTGACCCGGAATACGCGACTATGAGCCAACAATCCGTCAGGCGTAGGCAGTACGCTCTAGTGTGCTATAAAAGAAGTCCCAACTAATATTCAGCACAGTTCACGACCACCATCGGACGTGACCTCATCGCACAGCGGAGCCCTTTCCATCAGCCTGCGGTATGAGTATCTAACTCTGTTTTAAACCCTATTATAACACTTGTGAAATTTATACCGCATACTTGTAATTTAGTAACACACGTGTATGTTAAGTGCTGGTGGTCTGTGTTGAGAGTTGGAATTTAAACATTACTTTCCAACTGATTTATGGTCATAGGACGACCGCTGGATGTCCTCAGATTCATTGTTTGGGTAATACTTCTAGTCTTGGTTTGGCATGTGGAACATTGACTCCAATGTAATTGCTTTCAAATTCAGATTAAAACATTCCAGCTCTTCACTGTTTTAAATATGGCTGACAGCGGCAATCGTAAATAAACTTTCAATAAAAAAAGAGGTTACAGCCAACCGGTTGCATAAGTTTGTTGTAAAAATCATGTAATTTACGTTACTTTCTTTCTGAAGGAGATACCCTTAGTTGGTATTAAAACTGATCAAGGTCTTTACAGTAAACCTACACAACTGGCTGGCTGTGTGCTTTACTTATCGAAGATTCCACCTTTTAAGTATAAAGTAGTGTTTTAGATGTCAGCTGGCTGAACCAAAATCTGCCAAGAAAGTTCTGAAGCCACTCGCAGACTGACGGAGGAAAGTCTTTTACGCCTGTTAGTCTTACTACAGGGAAGCACCAAAAAGATGGTGCCAGGTGTGACTAGAATAGGCAATTTTGAGTGGCGTTCCGTCTTTGAAAAAAAAAAAAAAACAGAGATTCCTGTAATAATAGAAATTGTATGAAATGATGCAATTTAAGAGACTTTACTGGTCTCATACAGATATGATCTTACATACATAGACTGAAGACCTTTACAGAATCTCTAAAACGTTACGTGAGTAGGAATTAAACTAATTGGAATACCTGGCAACTGTATTCCGTGTTTGGTTTCAACACAACTCGCTGCAGTTTCACCGTATGTACACCGCATGGATTACTTTTCGGGAGAACATGTAACATCCCCGGAGTGTTGCAGAAATATCCCGCTTGAATAATTTATGATTACGACGACTACACCCTAGAAGTAAAGGAGAGAATGCAGCAAATGCAGCGGTGTATTGGATAATTTAATAAGACCTGCAGAATACGAAACAAAGAATATTATGATGAGATTCAAAGTCCCAAGTAATTTTAGGAAGGAGATCGAGTCCTAGCATACGAAGGAAGCGTGCGCAGAGAACGTTCACATAAGTTAGACAGTCAGTTTCGAGGGCCGTTTACGATTACCAACAGCCAAGGGCCCACTATTCTCATTAGAATAAGAAAGAATAAAGTCATGAAGGTAATGCAAACAGGTTGGAAGACTTCTTCCCTATTACTGACTATGGAGACTACCCTTCTCGGAGCATTGATGCTCATCGGACTAGCCACGATGATTCGTCAGGCAGAGGCATACTCACAAATGAAAGTATTTGAAGTAAAAATGATTAAGGACTCACCAGGAATATATTACCATAACTTGGGAAATGCTGAAATCTACAGCTTAACATAGAGAACAGTGAGTTGTTTAAATATAAAACAGCTACAAAGTAAACTGGAAAGAACGCACCAATTAGAGAAAAGCTGGACAGAAATGTAACAATATCAAAGGCATGATAAATTAGTATCTATGAATGCAAAGTCGCGGACAAAGCTTTAGACTGTCATAAACATAAAATTTAAAAAGCACTAAGTTTGATTGGCCAAATAACAGGGCTTGTATCGAATAAACGGCGACGAGGTGTATTAAACTTCGTGGGAGAAGTGAGCAGAACACATTTTGGGGCACTGTATACAAACGTTGCATCATACTGTCGTAGAGAAAGAACAGGAGCAGTCGTCAAGGCTGAGTAAAGAACAGATAACAGTCGAAAGAGCAGCGTAGATGAGTTTCAACTAAACAGTACGTACCGTTGAACATAACGAACAGATAAGACTAAGAAACTGAAGAACTTTAATAACGAATACCCCAACAGCACGAAGAAGAGATTACACCTCTCTTCATAAACGGTGATGAATGAACAGTACATACAATTTACCTTATTTAACGATCTAGAAAGAGAATACGATATGTTAACAACCGCGTTAGTTAACGCACAAAAAAGAATAGTGCAACCACATATAATTAACCCTGAGTTACGACATCATTGTGACTAACGTTGCAAACTTATGCATATTATTTGCGATATGAGATATATTCGCCCTGTGGGAAAAAGCTGCAGACACGACCTATAGAATGAAAATTTTAATTAACCAAATTAAATGCTAAGTACAATTCTGATAAAAGTAATTGTTACTAATGTGTATTCCTGTCTCATTAGTTCTGTCTTATTCACCCTCTTAACTATTGTAGTTTTTACACATGTCTTTTTGCAACACTCTGCAGCTGTTTTCCTATAAAAATATTTCACAAGTTTCTAAAACATAATTATGACACTCTTGACCCAATGTCTCCTGTCATTGACACATGTTCCAAAGCAAAGTTTGTCTTGCAAGGCTAACTCTTCTTCTAAATCTTTGAGTTTATGACAAGCGAATTTTAAGATAATCTGCATGTTTCACTACGTCATCTACTGGAATATCAACGTTCAATTCTGTTGAGTTGCATCTTTCTTTACCTATCAAGCAACAGTTAATCTCCATCTGAATATCTGGTGCTGTGTCTTTACTTACGTTATTAGTATGCTTTATTCGGTCGGCCTGTTTAGAAACTTAAAACCATATTCCTAAAGTTAATAAATCAGTCAAGAAGACTAGGGGAGTATTTCAGTTAGAAAATGCAGGTAAGTAGTTGTTAGCATCCTATTTAGACTCTGAATTGACATCACTTAGTTCCAATATGATGGACATAGACAAATTTCGGACAAAGTTTAAACAGATTGTAAATTACACTCTGGAGAAGTAGGGGCCTAAGTGCCAAGTAAGTGGACTACGGACGGAAACAACGAAATCTGGAAACTGTTGAGGAAGCAAAGGCTGTTGTACTCTCAGTTCAATAGAAAATGAGCAAATGAAGACAAGCAAAAGTTAACAGAAATTGCTGTGTCTGTAAAGAGACTGATGCACGAAGCATACACCTACTACCATCGACATACCTTAGCAAAATTCTCGTCCTATGTAAAATCACTAAGCAGGTCTAAGGATTCTAAGGATTCTACCTAGTAACTCGTTGACCAGTGGGGTGTGGCACTAGAAGATAGCAAAAGGAAAGACGATTTTTTAAACTTTCGCGTCTAAGAAGTCATTCACACTAGTACAAACATGTCGCCATTTGACCATTACACAGTCTTCCACATACATTAGTGACAATAGTTGTTATGAGAATTATACTTTGAATTTTAGTACGTCAACTAAAATTTTCCGGCCGGCCGATGTGCCCGAGCGGTTCTAGGCGCTTCAGTCTGCACCCGGGCAACAGCTACGGTCGCAGGTTCCATCCTGCCTCGGATATGGATGTGTGTGATGTGCTTATGTTAGTTAGGTTTAGGTAGTTCTAAGTTCTAGGCGACTGATGACCTCAGATGTTAAGTCCCATAATGGTCAGAGCCATTTTTTAAAGTTTTCCATTCACTAGGTCGTGTACGCAAATTTTCCTTCAGGACGAATGTGTCGCAAACTGCCAATAGTATGTGTATGTTTGAAACATGATTATTACTGGCAGTATAATTAAAGGCCTTTAGCTCTGATGTAGAGGGGCACATGGTGACCATGGCCGGCAGGTGGACTTGGCAGCTGCCGGTCTGCCGGACCGAATCGATTCTAATGGTGAAGCGCCAAGGGTTAACATCCTTCTCGTATCTTCTGCGGGTCAGAATAACAACGAGGTTGCATCCCACACCACGATGCATCACGTACGACTATGAGCCGACAATACATCAGGCGTTTGGTGACCGTCTGTAGGCAGTACCTCTAGGTGTGTCCAAAAGGCTGTCACACTGGTCCCAAGTAATAGAGAAGTGTAACAATGAGTTCTCAATTAGCGTCCGAACTGACTTGATTGTACACCGGGGCTCTTGCCAGGAGCGCGGGTAAGACTCTGTACCTCTCTTTTTAAAGCCCATTGTAGCTCTTGTCAAGATTGTAGCACTTGTATCTGGTGGTATTTGTAGTTTGGTTCAGAATGGTTCAAATGGCTCTGAGCACTATGGGACTTAACATCTGAGGTCATCAGTCCCCTAGAACTTAGAACTACTTAAACGTAACTAACCTAAGGACATCACACACATCCATTCCCGAGGCAGGATTCGAACCTGCGACCGTAGCGATCGCGCGGTTCCAGACTGAAGCGCCTAGAACCGCTGAGCCACTCCGGCCGGCTGTAGTTTGGTAACACATTTATATGTTGAGAATTGGTGGTCTCTGTTAAGAGCTAGAATTTAGACTTCGCAATTGGTTCACGGTAGTTGGATGACTATTGGATGTTCTCAGATTCACTATTTGAGTATTACTTTTAGCCCTGGTTTGACCAAGTTGAACAGAGATTGCAGTGTAGCTCCTTTCAGTTGTTATATTAAACTATATCAGAAACCTTTGATTGGAACTCGACAGCGATAGAAAAGACTCCAGGAATGTAGACCTACAGTCTTTTCTATCGCTGTCGAGTTCCAATTCAAATTCAAACATCCTAGCGTTTTACTATAAAGTATTTACTATAAAGTACCTTTTTAGATATTAACTGAACGAACCCAACTCTGACAAGAAAATTCTGAAGCTGCTCTCGGAACTGAAGAGGTAAGTCGTTTAGTCCTGTCTAACTCTATCAAATCGAAGTGACAGCTTCGGCATGAACATCTTCTTAACGGTGAGGCTGGTCAGCTGCTCGCGTGTTATTCTCACGAGCATCTATAGAAAGTAGTTGAAGGACGATAAAGGCATGAGCAGACGACAAATGTTGGACGTCCACACATCACAGGAAGTGGAGGTGTAGGCTTGCCCACTCTGTAAAGCAGAATGGGCGGCGATCTGCGGCAGATCTGATGGCAGAGCACAACAAGTGTTTCAGACTACGATGTTAAGCGCATCTTTTTGAACGTGGGTCTCCGCATCTGGCGACTGTTACATGTTGCCAGTTTCACACAGCTATATTGCTAATTGCGACTGCAGTGGGCATGATGTTTTCGAGATTAGGTCGTGGATCAGCGAAACGTGCCGCCTTCTCAGATGAATCACGTTTCCTGTTATACTTGGTCGACAGTCGCGTCGTTATACACCATCGTCCATAACAGCTGTGGACTACTTGAAAATGGTTGTGGTCCAGCCGCACCACTTCAGATGTTTCCCAATGGCGATCATATCTTTTAGTACGCCTTCAACAGGATAAATGTCCGTCTCACAAGTCCACTGGTTTGAGGACAGTGACACGGAATTTATGTTCATGTCTTGCACACAGAATTCGCCATATCTCTACCCTGTGGGTCATACTTGGAAAGTTGTTGAGCGCCATCTCCTCGCACACAACCACCGTCTCGTAATTTATGGGAAAAGTAGGTGGCAGACTTAGATTTATTGGTATAAAACTGGGGAAGTGCGATCAATCTACAAAGGAGATTGCTTACAAATCACTCGTGCGACCGGTTGTAGAATATTGCTCAAGTGTTTGGGACCCGTACCAGATAGGATTAACTGGGATATTGAACGTATACAGAGAAGAGCAGTACGAATGGTCATAGGTTTGTTTAATCCGTGGATGAGTGTCACAGATGTACTGAAGGAACTGAGCTGGAAGACTCTCGAAGATATGGGAAAACTATCTCGAAAAAGTCTAGTAACAGTTTCAATACCCGGCTTTAAATGATTACTCTAGGATTATACTACAACCCGTACCTATCGCTCGCACAGGGATCGAGAGAATAGGATTAAAATAATTACCGCAATCACTCTACCTGCGCTCAATACGCGAGTGTAACAGGAAGAAACCCTAATAACTGGTACAATGGTACGTCCGCTCTGCCACGCATCTCACGGTGGTTTGCAGTGTATAGCTGTAGATGTAGAATTGTGTGACCTATGCATGGACGTCTGGTGCCACACACCTTCGGCAGCCTACCAAGGACGTGTGGAACACACGCTACGCAGAATTGCACTATTTGATGGAATGTTTACCTTTTTGTGTTCTGATTATAGTGGGAAAACTTATTTACGAGGGTAATCCCAAAAGTAAGGTATCCTATTTTTTTATGAATACATAGACCTGTTTATTTCTGCAATGGTTTACATGCGTTTACAGCTTGAACATTTAGCTATTTTTCGATATAATCACCATTTCTGTCGATGCATTTTTGTAGACGCTGTGGCAGTTTTTGTATGCCCATGTCATATCAGCTCGCCGCCATGCTGTTCAGAAAGTTATGAACCTCTACTTTCACCTCGTCGTCGGAGCTGAATCGCTTTCCGGCCAAATGTTCTTTTAACCTGGGGAACAGGTGATAGTCACTGGGCGCCAAGTCAGGACTATACGATGGGTGGGTGATTATGTTCCACTGAAACTGTTACAGGAGAGCAATGGTTTGCCGAGCGATGTGTGGGCGAGCGTTGTCATGGAGAATGTGTACGTCCTTGTTCAACATTCCTCTTCTCCGCTTCTGAATTGCCCGTTTGAGTTTTTGCAGAGTCTCACAGTACCTGTCAGTGTTAATTATGGTCCCAGCGATTCAGCTCCGACGACGAGGTTAAAGAAGAGGTTCATAACTTTCTGAACAGCATGGCGGCGAGCTGGTATGAGATGGGCATACAAAAACTGCCACAGCGTCTACAAAGAATGCATAAACAAAAATGGTGATTATGTAGAAAAATATCTAAATGTTCAAGCTGTAAACTCATGTAAACCATTGCAGAAATAAACAGGTCTATGTATTCATAAAAAAATAGGAGACCTTACTTTTGCGATTACTCTCGTATTTCTTCCTCTTTTGATAAAGTAAGTTGTCCAACAACTTCTAAAATGACTGTAAACACCTTAAAAAAGACACAGTTCTTCTAGAGGGACAGCTGCAGCTATGCTGCAACTGTATAAGTCGATTTTATAAAATGAAGAAACCGCACAACAGCTGTCGAATCAACAATGTCTTATTGCATACACGACCGGTTTTTGAACAAAGTTCCATGATCAGGAGGAAACTGTAATGCTGAAACTTTTGTGAAACAAAGCAATGGGAGGAGTTTTTTTTTAACACATGTTAGATAAGGAACTATAGAGCTAAAATTTCTGAAATAAAATGAAAAAGAGAGACCAGGAAGTTACTTAAAAATAAAATCACTTAACCATATGAGGTCGTCCTCTTCCCAGTGTTGACATGGAACCGTATCGAAAGTGTAAACCACGGGCCTAGAAAAGTCCAAAAAAGTCGTCATCACGACCGGACACCGAAAATCCCCACAATAATAAAACATGTAAGATACAACGAAGACGGGAAGAGAAAAACTTACATAAATTCCATAAAATACGTTCCACCACGCAACCCCATCAGGAACAACGACGGGGAAAAAGCGACAGTGGATAGATGAAACCATCACAACATTAGGGAGAAAGAACCTGTGCATCTAGAACCAAGGAAAAATGTTACGTTACATGCACACGTCAACTTGCCTGAGTAAGTCATAATGAACTGAAACATTTTTTTCATACAAGTCAGTGCGCTCATTAATCGTGTAAAGAGGATGGGAATCAAGACTTCGTAAGATTTTACTTTCTTCCAAAACATTGTGTATCCGACATTTCCCTGCAGTTTCTACGACAGCTACGTTATCGCTAACATGCTGCAACTGATGTTGGTTGTCAATCAAATGTATCGCCAAAGCCGACTTGGAATTGGTCAGGTTTTCGTGTACCTTAAATCTTCTACCTGTCTGGTCAGTGCATCTGCCGTGACACATCCCGGCTAGTATCGCACTCAGTAGAATACACACAAGGATAGGAGAAAGGATCCTTATTGAAAACATATCGGTTCCTTGAACTACTGCCAAAAATTTAGCTGTATAGTTTCTTATCTGTAAATTTTTCAAAAAGCTTGAGGATCACGTCCAATTTACTTCTTGAAAAAAATTTTGATTATTACAATTTTCATTGGATGATGGAACTTTAATTGTTACGAAACTGGTCGTATATGCAATAAGATACTGATGATTCGAGAATTGTTGTGCGGTTCTTTCATTTCACGAAGTTAGAAAAGGCAAGATACTGGCACTTTCGTCACAGTCACATCATTATTTTTATATTGAAGGTCATCTTTTGTACTTTTCTAGCAGTTGCTCCACATTATATACAGTACACACATTTCTCGCATTTAGTTTCACCTCTAATAGTCCGCATCTCCAGAAATATGGGGACCGACGGCGTCGTTATCATTTGTGGAGTTCCTCCTCCGGCAGCTGCATCGTCGGAGGTCTCAGTGTACCCGTGAAGTGGGGACAGACGTTAACCAATGACAGTAAGTAAATAAGCGGCCCACTGAACGGATCTGCGGTTTATAGCTCGTCACTGAAGCCTTCGTTACGCCGATTCTCGAAAAAAACTTTGGTGAGTTTGTAAGTAGGCTGTTTAGGTTTTCTTATTGGTAACGCCACGTAGCGCTCTGTATTAAAATCACTGGCTGTGCTGTGTGCAGTCTATGTCTAGTTTGCATTGTTGTCTGCCATTGTAGCGTTGGGCAGTTGGATGTGAACAGCGCGTAGCATTGCGCAGTTGGAGGTGAGCCGCCAGCAGTGGTGGATGTCGGGAGAGAAATGGCGGAGTTTTGAAATTTGTAAGACTGGATGTCATGAACTGCTACGTATATTATGATTTTTCAACACTATTAAGGCAAATACATTGTTTCTTCTCTATTAAAATCTTTCATTTGGTAACTATGCCTATCAGTAGTTAGTGCCTTCCGTAGTTTGAATCTTTTATTTAGCTGGCAGTAGTGGCGCTCGCTGTATTGCTGTAGTTCGAGTAACGAAGATTTTGTGAGGTAAGTGATTTGTGAAAGGTATAGGTTAATGTTAGTCAGGGCCATTCTTTTGTAGGGATTTTTGAAAGTCAGATTGCGTTGCGCTAAAAATATTGTGTGTCAGTTTAAGCACAGTCATGTATAACTGTTCAAAGGGGACGTTTCATATGTCGACCCTTGGCCGAGGATACCTCACTGGAATCTTCTGATTTTTTCTTGTAGTTTGTGTAATTAATGTAGCTTTTGTTTATTGTTAGCGCGTAATTATAGAGAGAATTTCCTTTTTAGTTGTAGTTTTTCATTGTTGTACAGTAAAACAGTTGTGGCATGCATGTAGATTTGCAGCAAGTATTTCGCAGCTGCGCTTGCAATTAACGAGATATTATTTTCAGTGCTACGTTAATGTGTTCTCTTATTTTTGCTCTTCAAATTGTGCTTTTCTGTGTTACCGTGTGAAATATTGTGTGTGTGAAAAACGTAATACTAGGCTCCAAAGTAAACTGAGAAATGACAGTGAAGACGAAAGCAGTGTGTTAGCGCCACCGAGTAATGAATTAACTAATGTCCAAAGTAGTAATTTGGTAATTGTGCATAGGGAAATGGAGCGGGCAGCAAATAATGGTGTAGACAGTGAAACAATTAGTGAACAGGGAAGCATTATCGATCGATCGGTCAGCAACAGTTCGCCTCAGGAATCCGAAATGACAGGACACAATCTTTCAAATACTGTAGATTCAGGTTTTGGGTCCTCACCGTTTTCTCAAATAAGCCAGACACATTGTCTGCTTGTCGAAATGTGAATGTTGCCAGTGCAACTTCACTGCCGAGAAGCACTGAGGAACATGTTTCAGACACCAGTGCATTGTTATTACAGTTAATGCAACAAATGGGACAAAGGCTACAAAGGTTAGACACAACGCTTGAACAAAATCAGAAACAAATGGGACAAAATCTTCAAAAGTTAGACACAATGGAACAACACCAGAGACAAACACAGCAACAGTTAGACGCAATGGAACAAAACCTTCACACCACGCTTGAACAAACACGTGAAGATTTAGCTACTGAGTTACATAAAATCGAACCGAAATGTCAAAAAGTCTGTAATGACGTAAAAACACAAATTTGTGAGCATTTCCAACCTATTTTTTCGCGTCATGAAAATGCATTACAGAATCACGAAGCAGCCATAAAGAACTGCAAACTATTGTTCATGAAAATCACGAGACCTTGCAAGCTAAAATGGACTCAGTTGCATCTACCGATTCGGTTACGCAACTTGCAAAAACTCAGGAAAACTTAAAGGACACAGTAGATACTCTGAAAATTGGTTCAGAAAGACACATGGAGGAAATTAGTTCATTATCAGAGAAAGTAGTTGAACTTTCGGATCAGCTAAATAATTTATCTACGAAGGTAGATGATAATCTGAATGACACAAATCCGGTAGTCTTTAATGACACAGAAGAGTGGAAACAAATTAGGAAATTCAAACAAAATCAGAATCAAATTAATACGCAACACCAAAGAGAAATCTGGGAAGTACAAGATCAGCTGACACAGGTAATACAAGAATTACGTATTTCAGAGGCCAATCGTGCTCCAATACGGGAAGAGGGACATAGAAATATGGAACAGCCACAAAATAATAACTCAGGGCACTTCGGAAATTATGAAAGAAATTGGCAAGGTACACCGAATTTTGAGATGGAACCGCCGAAACCACGTAACAATGATCGACATGCGACTCGCCTACATGATGATTTTGACTATAAGCTGTTCATTACTACATGTAAATTCAAAACATTTAAGAATTCTGACAACGACATTCATCCACAAGCATGGCTCCATCAATTCTCTCATTGTTTTCCTCCCAACTGGTCATTAGAGCACAGATTAGAATTTATGTGTGGCTATTTAGAGAATGAACCAGCTGTAAGAATGCGATCCGTCATGCGCGATTGTCACAGTCAAGGAGAATTTTATCATGCCTCACTCTCAGCATATTGGTCTCAAGCTACACAAGACTGAGTAAAACATAGCATCATGATGATGAAAGACTTTGAACAATCTGAATTTTCCAGTCTTGTCAAATATTTTGAAGACATATTGCATAAGAATCAATATCTTTCAAACCCATACAGCCCTTCAGAACTCATCCGTACTAGCTTAATGAAATTGCCTGAACATTTAAGAAATATTATTTTGGTAGGACGTTGCAAAGACGACATTGAAGCTTTTCAGGGACTCTTACAAGAATTAGAAATTAACACTGACAATCGCGGAACGCGAAAACAGGAACACAACAATTACAGGTCACATCCACCGCAATTCCGCGATGAAAGAAATAATAACTGGAAACGACGAGGCTATTATCACAACACAAATCGGGACCAAAACAGACACCACCCGTATGACAACCACTGGCAGAGTAATAGCTACAGAGAAAGTTCGCATTTCCGTAGTTATGAATATGACAGAGACAATCATAGAAACAGACAATATGGTAACCAGAACTATTATTATCAAGGGAGACAGAATAACTTTAGACGCAACAGTCCACCACGCAGTTACGATTCTGGGAGAAATTCTCCACCACATGACCCACAAACAAGAAACTATGTAAACTACCGACAAAACGACAGACCTGAATTCCATCAGGACTGGCGAGCTTCAAACAGGGCAGGACCTTCTCGACAAGGTGAATTTGTAGAAGTTAGGTTTCCTAATCCCAATAACGACGTGCGCCAACAAAGGAATAGACAATGACTCGCACCGCAGGCAGCCGCATGCGCCAGCTGGCTCAGCGAAAAGTAACATAGACGCTAACCTTGAGAAAAATTTTTGCATTCCTTACCGACGTATAAAACATGATAATTGCATTGAAATTGAAATTCTGCGTACTAGGAAGAGTAAAGGTTACACCACATTTCACATGTAAAACCGTTTCTTGAATGATAATCTGCTTTTTAACTTTGTCTTTGCCATAAAATTTTTCACTTCACGCTACTAGTATGCTTTGTCAGACTTAGAAACTGTTAACATGCAACAATGTTTGAAGTTAAATATCCAATCAAGAACCAAGAGAACTTATTTAAATAGAAATTACGAATGCATTGTTATAGTGAACAGACGTCACAGTGTTATTGTGTGTCTACATTCTTGCTTGTTAGTTGCACGATTAAGTAACGACTATAAGGCTTACATACTTAGAACATATACTGGTACTGCTAATGAGATTTTAATGCAACATTTTGGTTTACTTGAAAAGACATTCTTTATTTGAAGTACTTTCTGTGAGATTAAAGATGACTTAGTATTTGGTTTCTTTGACAGCTACACGATTATATCACGACGCTACTAATGTGTGACACAATTTACATTGTTGCTTTTGTGCTGTATCTGCTTTATATCTGCACAGTTTTTCTGAATTCTTCTGGAAAGTAAAACATGTTTAATAGGAACTTCGTGGTATAGCTACAATAAGACTGCCTTTTTTTGTTTTGTAGCACAACAATGCGTTACAGTGTAATACTTTCTTGATCACAGTACTGTACATAATAATTACAATATCTATACGCAAAGCATTTCACTTTTGTTTATCATGAGGTAAGTACATTGGCTTCTGCAGAACTTAGCTTTCGGAGGACAATAACTACGACACTTCCACAGAGATTATCTTACAGCAAGACGCACATTTAGCGCTACAGGACACGTATTTGAGTGATTAATTTTGTACTTAAAACATTTATTTTTAAGGATTTTTGAATTACAAAGGAAGTTTTCTGTGATACATTTCATTCCATTGCTGTAATCTGTAACAAATGGCGCAATTGGCTCTGAGCACTACGGGACTTAACCACTGTGATCATCAGTCCCCTAGAACTTAGAACTACTTAAACCTAACTAACCTAAGGACATCACACACATCCATGCCCGAGGCAGGGTTCGAACCTGTGACCGTAGCAGTCGCGCGGTTCCGGACTGCGCGCCTAGAACCGCTAGACCACCGCGGTCGGCCAATCTGTAACACCTGAGGGTATAATTACATTAATCCTCAGGGGGGTACACGCTTACTTTGTGTACCATGTGTTTGGCAAGCACAAGGAGCCCTAGCTAATATGGTATTGGCTTATACAAATTTACACATTGGTACCATATTTCTCCAACACAAAATACACAGCTACCTGATCATTTAACTGAGAGAGACAAACATTTATTTTACTACATCAGTGACTGATGTTTACGTAATTACACCATTGGATCGTGATGACTGGGTGTTGTGTGCTGTCCTTAGGTTAGTTAGGTTTAAGTAGTTCTAAGTTCTAGGGGACTGATGACCATAGGTGTTAAGTTCCATAGTGCTCAGAGCCATTTGAACCATTTGAACACCATTGGATAACTTCACACTTCGAAATTGTATTTTGTCTGTACTTTGTGAACTGTTCATATTTTTTCGAAATCATTGTGATACTATGAGAGCTTTGAATGATGTATTTGGTATGGGGTCATGATTTTTCAAGTACGTTGAAGGTAGATGACACTATTGAAATGAGCAGAGAATTTTTTTATTTTCTGACATTATTGCGTAAAGCTACGCCTTTTTTGAGATTTGGCTGAGGTTTTATGATGTTATGATGACGATGTGTATTACGCTGTTGCGGTATGTTTATGATCAATAAGCTAATGGTATATGAGGAATTAGATTATGCTACATATTTATTATGATGAAATATTGAAGAAGTGTCGACGAATATGTATATGTGTAATAAGGTAAGTAATAATGAGTAGTGGTTAGGGACTCTGACTTGTGAAAAAATATGTTGGAAACCAAGAATCGTACTTTAAGAGTTATGAAATGTGTCTAAATGCGTGAATGTATCACAATGCCGACGAATATTTTTTGGACACTGATATATTTATAGGATTTTGTTTCTACAGATTTGCAACGCAAATTCTCGAACTGTGAAATTTTTATATGAGACTGTCACAGCAGTGCAAACTGGTGTAAATATTTCGGTAAGAAAGCCAAGTGACCTTGACGTAATGCGTCTTGAGTGGCCAGCTGTGTCAGACGCCTGGAGAAAAAAGCCATTAGTTTGTGCCCTTTCAGAGGCACAGGTAAAAAAAAAGGGAGGCCATTATCCTCACTATTGACATTTCTTTGTAGAAAGCATCGCAAATATGACTCACTCAAACTTGAAATCATATGATTACACTGTGGAGCTCTTAATTTATGATATTTACTGAAATGCCTAATGAAATGATGAGAAACATTTTATATTTATTGTCTTTCTAGTTGAGAGATTCTTTTGCCTTTGGAGACGCCATTTGCCTAGTGAATGACGTTTCATGCATTGCTCTATATAGGCTATATATATTTGCTCATTTCGTTTAATATCTAGTTTCTAGCTGCACTGCAGCATTGGTTATTATAAAATTTAATAGATGTACTAATATAACTATTTTCTGTCTACAGACCCAGGAAAGAATACATTTATGATGTACTTTCTTAGAAAAGAGAGCACAAATAGACGTTTCCCCTCACGGGAACTGCATAAATAATTTTTTAAACGATTTGGTAAATTGTCTGCTACAGTAACTTCTCGTGATGCATCACTCTAGTATTAAGATGTGACATAGGTATTAGACATGGCCATCTTTAGTGTAATATATTTTCTGATTGAGCTTTGTCATGTTTAGATATAAGTTATTGCATTTGCTGCTGCTCTTTGCCAGGCATAGTGCTACTAAATTTCACTTTGTATTACTCTGTTAAGCCAGTTTTACTACTTTTTATTTTTCTTGTTGCTGCACATTGGCTCATATTAGTTGTAATGTTGCATTTTATCTGTTAATTTAGATTTACTGCTGCTTGCGTTGCAAATTGGCATTTTTTTGTCATTGCTGTTTGTGTTAATTGTTTTGTGCTGCTGCTTTGCCTCGTCCATTAGTTTATGCATCTGAGCTCAGTAGATTTAAGTTAGCTTAAGAGGGGTAGACTATATAAGAGAATAAGTTGCAATGAATTGGAAGAAATGCATTGAGAAGTTATACGAAAGAAATACAGCAAGCATGCTTGGATAGGATTTTTTTTTTTTGTGGAAACAAATGTTGAAATAAGACGAAAGATCTATGGAATGAAATTTTAGGTTGGATTGCAGTACCAAATGTTACACTGAAAACAAACCCTACCCTTTCCTCTGGTATTATTCTGCTATGTGTTTGTGTACTCTTGTATATTTGTGTTTTTCCTGTCTTTATGTGTTTATCTGATGAGAGTTACATTGTAGAATTTTTCTGATAATATGTTATTTACTTTGAAAAGATGTTTAGACATTATTTATTCTGTTTTGTTGCTCATATTTGAAGGTGATGTTGCAAAAGTTATTCTGATCTTTATGTGTGTACTTATGTCATAATTCCTGTAACACTGATGTATCTGTTTATTTCTATTCTTTTGTAAAGCCTGTACTACTACAGAGTTATCTGTATTGTTATGTTCTTTAACAATGTATTTTGCACCTTTGTAATTGTATTCTTATGTTATAAAATTGTAATTGACACCAGTTCATCATATTATTAACTTGTAAGTTCCATTTCACTGCACACGTTTTTGTTGGTGATAGTATATGGACAATATGTGAGAAGTAGAGACTGTTAGTGTTTGCATATGTGTTAATAATTCAGCAAGGGACTGGATAACAGCATTGCTGGTTCTAAGGACAATTCCAAAAACTTTGTGAGTGCACAAGTGGTGGTTATAGACTTGCTATATTGTCTGCAAGACTCTTCGATGGTGATTGTGCACCTGCACAGTCGCATCAGATGGCTGCTGGCCATCTCTACAAGGACTACAGTGGGTCTACATCTTTGATGATCCACCAATACCATTATTTCTACAAGGACTACAGAGGGTCTACACCTTTGCTGACTCACCAGTACCATTATTTTTACAAGGACTGCAGTGGGTCTGCACCTCTGGTGTCCCACCAATACCGTAATCTCTACCAGGAGTAGAATGGGTCTACTCTGTGATGACCTACCTACCAATATTCTTCAAAACTTCGACTGACTCTGCTGTGGGTTTGCTCTGTTGTGGCCCATTACCTGTCTGCATGTCAAGAGTCAGCACTGTCTTTTCGTTGGAAGGACAACACTACTTCTTCAAGACTGCATGGAAATACACTACTTCTCTGTGCATTTTCTTCTACTGCTCAGACTTCGAGAAAAACACTGCTATTTTACTGTGATGATCGATCAGGACTGTCTTTATGGACTGTGAGAAAATTTTAGCATTTGACCAACATTGTATCAATAAGTGTATGCATTTGATTCCTTTGTTACTGTAATTGTGAAAAATTTTTTAACAAATATGTATTGGCCAGTGCCCAAAACAATTTGTAAAATTTTTTGTGGGGAGCATGGGGGCTATGTAAGTAGGCTGTTTAGCTTTTCTTGTTGGTAACACCACGTAGCGCTCTGTATGAGAAATGACTGGCTGTGCTGTGTGCAGTCTGTGGCTAGTTTGCATTGTTGTCTGCCATTGTAGCGTTGGGCAGTTGGATGTGAACAGCGTGTAGCATTGCGCAGTTGGAGGTGATCTGCGAGCAGTGGTGGATGTGAGGAGAGAAATGGCGGAGTTTTGAAATTTGTAAGACTGGATGTCATGAACTGCTATGTATATTATGATTTTTCAACACTATTAAGGTAAATACATTGTTTGTTCTCTATTAAAATCTTTCATTTGGTAACTATGCCTATCAGTAGTTAGTGCCTTCCGTAGTTTGAATCTTTTATTTAGCTGGCAGTAGTGGCGCTCGCTGTATTGCAGTAGTTCGAGTAACGAAGATTTTGTGAGGTAAGTGATTTGTGAAAGATATAGGTTAAAATAGGGATTTTTGAAAGTCAGATTGCGTTGCGCTAAAAATATTATGTGTCAGATTAAGCACAGTCATGTTTAATGTTTCTAAGGGGACGTTTCAAGTTATTTTTGATTTTTTTGTTGTGTGAATCAATTTCCTTTGTTCGCCTGCACTGATTTTGACTAACGCACCACGCAGTCATAACGTTCACTATCTGCAGCATTACTGGATCTCGACTTAGCGTCGATTTTGGATTCGAATCGTTGCGTGGGTCGCTCGTGAGGCCTGCTGAGTTAGTGCCTGTCTATGACACAAATAGTGTTGTGAGAACAGGTTGCAACGGCTAATTGATAACCGAAATTCTTGCTCGAGATGGGACGACGAGCAGTGATATCTTCTTGTGAGTCGACAGCGCTATCTCGACACCACGAAAGCCGGGGTGTGGCGGCTGCACAAGTAGGTAGCGTGTCCATCTCCATAACGTTCACAGTAAACTTGGGAGGAGGATCATGTTACGGCAGCTCAGTTTCCCCTGCCGTTTTCTGATGATTGGACGACGCCAGCAGCCGATTAGTGCAACACAGCTGTTGCTCTGTCCCCAGGCAATCTACTCTCCATCTCTGAATCCCTCTATATACTTTAACGCAGAACGCGGGCTCTACGCGTCCGTCATTACGGGCCCCCGTGTTATAAAACTTGCACACGGTCTGATGACTCTCAGGACGGCCAGGACTAATTTCTTTCCCCTCGGCTCCGCGGCCAGACGGCGGGCCAGGTGGCAGTAAAACGCGACGTGACGTGACGTGAGGCGGTCGGTCGCTTCACCACCGCTGCCGTGCCCCTGGCGCGCCGTCGTAAAGCCAGCCGCAACGCGGCGCCGGCCGCGCTCGGCGGCGCTCGGCTCGCCTCGGCTGTTCCCGGAGCGCTTCGCTGCGGGGCGCGGGACACCGCCGGTTTTATGGCCGCGGAGGCGCGCCGCGCCGGCGTTATTACTCGTGTCCTTGGGTTATTCAGCAGGGACAGCGCCGTCACAGCTCCCGGGGGACGCAGTTAACTCCCCCTTTCGCTTGCCACGTACGTAGCAGGTAGCGCGCGGCGGCCCCGTAATGGGTCGGCGGGTACCGCCGCGCCGTCTTTCCCATTGCTCCTATTCCGACCACAAGTCGTCGATAGTAGGCAAAGACTACATCGTCCTAATCCCAACGCTGTAGCCGTCCAGTGCAATAATTTCAGTTTTTGGCTTTCATTAGGCAAGAGAGAAAAACCTAATCTAATTTTTAGACGAACAAGGCTGCAGCCATCCTATGGTACGGAATAGATCTGATATAAGGAAACGTACTAGCTAAAAGTTCTGCACTCTAGCGGATACATTTGCAGCAGTCTTTGAGTAAATGGTTAAGCCGTCGGCACACGGGACGAGGCAGCTAACGTGACGTGCACGCGAACGAGGCGTCCAACGTCACGAGAGACATCGCAGTCGGCACACGGGACGAGCTGGTAAACGTGATTTTGCCATCTCGGCGCAGCAGACAACTTTATTTGGCTCGCAAACCATACACTTTGTTCACAGAATTCGTTACGAGTGGAAATTCGTTAACTCTATAAAAACGCACATTTCATTTCTTGACCGTCAGCTAGTCATCTTGTTCAAAAATGGCTCTGGGCACTATGGGACTTAACATATGAGGGCATCAGTCCC
Source organism: Schistocerca serialis cubense (assembly GCF_023864345.2). NCBI lineage: Eukaryota > Metazoa > Arthropoda > Insecta > Orthoptera > Acrididae > Schistocerca > Schistocerca serialis. The sequence continues at coordinate 535,618,423 of NC_064639.1, read as the reverse complement.
CTAAAACTTAGAACTACTTAAACCTAACTAACCTAAGGACATCACACACGTCCATGCCCGAGGCAGGATTCGAACCTGCGACCGTAGCGGTCACGCGGTTCCAGACTGAAGCGCGTAGAACCGCACGGCCACACCGGCCGGCTAGTCATCTTGTTCTGTCTGTGGTATACATAATTAAAAGTTCGACATTCGTCAACCTATAATAAGACAAAAATGAAATATACGTATCCACTCAGTAAGGACAACAGCTTATAAAGTTTCACCAATCGAACAAACTCACTCGTGACAGAAACTGCATTTTTATTTACTTAACAGCAAACATTACTGAAATTTTTTTCTACTAATTTTATAAGTAACTCCCACAGTCTTCCAGAATATGCGAGGTGAAAAAATAAAAATAATTGGGTAAAGTAAGATGGATGCAAATCTTCGTCTGATCCACCATCGGTTCCCAATCGTGGCACCTCAACCACCAGCTCTACACTGAAAGTCGGGGTCTCTGGGCCTCATATTTTAAGTTACAGTCTTCTAAAGGCTAGATTGCTGAAGTGTTATTGACATTTAATTAAAACAAATCCTAACAATAACGACAGGTTTTCATGAATTTTCAGTGTGTCATTGCCTTAAAATGGCTCTCATATCACATGCAGGCCCATTGAGAAAGGGGGGAGGGGACACAGGGTGGGTGGAGGGGCAAATCCACAGGGCCTAAGCCTCATGGGGCAGCCCAACACGCAAGCCCAGCGAGAAGGTGGGGGTGGGGGGCCGACGCAGGGGGGGGGGGGGATCCACAGGGCCCAAGCCTCATGGGGCAGTCCAACATGCAATCCCAAGGAGAAGGAGGGGGGCGCAGGGGAGGGGGGGGGGAGAAAGAAATCAACAGGGCCCAAGCCTCATGCAGTGACCATGGCTATCAAGAGTTCGGATCCCCCAGGGAGTTTAGTTGGCGTGCTATTGTGAAATAAATTTTGTATCATATAAGAAATAGATGAACATTACCCCAGCACCAGCACAGCCAGTCTTCTTTTCCACTTCAGGTCTACAGACTTATGAGTAATAGAGTACAGCTGCATATAGTTCCATGTTTAATTTTGAATGCATTATATTTACTTGAGATATTGTGTACTAAAACCACCTTGTGGTGGAGACGAAATGAGTGCTCTTTAAATGTTGTTGTAAATTCTATCAAAACATTTCTCCAAGAAATGTACACATCGGCAGCTGTGAAACGTGGTACAACTTGGCAGGTTCATCACCAACGTTCAGGAGAAAGTCATTTCTGATCCCATCACGAGATGATTTACACGAAAAATAAATATGCAGTAAACTGCAGTCAAGAGTGAACAAAATCGAAATATTTCTATTTGTAAAAATTTATCTTGGAAGAAATGAAATGACATGAAAGAGGTACCATGCTCATGCTCATAACTGAAAAGGTAATGTTCTTTTGTTCGTCAGTAGAACAGCCAACATGCATTGGAGTTCTCATGATGCTTAATATAGTAATAATACTTGGTTAAAGACGCTTGGCCTTCAGAGGTTTATCTCAGAAATTTCCAGATCCAAATAATGGAAGTTTCCTCTGAATATTAGAGCTCTCGAGTCTACTATGATCCAACACATTAGGAAGATGAGAGACCAACAAGGATCTGGGAAGCGTTTCATGTGCTTTATCTGTCACGTGATACTCAGAATTAATTAATTCCTAGTTGTGCCCATCATGTCAGTGGTGTCTGTAGGGAAGCAGCCTACTCACGCCTTATAAAATTCACATCAGTCTTTCCATTGTGTGCCAGCCAGTCCGCTGTAACTAGCTCTGACGTGATAAATGTTGCGCGATACTTTAAAAATCAAGTAAATAACCTGAAATTTTTCTAGCATATCAGGAGTAATACTAAGTCAATATATGTTGAATATCAGTTCAATAACTTTAACCATTTTCGAAATTTGACATTTTGCTGTAAAAATCATTGGCGCAACAGAAAGGAGCTAGAAACTTAAAAATTTATATTTAGATTCCTTTTGCATAATAATTTAGTAGAAACAGTATTCTGGATTTCACAAATTAAAATTTTAGTTGAAATTAATGATTTTCTGGTTTTTGTCTTAGAAATTAAGAAAGCAAGATAGATTAAGTAGGCGAATAAATAAGGCTAGGATGTGAAAAGTTTCAACTGAATAACTATAAAACTATAGCGATAGCGTATTTCCAAAGGGCAAGTTCAGAGCTCGTCTACTGCGTGTAGTGTAATTAAATTAATTCTCTCGCCCAAAATATTTGACTTAGCCACGTCAAACTTTGATGATTACTTACCTGTGTGCTGATTGCACATTTAAATTGAGAGCTTCATCAGCCATGAGAAAAGGAAGCAATGATTTATCCGATAACTTAAAGTGGTGCATTACTAGTCCAGTGGCTAGACGGGAGAGCGGATTTGATCAGGCGTTCCCTTAGCCGTCCGCACCGCAGCTTTATATATAAGAATGCTGCGCAAAAGAAAATGCCCCAGTTCTCTCCAGATACTGATTAGTTCACCTCCTGCGCCTGGAGTCGCGTCGCGTCGGTATCATTGCTATAAACAGCCTCGGATGCCGTAATAAGTTACTTGGGATATGCGTAACCTTGAAATAGTTTTCGAGTGAAGTGTTAATTCTGGGATGACTTTAATGATCTATCTTTAGTTTGCGTATGTCGTATTTTCACGTGCCGCCGCGGGACAGACATTCTACCATTATTTAGCGTGGCGTTTGATGAACATTATCATCAAATTATGGCGAGCATTCACTTAAACAGTTAATTTAAACAGTTATAGTTGCATCAGCGCATTAGACTCTGAACTGCTCTGTTAGTTGGATTGTGTGGATTCTTTTTGGTCTGTGACTTTCAGAATATAGTGAACATTTTAGAGAGAATGGTTTTTCATTATGAATCCCAGACAATCTCATAATTCCTCAGAGCTATAAGCGGTAGCTATAAATGTATTTCTCAGATGAAGTGGGCACTAGGAATTCTAATTACAGGCTTCACGTTTTGCTAATCACTTTCTGGTTGCCAATATTGTAGTTAGAGAGCCAGTGTTGAGAACGGCAAACAACAGCATTAAATAAATAATAGGAACATTTTATATAACAATTATTCCACCCGCCGCCCCACATATGTTGCTTATCGGCCGGGAAAAACAAAACATTTATACACAATTTTATTCCACCCGCCGCCCCACATATGGTGCATCGGCCGGGAAACAAACTGAGTAAAAGTGAAAGTGATTTTAAATATTCGGATTCGGAAGTGAAATGCGACACGCAACTGAACAATGGAACAGTTATAGACAGTGTTATATGTGCATGTGGACGACGCAATTGGATTAACAACGCATCTGGATTGATGGAGCTGGCACTGAGTCTAGCGGCACTGTTGGCATCGCGAGAAGCCAGTTTCGCCTCACTGCAGTCATCCGCCGGAGCAACCGGAGCCGCGCCTGCAGTTGTGGGCCACGCAAACACACAGCAGCCATCGAAGTGCCGTCTGCAGTTCAATGCGCCACGTCGCATCAGTAATTCTGGTACGCCGCGCCGGCAACGCCATACGTCGTGCAGAAGGAACTAAGTTAAGTGAAAAGCTGTTAAAAATTTTACTAACCTGCACTAAAAGACTGTCGGTGATGGAACCGCCAGAAGAAACTGAGGTTAAACTTAAATCAGAACCTATGTCTGTTGAGGGAACTGTAAATCCAGACAACGGTTCAAGTGTAAATATCCATGAAAATAGTAATGTTAAAGTGAAATATGAAGTATTGTCTCCTGACAGTAGTGTGAAAAGGGGCAATGATTCAATAATAGAGACCCCTGCAGTAAAGCAGAAATCAGAAATTGTTAATTTATTGGATGATGGTTTATCTGATGAGTTAAAAACGAAACAGTCATCAGAGGTGGTAGAGTTTAAAAAGGATAAGTTAGATATGACTGATCGATCAGAAGTTTCATTTAGTTTTGATGATTCTGGTGTTGGAGCTAGTTTTTTGTCACCCGAGTGTGATAAAAAACCAGCTAGTGAGCAACGCAAAGATACTGGGGCTATTGATTTAAATGTTATATTACAAGCAATAGCTGCCAGTAATGCAAAATTGTCAGCCAGTAATGCTAGAATGACAGCTGAATTAAAGTCTGAAATAACTGAGGTCAAAAGCATTAATGCTGAATTAAAGTATGAGATTGTGACCAGCCAAACCAATTTCAATAAACGGTTTTAGGCAATGGACAATAAATTAGAATCCAATAAAGCTGAATTAGTAACTTCCTACAAGACTGGCTGCAATAAGTTGAAAGAGGATCTGGACAGTTTAAATTATAAAGTTGATTACAACCATGAGGATATTAAGAAAAAGGTTGCTCAACAGTTATCTGAGATATATAAAACAGTAAAATCCGAAGTTGCTGAGGTTCGCAAAGCCTTCCAAATGGAAGATGCGAAGCTGGAGCACAAGTTAACAGAAAATATCGAGGCGGAATCTGAACTGTGCTCTGATAGGTTTAAAGATGTTAATATAAAAGTAAACATATTTCAAGCAGAAGTAGACGCAATCAAAACTGATACTACTCATATTGTGCAAAGAGTAGATAATGTTGAAATGAGAGTAGAAAATATTAGTACTAACATTGCTATCATTGAGAGTAAAGTAGCTTCAGTAACTTCTGGTAATGGTAGTATGCAACAAGTTGTAGCTGCAAATGCCGCATTTATCGGATGTTGGCAGTTCTTGCGGTTCGATCCAGATAAAAATATCCACCCGCTAGATTTCTGGAACGATTTTGAAGATGTGATTCCACCAACTTGGTCTGAACGAGAGAAAATCTCATTTATTAGAAGCCATTTAGCAGGTGACGCCATGCGTTGGTCAGCTGATGTTATGTTGAAGTGTAAAACACTAGTGGAATTTCAAACAGCTTTCGTTAATGAGTATTGGTCTAGCAGTAAGCAATATGAAGTGTTGAGAGAATTTTGGAGTGGAAAACGCTTCAATGTAGGCAAGGAATCTATTAAAGAGTTTGCTAAAACCTGAAATGATAATACTAAGTCTTGAGGCCAAACTGCATGGTATTGGCAAACTAGAATTATATCTGCCCCTAGAGACAATATGGATCGTTTCATTGAATATTTGGAACGTGTAGAGCGTGTGGCTGCCAATGAGGAGCAAGCACGTAATAACAGAAATGCTAATAACACTAGTAGTAATTTTAAGAACGAGCAGAATGGCAATGTAAACATCAGAACAGTAGGTGTTCGCCGTCCTAAGAGAGGTAGGAATTGGAGAAATAATTATCAGAACCAACAATGGCATCCAAATGATAGTAATTTTGTTCCGAGCAAAATTATGCAGGTAAACAACAGTGCGGAAAGCAATGCTGTGCCAGTTAACTATAATGGAAATAAAGGAAACAGTAGTAGGCCGAGGCAGGAGAAGTAGTTCCCGTCTATGAGGACACTGGCGCTCACCAGGCGGTTACTTTTCCTAAGCCAGTAATTACAGTAATTGGTAAGACAGATCAGAATACTCAGACTGAACATGTGGATGAGGGGTCGGTAGCATCCAAGGATACAGCAGAAATATTCGATCACTCACAGTATTTGATAGATACCGTGTTAGAGACGCTTTCTAAGTGGGAAGAGAAAGAGAAGGCGCTGCAGTGTAATGGTAGCGAAGAGCTACAAAATACTTAATTGTCAGGTGAAGAAGGAGAAGAAATTCATGCTTATATTTACGATGGGGATGATGTGCTCTTATCTAAAGTGCCTGTGTAGGATGTTCATACTGTACTAATAGATTTAGGACAGGAGGTAAGTGAGAATGTAGAGGATAGCCTGTTGGGGGTCGATGAACCCAGTAGCAGTGACCAGTTGTCACTTGAGAAGGAACCCGACGATAATAGTGAAAGTGATTTAGCTGTAACTAGTGTTATGCCCGGTCTGGAGGGCGCAGAATCGCTCAGACTACAGTAATTTTGGTCATGTTCAGCAAACTAAATGTAATGAAGTCGTGCGGTGTTTCGATTTGAAATTAATAGACCGACTGGAAAAGGCAGCTGAAAATGTAATTCAGGAAACCCCTACACACTTTGACCTAAATGTAATGAAGACAGATGTCGATCACTTTAATTGGAGACAAATCCAAAAGGAACTATTGGATGAGTTTGAGGAACCACCTGTACGACCTAGAATAAGCCACCCTATAATAATAGTGAATATGTTGGGTATCAATGTACGTTGTCTCTTAGACAGTGAAAGTGAGGTGAGTGCGATATCTCAGTCCTTCTTTGATGCGTTACCTGATAAAGACAAACTTACCGTAATGAGGGTACCAGGACTAAAAATAATTGGTGCTACTGGCAAGGTGTCAAAAACGGTAAAACAAGAAGCTTTGCTGCCCTTTAACATTAATGGTAATTTAATTGATCATCCATGCTTAATTGCAAATAATCTCAGTATTGAGGTTTTAATTGGCATAGATTTCTTGTCGAAATATCAGAGTGTTGTTGACTTTGAAAGAAGCCAGTTAAAATTGGTCTTGCTGATAACCGGAGTAATTACGGTACCTTTTATTGATAAACATGTAGTAACTAATGATGAAACTTGGGAGCTGCCTATACGAGTTCTGAAAAATAGGAGATATTGGGACGAAGGTGTTAATCTTAGTAAAAGTAAGCTAAACACAGAAGAAGAAGAAGCAATTATTTTGGACAAAATAGAAGCTAAATTGCAGGAAATCGATAAAATTTCAGCTAATCAGAGGGAAGAACTGACACAGGTTTTAAAAAGGCATCATAATGTATTTTCAAATAGACCTGGCGTGGCCAAAGGTTATGAATGTCAATTAAAGATGAAACCTGGCCAAGTGTTTTTCAGGAAGCCATACCAAATACATGTAGCTAGGAACATGGCGGTTCGAAAGGAGATACAGATAATGCTAGAGTGGGGTGTGATTGAAAAACCGGTCAGTGAGTACAATAATCCTCTTGTTGTTGTACCAAAAAGAGACGGGAGTGTCAGATTGGTCTTGGACGCTCGTTGGTTGAATGAAATAGTGGTTAGGGAAAGTGATACACAGTAGAACATGGACGAGTTATTGCAAAAATTTCGGGGAGTAAAATTCTTAACTTCTATGGACATCACGTGTGGATATTGGAATTTGCCACTGGCGGAAAGTTCAAGGAAGTACACAGCTTCCTTGTACGAAGGAGTTTGTTACCAATATCGTGTGGTACCTTTCGGACTTAATATCTCTGTTTGTGCCTTCGTACGTGTGATGTGCCATGTTTTAGGACCAGCCTTAATTAATAAAATTACAATCTACGTAGATGATCTGTTAATAGCAACTCCTATCTGGGAAGAACACATAGTTTTATTAGAGGAAGTGTTAGAGGCTATTGAGAGAGGTGGCATGAAACTAAAGATTGAATAGACAGAGTGCGTTAAAGAGGAAATAGGTTTCTTGGGATATATGATAAGTGGAAAAGGAATTCTGCCTGACCCAGGCAAGCTAGCAGTCATTGAAAAATTTGAGGCTCCCAGAAACAAGAAGCAGTTGAGATCGATGTTCGGTCTTTTCGGCTTCTATAGGCGTTTTGTTAGTAATCAGGCTTTTAATGCGTCCTGTCTTCACCTCCTGCTGAAAAAGAATACCCCTTGGGTTTGGACAGCAGAATGCCAACAGGCGTTTGAGGTGCTTAAACAATCTTTAATTAATAGTCCTATTTTACATCAACCTGATTTTGAAAAACCATTCTGTATCTCTGTTGATGCTAGTGGCTATGGTATAGCTGTGGAGATATTCCAAGTAGAAATAGAGAACGAACAAGAAGTGCACAAGACTATAGCTTTCGCAAGTCGATCTTTACAGGCAACAGAGAGAAATTATGACATCTCAGAACTGGAAGCATTGGCAATTGTATTTGGGGTACAGAAATTTGAGCAGTATCTATTAGGTCACAAGATAATTGTTTACAGTCACCATAAGGCGTTGACCTTTTTAAAGACCTGTAAGTTGAGGAATGCTCGTTTGGTAAGATGGTCATTGTATCTCCAGCAGTTTGACCTTCAGGTTAGATATATTCGAGGGAAAGATAATTTGGTAACTGATGGGTTATCTAGAAGTGCGGAGCTCTGTGATGACGCAGGAATTACTGCAACAGACCTAAGTGAAGTACGAATGTTTGCGTTGCACGAAGTAAAGGAAGAAAGTGCATTAAAGAGGGTGATTACGAACTTGAGACGTGAGCAGAATGCAGATGACCAGCTGAAATTAGTGAAGAGCTATTTGGGAGATGCGAACTATCATAAGGTTTCGCAATTGTACTGTCTGCATAAAGGTATTCTGTTTAGGAGGAAAAAGGTAGGTGTTTCTGAGTGGAAGCTGTGCTTTCCCTCACAACATGTAGACTTACTAATCGACTATGTACACCTGAGGTATGGGCACTACTGTGCAAAGAAGTGCATTGCAAAATTAAATGAGATGGTTGTGTTTGACAACATGTACCGCAGTGTTGCCAAGCGTCTAGCATCCTGTGTAGTGTGCCAGAAAGTCCGTGCTGCTAACACCAGAATACAAGGGGATATGCATTCAGTAGAGCCAACTGAAATGCTAGAATTACTGGCTTGTGAATTGTTTGGCCCTCTTCCTGCTTCGAGAGGTGGGTGCACCCATGTTTTTGTTGTTGTGGATGGATTTAGTAAATATGTTAAGCTATACCCAATTAAAAGAGCAAATGCAAAAACGTTGGTAGAAAAGTTGGAAAAAGATTTCTTCGTGAACGTTGGCGTTTCGAAGAATTTGCTGTCAGACAATGGGCCTCAATTTACTTCTGACAGATTTAAAGAATGTCTGGATAAGGCCAGAGTGAAACATCTAAAAATATCTGCGTATTTCCCCCAAGGAAATATGAGTGAACGTATTATGAGAGAATTGAATAGGCTTTGCAGGACTTATTGTGCTCGGAAACACTCAAGTTGGGCAGAGCACATGAAGTATTTTGAGAACGTAATTAACAACTTAAGGCATGATGCAACTGGTTTTGCGCCTTGCGAATTGATGTTTGGCCAAGAACCGCACAATGTGATTGCAGATATGGTAGAATTCCCTATTCTAACGCAAATATCCACAGACGAGAAGAAGTTAAAGGCTAGGGCAAATACAAGAAAAAGAGCATTGGAAAGGAAGAAGCGTCATGACGCAAAAGCTGTACCCACCAGTTTTGAAATAGGTCAGTTAGTCCTTGTCAAAACCAAGGAAAAATCAAAGAAAATAAATGCAGAAACAAAGAAATTCATGTTCGTATACCAAGGACCTTTCAGGATCATAGGAAAACCACATGCCAATGCATATAGGCTAGAGTGCTCCAAGAGTAAAAAGATATTAGGTCTCAGGAACATGATCAACCTAAAGAAATTCATAGGGAGTGAATGAATCCTGTAGGGAGGAGGTTGTTCTGTAACCTCTACACAGTGTGGCAGCTGTGCAGTCCCAGCTGTGTGAGATCGTCTTTCCCATTTCAGATTTCACTCTCTCTTCATCTTTTATATCCACCTAAAATTTCGACCTCTTCTTTCCAACACATTAAATTTTTCGTTATGGTTACCAAGCCAAAAATAAACTAATGAATTCTGTAGGGAGGAGATTATTCTGTAACCTCTACACAGTGTGGCAGCTGTGCAATCCCAGCTGTGTGAGATCTTCTTTCATTTTCAGGTCTCATTCATTCTTCATCTTTCCTATCCACCAAAATTTCGACTCCTTCTTCCCAATACTAAAATTTTCTCTCATGACTATCAAGCCATGAGTTCTGTAAGCATTCTATCCACCGATTAGTGAAGAAAATACCTAATGTGACGAACCTAACAATGACATAAACAATAGAGAAGTATGACATAATTAAGATACAAATGTATTTGAGTAACAAGTATGTATAGAACCCTGGTAATATTATAAGTACAAAGTGTTGTTTTATTGGAAATGGTCCCACAATAATATTTAAAAAAGATATACAAGTTCGTGTACAAGCAGGATCTGAAGTGGCAGTGAAACCTATTGTATGCTGTAGAGCTTACTAATTAATAGTAAAAGAGATTGCTTAGTGTTATGAAAAATATGCAGATAAGTTGTAAAAATGAACTCAGCTTGTGTAGCAAGGAATGGCAGTGTAATAGAATTGAACAGTGTTTGTGGTTGAGACGTGAAGGAAACGTCCTTGAAATATTTATAAGGTTGGAGCTGGCCGTAATTTGGTGTAGTGTGTGACAGGACACACCTACATGTATTGAGATTATGAGTTGGAGGCGTGAATGCGACCATAGGTACCCTTATGTTAGACGAGACAGAGCAGCTCATGGGTACTATAGGTTTAAGGAATTTAGCATTACGCTAGTCCATAATTACTTAATGCACTTTAGTGGTAGGTCGAGAGAGACTACATGAGGTTTCAGCGTCCGATCGAGTGGAAATGGATTGCCCCGTGAGCAAACTGATCAGCTGCAATACACTATAGATATGAAATAAATGTGCTATCCTATGCGTTAAATGTTAATGAAGTGAGTATTACTTAAGTTCATACACTAGTAAAGTAAGTAAGTACATAATTGCAGATGTGGAACTGACACAGCACCAGAGGACCAATAAGTGAATTTAGTAGTCAACTAAACGTAGTGTGTTTTGGACACTCAGAACTGTACTATTACCACAAGTTACTCACATGTACCAAGAAGCTGAGAAGACAACTACTAATCAAATATACTCTTACTATCTCTAAGAATAAGGTAATCGAAGATGAGTCAGTTAAGTAAATAAAATACAGATTTGTCAGGAATGTACCAAGCATTGGTTCAGTGTTCTGGCCCAGAAATAATAAATTGAAATTAAATAGGATTTATGATTGTATGCCTTGAGCATAAATTTTCTCTAGTTTTGAACCATTTGTTTATCGATTTTATGACAGTTAAGTAACTGCGAGAGTAAAATTGAAAAAGTTCTGTTAGCTTTGTTCCAGTAACATGTTGAAAGATAAAATGTATATATCCCCATTTTATTGTGACTCAACCTTAGATATTAAGTGAACAGAGTCTGAGGCACTCTTTTTGTTTGTTCTACAGTGTTTAATGAAATAAAAAAATATTTATATATTTATTATGTAAATAATGAAAATGCATGGATGAAAATGGATTGGATGAAAATGGGGAAGAAATGTTGCTTTAAAATTTTTTTGTTATTAGCTCTTTCAGTACGAACTTTATTGTAGAACCCCTTATTTACGTGTGGTAATAAAATGTCATTCAGACAGAATTAAGCACATTTAAAATTACGTGAACCTTAGCAACCCTCTCATGCTGATAAATTCAAACTAACTGATTAAGAACATTTAGTTGAAAATTGTATAAATTAAATTTTTTTTACGTATTTCGGCCTTTGCACACATTTTTTAACTGCAGTGGTTTTTTAAAAATATTTACTGAATTCTTTCCCGGCGTTAGCTATGGAACACAAGACTGTCTCTGTTAGAATAAAATGGTTAAATATTGCCAAGCCGACCTGAACGTTTAATTATCATTGACAAAACACACTTCACTATAAGTTTAAGTTATTTGCTTTAGAAATTGAAAGAACCAACAGATTAACAACTTCAACGTTAATTATCCGCCTATGAATGCACAAATGTAAAACCAGTAATAAATTCCATCAGCCTCAGGATCGCTGTAAAAGAAAAATATTTCGTAATTCACTGCTAATTTTATCTGCTCCCGATTTATGGGTTTGGTTAATTTTTTAGTGGAACAATTTTTTAAATGTGCCGCCGCTGTAAATCGTTCGGTCGCGGCACAACCCAGCAACACCAACGATAATCGTTAGAAATGCTGAAAATTCTTTAAAGGAATATTATAGATGACATGGGCAAGCCAATTTACATTAGTAATACACAATTTTGATAAATTATAATGTATTTAGACCACAACAATAATTAAACTTACATTACTTTGTAATTTCTCCTCTAATGGCGGCTAAAGATAGGTACAGACAAAAGAAGTCTACTCATTCATAAAATGCTACGCCACAGGTTCTTCTTTCTCTCAGCTCTCGAGGAAGACGACAAAGAATACACACTACGTGGTGCTTTTCATACTACTGCTGACCATTGACATCTCTTTGTAATCCTACAACATTATTCTCCTCTGAGGCTATATTTTACATTTTTTTTCATCGCAGATATTAACATATTTCGTAATTACATTATGTATATAGAAATATTACAATCATAAATACATCGAGAATATTATTACAGAAAATATTACAATAATAATGAATGCCCTTTATACAAAATTAAATAATATTGTTTTGTTAAACAATTACAGTACATACGAATTGCTTCATAGCGGCGTACATAGCACAATTAAATGTCAATTTCATTTTATTAATAGTGTGTGTGCTGCCAGGGAACGTTACAAGCACAAACCAGATAATGGCAGCCTGATAGCTGCATGAAAGCGTGGAGTGACTTGGACACAACTCACAGTGACCCCTCTCCTTTCCCCATGTAATTTAGAGTGAACGTAAAGGACGCACTCCATAGCAACTTCCCCTCCTCTACCCTTGTGAATGGAAGTGTAGAACGCCAGCCAAAGCGGCTACAACTAAGTGTGTAAAAATGAAGTTGTCTTGATTTGTGAAATTTTCTTTCAGGTTTAGAAAAGACTGCTAAGATATAATTATCTGTTTATGTATCATGAATAACTGTTATTTTCTTTGAATTTGTGTATGTAAAAATGTATTTAATGAATTTAAGATTTTCATAATTTTACATATTTTATGTGTTTGTCTGTCTAAGGCAATATGTATGCCGAAGTGTTTAATTGATTTTGCTTAAATTTTGAGTGATAATGTTGCTTAAGAGGCAGTGAACATGCCAGCAATTTAAATAATTGAAGTAGGTAATCAGGTTTCTTTTAATATTTCTATATGTTTACATTTCAATTTTAATTTTCATAGAGAGTTAAGTTGTACTCTTGCTTCCCTTTTTGTAATTAATTTTTTTTCTCCATTTACATTAAAAAAATTAAATAGAGGGTGATGTAGGGAAGCAGCCTACTCACGCCTTATGAAATTCACATCAGTCTTTCCACTGTGTGCCAGCCAGTCCGCTGTAACTAGCTCTGATGTGATGAATGTTGCACAATACTTTAAAAATCAAGTAAATAACCTGAAACGTTTCTAGCATATCAGGAGTAATACTAAATCAATATGTGTTGAATATCAGTTCAATAACTTTAACCATTTTCGAAATTTGGACATTTTGCTGTAAAAATCATTGGCACAACAGAAAGGAGCTAGAAACTTAAAAATTTATATTTAGATTCCTTTTGCATAATAATTTAGTAGAAACAGTATTCTGGATTTCACAAATTAAAATTTTAGTTGAAATTAATGATTTTCTGGTTTTTGTCTTAGAAATTAAGGAAGCAAGATAGATTAAGTAGGCGAATAAATAAGGCTAGGATGTTTAAATTTAAGTAGAAGGGAGATACGATATAATCATAAAGATATGAAAAGTTTCAACTAAATAACTATAAAACTATAGCGATAGCGTATCTCCAAAGGGCAAGTTCAGAGCTCATCTACTGCGTGTAGTGTAATTAAATTAATTCTCTCGCCCAAAATATTTGACTTAGCCATGTCAAACTTTTATTATGATTACTTACCTGTGTGCTGATTGCACATTTAAATTGAGAGCTTCATCGGCCATGAGCAAAAGAAGCAATGATTTATTCGATAACTTAAAGTGCTGCATTACTTGTCCAGCAGCTAGTCGGGAGAGCGGATTTGATCAGGCGTTCCCTTAGCCGTCCGCACCGCGGCTTTATATATAAGAATGCTGCGGGAGAGAAAAGGCCCCAGTTCTCTCCAGATGCTGATTAGCGCACCACCTGTGCCGGGAGTCGCGTCCCGTCGGTATCATTGCTATAAACAGCCTCGGATGCCGTAATAAGTTACTCGAGATACGCGTAACCTTGAAATAGTTTTGGAATGAAGTGTTAATTCTGGGATGACTTTAATGTTCTATCTTGTTTGCGTATGTCGTATTTTCACGTGCCACTACGGGACAGACATTCTACCATTATTTAGCGTGGCGTTTGATGAACATTATCATCAAATTATGGGGAGCATTCACGTAAACATTTAATTTTAACAGTTATAGCTGCATCAGTGCATTAGACTCTGAACTGCTCTAGTAGTTGGATTGTGTGGATTCTTTTTGGTCTGTGACTTTCAGAATATAGTGAACATTTTAGAGAGAATGGTTTTTCATTATGAATCCCAGACAATCTCATAATTTCTCAGAGCTATAAGCTGTAGCTATAAATGTATTTCTCAGATGAAGTGGGCACTAGGAATTCTAATTACAGGCTTCACGTTTTGCTAATCACTTTCTGGTTGCCAATATTGTAGTTAGAGAGCCAGTGTTGAGAACGGCAAACAACAGCATTAAATAAATAATAGGAACATTTTATATAACAATTATTCCACCCGCCGCCCCACATATGTTGCTAATCGGCCGGGAAAAACAAAACATTTATATACAATTTTATTCCACCCGCTGCCCCACATGCCGTCTTGGAACAGAGAGAAAATGAGAAGCTTTATATAATTATTATTGCTCCTAATCTTGATTCAAATTATATTCAACAAACAAAATTCATTCTGTGTTATATTTACTTCAATAAGGAATCAGATAAATATGAAGTAATTGAACGGTTTTTTGGAATTCATAGATGGTAATCAGAAAAAGAGAATTGCTGTTGCATATTTAGTTCAATCAGCACTTCTGAAACACTCAGCTCCTATTAGTGAATGTCGCGGAAAAGGCTATGACTATGGTAGTAATGTTAGAGGATCTTTATACATTTTCTTCAGTGTGAAATCCCCCTGTAAAATGTCCACCACGTGCTTCTCATAGTCTTATGTGGAGTACAAACAGTTGAGTGTTGTGCTGAAGCAGATACTTTATTCAGAAAGATTCGACTTCCTTACAGTCTGTACAGTAGCAGTCCACAACGGTAGGAAATTCGGAAGCAGGATGTTGGAAGATATTTTTATTACATTCTGGTATCTGTTACAATGCTTGTGTTCTCGCTGCAATACCAATTGTAGATTGCTTGAATAGGCTTGCCTTTTTTTTGTCGAAATTCTTAGTAAGTTAAATTTGTCAGCTAAAATATGTTCTATGTTTCGGGGTGTTTTTTATTATGTAAGATCATTCAGGTGCTTAATCTTGGCATCTATATAACTAAAGTTGTTGGCACGAATCGATTAGAGAAGCAAATTACTAGAAGTTCGAATGGCTACAATAGATATTGAGGTGAGGCACGCTGAGAGCTTATTAAGTTACTTAAAGTATGTTCACTAAAATTGGGACGCCGTTCCCCTTGATCTAAAGTTGTTGCCAATACAATTAATATCGATTCTGAATTTCTGGAGGTGCACACTAAGAAGCGGAAATCATAAAAGCAGCAACACACTTATTCAAGATAAATACATTTTATGTCATTATTGACAGTTTAGTGCCTAACTTGAAAACCTGATGTGAAACAGTGGAGATTTTAGACGAAACATTTCCTGAAAGAAAGGCTCACAAAGCGCCATTGATAGTGTCACAGGAAATTAGGTTATAGTATGCTACCCATTGCATGAATAATGGCGGTTTACATGAGAGTGCACTAACGTCAATTTACTAATATGTGGGCACGCCAGGGAACGTTTGGGGCCAGAACACTCCACATCGCAACATTATTGGCACCAGGTATTTCGTCATTTTACGAATCGCTATAATATTTAGCTCTTTTCCCTATAGTGGAGTGAAAGTAAATCAAATTAATTTAAAAAATAAAATTAGGTGGAACATACATACATTTTACAATAATTCATTTCTGGGCAGCATCTGGAGCCGAGCTTATAAGTTTATCAGTCGTATCAGTTCTCTCACTTGCCACGTAGGTCACGGTTGAGCTACCATCCAGTTTCATAGCTGTGGTGGTCCTGGGCTCCTCACAACTGTCTTCATCACTACTTTTCAGACCAAATTATTGCTATTCTTTGAGTCTCATGCTCCATGAAAGAATCATGGCGCTAGTATTATTTCTGGATACATTTCACCGTTGCGAACTCCTTCATGATTTATCTTGTGTGTTTGTTCTTTCAAAGCCGCAATGGGAAACTGGATGTATGATTTAGGACTATTTTTTGTTTTACTACAATACAAATAATTTTTATTGTAACAGAACATTCTACAAGATGTATCATAACGCCTAGATTTCTGAAATAATAGACGGCATAAGATTAAACATGTGTCTTAATAAAGCAATGTCCAGTAATACGTCATTTTAAACTTGCACTGGGATGTAATAAAAGTGCTGGAAGTACTTCACTACAGTGTGAAAATGAGAGCATGATCTTAGCAAGGGCAAGCCACACAGGTAAACTACTGTTTTCTTTCTATTTAATTATTGTAATTAAATACAATGAAAATTGCAAATATATTCATAAATGTTATTTCAATTTATAGATAGTGCGATCTACTCTAAATCTGTGTTTCAGGAAACTAGAAATGTAAATGCAGAAAATGTGCTTGGGAAATAGTTGTCTACTGGAGACAGCAAATTTAACTTTCACCGTCAGTTCTGTAATTAGGAAACCTGGCTTACGCCACTTCCGTAGAAAAAAAAAAAATTAGGTATTTTAATTCTCAAAACTAAGTAAACAAATTTCACAGAAGATATTCTGTGACCAATAGCAACAAATTAACTTCAGTAGTTCCTAGTTTCCGTGGTAAGAAAAACATCTGAAGCAAAAGATCTAACATCGAAGTGATGCGTACTGGGCAAAACGGAGCACTATCAGACATTGTATTATCCATAAGTAATGTTTACATTCTTGTCCTGTACCACATCAGGAAATTACAAACTCTAATGTCCACATGTTCTGCAATATGGGATAACACCCCTACATCTGCATATACATCTACATTCACAAAGACACTCGACAAGTCACCATAAGTGCGTGGCGGTGGGTACCCTGTACTACAGCTTGTCATTTCTTTTCCTGTTCCAGGGGAACGAGAAAAAAACGACTATCTATATACCTCCGTATGAGCTCCAACTTCTCGTATCTTATCTTCGTGGTCCTTACGTGCATTGTATGTTGGCGGCAGTAGAATCGTTCGGAAGACAGATTCAAATGCCGTGTCTCTAAAATTTTCTCAGTAGTGTTTCTATAAAAGAACGTCGCTTTCCCTCCAGTGATTCCTATTTGAGTTCCCAAAGCTTTTCCGTAACACTTGTCTGTTGCTAGCTGCCATTCAACACATCAAATGGAAATTTTGTCTAAGTCATCTTGTATCTTTCTACAGCCACTCTACCTCGACACCTTACATCTGCAAACATCCGCAGGCTGCTGCCCACTCTGTCTGCCAAACGTATATGTACGTATACAGTGAATAATAGCGGTCCTGTCACACTTCTCTGGGGCACTCCTGACGATATCTTTGTCTCTGATGAACACTCGCCGTCGAGAACAACGTACTGGGTTCTATCACTTAAGAAGTCTTCAAGCCACTCACATATCTGTGAACTTATTTCCTTATGCTAATACCTTCATTAACAGCCCACAATGGTGCACCGTGTCAAATGCTTTCCGGAAATCAAGAAATATGGAATCTTTCCCCTTCGTCCACTGTTCGCAGTATATCATATGAGCAAAGGGAAAACTGAGTTTCGCATTTGCGATTTTTTCTAAAACTATGCTGATACGTGGACATAAGCTTCTCAGTGTCAAGAAGGTTTATTATCTTCGAACCAAGAATATGTTCAGGTATTCCGCAGCAAACCGAAGCTAGGGATATTGGTCTGTAATTGTGCAGGTCTGTTCTTTTACCCTTCTTATACACTTGAGTCACCTGCGCTTTTTTTCAGTGGCTTGGGACTTTTTGCTGGACCAGAGTAACAATAAATGAATGCTAGGTAAGGGGCCAATGCCGTAGGGTACTCTTTGTAAAATCGAATAGGGATTTCATCCCAACCAAGTGATTTTTTTGCTTTCAATTCTTTCAGTTGTTTCTCTACGCCAGGTATGGTCTGTCCGATGGTCAAATGACGGTATGTTTGTACGATTCTCCTGTGTGAACCATTTCTACAACGTGAAGTTCAAAACTTCGGTTTTCCTTTTGGTATCTCAACTGCCACAACAGACTGGTCAACAGGGGATTGAATAGAAGCCTTAGACCCGCATATCGATTTTGCATAAGACTAGAATTTTATCGCGTTCTATGCCAGGTCTTTTGCTAAAACCTCTCGGCCACAGCGGCCGGCGTACCCTTTTGAACTGAGAGTGCTACAATCTCTGCTTCCTCGGCGTCCTCCGAATTTCGTTATTAAACCATGGTGGGTTTTTCCACTCTTTATCTACCTTAAACTAAGAGTGCAACCGAAATTCCATTGTTAAATGCAGATGAGAGGACGGATAGGTGGAAAGAGTACACTGAAAGGCCTCTATGAGGGGGGAGATTTGTCTGATATGATACAAAAAGAAACAGTAGTTGATTTAGAAGAGATAGTGGATCCAGTATTAGAATCAAAATTTAAGAGAGCTTTGGAGTACTTAAGATCAAAGAAGGCAGAAGTGATCGTTAAAATTCCATCATAATTTATCAGTTCATTATTGTAAGTGCCAAAAAAACGACAATTCACATTGTTGTGTACAATGTATGAGTCTGACAATATACCGTCTAACTTTCGGAAAAATATCATCCACACAATTCCTAAGACTGCAAGAGCTGAAAATTGCGAGAATTATCCCACAATCAGCTATACAGCTCATGCATCCAAGTTGCTTATAAGAATAATATACAGAAGAATGGAAAAGAATATTGAGGATGCGCCAGATGACGATAAGTTTGGCTTTAGGAAAGGTAAAGGCACGAGAGAAGCAATTCTAACGTTGCGGTTACTAATGGAAGCAAGATTGAAGAAAAATCAAAACAGTTTATGGGATTTGTCGACGTAGAAAAAGCGTTCGACAATGTAAAATGGTACAATATGTTTGAAATTCTGAGAAAAATAGGGTTAAGCTATAGGGAGAGACGGGTAGTGTACAATATGTAGAAAAAGCAAGACGGAAGAGTGGACGACCAAGATCAAAATGCTCGGATTAAAAAGGGTGTAAGACAGGGATGTTATCTTTCGCCCACACTGTTTAATCTGTACATCGAAGAAGCAATGATGGAAATAAAAGAAAGGAATAGAATTAAAATTCAAGGTGAAAGGAAATTGCAATGAAATCCAGGCCATTAGCTGCTGCCAGGCATTGATAAATATCAAGGTGAAAGGGTATCAATGATACGATTTGCTGATGACTTAGCTAACCTGAGTGAAGAATAATTACATCATCTGCTGAGTGGAATGGATAGTCTAATGATATAGAATATGGTTTGAGAGTAAATCGAAGAAAGACGACAGTAATGAGAAGTAGTAGAAATAAGAACAGCGAGAAACTTTACATCAGGAGTGATGCTCAAGAAGTAGATGAAGTTAAGGTATTCTGTTACCTAGGCATCAAAATAGCCAATGACGGTCGGAGCAAGTAGAACATCAAAAGCAGACTAGCACTGACAGAAAGAGCATTTATGGCCAAGAGAAGTCTCCTAGTATCAAACATAGGCCTAAATTTGAGGGAGAAATTGCTGAGAATGTACGTTTGGATCACAGTATTGTCTGACAGTGAGACATGGGCTGTGGAAAAACTGGAATAGAGAATCGAAAGATTTCAGATGTGGTGCTACAGACGAATGTTGAAAATTAGGTGGCCTGGTAAGGTATGGAATGAGGAGGTTCTGCGTAGAATCGGAAAGGAAAGTAATAAGTGGAAAACACTGAGAAGGAGAAGAGAGAGGACGATAGCAGATCTGTTAAGATATCAGGGACTGATTTCCATGGTATAAGAGGGAGCTGTAGAGGGGAAAAACTGTAGAGGAAGACAGAGATTGAAATACATCCAGCAGATAATTGAGGACGTACGTTGCCAAGTGCTACTCTGAAATGAAGAGGTTGGCACAGGAGAGGAATTCGAAATTCGTGGAGGGCCGCATCAAACCAGTTAGAAGACTGATGACTCAAATCAAAAATCCACTTACTAGGCACATAACTCTCCAGACCTCCAGACCACGATTTACAATCTGCTTAAACGTTAGCCATAATTCCCCTAATCGATCTTACTGGAACTTACTGATTTCACTGTCTAAGTGAGATACAAACAACTACTTATGTGGTCTGTCTAACAGAAACACTCTCTTAGCCTTCTTGACTGATTTGCTAACTTTCGTAATCACAGTTGCCATAATGACATCATGGTCGCTGATCCTCGTTTTTATACCGACATTGTCGATAAGCTCCAACCTTTTTGTAGCTACAAGATCTAAGATATTTCCATTGGGGTGTGGGCTGCCTAGCTAGTTACTCAAGACAGTTTTCAGGAAATGTGTTCAAAAGTATTTCTCATGTATGTCTGTCTATACCCCCCACAATGAATCCGTAGACATGCCAGTCTAATATTCGGTAGGTTAAATTCGCTTCCAACTACCGTTTCGTGATCTGGGTATTTAGGCTCTATTGACCGTAGACTTTCTTTGAATAACTGTAGAACTGTCACAGCGGAATCGGGTGGCCGGTAAAAACATCCAACAGCTAACTTGATTCATCTGCTCCTGTTACATGCGAGCAGGTAACTTCTCTGTCACACTTCGACCTCCATAGAGAAATTTTTTTTTTGTCAACTACAATAAACACTCCCCCTCCTATAGCCTCTGATAGATCTTTCCGAATATACATTCCACGGCTCACTAAAGATCTCAGAGCTTTTCACTTCGGGTTTCAGTTAGCCCTCGGTCCCAAGGACAATCTAGCCACGAGAACTTTCCTGGAGCGCTATAAATACGGGAACTTTATAATGAATTCTTCGACAGTTTACTGATAAAATAATGACAGTCGAAGTGTCTTTATTCTTAACACCGTTTGACTTCCCTTGCTCCACATCGCTCATCAGAGCACCTCAGACTACCGCCTACCGCACAAACTCTCGTGTGTACTCCACAAGCATTCTGTCACCCGACTAGCTGCTTCCTTTATGTAGTGCACCCCTGACCTATCAAAACACTGCATCCAACAAATCAACCAAATTTGCATGAAGTGCGTTTGTCATGTATTACGTCATCTTAAGCGTGATATTTGCGATGTGTTTCATAATTTTGGTGGTTTTACTGTAATGTCAGCAAGCGTATTTTTGTAATTACAAATGTATCTTCGCGTACAGATACAGGCGAATTCGTTTATAACTTTTAAACTCGGTTATTGTACTTCGGACTCGAATGACATTTTGTACTTTGAAGTACTGAGTTGCATATATCTCACAGGACATTCAGTAGATAGTTGGTATTTATAGTAAACGCAAATGATGAATGAACAAACATTTAAAAACGTGCTTAGAACACTTAATTATTGTTTTTTGAGGAGAATTACATATACGTAGGCAGGATGTTGTTGTTGTAGTGTTATGCCGCTTTTGTGTAGCTTTGAGCAGTTGTCATGCAAGTCAAGGTTGCCGTGTTTTATGTCATATTGCGTTAGGATATTTGTTACTCGGAAAAGAGCAGTTGCGAAATCCCCTGCAATGAGTTCATTTAGGTTGAATATTAATACAAGTCTTGTAACTTGCTGCGTAATTCAACATCCTAAAACACACCATAAATCAGATATCAGTCATTGTATAAAAGCCAGTATTACTGTCCAACAAGGAAAACGATTGATTTTACAGTGGCAGGCCTTCAAGGATCATTTGATAATGGATAAAATAAAAGTGAAACGTATTGTTGCAAGTTGTGCATTGAGCTAAAAAACAAGTCTCTACCGACAATCTAATATTTCTATTATAAAGTTTTTACGAATAAAGAGAAAGGAAATAAAATACTTTTTTGAAATACAGTAACTAACAAGTTTAATAACAAATAGTGCTCTGTTACCTAGGCCTACATTTCTTCGACAGTAAAATGTAGCTGAAACTATATTTCTACATCAAGTTGGCCAGTTAACAAGAAATGCGCATCATTACCCTTTAAACAATATTAACGTCGTGTACACTTGTCGTATCTGTTTTGCTCTGTCCTCAAATGATTTAGTTTTGCATAAATGATGCGACCTACAAGCGGTGTACTGGTAATGTCTTAAAAACAGCTTTTCAGGATTGACTGATAAACATTACTCTCGAAATACAGTTGAGCCCAAGCCCAGTAAAAAGCTCGGTCTCCGTTCCAACATTCTGAATACATCAAGATGTAAACTTCAGAGAAAATTATTCTCCTCTATTGATGTTTGACGAATGCTTAATACCCTTTCTGCCACTGTGAACGTACGCTGGGCACGATTTATGATTTAGAGAAAATACTTTTACTTGAGATTTCGATCAAAAAACAAAGTTACTGTTGCATCAAAGAGGCATCTAATGTTTGTTTAAGTCACTGTGTTGCTCTAGCTAAACAGCAGAGTGTGCAGAGGTTACAAAATACAGCGGCCAGTGCTGCTTGTTGCTGCCACCCAGAGCGCTGTTATTGCGTATATAGTCTCTTTATGTTGATTATGTAACTCTTTGGGCTTCTATGAAACATGTGTGTATACTACTGCAATCTCTGATTTAGCCTACTGCACCACGAAAAACTATTAATTAGCTCAAATTTCGCAGCAATATGTCGTGCACCGTACAGTACCATAGTATGAACAAGCGGAAAAATGCTACTGACGGAGCACATAAACGGCGGATATGTTACACCTTAAAAGACTAACAGAAAAGTGGGGAACCAGCTGCTTCACTCAGACGTCGTCTCCAAGAATTTTGACATACTAACATATTCCCGCTCTTTTAACACATGATATTCTGAGTCAGTTTACTCAGTCACTCATTGACACTGCCTATGTCTCTCTGCCACCGTCTCATCTTTCTCCCACTGATTTACAGTATATACTACTACCACTGTGTCCTCTCTCACTTGCACACCACCTTTTGTCTTTCTTTGCCACTGCCATTGTCTCCACACCACTTCAACCCCTCAATAATTCTGGAGCCTCCAAGTTATTTTTCCCTACACGCATGTGTTTAAAATTTCGGTCCAGACTGCATCTTTTCCCAGACCTAAGTGTTAAAGTTCGATATTCCTGAGGGTTCAGAGTCCCCTTTCCTTCCCCTGGTGACCTCTCAACTTTCTTTTTCATCTACACTTTCTTCTCCCTCTATTCTCTTCCCTCCCACTGTTTCTACCTCCATACATCTCTGACTTTAACTCACAGTGTCTCCCACCGACCATCAATATCTCCTCTCTTTTCCTTTAAGAATTTTCCGCCATTTGACTGATAATTGCTTTCACAAGTCACGAATGATTTCATCTTTACAGTCATTCTCAAGTACATGTTGAAATGTTAATATTTCTGACCATCCATAGTGAAAAAACATATTTCGCATCTTACAGGACGAGTTGACGTATTGCAGGATTACATAATTTGGCTGACATTGTGCATAGTGAAAAAACACATCTGGTCTTTAAGACCAGAAATAAGTTTTTTCGACGATGACAAGTCACATGCAGGTCAGACATGTTTTAACATTTCAACATACGGCCGACTATGGCTATAATGCCTAAGTCATTACTATGTAAAATAAATGAACGATTACAGTTAAATGACGGACATTTGTTTCAAAAAATTCTTCGTGAATGTGTCCCCCACAAAGGAAAGATCGTTAATATCTCCTCTCTCTTTGACGCCCAGTGCTGTTGTCTTCATCCTTCCCTCTTCCTCTTTCAGTGACACTTTCTCTCCTACTGGCAATGTCTGCTCCGTCTTCCACCGTTACTGTTTCTCTTGTCGTCTCTTTCAGCACAAAAAAGCGTGAATACGTTCCAATGACAAAATTTTTGGTGAGGAAGGAGGAACGAGGACTGAGGCAACCGGTTCCCCAAATTTCTGCCAATTTTTTCAAGAGGAACTTATTCGTCATCTTATGCTTCGGTTCGGACAATTTCCCCTGGTTGGCTTCTTTTGCATGCTGTAGCAAATATAAAGTTTATGTAAAACGAATCCAATAGACCAGCAGATATTTGACAGTTTATTTATACACCACTGACCATTAAAATTGCTACACCACGAAGATGACGTGCTACAGGCTCGAAATTTAACCGACAGGAAGAAGATGCTGTGATATGCAAATGATTAGCTTTTCAGAGCATTCGCAAAAGGTTGGCGCCGGTGGCGACACCTACAACGTGCTGACATGAGGAAAGTTTACAACAGATTTATCATACACAAACAGCAGTTGACCGGCGTTGCCTGGTGAAACGTTGTGTGATGCCTCGTGTAAGGAGGAGAAATGAGTACCATGACGTTTCCGACTTTGATACAGGTCGGATTGTAGCCTATCGCGATTGCGGTTTATCGTATCGCGACATTGCTGCTCACGTTGGTCGAGATATAATGACTGTTAGCAGAACATGGAATCGGTGGGTTCGGTAGGGTAATACGGAACGCCGTGCTGGATCCCAACGGCCTCGTATCACTAGCAATCGAGATGACAGGTATCTTATCCGCATGGCTGTAAGGTTCGTGCAGCCACGTTTCGATCCCTGAGTCAACAGATGGGGACGTTTGCAAGACAACAACCATCTACACGAACAGTTCGACGCCGTTTGCAGCAGCATGGACTATCAGCTCGGAGATCATGGTTGCGGTTACCCTTGACGCTGTATCACAGACAGGAGTGCCTGCGATGGTGTCCTCAACGACGAACCTGGGTGCACGAATGGCAAAACGTAATTTTTTCGGATGAATCCAGGTTCTGTTTACAGCATCATGATGGTCGGATCCGTGTCTGGCGACATCGCGGTGAACTCACCTTGGAAGCGTGTATTCGTCATCGCCATACTGGCGTAACACCCCGCGTGATGGTATGGGGTGCCATTGGTTACACGTGTCGGTCGCCTCTTGTTCGCATTGACTGCACTTTGAGCAGTGGACGTTACAGTTCAGATGTGTTACGACCCGTGGCTCTACCCTTCATTCGATCCCTGCGAAACCCTACATTTCAGCACGATAATGCACGACCGCATGTTGCAGCTCCTGTTCGGGCCTTTCTGGATACAGAAAATGTTCGACTGCTGTCCTGGCCAGCACATTCTCCAGATATCTCACCAATTGGAAACGTCTGGTCAATGGTGGCCGAGCAACTGGCTCGTCACAATACGCCAGTCACTACTCTTGATGAATTGTGGTATCGCGTTGAAGCTGCATGGGCAGCTGTACCTGTACACGCCATCCAAGCTCTGTTTGACTCAATGCCCATGCGTATCAAGGCCGTTATTACGGCCAGAGGTGGCTGTTCTGGGTACTGATTTCTCAGGATCTATGCACCCAAATTCCGTGAAAATGTAATCCCATGTCAGTTCCAGTATAATATATTTGTCCAGTGAATACCCGTTTATCATCTGCATTTCTTCTTGGTGTATCAATTTTAATGGCCAGTAGTGTATATTCCCACACATTTATGTACTTTGAGACATATAAACAACAAATAAGTAGGCCTAATATAAGAGTAATACACAATCGTTTGTCTTACATTTTTTCAATACTTTGCTCATCGATTGCAGTTCACCTTATGATTTGTATTGTAATAGAGTGTAAGTGTTTTTAGAGATATTGTACTGAATTTCCAGTCTTCCCAGTTTCAAATTATTGTTGGCTGTCATTTTCTTTTCGGGTATGCCGAGATACTTTTTTGCGTGTTTTTTGTTACTGCAATACCACTTCGGGCATATTTGTGTACGTGTGAAATTGACATTACGGAAATGTGAAAGAATCTCTTCAATCACCATAGAATCCTTACAATATGACCACAACACCAGTTGTAACTACATTTACGTCTCAGACCGGTTATTACGAGTGTATTTTACTGCGTAAGTACGTATGCTTTGAACTTATGGCTCTTGGTATTGGGTAATGAAATCTAGAAAAGTTTCGACTTCCCCGATAATATTATCTTAAGAATATATGGTAAATGTTTCGAGTATGAATAGAAACTGAAGAAGTGGCCATTCCCACAATTCGTATTTTTCAGACCCAAAAAAATCTTGGTTTTTTTGGGTTTTCTAAGGATTCGCACTTGAACAAATGATGCTTTTGTAAGCCATCCTAAGTCCATTCTAGACCACACCTAACGCAAAGGAACCATAATATTTGCTCAAGTTTCCTGGGCTGGAGAGAGTGTGTAATGTTTAAATTCTGACCTTGAACTGTAGGATAGCTGCCAGTTCTTCCAAAAGGTATACAACTGAACGCTAGGATAAGGGCTATCCAGATCAGTTGGCCCCTTATTTCCGTACTCAATATAATCCGAGATATGACCACCTGAAAAATAACATTTCTGCAGGCAGCTTTTTGGAACATATAGGTTCTGCGCACTGTCGTGCATGAACAGATTGCATTTGTAAAATATGTTTAGTGTTTATTAATAAATTAAATTTATTCTATATTCTATCTAAATGAGTATTTTTTGTGTATCTCTAATATTGCCCGGCTTGTGTTATGTATAAATAAAGTCAAATCTTCTTTAAAATAACAATAGAATTTATTTTCTCTGGTGTCCAGTCACATATCTTGCCTAGGCCTGATCACACGAGCTATAACTCGAATATAATTAAATACGAAAACATTTTAACCGGTAGTATGACATTTGACGTCTTTTTATTACAGCAAATCGTACTAACAAAGATTCATTTTCCAGATATCCAATATGTTGTTACTTAGAAACAGCATATGTTCGTAGGGCGTTCCGTATAACATTAGACCCACCGAATATGGGATTCTACTGAACATAACGATTGCAGTATGGCGTCTTTCTTTCTTCTTGTTACGTAGAGGTGGTTTTTGCTTCCTATTGGTTCTACTTTACCTGGCACGTGGCACGGATCTTGTGTTTCAAGTAACGAAATGGTTAATCAGCGAGAAGTAGCAGGAAGTGAAATAAAACTAGTGAAGCGTCACGTCCACGTTAAGGAACCCGTCCCGTGTGCTGACGGCTTTTGGCATTCAGCATCGTGATGGTGTAAAGATGACTGAATTTAGAGCTTCATTTTCTAGATTGGGTAATTGTAATTTTTTGTCGCTGATTGTTACTTCACTTATATGAACTCTCCTCCTGAAACGAAGCTCTTCCCCTCTCCAAATGAAAATTCCTACAGGAATCAGCCCACACCAGTTTGTTGCCACTGAGTACTTGGCTTCAACATGTCTGATACAGCAGTGCGCCACTGAGGCACAGACTTCGCTGCTTCCGCGGCTGCCTGTCCAACTTGATGTCTTCGTGCCATGTGCTTATCCAAGCAAACACCACTGCTCACCCAGGGGCAATACGCGCAACTAGGGACCTGACTACTGTAGATGTATGTTTTCCGCTAAGTAAATTCTATTATTTTTACTGTCTGTATGATTCACTGGCGGGTGAAGATCTGGCTTTTCGTGCATGCGGCCCTGCCTACCATTTTCCACCGTCATCACAGTCTGTTATGAGGTTAACAACACTGGGGGCCATTCTGACCTTGTTAGAGATTCTATTGTACAGCGATATTTGAATTTTGGATTGATTTGGACGTGTCATTGACAAAACTGGAGCAACTATAACTGTTTATGGGTTTTATGCGCTGCTGGTGTGTCATCCTGGCGACCTATGTAAAACGACCACCGGCTGTGGAGTTTAGACTGCTATTGGCCAAGGGTAACTAGCTAACACTTGGTTCAAGAATCATGAAAGAAGGTCGTATACATGGAAGAACCCTGGAGATACTAATAGATGTCAGATAGATTATATAATAGTAAGACAGAGATTCAGGAACCAGGTTTTAAATTGCAAGACATTTCCAGGGGCAGTGTGGACTCTGACCAAATTCTGTTGGTTGTGAACTGTAGATTAAAACTGAAGAAACTGCAAAAAGGTGGGAATTTAAGGAGATGGGCCTGGATAAACTGAAAGAACCAGAGGTTGTACAGAGTTTCAGGAGAGCATAAAGGAGCAATTGACAGGAATTGGGGAAAGAAATACAGTAGAAGAAGAATGGGTAGCTTTGAGGGATAAAATAGTGAAGATAGCAGAGGATGAAATAGGTGAAAAGACGAGGGCTAGTAGAAACCCTTGGATAACAGAAGAAAGGAGAAAATATAAGGAGAAAATATAAAAATGCAGTAAATGAAGGAGGCAAAAAGGAATACAAACATCTCAAAAATGATATCGACAGGAAGTGCAAAATGGCTAAGCAGGGATGGCTAGAGGACAAATGTAAGGATGCAGAGGCTTATCTCACTAGGGGTAAGATAGATACTGCCTACAGGAAAATTAAAGAGACCTTTGGAGAAAGGAGAACCACTTGCATGAATATCAAGAGCTCAGATGGAAACCCAGTTCTAACCAAAGAAGGGAAAGCAGAAAGGTGGAAGGAGTATATAGAGGGTCTATACAAGGGCGATGTACTTTCGGAGAATATTGTGGAATTGGATGTAGATGAAGAAGAAATGGGAGATACGATACTGCGTAAAGAGTTTGACAGAGCACTGAAAGACCTGAGTCGAAACAAGGCCCCCAGGGTAGACAACATTCCATTAGAACTACTGACAGCCTTGGGAGAGCCAGCTGGTGAGCAAGATGTACGAGACAGGCGAAATACCCTCAGACTTCAAGAAGAATATATAATTCACATCCCAAAGAAAGCAGGTGTTGACAGATGTGAAACTTACCGAACTATCAGTTTAATTAGTCACCGCTGCAAAATATTAACACGAATTCTTTACAGACGAATGGAAAAACTGGTTGAAGCCGACCTCGGGGAAGATCAGTTGGAACACGTGAGGCAATATTGACCCTACAACTTATCTTAGAAAATAGATTAACGAAAGGCAAACCTACGTTTCTAGCATTTTTAACAACGCAGACTGGAATAGTCTCTTTAAAATTCTGAAGGTGGCAGGGGTCAAATACAGGGAGCGAAAGGCTATTTACAATTTGTACAGAAAGCAGATGGCAGTTATAAGAGTCGAGGGGTATGAAAGGGAAGCAGTGGTTGGGAAGGGAGTGATACAGGGTTGTAGCCTATCCCCAATGTTATTCAATCTGTATATTGAGCAAGCAATAAAGGAAACAAAAGAAAAGTTCGGAGTAGGTATTAAAATCCATGGAGAAGAAATAAAAACTTTGAGATTCGCCGATGACATTGTATTTCTGTCAGAGGTAGCAAAGGACTTGGAAGAGCAGTTGAACGGAATGGACAGTGTCTTGAGAGTATAAGGTGAACATAAACAGAAGCAAAACGAGGATAATGGAATGTTGTCGAATTAAATCGTATGATGCTGCGGCAATTAGATTAGGAAGTGAGAGGCTTAAAGTAGTAAATGAGTTTTGCTATTTGGGGAGCAAAATAACTGATGCTGGTAGAAGTAGAGAGGATATAAAATGTAGACTGGCAATGGGAAGGAAAGCGTTTCTGAAGAAGAGAAATTTGTTAACATCGAGTGTAGATTTAAGTGTCAGGAAGTCGTTTCTGAAAGTATTTGTATGGCGTGTAGCCATGTATGGAAGTGAAACATGGACGATAAATAGTTTGGACAAGAACAGAATAGACACTTTTTAAATGTGGTGCTACAGAAGAATGCTGAAGATTAGATGGGTAGATCACATAACTAATGAGGAGGTACTGA
Organism: Schistocerca serialis cubense; assembly: GCF_023864345.2. Taxonomy (NCBI): domain Eukaryota; kingdom Metazoa; phylum Arthropoda; class Insecta; order Orthoptera; family Acrididae; genus Schistocerca; species Schistocerca serialis. Next base: position 535,588,566 of record NC_064639.1, on the reverse strand, counting down.
ACAGCATTGGAGAGAAGAAAAATTTGTCGCACAACTTGAGTAGGAGAAGAAGGGATCGGTTGGTGGAGCATATTCTGAGGCATCAAGCGATCACCAATTTACTATTGGAGGGCAGCGTGGAGCGTAAAAATCGTAGAGGGAGACCAAGAGATGAATACACTAAGCAGATTCAGAAGGATGTGGGCTGCTTTTGGTACTGGGAGATGAAGAAGCTTGCACAGGATAGAGTAGCATGGAGAGCTGCATCAAACCAGTCTCAGGACTGAAGACCACAACAACAACAGCTAGAGGCTCCACTACTTGCTCCAGTGACTTCAGTGACTTAGAGGCATTTCTATGAAACAGAATCCTGTAACCTAGGAGAGTTGTGGCGCCACAACTCGGCCAACAAGGATGCGTTATCTACAATGTGCTCTTAGCCCCTTACTCCATCAATACCTTGTTGCCTACACTACAGTGGTCACTCTTCTATTGCTGTGTATTTAGATACTGTTAAGTTTTGTATAAATATTTAATTTTGTGCATTTTAACGCATAATTTACAATATTTGTTACTTTATCAAGGGGATTCTCTTTAACGTTTGAAAGCCACCGAAGCGACGTAGATGATGCTAAGACAAGTAACTGAATATTAGGCATATAGGGTCGCAAATATCGGGAAATACCACAAAAATGCATGTTACATGTTGAACATGTGACGTTACTGGATGACATACCTTGCTGCACATGTGGCGTTGGAGGTTATCGGTCTGTCGCATCTGATCATCCCATCCAAGACAAATATTGACGTCGATGTGGCTCCAGGCCTAAGTGCGCGACTTTAGCGTGCAGAGGTCAGGGCTCGATTCTTGCGTCTGGCAGGCAGTACATCCGGGATTTCCTACTTGCAGGCTTCTTTTGGCTAGGAATGCATTGTAGGCTGATTTTTTATGGTTATCTTGCATCGTCTGCCATGTATTTTTTCTCCAAGTTGAAAATGAAATGTCGTGTGACGAGGGCCTCCCGTCGGGGAGACCGTTCGCCTGGTGCAAGTCTTTCGATTTGACGCCACTTCGGCGACTTGCGCGTCGATGGGGATGAAATGATGATGAGTAGGACAACACAACGCCCAGTCCCTGAGCGGAGAAAATCTCCGATCCAGCCGGGAATCGAACCCGGGTCTTTTTTTTCCATCGATGACAGTAAATTAAAACGTAAGTTTAAGTTCTATAATGATAGAAGCTGAAGAAATTAATTACAATTTGTGCCATGTCTGGGACTTGAACCTGAGTCTCCTGATCACTAGGCAGATGCGCTAACCATTTTTTTTTTCAAAGCCAAACTCAAATTTCTTTTTCCTTTAAGAACAAATTGTGAGGAATAAATAAGGAAAAGTTTTTTTTCCAAAAGAAAACAAAGACTCCAACTCTACCGGTTTCTCCGTCCAGTAAACAAAAATGAGTCTCCTTCGTCTTGTTGGCGAAGAAGCAATCTTTTGGAACAAAAAAAGTTTCTCAAAGCCAAAATCAAACTTCTTTTTCCTTTAAGAACAAATTATGAGGAATAAATAAGGAAAAGCTTTTTAAGTCGTCGTGCGACTTGTAGTTAAAGTCCAGTTCTTACAGGAGCTCCTGAAGTGTATTCGCCTACAGCATGCCAGCTCGTCCAAACGTGTCTTCTCATGACGTAGGCGTGGGTTCTGGGTAGCAGATCTATTCAGTTCGGTTCGGTTTATACAGTTTTCAGTTTCTCAGGGCTTGGACGTTCCAGCTACTAGGTGGGTCATCGAAAGTGCTCCGTAAGAAATTGGAAAAATATTGTTTATAGCGTGGGTTGCGTATCAGGACGCAGTGTCGTTCGTTGAGATAAGTCCAATATCCTAGCGTAGACTTGTCGCCAGAAGTAAAAAGATAGCGGATCGTGTGGCCACAGATCCAATTCACAGAGTTAGTTTTGGCGGAGGGGTAGAAAGTCTTATCGGGATACAAAAGCATGTGAACGTCGATCTGAGCCGGTGTCTGGCGAGTAAGAAACGCCAAAATTCGCCACGCAAGTGTCCAGACGTCTAGCGCTGTGCCACAGTGGAACCGGTGGACATCCGTGTCATCCACTCCACAGTGGGTGCAGAGGGATGAATCGGCGAGATGGATGCGATGCAGACGATCTCGGTTAACTTGTTTGCCATTCACGGTGATGTACCACGCTGATTGAACGTCTGATTCGAGAAAACGCGCATGGATCGCCTTCCATATGTGTCGCCACGCGTACTGTGGGTACTTACGTTCGATGGGGTTGGACGGGCGGCACTGTTGTAACAATTCGGAGACTGTTTTCGTGAGGTACAAACGTGTAAGTGGTAAGGACCGGTAGATATAACTGAACTCCAGGAAAAATAGTTGGATGTAATAAAAGGGCGTTGGAATGGTCGATATCAGTACTGGGGCGGACAAGGAGGCCGGTGCAGAGTTGTGAAGCAGGAGGCTAGTAAGGCTCTGCGGGCAACGATGCCAAAGTTTTAGTTGGGAGCTGACGTATAGTGCCTTGACACGAGTCGGCACGTGGATGAGTCCCACCCCGCCACGATGTCGTGGCAGTGCAAGGGATTCATACTGCACCTTGAATAACATCCCCGAGCTGACGAAGGAGCCGAAAGCCATCAACAGTCGTCGCGCCAGGAGATTTGGGACTGGTAGTACTTGAGCCACGTGTGGTATACGGGAAGCATGATACATGTTCACGTATTGCGCGCGTTGGATAACGTCGAGAGCTCGTAGCCGGTGATCCGCGAGATTTGCTCTGATTGTCTGTAGCAAACGTCTACCATTGATAGTCGCTGAGCGGCGCAGGTCTGCTGTGAAATCAAGTCCAAGACACCGTACGGTGGCGGCGACACTAAGGGGGGCAGCGCATCTCTCCGGCAAGCCCTCACCAATGAGCAGGACCTTGGATTTTGACACGTTGAGGCAGCTCCCCGACGCTTCTCCGTAAGTCACCACCCATGTCAGTGCTGCTCGTACTTCATCTTCACTGCGCAGATATAGTACTATGTCGTCTGCGTAGGCTGTACAACAAAAACGGTGGCCTTGCACAGCCATGCCTTCCAAACGTTGGCGCATGCCCTGGAGCAGGGGTTCCAAGGCGAAAGCATACAAAACCGTGGAAAGAGGGCATCCTTGTCGTACAGATCGTGCGATGACCAGGGACGGTGTAAGACGACCATTGTACATGATTTTAGAAGTTGCACTACTCAACAGGCGCATAACCACTGTGACAATACTGCCAGGAAAACCCATATGCTGAAGAACTGTCCGTAAATAGAAGTGGTCAACACGGTCGAAAGCCTGGCTAAGTCCAGTGAAGCCAAGGCGCCAGGGAGACGCTGATGATGCGCTAATGCTATCATGTCTTTGTAACGGCAAAGGGCCGTACGGATGTTGTTGTCGCCTCCTAGGGAAGTCTGGTCGCAGGATGTGACGTAACGTGCGACCTTCTTGAGTCGCGATGCCAGTAGCCGTGTGAATATTTTCATGTCGCTGTTGAGCAAAGTATTTGGTCGAGAGTCCTGGACCCTCGATAACCCGCGTGGTTTATGTACGGGGATAATAATTCCTTCTAGAAAGGCGCTCGGGACCACTGTCATCGGTGACATCAGCTATTGTGCGATTGCCGTCCACGTGGAAGCCAACGAATAGTGAAAACTTTGAAACGTCCCCTTTTGAACAATTATACAAGACTTTGCTTAAACTGACACACAATATTTTGTCAGCGCAACGCAATCTGACTTTCAATAATCCCTACAAAAGAATGGCCCTGACTAACATTAACCTATACGTTTCACAAATCACTTACCTCACAAAAATCTTGGTTACTCGAACTACTGCAGTACAGCGAGCGCCACTACTGCCAGCTAAATAAAAGATTCAAACTACGGAAGGCACTAACTACTGATAGGGATAGTTAGCAAATGAAAGATATTAATAGAGAACAAACAATGTATTTACCTTAATAGTCATAATACATATAGCAGTTCATGACAAATTACAAAACTCCGCCATCTCTCTCCCCACATCCACCACTGCTGGCGGCTCACCTCCAACTGCCCAACGCTACGCGCTGTTCACATTCAGCTGCCACTGCCCAACACTACAATGGCTGACAACAATGCAAACTAGACACAAACTGCACACAGCACAGCCAGTGATTTTCATACAGAGGTGGCGTTACCAATAAAAAAACCTAAACAGCCTACTTACAACTTTTATAAAATTCGATGGGTATACCGTCAGGTCCAGGAGATCTGTTATCGGAACCCGCCTTGATAGCGTCTACCACTTCATCTGTGGTTACGTCGTCTTGGAGGTCATGCACTGCATCCTCCGGAAGAGTGTTCGTAGTAAGCTGAGCGACTTCTGTGACCAGTGCTGCAGAATGCGGTACGGCTGCGTAGAGCCCGGCAAAATGAGCATGGAGAGCACGACCGATGCTTTGTTGGGTGTCGTGCCGGCGCCCTTCCACATCAGTGAGGACTTGGATCAGAGCTCGTCGTCGTCGTTGTCTTTCCTGAAGGAGGTGGTACATCGACGGACGTTCTTCAGGGATTCGATTAGAAGCTCGAGAACGGACTACAGTGCCTTCCAAGTTACGCCGCGTGATCAAGGAGATCTGCGCCTTCGTGCGATGGACCATCGACTGCCGGGCTGGCGAGAAAGGCATCGACGTACAGTCACGTAGAATGGTGTAGTAGAAGTGCAGGGTATTAGTCTGCCACGCCTTTAATTCCTTCCCATAACTCATCAGAGTCTTCCTGAGGGTCGGCTTTGCACAGGAGAGCCACCATGATAAGGTGGAATCATAGGCTTCTCGACGATGGGGGCAGCGTGCCCACGCTTCTTCGACCATACGGCGACAGTCTGAGGAGGTCAGGTGAGCGACATTGAGTTTCCACAGACCACGACTATGCCACACTTGCTGTCGGGCGAGAGTGACGTCACAGAGGTACACATCATGGTCTGAAAAGGCCAAGGGCCAGACTTCCGCATGACGTGTGCCATCAGCAAGGGAGCGGGTAATGTAGATGCGATCTATGCGGCTTGACGAGTGAGAGGTGTAGAATGTATAGCCCGGTTGAATTCCGTGGAGCTTCTTCCATGTGTCAACAAGTCGGAGACGGTAGATGACCACTGAGAGAGATGCACAAGGGGAAGGTCGCGGGAGTTGGTCCGCGGGCTCTTGTGTCGAGTTAAAATCCCCACCGAGTACCAAATCGTCCTGCGGACCGGTGAAGAGGGGTGTGACGCTTTCGGCAAAAAAAGTTTGTCGGTCATGACGGCGGCCAGTGCCGGACGGAGCGTATATATTAATAATACGCACGCCGAAAAGTGTGAGGGCCATACCTCGCGCAGTGGGGAGGTAGATGACGTCCTCTGCAGGGAGTCTGTCGCGTAGCAAGATGGCGACGCCGCTGCCGGTATCGGATGCGGGGGAAACATGGGCGTTGTATCCGGTGGGAACTAGGAAGTCAGCCACAAACACCTCTTGTAATAGTGCTATATCCACATCCGCAGAGTAAATAGTGTCTCTGAACATGGCCAGTTTATGGGGGGCACGAATGGTGGCAAGATTCATCGTGGCGATACGATATTGCTGTGTACGGCCACCCTCAGTATTTGCAGAACGTGCGGTAGATGTAGCCGGCAGGTGGAGACCCGCCGGTGGTCCCGCCGTGGTGATAATTACTGGCGGGGCGCCAGCCCCAGTGTCGCCGAGGTGGACTCCTGTGCAGACACGCTGGCAGTCTGTTCCACTTCTTCTTCAACGTCATCGGCCCAGGAAGCTGACGACGTGGACATGTGACGGTCACGTACTTCCGGAACGGGTTTTGTGGATTCCGCAACATGAGTGGCAGGGGGACCGCCGTCATCATTCGTTGACAACGGCGAGGACACGTCCCTGGCTGGGAGAGTAGGCGTCACAGGAGGAGCGCCTGTTGCTGCCACATCGCGTGACTGGACGCAATGTGGGAGATCACCGTCAGACATCAGGTCGACATCTCGTGGGGCCGTCTGAGAAAGGGCGTCATCGGAAGGCGTTCGTCGTCGTTTCCTGTGTTTGCGAGGCGACCGCTGTTTTCTGATGTGGCCTTCTGAATCAGAATGTGGTCGCCCGTCGTCTGACGCCGAACCCGTCTGGACAAAGGCAGACGTCGGCACGACAATGAGGTCGACGTCCATGGTTCCAACAGGAACATCGATTTCGGTCTGCAAACCGGACGGTCCTGAAGCGAGTACTGGAGGCGACGCCGTGCTTGTGTCCTCGGCGCGTTGTGCTGCGGCGGGGGGCGTTGACGATGCTGCTGGCGCAATCGAGATTGGTACGACGGGGTCCTGTGCAACCTTGGCGTAGGTGATGGGTAAGGACGTGACCGTCGAAGCCTGGGTCTCTTCACGTAACGGCGTCTGTATTAAATGGCGGTGTAAGCATTCGGAACGTACATGTCCCTCCTGGCCACATCCTGCGCACGTTCGTGGCTGTCCATCATACATGACGATGGCCCTCACACCGCCAATCAGCAGGTACGATGGGACATGTTTCGTCAGCTCAATTTTTATTTGCCGGACGCCATTTAATACGGGGTAGGTCGTAAATGTTTGCCACTTCTCCGCGACGTGACCCAAGACGGGGTCATATGGTTGGAAAGCGGCAATGACCACATCCTGAGGCACCTCGAACGGGAGCTCAAACACCCGCAATGTCCGGAGACCGAATCCAGCGTGGGCGACCGTCACAGCACCCATATGTCCATCAGAGTGTTTAAATTTCAGTCCGGTGGCATGACGGTGAATTATGTCATTGCAAATTTCCTCCGTCGACATCTTGATGTAGACAACACTTCTAGTGATGGAAAAATGTATGCCGATTACGTCCTGGGGGTTCAAACGTAGATCCTCACGTAGGAACTGTTCGACTTCGAAAGCTCTGGGTCGTGGATGTTCGGCCTGAAACGTTACTTTGATCGTTGCACGGCGGTACGAGTGCGCCATGGTGTACGTTAGTACTGGACTCGATAGACACAAACACCGCGACGCGGAAGTAAGCACCAGCGAGAGCGGAGCGTCGGACGGCGCGCGGAGCAACTCCGCACGCTAGCACGGCTGAGAGCCGACTGACTGGCCCTTTGGATTGACAGTCTGTCGCGCTGACCATCCAGCTACCGGTGGCGGACAATTCTCCAAGTTATCAGAATCCCTTCACTTTGCTTCATGGTTCCCTATTTTGACTTTAGGTTTTTCGCTTATCTCGTTTCTACTGCCCCTCATTCCTTTCGTCCTTCTTCTGTTTACAGTCAATACATGTATTTCATTACTTTGTTCGTCTCTTTCCCTGAGCTCATTCCATTCATCAGGTGCTGTAATCGTTCTTGACTTTCACTGCGTATAACAATGTTATCTGCGAACCTTAATGATATTGATTCACTTTCAATTATAATCCCACTCTCGAACCTTTGTTTTATATCCGTCAAAGCTTCTTCGACACGTAGATTGAACACTAGGGGCGATATACGCACCCATATCTTACACATTTTTTATACGAGAAATCTTTTCCTGATCTTCCATTCTTGTTGTCTCCTCTAGGTACTTGTAGATACACTCCTGGAAATTGAAATAAGAACACCGTGAATTCATTGTCCCAGGAAGGGGAAACTTTATTGACACATTCCTGGGGTCAGATACATCACATGATCACACTGACAGAACCACAGGCACATAGACACAGGCAACAGAGCATGCACAATGTCGGCACTAGTACAGTGTATATCCACCTTTCGCAGCAATGCAGGCTGCTATTCTCCCATGGAGACGATCGTAGAGATGCTGGATGTAGTCCTGTGGAACGGCTTGCCATGCCATTTCCACCTGGCGCCTCAGTTGGACCAGCTTTCGTGCTGGACGTGCAGACCGCATGAGACGACGCTTCATCCAGTCCCAAACATGCTCAATGGGGGACAGATCCGGAGATCTTGCTGGCCAGGGTAGTTGACTTACACCTTCTAGATCACGTTGGGTGGCACGGGATACATGCGGACGTGCATTGTCCTGTTGGAACAGCAAGTTCCCTTGCCGGTCTAGGAATGGTAGAACGATGGGTTCGATGACGGTTTGGATGTACCGTGCACTATTCAGTGTCCCCTCGACGGTCACCAGTGGTGTACGGCCAGTGTAGGAGATCGCTCCCCACACCATGATGCCGGGTGTTGGCCCTGTGTGCCTCGGTCGTATGCAGTCCTGATTGTGACGCTCACCTGCACGGCGCCAAACACGCATACGACCATCATTGGCACCAAGGCAGAAGCGACTCTCATCGCTGAAGACGACACGTCTCCATTCGTCCCTCCATTCACGCCTGTCGCGACACCACTGGAGGCGGGCTGCACGATGTTGGGGCGTGAGCGGAAGACGGCCTAACGGTGTGCGGGACCGTAGCCCAGCTTCATGGAGACGGTTGCGAATGGTCCTCGCCGATACCCCAGGAGCAACAGTGTCCCTAATTTGCTGGGAAGTGGAGGTGCGGTCCCCTACGGCACTGCGTAGGATCCTACGGTCTTGGCGTGCATCCGTGCGTCGCTGCGGTCCGGTCCCAGGTCGACGGGCACGTGCACCTTCCGCCGACCACTGGCGACAACATCGATGTACTGTGGAGATCTCACGCCCCACGTGTTGAGCAATTCGGCGGTACGTCCACCCGGCCTCCCGCATGCCCACTATACGCCCTCGCTCAAAGTCCGTCAACTGCACATACGGTTCACGTCCACGCTGTCGCGGCATGCTACCAGTGTTAAAGACTGCGATGGAGCTCCGTATGCCACGGCAAACTGGCTGACACTGACGGCGGTGGTGCACAAATGCTGCGCAGCTAGCGCCATTCGACGGGCAACACCGCGGTTCCTGGTGTGTCCGCTGTGCCGTGCGTGTGATCATTGCTTGTACAGCCCTCTCGCAGTGTCCGGAGCAAGTATGGTGGGTCTGACACACCGGTGTCAATGTGTTCTTTTTTCCATTTCCAGGAGTGTATTATATATCACCCTTCTTTCTCTATATCTTACTACTACTTTTTTCAGAATTTTGAAACTTTTGCACCGTTTTACGAAGTTGAACGCTTTCTCTAGGGTGAAAAATCCTATAAATGTTTCACAGATCTCTTAAATATTGTTTCCATTAAAAATCGCAACGTCAGAACTATTGGTGTGCTGCCATTACCTTAACTAACGTAAAGCTTGTCATATAACAGATCCTCAGTTTTCTTTCCCATTCTTCGGTATATTATTCTAATGAAGAACTTGACCGCGTGAGGTGTTAAAGTGACTGTGCTGTCATCTTCGCAGTTATCTACCGTTGTAAGAATGATATTTTTTCAAAAGTGTGACTGTTCGTCTCGAGTCTCATAGATTCTACATATCAACTTGAATAATCCTTTATGAAGATATGAAGAAGGCATCTGTTCTTCCTTCCGAAAGAACATATGCCATTTTCATATCGTTCAAGGCTAACCGTCTGATGACCTTCTTCAGTGCGGATGCACACGGTTTGTCTGAACTCTTACGGGACTCAGTGGACTGTCTGCCGCCAGTAATGTGTATAATGGCAGGGGCACTACGAATGTAGCGTGTGGGCTATAGGTTGAGAATGTGGGTGTCACGGGGAACGTGCCGGCGATAAATCCCTGCAGTCGCACTATCCTCTGTTCCCTCGGTGGTTCAGATGGATAGAGCGTCTGCCATGTAAGCAGGAGATCCCGGGTTTGAGTTCCGGTCGACTCACACATTTTCAACTGTCCCCGTTGATGTATATCAACGCCCGTCAGCAGCTAATGGTATTGATTTAATTATAATTTCATTCTTTGAATAATACTTTGGTTGCAACTTCCTGCACTAATTTTAGAAATTCCGAAACAATGTTATCTATCCATTCTGTCTTATAAGATTTTTAAACTTTAAACCTTGACTGTAATATTATATCCCATGCATCTTCCACGTCGACACCCATTTCTTCTTCTATCAAGTTATGGATAAAGTCCTCCACGTATTAAAGACTTCAGAGTAGTCCTTCTACTTATCCGCTTTGTCCTCTGCGTTTAACAGTTGTCTTCCCATCGCAGCCTTATTGTTGACATCCTTGCATTTGATTTCATCGAAAGCTGTTTTAACTTGAATCAGTCCATGCGACGATCTTATCTTTTTTATTTCCTTATATTCTTTTTGCAGCCATTTCATCTTAGCTTCCCGTACTTCCTATTTATTTAATTTATAATTGACTTATTTTGATGTATTCCTGTCGTTCTCTGAACATTTTTATACTTCCTTCTATCGTCGACCAATTGGAGAATTTTTTCTGATACTCAGGTTTTCTTCGCAGCTGCTTTACTCATATCTATATTTTTCCAACGACTGTAATTGCCCTTGTTACAGATGCGCATGTCTTTTCGTCTGAATTCCCCGCTGTGGTATTTACTGTCTGAATATCTACAGCCTCAGATAACTTCAAATGCAAGTCACCACACGTCAGTGTTGATTGGTAGCTTTACAGGATCTAATGACCAGCAAGCGGCTCCAGCTGGGTGTGGCATACCTTGAAATGTGGCAAGCATTTTTCATGTCGGTTTCATCATTAATTAGAACATCTTTATCATTCTGAGAGTGACAACAGAGAAAATAGATATAAAAATGTTATTGATATTATAAAACATGCCTCTCTTCATTGACCCGATGACGGTTTTTAATAGGTTTTGAATGATTTAGGCTGCGTGGGAATGTGCAGAACAGTGGAATTGAAACAGGGCAATAGGAAATGCTTCGGCCAGTGGTCGGTGACTGGTAGGTAGTACCGCAGTCGGGGCGGCCTATAGTTCTCGAAGAAAGGCTGGCCGGAAACCCACAGGAGCGGCAAGCGTTGTTTTCGCACACGACTGCTTGTCGCTAAGGTACTGCCAAGTTCGGTGTAGCGCTATGTGCGGGAGTTGTTTTCTGCCGCTTGTAGAAAACGCAGGCCACAGGAAACAAACTCTAGCCTCATAGCAGTCCTTTCCGATTACTCGAACCCAGTTGCGGGGCTATAAACACTGGTAGGACAACGTGTAGTTGACGTAAAGGTGTGTGACGTCAGGCTGAGGCGTTAAAATGAATGGTTTATGGTAGCAGGGCAGAGTCTGATGTTATCATTTGAAGCTGGGAAAGACGTGCTATTTTTGGCGAGGTTCTCTATTTCAGGGAATCCTCGTAACTGGGTCACAGTGGTTCGTAATTTTCCGATTGACAAAAAATGGTTCAAATGGCTCTGAGCACTATGGGACTTAACATCTATGGTCATCAGTCCCCTAGAACTTAGAACTACTTAAACCTAACTAACCTAAGGACATCGCACAACACCCAGTCATCACGAGGCAGAGAAAATCCCTGACCCCGCCGGGAATCCGATTGACAATTGGCACTTTCAGGCGGCAATAATTACGAAAGGCGATAGTGAGCGCCGCAACGCACTCGAGATCAGGACGTGAAAGTGTCTGGCCGGACTCAGTTGTAGGACCTGAGAGTGTCCGGTTCTACATTCTGGTACGACGCGTGGGTGTCCTGATCAACTTGGCGTAGCAGCGCGGTGTAGGCTGCCACATCTTTGAGTTCCGTAAAGGACTCCATCTTCGTAAAGGAGCTAACACGTTTGCAGTGCACCGCTTGGCGCACCACAGTCATACTTACGGAGGTAATAATCCACAGCACCGGTAGTGTGATTCGTTTTGATTGCTTGGTTGTGGAAACCAGGGCGATCGCCTGCCTCATACTTTTGCACTGGTAATGAATGTGTAGACTTCAGGGTTTTAGTCACCAAGTTCCAGTCACTGTTCCGATCGAGAATTACAAAAGTAAACAGTTGTCAGTTATCGTGAACACCGAGAGGTAGTAAATTCTTAAGAGAGCAAGAAATAATTTTGGCTGATGTGAGAATGACACTGCTTCCCATTCTGGATGTATATAATTGTCACAAGTTTTCGAGTATTCACTTTTATGTTGTTCCCTTAATTGCATTTATGAATAAGCGAGAGTATTTCATTTAATTATTGCTTCTGTTCAGCTCTTCATTTGCTTTACGTTGTAGACTTTTAATTTGTGCCCAACGAGTTATTAGCACTCAGGTCAAAATCATAACTAACATATTACTCCAGCCAAATAGCGTTAGTCAGCGTGGGTTATTTGTTTTGCAGTTTCCGCACTTTAAGAGCTATGTCTAGAGCTGTAATTTTGGCTTTGTGCATTTGACTTTGCCCACAAATATTTAGTGCTTAGTTATTAAGGAATAGCCCTGCCCGCAATTAGTTTTCAGGAGTTAAGGGAAATTCTGTACTGCAGGGTTTTGCAACCTGAGGATACTTATGCTCACCAAATTGAGGCCATTATCAAGGCGATATTACACGGCATCTGCCACATGTGACTACTACGTTTTAGTATGGTGCGCTTATGTGCATGATCCTGACTTCGGAGATCTTCGCTCAGCACTGGAAAAATCTGTGAAGTGGTGCAATCACCTATACGAATCCTTTGCCACTATAACGATTAGATTCATTGACCGCTATGGTGGGAGCGAGGTCAGGGTGTCCGAACATCACCATTCAAGGCGAGAGTTGCTAGGGATTGGTGACCGTGTGCCTGTCAGGAATCCGATGTGATTTCAGAGAAACAATATTAGAAAACCATACAGCTATTCCTAAAAGAACATCCATTATGTCGTTGCCCACGATGCCTGCGCCCTGAGGACGTCATCAACGCATTTTTAATCAAAGAAAATGTTGCAGTTATACGCGGCGCGTGGCCACGGCAGGCAGCGACGTGGTGGTGACGCCAGCGGCAGTGGAAGGCCGTTGAGCCATCAGGGCAGGAACACAGCCGCAACTGGCTGACGAGCGGCCTTCAGCAGCGCATGATCGCGCTAGTGGCCCCGCGCGGTAGTGGAGCTGCCAACAGCAGAGTCTGCCGAGGGCCGCAGCAAGAGGTGTTTGACCGCGCAGAGGATGCCGGACAAGCGGCAACAATTTCAAGACTGGGAATCAGAGATGTCCAGGTGGCAGCGGCTGGAGTGGGGCCTCCACTCGACTCATCGGTGGGACTTCATACAATGTCTGACGGCGCACTGGAGTTCAGAAATTAGCTCCATATTCTCGCCAGTGAGTCCTGTGACGCTATCTCCGAACTAGCAGTCTCCGTGTGCCCGTAGACTAGACGCGTGTGTCTCCGCCGCAGCTCTTTCGTCTCCTGAATCTGTCGTCGGGTAGAAATGAATTGCTCAGAAAGGAGAGCGAGTACACAAGTTCTCAAGTATAACCGTTGACTCGCGGCATTGCCGCTATATACGCAATAGTTTTGAAAGAAATTTACGCCATTAAACTGTGAATTACTATTCATTTTTTTCACACAATCATGATTTCGGCTTTTTACGCATTCTCAAGTGCAACTTGAAATGTCACAAAATATCCGAGCAGCCTAAATGACAGAAACAAGTTACATACCAGTATAACGACTGATCAGTTAGGCGTGAATATTGTACTGTTTATACACACACTTATTTAAATAAAACATTTTGGGAGACTGCTGTAAATTTAATTATTTAACGTCACTTCCGAGAAAGTCTAAGAATTACGTTGACTCACTTTCAAAGCGCTACCGAATCCTTAACGACAGTACCAGAAAACATGACAGGAGGATCAAGTAGTGATTAATTATTAAAATAAATTACAAAAATGAGTGATAAGGTAGACAGCTCGCTTTTAGCCCATAACGCAAGTTGTCATGACCTAATGAATCAAGATATAGCCCGCTTTTTTGTCACATGGATGTAACAGTGACGTTACTCTGTGTTCTGTTTCCGTTTTAAGCAGCACGTATGTTTTGTCACAGTGGAGGTGGAGTAAATAATAGTACAACTAGTTCGTTTGCGCTGGACGAAATTTCTATATATTTTTCTTCTGAAGCTTGACAACGGTGTGACACTTAATCCATGTATCACTCCATGTCTAATGGATCACATTTGCAATTGTGTACTTTGCATCAATTGATTTTCGCCTTACACACTCCACATTCTCACAAATCGTAGCTTCGTTAAAGGACATCTGATCTCGTGAATCGGACATTTCACCTTGCCATTGCTACTTTACAGCAGGGATATCGTGTACTCATACCAACAATTCACTGAAGAGGCAAAACATTATGGCCACTGCCCACTGTGAGATTAAATATCGCCTGGTGGCGCTGCGAGCGCGTGACGTGCTAACGAGAGTATACAAGCCGAGCAGAGGCGAATCGGGAATCACTCTAGTGACTGTACAGGAAGAAAATAGGCAGATCTACTGACGTAAGCAACGTTAACAAAGAGCAGGCCCGGCCCTGGAAACGATCATCTTGGAAAGGGCGAAACCGGTCGACAGTTCGGGTGCTGATATTGTGAACATCTACGCAAAGTGACTGAAGGACGGAGAAACCAAGAGAAGGCGACAACGTGTTGGACGTCCAAGTCTCATTACAGAACGTGAAGGTCAGAGGGTTTTCTGATCTGAAAAGCGGGATAGGCGCAAACTGTGAGAGATCTGGCGAAAGCGTACAATGCTGGTGCGGGCACAAACCTTTCTGAGCGCAATGTTCAGAGCACGCTGTGAACATGGGGCTCTGCAGCGGATGACTCCTACGCGTTCCCATGTTGACCCAACGTCACAGTCCATTACGAATGCAGTGGGCATGGGATTATCGAGATTCGACCTTGGATCAATAGAAACGTTTGGTCGGATGAATAACGTCTCCTGTTACACCATGTCGACGGAATACAGGTGAACGGATGATCGAAACATGCACTTCCCCACGGATACAGGCCGTTTGGGGACAGTATTATGCTATGGGGGGGTATTCACCTGGTCCTCCACAGATCCTGCGGTAGTAATCGAAGGCGCAATGACAGTTGTGGAGTACATGATCGTTGTAGCGGGGCAGCTGTACCCCTTCTTGCTTGAACTCCTCCACAACTGCGAGGGCTTCTTCCAGCAGGATAACAGGCAACATCAGAAGGCCATAATCGTGTTACAGCGGTTTGAGAAGAATTATAGTGAACTCACGTTGATGTTGTTGTTACAACTTCGACAAATTTGAACCTTTTTGGGACGCTATCGGGTGCTAGCTCCGTGCCCACAAAACACCTGTCCGTAATTTACTATCATTGCTTGACCTGCACATACACATTTGCCAGCACATGCTTTCAAGAACCTACCAACGAATCGTCGAATCCAAGTTACGTAGAATTGCTGCTGTATTGCGTACATAGAGTGGACCGTACGCTGATAAGCAGGTGGTCATGTTTTGGCTCACCTGTGTCAGTCACGACTAGCCTTACAATCCTGCATGTGTCAGAAAGAGAGAAGAGTCGGTGAGTATGAAGCAACCTATCACTGTCGTGGAACTACAGCGTGAACGAAGGAAGCTAGTTGGTACTGATTAACAGCAGCGCGTTGGTTTGTGAAGTATGCAACCCGCAACATTAGATTCGTACTCGATCCGTTTCTGACCTGTGCTTGGCACCTCCAGCAATACCGCTCCCAGTAACTGCTTCAAAAATGGTTCAAATGGCTCTGAGCACTATGCGACTTAACTTCTAGGGTCATCAGTCGCCTAGAACTTAGAATTAATTAAACCGAACTAACCTAAGGACATCACACACATCCATGCCCGAGGCAGGATTTGAACCTGCGACCGTAGCGGTCGCTCGGCTCCAGACTGTAGCGCCTAGAACCGCACGGCCACTCCGGCCGGCCAGTAACGTCAGGGTACGAAGAGGTTGATTGGTTGAGGCATGTAGACTCGTAGACTCGCCTACTTGCGTATTGATGTAGGCCCCTTGTGCCTGGCGGACTGCGAATTCAGTGCCTAACAATGAAGGTCATTTGTACTTCCACTTGCGCTCTGCGATGTAGTAGCATCTGTAGTGCAGCCCTTGTTGTACCAGCAATTAGCCCACGATGCAGTACACTCGGTCAGCTTTGGTCTGGCCCTCTTTTGCAGCCCCTTGCTTTAGCCGAGAGATGTGTCTTAACCTTCCTTTTTGCCAAGTAGATCATTTTTGCGGCGCACTATTACGCAAGTTGAACAGCTATAGCGTCCAGTGCAGAAAGATTGGAGATACAGAAGCGCCTAATATATTCGCTTCAGGTCTCCTGTTTGTCGTGTTTGTGCGGAAAACGGCAGTTAGTTTTGACAAAAACATTTAGTCATAGCAACATGACTACATTCTATACTCAACACGCCACGTAGGGTACTGCTGTGTATGGGGAAAATAAATGTGTGTTATGTAACAGAATTAATTCGCTTGCTTCGTGTAAACTGTAAATGTTGGTCTTTGGGCGTCCTCTGAGGATAGTTAAGTTTCTGGGAGTCTCGCCTAAAAGAATGGTTGCCGTAACTGCTCGGGAGGCCATTGATAAAACGGAAGCCGCTTCTCGCAGTGTGGTTGTCTTTTTCCCGGCACCCTCTCGCTGCTTTAATTAGAAGTAAAATACCTCCTTCCCCTCACACCCATCCGCTTCCCCTCTGTTATCCTTGGCGGCAGATGGGCACCAAGGAGTGCGGGCCTATCTCTCGCAACTTGTGAATAAGACGTTTCCAGCAATTTGTTTTCATTGCACCACGTAGAAATGGAAATTCCGCCCTCCTGGTTCTTCGCAGTGCGGGAAAGATGCTTTTAGAAATAACCGTCGACACTTTTTCTTGTGCAGGAAGCATGTTCAAAAGTATCTCTGCTTCTGTCAGTGAAGTATTCTGACAGTAGCAGAATAGACCGTAAAAATTTACGTCTTCTGCATTCAAAGATGCGCTACCTCATGAGCAGGAACTCCCTATGGTTAAAAATTCTTAAATTTAGATTTAGGACCGTATTTTCCTAAGGAAATTGGCCATTAGAACGTAGCTTTTAATATTTTCACCACCTTCTGGTTGCATACTCTTGCTGACACAGCAAGACAATTATTCATATTGTAAAGTCACCTACTTGTATATTCTTTATTAAATTTTCTGAAAATTGATGAATGGCTGGAAATACGCCATGAATTTATATTGGGCATGTAGCACCTTTTTAGGTGCTTGGCTGTTAGACAGTATGTAAGATTTTGTGGTACTATAACTGGAGAACTATTAATGTGTGGTGGGAAGACATTACTAAATGAACAATTCATTTTTGCAAGGGGAAAGAAGAGTCACCTTTTCAAATTTGTAAGTACTAATGACTGCTTAAAGTTTACAGAATGCTACACAGTCGTTGTGCATTCAGTTGCAGAAGTGGAAATGGTGAAGAATATAAACACGACAAGGAAAACAAAGTGAAAAAAATAGTAGAGATTACGCACATCAGCACTGGACTAAACTAAGCGTTTTTGTTTCATATAAGAGCTTCATGAAAGTATCTGAAATGAAGATTGTTTGTACCGTAAAGAATGAGGTAACATTATTCAAGTGGTGGTGGAGAATTGATCAAGCCCTTGGAGCCTGTAGCAAATTATGTATCTGAAACAGCGCCGAAGCTGTGGGAAAAATATCGAAAATAAATGAAGAATAAAAAAAATTAATACTAACTGTAATCAGTTCAAATATTCAGTAAATGGAAAACTAATAAAAGCTGTATGGTGCTTCTCTCTCGCTGAAATGTTAACATATTGATACTATTTTGAAATACCAAGTATCGTATAATTCATTAAACTACTGAACCATTTACTTACACCGAGATCCTAGTCGAGACAATTACATATCGGGATGCACAGGAAGAAAAGAAGTAGTAAATGTGGCAAAAGCATTTGGGCAAATAAGAAATGTAATTATGGCACTCACGGGAAATACCCTGTTAACGGGAAAAATTAACGGGTGATGGAAATGGGTGTCACTGTTGCGAAAATGTGAGATGTTTCACACTTTTTTTTGCAAAACACTCTGTTAATTATTAACTAAAGCAGTGATATGCGTGTGTACTTTTCAGATACGCCGATGTGAGGCCACAGAATTTTGAATTATTTTTGCCTGTAAAGGCGCTACAGTTTCCTAATTCGGCAACGGTGCACTGTTTTGCGCTACACATGTATTTCTGTAAGTCAATTCTATTCAGCTCGTAATAGCATATGAATGACTGTGCCAACATCTTTAACAGCGAATGATTTACAAAATGTGTAACATACACAACTGCAAGAGGAGTAATACTTTAATCAGATGTTACAAAAAAAGAAATGAAAAGGTTTGTGCTGGCTATATCTGCTCTCTTACAACTGCTATTATTACTTATGTGTAGCTTCTTTGTAGACAATGAGAAACAAGAGATTTTGTTCAGGACATACAATTCCATACCTTCATAGAAAGTTACTGGCATTCGTAGGCAGCTGTCCATTGACTATTTCCTGTTAGTGCAGCAGATGAACTTGGCAAAGATATTCTATTTATATGTTGATGTAAAACGTAATTTCTGGTCAGTTTATACTCTTCCTCTCTTCTTTGGGTACTGGTTGCAATAATAGCTTTTTACAAGTTATAAACCTTTAGCGATGTCAAAGAGAAGAGATAATGATTTTTGTTGGCTGTATATTATAGTCACAAGAAAGTATATAAAACACATTAGTCGCGCCAGTTCGGTCTAAGGCGCTTGCAGTCATGGACTGTACGGCTGGTCCCGGCGGAGGTTCGAGTCCTCCCTCGGGAATGGGTGTGTGTGTTTGTCCTTAGGATAATTTAGGTTAAGTAGTGTGCAAGCTTAGGCACTGACGACCTTAGCAGTTAATTCCCATAAGATTTCACACACATTTGAACTTTTTTTTCTTGTCAGTTACGTGTGAATTACAGAAGTAGTCCTGTACAAGTAGATGTTGCTACGTCAGGTGAAATATGCTACACAAGGTAGCTGAAAGAAAAACGCAATGAGAGGAACAGAAATGACAGTTTCATTCAAAGACAATAATTAAACTGAAATCACCGCGATTCATGACGGTCGCCTGGACATTACAAAAGGCGGCACAAGATTCTTAATAGGATGTGTAATCACCACACACAACAATTCATGCTCTGAAACATGCTTCCATATTGGCCGTAAGTGCTCGCCGGATGGTTATTGGTGCATCTGAACGTGTGCCGATGACAGCGCTGTAAAAACACATATAGGGAAAGAGTACAAAAAATGGTTCAAATGGCTCTGAGCACTATGGGACTTAACTTCTAAGGTCATCAGTCCCCTAGAACTTAGAACTACTTAAACCTAACTAACCTAAGGACATCACACACATCCATGCCAGAGGCAGGGTTCGAACCTGCGACCGTAGCAGTCGCACGGTTCCAGACTGTAGCGCCTAGAACCGCTCGGTCACCCCGGCCGGCAAGAGAGTACAGTCTCATAATAACTTTGACTTGTGAGTGTACCGTGTTCAAAGACTTAGAGGTCTTTCCTCAACGTCACACATGCAGCTCCAAAGCGATCACGTTCTTGGGCTCATCACGTGTTCCCAAATCTCGCCATATGAGGGTACGTCCAGAAACACTACTCAGATTGAAACTGCTCTCATAAGAGCACGCGAACCCATTCCTCGTTGTCCAGTTCATATGGTCCGGGCACCATCGCAAATGGTGGAATCCTGTTCACTGTGGTTGCAATTGCACCCGCTGTTTGAGGTTGGTCTGTTCCTGCCCGTTACGCAACATGACGGTTACCTGACAGTGGCACAGCGACTGCACGGGGTTGATCTCTTTGCCAGACAACCATTTCGTTGTGTTTTGTGGTGGGCAGCCTTCTGTGCACGGCTTGTAGATCTGGGCTACATGCTCCCGCACTTTCATTCATTTCCAACGAATAGTTAATACTATATGGTATTTTACTAATCTCGTCCTTAAGTTTTGCAGTGCAATGTACATGATCAGTCAAGAAGAAAATTATATAGTACATGATGTTCCTAGTTCAGTAACAAATTCATATCATCATATATTATTAAGATGAAGAGTCAAAACATGTGCAAAGATTGAAATAAAAACTCATTAAAAGAAAATCCGAAATGCAGGTTGTGAGAACTTAATAATATTGAGAATAATTACGTTAAAACACGATTCAGAAATCACTAAGAGAGACAAATATTCAGTAAAAACAGAAGCAGAAAAAAATTTTTGAAGTGGAAGAAGAGTCGTGAAAGGAAAATGTCACATGGTGAAAGACAACTGTTTATGTGAACACTGTGGAATACGATAGTAAGCAAAACTGTTCTAAATATTTTCCAGTAAATAATATAAGAAATAGTGCAAATTTAATAAGATAAATGATTGAAAAACAGTAAGAAAATGGAGAAAAATGAAAATTGAGTGGTGTAAAAACTTTTTATCACTTAAGACAATAGTTATACAGAAAGACAATTGTACCAGCATTCGAAGAGTTTCTTAAATGTTTGTATATGGAAAGAGATGAATCAGACACAGAAAAATTCACAAAATAATTACATTCACAAGGTCAGATAGGCCTTAAATCCACTATGAGGCATGAGCACAGAAATGGTGCCAGATGGTGTTTCAGTAGCATTTATTGTCGAGGAAAAGTGACAGAAACGAATGTTTTTAAATTATTTACGGAATACCAGCGGAAACAGAGCAAAAATGTGTCTTACAATTTATTTTTGCTCATGTTGTCCTCATGTTCCGGATCATTCTCGCTCACAAAAGCCTTTTTGTATGTCCTCGGAGTCTTTCATGGTGGCATGCCCAAAAATAAAGCCTTCTCACTTTACAAGCTGAATCGCTTTGAATAAAACACTCGAGCTTCCGATGGCTGTCTACTCCATCTTCAACAGGAATAAAAAGCACGGACTGCTGCAGCTGGCAAGGTGTTCCTTTACGTGCAGGATAGCAGTGACTGGAACCTTCCAGAGAGGCCGGAATTGACACAGGCTTGGAAGGCGCGACTGGCAGCTCCCAACAGATCCGATCTGCTTTGGGACCAGGCCGGCTTCATCATTCATTGTACGGATAATGAATGCACTCTGACCAGTACTTGAAGTCTGATAATTTTCACCGCACTGTAGCCATGAAAGCGGTCGTGACTACGCAAGTACAAAGGACAAAGATTATTTCTGACGACGACCACGTACAATCCGGATTGCAGCAAATCTGGCATGCGCTTAAAGAAAACGAATCAACAAGAGGCTAACACTTTCAAACGCCACCTTAGAAGAACGCCTCATTAATCGGCAGGAAAACTCACTCCGGCTCCATTCCTTCCACAATATGGCGCAGCGACCAACAAGATAGAAGGTGATCTGAAAATACATGGACTGAGACCAGTGATCCAACTGCTTTTAAGATACGAAATAAACACTCCATTAAAGACTATATATCTGTTCCAGTGCCCGGTGTGTGTAGTGTCCCCTGTGAATGTGACAGGTTCTATGTAGGTCTAACTGTTCTAACTGTTTACACTGTTACTGAGGCTTCTCCTTAGAAGCCAGCCTTGGATGAATATCTTCTGGAAAACGGACATAGAACATAATTTGAAAAGATGAGGATTTTGGATCATCCATCATCAACTGAGATTCTGTTATTAGGGAGGCGGCAGAGATTGCAGTAAGCCGTAGTAATGTTAACAGAGACTAGTGGTATGGGGGCACACTTCGGATATCACACAAAAACAAAGACGGTTACTTGACGCTTGTAGTGAGGCGGGAACGACGGTTTCAGAAGTGGCGTCGGCCGTTGTGTCAGCTGACGTTACTGGGCATACGACGGATCGGAACTCGCGATTAAGTTGGGGGAGAGAGCCGTCGAAAGCTCAGATATTCTCTTCGAAGTGCTGCGGATTGTACTCGTAAACTAAGAAGTTTTTGTTCAGTTTTCTAGCATTTGGTGTTAAAATTTTCTGATCTGTTGCGATCACTATTGATTACTGTTCAGCTTACATATCATTAATATGGACTGTAAGCTTATAACCTCTGAAGCAAATAAATTATGAATAACTTAAATTGGAAGGAACACATAGAAAATGTTGTGGGGAAGACTAACCAAAGACTGCGATTTATTGACAGGACACTTAGAAAATGTAACAGACCTACTAAGGAGACTGCCTACACTACGCTTGTCCGTCCTCTTTTAGTATACTGCTGCGCGGTGTGGGATCCTAACCAGATAGGACTGACGGAGTATATCCAAAAATTTCAACGAAATGCAGCACGTTTTGTGTTATCGCGAAATATTGGAGAGAGTGTCACAGAAATGATACAGTATTTGGGCTGGAAATCGTTAAAAGAAAGGCGTTTTTCATTGCGACGGAATCTTCTCCCGAAATTCCAATCACCAACTTTCTTCTCGCAATGCGAAAATACACTCCTGGAAATTGAAATAAGAACACCGTGAATTCATTGTCCCAGGAAGGGGAAACTTTATTGACACATTCCTGGGGTCAGATACATCACATGATCACACTGACAGAACCACAGGCACATAGACACAGGCAACAGAGCATGCACAATGTCGGCACTAGTACAGTGTATATCCACCTTTCGCAGCAATGCAGGCTGCTATTCTCCCATGGAGACGATCGTAGAGATGCTGGATGTAGTCCTGTGGAACGGCTTGCCATGCCATTTCCACCTGGCGCCTCAGTTGGACCAGCGTTCGTGCTGGACGTGCAGACCGCATGAGACGACGCTTCATCCAGTCCCAAACATGCTCAATGGGGGACAGATCCGGAGATCTTGCTGGCCAGGGTAGTTGACTTACACCTTCTAGAGCACGTTGGGTGGCACGGGATACATCCGGACGTGCATTGTCCTGTTGGAACAGCAAGTTCCCTTGCCGGTCTAGGAATGGTAGAACGATGGGTTCGATGACGGTTTGGATGTACCGTGCACTATTCAGTGTCCCCTCGACGATCACCAGTGGTGTACGGCCAGTGTAGGAGATCGCTCCCCACACCATGATGCCGGGTGTTGGCCCTGTGTGCCTCGGTCGTATGCAGTCCTGATTGTGGCGCTCACCTGCACGGCGCCAAACACGCATACGACCATCATTGGCACCAAGGCAGAAGCGACTCTCATCGCTGAGGACGACACGTCTCCATTCGTCCCTCCATTCACGCCTGTCGCGACACCACTGGAGGCGGGCTGCACGATGTTGGGGCGTGAGCGGAAGACAGCCTAACGGTGTGCGGGACCGTAGCCCAGCTTCATGGAGACGGTTGCGAATGGTCCTCGCCGATACCCCAGGAGCAACGGTGTCCCTAATTTGCTGGGAAGTGGCGGTGCGGTCCCCTACGGCACTGCGTAGGATCCTACGGTCTTGGCGTGCATCCGTGCGTCGCTGCGGTCCGGTCCCAGGTCGACGGGCACGTGCACCTTCCGCCGACCACTGGCGACAACATCGATGTACTGTGGAGACCTCACGCCCCACGTGTTGAGCAATTCGGCGGTACGTCCACCCGGCCTCCCGCATGCCCACTATACGCCCTCGCTCAAAGTCCGTCAACTGCACATACGGTTCACGTCCACGCTGTCGAGGCATGCTACCAGTGTTAAAGACTGCGATGGAGCTCCGTATGCCACGGCAAACTGGCTGACACTGACGGCGGCGGTGCACAAATGCTGCGCAGCTAGCGCCATTCGACGGCCAACACCGCGGTTCCTGGTGTGTCCGCTGTGCCGTGCGTGTGATCATTGCTTGTACAGCCCTCTCGCAGTGTCCGGAGCAAGTATGGTGGGTCTGACACACCGGTGTCAATGTGTTCTTTTTTCCATTTCCAGGAGTGTATTTTGTTGACACCAACCTACATAGGGAGGAACGATCACCACAAAAAATAAGGGAAATAGGAGCTCGTACAGAAAGATATAGGTGTCCATTCTTTCCACGCGCTATACGAGATTGCAATAATAGAGAATTGTGAAGATGGTTCGAAGAACCCTCTACCAGGCACTTAAACGTGATTTGCAGAATATCCATGAAGATGTAGATGTAGAACATCCACAATTTTCTATGTACACTTTGTAAAGTTTGTTTTATTGGTCTTAAAGCCATTTAACATAACTGTCCATCGCTTGTATGTAACTCATTAGCGCGGTGTATTCTATTTAGAAGCGTTGATATGGAGGAGGATGTAAGATCAAATCAGCCTAATTTACTGGACCTAAAGATTCTCCTGAAGTTGTTTGAGGAAATCACAGTTCATATAACTAATGAAAGAACAGACGGAATTTTAAAGTCGTCCGTCACGAACGTAAGGAGAGCATCTTATCACCTCTTACAACGAGGTAGTTTCAGAAAAATGACTAGGAGGAAGATAGGCGCAACACTGGAAAATCCAAGAGACCTTTGGATAAAGGAGGAGCTTCTAAGTGTTGGCAAGACCTGGGCAGAATTGAGGCAAATGGCCGAAGATAGAGACGGATGGCGAGTTCTCCTGGAAGCCCTATGCCCCCATATGGGCGAAAGGAGCTAAGTCATTCGAGTTCTACATGAACACTAAGTACTCATATGCAGATGGAAAGCCTATACTAAGCAAAGAAGGAAAACTGAAACGGGAAAGGAACATACAGAGTATCTGTACAAGGTTAAGAAACTTGGACATTGTGTAATAGAAAGAGAAAGTAAAGTTATTGAAGATGAAATGGAAGACATAATACCCCGAGAAGAATTTGACAGAGCTCCGAAATACACAAGCCGAAAAATGTTTCCTGAAACGCTACAGTCCCTAAGAAATATTGAAATTCTCTGTAGTGTCAACCATGACAAAAATATTCCACCTGGTGTGGGAGATACACGAGACAGGAGAAATACCGTCGGAGTTCAACAAGAGTGTAATAATCCCTGTCAGTATCCAGTCGTGACAGGTCTGGATATTACTGAATCATCACTTTAATATGTCATGTTGCAAGATATTATTTGTTTCCATAAGAATAGAAAAACTGGCAGAAGCCGAAGTCAGGGAAGTTCAGTCTAGATACTCGAGAAATAAAGGATTTTTAGACTTAATTTTGTGGAATGAAGAAAGGCAATCTCCGTTTGTTTCATTTATAGATTTAGAGAGACCTCTGGACAATGTTGTTAGGAATATACTATTAGAAATTCTGGAGTAAGCAGGAGTAAAATACAGGGAGAGAAAGGTTATCTAAAACTTGCACAGAAACCACACTGCCATTATAAGAACGATATTAAATGGGAATAGTAGCTAAGGAGGGATTGAGACAGGGTTGTCGCTTCTCATCTATATATTGAACAAGTAGTAAAGCAAACCAAGGATTAATTGGGACAGATGGATAAAGTTCAGGGAGTAGAAATAAAAACTTTGATGTTTGCCGATGACATAATTATCCGAGAGACGGCAAAACGCTTGGATATAACTCCACTTACACACTCCCATATTTATGTAGTTAAAGGGTACTGTTAATAAGTACATCCAACTACGTTCAGCCCAGATCTTGCTCCTCCTTTATCCAAAGGTCTCTTGGATTTTCCAGTGTTGCGCCTATGGCTAATGCCATGAAAAGAGATTGTAAGAGGACATTAACGGAAGTAAAACAAGGATAATGAAATCTAGTTAAACCAGGCGAGAGTGATGGAATTAGTTTGGAAAATGACACGTTAAGGACTATGTGATATGTTTAGCTATTTGGACAGGAAAATAGCTGATGATAGCCAAAGTATAGAAGATGTAAAACGCAGACTGGCAAAAGAAGAGCAGAAATTTGACTAAACTGAAATTAATTAGTTACCGGTGGCGCACAGCGACCGTTGAATATTCAAACGTAGAAAAGGGCAGCAGTCAGTCGCAGAAATCCGTAATTTATTGCAGACTTTATTGGTTACATTATGAAGGAGTAGTTGGATGTACTTAATAACAGTACCTTTATAACTACGGAACAGACATAAATATGGAAGTGTGTAAGTGGAGTTATATTCAAACATTTGGTTCTTTAAGGTAAAGTGCTTTTATGTTAGTACCTCTCTCAAATGTTATCTCAGACTAATGCGTCTTACGGCACTGTCTTATGATATTTTATATTACTGCAGATATTTCAGTTTTGGTTCCCAATGACCCTGTATACCGTTAGGCATGCATTAATAAAATATGTTGCACAAAATGGATTTTTAATCCATTACCCTTATTGTAAGGTTCGACATGATTTTCTTGTAATGTAAACCATTTCGGACGCTACCTGTCTTTTACGTTAATATTTGCATTTACATTCCGTTGGTCGCTTTTTGTGCTGTTATGTACGTTCACTATTTAATTTGCATATTCCAGATGTACTGTATCTTAAGATTCATTTAATAGCTGTGGTTTTCTATAAAATTGAGCTGTAGCATCTCTGATGTGCCATACACTCTACTAGAGAGCATCATAGTTCCCTGATGTTGCATATTTTAGCCGAATGCGCTGGTTGTAAACAACGCATTAGTTTTGTTTCTGCCATGTAAATGCCAGCGTCAGTTATCACATGTTTATGCTCTGGCATGGTTATGCCTATATGAATCTTCTGGTAATGGTATGTTATCCCTATGTTCCCATTTATATGAAGTGGTATAAGTGCGTGTATACACCTTTCGTACCTGCTCTTGATAGTTTGTTTTGTATTTTAGCACTATGATGACCATGTTACAGTCAAATTCTGGATCTGAAAAAAATTACGGATTTCAATGTCTGACTGCTGTCCTTCTTTAAGTTTTAAAGCAGACGTTTGTTGACATCAAACGTAAAGTCAGGTGTTAGTAAGTCTTTTTCTGAAGATATCTGCGTGGAGTGTAGCCTTGTACGGAGGTGAATCGTGGACGATAAGTAATTCAGACAAGAAAAGAATGGAAGCTTTCGAAATGCGATGTAACAGAAGAATGTTCAGATTCAATCGAATAACTAACGAGATACTGCATCGAAATGGGGAAAAAGGATATTTAGTCGCAACTTGATTGAAAGCAAGTTGAAATGGATGCAGATATGCAAAGGTTGGCACAGGAGAGCTGCATCTTCGGAATGAAGACCACAACAACAGTAACGCAAAAGTACCAATACGTGTGACTGAAGAATAGTTTTCTATCTGGGTGGTTGAAACTTGCCTTGGCAAGTGAGATGAAACCATGGAGAGGGGCGGTGGTAGCACGTAGCCGTCGCCGCGATCTGGCTGCGCGTATCGGCAAGAAACAGAAGAGCAGCGACGGCTGTTGAGTGGGGGTCGGAGAACTTGAGGCCGACGCTTGCTTCCAACTAATATTGCCGTCTAATTAAAGCGGCCAACTGCGCCAGAAAAAGCCATTTGCCTTGTGCGGCTAATTACACTCCAACAATGGACGCAGTTGGCGGATCCGGCAACTCAATAAAGTAAGAGGCGGCGCCAGGGCACTCTGGAGGACAGATGTGTCTGCTCTCTCACTTCTGTCACCGCGGAATCCTCAGCATATACAACGTTGTTGAATCACATTAACATTGTAATTCATGCGAAAACTCCTAGGTCCTTCAACGCTCGTCTCCAGGAACATACGTTCAAGACCAACAAATCAGGATCGGGCCTTCAGATTAGTAAAAAAACATAATCTTATTGATAAGAACAGAAATTTAATAATGAAATTCAAGGACCATGTACAGAGCTAGTAATGGAAGAGGCTTGGGCACTCTTGGTGAATTAGAAATAATCTTGCATACAAATGGTAATGGAAGAGGTTTTGGCACTCTTGACGAATTAGAAAATTTATTTGCTAAACGAAAAGAACTGGATAAATAGTTAAGTGAACTCAATGAGATCGCAAGGGATGCGTATTTCAATATTTTGGCTCAAATGGCTCTGAGTACTATGCGACTTAACTTCTGAGGTCATCAGTCGCCTAGAACTTAGAACTACTTAAAGCTAACTAACCTAAGGACATCACACACATCAATGCCCGAGGCAGGATTCGAATGTGCGACTGCAGCGGTCGCTCGGCTCCAGACTGCAGCGCCTAGAACCGCTGGCTCAATATTTTGGCCGACTTTTTGTAAACACACATCAGTGCATGTAAACAGCGCGAGTATACGACGGGTCGAGTTCGCCTGCTGTCTTCCCAAGGGTCTACGCGAGAGCAGAGCGCTGTCATCAAGAAAAGCAGCAAGCACGCGGCGAGCACTTCTTCAGATTTGGGTGCTCACTGCTGGTCACAAGTGAAACCACCTGCATCATACTAGCCAATAGGTGTAGCAAGGTCCTGCGCGAAAATAAAATAATGTTTGAAATATTTATAACAATGACCGATATTTGAATTGCAAAAGCAGATACTATTATCTCGATACAGAGCAGTACAGAGGCCAAGTTTTAAAACAAGTCGTTAAGTCCCGAGAAAAATTAAAAATGTTATCAAAACGTTTCGCAAATATCGCAAATAGTTCACACAGGACAAAATATATATGCGTCTGCGAAGCTGACAGAATACAGAAAAGAATGTAATCGCAGAAAGTAGAAAACATGAAACAATGTAGGCACGTGTAAGGAAGATTTTCGCCCCATCAAAATATCAATCACATAGATGAAAAAATTAGTATGAAAGGAAGTTTTAAAACTTCATACACGCGGCGTGATTGGTGTGATGCGGCCAGCCACGAATTCCTTTCCAGCCTTTGCCAACCATTTCCTGTCAGCGTAGCATTTGCAACCTGCATTCTCAAATACACTACTGGCCGTTAAAATTGCTACACCAAGAAGAAATGCAGATGATAAACGGGTATTCATTGGACAAATATATTATACTAGAACTGACATGTCATTACATTTTCACGCAATTTGGGTGCATAGATCCCGAGAAATCAGTACACAGAACAACCACCTCTGGCCATAACAACGGCCTTGATACGCCTCGGCATTGAGTCAAACAGAGCTTGGATGGCGTGTACAGGTACAGCTGCCCATGCAGCTTCAACACGATACCACAGATCATCAAGAGCAGTGACTGGCGTATTGTGAGGAGCCAGTTGCTCGGCCACCATTGACCAGACGTATTCAATTGGTAAGAGATCTGGAGAATGTGCTGGCCAGGGCAGCAGTCGAACATTTTCTGTATCCAGAAAGGCCCGTACAGGACCTACAACATGCGGTCGTGCATTATCCTGCAGAAATGTAGGGTTTCGCAGGGATCGAATGAAGGGTAGGACCACGGGTCGTAACACATCTTAAATGTAACATCCACTGTTTAAAGTGCCGTCAATGCGAACAAGAGGCGACCGAGACGTGTAAGCAATGGCACCCCATACCATCACGTCGGGTGATACGCCAGTACGGCGATGACGAATACACGCTTCCAATGTGCATTCACCGCGATGTCACCAAACACGGATTCGACCATCATGATGCTGTAAACAGAAACTGGATTCATCCCAAAAAATGACGTTTTGCCATTCGTGGTCCCAAGTTCGACGTTGAGTAAACCATCACAGGCGCTCCTGTCTGTGATACAGCGTCAAGGGTAATCGCAGCCATGATCTCCGAGCTGATAGTCCATGCTGCTGCAAACGTCGTCGAACTGTTCGTGTAGATGGTTGTTGTCTTGCAAACGTCCCCATCTGTTGACTCAGGGATCGAGACGTGGCTGCACCTACCGTTACAGCCATGCGGATAAGATGACTGTCATCTCGACTGCTAGTGATATTCCGTATTACCCTCCTGAACCTACCGATTATATATTCTGCTAACAGTCATTGGATCTCGACCAACGCGAGCACCAATGACGCGATACGATAAACCGCAGTCACGATAGGCTACAATCCGACCTTTATCAAAGTCGGAAACGTGATGCTACGCATTTCTCCTCCTTGCAGGAGGGATCACAACAACATTTCACCAGGCAACGCCGGTCAGCTGCTGTTTGTGTATGAGAAATCGATTGGAAACTTTTCTCGTGTCAGCACGTTGTAGGTGTCGCCACCGGCGCCAACCTTGTGTGAATGCTCTGAAAAAACTAATCATTTGCATATCACAGCATCTTCCTCCCGTAGGTTAAATTTCGCGTCTGTAGCACGTCATCTTCGTGGTGTAGCAATTTTAATGGCCAGTAGTGTATTTTCTGGATGTGTCCCAATCTCTGTTTTCCTCTGCATTTGTTACCCTCTACAGCTCCCTCCAGCACCATGGAATTTATTCGTTGATGTCTTAAAAGATGTCCTATCCCTATCATCCTGTCCCTTCTTCTTGTCAGTGTTTTCCATATGTTCCTTTCCTCGCCGATTCTGCGGTGCACCTTCTCATTCCTTACCTTATCAGTCCACTAACTTTCATTATTCTTCAGTAGCACCACATCCCAAATACTTCCATTCTCTACTCTTCCGATTTTCCCCTAGTCCAAATTTCACAGCCATTCAACACTGTGCTCCGAAAGTACATTAATTTCTTCTTCAAATTAACACATGTTTGTTTCTAGCAGTCTTTTCTTGGCCAGGTAAGAGGTTTCTGCCAGTGCTAGCCCGCGTTTTATGTCCTCCTTGTTACGTATGTCATGGGTTATTTTGTTGCCTAGCTAGCAGAATTCGGAAGAAATGGAATTTATTGTGCACAGTGAAACCTGGTCAAGACCGCCTCATTGTAATCAAACATTCCTTCCTACTTGCCGAAACCTCTGTCCATCTAGCAAATGCTCACTAATTAAGTAGCACTCTTTTCACAAAAACTGGAAAACAGACGAACCGTTGACATACATGCATGGAAAGTGCATCTGGGGATTCTTTCAGTTTTCCGTGGAAGAAATCTTTATTGATCCCTGAGGATCACTCATCCACATGAAAAACACTTGAAACTACAGCTACGCCCAACTGAGCCCAAACTCACCGTTCACCCTCGCTAGTGCTGCTGGCTGATTTCCCATTTCGAAAGCTCCAATTACACTAAAGTACTTTAACATTAAGATCTTTCATTCAGTGGGCCTCAAGGAGGAAATCCAGACATTTCAATCGGCTATTATCTGCTAACATTCGTAGTGCTTCTGTAAGGTGCTGCCAACACTTCAAAAGTGGTTCAAATGGCTCTGACCACTATGCGACTTAACATCTGAGGTCATCAGTCCCCTAGAACTTAGAACTACTTAAACCTAACTAACCTAAGGACATCACACACATCCATGCCCGAGGCAGGATTCGAACCTGCGACCCTACCAGTCGCGCGGTTCCGAACTGAAGCGCCTAGAAGCGCTTGGCTACCGCGGCCGGCTGCCAACACTTCCAGAAGTTTCCTTCGTAGATGTTAGGATACATTGGACGTCTGCGGAAAACGCTCGCCTTTGATTACAGCACAGAGATTTTAAAGCTGCGTAATTGATCTCTTCTCACTTTTAGATTACTTTTCCCGATGGTCTAGGTTGACACTTCGAGTGCAAAACGTGTCCTAATTTGTACTGTGGTCGTGATATGAAATGAGACGTGGCCCCTACGATGCGTCAGCCGAGGGATGAAGCAGTGTACCAGGGGCGTACTGGTGCAAGATAATGAGCGTCTTCTCCTTCCGTCATTCATCGTATTCAGCACCCGCAGTTAACACCTCACGTGCAGCGTTTTATTCTCCTTCCAAAAGACAATTCAGCCTTCCTCAAACTCAAGATACCACGTTACTGAAATGCAATTCATCTGACCGACTGAGCTTCTTGATAATTATCTGCAATGTACACAACTGCAATGGGATGCCCAAAGAATTCGGAAACGGTTTTCATGGGCTGCGAGTTTTCACGTTCAGCTCATCGTTCCTGCCTCGTTCCCATTAATCAGCTTGGAGTAAGGGTCCCGACTGGCCTCCATCATTCCGCCAACCAGACGCAGAGCGACACACAGGTATTCTTCCTACGTATGGTTAGAGTCCCTCTCATTTCATTTGTCACGTGTGTCACATTGGAGCGACACGTTAGATGGAGATAAGCATTTTTTTCCATTGCCTTGAATTACGCGCACACGCGACCAGTAGCGTTGCTGACTTGTTTCATGTGCTGGCGCAGGCGGCGCCCAGGGCACTACGGACAAAGTGGATTTGCGGGACGTGTGGAGAGTGGCGCCGCTCGCGCCGCGAATACACAAGGTGGGCACGCACGCCGGCGGCGCTACGGCAGTGAGAGCGAACGTCCGCACAAGTTTAACAAGTGTTTCTCTCCTCCAGGAAGTCCACGAGCAAGGACCTTTTGTGCAGTGTCATTGCCGCTTAACCCGTGCGAGTACAGAAAACACGTCTGGAAACCGAAAGAAGTACATATAATGTTCTAAGGAAACAAAAATTTAGCTTACTAGAACGAACGTCATGCTTTGGCGACCAATAGTGATCTGTTGAAACTGAACGTATTAACAAGCGATTTTCGGATAAAATCACAGATTCACAACGAAATAATGCCTCACAGAACTTTACCCATAGTCGGTTCAACTTCCCTACATTAATTGTTTTACACTGTCAGTGGCAAAGGAAGTGGATACAATGCAGATAACTGTTTCCACCTCAGCAGCAGACACCGCCAATATGAATGCTTTGTGGCCTTGTATGTCTGCTTATTGCTGGCACTAAAGATTTTATTCATAGTATCCACTGGATTTTTATATTGTACCGATCGGAGTTGTTAAGACGGTTTGTCATACCTGTGCTGCAATAAACAATTTTTTCTCGTTGCAGTCACCTATGAAAAATAGTTCCACCCTTACGGTATCAGGGTGAAATAGATTTTGAGAGAAGACAAGTCACTCATTTATTTTCATATTCAAGGGTATTCTTTAATGATGTTATTAAACCCCAGATATCATTTTTGTAAGATGACAGGGAATTATGAACATGAGCAGTCAGAGCATGTATATCGTTATGCATGTAGGATCTTTCCAGAGTTAAGAACCACCAAGCACTTTGGTTATTTATCAGTAAAACTTGCAGTGGACATTTGGGGCTTGGAAGCCACATGCAGCTGTTAGGGAGAGAAACATTTCAAACCACTTACCGGGGACAGAACGCTGGTCCCAATAATTCCTGGCACCGATGTGCACACATCGCTAACAGTAGAAGAGGCGGAAAACTGCCTACCCTGATCTACCTGTTAGGCGTTTATAGTCACAGCAGGAAGAGGGGCGCAGGAGAGAAGTGGGTCGCACAGCCAAGGCGTTTTGACAGTGTCGGAAACACCAGTGCTGGCACCCATAAAATTTCGCATGTTTCCACGTTCGCCTTGGACTGGACGCTATTAATGGAGCCATCATGTAGCGTCGCCCTCTGCCTTCTGAGTTTTTGGAAAGCCTCAGGTCTTCGAAATAATTTTAGGATGGAACGAAACATTTATGACGGCTTTGAAGTGGTCTGCACTGGGACACTAAAGAACTTCTCTTAGTTTAGCTGAGGCCCTTCGTCAAAATGCTGTAACGTTTGGCCCACTAAAATAATGATTTCTGTGTTGTCCACTTTAAGGCCTAAATGAGAACCGAAAACATGCTGTCTAAAGAGGCCAAGGGAAAAAGAATTTCGGAGTGTACACTCTTCTCCCTGTGCCGAATTTTATGAGTCTGGGACTGGCTGCTTCTGGCTTATTATTAACTTTGGGAAAATGGGGCTCCTGATTCAGTCTCCAGTCTGGAGAGGAGTTTGTGGTTCTGAGCCGGCGGCGGGGGCCGTGCGGTTAAAGGCGCTGCAGTCTGGAACCGCAAGACCGCTACGGTCGCAGGTTCGAATCCTGCCTCGGGCAGGTTTAACTAGTTCTAAGTTCTATGGGACTAATGACCTCAGCAGTTGAGTCCCATAGTGCTCAGAGCCATTTGAACCATTTTTTTGTGGTTCTGAATCTCGTTATGAGTGGGCTGCATTTGGGACACTGGTCCTGAGTGGACTTTACACAGGCACTGGTCTTGACTGGAGAGCCTGTGGTGATGCCTTAATTGTACCGACAGTTTAGACCTCAATCATCTTGGACAGCTCTCTGTACCAAGGACAATCTTATTTGTATCAGGTCTGCCATCTTGACGTTTGATCTCTTTGTGTGCACTGTCATATAAGTGAGCCAAATTGTTCCATGGAGTGTCACACGCTGGAATCTGCCGAGATTTCAGGACTCCATCATATGGTAATTGCGAACTATCTAGCAGATCGCCTGCCTGCGGCTTTGGATATTTCTTGTCCACGATAAATTATTACAGGCGTTGCACATCGCTACTCTGCAGATGCTTAAGCCATGACCATCACTTGAGACAGCAATATACATCGAGAGAGGGATGCCGTATTGCTGCTCCAGCTTGTTAGGTCAAGGAGAATCACCGTCTCTTCACTTGTTCTCAGCTACACTGGTGTAGTGTAACTTCTGTGTGGAATAGATCCATCAGAGTGTATTCAACATAAGACAGTTTCACATTGCGTTTTCCACGTTTTGAGCCAAAAGGAATAGATTAACTGGATAGACCTTAGTCTTTGCCAACCAAACGCCAACCAGTGGAGTGCTAATTATTTGTTGCTCCTATTTGTGTTGCTGACAGTTCATGATTTTATGCATCATTTCGCTTAACCTGTGTTCTTTGTTGTATTTGGGGTTAGTGATTCTTGCCTCCTTTTATTAAAGACTAATCCCATGTCGACAGATTAATCACCCACGAATAATTGACTGAAATAATGACAGGGCCACCATTTCATTAAATTACTTCAGTATTCAAGTTTTATTTAAGATTCTGAGAAAATTGATATCCTCCAATGGAGACTAGCAACGACAAGCACTGTCAGAGGGCACAATCAATTTAGGAGACAGATGGCCACGTAGACAGGCGGAAGGCTTACAAGTTAAAGTGACTACTCTCAGGTTGTAGCCTTACAGCCGTCTGCGGTCTTTCAAATCAAACCACAAGACCAGAGTAATCTTGCAATGTCTAGGGGAACCTTCTACCGACAGTATGTTGCGTGATCTTCAACTCTTGGTAACCGCTTGAGAGTTGACATAAGCGAGAAAAGACGGCAGTTCTCTCAAGCAGTATAAACCTCACGAACTGAAACTGCAAGTTCTCATCCAGATGAATGCTCATCAAGTCACTCGGCAGTGGGGGTTGCTAACTAGTAATATTAGTGACACCCTGTACTATTCCATTTGCGTATAGAAACAGGTGGAAACTACAATCGCTCATTCTTGGTTTGTGATCTGTCAATTTAAACTACATGAAGCATACGATGGCGAAATATAATTTTTAGCGAAGTCTACCACAGAAAACTGATTTATCCAAAAGCGTTTCTCAAGAAAACTTTGTTTTTCCCATATATGTTTCGTGATTATCTTGTTAGTCTTTCATATGGGATATGGCACTTCGTTACGATTCTAACAGTGTGTTCCATCTTTAAGTATTGTCATGTCTACTCGAAAGGCTCTATGTGCAGGGGCAGGACTGCAGGAATTAATCCGGGGAGGGGGGTAGAATAACGGTCTAAAATTAATGTTCTTGATATAAATGACATGGTTAGTTATATAACGTGTTGTGCCATATGAACTACGTTTTATAGGTGACACGAAAGTTAATTATATACCAGTTAATTACCAGTTATCCACTTAACAGTTGTTGAAGGCAGACTACTTTGATACTTAAAAGCTAAGCATTATTTCGTGATTATCTTCAAAGTACAACTTCTTATACTGTTATAATGATTGTCGATGTGAGACTTTTTGAGGTTTAGAGGAATGACGGAAAATCAATTTTAGAAGTGTATAAAAACTCTCAAGATTCATGGAAGAGGTGGGGGGATGAACCAAATTACAGCTATTGCTCCCCTCCCTATCCCATGCGATCACATATTCACTAGCGCCTTCTATATGACTTCCTTTACAAATGTCTGAAATTTCCCAAAACGCTTCCAAAAAACCTGTCTTTCATTCACCTCCACTACAGCTGGTCATTCACAGCGTCATGTGGTGACAAGCACAACAGGCACCAACAGCAATCCGCGCAACATATATCACGGCGACGGGACTCGTCAGCTGGAGGCGGAAATTCAAACTGGCAGGCTTACTAACAGAGCAACATGGTGTGACGCCAGCAGTCGGATCTGCAGCAGTTCCGAGGCGCGCGCGCAGTCCCGAACAGCGAGCGTAGGCCGAGGTATTTCCTACTTCCGCCTATACTAAGTTTCAGCCAGTCAAACAGAAGTGTTACTCCGCGAGACGATTGTTCAGGCCCGCGCTGCGATGGCAGCCAGCAGTTTCAGCGCAGCCTTCTGAATTACGGAGACCTCGTCTGGACGACGCGCCACCACGATATGTTCTTCTACTCTTCATATTACCGTGAAGTAGGACTGGCCAAACGGAACACCGCCGAGTGAAGAGGACTTTGCATTCTGTCTTGCTATATCTCCCGTATTTGGGAAGTATCAGACGTAGTGCAAATATTACAATATTCCTTCCTTTTTGGATCTCAGATTATTTGAGCATACATTCAGTCTAGAAAGTTCTAATTTTTGCTCTTCAGAAGTTTGTTATTGTGTTAATTCCAAATCTGTGAGGTTATTTCTTGTGTCGCAAGCAAAATTGTTTAACTGCTATACCCGGTGAATGTTTCGTGTAATACACTACTGGCCATTAAAGTTGCTACACCACGAAGATGACGTGCTACAGACTCGAAATGTAACAGACAGGAAGAAGATGCTGTGATATGCAAATGATTAACTTTTCAGAGCATTCACACAAGGTTGGCGCCGGTGGCGACGCCTACAACGTGCTGATATGAGGAAAGTTTCCAATCGATTCCTCATACACAAACAGCAATTGACCGGCGTTGCCTGGTGAAACGTTGTTGTCATGCCTCGTGTAAGGAGGAGAAATGCTTACCATGACGTTTCCGACTTTGATAAAGGTCGGATTGTAGCCTATCGCGATTGCGGTTTATCGTATCGCGACATTGCTGCTCACGTTGGTCGAGATATAATGACTGTTAGCAGAATATGGAATCGGTGGGTTCGGGAGGGTAATACGGAACGCCGTGTTGGATTCCAATGGCCTCGTATCACTAGCAGTCGAGATGACAGGCATCTTATTCGCATGGCTGTAACGGATCGTGCAGCCACGTCTCGATCCCTGAGTCAACAGATGGGGACGTTCGCAAGACAACAACCAACTACACGAACAGTTCGACGGCGTTTGCAGCAGCATGGACTATCAGCTCGGAGACCGTGGCTGCGGTTACCCTTGACGCTGCATCACAGACAGGAGCGCCGGCGATGGTGTACTCAACGACGAACCTGGGTGCACGAATGGCAAAACGTCATTTTTTCGGATGAATTCAGGTTCTGTTTACAGCATCATGATGGTCGCATCCGTGTTTGGCGATATCCCCGTGAACGCACATTGGAAACGTGTATTCGTCATCGCCGTACTGACGTATCACCCAGCGTGATGGTATTGGATGCCATTGGTTACACGTCTCGGTCACCTCTTGTTCGCGTTGACGGCACTTTGAAAAGTGGACGTTACATTTCAGATGTGTTACGACTCGTGGCTCTACCCTTCATTCGATTCCTGCGAAACCCTACCTTTCAGCAGGATAATGCACTACCACATGTTGCAGTTCCCGTACGGGCCTTTCTGGATACAGAAAATGTTCGACTGCTGCCCTGGCCAGCACATTCTCCAGATATCTCACCAATTGAAAACGTCTGGTCAATGGTGGGCGAGCAACTGGCTCGTCGCAATACGCCAGTCACTACTCTTGATGAATTGTGGTATCGTGTTGAAGCTGCATGGGCAGCACTGTACACTGTACACTGTACACTGTACACTCCATCCAAGCTCTGTTTGACTCAATGCCCAGGCGTATCAAGGCCGTTATTACGGCCAGCGGTGGTTGTTCTGGGTACTGATTTCTCAGGATCTATGCACCCAAATTGCGTGAAAATGTAATCACATGTCAGTTACAGTATAATATATTTGTCCAATGAATACCCGTTTATCATCTGTATTTCTTCTTGGTGTAGCAATTTTAATGGCCAGTAGTGTATAAACGAACATATGACAGATTGTGGGACTACTGATACTTGGGAGATTCAACGTTACGCGCGTAATAGGGCCCCTTAGGGATATGGCTGCCAAGGTGAGGAAGGAATTCAGTTGCAACCTGTACGATACAGCGAGGAGTCATTCCAGATTTGGAAAGGCTGCTCTCGGCTGCCATGGAGAGGAGAGGATGCAGCCATCGGCAGGTGGTGGCTTGTGCCGGGACTAACGATGTGTGTCGCTTTGTATCGGAAGAGATTATCTCAGATTTTAGGCGACTAGCTGAAGTGATAAGGACTGCCAGTCTCACTTGCAAGATGAAGTCGGACCCTGCCATCTGTAGCAACGTCGACAAAATCGATTGTGTTGCTCTGGTACAGAGCGAATGGTGTGTCTGAATCAGAGGCTTAGACGGTTCTGCGACCTTGTAGGCTGCAGTTCCTCGACATGCACCGTACAGTGGTGGGTTTCCGGGTTCGGCTTAAAAGGTCAACGATCTGCAACACATTGGAAGCAACTACACGGTCACTGAGGGTTGTATGGAGGGGAATGGGCGGTTTTGTGGGTTAGGAGGTCTCGGGAAACTACAGAAAGGGCTTAAGTCTAAACGGGTTGGGGACAAAAATGGGAAGCTAGTTGTAGCTTTTATCGATGTTGCTGTTGTAAATTTTCGTAGCTGTGTTGGGAAAGAGCCAGAGCTCCAAGCGCTAATAGAAAGCACTGAAGCTCAAATCGTTATAGGTACGGAAATCTGGCTAAAGGTGGAGGCAAGCCCTGACGAAATTTTTACGGAGGACGTACCCGTGTTCATCAAGGACAGATTAGGTACAGTTCGTGGTGGAACGTGTTTGCTTTTTGAAATAGGGTACCTTGAAGTGAAATTGAAGTACCAAGTTCCTGTGCGTTAGTATGGGTAGAGGTTAGACTTGATAACATGAAGAAATGGTTAATTCATTCCTTTTATCAAACTCCGACTCAGTTTCCGAGCAGTTCAAAGAAATCTTGAGTCTCCTTTCAGATACGTACTCCAGTTATACAATTACAGTTGGTAATGACTTCGATCCATCTTCGATTCGCTGGAGAAAATACACGTTTAAAGACAGCGGTTGGCTCAAAACGTCGTCTCAAATCGTACTGAATGCGTTCTCAGAAAATTATTTTGAACAATTAGTTCAGGAGCCACCAGAAGTGTAAATGGTTGCGACAACATGCTTGACCTCTTAGCCACAAGTAATCGTGAACGTATAGGGAGCATCATGACAAATGCAGGGATTAGTGACCGAAAGGTTGTGGTAGCGAGACAGTAACATATAAACCCCCAAAAATAAACGCAAAATACACCTTTTTAAAAAAGCAGGTAAAATTCGCTTGACGTCTTGCTGAGAGACAGCCTCAGCTCCTTCCAGTCTGACAGTGTGGGCGTAGACCAGATACCCTATATGGTACGCAAAACAGGTCAGAACAAAAGCAACAGAAACAGAATGCTGAATTTAAAAGAACGCAAAACCTCCATGACTGATGAAGTTTTTTCAAAAGCACGAAATTTAGAGCGGTTTCAGTACGAGATGCTTTTAATAACTTCCACAACGAGACTCTGCCTCGAAATCTGGCAGGAACATCTGAGAGATTTGGTCGTATGAAAAGTACACCTTTGGAAAGACGTAGTCTGTACCTTCACTGTGTCAAGAAAATGGTGACAGTTTTCCAAAATCGGTTAACCAAAGTAGGAGTAAATATTCCATAATTCGTATCAAAAACAACTGCCAATATGATTAACTTAGAAGTAGGTAAGTGGATCTCTTCATCTAAGCATAGAACTTGCAACCTACTTCCTCAGTTATTTGCTGGGTGTATTCCAGTCTTTGTTTGCCTCTACAGTTTCTTTAGTACCATGGTAGTTAGTCCCTGGTATCTAAACAGTTATCTTATCATCCTGTCCCTTCCTCCTGTCGGTGCTTTCCATATATTTGATTCCTGGCCCATTCTGTGGAGAAGCTCCTCATTTCTTACCGTATCAGTCTATCTTCAATAGCACGACATTTCAAATCATTCGATTCTCTTCTTTTCAGGTTTTCCCACAATCCATGTTT
This sequence comes from Schistocerca serialis cubense, assembly GCF_023864345.2. Classification (NCBI taxonomy): domain Eukaryota; kingdom Metazoa; phylum Arthropoda; class Insecta; order Orthoptera; family Acrididae; genus Schistocerca; species Schistocerca serialis. Next base: position 535,548,529 of record NC_064639.1, on the reverse strand, counting down.
CACTATCATAAAGTGCTAGACTCCAAACGTGCACTTTCAGTAATTGCTTCCTCATATTAGGACCCGTGTTTGTTATCAATAGACTTATCTTGGAAAGAAATGCTCTTTTTGCCTGTGCTAGTCTGTTTTTTATGTCCTGCTTGCTCCGTCCGTCATAGGTTATATTGTTGCCTAGTTGACAGAATTCCTTAGCCAAAAATTATCTTTAAATGTAAAGGCATTGGTGAGGATCTCATTACGTTTTTTACTGATTTTGTAGAAAGGGCTCTTTTGCGAGTTCACATTTGGACGTACAAGACAATGTTCTTTGTCAATCTTTGGTTGCAGTTGAAGCCTTCGAGCTGAAGGGATCATTATTGTGCATTCAGATTTTCCAAATGAGTTTAGGAGGAAGTTGCACTCTTTAGGAACTTTTTTAAGCTTAACCTGTAATTTTAGTGTTGAATTGTAAATAACTTCCTTTGTATTGATGTTACTGAAATAATATTGTGCCTTATTTATCTAATCGTCTTTATATACCATTCCGTGGATCTGCCTTTGTCTGCTGTAACGACAAGTACTTTATTCTCCTTGAGATTTTTTTTTCCGAGATCATTTGACTCTTGTGGCAATTTACGTTGTTTCTTGTTTGTGTCCATATGTTTCTACATTCGTCTATTTATTACATTACCTGCTGCATTTTATTGCAATTATTTAACTTGGGTATGTCACGCGTTATTTTGGTTATAACAATTACTTCTATAATTTATTTTTATCTGCTTTAGGTGCAATGCTATGTTATAGGTCTGTGTTTAGCAGGTTTCTTTCAGAATCAGTGAAATTGACAGTTGTGGAATTGATAACTGGAAATTTGTGGTAAGTTACATGGCACCAAACTGCTAAGCTCATCGGTCCATAGGCTTACACACCACTTAAACTAACTTACGCTAAGGACAACACACACATCCATGCCCAAGGGAGGACTCGATTTTCCGACGGGTGGAAAATTGATAACTCTATCAGCGAAACAATCTTCGCTAGCTGGTAGATTGTACACTACTGGCCATTAAAATTGCTACACCAAGAAGAAATGCAGATGATAAACAGGTATTCATTGGACAAATATATTATACTAGAACTGACATGTGATGACATTTTCACGCAAATTTGGGATCATAGATCCCGAGAAATCAGTACACAGAACAACCACCTGTGGCCATAATAACGGCCTTGATACGCCTCGGCATTGAGTCAAACAGAGCTTGGATGGCGTGTACAGGTACAGCTGCCCATGCAGCTTCAACACGATACCACAGTTCATCAAGAGTAGTGACTGGCGTATTGAAACGAGCCAGTTTCTGGGCCACCATTGACCAGACGTTTTCAATTGGTAAGAGATATGGAGTATGTGCTGGCCAGGGCAGCAGTCGAACATTTTCTGTATTCAGAAACATGCGGTCGTGCCCTATCCTGCTGAAATGTAGTTTTTCGCAGGGATCAAATGAAGGGTAGAGCCACGGGTCGTAACACATCTGAACTGTAACGTCCACTCCTCAAAGTGCCGTCAATGCGAACAAGAGGTGACCGAGACGTGTAACCAATGGCATCCCAAACCGTCACGCCGGGTGATACGTAAGTGCGGCGATGGCGAATACACGTTTCCAATGTGCGTTCACCACGATGTCACCAAACACGGATGCGACCATCATGATGCTGTAAACAGAACCTGAATTCATCCGAAAAAATGACGTTTTGCCATTCGTGCACCCAGGTTCGTCGTTGAGTACACCGTCGCAGGCGCTCTTGTCTGTGATGCAGCGTCAAGGGCAACCACAGCCGTGGTCTCCGAGCTGATAGTCCATGCTGCTGCAAACGTCTTCGAACTGTTCGTGCAGATGGCTGTTGTCTTGCAAACGTCCCCAACCGTTGACTCAGGGATCGAGACGTGGCTGCACGATCCGTTACAGCCATGCGGATAAGATGCCTGTTATCTCGACCGCTAGTGATACGAGGCCGTTGGGATCCAACGCGGCGTTCCGTATTACCCTCCTGAACCCACCGATTCCATTTTTTTTCCTTTACTGTATTTCAATCCCCCTGAAGGGGGCGAGCTGGCAGCAGCTTAGTACGCTGCTCTACAGCCTACATACTTTCTTAAAAACGGAAGAAGAAAAAGAAACAAGAAAAACAGGCGATAAAACGGTGACTTAAAGTGTAAAATGGCGGAAAATTGTACAAAGTTAAAACAGAAAGTAAAGGGGTTGGCAATGTTAATAATATACACAGGAATCAGACATGTAACATAGTAGACACACAATAAAAAAAAACATGGAGACAGTCTGGTGTCTGTTCGCAAGAGATAAAAAATCACACCCAGCGACAGTATGATGGCTGTTCGCAACACTTCCCAAAAGACACACAATACAGAACACTCATTGTAAAACACTCACTGTAAAACACTGCACAGAAATGACAGAACAAAGATGACACTCCCTAGCTAAGGGCAGATGGGGGGGGGGGGGACCTGGAGGAGGGGGAAACAAGGAGGGAGGAGAGGCAAAAACGAAAAGGGGGGGGGGAACCAAAGGAGTGAGAGGACTCATAAGGGGGGAGAGGGGCAGGGCAGACGCGAGAGGGAATGGGAAAAGGCAGAGGAGGGAAATGCAACAGGACTTGGGGGAGAGAAGGAGGGCAGAGAGAGGGGAGGTTGGGAAAAAAGAGGATGGAAGGGGGGGGAGAGGGAGCCCGGGAAAAGAACAGAGGAAAGGAGGGGAAGTGAGGATCAGAGTTGATAGGAGGGATAAATGGAGGGAGAGTGGGCATCATCTGGGAGGGGGAGTTGATGGAAGCCACCTTGTGAAAGGAGATGAAGGGTGTAGAGATGGAGGGTAGGGGGGACACAACAGTGAAGACGTGGCAGGTGGTGAGGATGGGTGAGGAGAGGAGCAACCAGAGGGTGAGGAGGATCAAGGCGCCGGGAGGTGTAGAGTATGCGGATATGTTCGAGGAATGGATTCCATATTCTGCTATTTTTTTTTTTTTTTTTTTTTTTTTTTTTTTTTTTTTTTTTGTCATCAGTCTACTGACTGGTTTGATGCGGCCCGCTAAAATTCCTTTCCTGTGCTAACCTCTTCATCTCAGAGTAGCACTTGCAACCAACGTCCTCAATTATTTGCTTGACGTATTCCAATCTTTGTCCTCCTCTACAGTTTTTTTCCCTCTACAGCTCCATCTCGTACCATGGAAGTCATTCCTTCATGTCTTAGCAGATATACTATCATCCTGTCCCTTCTCCTTATCAGTGTTTTCCACATATTTCTTTCCTCCCCGATTCTGCGTAGAACCTCCTCATTCCTTACCTTATCAGTCCACCTAATTTTCAACGTTCGTCTATAGAACCACGTCTGAAATGCTTCGATTCTCTTCTGTTCCGGTTTTCCCACAGTCCATGTTTCACTACCATACAATGCTGTACTCCAGACGTACATCCTCAGAAATTTCTTCCTCAAATTAAGGCCGGTGTTTGATATTAGTAGACTTCTCTTGGCCAGAAATGCCTTTTTTGCCATAGCGAGTCTGCTTTTGATGTCCTCCTTGCTCCGTCCGTCATTGGTTATTTTACTGCCTGTTGTTGTTGTGGTCTTCAGTTCTGAGACTGGTTTGATGCAGCTCTCCATGCTACTCTATCCTGTGCAAGCCTATTCATCTCCCAGTACCTACTGCAACCTACATCCTTCTGAATCTGCTTAGTGTATTCATCTCTTGGTCTCCCTCTACGATTTTTTACCCTCCAAGCTGCCCTCCAATTCTAAATTGGTGACCCCTTGATGCCTCAGAACATGTCCTAACAACCGATCCCTTCTTCTGGTCAAGTTGTGCCACAAACTTCTCTTCTCCCCAATCCTATTCAATACTCCCTCATTAGTTAATTGATCTACCCATCTAATCCTTAGCATTCTTCTGTAGCACCACATTTCGAAAGCTTCTATTCTCTTCATGTCCAAACTATTTATCGTCCATGTTTCACTTCCATACATAGCTACACTCCATACAAATACTTTCAGAAATGACTTCCTGACACTTAAATCAATACTGGATGTTAACAAATTTCTCTTCTTCAGAAACGCTTTCCTTGCCATTGCCAGCCTACATTTTATATCCTCTCTACTTCGACCATCATCAGTTATTTTGCTCCCCAAATAGCAAAACTCCTTTACTACTTTAAGTGTCTCATTTCCTAATCTAATTCCCTCAGCATCACCCAACTTAATTCGACTACATTCCATTATCCTCATTTTGCTTTTGTTGATGTTCATCTTATATCCTCCTTTCAAGACACTGTCCATTCCATTCAACTGCTCATCCAAGTCCTTTGCTGTCTCTGATAGAATGACAATGTCATCGGCGAACCTCGAAGTTTTTATTTCTTCTCCATGGATTTTAATACCTACTCCGAATTTTTCTTTTGTTTCCTTTACTGCTTGCTCAATATACAGATTGAATAACGTCGGGGAGAGGCTACAACCCTGTCTTACTCCCTTCCCAACCACTGCTTCCCTTTCATGTCCCTCGACTCTTATAACTGCCATCTGGTTCCTGTACAAATTGTAAATAGCCTTTCGCTCCCTGTATTTTACCCCTGCCACCTTTAGAATTTGAAAGAGAGTATTCCAGTCAACATTGTCAAAAGCTTTCTCTAAGTCTACAAATGCTAGAAACGTAGGTTTGCCTTTCCTTAATCTTTCTTCTAAGATAAGTCGTAAGGTCAGTATTGCCTCACGTGTTCCAGTGTTTCTACGGAATCCAAACTGATCTTCCCCGAGGTCAGCTTCTACTAGTTTTTCCATTCGTCTGTAAAGAATTCGTGTTAGTATTTTGCAACTGTAGCTTATTAAACTGATTGTTCGGTAATTGTCACATCTGTCAACACCCGCTTTCTTTGGGATTGGAATTATTATATTCTTCTTGAAGTTTGAGGGTATTTCGCCTGTTTCATACATCTTGCTCACCAGATGGTAGAGTTTTGTCAGGACTGGCTCTCCCAAGGGTGTCAGTAGTTCCAATGGAATGTTGTCTACTCCCGGGGCCTTGTTTCAACTCAGGTCTTTCAGTGCTCTGTCAAACTCTTCACGCAGTATCGTATCTCCCATTTCATCTTCATCTACATCCTCTTCCATTTCCATAATATTGTCCTCAAGTACATCGCCCTTGTATAGACCCTCTATATACTCCTTCCACCTTTCTGCCTTCCCTTCTTTGCTTAGAACTGGGTTTCCATCTGAGTTCTTGATATTCATACAAGTGGTTCTCTTATCTCCAAAGGTCTCTTTAATTTTCCTGTAGGCGGTATCTATCTTACACCTAGTGAGATAAGCCTCTACATCGTTACATTTGTCCTCTAGCCATCCCTGCTTAGCCATTTTGCCCTTCCTGTCGATCTCATTTTTGAGACGTTTGTATTCCTTTTTGTCTGCTCCATTTACTGCATTTTTATATTTTCTCCTTTCATCAATTAAATTCAATATTTGTTACCCAAGGATTTCTACTAGCCCTCGTCTTTTTACCTACTGGATCCTCTGCCGCCTTCACTACTTCATCCCTCAAAGCTACCCATTCTTCTTCTACTGTACTTCTTTCCCCCATTCCTGTCAATTGTTCCCTTATGCTCTCCCTGAATCTCTGTACAAAGTCTGGTTCTTTCAGTTTATCCAGGTCCCATCTCCTTAAATTCCCACCTTTTTGCAGTTTCTTCAGTTTAAATCTACAGGTCATAACCAATAGATTGTGGTCAGAGTCCACATCTGCCCCTGGAAATGTCTTACAATTTAAGATCTGGTTCCTAAATCTCTGCCTAAGTAGCAGAATTCCTTAACTTCATTGACTTCGTGACCATCAATCCTGATGTTAAGTTTCTCGCTATTCTCATTTCTACTGCTTCTCATTACCTTCATCTTTCTCCGATTTACTCTCAAAGCATACTGTGTACTCATTAGGCTGTTCATTCCGTTCGGCAGATCATTTAATTCTTCTTCACTTTCACTCAGGATAGCAATGTCATCAGCGAATCGTATCATTGATGATTGATATCACCTTGTATTTTAATTCCGCTCCTGTACCTTTCTTTTATTTCCATCATTGCTTCCTCGATATACAGATTGAAGAGTAGGGGCGAAAGGCTACAGCCTTGTCTTACACCCTTCTTAATACGAGCACTTCGTTCTTGATCGTCCACTCTTATTATTCCCTCTTGGTTGTTGTACATATAGTATATGACCCGTCTCTCCCTATAGCTTACCCCTACTTTTTTCAGAATCTCGAACAACTTGCACCATTTTATGTTGTCGAACGCTTTATCCAGGTCGACAAATCCTATGAAAGTGACTTGATTTTTCTTTAGCCTTGCTTCCATTATTAGCCGTAACGTCAGAATTGCCTCTCTCGTCCCTTTACTTTTCCTAAAGCCAAACTGATCGTCACCTAGCGCATTCTCAATTTTCTTTTCCATTCTTCTGTATATTATTCTTGTAAGCAGCTTCGATGCATGAACTGTTGAGCTGATTGTGCGATAATTCTCGCACTTGTCAGCTCTTGCCGTCTTCGAAATTGTGTAGATGATGCTTTTCCGAAAGTCAGATGGTATATCTCCAGACTCATATATTCTACACACCAACGTGAATAGTCGTTTTGTTGCCACTTCCCCCAACGATTTTAGAAATTCTGATGGAATGTTATCCATCCCTACTGCCTTATTTGACCGTAAGTCCTCCAAAGCTCTTTTCAATTCCGATTCTAATACTGGATCCCCTATCTCTTCTAAATCGACTCGTGTTTCTTCTTCTATCACAACAGACAAATCTTCACCCTCATAGAGGCTTTCAATGTATTCTTTCCACCTATCTGCTCTCTCCTCTGCATTTAACAGTGGAATTCCCGTTGCACTCTTAATGTTACCACAGTTGCTTTTAATGTCACCAAAGGTTGTTTTGACTTTCCTGTATGCTCAGTCTGTCCTTCCGACAATCACATCTTTTTCGATGTCTTCACATTTTTCCTGCAGCCATTTCGTCTTAGCTTCCCTGCACTTCCTGTTTATTTCATTCCTCAGCGACTTGTATTTCTGTATTCCTGATCTTCCCGGAGCATGTTTGTACTTCCTCCTTCCATCAATCAACTGAAGTATTTCTTCTGTTACCAATGGTTTCTTCGCAGCTACCTTCTTTGTACCTGTGTTTTCCTTCCCAACTTCTGTGATGGCCCTTTTTAGAGATGTCCATTCCTATTCAACTGTACTGCCTATTGCGCTATTCCTTATTGCTGTATCTATAGCGTTAGAGAACTTCAAACGTATCTCGTCATTCCTTAATACTTCCGTATCCCACTTCTTTGCGTATTGATTCTTCCTGACTAATGTCTTGAACTTCAGCCTACTCTTCATCGCTACTATACTGTGATCTGAGTCTATATCTGCTCCTAGGTACGCCTTACAATCCAGTATCTGATTTCGGAATCTCTGTCTGACCATGATGTAATCTAATTGAAATCTTCCCGTATCTCCCGGCCTTTTCCAAGTATACCTCCTCCTCTTGTGATTCTTGAACAGGGTATTCGCTATCACTAGCTGAAACTTGTTACAGATCTCAATTAGTCTTTCTCCTCTATCATTCCTTGTCCCAAGCCCACATTCTTCTGTAACCTTTTCTTCCTATCCTTCCCCTACAACTGCATTCCAGTCGCCCCCACGACTATTAGATTTTCGTCCCCCTTTACATGCTGCATTACCCTTTCGATATCCTCATACACTTTCTCTATCTGTTCATCTTCAGCTTGCGACGTCGGCATGTATACCTGAACTATCGTTGTCGGTGTTGGTCTGCTGTCGATTCTGATTAGAACAACCCGGTCACTGAACTGTTCACAGTAACACACCCTCTACCCTACCTTCCTATTCATAACGAATCCTACACCTGTTATACCATTTTCTGCTGCTGTTGGTATTACCCGATACTCATCTGACCAGAAATCCTTGTCTTCCTTCCACTTCACTTCACTGACCCCTACTATATTTATATTGAGCCTTTGCATTTCCCTTTTCAGATTTTCTAGTTTCCCTACCACGTTCAAGCTTCTGACATTCCACGCCCCGACTCGTAGAACGTTATCCTTTCGTAGAGTATTCAATCTTTTTCTCATGGTAACCTCCCCCTTGGCAGTTCCCTCCCGGAGATCCGAATGGGGGACTATTCCGGAATCTTTTGCCAATGGAGAGATCATCATGACACTTCTTCAATTACAGGCCACATGTCCTGTGGATACACGTTACGTGTCATTAATGCAGTGGTTTCCATTACCTTCTGCATCCTCATGTCGTTGATCATTGCTGATTCTTCCGCCTTTAGGGGCAATTTCCCACCCCTAGGACAAGAGAGTGCCCTGAACCTCTATCCACTCCTCCGCCCTCTTTGACAAGGCCGTTGGCAGAATGAGGCTGACTTCTTATGCCGGCAGTCTTCGGCCGCCAATGCTGATTATTTATCAAAAGTTAGGCAGTGGCGGGGATCGAACCCGGGTCCGAAGACGTTTTGACTATGAATCTAGGACGCTACCCCTAACAGTCATTATATATCGACCAACGCGAGCAGCAATGTCACGATGCGATAAACCGCAATCGTGATAGGCTACAATCCGACTTTTATCAAAGTCGGGGTCGTGATAGTACGTATTTCTCCTCCTTACACGAAGCATCACAACAACGTTTCACCAGGCAACGCCGGTCAACTGCTGTTTGTGTATGAGAAATCGGTTGGAAACTTTCCTCATGTCAGCACGTTGTAGGTGTCGCCACCGGCGCCAACCTTGTGTGAATGCTCTGAAAAGCTAATCATCTGCATATCGTAGCATCTTCTTCTTGTCGGATAAATTTCGCGTCTGTAGCACGTTATCTTGGTGGTGTAGCAATTTTAATGGCCAGCAGTGTAGTATGACTTAGTGCTTGAAATTAAGATTGTTTATTTCCTCTTAGGTCTTTCTGATATGAAATAATGTTTTTCCCTAATAAAAACACTGATTTCAGCTACAATACATAAGATATGCAGAGGAAACAGCAGGTTACTCAGTTCTAATTGAAGTGCATATATCCATCTGTTTCATAGAAAGTATCCGCTATCTTGTTTTAGTTCAGTTTATGGATCAGTATGGATTTCAAAACAAAACAAAACCTCTGTCTTATAATATGTAAAGGACGACTTTTCAGGAAGTATGTACAATGTATAGAGCGTATGTAAGTGTAACACCACGTAATCACAAGAGCTGTGTTAACTACTATGATGGAAATCTAAAATGGAAAATCTTTTGTAAACTATGCACCACGAAAGTTTTGTTATACTGCGGGACACAAATGTAAAACTTGCAAGGAGTCAACGCTACCATTTGTGGTGGGCTCAATTCTCAAACTAGTAATGTTATAGTAAAAGCATTTCAAGAAATCTTGTTGCTGGTTGTAGTATTGCCTGCAGTATAATTTACGGAAATGACTGCGATGTTCTCCAACCTAAATCGATAAAAAACTATTTGAGATGTTGCAGCTTTCTTCTCTCAAAGGCTGCATTCGCTTCTCCATATCCACTCCTTCCTGTCCTGGCTCTTCCCCCTCCTGCCTCCCTGTATTTCTTCTTCATGTTCCCCTTTATGACGACCCAGCTCTCATCTCGGTTCCACTATTTCTTTTTGGTCCCGCATCTCGTGTTTCCACTCTCCCTTTCTGTCACTTTTTCTGTTCCCCCTTGGGGTTTGACCTTATTTTCTCTATTGTCTCTCGCATGGGCTCCTCTCTTCCCTTTTCTTCCCCATCGTAGCTCCCCCCTCCACCCAATAGGTCACCATCCAGTCCATCGAGTGAGGCTGTTACATACTCATCTGATTGAGACCACTGACTACGTAGGGATCACACTTCTGGTATCTGCGCTGTCACCAACTTGTGTATGCCAAGGAAGGCTGCTCATATTTTTGTGGAATCGGTTCTTCCAACAATAACAGCTGTGCCATGTGGAACTTGCCACAGTTGGGTGGTGCCCATAGGTTGAGTCCCTGATCAGAGTGGCTCCTACCAGGATGGGCGCTCTGCACATGAAGCATGCTAAGCTCCATCCTTCTGCAGCTCTTCCATGGTCGTCAAACAGGAATAGTTCTCTGCCCGCTCCTACTTTTACGTCCTCTGCCTTCCCCTTTCTCGCCAGACCCTGGGAGGGAGGATAGGCTCGCCAGCTTGGAGCGAAATCGTTGCTGTGTTACGTGGTTTGTTCCAGGACAGATGAGAAGACTTGTTGTGTAGAAAATATGAAGATACGTTGGTGAAGTTGACTCAGTTAGTAAGTGTAACCTACTGCGTATAACAAGGCGAAAATCCCCATTAATGTATGAGTACAAAATAAATAACATCCGTCAAGTATCTGGGTGTGACTATTCGAAATGATCTCAAATGGAATGATCAGATTACACAGGTAACGGGTAAGGCGAACTCTAGATTACGGTTTATTGGTAGAATCCTGAAGCGATACAGTCCTTCAACAAAGGAAATAGCTTACAATACGTTAGTTCATCCAGTCTTAGAGTATTGTTCGTCTGTATGGGACCCTTAACAATTGGGTCTGATTCAAGAGATTGAGAAGGTCCAAAGAAGAGCGGTAAGATTCGTGACTGGTACATTTAGCCATAGCGAGATCGTTATAAATCTCATAGAAAGTTTGAAGTGGGACACACTTGCAAATAGACGACGCGCTAAACAGAAGGGGCTGCTCACTAAATTCCGAAATCCAATCTTCACTGAGGATGTAGAGCATATATTATTACCACCAACTTTCAAATCGCGTAGTGATCATCATTCAAAGATAAAGGAAATAAGAGCTCGTACTGAGGCGTTCAGACATTCGTTTTTCCCTCACGCGATCCGCGAGTGGAACAGAGGGGGGTGAGGGAGAGGGGGAATATGACTTAGATGCGAATTGTGCCCTCCGCTATACACCGCTTAGTGGCTAGCGGAGTATATATGTAGATGTAGATGACATCTGGTTCCCTACTGATTAAAACCTCTTCTTCCAGTCAGCTTCCCTTCGTGCTTGGGAGCACTTTGGAGACATCCCAGTGAGCATTACTCCTCACCAGTCCTTAAATATGACCCAGGACATTATTTTTCACAGGGACTTCCCTCCTCAGTCTGACGAGGATCTCAAGACTAATCTGGAAAGCCGTGGCATTCCTTTTGTCTGGCGAGTGCAGAGAGGCATATTGATACCATTGGCCAGCCGGTGTGGCCGAGCGGTTCTAGGCGCTTCAGTCTGGAACCGCGCGACCGCTACAGTCGCAGGTTCGAATTCTGCCTTGGGCATGGATGTGCGTGATGTCCTTAGGTCAGTTAGGTTTAAGTAGTTCTAAGTTCTAGGGGACTGATGACCTCAGATGTTAAGTCCCATAGTGCTCAGAGCCATTTGAACCATTTTTTTTTTATATATGATGGATATTCTTCCAGAAAAAGTCGAAGCTACTTTTGCCATTGTGATGTGAAGCCCTTTATCCAATCTCCCAAGCGTTTTTTTTTCCTTGTGTCTCTGATTTGGTCACAAGTCTTCGCAGTGTGAGGCGAATCCTATCTGTGGAGACACCAGCCGCCCTTTCCATGTGTGGAGTCATTGCAATCAAACGCCAATGTGCATCAATTATTGTGCTCACACATTCTCCTCGCTTACCAGATTTCCTGAACTATAAAAGGAAAGGGAGATTCAAGAACTCAAAACTCTCGACTGTCTGTCCTACTTTGTGCCCCCCCGCCCCAATAGAAATTCTACCACCTCCACACAGTATCTTGAACGTCTGCTATCCATTTTATTACATCATTCCTTCCTCCTTCCTCCTTACTTCCATTGTTTCTCTCTTCCATTTACTCCTCCTGGTGGTTGCTGTTCCCTTCCCTCACGCAACCGCTCTTCCACTTCGACTGGAGAAGAAACCCTCTTCTTTGGCACCTGCCACGGATGGGGCTCCCTCTAGGAACTCCTTTCCCTGGCTTTTCCAGGACAAGGAGCCTGTTATTTCAAATTAGATGCGGTACTCACACTCTGCTGCGACTTGCTCTCTTCCCAACCACACCTCCTCCCATCCTCTGGAGTAGAAGAAGATGTGTAAGACTCGGGATGAGGCACCCCGATGTCGCAGTGGTGTCGTCCAATAATTATCAATCAGGGTACGTTCTCACATTCATTGATGTCACTCTGTCAGTACAAGTAACGGACACTGACTAGACACAGTCGCAGATTCTGGCTTGTTCGATGTCCAGCTGGTCTCTTGTGCGACTCTCCTCCAAATGAAATGTAGTGGTTACTGTCGTCAACTTCCGGAATTGCAGTCTCGTAACTCTCTGTATTCCATTTATAGTGTTGCATTACTTGAATCTCGTGTTGTAGATACCCATTCACCAACACTTCGTGGGTTTCAAGCCTTGTGCTGAAACCGTGTCAGCCTTTTTCGATCTCCAGGTGTCTGTCTCTGTATGCTGGCCATATGGACATTGTTAGGTCTCGGGTTCCCATAATCTACTTACACTCTGCTGTGACGCTATGCAACCTTTGTCCCCCCCCCCTTCCTCCCAGACCGGTCTCCTATGCTTCCTACTCTTCTTGCCCCCCCATCAATGGCTCCCTTCCTCTCGGAGATTTTAACGCCTGTAACCCTCTGTGTATTTACAGAACATTTATCCTATGATTGAAAAAAATGTCATGATAATCTCTCTAATGTAAATGGTTCTGGTCTACTCCCCTAATCAGATATCTGGCAGGGGACCGCAAATAGGGAGGTGACCATGAGAAAAAAACTGACTAATCAGCGACAGGATAATGTTTTACGAATATGGATGTGGAATTCAGAAGTTTGTACGTGGTAGAGATGCTTGTAAATATGAAAACGGAAATGATGAGGATCTGTCTAGATACAGTGAGTATCAATGAAGCGAAATGGAAAGAGGACAAGGATTTCTGGTCAGACATGTATACAGTAATATCAAGAGCAGCATAAAATCGCATAAAGGGACTAGGATTTGTTATGAATAGCAAGGTAGGACAGAGAGTGAGCTACTGTGAACAGTTCGCTGATAAGGTTATTCTCATCAGAACCGACAGCAAACCAACACAGATACTTCAGGTACACATACCGACATCGCAAGCCGAAGATGGAGGAATTATATGAACATATTGAAAGTATATAAGAAAATTAAAAGGTTAATTCAGTTCGTAAATGGAGAGGGAAATCTAATCGTTCTGGCGGATAGAAATGCTATTGTAGGGGATGAGTAGCAGAAAAGGCTGCAGGAGATTTGGGCTTGGTATTAGAAATAAGGGAGGCGAGAGACTATTTGAGTTTTGCAATACATTTGAGGTAGCGATAGCGAATACTTTGTCCAAGAACCATAAGAGGAAGAGGTATAGATGAAAAGATTTCAATTAGGTTACATTAAGGTGAGGCAGACGTTCCGACGTCAGGTATTGGATTGTAAGGCGTATCTAGGAGTGGATATAGATTCAGAGCACAATTTAATAATGACGAAGGGTACGCTGAAGCTTAAGAATCAATGTGCAAAGAAGTGGGACATATAAGTACTAAGGATGGGGTCTCTTGTAGTATAGATACTGCGGTAATGAATAGCTCAGTAATAATAAGACGTGAGGTCTTATGGGACCAAACTGCTGAAGTCATCGGTCCCTGAGCATACGCATTACTTAATCTAACTTAAACTAACTTACGCTAAGGACAACACACACACACACACACACACACACCCATGCCCGAGGGAGGACTCGAACCTCCGACGGAGGGAGCCGCGCGGACCGTGACAAGACGCCCAAGACCGAACGGCTACCCCCCGCGCAGCAATAGCTCAGTAGGCAGTTCAGTTGAAGAGGAATGGACGTATCTAAAAGGGCCATCACAGAAACTGGAGAGAAAACCATAGGCACAAGGAAGATACCATTGGTAACAGAAGAATACTTCACAAGACTATTAAAAGAAAGAAGTACAAAAATGTTCAGAGAATTCATGAATATATAAATACAAGTCAATTAGGAACGAATTAAGCAGGATGTGGTGTTAAGATAAGGCGAAATAGCTGCAGGAAAAATGCGAATAATCGAAAAAGAAATTATTGTCGGAAGGGCAGATTCGGCATACAAAAAGTTCTAAACAACCTTGGGCAAAATTAAAAGCACGGATGCTGACATTAGGAGCGTAATAGGAAATCCACTGTTAAAGCGATTAGGTTGAAAGAGTGCACTGAAGGTCTCTTTGAGGGTGAAGACTTCTCTGATGACGTGATGTAAGGAGAAACAGGACTCGATGTGGCAGAGATTGGGGATCAAGTATTAGAATCGGAATTTAAAAGAATTTGGAAGACTTGAGAATGAATAAGGCAGAATGGATAGACAATATTCCATAAGAATTTCTAAAATCGTTGGCGGAAGTGGCAACAATATGTCTAATCACATTGGTGTGAAGAACGTGTGAGTCTGGCAATATACCATCTGAATTTCAAAAAAACATCATCCACACAATTCCGAAGATTACAAGAGCTGACAAGTGTGAAAACTATCACACAACCAGGTTATCAGCTCATGAATCTGAGATTCTGATAAGAATAATACACGGAAGAATGGAAAAAAAGCTGGGGATCTATTAGACGACGTCATCTTGGCTTTAGGAAAGGTAAAGGCAACAGAGAGGCAATTGGGTTGGGTTGTTTTGGGGGAGGAGAGCAGACAGCAAGGTCATCGGTCTCATCGGTTTACGGAAGGATGGGGAGGGAAGTCGACCGTGCTATTTTCAAAGGAACCATCCCGACATTTGCCTGGAGCGATTTAGGGAAATCACGGAAAACCTGAATCAGGATGGCCAGACGCGGGATTGAACCGTCGTCCTCCCCGAATGCGACTCCAGTGTGCTAGGAGAGGCAATTCTTACGTTGCAGTTCATAATGGAAGCAATACCAAAGAAAAATCAAGAGACGTTCATAGGATATGTCGATCTGGAAAAAAGCGCTTGAACATGTCAAATGGCGCAAGATGTGGTTTGGAAGTGAATGCATTAGCTCTCAGAGCCAGAAATGCTACACTCTTCCCACGATCCATTCAAAACTCTGACAAAAGAGGAAGAGACGTAGGAAGTGACTGGGGTACACAAAATACCACCTGCGATACATCATAAGAGGGAATGCAGGATGTAGATAGAAATATAGATAACAAGTTGGAAACTAGGGTTTTTGGAGTTGTGACGTCGTGACGCCAGTGCCACGTTGGAGCCCTTGTTTAAGCGGCATAGCACTCTTAGCCTAGACAGGAGTGGTGGCAATGTGTTGCTGGTTGGTGTGGGAGGACGCATGCCTTTCTCAGAGTGATGGAGGCACGGCCGCAGCGTAGCGCGATAGGATAGTACTCTAGGCGCGTCAGACCGGGCAGCTGGACGGCCTGCGTCCCTGGAGAGTGTAGGGCTGGCCGGGCGCCGAGGCGGCGTCGTGGAACCGGCCGCCTCCGCCGCTCCATTTTCCGGTCCGTCTGGCGGCCTCCCACCTCCTGGCAGCAGTCACGTGTTGTCCCACCTCCGACTGGTAGAGCATCGAGTCCTCCACTCTTCACTGAAACAGAAGTCCACTGTGCATCCAACAAACCTCGCAAGTGTTACTTTTGTCACTGCTGGGTTCCTGCCCGAAGTCGTTTGTGTGCTAGGTCGGAAAAAACCAATGATGTTTACGGAGTTCGACGCCCCACGTATTGTCTACCGTGCATCCACAATATTCGTTGCTAATAGCAACAGTAGGCGAGACTGGAGGCATCCCGTGGTGAGCACAGCATGAGGCTACGGAGCGTAGTTGAACTACTTAGTCGACGGGTAAGCAACAAGAGCTCTACAGTGATAGTGGTTTTGATACAAAACAGATCAACGGCAACTGTAAACGAAGCAAACATTGCATAGTATCTACAACAACAGTTGTCGAAATTGACATTTCG
Source organism: Schistocerca serialis cubense (assembly GCF_023864345.2). Taxonomy (NCBI): domain Eukaryota; kingdom Metazoa; phylum Arthropoda; class Insecta; order Orthoptera; family Acrididae; genus Schistocerca; species Schistocerca serialis. The sequence continues at coordinate 535,532,513 of NC_064639.1, read as the reverse complement.
TGGAAAGGAACCCAAGGAAGAATTTTCAGAGGGAGAGAGAAGGAAGTGGTAGATGAAATATTAGCGTTTCTGCAAAATGAATCAGTCGAATGTGCGGTGTTGTATATGTTCCACTGTGCGGGCAAAGTACATGAGGAGTATAGTGACGACGATACGTGCTTACCAAGTGTCGAGCGTTGTATTTGATGATCCTTGCAGGGACGTAGCCAGAATCTCTTCAAAGGGGGAGGGGGTCGGTTTGTTATAGTAAAAAGCTCATGTTTACCATTAACTCTGAAAACACATTTATTTTTTATTTTATGTATATAATTTGCTTAGGGGAGGCCTTTATAAAAATAGTAGATAGTCTATAGCGCTGATGAAATTTTTTTATTGTACAGAGAAGCTATAACAATTTTTTGCGCGCAAATACAATGGTTCTTGAATCCTTTTACCTTACACTTTCCCAAGTTTCCTCATTTCAGTATGCATCTGTCACTTCTTGCAATGTGGGAATGTTATTATCTTTACATAAAGAAAAGTATTGTCTACTCAATAACCTTCAAATCGTGAGCTACACTCATAATTTTTATACATGAAATTATTGAATTTACTGATGGCACTTTTGTTTCCTATGCCTCCGGTCACTTTCAGAGTTCACCCGTAATTTCATACCTGACCTATTTGCCAGCCCTCTAATGAATTTCCTTAATTGCTTTTATGACTTCGTTCTGTTTTTTTTTTTCTCCTTGTCTTGTCGCTTCTGGATTTACCTAATTTCATTAATGATGATCTCCTGTGTTTCGCCTTCTTCCTGCCGTCACTGTTCTTTCCATTCCTTCCTCTGTTTTTCTTCCTCATGTCGTCTCATCTCTGCCTCTTGCATAAATTGAACGATCGATTCACGGTGCACAATTCCAGTATGATGAGTAAGGGTAGTAGCAAGCAGAAATGTAGCTACAGCAGCGTAGGACACCACAAAACTAACAAACTTGGAGCAGCGAGTGCTGAATATCGGTCGAACGTTGTCGGAACCAATAGCAGAACTGAAGGGATGCGTGAAGGCAACCATGGGCATGATGAATAGGGATTTGAATGTGATACAGACCTGGCTAGATTTCTTAGATGTAGCATGACCCCTGTGTTTACTAATTGACCGATTCTTACAGTAGCAAAGAATCTAGTAGGAAGTACCAGTGCGCATTACAAATGTTTTCTAGTCGAACCCTACCCAGTAAAGTGGAAGGCGTTAGGGAAGTACTTGCAGGTAAGAACATGGGAAGTGATGCTGATCTCTAAAAAAAGGGGAAGTTACATGTTAATTTTGGTGGATAATCTTCGTCGTTGTCACAGAGAACGGGTCACGATATACTAAACCTGCGTGTCCACATTAAAACAAAGGCATGTGAGATAAAGCTGTTTTTAGGAAAAGCAGGAGCAGGAAGCTGCCCATATTCTACCCTATTACCACAACTTTACAACCAAAGGGCCAACATTCACTCAATCTGTTCCATGTTAAAAGCCGAAAGTAGGTATCGTAAAGTGGTATGTGTGCGGTCCGTAAAGGGTGTGATGAAACTAGAGAGATAGTGAGTTACTGACAAATGCCACATTTTGTAACATATAAGGAGCAGCCCTTCGTCTTACGGTTACTTCGAAGGGGACCATTATCACGTTTGAACCTGTCCTTTTCCATTCACTGGAGGAACCAATAGCGACGAGAAAAGGACACACTGTCGCAGAGCATATGCTCCAGCACGCACATCAAAACCGTGATAAACGGCACAATAAAGACATGACAAAGAGTGTTTCGATTTCTAGTGCCGTTGGGTTCTGACTTTACTTTTTTTAATATCTACGTACTTCAAGCGGGAGTCCGCCCCGATAGCTGAGTGGTCAGCGCGGCGGTCTGTCACGCCAAGGGGCCCAGGTTCGATTCTCGGCTGGGTCGGAGATTTTCTCCGCACAGGAACTGGGTGTGGTGTGGTCCTCATTATCATTTCATCATCATCAGTGGAAGGCAAGGGGAAACCACCACTGGAATAACTTCCCTAGACACTCATGCGGTGGACCTCTCTGACGAGGCTTCCCCCATGACAAGACCTGCCGTAAGGCAGAACACAAAGTAAAGTCAAGCGGAAAATCACCCGACCACTTCAGCTCTCAGCGCAAGAGCTGCCAGCCGACTATTAATATTAGAAAATAGTATAGTGCACAGAACAGACATCACTGGTTGTACAGCGGCCGTAAAGATGCAATATAGCAAACAAATAGGGCTTCAGCCGCCTTCTTTTTTCATTAATGTTCTGGTTGTTTTGGTGCGGTCCGCCATTAATTCGTCCCAGTGCCAACCTCTTCATCTCGGAGTAGCACTTTCAACCTACGTCCTAATTATTTGCTGGATGTATTCCAATCGCTGTCTTCCTCTACAGATTTTGACCTCTGCAGCTCCCTTAGTACCATGGAAGTTATTGCCTGATGACTCAACTGATGTTCTACCGTCCCGTCCCTTCCTTTCGTCACTATCTTCCATACATTCCATTCCTCACCGATTCTGCGGAGAATCTCATCATCTCAGTTAAGGCCTATGTTTGAACTGGAAGATTTCTCTTGGCCAGGAATGCCCTTTGTGCTCGGCCAGTCTGCATTTTATGTCCTCTTTGCTCCGTCGCTTATGGGTGATTTTGCTGCCTAGGGTCTAGAGGTAGCGACTTTGATTCATAATCAAAACGTCTTCGGTCTCGGATTCGAATCCCGCCGTTGTTTAAATTTTGATTAATAATCAGCATTGGCGGCCGAAGACTTCCGGTATAAGAAGTCACCCCTCATACTGCCAACGGCCTAGCCAAAGAGGGTGGAGGAGCTGACAGAGTTTCAGGGCACTCTTGTCCCAGGGGTGGGAAACTGCGCCTAAAGGCGGAATAATCAGCAATGATCAACGGCCTGAGGATGGAGAAGGCAATGGAAACCACTGCATTAAAGATACGTAACGTGTATCCACAGTACAGGTGGTCTGTAATTGAAGAAGTGTCATGATCATCCCTCCATTGACAAAAGATTCCGGAATAGTCCCCCATTCGGATCTCTGGAAGAGGACTGCCCAGGGGGAGGATACCAAGAAAAAAAGACTAAATAATCAACGGAAGGACAACGTTCTACGAGCCGGGGCGTGGATGTCAGAAGTTTGAACGTGGTAGGGAAACTAGAAAATCTGAAAATTGAAATGCAAAGGCTCAATCTAGATATAGTAGGCGTCATCGAAATGAAATGGAAAGAAGACAAGGATTTCTGGTCTGATAAGTATAGGGTAATATCAGCAGCAGCAGAAAATGGTGTAACAGAAATAGGATTCTTTATGAATAGGAAGGTATGTTACTGTGAACAGTTCAATGATAGATTTGTTCTTATCAGAATCGATAACAAACCAACACCGACAACGATAGTTCAGGCAGACATGCCGACGTCGCAGGCTGAAGATGAAGAGATAGAGAAAGTGTTTGATGACATTGAAAGGATAATACAGTTTGTAAAGGGATATTAAGATCTAATAGTCATGGGAGACTGGAATACAGTTGTAAGGGAAGATATAGAAGAAAAGGTTGTAGGAGAATATGGACTTGGGACAAGGAATGGGAGAGGAATAAGACTAACTGAGTTCTGTAACAAGTTTAAGCTAGTAATAATGAAAACTCTGTTCAAGAATCACAATAGGAGGAGGTAAACTTGGAAAAGGCCGGGTGATACGGGAAGATTTAAGTTAGATTACATCATGGTTAGACAGAAATTCCAAAAACAGATACTGGATTATAAGGGGTACCCAGGAGTAGACAAAGACCCAGATCACAATACGGAAGTGATGAAGAGTAGGATGAAGTTTAAGACTTTAGTCAGGAAGAATCAATACGCAAAGAAGTGGGATACTGAAGTGGTAAGGAATGACGAGATACAGTTGAAGTTCTCTAAAGCTACAGATACAGCAATAAGTACTAGCACAGTGTGGAGTACAGTTAAAGAGGAAAGGGCCATCATAGATGTTGGGAAGGAAAACCTAGGTACAAAGAAGGTAACTGCGAAGAAACCATGGTAACAGAAAAAAAAATACTTCAACTGATCGATTAACGGAGGAAGTGCAAAAATGTTCTGGTAAACTCAGGAATACAGAAGTACAAGTCGCTGAGGAATGAAATGAATAGGAAGTACAGGGAAGCTAAGACGAAATGGCTGCAGGAAAAATGTGAAGACATTGAAAAAGAAATGACTCTCGGAAGGACAGACTCAGCATACAGGAAAGTCAAAACAACTTTCAGTGACATTGAAAGCAAGGGTCATAAATTTAAGGGTGGAACGGGAATTCCACTGTGAAATGCAGAGGAGAGAGCGGATAGGTGGAAAGAATACATTGCAAGTCTCTATGAAGGGGAAGATTTGTCTGATGTGATAGAATGTAGGTCTGGAGTACAGCATCGTATGGTAGTGAAACAAGACTATGGGAAAACCACAACAAAAGAGAATCGAAGCATTTGAGATGAGAAGCTACAGACTAATGGTGAAAATTAGGTGGACCGATAAGGTAAAGAATGAGGAGGCTCTGCGCAGAATCGGAGCGGAAAGGAATATGTGGGAAACACTGGTATGGAGAAGGGGACACGATGATAGGACATATGTTAAGACATGAGGGAATGACTTCCACAGTACTAGAGGGAGCTGTAGAGGGAGAAAACTGTAGAGGAAGACAGAGACTGGAATACATCCAGCAAATAATTGAGGACGTAGGTTGCAAGTGCTACTCTGAGATGAAGTGGTTAGCACAGGAGAGGAATTGGCGACGGGACACACAAAGCAGACAGAAGAATGATGACAAAAACAAGTTGCAAAATTTCTTAACTTAATCCACTTCGTGATCACCAATGCTGATTTCTAGTTTCTCACTGTTATCATATCCGCTGCTTCTCAATACTTTCGTCTTTCTTCGATTTTCTCACATTCCATATTCTGTAGTCACTAAACTGTTAATTCCATTCAGCAGATCATGTAATTCTTCTTCTTTTAACTGAGGAAAGCAAAGACATCAGCAAATCTTATCATTGATATCTTTTCACATTGAATTTCAGTTCCACCAGTCCGCTCTCTCCTCTGTATTTAACACTGGAATTCCCATTGCACTCTTAATGTTACCGCCCTTGCTTTTAGTTTCACCGAAAATTGTTTTGTCTTTCCTACATGCTGAGTCAGTCCTTTATTTCCGTCATTGATTCTTCGATGTATAGATTGCACAGCAGGGTTGAGAAACTACATCCCTGTCTTATATCCCTTTTAATCCCATCACTTCGTACTTGCTCTACCACTCTTATTATTCCCTCTCGGTTCTTGTACATACTGCATATTACACGTCTTTCCCTACAGCTTTCTCCTATTTTTCTGCGAATTTCGAACATCTTGCACCATTTTACACTGTCGAACCCTTTTCCAAGTGGAAAAATCCTATGAATGTGTCTTATTTCCATTATCAACCGCAACATCAGAACGGTCTCTCGTGCCTTTCCTCTTCCTAAAGCCAAACTGATCGTCGTCTATCTCATCCTCAATTCATTTTTCGGTTCTTCTGTATATTATTCTTGTCAGCAGCTTAGATGCATGAGCTGTTAAGCTGATTGTGCTATAATTCTCGCACTTGTCAGCACTTGCAGTCTTCGGTATTGTTTGGATGATGTTTTTCCGAAAGTCAGATAGTACGTCGGCAGACTGATATATTCTACACTTCTGCGTGAAAAGTAGTTTCTTTGCCACTTCCCCCAGTTATTTTAGAAATTCTGGAATGTTATCTATCCCTTGTGCCTGATTAGACTGAAAATCTTCCAGAACCCTATTAAATTCCGATTTTAATACTGAATCCCCTATCTCTTCTAAATCGACTCCTGTTTCTTCTTCTATCACATCATCAGACAAGTCTTCTCCCTCATAGAGGTATTCAGTGCATTATTTCCACCAGTCCGCTCTCTCCTCTGCATTTAACACTGGAATTCCCATTGCACTCTTAATGTTATCGCCCTTGCTTTTAGTTTCACCGAAAATTGTTTTGTCTTTCCTACATGCTTGCGACAATCATTTCTTTTTCGATTTCTTCACATTTTTCATACAGCCATTTCACCTTAGTTCTCCAGCACTTACTATTTATTTCATTCCTCAGCGACTTGTATTTCTATATTCCGGAATTTCCTTGAACATTTTTGTGCTTCCTTCTTTCATCGATCAACTGAAGTATTTCTTCTGTTATCCATGGCGTCTTCGCAGTTATGTTCTTTGTAAAGACGGATTTTTTTCCAACTTCAGTGATTGCCCTTTTCAGAGCTACCCATTTTTCTTCAAATGAACTGCTTACTGAGACATTCCTTATTGCAGTATCTATAGCCTCAGAGTGCTTCAAGCGACCCTTTTCATTCTTTAGTACTTCCGTACAACACTTCTTTGCGTATTTGTTCTTCCTGAGTAATCTCTTAAACTTGAGCCTAGTCCTCATCACTATTAAATTGTCGTCTCAGTCTGTATCTGTTCCTGGGTATGTCTTACAATCTAGTATCTGAATCCGGTTTCTCTCAATTCTTCCTATATCTCCGGGCCTTTTCCAAGTATACCTCTTTTTTGTGATTTTTGAACAGACTATTTGACATTACTAGCTCAAATTTATTGCAGAACTCAATTAGTGTTTCTCCTCTCTCATTTCTAGAAGCAAACCCACATTCTCCCGTAACCCTTTCTTTTACTCAATCCCCTACAACTGCGTTGCAATCCCTCAAGACTATTAGATATTCATTTCCTTTTACGTTCTGAACTACCCGTTCATTACTGTCATACACTTTTTCTACCTTCGGCTTGCGACGTCAGCATATATACCTGACCTAACGTTGTCGGTGTTGGTTTGCTGTTGATTATGATGAGAACCCCATATGACTGAACTCTCTACAGCAGTTCACTACCTGACCTACCTTCCTATTCATAACGAATACTACTGCCGTTATATCATTTTCTGGTGCCCTGTACTTATCTCACATAAGTTCTTTCTGTTTCACTTCACTGACCCTTCTCTATATCTATATTGATCTTAGCATTTCCCTTTTCAGATTTTCTACGTTATGGAGCACATTCAGACTTCTGACATTCTGCACCGCAACTCTTAGAACCTTATCATTTGGTTCGTTTTCAATCTTTTTCTGGTGGTCACCTCCCCCTTGCTATTCCTCTCCCGGAGTTCCGCATGGGGAACTAGTCTGGCCATGTGAGCTTTGATATAATTCAGTGGTAATAGTTAAAAATTTGTGCCGGACGATAGCTTGAACCGGGATGCTCCACTTCACTAGAACGCTAGAACGGTTGCCTTAAAGGCCCCGGCCAACCGAACACGCTTCCCGGCCGATGTAAATTCGCAACCTGTCACGCTGAATTAGCTCCTCCTTCCTCTTTTCCTCATTACCCGTAGCATTTGCTAAGTCTCGTAAAATATAGCGCACCTGGACTGAAAGTATATGGAGCCGTCCTCGCTCACATATACAGGGTGAACATTAATAGAACCGACAAACTGCAGGGACGGATTCCAGACTGTGTATGGAGGGGAAAAGTCGTATGAACATGGTTCCCGAAATGTATTGTTGTGACCGTAGACGGTGATGACGAATGAAAGTCCCTCTGACCGCGTGTTGTATCTGAAGCGATTGACGGCAAATATGCAGACTGGTTATGACAGATCTGGTTAGGGTTAGTTCGTCGGTAAAGACTACTGATGACAGAAATCCGTAATGTGATGGTCTGGAGGAAAAACTGTAGACAAAATCCTTCCTGTAGAGGAAGATCAGCTGCTGGTAATCCTGGCACTTGTTACAAGTGATAGAGTTACTAGCGGTTGTCATGCAGGATACACATAATCGTACTATGCCTCATACCATGTTGGCGAGCCTCTTGTCTGGAGCTTGTACTGGGTTACATCTCAATATTTTGCAGAAGTCGGTCTTCCAGATTTGGTGTGCGTGCAGTCCGCCACCTCCATGCACGTTCGTCTGTCTGAATGTACCCATGATCACATAAACGCCCAAAACGGGCTTGAAATGTTGTGTGATGTGGTTGGTGCCTGTGAAGGTATTTGTTCTGGTATACAGGTTCTGCCTCTCATCTGTTTCCATCTGCTTGGCTGCACACAGACACCATACCGGCTTGTTTTTGACACGAATACTGGACAACTCTGATGTTTACAGTGCGCTGCGTCAGTCGAACAGCCTGCAACACACAAGGAACGCACGACACGTGGTCAGAGAAACTGTCATTCGTCAGTATCTCCAGGCACATGTTCATAGGAACTTTTTTCATCCATTGCCAGTTAGGAATCCTCCATGCATTTTGTTGGTTTTCTTAATGCTCAGCCTGTTATTGAGCCGGCCGGTGTGACCGAGCGGCTCTAGGCGCTACAGTCTGGAACCGCGCGACCGCTACGGTCGCAGGTTCGAATCCTGCCTCGGGCATGGATGCGTGTGATGTCCTTAGGTTAGTTAGGTTTAAGTAGTTCTAAGTTCTAGGGGACTGATGACCTCTGATATTAAGTCCCATAGTGCTCAGAGCCATTTTTCAGCCTGTTATTGAAATGTGCTGTCTGTTTTGGTGGACGTGTAAACAACCATACTGTGGTTCACGCTGAAGTAAAATGAAGGGAATCAGCGTATACTGTACACATGTTAAGAATTTTTTCAGAAATGTAAAGAGACGACAAGCCAGTGAAAAAGCGTTCCCGTACGCTTAAGTAGTGTTACTCCACTTTTCGTCCTGGTGAAGCGAACTGCTCTTGAGACTGGATCGACAAAACGGTATGATAAGAAGGCCACGGGACGCATCAGTACTAGGGGTACTGGTGGAATAATAAGTAAGATGATATTGCCAAAGCGCCACGCAGGATCTCGACAAAGGGGTGGACACACATTACAGCACCGACAGGGCTTTTGGAAGGGCTGATATGACGGGAAAGCTAGGGCATATGATATCATTATGATTATCCCCTATACCTCTGGTCTATATTATGACTTAGTGGCCAAGACCGCTGCTATTTCATAAACACTAGCCGGCCCTGTTTGTGTGTGCACTGCCAAACTGAGGCAGATACTGTCAGTTATGCAGTCATTGCCAGCCTCCAGTCACGAGGAGAGATCGACGCCCGTCTACTATCCACGTTTATCTACAAGGAAACCACCTTCAGACTCTGTCCGACCGAACGTGGTGGCGTAGTGGTTAGCACACTTGACTCGGGAGGACGACGGTTCAAACGCGCGACCGGCTATCCTGATTAAGGTTTTTCGTGAATTATCTAAATCGCTTCAGGCAAATGCCAGGATGATTCCTTTTAAACCGTATGGCCGTCTCCCTTTCCCATCCTTCTCTAATCCGATGGGACTGATGACCTCGCTGTTTGGTCCCCTCTTCCAAATGAACCATCCAATCAGACTCTGTCTCAATAGATGCAGGCCGTTGTCCGCGCTAAGTGCGAATTCTGTCACATGGCATCTTTCTAGCGGCCACTCAATTGGTGGGCGACTGCCATCACCCGCCGGTCGCCTTCCTCGTAGAGAGACATCTGACTGGGCAATCTAGCCGACCGAACATCACTACTTGAGAAGGGCGAACATTGTCACTGTTCTTCACCCCGTGTGGTCGAGCAAATGCTGTCCACCATCGTCCTGAATTGGCAAGTGCCACCATCGTCATTCGTGCTGTGGGTAGCGACTGGATCCCACGTAGCACGGTACACGTCAAACGAAGGAACGGGAGGGGGGAGGGAGGGAGTAGGTCAGCTGCCTTAAGCCTTATGCTGTCGTCGACTGCGCGCTACCTGGCTCTCTTCCACAATCAACGTCGTGGCTGCAGTGCTAATGGCAGTAAGTTACAGGCCGTGACTAGCGAGTGATGGAGTACGCAGGACGCCGTCCTTCTTACGGACCACTGCTTACGCCAGTACACTTCACCAGCCATGACCGCTGACGTCGTAGGGGTCATTAGCCGCCATTTCAGTTACATCTTCGCCCCTGTAGTTGTTATGAAGTAAAGAGGTTATTCAACCGATATTGTCCGGACCAAGACAGCTGCTAGCACTACACTGCAGCTTCGCCAAGGGTGGTGCACTGGCGTCATAATGAGCTATTACAGACAACCTCACCGCCCACCGTAGGGCCCGCCACCAAGTGAAAGAATTCTGCTGTCTTCGACGCGAAATAGTACATGACGACGTGACAGACAAACCAAGGAGAACATAGAAGGATATTCGTGGCCGAAAGAAATCTATTGCTATCGAACATAGGCCTTAATACGAGGAGAAAGTTTGTGAAAATGTACGTTTATAACCCATTATTGCACTATAATGTAACATGGACTCGGTGAAAGCGGTAAACCAGTAAATTGAAGAGTTTGGGATGTGATGCAATAGCAAGATGTTGAAAACTGACTAGAATGATAAAAAACCCTGCACAAAATCGGCGAGGAGAATAACATGTTGAGAACATTGACAAAAAGGAGGGACACAATGCTAGAACAAATGTTAAGACATCAAGTAAAAACTGTAAGGGGAAGATGGAGCTTAGATTGTATCCAATAAATAATTTAATTGAGGACAATGAGCGCAAGTTCTAATGTGAGATGATGACTTTGGAATAGCAAAGGAGATCGTGGCGGGTCGCACGGAAATAGTCGGGAGAGTGAGGTAAAAAAAAAAAAAAAAAAAAAAAAAAAAAGTGGTAGTTATTACGCTGTCAGTGTGAGGGCAGTGATAATTTATTTGAATGGTTAGATTTGTTTCTTGAAATATGCTTGTATTGGTATTACAAGTACAGTCATTCAGCTCTGATAATAATGTCCAAAAAGATGGATATGATTTTGTCCCAAGAATCTTAATAGCTGCCGCCTTGAAAATTCAGAAAACAGTGCGTAAAATTATGAAATCAGTATTTATAACTGACTCTTCCGGAATATAAGCCATGCGTTTTGCTGCAGCGAGTCATAATTATCTTGTATTTAACATTATCAAAGAATTTGGCGCTATTAGGGAGCGCAGTTGGGGTGATAACTGGTGGGGTAGGAAGTGGGCAGCGGCGCTGGCGTTGGCGGTGGCTTCTGATGAAGAGCCGGCCATCCAATGAGGAATTCATGCATTAAACAGCAGAAGGCACCTCTGACCCCTCACCGCCACGGACAGGGCAGGGCGGCTCTGGAGAGCGCTGAGGCGGCTGGGGATCCCACTTCTACATCCACAACATTATGGAACATTCAGTGTACAGTACAGGAGCTGCTGTTTCTCTGAACAAAAGTTACTGAAGGTTTCGCACTTTTTATTTTTAGAAATGGCTCTTCATTTGATCTAGCCACATATAGCTCTTTGCGCGAAGTAGTAGAATGTGGCGATAAAATATTGCAACCATTGCGTATCTCCTTTTACTGAGCGTAAACGTTCCACCGTGAAAACGGTTGTACATCGGTGGATAAATGAGAATATTACTAAAGAGAGGTAGTAACACTTTTTATTCATCAGGTTACCTACTATTAGGAAAGTGGGTACTCTTTATAAATTATAGAGCGCAGCAATCAGTCGTCCTTTCTTTTTTTGCAGGTTTAAATCTGGATTTGCGTAATAAAACCTGAAGAAAAAACAAGACGACTGATTGCTGCGCTCTATAATTTATAAATCACATAACAGTCGCTGAGAGCACCCACTTTATAAGACTTTTTATTCATGTAATATTTCAGCGGACATAACTTGATATGATCTGACGTACAACTACGACTGTGACGTCTTTTTCAAGACTAAGGTCACTTTTCTTTCCTAAAATAAGACACCCAATACGTATACTGGATGAATGAATTTGTCGTGGTGGAGATATAGCTGACTTGCAAACAGAGAAGTGAGGAGTTTTCCGATGCGCGCAAGTAATTTTGACGTTTATAGCTGACAAACACGAACCAACTCCGTTCTTCTTTTTCAACTAAAATGCTTGAACGTAAATGCGAATACCAGCCAAGCCCGCAGGTTCCGCAATTGTATCTGACCAAGAACGTCACTGCGCAACGTCCTCTATACGTTGCAAGTGGAACTTCTGATACAACAGTATTCTGTGTGGATGTGAGAGGATTACTTCGGACCTAAGTGATTTGGACCTTTGCAAATTGATGGTGCTCGTACGATGGGTGCTTCGGTAACCATTGGAGATGAAGTGTTTGGTCTTTCAAGAGGAACCGTGTTGAATATATATACCGCATACTGGCAAAGCAGGAATACGTCGTCGGCCAGGTCATACAGTGTGTGCTGAATTATCGTGACAGACTGTCACTGAAGGAGGTTGTGACGAAAAATAAGAGGGTTACCGCTACTAAATTCGCTGCAGAATTGAAGGTCACACTCGCGAACCCTTTCAGCACCAAAACAAGATGAAGGGAACTCTATAAGCAGGGAATTGTTGGGCGAAATGGAGTTCCAGATCCACTCATCAGAGGTGTTAATGCCCGTGACAGGAGGACGTGGTGCCGAAGTGATGAAATCTGGACTATGGATTAATGGAAGCAAGTGATTTCGTATGCTGAATCTTATTTCACTGTTTACAAGTTCTGGCTGAATTTATGTCGGGAGAGTGAAACATGGGGGATTCGGTGACGATTTGGGCAGCCATATCGTGGTATTGCATCGGACACACGCCGACAGTCGGGAGACACCAGTAGGGCTGTATGTTGCCCTACTGGCAGTCGCACATTGAGCTTACAGACATCTCTTCTAAGTCAGACCCTCAGGTGGTCGAGTGCAACTGTCCAGGCATACATTGCATCGTCGGAAAAAGCTACGTGCCAAATCACAGACAGTAGGGTTTCTCCCACCAGCAAACGATAGATACAAAATCAATCAAGTTCACTGGAAGAAAGTGGTGTGTAGTGCGTGAGACTGGGGCAGTCACCATGAATGTGATCGCATGTGTCGACGATCGTGGCAAGCTCTGCGCAAGACGAATGATGTGACAGCTGATCTTTTAGGTGGAGGGTGGAATTAAAATACCACCCAGTACTATTGCATCCTGCAGCCTCTGCAAAGAAGGCAGAGCGTTCGGTTGACCTCCTCGAGCCTGAAAGAAAGTAGATTTAATAACTTGAACACCGAAGGGTGGGAGAGCCATGCCCCTCGCATTTGGAAGATACTGGACGTCGTCGAGAAGTAACCATTCATGGATGATGTTCGCCACACCGCTACCTGTATATGACTCATGGGAGACAAAAGGGATGTACCCAAAGGAGTTACGAAAACCATCAACATGTACCTTAAGTCCGATGCAGGAAGCTTATTGTGGAGCATCGCTAGTTTATGTGAGACATAGATAACGTTGACATTGATCATAGTTATTGGACATGTCTGCACTCCTGCTGTCTGCAGATTGGGTCCACCAGTGGCATCCAGGCGGAGCAGACCGCACAAGACAGTCGAAGCTGCGGTGGTCACTGTGGTCAGGTATCGGGGGCCACAACCAGTGCAACGCGCCCACACAAGGTATTTACAGACAGTTCCGATTCCTCCTCTATGTCGTCTGCCCAAAAAACAAATGCAGCATCAGTGCGTTCTCCAGGGGTAGATACAACAGGAGCTGCCGCATGTCGGCGTTCTGCAGACTGTTTGTCAATAGAGAGCGCAGGTAGGGGAGAGGAAGGTGTCACGCGCTGCGGAGGACAAATTGCTGGGAAGGAGGCAGTCTCGACAGAAAACCCTCCGATATCGATGCATCTTCCGTTATCGGTTCACCATCCCGTGTGACCATCCTGAGGACCGAATCGTCAGATGGCGTACAACAGCGTTCCTCGCGCTTCCTTAGTGACTTCTGCGTCCGAACGTCTTGTTGCATATCGGAATCGCATTGGCTGTCATCCGACGCCACACGAACTGGAAGAAAAGAAGAGGCCTAAAGTACCCTGAACTTTGTTCTACAAGAACCATACGAGCTGGTATTTCTGTGGTGTCGCCGCCAGACACCACACTTGCTAGGTGGTAGCCTTTAAATCGGCCGCGGTCCGTTAGTATACGTCGGACCCGCGTGTCGCCACTATCAGTGAGCGCCACCACACGGCAGGTCTAGTCCAGAGAGACTTCTTAGCACTCGCCCCAGTTGTACAGCCGACTTTGCTAGCGATGGTTCACTGTCTACATACGCTCTCATTTGCAGAGACGCCAGTTTAGCATAGCCTTCAGCTACTCCATTTGCTACGACCTAGCAAGGCGCCATAGTCAGTTACAAGAATCTATTCTGAACAGATAATATTGTGAATCATGCACCGTCAAGAGCGACGTTCAACATTAATGGATTAAAGTTAAGTATCAAACTAATTACGTCCACTTTCTGAATTCTAATTCCTTGTCATGTTCCAGACCTCACGTCAGTGTAGTCCTTCCCTCCTCACGCCAGCCTGCGTGAGCTAAAACGCGTGCATTTCGGCCTCCTCTCGTAACACGGTGTTGGCTCTTCAGCCAACACAATTTCATCCTCTATTTCAAGCACACAATGAAGTCAACACAAACGGTCTTCGTCGGCCGTAATAAGAAACAAGTAACTTTTTAGCTCTTTCCTAGCAGGGAAATAAGTTTACAGCTAAACTCAAGTACTTGGGACAGCAAAAGTACTCTACTAGTTGCGTATCAGATGTTTAATTCCTCGCTCTCCTTGAGCGTAGCACAGTGGAAGAGATTAATTCATACGTTATTGTCGATACGAGTTTATAGTTTCTACAATTTTGCCAAGTGAGTCTGACACAATACCAACTGGCCCACGAGCAAGCTCCGGGGTTCTTTGGCGGCGACAGCGGCGTTTGGTGAGCGGCGCTGGATCCGGAGCAGACTTCCTCTATTGGCTGGCTGCGTCGTAACTGTCGTGATCGTCGCGGACACGGTCTTACGTATACGCGCGGCGGAGGTACCCTTCTTCTTGATTGGCGGACGCAACAAAAGGTTCGTGGTATGAGCGACCTCTCTTGCTCATTTACACACCCTCTGTACTGTGGTCCGATGTACGGGAAGGCCCTCTGCGGGTCGCGCTGGAAATGACGGAGTCGGAGCGTCATGTAGTCACAGGGACTGAGCTGGCAACCAACCCGACGGCCGAGTGCTGCCGTGTGGCACTTGTGCTTTACAGCTTTTGCGACAGGCCAAGGCCCATCGCAGCTGTAATGTCACTTTTCGGCTTCTGACGGGCATCGGAGGTGATGGAATTTGAAGAACTGCGCCCCTATTAGTGTCTGCCAACGATGACAGTTTGTTAGGAATCTGGGCCGTGTATCCAGCATCTTTGTGACAGCGGTATGGATTTGAATCAGGCGTCTTCCGAGGGAGTCCGACCGGACGTGGTCCTCCTGATCATGGCCTCCATTAGTTAGTGACTGATCGTCGTACGATAAGATCGCCCACTCGCCGCCAGTCACCAAATGTGAAGGCACGTGCTTCGGCAGTTCGAGTTTGATCTGACGAACGCCATTTAAGACGTGGTTGGTCTCGAAGATCTGCCATTTTTCTGTGTCATGACTGGTGACGTTTCCGTAAAGTCTAAAGGTGGATACGACAACGTCATGCGGTACCTCAAAGGGAAGTTCGAAAACACGAAAGGTGCGGAGACCGAGCTCTGAGTGATCAACCGAAACACATCCGATATGGCCATCAGGGTGTTTTGATTTCAGCTCCTGGATGAAACGTCACAAAACATCAGCGCATCAGTTTGATGTACAGGACCTGCTCTTGACCGAGAAGTGAATTCCTGCAACATCTTGAAGTGTGAGACGAAGTTTGTCACATATGAACTGTTCCACTTCATGCGCTTGAGGTCGTCCATGTTCCGCTTGAAAGATGATCTTTATAGTCACAGACCCTATGATAGCATCATTGCAGATCAAAACTGAAATGAAGATAGCGATATAGCACCACACCCATGTAGTGCTGCTCAGAGCGCCGAGCACGTCTATCTTGTGCCATGGCCATTAGCTGACTGACGCCAACACGGCTACTCAGGCATAACTGACGACTAATTCTCACAGCTTAACTCCCCCCAGTACCTCCTATATTCCAAGACGAGGCACTGGCGGAAGTACAGCTGTGAGAAGTGAGTCGTGAGTCATGCTTGGGTAACTCAGTCGGAGTGGGTGCTTGCCTGCGTAAAGCGAAAGTCCCGAATTCAAGTCGGTTCAGAAATTTAATGGCTCTGAGCACTATGGGACTTAACATCTATGGTCATCAGTCCCCTAGAACTTAGAACTACTTAAACCTTACCTAAGGACACCACACAACACCCAGTCATCACGAGGCAGAGAAAATCCCTGACCCCGCCGGGAATCGAACCCGGGAACCCGGCCGCGGGAAGCGAGAACGCTACCGCACCAAGTTTTACTATGTTTTTCTTGTTAGCGTGGGTCAGTGGTGAAAGTGATGCCCTGTTAGAGCAGACATAGTTGTACTAAATTAATTAGCAGTTAATTGGTCAGTCTCCTGCCACACCTTGGTAGACGTGATGCCAAGAGCAGTCGACCAGAGGTATGTTCGCTCTGAAGATGGCCCCTGCGATGAGCTGAAACCAGTCGGCACTAAATAAATTAAAAAAAAACACGATTAAGACTGTTTTCTTAACACCAAGTTAATCTTATATCAATCGCTGTTGCTCCACAACCACGTTGTCCAAATATCTAAGTTATATGATAGATCTTCCCACGCCCGGGTTCCCGGGTTCGATTCCCGGCGGGGTCAGGGATTTTCTCTGCCTCGTGATGGCTGGGTGTTGTGTGCTGTCCTTAGGTTAGTTAGGTTTAAGTAGTTCTAGGGGACTTATGACCACAGCAGTGAAGTCCCATAGTGCTCAGAGCCATTTGAACCCACTTTATACGATAGATGGATAATTTCCGGACCTATGACTACTGGAACAATTTTTGTTCTACTATTGACTACTTTGACTGGTTGTTATTTGACAATGTTAAATATAGTTACAAGTGACCTGTTACGTTAAAATGTGTGTATAAAAATCGTAGGCCAAGATCGCTAAAATCCCCTTATTGATTAAAAAAGGAAGAGAAAAGAGCTCATAATCTGAAGACGACTCGTAAATGAGCTGAAGCTAGTAACCAAAAAAGGAATTTTAGCGGTCTTGACCAAGGATTTTTATCGACACACTTTTGCTTTGGGCTGTGTCAATTTTCACGACTAATTATGATGTAGCCTGTGTTGATATTGTGGGCAGCATCGACCGTATCGCACTTCCTTGAGGCGCTGGACGCTATTTTCGCTTCTGACGATGACTCACCATACAGAACAACGAATCTGTGTTAGTTCTGAGTGCTACAAAGTCTCTTGTATAAGATCGCAAGCGATATTGATTGATTTGTATCAAAACGGGAGCTAATGTGTTGCATTGATGTCTATTCGAAACGGGAGCCATTGCAATATTTTTTGGATAAAAAAGTGTTGATAAAAGTGGTCGCGGCTGTTCAAATGGTTCAAAGGCTCTAAGCACTATGGGACGTCTGATGTCGTAAGTCCCTTAAACTTAGAACTACTTAAACCTAACTAACCTAAGGACATAACACACATCCATGCCCGAGGCGGGATTCGAACCTGCGACCGTAACAATTGCTTGGGTCCGGACTGAAGCGCCTAGAACCGCTCGGCCACAGCGGCCGGCTCGGGGCTGTTACAGCATACATATTCCGATGTTTATGAGACCTCTCTGCTTATTTGAAGGACAGCTTGTTGGGGTGCGGAGAACTGATAACTAAATAAAAGAGTCTGCGACAGAATTGCTCGCCTTCCACGAGGTCGGCTCCCGATTGCGCAAAGTTGGCAGCCAGCGAAAGCTGCGGCCGCGCCACCGCACGTCACGGCCCGCGTTTTTCATTACTCCTTGAGGGCGGAGTGGGTCGGCAGCCCGCAGCGCGTCGCTAATGCGGCCCGGTGCCGACGTCGCCGAGTGGCGCTGGCGCTGCGCGGCAGTTCGTTAATGACAAACGAGCAGCGGCCGGCCGGCCGTCGCCTGCAATTAGAATGGAGAGGCTGCGCCGCGCGCTGGGCCCACGAGTGTCGCCACCGCTCTCCACGCACAAAAACTCACTTCTTTACTAATTAAGGTAATTCACACTCCCCCGCCCCAGGCTGAGGGTCGGACGGCCACGTTGCTGGACCTATTGAACATTAGCAGAAAATTCTCACAATTTCGTGTGTGCTGTAGGATGACATCAACATAATGGAAACTTATGTTTACCTTTGGGACTAAGTAATATCAGCGGCTGTCCGAAAATTCCACCTCGAATACTGCTAAATTACAACGTGGTTCCACTGGTTGGCTGACTACATTTGCAGCCTTTAGTTTTCATATTGCAGATACGGATGTTAGAAGATCCTATAATACTTCAAGGTGAAGCAAATTCCATAAAATCATAGATTTCTGAACTTAAAAAACACTGACGACTAAAGACTTATGATCACTGGCACGATGGTCCAACTATGGCTAGCAATACAACAGCGATTTTGCTTGCTGTGTATTCAGCAAGTCCTTAGTAGTATATCTATACGCACGCGTCGCATAGTTAAACAGTCCGCAACAAGTTGAGACCACAGGTGAGGCGCTGCAGTCGCTGGTCGTGGCGGGAAATTCAAAAATTTAAAGTGGAAGATGAAAAAAAATTCAAATATCCAGGTTGACAGATAGCTCTTCTAGAAAATTAAAAACAATGCAAGTCATAGAGAAATTAAAATAAATAAAATTAAAAAGTACAAACGAAACAATTTAAAAATCCAAGGTGGTGGAACTAGCTCAAGTATGGTTTGTATCTACGATCGTAATCGACTCTATCAAGTTGCCAACAGTGGAACACGTGGGGATCATCTGCTGAAGAATATTTAAACAATATGGGCTGAACGACGTACGGTATTTTGTAGTGGGACGCGAAATTGAAGCGTCACCCATCCACCAGTGTCAGCCCAGTTTGCAGATGAATATAAGTTTAATTTAGTTTGTGTTTATGTATTTTTGTAATATTTTTAATGGTTGTGAATTGTCTAAAGTTTTGTATTTATTTTTTATGTTTCATGTACGGAGAGGGCGGCGCAACGAACGGAGACAACATCTTCGCTGCCGGGACCAGAGAGAAAATTTCTGGCCACTATACGTCGCGGGTCGACCGCCAAAGAGCAACAGAAGATCCTGAAACCGAGTTGTTGCGTCGTGCTTCTAAAAATTGAAAATTAAGAATTTGCTATGTTTCTACAACAATGACGTCATAGAAAATTTAATCATGTTGTAAATGTTCAGTTCTATCTTGTCAAGGCTCAGGTTCACGTCTATATGTAGGAAGACAATAAACTAGTGGATGCTACTGAAGTTTAAATACGTGTTCCGAGAATTTATTTATGAAGGATTATGTTAAGTAATTTATTTGACAAGATTATTAATTTTGACAACGTTCATCGCGAGTTTGAATCTCGAAACTTTATTCAATGTGGTTCTAATATCTATTGAAGTAGATAACTTGCATTAATGTAATTCTTGAGGAGAAACAAACGACATCTAAATTGAAAAAGTTTGCACAAACCAATTGGACTGAGTGACGTAATTCTGCGCATACGACTCAAATGATGATGTTTTAATTACAGTTTCGTTCAAGAACCAATCAGAGACAATTTAACAAGAGTTTAAATAATTTAGAAGTGTGTTGTAACTGACGTA
This sequence comes from Schistocerca serialis cubense, assembly GCF_023864345.2. Classification (NCBI taxonomy): domain Eukaryota; kingdom Metazoa; phylum Arthropoda; class Insecta; order Orthoptera; family Acrididae; genus Schistocerca; species Schistocerca serialis. The sequence continues at coordinate 535,512,795 of NC_064639.1, read as the reverse complement.
AGTGACGAAGCCTGCACATGGTCATATGTCAAAAAGAAAATCATTCATACAAAACTTGCGTCGTTACACTACAATTTGAAATGGTTCTAATGGCTCTAAGCACAATGAGACTTAACATCTGAGGTCATCAGTCCCCTAGACTTAGAACTACTTAAACCTAACTAACCTAAGGATATCACACACATCCATGCCCGATGCAGGATTCGAACCTATGACCGCAGCAGGAGTGCGGTTCCGGACTGAAGGGCCTAGAACCGCTCGGCCACAGCAATCGACTACGGTATTTCAAAACGTGTCAGCACTACATTGTGTCGTCAGATTTTCCATGGAGCATATGCTACGGTAGACAGCGTGTAAGGCTCCGATCTCCATGTTCTATTGTCGTAGCTGTCGAAGTTTATTAATGTACGAGAATATCCATGAGGAGCGTCCAACGATCACGCATGTTAACGACATACTAACAGAAAGTCGTTCAGGCATGTGGGGATGCAGGGAAAGTTGTTGTGTTCACAGCCCACGGTCACTGCAGTGCAATAACATGTATGCTGGCAACAGCGACCAGTCCACTAAGCAAACGCAGATATGGCTCAAATGGCTCTGAGCACTATGGGACTTAACTTCTGAGGTCATCAGTCCCCTAGAACTTAGAACTACTTAAACCAAACTAACCTAAGGACATCACACACATCCATACCCGAGGCAGGATTCGAACCTGCGACCGTAGCAGTCGCGCGGTTCCAGACTGTAGCGCTAGAACCGCTCGGCCACCTCGGCCGGGCAAACGCAGATGTGCTAGTGAGGCTACACGTGTTTGAAAATCATTCCTCGCAAGACTGGAAATTCATAAATCGCGCAACTAAAGAATGGCAGGCAATACATGTTGTAACGTATTTTTCTTCCCGGCAGATAAAAGTGAGAGAAATATTTAGCTATATTTTGATAAAAATGTGCAATGCACGAATAAAGTTTTGCTTCAGGAAAGTCACGCTACAAATGTGATGGCACCTTGTGGTTAGTAATATGACACACTTCGGGATACAATCAAACTTTCTACTGTACTGAATCTCCGTTATACAAATACCTACACCACCGCGCATCACGACCTTGTGATGTATCAGGCCCTGGTGGCTAATGAGCGTCATCATTGAAGGCTCATTGTCCGTAAAAGTACTATACCGATTTCCACATAAAAAGTGGTAATAAATATTAATTCCGACTGCGTAAAAACAGATCTGAAGGTACGAGTTGTAGAGAATAAAATATATAAACGGCACGACGCGGTAAGCAATCGGTCGTTCTGGCTTCAAACATTGTATGTACCATTTTCTGACACATCTGAAAAATATGAGATCATTGAACAAAATTAATATGGTGTCGACTAAAGTTTCTTTAACAAATGCAGACACCAGCGATTATGAATAAAATGATTATTATTTGTTAAATCATATATGACACCGAGCTCCTAGGAATTCTGGATGTGAAACGTATGTGCGTGGTCAGCAGAGGAAGTCTCAACTTTTAAAACGTTGTTTGTTTCTCAAAAATGAATATAATGCAGAGGTTGTTTATTACGCCTTATATATACTCTCTGTGAGTTTCAGTTAATACACGTTCTTATATCATTAATATTACATATAATTTTCCTGATATAAGAGTTTCTTACAGGTTGGTGGTTTCTTCGCAACAGTGATAAAAAGAGACGCTATCATATGATACACTTCAGAAACGTAAACGAGTGTGATACTAACTCGAAAAATCCTATCTAAATACATATGTGTAGCAGTATGCATCTACTAGCCGACCACTGTCAAATGGGGATCAGACCTCCTTTCTATAACCATAATAATGAAACATGAGGATGACTGACTGTTGATGGTATTCCTCAAAGTTATTTTAATGATACTACGGTTCGAAAGAATTGAAAAAGGATTAACTGTTACATAGTACTGAAACCGCTAATACTGCCTATCTGTTCGACGTGGGCAAACATAGTGTACAGAATCATCTAAAGTTAAGCAATTTTGCAGGAGTTGAGTGCGTGAGAATCGGAATCAAAAATTAGATGCAGAAAGTTAGGCATGGAACTTCAAGAAGGCAGAGGAAGGGTACACAGAGACGTGCTGAGTTCGGTCAACAGCATGGGAGACTGACAACGACAAGAGTAGCGAGGCTCACCGGCGGAGACTTCGTTCATCAGTATCAGCATCGGCTGCCTCTACAAATATAGCAGCAGCAGCAGTACTGCAGAAACAGTCAGTGTGACCGACAAGTTAAGTGCTCGTGCCGATAGTGTTCATATATGTGAACCTGCAAAGTTGCCATCGGTGATGGAACTTCTAAAGTTTAAGCAGTCACCCAAAATGTGTGGTTTACATAACGTTAGTGGTCCAGTTAGCCAAAAATCTGAACGTGGCAGTATTGATAGAGACAAAATTACTAATGTGGCAGATAGTCCAAACTCAGAGGGGAAAGCCAGTTTTCAGACGACTAATCGACAAGTTTGATGAAAATTTTGCTAGAAGTGCAGTCTAGTAAGGGGGCAGGGGGTAGGAAGCGAAGTTCCGTAAATGCGGAGCTAGGCTCAGTAGGGACAAAACTGGGAATGTAGAGAGAAGTGTAGCAGAAAATGTAAAACCTGAGGTGAAGACAGAGCGGTCTAAGGCGCTGCAGTCATGGACAGTGCGGCTGGTCCCGGCGGAGGTTCGAGTCCTCCCTCGGGCATGGGTGTGTGTGTTTGTCCTTAGGATAATTTAGGTTAAGTAGTGTGTAAGCTTAGGGACTGATGACCTTAGCAGTTAAGCCCCATAAGATTTCACACACATTTGAACATTTTTGAGGTGAAGAAAATTAGATCTGACATGGGAGAGATGGTAGAATATAAGTTAGAAGTTAAAAGGGCAGATGTGGACAAAATTTCTGGGGAGAGTGGCCTGGTTAATACCAGAATCGATACAGTGGGAAAAGGTTTGGGGGACAAATTGGAAAATATACAGGACGAGCTGGGTGGTGATGTTAAGAAGGCGAATTATGCTTGAGGAAGTGGCCACTAACTCGGTTAACAATTTGTCAGGTAAAGTAGTGGAAAGTAATGTAATGCCACTTCCTCGGACGAGAAATGAAAATCAAAAATGAGCTCCAAAATTCCCAAAGACTTCCCCAAAACAAGTTCCAAATTCCATGAAAAATGAAAAAGAAAACAAATTTCCAGTTAACACTGTTATTTGGATATTAACCAGTAATTGAACCAGGAATCTAATACTTAGTGATTTATTAACATACGAAAGAAAGATAAGATTCCAATAAAATCAAACTCAAAATTAAAAATCATAGTAAATCGCAAAATCATTATAATTAAAATTCACAAAGTAGAACCAACGTTCCCAAAGAATACTCCGTGTGAGTAGTCTTTGAGATTCGTGAGTAATGGCTAAGTATAATTCAATCCATTGTCACTACCTTACGAGAGTTAGCCGAAGCAGGTCATACTTTTGAATGCTCGTATATGTAGGCGTAATTAAATTGTTTTTTTTTTCGGAATTGATTATTGCGATCTACTATGACGCAGTGAAACGATACCTTGACTTCAAATATTACGTTATTTAGAATTCAGATAGAGGACTTGCATATATTAGACAGAAGTAACTTTTAATTAGATAACCTGAAGTTAACACTATTTAGGAAGTGAACTCAGACAGACAATTTCATTCGCAATAACTAATGGACTATGGAACTTGGCGATAGTTACGAAATTATAATTTATAATTCCCCCCAACACCTCACGGCTGTCTTAGGGAGTGATCAGTACTGTGTAAAAACCAGCATATAGTGTCAATTCACGCATTTATCATTCAACTTTTACAATATTATTTATAGAGATAACGTGCTGTGATATTATTTGACTGAAGCGCTCAGCTCTTATATAGAAACTCTTTGAAGTTAGGAATTAATAACGCTGTTACGACTGATTATAGATTTGAGATTACAACCAGTCTATAGGGAATCTGGTGTCGCTGGATCTTATTTGAACTTATCATTAATATTTAAATAGCAACTGATAAACCATCGATTATAAACAATTTAATTACGACATTTGGTGAAGTAAATATCTCGCACAAGTCGCGAGTTCTGTTCATCAACGTTCTTTTTGTAACGTCGATACCGATACATAAGAATTAACAATCTCATTGCTCCACCGCTGAGTGTTAGTCAAGACCGAAGATCCGAAGGACGTTACAAAAATGGCGTCTAACGTGGAGCGCCAATAATAGATGATCGTGATCGCTTCTCAGTTTGGCTTATTGATAACTTGATACCAGTGTCTGAGTTTAATTTCTACGTCATCGAAGATGATCACTATGTGGTCGAAAATCGATTCTGCTATCAATAAAACATCAATATTACGGCCAACGCTGACCTACCTTTTAATTTAACATATATGGTCGTTGTGCACACAGCACTACATGGAGTCGCCAATCAATAAGTTCGTTATTACCTTGCAAATAAAAACGGTTTTCAGATTTCTTAATTTATTCCAAACCGATGAGGATCATCAGATCTGGGATCTGTGGCAGGTAAATTAGCATGTTTGTTTTTCTTCGTTTTCTGACATTTTATACGTCCTGGAGGATCTCCTCACTATGGATGTACTGAATCTAAAAGTAGAGGGATGTGCCTAAAACAGGACTCGCGCAGATCTCTGATTCTTGACTCTGCGTTCTCTTGAACTCTAGTGCAACCAAGTGTAAATAGTTGTTTAGGCTTCTAACACTCTGTAGCAGGGTGCACAAGTTGGACACTTTGCTTGTTACGTATCAGTTCTCCATCAGAACATGTAATGGCGATCTGACAAGTAACAAGCAAAGTGTTTTGACAATGGAAAAAGTTTTTACATTGCGCTACATTTCTCATTTTTTCTCCTCGGTATTGGTGGGTAAGCCTTCCAACGTATCGCACTCCTCCAAGAAAAGCGACAAAAGTAAAAAAACGGTAATATTTAGTTTATGTCACTGAAAAATGCATGTGAAGTACCCTATCTTGCACGAAGATCGTCACGTCTCTATCTCGCAATTTTTCCAGTTCAGATCAGTTGTGACAGTTCCGTTGCACGTTACTTCATGATTCGCCACGGAGAGAACAGTGTCACTTTTGCCTTGGTACTGCGGGTATACACGTGTCATTCAATAAGAGAGACATTCTGACCTGTGACGCTTTTCCTGTACAGTATAACGTAAACTGAATGTAACTTTTAACATCATAGATCATCACAATGTCTGTGTTTATATAGTGTCAGTATCTTAAATGCACGTCTGAAGGAAAAGACACTGTTTTGACGATTACAGCGATTGTAAATAGTACGAAACTTCATGCGTTGCAGCGTACGAGGAAAACATGAAGATCTTTGCTGCAGATTTAGTTTGTGTTGAATCGCTTTTCTCAGTCAAATTTATTCGGATGTCATATAGCTTCATATATGATTCTCTGTTTTTGTAAACTGTCTTCCTTAAATTATACCTTACTGATGTTCCTTATTTGACTGTATTAATTTTCATAAATTACATTTTTGCATTGTGTTTTTGTCTTATAAAACAATTTCAACTGTTATCATTTTTTATTCGAACTTAAGTGCTAATTTTGCTCGATGGACGTTCGAATGTCGTGTTGTGCTGCATCAAGTAAATATATGTTATTTGGAGCGGAAAAGTGGCAAAAGTATGACTTGAGGCAACATGACAAAAACAAAAATGTCTTTAGAAGGTCAATAAAAGTGACTCAATTCAAAGAACTAATTATTAATTACCTGATAACACCTCATGTTCAACAAGAACAGAACTATATGTCCTTATTACTGTTGTATAGAATGTAAAGGAATTTATTGCCAAATATACTTATTTGAAATATGTTGTGTTGTTGTGATCTTCAGTCTAAAGACTTGTTTCATGTTGCTCTCCATGCCGCTCTGTCCTGTGCAAGTCTCTTCACCTCCGAGTAACTACTGCAACTTACATCTCTCTGAATCGGCTTACTGTGGTCATCTATTTCTCTTCCTCTAAGATTTCTAAACTCCTCTTCCCCCCCCCCCCCGCCCCACCCTTCCCTCCAGCTCCAAACTGGTGATCCCTTGATGTCTCACAATATGTCCTACCAACCGATCGCCTCTTATAGTCAGGTTATGCAACAAATTTCTATGCTTCCCAGTTCTGTTCGGTACTTCCTCATTAGTTACGAGATCTAAAAATCCAATCATAAGGATTCTTCCGTAGCATCACATTCCAAGCCTTCTATTCCTCTCTCGCCTAAACAGTTTATCGTCCATGCCTCACTTCCATACATGGCTACACTTCACACAAATACTTTCAGAAAACAATTCCTGATACATAAATATATATTTAATATTAACAAACGCTTTTCTTACCATTTTCTCTCTACTTCGGCCACCAGCAGTTATTTTACTGCCAAAATAGCAGAACTCACCGATTACTTTAAGTGTCTCGTTCCCTAATATAATTGCCTCAGCATCACCCGATTTAATTCGATTACATTCCATTACCCTTGGTTTGCTTTTGCTGAAGTTCATCTTATACCCTCCTTTCAAGACCCAGTCCATGCCGTTCAACTTCTCTTCCAAGACTCTTGCTGTCTTGGAGAATTACAGTGTCATCGTCCAACCTCAAAGTTTTTATTTCTTCTCCCAGGACTTTAATTCCTACTGAAATTTTTTCTTTAGTTTCCTTTACTGATTGGTCAAAGTGCAAATTAAATAACCTGGGGGATAGGCTATAACTCTGTCATACTTCCTTCTCAACCACTGTTTCCCTTTCATGCCTCTCGAGTCTAACAACTGCCGTCTGTTTTCTGTTTAAGTTGTAAATAACCTTTCCCTCCCTGCATTTTACCCCTGCTACCTTCAGATTTTCAAAGAGAGTATTCCAGTCAACATGGAAAAAACCTTCCTCAAAGTCTACAAATGGTATAAACGTAGGTTTGCCTTTTCTTACCTTGTCTTCTAAAATAATCCGAAGGGATAATATTCCATCGCGTGTTCCTTCATATCTCTAGAATGCAAATTATCTTCCCCAAGAACTGTTTCAACCAGTTTTTCAATTCTTCTGTAAAGTGTTCGTGTCAGTATTTGCAACCGTGACTTATTAAACCAATAGTTTGCTAGTATTCACAACTTTCAGCACCTGCTTTCTTTGGAACTGGAATTATTATAGTCGGTCGCAGGTTCGAATCCTGCCTCGGGCATGGATGTGTGTGATGTCCTTAGGTTAGTTAGGTTTAAGTAGTTTTAAGTTCTAGGGGACTGATGACCATAGATGTTACGTCCCATAGTGCTCAGAGCCAATTATTACAGTCTTTTTGAGTCTGAGTGTATTTCGCCTGTTTCATACATCTTGCTCACCAGATTTGTTACCAGTTTTGTCACAGCTGGCTCCCCCAAGGCTATCAGTAGTTCTAACGGAATTTCATCTACTCCCGGGACCTTGTTTCCACTTAGGTTTTCACTGCTGTGTCCAATTCTTCTCGCAGTATCACATATCCCATCTCATCTTCATCTACGTCGTATTCCATTTCTATAGTACTGCCCCCAAGTATATCTCCCTTGTATAGACCCACCTTTCAGCTTCCCCTTCTTTGCTTGGAACTGGTTTTCCATCTAAGCTCTTGATATTCATACAGCTGGTTTTCTTTTCTCCAAGGCCGTTTTCGTTTTCTTGTAGGCTGTATCTATCACTTCCTAATGATATGTGCTAAACAATCTCTATATTTCTTCTCTAACCATTCTTGCTTAGCCATTTTGCACGTCCTGTCCATCTCATATTTTAGAACTTTATATTCGTTTTCATCTGCTTCATTTACTGCATTTTTAAATTGTTTCCTTTTATCAGTTAAATTTATTAATTCTCGTGTTATCCAAGGATTTAATTTCTCCTACGTCTGGTCTTTTTACGTATTTGACCTACTGATTACTTCAGTTTTCTATCATTCATTGCCACCCATTCTTTTTCTACTTCATTCCTTTTCCCCCGCTTGTGTCAGTCATTCCCTAATGCTCCCTCTGAAGCTCTCAACAACCTCTGTTCTTTCATTTCATCCAGGTTCGATCTCTTTAATTTCCTAACATTTTATAATATTTTGAGTTTTAATCTACAGTTAGTAAGCAATAAATTCTCGTCAATGTCCACATCTTCAGCTGGAAATATCTTACAATTTCCGAAGTCTTTGTCTTGCCACTTGAAATTTAAAAGATATTTATTTCTTTTCAATACAAGAGTTACAGAATTCTTTATGTCGATCTTTTCGATTGCTGCATTATTGAGTTGTGTCCCTGTTTTTACCAGGCTGTGATTTATGTTATTGAGTGGGAAGGTTGGTGTTACTTTTAATATTTTATCCATATTTAGCAACCAACTACTATAGCTGTATTTATTAAAAAAATCGGCAGCCAGTTGCGTGAGAGAAATTTTATTTCTTTAACCGGTTTCAGGTACCTAGTACCCTTCTTCAGAAGGCTGTACCGAAACACGTTTACCGTAAAATATTTATACCACAAAATATACACTGTGGCGACAATAGTCATGCGACAGATATGTGCACATATAGAAGTGGCGGTAGTATGACTTACTAAGCATATAAAAGGTCATGGAATTGATGGAACTATCATCTATTCTCAGGTGAATCGCGTGAAATGTTTCCTACTTAGTTATAGCTGCACGATGAAAAGTAACGGACTTCGAAGACGGCATGCAGCCACAAGCATGGGACATTCCGTTTCCAAAGTCCTTAGGGAATTCAATACTTCGACATCCACAGTGCCAAGAGTGTGCCGAGAATACCACGTTTCATGCCTTACTTTGGCCATGGACAACGCTGTGGCCGAAGGCCTTCACTTAACGACCTAGAGCAGTGGCGTTTGGGTAGGATTTTCAGTGCCAACAGACAAGAAACACTGTGTGAAATAAACAGAAAAATCAATGTAGGAAGTGCGGCGAAATCTGGCGTTAATGGGCTCTGGCAACAGACGACCGAGGTGAGTGCCTTTGCTAACAGCACTACATCGCCTGCAGCGTCCCTCCTGGGCTCGTAACAATGTCAGTTGGACCCTAGACGACAGCAAAACTGTGGCCTGGTCAAATGAGTCTCGATTTCAGTATGTAAGAACTGATGGTAGGGTTCGAGGGTGGCGCAGACCTCAAGAAGCCAGAACCCAAGCTCTCAACAAGGAGGACGACGGTTCAATCCCGTCTCCGGCCATCCTGATTTAGGTTTTCCGTGATTTCCCTAAATCGCTTCAGGCAAATGCCGGGATGGTTCCTTTGAAAGGGCACGGCCGATTTCCCTCCCCATCCTTCCCTCACCCGAGCTTGCGCTCCGTCCCTAATGACCTCGTTGTCGACGGGACGTTAAACACTAATCTCCTCCTCCCCTCCTCCTCAACAAGGCACTATGCAAGCTGGTGGTGACTTACTAGTGGCATGGGCTGTTTTTACACGGAATAGATTGGGTACTTTGGTTCAAATGAACTGATCACTGATTGTAAATGGTTGTGTTCGGTTCCTTGAAGATCATTTTCAGCCATTCATGTTCCCAAAGAACGATGGAATTTTTATGGATGACAATGCGTCACGTCAAAGGCCGCAATTGTTCACGACTGGTTTGAAGAACACCTCCACAGTTAGAGCGAATGATTTTGCTCCTGAGATCATCCAACACGAGTCCCGTTGGACATTTATTGGACATAATCGAGGGATCAGTTCGTGCACATAAAATTGCACCGGTAAGGTTTTCGCAATTACATGTTCAAAATGTTAAAATGTGTGTGAAATCTTTATGGGACTTAACTGCTAAGGTCATCAGTCCCTAAGCTTACACACTACTTAACCTAAATTATCCTAAGAACAAACGCACACACCCATGCCCGAGGGAGGACTCGAACCTCCGCCGGGACGAGCTGCAGCGCCCGGGACCGCTCGGCTAAGCCCGCGCGTCTCGCAATTACAAATGGCAATAGAGGGACCAAGGCTCAATATCTTTGCAGGGGACTTCCAAAGACTTGTTGAATCCATGTCACTTCGAGCTGCTGCACTACGCCGGGAAAAACACGGTCCAACCCTGTATTAGGTGGTATCCAATCACTTTGTCTACTCCGTATGTTTCCTGTACAGTCTTCCGAAGCAGGACACTAGGAAGTAAAATTTATATTGTGCAACGGGTTGCTAATTATTTCAATAAATTTAAGGTTAATGTTTAGGACTAAATTGTTTCATTTAGACGCTAGGCTAAAAATTTATTTGGTTGGGAGAAAGTAGTCTGTTTTTGCATAAACTAGATATCCTTCAGTTGCTTTACTCAGACCACTTACTTTTGAATCTTTGGAGTCTGCCTGTCTTAATGTACACTCTTGCTCTTCTCGAATTCTACTGCATATTTTAAGAAGGTAATGGTGAACGTTGGTCGAAGAAAATGGAGCCCATCTGCACTGACAGAAGTTCGGGAAAAGAAATGCTTTGGAAGAATGCCAGTAAAGAATTTAATGTACCAAACATAATACATACGAGGCTGTCGAATATGAAGTACTTACAGAGGAAGCAGCATCAAACACAAAATAAGGAGACCTACAATTTTAGTTAAACGTCCTGAAGAAGAGCTGGTTTACTGCTGTCTCCCTAAGGAAGGTTCTTTCAATCGCTTGTGAATAATCGTTGTGCAGTAGGAAGAGAGAAATAACATTGAACAACCGTTCAAAGGCGAAACTGGTGGTGAAAAGTCCTCGGTTAGTATTTTTGGTAAACGTCACAAAAACAAACTGCCAGAAAACTGACAGCAACATCCTATTTCAGGAATTTCGAGTTCAGCAAAGGAACCACACTGAAATTTTACAGTGTTCTGGAAGCTGTTATTTTGTACCTATTTTGATACTGCAATACGTTTTCTGTAATTTAACATCTTTTTTCCAATTTTTAGTGCCATTTTGCTTATTTCTAGAAGCGGTCCAGTTTTTGACAACTATTTTTCAAACTCACGAAGAATAAAGTTTTCGAAATAAGTTTATCGTAATAGTTTTTAACGATATTGTCTATGTGAGTAATGTAAATGGTGCACAATATTGCAAAGTAAATATTACTCGCTTTTAAAAGAATACTTTACTCTTTGTAGTTTCAAAAATCAAGAACAAAATGGGGGTACGGTTTTAGCCACCTTTCTCTACATATAATCTAATCTTACGTATTTAGATTATGACGAAACTGTTTGTTGAGTCAAACAATCCTGTTGGAGGAACATCCACAACTGAGCATTATAGCAGATATTGACAATACCGCTTCAATTGTAAATTACTTTATTTTCACACGACCGGTTTCAGACTGTTATAAGCCCATCCTCAGGTGTCGTAGCTGTGCTGTGGTCCCCGAGCGCCGCGTGCACCAGGCGCGGTGTGCTGCCTACGAGCGCAGAACAGCAAAAATAATTTACAACTGACGCGGTATTTTCAACCTCTGCTGTTTGTGGATTACTGTCAAATATGCAGCGGCAGTTAATATGCCGAAACCGGCAATGTGAATTTTGAAAAGACTTAGACGGTTGATAATTCAGGAGGGTAGTGTTCAGAACGCCTAGAAGAAGACTGTCCATGAAGTATTACGGTGCCGCTTTGGTGCTAGGGATCGCCTTGCGCAGCGTTAGTGGACGTCATTTCAACCCTTTCTACGTTGGCATCGAGTCAGATCCGCAGCGAAAGCCATCTGAACCTGTGACGCCTGAGGACACGGGAGGGATGACAAATCTGGCGGGGGTTGGGCAGGGGGCGCAGTGCATTAGACGTTCGGACGGCGGGGTGCAGGTGAGCCAGGGCGAGGATCCTGGCCGCGGGGGCGGTAAGTGACAGATGAGCGTCGTTAGCGCCGGCGTGCGCGGGCCATCCGTCACGGCAGGATGAAGGCGCCAGCGGCCGAGAATAATAACCTGCGAATGGACCGCGCACAGGTGAGGAGAGCAGACGGCACTGGAGGGAGCGAGCGGACGCGACGTGGCGCTGCCAGCGGGGGCTCAAGTGCGAGGTGCGACGAGGTATAGCACCTGCTGCAGTATCACCCTAACTCCGTAAGATGCCCGGGTCGTGCATAGAGGAAGGCGTGAGAGACGTGTGACTACCGTATACGGAAATCAGTGGTTCCGAAACCGCTATGAAATTGGACTATCCCATAAAACTAATATTAAGGAAGGCCAAGAGAAAACTCTGAATTATTGCGAGTCTTTCGGGAAAGTCTACCGCATGTGTAGGGCTAGTAAGATCATTCTTAGAATACAGTTCCCGTATCCGGAGTCAACGACCAACAGGCATGACGCTAGTCATCGAATGAATTCAGAGAAGTGCTGGCGGGATCTCAAACACGAAAGCTGTAGATACACAGGCAGAATCACAGAAAAATTTGCCGCTTACATCACATATGGTGCTGTAATATTTAATCTAATTAGTATATAACAGTAATATTTTTGTTTTAGTTACTGAATGCACATACCACGTGTGGGACGAGTTCATCACTCGCGGTGGTTATGATCTTATAATGAAATAATTGAATGAATAATATATTACATGCCCTTCTGTAAGAATATGTTAAGGCTCTTCTAGCTCACTCTCAATTACAGTTCATTTTATGGGATTCAGAATCAGAATGAGTTGAGGCATTTCATTACGCTGCCTACCTTTGTATGTCTCTGCTCAAAATAAACAATGACAAAATGTTTCGTGACAAACAACAAAATTCATTGAATGATGTCTACTACGCTACATAATTACAATAGAACATCGTTTCTTAGCCTTCGGGTCGTGATCCCCCCCCCCCCCCCCACAAGCAAGGGGGTCGTGGTGATGTTAAAGAGGGGTCGCGAAAGAGCGTAAACAAATTATGAAATCATTTCTTTTTACTTTCGTTTCTAGGACCGCGTAACAGCTTCAATTCCTCTTCTTTCCTTGTTGTTATCTATTGTTCCAGTACTCCTTCATCTTCTCCCAGTGTTATCTCTTCTGTATATGTTGCTGCCGGTTTCTTATTTCTTTTGCACTGAAAGCCATCTAAATTTAATGTTTTATTATTGAAAAGGTTTCTGCCTGTTATTTCTGGTTATTTGATTTTGTTTTTTCTAGGTCTTTCCTTATTTCTCTAACCCAAGTTACTGTAGATTTCTGCTTCCTGAAATAAAGGAATATTTATTTCGTGAGCCAGTTCTTATTGATTCGGTAGAGGTGTCCAAAAAAAGACTAACCTTCTATTAGCCATTACTTCTCTATAGTTTTGGAGATTTCCACACTACTTCTAATTTTCCAGCCGTATGTCATTTGTATTGCAACCGTTCTTTTTCTAACTGTCCGTCCTTCAAGTACCTCTGTTCTGTCCAGTTTATAGTTCATTGTTAAATATTCACATCCATACAAACATTCAGGTCGTACCACTGTGGCACAATGTTTTAGTTTTGTTTACCTAGATATGCATTTCTTACTGTGCAAGTTCTTTACCAAACAATATACTCTCTCCATTTTGTTAACTCTTACATATTGTGCAAATTTTTCAAGCCCATTCTCTTTCTCCTAGATATTTTAATTTTCTTACTCCCTTAATTTATCTGTTTTTTATGAATTTTGGTTTATTTTTATGTTTGATATGAGTTTTGTTTCTTCAGCTGAAATTTTGTGATCAGCTCTACTTCCTGTTTCTTTCAGAAGAGTTGTTTCAATGACACCATATGTCAGATTTTCTGAAAGTATAGCAAAATCGTCTGCAAACGTCAGGCAGTTTACCTTAATTGCATTGTTTTCCTTCCTAGAGTTATTGTTTGAACTATGTGATTCCTTAGCTCCAAATTACAGATCATTACAGTTTTTTCTAGAAAGTACGAACTCAGTGAAGGTGATAAACCATCCCTCTGTCTGACACCAGCTTTGTTTCAAATAGCTGAGATAATCCTCTCATAAATTTAACTTTTGATTTAATCTCTCTTAGAGTTTAATGAATTACGTTTCCTAATTTAGCTTTAACACTAAATTCTCTAATGATTTTATCTATTTTCTCACTGTCTACCGAATCAAATGCTTTGTTTAAAATCAATAAATGCTACTGTTACAGGTTCCCTGGTTAATATTCTTTGGCGAATTACTGATTTTAGGTTAAAAAATCTGTTCTGTGCAGGATCTTCGCTTTCGAAAACCTCCCTGCTTTTCTCGCAGTTGTTTGTCTAAGGTTTCTGTCACTAAGTCCAGAGTTTGGATAATATTTTTATACCACTATCAGAAGTGACATACCTGTATAATTGTTGATGGTTTGTTTGTTTCCATTCTTGTGTGGTGGCTGGATTAATGCTATTTTATAACCTTCTGTAATCTCCTCACTTTTGCAATTGATCCCAAAAAGCAGTTGAAGATCATTTATAATCTTTTGTTCTGACCATTTCAACAATTCAGCTGTAATGGAGTCTGCAGCTAATGCTTTGTTGTTTTTGAGTGATTTTATGGCTTCATCAGTGTCTTGCTCTGTTGGTGGGAAATCTTACTCCAAACTTTGTATTATTGCGGAAATTCCAATGTAACTTTTCGACCTGGACAATTTAAGAGCCTGTCAAAAATTTTTGCAAGTATTTCGCAATTTTTCTTGTTATATAATCCCATTTTGCCATTTCTCACCATTGAAACAAATATTTGGTGCTTCATGTCCTTTATGTACATGTTTAATAGTGTGGTTAAAATTTATAGTATTATTTTTGATAAAATCTTCTCATACTTCAATAAGATGAGTTTCTTCAAAAGTTCTTTTGATTTTTCGCATTTTTTACGTTTCTTTTCTTTGTTGTCGGGATTCTTCTGAATGTTATTCATTTTTTGAATTTCCAGTTTTCCCGTTTTTGAGCTTCTTGACACACCTTCTCTTTATTCTTACCCAGTCTTACCTTTGAGTTGATACATATTACTTTGTTTTATTGTTTCAGTTTCTTCTCTATCTTTTTCAGTTGTAGTATTAGCTGTAGTGGAGTTGTAATCGAATTTTTTGTTTTAGTTAGAAAAATCACTTTTTTAATCTTAGAGAATAATGATATTAATCTAACTCCTCATTCTACTTTATCATTCATAACTTCCATGGTATACCTATTAGATATGGCTATGATAACCAGTTGATGTTCTCCTAGGTTTGGATTTGGACAAATCAAAGTTTTGGCTCTATTTATTTATTTAATTTCTATATATATATATATATATATATATATATATATATTTTGGTAGGCTGCCAAAATGTGTGAGCATCAGTTGTAATTGGAACGTTTTACAAGCATTGATCAGTCTTTCACGATTATTTCTTTTTCTTAAGTGAGCAATATATTCGTCTATGATATTCTTAAATTTAGTTTCCTTCCCAACTCGTACATTAAAGTTGCCAAGAAGTATTTGAACGTTGATTTTAGGTATGTCTGATATGTCAGATTATCAAAGATATCAAAACTAATTTGCTATCTACAGATTTCTTCTATTAACATCATTTATAGATGCATGTCAATTTATAAGGTTATAGCTTTTATTTTTGCACTTATTGTTAACATGCACATTGTTCTTGATTTTGACATAAATGCTGTTTTATTATCTACAATTTTTGGCTTGCATAAAATGCTGTTCTAAACATTGGCATATTTCCCATTATTCCCACTGCTCGTTTCAGTTAGTAAATTTTATAATGTTGTGTGTCGACTACATTATGTACTGCTAACATTTGTATATGGTTCTTCTGTAAGAATAATTCTAGTTCCTTTTATTTCCCAATTTTCAGAAGAGAAATCTCATTTAATGTTCCGAAGGACAAATTTTTAAAACTTGAACTTACAAGGATTTTCAGTATAGTCGAACTCTTCATCACCTCAAATGTTGACTCTCCAGAGCTCTAGATCGCAATGCATCACAAGATGTAATGGTGGAATCCTCATCAGGGATACCATCTGGGGTAGTGCGTCCATTGTGAGAATTTTCCATTTTGTGATGTGAAATTGTAAATTGCAGAGAATAACTTATCTAGCATCATGCTTGAATTTCCAAAATAAGATCAGGTTGTTAGCCTAGAATATTACTGATTGAGCCGCCACTAACATGCAGAACAGACGCTATTGGGGTACCGCCACTGACATGTTGCACCGCTGTACAGAAGTCTGTTTTCGCCCACTCTGCCGTCGACGTGCTATGAACATTTTACTTACAGTGAGTACACATGTAAAGAAAAGAAATTAATGTGATGGTTACATTTGTTTTTCATTTAAATTTACTCTGTTTGTTGATCTACATTAGAAACACAAAAGCAAATCGTTTTCGAGTGACAAAGACGATTCCTTTACGCAGTTTTTAGCGCAACAAGAGACGAAAAACCCTTTTTCACAAAGATAAGACATGGCGACAGGGATTAAGATTTTCAATGCTTCTGTGACTAAAGTTCCATATTCATTACGACGAGCAAGCCAAAACGTATTTAAAACTTCGGATTTAAATTTATGATACAGCGTTTTGTTGTCGGTAGACATTTTGCTGAGCTGAAATGGAAGTGGCAATAATGGTTTCACTTCAACTACCCTTTCATTAGAATTGCTTGACTTAACAGTACAATGTATGTAGTTTTTTCGAATTTTTATGAGTCGGACATTCTGTTTCCAAGAGTCGAACTATTTTTGACGGCTTCATGCTTCATTGGAGAGAAGATGAAAGCAAACAACGCGCTGTTGCTTTACATCCAATGAGGTAAAACGATGATTTAAATAATTGTCATTGGACAACCACGTTTCTTCACCAACCGATTCACTGGATATAGATAGCTCACTTCGTTATGTCACAAAGTTATCCATTTCACTTAAGAAATTAAAAAGTAATTCGCTTTCACGGTTGATTCCACACTAATATGAAAACAGCAGACGTATCCTTTGCATTTGAAACTTAGCTGAATTTATGAAATTGCAGGTGTCTCTTTTATAGTGGTGACAGCACGACTTTCTCAGATGCATATAATGCATGTTAAAAGATATTTTACCAGCAAGTATCAAAGAAGGAAACCAAATTGTAAAGGGCAAGTTCACATCAAGCTGACATTTCAAAATTGCTGAAGTATGTGCTTGTAATATACGCATACTCACACCTGTCGTTGTAAACGCAATGACAAAAAATAATAGCAATTGTCGTAATACATTTTCTTCCAATACTTTTCTTGTGTATAAAATTAGTGCAATGTGGTTATCAAACCTGTGGCAGATTAAACCTGTGTGCCCGACCGAGACACGAACTCGGGACCTTTGCCTTTCGCGGGCAAGTGCTCTACCAACTGAGCTACCGAAGCACGACTCACGCCCGGTACTCACAGCTTTACTTCTGCCAGTACCTCGTCTCCTACCTTCCAAACTTTACAGAAGCTCTCCTGCGAACCTTGCAGAACTAGCACTCCTGAAAGAAAGGATATCCTTTCTGCTGTGAGTACCGGGCTTGAGTCGTGCTTCGGTAGCTCAGTTGGTAGAGCACTTGCCCGCGAATGGCAAAGGTCCCGAGTTCGAATCTTGGTCGGGCACATAGTTTCAATCTGCCAGGAAGTTTCATATCAGTGCACACTCCGCTGCAGAGTGAAAATCTCATTCTGGAAATAGTTTCTTACATTTATAAGTGGAGTCAAAATTAAATTAGATGTAGTAAACGTTACTACTGCTTGCATTTCTTGTGGATTGAAGGAGTTTTATTTACACGCACTATTTGTCAGTTGTGGCTATAATACAGAGTTAATTAAGTTGTTAGACAAATCTGAAAAATATTATTTTATTTTGAGAAGTATTGAAAGCTAGAAGTGTTTCTTGGCTTTTGTAACACATCGACAACATAAATTTACCCTGACAATTATTGATGAAAGGTATATAGGGCATCCCAGAAACGTTGCGTCAAATTTCGAAGGACTGTAGAGAGTGTCTTGAAGAACATAGTGGGGGTTGGAAGCCATATTTAGAAGCGTCATCCAATGATACTACAGAGAGTCGAAGTTACAGGGGCTGGCACCTGACACTTTGGTAGCAAAGGGGACTTTATACGGTGAGGGACTATAGACGGAATCTCTCGCAATATTTTTTGTTATTGAATGTGGAGACTGACGCCACGATCACCGGTGGAGAACATGGAGCAAGCGTAGAAAAGCCTTGTCTCGCATGAATTCGATGCTGTCTACCCTCGTTGGATGGCGGTTTTGTGTGGCTGTCTCTGTGGCCGAGCGGTTCTAGGCGCTTCAGTCCGGACCAGCACTGCTGCTACGGTCATAAGTTCTAATTCTGCCTCGGGCATGGAAGTGTTTTATGTCCTTAGGTCAGTTAGGTTTGAATAGTTCTAGGGGACTGATGAACTCAGATGTTAAGTCCATAGTGCTTAGAGCCATTGGAACCACTTGACGGTTTTGTGGAAACCTGTGTCCAACGCCGTCATCAACCAAGACAACAGGGCATTGCATTTATAGGAGAGAAGGCCTTTCGACACAGCAGGTAGCTCTATCTTTTGCACTTGTGATCTTGGCAATCATTCGTGACCACTTAATAACAAGCAACGTTGTTAAACGTCCCCTCTGCCGATACCTACATTTTTGACGCACTATAGCGTCGTTGGATGACGTTTCCGGACATGGGTTTGCATCCTAGATTTGATCCTCAAGACACTCTCCACAACCAACCGAAGTTTGTCGCAACATTTCTGGGATACCTTGTACAGTCCGAATAGCTGAGAAATCATCCTATGGCATATTAATGTTAGAAAACATTTATTTCAAGCGCAATTACTAGAGCAAAATGCTGATTGTGTTAGAGTGGCTGTTTGAACAGAATTGTTGGTTTTCAGGGCAACGGGCTGAAATGAATAACTGAATTTACGAAACCTTCTGACAGTGGCTACAGAAAATAATTTCTGTTTACCGTATTCTTCCTTAAATGAGGTGAAGTTCCAGGTATTTACGAATTTATCGGAATTAAGTCAAATTCTGTCAAATATCATGAAAAATCACGGTAGTTTCAGCACAGAACAGGGTTATATAATCATAAACCATATACTTTATCAACGTCTGATGTTCAAAAGTGCACCGTTTCACCAGAAAGTGTAACAGAAAGTGGGTATCATAGGAGAGAAGACAACGTTGTTTCCCTGAAACCCTCAGGGGCAAAATTAGAGAATATTTGAAGAAGACTGTATGAGGATTTGCAGCGACCATCGTACCCCTTGTTCGAGACCCAGATGAGACACAACTTTTTTAATGTTGGCATGATATATTCTCTGCCATGCAAAGCACAGTCGATTGTGATGTTTAGATGCAGGCTTGCATTGATGGCAGCATGGCCCTTTTATGTACTGAAGGTGTTCACGAATCGTTGTCCTGCGTGCTACGAGGATAACCTCTATATCTTATCAAAAATAAATGTATTTTTCTATGTATGTTCAACATCTCCTCCTAAAGTATTTGATCGACTTCAACCAGAATTTTTATATATGTATATCAGGAACGAAGATTTGTTACGATAAGAACGAACTGTCTTCAAAGGGATGGAGGTGGAAAAAGAAGTGTAATTCATCTTGCACAAATACACAGACTATATTCATCCAGTATTTCAGAATGACACTATTTAGAAACTTGAAAAGATGTAATTCAAATCTTTACGAAATTTTTTCTCATTGACCCTCTCCCCAACCAAAAAAAAAAAATATTTAAGTTAAAATTTCTTACTACCTTCTCGCTGTTCATAAAGAAAAATATTCTTCACTACTAACTGTATTCGCAATGCAGACAGTATCCGTGTATAAAACTGAATCTACAAGCAAAATTATATCGTTGTAAGACACATATTTCAGGAAATATGACGTTTTAAACACTACGATGCCTGAAAAATTGCTGCATGAGGCATGACGTTTTAATTGAGTACTTCTTTACCAGAAACTTCATTCGCAACGTATTTCACAGACAGTTTCTAGATACATCAATTAATGTGCCTGCTGCATTATATCGCTGTATGGCACAATTCAGGTGGAATGACATACCACCCGAGGGGAAGACAATGTGATGACGGACAAAGAAAGGGGAGAAAGGGAGGTGGAGAGAGAGAGAGATTGGGATGAGGAAATAGATAGATGTAGACTGGAATGAGGAGGTTGCCACAGAGAAGTGAAACGAGGAGATAGACAGTAGAGGAGGAGGACTTGTAAGGCGAGAGAGGGAGAAAGAAGGAGCGCTGGCTAGAGAGAGGGGGAGGAATAGGCGGAAGGTGGGAGTAGAAGACAATAAACAGAGAGCAAGGAGGAGGAAACTGACTAATAGAAGGTTGTAATAAATAAACTCCCGGGCAGCTAGTTTGTGATAAATTTATCAAAGACACATAATTTAGTGGAGATCAAAATATTGAATAAGTAGTGAAGACTGGGGCACGTTTGTGAACACTACTCTCACAAACCATTCTTTCTAGAGCGCTACCGTCAATGGAAGATCAGTACGTTCATGTATTAAGGGCTGTCACAAACTTCAGGGCACAGCTGACTGAATGTCTTACCGCGAAGAATGTATTTGTGTTTTTGTGAAAGGTGACAAAATTTTGTTGCTCAAATATCGTAGCTCCTAGGGAGCATACACTGCAGAATTGATAACAGATAAATATATGTTTGTTTATTCTTCTTCACAAGGTAGATTTGTATAATTTGCGAGCCTGAAAGTTACTACAGTAGTTTCGAAACTATTTCGAACATGACGATGACGCACGTTTACGCAGTTCTTTTGGGACTAGAAACTGCTAAAAGGTTTCGGAGCTTTTTCTAAGATGACGATGGGACACGTTTACGCAGTTCTGTTGGGACAAGAAACTGTTGAAAGCAAGAACAAGGAAATACGAGTATAGTTTTACTTATGATGTAATCGTTAGTGTTCAGCCTGAAGGCAGGTTTTCACATGGTAACTCTCCACGCTCTCCTGTCTTCTGCCATCCTCTCAATGTCCTTGTAATTTCCTCTTGCCTTAATGCCTTGTGTTATCTGGTACCCCCTCCTTCGTCTCAATCTCCTGTTACAAACCAGTCGTTCCAAAGCTTTTGTGTCTGTCTCAGCGAATGTCTCCTTCAGTTCCTTATCCTTTCTCACACAAACTGCAGTATTCTGACGGAAAGAACGAACATTGCCTGTGTATTTACCGCTTTAAGCGATACAACGAATAAAAAAGAAACCAAGAATACGTCCAGCGCCTTAGACGTAGAAGGGTGGACTCACGACGATTGTGCGGCAGGAAAAACACTATATTTTTGAGCATAAATTGCAGCTGTAACAGTGATGATGAATACAACTTTAATTAAGATTCGAACTTCGATGATGGCCATATTATGCTAACAGGCGGTCGTTCGTAAAAAAAAAAAAAAAAAAAAATACCACCAGTAAATGATGATGGTGATGTTTGGTTTGTGGGGCGCTCAACTGCACGATCGTCAGCGCCTGTACAAAGTCCCAATTTTTACACAGTCCAGTTTTTTCCCATGGTCCAATCGAGCCACTGTCACGAATGATGATAATGATGATAATAATGAAGACAACACAAACACCTAGCCCCCGGACAGAGAAAATACCCAACGCGGCCGGGAATCGAACCCGGGCTCCCGTGATCCAGAGGCAGTAACGCTAGCCACTATACCACGAGCTGAGAACTACCAAGCATAAAGTCGTTGTATTTTAAAAAGTTAATTGATGTAAGCAAGCCTGCAATTTTACTTTATACTTATTATTGTGTTCAATAACATACGTAAGAGTGACCCCATTCCCATAGGTGCTCAGATCTGCCCCCCATACACGCGGCGGGATTATGCACTCAACTCGAGCCGGTGTAAAATTATTTTCCACTCTTAATTGCAATGTAGAGTCAGAAAGTAAATAAACCTGGATATACGTTAATAACAATGATATTGATTGAACTACTTTGAATGGGATGAGTCTAACCAAAAGAACTTAAAATATTATAAAAGGCGTCTGCGTAAAAGTGCGGTACGGACTGCACGTCAGGAGCATGCAGTTGGCGAAATGCTGCGACTGACGATGTTCAAATGGTCCCGAAACTCTCCGTAATGAAGAGTACATCTCACTTTCGAATTATGGAGAACGATAGCTTAACAATGTCAGGGCTCAACACTCATTCCTCAGAGACACCTCGTTGATGAAAACTGGCATGAGCTATTTAGAACAAGTACTAGTTACGGAGATCAGATATCATACTGGCAGACATACACGGCCTCCACAATGTGTAACACATTTTTGCAGGCTTCTCTGTGGGAGATATTATAGTACTCATACATCTAACGGAGAGCGGAGGCTCTCTGATCAAGGCACTGGAGGTACAGTGGGGACATTAGTCCTTCACATCACTGTCCGGCTCTCTAGATTTAGGGTTCCTGTCATTTCCCTAATTAGCTTAAGGCAAACGCTGAGTTGGCACTTCCTAAAATGACACTGTCATTCTTCCCTGTCCTTTCCCAAGCCATTGGTGTCCTCTGTTTCTAATGTCCTCGTCATCTATTAGACGTTAAAAATTAATTTATCGTTGGATCACATAGTGTATTCCAACATTATGAAATGCTTTAAAGTAAACAAACTATTAACACGTAACGAGCAAAGATTAAAAAAATATCGTTATTGTGAAACACAACTGGCTATCAATTCACACGAAATAATGGTGTTGACAGAGGATCTCAAGTCCATTCCATATTTTTATATTTTCGGAATGACTAAGAAATACATCTCTAGAGCGGTTTCTAACCAAATTATGTGCCTGCGGAGTACCGACTCAGATGTGCAAGATGCGTGTTTTTCTGGCAGAAAGGCATCACTTCCTACTGACGGGGAAAACAAGTTATATCTGGGGTTCCCAGGGAAGTGTTTTCGACCCTTGCTGTCCTTCATTGTCACCTTATTAAAAAGCAACCTACGGCTGGTGTCACTTCTCGTTACCCGTATTCCACTTCTTCCGATTATCCTAGTCTCCTTCTCGTCGTCCTCTGGCATCCATTGTGTCCCGGACTTCGCGACCTTAGCTTCTCCTTGTCGCCTCGCTTACTTCTTTCCGCTTGGGTCCACTGCCATCTGTGGTCATAGGCTATCGTCTCTCCTTCTACATGCCTATACCATTTTAGAAGTTTCGATTGTATAGTGTATATTACAGACTTACCGACATTCATTGCTTCTCTTACGTTAGCATTTGGTACACTGTCCAGCATGGAGATGACACAACTTCGCCTCCAAAAGTCCAGCTCTAGTGCAGGTAGCCAGTGAAATCAGGGGATAAAGGTCTTTCAAGTATCTGTAGGTTATGACGCCATCAAACGGAAAAAGTGAAGAGGACATAAATAATAAAATTGGGCAGGGCAAGAGGGACCTACTACAACCGATCTCGATCATTTCGAATAACAAAATAACGAAAAGGACCACCGCTCTTTTTAACCTTTGTATACGATTTACGAGATAATCTGAGTAGCCCTCTTTGATTGTTTGCAAATATTGCTATCGGTTACACAATAATCACACTAATTTAAAGGCTGACGATTCAATTGTATTCATAGGGCTTACAGTTTGGGGAGTAATTTTGTGAAGCATTACAGTACACTAAGAGACCCCTACTGGGTCACTGATATGATAAGTCAACAGGGTGTAGGCAGTCATTAAAACAAAGGTGTTTTCATTGCGCCGATTTACGAAAGTACAGTGACCAACTTTCTCCTCCAAATGCCGAATTGTTTTGTTGGCTCCCACCTACATAGAGGAAAATGATCCTCGTCATAAAATAAGGGGTACCAGATCTCGCACGGCAGTATTTAGACGTTCATTTTCTCCCAGAAGTTATCAGAGAACAGAAGGGCACAGAAATAGTATGACGAACCCTCTGCCAAACACTGGAGTGTGAATTTCGGATTAATCGTAGATGTAATTCTTTCCTTATACTTAAAGAGATTTATGTTCCGTCAACATTTGTAGAGAGACATAAAAGCGCTGTTTCTCATTCCAGACCGGTTCATGGAAAGTAAAAAAAAGTAAAAAACAAAGCCTTAGTGTGAAATCCCAGATTTGTAAATGAAGTGCTGAGCTGTTTGTAGCTAGTTAGATTTGCTCAGACAAGCTGTTTCTCCCAGCAGCATTACGATGTAAAATGCTATTCATTTGCATATACTCTTAAAAAAACTTTTGTTTACAATTTTTTAATTTCTTCGATTTTTAATTGTTAAGATTTTATCAAAATTCTGTAAATTACGTGGTGAGTAGCTCCATGATCGAATAGCATTGGTTTATATCATCACGCGGAATTGGAGGGAAATAAATAAACACATTGGAGCCAGCCGCAGTGGCCGAGCGGTTCTAGGCGCTGCAGTCTGGAACCGCGCGACCGCTACGGTTGCAGGTTCGAATCCTGCCTCGGGCATGGATGTGTGTGATGTCCTTAGGTTAGTTAGGTTTAAGTAGTTCTAAGTTCTAGGGGACTGATGATCTCCGCAGTTAAGTCCCATAGTGCTCAGAGCCATTTGAGCCAAACACATTGGAATAGATGTTCAGCAAAATTAAAATACTAAGGGTAGAAATGGGACCATTTGGAAGACTTCAGCTATTTATTTCCTATTTAAGGTAGGGGAAAGTTTTTCTCGAATAGAATTTAGGGTGACACGACTCTTTTATAGGTAAAAATAAATGTTTTACCGCATCTACCATGGTCGTATTGGTTGACCTCTAATGCGACGAAGGTAGATCATTTAATATGTTACTTTCGGATCCCGTACTCCGACTCATCATATCGAGTCATGGAGAGTTCGTCTCTTATGATCGTGCCGTCGGAGGGTTATCAAACCCTAATCTACCTTTCTGTAATGTTGTGAGGAATCCCAAACTCATGATAGAGCTAGGTATTCGATCTTGGCACACACAATCACACTGACATAACAGAGGATGATCAGCGCGCACATCGTTCTGGAGGATTTTATACTGATATCCTATTGCCTTTGGAGTGTATCTTTCACTGAAAGGTGACACTACTTGCTGAGTTACACAAGAACAAACATCTGAAATGGTTAAGTAATTGGGGGTCATAAACCTATGAAAAAATACTCTGAACATCGCGTTAAGTCGCTCATGCTTTTACTACAGCCAGCGCTCAGTGACCGACCGAGCACCGTAACACGAGCGTTCTTACGTATGATGCCCCTCACAGATTTTATTCCATGATTATCTGCCTTCTGACTGGTTCAAAGCAGCCAGTTGAAACTTCATTTTGATCAGAAACTTACGCTTATTGTCCTCAATTTTTTGTGCGTTCCGATTTTTGCACTTTATGGCTCCCTTTAGTACCATGGAACCAGTTGCATAATGTCCCAACATACGCTGTATCATACTGTCCCTTCCTCCAGTTCAAGCTTACCACATACTCCTTTTCTTATCCATTCATTGTTGAACGTCCTTATTTATTAACAGTGATATTAATTTTCGGCATCCATTTGCGACACCACCGGGTTTTGATTCTTTTTTTGCCACCTCTCTCACCGAATTTGACACACTTCCATAGACGGTGTACCCTAGAATTACATTGAGGAATGCCCTTTTTACCTGTGATAATCTGCTTCTTATATTCATCTTGCTCTGTCTATCCAGCATCATATCACTTCCAAAGAAGCAGAATTCCTTCACTTCGTCTACTTCGTTGTCTTCAATTTTTATATTACAATTGTTGGTGTTTTTATTTCTGCTGCTTCTTAACACTTCCGTCTTCCATTAGTTTACTGTCACTTCAAATTCAACGCTCATTTGGTTGGTTGGTCGATTGGAGGGAGGGACCAAACTACGAGGTCATCGGTCGCTCTACGTTTAGTAGACACTTCACTCCATTCAAGATCGCTTCAGGAAGAATGTTAACGTCATCAACCAATCTTATCATAGGTATCGTTTCGCCTTCAATTCTACGAGGAATACAGTTTCTGAAACTTCATTTCCTTCATTGATACTTTGATACAGTGCTTCAACAATTTAATAGAAAGGCCGTATCCCTGAGATGATCAGAGCATTTCTCTCTTCGTCTCTGATTCTTATTTTCTTTCTTGGCCGTTGTAAATGCTGCAGAACATCCATCTTTTCCTACAGCTGAAGATTACACTCTCGAAAGCTTTCTCAAGATTCACATATTCTATGAACTTGTTTAATTGTTTTTACTTCCAATGTCACAAGAAACATCAGAAATGTCTCTCTGGTGATTTCCTACAGTCAAACAGATCATCATGTACCGTTAGATGACGATCAACTTTTTCCATGGTTCTGTATACTACTCACATCAGCAACGTGGATGCATAGGTTTCCTAGATGATCGTAACACAGTTATCGCATTTATTTGCCATTTATATCTTCGGAATAGTGTTAGTAAAGTTTCTCAGAAAATCCAGTGGTTTCACTCCCACACATTAACCTGAATTATTATTTGGATGTCATGTTCCCCAAAGGTCTTAGACATTCCATAAAAACTTATCTACCCATTTTGGGTTTTTGGATCCCAAGTATTCCAAACCAGCTTCAAACGCTGACTAATATAATATCCATTACATTCTTTAAATCGACACCTATTTGTTGTCTGAGGTTACCAAGTAATTCCTCGCTCTCGTAAAGGTTCACGATGTTCTCTTCCGAGTATTAGCTCTCTGTCTCTGTCTCTCTCTCTCTCTCTCTCTCTCTCTCTCTCTATCTGTCTATCTCTTTCCCTTTCCCGTTTAACGGTTGAATTCAGTTGGTGCTCATACTAATGGAGTAAGGTGCATACGTGGTCAAGGAGTAGCGTCTTTGATTAGTAATCAAAACGTCATCGGTCCCGGGTTAGAAACGGGCCACCGCTTAAACTCTGATTAATAATCAACATTGGAGGCCGAAGACTACCGGTATAAGACGTCACTGTATTCTCCCAACGGCTTTGTGAAAGAGGGTGGAGAAGCGGACACAGGTTCAGGGCACTCTCTTGTCTTTAGGGTGGGAAACTGCCTCTAAAGAGGAAGGATCAGCAAAGATCAACGGCATGCGGATGCAGAAGATACTGGAAACCACTCCATTAAAGACAAATAACGTGTATTCACGGGACATGTGGCCTTTCATTGAAAAAGTGTCATAATGCTCTACCAAGGGGGGGGGGGGGGGGGGGCGGGGTGGCCATGAGAAAAAGATTGATTAATCAACGAAATGATAAAGTTCTACGAGAGGAGGAGCAGAATGTCAATGTGGCAGGGAAGCAAGAAAATCTGAAAAGGAAAATGCAAAGGCTCAATCTAGATACAGTAGGGGTCAGTGAAGTGAAATGGAAAGAAGACAAGGAGCTCTGGTCAGATGAATATAGGATAATATTAACAGCAGCAGAAAATGGTATAGCGGGAGTAGGATTCGTCATGAAAAAAAAGGTAGGGCAAAGAGTGTGTTACAGTGAGCAGTTCAGTGATAGTGTTGCTCTTGTAAGAATCGATAACGATATTTCAGGTATACCACATAAAGTTGATGCATTAAGTTGTTCTGAAAGCGGTGCAGATATTCAAGACAATAAAAGCGGGTTAAAAGCTGTGAGCTATCTCGGGAAGTTAACCTTGCATTACTGAACAACTGTTTCACCAGGTATTCAGACTAACATTAATTATAATCTTTTAGTAGTCGTCTTACGACAACCGGTGATACATATACATAAAAAGAGAATTTAAATAAAAAGATATAAATCAGTTTATATTTGGACATTTATTTTAACATTGATCATTGTTCCGTTAAAATTTCAGCATAGTAAACTCGACTCATAACTAAACTGGTGCCTTTTTTAGGATTGTGAAAATGTGAGTTTGTAATCTTACGAAACACATCAAATATGGAGCCAAGATTGGGAGACTGCATACAACACTGCATTCATAAAATAACACACGAAGAACGTTGAAAAATTTGCAAGAGGAAATTAACCACAACCAACCGATTCAATTTTCACACAAAGAAATTACATTCGTAGCGGAATCCTGTCCGTCATGAAATTACCACACACTGGTATATTAAATTCATACTAACTCTCTGTGAATTCCTCCCGAAAAGAATAGCTGAGGGCTACTTTGATGATTACACCACATGCTTCACGTGGTCAACTTGGTTTACACAAAGAGTGTAACTCCACAATAATTTTGATAATTAAAATAAACTACATCGAAACGCAATTTACGAAAGAAAAACCTCAAACTGGTTACTATCGTCTTACTATTAACCTGATGGTTCAAACAATTGTATAAGCATGTGGTACTGGTCACACCAAGTACACCCCACGTGAGTTGAACATAAAGAAAAGTTGCTATATTGAAAAATATTGTCAAGACGAGACATTATAACCTCACACACATTCGCATTTAAGAGTGATGATCTTAGTTAGAGTTACAGATCACCAACACGTGATTCCACTTTACTCACAAAGTAGTGACAAAGCAATTACTGGAAGATATTATGAACTTCACACTCAATTTACACTGCGTTGCAATTTAGGATAACATATGATATTTTAGATCTAAACCTGAAATAAAGGTGATTAAATTGTCAGTTAGACGGAACTTAAGAAATCCATTGTCCTACGGACTTAGCAGAGACGCGCTTAGCCGGAGCTCTTACCACTTCAGATGCTCGCTGCGGACAGACTGGCCTGGGCACCTACCGAGGGTACCTCACAGATACAAACGGAAGTGACCAGAGAGGCAGCTTCCTATACCAACATGACAAGGGATGGACAGGAGCATACCAAGAATAGAAACCTCTTTACTTTTAGAAAGAGTAGCTACCTGTTCCGACGTTGGTCCTACTGTTCTCTAGCAGACAGGCTTGTCTGCTACCATCAAGAATGCAACTATAAATACATTTGCTCATTCATCCTTTCACGCAGAAGGGAAGGAGGATGATAATATCTTATCATATACACTATATAAAAGAAAGCGCATGTAGGTTCTGTATGAGACTGTGTGAAATGAATTACATATAAACTGTGTTTTAAAGTGTAGTAGTGTGACAGATCGTTCTTGTTTATGTGTAAAAGTAACATGTTCCACTGCTCAGTCTCCTCCCAAATAGTCAGAAACACCACAGTATATTTAAAAGTGGAATTTATGCCGTAAATGACAACAGATTTAAGAAATTAACATGAAAGGAATCCAACAGAGACCTTTCGTAACCCCAACGCTCTGGGAAAAGACTGTGCAGGACATTCCCAAGCAGGCTTCTCACACCCAACTTAAACCAAAAATGTAAAGAAAAGGCAAAATGTCACCACGTGCTTGCTAAAACGCAATAATTTCAACACAACGTTAGAAACTACCAATATCAAGAAAAAAAATTTGTGACATCGATTTAAAAGTTAGTGTGGATCTAATTCGGATAGCAAGTAAAAGCAATGGTCCCTGTGTCATTCATAGGAAAACAATTTCTGGTTGTTGCCCTTATGGAGTTCACCAGTATTTGCTCATTGCAAGAGCCAACTGATCACAGGAAAATTTATGACTGCTTATTAACAAGTAAAATTTATGAAAATAGCAAAGGTGCCACAGCAATTTAAAAAAACACGTTAATAACATCAGTACTATAAAGCAGAACGTTACAATGTACAATCTGCGAAAGCAAAAAGAATGATAAGAGAAAAATATGTTTTAGTAAGTGGTCATCGCAAAAAAATTCTGTATCTTATAAAACTAATAATTTGTAGAATTAAAATAACTTTGTGGCACTAATTTAAACACTCTACTATATTTCAATTAGTTAGCAAACAATGATCACTGTGTTGTTATACTGAAACTACAATTAATTATGTGATTATTACCCTTATGGGTTTCCTCACTATAAATATGCCTCATGCAAAGGCTAATCGATCACAGTCCAATGAGAATGAATAGCTATCTGACTAATAAACGAAGCAATGCCACAGGAATGAATTTACGAAACAAAATATCACAAATCTAATACATCACTCAAAAACAAACGTTGATAAGTAAAACAGCTCTGAAAGTTCAATAGTCAACATCTAAAAAAAACATTAATAAATAAAACACCTGCAAAATACAAGAGTCAAACTCTAAAAAAAAACATTAAATAGAACACCTGCAAAATACATGAGTCAGTGTAATAAAAAAACACCAATAAATCGAACCCGTGCAAAATACACAAGTCAAAGTTTCTTTGAAAGAAACACATGTATATGCATTGGACTAAGAACCATATAATCACTGTTCACTGGCACACTCAGTAGTTCCTCTTTTCTGAGGCACAATATAACGGCGGGTTAGGAGGGGGGGGGGGAGTTATGTCCAACTGTTGCATTCAATCCCGCCGTCTCTGTCCTCTCATGAAGTTCCTCTTTTGGCCCGTGTCACGTACATCTCGATTTGGTTCCATGTTTGTGTTGTCAAATTCCTGCGTTGTCCTCGTATGACATGCCAGGTTGATATTCCTGGGCAAGGATGACACTTAATGGCTCTTCTTTATGCCACCCTTAGCTACCAGGGAACACTGAACCATGATTTACTGTCACTTGACAGTGGGCATCCGCAAGGAAATGCTGATAGGCGTCGTTGACGTCTGCAAGTTTCTCTGGACAGTACGAGTCAAAAGGCTCCAAGCCCCTTGTGTTGTTAAATTCTTGAATTATCCTCAATTGGCTCGCCGGTTTGATATTCCTGAGCAAGGATGACACTTAGGGGCTCTTCTTTGTGCCATCCTTAGCAACCAGAGAACACAGAACCATGATTTACTGTCGCTTGACAATAGGCTTCTGCCAAGAAATGTTGATAGTCCTCGTTGATGTGTGCAAGTTTCTCTGGACAGTACCTGTCAAAAGACTCCACACCCCTTTATTCCCTGTCTTCTGTCGTTTCACCGCAGCCGTCTCGTCACGGTCGAGTGCATATGGTGCGTTGCCAGCAGATGGATTTCCGCGTGGTGGACCGCTCGGCCATCTCAGGTCATCGCCTCCACGAAGGGTCGCATTGGTGTGATCAGCCATTAGCCCCGGGTGCAAGGGAAAGTGTTTGCCCCGTACCCTTCTTTTGCTGTCGACCGCGCTCCCGAAGTGGCCTGATTGACAGTGTGTCCTGCTCTGGAAAGCCCGCCTGTTTACAACGAGTCCTCCTCCTCGGTGCTCCCACTGTCTGATAAGAGTTTAGCCGGTTCGCTTTCATGTTCTCAACTGCATTCAAAGAAATTGTTCATCATAGTTATGTGATTACAAAATGTTATACATAATACCGCTTAGTACTGTATTTCACAATTTTCAAGAACAACAGTGAAACTTATATTTTTTTTGCAAATAAAAAAGTTACATGAATTGACAATATAAAAATAAAAGTTACATTACTTGACAATATAAAAAAAATAAAAGTGAAATGACTTGACAGTATAAAAATAAAAGTTAAAGGAACTGGCAATATAATATCTAAATCCACATCACTAATGTGGTATGCTTCAAATTTAAACAATTCACTTCCGTTTTAATAAATCAAATGCTACTTATTAATTCACTAAAATGAATAGGATTATGCCTTGTACAAGTATGGGTCAGGGCAGCATAGGGTTTACATGTTATTTACACACACACATGCACACCTGTTGTCTATTGTACAAACTAACTACCCACAAACATGAATTACTCAAAATTTTACTTCAATCCACTACTAGTGAATCCAACAAGCTACTTCAATGCTACTTCAACACAGTGTTTATACCACTACAACATTGTCTTGACGCTCGCCGCATATGTCTTGTCACATGATAAATATGGAGAAACTTTCCTTAAACATACATAGTAAAAAGAGCAATGATTATTTGCACGCCAAAACATTTATACCAGTTGACACACCTGATGAGAGACTCGCAATTATACATTAATCATATTCATATGTTTATATATAAAACAGTAAAAAATTACATTATCACAAGAATTAATCACACAGATGACTCTGAGAAGGGTAAAAATATTTTCATCACACAGGTTATACTATATTGTCTTACCCATTTTGCTCCTATTTCGTTTCTTCTTTAAGTTACCTTTCGCTTCCAAATCAGTTAATTCGCCTATGGTGGTTATTCTGGATTCATTTCTCATGTATGGCAAATTTGTGGTCTCCTTTGTTCTGTAAAACAGTTTCATCTTAACATCCTATTGAACTTACAACTGACACAAGAGATCCGAATCCTCCTGTAGTTTAAATGACAAATGTTTTGCTTCACCCTTATTACATTAAACCAAGCTTTCCTTCGGTCCCATAATCAAAATTATTTAATCTTCCTCTACCTTCAAGAGGGAAATTTCTTCAGTTCAACCCATATAGGCTGCAGTGCATCCCGCACCAGCGAAAACAGTAAGCTGTAATGCTCACCGCATCAGCAAAACACATAAACGTCACTTTTCTAGGACAAGTATTAACGCAGAGTAATTTTTCAGGCTCTGGCTCAACATCAATCAAGACTACAAAAAGAATCCATATTTCTGTTCCATTCTCCATTTGCTGGAAAACTGCTCGTCATTTGACTACCACAATAATATTTAGGGCCCACGTAAATTACACAAACCACAATTCTTCTTTCACGTTGAAGGGAATCAACCTACTTACGAAATCCACAAACAGCACTTTACGTACTCAGCTATAAGGAACAAAAAAGACATATATCATCAATATTAACATATCATCGCATATTGGGAAGCCATTGGTTAAACAATCGTATTATTGCATCCTGTTTTCAAAATTCTAAGCTTACTCATTCCTTTCTCAGAGTTCTCCTATCTTAAAATATTCATACAGCACGCATACTGTAGTAAGAGATCCTCATTTATACTGACAGATATAGAACAGTAACAGGTAGATAGTAGCACTGAAAGCAGAAAATCGGAAACAAGGCTACTAACAGCTGGGGACCTGGGTTTGCTAGACCCATAATACCCACAGATCGGATATTGCATTAATGTTTTGCATTAATTCAAAACAGATCTTGCTTTTCTCAGGAGCGACTCTTTTCAATTTACACAGAAAACCGTAAACAGCATTTCACTCGTTCACAAAGAAACCTTTTATCTTCACATTTGAACCAACCTAAATCCTAATTGCACTAGGGAAGAATTAAAACCACAAACATCACTTCAATCAGTTACATAGAAACATCTTTACCATTATCTCTCATTATGAACTTCACACTCAAATTACACTGCGTTGCAATTTAAGATAACATATGATATTTTAGATCTAAACCTGAAATAAAGGTGATTAAAATGTCATCTAGACTGAACTTAAGAAATCCATTGTTCTACGGACATAGTAGAGATGCACTTAGCCGGAGATCTTACCACTTCAGACGCTCGCCGCGGACAGACTGGCCTGGGCACCTACCGAGGGTACCTCACAGATACAAACGGAAGTGACCAGAGAGGCAGCTTCCTATACCAACACGACAAGGGATGGACAGGAGGATACCAAGAATAGAAACCTCTTTGCTTTCAGAAAGAGTAGCTACCTGTTCCGATGTTGGTCCTACTGTTCTCTAGCAGACAGGCTTGTCTGCTACCATCAAGCATGCAACTAGAAATACATTTGCTCATTCATCCTTTCACACAGAAGGGAAGGGGGATGATAATATCATATACACTTTATAAAAGATAGCTCGTGTAGGTTCCATATGAGACTGTGTGACATGAATTACATATAAATTGTGTTTTAAAGTGTAATAGTGTGACAGATCATTCTTGTTTATGAGTAAAAGTAACACGTTCCACTGCTCAGTCTCCTCCCAGATAGATTCAGAAACACCACAGTAAATTTAGAAGTGGAGTTTATGCCGTAAATGACAATAGATTTAAGAAATTAACATGAAAGGAATCCAACAGAGACCTTTCGACCTGCCGACGTCGCAAACTGGAGATGAAGAGATGCAGAAGTATATGAGGATACTGAAAGGATAATACAGTACATAAAGGAAGATGGAAATCTAATAGTCATGGGGGACTGGAATGCAGTTGTTAAGGAGGGCATAGAAGAAAAAATTACTAGAAATAGAGGGTTGAGACAATGAGTGGGAGAGGGGAAAGACTAATTGAGCTCTGTTCAAGAAGGACTAATTGAGCTCTGTTCAAGAATCGCAGTATTCGTGGAAAAGGCAGGGTGGTACGGGGTGATTTCAGTTACAATATGTAGTGGTCAGGCAAGGATTCCGAAATCAGATACAGGATTATAAGGCGAACCCAGTAGCAGATATAGCCTCGGATCACAATATAGTAGTGCTGAAGAATATGCTGAAGTTTGATAGATTAGTCAGGAAAAATAAATACGAATAGTAGTTGGATATGGAAGTACTAAGGAATGACGAGTTGTGCCTGAAGTTCTTTAACGCTGTAGATACAGCAATAATGAGTAGATCATCAAGCAGTACTGGTTAAGAGGAATGTACATCTCTAAAAAGAGCAATCAGGCGAGTTGGAAGGAAAAACATAGATGCAAAGAAGGTAAATGCGAAGAAACCATGGGTAACGGAAGAAATACTTCAGTTGATCGATGAAAGAAGAAAATACAAAAATTTTCATGGAAATTCAGGAAGTATAAATCGCTGAGGAATGAAATGAAGAGGATGTGCAGGGAATGCTTTGATCAAATGACGGTACGAAAAACGCTAACACGTTAAAGGAATGATTGTCGGAAGGGATGACCCAGTATATAGGAAAGTCAAAACAACTTTCGGTGAAATTAAAAGCATTAGGAGTGCAACGGGAATTCCACTGTTAAATGCAGGGAAAAGTGCAGATAGGCGGAAAGAGTCCACTGAAGGCCTCTATGAGGGGAAAGATTTGTCTGGTGTGACAGAAGAAGAAACAGGAGTCGATTTAGAAAAGGAAGGGGATCCAGATTATAATCAGAATTTAAGAAACCTTGGGGGTCTTAGGATCAAACAAGGCAGAAGGGATGGCAACATTCCATCAGAATTTCTAAAATCATTGGGAAAAGTGGTAACAAAACGACTGTTCATATCGGTATGTAGAATGTATGAGTCTGGCGACATACCATCTAACTTTCGGAGAAATACCACCCACGGAATTCCAAGACTGCAACAGTTAACAAGTGTGAGAATTATTGCACTGTCAGCTTAACAGGTCATAAATCAAAAGTTACTTACAAGTATAATATACAGAAAAATGGAACAGAAAATTGCAGAGGTGACAGATGACGATCAGTTTGATTTTAGGGATGGTAAAGGCACCAGAGAGGCAACTCTGACGTTGCGGTTGATAATGGAAGCAAGACTAAAGAAAAATCGAGACACGTTCACAGGATCTGTCGACCTGTCAAAAGTGTTTGACAATGGGAAATGATGGAAGGATTTCGAAATTCTGAGAAAAATAGGGGTAAACTATAGAGAGACATGGGTAATATACAATATGTACAAGAGCCAAGAGGGAATAATACGAGTGGACGACCAAGATAGAAGTGCTCGTATTAAAACGGGTGTGACACAGGTATGTGGCCTTTCGCCCCTAATGTTCAGTCTGTACATCGAAGAAGCAGTGATGACAATAAAAGAAACGTTCAGGAGCGGAATTAAAATTCGAGGTGAAAGGACACCAATGATACGATTCACTGATAAAGAAGAATTACATTGTCTGCTGAATGGAATGAACATTCTAATGACTACCGAATGTGAATTGAGAGTAAATCGAAGAAAGTCGAAAGTAGTGAAACATAGCTGAAATGAAATCAGAGAGATACTTAACAATACGATTGATGGTCACGAATCAGATGAAGTTAAGTAATTCTGCTACCTAGGCCGCAAAATAACCAATTACGGACGGAGTAAGGAGGACATCAAAAGCAGACTATCACTGGCAGCAACGGCATTCCTGGCCAAGAGAAGTCTACTAGCATCAGACATTGGCCTTAATTGGAGGAATAAATATCTGAGAATGTACGTTTGGAGCACAGCGTTGTATGGTAGTGAAACATGAGCTGTGGTAAAACCAGAACAGAATATAATCGAAGAATTTGACATGAGGTGCTACAGACGAATGTTGATAATTAGTTGGGCTGACAAGGTAAGAAGGCTCTGCACAGAATCGAAGAGGAACGGAATATGTAGAAAACATTGACAAGGAGAAGGGACATGTTGATAGGACACGTGTTGAAACAGGAGGGAATGACTTCCATGGCACTGGAGGGAGCTGTAGAGAGCAAAACCTGTAAAGGAAGATACAGATTGAAATACATTCAGCAAATAATTAAGGACGTCGGTTGCAAATTCTACTCTCACATGAAGAGATTGACACAGGAGAAGAATTTGTGGCGGACGGCATCAAACCAGTCAGAAGACTGAGGACTCAGAAAAAGTTTATATTATGCTTTTGCTTAGAAATGCTGAGGACATTGTTTAGTTTTTTCTGTATGCTGCATCTGTTCTACCGATGACTGCTTTGCAATTTTTGCATTTTTTTCTGTAGTCTTTCGCTTTAGCTTCCTTGTACTGTTTTTTATGTCTGTTACAAGTTTTCTGACAACGTATATACTACGCTAATGAGTACCACAGCAGACAGTTCAGTTGATGAGGAACGAAGATTTATAAAGTGAGTAATCACAGAATCGGAACAGATAAATATGGGTTTAAGCTCGGTAATGACGAATGGATGGCTAGAGGACAAATGTAAGGATGTAGAGGGTTATCTCACTAGGGGTAAGATAGATACTGCCTACAGGAAAATTAAAGAGACCTCTGGAGAAAAGAGAACCACTTGTACGAATATCAAGAACTCAGATGGAGACCCAGTTCTAAGCAAAGAAGGGAAAGCAGAAAGGTGGAGGGAGTATATAGAGTGCCTATACAAGGGCAATGTACTTGAGGACAATATTATGGAAATGGAAGAGGA
Organism: Schistocerca serialis cubense; assembly: GCF_023864345.2. Lineage (NCBI taxonomy): Eukaryota > Metazoa > Arthropoda > Insecta > Orthoptera > Acrididae > Schistocerca > Schistocerca serialis. The sequence goes on along the minus strand of NC_064639.1, from coordinate 535,475,857 downwards.
TGTAGATGAAGATGAAATGGGAGATATGATACTGCGTGAAGAGTTTGACAGAGCACTGAAAGACCTGAGTCGAAACAAAGGCCCCGGAGTAGACAATATTCCATTGGAACTACTGACGGCCGTGGGAGAGCCAGTCCTGACAAAACTCTACCATCTGGTGAGGAAGATGTATGAGACAGGCGAAATACCCTCAGACTTCAAGAAGAATATAATCCGATCCCAAAGAAAGCAGGTGCTGACAGACGTGAAAATTACCGAACAATCAGTTTAATAAGTCACGGATGCAAAATACTAACGCGTATTCTCTACAGACGAATGGAAAAACTGCTAGAAGCTGACCTTGGGGAAAATCAGTTTGGATTCCGTAGAAATATTGGAACACGTGAGGCAATACTGACCCTACGACTTATCTTAGAAGCTGGATTAAGGAAAGGCAAACCTACGTTTCCAGCATTTGTAGACTTAGAGAAAGCTTTTGACAATGTTGACTGGAATACTCTCTTTCAAATTCTGAAGGTGGCAGGAGTAAAATACAGGGAGCGAAAGGCTATTTACAATTTGTACAGATACCAGATGGCAATTATAAGAGTCGAGGGGCACGAAAGGGAAGTAGTGGTTGGGAAGGGAGTGTGACAGGGTGGTAGCCTATCACCGATGTTATTCAATCTGTATATTGAGCAAGCAGTAAAGGAAACAAAAGAAAAATTCGGAGTAGGTATTAAAATCCATGGAGAAGAAATAAAAACTTTGAGGTTCGCCGATGACATTGTAATTCTGTCAGAGACAGCAAAGGACTTGGAAGAGCAGTTGAACGGAACGGACAGTGTCATGAAAGGAGGGTATAAGATGAACATCAACAAAAGCAAAACGAGGATAATGGAATGTAGTCGAATTAAGTCGGGTGATGCTGAGGGAAATAGATTAGGAAATGAGACACTTAAAGTAGTAAAGGAGTTTTGCTATTTGGGGAGCAAAATAACTGATGATGATCGAAGTAGAGAGGATATAAAATGTAGACTGGCAACGGCAAGGAAAGCGTTTCTGAAGAAGAGAATTTTGTTAACATCCAGTATTGATTTAAGTGTCAGGAAGTCGTTTCTGAAAGTATTTATATGGAGCGTAGCCCTGTATGGAAGTGAAACATGGACGATAAATAGTTTGGACAAGAAGAGAATAGAAGCTTTTGAAATGTGGTGCTACAGAAGAATGATGAAGATTAGACGGGTAGATCACATAACTAACGAGGAAATAGTAAATAGGATTGGGGAGAAGAGAAGTTTGTGACACAACTTAACTAGAAGATGGGATCGGTTGGTAGGACATGTTCTGAGGCATCAAGGGATCACCAATTTGGTATTGTAGGGCAGCGTGGAGGGTAAAAATCGCAGAGGGAGACCAAGAGATGAATACACTAAACAGATTCAGAAGGATGTAGGTGCAGTAGGTACTGGGAGATGAAGAAGCTTGCACAGGATAGAGTAGCATGGAGAGCTGCATCAAACCAGTCTCAGGACTGAAGACCACAACAACAACAACAATGACGAAGAATCCTTGGGTAACGGATGAAATATTTCATTTGAGTGACGTAAGAAGAAATTCTTCAGGAGAGCAAAATAAATACAGCAATGTTTGGAGGTTAATAAAAAAATCCATTTCAAGTGGAAGGAATGTTAAGAAAAACTGTTACAAAAAAGTTAAGAAATGGTGGTGAAATAGTGCTCCATTGACCATAAAAAGACAAGTAAAGAAGATGTTTCATCGGTACAGCCACGGAAGGCTATAAACCAACGGCTTGCTCTACACCTCGACACATTTCCCGACTGTATATTTCTTGTGGCAGACGCCGCAAGAAATAAATCCTCCTTTCTGCCAAGAAACAAAATCGATGTAGTTTGTCTCAAATGGTTCAAATGGCTCTGATCACTATGGGACTTAACATCTTAGGTCATCAGTCCCCTAGAACTTAGAACTACTTAAACCCAACTAACCTAAGGACATCACACACATCCATGCCCGAGGCAGGATTCGAACCTGCGACCGTAGCGGTCGCTCTGTTCCAGACTGTAGCGCCCAGAACCGCACGGCCACTCCGGCCGGCTAGTTTGTCTCGCTGCCTACGATGTAGAACAGAACGAAGTTAACCACTGCGAACGACAATTGCTTCAGAATACTAAACCATTAAAAGGATGATTATGAACACTAAATTGTTCTTTCACTTTAGGTATGTAGTTAGAATAAAAATTAAAAGCGTGTTGATTCACATTATTGACGTTCCTTAACACTCTGATTCTCAATCCCATCAACTGACTGGACGCGAAAATTGTGCATCTCCAGGGCGTAGATGACGTTACACTACAGTACACACACACACACACACACACACACTCACACACACACACACACACACACACACACACACACACACACCCTTCGTAGTCACCTACACTTAGCCGATATACTTACTTACACAGCTCTCATACATCTCGAAGGATAGGAAAATGTTTCTAATTAGGTGGCTGAACCTGCCCTTTGGGGTACCCTAGGTATTCATGCCATTCGATTTAACGTCTTCGCTGCTGTAAGACACATCTCTTCGACTGCAAGTTTTTTGTTGTTATGAACGACCTTACTGTATGTAGTGAAAGAGAAGGACACACTCCTTTGTTATTAAAGATGGATATAGCGTGAAGTAAACATCTTTTAGTATTGTTACTGTAAACCGTATTCGTTGAGGATACGTGTAGCACATACAATAAATCTAATGGAAGCAGTTTGTGTTTTGATGACTTTTTGAAATAATTTTGCACTGTAGTTTTACCATCGCTCTTAGCAAGAATAGAGGAGGACTCTTATTCCACATGAGATATGGCAGACGTGGTCTTCCTTTTTATGGTCTGGCAAACGAAAGAAACCGTTGATGCCGCGTCCTGTATGCCGAAAAATATCCACAAAGCTGGGTACCATCTGCACTATCACTTAGCCTTCTTATCCAGCGACTAGCAACGCTGGGTTCGCATCTCCAAACAGCTGGAAATGTAGCACCAGCCTATTTCTACGAAATGCCCGAGACCACTCCACACAGAATTTTAAAGAGTTTGGGTTGGTGGAGGATTCCTGTACGTTAGCCAACTCGTTACCCCATATTAATACCTCGGATTCATGGTTGTGGGAGTACTTCAAATCTTTGGTGCATGCAAGACCAATTAATCATATGCAGAAACTGTGAGGATGTCATCATTAATGCATGCACCTATGATCAACATGGAGCGTTTTAGACAGTGTATGTTTCCCTAAGAATTTGGTCGGAAACCTGCCTATGAATAGACACGTACTGAGTGGCTACTTTAGTGATGGTTCACAAGTACAAGTCGTATTTAATGGCAAGCAGATTATGTTAGAAGTTTTAATGTTTCACAATAACAGAATAATGTTTTCTCATTTGCTTACTGCATTTGGTACATCTTTCGTAATAGCAAAGAGCCTGAAGCAAACTAGATGTTTCTCAGTAGCGAACATGAACAAGATCTCATGGCTCTTAAAGCATGAATTTTACAGTTCATTTTTACTGGACGCCTGAAAAACAGAATACTTTTTTTTCAACACCCTGTATCTTGCATTTACTGTGAAGGGTGTTCAAAGCATGATCCATCCAACCACATTTTTGCTTTCTTCTGTTTCCCAAATTAGATTAAGGTGAACACAACAGATATGAATTTTCTCCGATCTTCGTCGCATCCGAGGTCCGTTTCACATGATCTCATCGTCAACGGAGGAAAAATACTTAACACAGAACTCACCTAGTAAATAAGAAAAACAAACGGAATTTGGTAATATGTGGAAGAAACTGGGCTGGTAAATAAAATGAGAGGAGAAGAGAAACATGACGAGGAAAATGAACTATCCTATCTAAGAAACAAGATCATATGAGATTTCGGAAGCAAAGTAGTCATTAGATATTGATTGTGACAAACGATGTAAAAACTGACACTGAACTCTGGGGAAATCCCTCAATCTGTAGTTCTGGAGTGTAGTAGTGTGAGGTAATGACTTGTGGACGTTGGGGGAAAGATGAAATTAAACGATAACTGGAACGTCCCGAGGGGGAAAAATCCTCAATTAAATTGGTCCAGGAAAAAAAAAGTATGACACTTGCAAGACGAGGGAACATGTTACAAAGGCATTGGTTAACTTTCAAAGGAAATTACGTGGCATTACATGCAGAAGACAAAAACTGGAAGATTTATATTAATTCATGGTGTCAGAAAGAACATGTCCGAAAGAACATACACCAAGCTGAACCTGCAGCTGTGACAAATTATATATAAATGGAAGGCAGAGGAGGGAGAATGAAAACGTTGTCAGCTGCATCGGGACTTTAAGCGGAATCGGTGCCGATAAGTGAAAATGTGTGCTGGATTGGGATCCAAACCTTGAATCTCATGCTTACTTGGCAGATGCGTTAACCACTGCACAATCTGGACACTGTGTCTGTCGCAGCTACACTATCTGATCAGAATTATCCGGACACCCTCAAAAACACACGTTTTCATATTAGGTGCATTGTGATGCCGCCTACTGCCAGGTAATCCATATCAGCGACTCCAACAGTCACAAGAGATCGTGAGAGAGCAGAATGGGGCTCTCCGCGGAACTCACGGACTTCGAATGTGGTCAGGTGATTTAGTGTCACTTGTGTCATACATTTCTAAGCGAGATTTCCACACTTCTAAACATTCCTAGATCCACTATTTCCGATGTCACAGTGAAGTGGAAACGTGAAGGGACACGTACAGCACAAAAACGTACAGGCCGACCTCGTCTGTTGACTGTCAGAGACCGCTGACAGTTGAGGAGGTTCGTAATGTGTAATAGGCAGACATCTGTTCAGACCATCACACAGGAATTCCAAACTGCATCAGCATCCACTGTAAGTACTATGACAGTTGGGTGGGAGGTGAGAAAACTTGGATTTAATAGTCAAGCGGCTGCTCATAAGCCACACACCACGCCTGTTAATACCAAACGACGCCTCGATTGGTGCAAGGAGAATAAATATTGGATGATTGAACAGTGGAAAAGCGTTGTGTGGAGTGACAAATCACGGTACACAATGTGGCGATCCGACGGCTGGCGTGGGTATGGCGAATGCACGGTAAGCGTCATGTACCAGCGTGTGCAGTGCCAACAGTAAAATTCTGAGGCGATTGTGCTGTGGTGTGGTCGTGTTTTTCATGGGGAGGTGTTGAACCCCTTGTTGTTTCGCCTGGCACTATCGCAGCACAGGCCTACATCGATAATTTAAGCACATATTTGCTTCCCACTGTTGAAGAGCAATTCGGGGATGGCGATTACATCTTTCAACACGATCGAACACCTGTTCATAATGCACGACCTGTGGCGAAGTGGTTACACAACAATAACATGCCTGTAATGGACTGACCTGCACAGAGTCCTGACCTGAATCCTACTGAACACTTTTGGGATGTTCTGAATCGCCGACTTCGTGCCAGGATTCACCGACCGACATCGAGACCTATCCTCAGTGCAGCACTCCGTGAAGAATGGGCTGCCATCCAGCACCTGATTCAACGTATGCCTGCGAGAGTGGAAGCTATCATCAAGGCTAAGGGTGAGCCAACACCATATTGAATTACAGCATTACCGACGGAGGGCGCCACGAACTTGTAAGTCATTTTCAGCCAAGTGTCCGGTTATTTTTGATCGCATAATGTACGCAGACTGTCTCGACACGCCTCTCGTCCGTCCTACACTCCCACCCAGCGTCACCGATCTGGAGTCGCTGGTCGCTGTCCATGTTCTCCACTCTCGGTAGTGTGAGATTCCCGCAGGTGGTCAGAGAAAATTGTGTGTCCGCACTGAAGCACGTGGATTCGTTGGCCATCGAAGAGAATGAATTGTATGACAGGATGGTGTCTGTTCTTTCTGACATTCCCGAGAGAACAGACACCACGCACAGATGGGAGTGAGGTTCGGCTGAGAGGAGTGCCGAGATAGGCCGTGCAGTTGCAACAAACACTCTGTCCGGGTGGCGCAATGGTTAAGACAACCACCCACTAAGCAGAAGATCACAGACTGGGATTCCAGTATAGCACTAATTTTCACTCGTCGCCACCGATTCCGTGTAAAATCACAATGCTGCTGACATCGACGATCCCTTCCCTTCCCTTTTGTTAACCCGCTCTCCACGTTCTATTTACATATGTTGTAAGAGTTTGCTGTTTCCAATACTTGACATAGACTGTCGATAACACCCATAGTTTAGGACGTATATAGGGGTTCAAATATTGGTTTGATGAATGGCCTGCAAATTGCCAAAGGATGGGTCATAAGTACACATTGGATCAAAGAAAATTGTAATTCCAATTTGTTTGTCTCAAAGGTGGACGTCCAATGACACCACACTCGACTTCCTCCCCCCCCCCCCCTCCCCTACCCCGTGCGTGGATGGCGGGGGGTGGGGCGACTTTGAAATCTTCAATTGCAGGTTACGATTCTGCGGCAAAATCTGGAGCATTTTCTTCGTTTCGCCACAGATGGACCTGTAATCAGAGGCATAGAAATGGGTGCACCACGTCAATTTACACAGTGCACCACGTTAATTTACACAGTGATTGTTGCAACTGCACAGCTTATCTCGGCACGCCTCTCAGCCGAACCTCACTCCCATCTGTGCGTGGTGTCTGTTCTCTCGGGAATGTCAGAAAGAAAAGACACCATCCTGTCATACAATTCATTCTCTTCGATGGCCAACGAATCCACGTGCTTCAGTGTGGACACACCCAATGGCCCTTGAATATCTAATGGCACGTGGGACCCCATTTCATAACTTCTTATTGGAAACCGCCATTCGCAACACCGTATTCTTCCAAGATGTCGAACGGGGAACTACTCTATGCGCCACTATGGCCGTGGCTCGAGGCGAACGCTACTCTACTTGTCGAATTACACTAAGTGTTCAAATGTAGTATGGGTATAATTCCAACTTCAATACACTTAGTGGTCCACTTTTCAAATGACCGTACATAGGACAGAAGCTACACAGGACAGAAGCATGTCTGTAGGAGTGTCAGCATAGGCGTTTCTGAAACAGTCGACCATGTTTTCACGGCCTGTTCGCACTTGCTGGTAACCTTGTCTCTTAAATATCCCTACAGGAAGAAATCCGCCAACGGCCTTGTCGCGGTGATAGCACCGGTTCCCATCAGATCTCCATCTGGTTGGGCTAGCACTTGGATTGGTAACGATGCTGTGTGCCGACTGCTGTTGCCACTCAGCCCTCGTGAAGCAAACTGAGGAGCTACTTGATTGAGAAATAGCGGCTCCGGTCTCTTAAACTGACATACAGCCAGGAGAGCGGTGTGGTTGTCTGGTTCAAATGGCTCTGAGCACTATGGGACTTAACTTCTGAGGTCATCAGCCCCCTAGAACCTAGAATTACTTAAACCTAACTAACCTAAGGACATTACACACCTCCATGCCCGAGGCAGGATACGAACCTGTGACCGTAGCGGTCGCGCGACTCCAGACTGTAGCTCCTAGAACCACTCGGCCACTCCAGCCGGCAGCGGAGTGGTGACCACATGTTCCACCATATCCGCATCCAGTGACACTTGTGGTCTGAGGATTACACGACGGCCGGTCGGTACCATTAGGCCGTTCGAGGCCTGTTCGGACGGAGTTTAGAAATAAATCCGGGGACGTCAAATCCGGCGACCTAGTGGATCAATTAATAGAGCCGCCTCCTCCGATCAACCGACCAGTGTAAACGCGGTATAATGCCTCCGGTGCTCCAGTTGCGTGATGCAGAAATCACATATGTTTTCGAATATCCTGCCAACATCCTGAAGTAGCACCGCTAGTTCGTGTTCTAAAAACTTTCGATATATGTGTCCATTGAATGTGAGTGTAGACTCATCGGAAAATAGTACCTCGGCAAAGAATTTGCAGTTTTTTACATGTGCATTCACAAAACACTACACGGTTATGTAAATCGACGCCACGAAGTTCTTGGTGATGCGAGACGAGGTGTGAATGATATTTATGACGATGCAGTATTGTGAAAATACTACCTGCGGACGAATCGGAATCGTGTAACTGCCGGGCACTTATCCGTGCGTTATGGTGCACAGTCGCTAGTGTAGCTATTTCGTTAGCATGTGCTGTAACACGTTTTCTTTGTTTCCTTTTGCAGGTCTGCACGCTGCCATCACACGTAAAGGCGTTCACAACCTTGTAAAATAACGAACGAGCGCGAGCTTTCTCTGGAAAACGATCGGCACAGAAGGCGACAGCAACCTCAAAATTTCTCCGTAAATTAGATTAATTTCAGATTTTTCTTATCTGGTTGCAACATTCATTGTCCATTTGCATGTCTGTTTTCAAAATGACTAGTAGGTGTGCAGGCAATAAACACTACGCACGTATTGTAATGTTTAGAATCGCTACCTGTTCTACTTCTGCACGATACGCAAGCTCCGGTCACAGAGTACTGCCTGTTATGATACATCGTAGTTCTCTACGCAGCCACGGTGATGCATCGAGTACAACCCTGTTAGATATGTCGGAGGAATACAACGTTGCGATTTGGTTTCCAATTAGAAATAATGAAATACTGGTCTATCCTTATCCTCGCAGCATAGTGGTAGGGTCCCACGTGACATTAGACATTCACTGGCAGTTGAGTAGCATGTCGTAAATTACGATTGCATAAGTGTTTCTATTCCTCTGATTACCGTACCACCTGTGGCGAAACTAAGAAAATGCTTCGGACAAAAAGTATGTAGATTTTATCGTAAAATCGTAATCTGCAATACAAAACTTCAGTTCTCAATGAAGAAATTGCCTCCCCCACTCACGCACGGGGTGGGGTTGGGGATTGAGTGTGGTTTCACTGGATGTCCCCCTCTGGGGCAAACTAATTGGATTTATAACTTTTTTTTGATAAGGTGTGTAGTTTTCGAGATATTTCAGTGTCTTAAGTTGAAATGAACACCTTATATATATGTATCTTGGAAGACCTGTAATAAACTGATTGCCGAAACCAAAAATTGTGGAACATACAGGTTTGAAGTCTGTTAGTTGCTGTGGGTCTTATGATCCGATTTACTAAGAACAACGGTATTCATAACTCAGCGGAATGAGGATATCCCCGTAGCAAGCCATTGCAGAGGAAGTGATGTAGCTGACGTACGTGAAATTGCTTCACGCAGGAGAAGTCTACCTTTGAACGTATATACGACAGGAGTGCTGGTGTGGGACTGCAGAAGTGCACAACGTGAACTGCTGTCGAGTGAGGCAGCAGACAACGGTCTGTGAGGGGGCAGATTGCATTAGCCGCGCCCTGCTCTTTGTCGTGCCCTGCCAAACAATGGGGACCAGAGCCACACACAATAAAACGCGCGCCTCTGCCGGATTTCCGCTGATGAGGGGAGGGGTGGGGCTGCCTCGTCTTCGGCCGTCTGCAGAGCGAGCTGGCCTCTCGTCGACGACACTCGTTACGGAAGAACCGGCTGAGCAAACATCCCACGTGGACTCCACAAACAGTCCATGTGCCAGTCGTGTTGACAGGTGCAGCTATACTTCCGTATGAAAGGAGCAGTCGCTCTGTTTATATCGGGCTCGCCTCTTGTTGCTCTAAGGTAGCTTATGTAGCGACGCAAAGATAAACTTCGTGTCATTTACTTTACTGCTGTGAATTACCTAGACATCTTTAAATTCCACAGTTTTCATTAATTTCAAAAATAAGTGGGTAAGTGATAGATCATAGACACAAACGTCTTCGATTCGAAAAGCTGTCGGTCCTATCATTTGGACTGACAAGGATCTCTTCTTTCACCTCTGGCAACGATTTGTCAGTGTGACTATTATCAGTATGTACGATGGCCAGACTCCAAATTAAAATGTAAGTCCCCACGTAATGGCTGAATTAGTCTGTTACAACGTTGGAGGAAGTAAAGGGCATATCACCTCCTGTAGAAGTAAAACTGCTAAATTGGTCATCTAACATTCAGTTTGATGACAGCCTTATTCTGTTGGAGTCTTCATTACGAAGACTTCGATGCACCTCTTTACATCTCTGAATAACTACTACAACCTACATACATTTTTACTTGCCTACCGTATTCACACCTAGGTCTCATTGTACAGCTGTTACCTAAGTACTTCCCTCTAATGCCAAATTTATTGGTTGTTGCTTCAGAATGTGTCCTAGCAACCGAGCGATTCTTTCAGTCAAGTTGCGTCACAAGTTTGTTCTTCCTCCAGATAGATTCAGTTGTCTCCTCATTCGTTAACCGGTCAATCTACGTATGTTCAGCATTCTTACATTTCGTAAGCTTCTGTTGTCTCCTTCTCTGAACTGCTTATCATCTATGTTCCACTTCCTTACATAGTTACAATGCGGACTCTTCTCCAGGAAATACTTCACAGTAGTGAAATTTATATTAGACTTTAACGAAGTCGTCTTTTTCAGAAAAGCTTTTCTAGATCTTGCATTTTGTATCCTCTCTACTTCGGTCATCATCAGTTATAGTGCTGCTCAAATAGCGAAACTCATCTACTATTCTCAATGCCTATTTCCTAATCCAGTTTCCCTAGCACTGCCTTATTTACTTCGACTACATTCCGTTATCCTTCCACTTTTGTTGATGTTCATCTTATAAACCTCATTGAAGACACAATCCATGCCATTCAGCTTCTCTTCCTAATCTTTGGAAGCATTGTGATATCATCTCCCTGAAAATTAATTCAGTCTCCAAATTTCTCCATTGTTTCTTCTACTGCCTGCCCTATGTACAAGTTGAATAACTGGGTGTAGGCTACAATCCTGTGTTACTCCTTTCTCAACCACTACTTCCCTTTAATGTCCTTCGACTCTTGTAACTGCGGTCTAGTTTATGTATAAGTTGTAACTAACCTTCCGCTCTCTGTATTTTACCCCTGCTGTATTCAATATTTTACACAAAACAGTGCAGCCAGTATTATTAAAAGCATTCTCTAAATGCTAGGTGTGCTAGGAGGAATGATCAGCATTCTGCAGTATGACACGAAGGATCATTCGAAGCGGAAAAGTCTTCATCTTCAATGGTGTGAAACAAATTTCTTGTATTGCAGGATCTTTACTTCAGGGCAATAACAATAATGATTTTACAGAGGTTTGATATTACAAACCCTTGTCTGAAGGGCACTGGAAATAACAACAAAATATCCTGAAGAGCCAAAGGAACTGGTACTCCGGCCTAATATCGTGGAGGGTCCCCGCAAGCACGCAGAAATGCCTAGGCACGACCTGACATGGACTCGAATAATGTCTGAGGTAGTGCTGGAGGAAACTGAAACCACGAATCCTGCAGGACTGCCCATAAATCCGTAAAAGTAAGACGGGGTGGAAATCTCTTCTGAACAGCACGTTGCAAGGCATCCCAGACTTGCTCAATAGTATTCTTGTCTGGGGAGTGTGGTGGCCAGAGGAAGTGTTTAAAATCAGTATAGTGCTCCTGGAGCCACTCTGTAGCAATTCTTGACTTGTGGGGTGTTGCATTATCCTGCTTGAATTGCTAAAGTCCGTCGGAATGAACAATGGACATGAATGGATGCAGGTGATCAGACAGGATGCTTTCGTACGTGTCACCTATCAGAGTAGTATCTAGACATATCGAGGTGCCACATCATCCAACTGCACGCGCCCCACACCATTACAGAGTTTCCCCGAATTTCGAGTCATCAACAGTACAATGTCGATGTCGAGACGTAGTGCAGTCATCAAGGGTACACGAATGGGCCTTCGGCTTCGAAAGCCCACATCGATGATGTTTCGTTGAATGATGACACTTGTTAATGGCCCGACATTGAAACCTGCAGAAATTTTCGGAAGGGTTTCACTTCTGTCTCGTTGAATGATTCTCTTCAGTCGCTGTTGGTCCCGTTATTGCAGGATCTTTCTCCAACCCAAGCGATATTGGAGATTTGATGTTTTACCGGATACCTGATATTGACGGTACACTCGTGAAATGGTCGTACGGGAAAATCCCCACTTCATCGATGTATCCCATTGTTCGTACGTCGACTATACCACCACGTTCAAACTCACTTGTATCATGATAAGCTGCCATTGCAGCAGCAGTAACCGATCTAACAACTGCGCCAGACACTTGTTGGCTGATATATGCGTTTCCGACCGCAGCGCCGTATTCTGCCTGTTTACATATCTCTGTACGCGTGCCTATACCAGTTTCTTCGGCACTTCAGTGTATTATGAACTCACACATACCTGTTGTTGCAAAGTCCAGTTTGTCAACTAACTTGAACAATAAGAATGTGGTGGGGGAGAAATTTCGTTTGGTCACGTTGCATATGCTTATGTCATAAATGATTACATTCAAGACAGTATAAAACTACACTCCTGGAAATTGAAATAAGAACACCGTGAATTCATTGTCCCAGGAAGGCGAAACTTTATTGACACATTCCTGGGGTCAGATGCATCACATGATCACACTGACAGAACCACAGGCACATAGACACAGGCAACAGAGCATGCACAATGTCGGCACTAGTACAGTGTATATCCACCTTTCGCAGCAATGCAGGCTGCTATTCTCCCATGGAGACGATCGTAGAGATGCTGGATGTAGTCCTGTGGAACGGCTTGCCATGCCATTTCCACCTGGCGCCTCAGTTGGACCAGCGTTCGTGCTGGACGTGCAGACCGCGTGAGACGACGCTTCATCCAGTCCCAAACATGCTCAATGGGGGACAGATCCGGAGATCTTGCTGGCCAGGGTAGTTGACTTACACCTTGTAGAGCACGTTGGGTGGCACGGGATACATGCGGACGTGCATTGTCCTGCTGGAACAGCAAGTTCCCTTGCCGGTCTAGGAATGGTAGAACGATGGGTTCGATGACGGTTTGGATGTACCGTGCACTATTCAGTGTCCCCTCGACGATCACCAGTGGTGTACGGCCAGTGTAGGAGATCGCTCCCCACACCATGATGCCGGGTGTTGGCCCTGTGTGCCTCGGTCGTATGCAGTCCTGATTGTGGCGCTCACCTGCACGGCGCCAAACACGCATACGACCATCATTGGCACCAAGGCAGAAGCGACTCTCATCGCTGAAGACGACACGTCTCCATTCGTCCCTCCATTCACGCCTGTCGCGACACCACTGGAGGCGGGCTGCACGATGTTGGGGCGTGAGCGGAAGACGGCCTAACGGTGTGCGGGACCGTAGCCCAGCTTCATGGAGACGGTTACGAATGGTCCTCGCCGATACCCCAGGAGCAACAGTGTCCCTAATTTGCCGGGAAGTGGCGGTGCGGTCCCCTACGGCACTGGCGTGCATCCGTGCGTCGCTGCGGTCCGGTCCCAGGTCGACGGGCACGTGCACCTTCCGCCGACCACTGGCGACAACATCGATGTACTGTGGAGACCTCACGCCCCACGTGTTGAGCAATTCGGCGGTACGTCCGCCCGGACTCCCGCATGCCCACTATATGCCCTCGCTCAAAGTCCGTCAACTGCACATACGGTTCACGTCCACGCTGTCGCGGCATGCTACCAGTGTTAAAGACTGCGATGGAGCTCCGTATGCCACGGCAAACTGGCTGACACTGACGGCGGCGGTGCACAAATGCTGCGCAGCTAGCGCCATTCGACGGCCAACACCGCGGTTCCTGGTGTGTCCGCTGTGCCGTGCGTGTGATCATTGCTTGTACAGCCTTCTCGCAGTGTCCGGAGCAAGTATGGTGGGTCTGACACACCGGTGTCAATGTGTTCTTTTTTCCATTTCCAGGAGTGTATTACTCCATATATAATTAAATAAAAAACTGATAAAAATTCAGACTTAAAGGGCCTACTAATGTAGTGCATTCCAGCATGGATGATGCGTTACGCTAAAATATATATAAAAGGTTATAAACATACTAACAACACAGTGTGCAACTTAAATTTTCGTTTATGTTTACATATGTTCAGGCTAGTGCAAAATTATCGAAAGTATCAGAAACTTTAAGAATTTGCCTATAATTTAATGAATAAGAATTCAAATAAACTAAGGGGTCTTCCTGGAAATAACAATAGGAGAGGAGGTAGGGGTGTGGGGAAGAAACACGGTTTGCTGTGAAGTAACCATAGCTACGTAAATGTAGCGCATTTCAGCATTAATGATCCATTGTGCAATACTAGATAAAAAGAAATGTTGTGAATTTACTGTACCAACTGTGCATCGCCCAATTTTCGTTCTTGTTTACATATTTTAAAATACAGTGCAAAATTACCGAACATACCTGAAACTTCAAGAATTTGCCTTCATACTGATGGCTAAGAATACAAATAAGCTGAGGACTCTTACTGTAAAGGCTGTCAGCACAGACATCAGCGTGTGACAGGCGTAAACGCGCTACTGCATCGCTCTTCGCACAGCCTGTTTTCGTAGGCAACGCTCTGTAATGGCCGCTCTATTCTCAAACTATTGCTACTTAGCACGTTGGTAATTTGTGTTACCTGTCTGCCATAAATAGCTTTGATTACTTCGCAACTAGGTATCCTTGTCTTCGGTTTTGTTATGGTTGTTTCGTAATTAGAACCCCTTTACTTCCCCCTTTTTTACAGTAAGATTCCTCAGTGTATTTCGATTCTTATTCATGAAAACGAAGGCAAATTCTTGAAGTTTCAGATACGTTCGGTTCGGTAATTTTGCGCTGTCTTTTAAAATACGTAAATAAGAACGAAAATATAGGATGGGCAGTGTGACGTTAGTGGGGTTATAACATCTGTATTTCCTCTGTCATTGTATAAAGCAACACTCATGCTGAAATCTATTATCTTCACTCAATTATTGCTATTTTTTAGCTAGAGTCCCTTTTAGCCCCCCCCCCCCCGTCTTAATTTCTATTCTTATTCATTAAAATGAAGGCAAAATACCAAAGTTTCAGAAATATTCGGTAAATTTGCACTGGTTTTAAAATATGTGTACGACAAAGAAAATTTACGAACGCAGTGCGCTCTCAGTAAGTTTATAGCATTTATTTTTTTTCTATTATTGTGTAACGGATCATTCATGCTGAAATGCGCTACGTTAAAGTGTCCTTAGGCCTGAATTTTTATTAACTGCTTATTTAATAATATATGGAGATGTTGAAATGTGCTACGTTAAAGTGTCCTTAAGCTGGAAGTTTTATTAATTGCTTATTTAATAATATATGGAGAATTAGTTTTGCTCTGTTTTAAGTTTACTCATCTATGACTTACGCATATGTCACGTGACTATACAACAAGCTTTTTCTTCTCCACATCCTTTTTTTTACGATTGTTGAAAAACAGCTCTTTGCGGCGCCAGGTATATTTTAGTTCATAATATTTTGTTGTTATGTCTGCTACCCACGTCGCAACTCTTTGTAATATTGCACTTTCGTAAAATCGTTGTTGTTCATGCCTTTTCATTCCAGCCTAGACCTGAAGATGATCTGCAAGGCAGATTGTAACCGGCAGCTGGTAAATTAAAACTGGTACTCCAGAGGGTGTTAGTTTATTTATCTTAAAGTATGCATTTCTAGAGCCCATGTTTATTACACAATTTTTATTTGTTTTGGACTGCACTCCCTGCTCCCAAAATATGGAAAACAGAGGGCTTGCACTAGAAGAGATTTCTTTTCACAGTGTCGAAGATGAAGACGTGCTCATACCTTTTAACGTGTGCATTTTAGAGCCTTTTTTTTTACTAGACTTCTGTGCTTCGAATGGTCGTTCCTGTCATACTATTTGGTGAAAGCAGCGTACATTGCAGTCACTTGTCTTGTATTACTACGATTTAATTTGATCAAATAGGGAGAGTTGAGTCCGCTCGCTCTACAAGTATTAGTTGGTCGTGGGTTGACATTAATTTAGAATTTAATGACCAGACTAGGAACTTTGACTTTCGAGAAGAAACTGAAGCACTTTTTGCAACTCTCGTAAGGCATCCCCAAACTCTTCTCGTTTCTCAGTTAGCCGCGCCGTACCTCTTCTCCCTAACGCTGTTTTAACACGAACCTACTTCTGTTCCTCTTCCACTCCCTCTGTTATGTCGATTGCTCTCAGCGATAACGCTTTATACTTGTCGACCTGTTATTTAACTCTATTGTTGTACTTCTCCTGAACGTGGAACCGCGCGACTGCTACGGTCGCAGGTTCGAATCCTGCCTCAGGCATGGATTAGTGTGATGTCCTTAGGTTAGTTAGGTTTAAGTAGTTCTAAGTTCTAGGGGACTGATTACCTCAGATGTTAAGTCCCATAGTGCTCAGAGCCATTTGAACTATTTCTCCTGAACGATTTCTACAGCATGATATTAATTTCTAAATCTGGAATTCTATATTAGATGTAATTTATCAGATGCTTATCGTGATGAATGTCATGTAAAATACATACAATGCCTGGTTAAATGAAAGAGTGTCCTGATGGCTCTAATGTTGCCACTCCAATAAATAAATAAACAAAATAAAAATATGTACGATGGCACACTACAAAATAACGCCTGAGAGTTTTTTGCGTAATAACTCTTAAAGCTTTTTAAATAAAATAAACGTTTTAACATTCTGCATATTTATGATTCTAATGTTGCCACGTCGAGTAAATATATAAATAAAGTAAATATGTCTACGAGAGCGTGCTACAAAATAACACATCCGAGTTTTTTGTTTCTAAAGCTCTTAAGGCTTTCTAAATAAATTATAAGCTGTTAACATGCTACATGTACATTCTATATGTCTACACACTTATCTTTCAACATAGTCACCCTGCGTCATACTAATTTCACACAACGAGAGTTCAGTTTATTGATACAGTAATGTAAAATGTCTGACTTTGTTAATGGTTCCACAACGTCTGCTTGTACTCCTTCATCCCTATCGAAGTGAAGCACTCGCAGGCGTTCTTCAAGTTTTGAAAACAGATGTGGGCAAGTCTGGGGTGCATGGGGATGGTGAATGACAGTGATCCCATACATCGGATCGTTGCAGATGTCGAAGCGCTCGTGTGCAGTCTGATATTGTCAAGCTGAAGAAGAGGGTGCACCACGTGTGAACGAACTATTCGAATTCGGAACTCTGTTGCAGCACACAGTTCCTCATGGACGGGCATAGTTCCGCTGCACAGCATTATGTCGCACGCTGCAATTCGGAGCGCTCTAGCGATAGAAGTCGAATGTTAGTAACATGTTTTATTCAAAAAGATTTAAGATTTTCCATATAAAAACTTCGGAGGCATTACTTTTCAGCACACCCTCGTTTAATACAGTAGTCTTATTTTTCTACTTGCTTATCATTTGTCTAGAGAGCATGTAATTTGGACGAATTGACCAGACAGCAGGTGGACGAGTGATGGTCGCCGGCCGCTGCGTCACAGTAGCAGCCCGTGCTGGCCAGGACAGTACAGGTGAGTGGAGGTGAGGTAGAGAGGCCTCTGGCAAGTTGTCCGGGCAGAGCTGGCAGGCTGCGCTGCCACGGCGAGGCGAGGCGGCTGTAACGGCGCCCCGGGGACCGCCACAGCGGAGCATGCCGCCGCGCCGCCAAATTAACGGCCAGGGCAACCGGCCCAGCGCAGCCCCAGCAAAGCCCGGCCCGGGCCAACTCCAGGGGCGCCCAGGTAGGCAGCCCGCGATGCCGCTGCAGCTAGCCCTGCTCATCACGAAGTTCCTCGCTCCTGTGAACGACCGCCTCTACGGTGCACGACATGCCTGTCAAACTTGCAGTTCGCGGACCACACATTTCTGGCGAAGAATACCTTTGCGGTCCATAAATGGAACCGCCGGCTGTGTGGTTTTTTTCTCATGGCGTACATTTTGAAATGTGTGCTGCGTAAGGTAAAGGTAAAGCCCTAGAAGGACCAATCTGACCCCACCGACAGCAGTATATAGCTCCTTAGTTGGCCTCATAATGCTCAGCGTCCCCACAAGAAAAAGTCACTTGCAATATCGGCAGTCGAAACCGGATACTCTGCATGGTAGGCTGCCGCACTGACCACTTAGCTACACAGGTGGATTAATATATACGAGACGAGATATAAAATTTTAAGATGCTCAAATGGCTCTGAGCTCCATGAAACTTAACATCTGAGGTCATCAGTCCCCTAGAACATAGATCTACTTAAACCTAACTAACTTAAGGACATCACACACATCCATGCCCGAGGCAGGATTCGAACCAGCGACCGTAGGAGTCGCGCGGTTTCGGACTGAAGCGCATAGAGCCGCTTGGCCACAGCGGGCGGCAAAATTTTAAGACCCATATAGATAAAATAGAGTTACTGAATGAATATTTTGATATTTTCCAGCAACATGAATGAACTTCAGGTGCCACAATGTGCCAAAACGCCATCATGTATCAGAGTGCGCATGAGATATATCAGACGAAGGTCAGGGCGCTAAATAAGGGAATGACGCTCTAAAAATATAAGATGAATTTTGCTATCTGGGCAGCAAAATGAGTTAGGAAGATCGGTGTACAGAGTATCTAACACGCAGATGGTCAATAGGAGAGAAGGCGTTCCTGAAAAGAGAAAGTTCTTAATACCGAACATAAATTTAAGTTTTGGGAAGTATTTGGTAAAAATAATTGTCTGGAGTGCAGCTGTTTTTACAACTGAAATGTAATCAATGAATAACATAGACAAAAAAGCAATAGCAATTTTGAAATGAGTTGCTACAGAAGGATTCTGAAGATTGGGTGGATAGATCAGATAACTAATTACGGGCTATTCCATTGTATCGTAAAAATTTATGATAGCAATTCCACATATATATATATGTATATATCCTGAGGCATCAAGGAATCACCAATTTAGTAATGGAGGGAGTGACTGCAGTAACTAGGTTCATAAGAGTGCATGTTGCAGTATAATGCAGAGATAAAGAGGCTTACGCTCGGTTGCAACTGATGAGGGGGTCACTCAAATGAGAACTGGACAAATCGAAAAAAAAGAGAACGTGGAACTTTTTTTATTTCAAAATTTATCACCATATATGTTAATACATTTATCCCAATGTTAAATGCCCTCATGGAAAAATATTTGCAGTTGCCTATGGAACCATGATTATACCCGGGCGTGCTCCTCTTCGTTCGAAGCAAATCGACAGCTAAGAATGTCTCTATTCAGGACACCAAAAATAGGGGAAACGCATGAGGAGAGATCAGGGCTGTGTGGAGGACATGTAAGACTTTACCTGGTAACGTCTGCAGTGAAGTCGAAACAACCTGCCAACAAAATGTCCGCCCACATATTGCCAAGATTGTTTCAACCACGCTGCAGAAGTTCCACTGGGACCCACTTACACGTCATCCTTACAGTTCCGATCTCTCCCTATGCGATCTCGATACCTGTGGAGCCGTGAAGAAAAACATTCGCGGTCATTAATTTGCTTCAGACGAAAACTTGCAAACCTGGGTGCACTCATCCTTCCGTAGACGACCGCAAACATATTGCCATGAAGGGACTGACCGGCTTGTCCCACAGCAAGATAAAAGTATTAAAACCTATGGCGATTACTTTGGAAATAATAAACAGTTTACTTACATTTTTTCGATGTGTCTCGTCCTTATTTGAATGCCCCTATACACTGACATAGGGAACCGCACCAAATTACTGTTTGGGCTGCAGACTACGTCAACAACATAAAAACCACAGAAGCGAAGTTAAAATTTTGATGGATCCAAAGTTAACTTAGTAGATGGCATTAGAATGGTGTAATTATTATGCCTAAGAATAATAAACATGGAAATAATCTGACATTTCTTAAAAGAAAAGGAAGATAGCTTCATCATCTCGACGCTTAAATGAACGGCAATTGCCCGCATTTTAAGAGGATTTGGAAGCTAGTATCCAGTAAATCCTGTTAAACAAACACACTTTGGCTATGAACAAAGACTGACTGCTTAATAAAATGCAAATGGAGGCTTGTGAGATCCATTGCAGTTCGTATGTGAAGAGGAAATACTGTAATGTGTGTTTTCCTGGATTTTACAAATATTTTCTAGACGTGTCTGAAAATACGAAAAATCTAGTGCATTTATCGATTTAAACCGTTATTTACAATGATCAAAAGTTGTACGTCTTTTGTCAGCTCCGGCCGCAGTGGCCGAGCGGTTCTAGGCGCTTCAATCCGGAGCCGCGCTGCTGCTACGGCCGCAGGTTCGATTCCTGCCTCGGGCATTGATGTGTGTTCTGTCCTTAGGTTAGTTAGGTTGAAGTAGTTCTAAGTCTAGGGGACTGATGACCTCAGATGTTAAGTCCCATAGTGCTTACAGGCATTTTTTCTTTTGTCAGATGCTGAATTATTTACATTCATGTCGCACTAGTTATGGAAGAAATTGCTGTTAAAAAATCTACCAACTATCAGTCACAAAAAAAGGTTCTTGTGGTGGCTATTTTCACAGCAGCTGTATACAAGTTTCAGTAGTTTAAAAGGAGAAAGCCTTTCGCTTGTTGGACGTTATGTTTTTTTATTCAATTTGTGCACTCAGACGCGTTTCTCCTTGTTACAGGGCAACATCAGCGGATATCCTGAAATGTTACACGATTTTTTCGTTTGCAGATCCGGATTACCGTTTGCGAATAGATTATAGATTCAAAACACGTCACTGTAGATTTTATAATAAAATGGGAAGGTATTTGTAGGTCAGCGTCTGATTCATTATTTGTAAGCCAAACAGCGTTCTGGACGAAATCTGACACTTTTCCTTGTGGTCACTATGTTTTAGAAGTAACAGCACTGCTCCTGCCATTTACTGTGTCAATGCTATTCGTTTCTGTAAGTGTTGCCAACATTCTCAGTTTTCGGTTTGAATTATTTTTTGTTTACCTCCATGTTTGTTGGTATAAATTTTGTATAATTTTTGTGTGTCTGTACTATTTTTATTTTGTTTTATTTTTTATTTTATTTTTTACATTTTATTCCTTTATTTATTATATATTATTATTTTTTGTTTTCATTCTTCATTTATGTACTTCGAAGACGAATGGGAGTTCTGGTCATATACTGGGATTTCTATCCATTATACAGTGTGTATCAAAAACAATCATCCTATTTTTAAAAAATAATAACTATTGTGTTATTTGAGATATGTGCGTAAACAATGTACTCTTGGAAAGGGAAAACTCTCGAGTTTTACATGGTTCCCACTAGGCGGCGGCAGTGTGTGCTCACTTCAGTTCTAGTAAAACTTGTGTCGGGACAGCAGAAAGCGCTTTGTGTTCTACGTTTTGCGCATTGCGGGTCAGTAGTAACTGTTCCGCGTGACTTTCGTACTAGGTGTGGTTTGGGTTCCCCTACACCACAGAGCATTAGACATTGGCATGAACAATTCCGAGAAACAGGTTTTTTGTATAAAGGCAAATCGCCGAGCCGGCCCGAGTGTGTGACACAGATGTTGAACGCATCCGCTCTAGTTTCACAAAGAGTCCGCAGAAATCCGTTCGCCGTGCAGTTCGACAGCTCAGCATGCCCCCGATGTCCGTCTGCTGTGTGTTGGCCGACGTTTACATATGAACCCATACAAAATTCACCTACTGTGAGCTGTTCGTGAAGATGACAGACAACAGCATGTGCAGTTCTGTAATTTCGTTGTTGGCAAGATGGAGAATGACAGTATTCTTCCAACCTTAATGTTGAATGAAGAGGCAACATTCCATTTAAATGGAAAGGTGAACTGTCACAATGTGAGAATATGGGGTACGGAACAACCACATGAAATTTTACGACATGAAAGGGACTCTCCAAAATTTGATGTGTTTTCTGCAGTTTCACGGGAAAAGGTCTATGGTCAATTTTTCTTTGCCGAGAACACTGTTAAAGTAATCACGTATCTCTATATGCTTGAGAGTTTCTTTTTCCCACAGTTGGACACTGATTCGATCGACTTTATTTACCAACAAGATGGGGCCCGCCACACTGGCATCTGGAAGTACGGGAATTTTTAAACGAAAGGATTACTAAACGATGCATCGGTCGCACTAAACCAAATGATTCAGCCTTACATTACTGGCCTCCTAGGTCACCAGACTTGACTGTATGCTATTATTTGTTGTTGGGGCTTATAAAAGACTCTGTTTATGTGCCTCTGTTACCAACAACAGTGAATGAACTCAGACATCGCATAACAGCAGCTGTGGATACTGTAACTCAAGATATGCTCGCTGCAGTGTGGGAACAATATGAATACCGCGTTGGCATATGCCGTGCATCTCAAGGGGCGCACGCTGAATTCCTTTGAAAAGGCATGAAAAAGAACTTTTTGAGTTTTCCGTTCATCAGAAACCAAAATTGATTGTATACGTTTATTAGTTGCAGAACTATAGACGTGCCAGATCGAATGATTCTTTTTGATACACACTATATGATAAATCAGTGAAAACAGTGTGAGCTTAGTCATGTTCACGTGGTCATTTACTAGTAGCTTCTTTTCAACTTTTGTTTTCTATATGTGATAATTTCCTTGAAAGTTTAGGAAGTGTCTTTTATTACTCATTCCTACTATTTTCATGTCTTTTTTGTTGTAGTGAGTATGTGGTTTATTTCTGTTAAATTTTCTGCAGAAGTTGATTACCTTGTCCCACATTTACATGCTCTGACTAATTCTTCATACTGGATGTTGAACATTCTGCTGATATATCCTACTTACTTCCCGTGCAGTGTGTTTCATTGTAGTTAGTATTTTCCTGCTTGCTGTCAGATGTCTGTCTCTTTTCTTATTTTTGGAACATACTTTTGAATTGAAATGTCTCTTTTGAATGTTGTTTATACCTTGTCTTTAGAAAATATCTCTTGTTTTTTGTGTGTTTTTGTGCTTGTGCATCACTGTGTATCATCAGGAACATTTCTCCTTGTTGTTATCTATGCTTGTGTTGTTGTTCTGCCACTAAGTGTGCTTGTTTGTGTGATGCTTTGTCGCACTGTTGTTTGTCACAGCATATGTATTGTGTTTACTGAATGTATATTTTGTTTTGTTTATGCTTAATTTTGTTACTAGATTATTATTGCCTCTATGGTTTCTTGCCATTTGTGTGATGTAACCTAATTCTTTCTGATAGTTTTCTGTGGTGAGTGGTAGTGCATTGAGTCTACAAAGCACGTATCTGAGTACTGATTGTTTCTGTGAGTGTTAGTGATTTGAAGTCTGATGAGTAGTTTTGAAATTTTAGTAGCTATTCAGAGAATGTTAATGCTATGCTAATTGTTTTCTGTTTTTCTGAATACATGTACGAAATTGATTTGATTTTCATGTCGTTTTTCCATTATGAATTTAATCTTTTTGCGTATTGTGTTTATATCTGCATGCAACTGGTCGAATTAAGCTGGAGGTTCATCAGTTAAACAAAGGATATCATCCATGTTTTTGACAAATTGATTTTGATTATCTTTACTAGAGTATATGAAATTGGGATCCCATTGGTAGCCAAGCTCCATAAAAATATTTTATAATTGACATCCGCTACTTAGCGAAAAATTGCTGACTATGAATACTGGGTCATCCTATTACTTTTTATGATTGGAACATGACAATGTTTTGTTGCATCTGATGATGTAGCTAAGACGCTGCCAAACTCATCACGCTTATAAATAAAGTACTTGCATGTGAAACAGTTTTATCTTCAAAATGATATCTCCGGGCTGTGGCTGTCCCGACTATGAAGTGTTCTTCATTTTAATAGTATACATTATTGAACTGAAAGTAGTTTGTCTCGTTATCAACTCAACCATTTTGTGTATTTCTTTGGCGAGTTTAACTGGTAACTGGCTGTTATTTTTCAGGTTTTGTTCTATGTATTTATTGATTCCGCAAGTGATATGTTAGAGTACATACTAGCTATGTGAAAAGAGAGGAACCTTCCTGTATCTGGGATATTTTTATCGTTATCAAATTGAATTAACTGGGAGGTGTTCCTTATAGTTCTGTCACCTCTTATTTTATAGGTTTCAGAAAATAATTGCAGCATGTTTCTTGCAGGTTTGTAATTCGGAGGTTTCTTGAAGTGTACAATAGGGCTACATAGGTTATTTGGTTTATGGATCTTTGTTTTGCATTGGAGGGTGGGTGTGCTGAAAGATCTCTGGATAATTTTCCTTTTTCTCTGTCATGTATTGTGTATTCTGTATTTTTAAAGACGTTCTTCCTTAGTCTGAGATCAGTTTGCTGTGAATCATTTGAAATATCTGATACTATTGTGTGAAATGAACTCTTATAGCATTCAAAACAGACAATTCAATCAAAGTACAACAAACCAGCAGAACATTCAACACCCAATACAAATAAAGTATCAGAGCATAGAAATATTTATACAATAGAGAAAGACATGAAAATATTTAAAATAAATAATGAAAGACACCTCCTAATCTTATTACAAAATTATTATACATATAAATCAATGGCTGAAAAGAAGCAACTACTAAATGACCAAGTGACTATGACTAATCGCTCACAGTTTACACTAACAGATCATATAATGGACATAAATCTCAAAACATAATCACAAATCCCAATCATCTCCTGAGTACACAAGTGAAAAAGAAAACAAAAAATAATAATAGATAATAAATAAGGAAATAAAAAGCGAAAAACAAAATAAAATAATTAAAAAATAAAATAGAAAATAAAGACAGTACACACACACAAAACTTACATCAAGACACATGTAGTCACGACCCGTTTTAAATCTATAACGTGTATGTGTCAATGATAACCTATATGTGCAAATGAAAAAATCGAGTAATATTTCAGGACTCCCACTGAAGCTGCATTGTAAAATACGCGATACGCCTCTGGGCGCACTACTTTAGTAAGAAACTTGGTATTCAGCACGAAAAAAGAGTTTTTCTTTTACACTGCTGCTATTTATAATAATAAAAACTAATTATCTTTTTATTTTCCTGTATCCTTCCGCACATTTAGAATGAACTTGCGTCGCTAAGAATATTCAAGTGGAGTACATACAAGGCAAGAAGAAATGTGTCGCTTGAAATACACAAGGCGTCTCTACTTTTCTTTGTTTAGTAGATGCTACACGTCCTGTATGATATGTACCACTGCTTAGTTTGTACAGTTATGTAAAGCAGTGTTGAACGTAGTTTGTTGAAAGCCATAAATCGGAATACAATGCTGTCGCAAAATTATTTCTTTTGAGCAGTTCCGATCCAGTAGGACTTGTCTAATGTGTATGAAGGTTCATAATGATTATGTTCCTTTATCTTGAACAGTTCAGTCCTGGATGTCCAAGTTCAAATGTGGCTGTAGTTCTCTGGAATATAATGTATTTGAAGTATATCTCAAAACCGTACACACAGTTAATAATAATATCGAGGAAGTTCACTGTACCCTTTTGGACTACGAAATTTGATATAAAGTACACAAAGTAATTGAGGCCACATGTGTAGCCGGATGAACAGAACATTTTACAAGAAGGTCAAACTACGTGAAAATATTTGTACAAGAACTGCGCAATTTTTGAATGCTGAAAAAAAAGCTTTAAAAACAATGAACTCGTCAACTGGACTCGAAGCCGAATTTCGTGCTTTCCGCGTGCCTCCCAAATCTTCATTTGCCATGATGTATGTTTACTCCCTTGTGTTCGCACTGTATTATCGTGATTCCCGCACAGGGAGAGACACAGCTTTCTCCCGTTATTGCCTTGCTACATCATGAAATACTGTAGTACAGCTTTACGACACAGCAGTAACGATCAACAGTCATATTCAATTAAGGATGGATTCGCAAACTGTGATTATGGTTCCGCATAACTATAATTTTAGAGTATTTCAGAACAAATTTTCATTGTTTTGTAACTAATGCGGTACCATAATAGCAGTTACCGAGTTCATTCTTAATTGAATAAAGCTGTTGACCATCAACGCAGTCTCTCGCAGTGCACTACAGTACACTGTTAAAAGAACATCACAACAACATGTACAGTACCTACTCCAACCTGTTATTTGGGTGCTATGTGAACCCACCACGTCGTGCGACAGATTAAGCAGCAATCAGAGTATTGTGTCAATCCTGTTTGCCATGTACATAAAAATATGAAGTCGACGGCATCTGACGAAGAGGTGCAAAAGCTATTCTTCTAACTGGTTTCCTTGCAAATCAGCCGAACAATACGAGAATTCTTCTACACCAAGTCTGATGAAAAACAAGAAAGAGGAGAAGCGGACTAGAAGGTAAAAAACCTCTTCCATCAATATTCAGCACATACCATCACTATGGCAGTGGTAAGTTGGAGTGCAAGATGTCCACTACATTCAAGACCTTTACTTACTTCCAATCACTGAGAAATTTGTTTCTAGAGTGCGTGGAAATCGTGCCACGCGTAAATTGAGTGATGAGCTAAAAGATTGACACTGTTTCTCACCACCAGATTGAATGGTGGCCGGTGGTACTGCAGGAACATAACATGATAAGGAAATGTATAAGCAGAACGTAGGTGAAGGGGGAACCTTTGTAGTGACGAAATCAAATGTCGTGTGGCTAGCGCCTCCTGGGGGGAGGGGGGGGGGGGGTAAGGGTAAACCGGTCGCCTTCTGGAGGTCTTGTAGCTGACGCCGCTTCGGCGACTTGGGTGCCGACGAGGATGATATGATGATGAAGACAACATCCAGTTCCTAAGCTGAGGATACCTTAGACCTAGTCGAGAATCGAATCCAAGCCCCTCGCATAGCATTCTACCACACTGATCACTTAGCTATGGAGGTGGATTGTAGTGACGATTGGGGCCGCTAGTACAGAAATCCACTAGCTTCAGTGACTTTGAGAAAGAGCAGAGTGTTATCGCCCTGCGCCTAGGAATGAGCGTCTAGGGAACATCCAGAACATTTATGGAAAGTGGTTGAACGACGTTGAAAGTACGAGGAGGCGAAAAGATGTTGGACGTCACCACCCAGTCACAGAATGTAGATGTCAGAGACTTGTCGTCTCTGTAAAACAGAACAGGTGGCGATCTGTGGCAGATCAACAAAGTAAGAGCATATGGACGATCAGACCAATTGTGTGATTGGATTGAAGAGTTCCTAGATAACAGAACGCAGCATGTCATTCTCAATGGAGAGAAGTCTTCCGAAGTAAGTGTGATTTCAGGTGTGCCTCAGGGGAGTGTCGTAGGACCGTTGCTATTCACAATATACATAAATGACCTTGTGGATAACATCGAAAGTTCACTGAGGCTTTTTGCGGATGATGCTGTAGTATATCTAGAGGTTGTAGCAATGGAAAATTGTACTGAAATGCAGGAGGATCTACAACGAATTGACGCATGGTGCAGGGAATGGCAATTGAATCTCTATGTAGACAGGTGTAATGTGCTGCGAATAGAAAGAAAGAAAGATCCTTTATCATTTAGCTACCATATAGCAGGTCAGCAACTGGAATCAGTTAATTCCATAAATTATCTGGGAGTAGGCATTAGGAGTGATTTAAAATGGAATGGTCATATAAAGGTGATCGTCGGTAAAGCAGATGCCAGACTGAGATTCATTGGAAGAATCCTAAGGAAATGCAATCCGAAAACAGAGGATGTAGGTTACAGTACACTTGTTCGTCCACTGCTTGAATATTGATCAGCAGTGTGGGATCAGTACCAGATAGGGTCGATAGAAGAGATAGAGAAGATCCAACGGAGAGCAGCGCGCTTCGTTACAGGATCATTTAGTAATCGCGAAAGCGTTACGGAGATGATAGATAAACTTCAGTGGCAGACTCTGCAGGAGAGACGGTCAGTAGCTCGGTACGGGCTTTTGTTGAAGTTTCCAGAACATACCTTCACCGAGGAGTCAAGCAGTATATTGCTCCCCCCTACGTATATCTCGCGAAGAGACCGCGAGGTTAAAATCAGAGAGATTAGAGCCTACACAGAGGCATACCGACAATCTTACTGTCCACGAACAATACGAGACTGGAATAGAAGGGAGAACCGATAGAGGTGCTCAATGTATCCGCCACACACCGTCAGGTGGCTTGCGGAGTATGGATGCAGATGTAGATGTAGATCTGACTCCAAAGTACAATGCTGGTGCAGGTACAAGTGTTACGGAGCGCAGAGTTAAGCCTAGATTATTGACCAGGGCCTCCGCAACAGTCGACCCCTGCATACTCAAATGTTGATGCAACGACGTCGTCACTTATGATTCCAGTTGGCAAACGATCATCGAGATTGCACCGTGTGTCAATAGAAAACTGTCGCCAGATCGGATTAATCGTCTTTCTTCTTACATCAGGTCAATCGTTGTGTCGGATACGCCGTCATCCAGGCGAAAGACTGCTTGCAACACGCACCGCACCACGGACGGAGACCAATGGTGCAGTGTTATGCTGTCAGGGATATACATTTGAGCTTCCATCTACATCTACATGTACATCTAAATACATGCTCTGCTAGTAACCACGGAATGCACTACGGGGATACCTTGTATTACTGTCAGTCATTCTCTTCCTGTGCCTTTCTCGAATGGTGAGTGGAAAAATCGACTCTAAGCGCATCACTTACGAGCCCTGGTTCCCTTTGCATTGTCGGTCCTTTCACGAGGTGTATGTTGATCACAGTGGGATCATACTGTAGCCTTTTGTAAATGCTAGTTCTCTAAACTGCCTCAATAGTGTTGCGTGAGATGAACGATTTTTTCCGACCAAGGATTCCCATTTGAGTTCCATGGTATATGTGGTAGTGATCGAAGACACAACGACACAGTGGACTGTCTTAACGTTATTGCCGATCAGCTTCATCTCTTCGTTCTTGAAGTCTTCCACGAACGCATTGGCATCTTCCACTAGGATTACTGTCCTTGTCACAAAGCAAGTTGTGGTATCGATAGCAACGATGCCACGGAATAATTTCTCAAGTTGGCACTATGAGAGACACAGAGGATAGCGCCCTCTAGCCGGTGCTGTCGAGGTCTACAAGCTCCGCCACTGCTTCAGCCCATTTTCATCAGGTGTAGCCAGCCAGGACAGTTCGCTTCAGCATCGCACCTAAGTACAAAGTTACATAATCGTTTATCACCTTGTTTTTGCACCAGTTTTTGCACCAGTAAACCATTTTCTTGCAAACCGACTTGTATTACCTTTCCCCTTTCCTACCTACACGCCGCCTCCCAGGCGGGATACAAAACAAGTATTTCACTACAATGATTCGAGAAGCGTGATAGTGAACTTACGTCTCTATCTTGGCCCAAATTCCCCTGATATCGTCACGATGAAACACATATTGGACGCTATCGTGCGCTGTTTCCTCAGCCATATACCACAGAACCACAGAACCAAAACTGACTGGATTTACGAAACGGGTGTGTAGATAGGCGCGCGTACCTCCGGAAACCTACTAGGGTTTTGTAAAATGCATGACACTTGGAATCGGTGCTACATTGCGCTCCAAAAAGGACCAACATGCTATGAAGTTGGTGGTAATTATGTTTTTGCTCATCGGTGTAGTTCTCCACTGATAGGCTCTACTTTACGGAACAAAATATTGGACAAATCTGAGTGACCAATAACAGGACTATATTATTAAAACTAGCTGTTCCTTGTCACCCACTGCGGTGACTCAGTCTGGTTAAATGGAAAAGAAAGATATATGACCCATATATGACCCATTCTCCTTTGGACCCCTTTCTCTGTCCATCGCCTCCTTTTCCACCTAACAGTCAATCACTTTCTCCCCCTCCCTCTATCCATCTACTCCCTTCCCCCCTCTCCCATGTCTTTCCACCCCTTCTCTCCCCCTTTGTCTCTCATTCCTCCCATCTTTCTGTCTATCTCCTCGTCCCTCCTTTCTCTCTGCCCTCTGACTTGATACCTTGTTTATTGTTAAGGCAAATTCAAATTCTGTGGCATATATATATATGGTAAGTAGGTACATAAAAACTCACTCGTATTCAAGTGAAATGTTATTTCAAAGTATCAAAGGAGTTAGTGAAGAACTTTTGGAGATTTAAGATTTTGAACAAAAGAACTTGAGTTTTTGCTAACAATGGATTCCCTTTACACATGTAACGGGTATAATAAGAGCAGATATTTTTATGTGTAGTTTATTAATTCCTCACGCATCTATGTGTTGGTTGTTTGTTATCTGCATAGAACTATCTTACCACAAATACGTCTCAGACTTCACGATCTGATGTTTTCTGCATGGGAAGTAAGTAAGTAAGTGTCCACATTCCAGCAACTGACCTGTTGCCCTGGGGAGAATAAACATTAATGACTTGCTCTTGCCATATGTACTTGGAGGTGCTAACAAGCCTAAGAGGATACTGCTCCTTATAGCTATAATTATTATCTGACAAATGAAAGGAATACTGGGGCAAACACCGACCCCAGTCAACAACAGACGTCTCTGCAGTTGTACCTGTTATACCTTGTATATTATTTATACTTTTGTATACCATTTAGCACACTAGTAGGTATATAAAACAGGTGTGTATTCGAATGCAATGTTGTGCCAAAATTTCAAAGTGAATGGTGACTGACTATCGGAGATTTACGATTCTGAACAAACGATATATATATATATATATATATATATATATATATATATATATATACATTGTCTATCCGAATTTTCATTAGAGTATCACAGAAGAATTTGAAATAAACAGATCAAGAACTTTTGGAAATTTTTCTTAAAACGGTTACCTTTAATAAGCGATCAGTGAAGAACTGAAGAACTTTCGTAGATTTAAGAGCTTGAACAAACGAACATTTGCATATTTATGTACTTAGAGCCTGTTGCTTCACTTATACAGAATGTATGCCCTGCAAAGATTTTTTTCCGTTTTTCATTTTAGTCGAATTTTTATGTTCTTCGCAAATATCAACACCTAAACCTTTCATGCTAACTAAGGCCATAAAAGCATGGTTATTTCCGAATGTACTTCTGACCAAAAACCGATTCTGGTAGCTGTGATCCAAGGTTTTTGGTAATCATGCCTTCGCCGTTCTTGTGGTGATATTTATGTAGACATTTTTATTCTCTAAGACATATTTCTATATCTAACCAAGAAGTGAAATATCATATACAGAATTTCATAGATTTTGCTTCGAAAATGCTTTCGTACTGAAATAATTTCATGAAGCTTTTCATCCCCTATATCAGCTCTTTATCGGTGGAATTTCGAACAATTACTTCTTAAACGATGCCTACAGTGTAAGATACCTATCCTCACAATTTTCAAGTTTCTATCCTTAGCAGTTCGGTTATTCAGTGAATCAGTGTGACCCTATTTCACTCGCTTATGAGTTTAATTTCCTAAAATAGTGAAATTTTTTTTATTTCTAACAGAGAAGTACTATTAAGATTATCATTGATTAACACAGAAAATGCTTTCATAGTGAAATATTTCATTAAACATACCAGACCTATTTCCAAAAAAACACTGAAACATACGATTTCTTAAAAATTTGTGACCGGGTAGTCAAACACCAATTTCCATAGATGTAGCTTTTAAAGTACTTTAGTACTTCTTCAATAAGAATTTATCAGAAACGACTTTCACCCAAAATTTTTCCCCCATAGAGGTTAAAGTTTTCAGAAATGCTGAAACACATTTTTCTGTAGTTCTGGCTATGAAACCAAATACCAGTTTTCGTAAATCTGGCTTCAAAGTCGTCTTAATAACGAGATCTTTTAAAAACCTGTTATCCCCTATTCCACTCTCTTAGGGTAGACTTTCGAAAAATCCCTTCTTAAACGACGATTACACTGTAACATCAACACCCTCTGCTAATTTCAAGTCTCTATCTTTAGTGGTTCCTGCTGGGCTAGGGTAAATCAGTCAGAACACTACATTTTATATACACAAACAGACAGGTAAATGTTTCTACGATCAAAATCTTAAGTCGCCGAAAGTTTTTCACCGATTTCTTCGAAATGTTGACACAACTTTGCAGTCGAATATGCACGTGTCTTATACCTGTTCCAGCGCCACGTACAGGCTGAGCACAAAGTCTTGCCCCAGTTATAAAAATTAATAACAGAATAACCGTTTGACATGATAAGTTACTTTTGATGCCATTACATAGGTTAGTGTTACTAGTTTTTTTTAAAGACCACTTACGTTAGTAAACCTCAACGTGTGCTCCCTTGGTAGCTCGGAAAACGTCGAGGTGGTATTCTAGTTCCCGCCAGGTGTTTAGTTACATGTGTTCTGTCACAGTACCCACAGCAGCTTGTATCCTAGTCTTCAGTTCGTCGACGTCAGCAACTGATGTGACGAAGACTCTGTCCTTGATATAGCCCCAGAAAGAAGTCGAAGGTCATAATGTCTGGAGAGCGAGGTGGCCAGCTTGTTGGGCCATTCCTTCCAATCCACCGATCCGGACATTACTCCACTCTCCAGAAATTACGCCCCTTGACTTTCTTTTGGGGATATATCAAGGACAGAGTCTCGAATCTGTCAACAACTAGGCTTCTACTCTATTGTTACTTTCGGTTTTTAAGAAAATGGTTTTTTAAGAAACTATTTTTATTCCTCCTGTAAAATTTAACAAAATGGTTTAGAAGGTTTTCATTGACTACCATCGAATTTGGTTGTTTCCTTGAGTCATGAGGAACAGTGAAAATGATTTAGAAGACACAGTGAATTACGTTTTCTTCTTCAGCACACATATGATTCAATTGTCAACCACAATACGGTAGCTCACACCATTATAGAATTCTACATTGCCTTATAGTTGGCGGCAGACAATGTACAGTGCAAATTTCCGCTGGTGTTTTACAACAATTATACGTCCTGCAGGAGGAAAAAAAGAGAAGTGCACTCATCAGAAATTATTGATGTTTGAAATGGTCATTATTCTGCGTTTTGTGCACTTTCCACCAGCAAAGTTTCTTCTTTGCTTTTATCTTGATTGTAAAATGTTGAAGGACGACAATTCTGCCTTTATTGGTTATGTTGTGGTGTTTAGGTCTGACAGGCGCATACTCGTAGCCAAAATTTGTGTCAGTGATCTTCTTGCTAGATATTCCAAATCGTTTCATTTAAGAGAATCTGAAAGATGTTAACGCTCACGTAATTTATTTCTTGTACATAACGTAATGACTCGACAATATTCAACCCAGAAATTTTAGAAATAAATATATGATCTGTTATTTTACTCTCTTTCTTTCAGAACTAGCGTTCAACATGTACCAACTAGGTTGTTGGTTCACCTTGAAATAATAATCTGCTCGTGGGAGACAACCCAGCTTTACAAAGATTAGACATACTACGTGACTATATAATAGACAGTATCCTTCATAGTACTTTCCCTGCGATGAATAACATAAATACTTTCCTAGACGGTGTCGACATTTTAATGAGTCAGCGTAAACGGTCAACTGAAAAATAAAAAAAGGAGGATAGCAAAATATTAAAAACCTATCATTTAGGTTTTTAATATCTATATAAACATAGATCTACAATGTTTAGTTACTGAGTTACGGCTAATAAAAGATTTTGCCTGAAATTTAACATTGTTTTTGCCCTTTTTATTGGTCACGAAAACCACACCTTGCATGTTGTACCACCATACAGCGAGACCTTGGTCCAGATTGCTGTACACACCGGTACCTCTAATTTCCAGTAGCACGTCCTCTTGCATTGATGCATGCCTATAGTCGTCGTGGCATATTATCCACAAGTTCATGAAGGCACTGTTCGTCCAGATCCGGCGATTCGGCGTAGATCCCTCACAGTGGTTGGTGGATCACGTCTTCCATAAACAGCCCTTTCAATCTATTCCAGGCATGTTCGATAGGGTTCATGCCTGGAGAATACGCTGGCCACTCTAGTCGAAAGGTGTCATTATTCTGAAGGAAGTCATTCACAAGACGAATGCATCGCCGATATGCTGCCGATATGGTTTGTAATGGTACTTGAATTACGTAACCATTTTGGTACCTCACCTGAACCTCTCGATACCAGTAATATTCTACTGTATTTCTGTTAACTACTTAACATATTTCTGAGACAACATTCAGATTTGATTTCACTTTTGATACATCGATATGTTTATATTGCAATGATATTCTTATGTGTATTCTTTCTTTTGTCACTATGATCTTTGACGTGCTTGTAAATCGGACTTTTTGGGCGCGTAAGCGATTGTTAGTTAGTTGTTAACTTGGTAGAGAGTCGAACCTTGAGAAAGTCGGGTCGTGGACGTCATGTTGGAAAGACGAATATTGTCGTCAGCTTATAAAATGTGAACTTTAACAGTGGCTGTGAGGAAGATGTTTTCAAGTATGTTTTGTATTGTGAAGTGATGTTTTGTGTTTACGTGATATAGCAATAAAAGCAATTAAAAGGAAGTGTAACCTAATTTCGGAGTGCTGATTATTTCTTTACATCATCATTGTGCTAACTTTGAAAGGCTTAATCTCCAAGAATGGTTTCAGAAGCGCATCTACAAAACTTTTGAATATAGCAGAATAAAACCTAGGCCTCTTCGCATACGAGCTTGGAATCATAACCATCTAGATTTTCAACGATTGAGCCATGATTTTACGACGAGACCTGCGTGGGAAACACAAAAAGGTGAGTGCCTAGTTTCTTCATTATTACATGAAATGAGTATTAACTGTGCTCTAATGACACCTGACACATAATATGACTGTTTTGCCCGATAATGCAGTATTTAGTAGCGTGAGCAACACCACAATCGTTATTAAAATTTTGACCTTTGTTGTGGTAGGGTTGTTAGAGGTTGCACTATCGGTCGAAGGATGGCATTCACTTGTCGTACAGCCGTTACGGCGCCTTCCATGACCACCAGCGGCGTACGTCGGCCCCTCATAATGCCACCCCAAAACAGCAGGAAACCTCTACCCCGCGCACTCCCTGGACAGTGTGTCTAAGGCGTTCAGCCTTACCGGATTGCCTCCAAACACGTCTCCAACGATTGTCTGATTGAAGGCGTATGCGACACTTATCGGTGAACAGAATGTGATGCCAATCCTGAGCGGTCCATTCGACAAGTTGTTGTGTCCATCTGTACCGCGCTGCATGGCGTCGTGGTTGCATAGATGGACCTCGCCATGGACGTCGGGAGTGAATTTGCGCATCATGCAACCTACTGCGCACAGTTTGAGTCCTAACACGACGTCCTGCGGCTGCACGAAAAGCTTTATTCAACATGGTGGCGTTGCTGTCAGGGTTCCTCCGAGCCATAATCCGTATGTAGCAGTCATCCACTGCAGTAGTAGCCCTTGGACGGCTTGAACGAGGCATGTCATCGAAAGTTCCTGTCTCTCTGTATCTCCTCCATGTTCGAATAACATCGCTTTGCTTCACTCCGAGACGCCTGGACACTTCCCTTGAAGAGAGCCCTTCTTGGTACAAAGTAACAATGCGGAAGCTATCGAACCGCAGTACTGACCGTCAAGGCATGGTTGAACTACAGACAACACAAGCCGTGTATTTCCTTCCTGGTGGAATGACTGGAACTGATCGTCTGTCGCAACCCCTCCCTCTAATAGGCGCTACCTATGAAACGTCCCCTTAGAAAAATTGTACAGGACTGTGCTTAACCTGACACACAATATTTTTAGCGCAACGCAATCTGACTATCAGAAATCCCTACAAAAGAATGGCCCTGACTAACATTAACCTATGCATTTCACAAATCGATTACCTCACAAAAATCTTGGTTACTCGAACTACTGCAATACAGCGAGCGCCACTACTGCCAGCTAAATAAAAGATTCAAACTACGGAAGGCACTAACTACTGATAGGCATAGTTAGCAAATGAAAGATTTTAATAGAGAACAATGTATTTACCTTAATAGTCATAATATATATAGCAGGTCATGACAAATTACAAAACTCCGCCATCTCTCTCCCCACATCCACCACTGCTGGCGGCTCACCTCCAACTGCGCAACGCTACGCGCTGTTCACATCCAGCAGCCGCTGCCCAACACTACAATGGCAGACAACAATGCAAACTAGCCACAGACTGCACACAGCACAGCCAGTGATTTTCATGCAGAGGTGGCGTTACCAATAAAAATACCTAAACAGCCTACTTACATAGCCCCCATGCTCCCCACAAAAAATTTTACAAATTGTTTTGGGCAGTGGCCAATAATGATTTGATAAAATTTTTCATAATTACAATAACAAAGAAATCAAATGCACACACTTATTGATACAATGTTAGTCAATAGCTTAACTTTCTCACAGTCCATAAAGACAGTCCTAATCGTTCATCACAGTAAAATAGCAGTGTTTTTCTCAAAGTCTGAGCAGTAAAAGAAAATGCACACGGAAGTAGTGGATTTCCATGCAGTCTTGAAGAACTAGTGTTGTTCTTCCAACGGAAAGACAGAGCTGACTCTTGACATGCAGACAGGTAATGGGCCACAACAGAGCAAACCCACAGCAGAGTCAATCGAAGTTGAAGAATATTGGTAGGTAGGTCATCACAGAGTAGACCCACTGTAGTCCTGGTAGACATTACGGTATTGGTAGGCCACCAGAGGTGCAGACCCACTGCAGTCCTTTTAGAAATAATGCTACTGGTGAGTCAGCAAAGATGCAGACCCACTGTAGTCTTTGTAGAGATAATGGTATTGGTGGATCACCAAAGGTGTAGACCCACTATAGTCCTTGTAGAGATGGCCAGCAGCCATCTGTTGTGACTGTGCAGGTGCACAATCACCATTGAAGAGTCTTGCAGAGAAGATAGCAAGTCCATAAACCACCACTTGTGCACTTACTAAGTTTTTGGAATTGCCCTTAGAACAAGCAATGCTGTTATCCAGTCCCTTGCTGAATTATTAACACACGTGCAAACACTAACAGTCCCTACTTCTCACATATTGTCAATATACTATGACCAACAGAAAAGTTTGCAGTGAAATGTAACTTACAAGTTGCTTAATTTGATGAACTGGTGTCAATTACAATTTTATAACATGAGAATACAATAACAAAGGTACAAAATACATCATTAAAGAACATAACAATACAGATAACATTTGTAGTACAGGCTTTACAAAAGAATCGAACTAACATATACATCAGTGTTACAGGAATTATGACATAAGTAAATACATAAAAGATCAGAATAACTTTTGAAACATCAACTTTACACAGGAGCATTAAAACAAAACAGAATAAATAATGTCTAAGCATATTTACAAGGTAAATAACATATTATTAATGCCAATTATATTTGAGGATAATAGTATTCCTCATCATAGTGAATGTAGCTTAGTATTAGAAGAAGAAAAAATTCTATGAAACTACACAGAGACAGGAAGAAAACAAATACACAAGGGTACACAAACACATAGCATAATAATAAAAAAGGAAAGGACAGGGTTTGCTTTACTGCAGTATTTTGCAAACAAAACTTTCTTTTCTTGTTGGAGATCTCCCTTCATTCATCATTATTCCCAATAAGTCCTATCTATACCCGCTTTCTGTATTCTATTTATATTTCTTTCAAAATAATTATTTCTCAGTGCACAATACTCATTTTTGCCAAATCTGTTTCTTACATCTTCTCAATGCATTTCTTCCAATTCATCATAGTTAGTTTCTTATATAGTATACCCCGTCTTAAGCTAACTTAAATCTACTGAGCTCAAATGCTAAACTAAGGAACGAGGCAATGCAGCAGCACAAAACAATTAACACAAACAGCAATGATCAAAAATACAAATGGCGAAGCAAGCAGCATGAATTACAACTAATATAAGGCAATGAGCAGAAAACAAGAAAAATAAATCAGTAGTAAACTGGCTTAACAGAGTAATGCAAAGTGAAATTTAGTAGCACTACGCCTGGCAAACAGCAGCAGCATCTAAACATTACATAGCTCAAGCAGAAAAAAATATTACACTAAAAATGGCCATGTCTAATACCTATGTCACATCTTAACACTATAGTGATGCATCACTGTAACTTGCTCTAGCAGACAAGTTACCAAGTCACTGACAAAAATTATGTATGCAATTCCTGTGAAGTGGAAATGTCTTTTTGTGCTCCCTCATTTTTTTTGAAAAAAAATTATTTACTAGATCTGTAGACAGAAAATATTTATATTAGTACATCTATAAAATTTTATTTTAACCAACGCTGAAGTGCAGCTAGAAACTAGATATTAAACAAAATGAGTTAATAAATACATAAAGCAAGCCATATGGCATTTCTCTCAACTAGCAAGACAATAGCCGTGAAATGTTTCTCATCGGCAGGGTCGCCATATGAAACGTCCCCTTAGAAAAATTGTAAAGGACTGTGCTTCACCTGACACACAATATTTTTAGCGCAACTCAATCTGACTTTCAGAAATCCCTACAAAAGAATGGCCTTGACTAACATTAACCTATGCATTTCACAAATCGCTTACCTCACAAAAATCTTGGTTACTCGAACTACTGCAATACAGCGAGCGCCACTACTGCCAGCTAAATAAAAGATTCAAACTACGGAAGGCACTAACTACTGATAGGCATAGTTAGCAAATGAAAGATTTTAATAGAGAACAATGTATTTACCTTAATAGTCATAATATATATAGCAGGTCATGACAAATTACAAAACTCCGCCATCTCTCTCCCCACATCCACCACTGCTGGCGGCTCACCTCCAACTGCGCAACGCTACGCGCTGTTCACATCCAGCAGCCGCTGCCCAACACTACAATGGCAGACAACAATGCAAACTAACCACAGACTGCACACAGCACAGCCAGTGATTTTCATACAGAGGTGGCGTTACCAATAAAAAAACCTAAACAGCCTACTTACACCCATGCATGGTTGTTTACATCTTTGGGTGGGTCTAGTGACAGTCAAAGGGACTGCGTCTGTGATACAATATCCACAGTCAACGTCTATCTTCAGGAGTTTTGGGAACCGGGATGATGCAAAACTTTTTTTTTTGATGTGTAAATTAACGACTTGGTCCAAATTGTTTTTAAATACCAGAAAATTAAACAAAATTTTCAACAGAAGTTGTAGAGAATGTAATTTTGGAAAAATGATGGTAACAAAGTTAACTGAAACTGTATGAGTATGTCAGATAATCTGCTTTTATTAATAACACAGCATACGTGAATTCATGTAAAACCAGAAAAAAAAAACAAAGCTCAGTGTTAAGGAATCCTCCCAGTTGGATAACATACGCGATATTCGTTAACTGTAGCCGTAGCATTACCATCACATTTGCCATAAATAAACACAATATAGGAGTATTCCTCTGTCGTCAATCTGAAAGTCATCCCTGTTTCATAAATAATCTACAAACTACAACAGTTTCTATGTGGTTTCATTTAAATACACTGTTGTTATTATGTTCTGTCACTGGACAATACAGAAAACTAACTTGTTTCATGGTTAGGAAACGTTTGAAACAACTAACGGTTGCCAACAGTGACTTAAACGTTTCTAGATTCTTAATAGAAAGTAAGCAAATTTACTTGTATAATAATCTTTGCTTCCCTGGACGTTCTGGAAAGCTGCTGCAGATACACGTCTGGGACATGTTTCATTAGATTCACCAGGTCAGTAGCAACAAAATAAATTGAAATCGTGCTTTACTTTCACGCCATACCGTTTTGCGATGGCTTCATTTTAGCGAACTAAATTTCAGGCAAAA
The DNA here is from genome assembly GCF_023864345.2 of Schistocerca serialis cubense. Classification (NCBI taxonomy): domain Eukaryota; kingdom Metazoa; phylum Arthropoda; class Insecta; order Orthoptera; family Acrididae; genus Schistocerca; species Schistocerca serialis. Next base: position 535,436,238 of record NC_064639.1, on the reverse strand, counting down.
TCTTTTATTAGCCGTAACTCCGTAATTAAGCATTTGCGGACCTGTTTTTTTCTTTAGGTTTACTTTATATAAATACTTGAATTCGTTACTGAGTAGCTCGACAGTAAGCTGCAAACAGCGCCTCAACAAAAGTGTAACTGAAGAGTGCAGGAGGCGTAGAAGTGAAGGCTGTAGTTAACTGCGTACTAGTACAAAGCTTGTACAGTAATTTTCAAATAATGCATTTAAATTTCAAAATATTTGCAATGTAAAACTGAATGATAGTTCCGCTAAAAAAACTGAGTAAAAAGTTATATAACCTATGATGTAGTTAAACTAGACGTACATCAGAATCGGATCAGATGACGTCCACTGGCAGGCGTAATCCACGATTAGCAAACTGTTCGCCGCCCGTCGCACGTGTAAGTCATACAGCAAGTATTGAGTATCCGTTAAGCCAGCCAATTCGTTAAAAGGAGCTATTCGGCAGAAGGAACCCAAACAGACGGAAAGGACAATAAAGATGAAAACAGACAGTGGCTTCGTTGCTGAAAAAGCTTTGCTCATTTAACCACCTATGTGGATGCAACTTTAAGACTGCAAAAAATTCCAGCACTTTTGAAGTGTATCCAAATGGCATCCATTAAACACACTGCGCCAAATATCAAGGTCTTTTTTTACTACTACGTTACAACGTCGTGGAAAGAGCAAACAATAAGGTCATCCCATTCAGAATATGACGACCAATGGACGGGAATGATATTTGTTTCCATTTATTATGCATTAATCTTTGCTTACCGGTATACAATATCTCAGTCAAAGTTGGTTATTAAGTGAAAGACTGCCCTCACTCTAATTGCTACGTCACTTGCCACAAACATCGCATCTGTACGTTCAATAGAGCAAGAGGACTGGAACTAATCTGAGCCTTATCGAAGAATATCCCTACTTTTATTCTTCGTGTCTCTTCTCAGAGCTGGTTAGGAAGAGACATACATATTTGGTGATGAATTTATAATTGCTTTATTTTGCACAGTTTCAGTACTCCCAATAATCGTTGCTTCCTCTCACCAGCTTGTCCTGGTTGTGTATTTATATATTTACTGAGGAATTTCAGTAAAAGAGCAAGTTGACAAATACATTAAAAAATATTCAGGTGTAAGTCGATTGTCATGTCATCTAACCTCCCGGGTATTTCGTCATCTTAACATCCACTGATATTTTTAATCGCAAATATTCCAGTAAATCTACCTGAGGGAAAACAAATGTTACATTTAATTTGATGACATTTGAGCCGTATTTTACAAATGCCACAAGAAGAAATTAAATATATTCACTCCACTATCGCTTACTGTACAGAGGACAATGTAGAAGCCCCAAACAACCCTTCTCTTACAGCAAAATTAGAATGGCCAGAAGGAACAGATGGGTTGGACGCACTTGACCGGCTACTAAACGTTCAGACAGTCTGTGCACAGGTCCTCTACCATGCACCGTTTTCGGAAATTATGTAGTTCATCGCGTTTTCCTAAAAGCTGTCACATTAATATTTTCACTAATCTGGACTGGTATAGCCCTTACGATATCACCTGCCCGACAAACGTTGACACTGACAGTGACATTAAAAATGCAGACGGGACATACGAGGCCAGTGTATCAAGTGTAATGATTTTGCAATATACTTGCTCATCAGTTCGTTGAAATCAGATGAACAATTTAAGAGCGAGCGTTGCATCCTATAATAAACGTTGTGAGAACTACTAAAGCCACGTAATTTTACTGTATGTTTAACTTTGCCGGGACAGACAAGGACAATATTTTACTGTCAGTTTTACGACAGAAAGTTGCAGATTGGCGCAGTATGGTGTCCGTCAGAGATACAACTGATGACATAAACCCTTATGAGATGGAAGAAGGACTAAAACATGCCTGAGTTCATTTACGAAGCTCAGAGGGAGAAAAATAAGTCCTACAGCCCTTTGGACAGTGAATGAGCATTCGTGTTGAGGCTTTTCTTTGGTAAGAGAATACGAACTTGCTTCGCGTGAGTAGCAAGTGACAGTGTCGGGAGTCAGCTCCGTAATTTATGAGCCAGGCCGGGCTGGGGTGGGTCCCTCTAATTGCCGCAGGCTGCGGCGGGAAGACGCAACATCGCGCCACCCCTAGAGGCTAGGCCGCCCGCATCACGCAACTGCGCGCAGTGCTGCGCTGCCTTTGTTCCCGCAGCTGCGGCGTGTCCCGCCTGAGTCCGCCGGAGAGCCAACGCGCTGTGTAATGGCCCGGCAAGCGCACAATGCCTCCCTAGCCCCCCCCCCCCCCCCCCCGCCCCAATAAATCCCATGCCGCTCCGTCGTACGCGCGAATAACTTTCAATCCCCGACAACAGATTCCTTCCTTCCCTGTCGCGCCGTCTCCCTTTTACAAGGCAGATTCTGTTCGACCAAACCCAACTCCTCCTACAGCCCACTGTTCAGTACACATTGCACAGCGCTGGCTTCTCTGAATATCTCGCTATTTTCTCGTCACATATTGAATAGAAACTATCGATTAATCATTTGAGATTAGGTTTCGTGATTCGAGATCTTTAGATAGGACAAACTACTGCGTGAAAAGTTTTGTCCTCCTTGCAGTGGTCTTCAGTCCAATGATTTGTCTCACGCAGCCCATCAGGCCAGTCCGTCCAGTGTAACTCTGCGTAACTCTGCGTAACTACGGAAACATACAGTCACCTGAACTTACTTTCTATAGTAGTCTCTCGCGTACCCATCGCGTTTCCCCTCACTAACGAACTGGCTATTCCTTGATGCTTCAACTGACGTCTTCCATTAGCTAACTGTGGCATAAACTTCTTCTCATCCTGATTCTATTCAGTGCCTTTTCTTTAGTTATCCAATTTATCCATTTGATCTTCATCATCTCCTAAGTTCCTTCAGTCTGTACTGTTTATCCACCATTATTCACCTTCATGCAAGGATGCACTCCAGAAAATTATTTTCGTATTAGGTTCCCCCAGTATTTAAATTTATTTTTGACATTAACAGAATTTCTGATTTCAGGGAAGTTTTTCTAGGTGTTGCTGAATTACAGTTTAGATTCTCTTTACTCACGTTTGGGCCCCGTGGTCTGGGGGGGGGGGGGGGGGGGTACCGCCTTTGATTTGTATTCAAGCCGTCCTTGGTTCCGGGATCGAACACCGCCATCGGTTAAATTTTGAACAAAAATCGTCAGCTTTTACGGCCGAAGACTTCCGGCGTAAGAAGTCACCCTTATTCTACCAATGGCCTCATAAAGAGGGCAGACTAGCAGATAGAGGTACAGGGCACTCTCTTGCACTTCGGGTGGGAAACTGCACCTGAAGGCGAAAGAATCAGCAATGATAAACGGCATGAGATGCAGTAGGGAATGGAAACCACTGCATTAAAAACACGTAATGTGTACCCACAGGACATGTGGCTTGTAATTGAGAAGGTGTCACGATTATCTCTCCATCGTCAAACAATTCCGAAATAGTCCGCATTCGGAACTACCAAGGGGCAGGTGACAGGAGAAAAACATTTAATAGCCAGTGAACAGATGACGTTCTACGACCTGGGGTGTGGAATTTCAGAAGGTTAAATGCGGCAGGGATGGTAGAAACACTGAAACGAGAAATGCAAAAACTCGATCTAGATATAACGAGGCTAGAGAAGTGAAATGGAAGGAAGACAAGGATGTCTGGTCAGATGAGAATAGGATAATATAGACAGCAGCAGAAAATGTTATGAAGGGATTGGGGTTCGTTATGAATAGGAAGGATGCGCAGAAAGTAAGTTACTGTGAACAGTTCATTTGTAGGGTTGTTCTTATCATAATCGACGGCAAACCAACACCGACAACGATAGTTCAGGTACACAAGCCGCCGTCGTAAGCTGACAACGAGGGGACAAAGAAAGTATATGAGGATATTGAACGGGTAATTGAGAATTAATGGAAGATAAATATCTAATAGTCATAGATGACTGGAATGCCTTTGTAGGAGAAGGGATAGAAGAGAGGGTTAACGGGGTAGAGCTTGGTACTAGGAATGAGAGAGGAGAAACACTAATTTTCTGCAACAAACTTCAGCCAGTAACAGTAAATACTCTGTTCAAGGATCAGAAGAGGAGGAGGAACACTTGGAAAAGGCCGGGAGATTATACTTAGGTTACAACAAGGTCAGGCAGAGATTCCAAAATCAGATACCTGATTGTAAGACAAATCAACGAGCAGACACAGAGTCATGTCATAATTTAGTAGTGATGAAGAGTAAATTAAATCTTTAGACAATAGTCAGGCAGAATCAATGCACAAAGAAGTGGGATACGGGAGTACTGAAAAATCAGAAGATACTCTTGAAGTATTCCAAGCCTACAGATACTGCGATAAGGAACAGCTCAGCAGGCAGTTCAGTTGAAGAGGAATGGATATCCCTTGAAAGAGCAATCACAAATGTTAGAGAGAAGTAGGTACCAGGAAGGTATCTGCGAAGAAGCCATGGGTAACAGAAGAAATACTTCAGTTGATCGATGAAAGTAGGAATCACAAAAATGTTTTGTGAGAATCAGAAATACAAAAATAAAAGTCACTTAGGGATGAAACAAATAGAAAATGCAGGGAAGCAATGGCGAAATGGCTGCAGGAAAAATATGAAAAACTCGAAAAACAAAGGATCGTCGGAAAGATTGACTCAGCATATAGGAAGGACAAGTCAACTTTCGGTGAAGAAAAAAGGAAAGACAAGAGTGGTAACAAAAACAGTGCAATGGGAGATCCACTGTTAGATTAGAGGAGAGAGCGGATAGGTGAAGGAATGCACTGAAAGCCTCTATGAGGGAGAAGGTTTGTCTGATGAAGTGATAGAAGAAGAAACAGGTTTTGATGTAGAAGAGAGACAGGATCCAGTATTAGAATCAGAATTCAAAAGAATTTGGGAAGACTTAAGATCAAGAAGGTAGATGGGATATATAACATTCCATCAGAATTTCTAAAATCATTGGGGGAAGTGGCAACAAAACGATCATTCGCGTTGGTGTGTAGAACGCATGAGAATGGCAATGTACCATCAGACTTTCGGAAAAATATCATCCACACAATTCAGAAGACTGCAAGAAGTGACAAGTGCGAGAATTATAGCGCAGTCTGCATAACAGTTCATGCATTGAAGTTGCTGGCAAGAATAATTCACAGAAGAATGGAAAAGAAAATTGAGGATGTGTCAGATGACGATCAGTTCGGCTTTAGGAAAGGTAAAGGGACCAGAGAAATAGTTCAGACGTTACGGCTCATAATGGAGGCAAGAGAAAAGAAAAATCAAGAAACGTTTGTCGGAATTGTCGACCTGGAGAAAGCTATTGACAGTGTCAAATGGTGCAAGATGTTCGATATTCTGAGGAAAATAGGGATAAACTGTAGGTAGAGACAGGTAATACACAACACGTACAAGAGCCAAGAGGGAATAATAAGAGTGGGAAACCAAAAAGGATGCGCTCGGATTAAAAATGGTGTAACACAGGGATGCAGTCTTTCGCCCCTACTGTGCAAATTATGCATCGAAGAAGGAATTATATAAATAAAGGATCAAGAGTGAAATCAAAATTCAAGGTAAAAAAGGATATCAGTGATAAGATTCGCTGATGTCATTGCCATCCTCAGTGAATGTGAAGAAGAATTACATGAACTGTTGAATGGAATGAACAGTCGAATGAACACAGAGTATGGAGTGAGAGTAAATCCAAGAAAGTCGAAAGTAATGAGAAGTAGCAGAAATGAGAACAGAAAGAAACTTAACATCAGGATTGATGCACACGAAGTAGATGAAGATTAGGATACAGTTTAGGAATTCTGCTACCTAGGCAGCACGGATGTCATCAAAAGCAGACTATCCCTGGCAAAATGGGCATTCCTGGCCAAGAGAAGTCTACTAGTATCAAACATAGACCTTAATAATGAGGAAAAAATTTCTGAGAATATACGTTTGGAGCACAGAATTCTAAGGTAGTGAAACACTGGCTGTGGGGAATCCGGAACATAAGAAAAGCGAAGCATATGAGATGTGGTGCTACAGACAAATGCTGAAAATTAAATGGAGTGATAAGGTAATAAGTGAAGAGGTTCCGCGCAGGATCGGAGAAGAAAGGAATATACGGAAAACATAGACAAGAAGAATGGACAGGATGATAGGATATTTGTTAAGAAACCAGGGAATATGTGCCATGGTACTGGAGGGAGCTGAAGAGGGTAAAAACTGTAGAGGAAAACAGATATTGTAAAATAAAGGAACACATAAAACACTTCTTAACCTTATGAAGGTATAAGAAAGTCACCTTGTAGTTATCGTAAGATACCTGAATATCACTTAAAACTGTATGTCATGTACTTTGTTTCACGTTTTTCGAAGTATTTCCTACATATTTCCCGTTCTGCCCCATCCACGGGGCAGAATGGGATAATTTCTTCGTGAGATTCTTGCATAATAGTTGAAATTACTAAAAACATCATCGTAAAACTAAGACATAAAGTTGTTTAATGAACAATTTAGACTACAGAAAGTGGAATCTTCAAAACAATCGGTAATAAGAAGATATTGTGATGTCATTTCGAAAAATGTACAATTATTATTAATGCTTCATAGTAAGTCACTGTTACATTTACTTTGTCGAATGGGCATTCCTGGCCAAGCGAAGTCTACTAGTATCAAACATAGACCTTTATAATGAGGTTCTTCCCGTGAACCATAAGCGACTGGAACAGGAAAGGGAGGTAATGACAGTGGCACGTAAAGTGCCCCCCGCCACACACCGTTGGGTGGCTTGCGGAGTATAAATGTAGATGTAGATGTAGATCTAGATAAGTTTCTTTACCAAATCTCTATCACAAGCTATTTCCTTCTGCTAGTCTAAATCTAATGATCTACAATGAAATGTTTCATCAGCTGTCCATTCAGTAAAGACATGCTACCAGCTCGTGGTTTTGTTCCGAATGAACACACATTTAAATTTCCCATCTAATTTGACAACTCAGTAGTTGGGATTATTCTTAGCTTTACGAACCTATCTTTCCAACTTCGATTTTCTTTTAAAACTCCCAAGCGGCTTAAACTGACATATCCACTAACTTAGTATACAATCCCTATCAGTCTAACATAAATTGACAGCATCTGGAAAAGCAAGGGAAGGAAAAGAAACATGTAGTTTGCAATCTACCACCAGCAAATGACTGGGCAGAATGAGACGCTTTCCCATTCCGTCCTGTCCTGTTCCGCCGCAAGAGCACATTCCGGATTAAAAACTTTTAAGGGTCATAATAAATGACGCAGTTAGACATATTATGTAACTAAGGTTTAGCCAGTGTCATACCCTTTAAGGTTCATGTCATTTAAGGGCGTACAATCAATAATTTTCGGCTTATGTTGCGCTGAAATTCACCAAAAGTTATAAAAACACAACTGGGAACATGAAGGACAATCGTTCACTTACAAGTCGCACTCTAAACGAAGTCGAAATGTCTATCACATCTTCCCTTCCATTCAGAGCACATACACTGACGTGACTTACGTTATGGCATACTCATTAACATCTGAAGAAGAGAAATTTGTTAACATCGAGTATTGATTTAAGTGTCAGGAAGTCGTTTCTGAAAGTATTTTTATGGAGTGTAGCCATGTATGGAAGTGAAACATGGACGATAACCAGTTTGGACAAGAAGAGAATAGAAGCTTTCGAAATGTGGTGCTACAGAAGAATGCTGAAGATAAGGTGGGTGGATCACGCAACTAATGAGGAGGTATTGAATAGGATTGGGGAGAAGAGAAGTTTGTGGCACAACTTGACTAGAAGAAGGGATCGGTTGGTAGGACATGTTTTGAGGCATCAAGGGATCACAAATTTAGCATTGGAGGGCAGCGTGGAGGGTAAAAATCGTAGAGGGAGACCAAGAGATAAATACACTAAGCAGATTCAGAAGGATGTAGGTTGCAGTAGGTACTGGGAGATGAAGAGGCTTGCACAGGATAGAGTAGCATGGAGAGCTGCATCAAACCAGTCTCAGGACTGAAGACCACAACAACAACAACAACAATTAACATCTTGTAGGATCTACTTTCTCTCACCGCAGTGCAGAAACTCAAACGTGGCAAGGACTAAACAAGTCGTAACAAATATTGAGCGAAGCTGCTTCAGTAGCCGTCCAAAATTGCAAAAGTGTTGCCGGGACAAGATTTTGTACACGAACTGTCCTCTCTATTATGTCTCATAACTGTTCAATGGGATTCATATTGTGCGGTCTGGACGGCCAAATCATCTGCTCGAAATTTTCACAATATTCTTCAAACTAATCACGAGCATTTGGGAACCGGTCACACAGTGCATTGTCATCCATAAAAATTCCATCGTTGTTTGGGAACAAGGTGTCCATGAATGGCTGCAAACGTCTCCAAGCTGCCAAGCATCCAGAGGACCCCGTCCGTTCCATTTAAACTCAGCCCACAACATTGTCGAGCCACCACCAACTTGCACAGTGACTTCTTGACAACTAGTGTCCATGGCTTCGTGGCACCACACTCGAACCATTCCATCAACTCTTACCAACTGAAATCCAGGCTAATATGACCAGGCCGCGCATTAACATTTGTCTACGGTCCAGCCGATATGGTCACGACAACAGCAGAGGCGCTGCAGGCTATAGCGTGCTGTTAGAAAAGGCATTTACGTCGGTCGGCTGTTACCACAGCCCATTAACGCCAGATTTCGCCGCACTGTCCTAAGGGATACGTTAGTCGTACGTTCCACAGTGTTGCTTGTCTGTTAGCGCTGAAAACCCTACGCAAACGCCAGTGCTCTCGGTTGTTAAATGAAGGCAGTTGGCCGTGGTGAGAGGTAATACCTGAAATCTGATACCCCCGTCACTCTCGTGAAACTGTGGATATCGATATACTGAATTGCCTAACGATTGCCGAAATGGAATGTCCCATGCATGTAGCTCCAACTACCACTTCACGTTGAAATTCTGTTGATACCCGTCGTTCATCCGTAATCACATCACCAACATTTTCATGTTAATCATTGGAGTACAAGGAGAGCTTCGCCAAAGCACTGCCCTCTTGTACCTTGTGTGCTCGAGACTACTGCCGTCTGTATATTTGCATATCACTATCCAATGACTTTTTGTCACCTCAGTGTAGTTGTATGTTGTAAGTTGTTTGTTAACCGGGGGTCTAGAAACGACGGAGAGGCTTGGTCCCCGCCGCAAGCGCAATGGTCCACAACCCCACGACGACTAACGCAGTCCATTTCACCCCTCCGCCATCCCACACCGAACCCAGGGTTATTGTGCTGTTTGGCCCCCAGTGGAAAGCCCCAGGGAACGTCTCACACCAGGCGAGTGTAACCCCTGTGTTTGCATGGTAGAGTAATGGTGGTGTTCGCGTACGTGGAGAACTTTTTTGCGCAGCAATCGCCAAAATAGTGTAGCTGAGGCGGAATAAGGGGAACCAGCCCGCATTTGCCGTGGCGGATGGAAAACCGCCTAAAACCATCCACAGACTAGCCGGCGAATTCGTGCCGCGGACCAGGCGCTCCTACCCGCCCGGAAAGCCGTGCGTTAGACCACACGGCCAACTGGGCGGGCTCAGTGTAGTTACATGTAAGTACAATCGGGTATAACACTCTCATATTTAAAATAACGCACAATTCCGTGGTGCCCCGCTATCGTACTCTGCCCCGAGTTCCCCTATCACACTCATCTCAACCTGGCCCTTCCAGTCACTTATTCCGTGACAAGATTCGTAGCTTGAGACCACGCAAGCGAATGTAAACGTGCAGTAGTGAAATGATGAGGCGCTGGCGGTAAACAAGAGTGCTTCCCCCGCTGTGTCTGGCACCTGCAGCGGACCGCCCCTGCCCCACTCACGTCGCGTCGACAGGAAGGAAGAGCTGCGCGCCGCCGGCCGCCGCTACCCGCTACCCGCCAGCGCCAGGGACAGCCAGCAGGCCATTGTGAGCCGAGGCGCCCTGCAATTGATCCGACGACAGATTCAATTACGGCGACTGATTTAATCCGCGGATCAGCTACCCGACGACGGCCCCGACCACCGCATTTGCCTTCTTCTCCTCCTCTCGCTCTCCTCCCCATCCCTCCTGTCTCGTGCAAGCTGCACGCTCTTTTATTTCTCGTTCGCGATTCTCGATGTGATGCATTTGAGACAATATGTGAGTCTTACAACGTACCATTTAACATAATCCGGCAGCTCTCCCCACTATGTCCTTCTCTCTCTCGGTGGAGCGGCAGCAAAATCCACTCCATTCAACTAGAAGAAGGGAAAAGTAGGAGTGAGGGATGAGTTCGGTCGTAGGCCATATATGCTACAATAAATCAACTTCGTCGGTATGCAAGAGAAAGACACTTAAGATTTATGTTCTTTCTTAATCTTGCCTACAAGAATACCTACTTCGGTAGGCAGACGTGAAGTCATGCACGGGGCAGTCGTTTCATGTGTATGACCCTGCGTTGGAGTCACTACTTTCAACATCTCATTTACTCACCGTGCCAGTGGGATGTTCCTGCAGGTGTTGTGTACGGCAGGATCGGTTTCGGGATGAAGGAGGCTTCCTTCTGTCTCAGTAAGTACTTTGTAGGGATGGACTATACCTTCTGATACGATCGTATCAGCGATTTCTTGTCTTCCCATTTTCTTCTTCCTTTCCTCCAAGGCTAAAACCTGTTTCCTTCAGTACCCCTCAGTCTACCCTGACTGCTCCATCACTTCTTGGACGATCAATGTTTCTTTTACCAGCTGAAGATTTATTTCTTACGATTTTCAGTCTTCTGTTCATCTATCCTGTCTATGTGTTCGTTCTACCCATTCATCAATGGAGTCCACCTTACATCCTTTTTTAGTATTTTCACTTCTCTCTCTGAGTTTCTTACCTGTAATCCTTCGCAGAATTTTCATTTCCATGTTTTCCAAAAGCCTTTTTGTTTTTGATGTTTACAATCTATACAGTCTAGTCTCAGCTGTGTATGTCATAATTGGTCTCACTAATGTTTTGCATGTTGTTGCTTTTGCATCTATCCCTATTATGCTTTTTTTCCAAATAGTGCCATTTAAACACCCTGCCGCTGTGGTTGCTTAGCTACTTGTTCTATAAATTTCGTTTCGACATTTCCCCTGTTGGATAGTTCAGTACAAAGTTAATTTAATGCCATTAGCTACTGAATAATTTTTACATCCACTTCCAGTTCGCATCTAACTGGCTCCACAAATGTGGTCACACATTTGGTTTTATGAGAGGATATATTTAGGTTTTTGGTTGTCACGTTAAATATGCAGGGTGTTACTAAAAGGTACGGCCAAACTTTCAGGAAACATTCCTCACACACAAAGAAAGAAAATACGTTATATGGACATGTGTGGAAACGCTTACTTTCCATGTTAGAGCTCATTTTATTACTTCTCTTCAAATCACATTAATCATGGAATGGAAACACACAGCAACAGAACGTACCAGCGTGAATTCAAACACTTTGTTACAGGAAATGTTCAAAATGTCCTCCGTTAGCGAGGATACATGCATCCACCCTCCGTCGCATGGAATCCCTGATGGGCTGACGCAGCCCTGGAGAATGGCGTATTGTATCACAGCCGTCCACAATACGAGCACGAATAGTCTCTACATTTGGTACCGGGGTTGCGTAGATAAGAACTTTCAAATGCCCCCATAAATGAAAGTCAAGAGGGTTGAGGTCAGGAGAGCGTGGAGGCCATGGAATTGGCCCGCCTCTACCAATCCATCGGTCACCGAATCTGTTGTTGAGAAGCGTACGAACACTTGGACTGAAATGTGTAGGAGCTCCATCGTGCATGAACCACATGTTGTGTCGTACTTGTAAAGGCACATGTTCTAGCAGCACAGGTAGAGTATCCCGTATGAAATCATGATAACGTGCTCCATTGAGCGTAGGTGGAAGAACATGGGGCCCAATCAAGACATCACCAACAATGCCTGCTCAAACGTTCACAGAAAATCTGTGTTGATGATGTGATTGCACAATTGCGTGCGGATTCTCGTCAGCCCACACATGTTGATTGTGAAAATTTACAATTTACAGTACATACTGACGAAACTAAGATGAACCCTAACACGGAAATTAAGCGTTTCCGGACACATGTCCACATAACATCTTTTCTTTATTTGTATGTGAGGAATGTTTCCTGAAAGTTTGGCCGTACCTTTTTGTAACACCCTGTATGTAAAAGTTTCTGCAGGTTATCTTCATTGTTTGCCAGCAGAACTTCATCGCAGCGTAAAACCAATGACTAATTTTTCCTACCCCATTTATAGCCACTACCAGCCAAACATTCTTTATCACCTCGTCCACGAGTATATAAAAAAGTGGTAGATGCAATGAGTCACCTTGTCTAATACCACTACTAACTGCTAAGCAGCTAATTAGCCTGGAAACGATTATCTTCTGAATGTAGTTGTTTTAATAAATGCCTCAAATTGTTTTTATTAATTTGTAAGGTACCCCTTATGTAGAGCAGATGAATACCACTTTTGGGCAGCTGTGATTCTTAGTTGCGATTTGTCGCTGTTTCAAATCGCAGTTGACGAATTCACAACTTGTTTCTGTCCGCACTCTACAGTTGATATTTCTGAGACTTACGCTACTTCTACAACTTCTGAAATTTCTGCAACTTCTGCTATACATGCAATTTGTTACCGTACACAAAAATTACACTTGCCCTTAGAGAAAATTGCATCACAAAGAACAGTAAGTAGTTGACACGTCTTACATTTGTTCTTCCTTTGGCTTCAATTTTATATCAATGGAACAGCAACGAAAATGTTAATAGTGTAATGTTGAGAACCGTAACACAAATTTCCACACAGCGCAGTAAGAGTTCGTGTTTAGAATGAATACCATTTTCTAACCGCTTTGTTATGGTAGCAGATATCTGAATGACATTCGGTCATTCGATATAGCTATAATTCGAAGTGTCGCTGTCATAACGTTGCCATATCGTTTTTAGGCCTTCTTCGTCAGAAGAAATGCTTGTTTCTAAGTTTGTGAATCAACTTAGTGAAATATTTTGGTCACCAAGTGTGGACCATCTCCCACTTAATTACTGAAAATACCGTAAACAGTAGCAGCTCTACACTGTGAATATATTGATAGTAATTAGTAAAGGTAGAAAAGTTTAACAATACACGCGATTTTCGACACTTTCTAATCTGCTCATTCATCCACATCTAGAAGAGGTAATCGTGAAGATTTCAGCTTAAATGACCCATAACTGATAACATAAGTAAGCAAATGGAGTACTGGAACAGTGTGTCACTGAAATTATTAATGCTACTTGAAAGGGATGATAAATGAATGTGAAATAAAGTGTAAGAGAATAATGAAAATTGCGTTCTTCTCATGTTTAAGCTGTCCCATACCCAAGAATTTTATATCGTATAGTTATTCATGAAGACTTGTTACAATGTGATATTGGATCGTCCCCCCTGTCGCTTCTGTCCCCCGCCATGAAATCAAGTTTGTGGTGAGCGGCTGACGTCTAACGCAGCCCAAGGTCTACGTTTGGTTGGAACGTTGCCTGTTGCTGTTCAAAATATTCAAATGTGTGTGAAATCTTATGGGACTTAACTGCTAAGGTCATCAGTTCCTAAGCTTACACACTACTTAACCTAAAGTATCCTAAGGACAAACACACACATCCATGCCCGAGGGAGGACTCGAACCTCCGCCAGGACCAGCCGCACAGTCCATGACTGCAGCGCCCAAGACCGCTCGGCTAATCCCGCGCGGCGCCTGTTTCAGTTTTGACAATGTACAGATGAAAACAGTGGAAAGTACTCATTTTCCCGTTAAGACAATTGTAATAGTCTGAAGGCAGTACCTGAAAATGCACACAAAAGTTAAGCATACCTGTGTACTGAAGTGCTGAAAAAAAAAAAAACTCTTCTTGTGAACACAGTGTCGTTAAACATTTCGGAGCCCTGGTTGCATTTTAGCACCATATATGTACTATTTAAGTGTGTAATACGCATCAAAATAATCGCCGGAAGTGTGCAATTAGCTGATATGGTTTCTGAAATTACCTTGCAGTTTTAGTTTTTATGATGCAGTGTGTTTTAAGCGTGTTCAAATGTGGCACGAAAGTAAACGTCAGGCTACGCTTTAAGTCTGTCTATTAGCACAAACTTTGGTTCGTATTTCCACACGTTGGCTTCACGAATTCTCAATCGAATTATCACGTTTCGGAAAGGAAGGGGGCAATAATGTGGCCAATATCACACTCTAGCCAAACATGTTAGGGGTTCTGCCAGATGGAACGTAAAGTATAAAATTTTTCTCAGAGCAAATTATGTTCTTGCTTCATTTGTTCGACCATAAATAGGTTATACATTCATTGCGTGCAACGTAAGTGTCTTGGAAATTCGTCAACAGATACCAAACGGCGTTGCATGTTTAATGCATCTCTCACTTTCTACTTGCGACATCTGTTTGCGACCTATCTGTGAAACTGCATTCAGTCTCGATAACGTGAAGCAAAGTTCATAGAAAGAAGAACGAACTTCGGAAACAGGTAGCTCCTTTAGTTGCTGTTTACGAATTCTCGTTGCGACTTGTCTTTAAAATCGCAGCCAGGCTGAACAGCAAGACACAAGTTTCACAGAAAAAGGTACGAGATCCGGCAAATAAGTGGCACACGGCATTGAATGTTCAGTATTACTTACGACTTCTGGTTGTCACTGAAATCGCAGCCAGATTAGGTTATGCTGTTATTGCGATATCTGTGCCCTCTCGGTCACTGTGATTTATAACAGAAACGCTATTTCCTGCCAACCCATAGTAGAGTAGGCATTTGTGGCTAATTCAAGTCCGAGTGATTTTCCCAGGACGAGCTGTGTTTCCAACACCCTGCCAGAAGACGACTGTGTTTTGAACACGACCTCTTGCTTTTCAAGTGCTTTGTGGGTATACAGATTAGACTGATGCTGAATCAATCACTCTAGATAATATAAAACAATAGATTACCCCTACGAAGCTAAGAGGCTATTTGAAGAATCAAGTGTCGCGCACATCTGGAATCATTATTTGATAAGTTCTTGCACTCGTCAGGGGCCTCACCTATTGCTTATGGTTGGACGACAGGGGCATTTCAATTGAATAAGTTTCTTTAATGGTTGCTGAATGAAGGACATTGATCTGGTAAAATAATATTTATTCGAATAGTGTGTAAAATGGCTCATGTAACAAACAAATCGTGGTTGTAAAACAATTTGGGAATGAATTAACATATTGAAAATAGAAAAATGATAAGAAAATGAATGGTTGTTGGTGGGACCACCACCATCATGCTGAACAATTACATTTGAGATTGTCTCAGACACATGAAGGGACGAAGTTTGCTTTCAACCGTGGCGGAAAAACTTAAAAATTATTCAAAAAAATCTGAATTCGAATAGAGCGTACAACAGATCAATAAATAAAGGAAGAGTCAAAAAGAAATGTCACTATGCGGGTGAGCTCCACTGTGTTAACTCCATAGCGAAAGAAACATGAGTGGTTACGAGAGACATACCTTTTGAAGCAAGAATAATTAACCTGAATAGAAACTTGTATACTAGTGTGTAAAACGCTTGTAACAATTTAGGAAGACTAAGAAACAAAACCAGGAATGACCTCGTCTTCCCACAATACATCGCGATTTCCTACGTCGGGAATGCCCATGGTACATGAGATCTTACCTTGACTGCCGACAAGTCGGGATGCGCCAAACTGTGGCCGCTGATAACTGTTGCGAGGCTGAGCCGATGTGATGTGATCCGATCTCATCCTCCTCCTGATTACTCGTCGCAGGTGCACAAAAGATCAAAGTGAACCTTAGAAGACTTGGCATAGGGTTGGTAAGTTGATTTGGAGGAGGGGACCAAACAGCGAAGTCATCGGTCCCATCGGATTAGGGAAGGATAGGGAAGCAGGTGGGCCGCGCCCTTTCAAAGGAACCATCCCGGAGATTTCGGGAAATCACGGAAAACATAAATCAGGATGGCTGGAAGCGATATTGAACCGTCGTCCTTCCGAATGCGACTCTAGTGTTCTAACCAATGGGCCAACTCGCTCGGTTTGGCAGAAGGCCGCAGTCAAGAAAAACACGTACAAGCGCAGTGTACAGAGTAGCATCACCAAGTAGAAGTTCGAATCGGAATATCCATACTAATCCGAATAGCAATACCGAATGCCTCTCTCAGTTATTTGGTAGCATTATTTCAGACTTCGGAAAGGTAACCCGCATAATCCTTTCTATCCAATCCCAGAAATGGTCTAAACGCTCTTTCAATCATTGATCTGGCAGTCAGTTACCTAGCTCCCCCATAAAGTTAAAATGTATTCGCCAATGAGATATGTGTATACGGAAATGGGAGATGAGTGTCGCTTGTTCCCACTTCCAGTTGTCTGTCGGAAATTCTGGAAATTTTGCTACGCTTCGCGCGCGATTCCACAGAAAGCGAAAAGTTAGGAAATTTGTAGAGACACGAGTAGTTATATATTTTGCTTGAGGAAATGCGAACAGAGCAGCATAACGTCTAGCGGGGTCATGACTCCACTCGAAGTTTACTAAGAAGGCAGAATTCTCACCCCTTCCACCAGTGGTTTCCCATTCTGCTATCGACGACACCAGTTTTCCGTTCTGCCACTATTGTTCGCGGAAGGTTAGTCAGTAGTATACTCCCTGTAAAAGCTCGTCCGACTGTTCATACGGCCCAATAGCGTGAAATCCTACGATATAAACAACCAGCAACTCTTCCAGGCCGTCTGAAAGTTCTTCCCGTTTCCGCCCCAGCGAAAAGCAGTTCCTCTGGTCAAAACTCGATACATTTAAAGGAAAAAACTACTATAAGAATGAAAAATTTTCGGTGTGGTTTACCTACACTGCTACACGCTACCCCCTAGCCACTCATGTTCTCATGAAACAGGCCGCCGCTACACAACCCGTTGCGGAGAGACTTGTAAAAATCCTTACGGGATTACAAGAATGAAACGTTATACGTGGGAGTTGTAATGTCGTCTTTTCCGCCGCATTGTAGCCACTAGCTGTAGCTAATTGATATCTCACTGTTTGGACCACTCAGAAAGTATTGCGCTGCTGCTCAAGATACATGGCTACGAAATAACCCGGGAAAGACCCTAACTATTGACGATGTATCAAAAATTGTCGCTGATTCGTTGCCAGTGGCTCAGACAAGTATAAATATTGTCAAAGGTTTCAGAAATACTGGCATTTTCGCAGATAGCGGGAACATTTTTAGTGAGGATGAGTTTTCACCAGCCGTCCAGATCCAGAAACTGTCGATCTGGAAAATGGTCGTCCAGAGAAAGCTATAGACCTAATGCCCTACACTGAACCTAATCGCGCTCTTTCTAAGTCCACCAGCCAAACTGAACCCGAACCTGTTACAAGCAATAAAGAAAACGAGCTGTTCGATTTAACGCATACATTAACGCGTACGTTGTTCGGCCATATCCAAAAGCAGGTCCTAGAAAAGCAACCAAAACTAACAGAAGAAAGAGGAAAGATGCTGTTCTAACAGACACACCCGTAAAGAACGCATTGCAACAGAAACAAAATAGAAAACTACAAAAATTAAAAAGCCAAGAAAGAACATTTATAAAAATACACTCCTGGAAATGGAAAAAAGAACACATTGACACCGGTGTGTCAGACCCACCATACTTGCTCCGGACACTGCGAGAGGGCTGTACAAGCAATGATCACACGCACGGCACAGCGGACACACCCGGAACCGCGGTGTTGGCCGTCGAATGGCGCTAGCTGCGCAGCATTTGTGCACCGCCGCCGTCAGTGTCAGCCAGTTTGCCGTGGCATACGGAGCTCCATCGCAGTCTTTAACACTGGTAGCATGCCGCGACAGCGTGGACGTGAACCGTATGTGCAGTTGACGGACTTTGAGCGAGGGCGTATAGTGGGCATGCGGGAGGCCGGGTGGACGTACCGCCGAATTGCTCAACACGTGGGGCGTGAGGTCTCCACAGTACATCGATGTTGTCGCCAGTGGTCGGCGGAAGGTGCACGTGCCCTTCGACCTGGGACCGGACCGCAGCGACGCACGGATGCACGCCAAGACCGTAGGATCCTACGCAGTGCCGTAGTGGACCGCACCGCCACTTCCCAGCAAATTAGGGACACTGTTGCTCCTGGGGAATCGGCGAGGGCCATTCGCAACCGTCTCCATGAAGCTGGGCTACGGTCCCGCACACCGTTAGGCCGTCTTCCGCTCACGCCCCAACATCGTGCAGCCCGCCTCCAGTGGTGTCGCGACAGGCGTGAATGGAGGGACGAATGGAGACGTGTCGTCTTCAGCGATGAGAGTCGCTTCTGCTTTGGTGCCAATGATGGTCGTATGCGTGTTTGTCGCCGTGCAGGTGAGCGCCACAATCAGGACTGCATACGACCGAGGCACACAGGGCCAACACCCGGCATCATGGTGTGGGGAGCGATCTCCTACACTGGCCGTACACCACTGGTGATCGTCGAGGGGACACTGAATAGTGCACGGTACATCCAAACCGTCATCGAACCCATCGTTCTACCATTCCTAGACCGGCAAGGGAACTTGCTGTTCCAACAGGACAATGCACGTCCGCATGTATCCCGTGCCACCCAACGTGCTCTAGAAGGTGTAAGTCAACTACCCTGGCCAGCAAGATCTCCGGATCTGTCCCCCATTGAGCATGTTTGGGACTGGATGAAGCGTCGTCTCACGCGGTCTGCAAGTCCAGCACGAACGCTGGTCCAACTGAGGCGCCAGGTGGAAATGGCATGGCAAGCCGTTCCACAGGACTACATCCAGCATCTCTACGATCGTCTCCATGGGAGAATAGCAGCCTGCATTGCTGCGAAAGGTGGATATACACTGTACTAGTGCCGACATTGTGCATGCTCTGTTGCCTGTGTCTATGTGCCTGTGGTTCTGTCAGCGTGATCATGTGATGTATCTGACCCCAGGAATGTGTCAATAAAGTTTCCCCTTCCTGGGACAATGAATTCACGGTGTTCTTATTTCAATTTCCAGGAGTGTAGAAAGAAGAGTGTTTCTATGAAGAATACTTCAGTCAAGCGAGGAAAGCAACGATGATGACTGTTTCTGTCTGGTTTGTTGCGAAGGCTATTCTGCAGGTTTACCTGCGGAAACTTGGATCCAGAGTCAAGTTTTCAGGCAATGGACACATATAAAATGTGCGCCAGATGCTGGTATTACTTTCATTTGTGTAAACTGCAATAGTGACAACGACGATTAAGTTTCCAAGATCTTATTAATATATTATTTTTTAATGTAAGCTATATTGATGTGGTTCATGGTGTGGGTTCCTGTAGTCATGTCCTAGTTCATGAACCACGGGCAACGTATGAGTGGCCAAGTAAGTGGTCCCGACAGTCGGGACACCAGTTACTTTGGAATAAGGCTGGGCATCTCGGACATATTCTGAGTCGTGGTCACCTTTGTGCTCATACGGCAAAGACTACCAAATCCACCGGTTAGACCCTAAGCCGTTAGGGGTAAAACCCAATGGGACTCGGGGCAAGTAAGGCTAGCAACCTGCTTCCCTGGTACTTTAAATATGATGCTGGCAACAATCAGAGCAAAATGCCTCGGACCTTTGGAGGTGATGGAGTCCCACCTCTAACTGACAAACCAGGGACTCCAAAGATACGACATGGCAAACAAATGGTAATGAGATGGGGAGCTATTAATATCAATGGGGGCTACTCTGGGAAGAAGGTTGAACTGGCAGAGGCTGCAAGTAAGATGGGGCTGGACGTTTTAGCTGTTAGTGACATTCGGGTAAGGGGTGAGAAAGAAGAGGAAGTGGGAGAATACAAGGTCTACCTGTCAGGAGTCAAAGCAGGAATAGCACAATGGGGTGTAGGGCTTTACATCAGGAAAGAAATGGAACCCAGCGTAGTTGCAATAAGGTATGTAAACGAACGACTGATGTGGATAGATTTGACAGTGTCTAGCAAGAAAATTAGGATTGTGTCAGTATATTCGCATTGTGAAGGGACAGATCAAGATAATATGGATAGTTTTTATGAGGCACTCAGTGATGTAGTTGTTAGAGTAAAGGACAAGGACAGTGTTCTGCTCATGGGTGATTTTAACGCCAGGATTGGAAATCGAACAGAAGGGTATGAGAAGGTTATGGGTAAATTTGGAGAGGATATGGAGGCCAACAGGAACGGGAAACAACTCTTGGATTTCTGTGCCAGTATGGGCTTAGTAATCACAAACTCCTTTTTTAAACATAAGAACATTCACCGGTATACTTGGGAAGGCAGGGGAACCAGATCTGTCATTGACTATATAATAAAAGATCAGGAATTCAGGAAGGCTGTCAGGGACACACGTGTATTCAGGGGATTCTTTGATGACACTGATAATTATTTAATCTGCAGTGAAATTGGGATTGTGAGGCCGAAAGTGCAGGAGGTCAGGTCCATTTGTAGGAGGATAAGAGTGGAGAAACTTCAGGATAAGGAAATCAGGCACAAGTACATAACAGCGATCTCAGAAAGGTACCAGTTAGTTGAATGTAGTCAATTGGAAAAGGAATGGAAAAGGTACAGGGACACAGTACTAGAAGTGGCTGAAGAATGTCTTGGAACAGTAGTGTGTAAAAGTAGGATGAAGCAAACAGCTTGGTGGAATGATACAGTCAAGGCAGCCTGTAAAAGGAAAAAGAAGGCGTATCAAAAATGGCTACAAATCAGAACCCAGGTAGACAGAGAAAGTTATGTTGAAGAAAGAAACAAAGCCAAACAGATAATTGCAGCATCCAAGAAGAAATCGTGGGAAGACTTTGGAAACAGGTTGTAGACTATGGTTCAAGCTGCTGGAAAACCATTCTGGAGTGTAATTAGCAGTCTTCGAAAGGGAGGTAAGAAGGAAATGACAAGTATTTTGGACAGGTCAGGAAAACTGCTGGTGAATCCTGTGGATGCCTTGGGCAGATGGAGGGAATATTTTGAAGAGTTGCTCAATGCAGGTGAAAATGCGATCAGTAATGTTTCAGATTTCGAGGTAGAATGGGATAGGAATGATGATGGAAATAGGATCACATTTGAGGAAGTGGAAAAAATGGTCAATAGATTGCAGTGCAATAAAGCGGCTGGGGTGGATGAAATTAAGTCGGAACTCATCAAATACAGTGGAATGTCAGGTCTTAAATGGCTACACAGGATAATTGAAATGGCCTGGGAGTCGGGACAGGTTCCATCAGACTGGACAAAAGCAGTAATCACACCAATCTTTAAACATGGAAACAGAAAAGATTGTAACAACTATAGAGGTATCTCTTTAATCAGCGTTGTGGGTAAAATCTTCTCAGGTATTGTTGAAAGGAAAGTGCGAGTATTAGTTGAGGACCAATTGGATGAAAATCAGTGTGGGTTTAGGCCTCTTAGAGGTTGTCAGGACCAGATCTTTAGCTTACGGCAAATAATGGAGAAGTGTTATGAGTGGAACAGGGAATTGTATCTATGCTTTATAGATCTAGAAAAGGCATATGACCGGGTTCCTAGGAGGAAGTTATTGTCTGTTCTACAAGATTATGGAATAGGAGGCAAACTTTTGCAAGCAATTAAAGGTCTTTACATAGATAGTCAGGCAGCAGTTAGAGTTGACGGTAAATTGAGTTCAAGGTTCAGAGTAGTTTCAGGGGAAAGACAAGGCTGCAACCTGTCTCCACTGTTGTTCATATTATTTATGGATCATATGTTGAAAACAATAGACTGGCTGGGTGAGATTAAGATATGTGAACACAAAATAAGCAGTCTTGCATATGCGGATGACTTAGTTGTGATGGCAGATTCGATTGAAAGTTTGCAAAGTAATATTTCAGAGCTAGATCAGAAATGTAAGGACTATGGTATGAAGATTAGCATCTCCAAAACGAAAGTAATGTCAGTGGGAAAGAAATATAAACGGATTGAGTGCCAAATAGGAGGAACAAAGTTAGAACAGGTGGACGGTTTCAAGTACTTAGGATGCATATTCTCACAGGATGGCAACATAGTGAAAGAACTGGAAGCGAGGTGTAGCAAAGCTAATGCAGTGAGCGCCCAGCTACGATCTACTCTCTTCTAGAAGAAGGAAGTCAGTACCAAGACTAAGTTATCTGTGCACCGTTCAATCTTTCGACCAACTTTGTTGTATGGGAGCGAAAGCTGGGTGGATTCAGGTTACCTTATCAACAAGGTTGAGGTTACGGATATGAAAGTAGCTAGGATGATTGCAGGTACTAGTAGATGGGAACAATGGCAGGAGGGTGTCCACAATGAGGAAATCAAAGAAAAACTGGGAATGAACTGTATAGATGTAGCAGTCAGGGCGAACAGGCTTAGATGGTGGGGTCATGTTACACGCATGGGAGGAGCAAGGTTACCCAAGAGACTCATGGATTCAGCAGTAGAGGGTAGGAGGAGTCGGGGCAGACCGAGGAGAAGGTACCTGGATTCGGTTAAGAATGATTTTGAAGTAATAGGTTTAACATCAGAAGAGGCACCAATGTTAGCACTGAATAGGGGATCATGGAGGAACTGTATAAGGGGGGCTATGCTCCAGACTGAACGCTGAAAGGCATAATCAGTCTTAAATGATGATGATGATGATGATGAGCTATATTGATAATTACATAAATATTGAAGTCTGAGTTTGAATAGAAAGACAGCGTCTAATCCAAAAGTTAAACTTAAGATACGTCAATGTTTTGTTGATTCAATTTCTTGCGTCTTGTTAAAAGAAAATTAAGTTCAGTTTGACTGTTACGTCATTAAGAGATTAGAAATAAAAAGTTGATTGTCAAACAGGAGTTTTATTTCATGTCTACCTAACATTGAACCCAAGGTTTGGCTAGATTTCTAAGTGCTCAATTTGCCCCATACCCTCGCCCAGCTCACCTCACCTATGGCGTGTTTTGAGCGTACTTGTCTGTTTGCACTTAAACATCTCTAGCTCTTAAATACGACTTGTTAGAAATAAATTATTATGGACACTTTTGTAAAGTGATAAATTTACCCATCAGTGTGCATAAAAAGCCATTCAGACTTATCGTTGAGGAGCTGTAATGAATCAAATGAAAAATTCCTCATCTAGCCCCACCCTAATATAAGCAAGACAAAATGACGGACGTTATAAAGCAGCTAGCCACAGCCAACCGTTACCTCGAAACCACTGCGGATAAACTGACACGCCAAGAGCAACTTCCGAATATAAAGGCGAGTGCCGCCTAGAATATTAAGAGAGTCACAGTTCTAAATTTCGGTAATCTTTCTCGAAAGGTCTCTAGTATATTCAAATCTTTGAAGCTGATGATGCATTTAGATTCCACAATATGTTGTGAATTAATATATGTAAAAATTTTAAAAATTAAGTGAGAAGTACGAGAGAGCTGGTATCTACAAAATCTAGTGTAACATCTGCAATGCGAACTACTTCGGCCAAACTGTTAGACCTAAGTTAAGGCTACGATTTTCGGATTAACACTTCCCAGAAGTCATTTGTAGCAACACATGTTCATGAAACTGTCCACACCATGTTAGAAATAAATGTTGGTCTCACAATTTTGCATGTACACGATAAAGGCAAGAAACTGGAACTATTATAACAATTTTAGATTGCTATAAATAGCGAGGGAAATTACAGTACGTTAGATGAGCAGCTTACAGGTGACACAAATAACTTCCTCCGAAGTTTTGCAAATATTTTCATATATGTAATTATTTTATAAATGTACAGTATGCTGAGTCCATGACGGGATTTGAACTTCCAGTTTTCCTAGCATGGTCAGGCATCATATTCATTCCATTGGGATCTATTTGATTTTATGTTTGCATTAACATAGTGCTCACTAGCGTTACTTCTACGTTTTCTGCGGGATTTGGCTTCCCGGAAGATCCACGAGTCGTGCTCCCATATGGTTGCAATTGTGGCACTTCCAGTATCTAGGCCAACATCCATGTTAGATGATGGAGATATATCTTAAAAATACACGCTGCAAGAGAAGTAGCCACATTATTTTATAACTATTTTTCTCGATTACGTTTTACATTAGCCGCTTTTAGAGGTAAGTTTTTTCGTGTGATACAATTTCTTTACCTAACTGTTTACACTTGATTAAACCTTAATGTCAGTTGTTGTCACTGTTTTGGCAATACTTTTTGGCCCCAAGAAAATGTGTTTACAGATTACATAATGACAGAAGTAGAAGCACTCCTTTTTAGCAGTATCCCTCTGTGATTAATACTGACTATAATAGTGATGATTTACAGTGCACAAAGAAAGAAAAAGAACACCGGTACATATTTTCAGTGATTGCAAAACAAAAATTTTACTTGATTTTACAGTTTCGTATTACAACTTTTAAAACTATTTCTTGTTTATCATGTATGTATTTCACTTTAAGAGGAAGACTGTCGGTAAGAAGGCCGACAATTCTGGTTAGAACCCGAAGACCGTGCGATGCTGACTAGTTGCTGTGTCACGCTGTGCCTTTGCGTTATTTGCGTAAGGTAACGAGATGTCTGGACTCAGCGAACTACGTTCCGAATCTTGGTATCTCTAATTTTTATTCACGTAGCTCATCAAGTAGCTTCTCGATTATGAGTGCAATATGGTACAGTCCTCTTACCAAGGAAAACTTCTTGCAACTACTACATATTGAAATCAAATCCCCCACATAGCAGTCACATACTCTGATCGTTTAGTTACGGATAAAGATGAGTGATAGTCGATAAAGAACAAACACTAAGTAAGCCTAAGATCAGTACAAAATATTTTTGTCAGATCATCTGAAAGAAAAGTAATAAACAAATGGGTCAAGTAGTGTTCTAATACTTTTTATGTATTTCCGATGCCTTTTTAACCCAAAATGTGAAAGTAACATTCCTTTGTGCTGTCTGAGTTGCAATTTCTGCAGTAACTATTTGTAATTAATGCATTTGTATCAAGTGATTTAAGACACGTTCAATTTCTGAAAGGAGCTAATGGAACAATTTTTATACTGTCAGAGAGTTCGTTTTCGTATACAGTGAGTGCGTAGTACTTGAAAAGTTTATTTGAACGTGTTTTACGCATTTGGTAGTGTCGTAAATATTTTTATCTGGTGCAAAAAGGGAACTCAAACCAAAAAATTCTTATTACTGCATGAAATCCACCAACGATGCCCTGGTTAATGTGTGACACTATAACGACGACATTCGACGTGGAATTGAGAAGAGCAATCACAAAATGCGAGACGGTGTGTAAAAGCTCTGATAACCGAACTACATGCAGTGGTCAAAGATTAAACACTAAATTTCCACAGGAACTGTGATGCAGAAATCAGAAAACTTGGACCACGGAGCAATGGGGGAGTCATTTGGTCGGATGTGTTTTGTTTTACAATGTTTCCAACTTATGGCCGAGTTTATGTCCCAAGAGTGAAACACGGCGTGTGTTCTGTGACTATTTGGACAGCCACATTGTGGTATTCCGTGGGCCCGATGGTTACTCTTCTTGGTCGTACTACTGTTAAGGAGTATTTGACCGTTTTGTCTGATCGGGTCCATCCCATAGTACGATGTTCTCCAATGTTGATGCTGTGTTCCAAGGCGGCAGGGTTCATTCAGCTCTCGTCGTTTAGAAATGTTCTCGTGTGCGCTAAGTTTAACTGTTGCAGCTCCTCTACCATTGCAACCAGTTCTCAACATTATTGAGCCTTTGTGATCGACTTTGGTGAGAAAGGTGGGTGATCGGCATCCTAATGCGTCGTCATTACTTGAGCTTGCTACTATTTTTCAGGAAGAAAGGTATAAGATTCCCCTGAGAACCATAGACGCCTGCATTTATCTATTACGAGACGATTCTAGGCTCTTTTGAATGCCAATGATTATCCTACACCGCATTATGAGTGGCAATGTGTTGTGTTATTGTTGTTTCCATATTTTTGTCCACCTCTTGTAGCAGCTACTAAGTGGCCACAGCCGAATCTTAGGTGTTGAAAGCCTGGGCTACACCTGTAGAACAACAGGAGGAGTAAATGTGGAGTATTAGTAAATTGTAGGCAACTACCGTTGGTATATAAATTCTGTGTAGGCCTACATTGAAATGCCATAGCCCCAAGTACTGTGATGGTGACTTAGTCATACCTCTTTCTGATCTTCGTTTTCTCTTACTATCCGCTAAATTTCTTCAATTTTGTACATAATTTATGTAATTTCGATTAAGTGGCAGTAGGATGCATGAATCTTAAGCAAGACTTATTCTTAATAACCTTATCTAAATTTTAAATCACGTATACATACGAATTGTGATTAAAATAATTGTAAATGATTTCATTATTATATCTACGATTCGTTTTGCGTTGTTGATCGAATGTTCAATCTCCCACAATATCTAGGTTTCACTCAAAAAGTTCTTGTAGCAAATAAATAAATAATTAAATAAATAAATACGAGTATTCGGTCAGTAAATGTACTATGTTGTGCCTTTCAGTGGGCTCTCGACTGTATGGGTCTACCTTATTTGGATGCAGGTTATTTCTGAGTCTTCGAAGTAGTACTGAATCACAGGCTTCTTGGAAGCTCGAGGTAATATACCCGTTTTCAATATCATTGGACCTCAGAATATTGTGCGTGGACGACGCGAGTTGATTATCGCACAATTGATGAATTCGGAATCCATGTCTGTTTCCACGGAGAGTTAATTTTGTTGCTGTTTGGTCACTTCGTTTCAGTTAGAAATGTGTTCTTGATATCATCGACAAATAGAGTACGGTAATTCTGTCGTCCGGTTCTGCTGCCTATTTGTAATAATGTATGACATGTGGCATTGTCCAAAAGCGGACAGTAAAGCTGCATACACAATAGGCCTATTTTGTTTACAAGAACAGTGTATCATTGGAATAGTTACAAGTATATATTACAACCATTTCTTTGCTTAGCAGTCGTGATTCAAGTGGGGTGAATCCACCTAAAGCAAAAAGTAAGTCTCGTCACATTTCTACATCTATATCTAAAGACATAATCTGCATACAGCTGTACAGAGCAAGGAGGAAGGCAGCCTATATTACTGTTAGCCATTTCCTTTCCTGTTCCTTATGCAAACAGGGCGAAGAAGGAACGACTCTCTATTTGCCTGCATATGCGCCCTGTTTTCTCGTATCTTATCTTTGTGTGCTTAGGCGAAATGTATGTTGACGGGAGTAGAATCTTTCTGAAATCAGATTCAAATTTTGGTTTTCTAAATTTTCTCAGTAGCCTGATTTTAGATAGGAAACTCTTGAATAGTTCTTGGGTATACAGCCGCGTGGCGGTATTTCGGCAAGTTGACATCTTGCCATTGTCAGGCATTCCTGATGACAGTCATCAGGAACCCCTGAAGATGCCAAGAACGCGGCCTGCCGAAATATCGCGCCTTTTAGACGACACCACCCGGCTAAGTACCTGAGAAATACTCAAGAGTTTCTGAATAGTATTCCTTGGAAAGAACGTCTTCCCTCCGGGGATTTCGGTTTGAGTTCATGAAGCACCTCCGCAATACCTGCGTGCTGTTGCAGTCCGCCGATAAGAAATATAGCGGCCCGCCTCTGGACTGCTTCGATGTCTACCCTTAACACCACCTTGTACGGATCCCGAACATTCGAACAGTAGTCAAGAATAGCTCGCATCAGCGTTCTATGTACAGTCTTCTTTACAAGGGAACCAAATTTGCCTAAAAGTCCCTCGATAAAACAAAGACGACCATTCGCCTTTCCTACCGCGATGGTCATTTCATTTCATATCGCTTTACTTTCCGTATCGACAAGTAAAAAGCAGCGGTTGTGCACGGTAGGAAGAGGGATGCGCGATACAGGGCTGTAGGTGGGAGCTGCTGGGTGGGCCAGTGAGCGCGTTGGCGTACCGCGAAGCGCCGCAGCTGGTGCGGCGCGGCGCGGCGAGTAAATTATTCATCGCCTGACCACCACCAGCCGGCCACCGGTCCCGTGAGCGATGGGCCGAGCCTCCACCTAATGTAGCTGCGCCAGCTACCGTGCCACTCCGCCAAAGATGTTATGCTCGTTCGCTTGACTAATGCTCCAACCGAGTAATGCGGTATCCTGTGCGATAAAATCTATACTGTGAGAGCAATTTCAAGACCCAACCGATATGATTCAGCCTTACCGGGTGAATTCCGTTTTACTAGTCGTGTCAATGATTCAGTTTTCAGACTTTGTAACACCTATGTTCGACACCGATGGCATCTGCTTCATGTAACGTCTATATTATCCTATTTATAATTCAGTTATTCTATTTATAATGGAATATCTGTCTCACTGTGCTCTTTTGTTCATTTCATCGCTGTTATTCAATCTGTATATTGAGCAAGCAATAAAGGAACCAAAAGAAAAATTCGGAGTAGGTATTAAAATCCATTGAGAAGAAATAAAAACTTCAAGGTTCGTCGATGACATTGTAATTCTGTCAGAGACAGCAAAGGACTTGGAAGAGCAATGTCTTGAAAGGAGGATATAAGATGTACATCAGCAAAAGCAAAACGAGGATAATGGAATGTAGTCGAGTTAACTCGCGTGATGGTGAGGGAATTAGATTAGGAAATGAAACACTTAAAGTAGTAAAGGAGTTTTACTGTTTGGGGAGCAAAATAACTGATGATGGTCGAAGTAGAGAGGATATAAAATGTAGACTGCCAATGGCAAGGAAAAACGTTTCTGAAGAAAAGAAATTTGTTAACATCGAGTATTATTTAAGTGTCAGGAAGTCGTTTCTAAAACTATTTTTATGGAGTGTAGCCATGTAAGGAAGTGAAATATGGACGATAAATAGTTCGCACAAGAAGAGAATAGAAGCTTTCGAAATGTGGTGCTACAGAAGAATGCTGAAGATTAGATGGGTAGAACACATAACTAATGAGGAGGTATTGAATAGAATTGGGGAGAAGAGGAGTTTGTGGCACAACTTGACAAGAAGAAGGGACCGGTTGGTAGGACATGTTCTGAGGCATCAAGGGATCACCAATTTAATGTTGGAGGGCAGCGTGGAAGGTAAAAATCGTAGAGGGAGACCAAGAGATGAATACACTAAGCTGATTCAGAAGGATGTAGACTGCAGTTCGTACTGGGAGATGAAGCAGCTTGTACAGGATAGAGTAGCATGGAGAGCTGCATCAAATCAGTTTCAGGACTGGAGACCACAACGACAAAAGATGAATAAAAATGAATGTTTCTCTATAAATTTTCCTCTGTACGTTCCTAAACCGTTCACCCCACTGCGATAGAACTCTGGTGAACTGTTTTCTCCGTACGCCCGCTAAGGTCCCTAGCCTCGAAGACTCCCCACCCCCACCCCCCACCAGCTCGAAAAGGGTACGACACATAGTTCAAGAGATACGACGTCAAAAACAATGAAAAAATACCCACATTTATGCATCCAGCATTCGAGGAAAATAGAATGTAGTGACTTGCAGCAAGCTTTACACGTAATTTCCAAATTTTATGAAACTTTTTCTCGCTGCCAAACGCCATAAAATGATGAAAGGAACGAGTTTAGCGATTACTAAATTCTTGTTGTTCATGCAGTCTAGCTGTCGCATCAGGCATGACGTTTTAATTTATTACATCTTTACTGATAACTGTATTCGCGACATGTTTTGAAGACAGGGTTCGCATACACAACTATACGTACCCGCAAAATTATATCATTGTACGGCACATAGTTCAGGAGATGGCAGCGCATGGTAGCCGAGTGGTCTCGGCGCTTTGGCACGGTTCACGCGGCTACCCCCATCTGAGGTTCGAGCCGTCCCTCCGGCATGGGCGTGTGTGTTTTCCTTAGCGTAAGTTAGTTTAAGTTAGATTAAGTAGTGTGTAAACCTAAGGACCGATGACCTAAGCAGTTTGGTCCCATAGGAGCTTACCACAAATTTCCAATTTTTTCAGGAGATGTGACGTTGTTAACATTGAGATACGTGATAAAACTGCTGCATCATCCACTACGTTTAAATTAATTTCTTCTCTGCTGCTGCCCCTATTCGCAACAAATTTCGCAGGAAGAATCCAAATATGCCACTGAATGTAAATATACAAAATTATATCATTGTACCACGCATTGTTAGGGAGGTATGACGTCATATGGTTTGATACATACGAAAACGAAACTGCAGGACAAAATTCGTTGGAGACACAAGTGAAATATGCGTACAAAAAAGTGTGAAATATGTTAAATGTGTGTGATCTGTATCTGAAATGAGAGTATTCTGGCAGTGCTGTGAATTAAAATCTCCTCCTAAGCCCGTTGATAGATTTCATCCAAATTTGGTACACATATTACTATCTGAAAAAAAAAATACTTGAGGGGAAAAAGCCAACGACTTCTGTTAGGCTGGGTGTGATAATATGGAGACAAAATGAGGAGGGATAGATGGATAGACAGAGAGTGGGAAGGAGGACATGCACACAGATAAGAGGAGTAGGAAATGGAAGCGGTACGAGCGCAGGGGAAATGTACAGAGAAAGGGAAGAAGAGGTGGAGATGGACTGAGAGATGGGGTGCACGAGATAGGTTCAAATGGTTCAAATGGCTCTGAGCACTATGGGACTTAACATCTGTGGTCATCAATCCCCTAGAACTTAGAACTACTTAAACCTAACTAACCTAAGGACATCACACACATCCATGCCCGAGGCAGGATTCGAACCTGTGACCGTAGCAGTCGCGCGGTTCCGGACTGCGCGCCTAGAACCGCTAGACCACCGCTGCCGGCGCACGAGATAGGCAGAGGAAGGAAAGAGCAGGACATGGGAAGAGGGAGGTGGAGGAGAAGATAGACAAAGGGAGGGGCAGGAGGAGATGGACCCAGAGGGGGAGGAGGATATGGACAGAGGGGAAGGAGCAGATGGACAGATCGCGCAGAAGCAGATTGAAAGAGAGTAGGACGGGAGGAGATAGACGGATAGTGGGGGTGAATAGCTGGAGAGAGGGGGAGAGGGGAGATGGACAGAGAGAAGAGTAGAGGAGATGGGGAAAGAAAAGGGGAAGGAGATGATCGGCTTACGGAATAAATACATACCATGGCAACGTCGGGTACTCAGCTAGCATGTAAATAATAGTCCCTATTTCCTGTGAAGTCGTTTAACAAGAAATGATTTGTGAATGTAACTTTCAAAACTATGTTTTTTTCCTTAATGTTAATACGTTAAAATGTTACGGATAAGACTGTTTATGCATAGGTCACGCAGGCTGTACCGATAAACCCCGCAACGAAACTATGTAGGTGGGAAGATAAAATGTGATTTGGTGCGAAGTACACTAAGAAGTCTTTGTGGCAGATATACTCGGTGGCTACCTTGAAAACGGTGAACATTTTGAGCGCTAAAGGAGGAAAACATAGCTGCAAGATTGAAGTAATTATGCCTCAGTTGTGGATGTATATTGGTTATCAGGTCATGGCATTTATTAATGTGCTCTGAATTCCAAGGTGATAATTTATAGAAGATCGCCCTAGCCACCATCTTCACTAAGGGTAAAGTTCAGTATTGTGTTTATTTGTATCGACCAGTGAGGTGCTTAGCGTGCAACTAATAAGTAATTCAATTTGAACTTTGTGTTAAGACTGCTGATTTATCGCTAAGTCACTTACCTGGACGGGTTCCTATTCCCAGTGCTAAAATAAAGTCGAGTGTTCGATTTCTAACAAACTACAGAATCACTATTGTTGCAAAAGTGTGATCTGTTTTCGTGAAACTAAAATTTCCTGAAGTCTTACTTGATCTTTATACAAAATGCACCACCTGTTCAGTAATAGTACTGCAAAAGACTAATTCCCAGAAAAAGGCCTGTAAGTCGTACGTGGCTCTTGTTCCTGCCATCATGTATTTTGTACCCTGTTTTTAACGTACTTCCACGTCACTACGTTAATTTAAATTACTACTTTCACTGAGTTGCTGCTTTGCCTGACTGTGACCGGCCCTAGCAGCGCGTATCGATATATCCCCTTTCGTAGAATCTTTACTCGGCTGCTATTACTTCCCGGTCGTTGTCTGTCGTAAGGAGTTCGTCCCGAGTTTTCGTAGGGAGTTTGGGTCTGCACCAGTTGGAACGTGTCTGCAGCGCAGTCTGGACCTGCCAGTCGGGGAGTTGCATGCAGCACTAGTGCAGTCAGGTCGGGGCAGTGAGGTCTGGGCCGACACGGCTGGCCCTATCGTTGCCGCCACGCATCACTTGAGCCGGGCCACGGTCTTGGAGCATTGTCGGTCGGTCGTCCTACCGGACGACGCTTTCTGGCTCGCCGATCGTTCATGAGGCTGTGTGTGTGCGCGCATCGACTCCCGATTTGTCTTCGTGCGTGCTTAGTTGCTGTTGTATCGTTCAGGTCTTCGTGCAAGTGTTTGTCAGGTTGTGTGTGTAGTTCGTGTTATTTCCTTTGACAAGTTATTTTAAATGTTGTCGGCGTACTGCCTCTGAGCGATGTCGTCTCCTCAGCCGACGTGTAACTGGTTCTCCGAGCGCTTATGGGCCCTTTCAATTACTATCTTGTGGAACTTGGGTCGGTCCTTTCCTGGTGCAGAGATGTCGTTTAGCCAGTGGGCGTGTTTCCTCTGCATGGTGGGGTCCGAGCCAGAATGTCCACCCTTGTGTGTCTAGAAGTGAGTGAGAGACGCACCAGCAGTGCAGTCGCGACTGAGCAGCAGTCGCGGACGGACCAGCGGGCAGTTGGTCGGTTGCTACGGACCAGTGAAGATATCTCCATGCGTGCAGTCGGCTGGGTCCTCTGCCGGTCCCTGCGTGGTGTCGGAGCGTGTGTGAAGCCGTTCCATCGCTACGTACATTGATTTTGTGTGGTTCGCTGTTGGGGAGATTTTGTGTTTGAATTTTCATGTACCGATTGTCGGCAAGCAAGTTTGTTGGTCGGTCGGTGGCTTTCCATTGGTTGGGTTCCGACGGATCAGGTGTAGTTGCGCTCACCACCTGTCTCGCCTAAGTGAACGAGGGCAGACCGATCCACTGGAGACTCCTGAGTGCCACCGGTGTTTCATTATCTGTTTTCAATGCTTAAAATTTAAGGATTATGGTTACGTCACTTTTGTCTAAAAATTTTGCAAAATTTATCTTTCAAACTTAAACATTGCAGCGTTCTGCCTTTAAAACATTATGGTAATATATTTTAAAATTTTGAAATTTAATTGTGGCCCTCATCCATTTGAATTGCACATTGCATATGTTTGCTGTTTTTTAAATTATTTTATTGCTATCTTAATTGAATTTTTTTCTTGTTGATTTAAGATTTCTTGCTTGGAGGCCTTCAGCCGTGAAAGAGTTGCATTCGGTATGTGCCGATTTGGTTGAAAAGTTATTAAATTACAATAAATTACAATTAGAAGGCGAAACTGACCTCAACGTATTTCGCCCTTTCCACAATCCTATTACCTGTTCTGCCCGGCCTTTAAGCCTATTACAATATTCAGTTTTCATTTTAATCAAAAGCTTTGCTCAGTACTAAACTAATAGAATGGATTTCTCATCAGAAATTGTTTAAAGTCATTACTGTTTAAATGCCAACAAAACTATTCTGCACCTTTCTCGTTTGTAACAGTGCTTTTAATCTAATGTTTCCGCTAATGTATGCATCTTTAGTCTGCCTGGTTAGAAGTATATATACTAAACTTAGTTACCAGACAATAAAATTTCTGGGCCACCCCTTAATGCTGAGCTGGTAGTTCACTACTTCTTACAGTAACAGTTTTTGTGAAGCGTAGTGGCCTCTCTAGGGACATTAGTGAATAAATATAATTGGCTACGTCTTTGTAGGATCTAACATTTTCCGGGTCCCCATGTTTTACTCATATCCTGCATAGTGCAAATGTTTATATGTTCCACTTATAAACCAATATTAATATGTAGAGTAACAGTTCGATGGTCATTTCTATGTTACTGACTTTGAAGAGTAAAATGTTAAAGGCGCTTCATGTCCAAATAAGCCGTGCTTCTCCCTTAGTAAGCAGCACTGTGTGACGAACTTCATCTTTCTTACTTTGAAACATTTCGATGGTCATTTCTATGTTACTGACTTTGAAGAGTAAAATGTTAAAGGCGCCTCATGTCCAAATAAGCCGTGCTTCTCCCTTAGTAAGCAGCACTGTGTGACGAACTTCATCTTTCTTACTTTGAAACAGACACTGTAAGCTAGTGAGACGCAGTTTTCTGACAAGACGTTTTAAGCTTTTGTCAATGTTGCTCACAAATGGTTACTTTACAAATACTTACTAGACAGTGCTGTTGTTTCGTGCCCAATTTATAAAATAGACTTCATTTCTAAGTAAAGTCACATACAAACTTCAGCTTTCTTGGTTAACGGTATTGTTGTTATTGTTGTTGTTGTCTTCAGTCTTGAGACTGGTTTGATGCAGCTCTCCATGCTACTCTGTCCTGTGCAAGCTTTTTCATCTCCCAGTACTTATTGCAACCTACATCCTTCTGAATCTGCTTAGTGTATTCATCCCTTGGTCTCCCTCTACGACTTTTACCCTCCACGCTGCCCTCCAATGCTAAATTGGTGATCCCTTGATGCCTCAAAACATGTCCTACCAACCGGTCCCTTCTTCTTGTCAAGTTATGCCCACAAACTCCTCTTCTCCCCAATTCTATTCAATACCTCCTCATTAGTTATGTGATCTACCCATCTAATCTTCAGCATTCTTCTGTAGCACCACATTTCGAAAGCTTCTATTCTCTTCTTGTCCAAACTATTAATTGTCCATTTTTCACTTCCATACATGGCTACACTCCATACAAATAGTTTCAGAAACGACTTCCTGACCCTTAAATCAATACTCGATGTTAACAAATTTCTCTTCTTCAGAAACGCTTTCCTTGCCATTGCCGGTCTACATTATATATCCTCTCTACTTCAACCATCATCAGTTATTTTGTTTCCCAAATAGCAAAACTCCGATACCACTTTAAGTGTCTCATTGCCTAATCCAATTCCCTCAGCATCATTCCATTATC
The DNA here is from genome assembly GCF_023864345.2 of Schistocerca serialis cubense. NCBI lineage: Eukaryota > Metazoa > Arthropoda > Insecta > Orthoptera > Acrididae > Schistocerca > Schistocerca serialis. Next base: position 535,401,167 of record NC_064639.1, on the reverse strand, counting down.
GTCGTTTTGCTTTTGTTGATGTTCATCTTATACCCTCCTTTCATGACACTGTCCATTCCGTTCAACTGTTCTTCCAAGTCCTTTGCTGTCTCTGACAGTATTACAATGTCATCGGCAAACCTCAAAGTTCCTATTTCTTCTCTATGGATTTTAATACCTACTCCGAATTTTTCTTTTGTTTCCTTTACTGCTTGCTCAATATACAGATTGAATAACATTGGGGAGAGGCTACAACCCCGTCTCACTCCCTTCCCAACCGCTGCTTCCCTTTGATGCCCCTCGACTCTTATAACTGCCATCTGGTTTCTGTACAAACTGTAAATAGCATTTCGCTCCCTGTATTTTACCCCTGCCACCTTCAGAATTTGAAAGAGAGTATTCCAGTCAACATTGTCAAAAGTTTTCTCTAAGTCTACAAATGATAGAAACGTAGGTTTGCCTTTTCTTAATCTAGCTTCTAAGATAAGTCGTAGGGTCAGTATTGCCTCACGTGTTCCAACATTTCTGCGGGATCCAAACTGATCTTCGCCCAGGCCGGCTTTTACCAATTTTTCCATTCGTCTGTAAAGAAGTCGCGTTAGTATTTTGCAGTTGTGATTTATTAAACTGATAGTTGGGTAATTTTCACATCTGTCAACACCTGCTTTCTTTGGGATTGGAATTATTATATTCATCTTGAAGTCTGAGGGTATTTCGCCTGTCTCATACATCTTGTTCACCAGATGGTAGAGTTTTGTTAGGACTGGCTCTCCAAGGCAGTCAGTAGTTCCAATGGAATGTTGCTACTCCCGGGGCCTTGTTTCGACTCAGGTCTTTCAGTGCTCTGTCAAACTCTTCACGCAATAACGTATCTGCCATTTCATCTTCATCTACATCCTCTTCCATTTCCATAAAATTGTCCTCAAGTACATCGCCCTTGTGTAGACCGTCTACATACTCCTTCCACCTTTCTGCATTCCCATCTTTGCTTAGAACGGTTAACGGTATATTTAGCTGGAATCATTTTGCTCAATTTAATTTGCACATCTTCGCTTTATCTTATAACTTGAACAACATTGGTTCGATACCCGTTAACTTAACTACTGCTGTAGAAACATAATCTTTTAATTACACGTATGCATGGTGTCTGTTATTTCGGATGCCACTAGTTATCCCACACATGTTCTGTAAATTAAGGGCTGAGGAGGGAGAAAGGAAACGAAAGGGGAGGAACTGACGATGTCAGCTGCATCGGGACTACCGGGAATTAGCGGCGACGAGTGAAAATGTGAGTACCGGACCGGGTCTCGAACCTGAGAGCTCATGCTTAGTAGGCAGTTGCGTTAACTACTGCATTACCTGGACACAGCGTAAGCGTAGGCTTCCGCGGCTGTTGTCATTATCAATAAAATTCTTCTGGGATGTTGACCGCATTTTCAATACATAAAACTGTCCGACATTTCTGCCACTATTGCAAGTGGCCTTCCTCAGGGCTATGTGGATCTGCAAATGCGGTCAACAGCCCAGAAAAATTTTTTTGGCTCTGGACACAGTGTCTATCGCAGATACGCGGACCACCTTGGCACGCTCCTTCGCAGATTCACTTTTAGGTGACTAAACTTTGTCCGATTCCCTTCCATTACACACAATCACGCTCAACTTAAAGACCTATCGGATAACATTATCGAGAATTTACTCACGCTTTAATAATGCGGTAGATTTATAACTTGATGTAGAACAAGTTAGGAAGCATTCCGTTTACATATCAGAGGCGGAGTGCAAACCTGTGACTTGACAAGGAAATTAACCGTCTCCTTTCCAAAGGAACACCAGACCTAAATCTCGATGCTCGTAGGACGACTTGGTGCCCGATCTTCTCGAACGCCAATCCAGTATGTTAAGCTCTCGGTCACGTGGCTTGGTTTTGTACTTAAAATCTTTTAGCCAGTACAGTGCACTCTTTAATAGAGTTAGGATTTTGTTGCGTTTCAAGTACGCCGATGATGATAAGGATACTGCACTCTACGATGTTCGTCAGAACCGTAGACAGAGCGTACGTGTTACTCATTATAAATTACTAACGCTTCAAACTCGGAACTTATTTGAAAAGTAGGAGGAAAGAGCTTATCTCTGCCTATATCGAGGTAAACATTATTACTTTTCTGCATAAAAATGCTTGTTATTGTGTCACTGACACAGTTGGAAAGTGGAAGATTCAGAGAGCTTTTCCCCTAAAATGCTAGTTTTCAAGGCCGTGCTTACTATCACTCTCTTGGATCTGCACTGGGGATTTCATGTTAAGCATTAAGTTCGATGTCGACGTGTTCCGTCCATATTACTCTAATTCCGTCACTCCTGATGAGTAAACATGATGTCACTGCCTTTCGTAATTTATGTTTTAATTATATGTCTTTAATTATGCAATGGCAATCATATGCATGTTCAGCCTTCACACTGAATCAAATGATAATGGTTTAAGGCTTGTCAACTTCGCCACAGCTAGAAACATGAAAATAGCAAGTACATCATTCCCCCTTAAAGACATACATAAACCAACATGGACCTCACCGGAAGGATTAACTAGGAACCAAATGGACCATGTTTTGATAGAGAAAAAACATTAAAAGCCAATAAAAGATGTTAGGACAATGAGAGGGGCTGATATAGGATCAGACCATTCTCTTGTGCTAGTAAATATGAAACAATCATTACCAAAACCACCAAGTAAGAAGAACAGTGTTAAAAGAACCCAAAGAGTAGATGAGAGTAGGCTACAAGGAGGAGGAGGTGAATAAACAGTTTAAGCTTAAAAATAGATTCGCTGAATTAGAGAATGACAACAATAGAAGCTTAAGAATAGATTATCTGTATTGGACAATGACAACAATAAAAAAGAAGATGAAGATATCAACACAGAATGGAAGAAGATGACATTTATGAGGGAGACAGGGCATGAACTACTATGAGACAATAATAATAGCAATATAAAGCCCAAATCATGGTTCAATGAAACATGTAAAAAAGCAGTACATGGCAGGAAGAAACTAGACAGGCAATGATGTACAATAACAACAATGAAAACCAAACAACATATAGGAAAGCCAGCAGAGAAATGAAGAGTATAATAAGGCGAGAGAAAAGAGCATTCATATATCCACAGGTAGAGAAGGCTGAGGGGGACTATAACCAGAACATAGTAAACAGTTTTACAGGACAATGAATAGCTATAGAAAAGAGTACAGAGCGAAGGCTGTGATAAGAAAGAACGAAAATGGAAAACTGATCACTACGAATGAAGGAAAGTTAGAGAACTGGAGGAAATATGCAATCATTAGTCGAAGAACTAACTCTGATGGAGGTGAAGGAGGCAATAAAAAGACTAAAACATTGGAAGGACCCTGGCATAGACATGATATCATCAAAGCTCATCAAAGAATGGGGAGAGAAGATACATGAATGGTTAGCTGAACTGCTAAAGGGGGAAGGAGAAAAGAAGTAACGCCGGAGAAATGGACACAGCACAAGCAGGGTTCAGAAAAGGTAAATCAATAATCGAGCAGATATTCATATTAAAACAAATATTAGATAAGAACTGGAAGCACAATCATGATACCTTTTGCCTGTATATATTTCAACAAAATATATGACGGAATAGTAAGAAAGGAAATGTGGAAGACATTGGCGGAGTATGGGATACCTGACAAGCTGATAAAGCTAACTAAAATCTGTGTAATGGAATCAAAGTGTAGAGTAAAAGTACAGGGGGAGTCATCAGAAGCATATGAAGAAAAAGCAGGATTGAGACAGGGAGATATCATATCACCAACCCTGTTCTATTTGTCCCTCAACAACACTCTGAGGAGAGTAACATGTGAAAGTGCAGGAGTCACCATAGGAAAAAAGATAAATGTCCTGGCTTTTGCGGATGATATTGTGCTGATAGGAAAGAACATGGAAGAACTGGAGAAAATGGGGACTGTGCTGATGGAAGAAGCAAAGAGAGTAGGTCTAAGTATAATGAAAGTAAAACAGAGTTCATGGTAGTAGGAAAAAGAGCTCATTTACGATCAAACCATCTAAAAATCGGAAATCTAACAATACTGAAGACAGACACATTCATGTACCTCGGTGTCAACATCAACCAACAAAACCTTATAGAACAAGAGATAGTAACAACAATGCAAGCTGGGGGAAGATGTCTAGCAGCTATGCACAAAATCATAAGATCGAAGTTACTGTCTAGGCAGGCAAAAATAAGAATATATCAGACCATCATGAAGCCACTAGTGTGCTATGCAAGTGAGACATGGACCCTGACGAGGAAAAAAGAGAAAAAAACTCATCACTTTTGAAAATAAAATACTCAGAAAAATCTATGGACCAGTGAAACAAAATGAACAGTGGAGAATAAGGAAAAATAGAGAACTCAGACAATTATACACACTGCCTGACGTCGTAGTGAGACTAAGATGTTACGGACATGTGAGGAGGAGAGGGAAGATCACGGTAATAAAGGCTGTAATGGATGGATAAGTTGAAGGAAAGAAGCCACTGGAAAGATAATACCATGGAAGACATGCAGATACTGGGGTTGGGAGATGAAGATGCAGATGACAGGAAAGAGTGGAAGGCTCGACTGAGTGAGGCGGTTTGTGTGACCAGTATAAGTAAGTAAGTATCTTTAATCATATTAGAATCTAATATTTTTATGTTAACACAGTAACAGCAAGTAAATCTTCTCCGGCCTCTCCCATGTTGGCAGCTTTGAGTTTCGTTTTGCGCTACATGACATTAGTTGCGTTTGTCGAAAAATGTTTGTCAAATTAATTTTTAACGTGAAAATTCTTACTGCAGTGTGCACTACCTTCATATTATTATTAGAATATGATAACTCTATAAATAAATATGTTATAAATGACAAGTTATAGTTATTTTCATCCGGTCTTTTACAGCAAGTTCTCTTATATGCTGAACTATTACCCTTTACGGGTCTGTATGTTCCTACGTTTACAAAAATGTTGGATTAGTACTTAATCTACATGGTATATAAGGACTGTGACTCTCCCTCGAAAGTCAATATGTCATGATTATATGGCTGGCTGGCTCTGAGCACTATGGGACTTAACAGCTGTGGTCATCAGTCCCATAGAACTTAGAACTACTTAAACCTAACTAACCTAAGGACATCACACACATCCATGCCCGAGGCAGGATTCGAACGTGCGACCGTAGCAGTCGCACGGTTCCGAACTGCGTGCCTAGAGCCGCGAGACCACCGCGGCCGGCGTTCTGTTCATGCTGTTACATGTTGTCGACTACGTAACACTTTTACATGTTTTGAATCAAGATGGTATCTTCATAGTTTTGCCATAAAATGATAATACAATCGGAACTAGTCATTGAATACATTAATGTAGCCCGTCTCAAGGACTTAGATGCAGTGGAGCACCACGTGAACAAAATATGAGTGTATAATGATATGGGTGTTTAGTGACATGAATGACAAACGTATACAGACGGTTCCGTTTCACTGAGACCCAGGCATTGGACAAGAGGTCTCAGTGCTTGCAAGTAGAAATGTCATTCGTGTAACCACTTAATAGTTCGGCCAATTTCGGGTATACTTTTGTCGCTCATTGTGTAAGAATAAGGTTCATGGGCACCGGTTAACATAAACAAGAAGAGAAACTCTAACATGTTTGGAGTTTATCCTAGAGCGTCTCTGGGGGCAGTATAGGGTAGCACAGATCTTAATGCAAACAATAAAGTGATCTGGAGCACTAGGCGGTGTAGTAATAAGATTACCCTTTTTCTTGTACATCTTCGTAATGAGTCTGCTTTGGACTATCGCGTCTTCCAAGCTGACAATAGCCGTGTTCACAGGGCGGCACGCATACTAGAGGTTGGAGAAAAATACGGAAACAAGAAAAAGTCAACACATTACCTTGCGTAATACGGTGCAGGAAACCAATTGGCATTCGTACAGGTTCCTGTCCTTTCGAAGTTGGTAAATACTTGTCCTGTATGGTTTTAAAGAGTATCTTTCACCATTCTTCTAGCAAAATATCGGAGAGTTCAGGTAATGCACCATTATCTGCAAACTACACCACAAAGATTCAATAACACTGAGATATGGTGATTATGCTTACCAGAGGATACGCGACAACTCATCCAATCCTGGACGATGTGAACTGTATGAACAGGACTCTGTCACCTTGAAACACAGCGTCACCTTAGCGGAAAGGACATCATACCTTAGGATGGACCGGACCAGACAAAATTAACAAGTAATCCTTGGCAGTAATGCAACCTTGCGGACTGCCCATAAGCCCCAGTGAATATTACTGTACTGTCGCCCAAATCATTAGCGAACCCCGGCCATGTCTCACTCTTGGAATGTAAGCCCGGCCAGAAGGTGGAAACAATGGAAACAAGACTCATCCGACCAAACGATTTTCATCAATTGCTTCGTATACCAGGTTTTCTGGCTTCGGCATCCCATTTTACTATTATTTGCATTTGCATCCCTGATGGGTGGTTTTGGAATTCCAGCTCGCTTGGAAGTTCCCTGCTTTTTGAGCTTCCTTCATGTTGTTTTGGTACCTACAGCGAGTGCGACTTTCACTTCTTCAATCACTTTTGCAGCTGTCTCCCTCTTATTCTTCGCCACAATCCTCTTCAATGACCGTCTGTCACAATCACTTAACACATACTTCCGTCCACTTTTGACTTAGCGCATGATGTTTCCCGCTTTCCCTGTATGCGATATCACCCACCAAAGGAGCACCAACAACTTGCTGACGGTCGAATTCACTTAGCTACGACATAATGCACTAACAAATATACAGAACACTATTCTGATCACTATCGACAATTGCAGCATTCTGGGGGATATCTTACAGGTGCCGTTCATGGTCAAACGCAACAGCGCCAAATACAGGCTCGGCTGACATCTGCATATATGTTAAGATGTGCTTTTCTCGCAGTGCTCCCATATTTTTGACCAACTCCTCCTCTTGACGAAGGTCACGCATCCTATTGCCTCTCGACATTCCCACTAAATTAACCGATCTGTGTCTCATAATAGTACTCATTCTTGCTCTGAACGTCTTATGAAATACTCCAAATTAAATGGCTGGACCTCCAGTGTCAACCACAACAAATACTCTCGTTTCAGGAATGTGCGCATATGTTGCGTTTTGACGGAAAGCTTAGGACTGGCACGCTATTTCCAGTAACTATGTAAGCACCTTACTCCATCACTAACACAAAAAAGTAAAACAGTCACTATTCCTGCTCAGTTACTCGCAGGCTTTTATTGCCTTGAGTCTTGTTATACATGTCTCAGCTCTACACAACGTCGCTGTCAATTAAAAAGGCTTCAACAGCAGAATTTCGAAGTCAAGTAAGTGAGACAATATTTTAAGTCTAAATTTATGCGAGATAAGACTAACGAGTGAATTCGGTAAATTTCCTGCAGCATTGCAGCCCATCACAATGGAGTCCACACTATAACTGTCCCCTAAATGTTACAGCCGCTTGCACAGCTACGGTTACAATCAGATTACGCGCACTCCACTTTTCCGTTCTAAGCGGTGCCCTAGTTGAATACTCGGAAAGTACATGTCATACGTCTTATCCCAACGCGACTATGCCAGTCTGTTTGCATGGTACCTTCCTCCCCCGTAACCCATTTGGTATACTTACAACATTAACCGCACGCAATCGGAATTAGCCCGTGAAGCTACAAAAGTACTGCATTGCCTGATTAGAGTAAGTAAAATCAACAATTTGGTTGTCATGTTTCCAGGGGGGCAATGTACCTGTACCCGAAAGTAATCAGGTTTCCCCGGTAATGAAATTCAAACTGAAGGTGAACAGTAATAATCCATAAAGAACACACTGAGATGAAACCATCAAATGAAAAACCAAAATCAGGTGCTTACAGTCTTCAGTCCGAAGATGGGCTTGATGCACTTCATGCTATTCTATTCTTTGTAGGCTTCTTCATCTCAGCGTCACTATTACAACCTGCATCCATTTGTACCTGTTTACTGCAGTCTAGTCATGGTCTCTCGCTACAATTTTAATCCCTCACCTCCACTATTTCCCTACGCTACCGAACCGATTATTTCTTAATGCCTCTTGATGCGATCTATAAGCTTACCCATTCTTTTCGTCGAGCTGTACCATAAATATCTTTCTCCGCAGTTCGATTCAGTAACTACTGACTTCTTAACCGATATACCCAATTAATCCTCAGAATTCTTCTATAACACCGTATTTGAAAAAACGGAAAACAAAATTCTCGGAAATGACATTGCATGATTATTTTCAAATATTTATTTAAAATAGTAAATAATCGAATATTTCAATAAAACCAACACCAGATTAAGCATAAACATCCATATTTTCATAAATTGCATAAAAGTAAAAATGTTAAATTTTGTCATTTTGGGCGGTACGACTGCCGTTAAACTGATGGTTCCGTAGTATCAACACCTGTAAGCACCTGCCTTCTTTGCAGTGGGAGTCATATATTTTTCCTGAAGTCTGAAGATATCTCTCCTGTCTCACATATCTTGCACGCCAGGCGGAATAATATTGTGTTGAGTGGCTCTTCTTGGCTGACTCTCCTGAGGGTCCCAACTGCTCGAGGGAGAGTCATCCATTACAGGGACGTGGTTTCCACTTTGGGCTTACAGCACTTTGTCAAATTAACGTGCAAGGTATCAATATACAGAACAGAAATTACTTCACCAAAACAATCAGATTCTTTGTAGGAACCTTAGTAGAATAAACTTTAGTAGGGTTCGAATTATAACACAAAACATCGCCCTTTATATAACAACGTCCAATACATAATAATCAAACTGAGCAACTAAAGACCACATAACAAATAACAATATATGGCCCTTGCGCTGGAAAATACTCCTCTAGGACAGACACTAAGTTATATAGTCCATGCACTGTAACTACTAATTACACTCACACTTACGGCTGGATCATCTGTGATGCAGTTACACATATGACAACAAAGTCGTGTAGGACAATATAACAATTTTCAGTACACTTACGTGAACCACTGGTTCGGTAACAAAAAGGTCAGAGCACAATTAGGAGTCTCTGTTTGCAGAGCAGAACCACTGTTGTAACAGAAACAATTTCATTACTCATTTTATCAGTATAGGCTCGCACTCATCATATAATGACTCAACTGGATTGCTTACTGCCATAACATTCACCACCACATGCTCCATGTGCAATCTACAAACAAGACATTACAGAGCACTCACACATTTTTGCAGCACAGTGAACTACAATTGGCATCACTTAATGCAACTTCACACAGTTGTTCACAGCACCATACTGAGCTCAAGGTGGTCACATGTCCCACTACAGTCGCCCTCGGGCGGCACCAAAACCATGTGCCCAAGAACACTGATACCAACACCAGGGAAAACGCCGATTGGCACGGCCCAAAAGACACTGTAAGTTTCCTTCCAATTTTCAGCTTTCACTTCTTTGCTCAATCCTCGCTTGTCCTCTTAGCTTTTGATGCTAATATAGCTGCTGATCTCTCCCGCAAAGGTCTCCTTAATTTTCCTATAGGTGCCTTCCATCTTTCCCTAGTTATGAAAGCATCTACTGCCTTACGTTTGCCCACTTCCCGTTCCTTCTTAAACATTTGGCGCTTTCCATCAATCTCATTTCTTAGACTGTATTCAGTTTCATTTGATTAATTTACTGTATTTTTATATTTTTTATTTTGTCAATTACATTTAATATCCTTCTTTTGCCGGCCGAAGTGGCCGTGCGGTTAAAGGCGTTGCAGTCTGGAACCGCAAGACCGCTACGGTCGCAGGTTCGAATCCTGCCTCGGGCATGGATGTTTGTGATGTCCTTAGGTTAGTTAGGTTTCACTAGTTCTGAGTTCTAGGGGACTAATGACCTCAGCAGTTGAGTCCCATAGTGCTCAGAGCCATTTGAACCAATATCCTTCTTTTATCCAAAAATTCCTCCTAGGCCTTGCCTTTTTATGTATGTGATTCTCTGCTGTGTCCACTGTTTCATCTCTCAAAGCTGCACATTCGTCTTCTATTGTATTATTCCCCCGATTCGTTCCAACATCGCCGATGCTTCTTCTGAAACTTCCAACTGCCTCTGGTTCTTTCAGTTTAACAGAACAATGTTTCCTTAATTTCCAATCTTTCCCCAATTTCTTCACTTTCAATCTGCATTTATAATCAATGTTACGGAAAGAGTGAACATGTGCCCCTAAAAGGGTTTTAAAAGTGATTTCGAATTTTTTTTATCACCAGTACATAATCACTTTGAACCCATCCAATGTCCGCACACCTCTTCCTCGTACACAGTCATCTTTTATGATTACTAAACCAATTAATAGCGATGATTAAATTATGCTCTGTAAAAATTCCACCAAACCGATTCCTTCTTTCATTTTTTTCCCACAGTCCTTATTCTTCTATTACTTCTCCTTCTTCTCCTTCACCTAGTACCGAATTCCACATATCAAAATTAAATTTTCGTCTTCCTTAACTATCCGAATAACTTCTCTTATTTCATCGTACATTATTTCAATTTCATCATCAGTAGTTACATGAACTTGTACTATTGCTCTGGGTGTTGACTTCATGTGTATATGGGCTATGATGATGCATTGACTATGCAAGACTGCATTCCTGTTTTCTTATTCAGTTTTATGCATACTCCTTCATTACCCCAATATGACTTAGAAATAGCGTCTTTGATTACTAATCAAATAGCCCTTGATCCAGTATTCGAAATCTGCCAGCGCTTGAAGTTTGATTAGTAATCAGCATTGGCGGCCGAAGACTTCCGGAATAAGAGATCACCCTCATTCTGCCAACGGCCTTGTCAAAGAGCGCGGACGAGCAGGCAGAATTTCAGGGCTCTCTCTTGTCCTTGAGGTATGAAACTGCTCCTAAAGGTGAAAGAATCAGCAATTATCAACGGCATGGGGATGGAGAAGGTAATGGAAATCACTGCGTGAAAGACACATAATGTGTATCCACACACCATGTGACCTGTAACTGAAAAGTGTCCATTGGCAAAGGATTCCGCATTAGTTCCCCGTTTGGATCTCCGGAAGGGGACTGCCAAGGGGGGGCTAACCATGTGAAAAAGATTGCATAACCAACGGAAAGATAACGTTATACGAGCCGGGGCGTAAAATGTCAGTAGTTTGACTTGGTAGGGAAGCTAGAAAATGCAAAGGCCCAATCTAGACAACAATAGAGGTTAGTGAAGTGAAATTGAAGGAACACAACGATTTCAGGTCAGATGAGCATAGAGTAATACAAACAGCAGCAGTAAAGGGTACAACGAGACAAGGACTCGTTATGAATAGGAAGGTAGGGTAGAGAGTGTGTTACTGTGAACACTTCAGTAACAGAGTTGTTGTCATCAGATTCGACAGCAAACCGTCGACAAGGGATAGTTCAGGTATACAAGCAGACGTCGTAGGTTGAAGATGAACAGATAGAGAAAATAAATGAGTATACTAAAAGAGTAATACAGTCCGTAAAGGGAGATGAAAATCTAATAGTCATGGGGGACTGGAATGCAGTTGTAGGTGAAGGAGCAAAAGAAAAGGTTACAGGAGAATATGGGCTTGGGACAAGGAATGAGAGAGAAGAAGACTAACTGAGATCTGTAATAAACTTCAGTTATTAATTGCTAGTACTTTGCTCAAGAATCACATGAGGAAGAGGTATATTTGGAAAAGGCCGGGTGATACGGGAAGATTTCAGTTAGATTATATCATGGTCAGACAGAGATTTGGAAATCAGATACTGGATTGTAAGGCGTATCCAGGAGCACATATACACTTAGATCACAAGAGCAGGCTGAAGAATAAGAGATTATTCAGGAAGAATCAATATGCAGAGAAGTGGGATACCGACGTACTAAGGAATGACGAGATACGCTTGAAGTTCTGGAAAGCCGTAGATACAGCCATAAGTAATAGTTCAGAACAGCTGAAGAGGAATGGACGCTTCTAAAAAGGGCAATCACAGAAGTTGGAGAGAAAAACATAGGTACAAAGAAGGTAACTGCGAAGAAACCATGGGTAACAGAAGAAATACTTCAGTAGATCGATGAAAGAAAGAGGTACAAAAATCTTATTGAAGTTCAAGAATACAGAACTACAAGTCGCTGAGGAATGACATAAATAAGCATTGCAGGGAAGCTAAGATGGCTGGATGAAAAATGTGTGAAATCGAAAAAAGGAATGATTGTCGGAAGGACTGACTCAGGAAAGTCAAAACAACCATCGGTGAAATTAAAAGCAAGGATGTTAACATCAATAGTGCAACGGGAATTTCGTTGTCAAATGCAGAAAAGAGAGCGGATAGGTGGAGAGACCTCATTGAAGGCCCCTATGAGGGGGAAGATTTGTCTGATGTGATAGAAGAACAAGCATGAGTCAGTTTAGAGGAGATGGTGGATCCATTAATGGAGTAAGAACTTAAGAGATCTTTGGAGAACTTAAAGACAAAAAAGGCAGAATGAATAGATAACATTCCATCTAAAGTCCTTCGGGGGAAGTGGCAACAAAATGACTGTGCACATTGGTGTGTAGAATGTTTGAGTCTGGGGACACACTATCTGACTTTCGAGAAAATATCATCCACACAGTTCCCAAGACAGCTAAAGCTGACAGAAGCGAGAATTATCGCGCAAGTAGCTGAACAGCTCATGCATCCAAGTTGCTAACAAGAATAATATACAGAAGAAGGGGAAAGAAAATTAAGAATGTGTTAGATGACGATCAGTTTAGCTTAGAAAAGGTAAAGGCACCAAAGGGGCAACTCTGACGCTGCGGTTGATAATGGAAGCAAGTCTAAAGAAAAATCAAGACACGTTCATAGGATTTGTCCACCTGGAAAAGGTAGACAAACTTATCGACATTAATGACAGTGAAAAATTAAACCGCGTGCACCTAATGGAAATTTGGGAAAAGCAATCGTCACCGAAGTTAAGTTGTCGGTAAAGAGGGAGGAAAGGGTTACATCTAAATGAAAGGAAAAATGCAAATGAAATTGGTGGAAATTAATTTTGACAATAGGGTAAAATTAATAAAGAAAGTAAACGTGCGGTCGTTACGTTAACAATTAATTGGCGTTAATTAGATATTTGAGATTTCGGGTAAATTACGGTCGCCAGTCCTATGGACCACTACTATAATAACTGAAAATGAAAGAGTAATGCACATATAATTAGCACTAAAAGCGTGGCAACTGAAGGTTGACAAGTGTTGTGTGAAAACTGAATATTTATCAGAAGTAATAAATTTCGCTACACTCTGACTTAATTTAGCAAAAGAATTAATAAAACTGGCAAATTGAAAGTTAACTTAGTGACTGAAGTTAATAGTGAACTTTGTTTCTGAAGCACTACGAAATTCAATAAAATAAGGTTAGTCTTGGGCTACCTCAACAATCACTTCAAAAGCTACTTGAATCTACGCAATTTAGAAATAAGAGATTTAACTTTGAACTTGAATTAAATGATTCTGAACAATTAACAATAGTAAAATTTAGTACGTACCAAGCTGAGCTGCAGTCACAGGTAAGCTAAAAATGGTAACAAAACTCGCACTCTTCATTTGTGCTTGTTTAATCTAAATATTGTCGCCAGCTATGAATACTTTAAGTGAACTTTGAAATTCAAGCAGTGAAATGGAATGATATTACTTTTATGCTGGTGTTTGAATTTCCACGGCACTCAGGTTCATTCCGGAAAAGGAAGGGACCCTGCTTGGTAATGCAATTGGGACAATGAGCAACAAAGGTTCATGCTACGTTGCTGTAATTTGGTGAGACAAATTGGACAGTTTGAAAAGCTGAGGTCTGCCATACAGTTCTAAAACTTTACGTGCTTCCAGTCTTCCTTGTCGGTTGATCGAAGGTTTGAAGTCGTCGATCGGGTAGGTGGCGACAGTCACTCATTATCGGCCGTCGCTGTTGCAGAAGCTGGATGTTGGCGCGCCTTCTTCTCGACACGGTCACCAGACGAAACGGGCTCTTGATGTGCGCCAGTTAATGCTTCCCGTCCGCAACACCGAGTCAGAAACTATCATAGCAAGTCGAGTGCGGTTACATGCCGCAAAATCCCGAAAGCGCGGCAACTCGCGGGAGCGTCACACAACACACCTGCTCCACCGCCCTACTCCAGCCAGACTCACTCTGCCTGCGCTCCATGCGGCAGAGTTAACACTACCAAAGATCCTAAACACTTTGGTTCTCCACACGACCTATCAATGTAATCGTTCGATAGCATAGTTTTCCCTAGGCCAGACCCAGCGTAAAAATACAAATAATATTTACAAAACAAACCAATTATACATCGACATATATATATATATATATATATATATATATATATATATATATAGTAAACCAATAACAATCTATAAAGACAGAAATGTCAAATGTGATTTGAGACTTTCTCGGCGTATTCCATTCGTGAAATCTTCTCGGGTGATCAGCCGAGTAAAGACGTCGTCTTCTCGCAACGTTTCGAAGGGTTTCGTACCCATATCTTCAAGCGAAGTGAAGATGATGGGTACTTCGCTTGAAGATGATGGGTACGAAACCCTTCGAAACGTTGCGAGAAGACGACGCCTTTACTCGGCTGATCACCCGAGAAGATTTCACGACAGAAATGTCATATATTCAGATAACAAATTAAGGAAAAAAAGTTATAGTACAATAGATAGAAATAGGAGGATATGCATTTTCCGCGTTACAAGCTCGACACTGTAAAATGATGCAAGATGTCCGAATTTGAAATGGAGAGGCGGGTAACAAACAAAATATACAAGAGCCAAGAGGTAATAATAAGACTGGACGACGAAGAAAGAAGTGCTCGGATTAAAAAGGTTGTAAGACAATGATGTAGTCCTCCACCTCTAATCTTCAGTATGAACAGTGAAGAAGCAATGATGGAAATAATGAATGGTTTAGGAGTGGAATTAAAATTCAAGCTGAAAGGATACCAATGATACGATTCGCTGATGATATTGCTATCCTAAATAAAAGTGAAGAAGAATTACATGATCTGCTGAATGGAATGAACAGTATAAAAAGTACAGAAAGTGGACTGAGATAAATCGAAGAAAGACGAAAGTAATGAGTAGGAACAGAAATGAGAACACCAAGAAACTTAACATCAGGATTGATGGTCACGAAGGAGATGAAATTAAGGTATTCTGCTAACTGGACAGCGAGATAAGCAATGTAGGGCGGATCAAGGAGGACATCAAAAGCACTGTCTTTTTCCACGGCATTTCTGGCCAAGAGAAGTCTATTAGTATCAAACATAAGCCTTAATTGGAGGAAGAAATTTATGAGAATGTACGTTTGGAGCACAAAATTGTATGGTTGTGAAGCGTTGGCTGTGGAGAAACCGGAACATAGATAGTCGAAGCATTTGAAATGTGGTGCTACAGACGAATGTTGAATATTGGGTTGACTGATAAGGTAAGGAATGGGGAGGTTCTGCGCAGAATCGGAAAGGAAAGAATATGTGGAAAACACCGACAAGAAGAAGGGAAAGTATGATAAGACATCTGTAAAGACATCAGGGAATGACTTCCAAGGTACTGGAGGTAGCTGTAAAGGGCAAAACTTGTAGAGGAAGACGGGAACACGTCCAGAAAATAATTGAAGACGTAGTTTGCAAGTGCTACTCTGAGATGAAGATGGTGGCACAGGAGCGGAATTAGTGGCGGGCAGCATTACACCAGCCAGAAGACTGACGACGCAAAAAAAAAAGTAAAACCTGTATCAACATGACCAGGAATCCTGTTCTTCCTGCCGTTGCATCTTAAATCGGCGTATTCATTTCCCATTCCAAAATCTCTACAATGTTAGTGGATATAACGTACATACTCCGACATACAGAACGCCAGTTTTAATTTTCCTGGTGAGGGCCTCCAGAGTAGTCCCCGTACAGACATCTGGACTGCGACTATTATATCTCAGAAATAATAGTTTCCCTTCTTCACATCTGTTCGCAGTAGCAGCTCAGCAAGACTTTGTCGGTTGATGTTACAAGGCCAAATCAATAGATTGTCCAGTCTGTTACTCCTGCAACTACTGAAAAGGCTGCTGCCTTTCTTCAGGAACCACATGTTCGTCTGGCCTTTCCACAGACCCTCCTCCATGGTCCATACACATATGGTGAAGCCATCCTATAATAAAACAGTATTTGATGTTCAATAATAGAAGTTTCTCTCAAGGCAAACGGAACTCTACATACAATTCGACATAAATGATTTGTGAAAACAGTCACTTCACAGTCAAAGGTTAGAATAAAGTAAAACAGCGTGATATAACATTTTAGTGTGTTGTGGAATAGAAATGTATAAAAAATTACTTAAAACCATTCCTTCGTAATAAATGGGCCAGTTTTTTACTAACATTCCATTGGATTACAGATTTACAAAAATTGCACTATTGGCTGTCATTTTGGATACTTAAACACTGCAGTATAAGTACAATTCCCGTAAAAAAGCAGACATCTAGGTTTCGCCTTTACCCATTCACTTCTGACAAAAGTAAGGAAATTCAATCTCATCTGGTACTACCTTAAACATAATACCATTAATTTATAGTTTCCCAGGTGCCGCATTTGACGCTGAATATTACGTCTCCTGTGTGCGGAAGGGTACACTGCGCTACCTCTATTGCTGATTTCATCACTGGCTTCTCAGAGACTTCTGCCACTCACGGCTAGAAAGCATGGGTATAGTTTTCTCAGTGGACGAGAAATTTTCTTTCAAGTCAGTAGGTAGGATTTTACATTCGCATTCGTTGAACGTGATAAACGTTGCTCCCCTTACGTTGATTATAGCATCCCTCAGTTTCTGTCTGTGAGTGTTTGGCTATGTACAAATTTCCAGTGTAATTCTCTTTACTTTTCTGGCAGCTATATAACGCGGATATCGAACCACGGAGAGACTGTCCCGTCCCTTACAACTCTGCGCGTTCCGTACCTGTCAAAGGTGTATTGTATAAGGGGTAGCCAAATGAAAACTTTCCAAACGGAAAAAAATAAGAAACTTTTCAAAAGTATTCCCCAAAAATTTTAATACGTTTACCTCACTGTGACACAAGGCACTCAATGCCTTCATGGAAATGGTTCGCGGATACCTCGGGATCCATGATAGTGCCAAGGCATGCTCCTCTTCAACCGAACCAAATAGACAACCACGAATGACTTTCCTCAGGGATTCAAAAATATAGAAATAGCATGGGGAGAGATCAGGACTGTAAGGATGATGTTCAAATGTTCAAATGTGTGTGAATGCCTAAGGGGTCAAACTGCTGAGGCCATTTCTTCCTAGTGTTACACACTACATAAACTAACTTATTTATGCTAAGAACAAAACACACACCCATGCCGAGGGAGGACTCGATCCTCCGGCGGGAGGGGCCGCACAATCCGTGACATGACGCTTGAAACCGCGCGACCGCTCCGCGCGGCAAGGACGATGTACAAGGGCTTTCCAGCGAAATTTCAACAGCGTTTTCGAAACAATCTTTGCAGCGTGTGTCCCGCAAGTAACACTAGAGGCTGTGGATTGTGTGACATGATTATTCACATCATCAGAGCTCGCTTTGTTGCAGAATGTGTGGGGGCATCTGGGACGTTTACATAAAAATTCAGGCAATATTAGGTGATGCACTGATAAGCCTGAACATTATGTCCACTGCCCACTGCGACGTTGGATGCCGCCCGGTGGCGTTACGGACACGTGACGCGGTAACAAAAGCAGACACGGACGGGGTATCACCCTAGTGAAGATATGGGCTGCAAATGGGCACATCCAATGAGGTAAGCGACTTGAACGAGGGGAATATTATTACTACGCAAAGCCTGTGAACGAGTACCTCGAAAACGGCGAAGCTGGTGGAATGTTCACCTGCTACTGTCGTGAGCATCTACGGAAAGAGCTAGAAGAACGGTGAAACTACCGCTGGTCGCTAAATGACTGGACGTCCACGACGCTTCATAGAACGTGGGGCTTGTCTGCTCTGTAAAGTAGGGCAGATGGTGATCTGTAGGTTATTTGCCGAAGGAGCACAATGCTGGTGCACGCACAAGTGTTTCGGAGCACATCTTTTATCGTACATTGTTGAAGATGTAACTCCGCAGCAGACCACTCCTATATGTTCACAAGTTGGCCCAACTACATCGTCAGTCACAATTAGAGTGGGCACGGGAACATCGGGACTCGACCGTCGATCAATGGAAACCTGTCGGTTGCTCGGATGAATCACAGTAGGTCGTCTCCACAAACTCCGTCATCGATGTGAACAGCTGCTCGAAATGTGCAGCGCGTCACGGAAGCAAACTGTTGGAAGCAGTATTATTCTATGCGAGACTTTCTCCTTCGCTTGCATGGATCCTGTGGTAGTAATCGAACGGCGGCTCGAAACGTGCAGCGCGCCATAATCAGTTTGTTGGTAGCAGAAATATTCTATGGGAGTCTTTCTACTCCGCTTGCATAGATCCTGTGCTAACAGTTGTGAACCATGTGCATCCCTTCATGCTTGATATCTACCGTGACGGCGATATCATCTTTCGGCAGTATAACTGTCATTGTTTCGGAGCCAGCACCGTTGGACTGTGGTTTGAGGAGCATTATAGTCAACTCATGTTGATGTCTCAGCGACCATATTTGTCAGATGTAAATCCCATGAAACCCATCGGGGTCCTATCGGGCACCATCACCGCGTACACCAATCAGCGATCGGTTTAATTACGCGAATTACTTGACCTGTGTGTTGATATCTAATGCCATACACTCCATAAACATACGAACAAACTGTCGGATCCCTGACACGCAGAGTCATTGCTTCATTTCGTTCCATACACGGACAAATAAGCAGTTAAGCTGATTTTGGCTCATCGGTGTATAGTGAGACAGTACAAATGATCTCTACAAATCACTCAGCAACAGCTGGAAAATGATAAAAACCAAACTGATTTTAAGTGATATGGTTCTTTGCTTATTGCAATAAACACTACTCTTTATAGTACTAAACTTAATAATTTTCTGTTGTTGTTGACATTTACCTGCACCAAAACCTTACGTCTAATCAGTTTGTCTTCCGGGTTTAAAAGTTTCTATGTCTCTGATCGAATTATGCAGACCTAGGTGTCTCGCAAGACCCAGTAGTCCAGCCACAATAGTGGCTAAATATCGGAAGAATTATGTGTCAGCAAACCAAGCTCATACATCATATATTTATTACGACTCCCATTTTACAGCTTGGAAGACAAAGGAAGAAAATTTTTTGGCTGAAGCGCTTGTCCAGGATAGTAATCTCATCTTCAATCACCATGATCTGTTGGCAAACTACACAGATGGGAAGCTCTTGAACGATCCTTTTCCACGGACTTGAATAAAAGGAAGATTGTAAACGCGGGCGAAATACCGGATTGCCGCTCTCGGCTGCCTTGCCAGTGGTGATTTATCATTGAGTTCCTCCGTGATGTTGATGAGAAGTCATATTTATGTCTGCAACAAATGTTTGGCTGTTATGGCTTAGTGTGGCAACGATACGTGTGCTTATCTTGCGTGTCCGAATGTGGAGTACATGGAAGAGGGTAGTAGAGAACCAGTAGCTTAAATTTCCTATCATGCGTAGATCACTGTTACGACAGTCAAAACATAAGCAACCTTGGAAAATTCTGAGTCTTGGTGCAGGAGCCTGGAGAAGATTTGGATTTGGATTTATTTATTTCTCCACGTCCTTAAGACAGATGAACAGCACAAAACAAATGACAAATGGTGGTGCAAAAAGGGTATTACGATTCCTTCTCTTCACCACAGTTCCATATTTCATTTTCTTCTGAATAACCTAATGTCCCCATGTTAGTCTTCGACGTCCATAATGGAGCTTGGTAACCAGTATAAGTGGTCAGCCTAGCGTCTTGTAATCCTCTAGAACATCTTCGATTCCATAGGTAACCACTTTTACACGAGTGACTTTCTTGTCTCAGTCGACTACTCTCGGCAATTAAATTTACTGCTGCGGTAGTGGGGTATCGTACGAGTAGTGTGTCTTCACTTGTCACGAATGGTCGATTCTCGTTCACACGTTAACACCAAAATATCGTATGTTACGATAGGTGTTTGTTCTGCAGTGATGATATACAATCCATTTTTCGAAATTTTAAATATAGTAATAACATATAGGGACAAACAATGACGACAGAGTCTATTAATGACAAAAGCAAAATTAATAGAGGATCTTCTTGATAATGGTCCCGTGGTAAATTCTCCAAACTCCTGAGAACTAAAAGAACAGCAAAAGTGTTTTCAAAACATTTAAAAACAATCTGCTTGAGGAAAATATATACTGAAAGTAACCGCCGTGTTATTTTAAAGAAAGGGGACGTGTAATTAACTGCTTCATTGTTTGCAGAAATTAAATGCAAAATATGTAAAACGTTTCTACTCTATACTCACGACAGAATTTAAATGAGTAGTGAAACTATTAACGGATGTGGAAGACGTAGATATAAGGCTCAACAGCTTGTACACCAGCTACTCCTGCTACAAAAGTCACTAAACATTTGACTCATTAACACCTCTGCATCTCTTCTCTTTAAAAAATATTCGGTGGTAGCGTAAGAGAGGGAGGGGGGGGGGTGGGGGGACTGCCCGCCCCGGGACTCTGCTCCTGGGGGACCCTCCGAATTTCGAGGGTCTTGAGATCTGCAGGCCCCCCAGGCCAGACTATTTTAAATTAATTCCAAATAAAGCCAAAAGATTTTGGGTAAATAAGAGGTTGTTCGGAGTTATAAAGTCATGACAATTGTCAACGGGCTCCCTCAGAATTTTAGAATTTTTCTAAAAGGTTTCATGAAACTTAAAAACCTTACAATGATAGGCGTTCTACTGTCACCAACGTACGTTTCACATAAGGACCACGAATATACGATAAATTAGGGCTAGTGCGGAGACATATTGAAAGTATTTTTCCCCTCGCTCTGTTCACGAGCGGAAAAGGAACGGTGGTGACTAGCAGTTGTACAATGTACCCGCCACCATGCACCACATGGTGGCTTTCGGAGTCTGTATGTAGATTTATATATCAGTCGTCAGCTAGACGTAATTACTCTTCATTACACGATTTTTGCTGCCTATACCACCTACCCACTACAGTTTTATCACTATAGAAGACAACATTGTGGAACTTAGTGAAGTCTTCTTAGGTTCTGTAATGTTGGGAAAGACTGCAGATGATATATGAAAAGATATTCAACAGCAGCTGGATAAAGATGGGCTGAATATTGCGTTGTGTAGGGCTCAAGGTTTTAACAATGCCACGTAGTGTCAGGTGTACATGGAGGAGTACAACGAAAAACTCGAAAAGCCAGTCCAAAAATTCTGTTCAGTCCCTGTGCTAATCATTCGATAAATCGTTGTGTAGTTATTGCATTCTCAGTGTTCCCTCTTCTGTCACACGTTCTGCAACCGTAGAGAAGTTATATTAATTCTACTCGTCTTCTACATATAGATGGGAATTACATGCGGAAAGAAAGGGAAAAAAATGAAATGACTGTCTGATACTCGCTGGAGTCCTCAGTACAACTGAGGACTCAACGGAGACCTAAGATAAAGTCGTCCATCAGCTTAGAATAGAATCCTACTCTATCTGAGTCGCGTGTATTAACGTATCGTTAAGCAACGGCAAAAGAATGAAATTTCTTTTTCAGGTACAAATTTACCTTTTTGGCGAATTTATTATCAGCGGATCTTAAAGCTCAGACCGTAGTGGGCGCAGGAGATCCATTGATAATAGACCAAGGTTTGCATGCCGCATGTAGGCTATGCTTAGTACTCACGGCGGTGGCGTTACTTCTATCCGTGCTGTCTTGTGTGAAAGTTTGCCGACTGTTGCCATGGCTGGGCACGCTCGTGGTTTAATGTCAGAATCACTCTCTGTAGTGTGCGCCTTGCAAGTGTTGGCAGGAGAGTTCCTTTGCTCTTAAGCAGTTTTTTAGCTGCACTTTGTATGGAACTGTGGGACGAAATGGTACACAGAAAAACTGCTAGTTTAGTTATATCGCAGCGCTTCGCATGTTAATTAACCGATGATTCCTCAAAATTCAAGTGAGAGATTCTACAAGTCATCTTACTATGGTACCCTCTGAGCGTAGTCTATGTATTCTGGACGGGAATGTGGTGTTAGATTTTCTTGAGTTTTATCTTTTTTGTGGCTGGAAAGCTTCTCGCAGCTGATGTACTGAATGCAGGAAGAGCCACAATAAGTTGATATAGTTTTACAATGTCACAGTATGCACTCTGGAATCCTTTTGACAACAAACTTCAAGAAATCACCAACATTTTTATGTCGTGTTTCTCGAAAATATACACTGTGATTTTAAACAGCGAAGAAAATACACAGCAGTATTTTAGTAAGTGTAATGCAAGTTCAGGGTAGCACTGCTTACATTCATCAACATTATGTACCTTTAAAAGGTCCAAAAATAAGTGTCCAAATTACTGAAGCTATCTTCTAACTGCCTCGTCGCTGTGTCGAAATTTCTTTTGAAGTTTGTTTCCAAACTGACTGCAGTATTATGGCTAGAGCGTTAAGTTACTGGTGCTCCACATGTTGGTCATAAATGACTCTATCCCGTATTCTTTGAAATACTTCAACTTGATTTTCAACACGTCTTGGAATTGGACCATTTTTGTTACGTGTTAACCATTGTAGAAGCTCTGTCTTAGGGTACGCAAATATTATTAAAGAAGGAATCAGTGAGAGGAAAAATATGTGCAAAAGTATGGAGCACGAAAGTAAAACCGACATGTTGTGTCGTAATTTCAAACTGACGAGCAGCAGTAGAGGGTTCTTCTTAGCACTTATTTTAGCCTGTTATGTTCTTGAGAAGTGAAAACAGTTTACTGAGTGACGAATTTTCACCAAATGGAACACAGAGCGCCGGCCGCGGTAGCCGTGCGGTTCTAGGCGCTCCATTCCGGAGCCGCGCTGCTGCTACGGTCGCAGGTTCGAATCCTGCCTCGGGCATGGGCGTGTGTGATGCCCTTAGGTTAATTAGGTTTAAGTAGTTCTAAGTTCTAGGGGACTGATGACCACAGCAGTTGAGTCCCATAGTGCTCAGAGCCATTTGAACCATTTTTTTGAACACAGAGTAATATCGCCTTGACAACACTATCGGCAGTCGTTTCTTTGGTTCCTCATCTAGAACAGCACTGATTTCAGTCTATGACTGATAGAGCGAACGATCACTGTAGTAGAAAATTTGTTTATTACTCCTGGCTGCAGTCCATTCAAACGCCGAGCCACCTCGTTACTGTGAGCATTTTCATGAATTTTAAGAGATTCCTCGACTTTAGCAGCAGCTTTGACATAATGAAGTACTGAGGTGACTAGCAAGAAATTTCAGACAGCAAATGCTTATTCCAGAAAACGTGACAAAATTCGATTCACTTATCGCCTTTCTGATTTCACTCAGGAATGATTTTGAAACAGAAGCAGTCGTCATTCTATATTACGTTTGACGCTCCTGCAAACACAGAATAATGTTCTAAATGCTGCAAAAGTACAAGAAAAATGCGTTTATTCAGGTTCTGCTCATTAGAACATCGTGACAGGCACTGTGACGTCCACTTGCTACTGTCACGAAGATGCCTATTGTGACTTAATAACCAAGATTTCTCGTTATGTTGCATGATTCAGTTGTAGCTCTCCCCAGGTGCATTATGTTCTTCTCAGCGAGCCGAAAGTTGAGCAGCAGCGTCGCACATTGACAGCAGCGTTGTCATCCGATTTTCATGATTTTGGCGCTCAGCAGTGTGATACACAAAACACCACTGAACCTCCCCGGTAGCTCCAGTGTGTCTGTGCGATGATTAATGTGAACCGCTAAGTCTGTTTCTCCTATTGAGATAACATTAGACTATGTTAGACATATGTAATTAGTCATTTGTCTTAATTAAGTGTAGGTTATGCAAAGCGCCGGAAGCGAAATTACAGCTTTTGTTCATTCTAGCCTCACACCAAATCCCAAAGTCTTCGACTACGGGTACCTTGTGGCCAAGGTTGGTAAGGAGCCGCGCTTCACGGAGCTGGAGCCATCTCTTGTACAGCCCGTTAACAGAAGTCGTCCTCACCTGAAATCGTAACTCAAGCTGAGACCTATCTTACGAATTTTCCTGAGAATCACGAAAAACTGGTAAAAATCCAAAAAAATATTGTATGCTGTCATAATCATCAAGTCATGTGAGAAATGGTTTTAAACTTTATTTTTTCTATTATTTTTGCTGTAGTTCCCAGTTTATGCTGAGTCAGTGGTCCTTACGTCGTTTACATTGAATGCATGGCTTCGGCTCACGCCACTGTACTGTACAAGTCCTGAAGAAAATACGGAGACCGGAGCGACAGCCAAGCATGCCATTGAGTGGGCTCTGAGCGCGCCGTGTGCCCAGCTCGGCTGCCGCCGCAGTAGCCGGTAGCTGGCGGTGTGCAGACTGCAGCTGCAGCTGCACCCGCAGAGCTCGCGAATTAAAGCGCGGCGCCGGCAGGCCGCACCTGCGGCTGCGGCTGCGACTGCGGCTACCCGAGGGAACGCCGAGCTCCACGTTGCCACATTTTCCGCAAACCTGCTGCCAGCCCACGCACACCGAGTGCTGTGTTCCGCTTCGGCGCGGCTGAATTCTGATTTCCACGTGTGACGAACTGTCTCCGAGTCAGACACTCTGCAGAATTAATGATGGTCAAGGTGAAATACGAAATCCTGGACTGTACAGAAATATGCTACCTATTTCCACTTTAATGTTGCGTCACAAGTACATGTTGCTTTTGAAATGTGATAACAGGAAATGGGGATCTGGGGGTGGAAACCACTCAGCCCATAGAAGCAAATACACTACTGGCCATTAAAATTGCTACACCAAGAAGAAATGCACATGATAAACGGGTATACATTGGACAAATATATTATACTAGAACTGACATGTGATTACATTTTCACGCAATTTTGGGTGCATAGATCCTGAGAAATCACTACCCAGAACAACCACATCTGGCCGTAATAACGGGCTTGATACGCCTGGGCATTGAGTCAAACAGCATGGCCTGTACAGGTACAGCTGCCCATGCAGTTTCAACACGATACCATAGTTCATCAAGAGTAGTGACTGATGTATTGTGACGAGCCAGTTGCTCGGTCATCATTGACCAGACGTTTTCAATTGGTGAGAGATCTGGAGAATGTGCTGGCCAGGGCAGCAGTCGAACATTTTCTGTATCCAGAAAGGCCCGTACAGGACCTGCAACATGCGGTCGTGCATCATCCTGCTGAAACGTAGGGTTATGCAGTCGAATGAAGGGTAGAGCCACATCCGAAATGTAACGTCCACTGTTCAAATTGTCGTCAGTGCGAATAAGAGGTGACCGAGACGTGTAACCAATGGCACTCCATACTATCACGCTGGGTGATACGCCAGTGCCGGCCAGGGAGACCGAGTGGTTCTAGGCGCTACAGTCTGGAACCGCGCGACCACTACGTTCGCAGGTTCGAATCCTGCCTCGGGCATGAATGTGTGTGACGTCCTTAGTTTAGTCAGGTTTAAGTAGTTCTAAGTTCTAGGGGACTGATGACCTTGGAAGTTAAGTCCCATAGTGCTCAGAGCCATTTGAACCATTTTTGATACGCCAGTACGACGATGACGAATACGTGCCTCCAATGTGCGTTCTCCGCGATGTCGCCAAACACGGATGCGACCATCATGATGCTGTAAACAGAACCTGGATTCATCCGAAAAAATGACGTTTTGCCATTCGTGCACCCAACTTCGTCGTTGAGTACACCATCAAAATGGTTCAAATGGCTCTGAGCACTATGGGACGTAACAGATAGGTCATCAGTCCCAGTACACCATCGCAGGGGCTCCTGTCTGTGATGCAGCATCAAGGGTAACCGCAGCCATGGTATCCGAGCTAATAGTCCATGCTGCTGCCCAACTGTTCGTGCAGATGGTTGTTGTCTTGCAAACGTCCCCATGTGTTGACTCAGGGATTGACACGTGGCTGCACGATCTGTTACAGCCATGCGCATAAGATGCCTGTCATCTCGACTGCTAGTGATACGAGGCCGTTGGGATCCAGCACGGCGTTCTGCATTACCCTCCTGAACCCACCGATTACATATTCTGCTAACAGTCATTGGATATCGACCAACACGAGCAGCAATGTCACGATACGATAAATCGCAATCGCGATAGGCTACAATCCGACCTTTATCAAAGTCGGAAACGTGATGGTACGCATTTCTCCTCCTTACACGAGGTATCAGAACAACGTTTCACCAAGCAACGACGATCAACTGCTGTTTGTGTATGATTTTTTTTTTTTTTGTGGTGCTGAAGTCGGATCAACTTCGTTGATTTTTACTTCTGTAGGGAATGGAAAGGGTAAAAATTTTCTCTTTATTTATTTATTCTTCATTCAGCTTTAGTTTGGGTACACAGAAGGGTCCTTTAAATCGCTGCTTTTGGTGTGTGTTTGAAAACACGTGCGTAGAAGTGTTAAAGGGCTTTATGTCCTTAAATTATGGAGAATTTCGTAGGGATATCATTTACGGAGGCTGAAATACTATCCCCTTCGGTACTTTCTATTTGGGGTTGCGTAAGGGTTCTACCGTACCTACTGTGGTGAGTTGTGGTGTACTGTCACGTATCATGTCCAAATTCCGAAATAAGTTTCGTGCCTTCTCCTTGACCTTGTGTGAGAGGTAAGATTCGCTTAAGGCTCGATGAATATCAGGATTCCGGATCCACCATTGGGCTCCAGTGATACATCGTAGGCATCTGCTTTGTACAACCCGTAACTTCTTGTAGTTAGTGGCACACGTAGTACCCCAAGAGGTCGATCCATACAAAATAGATGGTTCGATTGTGGCGTGGTACAACTGGAGTTTCGTGCGTTGGCTGAGGTACGAGCTCTTCAGAAATGAGAGGGGAGCTCCCAGCATTTTGAGGCCAGACGTCTTCTTCTCAATAATGTGATGACTATACAGCAGTTTGGCGTCCAGATGCACTCCAAGGTATTTTACAGTTGTTGCCCAGGGGAGTGGCTGGTCTGATATCCGTAGGCGTTCATTGACGATGGGTCTCCGACGTGTGAAGACAATAACTTTGGTTTTCTCTGCATTGACCGTTATTTTGTTCCTGTGGGTCCAGTGGTCCACTAAATCTAGTTGGCGCTGCATCCGTGTAACGAGGTGGTCCATTCTGGTGCCTGCAGTCAGGAGCGCTGTGTCCTCGGCATAGAAACTGGCAGTAACGTGTGGCACCGTCGGGAGGTCGTAAATGTATAAATTAAACAGCAGTGGAAATATGACCGATCCTTGTGGAAGTCTTTCAAGGGCAGGCCGTGTTGTTGAATTCTTGTCATCAATGCGAACATATAAGCTGTCATCCTGAAGAAAATTGTGGAGAAGTTTTTAAATAGCTGCCGGCTGTAGTGGCCGTGCGGTTCTAGGCGCTACAGTCTGGAGCCGAGCGACCGCTACGGTCGCAGGTTCGAATCCTGCCTCGGGCATGGCTGTGTGTGATGTCCTTAGGTTCGTTAGGTTTAATTAGTTCTAAGTTCTAGGCGACTGATGACCTCAGAAGTTTAGTCGCATAGTGCTCAGAGCCATTTGAACCATTTTTTTAAATAGCAGTCTGGTAGGGGAGTGGTACGTTGGAGCTTGACGATCAAGTTGCGTCGCCGTACTTTATCGTAAGCCTTCTCTATATCGAGAAAGACTCCAATGGTATGTTTTTTCATGTTGCAATTGTCTTGGATGGATTCCGTGATGCGCAGTAGTTGTAACTCAGCCGATAGCTTCGCTTGGAAGCCAAACTGCTCCGGTCGGATGATGTTGTGTGCCACAAGGATGTCCAGCATGCGTTTCAGTAGGACACGTTCCAGTACTTTTCCCAGCGTCGGCAGTAAACTTGCGGGTCTGTAGCTGTCAGGGTGTGAGAGATCCTTGCCCGGTTTTGGTATTGGCACTGTTCTGGCAATCTTCCATGCCTCTGGGAAGTATCCAGTCCTGAGGCAGCTGTTCACTATCTGGGTGAGAAGCACAATAGGCTTTCTCGGTAGGTGTTTCAATTCCGTATTGCTGATTCTATCCGTTCCAGGTGAGGTGTGTTTGCTATACTTGATAATCCTCCGAAATTCCTCCGGCGTTGTCAGCCGGGGCATAGTGTTAGTCGGGGTGTCCCGAATAGCTTCCCATTTCGCCGCTGTGTCCTCCTCTGCACGGTGAAGTGCATCATCTCCATCCTCCGTGGGAGGCGTAGTCATCTTTTGTTGGTATGTATCCGAATACAGCTCCGCCTGCGCCAGTGAGTGGTACAAGAGGCCTTGGGGTCCTCAAATTGCCCTTTTGGGGGCTGTTGCTGTCTGAGACTTTTAACTATTCGCCATTCATCTTTGGTGCGTAATAGAAAGTTGTCCATTCGGAGTTCCCACGTGTGTTGCTTCCAGTCCTGAACCTTCCGCCGAAGTTCTCGGGTAAGTCTGTGAGTCTCCCGTCTATCATCCGGATGGCGGTAACGGACCCATCGTTTTCGAAATCGATTGCGCCTTGTGTTATGTTCTTTCAGTGGTGGTGGAAAATCGTCACAATTGACATCTGGTTGCAGGCGCTCCGTGAGTGCTCGTTGTTTCGCACTGTTAATCTTCTTCGTAAGTCTGCAGTTGGGGTAAACGTTCTTGGTGGTGACGAATGCATTTTTTGATCAGAACTGCGGTCCCTCCACCTCCGTCCGGTAGATGTGCATGTTCCTCAAGCCGAGGTCAGTTGACTCGCGGAGATGTGTTTCGGAGACAAATGCTATGTCTATCCTGTGGCGATGTAAGAAGTCCGTGAATTCGATTTTCTTCAGTTTCAGGCCGCTGGTATTCCAAATGTAGAAGTTAAGATTCCTCGTGTGACGCCGTCTATCCATTTAGGGCGTTTGAAAAGCTGTCAGTACGCTTTCTACAAGCGAGAAGATAGACGTCAGCTTCTGCTGGAGGGCGGTGAGTAGTTGAATTGTGTATGAGAAATCGGTTGGAAACTTTCCTCATGTCAGCACGCTGTAGGTGTCGCCACCGGCGCCAACCTTGTGTGAATGCTCTGAAAAGCTAATCATTTGCATATCACAGCATCTTCTTCCTGTCGGTTAAATTTCACGTCTGTAGCACGTCATCTTCGTGGTGTAGCAATTTTAATGGCCAGTAGTGTACAATAACAAATTTTATTTCTCATAACAGTTATTGTGTACAAACTAGCAATAAGTACTCTCGACTATGTAAAGGTGCAACAGGATTTATATCAGACAAAACAAGTACGATATGGCATTCGAGGGTTGGATTCCCTCTCTTCTTCATCGAAGAGTTTCACTGCCTGGGCTACTCTCAGGGTGCGCCTTCGACGTGGAAGATCCCTGCCGTGTCGTCTGCTTGCCGTCCATACTGCCTGCCGGTGCTCGCCGCCGCCGCTTGGTCGCCGCCTTCCGGTCCTCGCAGCCGCCGCCGCCGCCGCCGCCGCCGTCGCCGTCGCCGCCTGCCGGGGCTCGCCGCCCCCGCCTGGTCGCCGCCTGCCGGTGCTCGCCGCCGCCGCCGCCGCCGCCGCCGTCGCCGCCCGCCGCCGCCGCCGCCGCGCCGCCGCCGCCGCCGGTGCCCGCCGCCGCCGCCGCCGCCGCCGCCGCCGCCATCCGGTGCCGCCTGGTCGCCACCATCGCCGCCGTCCTGACCCTGGTCTACGGCCGTCTTCGTCTTCATCCGTCTTCGTCTTTGTCTGTCCCCAGTTTCAGTCCTCTCCTCTTCGTTCTGTTCGTTCTTGTTTCTCTCTCCCGTCATGTCCGCCCCCACCACCACTGTCACTACTACCACCACCGCCATTGTCTATACCTCCCCTTCCGCCGCCTCCACCACTATCACTTGGTGTGCCCAGTCCCACCCCCCTCCATCCATTCCACCTCTCCTCACTCTCCCTTCACCCTATATCTTTGTCGCCCCCTCTCCCGCTTCTTCCTCCCGCTCCTCTCGTTCTGATCCCTTCCCCCCACTCCCCCAGCCTGTCACTGCAGCTCCGGCTCGGGTGGTGGCCCGTCGGGCCACTGCCCACGCCCAGCTCTCCCCGTCACCTTCGCCATCACCGCCGCCACTGCCACCGTCATCGTCATCGTCGCCGTCGCCTTCACCGTCACCGTCACCATCTCCGGCGCCGACTCCGGCCCCGGGACCTGCCCCTCCCCGCCACATTCCCGTTGTTCCCATCTCCCACACCTCCTCCACCGCCGTCAAGCGCCCCGGTGGCACCCCTGCTTCCTCTGCTTCCAAAAAGGCTGCACCTCGTCCTCCTTCCCCCACCCATGATGCCATGGAAGTCTCCCCGCCTGTCCCTGCCCCCTCATCCTCCTCCTCTCCCCCTTCCTCCTACCGCTACCTCCTCTCCCGTCCTGATCCCTCTCTCCTTGAAGCCCGGAACCTCACCCTCTTCCTTCGCCAGCATTGTCCTGGTGCCCCCATCTCCCTCCTCACTCCTCGCCGAGATTCTGTTCTCATCTCCTCCCCCAGCCCAACCCTCCATACTGACATCCTCTCCCGTCTCCCCATCACCCGTTTTGGTCCCAATGCCTCCCTTACCCCTGCTCCTTCTCCATCTCCTACCCGCCAACCCCAACCCCCGCATCGCCCGCCGACCCTCACCGCCGTGATCACGCGGCTCAATCCGTCGATCACGGAGGAGGAGGTGTTGGCGGAGCTCCAGGCCCATCCCACGCTGGAGGTGCGGGCGGTCCGCCGCATTTTCAACTCGGCCGGCCCCACCCGCCTTATGCGGGTTTTCTCTGAGGACGCCCCCTCCATTGACCGTCTCCTGAAGGAGGGTGCCCTCCTCTTCCACCAGCGGTACAAGGTCGACCCTTCCCGTTCCCCTCCTCAATCCCTGCGCTGCCAGAGGTGTCTGCGCTATAATGCGCACCCCACAGCTGAGTGCCGCGAGGCCCCCATCTGCCCGCATTGTCGGCAGGCGCACTTCCTCCGGCAGTGCCCTAACCTCCAATCCACTCCCTCCTGTAATACCTGCCATCTCCCTCATCCCACCTACTCCCAAAAGTGTAAAGCCCGACCCCCTCCAACCACTCCTGAACTCACCGTACCTGTCCGTCCTCTGGACGCCCCCACCCCTCCTGGCAATTCCCTTTGTCCCCCACCCACCGCTGAGGACATCATCAGGTTCCTCACCATCGTCCTCCAGAATGTTCATCCCTTTCAGCGCCCTCACACCCTCCAGCAGATCTCCCTTGCTGCCCGTTCCATCTTCCAACTCAAGATGTACGCCACCTACTCCAACAACCAGGCCCATTTCACCTTCTCCCGTCTTGACACCCTCGTTTAAATCCCAGTCATGGCGCGACAGCAACGTATCCTTTTCAACAGCATACGCTCCCTTCCCGCCAACAAAAACCTGTTCCTGCACACCCTTGCCACCAACCGCGTGGATGCCTTCCTCCTCAATGAAACCTTCCTGCAACCCCACCACACAGTCCACACTTCGCCCTACCTCCTCCACCGCTCCGATAATCCCCTCCCGATTGCGCGTGGCGGAGTTGCCATTGGGCACCACCGCCAGATCCCCGTTCGGCTCCAACCTCTCCTTCCCGACCCCACCGAACACCTGATCCTTAGTGTCTTCTTCCCCGGCCTTACCATTACCTGCGCCACCATCTATGTTCGCCCCAACGCTCCTCTTCCCTTCGACTTCCTCTCCCACATTGACCGTACCTTCTCCTCCTACGTGATCGCCGCCAACCTCAACATCCATAGTCGTTCCGCAGCCCAGTTACGGCGATGGCATCGGTTCCTCTCCTCCCTTCAAGGCGACCTCATTCCCATCCCCCAGCACACCCGTCCCGAATCCAACTCCACTCCTGATGTTGTCCTATCCTCCCCCAACCTCCTTGGCCGCATAACGGTGGATGTCCTGGAGCCTCTTGGTAGCGACCATCTCCCTGTCCTCCTCACCGTTTCAGACGGTCGTCGCCCTCGCCCCGACCCTCGTACTGACCCTCCCCCTAAGTATGTCCACGACTATTCCCGAGCCGACTGGAATGCCTACCGGGATACCCTTTCCACCCAGGTTGATAGCCACCCTCTCACCTACCACCACCCTGACGATGTCACCCATGCCGCCTCCTTTCTCCAGCAGACCTTGTCTGAGGCCGTGGAGGCCCACGTTCCTACTGTCGCCATCCACCCCCACCGTCCTACCTTACCCCCACAGGCCATTCTCCACCTCCGTGAATCCCGTCGTCTCTACCGTGCCTTCCTCTGCACGCGTGACCCGGACACACTACGACGCCACCGGCAACTCCAGCGACACGTTCGTAATTTGCTCGCGGCTAAGAAACGCCGGGACTGGCGACAGACATGCACTCATTTAAATGCAACCCTACCAATCAACTCGTCCAAGTTCTGGACGGCCTTCCGTCGCCTTACCGGAACTAAACCCTCCCCCTACTATCCTCTTCTCCACGATGATCACCCCTTCCCTGACACCCTTAGTAAGGCCAATCACTTTGCCTCCTACCTCTCCGATGTCTTCTCCATCCCCGACGATCCCCAGTTCGATTACTCCCTCTTCCCAGATATCCGCGATCGAACTGACACCTCTGTCCCTCCCCTCGCTCCTGGTTTCCAGTACTTGGACAACATTACACACACGGAACTCAATGCCCCTATCACTACACAGGATCTCATTGTTACACTCCGCACCAAACGCAACACCGCTCCTGGTCACGATCGTGTCACCTACCGTCACCTTCGTGAAGCTCCTGTCTCTTTCCTCTCCACCCTGGCCAGGCTCTACAATGTAGTCCTGTCCACCTGTTACTACCCCGACCTGTGGAAAACCTCCCGTATCCTCATGTTCCTTAAACCTGGCAAACCGCCGTCCGCCGTCTCTTCCTACCGTCCCATCAGCCTTACCTCGGTCTTCAGTAAGGTCCTGGAATCTATCCTTACCCGTCGCATCCACCAGCATCTCCGCCAGCACCGCCTCCTTCCCGTCACCCAGTGTGGCTTTCGGCCGTCCTTCTCTTCCGACGACCTTCTCCTTCACCTCACTCATCTCCTTTCCGAACAGCTTAATTCCCGTCGCTCTGCAATCTTCCTCTCCCTGGACCTCGAACGTGCATATGACCGCGTATGGCATTCCGGTCTCCTCTTCAAGCTCCAAACCTTCGCCCTTCCCATCAACTACGTCCGTCTGATCGGCTCCTTTCTCTCCCGCCGTCCTTCCTATGTCACCATCCATAACACCGATTCCTACACCTTTTTCCCCTCCGCCGGTGTACCCCAAGGCTCCGCCCTCTCCCCCCTTCTGTACCTGTTGTACACGGCGGACATGCCGCCGCCGTCACCCCCCGTCCACCTTCTCCAGTTTGCCGATGACACCGCCTTCCTTGCCCTTGCCCCCACCCTACAGCGCTCCCAACGCCTTCTCCAATCCCATCTTGACCGGTTCACCGCTTGGTGCAACCAGTGGTTGCTCAAGGTCAATCCTTCCAAAACCCAGGCGATCATTGTAGGCAAAACCACCCCTTCCTTCCGCCTCCTTGATTTCTATCTCACCGTCTATGGCCGTCCCATCGCCCTCACTCCCACCCTTAAGTACCTTGGCGTCACCCTCGACCGTCGCCTCTCCTGGACTCCCCATCTCCAGACAATCCAAGCCAAGGCACGTTCCCGCCTCCGTCTCCTCAAGCTCCTTTCCGGCCGTACGTGGGGTCTGGACCCCTCCACCATCCTCCACACCTATCAATCCCTCATCCGCCCCATCCTTTGTTATGCCCATCCAGCATGGATCTCCGCTCCCCCTACCTTTTATAAATCCCTCCAAATCCTTGAACGCCATGCTCTCCGCCTCGCCTATCGCATCCGTCTCCCCTCCCCCACGCGGATCCTCTACGATCTCATCCCCTTCCCCCACCTCCTCCTTTTCCTTGAGAGGATACGGATCCTGTACACCTCCCGCCAACTCGATCCTCCTCACCCTCTCGTCTCCCCGATCCTCTCCCACCCCCGCCCGCTGCTGCGCCTGTATTCGCACGTCCCACGCGGTCTCCATCTCTCCACCCTCCTTACCCTCTCCCAAGGTGGCTTCCGCCAGCTCCCCCTCCCTGATGATGCCCTCCTCCCTTCCATCTACCCCTCCTACCAACTTTGATCCTCCCGCCCTCCTCCTGTACTTATTCCTCCGGGCACCCTCCCTCCCTCCTCTCCCTTTTCCCTCCCTCCTCCTTTTCTCCCCCCCTTCTCCCCCGGGCCTCCCCTCCCCTGTTCCTCTCCTCCTGCCCCCGACTCCCCAGCCATTGGCATCCTTTTTCTCCCCTCTCCCCCACCTCCCCCTTCTACCCCTCTTGGCAGGTCCCCGGACTCGCACACGTTACGTGGACATTCGCGCGCCGGAGGTCGCCGCCATCAGTGTTTTGTGTGTTTAGTGTTTAGTGTTTAGTGTTCATCGTCCCCTCCATCGTTCACCAGTGCCATCATCATCTTCAGTGGTTGTGCATCGTCTCATCAGCTATCAGTGTGGATTATCGACGAGTGTGAACGGCTCCGTGATTGTCTCTATGTGTCTCCTGTTTTATTGCCCACCGCTCTGTGACTTATGTGTCTTCTCCCTGTTTTTTGCTGCTTGTGTCTTCTATGGCTGAAGAGCAGCGTAGTGTGCTGCTGACAGACTGCCTGTTGTGCAGGTTTTAAAATAACAATAAAGTAAAAAAAAAAAAAATACGATATGGCAGTGCCCGTGTTGTTCTGCTTACGATACAAATTTCCTTTCGACACGTGTGCATGTCCAACGGACCAGGCAGCGACTACAACTGTTATGAAGTACATTAAATGTATTCGCAGTTGCAAATAAGGGACTTTGTATCGTAAGCAGAATAACACAGGCACTGCAATATCGTATTTATCTGCCGATACCGGGCAAGCGATATTCAGGTACAGCGTCTGACCTGTACAGGAATACACGTAATGGATGCACGAGTACAGGTCGTAACGCATAGTTGGCGACGTATGGAAATTTGGCTCTGGCCGTGAGAGGTGCACGGATAGCCAGATGGTAAGACGACTGCTCGCCATAAGCGGCAAATCTGGGTTCGAGTCCCGGTCCGGCAAAGCTTTTCATTGTCGTCATTCCATTCTATAAGTGATGGTTGTCCTGATTCTCAATTGCGAATACATTTAATGTAAATAACAAGTCATAATCAGCTTTAAAACTTAGCATCCTCATATAAACAAACCTATATTGATTAGTTAATTAATCATTCCTTTGTGGTAAAGCAGCCCCGTAATGATCAGTTATTTAGTGGGGCGAGTACCAGAACTGTTTATTTAACAACATCCAAAGTTTAATCGTTACGTTTTAAATCCAAAAATAGCAAGCATTATTAAAAAATTACCCACACGAAAGCACCAAGGCAAACCAATTAGTACCTCATGAAAACTGAAGGTCATCCCATCAAACAATTTAAGCAAACATGCGATAACATCAAATACACACCGGCCCAAGCGAACGGCTCGTATTACTGAGATTCAAGTGGCCCAGCTTGCGCCTCCTCTAGGTGCCACTGAACAAACAGGCTGTCGCCCCAAAGAACGAGTGCGGATCAAAAAGATAATACGGTCTATACTACAGAGAAACACCAATCAGTTTCAAGCCCGACAACACAAGGCCAAGAACACATACATATTGCATCCACAGTCTTGTGTTTTAACAAAGGACTATAGTTACCACAGTCCTTTAGCGCAAGGTGAAAATAATTGCACAGTTACATTTACTTGTAGCCAATGCTCCGCAGTTTATGTTGCTTGCAGCGATCCTCTTGCGCAACATGAGCGCTGATTACCCCCCAAAATAAAACAATTCACGGCACAAAAGGTTTCGCGTAATTAAATTTATTAGCAGCAAACAGCTTGCCCCGAACTACCATGAAGCTTTTTTCACAAAATCAACGCAGTATTTAGTGACACAGAGAGAGGTGCTGCATCTTTTTTTAAGAAAAAACTAAGGAACGACGCCAATGAGTGGATGTGATGAAAGAACCGCCTTTAGAGATCAAAACCACTAATAAGCCGCAATAGTTCGTAAGCCCCCGCTGATAACCCCACCGTTTAGCACCTATAAACTCCAGTTCGTAAACCCAGCTTAGTACTGTTTAATTTACCGTCAATGATGCAATGACAGCTACGTCATTTAGCATGACGGCGCACAAACACACATTCTTGAAGACTAGTAACCACAATATCAAGAAATTCGGCCTAAAATTTAATAAGAATACTCACCGTTTCTAAAACAACAGGCAGTAGATAGGCGCACACACCTGTTCGATCGTGTCCAGACACACACCGTCGGCGACAGTCCTTCTGTGTTCCTCTAGCATGCCTACACCCAACAGGAAGCTGCTTCTCACACGTTACCCTGTCCTGTCCGCTGACCTCGCATGGCGATCCTCCACTGCCACCTCGTCCAAGGCACCTCCCTCCCTGGCCAGCGTATGTGCTGGCAGTTCAATTTCCTCACTCACGTTCAAGGCGCCCACCTGTCTCAGAACACGGAACAAAGAGCTGCGTAAAGAGACCCTCTGAGTACAAATATCAACACAGCGGCTTCATATTACTAAAAAACATCCCAATTTGGACTTTTTATGCATATATTCAAGGGCTGTCTACATGTTCAATGTAGGGTCAATCTCCCATAGGACAAATGTGGTGAAACTGCACTCCACTGACAAGCTCACAGAGTTGGTGGTGCAGCGTTACGTGTTTGTAGGCGAGCGATTTGTCCGCCCTGATTCGGTGTGAGTGGAAGTGAATTTTCCTGGGCGGCTGGGGAGTATCTGTGTAGACCCGGGACGAAGGGCGTGCCGAGGAGGGTCCGGCTAGACGAGCCAGATATAACGACAAGCAGTTGACTGGATGTGGGTATAGCCAAGTACGGGGAACTCTGAAGACGTACTGTTGCTTAAGACGACAGAAAATGCTCCAAGAAATGGCGGAGTGTCAGTCATAAAGAAGGCTATCTTACTGCTCTTTGACATACGACAGTAATTCACAGTCAAGTATTAAAGAAAATCTGAATACATCTGCGATCTCAAGGCACATAAAATGACACATTACTATTTTCGTATGATTTTAACAGACGATATCTTAGCCCCATGAACCATAGACCTTGCCGGTGGTGGGGAGGCTTGCGTGCCTCAGCGACACAGATAGCCATACCGTAGGTGCAACGACAACGGAGGGGTATCTGTTGAGAGGCCAGACAAACTTATGGTTCCTGAAGAGGGGCAGCAGCCTTTTCAGTAGTTGCAGGGGCAACAGTCTGGATGATTGACTGATCTGGCCTTGTAACACTAACCAAAACGGCCTTGCTGTGCTGGTACTGCGAACGGCTGAAAGCAAGGGGAAACTACGGCCGTAATTTTTTCCCGAGGGCATGCAGCTTTACTGTATGGTTAAATGATGATGGCGTCCTCTTGGGTAAAATATTCCGGAGGTAAAATAGTCCCCCATTCGGATCTCCGGGCGGGGACTACTCAGGAGGACGTCGTTATCAGAAGAAAGAAAACTGGCGTTCTACGGATCGGAGCGTGGAATGTCAGATCTCTTAATCGGGCAGGTAGGTTAGAAACTTTAAAAAGGGAAATGGATAGGTTAAAGTTGGATATAGTGGGAATTAGTGAAGTTCGGTGGCAGGAGGAACAAGACTTTTGGTCAGGTGAATACAGTGTTATAAATACAAAATCAAATAGAGGTAATGCAGGAGTAGGTTTAATAATGAACAAAAAAATAGGAGTGCGGGTAAGCTACTAAGAAACACCATAGTGAACGCATTATTGTGGCCAAGATAGACACGAAGCCCACGCCTACGACAGTAGTACAAGTCTATATGCCTACTAGCTCTGCAGATGATGAAGAAATTGAAGAAATGTATGATGACATAAAAGAAATTATGAAGATAGTGAAGCGAGACGAAAATTTAATAGTCATGGGTGACTCGAATTCGACAGTAGGAAAAGGAAGAGAAGGAAACGTAGTAGGTGAATATGGATTGGGGGAGAGAAATGAAAGAGGAAGCCGCCTGATAGAATTTTGCACAGGGCACAACTTAATCATAGCTAACACTTGGTTCAAGAATCATGAAAGAAGGTTGTATACATGGAAGAACCCTGGAGATACGAAAAGGTTTCAGATAGATTATATAATGGTAAGACAGAGATTTAGAAACCAGGTTTTAAATTGTGAGACATTTCCAGGGGCAGATATGGACTCTGACCACAATCTATTGGTTATGAACTGCAGATTAAAACTGAAGAAACTGCAAAAAGGTGGGAATATAAGGAGATGGGACCCGGATAAACTGAAAGAACCAGAGGTTGTACAGAGTTTCAGGGAGTGCATAAGGGAACAATTGACAAGAATGGGGGAAAGAAATACAGTAGAAGAAGAATGGGTAGCTTTGAGGGATGAAGTAGTGAAGGCAGCAGAGGATCAAGTAGGTAAAAAGACGAGGGCTAGCAGAAATCCTTGGGTGACAGAAGAAATATTGAATTTAATGGACGAAAGGAGAAAATATAAAAATGCAGTAAATGAAGCAGGCAAAAAGGAATACAAACGTCTCAAAAATGAGATCGACAGGAAATGCAAAATGGCTAAACAGGCATGGCTAGAGGACAAATGTAACAATGTAGAGGCTTTTCTCACAAGGGGTAAGATAGATACTACCTACAGGAAAGTTAAAGAGACCTTTAGAGAAAGGAGAACGACTTGTATGAATATCAAGAGCTCAGATGGAAACCCAGTTCCAAGTAAAGAATGGAAAGCAGAAAGGTGGAAGGAGTATATAGAGGGTCTATACAAGGGCTATGTACTTGAGGGCAATATTATAGAAATGGAAGAGGATGTAGATGAAGTTGACATGGGAGATATCATACTGCGTGAAGAGTTTGATAGAGCACTGAAAGACCTAAGTCGAAACAAGGCCCCCGGAGTAGACAACATTCCATTAGAACTACTGACAGCCTTAGGAGAGCCAGTCCTGACAAAATGTATGAGACAGGCGAAATACTCTCAGACTTCAAGAAGAATATAATAATTCCAATTCCAAAGGAAGCAGGCGTTGACAGATGTGAAAATTACCGAACTATCAGTTTAATAAGTTACGGCTGCAAAATACTAACGCAAATTCTTTACAGACGAATGGAAAATCTGGTAGAAGCCGACCTCGGGGAAGATCAGTTTGGATTCCGTAGAAATATGGGAACACGTGAGGCAATACTGACCCTACGACTTATTTTAGAAGCTAGATTAAGAAAAGGCAAACCTACGTTTCTCGCATTTGTAAACTTGGAGAAAGCTTTTGACAATGTTGACTGGAATACTCTCTTTCAAATTCTGAAGGTGGCAGGTGTAAAATACAGGGAGCGAAAGGCTATTTACAATTTGTACAGAAACCAGATGGCAGTTATAAGAATCGAGGGGTATGGAAAGGAAGCAGTGGTTGGGACGGGAGTGAGACAGGGTTGTAGCCTCTTCCCGATGTCGTTCAATCTGTATATTGAGCAAGCAGTAAAAGAAACAAAAGAAAAATTCGGAGTAGGTTTTAAAATCCATGGAGAAGAAATAAAAACTTCGAGGTTCGCCGATGACATTGTAATTCTGTCAGAAACAGCAAATACTTGGAAGAGCAGTTGAACGGAATGGACAGTGTCCTGAAAGGAGGATATAAGATGAACATCAACAAAAGCAAAAC
The DNA here is from genome assembly GCF_023864345.2 of Schistocerca serialis cubense. Taxonomy (NCBI): domain Eukaryota; kingdom Metazoa; phylum Arthropoda; class Insecta; order Orthoptera; family Acrididae; genus Schistocerca; species Schistocerca serialis. Next base: position 535,361,285 of record NC_064639.1, on the reverse strand, counting down.
GAGGATCATGGAATGTAGTCAAATTAAGTCGGGTGATGCTGAGGGAATTAGATTAGGAAATGAGACACTTAAAGTAGTAAAGGAGTTTTGCTATTTGGGGAGCAAAATAACTGATGATGGTAGAGGTAGAGAGGATATAAAATGTAGACTGGCAATGGCAAGGAAAGCGTTTCTGAAGAAGAGAAATTTGTTAACATCTAGATTTAAGTGTCAGGAAGTCATTTCTGAAAGTATTTGTATGGAGTGTAGCCATGTATGGAAGTGAAACATGGACGATAAATAGTTTGGAAAAGAAGAGAATAGAAGCTTTCGAAATGTGGTGCTACAGAAGAATGCTGAAGATTAGATGGATAGATCACATAACTAATGAGGAGGTATTGAACAGATTTGGGGAGAAGAGGAGTTTGTGGCACAACTTGACTAGAAGAAGGGATCGGTTGGTAGGACATGTTCTGAGGCATCAAGGGATCACCAATTTAGTATTGGAGGGCAGAGTGGAGGGTAAAAATCGTAGAGGGAGACCAAGAGATGAATACACTAAGCAGCTTCAGAAGGATGTAGGTTGCAGTAGGTACTGGGAAATGAAGCAGCTTGCACAGGATAGAGTAGCATGGAGAGCTGCATCAAACCAGTCTCAGGACTGAAGACCACAACAACAACATCTTAGATGATAACGTTGCACTATAGCCTCGGGCATGGGTGTGCGTGATGTCCTTAGGTTAGTTAGGTTTAAGTAGTTCAAAGTTCTAGGGGACTGACGACCTCAGAAATTAAGTCCCATAGTGCTCAGAGCCATTTGAACCATTTGAGCAGAGCTCCGGAAGAGAATACGGGAAGTGACTGCCACAATCGGCGATGCCATGCTGGGACGGGTGTAGCAAGAATTCGATTACCGTATTGACATCTGCCGGATCACTCATGGTTGGCATATCTAATGTTTGTAAAAAAAAAAAAAAAAGTTCAGAGATTTTCTTCAAAATGCAGTATGTATGATACTGTACAACGTTTAGTTATTGTACAATAAATAATTGAAAGTTGTAAGTAGGCTGTTTAGGTTTTTGTGTTGGTAACGCCACGTAGCACTCCGTATGAAAATCACTGACTGTGCCGCGTGCCGTCTGTGGCTGATTAGCATTGTTGAAATATTCGCTAGTGTAGTGTTGGGCATTTGGATGTGAACAGCGCGTATATACATATGTATAATGACTTTTGAACATTATTAAGGTAAATACATTGTTAGTTCTCTATCAAAATCTTTCATTTGCTGTCTGTGCCTATTAGTAGTTAGTGCTTTCAGTAATTAGAACCTTTTATTTAGCTGACAGTAGTGCCGCTCGCTGTATTACAGTAGTTCGAGTAACGAAGATTTTTGTGAGGTAAGTGATTCATGAAAGGTATAGGTTATTGTTAGTTACGGCCTTTCTTTTGTAGGGTTTTTTGAAAGTCAGATTACGTTGCGCTAAAAATATTGTGTGTCAGTTTAGTGTTGATCGGAATAAGTACAGAGAGTACGTTCAGTTTTGCTCAGCTGTATGAAAATCAAATAACGCAGAGGTTTATCAGCACAGTAATTTTCAAAGGGGATGTTTCAAAGTGTTCCCAGGCTTTATGTGCACGCTGTATTTAGATACAGTCTGTTGTCACTTAAAGTGTGCACACTTGTGCAAGAATACTAACTTACTTATTATTTGTAAATAATCGAAGTGTGGCCAAATGTTTAAAACATTTCTGTTACTTAAGCATTGTTGCAATATACTAATTTGTGCAGGAAGTCGTCAAGTTAAATCAAATCATGTGTTAGAACTTAAGCACTATGTATTCTTGGTGGGAATGGCCTTTAGCCAATGAGAGTTGTTCAATAGCGGAGCACTGTAAGTGGAAAAATTCTGGACGCTTTGTGTCCAGTACTGGCAGCCCAACCTCTTGCAAAGTGCGTCATTCTGGGTGGTAATGGCTGCTACCACAGTTAAGGTTATGAAGGGACTTTATATTTCGAGAAGTGTGAATGTGCTCCAGTGTAGGACTCTGACTCCTGCCGCTTGTATTGCGGAACTGAGAATACAAAGCGTATGAGTTTCTATTGTTATCTCGCTCGTGTTGAACTCTGATCTTTTCTGAACTGGTGAACACTTCGTGTATTGTAATCGGGAAACGGTTCTAGATTTTGCGAATCTTTGATGACTGTTGATTTTGGGAGTTATGCAAAAATTATCCTAACATTCTCAAAATAAGATTACTGGTTTTGATATGGGTATCTCTCGTATGACTACTTTCCATTTATTTGAGATTCACTTCCTTGAACAAACAATTTTTTTGTTTCTTGAGTCATCAAACTAGTTTGATGTGGCCCACCACGAATTTCCCTCCTGTGCTAACCTTTTCATCTCAGAGTAGTGGATGTATTCCAATGTCTTTCACTCCCTACGACTCCCTCTAGTACCGTGCAAGTTATCTCCTGATGCCTTTACATATGTTGTATCGTACTATCCCTTCTTCTTGTCAGTATTTTCCATATGTTCGTTTCCTCGCCGGTTCTTCGGAGAACCTCCTCATTCCTTACCTTACCAGTCCACCCAATTTTAAACATTCTTCTGTAGAACCACGTCTCAAAGACTTCGACTCACTTCTGTTCTGGTTTCCCTGCAGTCCCTGACTGACTACCACACAATCCTGTACTCCAAACGTACATTCTCAGAATTTTTCCGCACTTTAAGAGCTATATTTGATAGCAGCAGACCTTTCTTCGGCAGATATTCATTTGTAGCCATTGCTAGTCTGCTTTTCATGTCCTCATCGCTCCGTCCGTCATAGGTTACTTGCTGCCTATTCCGTAACTTTACCTACTTCGTGAGTCCCAACTGTGATGTTAAGTTTATCAGTGTTTTCATTTCTGCTACTTGTTATTAAGTTGGTCTTTTTTCGATTTCCTCTCAATACAAATTCTGTACTCATTAGACTGTTCATTTCATTCAACACTTCCTGCAGTTCTTCGTCACTTTCACTGAGGACAGCAAAGTCATCAGCGAATCTCGTCACCGATATCCTGTCACCCTGAATTTTAATCCCACTCTTGAAGATTTCTTTTACTTCCCTCATTGCTCCTTCAATATGTTGATTGAGCAGTAGGGCCGAAAGACTACATCCCTGTCTTACACCCTTATTAGTCAGAACCCTCCGTTCTCGGTTTTTCAGTCTTATTGTTGCCTCATGGTTCTTGTATATAGTGAGCCGTGGCGAGCCGGCCAGTAATAACTCTGACATGAGTACGATCGACTTCCTAGTACAGAGGTTTATCTTGGTGCTTGGGCCGGCTCGGGATATAAGCGAGTGCCGACGGCGAGTAAAGGGAACAATGCTTTGAGAACGGAAGGCGACGGTGCGCGAGTCGGCGATTGGCTGGAGGGCAGATGCGAAGACGTGTAGTCTGAAGCCAGGCGGCGGTTATCGCGTGGTTATACTGGAGGCGATGGGAGTTGGCCGGCGCTGTGCATTCTCCGGCAACCTCGTGAGTTGTGTATGTGCCCGCTTGCTTGGAGGGACACTCTGTTAAGGTCTTGCGAAGTGATGGTCGGACATCTTCACAAACCGCCCCAGCATCAAGACAGTTAAGTACTCTTATTACTAAGAGCGCATAGTTAACTATGATTATGATCGCTCTTGGTACAGTAAGACGCTGCAGGACGCGTGATGTTATGTGTGTTCCATTTCATTTGCTGCCTCTTACTAAGCATGTGCTCTGCTTCGCATAATATTGATGTATTTGCAGACTGTTAGTTCATCAGCTATTATTAGTAGGTGTTTAATTTGCTTACGATATAATCCATGTCAATATGTCCTCTACGGGAAATCTGAGTTTTTATTTCTAAAGGTTACCGTGCTGAGCTTTGCAGGCTTAAGGTGGCCAATACGTGTGTCATTAAGTTCTAGTGAGTGTTGGTACTCGTGAGCCAGTTCATTTCCCACTTTTAGCGGTTGTTATCAGGTACCGTTACACTTAAGCAAAGGACTTGCGAGTAAAATTAGTTGTTGTTGAGCCTTGATTTTATAGAGTTAATTTACTGGTCAATCTTGACTGTTAAATTTAAGAAAAGGTTTTTGGCCTCCCGTTGCCGGGTGTGGTCTGTCTTTGAGTGTGTTGAGGCAGCGGGCAACCGACTCGCAGAGCTTTCCTTTAGATTACAAGTTTGGCTTACGGGCGGTGGACTTCACGTGGGCTCGTGTGTTCCCCTTCGGTAACGTTGGCTGGGGTCACATTTCGGTGGCCTACTCGAGGTGGGGTTGCAAACGGAGCCACGTCTTGGTTCGAAGTATTACTTCCCTCAGTCGTTTCCACCGTTCGTGATTAAACTTCGGCCTTACAAGCTTGGGCCTTACTTCTGTTATTACACATTTATGATTGTACAAAGTTGTAACTCTCTATGCCCTAAAACCCCATCTTACAAGCCAATGGGCATTTCAATAATTTCGAGATTTGCTCTGCAAGGTTCTCTAGTCTAGTAATTTGCAAGACTGCCCAAGTTACATTTTAATAAATATGTTCTAAGTATTCCTGTTAAAATTGAGGTGATGTGTCCATTGTTATTTTACATGTAATGTTAAAGTGTTGGAATTCAAATGGTCTTAAATAACGTATCTTAACTAGAGTTGTTTTGTTAAAGTTATGGTCAAATTTAGCCTTAGTGGCTTCTGTCAATTTTTATATGAGATCTTTGCTAATGGTGTATTAGTTTATTAATGATTTTATGCAATGAAAGAGTTTCTTAAATATTTTGCCTGAGTGGCATTTCTCAATGTTTATGGGAGAGCGTTGGCTAATGATTTATTAACTTGCTTATAACTTTATGTAATGAGTGTTTCGTAAATAATCTTGCCTGAGTGGCTTCTGTCAATTTTTATGTGAGATGGTTTTTGGTAGTTAATAAACACATTGGAATTGAAATGTTCACTTATTGGGTCAGCCCTTCCACTCCCTTTAGATTTGAAAGTTAAACAAAGCAGGTTCAAATGTCTCTGAGCACTATGGGACTTAACATCTAAGGTCATCAGTTCCCTAGAACTTAGAACTACTGAAACCTAACTAACCTAAGGACACCACACACGTCCATGCCCGAGGCAGGATTCGAACCTGCGACCGTAGCGGTCGTGCGGTTCCAGACTGAAGCGCCTAGAACCGCTCGGCCACACCGTTCGGCAAACAAAGCAGGTGTTAAGTAAAAACTTTCCATATAGTGTATATTACCCGTCTTTCCCTATAGCTCACCCCTATTTTTCTCAAAATTTCGAACATCTTGCACAATTTTACATTGTCGAAAGCTTTTTACAGGTCACCAAATCTAACGAACGTGTCTTGATTTGCCTTCAGTCTTGCTTCCATAATCAACTGCAAGTTCAGAACTGCCCCTCTGGTGCCTTTACCTTTCCTGAAACAAAACTGATCGTCCTCTAATAGATCCTCAATATTCCTTTCCATTCTTGTTTATATTATCCTTGTCAGCAACTGGGATGCCTGGGCTGTTAAGCTGATCGTGCGATAATTCACACACTGGTCGCCTCTTGCTATCTTCAGAATTGGGTGCATGATGTTTTTCCGGAAATCTAACTGCATGTCATCCGTCGCATACATTCGACAGACCAAGGTGAACAGACTATTTACTATCACTTCCCCCAACGATTTTAGAAATTCCGATGGAATGTTATTTATCTCTTTTGCCTTTTTTTATCTTATGACTTCCAAAAGTCTTCTAAATTTTGATTCTAATACTGGATAGCCTAGCTCTTCCCTGTCAGTTCCTGATTCGTCTTCTTTCAAGTCATCAGATGAGTCCTTCTCACGGAGGGGAGTATAGACTGCGATGTCTATGGATTCATTGCGGGGGTACAGACAGACAGTCATGTGAAATGCTTTTGATACGTTTTCTGACAACCGTCTTAAGCAGTTAGTTCGGCAACCAACACGCAATGCAAATCTCTTAGACTTTGCAGCTACAGATAGGCCAGACCTTATCGGCAACGTCAGTATAGATATGGGGATTAGAAATCATGATGCCATCATAGCAACTGTGGTTATGAAAGTTAATAAATAGGTCAAGAAGGCTAGAAGAGCAGTTAAGCAGTTGGTAGCATCTTACTGAGATAGTGAACTGTCAACCCTTAGTTCTGCCTAGCTGGAAATAGAGGAACTAGAGTCAAAGTTTAAGCGGATTATAAACTGTGGTCTGGAGAGTTATGTGTCTAGTAAGCAGATAAATGATGGAAGAGGCCCACCAATGCTTAATAACGAAATTCGGCAGATGTTGAGGAGCAGAGGCTATTGCACTCTCGGTTGAAAAGAGAGCGCAGAAATGACGATAAGCTAAGGTTAGTAGAGCTTCGTGCGTCTATGAAAACGCCTATGCGCGAAGTATGCAACTACCACTCTCATACCTTAGCAAAAGATCTGGTAGAGAACCCGAGAAAATTCTGGTGCTACGTAAAATCCCTAATCGGTTCTAAGGGTTCCATGCAGTAGCTTGTTGACCCGTCTGGTGTAGCAGCTGAAGATAGCAAAACGAGAGCCGAATATTTAAATTTTATGTTCAAGAAAAGTTTCACACAGGAGAATCGTACAAATGTACCGTCATTTGACCATCGTATGTACGACATAATATGAAGCATCCCTGGCATAGAGAAGCTACTTAAAGATTTGAAAGAAACTAAATCACTAAATCCATGTGGAATCCCATTTCGGTTTTACATAGGGTACTCTGCGGTATTGGCCCCTTACTCAGATTACAATTATCGTGAATTTCTAGGCATCAGAGAGTCCCCAGGGGATCGGAAAAAAGCGCAGGTGACTCTAGTATATAAGAAGGGTAAAAGAAAGGACCCGCAAACTTACAGACCAATATCCATAACAACGGTTTGCTGCAGACACTTGAACATTGTCTCACTTCCAAAATAATAAATTTTCTTGAGACTGAGAAGCTCAGCATGATTTTAAAAAGTATCGCTCGTGCGAAACTCAGCTAGGCCTTTTCTCACGTGATACACCGAGAACTATGGATGAAGAGCAACCAGCAGATACCGTATTTCTAGATTTACGAAAGTCATTTGACACGGTGTCCCATTGCAAGTTGTTAACGAAGGTACTAGCTTATGGAATAAGTTCACAGATACGTGACTATGTCGAAGACTTAGTAAGTAACAGAACTCAGTTTGTTGTACTCGACGGCGAGTGTTCATCAGAGACAAGGGTCCGCCAGGAGTGCCCCAGGGAAGTGTGGGAGGACCGCTACTGTTCTCTACGTACACACATATACATTTGGCGAACAGGGAGGTCAACAATCTGCGGTTGTTTGCAGATGATGCTGTGGTGTGCGGTAAGGTGTCGACGTTGAGTGACTGCAGGGAGATACAACACCACTTAGACAAAATTTCTAGTTTGTGTGACAAATGGCAGCTAGTTCTTAATGGGGAAAAATGTACGTTAATGCGGACGAGTATGAAGAACAAACCTGTAATGATCGGATGCAGTATTAGTAGTGTAATGCTTGATGCAGTCAACTCGTTTAACGTTGCAAAGTTCTGCTCGAGTGTTTGGAATCCGTCGGACAGAAGGAAGACACCGAAGCATTTCAGAGGCGGGCTGCTTGATTTGTTACCGGTAGGTTCGAACGGCACGTAAGTGGTAGAGCACTTGCCCGCGAAAGGCAAAGGTCCCGAGTTCGAGTCTCGGTCCTGCACACAGTTTTAATCTGCCAGGAAGTTTCAACACGTAGGTGTTACGGAGATGCTTCGGGAACTCAAATGGGAATCCCTGGAGGCAAGGCGACTTTCTATTCGAATAATACTATCGATAAAATTTGGAGAACCGGCGTTTGAAGGTGACTGCCGAACGTTTCTACTGCCGACAACATACATTACGCTTAAGGACCACTAAGATAAGATATGAGAAGCTAGGGCTCATACTGAGGCATATATATAGTCGTTTTTCCCTCGCAAGTTTGCGAGTGGAACAGCAAAGAAAAAGACTAGTTATAGTACAGAATACCCTCCACCACGCACTGTACGGGGGCTTACGGAGTATCAATGTAGATGCAGATTACATTTAGTCTTCCGACTTATCCGCTCTCTCCTCTGCATTTAACCTCAGAATTCCCACCGAACTCTTAATGTTGCCACCCTTGCTTTTAATTTCACCGAAGGCTTTTTGACCTTTCTACATGCTGATTCCGTCCTTCCGACAATCATTTGTTTTTCGATATCCTTACATGTTTCCTGCAGCCATTTTGCCTAAGCTTCCCTGCACTTCCTATTTATTTCGTTCTTAAGTGACGTCTATTTCTGTATTCCTGAATTTCTCTGCACATTTTCTTTCTTCCTTCTTCCGTCGATCAACTGAAGTGTTTCATCTGTAATCCATGGTATCTTCGTAGTTGTCTTTTTTGTACCTAATGTGATTATTCTTTGTACAGATGTGCATTCTTCTTCAACTGTACTGCCTACTGAGCTGTTCCTTATTGCAGTATCTATAGCCCTAAAGAACTTTAACCGTATCTCTTCATTCCTTAATAGTTCCGTATCCACTTCTTTGCGTGTTGATTCTTCCTGACTAATCGCTTAAACTTCAGCGTACTCTTCATCACTGCTACGTTGTAATCTGAGTCTGTATCTGTTCCTGGGTACACCTTACAATCCAGAATCTGATTTTGGGATCTTTCACTGACAATGATGTAATTTACCCGAAATTTTCTCTCCCTGCCGTTTCCAAGTATACTCCTCCTCTTGTGATTCTTGAACAGAGTATTCGTTATTACTAATTGATGATTGTTGCAGAACGTAAGTAGTCTTTTTCCTCTCCCGTTTCTTCTGCCAAGCTCTCATTGTCCCGTACACGTTTCTTCTACTCTCTCACCTACAACTGCATTCCAATCCCTCGTGACTATTAGATTTCCATCTCTCTTTACATACTGAATCACTCGTTCAATATCGTAATATAAATTCTCTATCTCTTCATTTTCTGCTTGCCATGTCGGCATGTACAACTGAACTATTGTTGTCGGTAATGGTTTGCTGTCGATTCTGATGAGAAGGACACTATCACTGAAGTGTTCACATTAACTCACTGTCTGCCCGACCTTCGTATTCATGATGAATACTGCTGCCTTTATACCATTTTCTGCAGCTTTTGATATTACCTATACTCTTCTGACAAGAAATCCTTGTCTTTCTTTCATTACACTACACTGAGCCCCACTATAACTAGATTGAGGCATAGTATTTCCCTTTTCAGTGTTTCTAGTTCGCTACCATATTCAAACTGCTGACATTGCACACACAGTCTCGTAGAACGTTCTCCTTTTGTTGGTTATTCAATCTTTTGCTGGTGCTCACCTTATCAGTATCCTCCCAGGGATGCGATTGGGGGACTATTCCGGAATCTTTTGCTAATGGAGAGATCGTCAGATTTTTTTATTAAATTATTCATTTATCATTTACTTTAAATATCTGTGCACTTAAAATTTGCAAATCTAACCAATGCATAGACTTCAAAAATTAACACAAACAACCTCGACATTCGTCGCCACCGCCTACCATCATCGTATGAAAGGGCGAAGAAGATCAAAAACTGGCCGAAACCGGTTACCACAATTTTATTTTTTTAAATTTCTTTTGCGGTAGAAACTGTTTGTGTTCATTTTTGAAGTACTTTTTTGCCAGACTGATGTTCTCCAGAAGAAATGTTCTCAAAAATTAATGCATATACTTGTATCTGAGTACAGGGTCAGCTATAGATTATTATTTGCAACGAGTTAGCTGCTGGACTTGAAAGCACACATACACGGCTTGATCCTATGACAACATCGAGCTATTTCTTTTAAACAGAGCTGTGAATATCCGAACTACCTAAAGAAGAAGAATATCAGATAAAGACGCAACTGGTTTGCTCATGTGGGATGCTGTTTACAAGAGTAACTACACAGCTGGAAGCAATGTGAGTATTGTCGTCCGGGACATGAATCTAATCCCTTTAGAATTACAGCTGTAGTTCCAATACTTTAGCACATACTGTGATCCAGGTCCCAATCTTATGCCTTGAAACGCAGTTTGCGCGGGGGCTCTGAGCATAAGATTTTGCAGCAGTTGCGTGCGTGAGAATTGGTAGCAGAAGTCAGGCATGGAACCTCAAGAATGAAGAATAAGACTACGGAGAACCTTGCTGAGTTCGATCCTGCAGCGGTCAGCAGCAGCGGATATTTTTACAGCGGCAACAGCAGCAGCGGCGACCACGGCAATGGGGACTACAGGAAGCGACTTCGAGTTCATCGTTATCAGCAACGGTATCAGCTGAGGGTGTTAATATGTGTGAACTACACGACTATCGTCAAAGATGGAGCCTAAAATGAATGAGCTACCATCCAGTCTGTGTGGTTGAGATAATAATAATAGACTAATTAGTCATATGTCTGAACGTTGGAATGCCGAAATGGAACTTACTGATGGGACAGATACTCAGGGGGGGAAAGCAAGCTTAATGCAAATTTTGCTAAGTTCTATGAAAACAGAGCTAGGCTCTAAAATTAAAAATGTGTTGACAAGTGCAGCGTAAAATGTAAAAGCTGAGGTGGAAACAAATAAGATCTTATATAGAAGGGAAGATTGATTGCAAATTGCAAGTTATAAGAGCAGATGGTGGCAAGATTTCTGCGAAAGTTGGCCTAGTTAACAACTGAGTCGATAGAGCCATGAAAGATTACGGATAAAAGTTGGGAACGATACAGTACGAGCTGAGTGGTGACGTTATGAATTGTGTAATGAGGCAAAACGTACTTGAGGAAGTGACCACTAAATCGTTAACAGTTTGACAGGTAGAATAATATAATAGAAAAAAGGGGTGCTTAAAAATAGAAAACTTATTGAATCAAGATAAAATAAAGAAGCTGTGCAGCATTAACAGTGATTTAAAACATGAGGGTGGAATTAAATTCTGTAGCAGCGAATCGGACCACTACTGTAACAGGTGATCCATGGGTTGTTTCAGGAACGATAAAGTGTTACGTAAAAGACGGAAAATACTATCCAGTTGATTTTGTTTCTGTATGTAGAGATATCTTTCTGAGGGCAATGTTGGAAGGGGCAGAAATTAAATTCGCCCAAAGAAATCTTGAGGGCAACGCATAGGCATGGACTAATTTAGTGAGTACATCGTTAACTACCTATGAAGTGTTTGAGAGTTGTTTCCTGAACTAATTCTGGAAAGAAGCGAAGCAAACACGACTACAGAATGAGTTCTTAAACGGACAAAGTTTCGGATATGGATTTGGGTCGATGCGCGATTTTTATGTGTGTGAACTGGCTGAATTGACCTATGTAAATCGTCCGCTGTGAATGTGACGGAGATGAAGAAGCTCAAGAGACACTTATCGGAACATTTACAATGGAATCTTGTTTACAGACTGACAAAAGCCATTGAAGAATTTTCAAATTTCATCAAGAGACTTGAACAGGCGTTGAAACTCAAGCCACTTAATGGGAACAGAAGATAGGGAAATGGGTGTCGGAAAGGGAATTATAATACCCACTAAAATAATTATTACCAAAGTGGCAACAGAAATTTTCAAAGGGGAAATGGTAATAGTAATTTTCACAATATAAATCAAAACCCGAACGAAGATTTGAAGAGCAGAAGCCTGATGAAATGCAGCATCAGAATAAGAGGTCGGGAAACTTGAGATCGCTGTATCCCAGGATCAGAGGTGCCAAAGTAAAATGTCGTTGAAAAGACATGGTATTTTGAAAATTCTCTGCGTGTCAAAAATTCGACAAAGAAGCCAAAATTATTTGCGATGAAGACAGTAGGAAGTACGAATAAAATGGAAAATAATTTTAAATTGCGCAACCATAAACAGGGAGCAAGAAATATTGTAAAATGTGTTCAGAAATCCGACAAGGATGAGAAAAGGCCTAAGAACTTATTTTGTGAAAGGAAAGTGGATGATGGAATGAATGTATGTTTGGTGTGAAATACTGTGATCGGAAGAGAGGCTGAGTCTGATGAGATGCTAGTCAGTAGCAACAATTGTAATAATATAGGTGAAAGTAGTGAAGATGATTCTGTGTCAGAGAAAGTAGGTGAAGCTATCTGTGAAGACGACGAAGCTGTAGGCACGTCAGCTGTTCATGAATTAATTATGTATCGTCAGATTTTCTAGTTAAAGGACGGCAGAGTTGATGTTTTAGATGTTTCGAAGGTTGTAGCTACTGATTTAAACGTCTCGGGGGAAGGAATTTGTGCATTTACTCCTATTGATGGGAGTGAACCGATGCCTCCTGATGAATTATGAGTAGTTGTGGAAGTGTGAGTGTGAAAGTAAAGAGTCAGATTGTAGTCCGAAATGCAAAGTGTCGGAGAAATCAGAGAGTAAGGAAAATATAACGTAGACAGACGTAGATCCAACTCTGACGAAATTCGAATGTACTGTGAATTGTAATGCCGAGCGCTACAGTAACCGCAATTTATGTGGTATATGTTGACGGAGTTATTGGCGGTGATTTCTATACTGTATAGACAGATGTAATGGACGTCTTAAGAGATGAACCTTACGAGTTATTGACAGATGTTAATGGAATTAATTGCGATAAAGTTTGTAGTGATTCGGCGGAAATAAGTGAGGTTTCGTGTAAGGCAGACGAAGTTTTAAGTTGTATGATTAGTTGGGAGAACTTTGCAGCTACTGATATCGTTACTTCAGAGTAAGGGAATAGTAAATTTGGTACTTACAAAAATGGTGAAACGAAGCATTCTGAGGGTGACTTAAATCCTATAGATGAGTTAGAGGTGGGTCGGGAGAATAAAGAAGTGGGTAATGGGGAAAATGTTTGTTTAGGAGGTGATGTTAGTACAGAATGGTAAGGTAAGGAAGAAAGTGACTATTCTATTAATGATTGGAGATGCTATCGGAAAATACAAAAGTCAGTACTGCTTCACTGACGGACACGACAGAAATTTATAATAACAAGGTGTCTTGAAGGGATGAAGGATGTATCAGGGACAAAGAATGTGTCTGATAAATTGTTTGATGGTAGCAAAAAAATTGAGGGTTGATCTGATGGTAAAATGCTTATCACAAATACTGAGGAAAGAGGTAGGGAGACTGAAAACGATATGTTGAGGGAGCAATTTTTAGATAGGGGTGAAATTGTACATCCTATAAGTGAAACGATCGAGGTTGATGAAGAAAGAAAATGTGCATGTCCAGAAACTGAAAACGATGTTAATTATTTACGTAAGAGAGGAACATAAACTGTTTGTACGTACTATTGGGGGTAGATTTATGTATATGAGTTACTTGTAGTATTTTGGATGGGTTTCTCGTGTAACAAGTGTAGCTTAATTATAATTACTGTTCGCACAAAACTTTTTGGGAGATCATCAGACTTCATTAAAACTGTAATTGTTTATGGGAGTAGAACGTTTGGCAAGGAGGAAAGTGTAAGCGGAACTTTCGGGAATACAATTATATAATGCACGTTATTTTGAAATGGTTTTGAATAGATTTATATAAGTAAACGTTGGGTATAGCTTCTTACAAATTTCAGGAAGAAAATTTGAAGGATAAGTTTATTATGATGCTAGCAAGATTGTGTTGATTTTATCCTGCCATTCGTTGAATTAAAATGAATGTTAAATGCGAGAATTGTTCCAGTTTTCTTTATAGATTTTGGTTATATACAGTATAAAATTGAAATAAATGATAAAATGTTTATTAATTTGTGGCATCAAACAAATTTGATAGTATGAACGACATGTTTTTTAGTGACAACATGGAGAGTGTTTGAAATGTTGAACTAAATCAAGTGTACTTTTCCAATACTATAAACTAGAATTTGCTTTTCTATGCTATTTGAATATATCGATTCCACTGGGGAAGAGGTATTAAGCGCCTGATCTATGGGGATTCAGGAAGTCATATGATTATTGGTAACTACTCCACAGTCATATTTCGATAACTGTCGTCCTTTACCACTGACGGTGACTACCGATGACGAAGTTTTCGGCGCAGTACGTGGCCAAGGGTGCCATGAATTTCTGCAGAGGCGGCTTGACTCTTATCGAGCCAAGCTCTCCCCACATTTTCTACTTCTACGTAATTTTAACGCCCATAACTCTTTGTGGGGTGAAACCAAGGTTACTGGCTGTGGTAAAGACGTAGCGGATCTACTAACTCGACTCGGCCTTTGCCATCTAAATACGGGTGCCCCACCTCATTTCATTGTGGCACATGGCACATACCAGGCCACTGATCTCTCAGTTTGCAGTCCTAGCCTTCTACTGTCTTCGACTGGAGAGCTCAGGACGACTTGTGTGGTAGTGACCACTTTCCGCTCTGCTTGTAACTCCCCAGTCGTCACTTACCAGGACACTTGCCGAGACGGGCTCTTACCAAGGCTGACTGGGACGCTTTCACCTCGCTACCATCATTGGATTTCTGTCGCATGGCATCATCGATGTGGTGATCCAGAACACTACTACTACCGTTGTGTCTGCAGCTGAAACGGCAATCCCTTGTTCCCCAGATGGTCCCCGGCGGAAGACAGTGTCCTGGTGGTCGCCGGAAATGTCACCGCACATTAGAGATCGTAGGTGGGCCCTCCAACGCATACGTGGCACCTGTCCCTGGAGCACCTTATTGCCTTATAACTGCTCTGTGCCCAGGTCCGTCAACTGGGATCGATATGTCTCCCGCATCGTCGCACGCACCTATTCTTCCCAGGTTTGGACCAAGCTCAGATGCCTTTATGGATATCAGACCCCTGCAGGTACGCTTGAGATTTCCAAACATGCTGCTGTTTATACGCAAACGCAGTCGCAGGGAGTTTTGTCGAGCATTATGCTCGAACCTCTGAGTCTGCAAATTACCATCCTTCTTTTCGCAAGGAGCCGAGCACTCGCGATCTCTCTTTGTAAACATTACAAAAAAAGTTCTATAAACTGGAAACGTGTAGAGTAAAATACCCCAAGGAAAAAGAAGAGCACTTGATGAAAGAAATTGAACTAACTTTTTAACAGCTGCAACACATAACGAAAATGTCACTAAGAAGAATCTCGGAAGTACGAGACAGATAAACCATAGCGCTATTCTCCGAATACTATATTCCGTGGCATTTCAGCCTCTTCACATTTCACTGAATTTACAGGTTCACGGTACACACTTCCAAAATTGGTAACAATTCTCCGAGAGTTATATATGAAACATGCAATGTGATGCGGTAGATCTAGGCAAGGTTTTGTTTAAGATAGAAGTATCGTTTAAAAATCATCATTGGTCCCTCTTATATTATTGAGAACCTAATTACACGCAAGTATTTCCAATTTCTGAGATATGCTGCTGCCGCAGTTATTGGACGACACCCCACTGGACATAAAGAAATCACTGTGGTACCAACATGGTTGATGCCCCTATCGTTCCGCGCGTGTAATGACCGACCCTCTACAGTGAACGTGTTCATGGAACGATAAATTGCGTTAACACTCACCAAACGTCATACTGATATACTTTCATCTGTGGCGAAAATTAAAACAGGAGGTCCATCAGAAACTTTGGCGACTACTGAGGGGATAAAATACCTTATAACAAAGGCCTGCGTTAACGTTAACTCCTGATGAAGTTCAAGGTGCAGTATTGTTTCTCCAGAATCAGTTTATAGCGTCCAACAATCCTCAAGATAAACATTTTGAACACTTGGAATGATAGCAGTGATAATAAACACACGAACGGTACTTGAGTTATGTGTTTACTTGTATTTGGTGCAATAGGGCAGACGTGAACCTCTTTTACTGATGGCAGGACAGTGGTTTTTGGTGCTGTTATCTTGGTTTTATTATATCAAGTTCGATGCATGTTATGTCGTTGAAGTTCAAATGCGACAAAAAAAATATGGTTCCATTGGAAGGAAACAACGTCGATGTCGTAGCTACTTAGGACAAAAATTTGCTGAGAACGTCAGGAAATTCACAGAACTGTCCGCTATAACTGCACGAAAATCGCAGTGCTATATATTTATTGATTCTGGACGTATTTAGCGTTGCCTGTCTAAGCTGCCTCACCTGTATGTTAGCGTCATTAACAAATATAACACAGGAATTAGCTGAATATTTTTCTAGGAAAGAACCATGATGAAATTCCACACTTTGGTCTTGACAATGCGAGAGTTACTGCAAAGCTTTCAAAAGTATTTTGGTAGCTTACTGAAAACGGATGTAGCAGACTAATGGACATCATTGTGCGGAAGAGTTAAGGAGCTTCTTGGGAATAAGTTCATACTGTTAACAAGATTCAACATTAAAGAAAATTAATATGGTGAGTCTTGTCTTAGATTTCCCAGACTCCTGAACAGGGGTCGACAAGAGATACGCGAAGTTGCACCACGTATTCCTCGAAATATAGATTTCTGAGACAAACACACGCTTTTAAATGGGAAGAGTTACCCCCTAATATTATGCTCTATATTATCAGCGAAAGAAAATCATCAAAGTAGATGAACTTTCGTGTTGGACTGATACTTATTGCTGATAATAGTGTTCTTACAGTTAATATAGCAGCATTCAGTTTTTGTTCAAAATTCTGAGTGCGGGCTTTTGGTTACAGCGGATCATCTACCTGAGCACATAGGAATTTGAATTGCTCCAAATCACTTATCATATGTCCATTCTGTGTAATCAAAATGTCAGATTTAGTTGAATTGTGTGATAGAAACTGAAAGAACTGAGTCTTGTTGTGATTTAGTATCAAAATATTTTCTTCAAGCCATGAAGTTATATCTTGAACTGCACTACTTGATACAGTGCCTATGTGGCATCCTTAACTGACAAGCTAGTGTCGCCAGAAAACAGAAATGTTTCGAAATTACCTGTCATATTAGAAGGTATATCATTTATATATAAGAAAGCAGTGTTTCCAGCACTGATACTTAAGGTAACCCCTACTTACCCGTAGCCAAACTAGACGTCGCCACATAGCCGCTCTGTCATGCTACGACTCATCTTACCCTTTCTTCCTAACTTTCATATGTCTCTCTTAGAATTTATAACTGTGTGTGTGTGTGTGTGTGTGCGTTGACGTGACAACTTTAGCGAATGCGCACTTGTGTATGCGGTCGTGTTTGAGAGGGCAGAGAGAGAGAGAGAGAGAGAGAGAGAGAGAGAGAGAGAGAGGGAGAGAGAGAGCGCTAGTGGACAGTAGTGTACAGAGCGCGCGGCGCAATACATTAGCGCGTAATGTGTTTTAAAAGCCCAGGGCGCGCTGTTAGCGGCTGCTATCTGGCGCGGCGGCGCGGGATCACCATACGTCACAGCTGTCGCCGTTAGTATTCTCGCGGCGCCGCGCCGCGCTGCGCCCGCCAGATAATATCCTCGGTGCCCCACCCCCGCCCCCACCCTACTGCCACCCCTAGCCCGGGGTTCCTAATACCCCATAGCTCTCCCGGCGGCAATACGTCTGCCACTCGCGCGAAGTCCGGGGTTCTCTTTCCGGAGCCCAGAGGATCTGCGCTTAATGAATATTCCGGCGGCGCAGTCATTAAGATGGCGCTTCTTTATGCGCTCCACCTGGCGAGGAATGGCCGGCGCTCCGCTGTTTAAGGAAAGTTGCGCGCTGCTTCAGCTGCAGATAGTCTCTGACTTCTCAAGCGACAGCTCTTTCCATCTGTCTCTCAGACTCCTTGCTGCTACAGTGTCATAGTGAGTGGCTCGTGTTCCTATGGAAGTGGTCACAAGGAGATCACAGTCTGTGCGAAGGCCTTAACATCAAAAAAATAAGACCGATAAGCACAACGACCAAAACGTTATCCGGCCTCTGAAGACATGACGTTACTAGCGTGTATACCGGCTATAGTCTTGACAATTGATGGTTCGAGAGACGACTAACAGTTACAGATTGTCTGCGTAAACCAGTTATGTTGGCCACTAATGCATCGTATATATGGATCGTGATAACCCTTCCAGGATTAACTAAACCTTAAAATGGCGCATTGAAGCGCCGAACGGGGTAGCTACACAATAAGTAAGACAATAAGGACGGCTGTATTCATTGTAACTAGGATGTTGAGATTTTTATGTTGGTAACGCCACGTAGCGCTCTGTATGAAAATTACTGACTGTGCTGTGGGCTCATAGTTGGTACATTCGCTTGTGTAATGTTGGGCAGTTGGAGGTGAGCCGCCAGCAGTGGTGGATGTGGGAAGAGAGATGGCAGAGTTTTGAGAGCGGACGATCTGGACGTGTGTCCGTTAGAAAAAGGAAATTTGTAATACTGCATGTCACGAACTGATATATATATATATATGTATAAAATGACTTTTGAACACTATTAAGGTAAATACATTGTTTGTTCTGCGTCAAAATCTTTCGTTTGCTAACGGTGCCTATCAGTAGTTAGTGCCTTCAGTAGTTAGAATCTTTTATTTAGCTGGCAGTATTGGCGCTCGTTCTCTTTCAGTAGCTTGAGTAACGAAGATTTTTGTGAAGTAAGTGATTCATGATAGGTATAGGTTATTGTTAGTCAGGACCATTCCTTTTTAGGGAATATTGAGTCAGATTGAGTTGCGCAAAAAAAAGAAAGTCATGGTTGTGTGTCAGTTTTGTGTTGATCAGAATAAGTAAAGAGAGAAACGTCTGAGTACGCTCAGTTTTGCTCAGCTGTTTGAAAACAAATAACGTAGAGGTTTTCCATATGAATTTTTCTAAGGGGATGTTTCATCGTTTCATTTTCTTACCATGTATTAACTTGTCTGACATCATCATAGTTCAAATGTGTGTGAATTCCTAGTGCACCAAACTGCTGAGGTCATTGGTCCCTAGATTTACACACTACTCAAACTAACTTATGCTAAGAACAACATACACACCCATGCCCGAGGGAGGACTCAACCCTCCGGCGACAGTGGTCGCTCAATTCGTGACATGGTGCTTCAAATTCCACGGCCACTTCGCACGGCTGACATCATCCAACTCCGAATTATTTACTGAGAATTATTTACTGAGAATTATTTACGTGTGGTGTCACACAAGGTTCTATCTTAGGCCATTATCTCCTCTTGTGACATGACGTTAATAGCGTGTATACCGGCTTTAGTCTTTGGCTCTGAGCACTATGGGACTTAACATCTGAGGTCATCAGTCCCCTAGAACTTAGAACTACTTAAACCTAACTAACCTAAGGACATCACACACATCCATGCCAGAGTTAGGATTCGAACCTGCGACCGTAGCAGTCGCGCGGTTCCGGACTGAAGCGACCAGAACCGCTCGGCCACCGCGGCCGGATTCTCTTGTGCATGTCAATGCTCTTTCATCAGTAGCATCGCAACTTCCCAAGTTTGTTTTCTTTGCAGATGATACAAACATTGCAGTGAATAGCAATCGAGCGTAGTCTTACAAAGAACGGTTAATGAAATGTTCATCGACATTGATAACTGGTTCCTAGGCAATTATTTGTCACTATAATTCGAAGAAGCACACTACATGCAGCAACTCAGAATTTGTAATAATGGCTAAAATAAGACTAAAAACACATAGAGGAAGTGGACAGTGCTAAATTCTTGGGATTACAGCTCAATAATAAATTCGATAGGGAGGAGCACACCACTGAACTGCTGAGCGCCTAAACATATCTCCATTTGCAATGCAAATAATGGTACACATACGGGCAATACGGAGGTAATGAAGAGACCTGGAAAGAAAATTAAGGATTTATTAAACTTTAGAAAAGGAGTAATAAACAGAAACAAATTGTAGTATTCTGTTACATTGGAAGCACTATGGCACAGGTTAACAGAAGTGTACAAATTTTATTAAAGAGCAGATACTTTTATTATTTAAAGTCAACTGACACTTTTTTCACCATGCAGGTATCTTGCCTAAATCATTTTCTAGTTAGTTTAGATCCTCTAATCATTTTACTACGTGGTAAGCGACAGCATAGCCAGCAACCAATATGAGAGGCCTGCTCAAATAGACTTCTACATTGTTTATATAGATTAATAAGAGCTGAAGACCTATAACACGTCATAATGGAACTCCACTTAGCAATTCAATTTCATTCAATGAATTACCACCAATTACTGCAAACCATGAATCCAGTCACCCACCTGAGACGACAGTAAGCACGCAGTTTGATTGTGCAAGACTGCACTGGAAGGAGACATGCAACTCTGAATTACCACTTTGAATGCAATCAATTTAACTATATGGCGTATCAGTGCATGCAAAACTCCAATTTTGGTGCAACGAATTGATATTGTGATGAACGGCATATACCGATTGCGAGAATCGGACGACCCGTGCTACGAACGCATCTCTGTGTTTTACCGACCCAAAGATTTGTTTTATGGATTCTTTGTGAAGGAAATGGAGAGATCGGACGTATGAGAGGAGGAGAGAGGTTGTATTGTTGTCAGACGCCAATAAGGTATATAGTAAATGTTCAAATAGTTTTTTTTGCACAAAACAAAATCCAATAACTAACATAAAATATTCAAGGTGTGTATATCTCCATACCGAAATTAGTTAATTATCACGGATATTACGAGACGTAGATCGCTCGGAGAAGTTTGGAACGATAGTGCGAACCTGCGTTTCCCATGGTCAGAATTCGTCAAGAGATTATCTCCTAATTAATTAACTTTAACTTGCTAAATTGTTGGACCTAACATCCAGACTCATCAAACAACATAGCACACAGTTGTGCCAAAAGATCTGCGAAGCTAGTAAAGGTTTTAGAGATTTCAGGTGTAGCAGATAACGACGAGGAATTTCCGCGAGGTCGCCGCTGCGGAATACATCTTGCTTTCCTGTGATAAAACGAAATATTTATATTTTCCAGGTTTTCAGCAGAATAAAGACAAAAGGAAATAAGGAACTAAGCTAAACCGATAACTAAGCCAATAATTAAAATAAAAACACACATAAAGAATATTTATTTATAATAATAAATAAAGAGTGTTTTTAATTGACTACCAATAATAAAACATTAAAACTAGTAAACCGTCCACTTGACTACCTGCCCCGTGCATCTGCTAAATTGATTTTGCCCATTCATTGTGTTTGTTTTTAAGAGCCTGCATTGGAGGTTATCACAGTTGTCAGAATCTAAATGAACCTGAATGCTGGAATAGCGTTAATGAAATGGTTGCCCTCTCATTATTTTGTCAATTGTTGGTAGGTGATTAATATACTAACACGGGACTGATCTTTTATAAAAGTTATGGAGTTATGGCACAAGTTTCTTGATTAAAATTGGACAAAAACATGTTAATCGTCTTGGCAAAAAAAAAAAAAAACACGATCTGATGGCAGCACTAATATGGAATGAAGAGTTAACAACCCTTTGTGGCCGCCGGTTGACAAAGATTAAGGTCTGACTGATTGATGTACATACTCTTGCTCAAAATATAGATAACGCAATCTGAAATATTCTAACACTGAATATGCCTTGATGGATTTATTCTACTCAGAAGTTATACTACGTTGGTGCAGCTGAGAACAGGTCGAGAGATTGGGATCAAGTCTGCCATAACAAGCCAGAGCAGCAATACAATGCAGGTTTTCTCCGAGTAAAACGCTGCTTCAGGTGACTGTTGTGGCTGAAGGGTCTGCAGAGAAGCGATGTGTGGCGCCTGTAATTCACTATCGCTGGCATAAAATATGCAAGTCATCGTTAGGAATGTGTTATACAGATTGCAATTACTCTCCAATGGAGCCCTGAAGTCTGAGCTGATTCCAACGTGTGACACTCCCGATTGCCAGTCATACCACGGACATGTTTGACTCATATATACTGCAGTATGCATAAATGTCAAAGCAGCAGAGCTGTCAAAATAAAACTACCCTCAGCACGGCGAGTTGTCTGGGATGACTGAGGTCTAAACTGTCAGTACAGCTAAGTCTTCACCACAGGCCTCGCAGCCAATAACAATGTTAGTGTCTAGCCACACTCAGGACAAATGTCCCAAGTGCACACCATTCACAATAAGTGTCAAGATCAATTTACTCTCCAGACCAGGCTCTGAATCCTAAGGTCCATTTCAGACAGGCATCGCAACTGGAAGACCAAATATCACCTCTTTTTACTTTCCATCAAACCTCGCTAAAATCCCAAAAGCACTCCCACAACTGTCTCCACGAGAGTTTAATGCCAATCACAAGACTCCACAAAGTGCAAGTCTCCCAAGAATGAGATTTTCACTCTGCAGCGGGGTGTGCGCTGATATGAAACTTCCTGGCAGATTAAAACTGTGTGCCGGACCGACACACCGAGACCGGCCGGACTCGGAACCTTTGCTTTCGAGGGCAAGTTCTCTACCAACTGAGCTACCCAAACACGACTGACGGCCCCTCCTCACAGCTTCACTTCTTCCAGTCCCTCGTCTCTTACCTTCCAAACTTAACAGAAGCTCTCCTGCGAACCTTACAGCACTAGCACTCCTGAAAGAAAGGATATTGCGGAGACAGGGCTTAGCCACAGCCTAGGGGATGTTTCCAGAATGAGAATTTTACAAGTCTCCCGCCTAACTCGCCTAGTCTGTTCTACTCATTGGAAAATTCACATCAAAGTTCACAATATTCTTCTCTTTTCAGGAGAAGCAGCAAATTCCTGCGTACAGAGGATGAGATGTTTCTTCCCATGACGACTTTAGGCAGTGTGTTATTTTGAGTTTCAGTAAAGCTTCAAAGTGACCAACACATTTATCATGGAGATGATTAACTGGATGGCCTAAACTTTATGGTATGTCCACTACCCAGGGGGCCCAGCTAAACCAAGAGCAGTTTACTTCTGTGCCAATATAGATCACGTCAGAGCCGCCATAATTGTTGCGTTTCTTCAAAAATTGTTTTGAAGGCCTATGCCTTCCCAAAAACTCTGCAGGCTGGGGGATGGCACCACCTGCTGGCTCCCTCGAAAGCGTCCTGTCTGCAGTGAAAAAGGAAAGTTGCGAATTTTTATGCAGCCATCCCTGTTCACACTGTCATTACACGTAGGCCCAGTGACCTAGATTTCTCTTGCGACCGTGGCGTCTGCTGTGGCAATGGACGCCTAACAGGTAGTCCAGGTAGGTCGATTTTCTGCCCCTTTCTGTGGGAGAAATTGTTGGCTTCAGCATTCTGTCCCCAGTAAGTGCTTCGGGATGTTCCTTTCCCTAATAGCTACACATAGCTTTCAATCCCCAAACGGCCACCATATGGTTTACTGTTAAATGACCAACTGCCTGCATGTTCTCAACTCCAGAAAAATACTATTCGAAAGAGAACCACCTTAAAGACCCCACATGAATTAACAATGTCTACGCTTCCATCTATATTTGCTCATGCTGATAACTTTCTGTTGTCTTATAAACATGATGTCTCGGGTGGAAAGTCAACATTAAATTGTTTTCTTGAGTATCTAGAATAGTGAGACAGTGACTCGTCATTTCTCACTGCACCCCAGTACAGTTAACTTCCACAGGAAACAGTGGACCATGGAACAGAGGGAATCATCAAACAGTATTGAGATCTCACAGTGATGACATGAGTGTTGGGGTGACTTTGCCAAGCAAGTTCAAGGATAAAAAAATCCTAACTTGACCCCATTGACCTCAAGGATCACCCATACACATAAAGCTGCATGCCTGGAGTCATGTAGGTGAATGTTGCTGAGTGTAGTACGAGTCATGTGGACCCAAGGGTCATTGCTACATCCCAGCCTTCAGGCAGACAATTACAAAGCTTTTAAAGGCTTTCCGGCAACTTTTTTTTTCAAACATACAATTACTCAGATCAGAGACAACTAGTGTCCCTAATCACATTACAATTCCATGTACTATGCATTGGTCTCTGCCTCAGCGATTTACCCCTGTTCAACCACATACAAGGGTTGATTCTTCCTTGATGTATAAACAGACAATAATTATAACTTAAGAAACCGACTCATTCTCAAAATCTAAAAAAAATGTATAACATGTGTCATTTGTTGTGCCAATTTCCCGGACCAGAGCAATAGTGCTTCTTCTGCCTCCTAGGCTTTTGAAAATAACTTTCCTTAAATTAGTTAACCATCACTTGACGAATTATAGTCACTAGATTATTTGCAAAATTTAGTTTCACAAGAAAGTATACTGGATTATATGAATGTCTGAAACATGAAACATCTTATTGCTCCCGCCACAAGATTCCATGGGGAGATATTTTACATTTACAAAGACACTAAATACGCTCAGAGGGTCCCTGGACTAACTGAAGTATTGAGATGACACAAAGTCACACCAGATTGAGGGTCGAGCGCGGCGGAGGAGCAACAGCAGGTGGCTCAGGTCCCCCATGTAGCTCATGGCAGCATCAGTGACGCAAATGAGCTTTTGGCAACATCTCGACCTGATTGCAACTGGGAGTCTGGTATGGTGTGGGGTACAACCGATAGGATATTTGGCGGAAGAAAACGGGACACCAGTGTGGTTGCACAGAGACCATAATCGCCAACTCAGGTAGCGACGTCTCAGCCGCTGTCTTGTCTTTCGATCCAGTACTGTCTCGCCTTGGATTAGGTGATGAGACTGCATTGTATTTTGGGTGCTACCCGTCTCCATCTGTTCTGCACACTGTCTGTACAGGGGAAATCCTTCCTGGCCTAGTCGTGGAGATGGGTCATCTGCGTATTCAGGAGCGAGCCCTCAGCCTGGTGATCCCATTCACAACCACTCAGTGGATGGTTGCTGTCAGCTGTCATTTACTCGGCGCCCAGCCCGTCCTTCACACTGTCGGGGAAGTGACGTGGCATCAATGGCACGTCGCCCTTGTCTTGCGGGCCACCTACATCCACAGCCACACAGGGCCAACTGGTTTACAGCAGCCTCAGAGTGTGGTGTAGTTCCCACTCCGCTCTCACTTGCGCTGGCTGCGTGTCAATATATCATTGAACCATCGAGGTACTTCATAGTGCCAGAACATAGTACACAGAGCGTTAGCGGTATGGGTACAGATAATTTGATAATTGGTACGTTAGTACTCGTATGTATTCACTTCAATGTGTTAGTTGTTTTAATCTCTGTGTCTAACAATCACAGATCACATACTCGTACTTTACCACCCAATGTCTTCTGCATGCTCGTAACTGCTCCGCGTATTGAACTACTCCTATCACTATAGACTGTCCGTTTTGCATCCACGTTTCTACACTTCAATACCTGACCTGGTGCCCAGGGGAAAATGGCTTCTTATGCCTTTTATACTTGAAGTTAACAACCAGCCTAAAAACATACTACTCGTAACAGCCATAATTATTAGTCTGCAAATGAAATGAATACTAATGTAACATTGTTCAGTAAATTGTCCTCATTCATCAGTAGAAATATCTGCACTTATATCCCTTAGACCCATGATGTTCCAAAATACTATTCTAAATCGATGTCAATGATATAGGCCTATAATTCAGCGGCTTACTTCCATTGTTTTTGTGTGTTTTGGTGTAACTTGCGTAATTTTCCATTCTTTGGTACATAACGTTTCTTGAGCGATCGGCTGTAGCTAAAATTACAACCATATTTTCAGCATGAGCTGAAAAAAATGTAACTGGGACGCAATCCGGATCAGAAAACTTTTCTTTATAACGTGCTTGCTACTTTCGAAGGATTCATGTTCAGATCTGTTAATGAATTGTATTCTGGATTGTTTACTGCGTCTTCGTTGGTGGAGGAATTTCAGAAAACAATGTTCTGTAACTTCGCTATAGTGACGCTGTCATCAGTAATTTTACCGTTACTGTTATGCAGTGAAGGAGACAGAGTTTTGTTACGGGTGCTACCATTAGTCGAGCTAGCAGTTGCATGAAGGGCTTCAAAAAGAAAGTTGCACATTATGTGGCAGGCAAGTAACTCTTACCGAATGCTGCAGTATACTTGAAAGTGGCACACATACATGACGCTATTTTCTAACGTAGTCGCCAAGGCTCTCTGAATAACTCTGGAACATTACACCAGTGGTTTAGTTTCTGGAAGATAGTATCTGCTCCTCGGTCGAGAACTGCCATGCGAACGTCTTCAGCGATGGAAAATCTTTTTTTTCCGCATGGTCTTTCGGCTTTCCGAAAGTATGGGAATCGTATGGTGTACGACCTGAACTGTATGGTGGATCGCTGTCACCCTCGTCTATGCAGCCTTGGTTAAATTATGACACTATTTGACGACGACTGGATGTGCCATCACCTGTGAACCACATTCCACCAGAGATCCACGATGACTCTATTTGATACACTGCTGGCCATTAAAATTGCTGCACCAAGAAGAAATGCAGATGATAAACGGGTATTCATTGGACAAATATATTATACTAGAACTGACATGTGATTACATTTTCACGCAATTTGGGTCCATAGATCCTGAGAAATCAGTACCCTGAACAACCATCTCTGGCCGTAATAACGGCCTTGATACGCCTGGGCATTGACTCAGAGTTTGGATGGCGTGTACAGGTAGAGGTCCCTATGCGGCTTCAACACGATACCACAGTTTATCAGGAGAAGTGACTGGCGTATTATGACGAGCCAGTTGCTCGACCAAAATTGACCAGACGTTTTCAATCGGTGAGAGATCTGGAGAATGTGCTGGTCAGTGCAGCAGTCGAACATTTTCTGTATCCAGAAAGGCCCGTACAGTACCTGCCACATGCGGTCGTGCATTGTCCTGCTGAAATGTAGGGTTTCGCAGGGATCGAATGGCGGGTGGAGCCACGGGTCGCAACACATCTGAAATGTAACGTCCACTGTTCAAAGTGTCGTCAATGCGAACAAGAGGTGACCGAGACGTGTAACCAATGGCACCTCATACCATCACACCGGATGATACACCAGTATGGCGACGACGAATGCACGCTTCCAATGAGCGTTCACCGCGATGTCGAAAAAAAACGGATGCGACCGTCATGATGCTGTAAACAGAACCTGGATTCATCCGAAAAAATGACGTTTTGCCATTCGTGCACCCAGGTTCGTCGTTGAGTACACCATCGGAGGCGCTCCTGTCTGTGATACAGCGTCAAGGGTAACCGCAGCCATGGTGTCCGAGCTGATAGTCCATGCTGCTGCAAACGTCGTCGAACTGTTCGTGCAGATGGTTGTTGTCTTGCAAACGTCCCCATCTGTTGACTCAGGGATCGAGACGTGGCTGCACGATCCGCTACAGCCATGCGGATAATATGCCTGTCATCTCGACTGCTAGTGATACGAGGCCGTTAGGTTCCAGCACGGCGTTCCGTATTACCATCCTGAACCCAACGATTCCATATTCTGCTAACAGTCATTGGATCTCCACCAACGCAAGCAGCAATGTCACGATACGATAAACCGCAATCGCTAAAGGCTACAATCCGACCTTTATCAGAGTCGGAAACGTGAAGGTACGCATTTCTCCTCCTTACACAAGGCATAACAACAACGTTTCATCAGGCAACGCCGGTCAACTGCTGCTTGTGTATGAGAAATCGGTTGGAAACTTTCCTCATGTCAGCACGTGGTAGGTGAATGCTCTGAAAAGCTAATCATTTGCATATCACAGTATCTTCTTCCTGTCGGTCAAATTTCGCGTCTGTAGTACGTCATCTTCGTGGTGTAGCAATTTTAATGGCCAGTAGTGTATTTTGACGTTGTGGCCACAAAACAGTACTATATCGCTTGTATCAACTTTGGAGTGCGTTCCAGATGCCGTCCCATTTCACTCCCATACCGTGATACACCTGTTACCCATATCCCAACAGGAGAGTGTCTGCTGGAAACCCGGAACCTGAATTTTCTTCTGACAGTGCGCCATCCCTGTTGCGCAATGCGTGGCCGAGAGTAACTTACTACCTGAAGTTCCTACGTAAAATGGAAACAACCCGTTTGTTTGCATGTTTTCCTCTGTAATTATGTACAGAATCCCCTCTGCAACCACCGTATGTGAGTAACAGCAAATGTGCAGCACTCTGCACACGCGAAGAGACGAGGCAGTTACCCGGCGGAGCCCTCAAATCTCGTTTAGCAGCGTCCCCGGCGCGGCGTTCGTCGAGCGCAGCTCTTCAGCGTCAGCCGTCGCCAGCGCGCTATTCCCGAACTTGGCGGCTGCCGGCCTCCCGGTTGTTACAGTCGACGCCGCGACGGCGGCGCTGAAGACGTCAGCAGCCGCCAGCCGCCCGCCGGGAAACTTGCGGCGCGTCAACTTGTCTCCGAGTTGAAGTGGCCTCTCGCGGGCTGCGCAGACGTCACGTACATAATTTACTCGGCCGTTCTCATCCAACTTGGTTATTAAATGTTCCATCAAGTGGCGGCCGCGCCCCGCCCCGTCCGCCTTCATTTGTCTTGGCTGCGGCACCTGCGTGCGGCTGTTAGCTGCAGCCGGGGCCATATTGCTCGGCAGGACGCGGCTCCGGCGCCGGCGTGGGGCAGCGTCTGCCTGCTTTTATGGGATCCCGCTGTACGCTGTACCTAGTCCCCGCTCTCACTGCCGCCACTATATATAGCGGAGGAAAAGTACATAAAACACGAAATGAGCGACAAAAATTGTACTTTGGGAGTTCGTTACAATTTACTAACTCTGGAAAACATTTTTTTTTTTTTTTTTTTTTTTTTTTTTTTGTAGTCGGATCGGTCGCTAAGTTAAAACCACAGTGGTAATCCATTGGAGCTTTTTGTAGCTGGTGTTGTGCAGTATCTCTATTGTTGTTGCTGTTGTTGTGGTCTTCACTCCTGAGACTGGTTTGATGTAGCTCTCCATGCTACTCTATCCTGTGCAAGCTTCTTCATCTCCCAGTATCTACTGCAGCCTACATCCTTCTGAATCTGATTAGTGTATTCATCTCTTGGGCTCCCTCTACAATTTTTACTCTCCACGCTGCCCCCCAATACTAAATTGGTGATCTCTCGATGTCTCAGAACATGTCCTACCAACCGATCCCTTCTTCTAGTCAAGTTGTGCCACAAATTTCTCTTCTCCCCAATTCTATTCAATACCTCCTCATTAGTTATGTGATCTACCCATCTAATCTTCAGCATTCTTCTGTAGCACCACATTTCGAAAGCTTCTATTCTCTTCTTGTCTAACTATTTATCGTCCACGTTTCACTTCCATACATGGCTACAGTCCATACAAATACTTTCAGAAACGACTTCCTGACATTTAAATCTACACTCGATGTTAACAAATTTTTCTTCTTCAGAAACGCTTTCCTTGCCATTGCCAGTCTACATTTTATATCCTTTCTACTTCGACCAACATCAGTTATTTTTCTCCCCAAATAGTAAAACTCGTTTACTACTTTATGTGTCTCATTTCCTATTCTAATTCCCTCAGCATCACCCGACTTAATTCGACTACATTCCATTATCCTCGTTTTTCTTTTGCTGATGTTCATCTTATATCCTCCTTTCAAGACACTGTCCATTCCGTTCAACTTCTCTTCCAAGTCCTTTGCTGTCTCTGACAGAATTACAATGTCATCGGCGAACCTCAAAGTTTTTATTTCTTCTCCATGCATTTTAATATCTACACCAAATTTTTCTTTTGTTTCCTTCACTGCTTGCTCAATATACAGATTGAATAATATCGGGGAGAGGCTACAACTCTCTCACTTCATTCCCAACTACTGCTTCCCTTTCGTGTCCCTCGTCTCTTATAGCTGCCATCTGGTTTCTGTACAAATTGTAAATAGCCTTTCGCTCCCTGTATTTTACACCTGCCACCTTCAGAATTTGAAAGGGAGTATTCCAATCAACATTGTCAAAAGCTTTCTCTATGTCTACAAATGCTAGAAACGTAGGTTTTCCTTTCCTTAATCTTTCTTCTAAGATAAGTCGTAGGGTCAGTATTGCCTCACGTGTTCCAACATTTCTACGGAATACAAACTGATCTTCCCCGAGGTCGACTTCTATCAGTTTTTTGATTCGTCTGTAATGAATTCGCGTTAGTATTTTGCAACTGTGATAACTGTTAACTGTGATTAAACTGATAGTTCGGCAATTTTCACATCTGTCAACGCCTGCTTTCTTTGGGATTGGAATTATTATATTCTTCTTGAAGTCTGAGGATATTTCGCCTGTCTCATACATCTTTCTCACCAGATGGTAGAGTTTTGTCAGGACTGGCTCTCCCAAGGCTGTTGGTAGTTCTAATGGAATGTTGTCTACTCCGGGGGCCTTGTTTCGACTCAGGTCTTTCAGTGCTCTGTCAAACTCCTCACGCAGTATCATATCTCCCATTTCATCTTCATCTACATCCTCTTCCATTTCCATAATATTGTCCTCAAGTACGTCGCCCCTGTATAGACCCTCTATATACTCCTTCCACCTTTCTGCTTTCCCTTCTTTGCTTAGAGCTGGGTTTCCATCAAAGCTCTTGATATTCATTAACTGTATTATTATGAGTAAAATGCACCCGAATACGAAATTCACACTTAGACACCAGACCACTGAAGGAATTAACTTCTTTGACATGACTATCTCCACTCACAATAACATGCATACCTTCCACATATAGAGAAAACCCACTACCAATGATGCTGCCATTACCAATACCTCATGCCTCCCGAACCAACATAAAACTGCTTTCTTCAGGTGATCTGTAAACCGCATGCTCCTCACCCCTATCAATGAAGAAGATGCATGAAAAGAAATGAAGATATTTAAATCTATGGCCCCAAATAATGGTTATAATGCCTCTTTCATATACACCCTATTTGAAAAAATCCAAAGTATACTCAATCAACCATTACAAGCCGAGAAAGAAATTCCAAAATTTGACTGCCTTTCATTCCCTGGCAAAGTGTCATATAAACTTGTAGATCTTTTCAGACCACACAATACAAAAATATCCTTCTACACTGATAATAAACTAGAAAATAAAATTGTTCACAATGATAAATCCATTATAGATTGGCACAAAATTCCTGGCATATACAAACGCACATGCTTCTGTTCTTCATTCTCCATAAGCCAAACAGATAGAAATTTTGCATCCCGCTGCAAAGAATATATGGATGCCCTTCGACTCAGAAACTTAAATAAGTACAGTTTTGAATTACATATTGCTCATCATGAACACTCTGCTGGTGATGTCAACGACAACCTCTCAATCTTCCTGTCTACGGATTGCTGAGAAAGGAATACAGATGGACCTTCTTGAACAACTAGAGAGATTTTCATCCACAAACTAAAATCACCCAAAAAATTCTAAATGAACGTAGTGAATCAATTCAAAACCTTTTCTTCCAGAATTTCCAAAACAACAAAAATGACAGTAATAACACGTATTCATCTTCTTGCATAAATCTTGTTCTTCTTGTCATGCAAAGACTATGGTATTCTTCTGTAACTTACAAAAAGTTTTAATTATGTATTAAGTATTCCACGGCATCTGTTTACCTTCTGTATAATTCTTAATCCATATTAAAAATTTTTTGCCAATATAAAGACACACCTGCAGCTAACAACATTTACTAAAATGTAAAATATGTACTAGTAATATTTGTACCACAATACAATGTATCTGTTGTCAAAGTCTATTATGTAGTTAAGTGTAATATCTATCTTATCCATGTTCTTTGTAAAAACATCGAGTGTTTACTTTCTGTGAATCAGTGTAAAATCAAGTGTAGCTAAATACATTGTATATTTGTTTGAATAGCTTAATAATGTACCTTACAGGAAGTGATCTGATATGGATACCACAAGACAGTCTACTGCAAGTATCTAAAACATAAAAACTTTCGGGTTCGTAAACGTTTCGTCACTGGTTACTAAATTTCCGTCCACCAGCAGCACCAGCACTAGATCTTGCTGCGCTTGGTCCACAGCACAGTATTCTTGTAACATCACCATCTGATGATGAGCCTGCAGTTGCTCGAAAACATGTTCTTGGTTGAATAAATAGTAAAAAAGTGACTGGTTGCATATCTATTACCAGATAAATCACCAATTTAGATCACAGTTCCAGTTCGTGATCCACAAAGGATATCCAGAAATCTCTATTATGCCTGTTGACCATGGCACGTTGTAGTTTTCAAATCTAAGTGCGCAGTGAGCTCGTAAAGATGCCTAGAACAATTGTCTTCCACGAAGTGCGAAGTGAATGCTGTCGTTCGATTTCTACACGCTGAGAGGTCCTGCCTGATTTCATGCAGCCCACGTATCGTAACTGTCATGAGTGACAGCAAAGTGGGGCAGTATCTTTTCCAGAGAGTGGATCAGGCGATTCAAGAAAATCGTCTACGAAGGGTAATTTAGAATAAACGTAAAGGGAAGTTGTCGTCAAGTACTGTCTTTCATCATGACAATGCTCGGCCACACACTGCAGCTACGGCGAACGTGCTCCTGCAGCATTTTCGATGGGAAGTGTTTGATCCCGCACTGTACAGCCCGGACTCTGCTCCCTCTCATACTCATCTCTTTGTTCATATGAACCGCTGACTACGAATGCAGAATTCTGGCACCGACAAAGAGCTGCAGACAAACGAAGGGAATTTGCGGAATGCTCAGGTGGCTGCCTTCTACGCCGAAGGTTTTATAAAGTTGGCACCGCGCTAAGACAAATGCCTAGAGTAATATCTGAAAACAGTAGCTATTTGTTATAAATAAAACATTTTTGACTTTCACTGTGGTTTCCATTTTGCAATCGATCGGATCTGAAAAAAATATATTTGTAGTATCTACTTACATCTGATGTACCACACGTGTGACACAGTTCTTCTGTAGTAATAGCTTGACGGTTTATTTGTACGAGTGGGCAGGTAGATGTGGAACTTCGACATACGGTACAGTCAGCTTCAAAAGTCGTGTTAGGCCATTACGTTTTAAGTTAGTTGATGTTCTATTTCAACGAGACGACAGACGTAAATTTAAGTTGGCATCAGCACTCTGTCTTACAACGGATCCCTTGAGTGTGAGGTCGCAAGTTCAATCTTTAGTAAGGATTATTTGAAAGTGTTTTTATGATTATGACAGAAAAGTATTAGCTGATAATGCCTCGCGATGAGCATCAAGAGAGTGGCAGAAAATGGGGTCCGAGAGGTGAAGAGATCAACCTTTTATTGGATGTATGTATTACACTTCACAAAATGGACATCACCAACATTCAAGAAATATTCAAAACAAACCATTAACTTGAACCATGAGCACCGAATCAAAAATGGTGCACCACTGTTATCACAAAGGTTCGCACCAATAAGATCGAAGGCGAACTCATTGAGAGTTGCAAAGCATGCATGGTGTTGAGCTACGTATTCACTCTTAGAGAATGAATGTAGAATCATATTGGTGTAACGGGATGGTGAGAACTGATGGAAAGTGATGACAGGCAACCGAATTCGAAACAGTCTATCTAAAAATAACTGGCTATCCTTTAAGGCATAGCTACAGGCTGTACGATATTGTTTTTTGGCACGAAAAAAAAAACATTTAGAGGCTGGGTTCCAGGTGATATGACTTGCAATGTCACACACTTTTCAGGAGGCATAATCTGCTATAAAGGAGTATCATTTTCATATGCCGAACAGGAATCAAGCAACATCAAGCTATTTCGATCACATATTGGCCAAAGGCAGTGCTCAAACCATAGCTGCAGTTCTCTTACGTCCATCTTTCCCCCTCTTGCTTCCTGTGACATAAAAATTCCGTACTACCCTTGCAAGATTACGTCCACGAGAAAGAATCGTAGGGGGCAAAGCACTTCCAACTCCTCGCAGCACAGTAAATAAATTTACAGTCAGTTTACCACACACATAAATAATCGGAATAATTGTGTACGAATGCGTTAAAGCATTGATGTCAGTTTATCTTGATACAACTCTCTTGGTACCTCTTAATTTCGAAAGTTCCTTCCATATGCATTTACTCTTAAAATCCCAGTTGGTCGCAATTAAAAAGAAATTCCTTGCTGAACGATGGGATACATTTGGTTACCTTATCTACAAATTTTCGGGCTGATTCCTTAATTTGATGTGCATCGTCAAGTTGGCAATTAGTTTGAAATTTCGTTGTCTTACGTCTTGCAACTCGGTAGCACTTTGAAGTTACGCAACCATCCACTGCTTCCCTTGAAATAAATGTAATCTATGTTGCACGCAACTTGATGTGCATAACATAGTAGGTTACTATCACATACATCCCTTAAATTGCATTGAGCATCCTTGAAAGGCGCTAACATCAGTTTTTGTAACAAGCGCGCCTTGTTCTCAATTGAATATCCGCAGTTTTTCTTATGCACTACACGATCATATTGCTACGGACTTATTCGCAAGGATGACTAACTACATGGCTCGATACCTTTTCAGTGTCACTTTCACTGTTAAGCACGTATCGCCATCATTGTACATTGCCCGCACAGTCGAGTGTATACAACACCATACATTCCACTGACCCATGTTGCAGAAACGCTAATATTTCATCTGCCACTTCTTTATCACTCTGCGAAAATCCATGGGTTCCTTTCTGAAGAAATTTCAACTTCGGATACTCTTGTTGTAGATATAATGCAATGTTTGCTTTGTTTATCGTAGCCATTGCTCTAATTTGCACTAACACTACAAGAACTGTAGCTCTGTTGTGAGTTACTCGTCGACTAAGCTGTTCAAATGGTTCAAATGGCTCTGAGCACTATGGGACTTAACTGCTCAGGTCATCAGTCCCATAGAACTTAGAACTAATTAAACCTAACTAACCTAAGGACATCACACATATGCATGCCCGAGGCAGGATTCGAACCTGCGACAGTAGCGGTCGCGCGGTTCCAGACTGTAGCGCCTAGAACCGCTCGGCCACTCCAGCCGGCGACTAAGTTATTCAACTATGCTCCGTAGCCTCACGCTGTGCTCACCTCTGGACACCTGCAGTGTCGCCCCCTGTTGCCATTAACAGCCAGTATTATGGTTGCATGGTAACAACATGTGGGGGCTCGAATGCATGTAACATCATTGGCCTTTTGCTACCTCGCACTCGTTAGCTAACGGAGAGAAGAGTATGTTATAACTTTTCATAAGCTTTACATTATCTGAACCCAAATCTAAGCTCGTAGGAAGGAGATATCAATGTGTTGCAGATACGCTGGTACATCCATTTTTAATCCAGTGATTAGCCAGCCACGTCAACCTGACGTTAACGTTTTATACTACATCGTTGACAAGTAAAACTGCAACACCATGAAGGTGACATGACTCAAACTTCAGCATGACATAAAGTGTGTCCGACATGTTTGGACACGTCAGTGATGCCCCTTTCTGCCAACCACACAATGTAGATGAAACTAATGCTGTCTACATTCTGCATGTATCGAAAGATTACACAGCGTGTTTCTCATTCGGTAAAGACATTTCATTATTCCTTGTTAGTAAGAATATCGTATTACATGCCACGTAAGATGGCGAAACGTATACTAGCATGAGTCGGAATTCGACTGTGGAGGGATCGTTGCCCGTTGCAAAGCTGGACACACGAGTCGCACACCGCGTCCTGTTTTCAGACGAGCCCTGCTTCTGCGTGTAACACGGGTGCGCATCCGGCGGCCCGCGAACTGATACAGTTCATCCCGCAGAAGAAATTCCGGGTGAACGTAGAATGAATTTACTGTCAACAACGAATGTTTTGAGATATACACTCCTGGAAATTGAAATAAGAACACCGTGAATTCATTGTCCCAGGAAGGGGAAACTTTATTGACACATTCCTGGGGTCAGATACATCACATGATCACACTGACAGACCCACAGGCACATAGACACAGGCAACAGAGCATGCACAATGTCGGCACTAGTACAGTGTATATCCACCTTTCGCAGCAATGCAGGCTGCTATTCTCGCATGGAGACGATAGTAGAGATGCTGGATGTAGTCCTGTGGAACGGCTTGCCATGCCATTTCCACCTGGCGCCTCAGTTGGACCAGCGTTCGTGCTGGACGTGCAGACCGCGTGAGACGACGCTTCATCCAGTCCCAAACATGCTCAATGGGGGACAGATCCGGAGATCTTGCTGGCCAGGGTAGTTGACTTACACCTTCTAGAGCACGTTGGGTGGCACGGGATACATGCGGACGTGCATTGTCCTGTTGGAACAGCAAGTTCCCTTGCCGGTCTAGGAATGGTGGAACGATGGGTTCGATGACGGTTTGGATGTACCGTGAACTATTCAGTGTCCCCTCGACGATCACCAGTGGTGTACGGCCAGTGTAGGAGATCGCTCCCCACACCATGATGCCGGGTGTTGGCCCTGTGTGCCTCGGTCGTATGCAGTCCTGATTGTGGCGCTCACCTGCACGGCGCCAAACACGCATACGACCATCATTGGCACCAAGGCAGAAGCGACTCTCATCGCTGAAGACGACACGTCTCCATTCGTCCCTCCATTCACGCCTGTCGCGACACCACTGGAGGCGGGCTGCACGATGTTGGGGCGTGAGCGGAAGACGGCCTAACGGTGTGCGGGACCGTAGCCCAGCTTCATGGAGACGGTTACGAATGGTCCTCGCCGATACCCCAGGAGCAACAGTGTCCCTAATTTGCCGGGAAGTGGCGGTGCGGTCCCCTACGGCACTGGCGTGCATCCGTGCGTCGCTGCGGTCCGGTCCCAGGTCGACGGGCACGTGCACCTTCCGCCGACCACTGGCGACAACATCGATGTACTGTGGAGACCTCACGCCCCACGTGTTGAGGAATTCGGCGGTACGTCCACCCGGCCTCCCGCATGCCCACTATACGCCCTCGCTCAAAGTCCGTCAACTGCACATACGGTTCACGTCCACGCTGTCGCGGCATGCTACCAGTGTTAAAGACTGCGATGGAGCTCCGTATGCCACGGCAAACTGGCTGACACTGACGGCGGCGGTGCACAAATGCTGCGCAGCTAGCGCCATTCGACGGCCAACATCGCGGTTCCTGGTGTGTCCGCTGTGCCGTACGTGTGATCATTGCTTGTACAGCCCTCTCGCAGTGTCCGGAGCAAGTATGGTGGGTCTGACACACCGGTGTCAATGTGTTCTTTTTTCCATTTCCAGGAGTGTAATTTGTTGGTGTGGTGTGTCGGGAAAGGGATCCATTCATATCTGTGCGTTATCCCATTAAGATTAACGTCACGAATGCTAGGAGTGCTACTGTCGCGTCTTGACGAGGCGTACCGCGACCTTGAGTAAATATGTTAATCGGGTCCACGGGCGACAAAGGGTTGCCCATTCCTCGCTTATTACATCGCGGTGGACATTTCCGTGTGCGTTGGCTCTGAGGAGAACGAACGTTTGCTGACTACATTCCTCACCATCATATAGACACATCACCAGTGATGACAGTCAAGGTTGCCACCGTATGCACAACGTGCCACCTCTCATTCACGTATCTGGTTATTTGGACAGCAGTTGTTACATATCTTACGTGTTAGAGCCTGTAGCTGAGCCCTATGAGGTTTCCCTGACTTTATCTTTCGCCAAGATAACGTAAGACCTAATGCTGTTTGTACTCTCCTGACATACCTCGTCGCAGAGTGTGTTCGACTGGAGAAATGGCGAGGGTGCTCTACAGATTTCTCACCCACTGAAAATATCTCGTCTTAGGCGGACGAGAGACCTGCACGACACCAGTCAGTGGGCACTACGATAGATGAATATCTGGCACAGAGTCTAGTATAGAACATATCATCGAAGCTAAGTTCGACTCGATGCTCACCTGGCTAGGATCAATTGCCGCTGCCAGCGGTTGCAGCCCTCTGAATTAAATTACGAGGTCGGTATGGCCACCAATTACCTTCAATACAACCACGTCCGACATCGTTCTGCACAAAGAGCTTAGGTTCCAGCCCATAATTTCGTCTGCAAGGACCAGATAGTGCTCTGCAAATGGGATTGGAAGAAAACAAATTTAACAAGAAACCCACCGATATCTTCATAGCAATGCAAGAGATGCTGCAAAAAGCCGCTCACGGAAATGTGATTACTCACGGGGTCGTATCTCGAGTACTATTCATCACAGAGATGAGGGATCAACTGGTGTGGATAGCCCTTGGTGTACTGACCATTGGTGTACGTATCGAAAGAATGGCC
Organism: Schistocerca serialis cubense; assembly: GCF_023864345.2. Classification (NCBI taxonomy): domain Eukaryota; kingdom Metazoa; phylum Arthropoda; class Insecta; order Orthoptera; family Acrididae; genus Schistocerca; species Schistocerca serialis. The sequence continues at coordinate 535,323,234 of NC_064639.1, read as the reverse complement.
GTACTGTAGCTAAAGTATAGGGTCAAACTATAAATACTACACACTTCCTCCAGTCCTGGCAAATTGAACAAATCGGTTGGTTGTTTTGCGTTAGGTCTTGCCTAGAGTGGACCTTAGGTGGTATATAAGAGCATCATTTGGTTATGTGCGGTTTCTGAGACAACACAGAAAAAGCTTTGGGCTGAAAATTATCAGCTGAGGCGATAATTTATATTCACGGCAGATTGTGAAAATTTGAATCATATATTGTTAAGATGGTATTCTCGGAGAACTTAGAAACGTTTCTAGACATCATTTCCGTTACCGATACACAGATATTGCTTGTTGCCTTAGTCAGGCAGGAGACCGCAAATCTCGGATTTTAGTCGTTTTTTCACCATGGACCGCACTCATCAATAAAACCAACTATAGAAAATGACTAAAATTTTAACTGTCGTTATTTGGACATTCAGTTAGAAACAACATTTTCTCGCTTTCGAAAATCTGTATCTGTTATCAAAACACACCTGAAAAACCGTGGGTTTTTGGTACCAAAATACCTATTGTAGGAATGACCACTTTTTATTTATGGTAATTCGTCCACAGTTTTGTCATATGTGCTAAGGCGATGTTCTCGGGGAGCCTTGAAACATTTTTCGATGCCATTGTCTGTTATCTATATCCGGAATTTCAAAGATACCGTACTGATGCACGTAAGATATGCACGTAATACCTGGTGTAGCGCGTAAATGTAGTTTCAGCTGACGTAATGAAAACATGGCAAGGGTTCTAAAGTCATCGTAACGCTTCTGTGTTTTCAGTCTCCATTTTTTGACCAACAAGACTCAATGACACGCTGTCTCTGTGGAATAGGCACTTCACGCCCAAAGTGCTACTGCAGCTACAACTATTGGGCCGGAAAATAAGTTAAAAGGACTGCTAAATATTTTGTAAAACTGGAAAGGCGGCAATTTCAGTACCTTTAATTTTTTAAGGTGCAAATCCTATACTGTGCGTTTTCGGCGACTTGTGTTCGATAAATAGAGTATCCAGAAAATGTAAAGCACACAATTCGTGTGAACCTTATATTACGCGCACTTATTTGTTGTTTATATGTGTAAAAGTGGGTAAATGTATCAGGTATATAAATAAACTGTCAAAAACCTTACAGTCCTATAGAATTCGTTTTATATAAGGAACACATCCTGCTATAGTAGGGAAAAGAAGGGAACCAGTGAAAAAAAATGCTTCCGCTGGAGCACGAAAACGCAAATACATTCGTCTTCCAAAGACTGACAGAAAAGTAGGAAACCAGCTGCCTCAATTCTCACTCCGCCTTCCTCACAAAACATTTTGGTATGCGAATAAATTCGCACCTTTTCGTAATCAGAGGAAAAGTGGCGATGGAATGGAGAAGAAATAGTGCCAAAGGGGGAAAAAGAGAGAGGAGACAGTCATGGTAAGAGAAAGTGGCAGTCAGAGGGTAAGAGAGATGGATGTTGATATTGGAGGTTACTGATAGATGCTACACCCGTGATCTAGGGGCGTGGTGAAACTTCTGGTAGCTGCGTTACCGTCCGGAAATCGAGCGCCATGGCATAGGTGCGGGACTTCCTGCGGACAGTGCTGCTCCGTTGGGTGTAGCTGATACTCTTCAACGCTTAGGACTAGATTTCGCAAGTGATCTCCGACGGACAGCTGCCCTCAGCTGTCGACGTCTACCTTCCCTTCTAGCAGGGCTCTTAGATCACCGTTTACGAGCACTCGATCTTCTGCAACGGACACAATACGTAAAAGTATCTTTGGCATCACGTATGCCCCATGTGGCACAGACACTTCCTATTCAGCCATCCAAGGCCCGCCGCGTGGTAGCGGCATTGGGTTCGCTTGTTAGCCACGACTTGCTCTTCAAGATAAGGTACGGTACCCTCACTCTTCCGTGATGCAGGAGCGGTTTAGGTTTGTATCATGTGCCTGACAGAGCGGTAGCCCTTTTCATTGGCTCTCGCATGACGTTGTGGCGCCGTTATCCTACGTACCTTAGTAGCCTATTGCTGGAGGCCCTTGCACCACACTCTCTCGCAGCAGCTATCCAACTTTCGGAAGTCCCGCCGCCCTTATTTTACTTTCGCCTCTTTTTCCTTGAACTGAGCTGTGATACTTCCGGCGCATTTGACATCCACGAACGCCTTCACACAAGCTTGGTAACGTCTAGCGGTATTTTGCCGAACTCTTTCAAAGATTCCTAGCATTGTCCTGATGTAATTTGCGGCTTGTTGAATGTGATCCATTAATTCCTCTTGGTTTCTAGGTGATTCGCGTCTGGGTGGGTGAACTTAGAATCTTGAAGAATCCCCACAGGAAGAAGTCCGGTGGCGTGAGGTCTGGTGATTGCGAGGGCCATGTCCTACGAGCATGGTTTCCTTCGGCAGCACAAGTCACCGAATGTGGGTGAACCGAAGCTTCCCCTCGTCGACAGGCGTGCCGTTTGACGATCAGTGTGCGCTCCTCACCATGACTCTGACGTCCAGTCGCAATGTTCCTTACTGTCAATGCGAAACAAGTATGCCGGCCACGCCTTCACAGGATTCACTTTGCAGACACGCCACTGGTGTCGGCTGTGATGTTGTGGACACAGACGAGCACCGCCTGGTGTGCAGATCGGCGAGAGGTGTCTGGTTCTTGGTGCCACAGATGTTGTCCCTAATCAGCCGTGCGGCTCCTCATCAGATACCTATGCAACTGCTTCTCTTTGTGGACGCACGATACTTCTCGCAAGCAAAAACGAACTCTCTGACTTGGATCTGTGGACACGCAGCACACTACTTGTTCGGCGATGGCAATAAAAGTATACTTAACTTCTGGCAGTTCCTTAATGAACGCCATTGTGCAGTTGTCCGCAATCCAGAATACAGACAATTTTTCTCCAGTTTACTCTGCAGTGTCTTCCTTAACCCACCCTAGAGCTAGGGTGTTCCTGTCACGAAGAGTTGACACCATCTCTTCCACACTTATAACCGATATATTCATTAGTGACTGGAATGTTCATCTCGGAAAAACTATACGTATGATAGTCTGAATTAGTCTGACGTCTTGCCGCGCCCTCCTCCTCGCGTGACGCCGGTTTCGTGATATTCTCGCTGGTCTTAATGTCATGGGGAACTGGAATGCAGTTGTAGGGGAAGAAATGAGTGAGGAGAAAGACTAATTGGGTTCTGTAACAAATTTCAACTCATAATATCGAATACTATGCTCAAGAACCGAAAGAGGAGCAGGTATACCTAAAAAGGCCGGGTGCTACGGGAAGATTTCAGTTAGATTACAACATGGTCAGGCGGAGATTCCGAAATAAGAAACTGGATTGCAAGGCATACCCAGGAGCAGACGTAGAATCAGATAACGGTGTAGTAGTGACGAAGAGTAGGCTGAAGCTTAAGAGACTAGCCAGGAAGTACTAAGGACTGACGATATAGCAATAAGGATTAGCTCAGTAGGCAGTAAAGATGAAGAGGAATGGAGATCTCTAAAAAGGGCAATCACAGACGTTACAAAGAAAGATATGGGTACAGAGAAGGTATACTGCGAAGAGACCGTGTGTAACAGAAGAAATACTTCAGTTGCTCGATGAAAGAAGCAAGTACACAAATGTCCAGGGAAATTAGAACACAGAAATACAAGCCGCTGAGAAATGAAATAAATAGGAAGTGCAGGGAAGCTAAGGCTAAATGGCTGTATAAAAAGTGTGAAGAAAACGAAAAAGATATTGTCGGACGGACTGACTCAGATTATAGAAAAGTCAAAACAACCTTCAGTGAAATTAAAAGTGACGGTGGTTACATCAAGCATGCAACGGGAATCGCACTTTTAAATGCAGAAGAGAGAGCGGATAGGTGGAAAGAGTATACTGAAGGACTCTCTGAGGGGAAAGTCTGTCTGATGTGACAGAAGAAGAAACAGGAGTCGATTTAGAAGAGATAAGGGATCCAGTATTGAAATAAGTATTTAAAAGAGCTTTGGAGGACTTAAGATCAAATGAGGCACAAGGGACAGATATCATTCTACCAGAATTTTTAAAATCATTGAGAGAAGTGGCAATAAGACGACTGTTCACGTTTGTGTGTATACTGTATGAGTCTGGCGACTTAAAATCTGTCTTTCGGGAAAATATTATCCGCACATTTTCGAAGACTTCAAGAGCTGACAGGTGCGAGAATTGTCGCACAATCAGCTTAATAGCTCACGCATCCAAGTTTCTGACAAAAATAATTTACAGAAGAATGGAATAGAAAATTAAGGATGAGTTAGATGACGATCAGACTTTAGAAGAGGTAAAGGCACCAGAGAGGCAATTTTGACGATGCGGTTGACAATGGAAGCAAGACAAAAGAAAATTCAAGACACATTCATAGGATTGGTCCAGTTAGAAAAAAATTTTCGACAAATTAAAATGGTGCAAGACGTTCAAAACTCTGAGAAAAAGAAATACCTCTGAGCACTATGAGACTTAACTTCTGAGGTCATCAGTCCCCTAGAACTTAGAACTACTTAAACCTAACTAACCTAAGGACATCACACACATCCGTGCCCGAGGCAGGATTCTAACCTGCGACTATAGCGGTCGCGCAGTTCCAGACTGTAGCGCCTAGAACGGTTCGGCCAATACGGCCGGCTTCTGAGAAAAATAGCGGTAAGCTATAAGGAGAGACGGGTAGTATACAATATGCACAAGAGCCAAGATGGTATAATAAGAGAGAACGAACAAGAACGAGGTGCTCGGATTAAAAAGGGAGTAAAACAGGTACATAGTCTTCCGCCCCTAACGTTCAAGCTGTACATCAAAGAAGCACTGATGGAAATAAAAGAAAGTTTCAGGAGTGGAATTAAATTTCAAGGTGAAAGGATATTAATGATACGATTCGCTGATGACATTGCTATCGTGAATGAAGGTGAAGAAGAATTACATGATATGCTGGGCATTACTGGCCAAGAAAAATCTACTAGCATTAAGCATAAGCCTTAATTTGAGGAAGAAATTTCTGAGAATGTACGTCGGAATTCTATCATTGTATGGTAGTGAAACACGGACTGTGGGAAAACAGGGACTGAAGATAATCTAAGCACTTGGTGTTAAAAATTAGGTGGACTGGTAAGGTAAGGAATGTGGAGGTTCTGCGCAGAATCGGAGAGGAAAGGAATATGTGGAAAACACAGAAAAAGAGAAGGGACAGGATGATAGGACGTCTGTTGAGTCATGATGAAATGACTTCCATGGTCCTAGAGTGATCTGTAGAGGGTAAAAACTGCAGAGGAAGACAGAGATTTGAACACATCCAGCAAATAAGTGAGGACGTAGGCTGCAAGGTTGGCACAGGACAGGAATTCGTGGCGGACAGCGTCAAACCAGTCAGAAGACTGATGACTCAAATAAAGAAAAAAAAGTGAGAGACAGCGGCAGCAAGAGAGAAAGACAGAAGGATGGAGACAGTAGTTGTAGGAAAAGAAAGAGGATACAGTGTAAATGGAAAATACAGGCGAGTGGAAACCATACATGGGCTTGAAGGGGGGAGGGAGGGTGGGAGGTTCTGGACGCATCCGGACATGCGTACTTTAACACACAAGTGTAGAGGGAAATCTTAAATACCTAGATATACGCTGTGGAGAAAAATTGTGTTACGAAATTTTAACCCTGGATGGCTGACGCCAGTAGAAACCAAAATTACTAATCTTGTCTAGGTGGACAACGCACAATTTTTAAACTACAGAGACTTGGCTCCACGCGGTATGAATGGTCGCGGGATTGCCCTGTTGCCGGATGCTCTGGACAACGCATGACCGCGAACGCTTTGCCTGCCCGAGATCGCGATGTATCCAAGACCACCCGCACTCTCGTTGGTAGCGCGCCAGCCTTCCATTCTGGGGGCTTGGAGGCAAATCCGCTGGGTTCCCAACACATCCATCATTTCAAGATAAGACATAGTGGGAGCAAACCCGTCAACAGCTGTTAGTTCGCGTACAGAAAGTCTTTTACAATTTGTGTCGGCCCTGAAGAGGGCCTTTTTTGTAGCTAGGACATTGTCTACTTAAAGCAGGTGCATGAACTGGCGACCCTCTGGCGTGACACAAGCTTGGTAACGTCTAGCGGTATTTTGCCGAACTCTTTCAAAGATTCCTAGCATTGTCCTGATGTGATTTGCGGCATGTTGAATGTGATCCATTAATTCCTCTTCGTTTCTAGGTGATTCGCGTCTGGGTGGGTGATCTTAGAATCTTGAAGAATCCCCACAGTAAGAAGTCCGGTGGCGTGAGGTCTGGTGATTGCGAGGGCCATGTCCTACGAGCACCTCTGCCAATTACCCGGCCGCCGAAGAGTTCATTTCAATTTCCGCGCACAGCACGACTGTTATGTGTGGGCTCCCCATTGTGCTGCAACCACATGCGTAGCCGTATGTCCAGAGGAACATCTTCCAGCAGGCCTGGTAGAGTTTCTTGCAAAACGTGAAGGTAATTCGCTCCGATAAGAAGAGGAGGTAGGCAGACCAGCCAAATTAGATGGTCACCCATAATACCTGCCCAAATATTGAGCGAAAAATGTTCCTGGTGTCCGTGGACGTACGTGACTTGAGGACTTCCCCTTGCCCACTAATGAAAGTTTCGATTGTTGTTAAGGCCGTCCAGCTGGAAGGTGCATTTGTCGGTATACAACACAATGGCAAGGAAGTCGGGATCTCGTCCAACACGTAGCAGAAATCACCGGAAAAATCACAGTAAGAACCCTCGCCTGTGTTCAAAGTCCGCCATAGGATTTAGATCTTGGACAGTGGACAGTGTGGAAACTAAATTTATGCTGGCCGTTATCCCTCAAAACCTCCCAGACTAATCGATGAGTGACTCTCATGTTGGGTCCAACTACTCGAGTACTTATCGTAGATGCTTCCTCGAAGAGCTCGAGAACAGTCTCTTCAAATGCAGCATCCCGTCGTGTTCGAGGTCTTCCAGCATCACAATGATATCCCACTAACGAGCCTGTTTCGCCAAGTCGCTGGTGAATTGCTGTAAACGTGTGCGGGGTGGGTGGCTTCTTGCTGGGTACCGTTCCTCATACAAATTCGAGCTTCATGCGCATTAACGTCGGCTAGTCCATAAACAAAAACCATATCTCGTTGTTCTTTAAACGAATACTGTGTCGACATGCTTACTGTATGACTTAATCGCTGGTGACGTGTGTGTGCTTCGAAGCGAAGCTTACGTGTGAATGCCTCTGACATGAGGTGGAGACAAACAGAAAGACCTATTTGACAAGTGTTGGGACCGTGAGGGGGTGAGGAACGTTTGTACGTGTGAAATGACAACCCGTAAACCTACGAACTGCATCAGGGCAATCCCACGGCCAATCGGAGCGCGTGGCGCCTAGTTTCCGTAGTTTAAAAATGTTGCGTTGTCGACCTACATAACATTAGTAATTTTTTTTCCTACTGGCATCGGCTGTCCAAGGTTAAAATTTCGTGGCACAAATTTTTTCCAGCCTGTATACACGAAAAAGTGAGATGGACCTGCCAGAATTTTTGAGCTGCCGAGGTATTGTGGAGACAGTGGATGTGAGAAAGAAGGACAAAAGGAGACAGTATAAGGGAGACCACAATCAGTGACAGTGGGATATACTGTAATCAATGAAAGAAAAGGAGTCGTTGGGAGAGAGACATACATAGAAGTGGTAGTGAGAGGGAGCTACAAAGAGACTTTGAGTAAAGATTTTGAATGTTCTGTATTTAAAGAGCGCGAAATGTTCGGATGCCAAAATTTGTGGTGAGGAAGGCGAATTGAGGATTGGGGCAGTTGGTTCCGTACATTTCTGTGAGAGTCTTTTAAAGAGGACTATAAATACCTTTTTGTACTCCGACATGTGCATTTTTCCGTCGTTACATAATTGAACCCAATTAGCAAATTTTTCCCGATTTAATGACTACTCATAACTGGTTGGACGATTTCCGCACTGTACTCTCCTCAGGAGAACTCCCTACTCTGGGACTAATTTGATTACCTGAGAGTTAAGAGTTTTCAAAGCCAAGAGCAAACAAGATACAAAGAAAGATATCAATATTCACTGCTCCTGCCTGATGAAGAAAAAATTATACTCGTTACATCTGGTGGCAACAATGTAAGGAATATACGTGAGTAGGGGTGGATTTCAAATGCCAGAATGCTTATGGCATTAGTAAAGACCATCAGGCTTAATTATAACCCCTCCACAAACGAACTCGCCTGCGCTCCGGGGCACAAAGTTGGTGCTATATTTTATCAGTCCCTTGTTTTACGTATTTGACAAGCCAATGTGGCATGTTTATTTATAAATGGAGTTTTCTCTCGCTACGGTTGTACGATTCATGCACAGTAATATTATTTCCAGAATATCGAAGATCCGTCGAAACTGATCATTGAGGAAATAAAAATATGTAATCTTGGCCGCAAAAATTCTCATTTATCATTATAAAGTATGGCAAAAATGGTTAAAGAAACTACATGTAATAAGCAGAAAATCCGGCTTCCAGTCTTGGTGAGGTATAAATTTTATAACTGTCACTGTGTAATTATATTGCCAATTTTGCATATCTGAAAGGTTTCGTTGAAGCTGTTGTGCATCTTCAATGGTTTCTTCGACCTTTCATAGCAATCTCTCCACCAGTTTTTTGCAGAGCTTTGTTAAATCCTTGCATCTGCTCCATGTCTAAATAATTAATTATAGTAGAGATACGATAAACTGAGGTTCGTAGAATCGTCGAAGGTACTGTTTACAATAAAAATTAAAAAGGAATAAAGAGACAAATCACTTTAAGAGGTCATCTTGAGAAGTTGATTCAGAGACACTTGCAGAGTAGCATACAGCTCCCAGTTTGTCGCTGAAGACGGGGACGACATGTCGTGACAAGGACTCCACGAAATACCCTCAGCCATCCTGATTCATGACCACCCACATCTCACGAAATTTAGTCAGTGGTCCATTAAAGTCACGATGTTGTTTCAATGGGGATAGGTCAGGTTACAGTCATTTGTAGATCGCAGCTCAAGCCGATAGCAACGATATCTGTAGCCTTGGAGATGTATCATCCGGATATGTATCATCCTAGGTGGTTCCCGAAGACTAGCGGAAGTGATGGACAGGGTTCGGATTTTTGACACACCATATCTTTTTTCTGAAGTTTAGGGCGAATTTTACAACAATTTATGCACGTATCCAGGTATTAAAGTGTAGAAGAATCTTTTTTTAATGTGAATATGTCATATTTATACTTTTCCCATCTCTGTTTAAACTAGGCGGTGCTTAAAACTGCGCGTTTTGCGTGGCACGTTGACGCATCAGAAACAACGTGTGTGAATGTTTCAGAGCAAAGTGAGTAATTGTTTGGCAGCGTGGCAGCAATTTGCGCCGCGTGCTAGCCGGCTACCCAGGAGCCCCATATAGGCGATACTCCGCCGCACGTGGCGTGCCTGAGTGATTGCGCGAGCTCCAATCGGCGGGGCAGGCCGAGCCAGCAGTTGCAGGCTGCGGCGGCGGCGGCGGCGGCGGGAGAGCACTTTGCCGTTCCCTGGGGACGGCCGAGGCCTCCCACGGCGACGGACGGTCAAAGGCAAACACGGCCCGCGACCCGCACCGCCTGATGGAGCTGTCCGTCAGGGCCGCGGCGGGTGGATCTGCGGCGGAAGGAAGGGGCGCCTATCTGCTCCGCAGCCGTCCTTACGGCGGCTGAGTAAATCCGGCTGCGCAGCCACATATTGCTTCTAGCTGTGAGGTACGATGGTAACATCCGTACAATTTCAGATAGTCTCTCTGTATCAAAAGACGTTTTGCACTACCTGTTGTGATGCATCCATTCCCTCCGGTAAGGATTTTTGCGATTTTCAGTTTATGTCACATCATCTCCCTCCAAGGATTAGGTGTCTTCCAGTCTCTATCATCCATCTCTTACGAGGTCTGCCTATTTCACCATCAACATGATCCTTGCATTTTATTCTGTACCGGTACTCTTCTATCTTGTCATTGACTAAACAGATTTTTAAATCTGATGTTATCGCTTCATTCTTTGTTTTCTCCCTTTTACTATACCCACTTACGCATCTCATGAATTTCATCTCTGCTGTGTAACGTTATGTTTACGTAATGTGTATACATAAACATACAGTTATAAATGTCCCCGTTCGTAGTCGCTAATTATAACAATATGTTTACTTTTGTGCTGTAACATATAGCTATAATCAGCGGTGGAAACATATTTGCGAACGCCGACCGTGTGCGGCTGTTTCTTGTTTGATCGTCTGATCAGTCGGAAGTTGCATTGCAGAGGAGAATAAATGCCTATTTAAAATATAATTATTTTTGGATAGCTCAACATGAATTTCCTAAGGGACCGTAGTTTATCATGCATTTACCAGTAGAATATGACGCGGAGAAAATATTTCGCCGCATGCAACTTCCGTCCGAACTCGACGAAAGAATTCGTGACTGTGAACTCTCTATTTGGCAGAAACATAAAGAAAATTAAATAACTTCATGAAGGAGTGAGACATAGATTCTGTACTAAATAAATAGTCCATACACCAGTTCCATTTAACTCTGAATTTATGGCAATTAATAGACGAACTTACACTGCAATGAAGGATTTAACATGGATGCCGTTTTGACTGGCACTTCTAGTAATGAAAACAATTCCTTTGACGTTTTGACATACACGTCGCACAATAAATCTACTGCTAGGCACTTTTAGTATTACACATTTACTTTACACTAAAATAATATTATTTTTAACGATAATAATATGGCGGCAAGACATGCGCATCTGACACAAGTTACAAGAGACAAGAGAAGAATGAGTAACTGTTCATCGAGAATATCTCGTACTTAAAAAAAAAAAAAAAAAAAAAAGAAAAGTGTATAAGTGTTCTTCTTCTGTCCGATTTTCGCGCCGTGGTTTTCAAAGTCAATAACTCACTGCATCTCTGACGGCGCTTCGACAATAAACAAGTTACGTCACAGGTCGTTCACCTTTTACATTCTCGCAACATTATTTGCTAACTGTAGCTGTTGCCGTGCGACTGCTCGATTAGTGAATGATTTAAAATGATAAGGCAATCACATAATGTTACAGCTGCTTGTATACGTGATTTTTCTTTTTTTTATTTCTGTTCATTATTCGGAATCATATACAAGAGTAGCACTTTTTGTTTACCAGTTTTCTAGACATGTGGAAACACCTTAGTTGACCTTGCAAATTAAAGGGCTGATTTGGAATCTGCTACATCACTGGCATCGGTATTCATGAGTGGCAATATCAGTTTTCTCTATTTTTCTCGAGTTTCCGAGTACATGTCTTCGCAGACAAGACAAGTTTCTAGTTAGTCAGTGGTTTACAGCACGCCCCACACAGCTAAAGTTTTGGGTTTGTAGAGAAATAATTTCCCGTCAATATCTTCGGAATTATGATGCACGAGCGATCGTTAGGCCACTGCTGTGTGCTTGATATCGAGAAGTACCGCGGGAATGATATAATATTATGGCCAACCATGCAAAAATACGTATGTTCTTGTAATCCCAGAGTCTGGACATGGGTGTAGGAAAGTGAGAAGGCAAGCAGGTCCAGACCAGAAACAGTAACGCGTTTGTGTTGAGGGGAAACGAGTCCAAATTTATAGAACAGTTCTGAGAGTGGCTTTGGCCTGCTGATGGAGCTCTAGTCACCCATTGGGGGTGGATGACTGCCTACCTTGCAGGCTGTCTGTCTTCGTGGTGCTGTATGTCCTCATGGTGTATGTGCGAATGATGTAAAAGTGACAATTTTTGTATGGTGTAGGATACGAAATGTATGTTTACTACATCAACATGGTACATGGTGATATATTGCTGGGTTGGAGATCAGTTTCACGCTCTAATATTCAAGCTACTGTCCTCAGTGGGTGAGCAGTGTAACTGAGTAAGAGTTTTTCAGTATTTGACCGTATGTAGGGGCACTTTGCAAGGTTAATTGTTGGTGCAATATGGAAATCTGTGTAAAATGGTATTTTTGCCACTGAAAGCCTCATCCACAGAAAGAAAAAATAGTCGGATGGTGCTTCCACACTGACGGCATCAGTAATTCGGCGGGTTAATTCGAAAAGAGCCAATCATAATGCCCAATTCATTCACAAGACAACCTGTGTGCCGTGATATAGGAGTCTCTATACAGTGGTGAAAACGTTTGTGTATGTTGAAAGCAGGAAGGATAACACATGATGGATGGGTTGCCACATAAGGACTGCAAGGATGAATGCATTCGACGTTATTCTGCGATATTTTCGAAAACAGCTTCTGTTAAAGGGAAAGAATTACCGTGCATACAAGCCGAGACATCACAAAAACTCCTACACGAGTGCATGTTAACTATTTCTGAGACACTATGCAATTTCCAAAAGTTCTCCATAGAGACTGAGACTCATTCTAGAACTACAGCCGTCAAGAGGAGACATTACCTGTACACTGATCAGTGTCAGGCTGTAGGAACAATCGTAGTATTTGATTGTAGTTACACTGGTAAATATGTAACTGGTTTCGAATATTCTTGTAAGTCTTGTATGCACTGGATGATCTGTAGACTTTTGCAGGGTTTAACTGTCACTGCAATTTAGCAATCTGTACAAAGTAATTTTACCACTGGCAGTCTCGTCTGCAGGAAACAATGGCGAAACGATCACGGGTCAAGTCCCGGTCGGGGCACACATATTCAACTGCCCCTGTTGATATTTCTCAACGTCTGTAAGCAGCTAATGGTCTGGATTTCATTGTAATTTCATTCTACTGTGCTATTTCCTCACATCGGCGTTCTTCAAGAACAATTGTTGAAAATAAGAACAAAAATCTAAATCACAAGATTGGTCTTTGTGATGGGTGGAGACATGAAAGGGGAGATCTGACGTAATTGGCACTCAGCGCTACCAAGAGAAACCTCAACGTTAAACTTCATTGTGCTGTTCATCTACATCTACATCTACATTTATACTCCGCAAGACACCCAACGGTGAGTGGCGGAGGGCACTTTACGCGCCACTGTCATTACCTCCCTTTCCTGTTCCAGTGACGTATCGTTCGCGGGAAGAACGACTGTCTGAAAGCCGCCATGCGCTCTCTAATCTCTCTAATTTTACATTCGTGATCTCCTTGGGAGGTATAAGTAGGGGGAAGCAATATATTCGATACCTCATCCAGAAACGCACCCTCTCGAAACCTGGCGAGCAAGCTACACCACGATGCAGAGCGCCTCTCTTGCAGAGTCTGCCACTTGAGTTTGCTAAACATCTCCGTAACGCTATCACAGTTACCAAATAACCCCGTGACGAAACGCGCCGCTCTTCTTTGGATTTTCTCTATCTCCTCCGTCAACCCGATATGGTACGGATCCCACACTGATGAGCAATACTCAAGTACAGGTCGAACGAGTGTTTTGTAAGCCACCTCCTTTGTTGATGGACTACATTTTCTAAGGACACTCCCAATGAATCTCAACCTGGTACCCGCTTTACCAACAATTAATTTTATGTGATCATTCCACTTCAAATCGTACCGCAAGCATACTCCCAGATATTTTATGGAAGTAACTGCTACCAGTGTTTGTTCCGCTATCATATAATCATACAATAAAGGATCCTTCTTTCTATGTATTCGCAATACATTACATTTGTCTATGTTAAGGGTCAGTTGCCACTCCCTGCACCAAGTGCCCATCCGCTGCAGATCTTCCTGCATTTCGCTACAATTTTCTAATGCTGCAACTTCTCTGTATACTGCAGCATCATCCGCGAAAAGCCGCATGGAACTTCCGATACTATCTACTAGGTCATTTATATATATTGTGAAAAGCAATGGTGCCATAACACTCCCCTGTGGCATGCCAGAGGTTACTTTAACGTCTGTAGACGTCTCTCCATTGATAACAACATGCTGTGTTCTGTTTGCTAAAAACTCTTCAATCCACCCACACAGCTGGTCTGATATTCCGTAGGCTCTTACTTTGTTTATCAGGCGACAGTGCGGAACTGTATCGAACGCCTTCCGGAAGTCAAGGAAAATAGCATATACCTGGGAGCCTGTATCTAATATTTTCTGGGTCTCATGAACAAATGAAGCGAATTGGGTCTCACACGATCGCTGTTTCCGGAATCCATGTTGATTCCTACAGAGTAGATTCTAGGTTTCCAAAAACGACATGATACTCGAGCAAAAAACACGTTCTAAAACTCTACAACAGATCGATGTCAGAGATATAGGTCTATAGTTCTGCACATCTGCTCGGCGACCCTTCTTGAAGACTGGGACTACCTGTGCTCTTTTCCAATCATTTCGAACCTTCCGTTCCTCTAGAGACTTGCGGTACACGGCTGTTAGAATGGGGGCAAGTTATTTCGCGTACTCTGTGTAGAATCGAATTGGTATCCCGTCAGGTCCAGTGGACTTTCCTCGATTGAGTGATTCCAGTTGCTTTTCTATTTTTTGGACACTTATTTCGATGTCAACCATATTTTCGTTTGTGGGAGGATTTAGAGAAGGAACTGCAGTGCGGTCTTCCTCTGTGAAACAGCTTTGGAAAAAAGGTGTTTAGTATTTCAGCTTTACCCGTGTCATCCTCTGTTTCAATGCCATCATCATCCCGGAGTGTCTGGATATGCTGTTTCGAGCCACTTACTGATTTAACGTAAGACCAGAACTTCCTAGGATTTTCTGTCAAGTCGGTACATAGAATTTTACTTTCGAATTCACTGAACGCATCACGCGTAGCCCTCCTTACGCTAACTTTGACATCGTTAACTTCTGTTTGTCTGAGAGGTTTTGGCTGCGTATAAACTTGGAGTGAAGCTCTCTTTGCTTTCGCAGTAGTTTCCTAACTTTGTTGTTGTACCACGGTGGGTTTCCCCGTCCCTCACAGTTTTATTCGGCACGTACCTGTCTAAAACGCATTTTACGATTGCCTTGAACTTTTTCCATAAACACTCAACATTGTCAGTGTCGGAACAGAAATTTTCGTTTTGATCTGTTAGGTAGTCTGAAATCTGCCTTCTATTACTCTTGCTAAACAGATAAACCTTCCTCCCTTTTTTTATATTCCTATTAACTTCCATATTCAGGGATGCTGCAACGGCTTTATGATCACTGATTGCCTGTTCTGCACATACAGAGTCGAAAAGTTCGGGTCTGTTTGTTATCAGAAGGTCCAATATGTTATCTCCACGAGTCGGTTCTCTGTTTAATTGCTCGAGGTAATTTTCGGATAGTGCACTCAGTATAATGTCACTCGATGCTCTGTCCCTACCACCCGTCCTAAAATATCTGAGTGTCCCAGTCTATACCTGGTAAATTGAAATCTCCACCTAAGACTATAACATGCTGAGAAAATTTATGTGAAATGTATTCCAAATTTTCTCTCAGTTGTTCTGCCACTAATGCTGCTGAGTCGGGAGGTCGGTAAAAGGAGCCAATTATTAACCTAGCTCGGTTGTTGAGTGAAATCTCGACCCATAATAATTCACAGGAACTATCCACTTCTACTCAAGTACAGGATAAACTACTACTAACAGCGACAAACACGCCACCACCGGTTGCATGCAATCTTTCCTTTCTAAACACCGTCTGTGGCTTTGTAAACATTTCGGCAGAATTTATCTCTGGCTTAAGCCAGCTTTCTGTACCTATAACGATTTCAGCTTCGGTGCTTTCTAGCAGCGCTTGAAGTTCCGGTACTTTACCAATGCAGCTTCGACAGTTTACAATTACAATACCGATTGCTGGTTGGTCCCCGCATGTCCTGACTTTGCCGCGCACCCTTTGAGGCTGTTGCCCTTTCTGTACTTGCCCGAGGCCATCTAATCTAAAAAACCGCCCAGTCCACGCGACACAAACCCTGCTACCCGTGTAGCTGCTTGCTGCGTGTAGTGGACTCCTGACCTATCCAGCGGAACCCGAAACCCCACCACCCTATGGCGCAAGTCGAGGAATATGCAGCCCACACGGTCGCAGAACCATCTCAGCCTCTGATTCGGACCCTCCACTCGGCTCTGTACCAAAGGTCTGCAGTCAGTCCTGTCGATGATGCTGCAGATGGTGAGCTCTGCTTTCATCCCGCTAGCGAGACTGGCAGTCTTCACCAAATCAGATAGCCGCCGGAAGCCAGAGAGGATTTCCTCCAATCCATAGCGACACACATCATTGGTGCCGACATGAGCGACCACCTGCAGATGGGTGCACCCTGTACCCTTCATGGCATCCGGAAGGGCCCTTTCCACATCTGGAATGACTCCCCCCGGTATGCACATGGAGTGCACATTGGTTTTCTTCCCCTCTCTTGCTGCCATATCCCTAAGGGGCCCCATTACGCGCCTGATGTTGGAGCTTCCAACTACCAGTAAGCCCACCCTCTGCTACTGCCCGGATCTTGCAGACTGAGGGGCAATCTCTGGAACAGGACAAGCAGCCATGTCTGGCCGAAGATTAGTATCAGCCTGAGACAGAGCCTGAAACCAGTTCGTCAGACAAACTGGAGAGGCCTTCTGTTGAGCCCTCCGAAATGTCTTTCGCCCCCTGCCACACCTCGAGATGACCTCCCACTCTACCACAGGTGAGGGATCAGCCTCAATGTGGGCAGTATCCCGGGCAGCTGGCCGTCCCTGACAAACCACCATCCGGACCCCCACAGTGATGCCCATTGGCAACAGCCTCAAGCTGTGTAACCGAAGCCAAAACTGCCTGAAGCTGGGAGCGAAGGGATGCCAACTCAGCCTGCATCCGAACACAGCAGTTGCAGTCCCCACCGCTCTGGGAAGCATTGGAATGTCTCTCCTGGCACTGGACTGTATCGCAGCTATGCATCATCACGTCAGAAACAGTAAACATATGTGCTACCCAGAGGCATCTCACATATGGGACCTAACTCTAACTGTATACTCAAAAATAGATCCAACTTTAACATGCCACCGGCAGCGGAGTGAGAGTGGTGGCTCATGCAGCCTTGTGTCTGGAGGCAGCTCACAGAGGCATCGGTGTGCTCTGCAAATAGGTCTTTGCTCCCATCCAGTTGCATCAGCAATGGTGCCTAGGTGAACACATATTTGGAGTGGAATTTCTTGGGTATCAAGTAAGAAAGAGATGTCACTTCCTCATGCCTGCAGGATTCGAATGGGCACCTGTGCGTCACTTAGTGGAGGGGGGGGGGGGTAATGGGGCATCGTGACTTCCGGGAGCGTGTGTGGTAGCCTCCTGTGTGGTCCAATGTACAGGGGCGGTGGGCGGTCGTTGTACATGTTTATTGCGTGTTTGTTGCATTATTTTGCGAGCAGGTCTGAAGGCTGTGCTATGCATCATTTGGACAGTTTTCGAATTGATTTCGTATCTGCTCATCACTGTACTGCATTTTCAGGAGGAGTTTTGATGTCTGTACTGAAATTATTTAGGTAATTTAGGAGTTGTTTGCGTGTCTGCAGAGCATTAAAAAACGGTTCAAACAGCTATAAGCACTATAGGAATTAACATCTGAGGTCATCAATCCCCTAGACTTAGAACTACTTAAACCTAACTAACCTAAGGACATCACACACATCAATGCCCATGACAGGATTGGAACCAGCAACCATAGCAACAGTGCAGTTCCAAACTGAAGTTACTAGAGCCGCTCAGTCACAACAGCCGGCCTGTAGAGCGTTATTTAGGAGTAGTTTACAAGTCTATGGGCGGTGTGGTGTGACCCCAAACATGTCAGAGCATGTGTTTTGTATGTCATGGAATGGATGACAGTGCCCTTTGGTGACAATATTGTGTACTAGGTCCAGACCTTGTGGCGACCACACTGTTTGACCCACCATCTTGGGCTACATCACAGAACGGACGACTCATTTGTTGCAGTACTTCATACTAGGTCCAGACCTCATGGTGAACACACTGTTACCCACCATCTTGGATAACGGTACTTGCATCACCAGCTGACATGTTGGACACCATCTTGGATTACATCATGGAATGGACGACATTGCCCTCTGGTGGTGGTACTGTGTACTAGGGCAGCTCAGCTCTAGACCTTGTGGTGAACACACTGGATTGTGGTAGTGCCTCAAATTGTTTAAATAAAGACTGGTGCATGATTTCGACAGTTGATGATTAGCATGCATGTTAGCAGAATCTTTTAGATGTATTATTATTTTAAGAATTTACGAATTCTTTGGCTCTTTGTACATAAATGTATTGCATTATTCACGACAGGTTTGCAGGTCTGTAGACTGTGTGGCATGTCAGAGTGTGTGTTTTGTATCAGTGTAATAAATATACTATGTCTCAGAATCTGCCCCTAAATAAATTGTCCCAAAATATATAAAGTACACTTCTTCCTCTTTCCAGCAGCCCAGTGCAGAGCGGGTCCTTTTCCCTCCAATCCCTAGGAAGATGTTGTGGTCAGATGAATTAGGTTACTGGAGGTAGCCAAATGCCCTTTCTTTCCCACCATTTTCTTAGGTTAGTAGAGACAGCCCAATTGACCTATCTTACCTCCAAAATTCAAACTTGGTGCTGGTTCCCAGGATGAGGTGGTGGTTGGGCTTAGGTTAGTGGAATTGCCTTTTCTTTCCATCCATTTTCTTAGGTTAGTAGAGATACCCCAATAGACCTATTTTCCTGCCAAAATTCAAACTTCCCACCAGTTCATAGGAGGAGTTGGCAGTTGGGTGACTTAGGTCAGTGGAGGTTGCATAATGACCTATTTTCCCACCATTTTCTTAGGTTGGTAGAGATAACCGTCATGTATTACATTATCCTTATGGAATTTGAACTTCCTGCCAATCCCTAGGACGAGGTGGCTGTCAGATGACTTAGGTTAGTGGAGATAGTCCAAGTGACCTATCTTCTGATCATTTTCTTACATTAGTAGAGTTAACTGTGAAGTGATGCATTATTCTGATGGAATTTGAAATTCCCGCCATTTTAGGGGGGGAGGGGGGCAGGGTAGGGGGTGTCAGGTTAGTGGAGGTAGCCCAATTGACCTATCTTCCCGCCAAAATCCACCATCTTGAATGATGTCATTGCTGCCATCTTGGATGACTTCATCGCCGCCAGCTTGGATGACGTCATCGCTGCCATCTTAGATAATGTTACTGTGGGGCTGCACCGTCCTTGTCCCAATACTAGTGGGACCTGAAGTACCCTCCGCCACGCACTGTCTGATGGCTTGTGGAGTATTGATGTAGAAGCATATGATCTTTGTTTAGTCGATGCTCAATTGACTGTTTGATTCACGCCTCTAATAAGTATAGGAATCAGATGCTTTCGAGTACACACGGTACGGCAGCACTTTCATTCGGTTCCGCTTCTTAGAGGTATATGGGGCAAGGTGTGTCACCACAAGGAAGCAGCATGTTATCTTGGATGGAGAATCACCGACAGACTTGGAAGTAGTATAAGGCATGACACAGGAAAGTGTATTCGGACCTGTCTTGTTCATGTTGTGTGGTAATGAGATGGCAGGCCATATTAATAGTAACATTTCAGTTTTTGCACAACTCATACTAAAGCATTGGCGTGCCAATCTGTAGGGATATGAAATGAAACGATTACATAAGCTGTTACATGTGAAGCGGATAGTATGGCATGGCTTCATTGCTAGTATTCTGGAAAAATGCAGTCTTTCTAAAAATTAAGTTGCTTACAAAACACTCATACGATCCATGTTAGAATGTTTTTTAAGTGTGTGGGATCCATGTGGAATGGATCTAGGAGGATACTAAAGTGTACAAAGAAGGGCAGCACTAGTGGTCGTAGACATGTTGGACCCATCCGAGAGAATCGCAGAAGTGCTGATAAGACTAAAATACACATAATTCAAAATCTACGCCAGCTGTCCTGTTTACAAAGTTTTATGAACTATTATCGAGTACTCTAGGAATATACTACCTCTCGCGTATCGTTCCTAAAGGTTCTGAGAAGTACGCCAGTTGATATTTTTAAAAATATCGGGAATCCGGAACATAGATATTTTAAAGAAATTTACGGTCGTCCCTCTATGTATCGACTAAAGTATCGATATATCTACGGGAGAGATATCGACATAACGGCCTATAAAATGCCGGCTGCACATTGTAAATATAATCTCGGTTTTAGAGCTGTCTGTATAAGTATTTATTCATTGTTAGATATTGTGTACATCGAAGTGCTAACACCATCCTTATGCTTCTTAGAATTGAAAGGAAAATGATACACTTTCACGCTTGGCGATAACCACTTTGTAAACAATGGTAACTGAATGTGAGTGACATAATAACAGGTTTCCGATGGATACGTTCCGTCACATATCGGATTTTTCCGGAAACTTCATCTCGTCTTCTTCGTTTTTTTTCATTTCTGTAACCGCTAGCAACATAGTAGTTGTAGTGTGAGAATCGCGTGGTGAAGTTAAACGTAGATGTTTCTCTTGGTGGCGCCGAGCGCCGATTACGACAGCGTCTCCCCTCCCATGTCTCCCCCCATCGCAAAGACCAATCTTGCGTTTTAGGTTTTTGTTCATCATTTTCAACAATTGTGTTTGAAGAACGCCGATGTGAGGAAATAGCACAGTAGAATGAAATTACAATGAAATTCAGACCATTAGCTGCTTACAGACCTTGAGAAATATCAACAGGGACAGTTGATATATATGCCCCGACCGGGACTCGAACCCGGAATCTCCTGTTTTCATGGCAGACGCTCTATCCGTCTGAGCCACCGAGGACGCAGAGGATAGTGCAACTGCAGGGCTTATCTCTGGCCCGCTCCCCGTGAGACCCACATTTTCAGCTTACTGTCCACACACTACATTTGTAGTGCCCCTGCACACTATACTCATTATCGCGGCACTCAATCTACCGATTCCGTAAGAGTTCGGGCAATGTGAGTGCATCCGCACTGATGATCATTGGCCGGTGAGGCTTATCTATATGAAGATGGTATCTATTCTGTCCGGAAGAACAGATACCATCTTCATACACCAATGGTATCTGTTCTTTCGGTCGGTCATGTCAGAACAGATACCGTCATCATATAGCACAATAGTTCCGCTAAAAGTTCTTTTTTAAAGAAACTTATTATTCAATTCTCTCCCTCCCCTCCGTTCATTCGGATTTCTTCTTTGTGTCACGTATACTTACCTCACAAAAAAAGAACAATTTCAAATATTTACCTAAAATTGCGAAAAAATATAATACAAAATTAAAGTATCAATCGTTTATGGAAATATGTTGATTTATTGATATTTTATAAACCGTTCTACTGCGAAGATGTGGTTAAAATAATTACAGAGTGGACAGAGGCATTTAAGAAATCATTTTTCCTGCACTCTATACGAGAATCACTACCTTCACATGGAATACGTCTTCCGGAAGACGAAAATCTAATTTTGGAGACCGTTTTTCCCCGTCGTGTTTACATATTAAGGCCCGAAGCGGATTTCGTAGCACAGTGAAATACGTCGTCTGGAAAACAGCTGTCCTAGATTCTGATGTATTCAGCGTAATCGCTATTTTTCTTCAGTTACATACTAGAGGTGTAGACAACTTCATGGTCAGTTTAATATTTCTACTTCTTCTTCACTGGACAAAAATTCATTCAGTCCATGTCGGCCGGCTTATTTTTAAATACAAAAAAAAGTAACCTGACAACCTAACCACGTTTCAAAAATGGTTGTGCGATTACATGGGGAGCGAGAAACGATTGCGGAAGCGGAAACCCGGAAACTAGAACCGGACTTCCAGAATCGAGTTTGGAGTGTGTAGTGACCAACCAGAAGCGGTACTGGGGAATCGGTTTATGATATCCGCTATTGAGAGCCCCCTGTAAAGCATTGTGAATGGGACAGGAAGAAATCCTCGTACGTGGTACAATGTACTTTGCGTTGGTTTGCAGAGTATAAAATGTAGATGTAGACATCGGCAAACTTCCGAGGACTTATAGGGTCAAGTGGAGCACGGGATGTAACAACAAGCCTTGTGGAATACAAACGTAGGCTTCCTCGGCCATTGTCACAATCAATAAAATTTTTCTGTGTTTGTGATCGCAAATGTATTACGTATTGACAATTCAGTCAAAAATCCAGAAAAAATTTGTTGGCCGAAGCCTTAAGCAAGTGAAAAATGTTATATTCACTGTAAAATAAAAACAAAACAAAAACGAGAATATTGGCGGTCTATACAAAGCAATACTCTTCAGCTTATTTGTAAAACCTCATTCCGCAGGCTGGTTACATTGGTACCATGTTGCTTCACTGCGTGTGTTGTAGCGTGCTTAGATCATGCTTGGCTTGCTGTCGAAAATGTGGTTAGGACGCTGTTGTTGAAGCCTTTCCCCTCTCTTGGGCGGTACCCATGTAAGGTCACCCAGTGTCTGACGAGGTGCTCCAAGTATCAGCAGTCACAAGCACTTTCAGCTCGGTTTTTTTCACATCAGCAGATATTGCACAGTTCGGTTTTTCACATCAGCAGATATTGCAAGCCCTTCCATTTGGCTGCAACCCGCCTCTTGGAGGAACCATATCCACCAGGTATATAAAAGCGGTGTGCTCGTGCATGATCGTGTAGAAAAATGAACCCATTGCCGAAATGTTGTCTCTAGGTTTGCTCAGTAAGCTGGAGGATGCTGTCCCAATTCTGCAGAATACTTAACAATGAAATAAATTCATCGGTCATACATTTATCCTATTGTTTTTAATTTGAGTTTGTACTTTATTTTCATTTTATTGTAAAAAATAAAAATTTTGTGTTCTGCCTTTTGGCAGGTCTTGTCATGGGGGAAGCCTCGTCAGAGAGGTACACCGCATGAGCATGTAGGGCAGTGATTCCAGTGGTGGTTTCCCCTTGCCTTCCACTGATGATGATGAAATGATAATGAGGACAACACAACACCCAGTTCCTGATAGGAGAAAATCTCCGACCCAACCCAGAATCGAACCCCGGTCCCTTGGCTCAACAGACCACCGCGCTGACCACCCAGCTATCGGGGCGGACATTTTATTTTAAGGACATGGACTTAACATTGATCGCGTTGTTCTAGAGAGTTTTAAATTGAATAAGTAAATTCATCGGTAATACATTTATCCTGTTGTTTTTAATTTGAGTTTGTTCTTTATTTTCATTTCATTGTAAGTAAAAGGACGAAATATATATCCCGTTGTTCTAAAGAGTTTTGAATTAAAATGTTCTGAAACATTGGAACATTGTAAGTTTTTAAATTATGTGGACTATAAACAGTCGTTACCTTATAAGAACTGAGATTTCATATTAAATTTTGATATGTATGAAAAGTGGCTGGTAAGTGAAGAGAAATTTATCATAGGATAGTTAAGTTAGTTTGGGATGAGTTACTCTACCTCAAATTAACTTGCACTCAATTAAAACCTTCACTTGTGATTACTCCGGCTTTTTTTTTTTTTTTTTTGTCATCAGTCTACTAACTGGTTTGATGCGGCCCGCCACGAATTCCTTTCCTGTGCTAACCTCTTCATCTCAGCAGAGTAGCACTTGCAACCTATGTCCTCAATTATTTGAATTATTTGCTTGACGTATTCCAATCTCTGTCTTCGTCTACAGTTTTTGCCCTCTACAGCTCCCTCTAGTACCATGGAAGTCATTCCCTCATGTCTTAGCAGATGTCTTATCATCCTGTCCCTTCTCCTTATCAGTGTTTTCCACATATTCCTTTCCTCTCCGATTCTGCGTAGAACCTCCTCATTCCTTACCTTATCAGTCCACCTAATTTTCAACATTCGTCTATAGCACCACATCTCAAATGTTTCGATTCTCTTCTGTTCCGGTTTTCCCACAGTCCATGTTTCACTACCATACAATGCTGTACTCCAGACGTACATCATCAGAAATTTCTTCCTCAAATTAAGGCCGGTATTTGATATTAGTAGACCTCTCTTGGCCAGAAATACCTTTTTTGCCACAGCGAATCTGCTTTTGATGTCCTCCTTGCTCCGTCCGTCATTGGTTATTTTACTGCCTAGGTAGCAGAATTCCTTAACTTCATTGACTTCGTGACCATCAATCCTGATGTTAAGTTTCTCGCTGTTCTCATTTCTACTACTTCTCATTATCTTCGTCTTTCTCCGATTTACTCTCAAACCATACTGTGTACTCATTAGACTGTTCATTCCGTTCAGCAGATCATTTAATTCTTCTTCACTTTCACTCAGGATAGCAATGTCATAAGCGAATCGTATCATTGATATCCTTTCACCTTGTATTTTAATTCCTCTCCTGAACCTTTCTTTTATTTCCATCATTGCTTCCTCGATGTACAGATTGAAGAGTAGGGGCGAAAGGATACAGCCTTGTCTTACACCCTTCTTAATACAAACACTTCGTTTTTGATCGTCCACTCTTATCATTCCCTCTTGGTTGTTGTACATATTGTATATGACCCGTCTCTCCCTATAGCTTACCCCTACTTTTTTCAGAATCTCGAACAGCTTGCACCATTTTATATTGTCGAACGCTTTTTCCAGGTCGACAAATCCTATGAAAGTGTCTTGATTTTTCTTTAGCCTTGCTTCCATTATTAGCCGTAACGTCAGAATTGCCTCTCTCGTCCCTTTACTTTTCCTAAAGCCAAACTGATAGTCACCTAGCGCATTCTCAATTTTCTTTTCCATTCTTCTGTATATTATTCTTGTAAGCAGCTTCGATGCATGAGCTGTTAAGCTGATTGTGCGATAATTCTCGCACTTGTCAGCTCTTGCCGTCTTCGGAATTGTGTGGATGATGCTTTTCCGAAAGTCAGATGGTATATCACCAGACTCATATATTCTACACACCAACGTGAATAGTTGTTTTGTTGCCACTTCCCCCAATGATTTTGGAAATTCTGATGGAATGTCATCTATCCCTTCTGCCTTATTTGACCGTAAGTCCTTCAAAGCTCTTTGAAATCCCGATTCTAATACTGGATCCCCTATCTCTTATAAATCGACTCCTGTTTATTCTTCTATCACATCAGACAAATCTTCACCCTCATAGAGGCTTTCAATGTATTCTTTCCACCTATCTGCTCTCTCCTCTGCATTTAACAGTGGGATTCCCGTTGCACTCTTAATGTTACCACCGTTGCTTTTTTTAATGTTACCAAATATTGTTTTGACTTTCCTGTATGCTGAGTCTGTCCTTCCGACAATCATATCTTTTTCGATGTCTTCACATTTTTCCTGCAGCCATTTCGTCTTAGCTTCCCTGCACTTCCTATTTATTTCATTCCTCATCGACTTGTATTTCTGTATTCCTGATTTTCCCGGCACATGTTTGTACTTCCTCCTTTCATCAATCAACTGAAGTATTTCTTCTGTTACCCATGGTTTCTTCGCAGATACCTTCTTTGTACCTATGTTTTCCTTCCCAACTCCGGCTGTGCAAGTCTATTTGGAAAAAAAAGGCACAACGTGAAGGAGTTATCCGAATGTGACGGAAATCGTTAGTCGTTAGATGTGATGTAAATGTACAAACAGATGATAACAATTTCAAAGAAAAATACATAATTCATTACATTTCAGTCAGATAACGCCCCAACCTCCCCCACCCGGACCCCCGCTGTATCCCCCCCCTCCCCCTCCTGCAACGGTTAGCCATGCATTGGTCAGCAAGATCGCCGAATCTCTTTTCAATGAGAGCGTTATGGCGGGGTCTTCAACCATATAGGGATCTTGACGAGCTAACCCTCAGGAGGAGATCCAAGAACTTTATCACTCAATGCCAAGCTATTTGCATAAGGGCCAGAGGTGGACCAATGCGTTACTGAACTGCTCAATTTATGGAGCTCTTTCCCTTGAATAAATCAGTCAGTTTTTCTGAAACTGTAATCATCTGTTTTCCTGTACTTGCACTTTTCATCTACCGATTTCCGTCCCATTCGCATAACAGCTTCGTGGTGTGTCTTCTCTTTTTTTCGTTAGATTGTATATACTAATTGTAAGAGTTGTCTAAATGAAATTAATTTCGCATTGAATGATATGGAAATGAAATTTTCTAATGTAAATTGTGTTGTGAGAAATGAGAAACTTCGATCTCTTGTTTCATGTGTTAGCTTATTTAGTGATGCAGCATCATCATATTCTTGACCTAGGTTCCAGATTTTATTAAATGTAAAACCATTGTATAGAACTAAAGCATGAAATAGTTCACTTAAAATCAGTATATTAATAAAATTAATAATTTCACTGGTCGCTCATCCTAATGTGATTCCACTAGGAATATACTCTTTGCTTTAAGATGATGAGGATGAGCTGCAGACAGTCTTGAGCTGCCGCTTGTAGGCCTATAGAACTCCACTAGTTGCTCCACACATCTCTCATACGTAACTGTAGCTGGCTAATGAAAGCCAATGAACTGCAGCAATATACACTGAGCTAAATTCTTCACTAATACGGAAAGCTGCAAATTATTTGGTGGTGGCTTTTAACACAAGTCTGCATTACTTTGCAGCATCCCAGGCGACTCCCTCCGCGTCTGCCCCGTGAAGCCGATCGCGAAATACGCCTGCCATAGTAATGCACTCGCCGTGCCCTTCCAGCTTCTGTAACGAAGCTGCTTCTTCTAAGAGTATTTAATCTCAGATAATTTTTTTTAATTTTAAGAACTTTCATGCACAAACTATTGAATTTGGGATATTATGACCACTAAAGATATTCAACCTTTTAACCATAATTAAATTCAACTAATTAAAACAACTGTTAATAGCTTTTCATCAGTAACTAACATGAGACCGCTCGCAGGTAAATTGAATGTAATTAGCTTGAAGCATTGTAAAGATTATTTTTCATTGTATTGTTAGGATTGTATTTCACTCTATAAGAAACATACGAATACATTC
This sequence comes from Schistocerca serialis cubense, assembly GCF_023864345.2. Classification (NCBI taxonomy): domain Eukaryota; kingdom Metazoa; phylum Arthropoda; class Insecta; order Orthoptera; family Acrididae; genus Schistocerca; species Schistocerca serialis. The sequence continues at coordinate 535,296,377 of NC_064639.1, read as the reverse complement.
AGTATCATGTTTCAGTATTTATCTTACTTCAGAACAAGAAACAATCATTATGATGTGTCTGCTCATTTTATTCTCGGAATAACAGTTTTGCAAACATATTCACTTTACAACGAATCAAAATGCTCGCAACATTCAGTTTTCAATGAGTCGCAAATCCGTAATTTATTGCAAATCTACATTTCGACTATAACGTAGCAACGTAGCCATCATCGGTGCATTAGCGGAAGAGTCATGTAGCCATAACTATTTCCGAGCATAAACACGTGACACTTGATGTTAGCATTTACATAGCATGCCATGTAAATGCATGTCCATTTGCGTGACGTGCCATGTAAATGCATGTCAACTAAATGCTAGCATCTGTTGTCATATGCTTATGCTCTGATATTGTTATGCCTGTATGACTCTTCTGGTAATGCACCGATAACGACTATGTCATAGTAGAAATCTAGATTTGCAATAAATTACCGATTCTGCGACAGACTGCTCTCCTCCTTTACATTTATGTCATTTGTAACACCAAAAGAAAGTGCAAAAATTTCATACGCCTTGTCTACTGGTAACATTGTTTGTCTGTGTCTTCTATGGACTTCTTTTTTGTTTATTTTTATTAATACTTTTGTGACTATGAGAAAGAGAGCACTGCATTCTGAAGCTCATACCACATTCACAGTGTGCTAACAATTATCAAAAATTTGGAATATCACAGATAGATCGAATACACAACAAATCCCTATTACATAAGATACAGTGATGTTCCCTGCATGTGACGCTAGCCGATGTTTCAGTTTATTTGACTTTATTGGCACATGCCTTTGCTGTCGCCACAGTCATCAGTAACCTAATGGTTGAAAAATTGTATATGCTTTGGTATACGTGCAACCGTCTTTTAAATGTTTGTGTTTCGTGTTTTCATAGTTGGGGAAGGGAAATCACATGGCCTCAAAGCCACATTCGGATTGGATGGCCATTAAATAAGGTGCAAACTTCTGCGTGGTCTGGCTCACCACACCAGTCTCGTAAGTTAGCACGTTTTGAATTTAGGTACGGAATAGGTTTGTCTGATGACACAAGTAGACTCATAATGTAGAGGTGCCCACCTGCAGCACAGGCACTGTAGGGACCAAGGAAATCCAATAGAACACTGGAAAGCTGCTGCCTATGTTCAGTATCTTCAGAATTTTATACTTGGTGGAGAAGGGTCAACGATCGACTGTGTTCCAAAATCCGACTAGCGAGACTTACGGTACTGTGACATGCTGCGCTCTTGCTAAAGGAAAGTCAGAATACGCTCTGATGCAAGCTTACCGCTCCGTGAACACTTAAGCTCAATGCATGTTTGGCAGTCAATGAGATGAAAAAGTTTGTTTTCCCTTCATTTGAGAACTATGGAAGATAGATGTTCTCGATTTTCTCATACGTTACATGTTAAAAGTAGCTATATAACTATTTCCCCATCGTGAAACGTGTATTTTATGTTTCTAAAATATATTTAGATTTATTGGGTAGGATGTCTTTTCATCTTGTGTATAGCTACGAAAATGAAAGCAATAGTTGTTTTGAGGTCTGATTACTAGTCGAACAAAAGCTCACAATGTTGAAACTGCCGATCATGAAACCTAAGTATGTCCAAAAGAATAAAAGTACAATGAGGCTAATACGATAAAAACGTTCTGTGACGTAGTGGAGAAGGAAAAACAGCAAAACTTTAAAAGCACTACATCGTACATTACCATGTATGAATAAAACGTTAAAACGTACGAAGAGGAGAGGAGAAATAAACCCAAATGAAAGGTTCTGAAAAAGCAATACAGTTCTTCAGAAACATCCATCATGGGAGAAACCGTTGTTGATTTGGATTTTCCTCTGGGGGAAATAAGGCCCGACAACAAAGAAGCGGCCTGATTTTTCTGCGAAGGACTGTATTCGTGTGACAATAAAGGGGAGCCGTGGACTAGGTGAGACATTTGAAAACTTCGGGAACATAATGACTGCTGCAGCGCCAATGGTCTAAGGCGCTGCAGTCATGGACTGTGCGGCTGCTCCCGGCGGAGGTTGGAGCCCTCCCTCGGGCATGGGTGTGTGTGTTTGTCCTTAGGATAATCTAGGTTAAGTAGTGTGTAAGCTTAGAGACTGATGACCTTAGCAGTTAAGTCCCATAAGATTTCACACACATTTGAACATTTTTTTGCAGCGCAAACATATACATACGTCTGTGATCTCCTGTGTTCAAGAGGATTTTTAATGTCAAGAATGTACTGCATACCATTGTTTTTCAATTATGTCGGACTAGTAAATTAATATTACTTGAGATATGTGGTCTGACACGTTACCGGCGTATATGCTATTTCAAGGTTTCTCGGGTGCCTGCCGGATACGATAGTCGAATGTCCACGATATTTCGGCGTTTAACAGTTCCGCCATCATCAGGTGGTGCCGATGCAATGGACTGTCCTCTCTCTGCAGCTAGTATTTATCTCTCTTCAGCGCGCGGCTTGTTCGGTGGTAGGGGAAGTGGAGGCTGCGGTAGATGGTGGTGCGGGACCACAGTATCTATCGGCAGCTGTGGAGAAATAATCTTGTGTCCACTTGCTCCGTTGTTCCTTAATAGAGTTTAATATTGTATAAAATGCCTATTTGAACCATTAACTGTCTGTTATAACCAGGAATAACACAATAACCTCGTCAGTCTGGTTTATTAAATCACAAATCACTTTTTAACAATTATGTTAGCCAAGCGTCTACTCAGGCTCACACTCAGAAGTAATGCATAATTAAAGTTTGGTTATACCAATGTCCAAATGTGCATAGTCGGGTGCACGTCCCGTAATTATTCCCATGTCCAGTGAAGTTCAGTCTCTCCAAGTGAAGTCGCTAGATTTCCGCCGAGCAGACAGGTAACCTCGAGTGGTGCGGGGAGTCATCCACAAGCAGCTGGAACACGGCGTACTGCACTTCCCGATGAGAACTATCGTTTGCGGCGGCGGCCGGGTTTATATAAGGCTTGCTAGTTAATGGAGCCGTCGGCTGGGGTCGCTGTTTTCCAGGGAAAACCACTCGCAATGTTTCCTGGCGTAGCCAATTGCTGTGTGCTGACAAACGCTCGCGCGCCAAGGCGGCCAGCGATGGCAGCCGCGAGCCGCCCGGAGAAGTGCGGCCAGCGATGTATTTCTCGGCCACGTAAGGGAGCGTGCGTGTGAAAACGGCCAGCGATGGAAGCAGCGGGCCGCCCAGAGAAGTGCGGCCAGCGATGTATTTGGCGGCCGCGTACTGGAGCGCGTTTTTCGGTGTTTGTTAGAAGTGGTGTATACCACACCGTCTTTATTTGACATCCAAACATCTACCGATTTCGTTCTTGGACCATATTCACGGATGAAGGGTTAAATGGTTCAAGCCACCATATTGCATTAGTCATTACTTAAAATGTGTAGTGTGTGTCATGAATGTAAATATATAACACAGGACAAACATACGAATACTAAATGTATGCAGAGCAGTCCTCAGTATTGGTTTCCAGGCGTTACTGAGTTGGTGCCATTGTCCCAGTTGACGAGGTTGTCTGTTACACGAATTTCCATGGCCATTTTGAGGTGCAGTCCTAGCAGTTGTTTGTGGAGGCCAGTACTTTTGTCTCGTCATAATTCGCTGCGAGTCCAGTGTCTATGCAATGTTCTGCTGGGGCAGTTCGGCTTGGTTGGCATAGGCGTGTACAGCGTTGGTGTTCTTTGCATCGGTCTTCCACCGTAAGATCTGTTATGGAGATGTAGGATTTGCCACAGCCACACGGAATTTTATATACGCCCGCTTTCTTGAGCCCGACATCATCTTTCACCGTTCTTACTAAAGGCGCGCGTCTTAGCCGGTGGTGGGAGGACTGGTCGATCTTGTGTTGCCGCAATAGTCTCCCTATTTTGAACGTCATTTTGCCTGCAAAAGGCAGAGAGGCCATGCCTTTTTTCTCTTCTACCGTTTGTCCTTCATTTTGGTCCCTACTGCGCTGCTGTTGGGGGTCAGGCCGTTTGGAACTGGCGGTTGCCGTATCCATTCTTGCGGAATACAGTCTCCAGGTGTTTTGAGTTCCGTTGATAGGTTTCGTTCGTCCGAGATCGTATGTGCTCTGTGTACTAAGGTGTTAAGTACTCCGTTTAGCTGAGCCGCATGCTGGCAGCTGGAAGTATGTGGGCAGAGGTCATTGTGTGTGGCTTCGCGGTACATGCTGTAACCTAGCGAGCCATCTGACCGGCGCACCACCAGGACTCCAAGAAATTGTAGCTATCCATCTTTCTCGGTTTTGATAGTGAACTGTATATGATTATGGATGGAATTTAATGCTGTAGAAATATTTGTAATTGGTCCTTTCTATGTGGACAGATTAGAACTGTGTCGTCCACATATCGGAAGAAACATACAGGCTTCAGTTGGCGATTTCAGGGCTGCTTCTTCGAAACTCTCCATGAATTTATGAGGAACGAGATGGAGCTGGAACTCTTCAGTGATTTTATAATTTTATAATTAGATTTACATGCACAAAAAGTAGTCGAACTTTGGAGTTTCTCCTGTAATGGAGAAGCTGTGCACCAAAGGGAATTTACCGCACATGTTTACGTGGTTATACGAATACCAATTTGCTCTCATGCAGTCACTCCTTTCATCCCGTCTCTCCCTCTCACTTTCTCTCTCTCTCTCTTCCTGTCCCTCTGCCTCCAGCCTCTCATATCTATTTATCAATCCCAACCAAAATTCTTATTGTGTACAATTTTACCACTGTAGCCAACGTAATTATTGTACTTAATGTTTGTAACATGTAAACTGATTGTATACACAAGTAAGAAGTTTAAGCTATATTAACTTGTCAAAATCGAATTAATATACAACCAGAAATATTTATTCCAACGCATGTGTTCGACACCTCAAAATGAATATCTCCAAAATCCTATGAAATTGATTCTATAATAATGTTGTTCCGATGTATATTATTTGTGCTTTATGATAATGTTTCCTCTTCTGCTGTACGATTCTTGCTCCTAATAGTTTCCAGACGCCATATTTCTTTAAAAATATGACAGTATACATGTGATGTGTTACAACAGTGAATGGAACCTGTAACCACTGGAGGTACTCTATTTTACTTATTTTGTTTTCACTGTTAGATATACGTTTGGTTTTTTGTCAAAAGAAACTCAAAACCCTGTTCTGAAATAGTGCTTTTTTTCTCCACTAGACAGTGCCACAAGCTGTTCCAAAACATCGTAACACAACACACACACACACACACACACACACACACACACACACACACACACACACACACACGCACACACACACAAATATCATATTAGCAAATGTAAATCCACCTGATGATGGAGGTTTCAACATTTGAAACGCGTCGTGGAAATAAATAAACAGTGGCTGGTAACAGTAAACTTGTTGTTTTATTTAACGATTACCACGTATTACCAAATGGCTCTGAGCACTATGGGACTTAACATCTGAGGTCATCAGTTCCCTAGAACTTAGAACTACTTAAACCTAACTAACCTAAGGACATCACACACAACCATGCCCGAGGCAGGATTCGAACCTGCGACCGTAGTGGTCGCGCGGTCCACGTATTACCCTTCGAAACCAGTAATGTCAATGAACAATAAAATGATGCTGATGGTCCACCAGTGATTGGTAGTTACTTTGCAAATATGTTACCACACAGTCCTGGCGACATTCATCAAGTCACCTGGCAACAAAACAGCTTAGTTTGATGTACGTACTAGTGAAAGTGTTGTTTATCGTGGGTTTTGCTCACAGTCAGTAAGCTGATGTGCTTTAGTAGGACAGCCATGCTTAGAAGTTCCTGTGCCTCTCTCGGCTGCGTAACTGTTCCAGGAGTGCGCCTTGCGCCCCAGCGCCCTCTGGGTGACCTCTGACTTTATCAGGCGCGGAGACGCGGCCGTTCTTAAGGGGTCGGGGGAGGTGGAGGTGCGTGCGCTGTTTACAGCGGCCGGGGATCGATCCGTGGCCGCCGACAGCCCGGCGCCTAAGGCTGCGGCAAGCACGCACCAACACTGCGCCACCAGGCGTTCGGGCCTTTTGTCTACTGTGTGTCCTGCCGGACGACACGCGGCTCACAACCTCAAGCGAAGTGTACTGTCACTACTTCCGCGAGTCTAAATGTGTCTCACCACCCATACTAGTATCGACATCGACTGATACTAACAGAGTTACAATGAAGAGCAAAAATGTTCACACGCGTTGTAAGAATCGTGTCCATACACTTGATTCGCTATCAAGTTTCCTAGAACTAATTCTTCAGTCCTTCCACACTAAGTTCAAAAGTGTCGGCCAAATGTGGATCAATTTCAGAGGAATACTTTGTACTGAATTTGAATTTTTTACCGAATAAATTTATAATATACGGGACAGTAAACTGGTAAAAAAATCGCAGAAGCACGGAGAAAATGCCAGATTTAAAATAATGGAAAATCTTCAGCACTGGCAACAGTTTCCAGATCCCCAAAACTAAACGCATACTTCAGTATGAGGTGGCCTCAATAGCTTCCATAATGAAATTCTGCCTCGAAACTTGGCAGAAAATCTAAAGAGGTTCAGTTCGTATGTAAAGTATACCAGCGGGAAGAGAGACTCAATTCCTTCACTGCGTATAGCAGCTGTAATGCTGACGACGACAGCCTTACCTATGCGGGGCACCCAAACATAGTTTTCCGAAATTCCTTCACACAAGAGGACCTAGGAAATAGAAGTAATGCCACCGTATGTAAAAACTCTTAAAGCTTTACAAGGAAAGCCGGTCGGCGTAGCCGAGCTGTTCTAGGCGCTTCAGTCTGGAGCCGCGCGACCGCTACGGTCGCAGTTTCGAATCCTGCCTCGGGCCTGGATGTGTGTGCTGTCCTTAGGTTAGTTAGGTTTAAGTAGTTCTAAGTTCTAGGGAACTGATGACATCAGATGTTAAGTCCCATAGTTCACAGAGCCATTTGAATCATTTTTAGAAGGAAAACGTACGTTATAAATATTCTTCATCTTCATTCTGCGTGACTAAATATTTACAGCCATCTGCCGCTAGAGGACTGCCAATTGTATCGTGTGACATGGCTGTGCATAACGTAACAGTGTCGATACTAGAGGAACAGCTTGCTATAATGAGATTCGAATTCGACGAGTTCTTCCATACGTGGAGTGCCCTCTCCTTCAGCTAGAGAATGTCAGTCACACATCTGCAGCAATCCGACGCCTTGGGTTGTTATCATCGATCGTCCTCCATATCGTCCCAACTTGGCCCCAAACGGTTTTCACCTGTTTCAGATACTTAAAGAACACGATTGAGGGCTTCGCTTTGATAGCGGTTAGTTGTGCAAGCTGAGCTAATATTGTGGCTCCGCCAAAAACGTCAAGCTTTCCAAAGTGACGGTGTCAACGAACTGATCTCTCGTTGGGGGGCAAATGTATTCGTCGCCAGGTTGACTGTGTTGAGAAATAAATGTGTAGACAGGAAGAATGATGATGTAAGTGTTAATAACTTTTATTTTACTTAGTAAGCTTTAAGAATTGTCAAGTACAGAATTCAGAGGCATTACTTTTCAACACGCCTTCGTAGATCCCTCGGTTCAGTGAACCAGCTCGTATCACCTAGTAAAGGAAATTCTTTCGGTCCAGAATTTTATACCAGTTAGGTTTCTGTCGCAATCTGCTAATGAAGTAGCTCCCCATTCAGCTACAACCGCTCGCTCGACGAAAAATTCGTACGTTAACTCTGGAAAGCTCTACAGGCACCACAAAGGAGAAAGAAAACAGGAGTATTCCACTAATGACACCGAACTCTTGCAGGATGCTCGAACATATTCTGTGTGCGAAAGTTATAAAATACCTCGAAGGAAACGATATAATGACACACATCTGGTTCTTGATTCACACGAAGTAATGGGTTTTAAGACACGGGATCTCTAGATTCCAAGAAGGCGTTTGACACAATTCTTCACAAGCAGCGTCTAATGAAATTGCTTGCTATGGAGTATTCTTTCAGCTGTGCGACTGAGTTTGTGACACCCCATCGGGGAGGAGATTGAGTACAAGGTCGGAGTGAGTGGGAAAGAAAATCTTCCGTTACTGCTTCAGTGGTTGAATATGGACGTTCTGACAGATTTATGGAACCTACAGAGAACCAAAATGTGGAAGGACGGTAGAGGATTAGAGCCCAGGCCTTTACAAATGCGAATTCGAGTAGACACCACTCACTTGTCACTCAGAGGCTGCGGCTGAGTCAGACGGCCGCTCTATTCATTCCTCCGGAGATCTTAAATATAAAACGACGAGGGAGAGTGGCTCTGCGGGGTGTTGTTACAAAGGGGAAAATCCAGTGACACTTAGGAGCTATGAGACAGCACATGGAGCCTATTGACACTGCTAGAGCTAGGCAAGGGCGATTCAATTCATCTCATTCAACCAACTCAGCGGGAGCCCTTCTTAGTGTAAAACAGATCTAGAGACGAGGCTATGGACAACAGTATTTCTTTCCACACTAGGTTGTTATCCTCAGCAACTTTTTGCAAAAGACCAGTAGCACTTTTCACTTTACTGCTTGAAAAGAATGTTGTGAAAAACAATACAGAGATAGTAAAAATTACGTACACGGGAGGCACAGTATAAGTCACAGTCCTACAGCGTATGTTACCAAATAACAGAGAAATCTTCATGCTGGACACCATAACCATAAATTTTTTGTTTGTCCATCCTTTTAGCAGCAGGTCCCCGGGACGACGGCCGTTTACTATCTTGACAAGTAAGTAAAAACACCCACAGTCGTCCTTACGATTTTATTTTATTTTGTCGCTACCAGTTTCAACGCTTCAGTGCGTCATCTTCAGCCTGAAGGTGACACACTGAAGCGTTGAAACTGGTAGCGACAAAATAAAATAAAATCGTAAGGACGGCTGTAGGTGTATTTTTTACTACGATAGCCATAAATGTTTTAAATAAAGGCGCCTTTTTCCCTCCAAGTCAGTAACTTTAATTTAGTTAGTACCTCTTGCTGGCCATGTCTTATAAACACAATTAGTTGCACCTTTATAGGCGTTTACAAGTGTAAATACGCAGCAACAATAACAATTATTTTGCAGATGACAGCTTGACAGGATACAGTACGTTGGTAGCCATGTAGAACACATTTCCTGTGAGTAATTGAGATCATAATATAGCGTTTTTCCAATATCTAGAGTTCGGAAGTTGAAGATTATTCAAACGTGTGACTCTAAAAATCATAGAAGGCTATAATATGGAAGTAATTTTCTTACGTAAGTACACTTCCTGAAAAAAGATATGGAGACGCGCAAAACTTAAATGGCAATGCAGTTGCACTGAAAGTGTCTTTGTTTTATATTTCACATTTATCAACAACATAGATACCAAAAAGAAACCAAATTTTCAGTATCATTTAATTATATTTGAAGCGGAGAAGGCATAAGTTTTGTTTGTTACAAATTGTCATCGTACAGACACATGCAGAAAATTTGATAGTGTCGCACTCAAATTATCAAGTAATCGTGACTTATTTAGTTTAATAATAGAAAAAAATGTCCTTCACAGATATAGGTCGATCGAAATATTGTAGCTCTTTTGCATCCTCATTATGGAGGTTTTACCTGAGGAAAGCCATGTAGACGTCCTGGACAGTTTAAATATAAAAAGATCTGTCATTTAAACTGGAATTACCTTGCAGGCCAGTCAGCTACATCTGCACATGCACAGGGGCGCTGTCAACTGAAATGGCAATTGGCTTCGGAAACAGGCTAGAAAAACAGGTCCATGATTTCAAGTAACTTCCGGGAATTCAGTCAGGTAATACTTTCAGCGACCGCAGCACAGTTCATTTTTGAAACCTAGGTTTTCTTTAACGCCAGTGAGCTTACGAAACAGGACTGGCTTTGTCAGAATGTCTACCTTATACAATGAGATTTTATTTTTAAATACTTCCCCATCAAATCAGAAAAATGTTACCTCGCAATGTCTTACTGTGTGCGATGTGCAGTGAAGTTCATTTAAAATGCAAACTCCGCAATCCATTCCGGATATTCTAATTTTCCTTCCTGCACTCCTTTTTCCTTCATAAATTTAATAGTGGTGAGTTTTAAATCGAAAAATCGTTCCAGGCGTGCCCCATGACTTAATCAACGTACTTTGCAGTAATATGTGAAGTCTTCATACTCTTCGTTCAGTTCTATTCAAATCTCTTGAAAATGGTTGTGGAATAAATGAATGCGTCTTCAGAAATTTTACCATTCGTACCACCAATTTCTTCACGTGCTCCGTGCCTGCAAAGTTAGTACACAGTGTTTCTTGATGCGCAGAACAATGATTCCCGTCTGTCGATCATTGTATCCTTATCTCCTTCATTTTCAACTAAATCTTTAAATTCTTTCTGCAGGCTATTGCAGTGTCGCTTCATAGCATTATGCAGTACACGTCTCTTATGAGAATTGAAAAATCTCATCCCTCTCTTCTGTCATTCCCATTCATTTTAAAAGATTGTGATGGTAGTTCACTAGACTGCCTCTTTTTGTTCAAACTGCCACTGGCCCATGAACATTGTTCACACAAAGAACAAATAGCAAAGGATAAACAGCGATGTCTCCACGATTCTGCTGAACTCAAGAGTTTTGACGACCGAAGCATACAGCACAGGAAAGCTAAATGAAATGTCGCTCTGTTCCGAGTACTTCCGAGAAGGACCGAGCACAGCCCAGTAACAGGCCGGGCCTTGAACGGCACACGGCCCACACACGCTGCACGCGAGAATTTTGTCACGCCGTGGCGGCCCTGCTTTAAATACACCCTGTAACGGTCGTGAACCTTAGTGACCTTAGATTGGTCTGAGCTGTTTTTAGCCAAGAATTTCTTTAAGGCCACAAAGGCTCCATTATCAACACCTCACTGAGCTTGATCGAGGTCGTGTAACAGACCTACGAGAAGAAAAAATTGAAATTTGTGATAAGTTCTATGGAACCAAAGTGCTGACATCATCGGTCCCTAGGCTTACACAATCCTTAATCTAACTTAAACTAACTTATGCTAAGGACAACTCACACACTCATGCCCAAGGAAGGACTCGATCCTCCGACGGGGGCCCTACGAGAAGCTGGATGTTCCTTCTGTGGTACTGCTGAAAGACTTCGCGGGAATGTAGCTGATCCATATGATTGCTGGCAGCGGGGTTACGAGGATGTATGGTAGCAAGAAGATCGGGCTCCAGACGGCCACGAGGCACTACTGAAAGAGAAGAATATAGTGTTAGTCTTATGGCCCTGTCGCATCATACTGCATCTGCGGCAACTATCTCAGCATCAGTTCGCACCATAGTGACACAACGAACTGTTACAAATCGGTTACAGCTCCGAGCCACATGCCCAACAGCTTCCGTTCCACTGACCCCAAACCACCATTACCTGAGACTTCAGTGGTGTCAAGTGAGAGTTCATTGGAGGGCAGAGGTCTGTCGTGTTTCCTGATGAAAGCCAGTTGTGCCTCGGTGCCAGTGATGGCCGTGTCGGTTAGAAGGACGACAGTTGAGAAACTGCTCCCAACCTGACTGCTGCCTAGACACACTGGACTTCCACCTGGAGTTATGGTCTGGGGTGAGACTTTGTGTGACAGCAGGAGCTCTCTCTGGTTATCCAACGCATCTTGACTACAAAATTGTATGTCATTGTGTTGCCGCTCGTGATCAGCATTCCAGGGAGTGTTTCCTACAGGATAACGCTCGCCCACATACTATTTTTTTCCCCCATGGTCCCTGTTGACGATGCTCTTTCTTAAATAGCTGATATGTTTCCTACTGATATAATAACTTTGTTTCGACATTGTCTATCGACTTATTTTCAATATAACAACGAGTTTTATGAACAAATTGATGGGGTGGCCATGGGTAGCCTTCTAAGCCCTGCTATTGCTAATCTCTTTATGGAATTTTTCGAACAACAGGTGCTGCAGTCGGCCAAAAAAAGCCCTTTGAAATGGTATCGATACGTGGATGACACCTTTGTGATATGGAATCATGCTGAAGAGGAACTGAGTGATTTTTTGGTACACATAAACAGTTTCAATCCAAGGATACAATTCACCATGGAGAAAGAGAGTAATGGACAAAAAAATTTTTTGGATGTATTGGTTATTAAACGGGCAGATGGGACTCTAGGGCACAAGGTATATAGGAAAGACACACACACCGATCGTTACCTGCATAAGAATTCGAATCATCATCCTAGGCAGAAGAGAAGGGTCATAGAAACTTTAGTGGACAGAGCTAATAACATCTGTGAGCCAATTTACTTACAAGATGAATTAAGCCATTTGCGAACAGCTTTCAAGAGAAATGGGTACACTGACAAGGAAATAGATCGAGCACTCCACCCTAGATGAAAAGTGTCCGAAAATACACGACAACAACAACCGTCGGCTGGAAAAGTTTTTCTTCCATTTATTCATAACATCACGGACCGTATTGGTAAAGTTTTGGCCAAGTTTCAAGTGGAGACAATCTTTCGACCTACCTAGAAAATTAGTGAAAGATTAAGATCAGTGAAAGACGCACGACATCCCTTAGCTACCCTAGGTGTGTATAAAATTCCGTTTAGCTGTGGCATGGTTTATATTGGAACAACTAAAAGGAGTGTTAATACCCGCCTAACGGAACACAAAAGGAACTGTAGATTGGGACAGACTGAAAAATCAGCTGTAGCGGAGCACGTTTTCAAAGACAGTGACCACGAAATAAAATTTAGTGAGATGAACTTGATAGCTAGGACCTCACATTATTACACTCGCATGTATAGAGAAGCTATAGAAATCTATAAGCACGGAAATAATTTTAATAGAAAAGAAGAAGGATTAAAACTAGACAAGATATGGCGTTCAACTTTGTACCAACGACGTGACAATCGATTACCTGTAATCGAGAGAGATGGCACTAGCCAGAGATAGTTTTAAAGTCGAAAGGATGTGACGAGTGGTGGCGCCATCTAAGCGCTCTATATAAGCGGGACCACCAGCGCCTAGCAGCCAGTCGCCGACTCACCTCAGAAGATGTTGCCCGCAGCCGGCAACGAAACGTTAGGAAGGAGAAGAGGGTTTATATATGGACCACGGCAATTCAGCCCGGAAGTTTTAATTAATAAAGAAGCCGGCCGTGAAAGCATACATGCTATGATTGCCGTTCCTAGCTTCCAAAATGAGGAAGTAATAGATGATTTCTTTTAGGGAATCGAGGATAATTGTATGTCACCTAACACAGCTCGTTCAAGATAGAAAGATAAATGAATCTGTGATTGGCGGGCTTAACCCGCTAATATCGATTGCTAAATAAGCGAGCGACCCACTATTCTTGGTATATGACTGCAGTTAATCCATTTGGGAAGTTTGATACGAACAGTGGATTGCTTACTGTTAAGAATAAGTTCTGTTTCTACCTGATTTATGTTAGAGTATGAACGACGAAAATGTCTCCAGCCGTAGATAAATCACTTTCTCTTCTTCTGTTTTTTTGATTTTGTAAAGGCTTAAGTACTTTGTTCTAATCCATCAAAGTTGTTGTTGTTTTGATCTTCAGTCCCAAGACTGGTTTGATGTAGCTCTCGATGCTACTGTTTCCTCTGCGAGCAGCTTCATTTCTGAATAACTACTGCAATATATACCCTTGTGAATCTGCTTACCGCCGGCCGCTGTGGCCGAGCAGTTTTGGGTGCTTTAGGTTCCCCCCCCCCCCCCCCCCCGCCGCTGCTGCTATGGTCGCAGGTTCGAATCCCGCCTCGGACATGGATGTGTGTGATGTCCTTAGGTTTGTTAGGTTTAAGTAGTTCTAAGTCTAGGGGACTGATGACCTCCGATGTTAAGTCCCATAGTGCTTAGAGCCATTTGAACTATTTTTGAATCTGCTTATCGTATTCATCTTTGACCTCTCTCTGCGACTTTTACCCCCCCCCCCCCCTACACTTCCCTGAAGTGCTATATTGGTGATCCCTGGATGCCTCAGAATGTGTGCATCAACCAGTCCCTTCTATTGGCAAGTTATGCTACAAATTTCTCGTCTCCCCGATTCTATTCAGCACCTTCTCATTAATTACGTGATCTACGCATTGAATCTTCAACATTCTTCTGTAGTACACGGCTGTGATAAAACTTTGTGCAAATGTAAGCCACGAGTGCGCGAAATGGATAGGAGAATGGCAAACGTGACTTTAAAACTCTTTTAGCATGTTATTCTGAAGTCAAGAGAAAATTTTGGGTGGTGGAAACGTAACAGAACTGAAGAATTTCGGATCTATAAATCATCAGTGCTTTAGATACGTTTCTTGGACGAGCATCACCGTCACCGTCAACTGTGGTAGAATTTGTGTCATGGAAAACCTTTTCTGTTCTGTTTACAGAAAACCTATACTAACTGATGAACTGCGTTTTCCTGTTTCAGTCGAATAGATACACTGAAGAAATACATTTTCAGAGATTATTGTGTAACATTCGAGATATTCACGTCCTCCGAAGAGTCCTGTAGAACAGGAATGACAGCGGAGCAAAGTAAAGCTAACTGTTTTCTGCTCTTTTTGAACAGTCAGAGACACCAAGAACTCTAATTAAGTAGCATGCACTGAAAGTTAGCTTGCGTAATGTAGTTCTAGTCTGGGTAAATTTGGGGAAGTTCGATTACCTGAGCATCGAAGCACAGACATACAACAATGAACTAAACCTACGCCACCACAGGGTCACATATTCACTATGTACAGAAAAAAAGAAAAAAATTCTGTGGGTGCACAGGTACTTACACTTGCGTATTGAATATTGATGTTTCAAACAGGTGTCAAAAAGCATATAGAATCATATTTAAAATTTTTGCAGAAAGAGGACGTACTTTTTTACTATCATTCAGTCTCTCATAGTGCGGAGAGCAGATAGGCGGGCAGGCATCATTAAGTTATTGCTGGTTCAAATGGCTCTGAGCTCTATGGGACTTAACATATGAGGTCATCAGTCCCCTAGACTTAGAATTACTTAAATCTAACTAACCTAAGGACATCACACACATCCATGCCCGAGGCAAGATTAGAACCTGCGACTGTAGCAGCAGCGCGGTTCCCGACTGAAGCGCCTAGAACCACTACCCCACAGCGGCCGGCGTGAAAGTAGGTCTCTAAGACGATACACTAAAGCTGCATCCTCACATGTGTTTGTGGAATATGTATATTTCTTCAAGGAATACGTGTATATGTTCAGCGTTGTAGTAAATTCTAATCGTTGTGTTTATTGAACTATACACTGCTTCAGCCGAAACAGAAATTTACATCTCTGCCTCAGTCGTCGTCGGATTCTCACGTTCCGACGAAGAACATAAATCGCTGAGCGACTCATTCTCGCTCCCATACAGCGTCTAGACATCCTCTGCCTGGATGAAGTAGAGTCCCGAATATGGCAATTACCTTCAAGAAAATACAGCCTCTTTAAAATGTATGCATATGTGTATTTCGTATGACACTAATACACTGAGGTGACAAAAGTCATGGAGCAGAGCAATGCACATATACAGATGGCGGCAATATCGAGTACACAAGGTGTAAAACGGTAATGCATTGGCATAGCTGTCGATTGAACTCAGGTAATTTATGTGAAAGCATTTGGGATGTGACTATGGCAGCAAGACGGGAATTAAGGGTCTTTGAACACAGAATGGTGGTTGGAGCCAGAGGTATACGAAATTCTATTTTGGAAATCGTATGGGAATTCAGTGTTCCGAGATCAACAGTACCAAGAGTGTGCCGAGAATACCAAATTTCAGGCGTTACTTCTCACCACAGGCATCGCAGTGGCCGAGGGCCTCCACTTAACGACGCAGATCACGGGTGTTTGCTTAGAGTTGTCGGTGTCAACACACAAGCAACACTGCGTGAAATAACCATAGAAAACAAAGTGGGACGTACGACGAACGTATCTGTTAGGTCAGTGCCGCGAAATTTGGCGTTAATGCGATATGGCGAGGGATGACAGACGCGACTGCCTTTGGTTATAGCACGACATCGCCTTCAGCGCCCCTCCTGGGCTTGTGACCGTATGTGTTGGGCCCAAGGCGACTGGAAAACCGTGGCCTGGTCAAATGAGTCCCGATTCTAGCTGGTAAGAGCTAATGATGTATTCGAATTTAATGCAGACCCTACGAAGTCAAGGATGGAAACTGTCAACAAGGCACTGTGCAAGCTGGTGGTGACTCCATGTGCTACAATAGACTGTGTCCGCTGGTCCCACTGGCCGATCATTGAATGGAAATACACTCCTGGAAATTGAAATAAGAACACCGTGAATTCATTGTCCCAGGAAGGGGAAACTTTATTGACACATTCCTGGGGTCAGATACATCACATGATCACACTGACAGACCCACAGGCACATAGACACAGGCAACAGAGCATGCACAATGTCGGCACTAGTACAGTGTATATCCACCTTTCGCAGCAATGCAGGCTGCTATTCTCCCATGGAGACGATCGTAGAGATGCTGGATGTAGTCCTGTGGAACGGCTTGCCATGCCATTTCCACCTGGCGCCTCAGCTGGACCAGCGTTCGTGCTGGACGTGCAGACCGCGTGAGACGACGCTTCATCCAGTCCCAAACATGCTCAATGGGGGACAGATCCGGAGATCTTGCTGGCCAGGGTAGTTGACTTACACCTTCTAGAGCACGTTGGGTGGCACGGGATACATGCGGACGTGCATTGTCCTGTTGGAACAGCAAGTTCCCTTGCCGGTCTAGGAATAGTAGAACGATGGGTTCGATGACGGTTTGGATGTACCGTGCACTATTCAGTGTCCCCTCGACGATCACCAGTGGTGTACGGCCAGTGTAGGAGATCGCTCCCCACACCATGATGCCGGGTGTTGGCCCTGTGTGCCTCGGTCGTATGCAGTCCTGATTGTGGCGCTCACCTGCACGGCGCCAAACACGCATACGACCATCATTGGCACCAAGGCAGAAGCGACTCTCATCGCTGAAGACGACACGTCTCCATTCGTCCCTCCATTCACGCCTGTCGCGACACCACTGGAGGCGGGCTGCACGATGTTGGGGCGTGAGCGGAAGACGGCCTAACGGTGTGCGGGACCGTAGCCCAGCTTCATGGAGACGGTTGTGAATGGTCCTCGCCGATACCCCAGGAGCAACAGTGTCCCTAATTTGCTGGGAAGTGGCGGTGCGGTCCCCTACGGCACTGCGTAGGATCCTACGGTCTTGGCGTGCATCCGTGCGTCGCTGCGGTCCGGTCCCAGGTCGACGGGCACGTGCACCTTCCGCCGACCACTGGCGACAACATCGATGTACTGTGGAGACCTCACGCCCCACGTGTTGAGGAATTCGGCGGTACGTCCACCCGGCCTCCCGCATGCCCACTATACGCCCTCGCTCAAAGTCCGTCAACTGCACATACGGTTCACGTCCCCGCTGTCGCGGCATGCTACCAGTGTTAAAGACTGCGATGGAGCTCCGTATGCCACGGCAAACTAGCTGACACTGACGGCGGCGGTGCACAAATGCTGCGCAGCTAGCGCCATTCGACGGCCAACACCGCGGTTCCTGGTGTGTCCGCTGTGCCGTGCGTGTGATCATTGCTTGTACAGCCCTCTCGCAGTGTCCGGAGCAAGTATGGTGGGTCTGACACACCGGTGTCAATGTGTTCTTTTTTCCATTTCCAGGAGTGTAGTTTTGTTCAACACTAGGAGACAATCTGCGGCCTCTTATGGACTTCATGCACCCAAACATCGATGGAATTGGACAATTCGAATGGTTCGGCCACCTAGATCGCCCGAGTCCCATCGAAAATTTATGGGACATGGCACGTCGAGTTATTGCACTATACCGGGCAAGAGGAGGTCTGACACGATGTTAGGTGGTATCCCATGACTTTCATCGGCTCAGTGTATAACGAGTACAGGATCACTGCGTGCAGTAAAATTTCTCATTAGATAAAAATTTTCACGAACACTTTTAATCTTACATTAAACTTCGGTAACAAACCGAAATTCGATACGTATATTCAAAACGTTCCTGTCTGTTCATACTGCAAGCCTGATGATGAGATGCAATCTTTTTAGAAACATGTATCATAGTGTACTTATGAATTAGATTAAAATGTATGTGTGTGGGATTAACTTACGACTAGAAATAATTACGAATGATAATCAGTATTGTGAATAATACCAACAAATGCTAATAAAGACGTCAGCTCACATCAATTGGTACAATGCATCCTTTCAGTCTGCTGGAACTGACAGTGGAAGGCAGACCAGTTACTGGTAATGTCAAGGACAAACCTAGTCTAACTAATAGTCAGCGCAGTGTTTTTATATTTATGCCAGATGAAATTTACATTGTTTTAGGTAGGCTGAATCTTCTTCGAGGTAATTACCACATTCAGTATTGTATTGAATTAAAGGCAATGGGATTTCGGTGGCTTGACTGTTTAACCTTGCCGTTGGAGACCCTGCCGCTCGGAATCCCCCGTGCCATAGCTGGGAGCTCGACTCGACTGCCTCAGCAGTGGCACGTGTTAGGGGAGGACGCGACGTACCCTGCGATGGCAGCCAATGTGGCGGGGCGGACCGGGGTGGCGACAGATACTGCAAGCTACGGCCGCTGGCGCCTCTGTGTCCGCGGCTTGGCCGGGGAGGGTGCCCGGCGTAATCTGGCCCATCTGTCTGTCTGCACTGTTGTGCCCACACGTCTGGCCTTGTGTGGCAGCGGCTGTATGAAACGCCAGCAAGCCGACGCCGCCCGAGGGGAAAGTCGTGTACCTCTCAAACTGAGTCAGCCCGTGCAACAACTTCACAGCTTTATAACTAACGCCCCCATTTTTATCGCATGGGGTGACAAGTAATAATGTTATTTGCCAAATCCCGCTGGATACTGAACATGTCAAGAGGCTGCGGTATTGTATCTAAAGCTCAAGTATGCCATAAAAGATTCAGTTTTCAATAGATTTGAAGACAGGTATGTATGTAGTGGAAGCGTCTATTTCTTGTGAGAAGCGTTATTGAAAAGGTATCTTCAGATGAGGAGTGTGCATCAGGATGATATGATAGAGTCTCTACTTTTAACGACACATATAGTGTGTAGCTACGAGTAAATAATACAAACACACTTCAAGCAGTAGTAGAGTACGTTTTGAGCAACAGACTGAGGATAGAAGTCAGACTCAGAAAACAACATCCAGATACTCTAAAGAACGTAGAAATGATAGGGACCTACAAACATTGGCATTTATATCTTCAATGCTCCATAGCGTCGTTCGATCAAGCTTCCAGACTTTGGTCCCTGATCTCATTTCCATTCTCAGGATGCTTCTACACATTCTCTCGAGAGATTGTTGCGCTTTTTTACACCATGTATAAATGGCCAGGGAGGCAAAATATGTATCCCTACGAGGTATTTCGTATAAGACAAAGCTTTGTAATTGATTAAATGTATCGAAAAAAAGAAATAATATCCCTTTTGGGGAGGGGAAAGCAAAGCTAGATTCTGGCAGTGACAGCTACCTGAAATATTTCCCGGCACAGTGAGCTATGCATAAGGTGCATGTGGTTAACGTCGCTATTAAATCACCTGCCTACACTGACCAAATCTGACTGGGCCACCATATTAAAAACAAGGTTACTTTAATTAATTTACTGTTATTCTTCTTATTTGATTAATTACCTCACATACCATGATCTATTCTAACTTTTCTTATAGAGTGAAACAGATCCTGTTGTTGTTGTTGTTGTGGTCTTCAGTCCTGAGTCTGGTTTGATGCAGCTCTCCATGCTACTCTATCCTGTGCAAGCTTCTTCATCTCCCAGTACCTACTGCAACCTACATCCTTCTGAATCTGCTTAGTGTATTCATCTCTTGGTCTCCCTCTACGATTTTTACCCTCCAAGCTGCCCTCCAATACTAAATTGGTGATCCGTTGATGCTTCAGAACATGTCCTACCAACTGATCCCTTCTTCTGGTCAAGTTGTGTCACAAACTTCTCTTCTCCCCAATACTGTTCAATATTTCCTCATCTTTAGCATTCTTCTCTAGCGCCACATTTCGAAAGCTTGTATTCTCTTCTTGTCCAAACTATTTATCGTCCATGTTTCACTTCCATACATGGCTACGCTCCATTCAAATACTATCAGAAATGACTTCCTGACACTTAAATCTATACTCGGTGTTAACAAATTCCTCTTCTTCAGAAACGCTTTCCTTGCCATTGCCAGTCTACATTTCATATCCTCTCTACTTCGACCATCATCAGTTATTTTGCTCCCCAAATAGCAAAACTCCTTTACTACTTTAAGTGTCTCATTTCCTAATCTAATTCCCTCAGCATCACCCGACTTAATTCGACTACGTTCCATTATCGTCGTTTTGCTTTTGTTGATGTTCATCTTCTATCCTCCTTTCAAGACACTGTCCATTCCATTCAACTGCTCTTCCAAGTCCTTTGCTGTCTCTGACAGAATTACAATGTCATCGGCGAACCTCAAAGTTTTTATTTCTTCTCCGTGAATTTTAATACCTAATCCGAATTTTTCTTTTGTTTCCTTTACTGCTTGCTCAATATACAGATTGAATAACATCGGGGAGAGGCTACAGCCCTGTCTTACTCCCTTCCCAACCACTGCTTCCCTTTCATGTCCCTCGAGCCTTATAACTGCCATCTGGTTTCTGTAAAAATTGTAAATAGCCTTTCGCTCCCTGTATTTTACCCCTGCCACTTTTAGAATTTGAAAGAGAGTATTCCAGTCAACATTGTCAAAAGCTTTCTCTAAGTCTACAAATGCTAGAAACGTAGGTTTGCCTTTCCTTAATCTAAGATAAGTCGTAAAGTCAGTATTGCCTCACGTGTTCCAGTATTTCTACGGAATCCAAACTGATCTTCCCCGAGGTCGGCCTCTACTAGTTTTTCCATTCGTTTGTAAAGAATTAGTATTTTGCAGCTGTGGCTTATTAAACTGATTGTTCGGTAATTTTCACATTTGTCAACACCTGGTTTCTTTGGGATTGGAATTATTATATTCTTCTTGAAGTCTGAGGATATTTCGCCTGTTTCATACATCTTGCTCACCAAATGGTAGAGTTTTGTCAGGACTGGCTCTCCCAAGGCTGTCAGCAGTTCCAATGGAATGTTGTGTACTCCGGGGGCCTTGTTTCGACTCAGGTCTTTCAGTGCTCTGTCAAACTCTTCACGCAGTATTGTATCTCCCATTTTATCTTCATCTACATCCTCTTCCATTTCCATAATATTGTCCTCAAGTACATCGCCCTTGTATAGACCCTCTATATACTCCTTCCAACTTTCTGCTTTCCCTTCTTTGTTTAGAACTGGGTTTCCATCTGAGCTCTTGATGTTCATACGTGTGGTTCTCTTATCTCCTGAGGTCTCTTTAATTTTCCTGTAGGCAGTATCTATCTTACCCCTAATGAGATAAGCCTCTACATCCTTACATTTGTCCTCTAGCCATCCCTGCTTAGCCATTTTGCACATTTTTGAGACGTTTGTATTCCTTTTTGCCTGCTTCATTTACTGCATTTTTATATTTTCTCCTTTCATCAATTAAATTCAATATTTCTTCTGTTACCCAAGGATTTCTACCACCCCTCGTCTTTTTACCTACTAGATCCTCTGCTGCCTTCACTACTTCATCCCTCAAAGCTACCCATTCTTCTTCTACTGTATTTCTTTCCCCCATTCCTGTCGATTGTTCCCATACGCTCTCCCTGAAACTCTTTAGAACCTCTGGTTCTTTCAGTTTATCCAGGTCCCATCTCCTTAAATTCCCACCTTTTTGCAGTTTCTTCAGTTTTAATCTACAGGTCATAACCAATAGATTGTGGTCAGAGTCCACATCTGCCCCTGGAAATGTCTTACAATTTAAAACCTGGTTCCTAAATCTCTGTCTTACCATTATATAATCTATCTGATACCTTTTAGTATCTCCAGGGTTCTTCCATGTATACAACCTTCTTTTATGATTCTTAAACCAAGTCTTAGCTATGATTAAGTTGTGTTCTGTGCAAAATCCTAACAGGCGGCTTCCTCTTTCATATTCACCTACTACGTTTCCTTCTCTCCCTTTTCCTACTACCGAATTCCAGTCACCCATGACTATTAAATTTTCGCCACCCTTCACTATCTGAATAATTTCTTTTATTTTATCATACATTTCTTCAATTACTTCGTCATCTGCAGAGCTAGTTGGCATATAAACTTGTACTACTGTAGTAGGTGTGGGTTTCGTATCTACCTTGGCCACAATAATGCGTCCACTATACTGTTTGTAGTAGCTTACCCGCATTCCTATTTTCCTATTCATTATTAAATCTACTCCTGCATTACCCCTATTTGATTTTGTGTTTATAACCCTGCAGTCACCTGACCAGAAGTCTTATTCCTCCTGGCACCGAACTTCAGTAATGCCCACTATAACTTTAACCTATCCATTTCCCTTTTTAAATTTTCTGACCTACCTGCCCGATTAAGTGATCTGACATTCCACGCTCCGATCCGTAGAACGCCAGTTTTCTTTCTCCTGATAGCGACATCCTCTTGAGTAGTCCCCGCCCGGGGATCCGAATGGGGGACTATTTTACCTCCGGAATATTTTACCCAAGAGGACGCCATCATCATTTAATCATACAGTAAAGCTGCATCCCCTCGGGAAAAATTACGGCCGTAGTTTCCCCTTGCTTTCAGCCGTTCGCAGTACCAGCACAGCAAGGCCGTTTTGGTTATTGTTACAAGGCCAGATCAGTCAATCACCCAGACTGTTGCCCTTGCAACTACTGAAAAGGCTGCTGCCCCTCTTCAGGAACCACACGTTTGTCTGGACTCTCAACAGATACCCCTCCGTTGTGGTTGCACCTACGGTACGGCTATCTGTATCACTGAGGCAAGCAAGCCTCCCCACCCACGGCAAGGTCCATGGTCCATGGGGGGAGGAAAAAACAGATCCTATCTCAATTAAATCGTGGAAAGGAAAAACCAAAATAGAACATCTACTTTTACCAATAAAATAGATTTATTCAGTAATGAATTAAGGATTGAATGTGAGACCAGGATTTCATTTATGTATTCCAATCAAATGACATATTTACGAAGCATGGTTCATCTCGCTCAACATATAACGGTCCCCCCTACTAATAAAGATAATAATTTATCCGTAAATCAACACGTTTTACGGTCGCTATATATTATAGCACAGGAAAATTTGGTGGCTGAAGAGATGTGTATGCACCAAAGGAACATGGAGTTTATCATCAGAACTGACAGTCACACGCTCGCTGATTAATGGTCACTCTCCAGTACGGATAAATGCTACCAAACCTACTGTGTACTCGATAGTGAAGTCGTGGTTCAGTACTACAGATGCATTAGCCAACGATAAACACATTAAACCACACATAAAAAACCCTATAAAACTGACCAAGACAATTAGGTATTCGTTATATTCCACAAGTTTAGAGCTATTCAGTGATCAGTAAACAATTTAATTCTGATGCAGTCTTACATGTGATTCAACATACCCGCTGAGTACACATAGAAAATTCGAATGTTCACAATGATAAATCAATTTAGGTTTGCTAAAATAGTTGTATTTTACCTAAGTGCTGAGGGCTCATGTATATACTATAGATTAATGAAAGAATGAACTTGATGTATGTCGACAATTATGTGGAATCGTGGCTAAACAATCCCACCAACCTTAAAATCTCCAAAAATCATGAAAAATAGAAAACTTGGACCCGTGTTTTGCACAGTTACTTCGCGAATTTACTACATACATTGAACTCATTTCCACTTTACTAGCTGTACTCTTCTATCTCGCCTTTTTTTTCTTTTTTTAATGCTGCACTTCACATGGTAGCAAATTGATTCATACGTAAAGTACTTCCTTCCAAAAATACAATATACTGAACAGGCACGCGAAATTACCCCTACAATAAATAGCAAGATTTCTTCCAGTTGTGCAAAATCTTGAAGTAAAGATTATTAAATACAAATATTACATTATAAGTTCAAGTCCATCAATCCACAGTGTGTCCAAGAGGCACATCTCTTATTCCTAGCTATCAGTGCAGAGTGTCACACCGGTTGCCGCGCCGAGTGGCCGCTCGGTTTAAGGTGCCATGTCACGGAATGCGCAGCCCTTCCCTCCTGAGGTTCGAGTCCTCCCTCGGGCATGGGTGTACGCGTTGTAATAAGTTAGTTTAAGTAGTGTATAAGTCTAGGGACCGATGACCTCAACAGTTTGGTCCCTTAGGAATCCACACACATTTGAAAATTTTTTTGTCCCATCGGATGTACCATCAACGCTCTCGCTTTTCAAGCTCATCAGTTATTCATAGTAGATTACTTTATAGGTAAAGAATATAGAAACGACATAGGTAAACAAATAACAATGTAAAATTGAGAATAAAACGAAAGACTTCCTTGCTAATGGCTTAGTACCTACAGATAAACGTAGCGAGAGGCAACGAAACTCAGGAATGACTTCATATAGCAGCAAAATACGAGAGCTGAACGTGATAGATCCGTCCAAATGGTGCTCATATAAATGCATGTTTTATTTTGGCTGAATAGCTTCTGAAGTACCCTTCTTTCTTAGCCAAGTTCTAAATAAAAAAAGGAACATTTCGTGTGAGCATTTTGGTACACCAAGTTATCAGATTTATTACGTTAATGTGAATGTGTCAAAGGGTGTACAAATTGTCAAACATAAAAACAAGAAGAATTCTGGTAGACGTTTTCCAGATCATGGTGTAATAGTGATTCATTGGGATCAATAACGATGAAATAGTGAGGTGAACGAGTGACAGAGAGAGAGAGAGAGAGAGAGAGAGAGAGAGAGAGAGAAGCTGACAGCAGTAGAAGATTCTTGGCGGTTGCCTGACTGGCAACTTAGTTGTTCTTGAGGATTTTTAAAGAGGAAAGTAATTGACTAACGAAGTTAGAGGCACTTTTTTCTGAAATAACTTCGGAAAGAACCATTGTGTGATGTTAGGCTCTTTTTACTGCAAATTTCATATTTCTGGGGGATGATTCCGGATGAAAACGTGCACCTACACAACAATATTCGTTTTAACAGAAACTGACGTCACGAAAATAACTTATGAGTAGTCATAAAGCCGCAAAAATATGGAAAATTATCTCTGCACCTGAGGAACATCATTACGTTATAATCTCTTGGTTACTAGAAGAGCAGATAAAAATAATATTTAAATTTAAGTACTTAAAAAGTAACCGCTTCTATGTAAATTTTTAGGTGTACTTATTTTTACGTGATTCTTGTATATAAACAATATTTCGCTACCTCACGTGGGTGTAGCACCTCAAAGTGACAGCTTTGGAAACTTTTTATTCACATAATCCCTGCAGCCAGAAAAAAAAACATGGGCTCGGTCGACGTCTGCGCCAAACGCCCAGACAGTGCCGTTTGAACAGCCTCTTATGGTGATTTCCTCATCTGACGCCAGGCTGCCATCGGCGGCTTGTATCCCATATGATCGTCTGGCCAACTGACAGTGTCTCGTGTGGTGAGACGTGTGGATCAGCGCTCTAAAACATGTTTTATTTTTAATTCATTTCTGTACACCTTCGAAAATTTTGAGTTGGTGCTCGGCCATACTGGCTGCTGGCATCTCACAAGGACCTAATTCTGTACATCATTCAATAAATCTCAAAATGTTTTGCCAGGCATCATCTACGCCAGGCTGGCATAGAGTTGATCTTAGAATTAATTCAATTCGTTCATAAAGTGACATTTCTTGTTTTATTTTGATGGTAGCTAAAACTAACTGCGAGTAAAAGAATTCTGTGAAACTCCGGTAGTTTTGTTTTTATGTATTTATGTAAATTTATGTGAATATTGTTGTCGTGATGAACAAAATGGTATTAACTACTGAAATACGGTGGCGTTAATCTAATTTCATGAAATTCAGGCAGCATTTTGAACGCACTATCGACTGTAGGTCTACTTTACCATCCTGCATTCACGATTTTAGACGCATAAAGCAAGATTTCTTCCTTTTTTCTGCCCATACGGTGTTAGTGCTTTTATATTTAAATCGGTAGTAGGATAGGGCAGTCTTACTCCCAAATCAGCAGTAACATTTTACGTGCAGGTGCAACACTTTCAGTTAGTTCAACTAACAACATTCAACAATAGTTGAATGTAATATATATATAGCTTGTTAGTTTAGGTTGTGCTGCACCTTATGTGACAGTGCGGACTTCAGCAACGTTTCCCTGTCTAGAAGACACTAGTGTACTTGAATGCCCGTATGGCTGATAAGAACAGCAACCACAAAATATTTTTCTGACATTCATCTGTTGACAAATCTGTCTAGCATTAGCTTGATCCGTTTTACGATCACCAATCACAGAAAACGACACTCAGCAACCACATAGAATGGTCGAAGGTGACAACTGCAAAAGCAGGTAATGTCACGATTGTTTACAATTTTTTGATTGGTATGTTACATTTATAATAGATAGTGAACTCTTGTGGATCAGTATTTGTTATCCAGAAGAGCACTGATGCCACAAGTACAGATTGCGTTTTCTTCTTGGATTTCATTATTACCATGTAAGCTGCTTCTAATTTAGCTTCATGATGCTTACGGACTGCAAACCAGATTATTCCACCAAGCAAGATGGCATATTCCTTAAGGAATTTGACTTGTAAACTGATATTCTGGACTAGACATTACGCACAGTTTCACTTGCACATCAGTAGTTTTTTTTTATGATGATTGAGGGTGAGTAAGTACGCTCTTGATGTGCAATAACGTCAGCTGCCTTCACGTGTCTGCCTGACTGGGTAAGCATAGTTGGTGATGTGTGGCCTGCCCTGCCCCCTACCAAGCTGTCCAACTAGCGATGCGATAGTGTCGCTGCGAAACACGGCGTACAGAAGGGTGCAGGAAGTGGTGCTCCTCTATGCATCATGCTTTGCATTACACAAAATGTTCGTTATCCAACAAATTTAATATATTGTAATGTGGTTTATCTTCACTGACTTAATGAAAGATGTTACAACACTCATATCACGCTCTTAGGCGACTTTTTTATATTTTTTTTACTTTAGTAGACTATGTTCTGCTCAGGGTTCAGCAGTTTAGTCGCTGAAACGTAACAGACAGACTGTTAATATGGATATACCTTTAAATTACAAGATTTTTTCACCCGATTCAGTTTTGCTAAAATAATCCTGTATGTTGCCTCACGCTACGTTCAAATTACCTGTAAAAACCTCATGAAACTTCGTCTAGTTGTTTTGGACATTAGCGTGTTCATATTAACAGAGAGACATGACGGTTTTGCAGTTTGATTATCAGTATAGAAGACTAGGGTTTGAATTACAACTGCCCTGTAACTGCTTTTTATCTTCTTTGTTTGCTACAACGCCCTGGTTTGGAACTGTCTCACGAAGTATTGTAGCGCTTCTAAACAATTGGCGCACGTAACAGTATGCTCCCACTCTAATAAACAAATATGTATGCACCCTCTCTTCTTCCAAAATTGGATACAAACTTAGTTTCTGTCAACACACCATACTGCCACTAACGCGTAATAGCTCAGAACACGACGTATAGTCAAATGGTTTAAATGGCTCTGAGCCCTATGGGACTTAACAGCGGAGGTCATCAGTCCCCTAGAACTTAGAACTACTTAAACCTAACTAATCTAAGGACATCACACACATCCATGCCTGAGGCTGGATTCGAACCTGCGACCGTAGTAGTCGCGCGGTTCCGGACTGCAGCGCCTAGAACCGCTCGGTCACTCAGGCTGGCCAACAGCTTGTTGAATAAATATAACTCGAAAAGCCACCACCCTTTTTTTAAATTCTGCTTATTAGAAAAGGCTTCCAAATGGAGGGCATCATTCATTCAGACATCTGGAAGCTAGCTTATCTCCTTACACACGTCTGATATAGTCCACACGATACACCACTGCTATCACAGACACACTTACAACAATTAATACAATAAAAGCTAGAACAGAATAAATACACGAAGTATTATAGTTGCTGCTGTAGGGATAAACGTTCTCAGTTAACAGTAAGATGCGAAAAAAGATGTGTAGGGGAGCCACGTCTGATATAGTCCACACGATACACCACTGCTATCACAGACACACTTACAACAATTAATACAATAAAAGCTAGAACAGAATAAATACACGAAGTATTATAGTTGCTCCTGTAGGGATAAACGTTCTCAGTTAACAGTAAGATGCGAAAAAAGATGTGTAGGGGAGCTTCTCAAACATGTTTCTGGAATTATTACACAGTGAACAAGTAAGTTTGCTGACATGGGTTGGCGTAAAAATGTTAAGGTCAGTCGTAACAACGACTTGTCGATTGTTGTGTATAGTAGTGGCGTCCGACGATCTACATCCTAACTGGAGATAGGTTAGTGGTAATAGGATCAGTACTTGAAAGAGTTAATGGCACCTCTTATGAAGTCTCAACCCAAAGTAGCTGTCAGGATTTTCTATTGCTCTTTCCTACGAGATCTACCTTTAATTTTATTAAACAGAGTAAGCTGACGTAAGCACCTATTATATCATCTGACTGTGAAATTCTCACTGCCAGTGAAAATTACATGCTATTAATGCAATTGACATTCTGATTAACGCTGTTACTAATTTCTTAAAGTAATCACTATCACTGTCTATGTAATTCATCTAAGTTTACCCTTTTCTTATTTTTAAATTCTGTTCACAGTGAGTTCAATATAATTTTCGGTCGCCAGTAACACGAAATAATAAGGGTCACTGTCTCTCAGATCAGGTTTTATATCACGAAGACGGAGCTCGGTTGGCTGCTCAATGTAAATCGCGATGAAATAGTAGTCTCGAAACTGTTCCTTACTTCAACATACTTCAACACAAATAAGATATCTCTCCTCTCCATAAAATTGCAATACACTTCTCATTTATCGTCTTACGCAACTAAGTCCATTCTTTTTCTGTACTGGACGTAAGTTTCCAGAAATACATAGACAAAATGGATAAGTACTTGCAAATAATATTATAATCAAAAATTTACAAAACATTTTTATTACATGTTAGCACAAGTAAATCACAAGATAGCTGAAGGCACATAACAGAAATAAAATAAATAAATATATGCACTTTTGTGTTGCTTTCTACGAAATAACGACTTAGTGGAACAATGTCAGCAGAATACCCAAAGGAAGACCAAAATATGTCCATATGGCAGTCATAAAATTCACGACCAGCTACGATTTCCCTTAATTATTTGAGCAAATATCGGTATTGTTAGTTCGAATAATAAACGACCGATCCCTGTTCACATTCTTCTTTTTCCTCGTGCTTGTATTCCATTTTTAATCACATCAGCCTCAATGGGACGTTGTAGCCTAATTTTTTCTCACAGATCATTCCATAGCAGCAAGATGAAGAAAATTTTTAGTTTCTTCTCTGAAAGACGGCCATTGTAGATTTCTAAGCAGGTTCCTGTGCGACGAATGGCACATCATTCCAAATACCTTCCGTGAAGCTATTTTTTTAAACATTTTTATCACATAAATTCTCTCTCTGATCTGACAGAGATGCCTGTGGGAATTCGTTTTCTTCTTCTTCGTATACGCCTGCCACCAGTTTCAAGTCCGACTTGCTGTGGGTCCCATATACCATCAACATCACGACCATCATCATCATCATCATCAAGGATTAGACCTCTTGGGGTGTTCCGCCTCAGAATTGTTTCTTTTTCATACTGGGCTATGTAGTACTGCAGCTATTGTTATTTTGATATTAGACTATGTTGGACAAGACCTTCTAAGTTCAGTTTATATTTTTCAGTTCTAGTTGTAATGGGTGCAACGTCATCTAATCTGGATGTTTCTTTATAGTCTAGTAATAAATAATCCACTGCGAAGCGGAGGAGCTTCATCTCTGATGATTCTATTAGTTGTAATTAATCAGACGTAATGCTCCAACATTCGCTACCATATAACAGCCACTGCAAGTCTGTTACCTTGTAAAATGTGATTAACGTTCCTTTCCAAATTTTACGTCTTAACAGAGGTTGTACATTCCACAAGAAGTCTAATCTGTCCAAATTTAGTTCTACATCATTTGATTAGGAAAATTTAAAGTTGCGCCCTAGGTACTTAAACTCTCTTAGGTCTTCAATTATTTGTCGACAGCAATTTTGGCTCTTATGGGCTTCAATCCCTGTAATTTCATTACTTTTGTTTGATGCGTCGATATTCTTATTGTGAATTAAGAGGCCATTTGACTCAACATATGTACTGTGGATATAATCTTCTCTTTAGATTCTCCAATTGGAATTTGTTCATCAAAAGAAATGGCAGCGTTATGAAATTAAAATTATCACCTCTTAATTTGACGTTTGATGCAGTCAGTCATTTATAAATTACATGTTTGCTGGGACTTCCATTTCCTTTTTTTCCTTTAGTAATTCCGATAGTATTTTCCGTTTTATCTTGTCGAATATCTTTTCATAGTCGACAAATCCTTATACTTGGTAATCTAATTTCTCATCTTTTCACAGTTACTTGTGTCAAATTGAAAAGACAGTCAGAACATTATCTACTTTTCTAAAATCGATCTCTAACATACGTGTTACCACTTTTGTTATTAACCCCTTGTTTATAATTTTAGCCTACAGTCTGTAACAGTAATTTTCAGACTTATTCCGCGGTTATCTGTGCGCTGTTCATTGTGATTTATCCTCTTAACTTGTACACAGGGTGTACCAATGCTTCACGCGGGGTCACACACTGTTGAGAAGTATTCTACAAGGGATCGTGTTTTGGAGACGATCTCTGGTACAGATAAGTAGCAGGTTCTCTGTATTCTTCCAGCGTATCAGGACCTGACATTTGCTTTCCCTGCAAAAGACCATACGTGGTAATTTTACTTAATATGTCTTCAGTCTGTTACTTCGAAACATTTATGCGACGTGATTAAATCCAGGTCTTACTGAATAAATTTGTAGCCAAAGGTTATTATGCTTTTAGTTCCGTGAAGTGCACAATTAGGTATTTTTATGTATTAAGAGCTCACAGTCAGTTACAAATTATAAATGAAAAACATGATATTGTGAATGTTCTGTAGTACTAATTTTTTCTGTTAACCGATTTTGGGCTTACAAGACTGTTATCAGACTTTAGTTGATTATCATCATCAAAGAGGGTACAATACTAGTAAACAACACTGGAACAAGGTCTCACACGTCAAGACAGAGGTGGAAACACACACACACACACACACATACACACACACACACACACACACACACACACACACACACACACACACACACACACACAGAGGAGATGTGAAGTTCGACGGTGCGGTGGTAACGTAACAGATAATTGTAAAGTTAAACAGTAAATTAGTGTAAAGAAACCAAAACAGAAAGAACTTTAACTCCAAACAACAAGGAGGTGTCAGGGACAAAATTAGCACATAATTAGAAAAGAAATTGTATCTGTTATAAAACAGCGTAGTTGTCTAAACCACAGTTGAAGTTTGATTAACCAACATAATAGAATAGAATTAATACACGACAAGAGTAGGTAGAAACAACCTGAAGAAGTATTACGTTCGAAAGACGATACAATAATAGGCAAATTTAACAGGCAATACTTAACCTTAATAATTTGCTCTGTGGTATGAGACGTATCTTATATAATGCGTAAGATGCACAGAATTGTAATTGTGAACTAGGGTAGTATTTTATCGAGATCCAGCTCGATATTGCTACACTTTCTACCTCACAGTCTCTCCTCATAAGTGACCGGATAAACAGAAAAAATCTAAAATCGTAGCTAAATCAGCGGAATTACTAATATGTAACTAGAACAGTCATGAGGAACGCCAGGTTTACTTCACTGATCGTAGATGACTCCAGGACAACGTTTCGCAATTTACCTGTTAGGAAATTTTCGAACCAATCTCTAACCTGGTTAGATAGCAACCAAGAATGTTTTTCTTTTAGAAGGCGTCGGTGAGGAACTGAATTAAAATCATGTCGAGACGTAATTACTAGAACAGTGATTCGTACGAGCTGTGAAATTGTTGCCACTCATTATTGTATGGCAGGTAACTACTGTGAATATTATAATTTTAAACTACTATGAAAGCAACTAAAGAACTGTGGTGCAATTAGGCGTTTACTAAACATTAGCAAGTTTCCTATCGTCTTGAGTTACACAAAACTTCTAAATAAAATTGTCTATTTATCTGTGCATATGGCGCAAATATGATTTCTGATGACACAACCATTTTGAGAATCGGAAACATTTAGTAGCATTTCACAAGCAGATAGATGTGTACTATACATTCAACCCCGTTGGTTTCTGTTCTTAATTTGGGTATTCGCACGAATTAAACTACGTTGCCAGAAAAAATACTCATGTACTCAGTGCTGTATTGGAATCAGTGCCATATCCATACATTTCTTTCTTACCACTTTTCAGATGCCTCGTCCACTGACATGACCGTGGGGGCTAACTTATGCAATGAAACCTACCAGCCCACTCCTGGTAGAACAGTTTCTTTGTTATTCATAAACTGTTTATACACAAATTCCACTGGATAAATGTATAAACAAGGTGTTACAAGTTATTACAGTGCATTTATTTGTTGCGTAGTGAAGAATTCCGGTTTGTTTGTACAACTGTTATTTACTTCTTGTCAATATAATAGGTTTCTCAGCGAGATAGTAGTTGTAAGTCTGTGAAAGCTTGAGCAGGACGAAAATAATATAACGTGACAGTGTGTCATCCCGATGTATGTGACCATCAGTGTTCCGTTATTACAAAAAAAGCATAAAATACCCAATGCAGGTTTCTCTAAAGGTGAACAATAATATACCTCTTTACGACAAAATTTGTCGGACAGCTTAGACGCACCTTGTAGGAATGTAGATGAAACATATAATCCAGATGTAGGTGCGACAAATACCAGACGTAGATAATGAGTTATATCGCAGTGTTCTAAGAGATAACACTTTAGTATTTTTACATTCTTCTAAAGGCTTTTAATTCTACGTGTATGGTGTTCTATTCTGAAATGTATTGACAATCTTGCATAAGACATTCCCATATAAATAAGACACATTACCTCGTATTGGGTTACTGGAAACATATATACCTCCTCTTACACAGCAACGTGTATGGCATTAACATGTCAAGCAGAATTAAAAGAATGACCGTTGGTCTGGCACATCGACGTGTCTGTGAGTAACCTTGAAGCGGTTAGATGCCAGTGCCTGCGCTAGTTCTACATTTCCTTAGAAACTCAACTTGCAAGTGAGACAACGAAACATACGTTCAACGCAATGTTTTTATGTCGGAAATTCTTACCATTAGATTCAGAGGACGTTAGTGCTGGGTGGGCGTCGGCTTAAATATGAAACAAAAAATTTCTATGTGCGGATATACTGCCCGACTTAACGATCTATTGACAGACTGCAGTACGTCCCGCCGGCCGGTTTGGCCGAGCTACGGTCTCAGGTTCGAATCCTGCCTCGAGAATGGATGTGTGTGATGTCCTTAGGTTAGTTAGTTTTAAGTAGGGGACTGATGACCTCAGATGATAAGTCCCATAGTGCTCAGAGCCATTTGAACAATTTGAACAGTATGTCCCCACGAAAGAGATATGTTTGATAGCCAGCAGTAAGTTTTTCGCCCAGTTTGATATTAACTGATCTCAGTTTCTTGCAGTCTAACGCTGATCTTGGTGTCTCTGTGTGCCTACAGTACCCAACTGTCTCATGTCTTAGTGTTTGCTGGCCCTTCACTGCTTCTTATAGCGACTAGTTAATTATTCGCGATTCCAGCAGCTGGCATTCTACTAACTGAACGTTTTCTGAGAAATATTTTCCCTAGACTCCCTTTCCCGCCCATTCTTTTTTAGTGGAGCTTTCTATTTCTCCTTATCTAAGAATGTAATTCTTGAAATTCTTCTGTGGTACAACGTATCAAATACTTGCTGTTTATCCATACCAAAATTTCCCTTACTTCGATAAAATTTTGTGCTTCAAAATTATTCTTTCGAGAAATTTTTTCAGGTTCATACCAGTCTTTGATTTCAGTAAGGTTCTTTTATGAAAAGAAAACTCTCTTCGTTTGAGTGACTCCCTGATATCTTCCTTGCATTGGCTATCCTCTGTACAGGAACATTCTTTCACTTCTGTCTTTGTCTCATTACAGATTTTGATGTTAAGCTAGTCCTTTTGCTTTCGACTACTTTTAACCACTTTCGTCTTAAAGTTGTTTATCCAGAGCCTACAATCGACAAGGTATCTGATGCACTTTTATTGATCTTCGTAAGTTTTTCCATTATCTTCATTGCCGGTTGAGCGTACAAGTGTTGGCAATGAACAGCAACACGGTCTTACATATTTATTTACATGTTTTAGCTTTCTGTATCTTTGTATTACATGTTAGCGATTCTCGCTGCGTGGGTGTTGGTTTCGTGTCAGTATTGGAGAACCGGTGCACCGGCTCATCATAATCCCCGCACGAGGGGTCGGATTTTCTCGGTTAGGCGCTTGCGTTGAACACCGCTCCGGATACCGTCGCATAATGCGTGTTGCTGAATGGTCAGCTCGAAAATGAAGTGCGCGAAATAGTGTATGCAGAGGACGGGAGCCAATTTCAGCCGGAATGCGGCTCGCTGTTCGGTGCTGAGCCGTAATCTGAGCAGTTTAGTGGCGGCGCCGTGTCGGCGCGGTGTGCGGTCGCGCCGCCGCTGCCCTCTGGCGGACCGCGCCCTCACTAAGCGGCCGGCCGGCGCCGACAAATGACGGCTCGTTACCGGCTGGTCGCTGCTATCTCTCAGCCCCTCGCCCCTGGACACTGGCGCGCCGGGACACGGCTGCTGCCAAGCGAGATCACCACCTCTGATACCTAACTGGCATCTGTCACCGCTGTCGCCGCTAGCGATAATCAGACGAGGCTAAAGCGGTCGTTCTCTCTGCGAACTCGCTACAGGAATTTTCGGCTTATCAGTTTTGAGAAAAATAAAAATATGACAGTTGATGTACTGTGTCCAACGTCGTTATCGTTATGTTATAATGCTTGTGCATCTACATACAATGGGTGAGGCAGTTCACATATCTCCAAACGTATCCACAAGGATTAAATACATTGAGGTGCGCTTTTGCTACGTTACAGCGGACATATAGTGAATTTTCTGATCTACAGAAGTAATTATTAAAATGTATAGCTGGACAATAAAGATACGGATTTCATTTTTGGGTTCCTTACCTCAATCGGCAAAAACGGGATCTTTAAAGGAAAGGGTAGTGGCATCAAGATGAAATTTATGTCACATTCCAAGGCCTACGGTACCTTGGCCGCGTAAGAAATTGAAGAAGTCCATTCAATCAAAAGATACGGCCGCTTGTCTCACATACTTTGATTCTCGCAAACTCACTGATGAAAATTTATAGAGTACTTCCGCTTGACCTGGAATCATTAAATTTGGCAAGGAGCAAGGCTTCACAGTGCAAGCAAATGAAGCAATACAAAAGGTGTTACCCAGTAATTACATCACAGGAAAAATAAAATTTTGTCATTATTTTCCCGATTGCCTGTCTGTTAAAACACTGTTTACTAGGGAAAGGGTTGACGTCTAAAGTTAGACTTTATGTCACATCCAAAGGTCTATGGCTACCAAGCGGTATTTAAAATTTAAGCCTCTAAGTCAAAGGATTCAAACAGTACGGCTATTTATGTCACATATTTTGATATTCGTAAACTCACTCATCAAAACGTATAGGGTACTTCTCATTCATCTAGAACCATGAAATTTGGCAAGAAGCTAGTTTTCGCAATACAAGTAAAACAAAAAATCCTAAAATTGTTGATTGTAGTTATATCACACAAATTTTTTTTTCCATTCTCGAAAGTTCTGGAATTTCCAGGAACGGTATCTTGCCAGTGTCGAAATCGATAATAGGCAAACATCGTTGAGATTCCCGATTCCCCAAAATGGTTGAACTATTTCTGCCTGTTAAGACGCCCTTTTTTTACGAATGGGTAGATGTATCAAGTTTAACTTTATGTAAGTTACAAAGGTCTTTGGCCCCTTGGCAGTGTTTAAAATTTAAACTCCTAATTTAAAGGAATCAATTGTGTCACATATTTTCATACAAACTCGCTAATCAGTACCTTAAGGGTATTTCGCGTTGACTTAGAATCACCAAATCTGGCAACTACCAAGATTTCATAGTACAACAAAAGGAAAACAAGAAATCCGAAAGTAGTTAATTTCTAATTAAATTACAATTTTTTTTAAATTTCAAACTTACATTGCATTCATAACCTGTCAAATATCTCAGGAGTTACTGTAGGGATTTTTATTTAATTTTCAGTAATACGTACAGTGTTTTACCAGGAAGATTTTTGTATACATTTTACAAATATTTAGTTCTAATTGGCTGAGCTACGATGCTGATTTTGCCAACAACTTTATTTCTATACATTTACAATAGAAAATGAAGAACTATCGTAATTTAAAAGTGAGCAGTTGCGTATATAAACTGACACCCCCACTAGAAAGAGTGCCAAAAGACACTTGCTTCTATCAAGCAGACGTAAATAATTTTTTAAACAATATTTAATGATGTCTTGTTGTTATTTAACACGAGTCAACTTGCACAAGAATACTAGCTTATTTGTTTAGGAACAAACATTTATGTATATTCATTGTAAATGGTCTGAGTGTGGCAGAATGTGTACAACCTTTCTTTTATTTAAATACTGTTGCAGTATATTAGTGCAGTTCACAAAGTGGCCACGTTGAGTGACATCATGTCTGTAGTACCCAAGAACGATTTATTTTTTGGTGGTGATGGCTTCCAGCCAATGAGAATTAGACAGTGGCGGAGCACTGCTGGAGTCAAATGAAGACAGACACTGTTAGGCCTATGCGCTCAATGGAGTGATTCGGGACGCTTTCACATTAGTTCTGAAAGAAGTCATACCTGCCTGTGGTAACACTTTTGAGGGGAGATCTGAATGTGCTGCAGTGCAGAACTTAACTTTTCTGCTTGCATTACGGCACTGAGAACAGACAGAGAACAAGTTCCTACTCGTTATCTCGCTTGTGCTAAAGTATAAATCGTCATTCTGGACTTTGAATTATTTTGAACTGACGAATATTTAGTGTATTGTGATCACGAAATGGACTTAATTTTTTGCGCATCTTTGATGATTATTTAGCTTGGGTATTCTGCTATTATTACCGTAACGCTCTCAGTGTAGCTTTAATACATTTTACAAAGTTATCTTTCTTGTCTGTGTTGTAATGGGTTATCATAGGACCCCTTTCCTTTTGTATGATATCTATTTTCTCGAATAAACATTATACGACGTATCTGACATTTACATTCATCACAGACGTTACAATAGAACTATTTTATTAATTATTTATATGCCTTTTGATTAATTTTAGTGTTTATTTTATTAATTCGTAATTCTAGAGAATAAATATAGTATTTGACTGCAGGATAACAGGTACAGATTATAATTTGCAGCGAGTTAGCTGCTGGGCATTAAAGCAGGCGTGTGCGGCTCGACCTTACGAAATTATCGAGCTATTCTATTTAAACAGAGGCGTGCATAGCCCAGTTACTTAACGTGCGAGGAACATCAGGTGAAGTCGCAGTTGGTTTGCTCGTACGGAATGCTGGTTAGAGAAGCTACTGCTAAGTAGAATATCCATTAGGTAACGTCGCAGCTGCTAGCAGATAATTCCGTAATGAGCTCGTGACGTGCTCTCTCCAATACACGTACTTGAGAGAGGGGTCAAGTTACTGTACTGTGTAGTCATATTTAACTCCAGTCGATAGCGCTACTTGTGTGGTGCGATTGTGGTGACGCAATATTCATTGTCGAAAGATCACGCTAACAATGCGTTCTCTCCGAAGGCACAAGTAGCTTAAGCTCCGAAACATGCATACCTACCAGTTACGTCAGCTTCTTCCTTGCAACATTTTCTGGCTGCAAACTGCAGATGTCATCCCTGTTAATCATCACTTCTGTTTATTTGTCATCAGCCACGATTGGTAATTAACCTTTCTTTGAAAAAAGTCTTTTCAACTGGACATAGTTCGGCCAAGCACGTTGTCATCCCTCTCATTTTCTATCTCGCAGTACAGACCTAATAAAACCGTAAGTAATATTTCTCGTCTTCCGTCTTCCTCTTCTTTTATCTGAATAGTTGTTTCCATTCTGGTAACAACAGTTCATTGTAAGTGCCAGTGCGACAACGTTCTATAATATTCGAGAGTTAGACCAGACAGTTTTCCTTTATGCTCTATAAGTGTCAGTGCGACAACATTCTACAGTGTTCGACACTTAGACCAGACAGTTTTCCTTTGAACGCCCCTTCACAGACAGCCATGTCCATTGGCACTGTCGCCCTTTACCTAAAGCGACGACCTCGCTGTGTACGCCTCTCAAACGAGAAAGGCCACAATGGCGACTGTTTTTGCTTCTCACCGGTCTATAGCACATTACAGCTCGGTAACATTTGGTCACGCTACATTACCCAACAAAAATTACTAAAACGCTACTGGCCATCAGAACTGAAAGCAGGAAGGATAGAAAATAAGGAAATTTTACTTATTATGGTGATACAGCGTAATAGGAGGAACACAAATTTAAATCTGTAGGTGATTTGAGGGTGTACAGAGTGCGAAATTTATTACACAGACCTGCCACCTCTGGCAGCACCAATGGCTGTAACCCTCCTGAGCATGGAGTCGAAATGAGCTCGGATAACAGATATATATTTCCACGCCTTAGCTCATCAATCGTAGCAGAACCCGGCAAATGTCGTGCCACCCTCTCAGGAAATCATGGCCAATTTATTTCGGTGAGTGAGACATCTGGAGAATGTGCTGTCCAGTACAAAAGTAGAACACACTATGTACCGAGATATGGCAGGATGGGATGGACGAAACATGGTCTTGCGTTGTGCTGTTGAAAGGTAACAACACGTAGACTTCAAAGAGAGGGCAATATGACTGGCGTTAATACGTGGCAAACGTACTGTCTGTCAAGCAGTCACCAACCAGTGTTGTGTAGCCAGTGCCACTCCGTACCACCATGGCAGTTGCTGAGTCTGACGATGAAGAATGCCGTGAGGCAACCTTCATTCTGCTCTGAACTTCCAAATATGGATACTTGCATCTTGATGCTCCACACAGAATAAGAAATTACTTCAAAAAACTAAGTTGTCCCATTTTCTGCTGCTGCATCAAGGGAAGCTGGAACAATGGTCGCCATGCTGATGGCACTCCAGACGTCGTTGCACTCTGGGTCTGGATGCCTGGCGTAATGCAAAGACGTCCATTTAGTAACTCGAGGTACGTAGCGTAGCTGGAACGTCCTGTGTGGCCGAGTGAACTAAATGTCTGTCCTTTCCGGCGCTAATCGCATGGGGCTGATGAAATCTTGCACGGATATGAGTATGGTATTCAAAACCCATAGATTCAGTGTAAATATCACACTCGTGAGATTTCGAAATACACTCCTGGAAATTGAAATAACAACACCGTGAATTCATTGTCCCAGGAAGGGGAAACTTTATTGACACATTCCTGGGGTCAGATACATCACATGATCACACTGACAGAACCACAGGCACATAGACACAGGCAACAGAGCATGCACAATGTCGGCACTAGTACAGTGTATATCCATCTTTCGCAGCAATGCAGGCTGCTATTCTCCCATGGAGACGATCGTAGAGATGCTGGATGTAGTCCTGTGGAACGGCTTGCCATGCCATTTCCACATGGCGCCTCAGTTGGACCAGCGTTCGTGCTGGACGTGCAGACCGCGTGAGACGACGCTTCATCCAGTCCCAAACATGCTCAATGGGGGACAGATCCGGAGATCTTGCTGGCCAGGGTAGTTGACTTACACCTTCTAGAGCACGTTGGGTGGCACGGGATACATGCGGACGTGCATTGTCCTGTTGGAACAGCAAGTTCCCTTGCCGGTCTAGGAATGGTAGAACGATGGGTTCGATGACGGTTTGGATGTACCGTGCACTATTCAGTGTCCCCTCGACGATCACCAGTGGTGTACGGCCAGTGTACGAGATCGCTCCCCACGCCATGATGCCGGGTGTTGGGCCTGTGTGCCTCGGTCGTATGCAGTCCTGATTGTGGCGCTCACCTGCACGGTGCCAAACACGCATACGACCATCATTGGCACCAAGGCAGAAGCGACTCTCATCGCTGAAGACGACACGTCTCCATTCGTCCCTCCATTCACGCCTGTCGCGACACCACTGGAGGCGGGCTGCACGATGTTGGGGCGTGAGCGGAAGACGGCCTAACGGTGTGCGGGACCGTAGCCCAGGTTCATGGAGACGGTTGCGAATGGTCCTCGCCGATACCCCAGGAGCAACAGTGTCCATAATTTGCTGGGAAGTGGCGGTGCGGTCCCCTACGGCACTGCGTAGGATCCTACGGTCTTGGCGTGCATCCGTGCGTCGCTGCGGTCCGGTCCCAGGTCGACGGGCACGTGCACCTTCCGCCGACCACTGGCGACAACATCGATGTACTGTGGAGACCTCACGCCCCACGTGTTGAGCAATTCGGCGGTACGTCCACCCGGCCTCCCGCATGCCCACTATACGCCCTCGCTCAAAGTCCGTCAACTGCACATACGGTTCACGTCCACGCTGTCGCAGCATGCTACCAGTGTTAAAGACTGCGATGGAGCTCCGTATGCCACGGCAAACTGGCTGACACCGACGGCGGCGGTGCACAAATGCTGCGCAGCTAGCGCCATTCGACGGCCAACACCACGGTTCCTGGTGTGTCCGCTGTGCCGTGCGTGTGATCATTGCTTGTACAGACCTCTCGCAGTGTCCGGAGCAAGTATGGTGGGTCTGACACACCGGTGTCAATGTGTTCTTTTTTCCATTTCCAGCAGTGTAGTTTGAGGCGCACTGCCGTGATGAGATAAACGTCACTCCAGGTAGGGTACGACCCTGCCACTGTCGGCTTCGTCACCTACCGTAGTAGTGTGCGCGTCAGGAGACATGTGGCGGGGCGATGAGCAGTGGCAATGGGCAGTGTGTAACATGACGCTCCAACCAAATAGCGTTATTCAGCAGCATCTCTCTACAGCGTACACTTCATGTTGCACTTAGAACCCTTAGCGTTATTTTAATGTTAGTTTACGAATAGTGAGGTACTTAGACACTGTAGATTCATTATACATGGTATGAAGCAACTATTAAGAAGTGACCAGTGATACTTTTCCGACCACTTAGCTTCTTTCTACTTTCCACTCTTCCTAGAACAGTGGATCAGTATGAGGTTTACCTCAGCGCTGACGGTTAACAGGGTAGGAAGTTCAAATGGTTCAAATGGCTCTGAGCACTATGGGACTTAACATCTGAGGTCATCAGTCCCCTAGAACTTAGAACTAATTAAACCTAACTAACCTAAGGACATCACAACCATCCATGCCCGAGGCAGGATTCGAACCTGCGACCGTAGCCATCGCGGGTAGGAAGTGGCTAGAGCGTGTGGCGCGACACAAAGACAGAAACTACAACGGAGGGTCCACAAGCTACTCTCCGTCTCACCCTGCACAGAAGTCATCACACAGGCGCTTCTTACTTGCACGCCACTATAGTACGTTTCTCCTTTTTGCAGGATAAAATACTCGATCTTCTCACAGAAAAATTAATTCACATGCATTTTTTGAGTGATAAATCCGTTTTGTGACTTTCCTTTACATGTAGATTGTAGATGGCCTTCTTCATACTTTGTGTAGTTGCGCTGAAATGCTAATCACTTACATATGCGAACATGTAGTACTGTAAACGGACCGTGTTAATAGGCACGGGACTCTGCTACCCATCGCTGGATTCGAATGTGGGCTCTCTGCTGGGCGTGAGG
This sequence comes from Schistocerca serialis cubense, assembly GCF_023864345.2. Taxonomy (NCBI): domain Eukaryota; kingdom Metazoa; phylum Arthropoda; class Insecta; order Orthoptera; family Acrididae; genus Schistocerca; species Schistocerca serialis. The sequence goes on along the minus strand of NC_064639.1, from coordinate 535,254,370 downwards.
AATAGGATGGTGCGGATTTGTCACGGATGGCACCTGAAGACAGAATAACCACGTTTATTCAAATAGCCCTGAGCACTATGGGAGTTAAGATCTGAGGTCATCAGTCCCCTTGAACTTGGAACTACTGAAAGGACATCACACACATCCATGCCCGAGACAGGTGAACCGTGAAAATTTACTTTCAAAATCTTTTCATAAAGAATTTATTTTATTTACTAGCGATTCATCAAGAACATTAACACACTATGTGAGCGTGGAAGTAGTTGCCAGGGAGTAACTTATGGAAACAAATTGAATTTCAACCAATGGAAATTTTATTCATAAAAGCCTTTTCAAAAACAGATTTAAAATTTATAAGCGGAAAGGAACCTTGAAATATCATGTTACAATTATTTAGAGGCAGAATAATTTTTTTATATTTTTGTTACAGTAGGAGCCTTCGGGCTGAGAAGCTTCCGCTCCCTTTCAATAGGGCAGTAGTCACGACCGCTCACAACGACCTCTGAAATCTACACTGGTGCAAATCTGCAACACACCAGATTACTTTAACTAAAATTTTTAACAAGTCACACAAACACATTAACTATGCATCCCGTAAAATGGATGGAAATGGTACAAACACTAACACTATGAACTTATTTTCCACCAAAAGTGCAATTTGTTTTTAAAAGGCCTCTTACGGTGGAAGGGTGGCAACTTTATAAAAATGACTATTTAAATAAAACCCATGACGATGTACAACATGCTCTACATTACACATATACCGCCTCGCAAATTTATAGGCAAGATAAAAACATATTTCAGGAATTCGGCCCTTACCTTAATTCTATAAATTCGTTAACACTGAATTCGACAAACATGACAGAGATAGCTATTAACGTACGGCAGACCGACAGACAGACACTAACTGCCTAACAAATGTGGACGGAGACAGACGAGCAAGCTGGGGACGAGAAACTGACCAACAAAACAAGTAGAATTTAACAAGTAAATGAAACAACATATCTCCAGTCACTTAACTTCTAATAAACTGCGATTTCTGGCGAAGACCTGGCGGAGCACCACCAAAACGCTCTCCCGAAATGTCCGCTGCCAGCAGCTTCAACGGACGCAGGAAGGCGCGCCGATCTCCCGTCTCACGCGTCGCAGCTCGCCCCGGCCAGACCGATGTCGTGGGTTGACTCCTGTTGCTCTCGTGTCGGCCACGAAGCCACTACCCCTCGATGTACGGCGCAGCCACTGGACTCACGTTGCGACCTCACATGCGCCGACGCTTCAGGCGGACAAGTCATCACGTGTCCCAGTGCGCGACCGACCAACCGATCGATCCAACCGCCAATGCCCATTGCCGAGCAGACCGGCGGCCTAACACATATTAGCACTCCGGCGACGGACAGACACCAACCGCCTCACCAATGAGGACGAGAGACAGACCTAGACTAACTTGGCTGACCAACTGACTAGACTCGCCCAGACTGACAGACTGCCCTGGCTGACCAACTGCCTCCGACTGACTAACTCCCACTGACCACATGACGAGCTATCAGCGCCGCTTAAATGCAATTGAACATGCAACCTTTGCCCCTTTCCCACCAGAGAGAGACACCAAAACTGCGGTTGCCACAGCGGAGCCATTGTCAGAAACTGAAGGCGACTGCTTTACACTCCGCGCAGCGGCGCGCTCTTCAAAAGCAAATTTTACCACGGCTCAGCAGTATTCGAACCTGCGACCATAGCGGTCGCGCGGTTCCAGACTGAAGCGCCTAGAACCACTCGGAACAACGTTCATTGATCAGCTACAATGCACTAGTTGTGGGTCCTCTGGTCGAGGTCTGCCTCCGCTCGTAATATTCTCGGTGGCTACGAAGGGGTACGGCGGCGGCTCACACACGCGCCCATTGCGGCGTCTGTAGCTGCGCTGTCGTCAACTGGAATCTTCTGCCTCGGCGACGGCGCTACGGCCCTCCTGCCTCGTAGTGCGACGGCTGGAACCATGCGCCGCCGACCTCTGTTGTGGTGGCGGCTGGAGGGGTCGTGGCAGTGGGACAGTCACTGCCCTGCCTCAGCGACCATCCGCGGCTGTGGCTGTCTGACGTAGGCGGGCCTGGGCCCCGGCTGTGGCCCCGCCCACGGCGTTGGTGGAGGCTGCATCCCAGGACGGTCTGCGTCACTCCAACGCTTCATAACGGACGATGTTGACGAGCTGGCTGCCGGCCCTTAAATATGGCTTTCTACCGCTGATGCCTGCTGCACTTCTTCCCCAATAGGTCGGTGGAATATTCTGGTGTTACTCGTTTGGCGTAACTTACCCGATCACCGCCCTCGATGTTGACAATCTGGCGTGCGGCGAGCTGCCTCTGTCACGTCCTCCGCTGGCCAGTAACACAGCACTCTCCTTCGTGTTTCTTAACTCGGAGCTATAACGACCTGCTGACATGCAGGGTCCATGGGTTCATGAGGTTGTCTCCATATCCGTTATGTTATGTTAACCGGGGACCTTGAAACGACGGAGAGGCTCCGTCCCCGCCGCACCACTGAACTACACAGCAGAATGTAACTCACGTACGGCTTCTGGCTCCCAATATTGCTTCACGTTTTAACTAACTTCATTACTCTAAAATTCCTACCTTTAATTAACTTAATTGCTCTCAGCATTCGACCTTCTACAATACGTTTCTGTCAATTGGACGTTTGTTGTATACCACTGTCATGGTGCTGCAACTTTAATGACCAACAGCACGCATCACACTACTTTTTCACACATTATTGTCAGTAATGACTTTACAGCGAACATGTTGGATAGAGGTGGAATAAGGCGCAGTTGAGCGTGGACTCCAACTGAGCGCCGCGTTGCGCAGTGTTACGAATTGTTAACCTTTAGGTCCACTTCGATACATGCAGCAGCAGCCAAAGTGTTGATCTACTCGTATTTTGTGATATCGTCATGAGAAGGTATAGTTATCCTAATGACAGAAACTGTAGTATTTACAGGGTGATGCACACGTAGTCTAGTGTTCTTCGATTAGTAATCAAAACGCTATCCGTCCCGGACTCGAATGCCTCCACTGCTTAAAATCTGTATAAAAAGATTAGCGGCCAAAGACTTCTGGCATCAGAAGTCACCCTAGTTCTACCACCGACCTTGTCAAAGAGGGTGGAGGAGCGGAGAGATATTCCATGCACCCTTTTGTCATTGGGCGTGGTAAACTGCCCTTAATGGCGGAAGAATCGGCAATGATAACCGCATGAGGCGCAGATGGCAATAGAAACCATTGCATTAAAGACGCATGATGTGTAACCATTGGCCAAGAAGCCTGTAAATGAAAAAGTGTCATGCTAATCTCTCCGTTGGCAAAAGATTGCGGACTAGTCTTTCATTCGGATCTCAGGGAGAAGGCTGCCAACGGAGAGGTAACAATGAGAAAAAGATTGGCCAACTCTACGAGTCGGTGCGTCGATTGTCAGAAGTTTCAACATGGAAGGCAAGCTAGAAAGTCTGAATAGGGAAATGGTAGGGCTTAGTCTAGATATTGTGAGGGTCGCTGAAGTAAAAAGGAAAGAAGCAAGGATTTCAAGATCAGGTGAGTATAGGGTAATATCAACAGCAGCAGAAAATGGTATAACGGGGGTAGGATTCGTTATGAACAGGAAGGTAAGGCAGAGGGTGAATTACTGCAAACAGTTCAGTCGTCAGAATCGACAGCAAACCAATACCGACAACGATAGTTCAGGTATACATGCTGAAGTCGCAAGCGGAAGACGGAGAGAGAGAGAGGATACACAGGAGAGTCAAAGAAACTGGTACACATGCCTAATATCGAGTAAGGCCCACGCGAGCAAACACAAGTGCTGCAACACGACTTAGCATGGACTCGACTAATATCTGAAGTAGTTCTGGAATGAATTAACACCATGCATCCTGTAGAGCTGTCCCAAAAACCGTAAGAGACGAGCTCTCTTCTGGACAGCAAGTTGCAAGCATCCCAGATATGTTCAATAACGTTCACGTCTGCGGAGTTTGGTGTACAGGTGTTTAGACTCAGAAGAGTGCTCCTGATGCCACTCTGTAGCAATTCTGGACGAGTGAGGTGTCACGCTGTCCTGCTGGAATCGCCCTAGTCCATCAGAACACACAATGGGCATCAATGAGTGCCAATGATCAAACACGATGTTCACGTACGTGTCACCTGTCAGAGCCCTATCTAGACGTATCAGTGGTCCCATGTCACTCCAACTGCACAAGCTTGACACCATCAGAGAGCCTCCACCACCTCGAACAGTTCCCTGCTGACATGCAGGGTCCATGGGTTCATGAGGTTGTCTCCATACCCGTTATGTTATGTTAACCGGGGACCTTGAAACGACGGAGAGGCTCCGTCCCCGCCGCAGCCGCAGTGGTCCACAACCCCACGACTACCCGTCCAGGGAATGTCTCACACCAGACGAATGTAACCCCTATGTTTGCGTGGTAGAGTAATGGTGGTGAACGCGTACGTGGAGCACTTGTTTGCGCAGCAATCGCCGACATAGCTCCATACCCGTACAAGTCCATCCACTCGATACAATTTGAAACGAGACTCGTCCGACCAGGCAACATGTTTCCGGTCATCAACAGTCCAATGTCGGTGCTGACGAGCCCAGGTGAGGCGTAAAACTTTGTGACGTGAAGTCGTCAAGGGTACACGTGGGCCTTTGGCTCCGGAAGCCCATATCGATTATGTTTCGTTGAATGGTTCACACGCTGCTTTGAAATCTACAGCGATCTGCGGAAGGATTGCACTTCTGTCACCATGAAAGACTCTCTTCAGCCGTCGTTGGCGTCTTTCTTGCAGAATCTCTTTCTGGCCACAGTGATGTCGGAGGTTTGATATTTTATCGGGTTCGTGATATTCACGGTACCCTCGTGAAATGATCGTACGGGAAAATACCCCATCACTGCTATCTCAGAGATGCTGTGCGCTGACTATAACACCAAATTCAAACTCACTTAACTGTGCCATTTTAGCAGCAGTAATCGATCTAACAACTGCGCCAGACACTTGTTGTCTTAATAGGCATTGGCGATCGCAGTGCCGTATTCTGCCTGTTTACATATCTCTGTATTTGAATACGCATGCCAATAACAGTTTCTTTGGTTCCTCAGTGTGTATGAGCATATTGAACGAATAATTCAGTACGTAAAGGAAGGTGAAAATCTAACAGCCGTAGGTGACGGGATTGCGGCAGATGCACTTGGTAGTAGGAATGAAAGAGGAGAAAAACTACCTGAATTCTGAAATAAATTGCAGCTAGTAACAGCGATACTCTGTTCGAGACTCACAAGAGGAGGAGGTATACTTGGAAAAGGTCGGAGATACCGAAATATTTCAGTTAGATTACATCGCAGTCAGGTAGATGTGGTATCGATAGCTACGATGCCACGGCGTAGGGGAAAGTTCTTACGTTGGCACTACGACAGACACCGACGATAGCGCCCTCTAGCCGGCGCTGTGGAGCTCTACGAGCTCCGCTCCAGATTCAGCCCATTTGATGCCGAGGAGAAGACCTAGCAACATTGTTTCTACTTCTTAGGGGGCCATTACTGACTTTGTTACTTCAGTGATAGCTTGTCTCACTACTGGTAGTCCTTACCGTTGATACCTGTACCAGTCGCACCTACGGGCTCTTCAGTGTAAAGTTATGTATGTCCTTGAATAATAATTAAATGTACTTTCACGTAAAAAGCTGTACCGAGAATCTTACCTGCTCCTACTCCTTTCCTTCATTTGGTCAACCCTTCAGTTTTCAGGAGCAGACCCACGCGCCGCCTTCCAGGCGGGATACAAAAGTAGAGATTCCGAAATCAAATACTGAATTGTAAAGCATACCCAGCAACCGAGATAGACGTGGATCACAATTTAGTAGTAGTGAAGAGTAAATGGAAGTTTAAGAGACTAGTCAGCAAGAATCATTGCTAAAAGAATTGGCACACAAATGCATTAGGGAATGGAGAGAAACGTTAGAAGTTCTCCAGGGCTATAGATACTGCGATAAGAAATAGCTGAGTACGCAGTTCAGTTGAAAAGGCTTGGTCATCTCTCAGAATCGCAATCATGTAAGCTGGAAAGAGAAGCATATGTAAAGGAAAGTAACGGCTTCGATATCTTGGGTAACGGAAGAAATACTTCAGTTCAAAATGGTTCAAATGGCTCTGTGCACTATGGGACTTAACATCTGTGGTCATCAGTCCCCTAGAACTTAGAACTACTTAAACCTAACTAACCTAAGGACATCACACACATCCATGCCCGAGGCAGCATTCGAACCTGCGACCGTAGCAGTCGCGCGGTTCCGGACTGAGCGCCTTAACCGCTAGACCACCGTGGCCGGCATACTTCAGTCGATCGATGACAGAAGGAAATACAGAAATGTTCTGCAAAATTTAGGAATATATAAATACAAGTCATTCAGCAACGAAATAAAAGGAAGTGCAGGGAAGGTAAAGCGAATTCACCACATGACAAATGTGAAGAAACAGAAACAGAAATGTGATTCTTGAGTTTTTCCCGGCGTATTTGATAATCAAAATATCCACGGGTATGCTGCCGGTCTATAGTGTCCAACGGGCACAATATTTCGGCGATCATACATGTCGCCATCATCAGGTGAACTGACGGACTGAGCTCCTGTGAACGTGCCGGCACGGGGAACCATACGCTATGACTGCTCAGAGGGAACTGGGTTCGGTCGCTGCTGCTGCTGCTCTCATCTGTTGCTTTCCCCTCTTTGGGGAAGTGTGAGGGGGAGTCTGTAGCCTTTCGGCTTTTACTCCCCTGTGAACGTGTGTGTGTGATTTCTCTATAGTTTTTGGTGTCTGTGATTTGTGATGATTGTTGTGAGTGTTTCTGGTACTTGCCTGAGGTAGGCGAGAAGTTTGGTGTTATATGGGAAGGAACAGGATGATGGATTGGATGTTGGGATTTTCTCTTCGACTTAGTCGTCGAAGATCGTCATAGGGCGCTTGTGCTTATCGCGGGACATGTCATACCGACCTAGGGAGTGGATGAGTGCGTTTCCGGATCTGGAAGAACCCACATAGAAGGCCCTTGCCAGATCCTGGAAACGCTCTCTCAGGAGTGGGATTTCGGCTGCGGCGTACAAGTCGTCTGTAGGGAATCCAAGAGGTACGTGCAGTGCCCTTCTGAGGGCGCGGTTCAGCAGCCTCTGGAGTTTGTCCAGGTGCTGCTTTGCCGCGTATCCCCAGACAGGGCACGCATACTCCATTACTGGCCGGATCAGGACCTGGTACACATTTACTGCTACTGGGCAGGGAAGGGAGCTGGTTGTGTTCAGGATAGGATATAGGATGGACATTCTGGTGCAGGCCTTCCTGTGGACCTCGTCTATGTGGGGTTTCCACGTAAGACGAGAGTCCAAGGTTACGCCAAGGTACTTGGCGGTTCTGCGCCAGGGGAGTTGGGTTCCATTTAGGTGAAGGTGGAGGGGGGGACGTTGAGGAGGATCGCGCCTTCCGAGCCTGCGGGTAATCAGCATTGCCTGCGTCTTCTCAGAGTTGATGGTGATGCGCCAGCGACGTGCCCAAGTTTCTGTGTCATCTAAAACCTTTTGTAGCCTACGGATGACCAGGTCCTTGTTCGCGTTTCTCGTGTAGAAGGCTGTATCGTCAGCGTACTGTGCGGTGTGCACCAGGGGGGCCGTTGGAGTGTCCGCAGTGTACAAACTGTACAATACGGGCCCCAGGACCGATCCCTGTGGCACCCCAGCACGAATACGCCTTCTGGTGGAGGTGGCAGTTTCTACTTTGATGGAGAAAGTCCTATTCGTGAGATAGCTCTTGATCAGCTGAACTATGCTCCCGGGAAACCCTTGTGTGTACAACTTGTAGAGTAGCCCTCTATGTCATACTGAATCAAAGGCTTTGGCTACGTCTAGTAGCACTATCCCGCAGTAGCCTCTGTGGTTGAAGCCCTCTGTGGCTGCTTCAACCATTCTCATGACCTGTTGTGGGGCAGAGTGGTTCTGTCGGAGGCCAAATTGGAAATCCGGCAGAATTTGCTCTCTGGTAATATGTTCTTGTATGGGTCTTAGCAGGAGGCGCTCATAGATCTTGCTGAGAGTTGGCAAGAGGCTAATCGGCCTGTAGTGCTGCGGAAATAGAGGGTCTTTCCCTGGTTTGTGTATCGCGACCACTTCCGCATGTTTCCAGCAAGCTGGGAAAACACGGGATCGAGTAATCTCGTTGAGGACGTTCGCGAGGTGTGTGATCGCTGTGGGTGGGAGTTTTTTGACTAACTGGTTTGTGACACTGTCGTGCCCTGGCGCGTTTTTTGTTGGGAGGGATCTGATTACTCTTGCCACGTCCTCGGGGGCAAAAAGTATGGGTTCGTCCTCTGGGTCCTCCTCGGCATTGAGGAAGACGGCCAGTTGACGACTGACTACCTCTTCATGCTCTTCATCCTGGGGTTCTGCCGCTTGGAACTGCTTCTCGAAGGAGTCGGCGCGGGCGTTGGCCTTTCCAGCATGGCTGTAGACCAGTCCCCGCTCGCCATGCAGTGGCGGCATCCTAGCGCGTCGTTTTGTAAACTGTTTTGTCGCTTGCCATAGTGTGCGATCGTCTACTTTGAGAGCTGTGAGGCGGTTTTGCCATTGCTGGTTTCTGTGGTCATTGAGCGCTACCTTCAGTTCTCTCTGTAGACGATTGAGCAGCCTCCTGGTGGCCTGATTTCTGGTGATCTTCCACTCTTTTGCTACTCTGTTCTTATGTCGAATTTGAGCTAGCAAGTGTTCCGGGAGCTGTATTTGCGGCGTTGGGCCATCCCTTTGTGGAGGGGTGGCTTCTTCCGCTGCCTGCAAGATGCTGCCTGTTAGGTCTTGTAGCGCTTGTTCTACTGTTTCGGCAGTAGGTGGCGGAGCGCGAGCGATATCAGAGGCGACAGTTTCTTGGTATCGCTCCCAGTCTGTACGTTTGTACGACGTCTGGTACCGTGGGAGTGCTACCCTTTCTCCCACATCGACCTCCAGAATCACTGGGTTGTGGTCGGAGGACATTCTGTTGATTGTCCTTGCGGTCACAAACCCTGCGATCCTTCTAGTGAGAACTATATCTACCACGTCGGGCTGCCTCCATTTTTTGGAAAATGTGTGGGCTCGACTGGACCCCATGTTTCGAAGTGGTGGGTGCGCGCTAGTTGTTGCAGTTTGGCGCCTGCTCTGGAGGTTACTCTAGAATTCCAATCAGGATGTTTGGCATTGAAGTCTCCCCCTATTATGAGTTTGCCTTCAGTTTGCCCTAGAGCAGCTATGTCTCCCTCATCTATCTGGTCATGTGGGGGTCGGTAGACTGCAACAATTGTTAGGGGTTACTTCCACCGCCACTGCTTCGATTTTGTTGGTAGCTGGTAAGAATACCTGGTGGTGGGGGATCCCTCTTTTTACATATATGGCCACTCCTCCGCCTTGGGTTGGCCTGTCTTTACGGTAGGTAACGTAGTTGGGAACTGTCGCTTTTACTCCCGGTTTTAGGTGGGTTTCCCCCATCATGCATATGTCGATGGAGAACTCCTTCATGAGTTCTCGGAACTCGACCTCTTGATTAACAATGCCGTCTGCGTTAAAGACGCACATTGTCAGGCCTTGAATATTCGGTCGTCTATTCATGATGGTGTTTTGATACTACTGAGGAAGTCGCAGAGGGGAGCGACTGCTGGACTGTTGCCTAAAGGGCGACGAGGATCTGCGTGTTCTGCTTCTGGGCTTCCCTGAATTCCTTCATCATTTCCATGACGAGGTTCATGGTCTGCACCATTACGCCTAACAGCTGATCCATGGGGGGGGGGGGGGGGGAGTGTGTGTGGGATTCCCTAGAGCTTCCTCCGTCATGGAGGACCTGGTCGTTGTTGCTGTGTATTTCACGGTGTTGTTCTCGTGATAGTGTCTGGTGTTGTGATGATTGGGCCACGCTTTCATGGTTCCTCGGAGGAGAAACCACTTCCGCATAAGTCGCCCTCGGTGTGTCCGGCCTTGGTTTTACCCAGGCCTTGTCTGTGTGTGTCGTTGTATTTTGTTTTTTTGTGTGACTGGTTGGGTTTGTCGTGTTTTGTTTACGTGTGTGGGGGCGGCCTTTGCGCCCTTTGCCTGCTGTGAGTGTCTTTTGTGGACCTCACAACCTTGGTAACCCGCTGTGTGGTTTTTGCCACACAGCGCGCACCTTATTTGTGGGTCCGTGTGCTTGAATGTGCATGTCCTGGTGTCGTGGGCCTCGGCGCACTTCCTGCATCTCACTGGCATGTTGCAGTGTGCAGCAATGTGGTTCAGGCCCTGACACCTGAAGCACTGCACCGTCTTGTTTTTATGGCGCAGCGGCTCCGTGGTGACAGGCACTGCCAGGACCATCTTAATCTCCCTCTTGTTTTGGGGTATGTCAGGGAGTGTTACCTGGTACAGCGGCCACTTACTGTCTATGCTGCTCATTTGCTGTACTACCTTGACGACGTACCCCCGGGCAGTCAAGTCTGTTTTGACTGCCTGGGGGGACACTCGTCTTGGTAGGTCTCTTATAACTATGTTCCTGTTTCTTGTCTTACTTGTGGGGAACGTGTAGTGAGGTATGTTTTTTGTGTTGAATAGTGTTTTGACTGTGTTTTAGTGTTCGAGTGCGTGTACTGTCACTTTTATTTTGTCTCCACCGGCGGGTTTTGCCTGGAAACTGCCTCCCCCGATTTCTGTCTTGAGCAACTCGAATAGCTCCTCGTAGTTTTGAGGAAACTCTGCGACAATCGGGGGGAGGTGGTGGGCGACTTGGTTCTGTGTTTGTGTTGTGTTTTCTGTTGTCTCTGGCTCGTCAGCAACCGCCTGAAATCTGTTCAGGGTGGGTTCCACTCCCCTGGCTGGCGGAAGCTTCGGCTGGCGAAAAGTTTTCTTCGCCAGCACGAAACCATCCGAATCCTGCCCGGTTACGTGGTTCCCGTCCAGTGCCGGTGTTTCCTGGTCCCCTCCCAGTGCGACGATAGGTGCTGGCTCCTCAGAGAGTGTGGAAGTGGTTGGAGTGGGGGTGGTGGAGTGCTTTTTCCCCTTGGAGAGCTTCTCCTTTTTGTCTGCCGGTCTATAGTGTCCAACGGGCACAATATTTCGGCGATCATACATGTCGCCATCATCAGGTGAACTGACGGACTGAGCTCCTGTGAACGTGCCGGCACGGAGATCCATACACTATGACTGCTCAGAGGGAACTGGGTTCGGTCGCGGCGGCGATTTAAATACCCTCCGCGACCGAACCCAGTTCCCTCTGAGCAGTCCTTTCTAAAAAGATGTCGTTCCGAGAATGTTGTTCCAAATTATGCTAAGGTTATGCATCACATCGATTCTGCAGCAGCTAAGAGAAGCAAGAAACGAGCCAGCCTCGCATTGGTACGTGAGAGAGTGCAATTCACCCGCCGGAGCCTTGAGTTTATCTCACAGGAATTACTCAAACTACATTTGCAACTGGCTAGTAAGTTCACTTCTTGTTCCTGGGATTGGATTGATGGTGTCACCTGGGTGTCAGCTGATTCCGCCCATAAGAAGGCTACGGGACGTCAAACAGCTAAGTTCTCACGTCTCCTTGACAAACCATCTCTGCAGGTTCCGTGCAGGACTGTCATCAATTTGAGTGGCATGGTGTTGAGTGATGATGCGGTCTCGGTTTTGCAGAAAGGTCTCAACTTCGCTCCCACCCCCAAGTTTATTCCGGTCGCAGAAATTGTTAGTGCTGTTGAACAGGTTGCAGCTCGACTTCCGCCAGAATCAGCCGAGGAAATACGTCGTGAAACTTGTCGTGCGTTGACGAAATCCAAGCCGATGAAGTCAAATATCAGCAGTAAAGAGAGGGCGGCCATTCGTGATCTGAGGGAGCGCTCTGAAATTGTTGTCTTACCGGCTGACAAAGGCAATGCTACAGTTGTTGTCTCCCATAAGGACTACACTGATAAGATGCAGAGCCTGCTAAATGACGATTCCTACCGGAAGATCAGCGTTGACCCTACAAAGAAGGTGGAGAACAAGACGAGGGCGCTTCTCAAGGACGCAGATTTACCGGAGGGTGACGCTAAGAAATTGTTACCCCAAGGTCCGGTACCACCTAGACTATATGGACTCCCGAAGGTTCACAAAGAGGGGGTACCATTACGCCCCATTGTCAGCAACATCAGGGCACCTACATATTTGTTGGCCAAATACCTGACGGGAATATTAAGTCCTTATGTGGCTAAATGCCCTCATCACATCCGGAATTCCGTGGATTTTGTTAAACGCCTTGATAGCTTCAGGTTGGATGAGTCAGATATCATGGTGAGTTTTGACGTCGTTTCCTTGTTTACGAGGGTACCCCTCGAGAGTCACTAGAATTGATTAGTCAGAAATTTGACGAGAAGACCAATGAATTTTTTAGGCATGTCTTGACTTCCACGTATTTTCTTTTTAATGGAGAATACTACGAACAAACGGAGGGAGTCGCCATGGGTAGCCCACTCTCACCGGTGGTAGCGAATATGTACATGGAGAACTTCGAGGAGGAAGCCCTGTCGTCATCCGTATGGAAACCTACTTGCTTTTTCCGTTACGTGGACGACACGTTCATCATCTGGCCACATGGTATGGATAAACTCCCTGACTTCCTGACACATCTAAACTCCATACACCCCAACATCAAATTCACTATGGAGACTGAAACGGAGGGTAAATTAACTTTCCTTGACGTCTTGGTCAAGAGAAGGGCTGACGGCACCCTAGGTCATGGGGTGTATCGGAAGACTACGCACACTGATCTGTATTTGCACGCAGACAGCTGCCACCACCCTTCACAGAGGAATGGGGTACTTAAAACTCTAGTACATAGGGCGCGCACTATCTCTGACGCACAGAGTCTACCCCAGAAATTGGAACATCTGAGAACTGTATTTCAAAAAAATGGGTATTCAGAGTGGCAGATTCAACGTGCTCTCCACCCAACCACTGCAGCACAACCTGTTGAGATGGATGAAGTCACGAGGGAGGAGGTAGGCACTGCATTTATTCCATACACAGGCGCACTCTCGGGGAAAATCGCCCGCATTCTGAAGAAACAACGGGTCGGAACTGTGTTTTGTCCTCCAAATAAAACTCGTGCCCTGGTGGGGAGCGCCAAAGATGACCTGGATTTGAGGAAGGCCGGCGTGTACCAGATTCCGTGTCAATGTGGCAAGTCATATATTGGTCAGACGATGCGTACCGTCGAGGATCGATTCCGTGAACACCAGAGGCACACTCGACTGATGTATCCGAGCAAGTCGGCGGTCGCTGAACATTCTTTGTCGGAAAATCACGCCATGGAGTATGACCGCACGAGGATTCTGGTACAGACGTTGAGATACTGGGACAGCGTTGTTAGAGAGGCCATCGAAATTCGCACCAATGACGACCTCATAAACCGTGACTGTGGCTATAATCTTAGCAAGGCTTGGGAACCAGCGATCGGGTTAATCAAGAGTAAATCGAGCAAACGTATAGTTGTGACGACCACGGCGGACAGAGCCATCACACCGACGTCATCTCAGACGCCGTCGCAATCTGTTCCACCGCGCGACCGTGGCGTGGGGCACGGACGGCGGAGAGAGTGCGCCGCGGGCGGAGGGTATTTAAATCGGCCGCCGCTGCGGCCGAACCCAGTTCCCTCTGAGCAGCCATAGCGTACGGATCTCCGTGGCGGCACGTTCACATGAGCTCAGTCCGTCAGTTCACCTGATGATGGCGACATGTATGATCGCCGAAATATTGTGCCCGTTGGACACTATAGACCGGCAGCATACCCGTGGATATTTTGATTATCAGAAACAGAAATGATTGTCGGAAGGACTGAATCAGCATTTAGAAATGTCAAAACAACATTCGGTGAAATTACAAGCAAGAGTGGTAACATTAATAATGCACTGTTAAATGCAGAGGTGAAAGCTGATAGTGGAAAGAGTGCGCTGAAGGTCTATACGAGGGGGCGCACATGTGTGATGACGTGACAGTGGGAGAAACAGCAATCAGTATGGGAGAGATAGGGGATCCAGTAGTAGAGCCAGAATTTAAAACTGCTTTCGAAGACTTAAGTTTGAATAAGGCGGAAGGAACAGATAAAACTCCCTCAGAATCTCCTAAATTATTGGAGAAGTGGTAACAAACGACCATTCATGCTGGTGTGTGGACTATATGTGTCTCGTGATGTTCCACCTGACTTTCGGAGAAATAGCATCCGTGCTTTAGGAAAATTGCAGAGAGGCAGTTCTGACTTTTTGGTTGATAATGTATAAGAGACTAAAGAAAAATAAAGACACGTTCATAAAATTTGTCGAACTGGAAAAAGCATTCGACCATGCCGAATGATGCAATAAGTTTCAAACCCTGAGAAAAATAGGGGTAAGCTATAAGCAAAGGCTGATAATATACAATATGTACAAGAACAAAGACGGAACAATAAGAGTCGACGACTCATGACAGAGAGAACAAGGAGGACATCAAAACCAGACGAGCACTGGAAAACAGGGAATTCCCGACCAAGTGAAGTCTGCTAGTATCAAATTGAGGAAGAATTTTCTGAGGATATATATTTAGCGCAAGGCATTAGAAGGTAGTGAATCACGGACTGTGGGAAAATCGAAGCATGTTACATGTGGTGCTACAGAAGAATGCTGAAAATTAAGTGGACTTATAAGGTAAGAAATGAGTAAGTTCTCCGCAGAATGGGCGAGGAAAGGAAAATATGAAAAACACTGACAAGAAGAAGTGACAGGATGTAAGGACATATGATAAAACATCAGGGAAGCTGTAGACGGAGCTGCAGAAGGTAAAAACTGTAAAGGAAGACAGAGACTGAAATAGCTTCAACAGAACAGCAAATAATTGAGGACGCAAGTTGCAAATACTACTCTAAAAGAAAAGAACCTTTCGATACTTGAGAAGGCTTCCGTGAAAAACGAGTGATTGGAAGAGAAATAACGAAAAAACCATTCAGAGAAACGAACTGTAATCTCCACGTGTGGTTTCCAGGTTACAGACGTTGCTCAGAGTGACGACCGCCTGCATCCACGACAGCCTGGGACCGCGCTAGAGATACCGTTTCGCAATTGTTTGTAGCACTTTTCGAATCTGTCATGACACAGATTGTGCATTAGTTAAAGATCGCACATAACATCCAGTATTCTCTTCCATGCCAACAACAAATTCTTTAACAATTTGTGGCACTGTTGGCCATCAGAGTTTCCCTGGAGCAATTCCCAGTACGTCTGTAAATATGAACTTCCGAATCATGTCCCTCAACCCCGGTGCGGAAAGAGGACCTCTCCGTATTCCTTTAGCTCGTCGATAATCGCGAAGAACAGCAGCGTTATTGCTGTTGTTTTGATAAAACAGCTTTATGAGTAAAGCCCTGCGGTGCAGATCCATGTGGCTGCGATTGTAATGATCGCCAACGTTTGTGTTTCAACCCTGCGTCGCCTAACAGTTCCGCACCTATCGGCAAATAGTGACACTAGGTAGCTCCAGTCAGTATGATGACTCGCAATGGATGTTCGTGTAGTTAAGTGGGAGAGTAGTACACAATGGTTAGCTATCGTCAGCAATAACACTTCTGTGCAAAGTGAAAAGGTTTCTGGGGAAGCGGTATGATGTCATTGTCGAACAACGTTTATATCTTAACAGAATCATGTAAATAGCATCACGGAAGTTTGGCTAAGAAAGGCAGCGAAATAACACTACATGACAAAATTAACGACAAACAATGTGCATGACCAGCACAGTGTGACCTGCGTCGTTATTCTGCAGTCGCGACTGAACTGTGTATGTAGGGAGCGACAACTAGCGGCGTACCTGCATCAGTTGTTGTCCAGTACTGTCAGAGCAGTTACGTTCACGTTAGCTCCATCGTACTGCTCGTGAGCAACTTTTATTCTTCTGTTTCATCAGATATTATATTTTATGACATCGGGTGATATTAGCAAAAATTCCGTGATCGTTTTGTTCAATTCTACACTACTGGCCATTAAATTTGCTACACCAAGAAGAAATGCACATGGTAAACGGGTATTCATTGGACAAATATATTATACTAGAACTGACATGTGATTACATTTTCACGCAGTTTGGGAGCATAGATCCTGTGAAATCAGTATCCAGAACAACCACCTCTGGCCGTAATAACGGCCTTGATACGCCTGGGCATTGAGTCAAACAGAGCTTGGATGGCGTGTACAGGTACACCTGCCCATGCAGCTTCAACACGATACCACAGTTCATTATGAGTAGTGACTGGCGTATTGTAACGAACCAGTTGCTCGGCCACCATTGACCAGACGTTTTCAATTGGTGAGAGATCTGGAGAATGTGCTGGTCAGAGCAGCAGTCGAAAATTTTCTGTATCCAGAAAGGTCCGTACAGGACATGCAACATGCGGTCGTGCATTATCCTACTGAAATATAGGGTTTCGCAGGGATCGAAAGAAGGGTAGAGCCACGGGTCGTAACACATTTGACTTGTAACGTCCGCTGTTCAAAGCGCCAGCAATGCGAACAAGAGGTGACCGAGACGTGTAACCAGTGGCACCCCATACCATAACGCCGGGTGATACGCCAGTATGGCGATGACGAATAACGCTTCCAATGTGCGTTCACTGTGATGTGGCCAAACAAGGATGCGACGACGCTGTAAACAGAACCTGCATTCATCCGAAAACATGACGTTTTGCCATTCTTGCACCCAGGTTCGGCGTTGAGTACACCATCGCAGGTGCTCCTGTCTGTGATGCTGTGTCAAGGGTAACCGCAGCCATGGTCTCCGAGCTGATAGTCCATGCTGCTGCAAACGTCGTCGAACTGTTCGTGCAGATGGTTGTTGTTTTGCAAACGTCCCCATCTGTTGACTCAGGGATCAAGGCGTGGTTGCACGATCCGTTACAACCATGCGGATATGATGCCTGTCATCTCGACTGCTAGTGATACGAGGCGGTTTGGATCCAGTACGGTGTTCCTTATTACCCTCCTGAACCCACCGATTCCATATTCTGCTAACAATCATTGGATCTCGACCAACGCGAGGAGCAATGTCGCGATACGATAAACCGCAGTCGCGAAAGGCTACAATCCGACCTTTATCAAAGTCGGAAACGTGATGGTACGCGTTTCTCCTCCTTACACGAGGCATCACAACAACGTTTCACCAGGCAACCCCGGTCAACTGCTGTTTGTGTATGAGATATCGATTGGAAACTTTCCTCATGTCAGCACGTTGTAGGTGTCGCCACCGGCGCCAACCTTGTGTGAATATTCTGAAAAGCTAATAATTTGCGTATCGCAGTATCTTAGTCCTGTCGATTAAATTTCGCGTCTGTAGCACGTCATCTTCGTGGTGTAGAAATTTTAATGGCCAGTAGTGTAATTGCCATACGGCATTGATGGTTTATAGACGATTACAGGCCAAAATCCTAAAAAAAAACCTCTTCTTAGCAATTGCGCAAGAGGCAACGCTGAACAAGCTGAAATGAACAAAATTTCACTACTAAAAAAACTCTAATAACGGCGGCTGTGCAAGCATGTTTTACAATGGGCGAAGGTGCTTTAGGATTTCCACAAAAATTGATTAACAAGAAAAGATGCCCATTAGCATTTATTTTAAGGGACCTGAAGCTTACGTCCAAACATGCAAACAGACTTCCATGGACAGAAAGGCTATCAAGCTTATAAACACAGTAAGTCTTGCAGCACAATAGCTGTTAAAAAAAGACGAGGTACAATGCGTGAATTTCATGAGTCCTTCACGGCAAATTCCTTAGAAGGTACAGAGTTCCACAAAGGACAGAACCAAACTTATATTAAAATCTACCTCTGGACAGTACTGCTTGGTTTTACTTTAGCGGTATTTAGATGAAATCATCTGTACTAAACCATACGGGAAACTAATTATAAATGTACATGACTAATGACCGGTATCATATACAACTGAAATAACAGAACGCCAAAGTAAGGTTCTACACGTAATCTCATCGGGTTACAGGCAAGCAAGCAAAGGCAGTATGCGATGAAATATACGGGAAGAATTAGCCAAGTTCGGCGGGCTAAACGACAAACACATAAATCACAATATAAATATTACACATGTAGCTAATAACAAATAATGCGGGTTTACTAGAATCAGCTATCCAGCTGTCATACAAAAATAGATAACTTTTCCACACAGCTGCAAGGTCAACTAAAGCATACAGGGAGGCCTCTTTCCAGGTTCACTCTTGAATTCAATAAACAAGGTATTAAATAGTGACTAATCTCTCAGAGAAGTGCGAAGAGTAAGCGCAGGCTGCGTACCCAATCAACCAAGCCACAGCACCCAGTAATGTGGCAAGCAGGAATCAAAAAACAAACTACAATCCGCATTCGCTAGAAATCGCTAATACTTGTCAAGAAAACTGGCGAAACACAGCCTGGTAGCAAAATACAAATTAGCATCTTCTTTCATAACAAACAGAATATCGGAGTGTAGCGGCATCATCGGAAGAGATAGTTTTGGTGTGAATTTCCGGCAGTGGATTTGCAGCCATTCAGGTAAGTCAGGCCAGGGCTTGTGGACAGTAACTTTGTGCAAAGTATGTCGAGCCGACAGGAGTGCAAGTGTTACCGGAACGGCGTGCTCAGAGGGACGGCGAATAACTCTTGCTGCAAATCGCCATCGAAACTAGCCACTGGCGTTAACCTAAAGCGTGTAACTTGGCGAGGCGCATCCACAAAATATATGAACACTGCGGAGTATAAATAGGAGGTCGTCAAGTAATACCAGTGTCTGTAGTGTCACAGTTCTCTCGTACGATGGTACTGCGCTACATGGCAGGCCACATGAAGCTTCCGATGGAGGACCACAGATGCAGCTGGCCGGAGTGGCCGAGCGGTTCTATGCGCTACAGCCTGGAACCACGTGACCGCTACGGTCGCAGGTTCGAATCCTGCCTCGGGCATGGATGTGTATGATGTCCTTAGGTTTAAGTAGTTCAAAGTTATATGGGACTGATGACCTCAGAAGTTAAGTCCCATAGTGCTCAGAGCCATTTTTGAACCACAGTTCCAGTCTGTTGCAGGACCACAGTTCGACCCTCTGAGTCTGCAAGAGACTCGAAGTCAGCCAGCAGCTGCCCAGACCAGGCTTACCAGCAGCACGGTTCACTCCTGCCCAGAGGCATGGTTTTGCATTCTGGCTGTTGCAGAGGACATCCACCCATCAACATCCTCCTTCCGCCGTTGTGGAGAGCAGGCTGGCGTGATTCGAGTGCCATTCGTCACCGGCTGTCATCAAAGAGTTCCCTGCTGGGGTAGCATGCCTCACTGTGACTATCGCAATTGGGCCGCGGGAAATGGGGCTGCGTCCTCAATGAAGCAGAGCGATCAAACCGCAATAAGCGACATCGATGTGAGCGGGACGGCGGGCACCTGTATCGCCTCAGATAAAATGTTTACAGATGCCACAGAGTCTCTCTGCACCGGTGAGCTTCCCTGTGCCCTTCCAGCCTTCACTCCAGCATCCCTGTACCTTTGGAGAATTCAGGAGGAACGACCACAAAGTTTGAAAGGAACTAGGATGCAGAGGGTCACATATCAGGTTAGAACGAAATTAATTGTTACAGAAAAGGGCTCACCACAATATATGCACATAAACAGTTCCCCAGCCAGGTTCGTTTCCTCCAACAGTTGAATGGATGACCCTTAAACTACATCAGCGTGATGGTCGCAATAACGCTCCACATGCTATGTTTTCGTCTTCCAGCTGTGTCTGGCCCACTGGTGCTCTCACATGTCCTAGATAAAACCGGGCGTGCAACCCTTCACACTGCTACTAGCAAGTCCTTCGCTCCTGCATACCCCGCATTGCGCTATATCCCTACCATCTGGTGCTCACGAGCCGTCCTGTGTGTCCATATCTCCTAGTTTCCCAGAAACGAAGAAGGGACGTACATAGGGTAGATACAATCGATCACTGACCGCGAAGAATGTTGCGTGCACACATTTACAAAAGATTCCACTTCCATTACGCGTAATGTACTGTTTACGAATCAACTGGCTCTCCTCGTAATTTGAGCCACGCCTGAATGCTGTTAGGCATACACCTTACCCGTCTGTCCATATAAGCATGTGGGATATTGTCCCATTCCTCCAAAGCGGCCTCTAAGATGTACTGTAAGGAGTCAGGTGTGACATGGAAGAATGATAATTGCTCCATAAATGGTAAAGCTCCATCTGGAAGTGATAAATTTGATCATGTTGCCATTGCAAATTCCTAATAAAAGGTCAAACCTTTATTTGTAGAGCTTAAATCGACGTGACGATTGCAGACCGTTCGTTATACCATGACCGATGGAGGATCATAGCAGCTAAGACCTGGAGAATATGGTGGCCGTGACATTCGGCTTACACTATGCTCCACTAGCAAGGTCTTTACTAGAGTGTGATGATGAGAACGTGCACTGCCGTCCATCAGCGTGATTACGCTCCAATATATTCACCAAATGTCGTCGCAGTATTTCAAACCACTCATCCTCCGATGTACTGGCACGTAGGGTGTCCTGTGACCTTAAATGACTCCACCCCTAATCGTGACATACCCACATAGAGGTCACGGTCTACGATACATTTAGGATGTAAATGTTCTTGTTGTCTCCACACACGAATATCAAGGTGGAGAGTGATGATATTGGTCTCATCAGGGTGTATCCCACTGCTGCTTCGTCCACAGAGAGTGAGGTCGTGTCCGTGTGACACGAGCGAGATTTAAAGGAGTACCCATGACAGGTCTTGTGGTACATAATTCCTGCCTGTTTCGTAGTTTTTGTGTTGACACCTGCCGCCGCAGACCTGTAACATTGTGTTGAGGGTTTCTACTTGTTGTTATATGGGGGTATTAGTCTTACACGCCTGTTGTCTTTGTTCTGCTTCTGCATCTGTAGCGATCCTCAACTGATCCTGTCGTTAGGAACTTGTTCCCGATTGTATGGAAATCACTTTGGCTCACAGCGACATTTTTTGTGATGTCCACCTGTCTCATTCGCTGCTTCATTAGAATGACTATACGTAGAATAACAACACACGTTATTAGTATCCGAACCATATTAAGCAACACAATTCTCGTAATGACACAAACTGACACAAATCGCAAGTACTGTAATTTTTACAAGAGACTAATTTGCAATATACTGCACACATGCCCCGTCACGGTAAAAACATGAAATCTTTGGGCCAGAATTAAAAAAAAAAAAAAGTGTATTGATATATATTGCTTCTGAGGATCAGAAAGTTCAGCGCATTAAAGATTCAGCAACATGCAGCATTTATTTTCTCCATTGTACTACTATCCGAGCTACTCTGGGAGCGGCTGTGATAGATGATCAGAGCACATTCAAGGTTCCGATAAATGCTTTGGACAAATGGTATGTGATGTTGCATTACTAAAACAGACTTCCTGTATTCTGTATAAGTGCATTGTCACTGACCAACACCTTGGGTGGGGGGTCCAAAGTTCGAAAAAATTTTACTTTTTTTTGGGCATCAGTCTACTGACTTGTTTGATGCGGCCCGCCACAAATTCCTTTCCTGTGCTAACCTCTTCATCTCAGAGTAGCACTTGCAACCTACGTCCTCAAATATTTGCTTGACGTATTCCAATCTCTGTCTTCTTCTACAGTTTTTGCCCTCTACAGCTCCCTCTAGTACCATGGAAGTCATTCCCTCATGTCTTAGCTGCTGTCCTATCATCCTGTCCCTTCTCCTTATCAGTGTTTTCCACATATTCCTTTCCTCTCCGATTCTGCGTAGAACCTCCTCATTCCTTACCTTATCAGTCCACCTAATTCTCAACATTCGTCTATAGCACCACATCTCAAATGCTTCGATTCTCTTCTGTTCCGGTTTTCCCACAGTCCATGTTTCACTACCACACAATGCTGTACTCCAGACGTACATCCTCAGAAATTTTTTCCTCCAATTAAGGCCGGTATTTGATATTAGTACACTTCTCTTGGCCAGAAATGCCTTTTTTGCCATAGCGAGTCTGCTTTTGATGTCCTCCTTGCTCCGTCCGTCATTGGTTACTTTACTGCCTAGGTAGCAGAATTCCTTAACTTCATTGACTTCGTGACCATCAATCCTGATGTAAAGTTTCTGGCTGTTCTCATTTCTACTACTTCTCATTACCTTCGCCTTTCTCCGATTTACTCTCAAACCATACTGTGTACTCATTAGACTGTTCATTCCGTTCAGCAGATCATTTAATTCTTCTTCACTTTCACTCAGGATAGCAATGTCATCAGCGAATCGTATCATTGATATCCTTTCACCTTGTATTTTAATTCCACTCCTGAACCTTTTTTTTATTTCCATCATTGCTTCCTCGATGTACAGATTGAAGAGTAGGGGCGAAGGGCTACAGCCTTGCCTTACACCCTTCTTAATACGAGCACTTCGTTCTTGATCGTCCACTCTAATTATTCCCTCTTGGTTGTTGTACATATTGTATATGACCCGTCTCTCCCTATAGCTTACCCCTACTTTTTTCAGAATCTCGAACAGCTTGCACCATTTTATATTGTCGAACGCTTTTTGCTGGTAGACAAATCCTATGAAAGTGTCTTGATTTTTCTTTAGCCTTGCTTCCATTATTAGCCGTAACGTCAGAATTGCCTCTCTCGTCCCTTTACTTTTCCTAAAGCCAAACTGATCGTCACCTAGCGCATTCTCAATTTTCTTTTCCATTCTTCTGTATATTATTCTTGTAAGCAGCTTCGATGCATGAGCTGTTAAGCTGATTGTGCGATAATTCTCGCACTTGTCAGCTCTTGCCGTCTTCGGAATTGTGTGGATGATGCTTTCCCGAAAGTCAGATGGTATATCGCCAGACTCATATATTCTACACACCAACGTGAATAGTCGTTTTGTTGCCACTTCCCCCAATGATTTTAGAAATTCTGATGGAATGTTATCTACCCCTTCTGCCTTATTTGACCGTAAGTCCTCCAAAGCTCTTTTAAATTCCGCTTCTAATACTGGATCCCCTATCTCTTCTAAATCGACTCCTGTTTCTTCTTCTATCACATCAGACAAATCTTCACCCTCATAGAGGCTCTCAATGTATTCTTTCCACCCATGTGCTCTCTCCTCTGCATTTAACAGTGGGATTCCCGTTGCACTCTTAATGTTACCACCGTTGCTTTTAATGTCACCAAAGGTTGTTTTGACTTTCCTGTATGCTGAGTCTGTCCTTCCGACAATCATATCTTTTTGGATGTCTTCACATTTTTCCTGCAGCCATTTCGTCTTAGCTTCCCTGCACTTCCTATTTATTTCATTCCTCAGCGACTTGTATTTCTGTATTCCTGATTTTCCCGGATCATGTTTGTACTTGCTCCTTTCATCAATCAACTGAAGTATTTCTTCTGTTACCCATGGTTTCTTCGCAGCTACCTTCTTTGTACCTATGTTTTCCTTCCCAACTTCTGTGATGGCCCATTTTAGAGATGTCCATTCCTCTTCAATTGTACTGCCTACTGCGCTACTCCTTATTGCTGTATCTATAGCGTTACAAAACTTCAAACGTATCTCGTCATTCCTTAGTACTTCCGTATCCCACTTCTTTGCCTATTGATTCTTCCTGACTAATGTCTTGAACTTCAGCCTACTCTTCATCACTACTATATTGTGATCTGAGTCTATATCTGCTCCTGGGTACGCTTTACAATCCAGTATCTGATTTCGGGATCTCTGTCTGACCATGATGTAATCTAATTGAAATCTTCCCGTATCTCCCGGCCATTTCCAAGTATACCTCCTCCTCTTGTGATTCTTGAACAGGGTATTCGCTATTACTAGCTGAAACTTGTTACAGAACTCATTTAGTCTTTCTCCTCTTTCATTCCTCGTCCCAAGCCCATATTCTCCTGTAACCTTTTCTTCTACTCCTTCCCCTACAACTGCATTCCAGTCACCCATGACTATTAGGTTTTCGTCCCCCTTTACATACTGCATTACCCTTTCAATATCCTCATACACTTTCTCTATCTGTTCATCTTCAGCTTGCGACGTCGGCATGTATACCTGAACTATCGTTGTCGGTGTTGGTCTGCTGTCGATTCTGATTAGAACAACCCAGTCACTTAACTGTTCACAGTAACACACTCTCTGCCCTACCTTCCTATTCATAACGAATCCCACACCTGTTATACCATTTTCTGCTGCTGTTGATATTACCCGATACTCATCTGACCAGAAATCCTTGTCTTCCTTCCAATTCACTTCACTGACCCCTACTATATCTACATTGAGCCTTTGTATTTCCCTTTTCAGATTTTCTAGTTCCCCTACCACGTTCAAGCTTCTGACATTCCACGCCCCGAGTCGTAGAACGTTATCCATTCGTTGATTATTCAATATTTTTCTCATGGCAACCTCCCTCTTGGCAGTCCCCTCCCGGAGATCCGAATGGGGGACTATTCCGGAATCTTTTGCCAATGGAGAGAACATCATGACACTTCTTCAATTACAGGCCACATGTCCTGTGGATACACGTTACGTGTCTTTAATGCAGTGGTTTCCATTGCCTTCTGCATCCTCATGTCGTTGATCATTACTGATTCTTCCGCCTTTAAGGGCAATTTCCCACCCCTAGGACAAGAGAGTGCCCTGAACCTCTATCCGCTCCTCCTCCCTCTTTGACACGGCCGTCGGCAGAATGAGGCTGACTTCTTATGCCGGAAGTCTTCGGCCGCCAATGCTGATTATTTATCAAAATTTAGGCGGTGGCGGGGATCGAACCCGGGTCCGAAGACGTTTTGATTATGAATCAAAGACACTACCCCTAGACCTAGTATTTTACTAGAATACTAAATTCTTAGGGCAGTAGTCATTCCCATATTTGGGACAAACCAGACACACTACGCGCGTCGAAGAAGTCCTAAATAGTCCACGAACAATACATCCATCGGTCTCTCTCCCCGCGACTAGAATACAACAAACCATGGCGAGCATTGGGGACTGGCATCGTTGACACATCTCTGACACTGCTCGACAAAATTTCTAACATCAAAATTGAGTGATGGCCACGTCATGTGTTCAGTGATTTTCGCACTGGTATTAAGGGTCCCTAAATGATGTCCTCACAGGCAATAATAAAAGTATTTAAACAAGACTGGAAGTTTTAAGAAGAGATCTTTTTAACTTGCCATTGTAGTGGGTACTGTTACATAGGAAGCCTTTTTTTAAGCTGATACCCTGCTATCTTCTTCCCACTACAGAGGTAATGTTAATCTCACGGTATGTTGATAATTTTTTCTTTTGGACCTTGTAATTACAACTGAATGAAGCACAATTTTGGCGCCATAAGTTTTTTTGCCCAAACTCTTTGCAAGGCATATTCAGTGGCCTGGAATGTGTACATATTTTGTTTACATTACTGAGTTTACATTTGGAACCATGTGTATATAGATTATGAACTGTTCTGACAGTTTCGTTTTTTAATTATGTAGTGATAATTTAGAGTTCTGCTTCTAGGTTTTGTGGATGTTATTCTACATGTTGTACTTTTGCTCCATTTTATCGCTGTTCTTCTTCTTATAATTGTCATTTGGAATTCTGTTTTCCAGATTTCACAGCTCTAGGAACTGAACACTTGTTTTGATGTTGCGTTTTGGTAGGTGTTGCCAACTGTCGAATATTATCGCCAAAGATCGAATTTTATTGTGAACTACTGAATGTATTTTTGTGCTGTTTTGGGTATGAAATGGTATATATATAATCTCCTAATCGTACCAAAACAGATGCTGTTTCACACACATATACAAGAGCACACTATGTGCCGTACGTCTATCACAGGAGGAGTGAGACATATACATTACATATGTTAAATACCTCATGAAAATGCTTTCTCAGAATCGCAGATAGTGCCCATAATGGACCGAAAGTTGCTTTACAATTCACTTCGAAACGTACAAACGAACTAACTGACAGCGTAACAAAACAGTGGCAGCGGCAAGATGGTCAGAAGCAGTCTGAAAAGCGTGTGCGGATGTTGCATGGTACGTGTTAAGAAAAAATTTGATTCATTGCATGGTTTCAATTTAATTAGCGCTCAAGTTAGCCAATCAGGTCGCCCCACTCACAACTTCGAGCAGGGATAGAGTTGCCAAACGTATTCTCCGTTTGGTTTCTTCAGCTAGCTTAAATTTATCACTTCCGAGAAAGGAAGAGTTTAGCTGGTAATGAGCATTTCAGCAAGTGGTAACTCATAAACCCACATATTTGTGTGCATTACCACATTGTAAAGCGTGGAAGTTCTCAAATTTGCTTGCGCAACGGCCTGATTGGCTAACGTTAATCCTAATTAAATCGGTAACGACATAACGTATCGAGTTTCTTTCTTAATAGATTACTTCTTAGCTCAACCAACCCTGCAACACCATTACTGTCGTCTCAGGTTGTTTCTGACCAATGTTTATAATGGCCATTACGCTGCTATACGCTCAACAGAGATTTATTGTTATTATTATTATGGGTAGTAGTAGTAGTAGTAGTTGTTGTTGTTGTTGTTGTAATAATAGCAGTGGCCAGGCACAAAGCATTGACAGCTTGTAATCTCACAAATATCATTTGTCTGTAGTCATTTTAAGAATGAAAGAGCTAAAAAAAAACATCCGTTTTTATCAGTAAAAGTTAATTCCCAAAAATCAAGATTCATTCTCCGTATAACAGTAGTAATTTCAACAACTGGACTGATTTCAAGAGCAACATTAATTTCACTGTGCTAAGGACTTAAGTTAATCAAAATAATAGCCTCCAAAGTTAAGTTTAGACGCTAGTGTTGGTGATGGTGAGAGTGGGAGGGGGGGGGGGGGTGCTGGATGATTTAGTAGCTAATATCACTTTGCAGTCAGGTGTAACGGTCTCGGCGAGTTTCGGAACAACTACTCTGATGTGGGACGTGGGAAAACGCTTAAAGCCACATCCAGGCTGGCCAGCACCCTAGCTGTCGTCGTAGATCCGCCGGGTGTACTGGATCCGGGGATGGTGCACCCCCGGCACCTCCCCCCGCCGAATCTCGGCAGCGTCGTGCTAGAAAGTGCGGCTAGCTGTTCATTGTTCACGTTTCCGCTCCTTAACTACGTTCCAGGGAAATACTTTCCGAAAATAGTTTATAACATTTAAATTTATCTTCACTGTTAAAATATTTCTATTTTAAAGAAATGCTCTTCTTGCTGTCACCCTGTTTTCTTACAAGGCAACGCAGTGTTGCTGCCGCTGTCGTTTCATCTTGGCGCGTACTTTTTGACACTCCTGAAGATTGAGAGCGGGGGAATTGGCACTTAGCGTCTGCAACGAGAGGCGGAATATTGGCGCTATGCGGAGAGACTAATTACGGTTGGCTGCTGGCGCGCCGCCAGCGCCGCGGTGGCTGGCCGACTCATTACTGCGGCCGCGCTGACAGCCGCGTCCCGCCCTTCTTAACGAGAGCGGCGGGCGGCGGGCGCACTCCGCGGCTGCCCGGCGCCCACCTCCTCAGGGTGAAGGCCGGGGGCACAGACCGCGGCAAACAGCCTCAAGTGTCTATTCTGTGAATCATTTACAAGCGTGTTGCAGCAAGTGTGCCGCAGAATGGCGCAATAACGTAAAAATTCGTATCCAGCAAACATGGTCCCATTCGGAAGAGCTCCAGAAGTAGAGTCTGAGAAGTCATCATCTTTGAATACTGGAGCTTGTAGGCTGATGTCACCGTGACCACCCACCCAAAATGCGAAGCCTGACAAAAGAAAAATAAATAAATAAATAAAAATAAGATAAGAAATACCCACCAAGGTAGGAAGAAACGAAATGAAAAGTCCCAGATTCGGAGGGCACGCGGTGCCTGAAAAGCAAGCTAGCAGTGGTGTTTACGACTTCGTACACAATGGTAAGGAGAGGTGGTTGCAGAATGCTACAGCAACTGTCATCGTAGGAAAGCTGCAAAGAAACAGAAATGATTAGCAAAAAAGACAACACTACAGTGAGAAGATTTAATTAACTTCTATTTCTGCAAGTGTACATAGAAACGTTACGAGTAATGCAGTATGAAACAGAGTCCAGCTCATACTACAGCAAGAAGAGTGACGTTCTCTGAACTAAAAAAAATAGTTCAAATGGCTCTGAGCACTATGGGACTTAACATCTGAGGTCATCAGTCTTCTAGACTTAGAAACTACTTAAACCCAACTAAACTAAGGACATCACACACATCCATGCCCGAGGCAGGATTCGAACCTGTGATCAAAGCAGGCGTGAAGTAAAGCACGATCAAAGCTTGACTAAGTGTCGTCTGCACAGCGTCACGTAGTGAAGAGCTCCAAGTGCTGGTGGGTCGTGTGGCTGCCGCCGCCCGTCCCATACCGCGGTGGCAGAGGGCGCTTGTGGTACGGAGCCCCTGGAGGCGTGGCTCAGCGGGCGCTCCTCATTGGGTCCGACACATCACGCATGGCCGCTGTCAGCGTCCGACAGAAACTTGCAATTCCGTTGCCGACTTTGAGACTTTGGGAAATTGACATCAATGCGTGATACCACATGGGAATGTGAGTAGTAAGATGCTACGGCACAAAAACGTAATACTTCACCCAGAAGAGATAAATTTTTAAGCAATCTGTTATTATGAATTTATTTTAACACCTATCTGAATTTGTGCACCCCAAATGAATGCAAGAAAATTAACAATATTTGAACAGTTTTCAGTTTGAAATCATGATGTAGCGCATATCCTCTGTCTCTAAATAAATTCAGTGAACCACAGTACGAATTCAGGTGCTGCTAGAACAGCAGAAAAAAATTCAGTTAAACATGTTTCATTATCATACGTCAAGCATCGAAATCCTAGAGCTAACACTAGAACTAAAACCTGAAAGCACAGCAGATCAAAGGAGGTAACTATAAAAGAGGTAACTATAAAAGAATATGAAGTATAAACTTTACCTAAATCAGAGAAATATTACTTGAAGTCTAATAAAAAGGCAACGCTTATCTCACTAAAATAGATAAAAAAGATATTAATTAGAATTCATGTTGTAACCAAGAAACAATGTAGCAATGAACGCTGTGGTAACCCAGGTTATTACTATAAAAGAACGCATAATTAAAATTTAAGTAACGAGCTACGAGACAGGTGCCTTGTAGCGGGCATTCCGCTTATCTCCAACCACAGCCATTTGCGACTACAGTGGTGTTAAGTAAGATTCATTGCAGGGCAGGATGCAGGTCTGTTGTGTTTTCTCATGAAGGGTGGTTCTGCGTCAGTGACAGTGATGGCCGTGTGTTGGTTAGAAGGAGGCCAGTTAAGAGTCTGCAACGAACCTACCTGCTTGCTAGACACACTATACATTCACCTTGAGTTATAATATAGGCTGCGATTTCGTAAGACAGCAGGAGCGCTCTCGTGATTATGACACGCACCCTGAATGCAAATTTGTACGTCAGCCATGTGGTTCGACCTGTTTTGCTGCCATTCATGAACAGCATTCCTAGGGTGTTTCCGATCTGTATAGCACTTTCCCACATATCTCTGTTGTAACCAAACAAGCTCATTAGTATGTCAACATGTTATCTAGGCCTGTTCGATTACCACATCTACCTCCAATCGAGCACATGTGGGACATCGTCGGACGAAAACTCCAGCGTCGTTCACAACCAGCATTAACCATTCATGTATTTACAGAAAAAGTGCAAGAGATATGGAACTCTATCCCACAACCTGACGGTAACTGTCAACACAGTGTACGCACGTTTGCACGCTTGCAATGAAAATCTGGCAGTTACAACGGTAATTAATCTACCAGCATTTCACATTTATATCGCGTTTCCATTAACCTGTGATTTTGTAATGTTAATCACTTAAATATGTTGCCTGTACAAAGTATTCCCATGAAGTCATTAGTCTATGTTAAGTATTTTTTTGTGTTTCAGTTTTTTCCGCCAGTGTATATCATGTACTAGTAAGTACAAAAAATAGTCATACAGTTTTAATTAGCTCCTGGAAAAATTTGAGCTTTGGCCATGAAAGTTAGTGATGGTGTTTACTGTTTCACTATTCGTTACTCTGCAATATGACAAATTTTACAGAACGATGGATGACTTGGCGGAGACCTCAGCCGCGTATCCAAGGGTTCAAGGAGTTTGGGTCATGAGAATCAAGACAAGCCCCTCCCCATCATTCTACCATAAGCACATTTCGCTATACTAAAGTAGCACGAAAATAGTCTAAAATCGCAGAGAATGCTAGAGAATTGCTTTTCAATTGCTCATTTAAAGACTTACTCACATGGCTCTGACTGGGTACAGGTGTCAATTCGCAGGATGACCATACCTGCTGTCAACAGGTAATCACAGAAAGGTGGAACGACAGGAAATTGAGTTGGGCTTGACAGAAGAGGGAAGCCCCTCCGTTAAGAGAGAAAGGAGACACTGACTTCCCTGACGTTGGTTGGAAACGACTGAAAGAAACAGCATTCCTCTCTTTTATACGCTCGTACAGCCATAGTCTGCGCACTTCTGTTCGCAATCTCAGTGCTGACGGAAATAATGATAATGGTGAGTGCACACTCCGATATCACTTTGTGTAAATAATTATTCTTGTAAGTTATACTATAACGTTTTACTAAGCATTAATTTAAGTGAGGTATTATACTGAAATATATGTAGATATCTTATTAAATCCTAGGAGACTGTGGAACGTTAAATGTGGATTTGGCAAAAAATCACGACGCACAAAGCGAAGATTCACTTTTTCCAAACCCCTCACAGTTTCTCATTTCGACTCATAAGTTTGAAATTCGGCTCAAAGATGCCTTCAGCCTTCCACTGCAATCATGCCATAGCGTGGCGCCTTACAACTTCATTCTCGGTCTCGGCGAAGCTTCAAAAAGCAAGGTTTCGACACATGCGAAAACAGGCCGTCGCTCAGAACTTCATATGAGGTTTAAGGTGGGTTAATGATGTGGAATTGGCACCAAATTTCACCAAAATTCTGTCCAACGCGACGGTGGATGGGTCCCTCTTACTCACAGTTCTCTCCTCCTTTTGATGCCTCTGCGTTGGGTCTCAGAACCTTGGCAACTAACGTTTAAATCACGCTGTTTTCTTGTGGATGGCCGATGAAAATATTTCAGTTAAACTATTGGTCAGAATCGATACGAAAAGGTCTCGAGGGTGGCATGAAATGTGACAATGAAACCATCCCTTTCCTTAGGTCAGTGATTCCCACACATTTTGCTGCCGAAAACTATAGGTAGCAGCACGATGAAAACAGCTCATATGAACTTCTGAGCTCTGGACTCTTTTCTTCGCTCGTGTTGACACCTTGCTGTCTGCAGGTTCGTCGAGCCTGAGGGAGACGTCTCAGGGAGGAAAGCTGGAGGTACTTTTGAGCCAAATTTCAAACTTACGCGTCGCAGTGGTAGACAATTATGGGATTTCCAGTAAGTGAGCCTTTAATCGTGTTGCCGTGTTGCGCAGTATAGATTTGGAGTGGGGAGGGAGAGGCGAGGAAAAAGTGGGATACTGCGCCGATCCTTGCACCCTTTCCTAACAACCCTGACTTTGAGCCACGCCTGGGCGACTGCTGCTGGAGAAAAATGAGTTTTGGCCCAGAAAACCATCTCGTCGTTGTTCTGGACGTGGTTTCTTCATGCGTCGAAAGAGGAAGAAGCTGTCAAGTAAGGAGAACACAAGGGTAGGGAGGGAAAATTTGATAGCCCAATGAAGTAGTTTATTTGATTGTGTCCTGTTCAGAGAGTCGGGTGATGTGAAAGAAACAAACAGCCTTGAACAACTTCCCGCGACACTCCGTACTGACAGCCTCACGTCAACTCTTGAGAAAACTCCGGTCGTATCTTCCTTTGGTATTTTGTGCCTTGCGAGTACAATCGGTTAGCACCATATGAAGGCATTACCTCCCTATATAGAAGCCTCACTATTGCATTGCATGTTTATTGTTGGGTATTATCTTTCTTCAGCTTGCTTTGCTGATTTGTCTGGGAGTCGTAGATATACGCCCAGCACTTGGTGGTGCTTACCCAGCTCCCGGCTAGAGAAGCCTTCTGGATTGGATTGACACTGTTGCAACATTTCCGATCCTGCCTCGATTCGGTGGGCGTTTTAAGTCGTTGTGAGCAGTCGCGGAATCCATAACGAAGCACTCTGAGCAATACTGAAAATATCACGCAGGATGTTGAAAATTGGTCTGTGACTGATTCTTACTTTTGCCACGATTGGGACACCATGATGTTCGAGCACCAGGGCATCTACATCTCTTGCAATTCCCGTTCTTAGCAAACAGATGGCCCGGCCCTTTTATTCATCGTCACTCTACCTGTCTGACAACACCAAAAGCATCTGCACTGCCTACTAACTGATGAGTCAAGTGATGACGTATTGTTGCCGTACACTTCCACAGACTCAGCGTTTTTCTTTTTCCTTTTTTTTTGTGTAGTGGCCTGCTACGATACCGTGGACCGACGATTTTGATATATAATAGAACTGCAGACATGTACCTGCTGAAATGTATGATCTTTTCAATGGTGCCTACGGGTAGGATACACGGATCCAAGTGTGGAAAGTCACTGGGCCGAACTAATCAAATACGATGAAAGAATTTTATTTACTAACAATAAATCCACAACACACGTTGGTACATTGAGCACAGAACCAAACAGTATCAATCGATATTTTATAGTTAAAATATTCAATACAACAAAGGCCACCGGCCTCGAAATTTTACCACAAAAAAAAACCTGCTGTAAGGCTACAATTTAAACCTGACACGTCTTACGCATTCACTGAATTATATATTAAAAAAAAGGTTCTGAACACCAGCCAAACGGTCTTAAAATCTTTTCGTCCCGGGAAAGAAACCACAAGTTACTTACCCACTTTTAACGTGGGTGGCGGATACAGATGTTTACAAGGAAGTGTAGTTCGTTTACTTACACAACTTGAATACAGCAAAAGGCTTATAAAAATTTACAGGAAACAAAAGGGATTGTCACGTTTTATTGAATTATTTGAATTTAGTTGAGAAACGGTTGATATGCCACTTTATGTAATGTTCAACAACGATAGCGCACTGTCAATAGCGGTAAGTTACATTAACTATACCCGGTCAGGTTTTACTAAACTGACTATAGACTTCATAATTTAAATAGAATCAAGGAATTAAAAAAATCTCACAGCAATCTGTTACTGAAACACTTCACTCAAAACAGGACCTGAACATAAAATTTTTAGTTTAATATCACTTCTATTTTAGCAAACTTTTAACAACTGGCAAAGCAAACTGTTTTACCGGAACATATATATGCAATACCAGCGCCAGACTAGGGCGTCTGACGGATACAGTAAGTTCAGGAACAGCATCTGATACAAAATCCACTGGTCCACAAAGGTTTCTTGCTAGCTTGACACACAAGTCACAGTCAAGTAGTCTACAGCAGAAGGAACAACTAGAGAGGGAAACACTCGCCGTCAAATGGGAAAGCAATTGTGCATGTATCAAAAGCTGCACCATTGTGTCAGTTTACTGTACATGAACTTGCAAGTAACTGGCTCGTTGATAAACTCCTCACAGCTGACTGCGGAATGATAAACCTTTAGGAGAAAACGGGGCTATCTTGGCCTGCTCACACTACATTCCAAGCGTGACAGGGCGTATATATACGTTTCAGTATTCACAGTATACGAGCCTGGTACATTAGCAGAGTAGATATTAACAGGTAATTCCACAATGCAGTAGCAAGGGTCAAAGAGTCTAAGTCAGGATTTCAGTTAAAGAATAACCTTTCACGGACAGCCGCTACT
Organism: Schistocerca serialis cubense; assembly: GCF_023864345.2. Lineage (NCBI taxonomy): Eukaryota > Metazoa > Arthropoda > Insecta > Orthoptera > Acrididae > Schistocerca > Schistocerca serialis. The sequence goes on along the minus strand of NC_064639.1, from coordinate 535,220,492 downwards.
AAGCTGAACACGATCAATAAATCTTTTATCTGAGCTCAATTTAAAACAGTTAGATTCGGAATTGGACCACTTATCTGAAGAGACTGAGAGAATGAAGGCAACCACCACGGCTTCGCGGCACGATTCTGTCCTTGCTCCGACGTACCACTACCCTGCAGACCAGCGCCCCCCGTGAACTCGTGACCGCCTCTCGCCGGTTCCAGACTGTTGGCCTCGCTGTCTATCCATACCTGCCAACGTCAACAAGGGCGTGGAAACGTTCACGTGGGAACGGCTGCTCCCAGACTTCCTTGCCCGACGTACTGTAAGAGACAACTTCCTCCCTTTCGCACCCGCGCACCGCCTTCAAATCGTCTCCTGCAGTGGCACACTCCGTCTCGCCACACCAGCAGGAAACGCGTGTGCCGCGCCAGTGATGTTGGATGGCGTCGTATGGATACGGACGAGAAAACAGAAATTTCTTACGTACCTAACTTACTTCCATTGAGGTTATAGTTAATGGTTGGCCGATGTGGCCGAGCGGTTCTAGGCACTTCAGTCTGGAACTGCGCGGCCGCTACAGTTGCAAGTTCGCATCCTGCCTCGGGCATGGATGTGTGTTGTTTCCTTAGGTTAGTTAGGTTTAAGTAGTTTTAAGTTCTAGGGGACTGGTGAGCTCAGATGTTAAGTCCCATAGTCCTCAGAGCCATTTGAACCATTTTTTTGATAGTTAATACACTGTGTACAACCACTGTATGTACAGCCGGCCGCGGTGGTCTCGCGGTTCTAGGCGCGCAGTCCGGAACCGTGCGACTGCTACGGTCGCAGGTTCGAATCCTGCCTCGGGCATTGATGTGTGTGATGTCCTTAGGTTAGTTAGGTTTAAGTAGTTCTAAGTTCTATGGGACTGATGACCACAGCAGTTGAGTCCCATAGTGCTCAGAGCCATTTGAACCATTTTTTGAGCCATTGTATGTACAGTTGTAGTTTTTACATTTACACCTGCCAAATTATGACACCGAGCTCTTTTAATGAAGCTCCGAATACAACTTTCACAAAATGCGTGCATCAAATAGTAACATGATAAGGGCGCACATGCCGCTGTCCTTCCATAAGGGGAAAAGGTTCGACAAATGTCTGCCCTACTAAAACATCTGTAAACAATAACTTAATTCAGCTGTGTTTCATGTCTCTATTAGAATAACTGCCTTATCAAGTGTTCAAAACGCTGAATACGGGCACGTAGTATAAGAACCACACTGCACGTAGCATTTCATTTTGATGTGTTGCGGCACAGCGTTTTATTTTCACAAAGACGAGAATACAGATGTATTAAGTGTAGTCATTGTGCAGGCCATTTCGTGTTTCGCGAATCACTTATTCAACGATCTCCAAATGTTCTGTTAAGAAGGTCAGTAACTACCTGCGGGTAACTGGTAGCATATGCGCCATGTTTGTCGCACACGGATTGTCCTGTGAGCAGTGTGATGTGTTCCAACAACTGCGGTAGTATATCTGTTAGAAACTATAGACACTTTGGCTGTTTAGATGCCTGTCAACGCAACATTGATATACGTGAATCTTGAAAAGCCAACTGCATGTTGATGAAACCAAGACTTACTCTGTCCACCTCTCTGAAACAGTGCAAATGTTCAATTGATGTGGCATGCATATGGCGAAGACTGGATTGTCTATTTTATATAAATGATGCTTCACCCCTAAAAAAAAATCTTGCACCGAAACGCCTCACCACTTTGCAGTTTGAGTAGACACATTCAGGGAACTAACCAACTTTGAAAATCATTTCCATGAAGCTATTTATGAACAGACATCTGGAGCGGATGAAATGTATAGGGCCATAGACTCATGGACTTCAAGCGCATATGGAAATGCAAAAAACCGTATCTGCGTTGGTCTGTATTTAAAATTTGTTATAGTATTTTGACGTTTGTGAGACCTCTCCTCCAAACTGTGAGGCGTTGGTGTGCGGTGCTGTTGTCTTGTTACTATTTGATCACGTTCCATTTATGTATGGCACTGAAGTAACCTTCAAAGACATTTTCCAGTACCAAAGACAAACTATGGAGTTCCATTTATAAAAAGAAAGAAAAAATCTTTTACATGTTAATTCGACATCTGTGAACAATAGCAATTGCTTGGGTCCATATGAACAATTTCCCTATTTACCCATATACAGGGTGCTCCATTGATCGTGACCGGGCCAAATATCTCACGAAATAAGCGTCAAACGAAAAAACAACAAAGAACGAAACTTGTCTTGTTTGAGGGGCTAAACCTGATGACGCTATGGTTGGCCCGCCAGATGGAGCTGCCATAGGTCACACGGATATCAACTGCGTTTTTTTAAAATAGGAACCCCCATTTTTATTACATATTCGTGTAGTACCTAAAGAAATATGAATGTTTTAGTTGGACCACTTTTTTCGCTTTGTGATAGATGGCGCTGTAATAGTCACAAACATATGGCTCACAATTTTAGTCGGACAGTTGGTAACAGGTAGGTTTTTTAAGTTAAAATACAGAACGTAGGTACGTTTGAACATTTTATTTCGGTTGTTCCAATGTGATACATGTACCTTAGTGAACTTATCATTTCTGACAACGCATGCTGTTACAGCGTGATTACCTGTAAGTACCACATTAATGCAATAAATGCTCAAAATGATGTCCGTCAACATCAATGCGTTTGGCAATACGTGTAACGACACTCCTCTCAACAGCGAGTCGTTTGCCTTCCGTAATGTTCGCACATGCATTGACACTGCCCTGACGCCTATTGTCAGGGGTTGTCGGTGGATCAAGATAGCAAATATCCTTCAACTTTCCCCACAGAAAGAAATCAGGGGACGGCAGATCTGGTGAACGTGCGGGCCATGGTATGGTGCTTCAACGACCAATCCACCTGTCATGAAATATGCTATTCAATACCGCTTCAACCGTACGCGAGCTATGTGCTGGACATCCATCATGTTGGAAGTACGTCGCCATTCTGTCATGCAGTGAAACATCTTGTAGTAACATCGGTAGAACATTACGTACGAAATCTGCATACATTGCACCATTTAGATTGCCATCCATAAAATGGGGGCAAATTGTCCTTCGTCCCATAATGCTGCACCATACATTAACCCGCGAAGGTCACTGATGTTCCACTTGTCGCAGCCATCGTGGATTTTCCGTTGACCGATAGTGCATATTATGCCAGTTTACGTTACATCTGTTGGTGAATGACGCTTCGTCGCTAAATAGAACGCGTGCAAAAAATCTGTCATCGTCACGTAATTTCTCTTGTGCCCAGTGGCAGAACTGTACACGACGTTCAAAGTCGTCTCCATGCAATTCCTGGTGGATAGAAACATGGTACGGGTGCAGTCGATGTTGATGTAGCATTCAACATCGACGTTTTTGAGATTCCCGATTCTCGCGAAATTTGTCTGCTGCTAATGTACGGATTAGCAGTGACAGCTGCTAAAACGCCTACTTGGGCATCATCATTTGTTGTAGGTCGCGGTTGGCGTTTCACATGTGGCTGAACACTTTCTGTTTCCTTAAAGAACGTAACTATCCGGCGAACGGTACGGTTCAAAAAATGGTTCAAATGGCTCTGAGTACTATGGGACTTAACACCTATGGTCATCAGTCCCCTAGAACTGAGAACTACTTAAACCTAACTAACCTAAGGACAGCACACAACACCGTCATCACGATGCAGAGAACGGTCCGTACACTTGGATGATGTAGTCCAGGATACCGAGCAGCACACATGGCACACGCCCGTTGGGCATTTTGATCACAATAGCCATACATCAACACTATATAGACATTTTCCGCAATTGGTAAATGGACCATTTTAACACAGGTAATGTATCACGAAGCAAATACCGTCCGCACTGGTGGAATGTTACGTGATACCACGTGACTTATATGTTTGTAACTATTACAGCGCCGTGTATCACAAAGCGAAAAAAGTGGTCCAACTAAAACATTCGTATTTCTTTACGTACTACACGGATATGTAATAAAAATGGGGGTGCCTATTTAAAAAAACGGAGTTGATATCCGTTTGACCTATGGCAGCGCCATCTAGCGGGCCAACCATAGCGCCATCTGGTTTCCCCCTTCAAGCTATACAAGTTTCATTGTTTGTAGTTTTTTCGTTTAACGCTTATTTCGTGAGATATTTGGTCCGGTCACTATCAATGGACCACCCTGTATATTTATTTGTTAGGGATCTATTGTAACTGGCCTATCTTAGCTGCCTCGTCCTGTAAACAGTTGAACGAATGTGGAAATTAAAAGTAGTACACAAAACATCGAGCGTTGTTTGATCCTAGACGATGCAGTGACTGACATCAACGTTTTCTGACTATCGTGCCGCGTCGTAGTATAGAAAAACTATTCGTTCCAGCCACGGTTACGGGGGCCTTACGATACGCATATGGCTGTTACATCAAGTGACTTTGGCCATGGAATTATAGATACAGTGATTGTACTACACTCTCAATCTAATACTGAGGCATGATAGGATCTCTCAAATAGAGCAACTTTGTCAATGAAGAACGAATATCTCGGTTAGAGTTGAATCCGTAACGACAGAAATCCCTCATGTATATTTTTTTTTTTGGAAAATGAGATAATTTCTGATTTATATCATTGAAGGCAGCGACACTGTGATAGAAATATCTCACGTCCATCTAACAGTTTCCATTTTATCAGATGGTAAATTTCACTGTTTTATTCAGAAACTCATCATGTCCAGTCACATGAGACATTTCTGCACTTAATGAGCGATATTTTGTTTCATTGGTAGTTTAGTTTGTTTTCTAAGGTTGTTGTAGCTGATTGTTAAACAGCTGACAGCCAACAACATGCATAAACGTCATATGACTGTAGTGCAACTAATATTATATTCAATTTTCATTGCATTATTACACGTTTTAACTATTACTCCTACACTGTTAAAACATTTATAAAACGAATGATGTAGAAGCACCAAGAAAGAAATGGAAAGGCGTTCGCAGCAGACGTAAATATGATATGCACAAACTACAAGGTGAAGGACATTTTGTGCATGGCTCATGGTTTACAATGCAACACATATTGTACACTATTTTGCTACGGATACATTAATAAATCGCGCTAATACACCTTTTGTTGCAATTCATTTTATGCAGAAACCCTCAAGTCCACACTTTTGAGCAGAAGCCTGTTGTGATCAATAGTTATACGTTAGAATTTTGGTTCCTATAATAACTATATGCAACCTATCGGTTCCAGAATAACATAGTGTGTAGCAGAAAATGTTAATTTTTCTCAAGAACTTTCAATCAATAGTTCTTCCGATACGTTTTTGCTTCTCCTGAAGAGCTTGTGGTACTGAGCATAAGGGGTTTCTGATTTTACCAATTCAATTGTAGTCCGGAACAGTTTATTTTTACCCAAATCACCACCGTCAACAGTATGCAATGAGCCTTTCATGACTGTTATGGCGTCGGACACTACTGACAAGATGAACAACACCACGCACACGCTGAGTTCCCATCACCGTCGTTCCACTGTTCCACAATATTACACCCCAACAGGCGGAAGCAAACACCTGCAGCTACAGGCAGCGCCGGCGGGTGGGGAGCTTGCATCCCCGACTGAGGCAAACGCTCCCGGGGGAGCCAGTGTCTGCCAGGGAGCCACAAACTCCGTGGCCGGGCGCGCTGGCTGGGCACGGCTGGAATCTTTACAGCACGCACGCGGGCGCGGCAACTCGGCGCTGATTAAATCTGGCGAAACTTGGGGAGAGCTAAAACTTGCGCGCGCTCGGTCAACAGCGTGCGCGCGCAAACAAACGCAGGCCGGTCGAGGCGTTAAACTGCTCAAATGCGGCGCTGATCAAAGCGGCGTCGGCAAACAAGAGCCCGCAAGTTTTTGATTTCCTCCAGAGTTCTCCCTCGTGACGAGAGCTGCCGCACGACAGCCAGCTCAGGTGACGGGCGGTACGCAGGTTCGTACCCCTTACCGTCACTCGTATAAGCCTGATTCAAATCTAGGGCTAAAAAATCCAAGGTAGATCGTAATAAATAAATTATTTTTAATTCCGGTACCGAGTTTCGGCCTGTATGACTATCATCAGACTAGAGGCTCAGATGATGTTATGAGCCGATATATAGAGCTGCCATGGGTACATGTCAACAACTGGTTGAAGTCCCGTAGCGAGAGAAGATCTAAAGCGTTTACAATTCATACGCCTTTTTTCCTCCTGAGTCACCAGTTTCTGACTGGTTTGATGTCACCTGCCACGAATTTCTCGTCTGTCCCAAACTTTTAATCTCAGTTTAGCTCTTGCACCCTACATCCTCAATTATTTGCTTCCAAATACTTCAATTCTCTTTTGTTCAGGTTTCCCCACACTCCAGTGCTTCAAATATACATTCCCAAAAACTTCTTCGTCAAATTAAGGCCTATGTTTGATACTAGCAGACCTCTCTTAACCAGGAATACATTTTTGTCGGTGCTAGATTGCTTTCGTAAGTCCTCGTTGCTCCCTCTGTAATGGCCTATTTTGATACCTAGGTAAAGGAATTCCTTAACTTCATTTATTCCGTGATCACCAATTTAGATTTCTCGTTTCTGCCCTTTCTCATTACTTTACTTTCATATTTCTTCGATTTACTCTCAAACATTATACTGTACTCATTAGATTGTTTATTCCATTCGACAGATCCTGTACTTCTTCTTCACCTTCATTGCGGATAGTAGTATCATCAGTAAAACTTATCATTGATATCCTTTCACCTTGAATTGTAATCGCGGTTTTGAAGTTTTATTTTATTTCCATCATTGTTTTTTCGATGTTAGACTGAACAATAGCGATGAATGACTACATTCCCGAGCACTTCGTTCTTGGTATTTCAGTCTCATTGTTCTATCTCGGTTCTTGTATATATTGTGTATTATCCAATGCGGTCCTTCTCACACTTGTCGGCTCTTGCAATCTTGGGAATCTTGAGGATAATTTTTTTTTCGAAAGTCACATACATTTGAGACACCAACTTCAACAGTCCTTTGGTTGCCACTTCTCTCAATCATTTTAGAAATTCCGATGGACTGTTATCTATAGATTCTGCCTTATCTTAAGTCTCCCAGGATTCTTTTAAATTTTGATACTGGATCCCCTGCCTCTTCCCTGTCGACTCCTATTTCTTTTTCTATGACTTCATCAGACAAGTACTCCCCCTCATACAGGACTCCAAAGTACTCTTTCCACCTATCCGCTCTCACCTCGGCATTTAACATTGGAATTCCCATTGTACTCTTAATATCACCTACATTGCTTTTAGTTTTACCGAAGTTTGTTTTGACTTTTCCTCGTGCTGAGTCAGTCCTTCCGACAACCACTTCCCTTTTAATATCTTCACGCTTTTCATGCAGGCATTTTGTCTTGCTTTCCTGAACTTTCTATTTATTTAATTGCTAAGTGACTTGTAATACTGTATTCCTCATAGTTTCTTCGCAGTTACCTTCCTTGTATACATGTTTTTCTTTCCAAATTCTATGATTTTCCTATTTAGAGATGTCCATTACTCTTCAGCTGAAGTACCTACTGGGAGATTCCCCATCTCATTATCTGTAGCCTCAGAGAACTTCAAGCGAATTTCTTCATTCCTTTACTTCCGTGTCCCACTTCTTTGCGCACTGATTCTTCCTAACTAATCTCTTAACCTTCAGCCTACTCTTCATCACTACAAAATTGTGATCTGAATCTGTATCTGTATCCTGGGTGTGCCTTACAATCCAGTATCGGATTTCGGAATCTGTGAACGACCATGATACAATCTAACTGATGTCTTGCATATCTCTCGGCCTTTCCCAAGTATACCTCATCCTTATGCGATTCCTGAATAGATTATTCGCTATTACTAGATGAAATTTATTGCAGAAGTCAATTAGTCTGTCTTCTCTCACATTCCTAGTACCAAGCTCATAGTCTCCTCTTTCTTCTACCCCTTCCTCTACAACCGCATTCCAATCCCTCACGGTTATTATATTTCCATCTTCCTTTACCTACTGTATTACCTGTTCAAAATCCTCATGTATTTTCTCTATCTCTTCATCCTTTGCTTGCGACGTCGGTATGTGTACTTCAACTATTGTTGTCCGTGTTGATTTGGTGTGCGTTACTGTTTAGAGAAACTCACTCTCTGCCTTATCTTCATACTCATAACGAATCGTGGCCTTATAATACAATTTTCTGCAGCTGTTGATTGTACCCTTCCTCCTTCTTTCCATTTCACTTCATTAGCGTTCACTATATCTAAATTGAGAGTGTCTAGCTTCCCTCCCATATTGAAACATCTGGCATTCCAGGCTCTGACTCATGGAACGTTGTCCTTTTGTTGGTTATTTAGTCTTTTCTTCATGGTCACCTCCCCCTTGGCAGTCCCTTCCCGGATATCAGAACGAAGGGCTAGTCCGGATTCTTTTGTCAGTGAAGAGATCATCATGACACATTTTTAATTACAGGCTACATGTCCTGTGGATATACATTACGGGTCTTTAATGATGTGGTTTCCATTGCCTTCTGTATATTCACGTCGCTAATCACAGCTGATTCTTCACTCTTTTAGGGACAACTTTCCGCCCCAAGTTCAAGAGAGTGCCCTGAACTTCTGTCCATTCCTCTGCCGTTTTTGACATTGGCGTTGGTAAAATGAGGATGGCCGTTATGCAGGAAGTCTTCGACCACCACTGCTGATGATTTTTACTGAAAATTTTAATCATGGCGTGGTTCTAACTCAGGACCGACGGCGTTTAATTATTACGACGCTACCACTACATCGCAGCTGCACTCGTCTCCTAATTCCGAGAAAAGGTATGATGTTGATAGGACGACTAGTAACGGGTGAGATCCTCCGAATTAGCCGGAAGGTAGATGCTTAGGTCTGGGCCAGGCCCACGGCCCACGGCCCACCCGTGATTGGCATGCCTACGTCAAATCGCCAAAAATGCCACCAATTAGCATCTCTTTCGACTTTCATTACCTGAAACTGAATGCTGAACTAAAAAAAAAAAACAATAGTGGAACCAGTCAATTTAAAGCAGTTTACATAGATGATGCTATTAAATAATACCTCAATTCAAACGCTGAGCACAGAGGAGTCCTGGGATTCTTCAGTCCTCAACATAACACTATATACTTACCAGAGATCAGCAGGAAAACTGCTCAAAATGTTTACACGACACCTTTCCGCACAAATCGGCGCATCAGATAAAGAACTTGCTGATCTTGGTTTTAAGGATGCAGATGTGTACTAACACAAGAAACTCTCAAATTAGCATTATGGAAGCCACGGTTCTCAACGTAGATTCTGTAATGGGCAATGAAACCCTAAAAGCAGCGGACGTAAGACGCAGAAGCAACCTACGTAGAAGGTGGATATTTCTTCAGTTTATTCGATCAGCACGATTAAGTATTCCTGTGTTGCGAATTAAACTCAAAGCCACTCAGCCGTGCGCGGCTTGTGTTCATGCCGTTTATAGCTCGTCACCTTGTCTTTACAGTACTGTCGTCTCCTTATTCGATTTACTGGCGTCAGTAAGTTGCTGGTTTGCTTGCCCGTCGGTGGCAGCAGCAGCGGGTATCGATAGTGCACTGTCGTACTGTCTCTGGAGCGACCAATAGTATTTCCGGGTCGTCGTGTCTCATGAGTTCAGTCGGGGACGGAGCGCCATTGAGGTGCGGACAGCCAGTACCTGCCGACCGCTGGCCACACATGAACTGTCTGACGGAAGGAGACTGGAGCGGGAATGACGTTGGTTGGTCATTTGGTCGGTCGTCTCATCGGGCGTCGAGTATTTGGTCTTTTGACCGTTTCTGGGCCACGTCAGTTGGTCATCTTGGCGGATGTGGGTCGGTTCCTTCCTTGTGCAGAGATGTCGGGTGGCTAATGGGCAAGTGTTCCCTCTGCATGGTTGGGACCGAGCTAGTGTGCTCGAGTCGCCGTGTCTCCGAGTTCCGAACGGACACCGAGTTGAGTCAGGTTGGAGCTGCAGTGAGCTCTGGACAGCGAAGACTCGCCCGACCGTTGCCGACACACATAACTTGGGTGGGGACGACCTCGGTTGGTCGTTCGGTCGGTCGTCTCATCCAACTACGTGTATTTGGTAGCCGACCGCTTATGGAAACACTCTGTGTGTGTGACTTGTCATTTCCCCTTGTTGTACCACGATGATTGCCTTTAGCATTGTCGGAGTTCTTGGTGTGAGTGTTTACGTGGGACTGTGTGTAGCTTCTGTGATTTCCACTGAGAAAATGAATGCTGTCTGCGTATTGGAGCAGTCAGTCGGTGGGTTGCGAGAGGGGAATTGATTAGGCTGTTGGTTGGTTTTTCAGCCGTCCCTAGGTCTTGCTGCCACCCGATTATTTCGTGCTACGCTTTTCTGCCTGTCTCACCTAAACTGTTGTAAGAGTTTCCTCCCCAGACCCGCCCTTGGAACACTTCTGAGCACCACTGTTGTGTTGTTTGTGATTGTGATTTTCTTGTGTCGCAAGTACTGTGCCAGGCCTGCAGCCATGTATTAATTTTGTCAGTTCTATGTTTGGTATATTGCCTTCAGCAGAACCTTATGTGAAGTATTTTAAGATTAGGCCTTCAGCCGTGTTTTATTTAAAATTCTTGTTTGCTCTTTATCCAGGCCTTCCAGCCGCGTTTGTTTTAAAATTTGTGGCTTTCAGCCGTAATGTGCAAATTCCTGTCTGTAAGGTTTCTCTTTAATTATCTTGAATTCCTAAAAATGGCATTCAGCCGTACTATGTAAATGCTTATCTTAACGTTTGTCTTTAATTATTTTGAATAAGTGTTTGGGCCTTTAGCCATCAAGATATTTCTAGTTTTCTTAAGATTGTTTTCTGTTGTACTGTGTAAATGCTTGTCTTTAAAGGTTGCCTTTTATTATGCTGAAATATTATTGGGCTTTCAGCCGAGGAATTAATTTAAATTTTCCATAACCTGGCTTTTAGCATTTGGGTCTTTAGCCGAGAAGATATTTTAATTTTACTTAAAGTAAGGCTTTCAGCCTTTTGTCTAAATTCTTTTACCTTAAAAGGAATTATTTAAATCTTATTATTGAGAAGTACTTGGGCCTTCAGCTGTGAATTGATCCTTGTTGTTTTAAAGTGAAAACTATGCATTGTGTTTTCGAGGAATAAAGTTCTGTGTTCTTGTAACTAACGGCAACTGATCTTGGCCCTTTTCCACAACCTGATCCGCTCTGTCCTGCGAAATCAGATTTCAGCTGCCAATATGGAATAACAGCAAAGTAAACAGAAAAGAGAACAGCTGCACAACCTAGAAGAAAAATTTGCAGCAGTCGGAGATGGCCCTGATGAAACATCACAGGCCATCATCCTGGTGCAATGGACATCACATTTGTCAGAAACCAGGATGCTGACCTGGTTATTGACTTGCAACTTAAGGGCATAAAGGATCTCACCTATGATGATAGCCCATTGATGAGATGTATCACAAGGGCAACGATAATAACAAATCTTTGTAAACAGACCACTCCAATCTAGGATCAGTTTTCAGTATGGTTTAACAACGTAAGACCCACAGTGGGCGTCACGCCGACAGAAAGAATAAATGGACCTACCGAAACCCTAGTCGGAAACATCACATGGATGCATCAACAAAGACAACATTCACGGGATCTATGTATCCTTCCCACCTATGATGGTAAACTTCAAACATTTGAAAAACCAACCCCACCAAACGGGGCATGTGCTGCACACAGAAGAACAATGGATCTACCTAGAGAATCAAGAAGAAACTCCTTTAATGTCTATCAGGATGAAGGAAGGACCAAACGAGTCAACTCCACCTGAGAACCAGAAATGACTGGAATCTAGTACGAAACCTCACTAACCCTAAACCAAGGAAAATAGCCACTTACATCTGAAATGGTTTGATATACAATGCACTGGGCAAAACGCAAGTTTTTACAAATGTGTATGAAGATTAAAAAACTTTAAACCAAGAAAATTAACCAAATAACAAAGAAAGACTTGAAGAATAAATAAGATATGAAACACAATGAGTAGGAACCAAGTATCAGCAAGACAAACCTGAACTAACGACTCCATATGAAGTCAGAAGTATTATAAAGAATCGTGACAGAAACTCAGCGCCTGAACTTGACGTCGTAAAAAGCAACAAACTAACCACCTATTATGGCAACCCGTCGTTCTGGTGACGAGAATCTAGAATTGATTCCTGATAAACAGCTGTTATTCTACAGCATGGGAAAAGTAAAAAGTAGTCCCAATCCCGATGCCCGGCCAGGACGGGAAACAACCACACAGCAACTAATCAATCAGGAGTATACTGCCTCTATCAAAAATACTAGAAGGAATATTACTGCACATAATATTATCACGACTTATCGAGGACGACATCATTCCTTCTAGAACAATGGGCCTTTCAAGAGGAATTATCAGCAAATTCCTAAAACTCAGGATCACCGATTACATCACTTATGACATGAGCAGCACAGCCATCTTCCTGGATGTCGACAAAGTTTTGAGAGGTAAACTGATTGTCAAGACGAACTCAGCGATGAACTTACAAACTGCTACGTCAAATTAGTGCACAGATACTTGACAAAAAGTTCTTCGTTAGCATCAATGAAATACTGTCTAGGACCAAAAAGTTACAAGAAGGGATTCCACAAGGTTCCACCCTTTCGCCAAATCTGCTTCAACGGTCATCCTGCTGTGCACCACACACTTCTGCCTTCCTATCGTCAAGAAGAAGACTGGACGCAAGAGTAACTGGACGTTACTGATCAAATGCCTGAAAAAAAAAAAAAAAAAAAAAAAAACGTAAACGCTGACAAAGCAAAAGGCATCCGTTTTACTAGAAGAACGCCTATCTAGAATACAAAGCTCTAAGTGTTCCACACAGAAATAGTCTGGGCAGAAAAAGGACAAAATACCATGGTCTGATATTAGACAAAAAACTGATTTTACGAACACAAGACAGAGATAACCGACGTTTCGAAACATTTCGACGGCATTTGTTGGGCTGCGTATGTGAACTCAAACGCAACATCTGCCTTGTCTGGTACAACAGCAGAGCGTCCGGCCCAACGGGGACATCGACACATGCACTCGCGCAGCTGGGTGGGACGCAGCTGATCCGCCAGCAGCTTGACAACAACCTGAGGACACCACATTTGGCGCAGCATGCCGGCCATGCAAGGCCTTGACAACTGGAACTTTCGAAAACAGCTAACGCCGTTCGCTTCTACATCTACATCTACATTTATACTCCGCAACCTACCCAACGGTGTGTGTAGGAGGGCAATTTACGTGCCACTATCATTACCTTCCTTTCCTGTTGCGGTCGCGTATGGTTCGCAGGAAGATCGACTGCCAGAAAGCCTCCGTGCGCGCTCGAATCTCTCTAATTTTACATTCTTGATGTCCTCGGGAGGTATAAGTAGATGGAAGCAATATATTCGATACCCCATCCAGAAACGCACCCTCTCGAAACCTGGACAGCAAGCTACACCGCGATGCAGAGCACCTCTCTTGCAGAGTCTGCCACTTGAGTTTGCTAAACATCTCCGTAACGCTATCACGCTTACCAAATAACCCTGTGACGAAACGCGCCGCTCTTCTTTGGATCTTCTCTATCTCGTCTGTCAACTCGGCCTTGTACGGATGCCACACTGATGGACAATACTCAAGTATAGGTCGAACGGGTGTTTTGTAAGCCACCTCCTTTGTTGATGGACTACATTTTCTAAGGACTCTCCCAATAAATTTCAACTTGGTACTCGCCTTACCAACAATTAATTTTATATGATAATTCCACTTCAAATCGTACCGCACGCATACTCCCAGATATTTTACAGAATTAAATGGTTCAAATGGCTCTGAGCACTTTGGGACTCAACATCTTAGGTCATAAGTCCCCTAGAACTGAGAACTACTTAAAACTAACTAACCTAAGGACATCACACACACCCATGCCCGAGGCAGGATTCGAACCTGCGACCGTAGCAGCCTCGCGGTTCCGGACTGCAGCGCCAGAACCGCACGGCCAATTAAATGCTACTAGTGTTTGTTCCGCTATCACATAATCATACAGTAAAGGATCCTTCTTTCTATGTATTCGAAATACATCACATTTGTCTATGTTAAGGGTCAGTTGCCACTCCCTGCACCAAGTGTCTATCCGCTGCATATCTTCCTGTATTTCGTTGCAATTTTCTAATGCTGCATTTCTCTGTATACTACAGCATCATCCGCGAATAGCCGCATGGAACTTCCGACACTATCTACTAGGTCATTTATATATATTGTGAAAAGCAATGGTCCCATAACACTGCCCTGTGGCACACCAGAGGTTACTTTAACGTCTGTAGACCTCTCTCCATTGAGATCAATATGCTGTGTTCTTTTTGCTAAAAACTCTTCAATCCAGCCACACAGCTGGTCTGACATTCGATAGGCTCTTTCTTTGTTTATCAGGCGACAGTGCGGAACTGTATCGAACGCCTTTCGGAAGTAAAGGAAAATGGCATCTACCTGGTAGCCTGTATCTCATATTTTCTGGGCCTCATGAACAAATTAAGTGAGTTAGGTCTCACACGATCGCTGATTCCAGATCCATGTTGATTCCTACTGAGTAGATTCTGTGTTTCCAGAAATGACATGATACGCGAGAAAAAAACATGGTCTAAAATTCTACAACAGATCGATGTCAGAGATATAGGCCTACAGTTTTGCGCATCTGCTCGACGACCCTTCTTGAAAACCGGAACTACCTGTGCTCTTTTCCAATCATTTGGAACCTTCCGTGTTGTGTCGGTATCTGGGCCGACACCGTGAAGTTGAGATGGCTGAAAAGGCAAGCTAGACTAACGCAGACGGGCGTGAAGTACTGGAACAGGATACGTAATTAATGTTAGGAAGAAAAGTACGGAGCAGGTTTTATACTTAACTTTACTAAATCATGTGGTACATCGATCTTGACGATACACAGGAGACTTTAAGTACAATCACTGTATGGCTAATGGCGCCTTGCTAGTTCGTAGCCATTAACTTAGCTGATGGCTATTCTGTCTCTCGGCTAATGAGAGAGAAAGGCTTCGTACATCTGGTCGGTAGCTAGGTTCTCGTACAACTGGGGCGAGTGCTCTCTCGTATCACGAGACCTGCCTTGGTGGTGGCGCTAGGTCTGCGATTACACAGTGGCGACACGCGGGTCCGACATGTACTAAATGGACCGCGGCCGATTTAAGCTACCACCTAGCAAGTGTGGTGTCTGGCGGTGACACCACATTCCGTTCCTCTAGAGACTTACGGTACACGGCTGTTAGAAGTGGGGCAAGTTCTTTCGCGTACTCTGTGTAGAATCGAATTGGTATCCCGTCAAGTCCAGTTCTCGCCATTGTGGGCTATGAGATCGACTCTGACGACGCCTGTGAAAGACGGATGCTGTGGGTCGACTCAGAGTCGTGTTACCTGACGAATAGCTCCCCTGTAACTGCATAAGGATGTTGCAGTACTAAATATATGAGTGTGCTGTCTGTCTTGCTGCAGCCACCTTCAGCTCCAGTGAACTCCTGTAGCCCTTGCCAGCCCACCAATCCCACAAGACCCAGGTGGTACACCCACTAGAACAAGGCTTAGCAAAAAAATGGCTCTGAGCACTATGGGACTCAACTGCTGAGGTCATTAGTCCCCTAGAACTTAGAACTAGTTAAACCTAACTAACCTAAGGACATCACAAACATCCAAGCCCGAGGCAGGATTCGAACCTGCGACCGTAGCGGTCTTGCGGTTCCAGACTGCAGCGCCTTTAACCGCACGGCCACTTCGGCCGGCCAAGGCTTAGCAACTCACTGGTTTTGAGCGGTAGCACTCGCACCTGCTCACGGTCTTGCTCGCGAGCAGAGCAGTTGCGGCTTGTTGAAAAGTGAGGGAAAAGAGCGCACGCCATGTTGTTGTGACGGCACAGGAGAGTCGCCAATGGTGAAACGGCAGTGTCATCTAATAGAACAATGGCGATCTGATTTGTGTGACACCAGCAATGTCTTCACAGAGTCCGTACTGATAAGAAGCTTATAATTGTACACATTAAGACGATGTTTAGTGTATCATAACACATTCAATACTTTCAGGAAGTTCAGTTTACAGACGCATTGCGTGTCTTACTACGACAAAGAATATCAAAATGGAAAATGTGAGGGCTCTGAGAGTGTACAAGACATTTTAAAACTGAACATGAATCTCTCTAGTGAAGAGGAAGAAAATTCAAGTAAACGTGTCAATCGGATGAGCTACAAAATCCACTACTTTTCCCAAACTCTCTGCGCTCTTTCACGTATGGTGAATTAACAAAAGAATACTAGGTACTTATTGTTGAGCATTTTAAGTCCAGTTCAGGTAGGACATTCTCGCGTGGTGGATTATCAAGTACGCCAATCACACGTCCCACACAGATTATGACAGTCAACATTCAAAGGCAGCTTGCTACAATCTTTGTAAATACGTTCTTTCATGTTCCTTAGCGCGCTTTATGAGAGTGTAAATATCGCAGATGTGTCATTCTTAGCAGCGTCGAAGGAAGTGTAGAAAATGTAGGTGTGCGGTGAAATTTATTAGTTTGTAAGTCTGTAAACGGAGAGCCAGCTATGTTCCGAAATAAATGGGTTGAAGTAGCACAATTGACTGATAAAATGAAAAAGCTTGCTCTTCCCACATTACGCTGATATAAGGTTTGAAGTAACTGATTAATAGTGCGACTGAAAATGCAAAAACGGTCTACATTAATTAAGCACTCAACTCAGGAACGATTTCATCGTCTACACAAGTCTCCACACGACTCCTCACCCTATTCCCTATGGCGATGGAGGATGTACGGTACTCGCGGCTAGCATGCTTGCGCTCAGCGTCTGCTCCTTGAGCACATTGCTGTGAAGCCTTACGCTAGAATAACTACTGCTCCACCTCTCCATAGTGGTCACTGCACCCTCGATCAGCAACATTTTGGTTCCCAGTGGGACATATAAGACTCAGAACAGGGAATATGTGATATTCACCTGGCTGTAACACTGCAAGTGCTCGATGAAGAAAATTCGCTTCGCTGTAGAGAACGCGTTGTACAAATCATTCGATTAATGTACGAAACGTTGGAATGTACGAAACGCTGGAATAGTGTCATCAGAGGAAACATCTGCTTTGAAGTAATAAAGACGCAATATGCACTGAGGTGACAAAAAGTCACTGAATAGTGATATGAACTTATACAGATGGCCGCGCGGGATTAGCCGAGTGGTTTAAGGCGCTGCAGTCATGGACTGGGCGGAGGTTCGAGTCCTCCCTCGGGGATGGGTGTGTGTGTTTGTCTTTCGGATAATTTAGGTTAAGTAGTGTGTAAGCTTAGGGACTGATGACCTAAGCCGTTAAGTCCCATAAGATTTCACACACATTTATTTATACGGATGGCGATAGTATCGTCTACACAAGGTATAAAAGGGCAGTGCATTGAGGGACTGTCATTTGTATCCAGGTGATTGATCTGGAAAGGTTTGCCGGCCGCGGTGGTCTAGCGGTTCTGGCGCTGCAGTCCGGAACCGCGGGACTGCTACGGTCGCAGGTTCGAATCCTGCCTCAGGCATGGGTGTGTGTGATGTCCTTAGGTTAGTTAGGTTTAAGTAGTTCTAAGTTCTAGGGGACTTATGACCTAAGATGTTGAGTCCCATAGTGCTCAGAGCCATTTGAACCATTTTTTGGAAAAGTTTCTGATGTTATTATAGCCGCACGATCCAAATTAACAGATTTGAGAGCATAGTGGTAATTGGAGCTAGACGCATTGGACATTCCACTTCGGTAATCATTGGGAATTCAATTTTCCGAGATTCTCCATGTCAAGAGTGTGCCCAAAATACCAAATTTCAGGCGTTACCACGGACAACGCTGTAGCCGACAGCCTTCACTTAATGTCCGAGAGCAGCGGCGTTTCCGTAGAGTTGTCAGTGCTGACAGACAAGCCACACTGCGTGAAACAATTGCAGAAATCAATGTGGGACGTACGACGACGGTAAGTGTTAGAACAGTGCTGCGAAATTTGGCGTTAATGGGCTACAGCAGCAGAGGAGCGACGCGGGTGCCTTTGCCTGCAGCGCGACATCGGCTGCAACGCCCCTCCTGGGCTCGTGAACACATCTGTTGAATCCTAGACTAGAGAACCGTGGCCTGGTTGGATGAGTCCCGATTTTAGTTGATAAGAGTAAATGTTAGGGTTCGAGTGTGGTGCAGACTCCAAGAACCCATGGACCCACACTGTCAACAAGGCACTGTGCAAGTTGCCTGTGGCTCCATAATGGCGTGGGCTGCGTTTACGCAAAATGAAATACGTCCTCTAGTTCAACTGAACCGATCATTGACTAGAAATGATTATGTTCGGATACTTGGAGACTATTTGCGGCCGTTCATGGACTTCATGATCGCAAACGACGATGGAAATTTTATGGATGACACTATTGTTCACGACTGATTTAAAGAACGTTCTGGACAATCTGAGTGAATAATTTGGCCATCCAGATCGCCCGGCATCATTTATATCGAGCATTAATCGGACATGATCGAGAGGTCTGTTCGTGCAGAAAATCCTTCACCGCCAACCCTTTCGCAAGTATGGACTGCTACGGGGGCAGCATGACTCAGTACTTGTAGTATTTCTGCAGAGGACTTCTAACGACTTGTTGAGTCCGTGCCACGCCAAGTCGCTACAACTACGCCGGGAAAAAGTAGTTCTGGCACGGCATGACTTCTGTCACCTCATTGCACCCCAATTCTTTATTATACAAGTTCAGGAGTTATCTTAACACTACTACTGTACATGTTCTACTGCTCCTGTCATGCCATGCTCATAATGTCCTGCAAGCCTCACATATTTCATCTGCTTCCTTCATTCCATTATAAGTTCCACAAACAATATTCGCCCAGCGTCGTCGTAGTCGGAAAGCAGAGATATCTTCAACTGCTGCCGGACGTAAGTAGTGATCTCCATCCGGTGCTGGCGACTTGAAAGTGGCGCGTGGACCTTTGTAACTCACGTCCGCAATTTGCTAATGGCACCGCACACAGCCGCAGCACGGGCAATTAGCGTCACGTCCGGTCAGCGCGGAGCCCACAAGAATTACCCAAATTGCCAGCAGCGGTGGCTCGTCCAGGTGGTGCAGGGAACTAAAACGTCGGAAGCCGTAAACCACATTACCCCAGCCTAACCAGCAGTTAGTCTTGAAAGGCGAATGGGGTACAGAATCATTATTTTCGTGCCATCATAAATGGTCAGCTGATCTGTCTAGTAGCCAAGGAATCACTACCGACATTACTGCGTTTCAGTGTTAGCAATTCCAACATTTTTCATTATTATAGCCAGGAGACACCATATCAATAGCATACTTAGTATTTACTTGTAAGTACTAACCGAGAAGATCGAATGGTCAATCCACTTGTAACTCAAGAGCATTCGTTGTCATACTCTGAGCAAATTACTTTAGACTGACGTAGCAGCATTGGAGGGCAGCGTGGAGGGTAAGAATCGTAGAGGGAGACCAAGAGATGAATAGACTAAGCAGATTCAGAAGGATGTAGGCTGCAGTAAGTACTGGGAGATGAAGAAGCTTGCACAGGATAGAATAGCATGGAGAGCTGCATCAAACCAGTCTCAGGACTGAAGACCACAACAACAACAACAGCAGCAGTACTGTCGATAGGCCCAAAATTGATTCTGTGTTATAGATTAGTTAGCGTTCGCGCAGCTAGTGAGGCGCTAGAAATGTAACGTGGAATAAATCATGAACTGTCCTCTAAATTTTTGGGCTGTGAAGGATAAGCAAGTTCCTTCAGAACGTAATTCTTATCCTCGATAAGTAGATAAATATATCAAATATATATAACTCCTGGGATTATTCATAAATTTCAGTATTTGCAACTGAACTCTTGACATTTAATTTTAGTCTACAATTTGATTTCAGATTCTGTGTAATGAAGGAATATTGCATCGTTAGAAAGAAAAACAGAAGGAAAAAGGAAAACATAATATTCCTACAAATTCGAGAAAACAGTTAACTGTTTAGGGAATATTGAATGCCAAAGATAGTATCATTCTTCATATGGCTCTCTGTAAGGGTATCACCCATGGATCAAAAAGATAAAATTCTGAGAGCAGAAGCATGCTGGAGAGTTCAGAACATTTGCTTTCCTAGCAGTTGCCACAAATGGAAGGCGAAGGCAGTAAATTAAACCGGTGACAACTGGCGTCAGACGCAAAGCGATCTACATTTATCTCTAGTAAGGCGACAGTATTTACACTGATACAAAACCAAGGGATCACTACGTAAACTGGGTCTCAAACTACAGCTGTCTGAGGGTATAGGTCATAGATCATCCTACTTCACGTATTTCGAAAGACAATAAGGTGGCCACGAAGCATCACTAGAAAGCAGAAGTGTGAAACTGATTGACATCACAGCAGCTGAGAAGAGTGCTCCACCTACCATCTTCGAAGGATGCCATGGGTCTGATGATGGTCATGTAATATGACCGAAACCGGTCACCCATGTTCTTGTAACATACGTGGTGTGATCAAGACTGAATTTTAAAAAGAAAAAATGACATCTTTCACACAGAAACGCCTCTACGGCTGATAAAAATTGTGAATAAATTATGCTAGTGTCTCTTAAGCAGATAGTTCAAAGTTTGCAACAGCACCTATTTCTCAATATAAAATGATGTATATCTACACTTAGTATCTGATGTGATGGACGCCTATCAGCCATTATGTTTCCACTCGGTATCATAGAGACATACACTCCTGCAAATGGAAAAAAGAACACATTGACACCGGTGTGTCAGACCCACCATACTTGCTCCGGACACTGCGAGAGGGCTGTACAAGCAATGATCACACGCACGGCACAGCGGACACACCAGGAACCGCGGTGTTGGCCGTCGAATGGCGCTAGCTGCGCAGCATTTGTGCACCGCCGCCGTCAGTGTCAGTCAGTTTGCCGTGGCATACGGAGCTCCATCGCAGTCTTTAACACTGGTAGCATGCCGCGACAGCGTGGACGTGAACCGTATGTGCAGTTGACGGACTTTGAGCGAGGGCGTATAGTGGGCATGCGGGAGGCCGGGTGGACGTAGCGCCGAATTGCTCAACACGTGGGGCGTGAGGTCTCCACAGTACATCGATGTTGTCGCCAGTGGTCGGCGGAAGGTGCACGTGCCCGTCGACCTGGGACCGGACCGCAGCGACGCACGGATGCACGCCAAGACCGTAGGATCCTACGCAGTGCCGTAGGGGACCGCACCGCCACTTCCCAGCAAATTAGGGACACTGTTGCTCCTGGGGTATCGGCGAGGACCATTCGCAACCGTCTCCATGAAGCTGGGCTACGGTCCCTCACACCGTTAGGCCGTCTTCCGCTCACGCCCCAACGTCGTGCAGCCCGCCTCCAGTGGTGTCGCGACAGGCGTGAATGGAGGGACGAATGGAGACGTGTCGTCTTCAGCGATGAGAGTCGCTTCTGCCTTGGTGCCAATGATGGTCGTATGCGTGTTTGGCGCCGTGCAGGTGAGCGCCACAATCAGGACTGCATACGACCGAGGCACACAGGGCCAAAACCCGGCATCATGGTGTGGGGAGCGATCTCCTACACTGGCCGTACACCACTGGTGATCGTCGAGGGGACACTGAATAGTGCACGGTACATCCAAACCGTCATCGAACCCATCGTTCTACCATTCCTAGACCGGCAAGGGAACTTGCTGTTCCAACAGGACAATGCACGTCCGCATGTATCCCGTGCCACCCAACGTGCTCTAGAAGGTGTAAGTCAACTACCCTGGCCAGCAAGATCTCCGGATCTGTCCCCCATTGAGCATGTTTGGGACTGGATGAAGCGTCGTCTCACGCGGTCTCCACGTCCAGCACGAACGCTGGTCCAACTGAGGCGCCAGGTGGAAATGGCATGGCAAGCCGTTCCGTAGGACTACATCCAGCATCTCTACGATCGTCTCATGGGAGAATAGCAGCCTGCATTGCTGCGAAAGGTGGATATACACTGTACTAGTGCCGACATTGTGAATGCTCTGTTACCTGTGTCTATGTGCCTGTGGTTCTGTCAGTGTGATCATGTGATGTATCTGACCCCAGGAATGTGTCAATAAAGTTTCCCCTTCCTGGGACAATGAATTCACGGTGTTCTTATTTCAATTTCCAGTAGTGTATATAGCTAATGTGACCGTGTATTTCTCGTAACTGCACGATAAATACAGAGTGCTAAGGAAGATAAACTGTACTTTTGGGTAGGGTCTACTAGGAATACCTATCTCGAAGCCGGCCGCGGGGGCCGAGCGGTTCTAGGAACTTTAGTCCAAAACCGCGCGACTGCTACGGTCGCAGTTTCGAATCCTGTCTCGGGCGTGGATGTGTGTGATGTCCTTAGGTTAGTTAGGTTTAAGTAGTTCTAAGTTCTCGGGGACTGATGCCCTCAGATGTTAAGTCCCACAGTGCTCAGAGCCATTTGAACCATTTGAACCTATCTCGAAGTCAGACAGACATATACAGTATGACAGATAACTGGATTTGTGTATAATGTTACGAACGATTGGCAATTTTTTGCACGATGTACATCATAAATGTGCTTTCACAATTTTAATTGAACCGGCCACTATTTTTGTTATCATTTGCTGGAACGAAATCATAGGAGATTACAAAATTCTTAAATTTGATGAAGGAATGTATGGGGCAACAAAGAAGTATGATATTACGTCCTCATAGTTTCTTGCATCAGATATTACACACTCAATATGATAAGGCGTATTGGAACAAATAAGTAAATAAGCTTGAATACAATATAGACCAATGGAATATTTCTGCTCAGTTAGAACATGACAGAGGTATAGGTGACAGGAATCTGCTGGCGCGCTGATATTTGTCATCCATGGATAATGTTCTCCAGCCGCGCGGTTGAGGGCGCCCTGTACCGGTTCTCGCGGCTCCCCCCTTCAGCGGTTCGAGTTCTCCCTCGGGCATGGGTATGTATGTTGTCCTTAGCGTAAGTTAGTTTAACTTCGATTAAGTGGTGTGTAAGCCTAGGGATCGATGACCTCAGTAGTTTGGACCCATAGGCTCTTAACACAAACTTCCAAATTAATGCTCTCCATCAAGGTAGTCCATATATACCTGGTAGAACTGTAATTTAGTTTTTATATACACAGAATGTAAGGAGGAAAATAACTTCCGCGTAATGTGTCGCTGCTAAGTAGGATACTCGATGGAATGGGCCATACGTAGAAAGAATTGCTACAGTATAGTACAGAAAGTAACTGAAAGAAATACGCAATGAGACAAACACAAATGACGCTTCCATTTAAAGACATTAATTACACTAAAGTCATCGCGATTTATGATGGTCCCCTCGACATTAAAGAAGGATGCGTTGCGAAATAGCATCCACAAAATGAAGTGAGGGCAGGATGTAACCCTGGAAATACACACATGGGGAAGGAGTACAGTGACACAAAACCGTGGACCGGTGAGTATACCGTGTTCAAAGTTCAGGAGCTCAGTACGCCCGTGCAGCATTATGCCTCACCACACCATACCAAGAAGGCCACAAATTCCACAAAGTTCGTGGATGCACTACGCATTCCCACGGAAAGGCGTCGATCAGTCCGCCTGTCATATACCTGTGTTGGTTTGCATCACCAGGTTCGACAGAGTATCTTTTCTCTGCCAGACTTTGGTCGTATTTTCCTTGTCAGAGAGGAACCTAAAATGAGTGTCTTTAATATTCATTTCATTACAACTGATAGTCAGCACTATATGTACTCTCACGCAACTGTGCTAAACGTGGATGGTAGCTGGTCAGAACGAATGTAGACATAATCACAAACGCATGCAACTGGGTAAATTCAGGTGGAAAGTCTTAGATTAATATTGTAGCGGCAGCCTAAGCAAGGCAATTGAACATAACTTTTGGATCCAGCTCTGTCAGCGACAGTCTGTCGCCACACTCCGTCGCCATTCTCGGCTGTTCGTCGCTCGACGTGCAGACATGCTATCGGTCCCTTTCGACCCAAGCGTAGGGATGCCCGTTTCAGTTTTTTAGACGTTAAACAAGGCGGAGAACTGAACGACAAATGAACCAGGCGCTGACTTTCCTGGCTGGAAAGGCCTGATACTCCTGGTAAACTCGTCTTGCTGATTAGTGTGTTCGCCCCTACAAGTTTTGCTTGGTCTCAGTGCGTGGAGATGACGGAGGTTAGACTTCATACAGAGTACCATTAACTGCTCAGCGGTCAAGTAAGAATGGCGTGGCGTGCTGCATCTGTGCACAAGTAAACAGTGATTTCTGTGTGGTAGTTAGTTCGATTTCGATGTAGGATCTTCTATAACAATTAAACTAGGAGTTGTGTCGGATTCTCAAGAGTGATGATTTTAGAAGCACTTTACGCAAATACAAATATAACCGATTCACTTCCTACATCACATACCTGTGTAACTTTCATGATTCTTTTCACTGCGATTCACGAGCCGGGTTTGACGATACGGTTATTAATGAAAAATGGCGAACAAGTTGATTAGACTTCAAGGTCTGAAACAGTTCGACTGGTCCCGGCGGAGGTTCGAGTCCTCCCTCAGGCATGGGTGTGTGTGTGTTTGTCCTTAGGATAATTTAGGTTAAGTAGTGTGTAAGCTTAGGGACTGATGACCTTAGCAGTTAAGTCCCATAACACTTCACACACATTTGCACATTTGAAACAGTTTCGTTCTGCTGAATGAATCAACCCAAATTTCACATGACTTGCTTTGTTGAAATAAGGAAAATGAAAGTATTTGCACTGCGGGGTTTTGCAGCTATATTTTGCATCGTGTGTATACTCCGGTAGCGACTGTAGAGTTCATGGTGGAGGGCGTGTTGCGCCAATATTAAAGGCTCTCTATCCACATTCCAGTTGCTTATGGGGCGATGATGGAAACATCATACATCTTGTGACTCTTCAAGCTTTTCCGGCGGTTGTGTTGTAAATATTCATCACTGGTTTGCCGCCGGATCACGTTGTGCAAATTCCACAATATTTCCTCGGATCAACTGTCCGACATCTTCAGGTCGTTCAACCTTGCTGGTGGCTAGGTACGACTGACGGTGTCCGCACGTTGAAGCCCCGATTTTTAGAACACGCGCGCGAAGAATGTGCAGCCGCGGAAACCCCGCATGCGCAATGATTTGCCACATTCAATCGGTTTCACATTATGGTCCGTTTTATTCAACCATTAAACGTAGTGGGAAAATAGTAACTGACAAGCGTCTCAGCCAATAATATCGACCTTCTACCTGATGAGCGTTTTTTTTTTGTATGATACGACGTGGACCTCGTTAATCGGCTTACTAAATGATCCACAATACTATTTTTCCAATAGCGTTATAAGTTTTTCACCACTAACACTTGCTTTTCTACATCGCTATTACCGTTTTGTGTTGTGTCCGTGAATGGAGAGCAATAATATGACTTAAGATGCTGCAGTCCGTACACATTAATTGAAATTTCTCACTAACTGGAATAAAACAGTGTGTAGGTCAGATATAATACCGTGCATTAAGTGACAAGCGGCAAACTATGTGCAGTAGCCAGTATTTCATGTTTCTATCACCTTTATCATGCTGTAGTGAGGAGATGGACGTTCGGTGGCTGCCAAAGGCACCGATATTTAAAACTTGAGGGAAGGATCAGACCAAAACAAAAAGCATATTTATTTATTTATTGGTATTAACATAATTTTATATCTATATGCAAACAAGTCTGTCTAATGAAAACCCTCACACACAAACTAAGACCCAGGTAATTTTTGCTGTTGTTCTTAATAATGAAACATAAAACTAAACGAAAGTCTGTAATCAGTTGAACCATTAGTAACAGCCCGTCTTCAATGGTGGGACAGACAAGACGCATCATGCTTTACATCCTGTGTTACGAATCAGCAAATCTCAACCAAATTTCGGAGTAGCAGTATGACGATTTCCGTCCATCAGCTTTATCAGTGGCAAGGGTGGTGACAACTGTTTCATTTGTATTTTCGTATCAACTACGCTTTAACACTTACAGAAGACGCAGTAAGTAAAATATCAATTTAAACATAAGAAAAATACAAGCTGCCTGAGACGTGATAGATATTATAAATTGAGAGGATGGAGTGATTGTAGGACTATGATAGTTTGGAGTATTGTATATACACGTATGGTAGATTACTGGGCCAAAAAGTACATGTGTTTGGATTTTTAGCACAATGCAAGAAATTAGATAGCGTATTCCCTAAACTGAATTATTTCAATATTAGATGTAGCTTACGAGAACAAGTCCATTTATTTTATGATGGATATAGTATAAAAAATCTATTCATCTCATATTGGATGAATATTGAAGAATATAATGAAGATTTTTTCTCGGTTTTAAAAAGCTATCAAATGTAGTTATTGGGAGAGTAGTAATGGTGTGAAAGTCCATATAGTTGACTCAAACTTTGCGAGTGAAACTCAGATATGACCCTTGAATTTTTTATGTGTAATTTTTTTATGTGTAGTAAATTATGTACTATGATGTCAACTAAGCCTACAGTATATGAGCTGACAAAACATAATCTTAAAATATTCCATAGATTGAAAATGAATTTGTTGTTCTGTTACTTTAAATTTAATATGAGCAAAGAAACAATATAGCTTAGATTTTTAACAGACAACTGTACACAAGTAAATGAAAGAGGTTGAAATAAATTTTATAGCAGAAGTAAATGAGAGATGTTAACTCTTACACCAAGATTCAAAATAGAGGCTCTAGATGTATGTTGCGTTGGATAATCAAAATGGCTCTAGATATTAACAAATATAAATCACTCTGTTGTGTATTGTACATGAAATCGTAAAGAAATTATGAAAATGAGAGCATGTATAAATGTTAAAAATATGGATCCAAACTCATTTCTATAAGCTTTAGCATCAGCATTAGATCCAGTTGATAATGGTAAACGTAAAATCATGATTTAACTGCGAAGAGTGCATGGCATAATCAGACAGAAACCTGCAGTCAGTAAAATACCCAGTTACAATTGGTGACACACATAAACATAAATGTAAACTTAAACTATCTGTTAATGTGGAGACATGTAATGAAATATGTGTAGTACATCCATCATAAAATCAAATATAGAAATACTGTACGTGAGAGACCGTAACAGTTGTCATCAGTTAGTTCTCAGTACATACTGAAGTATACAGGATGGTCCATTGATCGTGACTGGGCCAAATATCTCACGAAATAAGCGTCAAACGAAAAAACTACAAAGAACGAAACTTGTCTAGCTTGATGGCGGAAACCAGATGGCGCAATGGTTGGCACGCTAGATGGCGCTGCCATAGGTCAAACGGATATCAACTGCGTTTTTAAATTTGGAACCCCCATTTTTACTACATATTCGTGTAGTACTTAAAGAAATATTAATGTTTTAGTTGGACCACTTTTTTCGCTTTGTGATAGATGGCGCTGTAATAGTCACAAACGTATAAGTACGTGGTATCACGTAACATTCCGCCAGTGCGGACGGTATTTGCTTCGTGATACATTACCCGTGTTAAAATGGACCGTTTAACAATTGCGGGAAAGGTCGATATCGTGTTGATGTATGGCTATTGTGATCAGAATGCCCAACGGACGTGTGCTGTGTATGCTGCTCGGTATCCTGTACGACATCATCCAAGTGTCCGGACCGTTCGCCGGATAGTTACGTTATTTAAGGAAACAGGAAGTATTCAGCCACATGTGAAACGTCAGCCACGACATGCAACAAATGATGATGCCCTAGTAGGCGTTTTAGCTGCTGTCGCGGCTAATCCGCACATCAGTAGCAGACAAATTGCGCGAGAGTCGGGAATGCCCCCATTTTATCGATGGCATTCTAAGTGGTGTAATATATGCTGATTTCCTACTTAATGTTCTACCGATGTTACTATAAGATGTTTCAGTGCATGACAGAATGGCGATGTACTTCCAACATGATGGATGTCCGCTCATAGCTCGCGGTATTGAATAGCATATATCATGACAGGTGGTTTGGTCGTCGAAGCACCATATCATGGCCCGCATGTTCACCGGATCTGACGTCCCCGGATTTCATTCTGTGGGGAAAGTTGAAGGATATTTGCTATCGTGATCGACCGACAACGCCTGACAAAATGCGTCAGCACATTGCAATGCATGTGCGAACATTACGGAAGGCGAACTACTCGCTGTTGAGAGGAGTGTCGTTACACGTATTGCCAAACGCATTGATGTTGATGGACATCATTTTGAGCATTTATTGCATTAATATGGTATTTACATGTAATCACGCTGTAACAGCATGCGTTGTCAGAAATGATGAGTTCACAAAGGTACATGCATCACATTGGAGCAACGGAAATAAAATGTTCAAACGTACCTACGTTCTGTATTTTAATTAAAAAAACCTACCTGTTACCAACTGTTGGTCTAAAATTGTGAGCCAATGTTTGTGACTATTACATTGCTATCTATAACAAAGCGAAAAAAGTGGTCCAACTAAAACATTCGTATTTATTTACGTACTACACGAATGTGTTTTAAAAAATGGGGGTTCCTATTTTAAAAAATAACGCAGTTGATATCCGTTCGACCTATGGCAGCGCCATCTTGCGGGCCAACCATAGTGCCATCTAGACAAGTTTCGTTCTTTGAAGTTTTTTCGTTTGACGCTTATTTCGTGAGATATTTGGCCCGGCCACGATTAATGGACCACCCTGTATTTCTAAGTTATGCTAAGGAGATGTAGGCCTATATAATTAAATTTGAGTACAACATTTTTCTTCTGAAGTTAATCTAAGACTGTTCAAGAAATGAATCACTTACAATTACATTGTACAATGGAGAAGAAAGCATATGATCTATAAACTACACACACATAACCTCTTTTCCGTTTATAATGTACAGTGATCTGGAAAGCTTGCTTTTGAATCTTTGAACTTAAAACTAAATCATATATGAGTACAATGAAATACCAGAAACAGGAAATGTTAGGCTTTTGTTTCTGCATTACGAATATGCTTTGGTGTATCAGCATCCTGTTGTAAGTGAAATGTGTAAAAGCTGACTGATCTCCAGTGTTCGAAGCACCATTCCCATTATGAATAAGGGTGTGCAGCATTATCATCATCTCACTTTTAAAGACATGGCTCCAGTTTTAATGAGCCTAATCTTAAACTTCAACAACCAACATGAGTTCATACATTCTTATACAACTTCACTAGCTATGATACATAGGTGTTTACCAAAGAGACTGGATGTGTTTGAATACCATGATTTGTATAAAAAAAACAGATATTCTGTTATTGGCAGATGTATTTAAAAATTTTAGACTCACTTGTATAAAATCTTATTAATTAGATCCTCCATGGTACTACACTGCAAGAGTCCACTATGAGATGCAACAACCATTTGAATTACTGAGTGATTATGATGTTGTTTTAATGAATGAAATTATTGTAAGAGTTATAAAAATTTGACATTATGATCACAACAAAGAATCAAATCGTTTGATGTATGGTGTTACAAATAATACACTGGTGTCCAAAATTAAAGCAACAAACCGCTATTTCCCCATACTGTTCCTAATTCACCATATAATCATACTGACTGTCAACAGATGTCTTTAGGATCATGTTCCGCACGGAAGATGGCATTCCCATGAATGCACAATCAGGGCATGTGTCAGGCGGGGTAGTGTTTGCAAAGTGGGCCCACATTCAGAATTGCTGTGTACATAGTCACAGATGGTGCAGTGTGGCACAGAGAAGACGCCTGGAGATCCTCTGCTGTGGATGGCCATAAGAATGGAAGCAGGAGAGTCGCAAACTTTCTGTTGTTTCTCGGATGAGACGACAGTTTATAGAGACCGAAACTGTATGTCGGAGACCAGGACAGGGTCGACCAAGTGTGGTATCAGAAAGAATGTATCGTTATTTGTATGTAAGGGGCACGACGGCATGGCCTTACTACTGCAACGCATCTGGCATCTGACCTCGCAGTATCCCCTGGACATGTTGTAGCGAGGCAAATGGTGTACACGAGGCTTCCGCTGAGTCAGTTATTGTTGGAGATCTGCTGTCTGTTTCCCTCTGGTTTGTTTTTACAGACTGTAACGTCTAGAGTGGAGCCGTCAACATGCCACCTGGACGGTTGAACAGTGGGCCAATGTTCTCATCTTAGGTGAGTCCAGATTTGGTCTGGGTGATTCTCGATGGATTCGCATCTGGGGGGCACGTGGAACACGATTTCGGGACACATACATTGAGACCTATGTCGAAGAGGATCCCTGACGGTGTGGACACAAAAAATGAGACCGATTGGCGTGGACAGGGATTACGTTGACCGTTCGAGCAATCCTTCATGAAACTGTGTGGGTGAATCAGCAAGATTTAACTCCCGTCAGGTACCGTGAGGAGATCTTGGGATCTCATGCAAGGTTGTTGCGATGTATTGTGGGTCCAAGAGCACGGGTGTTTGATGTTTTCGGAAACGGAAGATATTGCACGCATGACATAGCCTGCTCGTTCTCCCGATTTGAATTTCGTGCTCTAGGGATAGGGGTTGCACTACGTCAGCATCCACCAACTGCTCTCCAAGATTTATGAGCACCTCATCGGGAAGAATGGGCGCTGTTGCTTCAACATGACATTGATGACATCAAATCTTTTACAAACCTGTCACACCAAAAAAACGAAGAACATTTTTGTCTGATTATGCCTGTTGCAGTTGATTACGTTCTGCATTCTTTATATTGTTTCTACTTTACTAACACCTGTTTATACTGTTTCGTGGCAAAATAAACGCAACCTTCCAAAATTTCCCTTTGTTGCTCGAATTTTGGACACAAGTGTGTTTATTAATGGATTTATCCGGAATAGTCGTCTCTTGGAAATCAGTGAGAGTACTAGCTTGTCCGATACAAATTTTTCTGCTGTTCTTTACTTGCGAGATGTCTTGTAAGTACTAGAACTGATAAGAGCAGTGGCTGCGTCTGAATCAAGCGAGACGCGGTCTGGTAATTCGCTGGCCCTTGCCTCGGCTCTTCCTCTTTTCCAGAGCGGAGCTCCAGGGCGGGCCCAGCCAGCGGAAGGCACGGCGGGCGACTTCAAACGGCAGGCCGCGTCCCGCGGGGCTCCGTAAGAGACGCCGGGGAGCCGCTGCGACTGCCGCTGCCGCCCAGCGCCTAGCGACTAGTGACTAGCGGCCGCCGGTTCACGTCTGGCCCGATCAGCGGGCGAGGGCGGCCGGCTCCCTTTGATCTGCTGCCTGCTGTATTATTCATCGCACAGTGGCACACTGGCGGTGCTAGCTGCTACCACCGATTCGCCTTCAGGCACGCAGCCGCGATGTGTCTCTCTAGTGCCACGAATAAGTCAGACACCGAGAAGTGCGGAGAAAGTGGCTTCATAAAGTTTTGTACGAATAATTCTGGCATGGCCGTCACGAATTATATCACTATGATTAACGATCGGAGATATTCTTTGCTATAAGTGCACTTTTTCAGCTGCTTTCAGTCATGTTTTGCCCTCCGTTATGCTTGATTTTTATAGACGTTATCAGATCCTACTACCCGTTTTTACTTGACGACACAACGAAGCTCATTTACTGCAGAAGGTCTCTTATTCAAAGGATGATATAGAAATATGGATTAAGTGTTTATGGTAATAAAATGGATTGGATAAGACATATATCGCGTGGTTGTAGCTAAAGGTACCATATTTAAAACGTTATAACACGGAAACTAGTTACCGTATGAGTACCAAACATGGTAGCATTAATGTCCGGATTATGGGATGCATGATTTCCATGCGTCACAGCACTATCGCACAGTTCCAACTATGCCCACCAGGTGCCGTTATCAGTCATCGTGATTTGTGTAATCTCACACACCTGACCAGTCGCAGTGCACTTGTTGACGTGTCAACATGAGCTTGGACAGAAAGATGAGGGCATTATTGGTGAAGTTCTATTATCAAAACAATAGTAATGTTGCAGCTGCACTTCGAGAATATCACCGGCTGAAATGATTACAGAAGGGTCATCTTTCTCCACCTGCTACGCGGAGCATGATGAAGAAATTCGAATCAAATGGAGAACTGGGCGTCGCTCCGGGAAGAGGCCGACGACCGGTTGCACCACAGGTGGTTGATGGAATCGCTGCTGCTGTGGCAGACAGCGCTGCGCGCGATTCCCGAACGACAGGCAGTGCGCGTGCTGTGTCACGACAGTTAAACATCGCTTTGTCCACTGTACGGAAGGTGCTTCGAACCATTCTCAAATGGTATCCGTACAAGATGCATATCGTTCAGCAGCTTACACTACAGGACGCACAACGGCGTATTGACTTCGCTTTCCATTTTCTCGCAAGGACAGAAGTTGACGAGGGATGGCCCAGGACCATCCTATGGACAGACGAAGCTCATTTTTCTCTGACGGGTGACGCGAACACACTGTGTTGCCGAGTGCAGTGATCTTCACCTCGTCACTGTACATGAAGTTACTCTGTATAGTGCACGAGTCACCGTATGATGTGGCTTCACGGCTACATTCATTATTCTTTTTCGAACAGGTTAGCGCTCAAGGACCAAAGACGTGCAGTGTGACTGGCCAATACTTCGCCAGCTTGTCATTCCCGTCCTACAGAAGAGATACGCATTGAACTTAACAGTCTTCATGCAAGATGTGACCCTACCGCACATCACTCGTGAAGTTAACCAGCTTCTCCGAAACGATCGAATTATCAGTCGATCGTTTCCAAATGCTTGGCCGGCACGATCACCTGATCTCACTCCCTCTGACATCTAGTCGTGGGGCTACCTGAAGGATAGGTTTACCAGGGTAACATTCACACATGTGTTGATCTGAAGGGCAGCATATCAAGAGAGGTAGCCAGCATACTTACGGACATGCTTCGTTCTGCTGTGCAGAATGCAATCCTGCATTTCAGAGTCTTCCCGACACTGATGGGCTCCACATTGATCCCCTTTTGTAGCAGTAATGGTACCGATATATAATGGTATGTTGTACTCTAGCAGCACATTGAAACTGTTTCAATTGCATTGATTCCGCATTATTTCTCTTCCCCATGTCCTCGTCATCAATGCCACCAAGTTTGGTACTCGTACGGTAATTAGTTTCCGCGTTACTTGTTAAATAGCAAAAGTTTAATTATAAACATCCGGTAGATAAATACAGCAGAAAACAATTAGTTGCTCACATGACTCATCGTGCAACATTACTTCTATACTTCATAACGGCCTCAGTTCGGCTGGGAAGAGAAGCCACTAATTTCATAGGATATGGCACATGTAACTGATTTATGACGAGGTCCCGTAGAGTTATCACACTACAGGGAAATTTGTTGCTACTTTACGTGGAATTCGCAGATTTCTTCTGAGATGTAAAGATCATGTTATTTTTCGGTCAGTCGAAGTGCGAAAGGTTGCCTGACTTTTGACCAAACCACGAGCGTATCTAGCAGCCCTGTGATCAGAGCTGTTGTCTCCTTGGAAGGCAAGTGTGCCCTCTGTATACTCATCACCAAGATGTTCCCAAGGGAACGTGATAGAACCGCTCTTGTTCTGTCTGTATATAAAGGATCTGACGGACAGAGTGAGCAGCAATTTACGGTTGTTTGCTGATGACGCTGTGGTGTGCGGGAAGCTATCGTCCTTGAGCAACTGTAGGTGTATAAAAGATGACTTGGACTGAATCTATAGATGTGTGATGAATGACAGCTTGCTCTAAATGTAAAAAATGTCAATTAATGATCTTGAGCATAAGAAAACCTTCCTGTAACCTATGGAACAGCATTAAGAGTGCGCTTGTAGGGAAGCAGTCTACTCACGCCGTATAAAATTCACATCAGTCTTTCCATTGTGTGCCAGCCAGTCCGCTGTAATTAGCTCTGACATCATAAATGTTGCGCAATACTTTAAAAATCAAGTAAATAACCTGAAACGTTTCTAGCATGTCAGGAGTAATACTAAATCAATATGTGTTGAATATCAGTTCAGTAACTTTAACCATTTTCGAAAATTGGACGTTTTTCTGTAAAAATCATTGGCGCAACAGAAAAGAGCTAGAAACTTAAAAATTTATATTTAGATTCCTTTTTCATAACAATTTAGTAGAAACAGTACTCTGGGTCTCACAAATTAAAATTTTAGTGGAAATTCATGATTTTCTGGTTTTTGTCTTAAAAATTAAGGAAGCAAGATAGATTAAGTAGGCAAATAAATAAGGCTAAGATGTTTAAATTTAAGTAGAAGTGAGATCCGCTATTATCATACAGTTGTAAGAAGTTTCAATTGAATAACTATAAAACTATAGCGATAGCGTATCTCCAAATGGCAAGTTGAGAGCTCGTCTACTGCGTGTAGTGTAATTAAATTAATTCTCTCGCCAGAAATATTTGACTTAGCCACGTCAGACTTTTATTATGATTATTTACCTGTGTGCTGAATGCACATTTAAATTGAGAGCTTCATCGGCCATCAGCAAAGGAAGCGATGATTTCAAAATGGTTCAAATGGCTCTGAGCACTATGGGACTTAACTGCTGAGGTCATCAGCCCCTAGAACTTAGAACTACTTAAACCTAACTAACCTAAGGACATCACACACATCCATGCCCGAGGCAGGATTCAAACCTGCGACCGTAGCGGTCGCGCGGATCCAGACTGTACCGCCTAGAACCGCTCGGCCACTCCGGCCGGCCAAGCGATGACTTATTCAATAACTTAAAGTGGTGCATTACTAGCCCAGCGGCTAGTTGGGAGAGCAATTTTGATTAGGCGTTCCCTTAGCCGTCCGCACCGCGGCTTTATATACACTCCTGGAAATGGAAAAAAGAACACATTGACACCGGTGTGTCAGACCCACCATACTTGCTCCGGACACTGCGAGAGGGCTGTACAAGCAAAGATCACACGCACGGCACAGCGGACACACCAGGAACCGCGGGATTGGCCGTCGAATGGCGCTAGCTGCGCAGCATTTGTGCACCGCCGCCGTCAGTGTCAGCCAGTTTGCCGTGGCATACGGAGCTCCATCGCAGTCTTTAACACTGGTAGCATGCCGCGACAGCGTGGACGTGAACCGTATGTGCAGTTGACGGACTTTGAGCGAGGGCGTATAGTGGGCATGCGGGAGGCCGGGTGGACGTACCGCCGAATTCCTCAACACGTGGGGCGTGAGGTCTCCACACTACATCGATGTAGTCGCCAGTGGTCGGCGGAAGGTGCACGTGCCCGTCGACCTGGGACCGGACCGCAGCGACGCACGGATGCACGCCAAGACCGTAGGATCCTACGCAGTGCCGTAGGGGACCGCACCGCCACTTCCCAGCAAATTAGGGACACTGTTGCTCCTGGGGTATCGGCGAGGACCATTCGCAACCGTCTCCATGAAGCTGGGCTACGGTCCCGCACACCGTTAGGCCGTCTTCCGCTCACGCCCCAACATCGTGCAGCCCGCCTCCAGTGGTGTCGCGGCAGGCGTGAATGGAGGGACGAATGGAGACGTGTCGTCTTCAGCGATGAGAGTCGCTTCTGCCTTGGTGCCAATAATGGTCGTATGCGTGTTTGGCGCCGTGCAGGTGAGCGCCACAATCAGGACTGCATACGACCGAGGCACACAGGGCAACACCCGGCATCATAGTGTGGGGAGCTATCTCCTACACTGGCCGTACACCACTGGTGATGGTCGAGGGGACACTGAATAGTGCACGGTACATCCAAACCGTCATCGAACCCATCGTTCTACCATTCCTAGACCGGCAAGGGAACTTGCTGTTCCAACAGGACAATGCACGTCCGCATGTATCCCGTGCCACCCAACGTGCTCTAGAAGGTGTAAGTCAACTACCCTGGCCAGCAAGATCTCCGGATCTGTCCCCCATTGAGCATGTTTAGGACTGGATGAAGCGTCGTCTCACGCTGGTCCAACTGAGGCGCCAGGTGGAAATGGCATGGCAAGCCGCTCCACAGGACTACATCCAGCATCTCTACGATCGTCTCCATGGGAGAATAGCAGCCTGCATTGCTGCGAAAGGTGGATATACACTGTACTAGTGCCGACATTGTGCATGCTCTGTTGCCTGTGTCTATGTGCCTGTGGTTCTGTCAGTGTGATCATGTGGTGTATCTGACCCCAGGAATGTGTCAATAAAGTTTCCCCTTCCTGGGACAATGAATTCACGGTGTTCTTATTTCAATTTCCAGAAGTGTATAAGAACGCTGCGCGAGAGAAGAAGATCCCAGTTCTCTCCAGACGCTGAATAGCACACCACCTGCGCCGGGAGTCGCATCGCATCGGTGTCATTGCTATAAACAGCCTCGGATGCCGTAATAAGTTACTCGAGATCAGCGTAACCATGAGATCGTTTTCGAGTGAAGTGTTAATTCTGGGATGACTTTAATGATCTATCTTCAATTTGCATATGTCGTACTTCCACGTGCCGCCGCGGGACGGACATTCTACCATTATTTAGCGTGGCGTTTGATGAACATTATCATCAAATTATGGCGAGCATTCACTTAAACAGTTAATTTGAACAGTTATAGTTGCATCAGCGCATTAGACTCTGAACTGCTCTGTTAGTTGGATTGAGTGGATTCTTTTTGGTCTGTGACTCTCAGAATATAGTGAACATTTTAGAGAGAATCGTTTTTGATTACGAATCCCAGACAATCTCCTAATTCCTCAGAGCTATAAGCTGTAGCTATAAGTGTATTTCTCAGATGAAGTGGGCACTAGGAATTCTAATTACAGGCTTCACGTTTTGCTAATCACTTTCTGGTTGCCAATATTGTAGTTAGAGAGGCAGTGTTGAGAACGGCAAAAGACTGCATAAATAATAGGAACATTTTAATAGCAACTAATTCCACCTGCCGCCCCACATATGGTTAATCGGCCGGGAAATGCATCTTTTATACATTACACTCTACATTTAAATAACAACATTAATTGCAACGCGCCGCCCCACATATAGTGCATCGGCCGGGAAAAACAAAACATTTTAAACAACATTAATTCCACCCGCCGCCGCACACGCTGCTCGGCACAGCCACGTGGAACAAATATCTTGGCATGAAGTTGCAAGGCGACATGAAATGGAACGAGCACGTCGGGATGCTAGTAGGTAAGGCGAATGGCCGACTCCGGTTTACTGAGATAATTTTAGGAAAATGTGGTTCATCTCTGTCGGATTGAAGGAAAGCATCGAAGCAATTCAGAGTGGTGCTGCTAAATTTGTTACTGGGTGGTTTGAAGAAAACTCAAGTATTACGGAGATGCTTCGCGAACTCATATTGTAATTCCTGGAAGGATGACGAAGTTCCTTGCGAGAAGCACTATTGAGGAAACTGGGAGAACTGTCACTTAAAGCTGACTGCAGAACGATTCTACTGCCGCTAGTGTAAAATTCGCGTAAGGGCTACGAAGATAAGAGAAATAAGAGCTCATACACAGGTATATAGACAATCGTTTTTCCCTAGCTGTATTCACAAGTGGAACTGGGAAAGATATGATTAATAATGGTACAAAGTACCTCTCTGCCAGACACCGTACGGTGGTTTGCGAAGTATCTTTATAAATATCTAAATGCAGATGGAGCTTTTTGATGAAATCCCTAAGAGCTATCACATAACAGGGAAGGTGACTACTACCTTCCGTCCATTGTTCCAAATAGCCACAGATATTTTGTTAGATATTAATACAGTGATATTTAACAGGTCAGTCAACGTTTGGCAGGGTGCCTGACTATTCGTCAAACCGGGAATATACCCTGCAGCCTGTGAATATGGCTGTTTTCGCCTTTAAAAACAAGAGTGTCCTTTGCATACTCACCATGAAGGCGAAGCAGAAAGGGGAGCGCTTTCACCGAAGACAAAATAGACCTCCCGGTTCACACTCCATTAAATTTCGGGCACCAAGTCGGATAAATTTCGCTTCCTGTAATATTTCGGCCGTATACCGTTCAGCCGTCTTCAGAGTGAACCGCATGACTGACGCTACAGCACACGCTCCGTTCTTTCAAACTCGCAGACCGATCCAATGAGCATATGACCACAGATACACAGGCGCCAGACCTATACGTAGATCGTCGGCAAAGACGTGCATATAAGAGTGAAATAGACCTGTGGCTACGCGGTCGATCCGCGCTGGAAAGTCGATGTAGCACTGTGAGATGCATTGCTGCGTCGTTTTAGTTTGGGTAAGTCGCGGTATCAGGCGCTTTCTTTAATAGACTTGCAAAGATGTTGCCACAGTGCTGCTAACAGTGATCACCAACTTCGCAACGTGGATCGATTGCGTAGCCAAAGATCTAGCTCATGCTTATGTGGACTTCTTTGTCATGGATCAACGTCTCTGGCGGCTGTGTATCCGAGGCCTCATGCGCAGTGGCACAGCCTGCGAGATTTAAAGAAAATCGGCTTACTATGGATATGGGTGAACGGTATAAGGCGGAAATATCACAAAAAGAAGCGGAATGTATGTGGCTGAATGCCGGAAATTTAATGGAACATTCATTGCACCGCAAAAACGTAAACACTCGCATCCTTGTTCACGTTCACGAAAATATGAATAAACGGGCCCAACTCACGGTACAACAAACACCCCCAAATCATCAAAGTACCACTTACAATAGTATTTCCTACATTCAGTACAAGTTAAACGCCACATTCTGACACCGGTGCTGTCGAAGCCTCGCTTCACTCGACTCGCCGGATGTCACTAAACGCCCCAGGTCAACTACTATACTGATTTCCTTTCATATTATTTCTCACTCTAAATGTCGATTCGAAGCAGCTCCCTTCGCAATGCTCTCTCTGAAACCGGTTGAGATGGAGCAGCATTCACTGAGAGTAGCACATGCTGTCGGATTTGAATCCGGTTGTCATTCAGAGGACGTAAATCTCGTCTCCAGTCCACGTATGTTAGTGTGTTTTCTAACACTGTGCGACGTGGCCGCGATTGGTACACCACTCCTTGTTGACAGGTTTGACACTTTGTGTCGATATCCCAGCAAGTCAGTCACCATCTGCCGTGTGGTGCTGATTCCATATAATGGACTGCCACATACCACCTGATTGCCATGACACGTTAGAAGACGTTCACATGTGTTTTACACACATCTGCCCCGATAGATGAGTGGTGCCGGCACGGTAGCTCAGCGTGTTCGGTCAGAGGATTAGCTACCCTCTTCAAAAAAAAAAAAAAAAAAAAAAAAAAAAAGTGACTGGATGGGTTACCGAAGAACCTGAATGGGTGTTATGGGACGTCCACCTCGAACAAATTCAACGAACAATATAGAAAAAAGTGGCCATTGTGACGGACTGTCACGCCGAAGTGCTCGGCTTCGATTACCGGCTGTGTCGGAGACTTTCTCCGCTCAGGGACTGGGTGTTGTGTGGTCTCTACCATCGTCATCTCATCCTCATAGGCGCGCAAGTCGACGACGTGGCGTCAACTCAAAATACTTGCACCAGGCGGCAGGCCTGCCCGACGGAAGGCCACAGCCACATGACACTTCCAATTTTTTACATCATCTTAATCTCTCTAAAGTGACCAGTACGCTTTTTGAAGGGGATGATAACATTATGATCAATGAGTACATAAGAAAAGAAACCAGAAGGAAAGTAATGCTAGAATTAATTATCTCTAACATTGAACAAACGTCGTGGACAAACTTGCAAATTTGGATTAGATGATCACTTTGGGGGGGGGGGGGGGGGGGCATACTGCAGAAGTGGACGACTAGTTCAGTAAATACTGCAAGTGGGCTGCTTCTGTGTTGGCAGCGCTGTGTACCGCTATGCGTTGGATCTCTGAAAGCGCTTTCTTTGTAAGAGACTCTCTGGCTGGTCGGACTCGTTGTTGGAAGTTAATCGCCAGTAGTGCTGGGCAGTTGGAAGATAGTCACCAGCAGTGATTGAAGTACTGTTGGGCAGTTGGAGGTAAACAGCCAGCAGCGCTGGATGTTAAATGTGAGAAGTTAGCGTTGATGGAAGATAGAGGTATGAAGTGTTAGCGTAGGCTAACGATCTGGAAGTATCCGACTTCGAGATTGAAAATTATTCATGATTATATGACGATTTATATTCGTGTTTGAACAGGATGTCACATTACTAATGTAAAAAATACATTATATGGTTTGCAACAAAATCTTTCCTGTGCTAACCACATGCCTATTAGTAGTTAGAATCTTTTAGGTATCTCGCAGTATTGACGCTCGTTGTGTTGCAGAAGATTTTTTGTGAGGTTAAGTGCTTAATGAAATGTATAGGTAATTGTTAAGATTTCTTTTAGTCAGGGCCATTCTTTTGAATTGTTGTTGTTGTTGTTGTCTTCAGTCCTGAGACTGGTTTGATGCAGCGCTCCATGCTACTCTATCCTGTGCAAGCTTTTTCATTTCCCAGTACTTACTGCAACCTACATCCTTCTGAGTCTGCTTAGTGTATTCATCTCTTGGTCTCCCTCTACGATTTCTACCCTCCACACTGCCCTCCAATGCTAAATTTGTGATCCCTTGATACCTCAGAACATGTACTACCAACCGGTCCCTTCTTCTAGTCAAGTTGTGCCACAAACTCCTCTTCTCCAAAATTCTATTCAATACCTCCTCATTAGTTATGTGACCTACCCATCTAATCTTCAGCATTCTTCTGTAGCACCAAATATCGAAAGCTTCTATTCTCTTCTTGTCTAAACTATTTATCGCCCATGTTTCACTTCCATACATGGCTACACTCCATACAAATACTTTCAGAAACGACTTCCTGACACTTACATCTATACTCGATGTTAACAAATTTCGCTTCTCCTTGCCATTGCCAGTCTACATTTTATATCCTCTCTACTTCGACCATCATCAGTTATTTTGCTCCCCAAATAGCAAAACTCCTTTACTACCTTAAGTGGCTCGTTTCCTAATATAATTCCCTCAGCATCACCCGACTTAATTCGACTACATTCCATTATACTCGTTTTCCTTTTGTTGATGTTCATCTTATATCCTCCTTTCAAGACACTGTCCATTCCGTTCAACTGCTCTTCCAAGTACTTTGCAGTCTCTGACAGCATTACAATGTCATCGGCGAACCTCAACTTTTTGATTTCTTCTCCATGGACTATAATACCTACTCCGAATTTTTCTTTAGTTTCCTTTACTGCTTGCTCAATATACAGATTGAATAACATCGGGGAGAGGCTACAACCCTGTCTCACTCCCTTCCCAACCACTGCTTCCCTTTCATGCCCCTCGACTCTTATAACTGCCATCTGGTTTCTGTATAAATTGTAAATAGCCTTTCGTTCCCTGTATTTTACCCTTGCCACATTTACAATTTGAAAGAGAGTATTCCAGTCAACATTGTCAAAAGCTTTCTCTAAGTCCACAAATGCTAGAAATGTAGGTTTGCCTTTCCTTAACCTATTTTCTAAGATAAGTCGTAGAGTCAGTATTGCCTCACGTGTTCCAACATTTCTGTGGAATCCAAACTGATCTTCGCCGAGGTCGGCTTCTACAAATTTTTCCATTCGTCTGTAAAGAATTCACGTTAGTATTTTGCAGCTGTGACTTATTAAACTGATAGTTCGGTAATTTTCACATCTGTCAACACCTGCTTTCTTTGGGATTGGAATTATTAAATTCTTCTTGAAGTCTGATGGTATTTCGTCTGTCTCATACATCTTGCTCACCAGATGGTAGACTTTTGTGCGGACTGGCTCTCCTAATGCCGTCAGTAGCTCCAATAGAATGTTGTCTACTCCCGGGGCCTTGTTTCGACTCAGGTCTTTCAGTGCTCTATCAAACTCTTCACGCAGTATCATATCTCCCACTACATCTTCATCTACATCCTCTTCCATTTCTATAATATTGTCTTCAAGTACATCGCCCTTGTAGAGGCCCTCCATATACTCCTTCCACCTTTCTGATTTCCCTTCTTTGCTTAGAACTGGGATTCCATCTGAGCTCTTGATATTCATACAAGTGGTTCTCTTTTCTCCAAAGGTTTCTTTAATTCTCCTGTAAGCGGTATCTATCTTACCCCTAGTGAGATAAGCCTCTACATCCTTACACTTGTCCTCTAGCCATCCCTGATTACCAGTTTTGCACTTCCTGTCGTTCTCATTTTTGAGACGTTTGTATTCCCTTTTGCCTGCTTCATTTACTGCATTTTTATATTTTCTTCTTTCATCAATTAAATTCGATATTTCTTATGTTACCCAAGGATTTCTACTAGCCCTCGTCTTTTTGCCTACATGATCGTCTGCTGCCTTTACTACTTCATTCCTCTGAGCTACCCATTCTTCTTCTACTGTATTTCCTTCCCCCATTCCTGTCAATTGTTCACTTATGCTCTACCTGAAACTCTCTACAACCTCTGGTTTAGTCAGTTTATCAAGGTCCCATCTCCTTAAATTCCCACCTTTTTGCAGTTTCTTCAGTTTTAATCTACACCAATAGATTGTGGTCAGAGTCCACATCTTCCCCTGGAAATGTCTTACAATTTAAGACCTGGTTCCTAAATCTCTGTCTTACCATTATATAATCTATCTGATACCTTCTAGTATCTCCAGGATTCTTCCATGGATACAACCTTCTTTTATGATTCTTGAACCAAGTGTGAGCTATGATTAAGTTATGCTCTGTGAAAAATTCTACCAGACGGCTTCCTCTTTCATTTCTCTCCCCCAATCTATATTCACCCACTATGTTTCCTTCTCTCCCTTTTCCTACTCTCGAATTCCATTCACCCATGACTATTAAATTTTCGTCTCCCTTCACTACCTGAATAATTTTTTTTATCTCATTATACATTTCATCAATTTCTTCATCATCTGCAGAGCTAGTTGGCATATAAGCTTCTACTACTGTAGTAGACATGGGCTTCGTGTCTATCTTGGCCACAATAATGCGTTCACTATGGTGTTTCTTAGTAGCTTACCCGCACTCCTATTTTTTTGTTCATTATTAAACCTACTCCTGCATTACCCTTATTTGATTTTATATTTATAACCCTGTTTTCACCTGACCAAAAGTCTTGTTCCTCCTGCCACCGAACTTCACTAATTCCCACTATATCTAACTTCAACCTATCCATTTCCCTTTTTAAATTTTATAACCTACCTGCCCGATTAAGGGATCTGACATTCCACGCTCCGATCCGTAGAACGCCAGTTTTCTTTCTCCTGATAACAACGTCCTCCTGAGTAGTCCCCGCCCGGAGATCCGAATGTGGGACTATTTTACCTCCGGAATATTTTACCCAAGAGGACTCCATCATCATTTAACCATACAGTAAATCTGCATGCATTAATTATTTGAAGTCAGGTTGCAATTTTTTTTGAGCGGTCAGATTGCGTCGAGCTAGAATATTGTGAGTGTTGATATGATAAGAAAAGAGAAAGGAGGGTCAGTACGTTCGGCTTTACTCAGCTGATTCGGAATCAAATAACGTAGAAGTTTCATCATCTTAGTCATTCAGCAATTTAAGTACAGATGCACACATTTAAATAAAGAACTTTCAGTACATCAACCATTAAAGAATGCTCAAAGGCTACTATAACATCAAAACAGCAATATGTGCTTACTATGAAAATACAAAGAAAATTTTACGTTGTGGCGTGCTGTTCTAGGGAACTGAAAAATTGACCAGGTGCGAGGAGGACTAGTGTTCTGAAGTTTCCGTTCATCCACCCCGGGAATGGAGAAGCTTAGCGATTTTGGCCTGTTGTCGACACTGATGCAACATATCGCTCCAGGAATTCTACCACTTTTGAGAATGTTTTAATGTTAAGTTTGAAGTCAGGTAACAAATGAGAAAAGAAATATTTTTTCGTGTGACGTATTTCCAGATTCGCAGTTTTCGGAATTTTTCCTGTACTTATCCCGAGAACCCTTTCTTAATGCCAAATATTATAATTCTTGTACTCTATAGGTACTGGAGAGTGAGTTTGCGGGTGCAAAATGTGTGACATAAATGGCCGTATGTTTTTATTGTATTGACTCAGAAGCTTAAGTTTTTACTGACAAGAAACTATAGACCTGCGTGTGTAACAGAAATTTCAGCTCATACATCTACCCGTTTCTGACGATAAGGGGTCTCAACAGAGGGACAGACGGTTGGATAACAAATGATAAAAAAAGTGTTTCGTGTGATATAATTACAATTTTCGGATTTTTCCCTTTACTTTTACGGTGAAACATTGCTTCCCGACAAATTTCATGACTCTAGGTGAAAGGGAAGTTCCCAATGAATGCTGATGGGCGTGTTTGGGGATACCAAATAAGTAACATAAATTGTCGTTTCCTTTTAATGCATTGACTTAGAAGTTTACGTATTTTACACCGTTACTCGACCACAGGGCCTAGTATGTAACATAAATGTCACTTATGAATGATAGTCTCCATGTGGTTCCCAAGTT
Organism: Schistocerca serialis cubense; assembly: GCF_023864345.2. NCBI lineage: Eukaryota > Metazoa > Arthropoda > Insecta > Orthoptera > Acrididae > Schistocerca > Schistocerca serialis. The sequence continues at coordinate 535,175,885 of NC_064639.1, read as the reverse complement.
GTGCAGCGACCGTCAACCATAAAATTACCAAATATGCAGCAACCAGTAGCAAAATCATGTTTTATTTATTCACTTTTGCAGATAGATTTCAACTGATTAACATCCAACATCGGTGCTTTCAACCAATATGTGCCCTGAGTAGTAATACTGTCTTAAGCAGAGGTCAAACACAAAGTGATGTTTGACCTCTGCTTAAGACAGTAGGTCAGTGTCTTAAATGATAAACGTAAAGAGACCAGTAGTGTCACCGACTCTTCAATTGTAATTGTGCACCCGCATAGTCGCAATGGATTGCTGCTGGCCACCTCTACAAGGACTACAGCAAGTCTGCACCTTCGGTGGCCCACTACTATCATAATCTTTAGGAAGACTACTATGGGTCTGCTCTGTGGTGGCCCATCAATTCTACCAATATTCTTCAAGACTACGACTGATACTGCTGTGAGTCTGCTCTGTTGTGGCCCATTACCAATCTTATAATACCAACTGAAATCTTCAGGTCAACAGTCAGCACCGTATTTCCGTGGGGAGGACAACACTACTTCTTCAAGACTGCATGGTTGTCCAGTACTTGCTTGTGCATTTTCATATACTGCTCAGCCTTTGTGCATAAAACTGGCATAGACTTCTCTTCTGACGGATTATTAGGACTGTCTTTAGGGACTGTGAGGAGGATTTTTACTTTATTGACCAACAGCATATTACCTAATCTTTGTGAGCATCTAATCTATTTGATATTGTTAATATATAAAATTTTAACAACTTAGTCTTGGCCACTGTCCAAAACACTTTGTAAAATTTTTTGAGGGGAGCGGGGGTGGCTACGTAAGTAGCCTGTTTGTACGTTGGCAGCGCTATAGACTTTAATAATATCGCTGATAGCGCTCTGAACCCTCAGCAAGAGATTCTGTGGTTGGACGGACCAGCAGTTAGCGAGCGGATAGAGAAGGGTTTAATGGATGTAGTTGGTAATGTTTTGTAGTGGAATTATTGACGACTATAGGAATGAAGTAGTAAAGACAGCAGACGATCAAGTAGGTAAAAAGACGAGGGCTAGTAGAAATCCTTGGTCAAACATAAAGTGATGTTTGACCTCTGCTTAAGACAGTATTACTACTCAGGGCACATATTGGTTGAAAGCACCGATGTTGGCTGTTAATCAGTTGAAATCTATTTGCAAAATTGAATAAATAAAACATTATTTTGCGACTGGTTGCTGCATATTTGGTAAATTCAATAAATATCATTTGTTACTTCTACCTGTTCCTGAGAAAAGGGGTCTTAACAAACGGATGGATAGACAGGCTGTCAGATAGCAAATGAATAACAAATTTATGAATTACGAATTAATAATTTTCAGATTACATGTAATGTGAAATATTGCCTATTGCTAATTTCATGATTCCACATCTACTGGAAGTACTTACTAAGTTTGATGAGTGAGTTTGCGAATATCAAAATATGTGACATAAATGGCTGTATGTCTTGACTCTATTGACTTAGAAGCATAAGTTTGTGAAAGCGAATTTAAAAATTATGTTAACTCTCATAAGTAATACAGTTTCATATGATACTGAATCCTTTATTGCGCTCATGACGCGTTCGGAGTATAGTCCGTTATCAGGTGACATGGTAAAAAATAATAAAAAGAACTGCAAAAATGATATTATACTATACAGCTTTACCACGAAAAAATGAGGTTATATAAACGTGAAATAAAATCTGTTGTGCACCATTTTGAAGAGCATAAGTAAATACCATCTAATAATGTCCGTGCAGATGTCAAGCAAAACATGTGCTGTCGTGTACAAGAAGTGTATCTGACTACAGTTACGGTGTCAAGGCAGCCACTGGCAGAGCCATAATGTAAGCTCTTATCACTAGGAGGGACCGCTTCTGATGATGTGTAAAACAGAAATGTAAAATAATGAAACCACAAACCACATTAATGTCCAACAAGATCAACTGTAAAAACAGTGTAATAATGTAAGACATTCCTTTTACAACGTCATATAAACCAAATTCGTTATGATTTGATAATAATTTCAGTAAACGTCACCATGTTCGACACAAAGTTATTTAAAACAACTATTTTTCAATAAAATAAAATTAATAAAATATTTATTTCGTTTTTAACAGCACAGTTGTGCAAGAATATCAAAAGTAAAACACAATAAAATAGTGGAGGTTTAATAAAACATACATAATGTTACATGTCATCTTTAAGTTTGCAATATCACAGAAGAAAAACAGTTCCATAATAAAATAACATGTTGTCATTAAGAACACCATAAAACATGGAGAAAATTAAAAGAAAGACCATCCAGATAAGGATGCTTATTGTTCTTTCCTACCCACAAGTAAAACATTGAAAAATCAAAGGAAGTGTGAGTAGCCTGTTCGTATGTTGGCAGCCCCATAGTCTGTATTAATATCGCTGATACCCTTCTACGCCCTCAGCAAGAGATTCTGTAGTTGGACGGACTAGCAGTTAGCGAGCGGACACAGGAGGGTTTGGACATGATTTCTTAGTGTAGACTCAGTGCTGGTAGGACATGCATTGTAAAATGAGGTTGGATGTAGGTGGTAATGTTTGGGTAGTGGCATTATTGACAACTATATAACTTTGAAACTGGATGTCACATGAATAAGCTGACAGTAGTTCCTGCTTGCTGTAATTGCTGTAGTTCGTGTTATGTAGATTTTCTGTGAGGTAAGTGACTTAGGAAAAAGTGTGGGTTAGTGTCAGGATTTCTTGCAATTCAGGGCCATTCTTTTGTATTAATTCTTTGAAGCCACGTTGTCACTGTATAGCAGTCAAATTGCGTTGGACTTGTATATTGTGGGTAATAAATGAATAGGTTAAGTTTGAGTTGTCTCTTTCAGGTAAAATTCTGTAGGTCAGTGTCTTAAATGATAAACGTAAAGAGACCAGTAGTGTCACCGACTCTTCAATTGTAATTGTGCACCCGCATAGTCGCAATGGATTGCTGCTGGCCATCTCTACAAGGACTACAGCAGGTCTGCACCTTCGGTGGCCCACTACTATCATAATCTTTAGGAAGACTACTGTGGGTCTGCCCAGTGGTGGCCCATCAATTCTACCAACATTCTTCAAGACTACGACTGATACTGCTTTGAGTCTGCTCTGTTGTGGCCCATTACCAATCTTATGATACCAACTGAAATCTTCAGGTCAACAGTCAACACCGTATTTCCGTGGGGAGGACAACACTACTTCTTCAAGACTGCGTGGTTGTCCATTACTTCCTTGTGCATTTTCATATACTGCTCAGCATTTGTGCATAAAACAGGTAAAGACTTCTCTTCTGACGGATTATTAGGACTGTCTTTAGGGACTGTGAGGAGAATTTTTACTTTATTGACCAACAGCATATTACCTAATCTTTGTGAGCATCTAATCTATTTGATATTGTTAATATATAAAATTTTAACAACTTAGTCTTGGCCACTGTCCAAAACACTTTGTAAAATTTTTTGAGGGGAGCGGGGGTGGCTACGTAAGTAGCCTGTTTGTACGTTGGCAGCGCTATAGACTTTAATAATATCGCTGATAGCGCTCTCAACCCTCAGCAAGAGATTCTGTGGTTGGACGGACCAGCAGTTAGCGAGCGGATAGAGAAGGGTTTAGTCGTGATTTCTTAGTGGAAACTCAGTGTTGATAGGACATGCACTGTACAATGAGGATGGATGTAGTTGGTAATGTTTTGTAGTGGAATTATTGACGACTAGATAATTTTTGGAACTGGGTGTCACATGATTAAGCTGCCTGTTGTTGCTGCTTATTGTAATTGTTGTTTTTCGTGTTATGAAGATTTTCTGTGAGGTAAGTGACTTATAAAAAAGTATGAGTTATTATTAGGATTTCTTGAAATTCACGGCCATTCTTTTGTGTTAATTATTTGAAGCCATGTTGTCACTGAATAGCAGTCAGATTGCGTTGGGCTTGTACATAGTGGGTAATAAGTGAACAGTCTTTCTCAGGGAAATTCAGTAGGTCAGTATCTTGAATGATAAAAATAAGTAGAGGGACCAGTAGTTTCACTCAGTAGTTTCACCAGTAGTTTCACCTGGTAAAGATTCAGTAGTTTCAAAACACCCATGACTGTTTGCAATCTGCCCATTTATTATGAGTTCTGGGTCTATCTGATTACTCACATATATTTCAGTTTCTTCAGAAATGTCCAATAATATACTTTCATTACGAAAATGCGAAGTGGATATGTCGTCTTCAAAGCTTTTAAGCTGATATTGGTTCTTATTTAGATGATACCCAAACATAGTGCCACTATTCGTGTAATCTAATTTGGGACTGTCGTTCTACGGATCGGAGCGTGGAATGTCAGATCCCTTAATCGGGCAGGTAGGTTAGAAAATTTAAAAAGGGAAATGGTTAGGTTAAAGTTAGATACAGTGTGAATTAGTGAAGTTTGGTGGCAGGAGGGACAAGACTTTTGGTCAGGTGAAAACAGGGTTATAAATACAAAATGAAAAAGGGCTAATGCAGGAGTAGGTTTAATAATGAATAAAAAAATCGCAGTGTGGGTAAGCTACTATAAACGGCATAGTGAACGTATTATTGTGGCCAAGATAGGCACGAAGCCCACACCTACTACAGTAGTACAAGTTTATATGGCAACTAGCTCTGCAGATGATGAAGAAATTGATGAAATGTATGATGAGCTAAAAGAAATTATAGGTAGTGAAGGGAGACGAAAATTTAATAGTCATGAGTGACTGGCAGTCGAGAGTAGGAAAAGGGAGAGAAGGAAACGTAGTAGGTGAATATGGATTGGGGGTAAGAAATGAATGAGAAAGCCTTTTGGTAGAATTTTGCACAGAGCAAAAATTTATCATAGCTAACACTTGGTTCAAGAATCATGAAAGAAGGTTGTATGCATGGAAGAACCCTGGAGATACTAAAAGGTATCAGATAGATTATATAATGGTGAGACAGAGATTTAGGAACCAGGTCTTAAATTGTAAGACATTTCCAAGGGCAGATGTGGACTCTGACCACAATCTATTGGCTATAAGCTATAGATTAAAACTGAAGAAACTGCAAAAAGGTGGGAATTTAAGGAGATGGGACCTTGATAAACTGATTAAACCAGAGGTTGTAGAGAGTTTCAGGGAGAGCATAAGGGCACAATTGACAGGAATGGGGGAAAGAAATACAATAGAAGAAGAATGGGTAGCTCTGAGGGAAGAAGTAGTGAAGGCAGCAGGCGATCAAGTAGGTAAAAAGACTAGGGCTGGTAGAAATCCTTGGGTAACAGAAGAAATATTGAATTTAATTGATGAAAGGCGAAAATATAAAAATGCAGTAAATGAAGCAGGCAAAAGGGAATACAAACGTCTCAAAAATGAGATCGACAGGCAGTGCAAAACTGGTAATCAGGGATGGCTAGAGGACAAATGTAAGGATGTAGAGGCTTATCTCACTAGGGGTAAGATAGATACTGCCTACAGGAAAATTAAAGGGACCTTTGGAGAAAAAAGAACCACTTGTATGATTGTCAAGAGCTCCGATGGAAACCCAGTTCTAAGCAAAGAAGGGAAATCAGAAAGGTGGAAGGAGTATATAGAGTGTCTATACAAGGGCAATGCACTTGAGGACGATATTACGGAAATGGAAGAGGATGTAGATGAAGATGAAATGGGAGATACGATACTGCGTGAAGAGTCTGACATAGCGCTGAAAGACCTGAGTCGAAACAAGGCCCCGGGAGTACACAACATTCCATTAGAACTACTGACGGCCTTGGGAGAGCCAGTCATGACAAAACTCTACCATCTGGTGAGCAAGATGTATGAGACAGGCGAAATACCTTCAGACTTGAAGAAGAATATAATAATTCCAATCCGAAAGAAAGCAGGTGTTGACAGATGTGAAAATTACCGAACTATCAGTTTAACAAGTCACAGCTGCAATATACTAACGCGAATTCTTTACAGACGAATGGAAAATCTCGTAGACGTCGACCTCGGAGAAGATCAGTTTGGATTCCGTAGAAATGTTGGAACACGTGAGGCAATACTGACCTTACGCCTTATCTTAGAAGAAAGATTAAGGAAAGGCAAACCTACGTTTCGAGCATTTGTAGACTTAAAGAAAGCTTTTGACAATGTTGGCTGGAATACTCTCTTTCAAATTCTAAAGGTGGCAGGGGTAAAATACAGGGAGCGAAAGGCTATTTACAATTTGTACAGAAACGAGATGGCAGTTATAAGAGTCGAGGGACATGAAAAGGAAGCAGTGGTTGGGAAGGGAGTGAGACAGGGTTGTAGCCTCTCCCCGATGTTATTCAATCTGTATATTGAGCAAGCAGTAAAGGAAACAAAAGAAAAATTTGGAGTTGGTATTAAAATCCATGGAGAAGAAATAAAAACTTTGAGGTTCGCCGATGACATTGTAATTCTGTCAGAGACTGCAAAGGACTTGGAACAGCAGTTGACGGAATGGACAGTGTCTTGAAAGGAGGATATAAGATGAACATCAACAAAAGCAAAACGAGGATAATGGAATGTAGTCGAATTAAGTCGGGTGATGCTGAGGGAATTAGATTAGGAAATGAGACGCTTAAAGTAGTAAAGGAGTTTTGCTATTTGGGGAGCAAAATAACTGATGATGGCAAGGAAAGCGTTTCTGAAGAAGAGGAATTTTTGAACATGGAGTATAGATTTAAGTGTCAGGAAGTCGTTTCTGAAAGTATTTGTATGGAGTGTAGCCATGTATGGAAGTGAAACATGGACGATAAATAGTTTGGACTGGAAGAGAATAGAAGCTTTCGAAATGTGGTGCTACAGAAGAATGCTGAAGATTAGATGGATTGATCACGTAACTAATTGGGAGGTATTGAATAGAATTGGGGAGAAGAGGTGTTTGTGGCACAACTTGACAAGAAGAAGGGACCGGTTGGTGGGGCATGTTCTGAGGCAGCAAGGGACACAAATTTAGCACTGGCGGGCAGCGTGGAGGGTAAAAATCGTAGAGGGAGACCAAGAGATGAATGCATTAAGCAGATTCAGAAGGATGTAGGTTGCAGTAAGGACTAGGAAATGAAGAAGCTTGCACAGGATAGAGTAGCATGGAAAGCTGCATCAAACCAGTCTCAGGACTGAAGACCACAACAACAACAACAACAACAACAATTTGAGACTCCCTTGTAGTTGGCCCGATGTAGTATTCCTTACATAAACGGCAGAAAATCTTATAAATACCTGCACTATAGAATTTATCCGGTGGTGGTTCCAAGATACGTCGCCGTAATTCATTCAGTTCATTATTCCTTCCAGACCCCGTGGTAATATGATATTTGCGGAACACATCTTCCATCCTATCTGACATGGACCCATGGTGTGACAAGGAAATATACTTTTAACCACGACTTTGTTTTCTACTCTTCTAAAAAATTTTCTTCCAGTTCTGGCTGCCGTCTCAGTGAAGTTATTAGCACTCCCTCTTAATAAGAAAGAGCCTTTACTGTGCTTGTGTAACTCTATAAAGAAATTAAAATCAAAAGTGGTAAAAAATACGGCTTTGGTCACTAACGCTATTTCACATCCCGTCGACGATGAGTTCATTAGAGGAGAACCACATGCTCAAATTAATGAAGTAAGTCCCATACTTCATACCGTATGTCAATGTCATTTAGTTTTACGTTACTGCAGTATCTGCACATTCAAGTCGTTCGTGCCGTAAGTTTCGCTTGAGACCCTTTGTTTTCGAAGTCTGTAACTTTCAATAGAAGGGAAAATGATTACGATTTTACGGCTGCGCAGTGAGCACAAGAGGAGATGAGTAGGCATCCAACAAGGAGCTCGGTGGTAGAAAGGGTAACTCCGGATTTAGAAGCTGATGTTGGGCAATCAGTATGCTTTGCGGTCAGATAAAGAGCACGTTCGGTGTTAGGCCCTGTGGTGATTCAGAAGTTGATGATGGGCAGTCAGCATGCCTTGCAATCAAATAAAGAGCATGCTCGGTGTCAGGCCCTCTGGTGATCGATCCAAACATCGACGGCATACCTCCGATGCCGTCATGTGACTGATGTCAGTTGTTTCGCTGAACCGATATCGTGGTGGTTGTGCTCTTTATGGGGAACTTGCATTTCATTCCTCTATCTGACTTTTGCAAAGCCGGAATGTCAACTTCTTGACCGTTGGAAAGCTCTGTCTCTGGTTCAGTTTGGGAGATGGATCTTCAGTTCTCAGATTTCGTGACGAGTTGACTACACTCGTAGTTCATTGTTTTCTTCTTATGAAGCAATTCGCTACTACTACATACTTTTATTTTCCATTTAAATTCGCTGTATGAACTCAGTTCCCAGAAAACTGTTATTGGTCCAGACGCTGTGCTGTCGTTTCTCTAACATCTAAGACGTAGTTACATAGACTGAACGATTGCTTGATATGAAAGAGTAACTTGCTTAATGTACATCGTTTTAACATTTCATACAGCTTTTAAATATCATAATATCCTTTAGGCAATTTTACAGGTCGAAAAATATTTTCCATCACACCTGAATTAGGTACGTCTAAAGCGAATATAAAGAAAGTACAAATACTGGGTGTATGCAGTCGTTACAGGACTAAAACAGACTTTCGTTATTTCTCCGTGTGATAAAGACACTTACTTAGCTACTTGACTGAAGACAATAATCTAGGTTACTTTCTACGCAGTGTTGCTACACTATGTAATCAAAAGTATCCGGACACCCCTGAAAACATACGTTTTTCATATCAGGTGCATTGTGCTGCCACTTACTGCCAGGTACTCCATATCACCGACCTCAGTAGTCATTAGACTTCGTGAGAGAGCAGAATAGAGCGCTCCGCGGAACTCACGGACTTCGAATGTGGTCAGGCGATTGGGTGTCACTTGAGTCATAGGTCTGTGCGCGAGATTTCCACACTCCTAAACATCCCTAGGTCCACTGTTTCCGATGTGATAGTGAAGTGGACACCTACAGGCCGACCTCGTCTGCTGACTGACAGAGGCCACCGACAGTTAATGAGGGTCGTAACGTGTAATAGACAAAAATCTATCCAGACCATCACACAGGAATTCCAAACTGTATCAGGATCCACTGCAAGTACTATTACAGCTGGGCGGTATGTGAGAAAACTTGGATTTCATGGTCGAGCGGCTGCTCATAAGCCACACATCACGCCTCGCTTGGTGTAAGATGCGTAACATTGGACGATTGTGATTATCTGTCGCTAATAACATTCTAGATTCGAAAGTAATCGATCGTAATACTTCCGGCGCGAAATCGATGTTTATATTATTTAACTTAACTCTTACTTGAATTCTATTAAAAGCATAATTATGTTCGTAAATCTCTATTGCCTCCCTATAGAAGCATGCATTATAATGTATTATCTAAAACTCTGTTCTCACTGATTTTATTTTATAGTCTCCATCTACAGCCGATTTCTCTATGCATATTGATGTATAACGACCACAGATTCTTAGCTCGGAAATTTTAAGTGAAGTGAAAAGATATCGTTGACGATTTGCCCGTTCATGATAACATCTTTGGTTGGAAAAGTTTTTAGCGCATTTGTGGTGTTTGTTGCTAATATTTGTAGTGGGAGCTATTACAACATGTGTAGCAGGAATAGGATGATGTTTTAAGTGGAATGTGGTGTAAGTTCTACATGAAAAGTAGTAAATGGTAGGGAATGCAGACAGTTTTAATGACGGAAAGGTAATCTTGAGCGTCTGAGTGCGGGGATGATAACATGAGTCATCTGTAGAGAGGAAGATTTACTTGATTTATTCTACAGGTAGTGTGTTTGCCGGGATAGTGTTCGTAGTAACTGCCATACTGACGTCGAGTGAACAAAGTGGATTCTAGTGGCGAACCGAGTACATTTTCTTGTTAGCTAACGTCACAGCAGTGAACAGGAATTCACGACGAATCTTCAATTTCCTTTTTCATAGAGTATAGTAAACACGTATGTATACCATTTACCGAATCAGTGAGGGTAATTTAATCAACAGGGACAAGTTTCATAGTGGACAGGTTATCAGATCCGGTAAGTGCAGCACAGAAAATCGTGTTCTGAGATTTACAAGGAGGGATAGAAATTCGTTTTTAATGGAAACTTATGTACTACAGTGTACAAAACAATGATTCGGATGACGCTTTCGAACATGTAAGAAGTGATTATGGATGTAATTCCATTTCGACCACTCTGTAATTTTTAAGGGTTAGTTTTTTGCAGGAATTTCGTTGAACAGCTGATATATAGCGAAATGTAGACATGCACGTATAAGAGGTTAAGTAAAATACACATAGTCTGTGAAAGGCTAATCAGATATTTAATTTATGAAATATTTGCTATATGTCGACTTTACATGTATATTGTGTTTATATCATTTGCCTTTGTGGCTGAACTGTGGTGACACGGAAGATGTTGAAACTGGGTGGATAATTATGTAGGAAATGTGTCACAGAAATTTCGAAGTCAAGAGGAGAGAGGAGTTGGCCTACCATTTCTCATTAGGAGAGTGTATTCCGGTACCCTGCGTCATACTCCAAACTTCACGGTATGTCCTAGACAACGAGGGATAACAACAACATCGCTCCCATATACATTCTGTTACGTGGACAGTTTACTATGAAACTCTCACGCAACATATTTCGGAATACTTGAACACCTCTATGCTCGTTTCCCATGATCAAGTAGTCGACCACTGACGCTGCATAATAATTGTAATCAAAATTCAGCATCTCCAGTGACTGCCTCTGTCATTGTTTTCTCTTCATTTCTCCTTTTAGTAGAGTCAGGTGCTGCAGAGTTGACAGCCTACGAGCTGGCTAGGATAAGAGCATTTTTAAAAGGGAAAGACAACCGCAGAAAGGTTCGTAGCCCAAGGAGAAATCGCAGCCTCAGGAAGCCAGGCCGGCATCCACGTCCTTCAACCCATGTTCTCCGTTCAGGACACTAGATGGCATTTTCTGTCGGAAAGACATAGTTGTTTGTAGAAGCCTTTTAGGAAGATAGGAAATCTCTAGCCAGGTGTTGCCTCCAAGACGGTGGCATGTGAACTGCCGTTACCTCAGGAGTTACGCCATATAATAGCTTTCGGTTTATATTTCACAGTCTAGCTTTCTGATTAGTTCTGACATTTTCTCTCCCATCCCTATGGTTCTGCCATCTCACAGATCTCTTTCGAAATTGTATCATGAACTGGATGAGATTTTCTGTCTGCGTCCCAATCACACAGCTCTATTGGTTAAACAAAGCGTAAATCTACAAGGTTAGGAAATTGTTTTGCATCTTTACTCACGTGTTACTGGACAGAACTTGCATTGTCTGCCACGACTAATCGGTGAGTTTCCGGTTCTGATGGGAAAGGGAAAGATTCAGAGCATCAAGAAAAAAGTCTTTAACGCTAGGTGATGGATGAGGCTTTTGAAGAATAATAACTCGCTGCTAAGCTATGGATGAGTAGTAGCAGAGGTTACTAGGAGATAACGAAGTATTTACTTGTTGCTGAATGGCTGATGAGGCAAGCCTTACAGTTACACAGGAGGAAGCTTCCTAATGAGAGCGACCTGAACTCAGAATATCGAGCCGCTGTTGACATTGTCTTCCGCATTACACTATGAGCTTGGTGAGATGGATGTGTTGCGATCATTGACTATGTAGGGATGCGGTATTATTTCACTCCCTTCGAGAGCCATTTATTCCGATTATATAATTCGCAGCCACCTCGTTTGCTTTTAGTGTGCACTTTGATGATCTCACTGGTGTGCGAACCTATATTTCTGTATTCTTTCCTACTAACCGTACTTACAGTCACTGGTCATATTCATGTGTTTTTGGTGTAACTTTCCACTTATTGTGTCTACCCTCCTTTGTCACGGTTAGAGTCTATCAGTATAAGTCTTTGTCTAAGTATTAAATGCTCGAATGTCTCTCATAGAGGGTAAGTAATGTGTTTCGATCTTCGATAACAAACCTGATTTTGATAGTGAACATGTGTTTCTGTTGCAGATCACATAATCCCTCCTCTCATCATTATGTCTATGTGTGTGGATTGAAGCTATATGCCCATACTTGATTATGCCATCTCTGTTATTATTCAGTAAGATGTATCCATTATGCGATATTATCATTTATTTTCTCATTTCAGAATAAAACAGGACACCTTGGATGGCTAGAGATAGGACGTTCATATTTACAGGAGCTGTACATTAGCATATACTGCAGACATGATTAGCATTTCAGTCACCTCGTTTCAGCATGTGCACAGAGTACTCCATGGGCCCTGATAACGTGTTCCATTCGTAATGCAATCGACGTGCGTAAGGAGCGAATGGCGTCCTGTTGTATTGCCATGCATGTTGCATTCACCTAGTTTGCAAGTTCATCTCTGGTTGTTGGCACTGGGTCGCAGTGCTACCCATCGTATTACCATATCCCACACATTTTCTACTGGCGATGAGCCTTGCGATCCGGCGGGCCAGGGCAAAAGGATGACATCCTGTGACACCAAGAAGACACGTGTTCGTGCAGCAACATGTCGTCGTGTATTGTCTTGCTAAGAACTGCCGCCTAGGGTGAAATACCAAAATACGGAAAAATAAGAATGACACATCAAAATGTAAACCATACATGCAAAAAATGGTTCAAATGGCTCTGAGCACAATGCGACTTAACTTCTGAGGTCATCAGTCGCCTAGAACGTAGAACTAATTAAACCTAACTAACCTAAGGACATCACACACATCCATGCCCGAGGCAGGATTCGAACCTGCGACCGTAGCGGTGGCTCGGCTCCAGACTGTAGCGCCTAGAACCGCACGGCCACTCCGGCCGGCAATACATGCAAACCGTACGTTTTATCTACTGTGGGAACACACATGACAAGAGAACTCAGGTGGAAGAAACAATTACCAACGCGAAACAAACGCAAACAGAAAACTTCAAACAGCAAAAAGTGACCACGCACCATGTTGTTGTTGTGGTCTTCAGTCCTGAGACTGGTTTGATGCAGCTCTCCATGCTACTCTATCCTGTGCAAGCTTTTTCATCTCCCAGTACCTACTGCAACCTACATCCTTCTGAATCTGCTTAGTGTATTCATCTCTTGGTCTCCCTCTACGATTTTTACCCTCCACGCTGCCCTCCAATACTAAATTGGTGATCCCTTGATGCCTCAGAACATGTCCTACCAACCGATCCCTTCTTCTGGTCAAGTTGTGCCACAAACTTCTCTTCTCCCCAATCCTATTCAATACTTCCTCATTAGTTATGTGATCTACCCATCTAATCTTCAGCATTCTTCTGTAGCACCACATTTCGAAAGCTTCTATTCTCTTCTTGTCCAAACTATTTATCGTCCATGTTTCACTTCCATACATAGCTACACTCCATACGAATACTTTCAGAAATGACTTCCTGACACTTAAATCAATACTGGATGTTAACAAATTTCTCTTCTTCAGAAACGCTTTCCTTGCCATTGCCAGCCTACATTTTATATCCTCTCTACTTCGACCATCATCAGTTATTTTGCTCCCCAAATAGCAAAACTCCTTTACTACTTTAAGTGGCTCATTTCCTAATCTAATTCCCTCAGCATCACCCGACTTAATTAGACTACATTCCATTATCCTTGTTTTGCTTTTGTTGATGTTCATCTTATATCCTCCTTTCAAGACATTGTCCATTCCATTCAACTGCTCTTCCAAGTCCTTTGCTGTCTCTGACAGAATTACAGTGTCATCGGCGAACCTTAAAGTTTTTATTTCTTCTCCATGAATTTTAATACCTACTCCGAATTTTTCTTTTGTTTCCTTTACTGCTTGCTCAATATACAGATTGAACAACATCGGGGAGAGGCTACAACCCTGTCTTACTCCCTTCCCAACCACTGCTTCCCTTTCATGTCCCTCGACTCTTATAACTGCCATCTTGTTTCTGTACAAATTGTAAACAGCCTTTCGCTCCCTGTATTTTACCCCTGCCACCTTTAGAATTTGAAAGAGAGTATTCCAGTCAACATTGTCAAAAGCTTTCTCTAAGTCTACAAATGCTAGAAACGTAGGTTTGCCTTTCCTTAATCTTTCTTCTAAGATAAGTCGGAAGGTCAGTATTGCCTCACGTGTTCCAGTGTTTCTACGGAATCCAAACTGATCTTCCCCGAGGTTGGCTTCTACTAGTTTTTCCATTCGTCTGTAAAGAATTCGTGTTAGTATTTTGCAGCTGTGACTTATTAAGCTGATAGTTCGGTAATTTTCACATCTGTCAACACCTGCTTTCTTTGGGATTGGAATTATTATATTCTTCTTGAAGTCTGAAGGTATTTCGCCTGTTTCATACATCTTGCTCACCAGATGGTAGAGTTTTGTCAGGACTGGCTCTCCCACGGCCGTCAGTAGTTCCAATGGAATATTGTCTACTCCGGGGGCCTTGTTTCGACTCAGGTCTTTCAGTGCTCTGTCAAACTCTTCACGCAGTATCGTATCTCCCATTTCATCTTCATCTACATCCTCTTCCATTTCCATAGTATTGTCCTCAAGTATATTGCCCTTGTATAGACCCTCTATATACTCCTTCCACCTTTCTGCTTTCCCTTCTTTGCTTAGAACTGGGTTTCCATCTGAGCTCTTGATATTTATACAAGTCGTTCTCTTATCTCCAAAGGTCTCTTTAATTTTCCTGTAGGCAGTATCTATCTTACCCCTAGTGAGATAGGCCTCTAAATCCTTACATTTGTCCTCTAGCCATCCCTGCTTAGCCATTTTGCACTTCCTCTCGATCTCATTTTTGAGACGTTTGTATTCCTTTTTGCCTGTTTCATTTACTGCATTTTTATATTTTCTCCTTTCATCAATTAAATTCAATATTTCTTCTGTTACCCAAGGATTTCTACTTGCCCTCGTCTTTTTACCTACTTGATCCTCTGCTGCCTTCACTACTTCATCCCTCAAAGCTACCCATTCTTCTTCTACTGTATTTATTTCCCCCATTCCTGTCAATTGCTCCCTTATGCTCTCCCTGAATCTCTGTACAACCTCGTGTTCTTTTAGTTTATCCAGGTCCCATCTCCTTAAATTCCCACCTTTTTGCAGTTTCTTCAGTTTTAATCTACAGGTCATAACCAATAGATTGTGGTCAGAGTCCACATCTGCCCCTGGAAATGTCTTACAATTTAAAACCTGGTTCCTAAATCTCTGTCTTACCATTATATAATCTATCTGATACCTTTTAGTATCTCCAGGGTTCTTCCATGTATACAACCTTCTTTCATGATTCTTAAACCAAGTGTTAGTTATGATTATGTTGTGCTCTGTGCAAAATTCTACCAGGCGGCTTCCTCTTTCATTTCTGTCCCCCAATCCATATTCACCTACTATGTTTCCTTCTCTCCCTTTTCCTACACTCGAATTCCAGACACCCATGACTATTAAATTTTCGTCTCCCTTCACAATCTGAATAATTTCTTTTATTTCATCATACATTTCTTCAATTTCTTCGTCATCTGCAGAGCTAGTTGGCATATAAACTTGTACTACTGTAGTAGGTGTGGGCTTCGTACCTATCTTGGCCACAATAATGCGTTCACTATGCTGTTTGTAGTAGCTTACCCGCATTCCTATTTTCCTATTCATTATTAAACCTACTCCTGCATTCCCCCTATTTGATTTTGTGTTTATAACCCTGTAGTCACCTGACCAGAAGTCTTGTTCCTCCTGCCACCGAACTTCACTAATTCCCACTATATCTAACTTCAACCTATCCATTTCCCTTTTTAAATTTTCTAACCTACCTGCCCGATTAAGGGATCTGACATTCCACGCTCCGATCCGTAGAACGCCAGTTTTCTTTCTCCTGATAACTAACCTAAGGACATCACACACATCCATGCCCGAGGCAGGATTCGAACCTGCGACCGTAGCGGTGGCTCGGCTCCAGACTGTAGCGCCTAGAACCGCACGGCCACTCCGGCCGGCAATACATGCAAACCGTACTTTTTATCTACTGTGGGAACACACATGACAAGAGAACTCAGGTGGAAGAAACAATTATCAACGCGAAACAAACGCAAACAGAAAACTTCAAACAGCAAAAAGTGACCACGCACCATATGGGTACTAAAAACAAGATAAAAACAGGAAAAGCTCATGATGGAAAACCACAACAATCTTCAACTGACGGCACACCATATCACTCAAAACCAAAAACTACAAGAGATAAGAAATAAGATAGACTGCGATGATATCGAACAGAACTTGTACCTAAGTCGTCTGGAAACCTGCACTAACACTAGTAACAAGACTGAATCATCCACTGGTCGACACTATATGCTACCCCACCACTGAACAAACAGATGGAATGATTCTACGAACCGAAATCCTACCAACACATAAACGCAAACTCTGTAATCTTCTACGGAAATCATATGGACGAAAAAATAAAGGCAGTAACCTTGAAAATGTGTACCAGGGTCCAATTACGGCGCACAGACGCAGGTACATCGATCAGACCCAGAGCGTGCCGAAGTGCTTTGTTTTTACTAAATTTCCGCAGTTAAAGCCGTGCACCTAAGCGGTGTGGGAGGCACGAAGGTGGACGCAGAGCTTGGCAAGCTGATGAACGAGGTATGTGTGGACATACTGAGTCTGCAAGAAACGTACAGATGAAGTGGAAGAATTCTAGGCCTTCCGAGGCAGTACTTGCAAAGATAGGCGGAAACAAGGCCATGGCTGCAAACGCTGTAGTTAACATTAACTTTACAGAAATGCAATAAACGCAAATACACACACAACATCAGGCTAAAGTAGAAATAACTGCAGGCAGAGAAACATGGATTACTTCATCAATCTGCACCCAGTACTCATTTGATACAGAGCGTTTTGCTGAAGTAATGAAAGATGTTGTGCGATTTGCAAATGGCAGATGACTACTGATCTCAACAAACATAGATGCTTGGTCATTCCTCTGGCAGTCTGATAGAACGGACACAATAGGACAAATAAGAGTTGACATTATAAATGAATGTAATCTTTTTTGTTCTAAACAAACGAGGCCAACTGCCAACATAAGGCAGAAATAGTGGAGTAGTTAGCGGCCCAGACATTTCTCTGGCAAAAGGCGCTACATTAATACAGATAGCGAACTGACAGATGCTCGATAGGAGAATACTCAGTGATCGTAACGCAATAGTTATATACACTAAAACAAATATTGACAATGACACATCACAACACCCAAGGTTGCTGCTGCGGAAATAAAACTAGCAAAGACTAAGACGCACGACTGAAGAGTTTTCTCCGTGTGTCAACCAAGAAAGCACAGATTACAGAGCTCACGTTCTTACAGACGTCTTACAGAGAGCACAAACTATAGCAATATCTGCAGACGCGAGGCATTCAAACAAAGGGCACCATGGTCGGCACTATTAACAAGACTAAGAGAAGACACTCGTGATAAACGACGATAAGTCAAAGACAGCATAGGAAAGAGAAATTAGAATTCAACATTACCGCGACGCTAAAACATTATACGAAGGAAAGACCACTGGGACACATATGTTACGAAAAACTTACCGAACATTGGGAGTGGGGAGGGGGGGGGGAGCATCTTTTTAAACTGCAGACTGAACGAATCAAGACCCCGACAGTATTGTCAACACTGAGAAACCAGATGATACTACCACAAGAGGCTCGGCATACGCACCACAGTATCTCCTCAACAAACTACTTCTTGGCAATGACCACACTCAGGACAACCACACAAGCGTTTGCAGACTGCTCGATGACAAGTACGAAACCGAAAGTATCACCATACCCCTGCTCGCGAGGAGTTTGCATTGGCAATTCACAAAATAATGAACAAAATGACTCCGGGCGCCGGCCGGGGTGGCCGAGCGGTTCTAGGCGCTACAGTCTGGAACCGCGGGACCGCTACGGTCGCAGGTTCGAATCCTGCCTCCTGTGTGTGATGTCCTTAGGTTAGGTTTAAGTAGTTCTACGTTCTAGGGTACTGATGACCTCAGCAGTTAAATCCAATAGTGCTCAGAGCCATTTGAATCATTTTTTTGACTCCGGGCCCAAATGGCGTCCACCCTAAAACCATCAAACAAGCTGTTGCACTTACCGTACCAAGCCTGGCAGATTTAGAGCAATAGCGCACTACTGTGGGCACAGCCATGGCCAGACTTGCGGCTGGTCGGATGCGGCCAGGTTTGCATGGAAAAGTGCTGTGCAACGCGCAAGGTGCCGGCTGCGGCCAGCTGCCCGTGCGTCCAGCCTCCGGCCAGCACGCCTCTGCAGCCAAAGTTACACGCAGCTGAACGGGTCAGCGGGCACGTTGCACTGCCAGTGTGTAGCCAGCCGTCACTGCGCTTCCAGCTGTGGAGTTATTTTACATTCCGTGATTTGTTTCCTGCTGCGTGTCTGCAGAAAGATCTTTCTGTCATCATGGACTCTGATACGGAGAAATTTACCATAAATGTAACGGAGAGGCCTGCTTTGAGGAACTTGTCATGAAGAATATGCAGACAAAATGTGAAAAAGAGAATGTGGGAGGAAGTGAGTATGATGTTCGGGGGCATAGAAGGTGCAAAACCACAGAATAAAACACTCTGTGGATGTTGTATTACCTTTATTTATCTTTATTAACACAACCTGTACATATAATTCAGACTTCAGTGAAAATTAACACAACCTGGTACATATAATTCACACTTCAGTGAATGTAATCCAACTGGTAGTCTAAACTGAATGCACGCCTACGTATTTGTCGTGGAATATCCTCATAAACTGAATCTAAATATTGAACACCATCACTCTTTCGTACATAGTTGTGTAGAACACAAAATGCCTTAAGCATATCTAGGGCGAAATCAACGTCCACATTCAGGGGTTTGTGAAAGATCCTCCACTTATTTACCATTATCCCGAACGTGCACTCTACGAAACGTCATGCTCGAGAATGATGATAGTTGAATACTTTTATTTTGAATGAATTCGCAGACCTACGTATGGACGCATAATTCTGTGTGACTGCGAAAATGCCACGTCAGCAACAAATACATAAGGCAATGGCGTTTTGTTTACGTCTGAAATGTGTTTATCTTGCGGAATGTCCTAGTAATTAGACAGTATTCGCTTATAGAACAGTGATCGTAGAAATATCGTTGAGTAAATACATTTGCCGTCCTCATCCCACATCTACAGCGACCAATTTATAGTTTGCATCACAAACAGCCATTAGTGCAATAGAGAAATATTTCTTATACACTCCTAGAAATGGAAAAAAGAACACATTGACACCGGTGTGTCAGACCCACCATACTTGCTCCGGACACTGCGAGAGGGCTGTACAAGCAATGATCACACGCACGGCACAGCGGACACACCAGGAACCGCGGTGTTGGCCGTCGAATGGCGCTAGCTGCGCAGCATTTGTGCACCGCCGCCGTCAGTGTCAGCCAGTTTGCCGTGGCATACGGAGCTCCATCGCAGTCTTTAACACTGGTAGCATGCCACGACAGCGTGGACGTGAACCGTATGTGCAGTTGACGGACTTTGAGCGAGGGCGTATAGTGGGCATGCGGGAGGCCGGGTGGACGTACCGCCGAATTGCTCAACACGTGGGGCGTGAGGTCTCCACAGTACATCGATGTTGTCGCCAGTGGTCGGCGGAAGGTGCACGTGCCCGTCGACCTGAGACCGGACCGCAGCGACGCACGGATGCACGCCAAGACCGTAGGATCCTACGCAGTGCCGTAGGGGACCGCACCGCCACTTCCCAGCAAATTAGGGATACTGTTGCTCCTGGGGTATCGGCGAGGACCATTCGCAACCGTCTACATGAAGCTGGGCTACGGTCCCGCACACCGTTAGGCCGTCTTCCGCTCACGCCCCAACATCGTGCAGCCCGCCTCCAGTGGTGTCGCGACAGGCGTGAATGGAGGGACGAATGGAGACGTGTCGTCTTCAGCGATGAGAGTCGCTTCTGCCTTGGTGCCAATGATGGTCGTATGCGGGTTTGGCGCTGTGCAGGTGAGCGCTCAATCAGGACTGCATACGACCGAGGCACACAGGGCCAACACCCGGCATCATGGTGTGGGGAGCGATCTCCTACACTGGCCGTACACCACTGGTGATCGTCGAGGGGACACTGAATAGTGCACGGTACATCCAAACCGTCATCGAACCCATCGTTCTACCATTCCTATACCGGCAAGGGAACTTGCTGTTCCAACAGGACAATGCACGTCCGCATGTATCCCGTGCCACCCAACGTGCTCTAGAAGGTGTAAGTCAACTACCCTGGCCAGCAAGATCTCCGGATCTGTCCCCCATTGAGCATGTTTGGGACTGGATGAAGCGTCGTCTCACGCGGTCTGCACGTCCAGCACGAACGCTGGTCCAACTGAGGCGCCAGGTGGAAATGGCATGGCAAGCCGTTCCACAGGACTACATCCAGCATCTCTACGATCGTCTCCATGGGAGAATAGCAGCCTGCATTGCTGCGAAAGGTGGATATACACTGTACTAGTGCGTACATTGTGCATGCTCTGTTGCCTGTGTCTATGTGCCTGTGGTTCTGTCAGTGTGATCATGTGATGTATCTGACCCCAGGAATGTGTCAATAAAGTTTCCCCTTCCTGGGACAATGAATTCACGGTGTTCTTATTTCAATTTCCAGGAGTGTAGTTGAAGAACATTGACGCATTGTTAGCTGGTTTTACCAGCCGCATATGCTTTCCATCAACGGCGCCGAGGCAGTTTGCGAAATTGGCCTTAGTTTCAAAATCTTTCGCTATTTGCAACCAGTCGTTTCTGGTCGGTTCTGACAAACATTCATCTTTTAAAATAATCCAGATTGATGAAAATACCCTACTTATAATTTTTATCATTGTTGTTACTTCAAGTTGGAAAGCATGATGCAAATCAACGAACGAATTTCCAGTTGATAGATATCTGAAAGAGAGAAATTACTAAATGATTTCACACTTTTGGGAGATAGGTTAGTTTTAAGACAATCTTTTCCTGAACAAAATGTCTCGAAATATATTTCTAAGATAGTCTAATAAACAGAATTGTTATAATCATTTTCTTTAAGTTAACGTATGTCCCATCAGTTCCTACCACATACGGGGTGCCAAAATCCATCTAACATATCACTACTTGTAGCTTCCGTTAACAAATATTAGACGTTACTGGTACCTAAGATTATATTTCATTTTACAGGTATATCGTTACAGAAGAAATAACCCAACACTAAAGATATATACAGCCGAGGAAAACGGACAATAAATGACAAATACAGAGCAGCAGTCCTAACCATAGACTTACTAAATAAATACTAGACCGCGCATTGGCGCTAGTGTCGCGTCCCCACATTGAACGTGATAGAAGCCGCCATTTGCAGCGAAACAGTGGGTAAAAATGGTTCGATCGTGTGCTGCTTTTAATTGTAACAGTAAGAATGGAAGAAAAGACGACGACGGTGACAATATTACATTTCACACGTCAGTCATTTCTGGTTGTTTGTTACTTTCTATTACTTCTATATAGTATTTTCATGGAGAAATAATACATAATGAGCATTTGTTTTTGTTTAGGTTTTCCCTTACAAATGATTTTCTAAATCGGAAATGGATAGTTGCTACTCGGAGAGAGAGCTTCCAACCGACAGTAAATCATTTTCTGTGCTTCATTTTGAAGAGAATTGTTACATCGAAAATTATGTAAATAGACGCCAACTGAAGGACGATTCCATACCGACAGTATTTGGATATTCAACTCATCTGAAAAAGGTATAGTGTCATGGAAATCGTGCAATATAGGCCTAGGTTAAATAGTGTGGAGACACTGTCGGTGTGTATAATTTTGAACGTTCCTTTTCCAGGTGACCAACGCAAGCAAAAGCCAAGAAATGTTGAGACAGCAGAAAACGTGTGTGTGGATGTGCACGTTTCTGGTTACACTGGAGACCACAATTATTCATTTCCATCAAGTCCAAGTAAGCTGAAGGAAAAGTTCGAAAAAAATGAAGGAAGGAAGGAAGCAAAAATTGTGCAATAAAGACTAAGTAAAATACAGTGAACAAAAAGTGCAAAAGACAGACGCAGAAGATTTACAAATTCGCAAATATTTTAGAAGAATTAAACGCTGAAAACTTAGTAAACGATAAAGTAATCTCGCTTGTTCACGCTACTCACAGTGACATGTTATTGGAGATGGCCATTACCTTGTTGTATGATGTAAATGTCAGTATGTTAGCTGTTACTTGTGATGGAATTTCCACTAATATTGCAATGGCAAAGGAGTTAGGGGCAAATATAATCGTACTGTCTGCTACTTTAAAAGTTTCATGTAATTATCTAATGCAAATAACTCGATGTAAATTCGCTCCACCTTGTCAGGAAAGAGCCTTACAGTCTCCGCTACGGCGTGGTAGGGGCTTGGTCCTAAGTGACGTAGCTGCTGCCTTCGACAATCTTTGGTGGCCGACGCTGTTTGCAGGACTTAGAGAGATGAATATTCCGCTGGCTCTTTACAACAATGTTAGAGAATATTGTAAAAACAGAATAGGGGAATGGAAGACTGGCAGCCAAAATGGTTATAAAGATGGTAACCAGGAGTTGTCGGCACAGATCTATATGTGGACCAGTTTTCTGGGACATGGCCATAGAACCACTGCTGAATACACTAGAAGAAAACAGTATGGCAAGTGGGGTGGCTGCATAAGCTAATGACCTTATGGGCATGGTATCTGTAAGCTCCAAGTACCAATTAGAGAGTAAAGCCACGTGGTTTGTGCACGCCCAGGAAACTCAAAATAGCAACTAACAAAACTGTTCACCCACTTGTAACAGATACACTGAAACGAAATCCAGTTATGAAGCTAGACAGCATATCTGTAAAAAGGAAAGCTGTGACAACATATCTCGGCATTTATGCTGACGAACATTTGCTCTTTAACGAACATACCAGACTAACAACCAACAAAGCGACGAAATACATGCACAAATTTGCAAGACTGAACACTATACGACGCAGACTACCCCTACAGACACAGCTGACATGGGAAGACGGTCTACTCTTTCTTCCCCAGTATCCGACGGCAGATGAATATGATGTATATAAATCCAACACGTTGCATTGTGCTCTTTCTCACTGGCTGTGGCCCATATCCTGTGCACCTCCACAGGTCTGGCCCAAAACGGACTGACACTTCTGCCTGTGGCAAGAATGGCTCACTTGAACTCTAAGTGCTATCTGTGACACCCTAGGGCATACAAGGCTGAGGTTAGAGAACCAAGACATAGTACAGTTAACACGCCGACAGGATAACTGGAATATTATAAACAACATTCAGATGAAGTATCGCAAGTGCTGCAAGGGCATACAAACAGGAGAGACCATATACTTGAATAAGACAGGCACCGCTTCTGACAGATTAGCAATACATAGTAACGACAGACATAAAAACACAGACATTGATTCGGATGCTATATTACACACAGGAAGTGAGATCGAGATACACATACAAATATCGTAAAAGTAAGCTAAGGATTTCCAACATCAAATCGAATCAATCTGAAAATGTAATTCCCTATGTATGTGGTTCTTATATTATTTCATGACATGCAACACTATCTGAGGGATGTGACATTTCTTCTTCTTTCACTGCTTCAGGCGTGACTATCTCGAAGTGATACTGAGCCCTTGCACCTGGTGCAGCTGATTATGACATATTAAATCAACTCCAA
Organism: Schistocerca serialis cubense; assembly: GCF_023864345.2. Lineage (NCBI taxonomy): Eukaryota > Metazoa > Arthropoda > Insecta > Orthoptera > Acrididae > Schistocerca > Schistocerca serialis. The sequence continues at coordinate 535,152,109 of NC_064639.1, read as the reverse complement.
ATATCCACTGTTACCTTAAGTTTCGAAAAAACATTGGAATCTAATTAATCAATGCGTTATTAATTATTAACACAGGTAAGACAACATATGTGAAGATACATACCAAACACATGGAAAGTATAAAGGGAAGAACTCTCATATAAAATCTAAGTCAACATGATTGTCATCTCTTATTTCCTTCATTAAATACAATTTTAATTTTAACTTAAAATAATCCTCAACGTATTATATATCTTATTTATTATCACTATCCAAGTCAGCAAAAAAGTAAACAAAATTGCATATATACATGGTTTGGATAAAAAGAAGTGGCAAAACTTTTACAGATCATAACAGACTTTACTGACAGACATTTACCGTATTATACGCCCTCAAAATAATTCCCCTGCATCTGGATCAACTTCTCCCACTATGGTGGAAGGCGTTGCACACCATCAATCCATCCTTCCCTGTTGGTGTCTCGTAAGGACTGCCCTATGGCACAGATCATGTCTTCCCTTGTGTTGCAGCATGTTCATCGAAGAGGTTCTTTCATTCTGCCTAACAGATTGTAAATGAGCTGACTCATATCAGGTGAATGTAGTGGATGTTCCTGTATCTCTCGTCCCAAGGTATGAAACAGCTCACGCATGAGATTGACCATGTGGCATCGTGAATTGTCATGAAGAATGGTAGGACAGCGTGCCAGAAGAAGTCATCACATTTTTTCTCAGTGTGAGACAAATGTGATGTCACAAGAAATTACAGTAGCAAGCTTCAGTGACAGTCTTCCCTTCCGTATATTCAGATGTTGGTATAACTTACCGATATCGTAACCCACAATACACATCACTTTGGCGATTCACATCCAGCAGGGACTCAACTGCCTTGTTGTCTGTGAGGGGTCACCCCGAATGGGACTGCCGGCCGGGATGGCCGAGCGGTTCTAGGCGCTACAGTCTGGAACCGCGCGACCGCTACGGTGGCAGGTTCGAATCCTGCCTCGGGCATAGATGTGTGTGATGTCCTTAGGTTAGTTAGGTTTAAGTAGTTCTAAGTTCTAGGGGACTGATGACCCCAGGAGTTAAATCCCATAGTGCTCAGAACCATTTTTGAACCGAATGGGACTAGCATCCCCACAAAACGCTTGTTCATTTTTCCTAAATACACTGTTAGGGAGGTCGAAATGGGACCCCAGTTTCAGACAGTACATGCTGTAAATGACTCAAACACAGCCGTTACCACTTACTGCACTACTCCAACTGATATTCTGCTATTAGCTACAGATAGTGCACATGCCATTTGATGCACATCATACATATTATGGCACTGTTGGCACTACTTTTTATCCAACTCCAATACATCTGTACTTTTTAAAAATATTTTTCTGTTTTTCACTTCATCTTTTTGTAAAATACTCAAAAAATGTGTCAGTTATAGTACTGTATAATAAAACATGTAAAAATCACCGAATGTACGACCTGCTCTTTAATAGCAGGCAGCAAGTATTTACCCGAGAAATAAATAAATATAAATAATGGCTGTCCACTTCGTAATCTTGCTGGTTTTCTGCAACATAGATGTTCACCTGAATATTAGTTAAAACATGTTTGAATACTATACATGCCTCTCTCTGATCTACATGTCTTTTCAGTTGTGATCGCAATAGGCTAAAACGATAAAAGCTCAGAGACAGTCTAAGATGCTACTCCAGGCAGGTGTAAAATGAATGTACACAACGGAAAATACTGAATGCGAAAATCAAGATTTGGTTCACTCTGACTAACCCCTGAAGCAGATCTTAGGATCTCTTAATTGTGATATTATTTCGTCCTTCCTGCTCTTTAACATATAAATTACAACCTAAACATAAATGAATCATTAAGGGAACTAGTAACTACTAAATGATAGATGTTGTTTCAGCTTATATATTTATTGCAGATTAAGAAAACTCTTTATATTACAAATATTTATGTTTCCTAACTAATATTACTGATCAACTGCACAAATCTGCCCTTTTTTATGGCTACGCGATCTAATATAAATAACGTGAATAACTGACACCATCTTTGTACGAAACACTAGAACACACTGAGCATACAATGTAAGCTTTCACGGCCGGTATTGTCTTCACTTAAAACTTCCGGGCTGATAGGACGTGGTCGAAGTATAAAACTGTCTCCTGACGTTTCGTCTCCGACTGCGGGCGACATCCTCGTGCACGTCTGTGATGGAAGAATTCCAGCCACAAAATATAAAAAACTCATTCGAACACTAGGGCGGCAGAAGGCGGTCCTCTGAGTAGTATAATATAATACTGTCTTCTCCTCTCGGTGTTCCACAGACAAGAAACGCGAACTCCAAGCCACAAGGACAGAATTCACATAACGTCGCAACATGAGTATAGACAGAAGAAGTGATCTCAATCACTGAACGCTGCGTACTTAACGACGACTCCCTACGTGGAGGCGAAATCCAGAATCGTATAGTTCGTAAGAGTACAGTGCTTAACCATTCACCAACTATAAAATCTCCTGAAAGCAAAGGCAGCAAGTCCGTTTGTACCAACAACAGCTGATACTGAACGATCGTCAAACACGGGCACTCAAAACGGAAGACATCTTCCTCTCCGTTGCTGGCTTCCCAGCAAAGCTTGGTTCTCTTCCCTCGTAACTGCAGAAGGCGAATCATCTTCTCGCCGACCATCTATATTTTAGTCTTTTTTCGTCCAGCACGGAAAGTTTGCGAGGAAATACCTACACCCGTTAATTAGGAATTCATGCAATGATAAGCTTCTCAGGGTAAAAATCCTCGGAAATAGCCAAGCCTGCTTGATTTCCAAAGTAACGCATCCTCGTTCCTGTCTGTGGCGTCCAAGATTTCCGGAGGTATTATCCAGTTATCCTTCCAGCCCCACTGTAATACTGGCCGCCTCTGACCGTATTGTGCTTCAGCGCTTAGGTGCTCCGACCGTCTGGCTAGGGCTACTTCCTGTGTTAAGCAGGACCAACACACCTAGGTGGGCTTTTACACCCAGGGCCTGAGTTATGTCTGTCGTTTCATTTTCACTGGCATTCCAACCTCTAGAGGCAATCATTCATTACGCTGTTTTGATAATAAAGACAGTCCAGCACCTATCATCCAATAAACGTTAACAAATGTTTAGAAGGAGTACATGAAATTCTCAGTCTTCTTTAAATATTCGTATATACATTGTACAACCTATCAAATGATACCTAATTCCGGCTGTAAATCACCGCAAAGTACGTAGATGAGTGATTGTAATGTGCGAAATTATAGCCACCTTACAATACACCCACCTAATATTCTATTTTGTACTAGGATGGGGTAATTCTTATAGTATTATCTCATCCAGTGCAAATAATATAACCATCAATTGTCTGTACAAGTGAACTAATAAGAATACAAGGGCAGAGGAACAACTGAATCGTGATATGTTCTTCTACAGTCATTCTGCATTCATTCATGGGCTTGCTGCCATAAATTTCTTTACTACATGTTTATTATTTAATCTGTCTGCTCCTTATGTTTATAACAATTTTGCAAGACATGACAAGTAGAATACACAATAACACGCAGAATAACCCATGTTATCAAAAGAAATTTAACTAACATTACAAAAACTTTTTATGCTCTTTCAAAATGGCAGTTCCTATCTTTCTTTAGACTTAAGGCCCATGCTCTCTGTCAGTCATCGATCCTTAAGACTTAGATTGGGGCAGGAAATATTAAAGTATCCTAATCTTTTCAAGGTGGTCGTCGAATAAGTTACATGTGCTTCATTTAGCCATTAATATGCCAAACAAGTAGTTATATCAATTATTCTGGATGTTATCTATTGGTCATTATAGAATTATATAAAATTTTGTGAAACCTCCTGCCTCATTTTACTTGGTCATATTTATGCTCTTGGCTTGCACTAAAATATAAATAATAAAAAAAATCACAAACTGATTATCCAAGTCTAGCGTTTCCCTAGCAAGTATACTCTTTAAACGTTTCAAACATCTTATGTTCTAAAACGTTATTTGACAAACTGTATTTGCATTTACTGTGACCACTAAAATTTGTAATAAGAGTTCAGATTGACTACCAATTATAACTAATGTTCTTGATCACAGTGTATAAAAATGTAATACATTAAAACGTTAAATCCTCAAGCATCATTGTCAAAGAAAATGAAAACAATAATTTCATATAAATAAATACACAAATATTTAAAAACATTGAAGCACATATCATCATTATCAAAGAGAACGACAAACAATAATTTTACATGGATAAATACACAAATATTTTCTTATCTACCCTGAAAAAATAAGTATAAAATGTTTACGAAAATGATAAATATATTGGTAACTGTTAATTTATGGGTGTAACTGTTCAGTATTCATCAAATTAGAGGTCTTTTTTAATCAAGAGTCACACACTGATTCGGATTTCACAACACACTTTCATCTTCATTTGTGTACAGGGATGGAAGCTACAGTTTTTGTGAAGTTTAGGAAGCAAAGATTGGGTCGACCACTTGTTTGATATCGGTCGTGATGGCTTTGCAAGTCAGTCTTTGGACCCCTAGCCCATTGACGATCCTGTCAGGTTACAAGTCTCTCACAGAGTTAGTTGATGATGTCGAAGGATCCTGGGATTATACAGCAAAGTAAGTGGGTATATGTTTCGATACAGCCAAGTTTTCGTCGAATTTGCGCACAGTGTGAGGGAGGTACAGTCAGGTAGGATCTTTATAGGTCACCTAAAATTCTTCTGCATTGGCTAAGATAAGTGCAATGGTATCTAGTCTACAGTTCTTCATGTTTCTTCTTTTTACTATGTTTGTGTTCCTACTCTTCTGTTTGTCATATTGCTTCTTGCTCTTGATATAAATATTGTATTTTGGATAAGGATATCAGTAATTGTGGACAGGTAGGTTATCTGTTTTGGTGACATTGTACATGGAAGTTGAGTTGTTGTGTGTGAGTCAGATTTCTCAGAAGTCAGTGCCAGGTGACTGACTGCTTCAGATTATGATGTTTATCAGTCTTTGTCTGGCAGAGAACAGCAGAATGAAAAGCAAATAGAGTTCACAGTTCCTTTCAAACTAGCAGTTGTGCTGTAGGATTAACTGACTGTATCATGTGTGCAATTTGTTTAAATTGTCTACATTGTATAGGGCAACAGTGGAGACAAGTCCTTAGGGGCCGTTTAAACACCCAACTTGACCTGACCCACCTGGTCAGCCATGATTGCTGCATACTACCTGCTCAGTTGTCGCCTGTCACCTGAGGTCTTCAGGTAGCCGCATTTGAACAGGCCTGCTGTTTGCCCAAGTCCACGACATGGTTTTGGCTTACCGATGGCGTCCCTTGCTTCCGCTTTTGTCTGCAGCTGTGCCATTAGCCTCCTGTTCCATCTGCACATTACATTGTTGCTTTCAGTGTGCCTCGCAAAAGTTTCTTTTTGTGAAACCTGTATACACTATTACATACAATTAGTTTCCGATTTACACAAATACTATAAAATACATAAGACAAAATCATAGACAAGTTTCTGTTAAAGATGCACTCACCAGTGACGTCATTTATCTTTAAATTTATTACTGTTCTAGTTGTACAATCAGCCAAGATGCTCACTTATTTATTCTTATTATTCTTATCAAAATTTCAAGTACAAAGTCAATGTTAATTATAAAAAAAAACATATTCCTCAACCTATGTAATTTAAATATTAAGTATCTGTTGGCACCTGTGTACCTATGAAAAAATACACATAACAGTGGAATTATGATCATCACCAGATCCTAATGTTAATAATTGCAAATGCTACTTGTTAAACTGCTGGCCAGTATGATGTTTATACTAGTCTAACTACAACCCCATTCAGAGTACTACATTGTCGTTGGATATCATAAGATCATCCGATCTCATGGCTATTGGTGTCATTGTGGATGTCGTGAACATTTGTGAACAATAAAGTTCAACTCTGCACAAAAGATACATGAATCAATGATTAGGTAGGCCTCTTCTTCATTTCATGCTTCGGCATGCTTCCTGTGGACAATCATAAACCACATAGCAAGTTTAGCACAAAATTACTGATACTTTCTTTAATCATACTGTCACATACCTTCTTTCATGTTTTTACTCAGTAATACGTTCTCTGTCGCTGTCCTTTTTCTGGAGCTGCTGCTATTACTTTTAGATGTCGTTAACTGTTCCTTTTATGTTAATAAAGCTATATTTTATTTTACTAGTGGTACCTGTAAATGTAAAGATTTTAGTACATTATATAAAATCACTTGTCATCAACATGACTGACATGCCCTTATGTATTACTCACGATGTCATGTGTTTTGAATGTATATCGTTCCATATGTTTTTTATTAATTTTTTACGTGTCGATATCCCTTTATTACACGTCCATTTCATGATACTATAGCATTCAAAAATATTTCGGTGCACTTATATAGTATTCCTCAGAAATGGCCTCCGTGTACACAATTCTCTGGTCTCTCTGAACAGCATAAATACAATACTTCCATATACAAATAACAGTCCGCTCTCGCATAGCCACGTGGAGCGGGCCACCTAGTGTACTCTCATTTGTCTGAATGGAGACAAATCATACTTGGACAACACACCTGTTTGTCACCGCAAACCACTACTAGCAAGTTACTGATTTGTGACGACATTGCTAAATGGACACTCATTTCATGAAGTACTTCTGAAATCTTTTCAAAATGCAGAGATTCTCTGCTAATACGTTACCCATCAAATGGATAACAAACTTACCTACTCGCACATCCTTAAAACAATTTTTTTTTTTTTTTTTTTTGCAGTACCACAAGTTCGTCATCTTTACTTTATTCCTTCATTGAGAATAGCACATCTTAAACTCCAGACACCATTCAAATTGTATCCTAAGCAAAAAAAAAAACCTAGTTTTCTCACTCTCAACATCCTGCCCTTTTATGCACTGTAGAACCTCTTTTAACATGATAATAGCACAGAAAATATTGATAAATCTACATATCCCTTCACTGCAATAACTTAACTGCTAACGATACGAGTATACAAAATACTTTACTTTCTCCATACAAACTCAATTTAAGTCTTCCTACGTTTTCTATAAATGGCTTGAGATGGCTCACATGATGGAGTCCCGAAGATTTTTTGCGTACTCTCCTATGGTTAGGTGGTGTACAACTGATTGTTCCTGATTCCTGTGTTATTCATTGCACCCCATCCTTGGTCAGACCGTTGACGAGTTTCTCTATTGTCATCCCATGATGTGCCATTATCTTGTGGCTCCCGTCTGCGTACATTTTGTTGCCTGTATTCTCTGCCATAGTACTTCCACTGTACATTGTTCGCAATACGAAATCTACCGTCCAGGTTTTGGTGAGGCGGCAGATTTACGTTGTTTTGCCAAGTACGCCCTCTATTATTCCCTGTGTTGTTCTCCCTTCTTTCACTTTGCACGTCTCTCTGCCTACCTTTTTCTCGGGTTTGCTGCTCATTGAAAGCGACTCCAACTCTCTTAGAATACTCTTGAATCCTTATACATCACTTCCACATCGCCTGACAAGAGTTTTCTGGCAGGAAATTGGAAACTTCATGAACCAAAATCTTATGATAGCCGGTGTGCATGGATCGTCCAAATACTGATTTTTCTTGGTCAAGTTTTCGAAACTCCAAATCTCTGCTCATCATTATTTTCTGTTTGATTTTGTCCTGTGTCTCCTTGGACCAATATTTGTTTAAAAACGAAACTTTTCGTATGACGTGCACGTTTTTGCAATGTTCCGCATGCATTTGGCAGATGTTCCTTCGATATGTGAACATACGAAGTGCAGTCCGTACATCAGAGGCCAGTGAGGAGGTAATGATAAATCAAATTGTCCAATGAAAGTTTCTGGGTGTGAAGCATTACCCTCGTCTTTGTAATGCTGGAGTTTTAGTACAGAGATAAAATGCTTAAATTCAAAATTTCATTAGAATTTCTTCCCGCTTGGCATGCCACATTCTCACTTAACGCTAACGTTTCCTGTCTACCGTTACCTCGGGTGTCCTCTCTGCTACTCCATGTCACGTTTTCATCACTGGAAAAATGTCCCATGTTGCGCATTAGTGGGTAACAATTATGCATATGAAATACCTCATTGCTGTTGGTATTCGCAATTTGCGAGCTAATTCCGCTTGTTAATCGCCGCAGAGTATGTACACAGATGAGAACTTGTAAGTTGTGAAATTATAGCCACTTTACAACAGCATTAAAAACGAATAATATTATTTGATCCGATGATCAGTACCATTTGATCCGCCACAACTGTTCACAGGGTATACAACTATCATACAGTGAAAATCCATGCAAACATAATTAAGAGATTTTACCGCAATAATGCCGCCTAGGGATGCTAGGAACAGGTGCAAGTAAAAAATAAAGGTAACAGGGAGACCAGTACAGGCATGCCGAATAGATTATGTAAGAACTTGTCAATTGTGCAGCTTCAAAACTTTGTGCTTTCAGAAGTCATCAAATGTATGTTATGTTCATGATCCTTGCGTGTTTCAGCGTTGTCCAACGAAAGCATACATACAAAAATACAATATTTTAAATTGGTGGGGAAAAGTAAATAATAGAGGAAAAAGAGGACATAAAAATGTATCAAGTATCTCAGGGTGCATAGTTACTTACAGTACCATCACTGTAGTTAATTATAGGGCAACTGGAGGAGAATAGTAAATAACAGAGAAAAGGACATGAAGATGTATTATGTATCTTAGGGAGTACAATCGCTCACAGTACCATCACCGTAGTTGATTATAATTCACACCAATGTCTTTTGAAGCATGCTTGCTCAGTATATGCAGAGGAATTTCCATTCAGTATCCATAGACAACTCGGAAATCTGGCCGTAAAACTGCGTGCTATGCAATCCAATTGCATGTCCAATAATTATGACTACCAATGCTAATAAATAATATTCTTTTATAGCAAACTTCGTCAGTGTTATTAGGTCAAATGAAAATTAATTTTACTCACTGGATATTTTCTGACGTCGCTATGGAGCTAAAAAGCTTGTGCTTGTCGGAGAAAAATTTTTATGAGCTGTGGGACACGGTTCACGTCTGTAGATGTTTAGCAAATTCCTAGAGTGTTTGAAGGCATATGGGCCACAGTGTTTGATTAGAATTTCAAAGGTCTAGCAGCCAAAGTACAGAAAACTGTAAAAGATTTTGAAGGAACAGGGCCACGGATAGTGCTGCATTTTCACAAGACTTGGTTAGGATAATGTTTTCTTTTGTAAAGATGATTGTCATGTGTAATGGCTTTATGTGGAACTTCATTTTTGTGTGTCAAATATCACGATGCAAACTGTTCGAGGGTTAGTACTTTCAACGAAAGACACGCAATCGTTTGAAAAGTCGAAATGTGAGCCCTGACAGTCACAGGTGACACCACCAGAAGCGACGTGGTCTAGGCTCACTGTCGAGCTGTGAAGGAGACTTCCCACTGATAGAGTCCCGCCACCGTACACCAAGTACTGTTCCCCCTCCTCACAGCCGTCTAATCGCTGGTCATTGGGGTCAGTTCGAAGCAGAAGTCATCACAGGAGACAGTTCTACTCCGGTCCATGAGATCCTGCACCGAAGACGTTTCTAGAGATGCCCCAGAGAGCGGATGGATACCTGACTGACTGTCTCTCGCCATACGGCCCAATAACAAGGAGGTGAGGTGCAGTTTCATTTCACAGCAGAACCTCTTGCAGCATCTTTACAGCGCAGTGGTAAATCGAAGATATTCTACTTCCCGTTTTGTTTCCCTTCATGGCAAGGTACGTCAGCTTACATTGCAGCCAGCTAATGCTCGCCTGTACACAATGATTCTACTGCTTCTCTTCGTACTTGTCAAACTCTACCACTGACAGCAAGTTTGTCGGTTCTCTACCCAAGTGAGAATGTTTGGGACATTATGGGTATGGTCCTCCAACTAGCTTGAGATTTTCGCTATCTAGGGCGCCAGTTTGACGGAATTTGGCCTGATATCCTTCTGAAGAATATACAGCAACTCTATCAATCAATTCCAAACGAAATATCTACTTGCGTAAGGGTCGCAGGTGGAAAAACGTGTGGTTGACTAAATCGTCCTTTTTTTGAAATTATAATGATGCATTTGTTTGCACATTTACCGGGTGATCAAAAAGTCAGTATAAATTTGAAAACTGAATAAATCACGGAATAATGTAGATAGAGAGGTACAAATTAACACATATGCTTGGAATGACATGGGGTTTTATTAGGACCAAAAAAATACAAAAGTTCAAAAAATGTTCGACAGATGGCGCTTCATCTGATCAGGATAGCAATTATTAGCATAACAAAGTAAGACAAAGCAAAGATGATGATATTTACAGGAAATGCGCCGTATGTCCACCATCATTCCTCAACGATAGCTGTAGTCGAGGAATAATGTTGTGAACAGCACTGTAAAGCATGTCCGGAGTTATGGTGAGGCATTGACGTCGAATGTTGTCTTTCAGCATCCCTAGAGATGTCGGTCGATCACGATACACTTGCGACTTCAGGTAACCCCAAAGCCAATAATCGCACGAACTGAGGTCGAGCATAATGAAAGTGGCGGCTGAGCACACGGTCATCACCAAACGACGCGCGCAAGAGATCTTTCACGCGTCTAGCAATATGGGGTGGAGCACCATCCTGCATAAACATCGCAGGTTCCAGCAGTTGTTTATCAGCCAGGCTGGGGATGATATGATTCTGTAACATATTGGCGTACCTCTCACCCGTCACAATAGCAGTTTTGCTGTCCAGCGCCATGCCATCTGTCGGACATTTTATGAACTTAGTTTTTTTTTGGTTCTAATAAAACCCCATGTCATTCAAAGCATGTGTGTCAATTTTTACCTCTCTATCTACATTACTCCGTGGTTTATTATGTTTTCAAATTTATACTGAATTTTTGGTCACCCAGTACATCACATCTTTCGACTTAGTGTTTTGTTTTATAATACAATGGACAGATTCTCCAGTCTTTTGCTGAACAGAATTCCTTCCTCCTACCTGTTAATTAGGTACAGTGGAATCCGTTCGGCACTTCACCGCTCTCTGCGAAGACAGTGTCCATCCGATTCTGCCACTCCAGGTCCGACCCCAAACTCATCCATCTTAGTGATTACTGATTTACTCTTTACAGTATCTCGTCGTATTCTGCTCTCGCTATCCAAGCTCTGACCACTCACACCAGGCCAATGCACACTGCCGACACCCTCCATGTTCTCCATATCCTAAACACTTTTCACCATTTTACTCTTTTATTGGTTGTCTCGTCCAAAATCCGTATAGCATACAGTTTATTATTCGGTTCGCTAGACCCTCCCAGTTGAATTCCCAATGTAGCTAGAATGATATTTGCACTCTACAGCGGAGTGTGCGCTAATATGAAACTTCCTGTCAGATTAAAATTGTTTGCCGGACCGAGACACGAATTCGGGACCTTCGTCTTTCGCGGGAAAGTGCTCTACCAACTGAGCCACGTCCTCACAGCTTTACTTCTGCCAGTACCTCGTCTCCTACCTTCGAACCTTTACAGAAGCTCCCCTGCGAACCTGCAAAACTAGCACTCCTGAAAGAAAGGATATTGCGGAGACATGGTCTCGCCACAGCCTTGGGGGTGTTTCCCGAATGAGATTTTCACTCTGCAGCGGAGTGTGCGCTGATATGAAACTTCCTGGCAGATCAAAAGGTTTCCCAGTGTAGCTGCCATCCAAAAACTTCAAATATTATTTTTCAGATGGGGAGAAACACTTTTTAACTGAGAACCTACAACCGTCTGTCATTCACAAATAGCCTCATAGTTCCTTCGCTCTGTTGGACTCCATAACTAATTCAGATAGAGCACAGGTTTTGTAGCAAACGTCACTATGAGCGGCTTTGCTTTACTGTGTCCATCGTTCCCTAGGTTCATGCATCTGTGCTGTAGGTAAACGTGACTTCCGGTTTCAGCATGTCACTCCACAGAACACATCTCTTTCACCTCGGACTATTAGTTACGTACATGTCACTATCGCTGGTGTTGCAGTCTGATCGCTGTTCGCAGAAGGTTTCCCCTGTTGGCCTATAATCAAGAAATGGTAAGAACTCAACTGAAACACTTCATTTAAATGAAACCTCCAAAATGAACCGACAACATCCGTTGAACAAGATGTGATTTCATCATATTCGGTATTCCCGCCCTTCACAAAATGGTCAATGATCCGTGGGTGCGATTTCCGCTGGACTGGCCGGCCGCTGTGACCGAGCGGTTCCAGGCGCTTCAGTCCGGAACCGCGCTGCTGCTACCGCCGCAGGTTCGAATCCTGCATGGATGTGTGTGATGTCCTTAGGTTAGGTTAGGTTTAAATAGTTTTAAGTCTACAGGACTGATGACGTCAGATTTTAAGTACCATAGTGCTTAGAGCCATTTGAACCATTTGTTTTCGGCTGGACTGCCCTCCCTGTCCCGTAAGTTGTCATACACAACCTGCACGGGTCTCTAGTCCTTTGGTCTATGTTATATGAAGTGCTATATTTCATTTTGCCTTTTGCTGTGGACGAGATGGTGGTCAGTAGATGTCGCGACGCAGCAGAGGACGATGTGGCGAACGGAGAGTCATGTCCCGGCCTAGCGGCCAGCCACGGACAGTTGTTTACCTGAGAAGGGCGCCGCTTCGTTGGGCGGCCGCCGTTCTCGTCCGAAGTGGGCGTGCAGTCGGCCCAATAAATATATAATGGCGGCGGCCGGCTCCGCGGGGAAGCCCCGACCCTGAATAATTCGGCAGCCGGCGCGGCGCCTCGCCTCGCCTTGCGCCGTCCCGTGCGGCTCATTCGCACACAGAGTGGCGCCCGCCCCACACCACAGCCCTCCCCTCTAGCCACGCCCACCGACCCTTCGCCCTTCTTTCGACCTTCTTTCTTACATTCCTCCTTCGTTTCTTTATTTCTTTCTCGCGGGGGCGTACACCTTCGGCGCTCGATGCGCCGGAATAGAACGCATACTTAATGGTACTCCTCCGTGAGGCAACCCTTCCGAACGAAACTGCTCAGCTGCACGATCGTTGGAGACGATAATTCTCCGATGGGCAGTACAATTTCAAGATAACGTAGCCGGCCGTGCCCCCCAGTTTCTGAGCCTTCTGCTGTTCAGTTCAATTAATAATGTTGGCGAGATTTAAACTTGCAGCTGGGACACATAGAGCATTTGCCTTTGATTGTCTACATCTAAATCCAGTACACTTTAACCCTGTGGCGTCCTTTTCCACAGCAGTAAACAGCTGTCAATGTCGCTTATTTGGTGTTTTCAATGTCTTGAGGCTGTGAATGTACGCAATCCACTCCAGTGGACATTCCATTATGCTGTTGTGCCCTGCGTTCATTTGCTGCCTCAGTACTGATTGAAAACGCCAAGGAGGCGTCCATTAACAGATTTCCAATGCAGTAGACTTGTGGACCACAGCATTAAACCTCTGTGAAGTGCATAGCACAGGATATTTCCTGTTATAACTGTTATTAGTGTCTGCACTTATTCTATTCAGGTATGGAGCACGGGAAAAAGGTTGCTTAAAAGCCCGTGTACGCTTTGGAATCAGTCTAATTTGGTCGTCGCAACTGTTGTAGAAGTGATACGTAGGTTGGTGGAATAAATTCCTAGATTCGTCACTAAAACGTGGTTCCTGAATCTCAGAAAATAGACTTTCTCGGCATAGTTTGCATCTATCTTCAAACGTCTGCCATTTCACCTTCCTCAGTATCTCTATAACATCCTGCCAGGAGGACAATGACTGTTCGTGTCCTTCACATACCATAAGTCACACGTATACTCTCAGTGGTTTTCAACGCAAATATCTAAAGCCAAGAAGTAGAGGCAGCCAGATAATCTCAAAGATCTCGTGGCTAAAATGAATATATCACAAGACATGGACTCACAGGTTCTTCTCACGACCCTTCAGCTATAAACTGTGGACCCCTCATCATGATACGTCAAATCAACATTGAAGGCATAAGTAAATCAAAATGCCAATTCTTACAGAAGATTTTATCAAAGTATAACATCGATGTTGTTGTTCTTCAGGAAACGCATACTGAAAATGGAGAACAAATGAATCAGAGAGGAAAAATTCCTGACCTTGAATTACTAAGAGCAACGTACCGTCGTACTTACGGAGTGGGAACATATGTATGACCGTCAATCAAGAATGCACATTCATGCTCTGTATCTGATCTCAATGACATCTACGAAGTTACAGGAAGAATAGGAGACCGAACAGTGATTAATGTATACAAACCCCTAGCTATCCCCTGGCTTCAATAGATCAGCCCGGTATCACAGCACCCATCCATTTATCTCGGAGACTTTAACAGCTACCATATTCAATGAAAATGGAATGAAAGTGATGGAAATGGTGAAACCATTCTAAATTTGGCAGAAGACAGTAGCTTATATTTGGTGTTTGATGAGAAACGTTCGTATCAGCATCTTGGACAACAGAATTAATTATCAACATGTTAACGGGAAGGACATTTACAGTAACCACAGAAACAGACACTAGATCTTCAAAAGTGCTATGTAACGACTTACCACAGGCGTCGTTGCTCCTCTCTTGTTTAATTTATATACATCCGATATTCCTGCAACACAGTCCAGTAAGTCCGGCTATGCAGAAGACTTGTGAAAGAACTGAAGAAATCCTATTGTGCTCTAGACATCTTAAGCCACTATTTCAGTCAATGGAGATTACAAACAAACACAAATAAAATAAAAGTTTCATGTTTTTATCTGTAAAATAGATTGGCACACAGAACCCTCGATGCCTATTTTGAAGGAAACGAACTTAATCATAATATGCATCCAAAATACCTTGGAATCACGTTAGGTAGCGCACTTTTCTTTAGGGGCCACTTGACATGAACATTTCCTAAGCTCAAAACCAGAAACAATATTCTCCATAAACTCTGCATCTGTTTTTGAGGATTGTCAGCAGACACTATCTGGTGGTTTGGTATACTCAGCAGCAGACTACTGTCTGCCTAACTGGCTTAAGGGTCCACACGTAAGAAAGATAGACGTAAAAATAATGAGGCCATGCACATTGTTAGTGAGTCAATACGATCTACTCCCACATACTGGCTACCTTTCTTGAGCAACATTCCACCTGCTGATATGAGACGGAATACCAGGAGATTGCTAATAACACCGACCTTCCGATAATGGACGACGTATTCCCTGCGGAGCGATAAAGACTAAGATTAAGACATCCTACTCTCATCAACGCCAGAACTCTCAGGGAAGCGGAACTCAATACCATCAATGAATGGAAACGCTGCTGGCAACAAAACTGTTCCCCACAATGCCTGAAGCTGCCTTGCATTCAGAAGGAACCCGCTGGATTCGAACAGCCTCAGGCAATTTGGACTACCTCGAACCGCATCCAAATGGGTCACACTCTACAAATGGGGCATATCTTCATCCCCATCTGTGCCTGTGGTGCGAAACGACAGACATGCGCTCTTGTTGTAACATGTCCCTCATGTGCCTACAATGGTACTTTCGAAGGTTTCCTCGCAACGTGACGTTTTAAAATACGTGACGTTATAAAATACATAAAAGAGCTTGATATCCATATATAGCTGTTGTTATTGTATGCTGGAGAGCTGTACCTAAATTCTGACGTGAAGTAGTTTTGTTGTTTTTGTACATGTATTGCCATACGATAAATAAATAAAATAAGTGGATCAAACAAACCAATCGTGCCAGTATTTTTTGTTTACATTAAGAACTACTTGTCAGTCCTGTCCCACATGTCAGCAATATTGTAGGATGGATCGAAGGAATGTTTTTCTAGCAATCTTGCAAGCTAGCCTATGATGGTAGCAGTTCTCCAAATGACATTAAAATCGTAACCACCATACCCATGATGCGCCACATATATCGACAGCGCAGGAAATCTCACATCAAACAATAGTCCCCGTCTCGACCACCCCTAAGTTGGCTAACTAGACATAAAATTGATTTGATTACTTCAGACCCACAACAATCATAGGGAATGAGAATGGGTATCATTGAAAAGTTAATAACAAGGACCTACGGCATCACAAAGAGATTTACTAACTAATATCAAGGTCAAGAGAGAACAAACGTATATAAATAAACTTCAACTGTGCAACATTTCATTACTAAGCTCAGGTTGGTTTGCAACAGACTTGGGGAACCTAACTGGAATTTACCTGTAAATCAGACTGGCTACTGCGAGTGGAAGGGTGCCAATGTAGGCAAGCACATTCTACTGTATCGTTCCACTGACTGGTCTCTTGCATCAAGATACAATTAAGCATACAATGGACACTGGGAGTGACTACTGCGAGTACAAGGCTGGTATGGAAAGAGATAGTCATGAAAACGATTTATAGGCCTCTGAATTTGTTGAAGCTGTGCAATGTTACCAATATAGCCGGTGAAAGACGAGTTGCTATCGTCTGCATGATGGTGCAGCTGAAGTGTCGTACTACGGGAGATGACCCCACGCCTGCCGGTGATTGTCTCATTCCCACAAAAATATAAAGTTTCACCTAGGTGTCCTGCTGTCTCCATATAAACGGAAGAGCTCTAGCGGCTGTACTCCGTGACAATCGAGAAGCAAGTCCCAGCCTCTCACTTTTGATCAAAACCTTCCGAAAAAAGAGCGGTTGCCCTCCCCTCCCCCCCCCCCTCCCCCACCACCTCCAATGTTCTCGAATAAGTCTATCATGGACCAGCAGTCATTACTGTGCCAATCATGCCTTCTAGCAAGGAGACCTGATCTTCCTCAACCAATCACTGCAGTGCAGTTCAGATCCTCTTCTCCGAAAAAAAACGGCACACAATGCTTGGAGGTCCTGCAGCTAAACCCCCAGGGCATTTCACAAGATGAGGGAAGCTTCCCTTCTTAGTGAAAACAAGCTCTGTCTCGTCCATAAAACGATTTAGTGGGCTCTGTTTTGGCGGTGTGCGGCGGCATCTAAGGTCCGCGACATCCGAGGAAATTCGTCGTCCCATCTCACAGGGTATGCTGTTCTTGTAATAAACACATTAACCAGGCCCCAGCCCGACGCCACTTTACATCGACCCTCACGTGCGGTAAGGAGACGAGGCTCCCACACCACATCCACTTCCTAATAAACAGGTTAGACCAGCGCCAGGATGCCTGGCACCGCCAGTATCTAGAGAAGTGTCATTTTGCATTCAGCCTCGGCGTTCCCACCATCTTGCTTGGCCAACAGCAGAACTAGGCCGATCGCCAGAATGGCGGTCCATAAATCACTGCCCTGCCATGCCCACGGCCCACTTCGGTGACTACAAAGGAATCCTTGAATTTGCTTGCTGCTTGGGGAAAGTTCTAAAGCTGCCCCTAATGGAACAGTCACCTTCAGCGTCCAAAAATCCGTCTCTATAGCCTATTTTAATACTTCTACTGCTACTCAAGTCATGAAAGTACTATGAGCTGAATAAGTGGTTTACCCTAACCCTAATACTCCAACAGATTAATATCAAAAGGGGAAAATACACCAAAATAGACCAAAGGCGAATGAAATTGTATGATAATCACCGAAACAAAATGAAAGGGGAGGGGTCTGACGGCTGTACCACGGCAGTGGCCTGACTGGAAGGCAGCTCCGTCTTTGAATCTCCTATGCAGACTAACTGTATTTCTCTAGTATTCCACCAAAGAACCCAAGTTTGTCTCCTGCTGTACCTACAACAGAGCCTATACGATCATTCCAGTTCACATCCCTACAAATTGTTAGCCCCAGTCATTCCCACATGTAAGTTTTTGGTTAGGCTACATACTGTCGTTCACTGAGCTCTTCTTGTGCTCTGATGATGTAGTGCAAAAATTTTGTGAATATTAACAGGAAATCTCTCTTCTACCATTGCACCATATTTATAAATGTGGGGGTTGGAAGCCAAATAGTATAAATATACTTCTTGTAGTTTTGAGAAAACTGATGCTTAATTTCGCAAGGTTTCAGAACTCTCTTGAGATTGCAAAATAAAATTCCTAATTTTCTTGCAAACATTAAAAACAAAAATACTTCGTAGCATTTTCTGTTTGCATATTGGAATAGAAGGTTAATATAAATGATCAGTTTTATATCACAATTCGTAAAAGTCTGTACGCATTTGTATTCCTTTGCTTCCTCAACATTGTGAATTCAGAAGAAGGTTCTTTATGTCTTCTCTCTAATGCTTTATTATTGGTTATTATCAATTTATTTATGTAATACTACATGAAAATGAAGAGTGAGACATGGTAAGAAAGAATATTGTTTAATGCATTATCCTATATTGAAAATATTTTGCATCACCTGGGTCACATCCCTCTTCTCATGTATCACAGAAAGCTTATTTAGATAATATACAACATAAAAAATTGGTATAGCCCAACATCAGAGTAACTGCTGCGTGATAACTTCTAATTTTCTTATCTTTCACCATGGAGCAACACAGAGTGGAATTTCACTTGTATCCGTTTGTCACAACAATTTTACATGCTTACCGTGCTCTAGATGCACTTGTATGATTGTTGTGTGAAATTTCAGTTGTACCCCTTTGCTTCTGTCCCCCCCCCCCCTCCCCTCCTCAAATGTGGTTAACACAATCAAATGGTAAATTAGCTGAAATGTCACACCTGAACTATATGGGTTGCAAGAGCGGTTATAGAGAGAACTGCCGAAATGAAGTAAAAAGTAAATTTCTCATTCATACTGTGATACGTTAATTTAGTATTTCAAAATGGTTAACAACAGGATGAAAAGTAGTGGAACAGTGGGAGCTGTACAGTGAAAACGATATTCACCTGTTGCACTCACATCAATTTCTTGCGCACCTATGATTTCAGTTGCCACTGCGCCATAAAAGGGAAATGGACGCGAGTTAGTGAAGTTCTGCGGCGACAGCAACAGGACTTTTGGCCAGGTTATAAACATAGGGTATAAATACAAAGTCAAATATGGCAAACACAGTAGTGGATTTACTAATGAATAAGAAAACTGGAATGCAGTGAGCTACAATGAACAGTATAGTGAACGCATTATTGTAACCAAGATAGACATGAAGCTCACACCTATCACAGAGGTACATGTTTATATGCAAATTAGTTGCGCCGATTATGAAGAGATTGAAGAAATGTTTGTTGAGATTTCACATAGTTAAGAGAGACAACTTTAATGTCATGGGGGGCTGGAATTCGACAGCCGGGTAAGGAAGAGAAGGAAAAGTAGTAGGTGAATATTGAGTGGGGGTAAGGAATGAAAAGGGTCGCCACCTGGAAAAATTTTGCACAGAGCATACCTTAATCATCACTAAAACTTGGTTTAAGACTCGAAAAGAAGATTGTGTACGTGGAAGAAAAAAAATGGTTCAAATGGCTCTGAGCACTATGGGACTTAACATCTGAGGTCATCAGTCCCCTAGAACGTAGAACTACTTAAACCTAACTAACCTAAGGACATCACACACATCCATGCCCGAGGGAGGATTCGAACCTGCGCCTAGAACCGCTCGGCCACCGCGGCCGGTGTACGTGGAAGAGTCCTGGAATGTTCAAAATGTTCAAATATGTGTGAATTCCTAAGGGACTAAACTGCTGAGGTAATCGGTCCCTAGACTTACACACTACTTAAACTAACTTATGCTAAGAATACCACCACACAAACCCATGCACGCGGGAGTACTTGAACCTCCGGCGGGAGGGGCCGCGCAATCCAGGACATGGCGCCTCTAATTGCGCGGCCACTCCGCACAGTGGAAGAGACCTGGAGACACCGGCAGATTTCATATTGATTATATAATGGTAAGGCAAAGACATCAGAACCAGATTTTAATTTTCCAGGAGCAGATGTGGAATCTGACCACAATTTATTCCTTATGAACTGTAGATTAAACCTTAATTAAATGCAAAAAGGTAGGAGATTAGGAGATGGGACCTAGATAAATTGAAAGATTCAGAGGGAGAATTAAGCAAAGGTTGACTAACACAGGGGTAAGGAACTCAGTAGAAGATGAATGGGTAGCTATGAGAAATGAAATAGTGAAGGCAGCAGAGAATCAGACAGGGCTAAGAGAAATCCTGGGATAACACAGGATGTATTGAATTCAGTTGATGTAAGGAGAAAATATAATAATGAAGCAAATGAAGCAGGCGAAAGTGAATACAAATGTCTAAAAAAGGACTTACAAGCATATTTCACCAGCGGGAAGATAGATACCAACCACTGAAAAATTAAAGGGGCCTCTGGAGGAAACAGAACCAGGTTTATGAATAACAAGAGCTTAGATGGAAAACCAGTGCCAAGCAAAGAGGGGAAACCTGATAGATGGATGCTGGTGGTGGTGGTTAGTGTTTAACGTCCCGTCGACAACGAGGTCATTAGAGACGGAGCGCAAGCTCGGGTTAGGGAAGGATTGGGAAGGAAATCGGCCGTGCCCTTTCAGAGGAACCATCCCGGCATTTGCCTGAAACGATTTAGGGAAATCACGGAAAACCTAAATCAGGATGGCTGGAGACGGGATTGAACCGTCGTCCTCCCGAATGCGAGTCCAGTGTGCTAACAACTGCGCCACCTCGCTCGGACCTGATAGATGGAAGGAGTATACAGAAGGGTACTACAACGGACAGCAGTATTATGGAAAGGGAAGAGGTCGTACACGCAGCTGGGATGGGAAACATGATGCTGCGAGAAGAATTCGACACAGCACTGTAAGTCCAAAGCCGGAGCAAGACCCCTGAAGTAGACGACACTTAGAACTACTGAAAGCGTTGGGAGAGCCAGACATGATAACATTCTTCCATCTGGTGTACAAGACGTATGAGGCAGGCTAAATACCCTCAGACTTCAAGAAGTACGTAATAATCAAAGTCCAAAGAAAGCAGTTTCTGACTAACACCAGTTCTTTACAGAAGAATGGAAAAACTGGTAGAAGCCGATCTTGGATATAGAACAGTTTAGATTTTGGGAAATATAGAAACAACGGGGTAATACTGATTCTGTGAAGTCTCTTAGAAGATAGGTTAAGAAAGGGTAAGCCTACGTTTACAGCATTTGTAGACTTAAAATGTTCTTTTGAAAATGTTGACTGGAGCACTCTGTTTGAAATCCTGAAGATAGCAAGGGTAAAATAGAGGGAGCGATAGGCTATTTACAACTTGTACGGGAAACAGCTGGCAGTATAAGGGACAGGGGACAAAAAAGGGAAGCATAGGTTGAGAAGGGAGTGATATAGAGTTGTAACGTATCCTCGATGTTATTCAGTCTGCACACTGTGCAAGCAGTAAAGGAAAAAAATAAATTGGAGTAGGAACAGAAGTTAAGGGAAAAGAAATAAAAGCTTTGAGGTTGGCTAATGACATAATTCTATCAGAGACAGTAAAGGACCTGGAAGAGAAGTTGAACGGAATGGAGAGGTTCTCAAGGGAGAATATAAGATGAACACCAACAAAAGCAAAACAACGTTAATGGAATAGTCGAATTGTCACAGGTAATGCTAAAGGAATTATACACACACCAAAAAATGTTTTGCATCATACCAGTTCCCAGAACTCCTGAAGATAGACGTTGACTGTGGATATTGTATTACAGACACAGTCCGTTTGACTGTTCAAAGATGTCACTAAACCCGGCCAAAGATGTAAACAACCAGGCATGAGCAGCACTTATTAGTCGGAGGGGGGACCGACAGCCAATCAGTTCCAGTTATTCCACCACGAAGGAGGTACACTGATCTTATCGTCTGTAGATAAATCATGCCTAGATGGTCAACACCGCAGTTCGATCGCGTCAGCATTGTTACTTTGAGCCACTAAGGGCTCTCAACAAACGTAAGTGTCCAGGCGTCTCGGAGTTAACCTAAGCGAAGTTGTTCGGACATGGAAGAGATAGACAGAGACAGTAACTATCGATGACATGCCTGCCTCAGGCTGCCCAAGGGCTACTACTGCAGTGGATGACCGCTATCTTGGGATTATGGCTCGGAGGAACCCTGACAGCAACGCCATCATGTTGAATAATGCTTTTTGTGCAGCCGCAGGACATAGTGTTACTACTCAAACTGTGCGCAACAGGCTGCATGATGCGCAACTTCACTCCCGACGTCCATGGTAATGTCCATCTTTGCAACCACGACACCATGCAGATGGGCCCAACAACATGACGAATGGACCGCACAGGATTAGCGTCACATTCTCTTCACCGTTGAGTGTCGCATATGCCTTCAATCAGACAATCGTCTTAGAAGTATTTGGAGACAACCCAGTCAGGCTGAAAGAGTTAGACACACTGTCCAGCGAGTGCATCAAGGTGGAGGTTCCCTGTTGTTTTGGGGTGCCATTAAGTGGGGCCGACGTAGCCGCTGGTGGTCATGGAAGGCGCCATAACGGCTGTAAAATGCGTGAATGCCATCCTCCGATCAATAGAGCACCATATCGGCAACATATTGGCGAGGCATTCGTCTTCATGGACGACAATTCAGGCCCCCATCGTGCACATCTTGTGATAACGACATCGCTCGACTAGAATGGCCAGCATGTTCTCCAGACATGAACCCTATTGAACGCATTTGGATAGATTGAAAAGGGCTGTTTATTGACGATGTGGCTCACCAACCACTTTGAGGGATCTACATCGAATCGGCATTGAGAAGCGGTATAATCTGGACAAAACGTGCCTTGACGAACTTGTGGATAGTATGCCACGACGAATACCAGCATGCATCAATGCATGAGGACGTACTGATGGGTTTTAGAGGTACCAGTGTGTACAGAAATCTCAACCACAACCTCTGAAGCTCTCGTTGTATGGTGGTCCTACATGCAAGTGTGGTTTTCATGAGCAATAAGAAGGGCGGAAATGATTTTTATGTTGATCTATATTCCAATTTTCTGTACAGGTTTTTTGATGTGTGTATAATGAAACGAGACATTTAAAGTAGTAGATGACTTTTGGTATTTAGGCAGCAAAATAACTGATGATGGCTGAAGTACAGATGATATAAAATACACTAGGCAATTGCAAAAAAAACATTTCTGAAGAAGATAAATTTGTTACCATCGAATATTGATTTAATTTTTAGGAAACCTTTTCTCAAAGTATTTACCTAGAGTGAAGCCATATGTGTAGGTGAAACATGGACAGTAAACAATTTAGACAAGAAGATAACTGTCGCTATTGAAATGTAATACTACAAAAGAATGCTGAAGACTAGATTTAAGACAGTTACTATTCAATCTCTATGCTCAATAGATATATAAAGGGGAAGGAAAAGTAATGGATAGTTTGACTACTAAATGTTAAACAAACAAAATATCACAAAGAGATTTGTTTTGTCTAATAGACATGTCAATATGTGACTCACTGAAAAATGCTTTAATAGTACAACGTCACAAAATAATGGTGTTGAGATTAAGTAGTTGCCAGGTTTTTCAAACGGGCTCCTACTCTGAGGTAATGACTACGGTTATCTATTATTAGTGGGTCAAGCAACAGAAACAATGATAAATCTCAGCTGTGGGACAGAGTGCCGATCGGAAATGAGAACTCTGTGAATAATCCACATTTAAAATTGTGGGTACTGTAGCGCCAAAAAGAGAGGATCAATATATTCCTGTTAGACCGGTTCTGCACAAGTACTTTACCACCTAGATCTCAGGCAATGTGTAGAAGGCAAATGGCAGCAGGATGGTGCAGCCATTGACCTCTGCATTGCTGGGCTCTCTGATAAGCAATGACCATGGATAAAACCCGATGGGATAAATTCCAGAAGGAATACAAACTTCTGACTGGATCTCCGAAGGAGTCTTACTCCGTCTGCGCAAGAGGCGACATTATCAATACACTTACTCTCCCTCGCGATCCAGAGGAGACTCAACATCTCGCGCACAGCACACCACGCTGAATACTCGTGTTTTACGAATCCACCAAACTCGAATATTTCCAATTTTAGGAGGCAGCTGGAAAAAGAGTCAATCATTTGTGTTCAGTGCACTTCGCAAAATCCGGCCAAGCTGGATAGCAACATTTCTTCCGCCTGTCGGGGGCATTGATTCAGTTTTCAGTAGGGCTCTCTGAGCTCACAGTGCGCCTTCTTGAGTTGCCCAGTCAAGTCCCTGCACTTCGTGGGACGCACGAAAGCAGCCTTGGAAACCGCTGCCAGAAATTAACGAAATAACGCCTACACTCTAGGTGCCGGTGTGTCGGGCGTCTTGTGGCTTCAGACATCTGATTCCAAGAATCACTGATAACAATAATAACACTGGCATCAGTCATGCGAAGGCCAGTAGGCAAATACCAATAAAACGTTTAACGCTGGTTCCAGAAATTCGCTCTCGCCGTTGCTTCATGCCTAATACAATGGCCAAGAGCCGTAGCACGTCGGCCGTCTGGAAGAGCCACCACACGGTACTGTCCACTCCCCTTCGTATTCAAAGAAAAACTGCCCTGCCACGACGTCACGTTTTTCTGCCGCACTCAACGCAGGTGGCCCACGTCCAGCCCCAACTCAACCGCACAATAAAGACAGACGTGCAAGCAAGTCCCAGTACCGGTTGAAATATCATGAATAAAAATCACAGTCGTCATTACTGATTTCATTTACGACAATGACCTTCTTTGGCCCACCAAGACCGAGACACATTTATAAAGTAATGATAAATTACGGAAAATTGAGAAAAATGAGAGGAGGCAGAGCAAGAATAGCTTGTAACCTCTCAAACAAATGAGGAAATACTGAACGGAATTTGGGAGACAAGTTTATGGCACAGCTTGACTAAAAGAAGGGATAGGTTGATAGGACATATTCTGAGACATCAAAGGATTACAAATTTAGTGTTGGAGGGAAGTGTGGTGGTGTTGGGAACAATAGAGGGAGACCAAGAGATGACTAAGGTAAGCAGACTGAAAAGGATGTATGTTGCAGTAGTTATTCAGAGCTGAAGAAGCTTGCACAGGATAGAGTAGCGTAGAGAGCTGCATCAAATCAGTGCTTGTACTGAACACCACCACAACAACAATAACAACAACAACATGATGACGTGTCACAAGAAGCAAGTTGAGGAGTTCGAACGTCTATTCTTTGGAGGTGAGTGGAGATGTTGCCATAGATGGATCGCATTATTCTGAAGGACGTCTTGTTCCGTCTACCACACGTTCGCTCACTAGGTAAATCACGAGAATAGAAAGAACAGGTTGCATTTTGTATTAGCGGCTACCTCTGTCCCGTCGTGTTTATTCAAACTCTTCCTTCAGAGCAATATATTCACCCAGTTTCAGTTTAGTGGTATGATTGAATGCATTGAAATCGGTGATGAATAAGTACCAGTCGAATGTTGCTTCTTTTTAAGGAGGGCTAGGTGCTACTGATGTGGTGAATGCCATTGAGCGATGGTATTCAGGGATAGTTCATGAAGGGCCACATCACTGAAGCTCTGTCACTTGCCTCATGCCCTGAACGTAAAAGTTGTGCTCTCTATGTATTACTGAGATTTTTAGGGCCGATAGTATACCTAATGTGATTTGATCTTGCTCGTTTAAAGCTACCTGACAAACTAGAGAGCAAGTAAAATTGGGTAAAAACGAAACAGTTACCAGACAAAGAACACTGCTATCAGCTTAACTAATTAAATCGGCGTCATGTTATTTATAAAAGGAGTAACATTTATTTGGGAAATGGTGCGGTTCTTTTCTGTGTTAAAACAAAATATCTTGTGAATTACGGTAGGCCGAATTTGTGGCAGACATTATGCCTTTAAAGATTTTAAAGAATCAGTCGCCCTGGGTATTATGAAACTAATGTTATGCAAGTTTAGTTCCAAATTTATTTACAATTACTTTAGATAAAAATTACTTTTGTATTTTGTCACACTCTCACACATTCGTTTCACTACGTTACAGCTGGATATTTCTTTTACATTCAGTCAACATAAATCCTAAATTTACAAAAATACAAAAAATATGTTCGATTTCCCGAGCTTTGCAACATGAAACAAGAAGTCTTATCTAGACCTGAAACAAGTTTCGAGATACACAACATACGGCCATTTCGAATTCATTGCTGTCATGCATTCCTACAAGTCGCTCTTAACATCCACCCCAACTTCTTTGTTTTTCAGCTTGTCACGAAATTCAAACTCCTTATGCCAAAACGTTAAGTTCATACATTTAAAGACTAAAAACATCTATCCAAGTGGTAATAATCCAGAAATACGAATGTAGAACTAGTTATCCGTGGTAGCCGAGCCTGGGCTGCTTGCTCACTTGTCCTTTATTGGCAACACGTGGGAAATATGAGGATAAAAATAGGAAAAAAATTGTATTGTTGAGAGAGGGAAGACCTAGGAGCTTATTAAATGCTTCGAAAATACACTAGTAAATAACTACGATGTGTATTGCAGATAATACGGGTTGAGGTACCATAAGGCCATTTGACCACTACAAATATTTTTAAAGATGGATCAAGAAAATTATATGTGAATTGCCTGTACAGGAGTATTGAAGGATGTTAGCAAAAATGATGATTTTACAGAAGTACGAGTAGAATTTAGCCCATCTTTGCATATCAAAATGGGTGAAAAATAAGTTCTCTTTCTCTCTCTGTCCCTCCCCCTTACGTGAAGGTCTGTAACGTTACTACATTCATCAATCGAAAACTGCAGGTCATCTGTATTTTGCGAAATGACGCACACCATCAGAATCAATACTCGAAAAAGTGCATTAGTGTTCTGCGCGATATTCGCCAACAGATCAATCCGCACAGTCCATGTGATGCCGTCGAAACCAGTAAAAAGGACATAAATTCCTACCAAGAAACGTATTTGCAGCTGTATAATGGATTGATGACAATGAAAATTGATGTCCGACCGGGATTCGAAGCCGGATTGCTGCTTATCGCGAAAGGTCGCCTAACCATTTTTTTTCTTTCGTTTTATTTTTCATTACGATAGCAGTCACCTTAACCACATTTTAATACAAATAGTTTCTCTTATAAGAAAATATTGTAAACAAATAGAAGAACTTAAATTATCTTAGCATGAAATAATTTTTTTTAATGCATTCGGTTTGTACATCTACATTTCAGCGCACAGATGAACTCAAAACACATAATAACAAATAAGAGAAAGGAAATACTTATAGTTGTGCTGCTTAGACAACGACCACACAGTCAAAGAAAATCAAAATAATGAAAAAAAAACAAATCCAGCACGCCATTCCGCGCGCGCTCCCCATCTGCGGACAATGTTCGTTGGTACCAAGTCGATAACTATTTTTCCTCATTTCCAGGTCCACTAAGGGGGTCTTATAATGTCCGGTACACCCCAACTCTTTGGGGGGTTTATGAAGCCAGTACGCAAATAATTTGCTCAAGTGTGCTGTGATTACCTTGGAGATATTGTCAATGGTCAAGAATCATCTTCTCATCATCGCAGAGTAAGTAGTAAATAGACATGGCTTTGAATCATGTGACAATGTGAGTCTTCGTTATTGGGAAGCAACTATCCTCTAGGCATAGGAGGATCGGCGGCTCTACCGTGTGAGGTGTGCACAAAGGTAACAGGCGAGGATTTTCTGTAACAGCATCCGTACGACAAACGTACGGATGTGGTACTAAGGGCAGGTACTGAGGTACTGGGAGGTGGTACTAAGGGCAGAAAGGAGAATTCGTCAGCACAATAGAATGCAACCTGCGTCGTGTCACGTATTTCCGGTTGACTACATGGTACCACGTTGCTCATACCCATGTAAAGAGGCAGGGTTGCCGGACTGCCCTTCACACAGCAGGAAACAATGCGGCCAGGTTTTTACTCTCAATCACATTGCAAGGTATGGATCTCAGCAGAGCTCCAGTGTACGGCAGATTAGGGTGCACATAGCTACATTCAACTATGAATGGCGAGATATAGAACAGAGGGGGAGGGATGTGTGCAGTCGTAACAGGAGGCACGAAGGAAGCTGGCATCAGTTCCTCCAACAGACCGCCCATAAGTATATTGGCAGGTCCACAGTTTCGCCAGTGAGCACAAATATAAGGCTACAGCCCACACTTGTACATTTATAAGTCCCAGACAACCTTCACGTGGAGCGAGGGTGAGGTAATATCCAAATAAGACCTGTAGTCTGAATGCCATCACTATCTGTAGTGGGAGAACCTGAGGAAAGTGCATCAACTTGTTCGCCACGTGAAGTTTGGCGTACTGGACATGCTGTAGGACGTCCATGTCTCGAAGTAGGTTCTGGTAGACTTCTGTGCATATCGCCTGGAATAGATATCTATAGTTCGTGGTAACTATACGGCGCACATCTCGCATAAATTTAATACCCAAATATCTGATCGCATCCACCTGTAGGACGGGCGCCATTCAGAGCTCCTGGAGGCCCATTCTGATGGGCATCGCCGCTGACTTGGCTACATTCATGTGGCTACCCACCATCAATCCACATCGCTTAATCCAGTCAAGCATGGAACAAACCTCATCACTTGAGCAAACCAGCAGTCGAAGGTCATCAGATACACTTTGCAGTGGAAGATGTGACCCCTCAACGTAATCCATGGAAGTTTGCGTTTCACCCCTTCTATGAGAGGTTCTAGTGCGATCGCATAAAAAATCATTAAGAGTGGACATCCTTGATTGAGGACGGGAACCCCATCACCCTCCCCCCACTACCGTACCTCTACTTATCAATATACGGCATGATGCTCTGCCTAAGAGGCGCAAAATTACGTGGAGGAATTCAGATGGGAACCAGTGTGGGATAGAACGGACATAACAAACTTGTGGTGCACTCTGTCACAAGCGAGGTTGACGTCAATTGGGATCACAGTAGCTTGAGGTCGACAGGATGTGGCGAGAGCTATCAAATCCTTGAATTCACCAGTGGCCGTTTGCCTGTGCCGTTTGCATTGTTGAAAGGCTTAGTGGCTGGACTTTCTTTAGTCATCCTGATAGGAGCCGGGAAAGGATTTTACTGTCCGAATTTGACATTGTAATCAGGCGGTATTCCTTGATCGAGCGACCTCAGGAAGGCCTGTGTATCGGGATGAGCAGTCCTTCGGCGAAGGCTAGTGGCATGGAAAAGTCGAGGGACATCAGCTGTTGGCACACGGTTATCCAACATGCCATTTACAGGATGGGGAAAGCCCAATGTAATTGGAGCGGTATTCCATCTTGTCTGGGCGTCTTGTTAAGTACACCCTTGTCTAGGGCACCCTCAATGTTTTTCCGTGTAATCTCCGCTAAAAGCAACTATGTTGCTGTGTCGTCGAGAATGCGCGACACATGCTGCAAAATGCCGTTATCGTCTCCCTCTATATTCCGCTCCTGGTAAAAACGTCGATAATAATCTACTGTATTAGCATCCGCCAGAACGCTTGTTTTCAAAATTCCATCCACCATGCGAACGTCAAAGGGTATCGTGGAAGACGTGTTTCGCCCTCTGCGGCGATGATCTGAAGGCATTCTGGGTCCAGGTGTGCCACATTCATCTTCCACGTACCACGGTTGAGCTGTACATGTTGTTGCTGGAGGGTGACCGCATATATGAATGCATGTAGCCAGAGAAGGAAAGTGGCCGCCATTCGGCATTAAACACTCCCAGGAAAAGATCGTATGAGTTACAGATCCAATCGAGACGACTGGCCGAGTGACTAGTAAGAAATGTGTGTTCGGCGCAGTCACTTTGCATTTTCTCGTAATTGTCAATGAGATGCAGGTCTTGCACGAATATTCGAATTTATTGAGAAGTCGAAAAGTGTGGGATCTGGTCTTAGCCCCAGCAGAAACAGTTAAAATTGCCACTGTCTATAGCCGCAGCGACGAAGAAAGAGGGGGGTGATTTCCTCTCAGTAGAACTGCGATCTTTCGCAGAATTTGTCGGTTCCCGATGAACCATACACGTTAAAAATACGTGTACCGTATGCTGTGATCTCTGTGGCCGATGGGAGGTAAGTCACTTTTTCTATTGGAATACCGTCACGCACTGGTATCACCGTACTACTGCCAGTCTGATCGCTAAATGTCGTATATATCCCATAACCATAGAAGTCGGGGAGGGGTGCAAGACGCACTTCTTCCGATATAGCAAAGTCAACATGTGGCGCATGGAGCACCTCTCGCAGCAGATGGATCTTCACCGTCGTTCCAGTCATATTGAAGGTAGTTGTGGTGATATGGTAAACTTGTCGTCGAACTGTGTGTGCAACGTTATTCATTGGGCCGGAAATCTCTGTTGAGTGCCAACCTGCATTATCGCCTCTGGTCATCACCGACACCTCGGGTGAAGCCGTTCCTAAAGTGCCGGCGCCACCAGGGCGGTCCCTGTCGATGAAACTTGCTTCGCGTCATCGTCCCCTCCTCCCCCACACCGTTGATCGCAGAGCAAGACCGCCTTCCATCATGTCTTTGGGGCGCCGGATGGACGCCTGCACTTAAGCATATCGAGGGCAACGTCCGTCTCGGGTATCGACGTTCTATCGTTCACGTTTGTGTAAGTACGAAACTTCCTCAGTCCCAGTCTGTGTTCCCACGCTGCAGGCGTCCACAGTTGCTTCTGTGGGAGCGGATGGAATCCTCTCCCTTGGGCGGCTGGCCCTCAACCTGTTCTGAAGTTGATCTGCGCCTCCGATCACGGCGCTTTGCGGATCGCTGCTTTCTGGTATGCCCTTCTCTGTCAGACATAGGTAATGACTCAAGACGCGCCGGCACAAAGGCCGTAGTTTACACGATCAACGACTCTATCACCATTTTATCACCATGAACATCGTCATCCATCGGCGGGGGCAGCGTTGTCAGAGTAGTCCGCGACACGTAAAACAGGCTTTTCATATCTCTGCTTCATCGGAGGATGCTGCGTTGGGTCATCAGGGAGTGTCGGGTGCCGCTGTGAAGCGGCAGCAGCCGTGAGGGCGGCAACGTAAGTCACGTCAAGCAGTGTCGGCTGCGACGGTGACGCTATGTCCACATTTGGTAGTTGCGTGATAATGGCGTTGGATGCATTCCCATGTCCGAAATATTTTCTTGGTTGTCCATCGTAAATGCTGATGGCACAGCAACAGCCAATATAGATATACGAGGGGACATGTTATAGAAGTTCAGTTCAGACCCGTCGGACTCTGTTCAGGACAGGGTATGTTCGGCACTACGTCCATTTTTCTGCGACATGGCCACATGTCGTGCCGTAGCGGTGAAGAGCCGTCTCAACTTTTTGCTAGGAGTTCAAACGGAAGTTCAAAGATGCTAATCGTGCGGCGTCCCAAACCAGCATGATCGCCGTCAACAGTGTCCAAATCGCCATCAGCGCGGCAGAAGAGAAGTACCTGTTTCGTTTCCCGAAGGATCTTAAAATGCTGCTTCGTTGATGATCTTGACTGACTATACTTCTCAGAACGGATAAATGTGTACCGATGACGTCGCCCGCCGGGATTTTCACCTCTTCTCGTAAAAATTGTCCGACTTCGAGTGCTTTTGGTAGTGCAAATTCGTTTTGAAACTTAAATTTGAGTGTCCATTTTGTATATTATACGAAGATGGCATCTGTTCTTTCTGACATTTCTGAAAGAACAGATAACATCTTCATAGCGTTAAAGTTAACAGGCTGATGACCTTCTTCAGCGTGGATGCACACGATTTGCCTGAACTCTAACTGGACTCGGTGGATTGTCTGCTGCGAGTAATGGGTATAATGCCAGGGGCACTACGAATGTAGTGTGTGGACTGTAAGTTAAGAATGTGGGTCTCATGGGGAACGTGCTGGCGATAAATCCCTGCAGTCGCACTATCCTCCGTGCCCTCGTTGGCTCAGATGGACGCCGGCACGGTAGCTCAGAGTGTTTGGTCAGAGGGTTTAGCTATCCTCTGTAACAAAAAAACTGAGTGAACGGATCAACGATCAACCTGAACGGATGTCATCGAACGCCCGCCACGAAAAAATTCAACGAACAATGTAGAACACAACGTGATAAAAAAAGAGGGATAGAGCGTCTGCCATGTAAACAGGAGTTCCCGGGTTCGAGTCCCGGTTGGGGCACACATTTTCAACTGTCCCCGTTGATGTATTTCAACGCCTGTCAGCAGCTAATGGTATTAATTTAATTCTAATTTCATTTTGTATATTGGTTCGCCATTCTAATCTATAGGCTTAAGCCGGCGCGCGTGAAACAGCCGAGTACTGAATAAAACAGACTCCGTGGCGAGGACACAAACAGCATGTCGCCGCTGCTGCCCTTTTAAAGGCAAACTGCCATTATACTATACGAAAATGAATCACGTCCAGACGAAAATTTCCATAAGCATGCCTATCCGAAGGTCACTGCAATATCTGCTAGCTGCGTCTTCTACTGAGTGCTCACCTAAAACTATAACCTTGCCACAGCGTGGTCCTGTCGATACAAGGATGTTATCATACCAGTGGTCTGTATCGAAAAGCTCAGAGAGAAAAGGAAACTTTCAGACTAAAATGTGTGTGCACCATGAAAATATTTGATGGATGCAATGGACTTGACTTGACTGGCATCATTTCTCCAAGAAAATGACAGAGGGAAGTAAATGGTGAGCATAAAATGCGATTCCTCAGATGGACAATGATTACTAGAGGTAACAAAACACATAGGTATTGATGTGAACGAAATGGCCCCTCACGTGTGTCTAGGAGTAACGCATACCGTAGGACCCCAAAGGAGAGGAAAGTGCTGGGTGTTGCGATTTAATGAGGCGGAAAGCGGCTGCCTTAACTGCAAATTTCGCGGCGAAGTGGATTGCCCGGCAGTATTTCAGGGCGCAGGTCCCCAGGCGCGCCGCGGCACGGTTCCGTTACGTCATATGTTTCCATTCTTGCTGGCTGTTAGGAGGCGCTGAGACGGGGAGGGGAGGAGCGCGGGTCGCGGCAAATTACGTCGTAAGTTAGAGCCCGCCCCATACGTTGGCGCCGGCGGCAGCGCACGGCGCGGGAAAGAGGAGCCCGCCCCGGCCGCCCGGGGATTCCCGGAATTACCTGCGCGACAACGGCGCGCGGCGCAGGGTCCCCAACACTTGCGCCGGGGAGGCGGCGTGGCCACCACCTGCGCAGCGCTACCCTGCGCGTTCAAGGAGATCCGCGTTCATGATTGTGGAGAATACTGGAAAAAGGCTGCATATAGAATGAAAATACTATTCTTTTACAAGTATGTGTGTTTCTATATAACTTTGTATGTCACTCAATAAAAATTTCTCGCATTTCGTTTCGTAAAATAACAGTTACTTATTCTTCATACAATTAATACAAGAACTTTTTGAAAAGTAAGGCCTCCAAAGTTTTATCGTGTTTTCAATATTCGTTGGGGTATTATATGTCATCCATATTCCTCGGTCGAATTTCCCTCTTCGCTGACGCAAGTTGCAACCTCCTGTCACTAGAGGGCTCCGAATTGTAGCGTTTAACATGGAGGTGTGACACGTCCATGGGTGAGAAACAACGTGCTGCAATCGAATTTTAACCACAGTAAACCTACCTCAAATTGAAATTCTTTGATGCGACGTTGGGTTGATTGTGCTCGAATGGAGGAAACTGTGATGCTAACCTCAACTGGATCCCATTCTACTTTCATATGTTTTAGAAACTTAAAGAATACCTTCGAGCACTTTTATAGTGATAATCGATGCAAGCACAAATGACGTTGTGGTTCCATCAACAAAGTCAAACACTCCACACACTTGGTATCAACAAACTGGTCTCTTGTTGGGAGAAATGTGTTCATCGCCAGGGTGACTACGGTTCAAATGGCTCTAAGCACTATGGGACTTAACTGCTGAGGTCATCAGTCCGATAGAACTTAGAACTAAAACCTAACTAACCTAAAGACATCACACACATCCATGCCCGAGGCAGGATTCGAACCTGCGACCGTAGCGGTCGCACGGTTCCAGACTGTAGCGCCTAGAACCGCTCGGCCACTCCGGCCGTCTAGGGTGACTATGCTCAGAAATAAATATGTAGATATGAAGAATAACGATCTAGAATGATAATAAGGTTAGTTTCACGTAAAAAATGTAACTGTTTTCGCATAAAAAAATTCAGAGGCATTGCTTTCAGCATGCCTCAATATATCTAGTTTGTAAGTTACAGTCTTGAACCGCGTGACCGCTACGGTCGCAGGTTCGAATCCTGCCTGGGGCATGGATGTGTGTGATGTCCTTCGGTTAATTAGCTTTAAATAGTTCTAAGTTCTAGGGGACTGATGACAACAGATGTTAAGTCCCATAGTGCTTAGAGCCATTTGTAAGTTACCTCTTTGTTGGTGGTGTTTTAAATTGTTCATTCACTCAGTAAGTCTTTTCACCAGCTGTTTGCTGTCATATTCATTCACCATCAGACTGATGATGATGAAGTCCCATACTCCTTCACAGAGTGTAGGGGAACGATGCGGGAGACCAGCACCGCCGTACTAGGCAAGCTCCTAGCGGAGGTGGTTTGCCATTGTCTTCCTCCGACCGTAATGGGGATGAATGGTGATGATGATGAAGACGACACAGCAACACCCAGTCATCTCGAGGCAGGTGAAAATCTTGACCTCGCTGGGAATCGAACCCAGGACCCCGCGCTCGGGAAGCGAAAACGCTAACGCGACAAGACAAGTGGCGGACCAGCAACAGATTGCCTGCGGAGAAAATTACTGGATAACTTATTCCCGAGGTGCACGTATCACTGTAATGACTTCCACAGCCGCGTGCCTATGAGTCACGTGGCCTCTGTCTGCTGCTATCACCCTGAATTATAAGTAACTCAGTGAACATACTGTTGTGAAAATGAATCTTGAAACTAAACATTTTATGATGAACACTGTCTTTAGTATGTCTTGAGATCATGACAAATCTAAGGTTCACTCGGAGTACATGAACATGCTCACTCTTCACATTTTATTTGATTCAGTCATTGCCCATTTGATTACATTTGGTCATAACATAGAAAAATATACTGTTTCATATTGCACAACGCTAATCAGGGAATAAATACTTCATGCTCCTTTTCGTGCCCACATTTCCATGCCCCAACTCATACTAATTCACTCTATGGGCCAATCCCACAGGCTAACTGCATTACACACCTCTTCTGCGCTTCCTAGAGCTCATCCAACTCTCTACCTGCAGGATACCTTCGTGCCACCTGTGATCTATGGTCCAGTAGCGATGGGTAAGGGTAATATTTGATTCTTTGTAACTTTACTGATATCTTCACCCTTACTTCCCCCACTAGATTTTTCCAAAGTTGTACGCATTGAAAATACCAAAAATGTGAAAATGGAAACCTGCAAAGGCGCCTTCTTATTTCAACTATGCACTGCGAATCTGCAGTGGACAACAAAAAGCATTTACACGTCGATCCATACATCGATCTAGTCATTATATGAAATATTTATTGATATGGTGATCCTATGCATTTTGAATCAATAATGAAGGGTGTACAAAGTATGGGATAGGGGTGGACAGCTGCTAACCCCCTCTGCACACAAAAAAGGAGGTCTTTGCAATTGAAACTCACATCCTAGCTGCCACATAGACAGTAGTATAAATTTAGTTTCACGTTGAAGAAATCTGGTACACGTAAATATTACTGAATAATATCAAATGTACTTAGACCGATGATCGTGGTCTAAGACTAATTCGTCATTAACCGCGGAACTAACACGAACTGCCTCCTCCTCTTAACCCTAGTTCATATTCTGGGTACACTCATTTTGGCTGTCCGTACCTACAGAATTATAGCGTAGCGTAGTAGTGAGAAGCAGTCATTTAGTGTGTCACGCCGTGGCTTATACTGCCGATACAGTCAAAAATCTCGCATCAATAGGGCAGCTGCGATAGTGTGTTTTTAGCGTCGTAAGGAAAATTGAAAACTTATCTGAGGGAGAAGTAAGAACTCCAGTTTGGAAAGCTGACATTTGTAGCTGGGAGAACAGTACACTATCTACTTGCGCCTCTGCACTGAACTTAATGTGTTGTTGCATGCAAATTAATCACCAAGTGAATGGCAGCATCATAGGCATTTATGTCATCATAGTAGTGTTAAATATAAGTTAAATCAGTGAAGGAAGCAGGAAAATTTATTATAATCTTCATCACATTGGTACAAGAATTGTATGAAGAACATATAAAATCTCTGTTAGATTCACTTTATTTCCTTTATAGAACTTCCTGCTGTACGTAAACGATTCTTTTGATCTCATCTTGCACTTAAATATATCTGCAATTTTTCCGCACGATTGCGGATGTTGTAATGATCAGAGTGTGTGTTTCGTCAATATATATGAAGGTAATAAATTTTTTTTTTATTTCAAATGTCTTAAACAATAATGCCTCTTGGTCACATGATCATACATGATCATACTGATGTGTTGACCTGTCATACAAGGCTTCACCTGCTGTGAACAAACACCTGCAGGGTTTTTTCCTAGTTGCGATCAGATAAATTTTGCAGCGACGTTTGAGCATGGAGTGGAAGTGCCTGTGATCTGTGGGGCAACTATTCTTTCCTAGCTAACGCAACTTTATTAAAAAAACAAAACTGAGCTACAACAAAAATACACAAGAGCAGTGACATATTAAGAATAAAATATACACGAAGGCTGTGAATCAGGCAAAATAATAATGAAATTTATACAGGAGCAAAGTGTTCTGTAAGTAATTTCTGTAGTAAATCTGACCCAAAAGCATGAGAAAGTGTCGTGAGTAAACAAACTACACAATCATTCCACATTAAGCACTGGTAGATGACACAGTCAGCCAATTCAAGGTAACTCCGATAAAGCAGGAGCCACCAATCGCCAAGTGTCTTCCTCGTACCGCTGATCAAATGCCACGGTGGTTCTGCTTCTTCCAGAAAGACTTCACAAGGTTCCTCCGGTCGCTAGCTCTTGGACACCAGTGGCGCTAACTGTGGACCGCTTTTCAAGTTTGCAGCACCGTTTCGCTTGAAGCAAGAAAACAGCCTATTGGTTTGGCGCCACCTGAGTGATGTTATATGACTGCTTACCGTATGACATTAGACAGTTGTGTTATTACTGTGAGTATTAATTTAAGAAAGACGTTACCCCTGTCGGAGTTGCACCATAATTGGCTTGTGACGTTGACAATTTCCTGTGGCTGTTAGCTGTTGCTGGTGTCGGTTGCCAGGAAATAACTGTAGTTGTTCTCAGAGTACCTTGAACTCGACGCCATTAGTCACTGTATGGTTAGTGGCGCCTTTTAACTTTACCGAATCTGCAACTGACTGGGGCGTCTCGATTATGTTGGTTCAAGTTTCGTTTAAAAGAATTTACGCTACTGACTACAGACCTTTCGATTCTATGGGAATTTTTTAATGATTGCAACTGTTATTATCTTATACGAAAAATACTCGCCTTCCTTGCGGGCAAAGTGTATATATAGCACTATTAAATACTATTTTTAATAAATTATTGTTTAAGTAGCTTGAAGTATTTGAAAGGTGGCTACACTGAGTCACAGCGCCAGAGATTGCGCCAAAGAGTATTATTCAGCCGCCTCCACTGGCAGTGCTTGTTGAGATGCGGTAGTAGAGAGTGTTTGTTGAGAAGTGGTAGTGGGGAGTGCTTGTCGTGAAGTCGTCGTGGAGAGTGCTTATTGAGAAGTGGGCAGTAGGAGTTCCGATGTAGCCGTGACTAGTTGTGAGCATGTTGTATGCAGTTGATCTGATGGGCGAGACAGCCGATGCTGTTCCATTGCGGATGTTGTAATGATCAGAGTCTATGTTTCGTCAATATATATGAAGGTAATAAATTTTTTTATTTTTATTTCAAATGTCTTAAACAATAATGCCTCTTGGTCACAGATTCAGTCAACAAAGCATCTGGCTTGTGTTCATGTATTAGAGTGCAATTCTGGTTTCTATGTGCAAGTATAGTATTTCAGTTTTATTTAATTAATTCAGTGTAAATGGTATTTAAAATATCTTGTCTTTTTGAGGAAGAACCGTGCCAGATGTGTACGTTGAATCACACTTCCAGAACAGTTACACTTGTGCTTTGTTGTTCGTAGTTTTTGTTTCGTAGCTTTATAGTTGCTGGGGACGCAATTAATTAATTGTGTTAACGGAAATTTCCTTTCATTCTTGGTTGTTATTTTATGCAGTCAGATTGCGTACTAATACTCGTCAGGGCCAACCGGTTACGAGACTGCGTAACCGGACAGTCGGCTACTAAGATCAAAATTATTCGCATTATAAATAATTAAGCCCCCATGCATATTTTATACTCACTGAGTTCCTTTAAATGACTATCGTTGTTTTTTACATTCTCCTTACCTGGAAATTTTAACAAACTTCAAGAAACAGTTGCATTTTTGAATTCAATGCTTTTGTGAATTGTTTTAATTCAACATATCCTTAACGCGTCCATTTTGGCATGAAACTGAGAAGAGCGTAGTTAACATTGATGATTAATAATTTAACATTATATGATTACTTTGTGAATATTTAGTCCTAATAAATATTTAAAAGTGTAAGTCTGGGTTTTAACACACAGTCCTCACTCCACCGGCATTTCCGGTTAATTAACTAACGTTGTATACTACTAGTGGAGAAATTATTCCACTTTTAACATTCTTGCCTTTAAACTGCTGTGACTGTACCGCTGAACTGACTGTATAAGTAGCAGGTGTTATTAGTGTGCTAGCTCAGATCGTTTCTCATACCGCCATAGCCTTCCTGAGTGTCCTGAATGCAACAGGCCACGTCGCGGTGGGGGGCTTACAACGTGGAGTACTCTGTGTGTGGCACAAGCACTGTGAGTGTGAAGGTGTGGATTGTGTTGGCAAACATACCGCGCAGATGTATAGAGAAACTTGTTTATGACTATGCTAAAAGTGTGTATTGACTATTAAAGTAGGTGGAAATATACTGAAGTTGTAAGTAGGCTGTTTAGGTTTTTTTATTGGTAACGCCACCTCTGTATGAAAATCACTGGCTGTGCTGTGTGCAGTCTGTGGCTGCTTTGCATTGTTGTAATACTCGCAATTGTAGTGTTAGGCAGCTGGCTGTGAACAGCGCGTAGCGTTGCGCAGTTGGAGGTGAGCCGCCAGCAGTGGTGGATGTGGGGAGAGAGATGGCGGAGTTTTGAAATTTGTCATGAACTGCTATATTTATATATGATGATATCAAGGTAAATACATTGTTTGTTCTCTATTAATGTCTTTCATTTGCTAACTATCCCTATCAGTAGTTAGTGCCTTCAGTAGTTTGAATCTTTTATTTAGCTGGCAGTAGTGGCGCTCGCTGTATTGCAGTAGCTTGAGTAGCGAAGATTTTTGTGAGGTAAGTGATGTGTGAAAGGTATAGTTTACTGTTAGTCAGGGCCCATTCTTTTGTAGGGATTATTGAAAGTCAGATTGCGTTGCGCTAACAAAATATTGTGTGTCAGTTTAAGCACAGTCCTGTATAATTGTTCAAAGGGGACGTTTCATATGTCGACCCTTAGCCGAGGATACCTCACTGGAATCTTTTGATTTTTTTCTTGTAGTTTGTGTAATTAGTGTAGCTTTTGTTTATTTCTAGCGCGTAATTGTAGAGAGAATCTCCTTTATAGTTGCAGCCTTTCATTGTTGTACAGTAAAACAGGTGTGGCATGCATGTAGATTTGCACCAAGTATTTCGCAGCTGCGCTTGCAATTAAGTAGACATTATATCCATTGCTATGTTATTTTATTTTGCTCTTCAAATTGTGCTTTT
Organism: Schistocerca serialis cubense; assembly: GCF_023864345.2. Classification (NCBI taxonomy): domain Eukaryota; kingdom Metazoa; phylum Arthropoda; class Insecta; order Orthoptera; family Acrididae; genus Schistocerca; species Schistocerca serialis. The sequence continues at coordinate 535,112,321 of NC_064639.1, read as the reverse complement.
CTGTGTTATTGTGTGAAATATTGTGACAATTATGGCGTGTGAAAAACGTAATACTAGGCTCCAAAGTAAACTGAGAAATGACAGTGAAGACGAAAGCAGTGTGTTAGCGCCACCGAGTAGTGAATTAACTGATGTTCAAAGTAGTAATTTGGGAATTGTGCATAAGGAAATGGAGCGGGCTGCAAACAATGGTGTATACAGGGAAACAGGTAGTGAAGAGGGAAGCATTATCGATCGATCGGTCGGCAACAGCTCGCCTCAGGAATCCGAAATGGCAGGACACAATTTTGCAAATACTGTAGATTCAGGTTTTGCGTCCTCATCGTTTTCTCAAATGAGTCAAGACACATTTTCCGCTTGTCAAAATGTGAATGTTGCCGGTGCAAATTCACTGCCGAAAAGCACTGAGGAACATGTTTCAGACACCAGTGCATTGTTATTACAATTAATGCAACAAATGGTACAAAAGCTTGAAAAGTTAGACACAATGGAACAAAATCAGAGACAAAAACAGCAAAAGTTAGACACAGTGGAAAAAAATCTTCAAAAGTTAGACACAATGGAACAACACCAGAGACAAACACAGCAACAGTTAGACGCAATGGGACAAAATCTTCAAAAGTTAGACACCACACTTGAACAAACACGTGAAGATTTAACTACTGAGTTACATAACATTGAATCGAAATGTCAAAAAGTCTGTAATGACGTAAAAATTCAAATTTGTGAGCATTTTCAACCTATTTTTTCGCGGCATGAAAATGCATTACAGAATCACAAAGCAGCCATAAAAGAACTGCAAACTATTGTTCATGAAAATCATGAGACCTTGCAAGCTAAATTTGACTCAGTTGCATCTACCGATTCGGTTACGCAACTTGCAAAAACTCAGGAAAACTTAAAGGACACAGTAGATATTCTGAAACTTGGTTCAGAAAAACACACTGAGGAAATAAGTACACTATCGGAGAAAGTAGCCGAACTTTCGGATCAATTCACTAATTTATATATGTAGGTAGATGATAATCTGAATGACACATAACTGGTAGTCTTTAATGACACAGAAGAGTACGAACAAATTAGGAAATTCAAACAAAATCAGAATCAAATTAATACACAACACCAAAGAGAAATCTGGGAAGTACAAGATCAGTTGGCACAAGTAATACAAAAATTACAAATTTCAGAGGACACTCGCGCTCCAACACAGGAAGAGGGACTTAGAAATACGGAAAAGCCGCAAAATAATAACACAGGGCATTTCGGAAGTTATGAAAGAAATTGGCAATGTGCACCGATTTTTGAGATGGAACGGCCGACACGACCTAACAATGATCGATATGCGACTCGCCGACATGATGACTTTGACTATAAGCTGTTCATTACTACACGTAAATTCAAAACATTTAAGAATTCTGGCAACGACATTCATCCACAAGCATGGCTCCATCAATTCTCTCATTGTTTTCCTCCCAACTGGTCGTTAGAACACATATTAGAATTTATGTGTGGCTATTTAGAGAATGAACCAGCTGTAAGAATGCGATCGGTCATTCACGATTGTCACAGTGAAGGAGAATTTTACCATGCCTTCCTCTCAGCATATTGGTCTCAAGCTACACAAGACCGAGTAAAACATGGCATCATAATGATGAAACATTTCGAACAATCTGTATTCTCCAGTCTTGTGAAATATTTTGAAGACATTTTGCACAAGAATCAGTACCTGTCAAACCCATACAGCCCCTCAGAACTCATCCGCATTTGCTTAATCAAATTACCTGAACATTTACGACATATTATTTTAGCAGGACGTTGCAAAGAAGACATTGAGGCTTTTCAGGGACTGTTACAAGTACTGGAAAGTGACACTGTCAATCGCGGAACGCAGGAGCACAACAATTACAGATCACATCAGTCGCAATTCCGCGATGAAAGAAATAATAACTGGACGCGACAAGGCTATTCTCACAACACAAATCGTGACCGAAACAGACACCACCCGTATTACAACCGTTGGCAGAGTAGTAATAATTACAGGGACGGTTCACCTCTCTGCGGTAGTGAATATCATAGAGACAATCAGAGAAACAGACAATTTAGGAACCAGAACAATTATTATCGAGGGAGGTAGAATAACTTCAGACGCAACAGTTCGGCGCAGAGTTACGATTCAGGGAGAAATTCTCCACCACATGACCGACAAACAAGAAACTATGTAAAGTACTGACAAAACGACAGACGTGAATTTCATCAGAACTGGCGGGATTCTAACAGAGCTGGGTCCTCTCGGCAAGGTGAATTTGTAGAAGTTAGGTCTCCTAATCCCAATAACGACGCGCGCCAACAAAGGAACAGACAATGACTCGCACCGCAGGCATCCGAGTGCGCCGGCTGGCTCAGAGAAAAATAACATAGACGCTAACCTTGAGAAAAATTCCAGTATTCTTTACCGACGTATACCACATTATAATTGCGTTGAAGTTGAAACTCTGCGTACTAGGAAGAGTAAAGGTTTACACCACATTTCACATGTAAAACCGTTTATTGAAAGATAATCTACTTTTTAACTTTGTCTTTGCCATAAAACTTTTCACTTCACATTTCTAGTATGGTTTGTCAGACTTAAGAAACTGTTAACATGCAACAATGTTTGAAGTTAAATATCCAGTCTAGAACCTAGGGAACACTTTTAAACAGAAATTACGAATGCATTGTTATAGTGAACAGACGTCACAGTGTTATTGTGTGTGTACATTCTTGCTTGTTAGTTGCACGTTTACGTAACAACTATAAGGCTCACATACTTAGAACATTTACCAGTACTGCTAATGAGATTTTAATGCAACATTTTGGTTTACTTGAAAATACATTCTGGATTTAAAGTACTTTCTGTGGAATTAATGATGACTTAGCATTTGGTTTCTTTGACAGCTACACAATTATATCACAACGCTACTAATGAGTGACAATTTACAATGTTGTTTTTGCGGTGTATCTGTTTTATATCTGCACAGTTTTCTGTTTTATTCTGGAAAGTAAAACATGTTTTAGTAGTAATTTTTGTGGTGTAGCTACAATGAGACTGCCTTTTCTGTAGCACAACAATACGTTACAGCACAGTACTTTCTTCATCATAGCAATAAGCGTAATAACTAAGATATCTATACATAAAGCATTTCACTTTTGTTTATCATGAGGTAAGTACATTGACTTCTGCAGAACTTAGCTTTCGGAGGATGATAAGTACGACACTTCCACAGAATTATCTTACAGCAAGACGCATATTTAGCGCTACAGGACACGCATTTGAGTGATTAATTTTGTACTTAAAACATTTATTTTTAAAGATATTTGAAGTACAATGATACAAAGGTTTTCAGTGATACATTTCTTTTCATTGCTGTAATCTGTAACACCTGAGGGTATAATTACATTAATCCTCAGGGGGGTACACGCTTACTTTGTGTATCATGTGTTTGGCAATCACAAGGAGCCCTAGCTAATATGGTATTTCCTTATACAACTTTACACATTGGTACCATATTTCTCTAACACAGAATTACGCAGCTATCTGATCATTTAACTGAGAGATAAACATTTTTTTTACTACATCAGTAACAGATGTTTACGTAATTACACAGTTGGATAACTTCATGCTTATGAAATTGTATTTTGTCTGTACTTTGTGAAATTCTCATATTTTTTCGGAACCATTGTGATACTACGGGAGCTTTGAATGATGTATTTGGTATGAGATCATGATTTTTAAAGTACATTTGAGGTACATGACACTATTGAAACGAGCAGAGAATTTTTTTAGGTTTTGACATTATTGCAGAAAGCTACGACGTTTTTGAGAGTTGACTGAGGTGTTATGATATTAGTACGACGACGATGTGTATTGTGTTGTTGAGGAATGTTTATCATGCTGCGTATTTCTCATGATGAAATATTGAAGAAGTGTCGATGAATATGTATATGTATAATGAGGTAAGGAATAATGAGCAGAGGTTAGGGACTCAGATTTGTGGAACAGGATGTTGGAAACCAAGAATTGTACTGTAAGAGTTATTAAATGTGTGTAAATGTTTGAATGTACCACAATGCCAATGAAAATTTTTTGGACACTGTTATACACTCCTGGAAATGGAAAAAAGAACACATTGACACCGGTGTGTCAGACCCACCATACTTGCTCCGGACACTGCGAGAGGGCTGTACAGGCAATGATCACACGCACGGCACAGTGGACACACCAGGAACCGCGGTGTTGGCCGTCGAATGGCGCTAGCTGCGCAGCATTTGTGCACCGCCGCCGTCAGTGTCAGCCAGTTTGCCGTGGCATACCGAGCTCCATCGCAGTCTTTAACACTGGTAGCATGCCGCGACAGCGTGGACGTGAACCGTATGTGCAGCTGACGGACTTTGAGCGAGGGCGTATAGTGGGCATGCGGGAGGCCGGGTGGACGTACCGCCGAATTGCTCAACACGTGGGGCGTGAGGTCTCCACAGTACATCGATGTTGTCGCCAGTGGTCGGCGGAAGGTGCACGTGCCCGTCGACCTGGGACCGGACTGCAGCGACGCACGGATGCACGCCAAGACCGTAGGATCCTACGCAGTGCCGTAGGGGACCGCACCGCCACTTCCCAGCAAATTAGGGACACTGTTGCTCTTGGGGTATCGGCGAGGACCATTCGCAACCGTCTCCATGAAGCTGGGCTACGGTCCCGCACACCGTTAGGCCGTCTTCCGCTCACGCCCCAACATCGTGCAGCCCGCCTTCAGTGGAGTCACGACATGCGTGAATGGAGGGACGAATGGAGACGTGTCGTCTTCAGCGATGAGAGTCGCTTCTGCCTTGGTGCCAATGATGGTCGTATGCGTGTTTGGCGTCGTGCAGGTGAGCGCCACAATCAGGACTGCATACGACCGAGGCACACAGGGCCAACACCCGGCATCATGGTGTGGGGAGCGATCTCCTACACTGGCCATACACCACTGGTGATCGTCGAGGGGACACTGAGCAGTGCACGGTACATCCAAACCGTCATCGAACCCATCGTTCTACCATTCCGAGACCGGCAAGGGAACTTGCTGTTCCAACAGGACAATGCACGTCCGCATGTATCCTGTGTCACCCAACGTGCTCTAGAAGGGGTAAGTCAACTACCCTGGGCAGCAAGATCTCCGGATCTGTCCCCAATTGAGCTTGTTTGGGACTGGATGAAACGTCGTCTCACGCGGTCTGCACGTCCAGCACGAACGCTGGTCCAACTGAGGCGCCAGGTGGAAATGGCATGGCAAGCCGTTCCACAGGACTACATCCAGAATCTCTACGATCGTCTCCATGAGAGAATAGCAGCCTGCATTGCTGCGAAAGGTGGATATACACTTACTAGTGCCGACATTGTGCATGCTCTGTTACCAGTGTCTATGTGCCTGTGGTTCTGTCAGTGTGATCATGTGATGTATCTGACCCCAGGAATGTGTCAATAAAGTTTCCCCTTCCTCGGACAATGAATTCACGGTGTTCTTATTTCAATTTCCAGGAGTGTATTTACAGGATTTTGTTTCTACACATTTGTAATGTAAATTTTCGACCTGTGAAATTTTCATATGAGACTGTCACTGTAGCGGAAACTGGTGTCGTAAATATTTTGGTAAGAAAGTTAAGTGACCACCTGCACCTTATGCGTCGTGGGCACCCAGCTGGGCGACAGTCGCCTTGAAAAAAAGCCATTAGCGTGTGCCTTCCAGAGGCACAGGTGGAAAAAAAAGGGAGGCCATGATCCTCGCTATTGACGTTCCTTTGTAGAAAGCATCGTAAATACGACACCCTCAAACTTGAAAACATGATTACACTGTAGAGTTCTTAATTTATGACATTTACTGAAATGAAATGATGAGAAACATTTTATGTCTATTGTCTTGCTAGTTGAAAGATTGTTTACTGCATTATGAAATGCCATATGGCTAGTGAATGACGTTTGACGCCTTGCTTTGCCTATTTTGTTTAATATTTACTTCCTAGCTGCACTGCAGCATTGGTTATTATAAAATTTAATATATGTACTAATATCACTATTTTCTGTCTACAGACCCAGTAAAGAATACGTTTATGATATACTTTCTTAGAAAAGAGAGCACAAATAGACATTTCCTTTCACAGGAATTGCATAAATAAATTTTTTATTGACTTGGTAACTTTCTTGCAGAGTAAGTTTTTGTGATGCATCACTCTAGTGTTAAGATGTGACATAGGTATTAGGCATGGCCATTTTTAGTGTAATTTTTTTCTGCTTGAGCTATGTCATGTTTAGATATAAGTTATTTCATTTTCATGCTACTGAATTTTAATTTGTGTTACTCTGCTAAGCCAGATTTATTTTTCTTGTTTGCTGCTCATTGCCTCATATTAGTTGTAATGTTGAATTGCGTGGTAATTTAGATTTACTGTAGCTTGCTTTGCAAATTTCAGTTTTTTTTATTGCTTTTGTATTAATTGTTTTGTGCTACTGCATTGCCTCATCCCTTAGTTTAGCATCTGAGCTCAGTAGTTTTAAGTTAGCTTAAGAGGGGTAGACTATATAAAAAACTGACTGTGGAGAATAGGTAAAGAATGCGTTGCGAAGTTATATGAAAAAGATTTGGGTCAAAATGAGTATTGTACAATCAGAAATAATTATTTTGAAAGAAATATGAATAGAATACAGAAAGCAGGTATAGATAGGACCTTTTGGGAATAATGATGAATGAAGGGAGATCTCCAAGAAGTAAAGAAAGTTTTGTTTGCAAAATACTGCAGTAAAACAAACCCTGTCCTTTCCTTTTGTATTATTATGCTATGTGTTTGTGTACCCTTGTGTATTTCTTTTCTTCCTGTCTCTGTGTACTGTTTCATAGAAATTTTTTTCTGTTCTAGTACTAAGCTACATTCACTATGATGAGGAATACTGTTATCCTCAAATATAATTTGCATTTATAATATGTTATTTTCTTTGTAAAGATGCTTAGACATTATTTATTCTGTTTTGTTTTAATGCTCATGTGTGAAGTTGATGTTTCAAAAGTTATTCTGATCTTTTATGTATGTACTCATGTCATAATTCCTGTAACACTGATGTATATGTTATTTCGATTCTTTTGTAAAGCCTGTACTACAAATGTTATCTGTATTGTTATGTTCTTTAATGATGTATTTTGTATCTTTGTAATTGTATTTTCATGTTGTAAATTTATAATTGTATAGACACCAGTTCTTCAAATTAAGTTACATTTCACTGCACACGTTTCTGTTGGTCATAGTATATGGACAATATGTGAGAAGTAGGGACTGTTAGTGTTTGCATATGTGTTGATAATTCAGCAAGGGACTGGATAACAGTATTGCTGGTTCTAAGGACATTTCAAACAAATTTTTTGTGAGTGGACAAGTGGTGGTTCATGGACTTACTATATTATCTGCAAGACTCTTCAATGGTGATTGAGCACCTGCACAGTCACAGCAGATGGCTGCTTGCCGTCTCTACAAGGACTACAGTGGGTCTACATGTTTGCTGACTCACCAGTGCCATTATCTCTACAAGGACTGCAGTGGGTCTGCACCTTTGATGACCCACCAACACCATTATTTATACAAGGTCTACAGTGGGTCTGCACCTCTGGTGGCCCACCAATACCATACTCTCTACTAGGACTACAGTGGGTCTACTCTGTGATGACCTACCTACCAATATTCTTCAAAACGTCGAATGACTCTGCTGTGGGTTTGCTCTGTTGTGGCCCATTATCTGTCAGCATGTCAAGAGTCAGCACTGTCTTTCCATTGGAAGGACAACGCTACTTCTTCAAGACTGCATGGAAATCCACTACTTCCATGTACATTTTCTTCTACTGCTCAGACTTTGAGAAAAACACTACTATTTTACTGTGATGAACGATCAGGACTGTCTTTCTGGACTGTGAGAAAATTTGAGCTTTTGACCAACATTGTATCAATAAGTGTGTGCATTTGATTTCTTTGTTATTGTAATTAGGAAAATTTTTTTAAAATCTGTATTGGCCACTGCCCAAACCAATTTGTAAAATTTTTTGTGGGGAGCATGGGGGCTATGTAAGTAGGCTGTTTAGCTTTTTTATTGGTAACGCCACCTCTGTATGAAAATCACTGGCTGTGCTGTGTGCAGTCTGTGGCTGCTTTGCATTGTTGTAATACTCGCCATTGTAGTGTTAGGCAGCTGGCTGTGAACAGCGGTTAGCGTTGCGCAGTTGGAGGTGAGCCGCCAGCAGTGGTGGATGTGGGGAGAGAGATGGCGGAGTTTTGAAATTTGTCATGAACTGCTATATTTATATATGATGATATCAAGGTAAATACATTGTTTGTTCTCTATTAATATCTTTCATTTGCTAACTATCCCTATCGGTAGTTAGTGCCTTCAGTAGTTTGAATCTTTTATTTAGCTGGCAGTAGTGGCGCTCGCTGTATTGCAGTAGCTTGAGTAGCGAAGATTTTTGTGAGGTAAGTGATTTGTGAAAGGTATAGTTTACTGTTAGTCAGGGCCCATTCTTTTGTAGGGATTATTGAAAGTCAGATTACGTTGCGCTAACAAAATATTGTGTGTCAGTTTAAGCACAGTCCTGTATAATTGTTCAAAGGGGACGTTTCAAAGTGATCACTGTTAGCAGCCCATCGAAACACGGCCTTTGGCGTTCATAACATGAGAATCGATCTGAGCCAGCGCACGCATAGCACTTGCTACTAATACACTCAATTCACAGCAGAAGGGTACGGCCGTAGGACACACAAGTTGATGTACCCCTGGACATAGTATCGGTCACAATATTACTTTCGTAAAGAAGTCCACTAATCTCTGCTTCATGACACACTTGAAAGACGTCTCCACATGCAGACTGGGTCGTCAAATCCGGATAAGCGCTGACGTATTCCAAAATCATCTCAATGCCAATCGCCACACAAGAAGCTTTGAAGTCGCCAGCATTGAGCGTATGCAGCGCACACGAACCGTCTTGCCTCACCGAGGCCGGCCATCTCTCTCCCTCCACGCTCCTCCGATTTCGGCCAGCGATGGCGTCACCGCCGAGCGTCAAAGAGGCACTAAGTCAAAGATGGGCCACTAATCGGCTCATCGTTAAAGTAGCTCCGCAACAGGTATTACAAGGCTGAGTGCACCCTTCTCCAGTCCTTTCACCAAGGAAACATCCGTGGATGTAAAGGGAATTCAGCCCAGGACCTCTGCATGACAGCCATCTACACCGTCCACTCATCTACGGAGGTGGACGTTTTTTAACAAGCAAGATAAGTTATTGGCTGCATCTACATTTCCGTCTGACTATAGGAGCCTTCTCTCTCCAGACCTTTGTTGGGTAGTAGTATCTGGGAAGCTGTATACCAGAAGACTCCACCTTCTGGTTAAAGTGTGCGTAAGCGTGTAATATGAATCACGAGATTACCATTCTACTTTGGCATGCAGACTATGTACAGTCAAAATGGTATATGTACCGTACAAGTGGACCGTTTCCGTAGTAGCAATGCTCCTAGAAGAGTGGTGCGTTTTGTGGCTGTTGGTCATCGACGAAAGACCTTACTACGTAGTGTCAATGGCTTAGGCTACAGAGTCGTAATCGACAGAGCTTGGAGGAATTAGCGTCATAGCAATTTAAATTGTACCGGATCAGAAACGGCTTTCAAGTCTGAAATGTTCCTCTCACAAATCGTCCCATATTTAATAAAGTTACTCCTTCCTACTATCTGAAGGAGGCGGATAAGTTCTCTTACAATTCGTGTCCCAAGTTTCGTACAGCCTCCTAAAATACTTGTGGGTGTATGGTGTCCGTAAAAGCGTAAGTTTTCAATTGTTGTCATGAGTTTTGCATAAAACTACTATGATTAAACATGACTACTTTTACTTACAAGGGAACCTCCCCATCGCACCCCCCTCAGATTTAGTTATAAGTTGGCACAGGGCTAGTCCTTGAAAAACTGAACACAGATCAATCAAGAAAACAGGAAGAAGTTGTGTGGAACTATGAAAAAAATAAGCAAAATATACAAACTGAGTAGTCCATGCGCAGCGTAAGCAACATCAACGCGAGTATAAGCTCATGAGTGCCGTGGTCCCGTGGTTAGCTTGAGCAGCTGCGGAACGAGAGGTCCTTGGTTCAGGCCTTCTCTCGAGTGAAAAATTTAATTTTTTATTTTCAGACAATTATCAAAGTTCAGACACTCACACATAATCAACTTCGCTCTCCAAAATTCCAGGACATGTTCAGATTTGCTTGGACATATGCAGGATTTGACGCTCTACACACGGAAACATTTGAAAACGTAAAAAACATATGTTTTGACAGAGCACAGGGAAAACTGTGCGACTGTGAAACTGTTGCATTCATTTGTTGCAGTTTATGTGACAAACTCTTATGTTTTTATCACTTTTTTGGGAGTGATTATCACATCCACAAGAAAACCTACATCGGGCAAGGTAGAAGAATCTTTTTACCCATTCGCCAAGTGTGCAAGTGAGGTGGGTCGACAACATATTCCTGTCATGTGACACACATGCCGTCACCAGTGTCATATAGAATATATCAGACGTGTTTTCCTGTGGAGGAATCGGTTGACCTATGATCTTTGCTATCAAATGTTTTCGGTTCCTATTGGAGAGGCACGTCCTTTCGTCTACTAATCGCACGGTTTTGCGGTGCGGTCGCAAAACACAGACACTAAACTTATTACAGTGAACAGAGACGTAAATGAACGAACGGACAGATCGTAACTTTGCGAAAATAAAGAAAGTAAGATTTTCAATCGAGGGAAGAACCAAGGACCTCTCGATCCGCAGCTGCTCACTCTATCCACGGAACCACAGCGCTCGTCAGCTGGAATGGTCCTTGACGTTGCATATCTTGCACATAGACTGCTCAGTTTGTATATTTTGGTTACTTTTTCATAGTTCCACACAACTTCTTCCTGTTTTCTCGATTGATCTGTGTTCAGTTTTTGAAGGCCTATCCACTGTGTCAATTTATAACTAAATCTGAGGGGGGTGCGATGGGGAGGTTCCCTTGTTAGTGAATAAAGTCCAAAAGATAATATTATTAAGTGGTCTTAGTGCTCTTCAGGAATGATGAGGTACGGACATACTCAACGCAACAGACATTCTTTCGCATCTGGGACGATTTGATATCGTTAACTGAACAAACTTCTCATCAATGGAAGTAACCCCGGATCACATAAGCTTCATCTACATTACACATAGTGGGCAAGATGTTTAACCTGTTGTAGGTACAGCTATATTCTAATGCAGTAGACTGTTTCTAACTGGTATTACACAGTTCCCAGCAAACGTCTCAATACGGCGAACAACTGCTGGTATGGAATTATTGAGGCAAACTTACCTTCCAGAATCTGAAAACAAATTATTAATGCAACAGAAAACCTACCCGGACTGTAAAATTCCTAAGATATTGTAACCTCCCCCATCCTAATCGGCCTACTGGAGTGCGATGTAACTGACCGCGATCGCCTACGCCTACTGAAATTTTACACCGAGTAAGACTATCGTTACCGAAAGAAAATAACACCGGTTAGTTGGAGGAAAGTGTACAACAGACTCTTCTGAAGGAAGAATCTATTCTAAATTTAAGCTAAATACTGATGATAATTTTGAAATGAGTAGAATATGGTGCAATCGCTCACGTACCGCGCAGAGGGGAAAAAGGGTACCACGTAATATTTACTACAACATTCACTGATAATACAAAGAAAACACCGATTAGCTAAAAAAAAGGATAATTAAACGGTCGCCATCCCAGTATGGCAATTAGTCAGCAGAATCTTAAGAAAGGTAATGTCAAAGAAATTTAAGCAATAATCACTGGCGAGGCAACAGTAGGTTCTCACGCTTTTCCATAAGGCAAAAGTTCACGAGTAAATAAATGAATCAGAAAACACTGAGTTAGCAGTTACTTATTCTGAAATACTGAAGTTTAAAAGCAACGTTAAATGAAATTTCTGATTAAGTAATTGAATGGCTTAACTTAGACTTTGTTATGTAAAAAAATAACTTCCAGTTACCACAGTGTAAACTAATGCAAAACTTGAAAAAAAGGCAAGCAATTTTACTTATCGAAAATTGAACTGAATTTACTGCAAGTAAATGAACAATTGACTTTACTTTTAAAATAACAACAATAAAATACTTACCAAGCCAGCAAAAATCACTCACTAAGCTAAATACAGAATAAATGAAACTGCGCACTCTTAATTTGCGCTGTATCTTTAGTTATTATTTTTGCCAGTGAAATTTTACTATACTTTAAGTAGCTAGTGTCATGCAATACAAAGATGAACAGTTACTGAGGCAGAAAATGTAGAATGAAACTGGTCATCAGCAAACACACAAAACTGGCAGTAAATAGTTAATCAATCTTCATATTCTTACGACACTCGGCGGTTGCATGAAAACGGAAAGGCACCCTGCTTGGTAATAATGTCTAAGGACAATGAAAATACAGGTGCCCAACAGGTTTCAACTACTGCAGGTTATTATTTAGGCTAGCCATATTTTGTGAAAGAAATGTTCAAAATGGTTCAAATGGCTCTGAGCACTATGGGACTTAACTTCTGAGGTCATCAGTCCCCTAGACCTTAGAACTACTTAAACCTAACGAACCTGAGGACATCACACACATCCATGCCCAAGGTAGGATTGGAACCTGCGACCATAGGGGTAACGCGGTTCCAGACTGTAGCGCCTAGAACCGCTCGGCCATCCCGACCGACAGTTACGTACGAATGCACAAGGATAGCCACAGAGGACAACTGTCACGTCGCGTAACTACACTCGGAATAATTGCCGAGTCTTGTAGAAAGATAAATAAAAGTAAAGTTTTGCTGATTTATTCTGTTATGTGTAATTTACTGCAAATGCAACGAATGTGGTACGCAAACTTGTAGTTGAATTTAATGTAGTGCTGTAAAGGGTTCTTATTGGGGTAGTGGCCGAAATTAAACAAGAATAAAATATTTTAATGTGACAGTGACGGCTAACTACCACCTACTACTGAATCAAAAGCGATATTGTAAATAACTTGTATTTATTGTAAATTATCTCATGATAGAAATTAGATCATATTGAACAAATCATGAATGAAAACAAATTAAACAAATTGTACACTGTTCTTAGATATACTACACTGGTAAGATTGGCTCTCAGCTCTTAAAGTTAAGTTGATGCGAAGTTACAATTGATTATGACCCTGGATAAGCAAATGGTAAATGCGATCTGACTGCGTTCCTATAATCTCTTGTGTCTGAAATAATACGCACTTCGGACACCACCACCAAGAAACAAACCAAACAACATGCAAAAAGACAAATAACCAATAACGAATTGTAAGCAAAACTGCACGGATGCTCAGTGGATGGCAACAACACGGTCCAACAACTATTTCTGAACTTTACTCCCGCTGTTGCAAGTTTTACAATACCGTCTACCAGCGTGCTGGCTCCGTCGATACTGCTGGGGCGGCGACTGTTGTTGCGTAGTCGCTGAATTAAGATAAGTTTCTCAAATATCTTGAGCAGAATGAACTACTCAGAAACTACTAATACCACGAGCCCTATATTTCCTCTAAATGGTATATAACACTTTCAAGATTGGCTCAACAACCCTTAAGGTGCAGCCCAGTGTGTCTTGTACTTACGTACAACACCAGTATGATAGCTCTGTGCACTGGTTGACTACGTTCAATGGTGACTGCCAGCCTATAAGGCGGAATCAACTGCAATTATATTAGTAGTCGTGGCAATGCCTATCGTGGACGCTGATGTCCTACTGTAGCTGCAGACTCTGGATCATACACAGCGCAGTCTTCAGAGTCTAAGTCCCTATCTCAGAGCAATCGAACTTTTGCGACTGTCCTCTTTCACGGCACCAGTTGCTCTCCCACCTGCCTCGCTCTGCGCGATGCTCTTGCGACAATCATGCCGCCAAACTCTAATCAGCCAATTCCGACGCTGCAAAGGCCTCCCACATCTCCCTCGCGGAGTGATACAATTTCTCCACCTATCCAAAAATTTCTCTGTCCAAACAGCGGGCTTTGACCCTCAGCGTTTCCCGCACTTTCTTATGAACTGCCGAACCAGAGCTCAGCCCATTTGCGGCTAAAACAGCGCTCGACCGGGCGGCGCCAGCGCGTACGTTGGACGCTCTCTGTCTGCTCGACATTTCCCCTCTCTCTCTCACCTGGCACCCGGCGGCGTTCCTTTTGACGCTTGCAGGTCACTGGCCCCATCCCCTGGGATACCCGGCCCCTGCACAATGCTCTTCCGGCGCTCACCGGCCTTCGCCTCCCCGCCTCCACTGGCAAATCCACTTTGCTTACACCTACAGCATGCAACTAAATATTATCATTACCAAAGCCCGTATTATTTCAGACATGTGTCTAATCTCCACGTATCTCTCATTCTAATCCACCTAATAAGACTAATTAACCATTATATTGGTTTATTTACTCCAAGTATGTAGAATAATCTGCGAAGTTAGTGTCACAAATGGAAGCCACCTTTCAGTGCTATTATCGGTTTTTGGGAGTCACTGGCGTAAATCATGCATTATCAAGCTCTGCTTTTCTGCTGACCCATGTGCATAAGATTCGACACTGCCAGGAAACTAGAAAAATTGAAATGGTTCTCAAATCAACAAAGAAATACTCTACGTACACATTTATCATGTACTCGTAATTTCCATGAGACCCATATAGCCGTATCAATAATCACAAAAGGTCAACAAAAAATACATAAAAGAAAAACACATTCTGGAACATTCAATTTACAAATTTCCAGAAACAGGAGGTTCCCAAAGCTAAGCCCTAAACCAAGAATATCATGTCGCATTGTTGGTTGGAGTGAATAAGTACCAATTATTGAAAATATAGTTTTCACCAGAGCTATGGAGTGCCTACATAATTTCAAAATAAATTGTGACATTTGAATAGTACAGTAACTAAGCATGCACTTCCAACAAGAAGCAGAAAATTTAGAAGTTCTATACAGTTAGTAAAATATCATCTGATTCCGAATAAGTGTAAGTAAATGGTATTCGTGTAATGTATAAATAACTAGATAATTTCAAATGTATCATGTCAAATCTGAGGTAGAAACAATATGAGCTGATGTGCCAATATTCGTATAAATTTATTTCGCAAGCTGTTTGTACAGAATCTTACGCAAACTGTAACATAACATACTTGAACAACCTCATTGAAACCGTTAATAGTGTTGGTGAAGTGTTTAATATAATTTTTAACTAATAACAAGGAACATTGTCATATTTGTGATATTTTTTGTAATTAAACATAGTGAAATGAAACTTGTGGCAGACAAGAATTGCAAGGGAATGGAGACTGGTTAGACAATGAAAGTATGACCCCAAGAACAGAGCGGACAATCAATTTCGACCAAAGTTCTGACAGGATAATTTCAGCCGCTTAGTGATATTGCTCTTAAGTTACGACTGTGGTTACGACTGTGTTGGTCACTTGGACTTTACATATTTTTTGTGGGCTCAGAAGTGATCTTTCGCGAGTGAAGTCTGAAGCTGATCTTGTGATTTTGAAAGCCCTTTTGCCAGTTACTTGGGATCTGTAGGACCTGTAATATATTCGTGATTTCAGGCGGAAATATGACTATTTCACGAACAAATGTATTTTGACGAGCTTTGCTCCTAAATTAAGGTTAATGGTACTCAACGGTTTATGTGAATCAGACATCGGCATGTTTTGCATAACATTCATGACAAATGTTTTAGGTATCGTTTCCTTCGAAAGTAACTTTTGGAAGTGTGTGAGTGGCATCCTGATTATTTACGTTGCATGGATGTCAAGTTGTCTTGGTCCAGTGGAATTATTGGAGAGTGCTCTATTGTTCTGTGTCATCATTTTCTGTTAATTCAATGGAGGAAGCAACGCAAAACTTCCACCACTGATAAACGAAATCATACAATTTAGCATGTAGGTCTGTTTGCTTTGTCACTATTCTCCAGAGAACGTCATGGGAACCGCACAGTCATGAAACCAGTTCGGAAATCTCCCACTCTTGTGAGTGTGTTGGCACAGGCCCCGGATGCAGTGTCTCTGGCAGCGTGATGTGTGTATTGGGCACACAGTCCGTGAGTACCAGGGCTGCAGGATGTCAAAGAGGACACGTTTGCACAGGTCCAGAGGTATCGCTTGTTACGTGGCTGTACGGCTGTGGAGTAAACTGTAGAATCTAGGATGTGGGAAACACCCAGTAGCGGCAAGGGCGAGGGAAACCACGAGCTGAAAAGCCACAATCGGCACGGCTACGTTGTTTTAACTGTTCAATGACGTATAGCCACCGTGACACTTGCCGTCGTCGTAGACCTCGTGGTAGCCTCTGGGTTACACATCTCCTGCAGACAGCGTATGATCGACTTGTTTCTCCTCTTTATTCGCTAAATCACAACGATAACTTGTAGCATGTTTTACTTGTGGAGAGGTATAGCTAGCAACTGTGCAACAGACATAAAAATTATTTTTCAGAAACTAGTAATGATCTGAAAACTACCGCTTGAAGTTGAACCAACGGTACATTTTTGGTAGAAATAAACAGATACAGTAACTCACAAGGAAACTAGTTTGTTATCCAGTATTTCATTGCAGTAAGGATTATAATGAGGAGTAGGTAGAAGAGAAGTAAAATTCAGCTACCATCAAGTAATGTGCAACGTATTGTGAGAATACAGCCTTAATTTGGTAACTAGTCTTTTTTAGTTTTATCTGTAGTCTGTAGGCAGTATTCTGATCCTCATACTGACAAAATCGTCATGATTGAAGGTTAGGCTGAGCATAAAATGCAGTTCACACGATGTGTTTCATATTAACTACAGGTTTTGTACTTATGATTCGTCGGTTATTTTGTAGCTTCTGTTAATATTAAAAAACTAAATAATTTAACAACTAGCTACAAATTTAAATATTTGCATATGGAATAATCATTTTACAGGAGCAGTCGAATATAAGATGTAACCCTATATGTACAAGTAA
Organism: Schistocerca serialis cubense; assembly: GCF_023864345.2. NCBI lineage: Eukaryota > Metazoa > Arthropoda > Insecta > Orthoptera > Acrididae > Schistocerca > Schistocerca serialis. The sequence goes on along the minus strand of NC_064639.1, from coordinate 535,095,228 downwards.
AATAGTCCTATATAGAGATACAAGCTTTTGCATGCTGTTGAAGTTTGGCTTGAGCCCAAAAATTAATATTAATATAATAAAAACCCGACAGATGAAACGATCTATATATATTTTACCCTTTATATAGAATTATATTAAATTTTAAGTTAAGTAGGAGACCAAAGAGCCAACTTCAAGAAATGAAAGTGAAATTTGTCTTTTCGCATTCGATTTAAACGAAATTTACGATGTCATCTTGCATCGAGTTTGCCCTGGCTCGTAAGTAACAGTACTTGTTGTCAGGTCTGTACTGTAGGCTGAATAAAACAAAACAGATAAAAGGAATGTGTATGTTAGTTTTCATACTTACTAACTGCAACAAATCGTTATTCCATATGTAATATTTCTTTGTTTTGAAGCCGTAATAATCAATCCTAAACTTTACTTCAAGGTTTACTTGAGATTGCAATAGTTAATATGTGACGTAGAAAGTGGATTGAGGTGCAAACAACACATTGTACAGTGCTTACCAATTCCGTGAGAAATTGGTCCTATTTAGTGGTCGGAACATCAGATTGGCTGCCACACTTCTTGATCTAGTGTGCCAAATCTCTCGTTTTCACTTATTAATATTTTAAAAAAATTAACTCAGATTTAATTGACAGTCTTAATAGCTATCCTCTCAATAGCAAACTCACTACACTTCCGATATAATTTTTGTAAGCATTTTTACTAAAATCTGAATAGCGGTATGTAGGCGAAATGTGCACCGAGTTAAGTGCTGCATGCAAGCCATGTCAGCTGAGAAAGAGCAGTCAGTGTAGGGAGACGATATGTGACAGTTCGAATTAGAAATTGCATGATTTACATTTTAGCTGCAAACCGTATAAGTAATAGCAACTACGAGCAATGCTGAGAAAATCAGAGCATAGAATGTGTATAAAAGTTTTGATCTGTGAATGTGATCTCTACACTGTATTTAATGTACTAAGATTATAAGTGTTACGTACATGAACTGTGTCACGTGTGACTTTGTAGCCATCCGATTGTGAAATATCTCATTAGCACTTTGGAGCATTGTCTACTACGTGTTCTGTGTGTTCATCAAAAATGCCAATGGCATCCCTGACTGCAATTTCCTAATGTTGAGATTCCACTTGCTAAAGATTTTGTCACAGTTTTAAGAAACTCAGATCCATGACCTATTCTCTAATTCAATGACTTCGATGCCACTTTCTTGTGCACCTTCCCCATTCAGTAGGCTTTCAAAATAGTTCTTCAACTCTTCTCTGATACTTTCCCAGTCCCTGATAATATCTCCATCCTCTGTTTCAATCGCTTTTATGACTTCTCTATCAGATCTTTTACTTTTCAATAACCCATATAGAAGTTTTTGGTTCCCTTTGCCATCCTGCTCTAGTTTCTGGGCGAGTATTTCTCCACTCTTCTCCTTTTCTTCTTTCACAATTCTCTTTGCTTGGAGTTTATTTTGTCGGTATTCCGTCTCCAGTGTTGTCACCTTATGTTCATCTTTTGGCACCAGCCCCTGGTTCTCACTTCTTTTTCCAAACTCCATGTTTTTCTTTCCCATATTACGTTTTTTAATTGCGCCTTTTACTCTACCGTTCCACCAACTGCTTTCTTTGCCTTTCACTTTCTATCTAATTATTTTTTTTTTTGCATTTAAATAAGTACCAGTCCTATTCGATGACTGAAGACGAGAAGAGGGAAAATGAACGATCAGTATGGCTGGAGCAGGAACTATACCTGGAGCAGGAGGAGAATGCAAGGTCATGCTACACATGACAAATTCTTATCCATACACCTCTAGCACATCGATGCTAATTCCAGTAGCTCTGTGAGTTGAGGGAATCTTCATCTCGTCGTCTACGAAAAGAGCTTAAAAACTAAATTTTTTGAAAAAATAACATAAAGGAAACGTTTGTAAAGTACTTACAAATTGTTTATGTGGAGTGTTTTACAGGAAGAGGATAGCAATATGGTTGGATCAATTTGTGATGGTGTGATAGGATGGCACTGTGCTGATGAAAAAGTTATTTATAATAAATACATAAGGTAATGTTAAATTTTTCATTGTGATTGAAGGAATGCTCATGCAGACTTTCAGCAGAAAAAATATAAAATAAAATCTTAGGTTTGGATTTTTGGGGGAAAATGAACTGTTTGATGACGTCTTGCGGCCTTTGAAGTTGCATTATTTAAGACTAGAGTGCTGAATTTTAGAAATACTAATGTTAAAATGATCACTAAATGATTTACTTCGATTGTGATATAATGCTTAAAATGCTAGTTCGCAGAAATATTGCCTTCGGCAACAACAGATTCACCATTAACTAACTAATTAAAATGATTAAATTATTTTGATTATTGTATATAAATTGACTACTTGATTAGCATTTTATGTTATTGTTCACTGAATTCTCAGACTGTACAAATTGATTTTGCATAGTAGATAAAGGCAGATTGTTAGTGTGATAACAATGGTACTGAGAAATCCTTGATTTTTTTTCACATTTGTCTTTAATGAAATAAGCACAGCTTGCTTCAAATTGGCTCTTTCTGTGAGAACATTCAAATTCTGGAAATCTCGCTTTGGAGGGAATATGTAACATTTATAGTTTTAGAAGCCTTAGTATTCAACCCCATGTTTCACTTTGTAAAAAGTCAAGATGTTACATACTCAAAAAGACTACAACTGTACTGCCGCGCCAACTTCACGTTGCACTAGAAAATAATGAGTCATATATGTCAAGTGAGTATGGGAGCCATAAAGACAGTGTTTGTTCGCTCCAGCTATCTGGTGACTGAGCAATATAAGGGCATTTTAATTTTTCAGTTATTACCGCTATATGGCAGTATGCATTAAGTACTACCACCCGATATGAAAAACCACTTCTCACAAATATGTAAATGACTGGTAAGTGATGTTTTATTTAACGTGATTATGATTGTGTAAAGCAAATACACTGAAGCGCCAAAGAAACTGGTACAGCTACCTAATTTTGTGTAGGGCTCCCCCGAGCACACTGTTTACATTACAGAAAGAGTGGACACAAGATGAAATGGACTCGACCAATGTCTGAAGTACTTTTGGAGGGAACTGACACCATGAATTCTGCAGCGCTGTCATAAATCCGTAAGAGTACGAGGGGGTGGAGACTTCCTCTGAACAGCGCGTTGCAAGTCATCCCTGATAAGCTCAATAATGTTCATGTCTGGGGAGTTTGGTGGTCAGCGGAGGGTTTAAACTCAGAAGAGTTTTTCTATAGCCACTCTGTAGCAATATTGGACGTGTGGGGTGTCGCATTGTCCTGCTGTAATTAACCAAGTCCGTCGGAATGCACAATGGACATGAATGGATGCAGGTGATCAGACAAGATGCTTAAGTACGTGTCACCTTTCACGGCTGGATCTAGATGTATCAACGCCGTGTTATGCCTGTTTGCATATCTCTGTATTTGAATACGCATGCCTATACTACTTTCCTTAGCCCTTCAGTGTACGTTCCAAGTAATGTTGTTGATGACTTGAAAACGTATGTACGCTTACTGTAACGCACGCGTAAGAGAGAATTTTAGTTAGTATTATAAGTATGAAAATGAATAACATTATACACTGGACTAATGTTGGTGAGGCAGACGGGAACAGTAAATGTAAATTACTTCTTCGAGGTGTGTTTAGGACGAGTGAGATTTGGTGGGGATGTTTTAGACACTGATGGTGTGCGCTCACGATACGCAACGAAGCAACGTGTATCTACATACGTATTTGTGGTGTAATATTGTTCACTGTTTGACGATGCTGACTGACAAATATTTGAGTCGAGTGAAGTTCGATTGCTGAGAAAAGATGATGCCATGAAGAGGCTTTGCAAGTAAAATTTATAAGTGTGATTTATGTTTAACATGCATTTCAAAAACAAGATGCTATTAAAAGCATGTAATCTCTTTGTGTGGCGTGGACAGCATTAAATATGATTGGTGACAAATCGACAAATGGTCGCGAAGAAGAATCCGTTTATCAAAATGTAGCCACACAAATATCGTAGTGCAAGTATATCACGCAGCTCGCCAGACGTAAGTACTCTGCAATTCCACCGCGCACGAAATGGAACTTCATAGAAGTTTGACGCACTGTTCAAAACTTGTACCGCAACAAACTTCTGTCTGGTAATAGTAATGACAGAAAGCGTATCAAGCGCATTTGATTAAAAGTGAATACTATTGATAATGATAACCTAATGCTAATACAGACTCATGTCAAGTACTGAGAGTATAGAATGGAGCTAATATTATCATATGTCATGCTAGTTTTGTTAGTGAAAGCTCCAAGAATCTTTTTTAAACACGTCAACTACTATCAGGCTGGTAGGGAGACATGAGAAGACGATCAGTAAGTGCCCGTTATTGTAGTTCGAACTTAACTGGATACTAAGGTGAATCCAGACGAAACTGTTAGTGATTATACTCATACGCGAATACCAGTTGCTTTTCAATGTGTCACACAAGATATGTTCCCCATGTGCTAAATTAAAGAAGCCACTTACATTATCGGAAGCTCGGTTGCTATGGATAGGTCAACTGAAGCTATGTCTATAAATGTATATTTATTCAAGAAACTTATGTAGTGCCTATTTAAAGTATTATCAAGTCTTCGTTTTCCAAAATAGATTTGTTGCCATAAGTGGGTAAATGTACTTTTGTGGTAAAAGTGTTACTGGCTTCAAAAATGAGGGATGTGTACTTTCATGATGATTATGGAATTCATGGTAATGTTTCACAGTTAAGGGGATTGGTACTTAACTCAGGAATCCCTTGTGTACTGATAAAGTTCCGTTAATGCTACACACAGCTGAAGACGGTTTATTTCATTGCTACTAACATTGATCATTGAATCTACTTTAACTGCAGAATGTTGCAATTGCGGTGACCACCTGTCCCACAGATTTATCCTATCGTGCGTTAGGGCATAAATAGTCACTACCAGACAGCGCATGGTATAGTGGGAAATCGTACCAGTTTACTAGTCGGGTAACCTGATTGACTACAACAATAAGAGAGGAAGGGATGCCTCTTGGCAGATATGATACGCAAATTGGGATGGAAGTCATTACAGCAAAGACGTTTTTCGTCGCGGCGAGATCTATTTACGAAATTTCAAACTTTCTCTTCCGAATGCGAAAATATTTTGTTGAGCCTAATCTACATAGGTAGGAATGATCATCAAAATAAAATAAGAGAAATCAGAGCTCGAACAGAATGGTTTAGGTGTTCGTTTTACCCGCGCGCTTTTCGGGAGTGGAATGGTAGAGAGATAGTATGATTGTGGTTCGACGAACCCTCTACCAAGCACTTAAATCTGAATTGCAGAGTAGTCAAGTAGATGTAGATGTAGATGTAAAACTCTAATCTTTGTTTATTAATATTTTTTAAATATATAGCTTAGATTTAACTGGCTATCATCTTAGATATCGTCTCAATAATAGTCTCTCGTCCAGTCACTTCAGATTTCATTTTATAATTACTTTCAGAAACATTTCAGTAACGATATGAGACGAAGAGCTTCGTGCACTATCATGTCCCCCCAAAAATGTACATCAAGTGATTTGTGGTGACCAAATCAGTCGGGAGCGAACAGTTGACATAGAGTGGTCATATGCGACGGTTAGGTTTAGAGGCAGCATAGTTAGAGTTAAGTAGCTGCGGCTTGGCGAGCAATGTTAGGTCAGAGAAAGAATAGGCCTATTGATGTGTCAGCCTAATTTCCACAATGTATTTAACGTACCAGCATTGAAAGTGTTACCTGTACGAACTGTGTTACGTGTGACTTTGTAGGCATACGTTTGTAAAATATCTTGTTAACAGTTTGTAGCTTTTTCCAGTATGTGACACGTGTGTTCATCAAAAGACAGCTGGTATACCTGACAGATTATTTCACAGTGTTGAGAGCCCTGGCCTACTAAATAGACATATTATTACAGCCTTACATCAAGAAACGAGGATCCACGACCTGTATATGCTGCTTCTGCACAGAGATATTCATAGAGGACACCAGGGGAGGGGCAAAATTGCAGAGCATACGTTGACATCGGTAGTTATCACACATCTTGTTTAGAACCATTTCCCGGCTTTCGTAACATCCAGGGGACAATAATAAATAGCGATGACTTCAGCGTAATTATTTTAGTTCAATAAAAGTGTCAATTTTGATCCCCGCATTGCGCCTTTTCTTCAGCTACGTTTTGACCTATACTGAAGAAGTTTTTGTATGTGTGGTCCAAGTTTCATCTAGCTATGTTACTTCGCAGTGACGACATGCGAAAGTTAATTTCGTCCTTAAGTTTTGTACACCAGTGTATTATGCTGGGACCAGCGTACGTCTCGAGCAGGGATTATGACAAAAGGATAAAAGAAACTAGGAGACGGAGAGAGAAATTTAAAAAGTGGTTTTTCTCTCACTCAACCCGTGTATAAAATGCGAAAGAGATCTGATAACATTTGTACCATCTGCTTGACTGCGGAGTATTTACATCGATGTAGATATAGTAGAGCTGTGCTAGCCGACTTGAGTGAAGAGCCGCTGGAGAAGAAAGTGAAACAACTGGCAGTAATGTGTAGCAGATTATGGTTCTTGTTTTTCCACTTATAAATAGAATACTCCCTCAGAAAGTTTTACCGTTAGATTGGACTATTTCATTTTGTAAAGATAGGTTCGTAGTAATGCATCGGCCCTAAGAGCTCGTAGGAAGCACTTCTATAAAAGTACGAGAAATGTCGAGACGGAGACGGCGACAACATTGTGTATTGATAAGTGGAGAACAGTTGTGCACCCAGTTTGAGGTGCACGGTAGGGCGGCATAAAAGGAGACCCAGGTAGTGGGGGAGAGGGACAGGCGGCGGCAGCCGTGTGGCGTGGCGCCCAGTGCAGGCTGGCGCGCGAGCAGAGCCGCGATAAAACGGTTTGTTCACTTTTAGTGCGCGCGCGCGCGGCGGGCCCCACTTTGTACAGGTGCCTCTAAGTTATTCAGCAGTAATCTCCTTGGGCTCTGTTTTACGGCCTCTGCTGGGAGATTGCTCGCCGGCTCGCAGTCCGTGCCAATACACACACACACACACACACACACACACACACACACACACACAGAGAGAGAGAGAGAGAGAGAGAGAGAGGCTCCTGCAAACACTTTCTCACTGTAGGCAGACCTCGGTAATGGGCGTAGCAGGTGTCCGTCATCCTGAAGATCTGAAAATTTGGTACTAGAAGTTTAGGAAGGAATTACTGTAGTCTTCCTTCACAGAAGTGGTAAACATAAGACTTAATTGTTAGTAGCTAGTATTAAAATAGAAGAAAATGTATTAGAGTTTAGAACTGTGCATGCATGTCACAATCCTTGAGTTTAGCTGGAAATTTCGTAAGATTATGTCGCGTGTAACATCAAGCAGCTCAGTTTTCTTCTGATTTGAAAACATTGCGTCACATAAACACTTTTGCAATGATGCCGGTATCTACCTTCTTTCCTTCGTTATACTGTCGACAGCACAAGATACTGCACTGCAGTAAATCGTGTAGTGAGACATTCGATCCATCTCCATAAAGATACAAATCGCAATGTAGAAGTTTCGTTCCCGCTGTAGTCAGTACTTAGGCACATATATCACGGAATACATGAATCTATAAAGTTATCGCGTGGTTTCTAAAACGCATTTTGCTATAGAAATAAAACATGTGAAAGATAAATGAAACAGGCGACATATGCTCAGACTCCTAGAAAAATAATAATAATATCAATTAAAAAAAGCAGCGCGTGTAACAACTACCAAACCATCAGGTTAATATGTCATGGTAGCAAAATATTAACGCGAATTGTGTATTAAGTAATGGAAAGGGTGGTAGATACCGACTTGTGGGTGGACCACTGCGTCTTCCGGAGAAATGTAGGTACACGCAACACCATCTGACGCCAAGACTTCCTTAGAAGACAGACTGAAGAAAAACAGAACTCCGTTTACAGCGCTTGTAGATTGAGAGAGAAATTTTGGCAATATTGACTAGAACATATGTTCTGAAATTCTTAAATTAACAAGAATACAATGTATGATGTGGAAAGTTACCTACAGCGACGGAAACTAGACTCCACGTACAAGAGTCCAAGGAGATGAAAGAACGCCAGTAGTTGAATTAGAAGTGAGGCAGATTTTGTAGCTTGTCCATGTTCTTCAATTCTTACTCCGAGCGAGCAGAAAGAATATAAAACAGAAATTTCGAAAGTATTTTAATGTTCAGGGAAATAAATAAAAATAGAATGAAGAATATAAAACAGCAATTTCGGAAATATTTTAATGTTCAGGGAAAATAAATAAAAATTGAATGTCTCAATTCTCTCAGAGGCCGCAAAGGACACGGAAAATCGGTTGAACATGATGGATAGTGTTTTGATAAGAGGATATAAATGAGCATGAGAAAAGTAATTCAATTAGAGGTATAGATGGCGATGTTGGGGATATTAGATTAAGGAATGAGACTTTAAAACTGGTATAGGTTAACAACGTAAGCCTCCGCGGCCAGTGTCATGATGATTAAAATTCTTCTGGGTGCCGTGAAGTGTTACTGCGTAAAACATTCGAAAATACATGAACCGTAACTGAATTTTCACCCGTATTACGATGGCCCAACAGTCAGCTTTATATTTTACGCATTTTAAAGTATTTTATACAGTGACGCGGTACGTCGCCCGGAACACTAACGATGTTAGTGTAGAGTTTTTGCTATTGTCAACGAAGAGAGGATGAGCGTAAGGTATTAATCCAAAGTGCACAACGCGTAGCGCAGTAATTCACAACAGAAAAGCAAGGTGATAACACCTGGAAACCATTAGTTTCTTAAATCAGTAGGATTGAAGCCAAGCAGTGACTTCATTCGATATAACTAGTCCGGTGGATCATGATGATTGTATTCACCAGGAATATTTCTTGCTTAAACCTCATGCAACAGACACATTTAAAAGGAACGAAGTAGTTTTGATTGTCATCTACCAACAAAGTGCCTCCAATGCAAGAGCTTCATACATAATGACGGATTATTTACAAAATGTGTCGGTATTGCTACAATGGCATCGAACCTTACAAGTAATGCTTTAGCGTCCCTGTTTCATGAGATACGATATAAACTTGACGGGGTGGAGATTGACCGTGCAAATAATGCAGGCATAACATCAATTCTTAGAACGTATGTCTCCGCTTGTCCCTCGGATCCAAACGATTTAGAAAATATGGTTAGTTCATTGATGAGCCAGTGGATAGAAGTCAAAGACTACGAGATATTTACTTTGAGAACATGCAGCGAATTTGTCTGAATGGTAAACAGGAACTTATTCTGCTACGGACAGCAGTGGATAACAACTCATACTTTAAAGGAGCTCAAGAGAAGAACAAGATCACCATCATTAAAACAATGTGGAAAATTACACACGTCACAGTATAGGATGAGTATTTGCCTTTAAAAGTTATGTATGCCCGTGCATTTCTGCTGTTATCTTTCCGTTCATGGGAGGTTTTTGAGTACCCAGTGCTACTGACTGCAAGCAGACAAACGTGGTCTATTAAAACCCGCGCTCAACTGTAGATGCCCACATTCAGACCAATAGAAGAGGGAATATAGCAAATGATTGCACCAGACTTGATAACTACAAGTTAACTAATGCCAGAGTCTACCTTAACTCTGAATTCTACCTATCTGATAATTTACATCTGCAGTGGGACTCAATCCACGGAAATTCAAGGAGCTGGCGCGAAGCATCGTAATAGACTACTTAAAATAGAAAGAGATGGTTAAATCTGGACCTGAATCTGAAACTGAATCTGAATCTTCGGCTAATCTTCCAGAACACACTGCAGCATATTCCCTAGTTCTACATCACTAAGCGATTGACTACTTCCCGTCCAAGGGTGTTGTGCAACGAGCTGTATAAATGAACAGGTTCTGTGCCATACTCAGAGCATACCACAATGGCATCTCAAGGTACGAACATCATTGCAGACGCTCAGATGATGAGCATAGATGGTTCATATTCAAACAGGCTGCTTTCATAGCATACACAGTAGATGCAGGTATAATAGAGACATCTGAGTAAACATTGCATCACCGAGGATTTCAAAGGTGTGAAGTGTGCGTACCTTCTTACTGATTTCACTCTGCTCCCACTTTGATATCATACACTTTTGCCCAGATACTATGTCTGTGGTTTTCTTCAAGAACAGGAGATACAATTTTAGACATGTTTGCTAGATGTCTTTGGAAGCAGACATGGTCATGTGCCTTCTGCTCCCATAAGCCAATTCGTGCTGCACGATAGACGTAATCCCATACAACCATTCTATATATTTTGTTATCATACATGTTAAACTTCTCCTTCATGTTCAAAACTAACGTGATTTGTGTCCTGCACATCCTTTGTATACCCTGTGCAATATGGATAGGTTTTCTGTAAATAAGAACAACAAAGATATATGGTAACGTTTTTATTTATTTATACGATTCACACAGATACAATTTGATTTTTGAGATATAGTTTAGTTCTTGAAATACTGAGATATAATTCAGCTCTTGATGTACAGATCATTTCTTCAAGGTAGAGTTCAATTCTTCAGATACAATTTGACTCTGATATTTCACTGCAAGATACTTTTAACTTACACACTATCGCCAATGACAAAGAAAAAATGAACCTCCAGACAATAACACCAATTGTGAATATTTTTACAATTTTTCCAGTAGCTCTGGCTGAGAATATTTACAATGTTCCATGTATATGAATCTAAGCTAAAAATTACTTCTCTGCCTTTTACTACAAGTAATTCTACAGTTCCAGCAGCATAGTTTTTCCAATAATTCTGTTGGACTGTGAGCTATATACACTTAAAGTCTTATACGTCTTGGACAGCTAGTGGCAGGCGAAACTTAAACACTCTTTACGAACTTCCAGCATGCGGGAGTAGCTGGGGTCAGCAATTTCTGTTACTTGGCAGAACGGAAAACGACTCCAAAGTTGAAAATTTTTACTTTTTATTCATTCGATATATGTAATCACTGTAAATGTTCATTTACCATTGTTGAAATCTTCGAACATGTCATTTTCGACTATGTTTTGATGATTTGAAAATGGGTCCTGGCCCAAAACTAGTAATCGAATGAATAAAAAGTGATGTTTGCAACTTTGAAGTGGGTTTTCACTCTGTTTAAAAACTATTATATTTACATGACATACATATTGCTTGGACATATTCACATGTGTGTACGCAATACAGATATTTACATGACACACACACAGATTATTACTTAGACTTTGATAAAAGATCATTCTTTTCTGCACACACACACACACACACACACACACACACACACACACACATACTCTGTCTCACTCAATCTCTCTCCCATCAATCACAGTCACCCACCCCCTCTCTCGCCAGAAGTGAATAGTGTGAGTGTGGGTGAGTTTTAATCCCATTATGACCCTTTTATCAACAGGAGGCGACATGCTGATTTTAGACTGTAGCACAGTGTACACCTCTCGATCGTATACTAGTTTGCTGCACCAAATGTGTGTGGTTGCGGTGCAGCACCGTGCACACTGCTGTACGATACAGAGGGCTCTAAATGCCATATGAAGCAGACCCTTAGCCCACATCTGTGTGGCACTTCCCATTGTGAGATACACATACATTTTTGATTGCAAGCGTACAAACTCCACAGTCGACAATCCATTCGCATCCTCTTTCATAAGGCTGCTAACCTTCTTGCTCTATGGAACAATACCATGAGGATTATTGGTCGTGTATGAGTATGTGTCGAATTCGTTACAGTTGTACCCCGTAACTTCATATGGATGGCACTTCTTCACTCAATAGGTGAAGCCATCTGTGTCCAAATAAAGTAATTTAGGACTTGTGAAATAAGTTTCTCGTAACTAATAATGAAATCGGTGAATGTGGAGTTTGGACAGGTCTAGTATGCATATCCCCACGTAAATAGGCTTCTTAAACTCTACTGTAGTCTTTGCCATCTATACAGCAACAAAGCTCTCACTGAATATGATGACCAGTTTAAATTTGGTTTGCGATGCATTTTATTACGCCATAATGCACATCCCATTCGATTCTAATCAAAATTTCACGCTGTTCTCTCAAATTTTCCATTGTTTTGCCAAAGATTGAATTATTCATTAATTTTTAAATATCATTCTCAAAGTCACTCGTCACGTAAGCACTCTGTCTTTTGTTCAAATCAGTATCCTCCCTCAACCAAGGAGACTTCTTGCAGAATGTAGCCCAGGTCATTCTAACCAGCTTCATTCCAGAACTGAGACACTGCTGGAGATAACAATAGCGAATAATCGGTCTCTTCTTATTCCCCAGTGTTGTCATCAGCTTTGGGGTAGAGCTTCCTCACGGAACTTTTTGCCCCGGACACAGTGGCAAATCGGCATGATCGGCATGCACATCATACAAACTAATAGGATATGTGAGCTCCGCCTCCACCACATACTGCACATCAAAATCAGACACTATGCCCCCGTCCCCCCGTCCCCGTTGATTTTTCCACCTAATCCCTTGCATTCATCTTTGAGCACACATCAAAAATCACCAACTGGCACTGATTGTTGCATGGCGTGCCCTATAAGCTATTTACACCCGGGTACGTGATGTAACTTGAATCAATGAATGCACTGAACGTCTCACCCTTTCGTGGGTTATTTGCCATGGTATGTCTATGGACACATTGATGAAGTCCCCCACGGATCACTCGCACAAAAAGAAAGAAGCATGTTGTGATCAGTCAATAATTCAATGCCGCACTTCATTTTCTTGAGCAGAGCGTCCCATGACAACCCAGATGACGTGTAATAGAACGAGGAATCCATAAAATATGTGGTCATGCACCGACTCCAGAGTTTCTCACTAACATCTGCAACCAAGCTCACGTCTGTGTCCTCGTAAAGCCATGCGCACTCTCCTAAAGTGGAGATGTCGAATACCTGCCAGACATTCACAGCGTGTTCATACTCTGCTTCCAATGAGGCATCGCCTGTAAGGCTGCTGGAAAATGTAGTTCTGTTGGCTAACCTTGTAACACCACAATCGGTTGTAAGCAATCGGTACAGTGCAACTTTATTTAAGGAATGTTTACTTGTTACCTGTTATGTTCTTTGGATCATTAGAGGGAGGTGGTACTTTATGATATATAAATTTAACGTAATAGTGCGTTTAAATAATGGAATATTATTAAATATGTTTGTTTACGTATGAGAAACTGCAATGTAAAAACTGTTTGATACTTAGGGGTTTTGTATTGTATAATGTAAAAGATATAGTGATTCTCCCCACTACGAAAGTGGTTTGGCGCGCAAAGAAAAGGTGGAATTAACAGTGAGACTGAGCGGGAAGCGAGAGAGCACAATAGGCAGTTAGTGGCCAGCTGTTGTGGAGTCAACACCGCAGGTACCGAGTGAGGCGTTCAGTATACTTATCTACGAGGGCAGTTCAATAAGTAATGCAACACATTTTTTTCTGAAACAGGGGTTGTTTTATTCAGCATTGAAATACACCAGGTTATTCCCCAATCTTTTAGCTACACACTATGTTTAAACGTAATCTCCATTCAATGCTACAGCCTTACTCCACCTTGAAATGAGGGCCTGTATGCCAGCACACTACCATTCCACTGGTCGATGTCGGAGCCAACGTCGTACTGCATCAATAACTTCTTCATCATCCGCGTAGTGCCTCCCATGGATTGCGTCCTTCATTGGGCCAAACATATGGAAATCCGACGGTGCGAGATCGGGGCTGTAGGGTGCATGAGGAAGAACAGTCCACTGAAGTTTTGTGAGCTCCTCTCGGGTGCGAAGACTTGTGTGAGGTCTTGCGTTGTCATGAAGAAGGAGAAGTTCGTTCAGATTTTTGTGCCTACGAACACGCTGAAGTCGTTTCTTCAATTTCTGAAGAGTAGCACAATACACTTCAGAGTTGATCGTTTGACCATGGGGAAGGACATCGAACAGAATAACCCCTTCAGCGTCCCAGAAGACTGTAACCATGACTTTACCGGCTGAGGGTATGGCTTTAAACTTTTTCTTGGTAGGGGAGTGGGTGTGGCGCCACTCCATTGATTGCCGTTTTGTTTCAGGTTCGAAGTGATGAACCCATGTTTCATCGCCTGTAACAATCTTTGACAAGAAATTGTCACCCTCAGCCACATGACGAGCAAGCAATTGCGCACAGATGGTTCTCCATTGCTCTTTATGGTGTTCGGTTAGACAACGAGGGACCCAGCGGGAACAAACCTTTGAATATCCCAACTGGTGAACAATTGTGACAGCACTACCAACAGAGATGTCAAGTTGAGCACTGAGTTGTTTGATGGTGATCCGTCGATCATCTCGAACGAGCGTGTTCGCACGCTCCGCCATTGCAGGAGTCACAGCTGTGCACAGCCGGCCCGCACGCGGGAGATCAGACAGTCTTGCTTGACCTTGCGGCGATGATGACACACGCTTTGCCCAACGACTCAATGTGCTTTTGTCCACTGCCAGATCACCGTAGACATTCTGCAAGCGCCTATGAATATCTGAGATGCCCTGGTTTTCCGCCAAAAGAAACTCGATCACTGCCCGTTGTTTGCAACGCACATCCGTTACAGACGCCATTTTAACAGCTCCGTACAGCGCTGCCACCTGTCGGAAGTCAATGAAACTATACGAGACGAAGCGGGAATGTTTGAAAATATTCCACAAGAAATTTCCGGTTTTTTCAACCAAAATTGGCCGAGAAAAAAATGTGTTGCATTACTTATTGAACTGCCCTCGTATGTTGGAACAGCCTCGGATGTGGTTACTGCTATAAAAAAGTGTGCCCTCGCATTGGGAATAGCTCTAAAATTTATGTCGCCAAAAAGAAATGAAATAGAGCAATAGTGCACCGCCACATGCTCGCTACCGCTATTGCTGCACGGCTCCAACAACTTCAGGAGGTTACAACTGTGTATCAGTATGAACCAGTGGGTTTGTGTGTGTTGAATTTTGCAGTAATAATCCAAGCGTTGCAAAAACTGGCATTTGAACCATGAAATTTTCCCCTTCAATCAACCAAACAGGGTCCTTTCCTCAAAGTACTTAAATCCAAGTACCCTGTTTGTGGAAGACTGATATTAATCTATTTTATTTTACGTTGAAGTTACGAAAAGCTCCAATTTAATGTGAAAAGCTTCTAATTTACAAGTGGCATTGTTCAATGCGTAGGAAAATTAAGACTGTCAGTGAAAACTACTCGCTTCACCAGTAATAAAAGGGACATGTAATATTTATCAGGTGGAAAGTTTTTAATTTACTAAGAAATATTTCAATAGTAAAGTGCCAAACGGTTAGTACTAATGAATCCTAATGCGATTCCAGAATGAGATTTTCACTCTGCAGCGGAGTGTGCACTGATATGAAACTTCCTGGCAGATTAAAACTGTGTGCCCGACCGAGACTCGAACACGGGACCTTTGCCTTTCGTGCACAAGTGCTCTACCATCTGAGCTACCGAAGCACGAGTCACGGCCGGTCTTCACAGCTTCACTTCCGCCAGTATCTCGTCTCCTACCTTCCAAAATTTACGGAAGCTCTCCTGCGAACCTTGCCAGAACTAGCACTCCTGAAAGAAAGGATACTATGGAGACATGGCTTAGCCACAGCCTGAGGGATGTTTCCAGAATGAGATTTTCACTATGCAGCGGAGTGTGCGCTGATATGAAACTTCCTCGCAGATTAAAACTGTGTACCCGACCGTGATTGGTTAAAATCACTTGCTTCACAAGTGATGAAAGAGGCAGAAAAATTTGAAACCTTTTTAATATTTGCTTTAATTTGAACTTACTTACCAATCCAGATAAAAATATTTCTAGTGTATATTGTTTTCAAGCTTTGAGGGCTAAATGATCTTAAGTGGGATGTAGTTCAGCATTTATTATAATGCGAGGATTTTCTGTAAATGGTGCTTATTTGCGGATAAAGGAGTGATCAGTTTGTAGGATTCCACTATAATATTTAATAACAGAATAAGTCAAACTGAGAGTAGGTTTCTGTGAATGAACCTGAAACATTGACAAAGTGAAATGCTTATGAAATGTGAGTATTGTGAATTTTATTGCATTTGAGATATGTATAAGTATGTTAACCTAAACAGAACTATGGTCAGATGCTATTTAGTCCCGTGTCAGTCTTTGAGAAAATTTTTTTTTTGTGCTGAATTCTTTAAAGACTGAAGTAGTGATTGTAGTCAGCAGGGATAAAGTATCTATTTTGTTTCTGTGAATGCTAGCCTTTGCAATTGAGTACTTCTGCTACCCACTGTGTAGTTTCGTCTTCTTGTTGTTGGTGTTCGTTGCATTTTTCTGAGAAAGTATCTATGAAAGTCACTTTTGCAAGAGTATATGCAAATCCATTGAAAATAATATTTTCACATTATTAAACCTAATTAGGCTGGTGACCGTTTTATTACTTCATTTACGTTAAATCTGTTACCAAATTTTAGACTTTCTGTTGTCTAGCAACTGCCACCCTTACGAATTTCATGTTCGATACCGTCTTACTGTTAGGTAACATACGCTCAAATTCAAAAATCCTCTCAGAGGGTAACACTGTACTGTGCAGGTTTAAACCAATTTTCGTAATTATTGATCCGCAGAAGTGTTATAACCTGGTTTCGCAGAATTTTGTCATGCTTTCAGATACTCATGTGGGAAAACCGTCTTCCTAGTCGCCAGTGGAAACTTTCCCTTGTCGGGAAATGCAGCTCGAGTATCGTACACATCTTCCCGAGTTAGAGTTTCAACAAGTTTCTGGAGTGGCGCCTGCTTTTTCTGTGAAAGTAATACTTGGGGCTGTGGAGTCATCTTCACAGTGAGACACAGGGGCGAGAAGGCTTTCAAAGTCAGCGTACATCACAAATGGGCATCGCTCCTGATGGTGAGCATTTTCATATTTTATGAATCTGTTTTCCTCATTAGGCGTAATAACATGTACCGGGTCCTTGGAAGCGCTGCTAATAACTTATCTGAAGAAAAACATTCATGTATCTTAAACAAATCTTTACACAAGTACTGGATGACAACTGGGAGAGAAGTAGGTGGGAAACTTCTTTGATCCAAACAAAATGAAAATTACCTTTCTCCTTGTTTTTCTCATCGGAGAAAGAGTATGTTTACGTGCATTTTATGCTCAGCACCAAAATCTGAGAAATGGAGGAGGCCAACGACTACATGCTCGTTTTGTTCATCTGACTTGCACTTCTCCAGGCCATAGACATGACCCGATATTCTGAGCCTCAAATTTAGGTACGTCCTGGAGTTTATTGGAGAATTTGATACCATCAAAGTTATAACACTAGCGAACATCAATACCTTTGGCACTGTGAGATGCACATTGCGGATTTTTTGTGTAACTTCTTTCACAAGACAGAACTGACCATGCAAAACAAATCTGATCCTTTTAGTTTTTGACATTAATGCATGCCTTCCCATCAATTATCTCTTTAGGTAGCTCTGTATAGCTAGACCCTAAATTTGCTGGATCATAGACATGTGTATTGATGTTCAGGTATAGCATTCATATGAGTGCTTCAGTTGAAGATGTAACTTCCATCATGGAAAACTGGTTCAGTATGGCTCTCAAGGTGGCCTGATCACGCCATTCCCCCCCCCCCCCCCCCCTCACGTAGATAATGAAGACTTATCTCTTCAACGTCAACGTTGGAGGGGGGAGGGCGGTTCAATAGACAGCACTGCACCGAATTTAATGGCGCTAAACGATTGTTCATTAACAACCTTAAGGAGCTGTGTTTTCACGCTTTTAGAAACCCAACAGGACTGCAGTATCTTCCTGCCAGATTCTTGATTCGAGTGAATGAGATTCGCTCCTCAAAGGCGTCCACAATCACCGAGTATTCTTGCGGTAGTATTGTGTCACTGACCTCATGTCCTTCACTAAAACGACGGGAGAGGGAATTGCCGCTAGCCACAGGATCGCTGCTGTTTCTAATACTTAACTATAACTAGTTGATGACAATTATGAAGCTGCTTGCTGAGAGGAGCAGAGAGGTATGCGCCTTACCTTGCGAGATCAGGGAGGACTGGAAGATGGAGAAGGAGCAGACGCTGCGGTATGAGGCTAGTGCTGCAGCCCTGGCCCTCTTGTCAGAGGGAGGGTGTCCCATGGACGACACAGCAGTGTTGGAGTGGTGGCGGTAGTGTGTGGCAACGGGGTAGCCGCGGCTTGTCACGGGGCGACGAGCAGCGCCCTTGCCGGCGAGGCTACCTCACCAGAACCCACTTTAGCGAAGAGGACCTTGATGCCTCCGGTAGCCGCGCCACAGCGTGTTGCGCGAATTATTCCCCTGACACAGCCTATATAGATGAGAGGGAGAAGAATGAAAATTAAATACAATGTTCCAGACATAGCCAATTTTAAGTAGAATGAGTAGATGTGTAATAATTACCTATTTCGCTCTGGCATCTTGGGATCTGTGTCAGGTTATCCAGCATCTTCTCACGCAGGCAACCGTTTCTCTCAATTACCACCATCCACTGTGACATTTCGTCCTCACCTTAATTGAGGAAGACCTATTTGGCAATCACAGTGCTATCACCTAAACCCACATACTAATTTTTTAATAATAAAACATATACAAACGCAAAGAAACTATGGGAAACGAAAAAACTTTTTTGTATCTGCACTTAAAGGAGTTCTGTGATGATTTCTGCTTATCCTTGACTTACACTATGTGATCAGAACCATCCGGACACCCCCAAAATCATACGTTTTTCATATTACGTTCATTGTGCTGCCACCTTCTGCCAAGTACTCCAAATCAGCGACATCAGTAGTCATTGGACATCGTGAGAGAGCAGAATGGAGCGCTCCGCTGCTCACGGACTTGGAACGTGGTCCGGTGATTGAGGGTCACTTCTGCCATACGCCTATAAGCGAGATTTCCACATTCCTGAACATATTTAGGTCCATTGTTTCCGACGTGGTAGTGAAGTGGAAACGTGAAGGGGCACGTACAGCACAAAAGCGTACAGGCCGACCTCGTCTGTTGACTGACAGAGACCGCCGACAGTTGAAGGGGGAAGTAATATGTAATAGGCGGACATCTAGCCAGACCATAACACAAGAATTCCAAACTGCATTAGGATCCACTGCAAGTACTATGACAGTTAGGCGGGAGGTGATAAAACTTTGATTTCATTGTCGAGAGGCTGCTCGTAAGCCACACATCACGCCGGTAAATGCTAAACGACGTCTCGCTTGGTGTAGGGAGCATAAACGTTGGACGATTGAACAGTGGAAAATTGTTGTGTAGAGTGACGAATCAAGGTGCACAATGTGGTAAACCCCTTGTTGTTTTGCGTGGCACTATCACAGCACTGGCCTACGTTGATTTGTTAAGCGCCTTCTTGCTTCCCACTGTTGAAGAGCCGATCGGGGATGGCGATTGCATCCTTCAACACGATCGAGCACCTGTTCATAATGCACGGCCTGTATTGGAGTGGTTCCACGACAATAACATCCCTGTAATCAACAGGTCTGCACAGAGTCCTGACCTGAATCCTAGAGAACTCCTTTGGGGTGGTTTGGATCGCCGACTTCGTGGCAGGCGTCACCCACCGACATCTATACTTCTCCTCAGTGCAGCTCTCCGTGAAAAATGGGCTGCCATTCCCCAAGAAACCTTTCAGCACCTGACTGAACGTATGCCTGCGATAGTGGAAGCTGTCATCAAGGCTAAGAGTGGGCCAACATCATATTGAATCCCAGCATTACGGATGAGGACGCCACGACCTTTTAAGTCATTTTCAGCTAGATGTCGGGACACTTTTTATCACATAGTATATACCCTTCCCTGTTCCCCTTCTTCCACCAGGAAACGGTCTACAACAAGAGATAATATGAATCATACACTCATGCTCATAAATAAAGAATAATGCTGATACATGGTGAAACAAGGCTCTGTTGGGCGGTTTGCGGGTTTAAATCACCTCGTGGTATGACCATGCGGTGCATTTGACCTGTGGTCGTCGCACGGTGGCGCTGGCAGCAGTCCACATACGCAGAGGTGTGTTGGTGCATGTCAGAGTACGTTGCAGCGAGTAAATGTGCAGACGTTTTCAGACATGCTAATGGTGACTGTGTGTTGAAAACGGCTCAAGGAACACATATTGATGGCGTTATGTGCGGTAGAACATTAGGGAGACTGGAGGCTGGTCAAACACAGCAGGTAGTAGCACGTGCCCCCCGTGTGCCACAAATCTCAAGATTATGGCAAAGATACCAGCATCAGGAAACGTGTCCAGGTGCTACAGTACGGGACGTCCACAGTGTACAACACTACAAGAAGACCGATATCTCACCATCAGTGCCCGCAGACGGCAACGGAGTATTGCAGGTAGCCTTGCTCCGGACATTACTGAAGCCACTGGAACGGTTGTCTCCAGGCACACACTCTACAGGCGACTGAACAGACATTGTTTATTCGCCCGGAGACCTGCAACGTGCATTCCACTGATCTCTGGTCACAGGAGAGCCCGTAAAGCCTGGTGTTAAGAACACAGTATATGGTATAATAAAGGCTTTCACGATCGGATGGTACTGTTGTTGATAATTCTTCCGGGTTATATGGCCGTGGTCCATGGAATTCTTGTATTCCTAACGTTTCGTCCAGTACTACGTTGGACATCCTCAGAGGTATGGCTGGTCCTGCTGAGTCCTGTCGACCATACAACCCGGAAGAATTATCAACAACAGTATATGGTCATTGGAACAATGGTCCCAGGTTATGTTCAGGGACGAGTCCAGGTACAGTCTGAACAGTGATTCTCGCCGGATTTTCATCTCGCGTGAACCAGGATCCACATAGCAACCCCTTAATGTCCTTGAAAGAGACCTGTATAGAGGTTGTGGCCTGATGCTGTGGGGTGGGTTTATGACTGGTGCACGTACACCCTACATGTTACAGAGGAACTGTAACAGGTCAGGTGTATAGGGACGTCATTTTCCACCAGTATGTCCGCCTTTTCAGGGGTGCGGTGGGTGCCACTTTCCTCTTCATCTACATCTACATCTACATTTATACTCCGCAAGCCACCCAACGGTGTGTGGCGGAGGGCACTTTACGAGCCACTGTCATTATCTCCCTTTTCTGTTCCAGTCGCGTATGGTTCGCGGGAAGAACGACTGCCGGAAAGCCTCCGTGCACGCTCGAATCTCTCTAATTTTACATTCGTGATCTCCTCGGGAGGTATAAGTAGGGAAAGCAATTTATTCCATACCTCATCCAGAAACGCACCCTCTCGAAACCTGGACAGCAAGCTACACCCCGATGCAGAGCGTCTCTCTTGCAGAGTCTGCCACTTCAGCTTGTTAAACATCTCCGCAACGCTATCACGCTTACCAAATAACCCTGTGACGAAACGCGCCACTCTTCTTTGGATTTTCTCTATCTCCTCTGTCAACCCGACCTGGTACGGATCCCACACTGATGAGCAATACGCAAGTACAGGTCGGACCAGCGTTTTGTAAGCCACCTCCTTTGTTGATGGACTACATTTTCTAAGGACTCTCCTAATGAATCTCAACCTAGCACCCGCCTTACCAACAATTAATTTTATATGATCATTCCACTTCAAATCGTTCCGCACGCATACTTTCAGATATTTTACAGAAGTAACTGCTACCAGTGTTTGTTCTGCTATCATATAATCATACAATAAATGATCCTTCTTTCTATGTATTTGCAATAAATTAGATTTGCCTATGTTAGGGGTCAGTTGCCACTCCTTGCACCAAGTGCCTATCCGCTGCAGATCTTCCTGCATTTCGCTGCATTTTTCTAATGCTGCAGCTTCTCTGTATACTACAGCATCATCCGCGAAAAGCCGCATGGAACTTCCGACACTATCTACCAGGTCATTTATATATATATTGTGAAAAGCAATGGTCCCATAACACTCCCCTGTGGCACGTCATACGTTACTTTAACGTCTGTAGACGTCTCTCCATTGAGAACAAGCTGCTGTGTTCTGTTTGCTAAAACTCTTCAATCCAGCCACACAGCTGGTCTGAGATTCCATAGGCTCTTACTTTGTTTATCAGGCGACAGTGCGGAACTGTACCGAACGCCTTCCGGAAATCAAGTAATATGGCATCTACCTGGGAGCCTGTATCTAATATTTTCTGGGTCTCATGAACAAATAAAGCGAGTTGGGTCTCACACGATCGCTGTTTCCGGAATCCATGTTGATTCCTACAGAGTAGATTCTGGGTTTCCAGAAACGACATGATACTCGAGCAAACAATATGTTCTAAAATTCTACAACAGATCGATGTCAGAGATATAGGTCTATAATTTTGCGCATCTGCTCGACGACCCTTCTTGAAGACTGGGACTACCTGTACTCTTTTCCAATCATTTGGAACCCTCCGATCCTCTAGAGACTTGCGGTACACGGCTGTTAGAAGAGGGTCAAGTTCTTTTGCGTACTCTGTGTAGAATCGAATTGCTATCCCGTCAGGTCTAGTGGACTTTCCTCTGGTGAGTGATTCTAGTTGTTTTTCTATTCCTTGGACACTTATTTCGATGTCAGCCATTTTTTCGTTTGTGTGAGGATTTAGAGAAGGAACTGCAGTGCGGTCTTCCTCTGTGAAACAGCTTCGGAAAATGTGTTTAATATTTCAGCTTTACGCGTGTCATCCTCTGTTTCAATGCCATCATCATCCCAGAGTATCTGGATATGCTGTTTCGAGCCACTTACTGATTTAACGTAAGACCAGAAGTTCCTAGGATTTTCTGTCAAGTCAGAATTTTACTTTCGAATTCACTGAACGTTTCACGCATAGCCCTCCTTACGCTAACTTTGACATCATTTAGCTTCTGTTTGTCTGAGAGGTTTTGGTTCGGTTTAAACTTGCAGTGAAACTCTCTTTGTTTTCGCAGTAGTTTCCTTTGTTGTTGAACCACGGTGGTTTTTTCCCGTCCCTCACAGTTTTACTCGGCACGTGCCTGTCTAAAACGCATTTTACGACTGCCTTGAACTTTTCCCATAAACACTCAACATTGTCAGTGTCGGAACAGAAATTTTCGTTTTGATTTGTTGGGTAGTCTGAAATTTGCCTTCTATTACTCTTGCTAAACAGATAAACCTTCTTCCCTTTTTTTTATATTCCTATTTACTTCCATATTCAGGGATGCTGCAACGGCCTTATGATCACTGATTCCCTGTTCTGCGCTTACAGAGTCGAAAAGTTGGGGTCTGTTTGTTATCAGTAGGTCCAATATGTTATCTCCACGAGTCGGTTCTCTGTTTAATTGCTCGAGGTAATTTTCAGATAGTGCACTCAGTATAATGTCACTCGATGCTCTGTCCCTACCACCCATCCTAAACATCTGAGTGACCCAGTCTATACCTGGTAAATTGATATCTGCACCTAAGACTATAACATGCAGAGAAAATTTATGTGAAATGTATTCCATATTTTCTCTCAGTTATTCTGCCATTAATGCTGCTGAGTCGGGAGGTCGGTAAAAGGAGCCAATTATTAACCTAGCTCGGTTGTTGAGTGTAACCTCCACCCATAATAATTCACAGGAACTTCAAAATGGTTCAGATGGCTCTGAGCACTATGGGATTCAACGTCTGAGGTCATGAGTCCCCTAGAACTTAGAACTACTTAAACCTAACCAACCTAAGGACATCACACACATCCATGCCCGAGGCAGGATTCGAACCTGCGACCGTAGCGGTCGCGGAATTTCCTGTCGTGAGATCGTTCCCCTCCTGCACAGAGTCTTTTTCCCACCAGTTGCCTGGTGGTCGGGGAAAGGCAGGGCTGTGCCTGGGGGAAGCAGAAATAATTATCAATTTAATTTATTAGTCAGTTAAAATGATACCAATGTTGTGCTTGTGTTTGCACGGGTGTTTCCTAGAGGGGATGGGGACTTGGAGGGCGAGGGGGGGGGGGGGGGTCTGGGAAGATATGTGAGAAGGATAGATTATCTGAAGGGGGGGTCATAAATCAATTAACAGATCAATAGGTTAAGGGGGGAGGGGGGAGAGAGGTGGTTATATATAAAACCATTTATCAGGACAATAGGTTAGGGTCATAAATCAATCAGCTGTCACAGTTTAATTAATTTGCATATCAATATGATATTCAAAGTGTGCAGAACGTAGTTTGGTCTACTACTTGCAACCTTGTCTCTTGTCCTTCTCAACCACTGAATCCCTTTCATGCTCCTCGACCCTTAGGACTGATATCTGCTTTCTGTATAAATTCTAAATAGCCTTTCACTGCCTGTATTCTACCCTGCTACCTTCAGAATTCCATGCAGAGTCTTCCAGTCAACACTGTCAAAAGCACTGTATAAGTCTACAAATGTTATAAACACAGCTTTGTCTTTCCTTAACCTGTCTTCTAACATAAGTTGTAGGGTCGATAATGCCTCGTGTGTTCCTATGTCTCCCCAGAATCGAAACTGACCTTCCGCATGGTAATCTTCTGCCAGTTCTTACATTCTTCTGTACAGTGTGTTAATAGTTTGCAATCATGACTTGTTAAGCTGATAGTTCGTTAGTATTCAAACCTGTCAGCACAGTCTTTCTTTGGAATTGAAATAATTATATTCTTCCTGAAGTATGAGAGAATTTTGCCTGTGTCATAAATCTTGCACACAAGATGGAAAGGTTTTATCATGGCTGGCTGTCCCAAGGTTTATCAATAGTTCTGATGGTATGTTGTCTATGCCCAGGTACTTGTTTCGACTTGGGTCTTTCAGTGCTCTGTCAAATTCTTCTTACAGTGTCGTATTTCCCATCTCGTCTTCATCTACGTCGTTTTCCTTTTCTACACTACTGCCTTGAACTTCATCCCCCAAAGTACACACGCTCTACATACTTCTTCCACCTTTAAGCTTTCCCTTCTTTGCTTAGGACTGGTTTTCCATTTATTTTCGAGGTTTTCCTATATTTTCCACGTTCCCCATACACAACACATATGTGCTCTTGTTGCTTACAACACCAGGTAAGCCTGCTGCTATTGTTTACCGTCCAGCTCTGATACAGAGTATCAACACATCCAGGGTTTCTATAAAATATGCTTCTTCGTCCAAATGTTAACACTGACTGCCAAAACCAATGTTAAAAAGACACACCCACTTACATCCATTACTGTGAGGTTAATGTTTTTATGTTATTCTGTTGTAAACACACAAACATACACACGGACACACACACACACACACACACACACACACACACACACACACACACACACACACATCAGGCTGCAGTGGCCGAGCGGTTTTAGGCGCTACAGTCTGGAATAGCGCGACCGCTACGGTCGCAGGTTCGAATCCTGCCTCTGGAATGGATGTGTTAGGTTTAAGTTAGATTTAAGTAGTTCTAAGTTCTAAGGGACTCATAACCACAGATGTTAAGTCCCACAGTGCTCAGAGCCATTTGAACCATTTGAACACACACGCAGACACACAACACACTCACAGGTCACTTACGCTATTTTGTGCGTCGGAATCCGGCGCCTCATCCCCCCACTTCCTCTCACATGGACGCCAGAGACGAAGTTGTGGGATGGGGGAAGTAGCAGGGTGTTGGCACATTCTAGGGTGGCTTCAGAGTTGTCCCCAAAAGGTTGTTCGGGGTGGATACACAGTGCACTACATCTATGAAAATTATTTGAGGTGAATTCAATCTGCACTACATTTTGGAATA
The DNA here is from genome assembly GCF_023864345.2 of Schistocerca serialis cubense. NCBI lineage: Eukaryota > Metazoa > Arthropoda > Insecta > Orthoptera > Acrididae > Schistocerca > Schistocerca serialis. The sequence goes on along the minus strand of NC_064639.1, from coordinate 535,069,407 downwards.
TTTTTCAGGGCTGATCCATATGCACAAGTCCAGTATAATGATTGGGAAGCGTCCATCTGCACAATTTCTGGGATAATGTTCGAGTGGATCCATCTGCAGAATAAATCCGGCTTAATGTCTGGTATAGATCGACCCATGTATGATTTGACGTAGCATCCAGAAATGGATCCATCTGCAGTACGTCCTAGATATTGTTCACGCTGTATCTATATAATTCGTGACATCCAGGAATATTATTCAAGTCGGATCCACCGTTCGCTGAGTCCGGGAATATTGTTTGGGGCAGACAAACTTGTACAAATTTCGGGATAATGTTTGGGTGGATCCATCTGCTCAAAACTCTCTGGAATAATGTTCAGTATGGACTCAAGTGAGGTATGATCTGGAGTAGTGTCTGCAAATGGTCCTGCGCACTATAGGTCTGATGTTATGGTGCTCACTATCACTGCCACCACTGTTAAAAGCACATTGTTGAATGCGGAGCTTATAATAAAACTGGTTACGGTGAGATAAATGCACTTACCGATACTGAATAATGTGAAATGACTGATTCCTGAGTTAAGACTCAAAACCCAGAAATCCATTACCAAAAAGCTATACATAAATGTATATATCAACACTAGTTATTGTGATTATTGTGGACTTCGTAAAAAGATAGGCAAAGATAAAATTTTATTTGTACTTTGTTTTTTTAATATAAGCTCCAAAGATGATTTTGCATGAATAGGTCGATATGTGATAGTAGTTTCTTTGATACATGTTATTATAGGTAAATCTTTGATCTAGTTCAGTAACAGTATGGAGTATGAGTTACGCATGTGTTGAATTGGTGTGGAGGCTGATCTTAATTGTGTTATGAAGTGAAATGACTGAAAAACTCAGACAGTGTTCATATTATTTACGAAAATGAAACTGCACATGCTTTAGACCAGTATATTAAGTTGCATTACAGAATGTAGCAAGGACATGGATTACAAGCCAACAACTGTCGACAACAACGAAGAGCAGTAACATATGAGTACATGTACTATGAAAACTGTATATTTAAATTCTATCGTTGCTAGCCCTCCTCGCAGTGTGTCACTATCTCAGTGTGCCAAATGCTGTGAAATTGTGACCAGCCGTCCATATTTAAACTTACTTCAGAATTAGTGAATCGGCTTTGGGTTATAAGAGGGACATATTTCGATGTTGATGCAACGACATTGTAATCACGACTGCAGTGAGTGCGGCATCATAGAGATTGGACAGTGGATGGAAGGAAACATTTCTCCTGGGCATATCAATCAGTTTCCTATTACACTTGGTCGATCGTCTTGTCGGCATGCGCTGTCATACAGGTGAGGGGCTGCTCGAAACTTGCACAATGCCACGGACGCAGGCCATTGTTGAAGTGCTTATGCTATGGGAGGCATCCACCTGGGTTTCCGTAGGGCTTGAGGCAGTAATGAAAGGCAGCATGACAGGTGTGAGCCACATGAACACTACTGCAGATCAAGCGCATCCCTTCACACTTGATTCCTGGCATCAGGGAGATAGCGTCTCTCATCTGGGTTACTTCAGTGTCATTAACATAAAATCGTACTTTAGTGGTGTCAGGAATATGACATTGTACTCACGATGATGTCTTGTCTGACAAATTCACCTGATTTGAACCTGATGGAGAAGACCTAGCTTACTAATAGGGGCTAGCCCACAAACCACATGTCTGTAATATACCGTTTCCTATGAGAAGACATCTGATGCAACATACCCGCGGAAACCTGACAAGGACTTTTGGAATCATAGTATGCAGATTCGTTACTGTTCTACTTTCCGAAGGTGGAGCAACACCTTATTAAGCAGATGATCATAATGGTTTGCCATAAATGTGTATAGCTGTATCTGTATCCGTAGTATAGAATCTTTTAGCACCCTGAGAGTCTCTAATTGAGGTAATCATACATAAGTATGTGTGTACTAAAGAACTGCCAAGTCTTGTGTGTGTGTGTGTGTGTGTGTGTGTGTGTGTGTGTGTTTGTGTGGGGTTGTTTCCATGTAACAGAGTTGTGTGATGGGCGTTCAATGAGATATGCAACACATTTTTTCTGAAAGTAGGTTGGTCTTATTCAGTATTCCAATGCACCGAGTTATTCCCCATCTTTTAGATAAAAAACATACTTTTCAACAAAAAAATTCCATTCATTACGACGGCCTTACAACACCTTTGTGGGAGGGCACGTTTACCCGTATGATACCACTCTACTGGCCGACGTGAGAGTCAACGTCTTGTTGCATCAATAACCTCCCCATCATCCGCGTACTGCTTCCCGTCAAACAGATGGAAGTCGGAAGATGCGAGATCCGGGCTGTAGAGTGAATAAGGGAGAACAGTGGAATGGCATTTTGTGAGTTCCTCTCGGTTGGGAGACTTGTATGAGACCTTGCTTTGTAATGGAGAAGAAGAAGTTTGTTTGCATCGGTGGATCATCTCGAACGAGAATGTCCACACCTTACAACGTTGCAGGAACCACAGATGTGTTCGGGCGACCGGCACGCAGGAGATAGGACGGGTTTGTGCGACCTTGTTGCGATGATGACAGGCACTTCGCTCAACGACTCACCGTGCTTTTATTCACTGTCGGGTGTCCGTAAACACTGTCAAAGCGCCTACGAATATTTACGATTCCCTGGTTTTCCGCGAAAAGAAACTTACTAGCAGCTCTCTGCTTGGATTGCACTCCGTTACAGATGTCATTTGAACACTGTATTTAGTGCCGCGACCTATCGAAACTCCATGAAACTATAAGGAATGAAGCGGGAATATTTTCAATGTCCCACAAGAATTCTGAATTTCTTCAACCGAAACTGCCCGAGAAAAAAATGTGTTGTATTAATTATTGAACGGCTTTCATGTAATCTCCTCACAAGTGAGTCAAAGTTTTTCATTGAGGGCGTAAATCGTACAATACATCGAATGATCGAAAGGAATTTAATATATTAAATTTATTCATTTAACACTTCAATACCTCACCATATAACTTGAAAGCACACTCAGAAAATAATGCCATGCTGCAGAGAGGCGAGCACCAGACAGCATAACATTATAAAAATGTGACGGATACTACTGAATAGCGGTGTGTCACACGCAACGTAGTTATAAAACTGACTGCAGCAGAAAATGATGATGTTCTGTAAATCTGGGCAAAACAGAAACGCTGCATCAAATGTTGCTGTATCTTTGACCGGCAACGATAAACTAATTTCCTAGCAAGCGAAAATTCTCAGGACGTAAATGTAGTCAGTGTCAACATAAAGTAAGATATAAACGCTAAGTAAGGGCGAACTACTCGCTTTAATTGCCAGGAAGGAGAAGGCCGGAGATAATGAAGGTGGCGGGCTGCATCATCTCTCTGGGCGAACTTTCTTTCTTGTAGCGTGAGCCGCCGGGCTGCGCCTTTATGGCCACTCCAGCGGTGCTTTACTGCCGCCAGACATCTCGTCCAGCTCTGTCCCCGTCTCCAAATTAAGGCGAGCTTGTCGCATGGCGCACTGCAGTACCGAAGCCCTGCCAAGAGATTCCGCGCGTCGAGTATTTTTATTGCCCTTCCAGTTCGTCCGTTACATTCATTGTGTTGCCTGATTCATCTGCATAGCGGAAAAGATGAAAACAAATCACTCAGTGTGAAGGCGTGTTAACGGGTATTTGGCACTGCTAGTCCTCATAACTACATTAAACAGGAAATTCTTAAATCAACATACATATTTCTGTGTACATGAAAATTATTTTTCGAGTGAAGTGTGTGCTTACTTCAACGTTCTTCTCTCTCACTTCCCACTCCTCCCCATACCACACCGCGATAATAAAAGTTTGTGCACCAGGAGACGCCTCTGGAGTTGTTTTGTTTATCTTCCTCCATGAAGCTTCTGACACACAAGTTGCAAAATGGCAATCATTGTGTTCCATACAAATTTTCTTAGTCCTGAAAGCAAACTGTTAATTCAGATTAGCGTAGTCGCTTCTGTCTATGAGCGAAAGGTCTTTCATTAACACTCTCGGAGAACCTACGAGATAAGAAACTGTAACGTGTAATGATTGCCGAACGCTCTGTTACTTTGACTATTCACGCATTAACACGTATTAAAATGTCATCAAGATCTAAGACGTTTTGCCAATCAGTTTGTACAATAGGCAACATACAGATCTCATCCTCAAATATATAAAAATACAGGACTGCCAGAATGAAAAATTCATGACCGTGGAACATATCGTTGCGTTACAGCATAATCATGAAATGCTCATAATACCATTATGGCGAAACTGAATGAGTTTCTGCATTATCACAGAAATTTATCACAAATTACTGCTGGAATCATATATTCGTGGCGTTTTATTCATGTCTGAATCATGAAATACTACAGGTGTGTTATTTTCTGGCGTGCATCTACATAGTGGGCTGTATGATAATATTTAATTATTGCCGTTAACGGAAGGAGAGTACCGCAAGAAAGTTGTTAATTAAAACACGGGAATTTTCAGCAACTGTACTCACTTGTGCTGCAAACATATTGTAAATAAATACACAGGATTGCTGCAAACATTTTTACACAGTATTTACATAACAGAAATGTTGGTACCAGCAATTTTTCTTCCTCATTGAATGGATCATTGCCTAAAAAAATTATTAACAATGTGTCACGTGAAAGAGTACCTCTTCTGCTGTTGAAATTGCTGCACTCTTTCATAAGAGCAGCTGCGGGTGGCTAGTTTGTAAAAATATAGTTTGGCTTGCTGTTTGTCTTGTAAAGTTTTGTCACGTAAGTAGGCAGAGCTACTGCAGAAAATCTACAGCTACATTTACAACATACTCCGCAAGCCACCTAATGGTGTGTGGTGGAGAGTACTTTCGGTACCACTATCTGATACCTCAAACCATGTTCCCATCGCGAATAGTGCATTGGAAGAATGATTGTCGGTAAGTCTCTGTATTTCTGGAATTTTCTCCTCGTGGTCAATACACGAGATGTATGTCGGGGGAAGTAATATGTTGTCTGACTCCTCCTGAAAAGTGCTGTACCCGAAATTTCAATAGTAAATCGCTCCGTGATGCACAACGCCTCTTTTGTAACGTCTGCCAGTGGAGTTTGTTTAGCACCGCCGTAACGCTCTCCCGCCAGCTAAACAATCCCGTGACGAAACGCGCTGCTCTTCGTTGGATCTTCTCTATCTCCTCTATCAGTCCTACCTGATAGGGATACCAGATGGATGAAAAATACTCAATAGTAGGGCGAACAAGCGCCTTATAAGCCATTTCTTTCGTGGAAGAGTTACATTTTCTTAAGATTCTTGCGATGAATCTGAGTCTGTTGTCTGCTTTTCCCACTATCTGTTTAAATGGTCATTCCACTTAGGGTCTCTCTGGATAGTTAAGTCTAGATATTTTGCGGCAGACGCTCTCTTCACCTGTTTGTCGTCCATAGTGTAGCTGTACAGTAGTGGATTTCTTTTCCTGTCTGTGCGCATATGTTACATTTCTTCACGTTCGTGGTCAGCTGCTAGAGTCTGCACCATTCATCAATTCTCTGCAGGTCGTTCTGCAAATTTTTCCTATCTTTGGTATAAACAAGTGCATCATCTGCGAATAGCCTTAAAGAGCATCCGGCGCTTTCTACTAGATCATTTATATATATTGGAAACAGCAACGGTGCTGCCACACTTCCCTGTGGTACTCCGGATATTATCTTTACACCATTCGATGTAAGCTACGTGTTGAGTTCTATCTGCAGATCCCTGGGAATGAGAATGAAACTAACATAAAACGTATGACATTGCCGCTAGTGATAAGTAGCATTCTTTTGATGAGCTATATCAGTCTATCGACATACTGCCAGAACTGCTCCTCACCTATATGCTCTTCCCAAATGTAACGACATTCGAGTTGTTTCTGAATCCCGGTGGTTAACCTTTGGCTAATTACGAGCTCTCTAAATTGCTGCAAGGAAAGCTCTTCCGCCAAGACACGTGAGAGCAGGTTCTGCAACTCGTCTCTGCCTCGCGGGTACAACAATGACAAAATTACTTGGTGCAGAATGCGAAAGGTTGCCGCTTGTTGCTCTAGACGAACCAGCAACCACAACTATTTCTCCACCTGATCAAGTCGCTCTACAACCAATTCAGTAATATCCCAAAAGAAATAGGCCAGAAGATTAGGCAACTTAGCAAACAAAGCGTCTAAGTTAACAGAAAATGGAACAGGGCTACCGTTAGGCTGGCTCTCATGCTCTCGCTGATAGCGCACATCGCTATCTCCAAACTTCCTCTCATCCAACTCCAAAAACGTAAGCGTAAACTGTAATGCGCTTACAAGGTTCCCCAACTCATCGGCCATTTTTTGTGATGATCCCCCAAATCTAACGTACTTAAATCGGCTACCTGATTAGTTAAATGAGTCAACTATCACCGCACCTGATGCAGCTGTCACTAGGTTGGTTTCCCTCTAGGAGACAAATAGTGTCCTCAAGGCCCTTAACAGGCTCAAACTGAAATTTAATCGCCGCTCCTGTCTCACCGTCCACCGCCGACGTGACGTCAACCAGCTGCAGCACGGCAGCCCGCAAACGGACCACCAAGTCCGGAACATTACCCTCAATCGGTTGGCTTCTTATTGGCAACTCATAGACAAGGTGGTCTGTCCTGAGTAGGCCGATCCCCGGACACACACCTGAACCAAGTCACACCGAGAGAAATACGGTACCACCAAATACAAACAGAAAAAAGAGTGAAAGTGACACCAACTAGAATGGCAAGCACAAGCGCATCCACGCTCTGCTACCAGTGAGACGCCCTGCTAAGCCCGCAGGACAGGACAGGTAGTAAGAATTGTGGAAGGGGGCCAGAATGAGCGGCTGTCAGTTACACTCTAAACATAACACTTTATTTAGTTGTCCAAATATTACAGGGCAACTTCTAAGCTTGACTATCGGCAGAAAACGTCTTTAATTCTATAACGGCTGAAGCCAATGAATTAAATACCACTGCTATAAATATATTTTTTTTATCCCGAAGGCTCTAGGTTTTAACCTTAAATATTATTGAAGGCCAAGCGATGTAAGACTTGACTAGTCAGATATATCAAGTTTTTTTAAAAGCGGCTGACGGCCGATAAAATTTAAAACAACATAACTACAATAACCTTTAAATAGGCATAAGAACAAGCTTTATGACCAGTAAGAAACCTTACTCCAAAACACTGAAGGCCTTTGTTTATAAAAAACTGCAACCAATTTTCCAAGGCAGAAGGCCCAAAGCTTTTAACTTTAAATAGTATTTAAGCCCAAGTGATGTAATACTTGATAAGTTAGAATCCAAAATTTTAAATCAGCTGCAGGTCCATCATTTTAAGAACAACATAACTACAGTAAATTTTCAATGGGCAGAAGGCCCACAGCTTTATCCTGAAAGAATGTAACACTTGATAAATAAGAACCTTAAAACTTAAAGCGGCTGAATTTAGAAACAATACAATGACAATAAATTTTCAACAGGCAGAAAGCCCACAGCTTTATGCTCAAACGTGTAATACTTGATAAGTAGGATCCTTAAAACTTAAAGCGGCTGAAGGCTGATGCTTTTAAAAACAATACATTACAATAAATTTTCAACAGGCAGAGAGCCCACAGCTTTATCTTCCAAAAGGTAATACTTGATAAGTAAGATCCTTAAAACTTAAAGCAGCTGAAGGCCGAAGCTTTTAAGAACCATGCAATAAATTTTCAACATGCAAAAGGCCCAATCTTTATCTTCAGACAATGTAAGACTTGCCCAGTTTAGAACAACTTACTTTTAAAACGGCTGAAGTCCTTTGTTTTTTATAAACACAATCACAAGCATACAAATTCCAACTATCGGCTATCAGCCCTTAAAAATACACAATTAAACGCTAATAAGAAGGCAGTATAGGCAACGGTGCTCAGAAGTTTCCAGGAGGCTTGGTCTGCCCTTGAAATCTTAACGCCGGCCGGAGTGGCCGTACGGTTCTAGGCGCTACAGTCTGCAACGGAGCGACCGCTACGGTCGCAGGTTCGAATCCTGCCTCGGGCATGGATGTGTGTGATGTCCATAGGTTAGTTAGGTTTAATTAGTTCTAAGTTCTAGGCGACTGATGACCTCAAAAGTTAAGTCGTATAGTGCTCAGAGCCATTTGAACCTGTTGTGGGTTGGCAGGAGAGCCAACACCTTAATAATACAGGAAGCCGAAAGGCACACGTTTTAGCTCACGCAGGCTGGCGTGAGGTCTGGAACAGGACAAGGAAATTAGAATTTAGAAAAACGGACGTAGCTGGTGGAATACTTAACTTTAATCCATTAGTGGTGAACGTCGGTCTGACGGCAATGCATCACAAGATCAATAGCAACTGATAATGGCGCCTTGCTAGGTCGTAGCAAATGACGTAGCTGAAGGCTGTGCTAACTATCGTCTCGGCAAATGAGAGCGTATTTGTCAGTGAACCATCGCTAGCAAAGTCGGTTGTACAACTGGGGCGAGTGCTAGGAAGGCTCTCTAGACCTGCCGTGTGGCGGCGCTCGGTCTGCAATCACTGATAGTGGCGACACGCGGGTCCGACGTATACTAACGGACCGCGGCCGATTTAAAGGCTACCACCTAGCAAGTGTGGTGTCTGGCGGTGACACCACAGAACCATTTTTGAAATCTTAACGTTCACTTAGGTGAGACATCCGGCCCAACTGTACTCGACCCGCCAGCAACACAACCAAGATACAGTCAGGGACCCACCAACAAGACGACTTGCAAACCACCGACCAGTATACAAGAATTCCAAAGCCAAAACGTTCCAGACATAGCTACTCACAACCACAAATACATTAAGCTGTCATAAACTACACACCATGTTGGACAGCGAAAACAGGTGAGGAAAGGACACTGCCTGAATTTACGTCAGCGACCAGGGCAGGTAACTGGAACACTAACGGCCACAAGTCAGAAAATTCCGATGGTGCACTTGAATTTCAAACCGACAAATATAGTTAATTCCACCATACAGTGGCTAAATCTTTACCAACTGGAATACTCGCTGTTGTTCCCTGGAATAACGCCAACAGCGAACCACCTCCCAAGGGGATAACGTGAACAGACGTGGCTTCGGTAGTAAAATCATCACTCAACTTTCATGTCCTGGGTCGCTGAGCTACAAACCTCATAGCACTCGGAACAGCTCCCACACACTCCGACACTGCGTAGAGACCGCCAGCGGTCCTGGCCGACTGCGCAGGGTGGAGACTTGCTTGCTGATCCGCTCCAACCGACCAACTGACTGCCAGTACGCCGACAATATTTAAAACAAGTTGTCAGTTGAGCCGTGCTAACCCCGGCTTATGCATTGCTTTAAAACTTGGCCGTTGTATTTAATTTATGAGCCTTCAGCCGTTTTAGAATTAAAGACGTTTTCTGTCGATAGTCAAGCTTAGAAGTTGCGCTCTAATGTTTGGACAACTAAATAAAGTGTTATGTTTAGAGTGTAACTGACAGTCGCCTCCTTCCACAATTCCTTCTACTTGTCCTGTCCTGCAGGTTTAGCAGGGTGTCTCAATGCTATCACAGTGGGACTTCGGTTTTTTTTAATGAAATCTGGATCTTGAGTTTGGGGCTTTTATTGGGCTTTGTGTACTATTTTTATATTTTCTTCTTTGTGTCCAAAGGAAGTGGCATTACATCCGCCACCATACGAGTATCAGTACAATCCTCTTTTTACTATGGGGTGCGTTGATGACTGGACTTTGTGAGTTACCTCCCTACAACAATATAGATTCATTGCTAAAATGTACATTGGTATTTGTCAAGAATTTTAGCCTATGAGCCCAACAGAATCGCCCGTTTAAAAATTTCAAATTTTCTAGGATTAGTTACTTAGGTATTTCGCAGTTAATGTTATGAAGGCCTAAGAATTCTCCGTGTTTAAAATTTCATCCCGTAACTTTCTCAGAGCATAAGTGCTTTGGGCTTAAGGAAAGTGCCCACTAAGTAATGCAGGTCTTAAATAATTCCAACTATGACTAATTAATTTAAGAATTTCGTATGTTATTTTCCATGTATAAAAATTTAATTATTAAATTAATTAGAATACACATAATAGTGATGTTACAAAGTGTGTACAGTAATCAGTTTCAATGTCTTCTCTCTTGTGCGACGCTCGAACAGTAGGCAGACAATACGTCCTGCATTACTGTCTGCAATCAGCGCCCAGCTGCACATCGGGTCGTTTTACTCGCATGAGAGATGGACCAGACTGTGCAGGCTGGGATCACAGTCTGACCATCTGCTACCTCTGCTGCCTCTCGGATGACTAGGCAACAAGAAACCCAGGCGACGCACAATCTTCTTCTCTGTTACCTCTTGAATAGACTAGTAGCAGGATGCGATCTTCTCAAATCGTTCAAATGGCTCTGAGCATCTGAGGTCATCAGTCCCCTAGAACTTAGAATTACTTAAACCCAACGAACCTAAGAACATCACACACATCCATGCCCGAGGCAGGATTTGAACCTAGACTGTCGCGCCTAGAACCGCTCGGCCAATCCGGCCGTTGCGATCTTCTCATCTGCTACCTCTTGAACAGGCTAGTAGCAGGATCAGTCTGTCCGTGGTTCATCTGCCGCCTACTTGTTGGCGAGCGGCAGACGTTGAAGTATCTTGTTTGCTGCGGCTTGCTAACTGGTAGAGCAACAGACGTCGATAAGTTTTCAACACGCCTGTCTTGAAAAATTTCCGCCCAGACGTAGAAGGATTGAGCATTGTTGTTAACTGTTACCCTAAGTTCTTCTATCTGTGACTGCTTCATAAGTTTCGGCTATGGTGATTTTCTTACGTCATCTGCTTGTTTTCTTAGTTGACCAGCTGCGTCTACTTCATCTTCTGTTGGTGGTTACATCGATGGTTTCTTCGATGTGGAGCAGTCGCTTCTTGATTGCATTGTTCTTGATCTTGACGAAGCTCATGGAATTAGTGGTTGGCTTCGTCAGATTAGTGCATTATTTTGCTAATTATTCGTCTGTTTCTTCAAGATGGATCATCTTCTTGAAGAGCTGTAATCGTATTTATTGGTATTCTGTTCAGCTTCTTGATGGCAATGGCGATGACATCTTCTTGAAGAATAGTATCTGCTGGTGATGACAGACGGTTCAAGGTCCTGCGTAGCGATGTCATCTTCTTGACGAACAGTGAATGCAATTGTAGGTAAACAGGCTGCCCGAAGTCTCGGATCCACTCATCTGCTGGTACTGCCACGGTCATGTAACAGCGATCTTCTTCTTCTGTGGACGGTCGCTAAAGTGTGCGCCCCCCCCCCCCCCCCCCATCGGTTTTTGTCTTCTTCATAGCTTGTGGTTTGCGAGACGTGACGACATTCGCGGTCCACCATAAAGCTGCTAATTTCACTCTCGTGCAGTGATATGAAATAAAAATATTATTAATTTTCCCGATTACAGAACAATACAAACACTTATTATTCCTTTGTTGGCAGCATTTATGTGGTATGCTTATGTAAGTCTATCAAAGGATACTTTGGTTCAGCTTTTCAAGTTTGTATGTTCGTACTAGAATGCTTCTAACAGTACATCTTGAATTGTCTTTTACCAAATTCAAGAGAAAGTAATTATTCCCAGCGACTTGTATTTAGAAATTCCCCTAACACTATTTCGTCACACGAAACAATTTTCACTCAAGTTTAACACTTTTAAAGTTCAGTTACCTTTACGTGAAACAACTCTGCTTAGCTATCCTGTTCAAAATTTAACTATCCCTATAGTTCCTTCGTGGTAAAATACTAACACGGAAATCATGGTACCATTTCATCTCTACGAACATGGCTACAAATAATTTCCTATTGCGAATGGTCAATTACATATAATTATTATTCACATAAGGTTCTTTCTTCTGAAGTTCTTTCATCTTTAGTCTCTTGAGTCTATTACTGTTTAAATAGTTTCATAGTATTGTATGGGATACTTAAACTTTTGTAATAGACTGAAAGTTCTAAACAAGCACGTCGTGCACATACGGAACTATTTTTTAACACTTAACTGAAAATGCAAAGGTAATGCCATTCTGGCTATGAAAAAGGAACGTACTTCGCTTTACTTATTCTAAGTACAAAATATAATCTTAAAACACTTATCCCAATAGCAAATATTCAAATTGAAATCAGGTTTAGCTGCTGAAAAACATTCTAGCTCTCATACTTGTTGCAGAATGCAACTATGACTTAAATTCTTTCCCTTACGCTAAACAGTTGAATCTGTAACTAAAGTACAGAAAATGAAAACAGTTAAAGTATGATTCATTATAGAATGTCTTATTCCACTAATTGTGAAGTCTCTTTACACTCAAGCTCAGTTTCTTGCTTCTCTTCTTTTCACAATGTTGTTAAGCACACGAATTCTGTGCTATATATAGGTGCACAACAACAGTTTATAATATTCTCCGGTTGTAGGTCTTAGTCTATCGTTATATTCTCAATGATATATTGAAAGGTTTTCAGAATAGGCTATTTTACCTATCAGTATTACTGAAGATCTTCTTCCCCGTAGTTTCTCTCCGACAAACGAGTCCACAGGTAGAATTGCTTACTTACACATCGTCAGTTCAGTTCACAGGACAAAATAATAAATTAAAATTACAAATATTTCTTTCTCGTTTTAACTAAATCTTAAATCTACTGCCAAAATCGATTTAAATCCTGGTGACAGTAGATTCCTTTGTTCTTTCCTTTACAATTCGACAAAACGTATTCTAACTATTTTGAATGGACCATCATATTTTAATTAACATTTCTTATTTAACTTCTTTATGGCAGAGTATTTAGGATGAGATCTTAATAGGATATGTTTTCCAACTCCGCAAGTGACAGGTGTAATTAGACGCTTATCGTAATAAGTTATTCTCTAGTTTGCATGGAGCTGAAGCGTTAAATAGGACAGTTTTATCTACAGGTAATGGGTTACTGAATTTTGGTAGGTTTTCATTCCACTTGTTCATTTGGCTAATACCAAAGAAGATATTGTAAAGCCGGTAGATGAATGAGGTAATTGATATATACTTCCTAGAATTTTTGCAGATACTCTATCCAGAGATAGTGCTGACAGGATAGGTACATTCTCATGAATCGATTTAATTCTCTGAAAAAGCCCTCAATTGGACTACTTTTCGGGTTGAAACAAGAAATCTGGGTGTGACTAATGCCTCTTTCACGCAAACACATTTTCCAGGAACTACACGAAAAGTATGAAGCATTGTCAACAAGACCCTCGGTATTCCCATTTTTCTATGTATTTATCTGTAAGAATCTTCAACATCGGCTTTACCCTTACTGATTTTAATGGGTACACTTTTATGTATTTGTTAAACAGATCGTGAAATGCAAGCACATATTTAAAATTACCCTTTGATGCTGGTAAAGGATCGATTATGTCACACGAAACTATATCAAGAACATTTTCGACTACAATAGATCTCAATTCTGTTTTCGTTGAGTAATTGATCGGTTACCTTTTTGGCAGATTACACAAGTTTTTAAAACCCTGTGTGCAATATTTTTTAAATCCGGATAGTAATCGTTCGCCGTGTTTAACACATGTATACCCACTTACATGTCCCCAAGAGACATGTGGGCCACAGAAATTTGTACAAAAAATTTAAGGGGATGCAAAACTTCCACTACCGGAAAAAGTCACTGTTTTTGTAGAAGAAAATATTGTTGTTAGGCTATATTTCGTGTTATGACAGCTACTGTTTTTTCCTCTGATAATTTTCCATTTAGAATCTTTTCCCTGAAGTTTAGTAATGTTTTTGCACATGAATTCAATGTCTTTTTCAAACGGTGAGTTCTGTATCAACATTAGTCGAAAATTGTCACGTTTGTTTACTATGGCATCTGTTCCAACGATAACACGTGGTAACCTAGAGAGTGCATCAGCAATAACATTATCGTTGCCACGAATACGTCGTATTTCCAATGAATATTCCTGCAAGAGTAATGCCCATCTGGTTAGCCGTGCGTGTAGCAATCTACATATCATCAAAAAAGTCACAGCTTATTGGTCGCAATACACTACTATTGGTTTTCCATATACAAAATACCTAAATTTCTTTAACGACCGAACCAAAACCAGTAATCCTAATTCCGTAGTGGTATAAACTCTCTCACAGTTTGTGAGGGTGCGACTGGCAAAACTTATAAGTTTGATAGTACTCATATCATCTGGAATATCCATTAGAAAAAGTGTTGCTTACAGACAAGTGTCTGAAGCATCTGTGGCTACGTAAAATTGCTCATCCATTTGAGGGTGGTGTAATATCTGTGTGTACTGCAGAGCGTTTCGTATTCTGTCAAACGCTTCACGACATTCAGCTGTCGAATGCCACGAAACGTTCTTTCTCAATGGGTTGAGTAAACAATCCTGGTTTAGCGTCTGATCAAGCAGGAATTCCCTGAAGAAAGGCGCTAAACCGAGAAAAGGCTTTAGTTGTTTACGAGTGCATAGGTATCTTTTTAGGGTTAGGTGTAATACCCAAGGGAGAGGTAACATACCCAAGAAACGTAATTCTTTCTTTTCCAAATTTGGACTTAGAAAAGTTTACGGGTGCTCCGTAATCTTGAAAACGACGGAACACTCGACGTAACAGTTCTGTCTGACGCTCCCAGATGTCAGTTGCCACGAGGAGGTCATCGACGTACAAGGTTACCTGGGCCTAAAACCGTGTCCAATGCAGAATGAGACTGAATGGCATGACTTTGAAGTGAAAACTTCTTCCCATGAAAATTAAAGCCGTATATTTCCTAGACTCTTCATCCAACTTAGCCTCTCAATAAGAGGCACAGAGATCAATGGAGGTCAAATATTTTACGCCAAAGAACCACTGCAGTAGTTTGTCTAAGTTCTCTGGCCTCGTCCGAACAGGTATTAAAATACAGGGTGATTCAAAAAGAATACCACAACTTCAGGAATTTAAAACTCTGCAACGACAAAAGGCAGAGCTAAGCACTATCTGTCGGCGAATTAAGGGAGCTATAAAGTTTCATTTAGTTGTACATTTGTTCGCTTGAGGTGTTATTGACTAGGCGTCAACGTCAGTTGATGCTAAGATGGCGACCGCTCAACAGAAAGCTTTTTGTGTTATTGAGTACGGCAGAAGTGAATCGACGACAGTTGTTCAGCGTGCATTTCGAACGAAGTATGGTGTTAAACCTCCTGATAGGTGGTGTATTAAGCGTTGGTATAAACAGTTTACAGAGAATGGGTGTTTGTGCAAAGGGAAAAGTTCTGGACGGCCGAGAACGAGTGACGAAAATGTAGCATGCATCCAGCAAGCATTTGTTCGCAGCCCAGGAAAATCGACTCGCAGAGCTAGTAGAGAGCTGCAAATTCCACAATTTCAGCAGGATGGAGCGCCACCACATTGGCACTTATCTGTCCGTAACTACCTGAACGCCAACTACCCGAGGCGATGGATCGGCCGCCAGGCAGCCCGTGACAGAGCACTTCATCACTGGCCTCCAAGAAGCCCTGATCTTACCCCCTGCGATTTTTTCTTATGGGGGTATGTTAAGGATATGGTGTTTCGGCCACCTCTCCCAGCCACCATTGATAATTTGAAACGAGAAATAACAGCAGCTATCCAAACTGTTACGCCTGATATGCTACAGAGAGTGTGGAACGAGTTGGAGTATCGGGTTGATATTGCTCGTGTGTCTGGACGGGGCCATATTGAACATCTCTGAACTTGTTTTTGAGTGAAAAAAAAAACTTTTTAAATACTCTTTGTAATGATGTATAACAGAAGGTTATATTATGTTTCTTTCATTAAATACACATTTTTAAAGTTGTGGTATTCTTTATGAATCACCCTATATTATTGATGTTTCTGGCGTCAAGCACAAGTCTTATATCACCGTTAGCTTTCGCAACTGCTAGGAGTGGGCTACTATGCTCAGAGTTGGACGGGTCTATTATGTCCCACTCCAACATTCTCTGAATTTCTAGTCTAACGGATTCTCGTTTAGACCAAGGTATTGAGCAAGTTGTTTTGCAATATATTTCACGAGGCCTCACACGCATCTTATACTTAAACCCTTTGATGATACCAGGATTGTTGCAAAAAACTGGTGCGTATTCAGTTAGTAAATTTGACAGTTCCTGTCTCTGTACACTTGACAAATATTCAGACTCGGTTATTTTCTTTAGTAACTTGCTCGAGATCTGAATTGGAATCGACTACAATCGTGTCAGTTGATATTACATTATTATAATTACATAACAACGGCAGATTCAGACAGTATTCGTCGAGAATCCTTGTTTCCCTTAACAAAGACTATCCAACAATCCTGTTGATTGTATTTAAAACACATACCCCTTCCTGTATGTCAATGACTACCCGGTTTTCGACTAATTAGTCCCATCCCCAAATGCACGGTACAGATAAATTCTTGAACACTAGGTAGGTGCCCTTACGTTTTTCCTCCTGTATGATTAATTTCACCAGCACTTGAGCTTTAATGGGTTGAATACATGTGCCGAAATCTCCGGAAATAGTACACCCTGTTAGAGGCAAGGTATGTACTTTTTCTATTTTACTAATACATTTAAACAGGTCAAACGAGATCACATTAGTGGTAGCTCCTGTGTCTGTAAAGAAGTGTACAGGTATACCGTTTATATCTCCAGCTATTATAGCTTGCACGTATTCTTTGGATTCAGGTTGGTGCGAAGTTTTCTCATTCAGTAATTCATCTCTAATGTCCACTGAAGAATTGTACCTTAGTAAACACACATCTTGATTATGTTGACCTCCCTTAAGCCCACCAGCCACCCCGAAAGTCTAGGACTGACTGGTCCTAGTTTCTTGCGTTATTTGGTTCATGACGTCACTCCTCTACTATCTCCACGACGTGGATGTTGTGATTATGTGGGTTGTACATTGTATTCCGAATATCAGCTGCACTGTTTCCTAAAGGAATCGCTGCAGCAGTGTTTTGACGCGGAAAGTTCGGTATACTGGTTTGGTTCATCTGGTTGTTCCAACGAGAAATTGTTGGAACCCACTGATATGACTGATTTTGATTCTCAGGACTGTTTTGTTCTGGGTTAGAATATTGCCTTGTGTCACTGAATTTTCTCTTTCGATTTTGAACATTAACCTCGCCAAAATTTGTCCTATTTACATCCGGTGAAGCCGGTCCCTAGCTGTATGCATTTCTATTGTTTTGATTGTTGTGATTTAAGTTATGAAAGTTTTGATTATTGAATTTCTGTCTACGTTGAGCATCTCTGTTATTCAATTGCCGATGATTGATGCCGTTAGAAGGAGAGTGGTTATTACTATTATTATGTCCGTTACCGTTGTTGTAACGCACATCTCTCCCATTTAACCGAGGGAAATCCTCTTGGATGATATCTACCGAATAAATCGTGGACATAAATCACTCAAAATCATCGTCGGATGCAGGAACAAGCATTTCACGAAGGTTAATCCGAAACCTTGGTTTTAAGGATCTGAATAATTTCGCGGTGGGATATAGGTTCGGTCCATTACAGAGTTTTACTAACGTACTTTTCAAAGTACAACCGTAAGGTCCCTTTCTTCGAGTTATAAAAGTCGGGATTGTACACCTCCTTTCTTAAACGCTCTTGCTTGCTCGTGGACCAGTACTTAGACAAAAATAATTTCTCAAACTCGTGACATGTCCTAAATGTTTCACTAACTTCACTCGCCCAGAGCGATGCCTCACCATCAATCTGTGAAACTATAAACTGAATGTTATAATACTCAATCCATACCTCTGAAAACAGTCTCTTGAAACTGTTAATGAAAATTTTGGGGTGGGTTGTGTTCTTTTCGGACGAGAATACCTGAAACTGTCTACTTTTAAATATGCTGTTTTCAGTTTTGATGGATGACAAAGAAGTTTTCTGAGTGAATGGCTCAGACTCAGGTAAAGAGCATTCATCACTATCGATTCCAACAGTTTTATACTCATGTCTTTTCTTCTCTAGACTAGGGGCACGATGTTGATTTCTGACAGCAATTTGCCATTCATCTTGGTTACGATCCTTGATGCAATCATTCGCAATGCAGCCAAAACGACTTGAATTCTCCGTATCCTTACGTATTTCGTTGCTTGCTTTGTTTTTAATCACGCGAAATTCCTCTTTCAGTTGTTCAATATCTTCTGTATTTGTTATGTTTAATTTTGTCTCACTAGTTAAGTTTAAGTTCAACAGTGTCGTTTACTTGCTTCTTTATCTCCTTTGATTTTTCACCTATCCATACGGACATTTCGTTTCCCTATTGATTAGCTTTTTCTAGCAAAAACAAATCAACATTTTGTTTAGTGTTTAACTCCGGTTGATCCATTTTGTCAGACAATTCAGAAACCCGCTGAACTACAGCGTTATGAGTTGATTTTACTATAGTGAGATTTTCTTCTAGTGTTTTTACAGCGCTAGAGATGTCATTGATCTCAGTCTGCACTTTTTCAATTTTATGACTATATCTAAGATCACAAGCCTTCTGTAATTCTAACGTTTTGTGTTTAAATTTCCTATTTCCTCTTCCCTCTTTCTAAAATATTCCGATTTTTTTAACTCCTTCTGTGCCAGATATTCTTCTCTTTCTTTATCACGTTTCACCATTTCAAGTCTAAATGCCATATGTCTATCTGCTTGACGAGAATCACGTTCTTCCATACGGGACATAAAATTGAACAACATGCTCATATCAATGTGCTGCATACAAGAAACATTAAACATTCGTCAACCCAGAAGTTTCTCTTCGATCATTAATTGCTGTCACTTGAGCCTCCAAGACATCCAGAAGTTTTTGCATCTCATCTTCGCAAGTCGCGCATGCTTTCGGGTCATCCATTCTTTCTCTTGGCTCATTAACTGTGTCGAGAGGATGAATGTTCTCTACATTTTGACTTATTTTCTCTACCGATTCTTCTCTGATTTCAGATCCGTATATTTCGTGTTCTAATTTACACTTTCTTGTCCTTTTTGAACATTTTTAAACGTTATACCAATTAACAGTAAATAAATCTCCGTGCACACTCAGTACGAAGTAGTCTTCCTGGTTATATACACAATGTTACACATATACACAAATAATGGTACAAGAATTTCGGTGTTGGACCACGATGAAGAAAATTTAACTAGAACTCACTCACCTGAGATGTTCAGTTTATTACTTACTAGTGTTTTGTTGAGTTGAAGCGGCGGATGCGCAGTGAGCTTTGGCAGCAACAGCGCCCCCCAGTCTTCACGGCGTTGGAAGTCGTGGCTGTCAGCAGTCGGCGGCCGCCGCGTAGTCGAATTCGGCGCGTCGTCGTAGCTCGGCCAGTACTGCGTCCCCCGACATCGAGTCGAAGGTCTGCGTAATGGTGTGTATGTGTGTGTGTGTGTGTGTGTGTGTGTGTGTGTGCGGCGCAAGGCGACGCCTGCTTGAAGTCGAAATGGAATCTGGCCCCGTTTTGAGGGCACTACTTTTGTAACTTGTGTCCTAAACGTGGTATCCTAGGTTTTCAATGGAATCGGACCCCACGCTGGGCGCCTTTTCTTTCTAACTGCTTCTTCTATTGAAAATGTTCGTTGATGAAGTTCGTGCTCCGACCAGCTAGTGGTAGAATATCTGTATACTGTCTGATAAGGAACGTTACAAAGGAAGTCTGTCCTGCTGCACTATATTCACGCCTAGTGCGTATTAATTGTACTGGCCACCTTAAATAATCATATGCTCCAGTACGTGTACAAGCCTAACTATACCTATATGCATAGAAACTGCTATTATTGCACTAATACATCACATTAAATCTGGATCTTATGCAAACTCTATGACTGAAATCCACGTAACTTAAATTAGGGAAAGGTTACTTCTTTAAGATATTATATATATATATATATATATATATATATATATATATATATATATATATATATATGCAGCACTCTGTTATTAATCTGTATCGTTGTATTTTGTACTGATAAAATGTTTCGTAAGCACCTAATATTATTTGGTTTGAAATAAATGTCAAACACGGTAAATTCACGTTATGCTGGTTTATTATAGTCTAAGCACATCCTCTCATTGTCTTAAAGAAGGAACCTTTCCCTAAGTTAAGTTACGTAGATTTCAGTCAAGGAGTTTGCAATAAGATCCAGATTTCACCAGTTTCTTTAGCAAAATATAAGTATTTTCTCACAATTCGGTACGAATATTCACTTCCTTTTTTGTTAAATTACTAACCGTCTATCACTTTGGGACAAAGTTAAGTCTTCCATTGACAATAAAAAATCTAAGACAAATTTCGTTTTTTTCCTATCTTGACTTTACGTAATGATATACTCAAAGTTGCTAATCTACCTATTTAAAGCTTAATTATTTCTAGCAGATCGCAAATCTCCAAAATGTAAAAACAATCTCGTATCGCATACTTACAAGAGCACATGTTAAGTTACGACACGATGAAGCAAGTGCTAGACGCACATTAACAGTGTATAACTTTATCTTCTGTAACCCGCGGTGACCTCAAAGAGTACTCACAAGGAGTACTCTTTGAGGTCACTTGTACTACTCCGTGATCTGTAACTACACTACTTTGAGATCTACTTTTACTTTAATTTGATACAAAAGGGATTCTATTTTACTTTCTTTGGCAAAAATACTAAGTTACTTTATACTGGATTTCTTTTCTATTTCTTTTTACATTGTTTCTCTTCAGTATACCTGCTAATATTCGAGTGATGCTATCACAATGGGACTTTGTTTCCTTTTTTATGAAATTTGGATGTTAGGTTTTGGGGCTTGTATTGGGTTTTAGGTGCTATTTTTATATTTTCATCTTTACGTCCAAAGGAAGCGGGGTTAAAATACGTCGCTCTAATTTCTTCGCTTCATAAATGTTAAGTTGTCACTTATTGACTAAATAGTAACACATACACACTTCCGTCAGTCCTTAAGGACCATTAGTGTCAATGAGTTTTTGAGGGACTATTCTTTTGCCTGTATCAAGAATAATTTTCAGCCGAGTGTCGTCTAAGTCGTGAAGGCATAGGTAAATCGTTTTATTCTTGTCGATATGTGATCTTATTCAGTTTAGTACTCCGCTCATGTGCGTTTTATGAGCACAGGTGCAAATATTACTGAAGTGTACTTTTCTTTCCACTTGTCCGATTACTTTCTTAGAAGCCATATGAGTCTGATGGTTGCGGTGTTGTTTTTGACTATCATCATGTCGAACTTTAGAGATTTTGAGTGATGGTAAGTTATTACTTTCCTCCTAATCGTAATGACAGTCACAAATGCGCAGTGTGTGTCAAGTGGCGTGTCAACGTGAAGTGTGGATGGGAGAACGTGGCCTGATAAATACTAAAATGGAAAAAAGGATCTGTTCTTGGCAGAGAGACAGGACAATAAATGAGACTGTAATCGGCAATAATAATATACTTCAGTGATGAGAGAACTACAAAATCTGGCGTACCCTTAACATCACAACGGAGGTATGTACCAGCAAAATCTGAAATATTTCCGAAATTCCACATGGCGCATATATAATAAATGTCCATTTACAGTTCTCCTGGCAACAATTGCTTTCTCGTTCAGAATTTGTTTATTAAGCTGGACAATATCAGATCTAGATGTCTTGAGCACTGCCACATAACGAATTGTCTTATCGTTATCTTTGCAAAACATGTTAAACCACTATAGCAGCCTGCTCTCGACCTCTTTGTTGATTACTTCATTACAGAAAGCTGGAGAGGCGTACTCAAACAAGCTCTAAAGCCGTTAATGCAAGTAGATCACTTCATATGTACTGTACTGAGCAATGAAGTTGTTGTGTATGTCTCCACAAAGGGAAAGTTTATGTCTGTCTGCATTCAGGTCTTCTTTCTAACATATGACATTGCTGCATACTTCTTGGTCGTAAAGCTTTATCCATATATAAATCTTAGTTCTGTGTATTTGCTAATAATGGCGACTGCAGTGTAGACAGCTGCTACTCGTCACATGAGTCTGTAGTTTTTGCCGGAATGTGTGTCAGCCCCAGCGATACCAATAACATTTAGAAAATATTGTGATCCAAACGAGCACCTTCTATTTTCCAATTTATTGTTTCTGATGGGTTCATTTACGAGATTCTATAATGGTTTTAAAATTTTTCAGCCGAACTAATTTCAAATAGTTTTGGTAGATGAGACTTTTCGCAGCGAACGTCATATTGAATATTACCACATCCTCGTCCCTGCTAACACATCAGTGTCTCTTTAAAAGGTTTGGTGTTCATCAAAGTCAACAACAATCATCGAAATATGTAATTTTTTCATCTGTTTGTGGTGATTATAAAGTATCCCCAGCTATCGATAGTGGACGTTATTTGCAGTACGTTGGTGCTGCAAAGAGAGCAGAAAATGATATGTACAAATTGTGGACCCTACGAACTCATCAATATATCTTTAAAAATGTTGTTAATAGAAATCCATAATAACTAACGAAATTTGCGAATTTTAAAGTAGTAAGCTTTTGAAGTACTATCCTTTGTTGCATATGCGTTTGAATTTCTAGGGTTCATGAATGAATGATAGTTAACAATCAGACCGTTTCGCTACACGAAATTTATTTTGAATGAGAACTAGCAGCAGTAACGATAGATATTATTACCTCGTGGTCTCAATCAAGTCCAGTTTTCGAAAGGACTGTCGTTAATGAAATACAACATTCAGCACTGAAAGCCCGTTACTATGTAAACCAACGTACAGACATAAAAGGATTGCCCCTGGACACGGAATGCTGCTATTTATACAAACAATGAATATTGCAGAATATGCAAACACTAAAAACATAACAAATTTCGAGATCTTTATAGAAATGATAAATACTGACTCTCTACTGATAATGAGACTTGAAAAAGTGAGGCAGAGCACGCCAGCCAGCGATGGTAGCCACTACTCTGCACTCGGCTCAAATGGCGGAACCACTGTCTCTACTGGAAAAACAGCGACCGGCTCTTTTCGTTGGACCCTACTACAGCATCTTAGAGTTAGATCTTGTCAGTGGTCATCTGTATGGCAGCAATGGGTGATTCTCCCATTCGGTTCGTATTTCCACATCCTCTTCACTGTGAGTAACCTCTGCATTGCAGTTTGGTTTCATTCAGAGGACGTGGACGACTTCTCTGCGCTTTTGTGTGCTTAGTGAATGGTCATAATCCTCGACTTCACATGTGAAGTCCGACAAGCGACGAAGGACACGGCATGGCGAAAAGTAGAACTTCAATAACTTTCCAGATAGTTTCGATTTCCGCTCAGGTGTAAAATCTATACCAAGTATCCCGGGCCATATATCACTGACCGGCGTTGACGTTTGCACATGAAAACATACAAAATTCAGCTACTGCAAGCTCCTCGTGAAGGTGACAAACAACAATGTGTGGAGTTCTGTAATTTAGTTCTTGGCAAGATGGAAGATTAGAGTTTTCTTCCACGCTTAGTGTTTAGTGACATGGCAATACGGAAAGGTGAACCGTCATAATGTGAGAATATGGAGCACGGAACAACCACGTGAAATTGTACAACATGAGACGAATTTTCCAAAATTAAATGTGTTTTGTGCAGTTTCACGGGAAAAGGTGTATGGACCATTCTTATTTGCCCGGGAACACTGTTACAGAAAGCACATATCGCGATATGCTTGAGAACTTCATTTTCCCACAGTTGGAGACTGATTTGAACGACTTCATTTACCAACAAGATGGGGTAACGCCACACTGGTATCTGGAATTGCGGGAGTTCTTAAATCAAAGGATTACTGAAAGATGTATCTGTTGCACTGGACCAAATGATTCAACCTTACGCTACTGGCTTCTGAGGTCACTGGACCTGACTATACGTGATTATTTCTTGTGGGGTTTTATAAAATACTCTGTTTGGGTGCCTACGTCACCAACATCAATGAATGACCTGAGACGTTGCACAACAGCAGCTGTGGAAGCAGTAATTCAAGACACGCTTGCTGCCGTGTGGGAACATTTTGAATATCGTATTGATATATGCCGTGCACCTCGACGGGGTACATTGAAAACCTATGAAAAGGTATGGAAAAAAAAAACTTTTTGAGTTTCCCTTTCATGAAAAAGGAAAACTTCATTGTGTATATTTATTAGTTTCAGAAATACAGACGTGCCAAATCACATGGTTCTTTTTCATACACCCGAATAATGTCGCACAGACCACAATGGAAAACTTAAATATGACGGTGGTCTGAAGAATTTTCATTGAATGCCGAAAGTAGCTTGTATTAGGTGATTAATACTTTTCCCCACAATGTTTTACTTTGGAGGTCTTGAATGCTGCTTACTTTCGAAAGTGCAGTAACCTACATTACTTCTCGAGTCACACTCTCGTTCTTAAAATTATATATTTTCATATTCTAGTATCACGTAACTGGCACTAGTCAAGTACACGACAATAATCAAGTAAATCGTACTACTCAACTGAACAACAGTAATGAAAAACTTATCTCACACCATTTATTTGTTGAGCACGTAAAAGAATTTTTTCGTGTACACCTATTGATGTACCACAAGCTCCGTCTGCGACTAAAATTACCCAGCAATACAGTCGAGAGAGCCGGTTGCCGGGCTCCGTGATCGCAGACGTTACCAAATGCACTAGCAGGGACAGATTATCAATGAAAACATTTGCCGTATGGCGCTATATGAATATTAGCATAATGCTCAAACCACAAAACGGCGGTTGTTGTCAAAAGCGACTTCACCAGGCGCCAAAGAAAGGAGCAGTTCTCACTTCACCATCAGGCAGCACTTTTATCTCTGCTGTGGGGGCGAAATTTGCGGGCACTACTTCTGTCCGTCCGTCACGTGTCCACCAAGCAATGAACCGCTGTCCATTCACCAGATGTGTATTTAAGAGACCACCCTGTCGCTACTAGGCAGTGCAGTTCGCTTATCCACACAGCTTCCACCACAGAAAGAGAACAGTATCTGACAGTTTCATCGTTGTCACACAGAATAGCTTTACCTTGCTACCTCAGTCAACTAAGGAGGAGGCTCAAGTAGATGTAAGTGTAGTCAGCACCCGACATACTTTCCCTAGGGAACCAACTGTTTCAAAAAAAATCAGAAAGTAGAAGAAAAGTTCTACTGTTGGGTAGCAGCCTTGGAAGAGGTATGGGTCAGATTTTTCAGGAAAAACTTGGTGACAGATACCAGGTCACATGTATTTTCAAGCCCAATGTATGTCTTAGCCAAGTGATAGAGGATGTACGAACACTGTGCAAGGGATTTACAAAGCAGGATTATGTTGTGGTAGTGGGTGGATCGAGAAACGGTATTGATAGGGATCAGGGCTACAAAATTGAGTGTGGCCAGGTAAAAATAGCATCTACAACGAACCATACAAATGTTGGTTTGGTTCCTGCTTTCATGCAGTATGATGGACTCCAATTGAATACCTCTGTCAGGAGGGTCAATGTGGAGCTAGATCAGCTGCTTCGGGTGGCTACTTTGTCAGGCATAGGTTTGCTTTCTGTTGATGGTATTGGTAGATGGGACTTCACAAGACATGGCCTACATCTCAGTAGGAAAGGGGAGGGTAAACTGGCTGGGATGATAGCAAAATCCCTAAGGGGGGGGGGGCACTGAAACTAATGGGAGTACTTCGTTTTTAGGCTAAGCTCAGTGCCAGTCATCCAACATTGACTGAAATTAAGCTTAATGACTAGCTCAGAGAGGCAGGTACTACAGATGTTAAAATATCACAAGATTCTCATAACACTATTGTGAAAAATAATGTTAGTATGTCACAAGATTCTCGTAAAAGTACAGTGAAAAATAAATGTTTGTGTATTGCATCATAATATCAGAGGAATAAAAATCCAAGTAGATGAGCTTCTTGTTTGTTTAGAAGAATTAGAAACTGAGGGTGGAGTCGATGTCTTATGCCTTTCTGAACATCATATAATCACTTATATGGATATGTTAAATGTACATGGATATAAGCTTTCAGCACGTGTAAGTAGAGACAGTATGAAGAGAGGTGAAGGTGCTGTATATGTTAAAATCTATCATGACGTGAAAAATTTGGAAACTAAAAAATGTTGTGTAGAGCAACATATAGAAGCATGTGCATGTGATCTTGAACTAAATGATGGCACTTTTATAATTGTAGCCATGTATAGGTCCCCATTGGAAAATTTTCAACTATTTTTGAAAAACTTGGATTCTTTGTTGTACTATCGGTCAGATAGATGGAAGCAAATTATTGTTTGTGGGTATTTAAATGTAGATTTTCGGAGAGAGTGCGATAGACTGCTTGAACTTGAAGTTTTACTTGATTCTTTCGACTTGACGTCAGTTACTGATTTTCCTACTCGAGAGGTGCACAAAAGCAGCACATTTAGACATAATGTTTTCATAGACCAATATAAATTTAACCAAATAAGAATTTTTCCTGTTAAGAATGGTCTGTCTGATCATAATGCACAGCTATTTACATTACATGGCATAGCTCCGTGCAGTCTTTCAAAATAGTACATTCAATTAACTATTTATAAATTGAAAATTATAGGGAAAGCTTGCAACAGTTAGACTGGGATGAGGTGTATGGGGAACCTGATGCTAATTTAAAATTTAACCTATTTCATGATACCTTTGTGAGTATATTTGAAAACAATGTCCTTAAGAAAGTGAGATATAATTGTAAGACACCATGTGAAAAGCTATGGCTTACTAAAGGGATAAAAGTATTTGGTAAACAGAAAAGGGAAATGTATCTTATAACTAGCAGGAGTAACGATCCCAAAACAGTGAAACATTATAAAAAGTACTGCACTGTATTAAGAAAAGTTATTAAAAAATCCAAAAGTATGTGCATTATGTCTGAGATTAGCACATCTGATAATAAAATTAAAACAATTTGGAATATTGTTAAAAGGGAAACAGGGCAACCGAGAGCACAGGAAGACTGTATTTGAACAAAGTCAATGAAAAGTTTGTTAACAAGAAGTCAGAAGTAGAAAACATTTTTAATAATGATTTTCTAAATGTTGTAGAGAAAATAGGGTCCAGCCATTCATTAGAAATTGCAAGGCAGTATATGGAAGAAGCAAAATCTATGCAATTTGATAAAATTGAAATTCAAACCATCTCTCCTACTGAAATTAGGAAAAATAATAAATTCACTCAAAGGTAAAAGCTCATATGGAATTGATGGCCTTTACATCAGAGTACAAAAATCTTGTTCCCAACAAATAAGTAGGATTCTCAGCCACATGTGTAGCAGCTATCTGAAAAAGGACATCTTTCCATATAGTCTGAAATACACTATTGTTAAACCATTGCATGAAAAGGGGATAGGTTTGATGCTAACAATTACTGCCCAATCTCTCATCTGACAGATTTATCCAAAATTTTGAAAAAGTAATGTATTCAAAAGCAGCATCACATATTTCTAAAAAGAGTAGTGGTTTGAAGAAAGGCTTTTGAACAGAAAATGGTATATATGCCTTCAATGATCAAATGTTAAATGCATTGAATAACCAAACATCACGCATTGGGATGTTTCGTGATCTCTCAAATGCTTTTGATTGTATGCATCATGAAATTCTTCTAGATAAGCTTAAGTATTGTGGTAAGATAATAACAGTGCACAAATGGTTTAATTCATATTTAACTGGAAAAATGCAGAAGGTTGAAATTAAGAGTACTGACAGTCTGCAAAAATCAGCAGAGTCCTCTAACTGGGGTGGTATCAAGAATTATGACCCACAGGGTTCAGTCTTGGGTCCCTATTGTTCTTAATATACATTAATGACTTGCCACTCTATATTCATGAAGATGCTAAGCTAGTTCATTTTTCTGATGATACAAGTACATTAATGACACCAAACAAACAAGAATTGTAAATTATGTCTTTCAGAAAATTATTAAGTGCTTCTCTGCAAATGGTCTTACAATAAATTTTAAGAAATCAAAGCTTATACAATTCCATACACCAAATGGGCTATGAAGAGAAGTCTGTTGCTAAGGCAGAATATTCGAAACTTTTGAATGTGGACATCGACGAGAAACTGAATTGGAAGAAACACATCTATGCTCTGCTGAAATGATTAGGTTCAGCTATTTATGTTATTAAGTTTATTGCAAATTTTGGTGATGAACATATCAGTAAATTAGGCTGCTATGCCTATTTTCATTCACTGCTTTCATATGGCAACGGATTTTGGGGCAATTCGTCCTTAAGAGAGAAAGTATTCATTGCACAAAAGCATGTAATCAGAATAATAGCTGGAGCTCACCCAAGATCAACTTGCAGACATTTATTTAGAGAACTAGAGATATTCACAGTAGCTTCGTAATATTCACTTATGAAATTTGTTACTAATAACCTATCCCAGTTCAAAAATAATAATGAAGAGCATAGCTACAACACTAGAAGAAATGATGATCTTCATTGTTCTGGATTAAATGTCCCTCTGCCACAGAAAGGGGTGAATTGTGCTGCCACAAAAGTCTTTGGTCATTTGCCCAATACCTTTAAAAATCTGACAGATAGCCAACCAACATTTAAAAGCAAATTAAAAGAATTTCTACTCAGTAGATAAATTTTTAGATATGAAGTAGTAACTGTAAAAAAATTATTTTTTATTTTTAAAAATCTCACATTAAAATTTAAAGTTCCACATCATTGCGAACTGTCTTATCCGTGATCTATGGGACAGGTATTAATCTATGCTTGTATGTGGCACAGGACCACATAATTTCTCATACTTTGATAATTACAGCATCCCCCTCCTCAGATGAACCACGGACGTTGTGTTTCAGTGTTAGCTTTGTATGTGACTCCCATGCAAATCATAACATGTCAGGCAGTCTCATTCACGGACCTGTGCTCCAAGCGAGAGTTTCCTACTATCGGCAAAATTTGATGCGTTACCTCTCCATGCTGTGTTTTTCATAAGGACGAGGTCTGGCTATCACCGGACATCGGTCTCTGGATACATCTGCTAGTGACCTGCCATGTCGGGTCTATTACGTGCCGTTCTACTGGGTCGCGCATGCTTCTTCTTATACCAATTTGTTGTCCTAAATGGACACATCTCATGCTCTCCCACTGCTTCCAGAAAGACGACTCTGGAAGTTGCAGTATGCCTGGCTGTAGTCTACGACTTATGATGCGACTGTATGGTCGAGACATCAGGATTCTTTGGTTGGAGGGCTACAGGGTCGCCCGCATGACATCTCGCCTTACTAATCACCGGGACGTCCTACAAGCACAAGAAGCACGACTTTCCCGGAACTTTGGTGGCTTTCTCATCGAAAGCGGCAAGATTCTGCTTTCATTACAACGATAGTGCATCTTTCTTTTTTTTTCTCAGTACCGCACTAGACAATTAAATTCTGAGCCTGCCTAAGCTTTTGCAGGGTCACCTGAGGCTTACACACTGGAAGCTTTTGCAAAACCTCATGTTCAGAATTCCGAGGACATGGACATAGTGGCCAAGACCAACAATACCCTTCGATATAACCTACAGTGTCTCTGGAGCACCTTTTCCATGTGGATAGGCATCGCGATGTACTACTTGCAGATGATGCTGCTATTGGAGGGGTGCTAGACCATCGTCCTACATCAAGATGTCTCCACTATCTTTCCATCGTATCTCATACGATAGTGCTGATTTGGTTTTAAATTTTTCGCAGCTCGCTTTTCTGGAACACTCCAAATCGCAACAATCGTACGATCTCGCAGTTTGTATTTACCAGCTCCACAGATGATTTCACTCTTAAACGAGAACACAAAGCCATGTGTCCCTGATGTAAATACAATACATTTTCCAACATTTCGTTAGCTTAAGGCAATGCTACGTTATTTTACACAGAGAATGTTTCATTTAACGTAAGTAATGTGTCTAAAATATCGTGTGTCTAAACGAATGCATGAAGTGGCAGTTGTATTTTGAATATCACCGGCATGCTACAGACTTTCTGAGCAAAACATCACCATGATATATTCTTTACTTGAGTCTACAGCTCATAATGTATGGAAATTGGTACAGTTCAGATAATTCTTTTAAAAAATTTAATCTCAGATTGGAAAGGAATTAGGAAGAGCACGAAGGAATGCTGTATCTACAGGCTTCACCTACAACTACAGCCACCTGAAAAAAAGACCCAAGATGGGCGAATACTGCGCTAAAGAACCACAGATATCTACTGCCAGACTCAGCGCGTGCGCCAGGCACCACATGAGTCAGCAGGAACACCATTCGAAGCACTGGCTGGCTCCCTGGCCTGAAACTGGTTGCACCCGCTTCGCTATACGTCAACGTTTGTATCGCCGTCAGGATCCGCGACATTCGCGGGCACTACTCCGCATCTACTAATCACGTGTCCACCGAGCAGAGAACTGGTATCCATCGCCGGCCGAAGTGGCCGTGCGGTTAAAGGCGCTGCAGTCTGGAACCGCAAGACCGCTACGGTCGCAGGTTCGAATCCTGCCTCGGGCATGGATGTTTGTGATGTCCTTAGGTTAGTTAGGTTTAACTAGTTCTAAGTTCTAGGGGACTAATGACCTCAGCAGTTGAGTCCCATAGTGCTCAGAGCCATTTGAACCATTTTTGGTATCCATCTGTTGGCTGTATGTCTGAGACGGCACCGAGCCGCTAGCAGGGAGTTCAGTTCGCTGAACCAGGCTCTTTCCATCGCAAGTCCAAATACACATTGACACCTTGCAGTGACACCTTTCCAGCCTCGATGGTATGCCACAGCAATCACAATAAGCAGAGCCTTTATCTCTTCCGAAAGTGATCTCCCGTGCGTCCGTTCTTCCGTAATGGTATCCACTGTTTAACTTAACTATTACGATTCTGCTCAGGAACTATCATCAGTAATAGGCGTCCCACTGGACTTATAATTGTACTGAGGATTTCCAAGCATTGATTAAGGTCAGATCTGGACCTAATTACTTCACGTGTTGTCGTTTACCAGTCACGAACTAAAACGGACATTTATTGATTATTTATACAAGATGAAGAAAATCGCTTATTTCTCTATTGGTTATATATACGAGGGCAGATCAATAAGTAATGCAACACATTTTTTTTCTCGGCCAATTTTGGTTGAAAAAACCGGAAATTTCTTGTGGAATATTTTCAAACATTCCCGCTTCGTCTCGTATAGTTTCATTGACTTCCGACAGGTGGCAGCGCTGTACGGAGCTGTTAAAATGGCGTCTGTAGCGGATGTGCGTTGCAAACAACGGGCAGTGATCGAGTTTCTTTTGGCGGAAAACCAGGGCAGCTCAGATATTCATAGGCGCTTGCAGAATGTCTACGGTGATCTGGCAGTGGACAAAAGCACGGTGAGTCGTTGGGCAAAGCGTGTGTCATCATCGCTGCAAGGTCAAGCAAGACTGTCTGATCTCCCGCGTGTGGGCCGGCCGTGCACAGCTGTGACTCCTGCAATGGCGGAGAGTGCGAACACACTTGTTCGGGATGATCGACGGATCACCATCAAACAACTCAGTGCTCAACTTGACATCTCCGTTGGTAGTGCTGTCACAATTGTTCACCAGTTGGGATATTCAAAGGTTTGTTCCCGCTGGGTCCCTCGTTGTCTAACCGAACACCATAAAGAGCAAAGGAGAACCATCTGTGCGGAATTGCTTGCTCGTCATGTGGCTGAGGGTAACAATTTCTTGTCAAAGATTGTTACAGGTGATGAAACATGGGTTCATCACTTCGAACCTGAAACAAAACGGCAATCAATGGAGTGGCGCCACACCCACTCCCCTACCAAGCAAAAGTTTAAAGCCATACCCTCAGCCGGTAAAGCCATGGTTACAGTCTTCTGGGACGCTGAAGGGGTTATTCTGTTCGATGTCCTTCCCCATGGTCAAACGATCAGCTCTGAAGTGTATTGTGCTACTCTTCAGAAATTGAAGAAACGACTTCAGCGTGTTCGTAGGCACAAAAATCTGAACGAACTTCTCCTTCTTCATGACAACGCAAGACCTCACACAAGTCTTCGCACCCGAGAGGATCTCACAAAACTTCAGTGGACTGTTCTTCCTCATGCACCCTACAGCCCCGATCTCGCACCGTCGGATTTCCATATGTTTGGCCCAATGAAGGACGCAATCCATGGGAGGCACTACGCGGATGATGAAGAAGTTATTGATGCAGTACGACGTTGGCTCCGACATCGACCAGTGGAATGGTACCGTGCAGGCATACAGGCCCTCATTTCAAGGTGGCGTAAGGCCATAGCATTGAATGGAGATTACGTTGAAAAATAGTGTTGTGTAGCTAAAAGATTGGGGAATAACCTAGTGTATTTCAATGCTGAATAAAACAACCCCTGTTTCAGAAAAAAAATGTGTTGCATTACTTATTGAACTGCCCTCGTATATCTTGTGTCCCAGTGGGGATTGGCTGCGTGTCATTGGTTTCATGTGTGTTGTAATGAAGTGTCTTATTTTACGTTCCGTTAAACCCCTATTTTAAGACTTAATGAAAATGAAAGTTCCTAAACTAGCAGCAGTAAGATAATATATTTCTAATACTTTACACGCCAGCCCGCATCTCGTGGTCGTGCGGTAGCGTTCTCGCTTCCCACGCCCGGGTTCCCGGGTTCGATTCCCGGCGGGGTCAGGGATTTTCTCTGCCTCGTGATGGCTGGGTGTTGTGTGCTGTCCCTAGGTTAGTTAGGTTTAAGTAGTTCTAAGTTCTAGGGGACTGATGACCGTAGCAGTTAAGTCCCATAGTGCTCAGAGCCATTTTTTGAACCTTTACACGACAGGTCTGTTTCAGCTTATTGCCATGATCAAGTGACCCGTGAAAATAACATTCGGAAGGTCACCTACATGTAAATCGTGTCCACTTTATGTTTACATATGCATTGGTAATAAGGTTTATTTGGTAGTGACGAACATACCGCATCTATAGTAAATTTTCTGTTAAGTGTAGGTAAGTATAATATTTTTTGTAATTCCGAAAGATGAAAAATGCGTTATGACAGTTTGCAGTTCAGTATTTTGACAGTCACGTACATACAGCTTACCAGAGACCATGTTACATTTTGTTGTTGATAATTTCCTTTAAATTTTATCTATGGTCTGTGTGCTTCGTTTTCCATATGACTATCTCTTTTTGTATTCTACTCTGTCAATAAAGTTTTTGAGCTAGTATTTATGTTTAAAATCTGTGGGTTCGTTTAGAATTTCGTGTTGATATTATTTTGTACGAATATATATTTCTAGTTCTTCGACAATGTTCATAGTAAGTCCTTACAGTATTTTGTGTAATATTTCTAACGCAGCTTCAGTTTCCTCCGCTTTGTGATGTTGAGTTTTCAGATGAAAAATAGAAGCTTGACTTATCACTCTTACTAGTGTGTTCCTTAAATCTGGTGTAAAAGTCTTCCGGATTGGAAAATATATAAATTGTTGCAAAAGTCACAGATGCTTTTGTATATTCCAAAAGTCGTACAGTCCAAGGTTTTGATTTTACTCGAACGTAATTTCGTTGTAAAGTTGTTATTTCTACAGAAAACTAGGGATGTGAATGTTGATATGAATAGTGGATTTATCATAACCGATGTTTGTCCCAGAACGTCCTCAACTTTTACACGAAATTTACCCAAAGTAATGTAACTCTGCCAGACACGTTTGCATAATATATCGATAATCATGCAAAGATCGTAATGTTTAATTAGTAAAAATAGTGATGAAATGGGGGCACCGCTCTCTTTCGTTTTTTGCTCTGTTCTTTTGCTCTTTTCTTTTTGCCTTTGTGCTTGTCTCTCTCGGTTAGTTTGATTCATGTTATGCAATTAATTCTGAGGATTCGATGTAACCGTCATTGGAGATCTTTCTTGGACTGTTACTTAATTATTTACAACTATAACTGATATTAGAAACCAGAATATCAAGTGTGTGCATTTGAATATCGCGAGTTTCATGTAGAGGATCTTTTGTTTCAAATACTAGACTGTGTGGAATAGTGTAAGTCGACTTTTATTACTTTAAAATGTAATGTTAAAATTTAATCATACCCCATTTATAAACCTGTCCTTCGTTTGTAGATTAATATTTTTGTGTGTTTTCGTAAATACGGAGGCATTTCTTTTGGTTATTATAGTTTGCGTGCGCCTTTTCATGCGCCGTAGTCGTTTGTTTGTGAAATATGATAGAATCTGCAATCATTTCAATATTGCGAAGCCCGATAATCAGTTTAATACTTATTTCCGAAAGGAAACATATTTAAATTCACGGTCAGTAACAAACTTTACCAAAAGGTTTGCTCTGCAAGCCAAAACTCTGGCCAGTTGTTACTTTCAGCATAAATTGCATTAACTTTCGTGAAATTTCTGAATTGAATCAGTCCTTTAACGAAAAGCGCCCAGTTTTCATTTGACGTTGCCGCCATTGCTATTCATTTTAATATAAAAATAGTTCGCAACCCGAAATTGCCGTTCATATTACATGCATGTAAAATAAAAAACATATCAATTAACGGGCGGTGTCTTTGTAGCCCTATGTAAATTTTATGTATGTAGGTTGTTCTAAGTTTTGTTAAGATTCAATTGGTAAGATGTATGTCATTATGTATCGTGATGATGTTCAGTTTTGTGTGTTTTTATTTTTATAATTTTCTTACTTTGTCTGAATGAAAATCATTGTGTAGGCTATGTAACAGTCTTTCCAGTTATTTTTGTATAGATGGTTGTTCTAGGGGTAATTTAATTTAATGTAATTATTCTATTGCTCACTGTGAGAAAGAAGGCATAGTTTTGTTTTTTATGATGGCAACATCGGACGTTTATTTTTTTTTTTTATTTATACTGATATTTTCTGTATGTGTCGAATGTGTGACGGTTGCTGCCTTTGTAAATTTTCAGGTCAAGGTAGTTTACTAGATTATCAATTTCAGTGCGATACTACATTTGATATTGCGATGGAGGTTGTTAAGTTACTCATGGATACTCTTGATGTCTGTATTGTTTCCAAGAACCAGCATTAAAGTGTCATATCTGTATCTATAATAGTAGATAATTTCAATAAGTATTCCTCATGGCAAACTGAAAAAAAATTCATCTAATGTGTAGTGAAAAACATCAGTAATTGTGTCAACTACACAGGTTTCCGCGGCTGCTCCATTTGTTAGGCTGCAGATCTTTCTATTGAACTAAGAATAATTTTGGAGTAAAGTAGTTTTAAGGAGACCTATGATTTCGTATGTTCTCGCTATAGAGGGTTTCCTACACTGTAATAGACTCTGTTTCTATTGTTTCTTGCACTGGAATGTTGGTATGTAGGTTGCAATGTGAAAAGAGGCAAATTTTCCATTACAAGCAACTTGTACATTTTTATTGGTTTTGCTAAAAAGCGAATTCCACCTAATGGCAGCTCCGTCTTTTTTGACATTACGAGCCTACGTACCAACGTTCCAATACGGGAACTAATAGAAATTAAGAAACAAAATCTATTACAGCATAAGAAAACATCTAGCGCAGGACCTTATGAAATCATAGATCGCCTTAAATCAACTTTATCCCACAATTATTCTGAATTCTAGGGAAAAATCTACACCCAAACAGGTGGAGTAGCTATGGGAAGCAGTGTAGCTGATACAACTGTAGATATATTTCTCAACACATTTGTAAATTTGTTTTCGTCTGTTCACAGTGGCCAATACGTAATAAAATCAATTACTGTTATAGATACATAAATGGCACTTTAATGATGATTTATGGAAACGATACAGACATCAGTAATATTCATCAGGCACTGAACAACCTCCACGACAATATCAGATCTACTGTGGAATTGGAAATAGGTAATTCAGTGAACTACGCGGATCTGAAAATTACCTAAGACGACCACCACACATTTTAAATATACAGAAAACCCATCACCACAGATAATATAATAAACGATAACAGTTGACATTCTAAAACAGAAAAGCATACCTTCTTGTTCTCAATGATTAACAGAATAATCAATTTGCCTCTAGAAGAATTAGCTATACAAAAAGAACGGGAACGACTGTTACACAGCATATACAAATGTTTTTCATACAGACAATGTAGCAAGCTTATAAAAATAAAAACACACAAAACCGAAACTCATCACGATACACAATGACATATATCTTACTAGAGAAACCGTAATTAAACGCACAACAACCTACATACTGACAATTTATCTAGGACGAATATCAGGTATGGTAAATGCACTTTTTAAATCCACAGACATTCTTCTGGCTTCCCGTAGAAATAAAAATTTTATAACGAAATTACGTTCAAGCACAGCCAAAATCTTAGAATATACCACTTCTAGAATACGCAAAAGCACCTTGCAACAATTTCTATATTGGCCAAA
The DNA here is from genome assembly GCF_023864345.2 of Schistocerca serialis cubense. Lineage (NCBI taxonomy): Eukaryota > Metazoa > Arthropoda > Insecta > Orthoptera > Acrididae > Schistocerca > Schistocerca serialis. The sequence goes on along the minus strand of NC_064639.1, from coordinate 535,032,962 downwards.
TCGAAAAACTGTTACACCAGATTTAAGAACGCACTAGAAATTCTGACAGTAATCCATCAAACTTCTATTTCCACCAGAAAACTCAAAGCCACAAAACCGAGAAAATTGAACCTACTTTAGAAATATTACACAAAATACCGAAACGACTTACTAAGAACATTCTTTAAAAGCTAGAAATATATATTCATAAAAAGAAACACAAGAGATTCTAAATAAACACCCAGTTTTTAAACACAGACATAAACTTTACTGACATATTAGAATACGAAAAGGGTTACTCATACGGAAAACGAAGCGTACTCAGACTATAGATAAAATTTAAAGAAAAATAACAACAATGAAATTTGGTATCAACTCTGGTAAGCTGTATATATTTGATAAAATTGTAGCGTCGTAGTAAAGAACTGTCAAAATACTGAACTGCAAACTGTCTGTCGTTAACGTACATTTTGCTTTTCGTAATTACAAAAAGTATTAAACTGAAATGCCGTGTTATGTGTCACGTAAAGATACGCGGAAGTGGTAAATATTTTAATGATTACCTCTGACGCAGTCACTGGATTATGTTTTCTCTTTGTTTATGTACATGTTTTATTCTGTTATTGAATGTGCTTCTTAACTGAATCGTATGATTTGCGGGTTAGGTTTCATGTTGCAGTAAAGCTGGTTATCTACGTACGCAACAACTGGTGACACAGACGTGATCTCTGACGGTCAATGATGTGAAATCCAACGGACTGTAAATCTTCGTATCGTCCCACGTCGAGCTAAGTGCGAACATTCGCGTCAACCGACTCACTCATCTTCCGCGTCCTAGTTTAACGTAATTCCACGATGTAAAATCCGCCACCAGCTGTTGACTTGCCTACTGGTGTAGAAACTAATCGAATGACAGTAAAGCCACCATCATTTTGGCAACAGAACACCGTGCTGTAGTTTATGCAGCTAGAGAATCAGTTTGTGCTAGCGCATGTAATTGCGCAGGACACGGAGTACAGTTATGTAGTTACTGCACTCCATGAATATCCGGCCGCTAAAGTACAGAACATTCTGGCGTCACCATCGAGTACTGATCGTTACTTAACCATCAAGAACGTCCTGATGATCCTCTAGAAGTCTGATGTGAAGAGATAAGTGGAACTACTCTGCACTGAAGAGCCGGGCGATCGCACTCCACCGCAGGTACTACGCCAACTGCGTACATTGGAGAGCAATACGGTCAGTGACGTCACTCTGTGGAACATTTGTTTATCGCGCCTGCCTCCCGACGCATAGAAAACATTGACAGTGTGCGCCGGCGATCTAGATGCACTAGCGCAAACCGTCTCCGTGTGGGACCGATGACCGTAGCAGTCTGGTCCCTTTAATCCCACAAACCAACCAACCGTCTCCGTGTGTAGCAACTGTTTTCACACAACCTAAGGCAGATAACACGCTGCCGCGCTACAGGCGTGATTTGTCGAGCTCACTGCGCAAGCTCCTGCGTTACGGACCCAGACTACCAGTCGTCAGCAACAGTTTGTTGGTACCACCGACGGTATGGTTCCGAGGTGCGGAAGTGTAGCCCGCCGTGCGAACAGGGAAACTCGGAGGGGAAGTCAGCGATGACAGCAGCCGTCTACTGTTTGTAACGACACATGGCACAAAGTTACAGTTTTTGGTAGGCACGGGTACTGACGTGTCAATCTGCCCATTTGCCGTCTGCCGCGTCGCCGCTGTGATGACTGCCACCTTTGGTCGCCAATGGTTCTACAATCGCAACGTACGGTCGTGTCACATTACTCTTGAACTTAGGCCTACAGTGCAAATTTGAATGGCAGTTCGTCGTAGTGGCCACGACACACCCATACTCGGAGCGGACTTTTTATCGTTTAATGGACTTCGGCCTCACCTTGGTCACCGAAGTCTTCTTAACACTACAACTAACATAGCAACCCAAGGTAGAGTGCGTCGTGGGGAGGACACAGCAGTACGGGTGGTTCTCCTTTCATAGAGCTCATCAGGCAGTTCGTGGAGATCACCTTCCAGACTCCCCCTTCCGGCACCTGTGCAGCAATCTACGGTGCACTGTATTTTGACTACTACTTAACCACCACTTCATACTCGACCGCTCTGCTTGACACCCCATAAACTGAAGATAATTAAGCAAAATTATCGTCAGTGCCACAAGGAATCTGCCACCCATCGAGCAGTAACGTCATCTCCACTACACGTTGTCGCAAGAAAGAATAATTGATTTCGTCCATGTGGTGATTGTAAACAGATGAATACCTGAATCACTCCAGGTCGATCTCCAGTAACGCATACCTAAGATTTTACGGTAAGCACATCTATTCTGCGTGAGCCGGATTCCTTTTGATCTTTGTAATACTGCTCAGACATTTCAGTGGTTCATGTTTGAAGTAACAGGTGACTTTGACTTCTGTTACGTGTATATCGACGACGTCTTGGCCATGTCAGTCTCAGAGGCAGATCACCTGTCACGCTTCCGACTAAGATCTATCTACGTGTAAGTGGCCTACTCATCAGCCCGTCGACGTGTGCCTTCGGGGCAGCTGACGTGCAGTTCCTAGGTTACACGATCAACGCGCAAGGCATAGAGCCACCGCAAGAGAAAGCAGAAGCTATACTTAATTTTCCACAGCCTACAACAGATCAGGAATTAAGACGATTTCTTGACGTAACCAGTTTTTACCGTCGGTTTGTTAGCGATCATGCACTCCTAGCCTAACCGCTGAATAAATTATAGCATGGTTCATCGAAGCTAAACCACAAACCATAGTGGAATAGTGAAGCCGAGTTGGCACTTACCAAGCTGAAGACTGCAATCTCAGAAGCTACACTGTTAGCGTACACAGTTCCGCAGGCGCCACTCGTTTTGATAGTCGACGCGTCTGTCATTGCAATCGGCGCTGCACTGCACCGGCAAATAGACGAGCACTGGCAGCCCTTAGTCTTTTTCAGCAAAAAGTTATCGCCATCTAAACAGAATTGGTTCACCTATGATAGCGCAATATGCTGCCTATGCTGCTATCGAGAAATTTCGTCATGTGTTCGTGGGACAGCAGTTCACTCTCATCATAGATCACAGGCCACTAACATACGCCAGCGCCCTGAGTAGCGTCAAATCGTCAGCTGCGACATCTAGACTGTATCGAACAGTTCACTACCATTATAGTTCCCACTGGTGGAGAACTGAACTTGCCAGCTGATACACTTGTCGGATCGGAGCAATCTCTGATGCTGTTGAATTTGAAGCTGTCGCCGCAGCGTAAAAATCAAATATCGAACTTTGTTGGTGCAACCAACAGGCCTATAGCTCTACGAAATTATGCTACTACGGTCCATTAAGCTGCAGTATTGTGACATCGCCACTAACAAACCGCGGCCATTTCTGACTACTGAATTTCACCAATAGGCAATCGCCTCTTTACATGACATGTTGCACCCTGCAGTAGGAGCAGTACCAACATAGTGAAGCTAGCTATGGTAAGGCCACACATGGGAACAGTTTGCAAGAAATATGTGCGACAATATGTGGCTTGCAACAAAATAAAGTGAGTCGGCACATTAATTCATCCTTTGGCGCGTTTCTTCCTCCATATCGTAGGATCTCTCCCACTATCCGAAAGATAGTCCTACTGCCTTACAGCCGTCGATCGTTTAACATGCGGCCCGAGATGTTCCCGATCGCTGACATTACCGCCGACGCTGTCACGACTGCGTTCTTCCGAGGATGAATCGCCCGTTTAGGCGGGCCACTGTGAATTACAACAGACCAGAGAAGACAATTTAAGTCGAATCTGTTCTAAGTAATACCAATCCTACTAGGTACGAAGCGGATTAGAACTACAGCTTACCACCCGGCAGCGAATGGTTTAGTTGGAAGCATACACTTTCAGCTAAAAACGTCGCTTCGATGTCACAACTCGCAGCGGTGCACAGAGACGTTGCCCATCGTCTCTCTGGGTCTCCGTGCAACGCTGAAAGAAAATCTGAAAGCCACGACTACAGAATATTTTACGACCAGCCGATGCGACTGCCTGGCGAGATTTTTGCCAACGTGAGAGACGACTGCTCTGTCAGATTTCATACAAAAGGTGCGTACACAATTCCGGCAACTACGTCGCGTTTCTCCAAGGGATCAACATGCCCGTCGCCCTTTTGTTTTTGATGAGCCACGGGAGCGCCATCATGTCCTCGTACGGCATGCTGCAGTACGCAAGCCACTGCAGCCACCCTGCGATGGACCTTACTGTGTCATCAGTAGGACAGACAAGACATTCAAAGATGATGTGGTGGGTACGCCTACCACCATCACTGTCGAAAGGCTTTAACCTGCTTTCCGCACACTCTACAGTGCTACGAATTCATCCACACACACGAAGGACTCGACAAATGCTCCAATAGCTCCACCGCCCATTACAGATCAGCTGCAATGGACATCGGAGGCAATCTCTAACGCGCCATGAGCAGCCTGTGCATGACCCTTTGTCACCCAGTCCGACGACACGTCCGATTCAACGGAAAATATCGTTGACACTATAGAAGGAATTGTGAAGTGCAGTATTATGTCCTCTGTAATGCTTCACACAAGAGACAGCTATTTTTAATTTTTTTTTCTGTTGTTAATTTACTTTTTAATGGAGTCATACGAGTTATGGTTTAGTTTTTACGTTGCTATAAAGGTAATTATCGAGCCCCACAACAGTAAGTACCTAGATTTGACAGAAAAGAATTACTATAGGTGCAATATGGCCCTCACCTACAACTAGACGTAAGTACCAATGCAAATGCAAACATTAAACAGGTACGATTTACCTATTGATAGTCGTGCCAGCGACAATTTCGCAGTTCACTTGATAACGGCAATAAGCCGAGACAGGCGTGTCGTGTAAAATATAAAAGAAATATAGTACCTAATTTCCTCTAGTTTTGTACCTTCCATTTTCATTATGTCTTATAGTGACATGTACTACGCTGGGGGCCCAACTGAACGTAAAATATTGACAACAGTGTCATACGAAATACTGGTGTATATTCTGCGATTCCTACGCTTAAAGGTTAAATTACTGAAGTTGACTGAAGTAATTCGATATAATAAGATGCCTATGATGTAAAGCTATTGCAGCATAATTATGATCATATTAAAATAACTGTAAAATACTATTAGTGCCACAAATAAAGAGCTATCGATGAAGGTAGAATAAATGGATAAATCACTCAATAAAGAAGCTTCTAATTAAGAACTGTGCGTAGCACACTTAAATAAAAGCGCAACTTACTCTGATGTCTGACTACGTTTCTAAATTTATAGATAGATACATGTGGCATCCTAGTAAACAAATAAGAGACATGCAGAATACTGAGATCAACAAGGTAATGCAAATCCAACACTACAAAAGAAACCGATGGTGTTTGATCAGTCTCCAATCCAATTTCATACAAAGATAAAAAATCTCACAAACATTAACTTCACAGGTGATGAATCTAATATACTTACAAATGGCTTGAAATGTAAATTAGAACCTAAATTACACACAAAACAAGCAATACCCGCTACAAATGGAGCAACTGACACTGCAAGTCTGTCAATCAGTAAGCAAATTGAATTTGCAAGAGCGAACACATTGCACTCAAATTCTTACCTACAGTTCACCTAGGAGGAATATCAGGTTAGACAAATCTGCTAGTGAAATCCATACACGTAATCTGGCATTCCTTTGAAATAACGATCTTGTAAGGAAATTACGTTAACCACCACCAAAATCTCGGAATATACCGCTTCTGGAACGTAGGAAATAACCTGTAACGATTGAAATAATTTCTACATTGGAAAAACTGGACAAATTTTAGTACCAAATTTAGAGAACGCAATAGTAAAAGTGAAAGTAATCCGTCAAACCTCTATTTGCATCTAAAGCCTCAACACTACAAAGCCGAAAAAAACTGGAACTGCATTAGAAGTATTATGAAAAATAGTGAAAGGTCTTGCTATGAACATTTTCCAAGAGCTAAAGATATAGGTTCAAACAGGAAAATACCCACTCGAAGTTCTAAATGAACGCACGGATTTTAAACACAAATACTCTCTTGACATAATAAAAAACGTCATACTGAAAACAATGTTATTTCCGCAGGTCAGTTGATAATGGCAACAGACCGAAACAGGCCTGTGGTTGGGAAGTATTAAAACCATATTACCTTACCGCATATAATTTTGGAGCTTTCATTTTCATTAAACTGTCTGATGTTCTGTAACGTCAAAACAGTTTTAAGATTAACGACTGCGATTAATATGTCCCTACATCCTGTCAGAGCGTCCTCAAATCATTTGTTTCTTAATTACGTTATATGTCTATCCACATTTGTTATCTAGCCTGTGTTCACTTTCAGTTTGCTTCTTTTCTGACATGCTAATGTACCTCCCATCTCATCATCTGCAATCATACATTTTCTACATTCGTATAGACGTATTCGTCTTGATGTAGATACCGCGAAAGTCACTGGTAAGAAAGTGTCCAAATTCTATCTCCAGATCGCTTTCCTTCATTCCCATATTACCGGTTTCAGACCAGTTTCCCATCTTGAGATCATGTGTTACACTTACAGAGTAAACCGTCGAATGTGGAACTGTCAGTTCCACATTCGACAAGTCACGCTGTAATTTTAACAAATGGTCTGAAGATGGGCAGCTGGGCCGAACCGGGCACATGAAAAGAAAGGAAAGTAATCTGAATATTGAATTCGGACTTTTTTTACATTTTCTTGTTCTGTTTCGTCGGTTATCTTCGACTTTCTTGAGTCTCCTCTGTCTGTACCCGTGATACCACCAAGTTTTTATGTTCAGCTGTAGTAACCTAAAATTACTTAGTAAAGTATTTCAATCAGGATATACATCAGTTACGTTTCATATAGTTCAGGAATTACGTGAAATGAAATTGATTTTCTTTGGTAAAGAAATTTTCTGTGCCTTAATAACTATAGTTTTCGTAAATAAATTAAAACCTTGAAAAATTAACCAACGATTGGCTATTAAGTGTAATGATGTTTCCTTTTCTTCGGTAGAAAACGTTCTTGTTTTGGATAATACGGAACCGAACTTAATCAACAATTTTACAGTTTTCTGAGCACCGGCGAAAGGTATTTTGCTTTTCCGAGTCACCTTGGAGAGAAATGTACTGCAACACCGGAGGTGTGAAAGCTGGCGTAACATTGCACATTAACAGCGCTACGCCTAACATCTATGGGCGCGCGTGAGCAGGGTGGCCGACAGGGTAGTTCCCTTTAAAGCGGCAATAGCGGCGCCGGACACGTACTCCGCAGACGATTCTCGGGCGAGTACCGCCAGCAGTGGATATTGGCGAAGGGGGCAGAAACTGAACGTAAAGGCGAGCCGGGGGGCGGCGACGCAATACTGCGACTCACACTCGCTCCTTACTGCTCCAGGTCAATCAATTAACAGTCAGAAATATTTGCTGACCGTATGGAATTTTGGGACTATTTGTTGCCTATTAGCTGACATATTGCTTGAGTTCTGAAAATCGGAAACATCTCATGTACAATAATAACTTCTTCCGTTTACTAATAATGCTGCCGTCATTTGACTGTAACAATTTTTATTTTATTGTTATGCGATCAAGATTTCGGCATTAGGCAATTCTCAAGTACGAAGACTTACTTATATGTCAAAAGATACATCGCGTTATAAAGGCCAGATATGTCATTAGTAAAAGTTTCACAGCAGTGTTTACTGCGGTCTGCTTACTCGTTAGCAGTTTCTTGTAACAACTGTGCTATACTGTGCAGAAATGGAAGTCTGCAATATATTAAGGTATTTTGGAGATGTTCTCACTTTTACTAATGACACATATGGGTAACATAATCAGATATGCTTTTTCTATAAGCACTCGTATTTCATACCAGTCTGATGTATTTTGACGTATAAATAGGTTGAGAATGGCCTAAGGCCGGAATCTGGATTGTATAACAATAAAATAAAAATTATTACTGTCAAAAGGCGGCAGCATCATTCAAAAAATTTTCAGCCACTGCGGGTTCAGAGAAAACAAAAATTATCAGTAATAACTTCGACGTATCGACTGTGTAGATACCCGCCACGAAAGCGTAAATAAGATTAGAATACTCTCTCGGGTAAATGATTTATGATAGAACTTTCAAGGGTTGAGAATAATATCCTTCGTTTAACATATCAGTAAAACGCAATAGGATTAACCACTTCTCACCTCCCTCCACTCCTGGGACAGCATGTAATGCGGTTAGTGCCTATGTGCACTAAGAGTAACTTCCTATCACGCTACACTCTATGTGGCGAGAATTTAGCTACTTTCATTAGATTTAGATTGGGATTTAGATTTGGTTATGAAAGTGCTGACTGATCCACCGTTGTCACCTTGTAGGATGAAACCATCTCCTAATGCACCAAGCAACTAAACATTATCAGATCGATCTGGTAGGACAGATATATAATGTCTTATACAACGTTCTAACATTGTTTACAGTGATGGTGATATTTTCAGTGGTGTTCAAAGGCTGAGGCTTGGTTTTACTGTAACAACAAATCAAGTGTTTTGTTTCGTATAGAGTGAACCGGAAACCATCCGTGAAGAGGACTCCCCGGAGAGCAACAGCTCGTGTCCAATGAAAACACATCTTCTTTAGACAAGAATTTTACGGCATTCATATGGTTCCCGCCGATCTTACAATTTTTCTGGAGTCTTCTGGAAGCTGTGCCAGCTTACACCAGCTATTCTGCAGTCGCAGCAAGGGGACACCTTATTTGGTTTGGGTTTTCGTTACAACTGTGCGGCAGCATAACCAGAAATATCAAATTATGACTAGTGTCACAGCATCCGAAATTCTCTATCACGACCTCTTCAATGCGAAACCTGTGATGAAAAATAGTTCTATGAGCCTGGTGCAAGAGAAAAATTAAAACTGTTTCTGACTTTGGCCTGCCTCTAGTCTCGCCCCATCCATTTCCCACTATGTTGCAAAATACGCCATTCGACAAAGCTGTTTTCCTCCGTTTTTCTCTCAATCTTCCAAATATGATCGCTCACCCACTCTCAGATACATACTACCCCTTTCTGTACAGATATCACAAGTGAACTGCAGCTCCACTAGTTTACATGTGTTAGTTACATATAGGACTACCTCGCTGAAAACATAATTGATTATCATATCAGTTGCTTTAAATCATGGCACGTAGTAAAAAGGTTTCTAGTTGCTCCAGATTGACATAAAATAGCATAGAATATTATCAGAACTTACGTCATACATCTAGTACGCAGAAGTTAAATTGTTATATTCGCTGAAGTTGAAAAAAATGTTAAAATGTGTGTGAAATCTTATGGGACTTAACTGCTAAGGTCATCGGTCCCTAAGCTTACACACTACTTAACCTAAATTATCCTGAGGACAAACACACGCACCCACCCATGCCCGAGGGAGGACTCGAACCTCTGCCCGGACCAGCCGCACAGTCCATGACTGCAGCGCCCTAGACCGCGCGGCTAATCCCGCGCGGCTCGCTCAAGTTGAAGATGTTGTTCATTAGATAGTGACGGACAATGAAAGTTGATTTCTATTTAATTGAAGCATCAGAAAACACCAGAAGAAGGTAAACAGCAGAAAAAGGTGATTATTATTTATTCCGTGGTGTATGTGAGCTCGAAGATTTCGTGAATGTTATATTTAGCGCGGCAAGTGATGCCACTTTGCTGTTCTCTAAATACTGTCTATTTATGGTACAACTATACAGCCACTCACCTGAAAAGTTTTCATTCAAGAAGAAGGAAAATAATTATTTTTAACTCGCCCTATTTCATTGAGCCCACAATAGACTGTTGACAAATTTGAAGTGACCTAAGATGGGACTGGAAATCAGACTCGCTTCTTAAGGAACAATCTCGGATTCACTTCAGTTGTTTTAAGACTTCAGTTAAAGATTACTCAGCCGAAATACTAACTTAAGGTCATAACTTGTGAGGTATTTGGCTTGGTGGATTTGCTATTTGCTCGCTTCTTCAGACTGCAGGATTAATTACTGGAAAGGCTCTTGCAGTTTCACATATTCAATGGAGTGTCCTTTGAAAGGGGGCCTCGGTATGAGCAAAGCCTTTCAAAAATCTCGCCACCACACAGCACGAGTAAGACACTTCTCAACTTGAAACGTCCCCTTTGAAAAATTATACAAGACTGTCCTTAAACTGACATACAATATTTCTTAGTGCAACGCAATCTGACTTTCAATAATCCCTACAAAAGAATGGCCCTGACTAACATTAACCTATGCCTTTCAGAAATCACTTACCTCACAAAAACCTTCATTACTCGAACTACTGCAGTACAGCGAGCGCCACTACTGCCAGCTAAATAAAAGATTCAAACTACGGAAGGCACTAACTACTGATAGGGATAGTTAGCAAATGAAAGATATTAATAGAGAACAAACAATGTATTTACCTTAATAGTCATAATATATATAGCAGTTCATGACAAATTACAAAACTACGCCATCTCTCTCCCCACATCCACCACTGCTGGCGGCTAACCTCCAACTGCGCAACGCTACGCGCTGTTCACAGCCAGCTGCCTAACACTACAATGGCGAGTATTACAACAATGCAAAGCAGCCACAGACTGCACACAGCACAGCTAGTGATTTTCATACAGAGGTGGCGTTACTAATAAAAAAACCTAAACAGCCTACTTACATAGCCCCCATGCTCCCCACAAAAAATTATACAAATTGGTTTGGGCAGTGGCCAATACAGATTTGAAAAAAATTTTCATAATTAAAATAACAAAGAAATCAAATGCACACACTTATTGATACAATGTTGGTCAAAAGCTCAAATTTTCTCACAGTCCATAAAGACAGTCCTGATCGTTCATCACGGTAAAATAGTAGTGTTTTTCTCAAAGTCTGAGCAGTAGAAGAAAATGCACACGGAAGTAGTGGATTTCCATGCAGTCTTGAAGAAGTAGCGTTGTCCTTCCAACGGAAAAACAGTGCTGACTCTTGACATGCAGACAGGTAATGGGCCACAACAGAGCAAACCCACAGCAGAGTCATTCGACGTTTTGAAGAATATTGGTAGGAAGGTCATCACAGAGCAGACCCACTGTAGTCCTGGTAGAAATAATGGTATTGATGGATCGTCAAAGAGGTAGACCCACTGTAGTCCTTGAAGAGATGGCCAGCAGCCATCTGTTGTGACTGTGCAGGTGCACAATCACCACTGAAGAGTCTTGCGGATAATGTAGCAAGTCCATAAACCACCAATTGTGCACTCACAAAGTTTTTGGAATTGTCCTCAGAACCTGCAATGCTGTTATCCAGTCCCTTGCTGAATTATTAATACACGTGCAAACACTAACAGTCCCTACTTCTCACATATTGTCCATATACTATGACCAACAGAAACGTGTGCAGTGAAATGTAACTTAATTTGAAGAACTGGTAACAATTACAATTTGATAACATAAAAGTACAGTAACAAAGGTACAAAATACATCATTAAAGAACATAACAATACAGAGAACATTTGTAGTACAGGCTTTACGAAAGAATCGAAATAACATATACGTCAGTGTTCCAGGAATTATGACATGAGTACATACATAAAAGACCAGAATAACTTTCGAAACACCAACTTCACACATGAACATTAAGACAGAACAGAATAAATAATGTATAAACATCTTTACAAAGAAAATGACATAGTATTTGAAAAATTCTACCACATAAATCTTATTAGCTAGATACATACAGACAGGAAAAACACAAATACACAAGGGAACACAAACACATAGAGGGATAACACAAAAGGAAAGAACAAGGTTTGTTTTACTGCAGTATTTTGGAGATCTCCCTTTGTTCATCATTATTCCCAAAAAGTCATATCTAAGCCTGCTTTCTGTATTCTGTTCACATCCTCTTTCAAAAATAGTTTTTCTCCACTGTACACTACCCTTTTTTTTTTTTGGCCAAACCATTTTCTTATACCTTCTCAGTGCATTTCTTCCAATTCATCATAGTTAGTTTATTATATAGTCTACCCCCTCTTAAGCTAACTTAAATCTACTGAGCTCAGATGCTAAACTAAGGGACGAGGCAATGCAGCAGCACAAAACAACAATTAAAACAAACAGCAATGATAAAAAAATGCAAATTTGCAAAACAAGCTACAATAAATCTAAATTACCAAGCAATTCAACATTACAACTAATATGAGGCAATGCGCAGCAAACAAGAAAAATAAATCTGGCTTAGCAGAGTACCACAAATTAAAATTCAGTAGCACTAAAATGAAATAACTTATATCTAAACATGACATAGCTCAAGCAGAAAAATATTACACTAAAAATGGCCATGTCTAATACCTATGTCACATCTTAGCACTAGAGTGATGCATCACAAAAACTTACTCTGCAAGAAAGTTACCAACTCAATAACAAAATTATTTATGCAATTCCTGTGAAAGGAAATGTCTATTTGTGCTCTCTTTTCTAAGAAAGTATATCATAAACGTATTCTTTACTGGGTCTAAAGACAGAAAATATTTATATTAGTACATCTATAAAATTTTATTTTAACCAATGCTGCAGTGCAGCTAGAAACTAGATATAAAACAAAATGAGTAAATAAATACATAAAGAGAAGCCATATGGCATTTCTCTCAATTAGCAAGACAATAGCTGTGAAATGTTTCTCATCGTTTCATTAGGCATTTTAGTAAATTTGTCATGAACTGCTATATATATTATGACTATTAAGGTAAATACATTGTTTATTCTCTATTAATATCTATCATTTGCTAACTATCCCTATCAGTAGTTAGTGCCTTCCGTAGTTTGAATCTTTTATTTAGCTGGCAGTAGTGGCGCTCGCTGTACTGCAGTAGTTCGAGTAATGAAGGTTTTTGTGAGGTAAGTGATTTCTGAAAGGTATAGGTCAATGTTAGTCAGGGCCATTCTTTTATAGGGATTATTGAAAGTCAGATTGCGTTGCGCTAAAAAATATTGTATGTCAGTTTAAGGACAGTCTTGTATAATTTTTCAAAGGGGACGTTTCATATGTCGACCCTTAGCCGAGGATACCTCACTGGAATCTTCTGATTTTTTGTTGTAGTTTGTGTAATTAGTGTAGATTTTGTTTATTGCTAGCGCGTAATTGTAGAGAAAATCTCCTTTGTAGTTGCAGACTTTCATTGTTGTACAGTAAAACAGTTGTGGCATGCATGTAGATTTGCAGCAAGTTTTTCGCAGCTGCGCTTGCAATTAACTAAATATTATTTTCAGTGCTATGTTAATGTGTTCCCCTATTTTTGCTCTTCAAATTGTGCTTTTCTGTGTTATCGTGTCAAATATTGCGACAATTATGGCGTGTGAAAAACGTAATACTAGGCTCCAAAGTAAACTGAGAAATGACAGTGAAGACGAACGCAGTGTGTTAGCGCCGCACAGTAATGAATTAACTGATGTTCAAAGTAGTAATTTGGTAATTGCGCATAGGGAAACTGAGCGGGCGGCAAACAATGGCGTAGGCAGTGAAACAACTAGTGAACAGGGAAGCATTATCGATCGATCGATCGGCAACAGCTCGCCTCAGGAATCGGGAATGACAGAACACAATATGGCAAATACTGTAGACTCAGGTTTTGGGTTCTCAACGTTTTCTCAAATGAGTCAAGAAACATTTTCTGCTTGTCAAAATGTGAATGTTGCCGGTGCAACTTCACTGCCGAAAAGCACTGAGGAACATGTTTCAGACACCAGTGCATTGTTATTACAATTAATGCAACAAATGGGACAAAAGCTTGAAAAGTTAGACACAATGGAACAACACCAGAGACAAACACAGCAAAAGTTAGACACAATGGAACAAAATCTTCAAAAGTTAGACACTACACTTGAACAAACACGTGAAGATTTAACCACTGAGTTACATAACATCGAATCGAAATGTCAAAAGGTCTGTAATGACGTAAAAACACAAATTTGTGAGCATTTCCAACCTATTTTTTCGCGTCATGAAAATGTATTACAGAATCACGAAGCAGCCATAAAAGAACTGCAAACTATTGTTCATGAATATCATGAGACCTTGCAAGCTAAAATTGACTACGTTGCATCTACCGATTCGGTTATGCAACTTACAAGAACTCAGAAAAACTTAAAGGACACAGTAGATACCCTGAAAATTGGTTCAGAAAGACACATGGAGGAAATAAGTACACTATCGGAGAAAGTAGTCGAACTTTCGGATCAGGTCACTAACTTATCTACAAAGGTAGATGATGATCTGAATGACACAAGACCCGTAGCCTTCACTGACACAGAAGAGTATGAACAAATAAGAAAATTCAAACAAAATCAAAATCAAATCAATACACAGTACAAAAGAGAAATCCGGGAAGTACAAGATCAGTTGACGCAGGTAATACAAGAATTACGTATTTCAGAGGACACTCGCGCTCCAATACGGGAAGAGGGACATAGAAATACGGAACAACCACAAAATAATAACACAGGACACTTTGGAAATTATGAAAGAAATTGGCAAGGCGCATTGGATTTTGAGATGGAACCGCTGAAACGAAGTAACAATGACTGACATGCGACTCGCCGACATGACGATTTTGACTATAAGCTGTTCATTACTACACGTAAAGTCAAAACATTTAAGAATTCTGGCAACGACATTCATCCACAAGCATGGCTCCATCAATTCTCTCATTGGTTTCCTCCCAACTGGCCGTTAGAATACAGATTAGAATTTATGTGTGGCTACTTAGAGAATGAACCAGCTGTAAGAATGCGATCGGTCATTCACGATTGCCACAGTGAAGGAGAATTTTACCATGCCTTCCTCTCAGCATATTGGTCTCAAGCCACACAAGACCGAGTAAAACATGCATCATAATGATGAAACATTTCGAACAATCTGAATTTTCCAGTCTTGTAAAATATTTTGAAGACATGTTGCATAAGAATCAGTATCTTTCAAACCCATACAGCCCCTCAGAACTCATCCGCATTTGCTTACTCAAATTGCCTGAACATTTACGACATATTATTTTAGCAGGACGTTGCAAAGAAGACATTGAGGCTTTTCAGGGACTGTTACAAGAACTGGAAATCGACACAGACAGTCGCGGGATGCGAAAACAGGCAAACAATCACTACAGGTCACATCCGTCACAATTCCGTGACGACAGAAACAATAACGGGACACGACAGGTCTATTCTTACAACGCAAATCGTGACCAAAATAGACACCACCCGTACGACAACCGTTGGCAGAGTAGTAATAATTACAGGAAAAGATCACCTCTCCGCGGTAGTGACTATTACAGAGACAATCAGAGAAATAGACAATTTGGGAACCAAAATAATTATTATCAAGGGAGACAGAATAACTTTAGACGCGACGGTCCAGCACGCAGTTACGACTCAGGGAGAAATTCTCCACCACGTGACCGACAAGAAAGAAACTATGGAATCTACCGACATGACGACAGACGATATGATCGTAACGACAGACCTGAATTGCATCAGAACTGGCGGGATTTAAACAGGGCAGGGCCCTCTCGTCATGGTGAATTTGTAGAAGTTATGTCTCCAAATCCCAATAACGGCGCGCGCCAACAAAGAGACAGACAATGACTCGCACCGCAGGCAGCCGAGTGCGCCGGCTGGCTCAGCGAAAAATAACATAGACGCTAACCTTGAGAAAAACACTGCAATTTTACTGTGATGAATGATCAGGACTGTCTTTATAGACTGTGAGAAAATTTTAGCTCTTGACCAACATTGTATCAATAAGTGTGTGCATTTGATATCTTTGTTATTGTAATTATAAAAAATTATATCAAATCATTATTGGGCACTGTCCAAAACAATTTGTAAAATTTTTTGTGGGGAACAGGGGGGCTATGTAAGTAGGCTGTTTCGATTTTTATATTGGTAACGCCACCTCTGTGTGAAAATCACTGGCTGTGCTGTGTGCAGTCTGTGTCTAGTTTGCATTGTTGTCTGCCATTGTAGTGTTGGGAAGCTGGATGTGAACAGCGCGTAGCGTTGCACAGTTGGAGGTGAGCCGCCAGCAGTGGTGGATGAGGGGAGAGAGATGGCGGAGTTTTGTAATTTGTCATGAACTGCTATATATATTATGACTATTAAGGTAAATACATTGTTTGTTCTCTATTAATATCTTTCATTTGCTAACTATCCCTATCAGTAGTTGGTGCCTTCCGTAGTTTGAATCTTTTATTTAGCTGGCAGTAGTGGCGCTCGCTGTACTGCAGTAGTTCGAGTAATGAAGGTTTTTGTGAGGTAAGTGATTTCTGAAAGGTATAGGTTAATGTTAGTCAGGGCCATTCTTTTGTAGGGATTATTGAAAGTCAGATTGCGTTGCGCTAAAAAATATTGTATGTCAGTTTAAGGACAGTCTTGTATAATTTTTCAAAGGGGACGTTTCAAACTCACGGACGAACAGTCACTTGCGTTCTCGGGGCGCGAGAGTGGAACAGTTTTGTAAACAGCAAAGACAAGGTGTTTCTAGTGGAGACGCCAAAATTTTGAAAGATTACAGCTAATGAGAATCCTCTTCAAGAGCTTTTGCTTTGTACGCCGTTCTAGTTTTAAGCTCAAGGCACTTTCTTCCTAGGCGGCACATTAGGCACAAGCGATTTAGACTCTTGTCCTGCGTATGTGAGAGGGGCACATTCGGCTAACAACGCGCAGCACTGGAGTCAGATTCCAACAACCCATGAGCGTACGGATTTTATTCAAGTAACTGAAAATCTAGAGAGTGTTGAAGTTATGTAAAATGATGTACTTTTCGCGTTGTAAATTCAAATAGCTTACAAACAGATTTTATCACTCTAAAGGTTATTTATCAGAAATGTGTAAATTTAATCTTATGGTTTCTTGGGCTACGATGTTCGGAGGGGACCTTAAATGTTCTAATCCGATGTTTATGTTTATCCATGACTGTTAATTTTGTGTATCTTGATTATCCACATATTACTGTGGATTTATCATATGTTTTGCTCTTGACGAATTTTTTATTTTACACATTTTATTTGTTAAAAAATTCATCCCATGTTGCTTACCTTCATGTGCGAATATTTTAAGATTTTCTTGAGACAGTGTGTGCTGTATTCTCTTTTCTCGATTCAAAATGGTTCAAATGGCTCTGAGCACTATGGGACTTAACATCTGAGGTCATCAGTCCCCTCGAACAGAACGACTTAAACCTAACTAACCTAAGGACATCACACACATCCATGCCCGAGGCAGGATTCGACCCTGCGACCGTAGCGGCTGCCCTGTTCCAAACTGAAGCGCCTAGAACCACTCGGTCACACCGGTCGGCTTTCTCTATTCAGTTTGCGCTGGTTCTACCGCACATACGTTAACAGCGCTTATACTAACCTTCCGTAAGAACCACTCAGCAATTCATGAAAGTTGTGAATACATTACTTCGAGGTGTGCGGCAGCAGGGTCAGCTTCACCATAAATTATTGGATTCGTTGCACAAGATCTCCGTTATCAGGTTCTTAGGCAGTGTAACGCACATATGGCACACCAATATACTTAAACTGTTGGCAAATTGAAATTAACACATCTATAAAATTACGACTCTGCTATTACAGGCCCATTCAGGCAGTGCAACATCGTATCAACATCCAGGATGGCTTTAGTGAGAAGACTAGGAATCATTTTATAACGTGCAACATGCCAGTAATTCTGAAACTATCTAGACAAAGTTTGATTTAAAGGAGTCTTATAATGGTCCACCTTAAATCTCTTGGTGATCTAATCGGGGTGACGAACTGAGACATCAAGAACCATAAGGTGTTGCTCCACTAAGGCGAAGATGAAAATGTGGAAGCCTGTGCCTGGAACAGTGTCCATTCTCTCGGAGCTCCAGTACAAGATAGGGCTTAAATTCACGAAGCTAAGTTTCTGGAAGCCTATAAGTGTTTTCACGTGACCAGCAATATGTCATGTTGAACTGCTGCTCTTAACGAGACCTTGTGTTGTCCAGTTGCACAGATGAAGCTGGTCAACAGCAAGGGCTTTCCAACAGTCCTGAAACAGTCACGTATACCTCCCTGACAAGAGTATTACATAGCTATAGAATTTTCATATATTTTTTATATTTGTGGTACTTGAAGTTCAAAATTCAACTATCAGTCGTCAGACGCACCTCGATACAACTCTCAAAATTGCTCGAGAAAACCGACTTTGAAGTTTCCCGACCATCACGAGTAAACCAAAGAAAAGTTCGTTTCTTCGACAGGTCATGTGGCTGTATGGTGTGTAAGTAGGCTGTCTAGGTTTTTATATTGGTAACGCCACGTAGCGCTCTGTATGAAAATTACTGGCTGTGCTGTGTGCAGTCTGTGGCTGGGTGGCATTGTTGTAATATTCGCTATTGTAGTGTTGGGCTGTTGGCTGTTAACAGCGCGTAGCGTTGCGCAGTTGGAGGTGAGCCGCCAGCAGTGGTGGATGTGGGGAGTGAGATGGCGGAGTTTTGGACAGAGACAGTAAATTTGTAAGACTGGATGCCATGAATTGATATATATATATATATATATATATATATATATATATATATATATATATATTACGACTTTTGAACGCTATTGAGGTAAATACATTGTTTGTTCTCTATTAAAATCTTTCATTTGCTAACTATGCCTATCAGTAGTTAGTGCCTTCAGTAGTTTGAATCTTTTATTTAGCTGGCAGTAGTGGCACTTGCTGTATTGCAGTAGTTCGAGTAACGAAGATTTTTGTGAGGTAAGTGATTTGTGAAACGTATAGGTTAATTTAGTCAGGGCCATTCTTTGGTAGGGATTACTGAAAGTCAGATTGCGTTGCGCCAAAAATATTGTGTGTCAGTTTAAGCACAGTCATGTATAATTGTTCTAAGGGGACGTTTCATATGTTGACCCTTAGCCGAGGATACCTCACTGGAATCTTCTGATTTTTTCTTGTAGTTTGTGTAATTAGTGTAGCTTTTGTTTATTGCTAGCACGTAATTGTAGAGAGAATCTCCTTTGTAGTTGCAGTCTTTCATTGTTGTACAGTAAAACAGTTGTGGCATGCATGTAGATTTGCACCAAGTATTTCGCAGCTGCGCTTGCAATTAACTAGATATTATTTTCAGTGCTATGTTAATGTGTTTTCTTATTTTTGCTCTTCAAATTGTGCTTTTCTGTGTTATCGTGTGAAATATTGTGACAATTATGGCGTGTGAAAAACGTAATACTAGGCTCCAAAGTAAACTGAGAAATGACAGGGAAGACGAAAGCAGTGTGTTAGCGCCACCGTGTAATGAATTAACTAATGTTCAACATAGTAATTTGGTAATTGTGCATAGGGAAACGGAGCGGGCGGCAAATAATGGTGTAGACAGTGAAACAAGTAGTGAACAGGGAAGCATTATCGATCGATCGGTCGGCAACAGCTCGCCTCAGGAATCGGGAATGACAGAACACAATATTGCAAATACTGTAGACTCAGGTTTTGGGTCCTCGCCGTTTTCTCAAATGAGTCAAGACACATTTTCTGCTTGTCAAAATGTGAATGTTGCCGGTGAAAATGCACTGCCAAAAAGCATAGAAAAACAGATTCCAGACACTAATGCATTATTGTTGCAATTAATGCAACAAATGGAATAAAATCAGAGACGAACACAGCAAAAGCTTCAAAAGTTACACACAATGGAACAAAATCTTCGCAAGTTAGACACCACACTTGAACAAACACATGAAGATTGAACTACTGACTTACACAACATTGAATCGAAATGTCAAAAAGTCTGTAATGACGTAAAAACACAAATTTGTGAGCATTTCCAACCTATTTTTTCGCGTCATGAAAATACATTATAGAATCACGAAGTAGCCATAAAAGAACTGCAAACTATTGTTCATGAAAATCATGAGGCCTTGCAAGCTAAAATTGACTCAGTTGCATTTACCGATTCGGTTACGCATCTTGCAAAAACTCAGGAAAACTTAAAGAACACAGTAGATACTCTGAAAATTGGTTCAGAAAGACACATGGAGGAAATTAGTTCATTATCAGAGAAAGTAGTTGAACTTTTGGATCAGCTAAATAATTTATCTACGAAGGTAGATGATAATCTGAATGACACAAAACCGGTAGTCTTTAATGACACAGAAATGTGCTAACAAATTAGGAAATTCAAACAAAATCAGAATCGAATTAATACGCAACACAAAAGAGAAATCCGGGAAGTACAAGATCAGTTGGCACAAGTAATACAAAAATTACATATTTCAGAGGACACTCGCGCTCCAACACGGGAAGAGGGACTTAGAAATATGGAAAAGCCACAAAATAACAATACAAGGCATTTCGGAAATTATGAAAGAAATTGGCAAGGTGCACCGAATTTTGAGAGGAAACCGCCGAAACGACGTAACAATGACCGATATGCTACTCGCCGACATGATGATTTTGACTATAAGCTGTTTATTACTACACGTAAATTCAAAACATTTAAGAATTCCGGCAACAACATTCATCCACAAGCGTGGCTTCATCAATTCTCTAATTGTTTTCCTCCCAACTGGTCATTAGAGCACAGATTAGAATTTATGTGTGGCTATTTAGAGAATGAACCAGCTGTAAGAATGTGATAGGTCATTCACGATTGTCACAGTGAAGGAGAATTTTATCATGCCTTCCTCTCAGCATATTGGTCTCAAGCTACACAAGACCGAGTAAAACATAGCATCATAATGATGAAACATTTCGAACAATCTGAATTTTCCAGTCTTGTGAAATATTTTGAAGACATGTTGTACAAGAATCAGTACCTCAGCCCCTCAGAACTCATCCGCATTTGCTTAATCGAATTGCCAGAACATTTGCGACATATTACTTTGGCAGGACGTTGCAAAGACGACATTGAATCTTTTCAGGGACTCTTACAAGAATTAGAAATTGACACTGACAATTGGGGAACGCGAAAACAGGAACACAACAATTACAGGTCACATCCGTCGCAATTCCGTGACGAAAGAAATAATAACTGGACACGACGAGGCTATTAACACAGCACAAATCGTGACCAAAACAGACATCACCCGTATGACAACCGTTGGCAGAGTAGTAATAATTACAGGGAAAGATCACCTCTCCGTGGTAGTGACTATCACAGAGACAATCAGAGAAACAGACAATATGGGAACCAAATTAATTATTATCAAGGGAGACAGAATAACGTTAGACGCAACAGTCCAGCGCGTAGTTACGATTCTGGGAGAAATTCTCCACCATGTGACCGACAAGAAAGAAACTATGGAATCTACCGACACGGCGACAGACGATATGATCATAACGACAGACCTGAATTGCATCAGAACTGGCGGGATTCCAACAGGGCAGGGCCCTCTCGACAAGGTGAATTTATAGAAGTTAGGTCTCCAAATCCCAATAACGACTCACGCCAACAAAGAGACAGACAATGACTGGCACCGCAGGCAGCCACGTGCGCTGACTGGCTCAGCGAAAAATAACATAGACGCTAACCATGAGAAAAATTTGAGCATTCTTTACCGATGTACCATATACCACACGATAATTCCATTGAAGCTGGAGCTCTGCATAGTAGGAAGAGTAAAGGCTTGCACCACATTTCACATTTAAAACCGTTTATTGAAAGATAATCTGTTTTTTAAATTAGTCTTTGCCATAAAACTTTTCACATCACGCTACTAGTACAATTTGTCACACTGAGAAACTGTTAACATGCAACAATGTTGTGAAGTTAAATATCCAGTCAAGAACCTGGGCAACTTATTTAGACAGTAATTACGAATGCATTGTTATAGTGAACAGACGACACAGTGTTGTACATTCTTGCAACAAGTTGCACAATTACGTAACGACTATCAGGCTTTCATACTTAGAACATGGACTGCTAATGAGATTTTAATGCAACATTTTGGTTTTCTTGAAAAGATACTCTTTATTTGAAGTACATTCGGTGAGATTAAAGATGACTTAGCATTTGGTTTATTTGATAGCTACACGATTATATCACGACGCTACTAATGAGTGACAATTTACAATGTTGCTTTTGCGGTGTTTCTGTTTTATATCTGCACAGTTTTTCTGAATTCTTCTGGAAAGTAAAACATGTGTTAGTAGTAACTTTGTGGTATAGCGACAATAAGACAGCCCTTTTTTTGTAGCACAACAATAAGTTACAGTGTAGTACTTTCTTGATCATGGCACTGTATGTAATAACTACGATATCTATGCACATAGCATTTCGCTTTTGTTTATTACAAGGTAAGTACATTGACTTCAGCAGAACTTTGCTTACAGAGGACGATAACTACGACACTTCCACAGAATTATCTTACAGCAAGACGCACATTTAGCGCTACAGGACACGCATTTGAGTGATTAATTTTGTACTTAAACCATTTATTTTCCAAGATTTTTGAATTACAAAGAGAGTTTTCCGTGATACATTTCATTCCATTGCTGTAATCTGTAACAGCTGAGAGTATAATTACATTAATCCTCAAGGAGGTACACGCTTACTTTGTGTACCATGTGTTTGGCAACCACAAGGAGCCCTAGCTAATATGGTATTTGCTTATACAACTTTACACATCGGTACCATATTTCTCTAACACATAAATTACACAGCTATCTGATCATTTAACTGAGAGAGACAAACATTTATTTTACTACATCAGTGACAGATGTCTACATAACTACACACTTGGACAACTTCACACTTATGAAACTGTATCTTGTCTGTACTTTGTGAACCGTTAATATTTTTTCGGAAACATTGTGATACTATGACAACTTTGAATGATGTATTTGGTGTGGGATATTGATTTTTAAAGTACGTTTGAGGTAGATGACACTATTTAAATGAGTAGAGAATGTTTTTTAGGTTTTGAAATTATCGCAGAAAGCTACGACGTTTTTGAGATTTGACTGAGGTGTTATGATGTTATTATTATGATGACAATGTGTATTATGCTGTTGAGGTATGTTTATGATCAATAAGCTGATGCTATACGAGGAATTTGATCATGCTATGTATTTATTATGTTGAAATACTGAAGTGTCGTCGCAAGATTGACGTGTCGATGAATATGTATATGTGTAATAAGGTAAGGAGTAATTAATAGTGGTTAGGGACTCTGACTTGTGATAAAGGATGTTGGAAACCGAGAATCGTACTTTAAGAGTTATGAAATGTGTGTATATGCGTGAATGTATCACTATGCCAGCAAAAAATTTTTGGGCACTGTTATATTTTTAGTATTTTGTTTCTACAGATTTGCAACGCAAATTCTCGAACCGTGAAATTTTTATATGAGACTGTCACTGTAGTGCAAACTGGTGTCGTAAATATTTCGGTAAGAAAGTTAAGTGACCACCTTCACGTAATGCGTCATGGACACCCAGCTGCGTGAAAGTCGCCTGGAAAAAAGCATTAGTATGTGCCTTTCAGAGGCACAGGTGAAAAAAAAAGAGGCCATTATCCTTGCTATTGACAATCCTTTGTAGAAAGCATCGCAAATACGACACGCTCAAACTTGAAAACATATGATTATACTGTGGAGCTCTTAATTTATGATATTTACTAAAATGCCTAATGAAATGATGAGAAATATTTTACATCTATTGCCTTTCTAGTTGAGAGATTGCTCATTTTGTTTAATATCTAGTTTCTATCTGCACTGCAGCATTGGTTAAAATAAAATTTAATAGATGTACTAATATAAATATTTTCTGTCTACAGATCCAGTAAATAATAATTTTGTGATATACTTCCAAAAAAATGAGGGAGCACAAAAAGACATTTCCCTTCACAGGAACTGCATACATTATTTTCGTTTCAAGTACTTGGTAATTTATTTCATAGAATAAGTTCTGTGGTTCACCACTTTAATGACATAGATGTTAAGATGTGAATAGACATTTCCCTCATCTGCATTGTTGTCTTTAGTGTACTATTTTTTTCTGCTTGTGGGTTTGTCATGTTTAGATGTAAGTTGTTACATTTGCTGCTGCTGTTTGGCAGGCATGGTGTTACTGATTTTCACTTTGTATTGCTCTGTTAAGCCAGTTTCACTACTGATCTATTTTTCTTTTTGCTGCACATTGGCTCATATTAGTGATAATGTTGCATTTTCTTTGCTAATTTATATTTATTGCTGTTTGCTTTGCCAATTTGCATTTTTTGTCATTGCTGTTTGTGTTAATATGTTATGTGTTGCTGCATTGCCTCATCCCTTAGTTTATGCATCTGAGCTCAGTAGATTTAAGTTAGCTTAAGAGGGGGTAGACTATATAAGAGAATGAGTTGCGATGAATTGGAAGAAATGCATTGAGAAGTTATACGAAAAAAGTACAGAAAGCAGGTATAGATAGGACTTTTTGGGAATAATGATGAACGAAGGGAGATCTCCAAGAAAAAAAAAGTTTTGTTTGCAAAATACTGCAGTACCAAATGTTACTCTGAAAAGGAACCTTGTCCATTCATTTTGCGTTATCCCCCTTCGTGTTTGTGTACTCTTGTATATTTCTGTTTTTCCTGTCTTTATGTGTTTAGCTGATATGAGTTATGTTGTGGAATTTTTCTAATAATGTGTTATTTTCTTTGTAAAGATGATTAGACATTATTTATTCTGTTTTGTTTCAATGCTCGTGTGTGAAATTAATGTTTCAAAAACTATTCTCATTATTTTATATATTTACTTATGTCATAATTCCTGTAACACTGATGTATATGTTTATTTCTATTCTTTTGTAAAGCCTGTGTTACTAAAAATGTTATCTATATTGTTATGTTCTTTAAAGATGTATTTTGTACCTTTGTTATTGTATTCTTATGTCATAAAATTGTAATTGACACCAGTTCATCAAATTAAGTAACTTGTAAGTTACATTTCACTGCACACGTTTCTGTTGGTCATAGTATACAGACAATATGTGAGAAGTAGGGACTGATAGTGTTTGCACGTGTGTTAATAATTCAGCAAGGGACTGGTTAACAGCATTGCTGGTTCTAAAGACAATTAAAAAAAATGTAAGTGCACAAGTGGTGGTTTATGGACTTGCTATATTCTCCACAAGACTCTTCGATGGTGATTGTGCACCTGCACAGTCGCAACAGATGGCTGCTGGCCATCTCTACATGGACTATAGTGGGTCTGCATCTTTGATGGCCCACCAATACCATTATTTCTACAAGGACTGCAGTGGGTCTGCATCCTGGTGGCCCACCAATACCACAATCTCTACCAGGACTACAGTGGGTCTGCTCTGTGATGACCTACCTACCAGTATTCTTCAAAACTTCGAATGACTCTGCTGTGGGTTTGCTCTGTTGTGGCCCATTACCTGTCTGCATGTCAAGAGTCAGCACTGTCTTTCCGTTGGAAGGACCACACTACTTCTTCAAGACTGCATGGAAATCCACTGCTTCCGTGTGCATTTTCTTTTACTGCTCAGACACTGAGAAAAACACTGCTATTTTACTGTGATGAACGATCAGGACTGTCTTTCTGGACTGTGAGAAAATTTTAGCTTTTGACCAACATTGTATCAATAAGTGTGTGCATTTGATATCTTTGTTATTGTAATTATGAAAAATTTCTTCAAATCTGTATTGTCCACTGCCCAAAACAATTTGTAAAATTTTTTGTGGGGAGCATGGGGGCTATGTAAGTAGGCTGTCTAGGTTTTTATATTGGTAACGCCACGTAGCGCTCTGTATGAAAATCACTGGCTGTGCTGTGTGCAGTCTGTGGCTGGGTGGCATTGTTGTAATATTCGCTACTGTAGTGTTGGGCTGTTGGCTGTTAACAGCGCGTAGCGTTGCGCAGTTGGAGGTGAGCCGCCAGCAGTGGTGGATGTGGGGAGTGAGATGGCGGAGTTTTGGACAGAGACAGTAAATTTGTAAGACTGGATGCCATGAACATATATATATATATTACGACTTTTGAACACTATTGAGGTAAATACATTGTTTGTTCTCTATTAAAATCTTTCATTTACTAACTATGCCTATCAGTACTTAGTGCCAGCCGTAGTTTGAAT
The DNA here is from genome assembly GCF_023864345.2 of Schistocerca serialis cubense. Taxonomy (NCBI): domain Eukaryota; kingdom Metazoa; phylum Arthropoda; class Insecta; order Orthoptera; family Acrididae; genus Schistocerca; species Schistocerca serialis. Next base: position 535,006,805 of record NC_064639.1, on the reverse strand, counting down.
CTTTTATTTAGCTGGCAGTAGTGGCGCTTGCAGTATTGCAGTAGTTCGAGTAACGAAGATTTTTGTGAGGTAAGTGATTTGTGACATGTATAGGTTAATTTAGTCAGGGTCATTCTTTGGTAGGGATTACTGAAAGTCAGATTGCGTTGCGCCAAAAATATTGTGTGTTAGTTTCAGCACAGTCATTTATAATTGTTCTAAGGGGACGTTTCAGGTGGAACGCTCACTTGCCACGTCTGTGTACTGTGCTCAGTTTCCATTATTAGCAAAATAGTAAACAAAAGTGCACTTCCAAGAACGTTTCCATGATGAGCGAAATACATCAGGATGAAAAAGAATTTAATTTGTTTCTTGTTTCAAACAGCCTTTTCTAAAGTTAATTAGTAAGGAATTCATACTTTTAATCATAAGCAAATCTTTGGGAGTGCAATTTCCACAGAAATAGTAATTAGATACATGTTGGTTAGCATATATTTGATGAATTTTATGTTTAAATGACTTAGATATTGGAACTGAACGAAAAAGAAAAACCAGACCACCGAGACGGAACTCGAACTATCCATTACCAGTATCGAGGCCTATTGATTTTTTTCCCAACTATGCGTATTTTAAACTTCACGCAATTACTACTTGAACATATGACACTCTTAAAAAGTTGCACCAGCTGGGTATCGAACCTAAATCCTCTACGAGGCTGGCGACCAATCTCTCACACATCCACACGGCCTATAGTGAATAACAGATCGTGCCATTGCGTATTAACGATGGTCGGAAACTTAAAATGCGATTTTCTCCAGAATTCTTGAGAGTTACTTCGAAGTACTTCAGATGTCTAATAACTGAATTTTGAACTTCAAGTACTATAAATACAAAAGAATTACAAAAATCTAACGGCCATGTAGTCCCTATCTGAGACGCCTAGCACGGTGTTAAGAGTTTTACAACCAGATATTTAATTGGAATGATGCTGGGATAACGGCATGTATTTCGTATGGTTGCTAATGAACTACAAAATCATAACTGTGTAGCGAATCGTAAATGGACTCGATATCTTAGACGATAAATGCCTCCAACTAGCCCATCAACTCCAATTGGTGACTTCAGTTCTCAGGTAACTGTCAACAAAATGCAGAGATCGAGGACGTGTCTCTCATGGAGCTACTTTCGAAGTTTAATTTGAGAAATTCGACCTGTGTAGAGTCTGATTGCCTATATAGCTGATTTTCATTTTCGCTGTTTACTTATTCTATTCAGTTTCTCTGTCATTTTACTGTGAGACAATACTCGCAAGCATTAACGATCACGAAGCATCATTTCCAGCTGTATACCATTCTAATTTATCCTTTGTAGTAATTTTGAACTCACTCGGGCAAGAAGTGTACTGTTTGCTGGAACTAAACGGGTTTACGGCTACTCGTAAAGTAAAAGGGTGGGCGGATCTACCAACACCAAGGGACTATTAATGGGAACTTATTAATGTCTTCAGTGCATTAATTGTCTTCTCATAACTTTTATTATGGCAGTCAAAGTATACGACTCTCTCGGTCGACAGTAAAATCGTTATGTGCTGTCACATTCCGTACTAGAAGATAAATTATTGTTCTTCGCTCTCAGTTGCCATGACAGACACGAAATATTAACATAAAATAAACGATTTGTTCATCGACACATTATGGTGAAGATTTATCGCTTTAAAGTTTTACACTTGATTATTTAACAAGATGCGTATTTCCAAATCTATCAGAATGCAAGCGACTGAAATCGCTTAGCGCATTACATTCCACGTTCTTCAACCAGCTATATGTCGTTATGGAACGGTCTACAGGTAACCTCCATTTTTTTCATCTATGGTTAGCGTTAAATGTGCTCTTGACAGAGTGCAGTAGTTGTCTTCCAAATTAACATATGTTATACACTATGATACACCAATGAAGGTCCAACAGCTCACTATTAAGGAAAGAAAAGTATCTTTCTTCCTTTCCTTTGGTTAGTGCGTTGCATTATATGAGTTCATCACATATAATAATGTTACTGTATTCAGCTTGTAATACTCAACAAGAGAATATTTCCCCATTAATTCCTAAGCTTTAGGTTCCCTTTACCGCATCAGACTCGAAAATGGTACACTTGTAAATAAACATCAACAGATCTTTGAGTATAATTGATTTTTTAGATACGAAGTTGTTACATAGTAGAAATTAAAGAAGTGTCACCTCTGCTCATTCTATGTATGTAAACTATGAGTGAAACATAAACAGACGGAAACAGTGTTTTCAACTGAATAACATTTTACTACCGTTCATAAAAACTAACATGAACTTTGTAGCATACGTATGCTATTTTGCAACATACAAAGGATCAAGCATTAGAAATGTTCGTGTCCTCTGATTTTGATGATTTACAATGATTTGAATGATGCATGTGTTCCAATCAGAGACTAAAAATTTCGTGTAACGAAACTAAAACGAATGTCACACCAGGACGTAGTTATCCCAGTTCTTAACGGTACGATGGCGGTTGCTGCAGAATCATTGCAAACAAGCTGCCGATTAATCATAAACCATACAGTTCTAATTAACAGCTTCTTAGGTGAATGTACAATTCGAGGTTTGTTATGTTACTGGTTGTCAGGGAGCGGTCGTGATATAGATGCTTCTGTTACTCTGCCTGGTGTAGATAAATTAATTTGATTCGTAGGTTGACAACAGATACGAATAATGGTATTTTTCTGCTACTGGCGGGCGTGATGATTCCAATGACCTAACTCAGTTACAACTCAGCAAATTACGTACCTATATAACTTATAGTAAAATATGGAAAATGAAGCACAAATATATACATACAGGGCTATTACAAATGATTGAGACGATTTCATAAATTCACTGTAGCTCCATTCATTGACATATGGTCACGACACACTACAGATACGTAGAAAAACTCATAAAGTTTTGTTTGGCTGAAGCCGCACTTCAGGTTTCTGCCGCCAGAGCGCTCGAGAGCGCAGTGAGACAAAATGGCGACAGGAGCCGAGAAAGCGTATGTCGTGCTTGAAATGCACTCACATCAGTCAATCATAACAGTGCAACGACACTTCAGGACGAAGTTCAACAAAGATCCACCAACTGCTAACTCCATTCGGCGATGGTATGCACAGTTTAAATCTTATGGATGCCTCTGTAAGGAGAAATCAACGGGTCGGCCTGCAGTGAGCGAAGAAATGGTTGAACGCGTGCGGGCAAGTTTCACGCGTAGCCCGCGGAAGTCGACGAATAAAGCAAGCAGGGAGCTAAACGTACCACAGCCGATGGTTTGGAAAATCTTACGGAAAAGGCGTAAGCAGAAGCCTTACCGTTTACAATTGCTACAATCCCTGACACCCGATGACAAAGTCAAACGCTTTGAATTTTCGGCGCGGTTGCAACAGCTCATGGAAGTGGATGCGTTCAGTGCGAAACTTGTTTTCAGTGGTGATGAAGCAACATTTTTTCTTAATGGTGAAGTGAACAGACACAATGTGCGAATCTGGGCGGTAGAGAATCCTCACGCATTCGTGCAGCAAATTCACAATTCACCAAAAGTTAACGTGTTTTGTGCAATCTCACGGTTTAAAGTTTATGGCCCCTTTTTCTTCTACGAAAAAAACGTTACAGGACACGTGTATCTGGACATGCTGGTAAATTGGCTCATGCCACAACTGGAGACCGACAGCGCCGACTTCATCTTTCAACAGGATGGTGCTCCACCGCACTTCCATCGTGATGTTCGTCATTTCTTAAACAGGAGATTGGAAAACCGATGGATCGGTCGTGGTGGAGATCATGATCAGCAATTCATGTCATGGCCTCCACGCTCTCCCGACTTAACCCCATGCGATTTCTTTCTGTGGGGTTATGTGAAAGATTCAGTGTTTAAACCTCCTCTACCAAGAAAGGTGCCAGAACTGCGAGCTCGCATCAACGACGCTTTCGAACTCATTGTTGGGGACATGCTGCGCCGAGTATGGGAGGAACTTGATTATCGGCTTGATGTCTGCCGAATCACTAAAGGGACACATATCGAACATTTGTGAATGACTAAAAAAACTTTTTGAGTTTTTGTATGTGTGTGCAAAACATTGTGAAAATATCTCAAATAATAAAGTTATTGTAGAGCTGTGAAATCGCTTCAATCATTTGTAATAACGGAAGCTAAACATGCCACAATAAACATGATTGTTGGGTATACTTGTCGTGGTGAGATTTTCGCTAAGTTGAAACGGATATTTGGAGAATTTTCTGTCCTAAAGTTTGTGGCAGCCTAATAATGATAGTAATATTAATAAACAAAATTATTTGTTTCTAATGTGTTGCACTGGGAAATGCCTTCGGATTGCTCGACTTGCGCCGTACGGTGGTATGTTTTCGGGTTCTGCTTAATAGGTCAGGCGATCGTTACTCACAGGAAGCGGCTACACGGATAGTTGGGGCTGTGTGGAGCGGACTGGACGGATTTTTAGGTCAGAGATTCTCGGAAAATCACAGAAAGGGCACCAGTCTAAAAAAGTTAAGGGCAAACACAGGACGAGGGAAAATCTACAACAACAGATATTGTTTTTGTAAAGAGTAACAGCTTTGTTTTGAAAGAATTAGTTCTCAAAGTGTTGACAATAGAGCTCAAATTGTTTTAGGTGCTGAAATATTGCTAACTTAGAAATTTTTACAAACCTAACGATGTTCAGACAGGATAGATTAAATACATTTGGTGGTGGAGCGTTCATTGCTGTCAGGAGTAGTTCACCTTGTAGTGAAGTTCAAGTGGACAGTTCTTGTGAGTTAGTATGGGTAGAGGCTCTACTTGACAACTAGAATAAATTAATTATTGGTTTTTCTTGCAGAACCTTCGCCTCAGATGATGCTGTTGCTGAACATTTCAAGGAAAACTTGAGACAACATTCAAATTGGTACTCCACTTACGCAACTGCAGTTAGTGGCGACTTCAATGTATCATCGATATGTTGGCGGAAATACATATTTAATGTCGGTGGTAGGCATAAAATGTCTTCCGAAATCGTCCTGTATGTTTTCTCCGAAAATTATTTTCAACAGTTACTTTGGGGGCTCACTAGAAGAGTAAATGATGGCGGAAACATACTTGATCTCTTAGCAATACATAGTCCTGAGAAAATGGAGAGACTGGTGACAATAAGGTTGTTGTAGCAAGGCTACGAACTGTAACGTCGAAATCTACCAAAAACAACCCCAAAATATAGCTATTTATAGAAACAGGTAAAAGTTCGCATGACGTCTTCCCTAAGACAGACTCCATTCCTTCCAAGCTGACGGTGTAAACGTGGACCCGATGTGGCCGAAATTAAAAGAATTAGTATCGACGGCAAATGAGTGTTACGTACCAAAGAAATTAATAAGAGGTAGTAGTGGTCCCGCATGGTACACAAGACAGATCAGAACAGTGCTGCAGAACTAACGAAAAAAGAATGCCAAATTTAAAGGCATACAGAGTCTCCAAGACTGGTGATGTTTCACTGAAGCTGGAAATTTGGAGTGCGATTCAGTGCGAGATGCTTTTAGCAGCTTCCTCGATAATGCTCTGTCTCGAAATTCAACAGAAAATCTAAAGAGATTCTGGTCGTATGCAAAGTATTGTAGTACCAGGACACACTCAATACCTTCACTGCGTGTTAGCAATATTGTTGTTTGCCGCTAATGCGGAGTTACTAAACGCGATTCTCCGATCTTCCTTCACCAAAGCAGACTTTGTAAATTATCCAGAATCCGAACAGCAGCCAGCATGAGTTCTCGGTTTAGGGAAGCAACTTAAAACACTTAATAAAGATTAGTCTTCTGGTCCAGTTTCTATTCAGGCTGCTTTTCTTTCAGACTATGCTAATATAATAGTTCCATACTTAGCAATCATCCACAACCGTTCGGTCGACGATTGATCCGCTCCTAAAGACTGGAAAGTTGCACAGATTACATCGATACTGAGGTAAGGAAATATAAGTAATTCAATAAGTTAGAAATGCATATAACTAACGTCAATTTGCAGCAGGATTTTGGTACATGTATTATGATCAAATATATCAAATCAAAGCCATCAGTGTGATAATATACCAGACAGTGACAAGATTAAAGTACCACAAACCACTTCCCAGTCGCCCATTGGAGACTCCCGGTTCGCCTATTTATTATTATCATAGTCATTTCATATGCTGAAAATGCTGAATTGCAGCACTGATACATGCTATAAAGTAAATCCGGACGGATATTTACTACCAGCTGAATTTCATCTGAACTTACCACAGCACAAGCCCGCAGTTTACGTTACTTCATGTCCTCGGGAGCCGTCGGTGTTTCCTTGTAGATTTATTGTTTCAATTTTCCACACAGATAAAAGAACACATATCTTGCGTCTCGAGAGCGCACAGGCATTTTCAGTTGTCGGAAGTACCGAATCAGTGATCTGCAGGTATTATGTTAAAAAGCAATTTTCTGTTTGGAATAGTCGGGACGTCCGTCCTGTTTGTACCACGTGGGTGGTTTTATGTCCACTGAGATACCTTACACTAATGGCGGCAGCAAATCTGTTTAGAACTGTAGGTACTTGGACTAATTAGAGTTCATCTGTAAAACAGGAACCACTGTTCAACTACTGAAAAGGTCGTAGTTTGTCCGCTTCTCTCAGCCAGCGCAGATTTTCAGCTGACCAGTAGCGCATAGGGAGTAGACCGATGCGTTAGCGGTAGTTCCGTGATCAAAATGCCTGAACTGCTGATGAATGGCATAGCACTGCATTCAGCGATGAATCACGTATGAGCTCTATCCCTGATGACCATCGTCGGCAGGTAAGAGAGCGGCCTGGTGCGAGGTCTCATTCTTCCAGTGTTTTAGGTACGCTCAGTAATGTTACTGTTACTGTAATGGTATGGGAAACCACTAGACGTGAATTGTAGTCATAATTGGAAGTGATCGAGCGATTCCTGACAGCACAACGGTACGTCACTGATGTCCTGCATTCTCATGTGTCATCTTACATGTGACAGGGCCGTGGTGCTATTTTTCAACAGGATAACGCTCTTCCATTAGTTGCAGTTATCTCTATGAAATTTTTGCATAACACTTGAGGTACTGCCATGGCCAGCAAAATCCCCAGATATTTCCCCGAAAAAAACATGTGTGAACCCAGCTCAGGCGTCAACTCCGTCATAGCACCAGAAGCCAGGCATCAAGGAATAGTTACAACATTTGTGGCCTGGTGTGCTTCATGAGAAGACAGAATGAAGTTTTTGATGTTCTTCCCAAGTGAATAAGTGCGTACCTCCAGGCCAGAAGTGCAACGTCATACTGATAAATGACCTCATATTGCCATGTTCTTTGTTAATTTGTTTCGAATTTGTAATCACTGAAATAACGTCACATACCCTTTTATTCTGTAAACTTTCATTTCGTTTCCTCCTCTTCTTCTGTGTGTTCCAATTTTCTCGTCATACAGTGTATTTACTCGTCCAGACAAATTTAGATTGGACTCCTCAGATGCCTCAACCTGTATAGTGTAGGAATATTTGCAAAGATGTTGCTCGAATTTGTATGGGAACAAATGTCTCGTTACAAAAAATAGGTATTATTTGAGCACTCACAGAAAACAGTTAAAATCCTATGAAATTAGCGAACGAGGAGTTGGGTGCGTAAGTTTTCAAGGATAATCCACACGACAAGGAGCCGGCCACTGTGACCAGTACCAGATGTGTCAACTCTCTGGCTAAGTTCCTGCAACAAATGGCCGTACTATAAAATTCAAAAAATAGTTCATTGAAATCTCGTAATAACAGTTTTAGACAAAATGATCAGAGCGGACAGTTCCATGAACTATGAAGCTCCAGAAGGATCTAAAAATTAATAAAACAATAGTAGACAGCAATGGGATTGCCATACTTTAACTAATACAATGAACAGACTGAATAACCAAAGGCAACATTCTGCAAAATCGATGTGATTACAGTTGTGAGATTCAGAGAAACACTAAGATAAAATTAACCAGTTTGCTAAGCTCCAAAGCAGCCGCAAACATTAATGAAATAAAGGTTGTGAGCATTGGGAAAAACGCAACTTGAAATAATCAGTTTCCCGAGTTCTAAAACACAGTCTAATCATATAGGACTCTACTATAACCAGGTGCAAAGACAGGGCTATGAATTTAGTAAAGTGTCTTATAGCAGCTGATGAAACTTGAGAGTCCAACGAAACCGGCCAGGATGAGTATCAACAGGTACGGTTTAAAGAGCGCAGAAACGTTGGGAACAACTCTTCAAAAACGTGCTTAGGAATTTTAATTCCGCTGATGATGGCAGCTGAAGCAGCAACTTTATCAGGCTCTCCATAGTCTGCCTGCTACTAGCCGGTGCTCTCGGATTCCCTCATGTTTTCGCAGAATACAGTTTTGCCAGCACGACCGTCTCCTCTTGCGAGAACGCAATGCGTGGCGCGTGGCCTTCTGCGGGCACTGCCCAGCCCATCCACTCCAATACGAATGCAAAAACAACGAATTTCAGCCTGCGCGCAAGCCCTTGAAAAGCCTTGGAGACCCCACCATTTCCTGGGACGCAGTCGAACCCGTTAATAGGTAACCAGCACAGACACCAGTGGACGAGAGTCGTCACAGCTCATTCTTGTCTGCCACATGATGGTAAGATAATCAAATGGCACACTGGATGGCGAAAGGGAAGGCAATGTCAGAAGAACCGTGCAACTTCATGTGAGAGTCAGCGAGTGATTTGAGGTCAGGCAGAGTGAGTCGCTGTTACTTGTTTGTGAAGCACACTGTAATGCGTTGCTATTGGCTCACTTCAGGTGTGAGGCAGCTATCAGAAACAATGATATGTTTGGGAACTTTACTCAGACTCTGAGACTTTTACTGGTCCATAATAATAACATGATTCGTGATTTGAAGTCAGACATTATCTACTGGCCTCAAGATGGCACTAAACGCGGACTCATTTAACTATCATATCGTACAATTTGGCTCAGACTGCTACGGGGAGTCTGAGGCCAACACCTTCTATAGCCGAGTCAATTCCACGAGCAGAAGTAACAGTATTTTCATTGCGAACCTGCTTCATAAGATCAACTAACTTACTCTTTCGAGTAACAATCGAAAAGCAGATTCTGTAAACATGTTTCAAGTTCCTCAACCCTGGTCCGCTTCACCAGCAGTCAACTACTGTAGGAAACGAATCTCTTCACGTAAGACATAGGAACAGACATTTTGAACAAAACAACCGTTGTACAGTCGGTAGCAGTTTATATTAAACTGCGATTCCCTGAGTGGTGATAACTATCTCCACACCTAGACACAACTACTTAAGGGACAAGCCAAGCTGGTAATGTTCTTTACACTAGCAATGCATGGAAACAGACATTATTTTACAAAGAAAGCAAAAGGTTCTAAATTTGCGTTTGGGATTTAGGTGTAGTGGCGTTCGGGTTGAAGGTTAAACAGATGTGGACCTCAACTTAAATATTAATTTCTTAGACATAAAAGCACAGCTGGATAACAGAATGCTGAAACAACTCAATAAGACAATAGATTACGTTTTTCTGTAGCCTGTAGAAATCCTTTGGCAGAATTCAAACAATCTGGACAACAAAATATCTTCGTACAAGGAAGAGAATTAACATCCAACCTTTGCCCTAAGTTAGTTGGGCTACAGAATTAACAATTTAAAACGAAATAAGATAAATAAGATCATATTATAATATGTGGTGAACTAAAGGCAAGAATAGGAAGCCAAGCAGTACCAGAAGTAGTTGGCACTTTCTGAGAACAAATTATTAATGAGAAGACAGTTCGCCACATACAATCAACTGAAAACGTATAAACCCTTTTTAGGAAAAAAGTCATTCAAATTACATGGACTGCATGAAGTTTTAAATAAATGTATTATGCTATCGTGACAAAAAAGAGGAGTCAAGAACAAGACGTAAGGGTGTGTAGAGGAAAATACACTCCTGGAAATGGAAAAAAGAACACATTGACACCGGTGTGTCAGACCCACCATACTTGCTCCGGACACTGCGAGAGGGCTGTACAAGCAATGATCACACGCACGCCACAGCGGACACACCAGGAACCGCGGTGTTGGCCGTCGAATGGCGCTAGCTGCGCAGCATTTGTGCACCGCCGCCGTCAGTGTCAGCCAGTTTGCCGTGGCATACGGAGCTCCATCGCAGTCTTTAACACTGGTAGCATGCCGCGACAGCGTGAACCGTATGTGCAGTTGACGGACTTTGAGCGAGGGCGTATAGTGGGCATGCGGGAGGCCGGGTGGACGTACCGCCGAATTGCTCAATACGTGGGGCGTGAGGTCTCCACAGTACATCGATGTTGTCGCCAGTGGTCGGCGGAAGGTGCACGTACCCGTCGACCTGGGACCGGACCGCAGCGACGCACGGATGCACGCCAAGACCGTAGGATCCTACGCAGTGCCGTAGGGGACCGCACCGCCATTTCCCAGCAAATTAGGGACACTGTTGCTCCTGGGGTATCGGCGAGGACCATTCGCAACCGTCTCTATGATGCTGGGCTACGGTCCCGCACACCGTTAGGCCGTCTTCCGCTCACGCCCCAACATCGTGCAGCCCGCCTACAGTGGTGTCGCGACAGGCGTGAATGGAGGGACGAATGGAGACGTGTCGTCTTCAGCGATGAGAGTCGCTTCTGCCTTGGTGCCAATGATGGGCGTATGCGTGTTTGGAGCCGTGCAGGTGAGCGCCACAATCAGGACTGCATACGACCGAGGCAGACAGGGCCAACACCCGGCATCATGGTGTGGGGAGCGATCTCCTACACTGGCCGTACACCACTGGTGATCGTCGAGGGGACACTGAATAGTGCACGGTACATCCAAACCGTCATCGAACCCATCGTTCTACCATTCCTAGACCGGCAAGGGAACTTGCTGTTCCAACAGGACAATGCACGTCCGCATGTATCCCGTGCCACCCAATGTGCTCTAGAAGGTGTAAGTCAACTACCCTGGCCAGCAAGATCTCCGGATCTGTCCCCCATTGAGCATGTTTGGGACTGGATGAAGCGTCGTCTCACGCGGTCTGCACGTCCAGCACGAACGCTGGTCCAACTGAGGCGCCAGGTGGAAATGGCATGGCAAGCCGTTCCACAGGACTACATCCAGCATCTCTATGATCGTCTCCATGGGAGAATAGCAGCCTGCATTGCTGCGAAAGGTGGATATACACTGTACTAGTGCCGACATTGTGCATGCTCTGTTGCCTGTGTCTATGTGCCTGTGGTTCTGTCAGTGTGATCATGTGATGTATCTGACGCCAGGAATGTGTCAATAAAGTTTCCCCTTCCTGGAACAATGAATTCACGGTGTTCTTATTTCAATTTCCAGGAGTGTATATACAGGATTTTACAAAACAATACTGAAATCTTCAGGAGGCTTCAGAGAACGTCTTGAGGAAAAAATTGAGGATAGGAAAGCGTGTCTCGAAAAGTCATCCAAAGGTGCTACAGAGCGCCCAAGTTATAAACGCTGGCACCTAACGCTGGGCCTCCCTTTCGGGAACAAACGTGAATTTGCAGGCGATGCTCTTGCTTTGTTGGATGACTGTTTCAGACACGGCTTACATTTGCATTTTACTTTTCTCATAGAAAATTCTAAAATCTCCAATCATTTCGTTACAGAGGAGAAACATAAAGCGTGGATGGAAACCAGTGTCTGCAACCATCACCCACCAAGGCGGTAGAGCATCGTGTTCACTGGACACAAGACCCTTCTATGCAGCTGCAAGCTTCAACTTCTCCACTGGCCATCATGGTAATCAGTCGTGTTCATTCTATAAGAAATTGCACTGGAGACGTTCCACCCACAGTCCATCACTGTACAAAGTTACGTTTGCTGCTGAAGGGGTGGTCTAATGGCAGGCGCCAGCGCCTATAACATCGACGCCCTGTAGCATCATTAGACGACGGTTCTGGAGATGAATTCCCATCCTCACTTTGTTCCTCAAGACGCCCTCGAAGTTTCATCAGAATCGTTTTATAATACTCTTTATAGTCAGATCAATTTTTTTTAGTTGGAACAATAATAACAAGAGCGAAGAAACTTGCTAAAAGGAAATCAGCTTCTTCAGGAGAAATATTGAAAGCATATTTTTTAGAGGGAGAGAGTCTTAAAAATCGTACCGACACAGACCACAGGAATACATAGTGCAAATTCCTGGAACAGATGACGTGGAGGTGGAGTGAAGCAATGTGAAAGGCTGTATACAAGGAGCAGCTCTTAAAGCAGTTGAGAAAGTTAAGGACGAGAAGAACATTAAAATGTGGAACACAGAAACCGAATAGTCTGTGAAAGAAAACCAGACGGCATATCAGCTCCAACTACAAAAAAGAACACAAGAAATATAGTGCACTACTGCAAAAAGTGGAATCATGGTAACCAGGTACATCAAGACTCTTAGGAAAAATTAATTACAAATTTCGAGTACCATATCCATGGACAGAGAACTTCTGTATAAAATATTAAAGAATTTAAATCAATCAGAAAGAGATGCTGGAATTAATTAAATTAATGAAGAACAGAGGATATTACACTATGAGAAGTTATGGAGCTGTGAAACAGCTACAACACACACAGAATACTTAAAATCCTATAATAAGACACTTGATTCAGTAATCTTAAATGATATTTAGAGGGTTCTCAAAAGTTTAAAAATTTGCAAGAGTTGTGGCTCTGATCAAATAAATGTTGAACGTTTTACGTATGGTGGAACACTGTGTGAATTAAGACTGTGACATTTATTTAATTAATACTGGTGAAGTTATAAAATGTGTGATGACTGAAAAAATGCAAAAGTAATTTCTGTTCTTAAAATGGGCCAAAGGAATGTATGTGACACTTACAAGGTTGTATGTCTTATAATTAGAGTTTATAATGCTCACTCAAAATTAATAAATAATCATTAGAAACCAATAGCAGATACATGTTTGATAAAAGAGGAATGTGGGCTTAGGAAAGAACGCTAGTACGGCGATAATACTATTAGTACAAAGTGAAGCATTTACAAGTAGGCTATGAACAATGATGGATAAGTGAGGATACCTCATGAATGTTATACCGATAAACCAAAGCAAACATGAAGAAATCAAAATAATAATAAATACAGGCATTTCAAAAACATAAAAGACAGTAATAAATCAAGGTGCAGACATGGATGTACGATGTCACTGACCCTTCTTAAGATCTATAATGAAGACGTTATAAGAAACTGGAAGAAGGATGTCCATGAAGGGACAAAGCTGAAAAGCAACTGTAATCTAAATCTCATGCCATGTGCAAACGATGTAGTTGTATTAAGAAAATGCAGATATAGGAACTAAATCCTGCATCCTAAATAATCTGTAACTGAAGCAAAAGTTATCAAGCAGAACGAAACTTTTCAGTTTGACGTAAGATTTTTGTCAAAAACAAGATAATTGAGCAAGTCTGCATTCGCAGTTATTTAGATGATATATACTTCTGGATGTGAAAAAGACACAGAAAAGAAAACCAAATTTCAACGTGTATGTGGAAATACAAACAAACTCTATAAAATAGAATTACGAAAGCTAGAAAACAGATGCTGAATAAAACAATGTTATTAGTTCCTGTGCTACTTTATGGCAACGAATCTTGGAGTGAGAGATAAAACCAACATATAGTCAGAAAAATGTGACTTTTAACAACTATTTAAGGCTGCTCAGAAGGGAAGTACATAAAAGCCAACACATCCAGTTAGAATCTGCAATTCATAACTGAAATGAGAAGACAGGAGATTACAGAGAGGAATAGAGGTGACACCTCAAATGGATGGATGAAGACAGTACTTCATTCGTCATAAACAAGTACAAGGCCTCAGGAAGAAGAGGTGTAGGACTACTGAGAAAGAGATGGAGTTCATTATGTGATATTGGAAGTGGGATATTGCCTAAGCTCTGAAGTGCAACAGTAGAAGAGGAAGAAGAAGAAGAAGACCTGTGCATGGCTCTCAGTCATAAGCAATAAAAACAGCTTCGACAATAAAGTTAAGAAGTCAAAGAACTGTTAGTATTAGCTAAGCCACACATTGGCCCACTACTACTAGCATCAACACGTAGCTACCCACAACACTCTGGAAAACTATCTATACACACCCACATACACACACACACACACACACCCACACACACACACACACACACACACACACACACACACACACACACATGCACATTGCCTGAATGAAGTGTTATGTAATAGCACACAAATGATCATTCACATAGGACAAATAACGAGATGAATTCGTAATATGAATTGTAAACAACTGAATTACACACACACAGTGTAGTTTAAAAATACCTCTTATTCAAATACAATTAACCACACTCACAGACTGTAGTTTCGCAATTGGAACGGCTCTCGTTCATAGCACACACATCCAAAAGCTCGTGTGCCAACAATAAACAATCTAATTTGTCACATGATTACCGTTGTCTTCCATGCAGAATTTCGTCGATAGTGAACATACCGAATAAGGTTCTCGTACATCACACAGTGCACTGTATCAACCACAAAACCACAAAGGCCCAACCCTCAGCTGCTAAATCCTTCAGGTAGTGCTCCTCTTGACATAAAGAAACCCCTTTCTCCATGTCCACAGGGATCGCCGTCGGTCCAGCTGGGAAAATATGTCAAGTGCTCTACCAGGTTGCTGTGTAACTGCAGCTGCCACACAGCGCACTGACAGTGCTGATGATCAGCTGACTATACCGCAACACAATGGCTTAACGAGGCCCTTGCTCTTGCCTCTAATCAAGATATCGCTCGTTCACCTCTGTGCTGTAATTGACTATCACGCCGCCTGTGCTTTCCAGCAGCTCCACAACGCTGGCGAAGATGGGAATCAGGTGTCCATTGTGTCCGCGATCTCGCTTCTCCAGAGCGACACTACGTCAAAATTACTCTCTGGGGGCACGGAAGGCACGGAATTGATAACATGGAAAATCCATGTAGCAATTTAGCTGTAAATCAATCTCTTTCGCCTGTGTCAATAAAATGTACTGCCATACCTTCCAATATTAGTAGTCATTCATCCCTGAATGCTAATACATTGGGCGCCACATGTGGAAGTGGGTCATTCTGCTGAAATGTAGAGCTGTAGAGTGAATTAGGTTGCTCTGAAACGTCTGGTGTAAAACGTGCTGCCGTTCAGATTTTCGTTAACAGAAACTAGTTGACATCTTTCATGTAATAGATCCCTAAACATTACACCTTGTTATCTGGCTCAGTAGCGCTCAACATGCGAATCGTCTGAATTTGATCACTACGACACTTTATAACGTGATTGAGGCCATCAATGTAAGTCTAGTTTAAGCAGAAACGGTGTGAATACACTTCACTCAACTACTTGATGGCATCACATCAGTTATAATATGTTCCCTGATAAATGGTGACAAAACCTAGATGGATTATTGTTGCTCGGCTCTATGATTATTGTAAAAGAAATAATTTAACTGTGTGTAGTAAACTGAGAGAAGATGATAAAGTACTTATATAACTGAACTTCATAATATAAAGATAGATAATTTGTAACAGTTACCTTCTTTTTGAAATTGAAAATGATGACAAAATTTGAAAACCGGAGTTGGGTCACTGACGAATGGGAAGGCACTCATCTGAGGACAGGAGCGTTTTCTGCTGCACATTATCCAACACACCTTAGTCTGCAAAAACTGCTCAAGTTACGGACGAAAAAGTTCATTCTAAATATATTCCACAAACTCCATATTGATGTACGCCAAAGGAAAGGCTTCTCATATCTACAGGCCCAAAGCGATCTGGACTGAGTACTTACGTCAGCTGATCCGAGACCCATTTCTTTAGCAGAGCTCAACGAGCTCTAAGCTACACATTTAAGTATTCTGCATTTCTCAAAGAAGATATTAGGGATTCTGCGGACCTGTAACTTTTTTAATCTGATATTGAGGATATGTTGTCAAAATCCCAAGTCCTCCACTATAAACTCGAAGAAGAGTCACATTTTAAACGAGTGGTGAACCAAACTTCTGTGATCTCTATTGTTTGCAGTAAAATATTTTCATGAGATTATGTTCAATTACAATAGTTTCAGTTAATGAATGGTGTTCAAAAGATATTTGCATAATAGAACTTTCCTTTATCGTTTATGTTTACTTGCTCTCACCGGTTTTGTGTTTGTTGTTGTTATTGTGTCTTCAGTCAGAAAACTAGTTTGATTCAGCTCTCCACGCTACTCCATCCATGACAGCCTCTTCATCTCCGAATAACTACTGTTACCTACTTCCTTCAAAATCTGCTTACTGTACTGATCTCTTGGTCTCCCTCTACGATTTTAACCACCCACACTTCCATTCAGTACTAAATTAGTCTTGATGTCTCAGAATGTGTCCTACCAACTGATCGCTTCTTTCGGTCAAGTTACGCCACAAGTTTCTTATCGCCCCAGTTGTATTCAGTACTTCCTCATTAGTTAGGCGATCTACACATCAAATCTTCAACATTCTGCGGTAGCATAGTATTTCTAAAGCTTCTATTCTCATTTTTCCTAAACTGTTTATCGTCCATGTTTCACTTACACACATGCAGCACTCTAGACAAATATCTTCAGAAAAGAAATCCTAACAAATTTCTCTTCTTCAGAATCTCTTATCTTGCTATTGCCCAATTATATTTTATGTCCTCTGTACTGCAGCCCATATCAGTTATTTTGCTACCCAAATAACAACAAACATCTATTATTTTAAGTGACACTGTTTCTAATGTTATTCTAATTCCCTCCCTTTTATTGAATTTGGCTACATTGCATTATCCTTGGTTTGCTTTTTCATCTTACATCCTCCTTTCAAGACACTGCCCATTCCGTTCAATTGCTATTACAAGTCCTTTGATGTCTCTAACAGAATTACAATGTCATCGGCATATCTTAAAGTTTTTATTTCTTCTCCCTGAACTTTAATACCTAATCAATATTTTCTATGGTTTCCTTTACTGCTTATTCAATGTACAGATTGAAGGCTACAACCCTGTTTCACGCGCTTCGCAATCACTGCTTCCCTTTCATACGCCTTTACTCTTATAACTGTCGTCTGGTTTCTGTAAAAAGCTTTCTCTAAGTCTGTAAATGTTATAAACGTAGGTTTGCCTCCGAATCCAAACTGATCTTTCCCGAGATCGGATTCTATCAGTTTTATTCTATTTCTGCAAATAACTCGTGTTAGTATTTTGCAAACATGACGTATTAAACTGATAGTTCGGCGTTTTCACACCTGTCAGCAGTTACTTTCATTATAATTGTAATTACTAACTCTTCTTCAAGACAGGGTGTTTCGTCTGTCTCATACATATTGCTCACAAAATGAATGAATTTTGTCATGATTGGCTCTCCCAAAGCCATCAGTAGTTGTGAATGTCGTCTATTCTCTGGACCTTGTTTCGACCTAGATTCTTCAGGGCTACGTCCAATTCTTCTCGCAGTATCATATAATCGATCTAATCTTCATATACGTCCTCATACCTTTCTATAATATTGACTTAAAGTTCCTCTCCCTTGTATAGACCCTCTACACACTGTTTCCACCTTCCAGCCTTCCTTTTTTTTTTCATAGGACTGGTTTTCCACCTGAGCTATTGATATTCATACAGCTTCTTCCATTCTCCCCAAAGGCCGTTTTAATTTTCCTGTGGAAAGTACCTATATTTTCCCAAGTGGAATATGCTCATAAATCCTTACATTTGTCCTCTATCCGTTCCTGCTTAGCCATTTTTCACTTCCTGTCAATCTTATTTACTAAACGTTTGCATTTACTTTCAGTTGCTTCATCTTCTTCAGTTTTAGATTTTCTTCATTCATCACTTCACGTTTGCATTTACTTTCAGTTGCTTCATCTTCTTCAGTTTTAGATTTTCTTCATTCATCACTTCAATTCAGTAGCTCTTGTTTTATCTAAAGATTTCTACTAGGCTTTGTCTGTTTACCTACTTGACAATTCACTGCCTCTTCAGTTTCATCTCTTAAGGTTACCAATTCGTCTTCTACTGTATTCCTTTCCCCCGTTCTACTCAACTGTTTTCTAAGCCTCCCTCCGAAACTCTCAATAATCCCCGGTTGTTTCGAATTATTCTGATCCTATCTCCTCAATTTCCTACCTTTTCGCAATTTCTTCATGTTTAATCTATATGCTGTTCATAGTTGCTTACCTGCATTCCTATTTGCTTACGCATTATTAAACCCACTTCTGCGTTACCAAGAATCGACTTGGTATATATAACTTTGTAGTCACATGACCGAAAGCACCATTTCTCCTGCCACCAAACTTCACTAACTCATACTATATCCATCTTCAATCTACCCATTTCACTTCTTCAATTTTCTAACGCATCTGCCTGATTAAAGGGATCTAACACTCCACGCTGCAATCCGTACTACGTCAGTTATGTTTTTCCTGATGACGATATCCTCCTAAATAGTTCCCAACTGGAGATCGGAATGGGGAACTATTTAGCTCTGGAACATTTTACCCAAGAGGATGCCATCATCATTTATTCGTACTGTAGCACAGCAAGCCCTCGGCAAAAATTATGGCTGTTGTTTCCCCTCGCTTTCAGTATCGGCAGAGCAAGTTTGATTTGGTTGCAAGGCCAGGTCAGTCAATCATGCACACCGTTGCGCCTGCGACTACTGAAAAGATTGTTGCCCATCTTCAGGAATTAAAAATTGGTGTGGCCCCTCAACACATAGTCCTCCATTGTGGTTGTACCTACGGTGTGGCTATCTATATCAATGAGGCACACAAGCCATCCCACCGATAGCAAGGTCCCTGGTTCATGGGGGTCTTTGAATTTTAGACCTTAAAATACTGTTTATCATTTATGTGGTTAAATCCATACCACAAAATTGCATTTGTATTTTGTATTCCGCACATGGGCGTTCACAAAAATTTATCCAGGGGGAAGGGGACCAGACTGTATAACAGTAAGTGATACAGTAAGATCTAAAACCACAGAACTGCAGTCATCATCTAATGTTACAATTAGTTTAACGAGAGGCTTAGCGGAATAATGGGGTACCACTGTGAAAAGTGTATGGGAATTCTGTAGTGAATGCAATCTCTGTACTACAGATATTTGTTTGTGTATTTCACCATAGATCTGCAAGTGTTATATCTGGAACGCTTGGAGTAATATCAGCTGAACGTGGTACAGATGTGACTAACCATCTAGAGTTAAAACTGTGAGCCTATGGCAATCCTAGCCATTCAATGGACTGATGCAGTGGTAGGGGAGAGAAAGGGATGTAGAAGTACCAGATAAGAGAGAACATACATTGCTCACCATGGAGGTACGGCACTTCTAGCATCCCTATTTGTGATGTAGGGGACGGTGAGGTTCACATCCAAGCATAACTCTTGAACGCCTGGAACAACTTCAACCAAACGTGATTGTTGGTGTTAAGTTTCAGTTCGAGCTAAGCAAGCCTCATCAACTCTTGTTAACAGCAGAGACCTAAATCTACTTGAACCTGCTTTCTCTAGTGATTTCCTCTGTCTCTGCATTTTTTACCCTCCCCACTGTTCTCAGTTCCTTGATATCCTACGATGCATCCTACAAACCAAGCCTTTATTTTAGGCAAGTAGTGCCATAAATTTTCAGTCTGTCCACTGAATGTTGAACACCCTTTTACACCATATTTCAAAAGATTCTGTTCAATTTTTGTTTGAACTACTTGATGTTAACGTATTCCTGTTTTTAGGAAACGTGTTTCTTTCTATTGAAAGTCTGCGCTTTTATGTATTCCATACTTAGCGCACCTTCAGTTACTTTTCTGCCCAAGTAGCAAACTCGTCTCTCATTCCCCAGTTTAACTTCCTCAAGTATCACCTGTTTTAATTCGGCTGCTTTCCGTTAGCCTTGTTTTAGTTTTGTGAATGTTCATCTCTTTTTCGAGACACAAACCATTTCGTCGAGCTGTTGTTCCAAGTCTTTTGCCGTCTCTGGTAACCCGCAACGTCATCAGAAAACCTCAAAATTTTTATTTCTTCTCCCACAAGATTAATTCCCTCTCATATTTTCTCCTCCGCTCAGAATATTTGAACGCACAATTTAAGATTGAGGTAAAGAAGGGAAACGGGCAATGCCAGCTAAAGTGCCAACGTCATTATAATTCCTAAGGCGCTGGGAAGAGAGTACTTTATGGCTGATGGTAAAATTTTCTGTCATTAGGTCCTGTCACGTTCATCTCAAATTTCTTCAATGCCAGAATTTTTGATCCCTCAACCAGGATGTCCTTTATGTTCCACAGTGCCCTGGAACACAGGATACTGTGTAGAGACAATGTCGCTTTCACTTACAAAAGCTGTCATTGGGTGAATGCTGAAACCATATACAGAGGATGATTCGAAGACGATGTTACAAGCTTTCAGGGCTGATGGAGAGTCTTAAATGTATCAATTTGAGATGAGAGACGCTGGTCTGGAAGCGACCAAGTTAAAATTTTAAACGAAAATCGTTGTGATACCCCTGACAATGGGCCTGTTCTTCTCCAACTTCTTTGTTTGCCGGCTGGAGTGGCCGTGCGGTTCTAGGGGCTACAGTCTGGAACCGCGTGACCGCTACAGTCGCAGGTTCGAATCCTGCCTCGGGAATGGATGTGTGTGATGTCCTTAGGTTAGTTAGGTTTAAGTAGTTCTAAGTTCTAGGGGACTTATGACCACAGCAGTGGAGTCCCATAGTGCTCAGAGCCATTTGAACCATTTTGAACCTCTTTGTTTCCTGTATTTTGAGAGGAGTGAGTAAGGACCAAAATAAGAAAATTCTCGTAAGCAGGGGCTCTAGAATTCGTACCTTAGGACCTGTGAACACTTGTTCATCAGATGCGTTCTACAATAGCAAAGATGAGCAAGTGTTCATAGTTCTTAAGGGATGAATGTTAGTGTCCACGTTTACTGAACAGTTTTTTGTTGTTTTGATCCCTACTATCTGCTCGCAAAATGTGGAAAGCAAAGATACTGCAGTTGAAAAGGTACCCTGTCCGAGGTATCATACCATTTTCACTTATAACTGCGGGATTCCGAAATATTATTGTTGATGTGATGATACTGTTGTTTTCTGTTAGAGATTTATGTTCGTCGCTGTGCGTGGATGCATGTCTACTTTATTGATACTGTAGTGTGTAACTACGAAGGCGGCTTCTTTCTTGATAGTGTGTAACTACGAAGGCGGTAGCCTGTAGCCACCTCTATTGAAACTGAGGTCTTTCTTCCATATTTCAACTGCTTCCCAGATTATCTTTTTCTGGCTATCTCTCGTGTATTTACTCTCATCCTTCTTAGGTCCCCACTGCAGGTGATTTTACATTTTCTCTTAGACGTGTTTTGAACTGATGCCCTTTAACGCGTTGTGTTATTGTCCTTTGAAGGTCACCGGTATGTAGTTTGCCACATCTAGACGACGCTTCATCGATTCACATGGTGTGGAAGCGGTCAGGCATGTCTGTTGTAGGTTGGAAAAAGTCTTTTGCCTTGTGTTGAGTAAAAGCATGGTCCTTGTACCAATATTCTGACGGATTATCGATATACGATTCGTTTCCTGTGTGACAAACGCTAAACTTACAGAATTAGCGGTAGGTTCTATGTTCATCTACTTTACTTTATTATTATTACCGCTTCATTTCATTGTCGTATGTGTGGAAAGGTCACCATAACTATTAGCCAGCAGTATCTGTCTTAGCAAATCTAGCTCTCATCATTAGCACTTACTGGTACTGATGCATAATTCACGCGATGACATTGAGTTCAGAGCGGCTTTCTTAAGTGCTAGGTGGTTCTTTGAAGTTCCGTCTGAATACCTGTTTGTCTTGGTAGGCTTCCAATACTCTGCGTCCTAGAGTACTGCCAGGTCTTCTGTAGATCAACACAGCTAAGGCGTGACGCCGACCGTGTTGATTTTGGGAAAATCGTGGAATTGATGCAGCTCTAACGTGTTGTGTGGCTGTACTACGAACATATGATCTACACAGCACAACTAACAAGACTGATTTCACTTCTGCGTAGCTTAATGCTTTTTCCCGAAATTCTTTATAAAAATGTCCGCTGCTACATACGACGACAGTGAATCTATAGCTAGTCACCTTCTTCACAAAATGCCTGTTAATATAAGGGGAGATTCAGCCACCACTAGTTATGGGTTTTACGCAGTCTACAACGCCTTCAAAAATCACGTGCAAGATTTTCATTTTCTCTCACTCACTACGTGCAGAACATTAGTCCTACAGAAGAAAATGAGCGGGACATTTTTGCAGTAAATTAAATGTAGCTAAAGTATATACCAGAATAGGTTTTCGCTGAAGGCCATGCTTTTCGAATTATTCAAGAAAAATGCGTTTGGAGGTCCCTTTCATAAGTTTTTCTTAAATAATTAGAAAACTATGATCTCTAGCAGAATCGTATCCGAGTAAAAAATGTAATTGCTGTCAGAGAGGTCACAGTCCGTAGTAACTGACGCAATGTCATCGAGTAAAACAGGCGTTCCCCAAGGTTGTGTTATAGGCCCTTTGCTGTTCCTCAGCTATATAAACGATTTAGGAGACAATCTGAGCAGCCGTCTTCGGTTGTTTGTAGATGATACTGTAGTTTATCGACTAATAAAGTCATAAGAAGACCAAACCAAACTGCAAAACGATTTAGAAAATATATCTGAATGGTGCGAAAAGCGTCAGATGACCGTAAATAACGAAAAGTGTGTGGTCATCCACATGAGTACTAAAAGGAACTCGTTAAACTTCGATTACACGATAAATCAGTCTCATCTAAAAGCCGTAAATTCAACTAAATACCTAGGTATTACAATTACGAACAACTTAAATTGGAAAGAACACATAGAAAATGTTGTGGGGAAGGCTAACCAAAGGCTGCGTTTTATTGGCAGGACACTTAGGACATGTAACAGACCTACTAAGGAGACTGCCTACACTACGCTTGTCCGTCCTCTTTTAGAATACTGCTGCGCGGTGTGGGATCCTTACCAGATAGGACTGACGGAGTGCATCGAAAAAGTTCAAAGAAAGGCAGCACGAAATATGGGAGAGAGTGTCACAGTAATGATAGGGGATTTGGGCTGGAAATCATTAGAAGAAAGCCGTTTTTCGTTGAGACGGAACCTTCTCACGAAATTCCAATCACCAACTTTCTCCTCCGATTGCGAAAATATTTTTTTGACACCGATCTAAATACGGTGGAACGATCACCACGATAAAATAAGGGAAATCAGAGTTCGTACGGAAATATATAGGTGTTCATTCTTTCCCTGCGCCATACGAGATTGGAATAATAGAGAATTGTGAAGGTGGTTCGATGAACCCTCTGCCAGGCACTTAAATGTGATTTGCAGAGTATACATGTAGATGTAGACGTAGATTTCCTACACAAAGGTCGTTTTTCCTGTAGGACAAATAGTTTGTATGTAGCGACTGAGAATATGAAACTCTAGCGCATGGTTTTTGAAGGCGTTGTGGGCTGCATAAAACCCATTGGCATGGGGCAGCTGAAGCGCCCTGCATTAAATAAATCTACTACACTTAGAACACGAACACGGTACTTATATCTGGAGCAGTTTTACTTCCTATGACCCAATGCTCTCTGTAGTTGGTTCAAACGGCTCTGAGCACTATGGGATTTAACTTCTGAGGTCAACAGTCCCCTAGAACTTAGAACTACTTAAACCTATCCAACCTAAGGACATCACACACATCCATGCCCGAGGCAGGATTCGAACCTGCGACCGTAGCGGTCTCGCGGTTCCAGACTATAGCGCCTAGAATCGCTCGGTCACTCTGGCCTGACGCTCTCTGTAGTGTTGATACGTTCGTAAATAAATATCTCACGGCGTAGCTCACCAGAAAGCCAGCAGCAGATACTTTTACTGCCCGTAGTATTTCACAAAATTGTCCGTTTTTCCGACAAGATGCTTCGTGGTCCTGGGGAGAGAGAGCAGCTACACCGCTAAATACTAGCGCCTGTGAGTAAAACGAGGTCCAGCAGACTGGGCTCCGGCCTAGTCTCCCCAGCGCTCGCCACCTAGGCTCGCCAGCCAGCGTCGGCGTAGCGTTGCCGGCCCATTGCCTGTCCGGCACGGCGCGGCACCCTGGAATGTCGGCAATCGCGTCGCGGCCATTCCCCGGCACCACGGTGTGCCGTGCTGTGTTGGGCTGGGGTGTGGACAGCCGCCGTTATGCCGCCCTCTCTGCCTCGCCAGCTCCCTTCCTCCCCCACAACACACAGAATGAGCCCTGCTGCCGCTCTACACCTTGCCGACACGTTGTTGCTAAATGCTGTATGGAAGAGGAAGAGCCCCGGACTGCTCGCAACTGGCAAAGTTCCACGGACGGGAAGCACTTCAGTATTACCTGAGAAAGAAGAAAAACGGCTCACTGAAGCCCCAGGAACCATCACGGCATCCGCTCGAAATGATTTGTAGGAACCACAGAAAATAAAATTATTCAACGTAGGACTGTCAATATCACTTTTTCCGAGTTCGTATTCGGCATTTAGATACGTTTCTGCCACACATTTTTATGGGACATGGATTGCGTAAATACACTGAGGTGACATAGGTCATGGGATACCCACTAGTACCATGTCGCCGATGCTTTTGCCCGGCGTAGTGCAGCAACTCGACGTGGCACGGAATCAACGAGTCTTTGGACGTCCCTTGCAGAAATATTGAGCCACGTTGCGTGTATAGTCGATGGGATTCATGGCGGGCGATGTGCGTGGTCCAATCATTCACTCGCTTTGTTCATAATGTTCTTCACACCACTCCTGAACAACTGTGGCCCAGTGTTATATTTGGGAATATGAATTCTATGAATGGCTGCAAATGGTATCCAAATAGCCGAACAGAACAATTTCCCATCAGTGATCGGTTCAGTTCGACCTGAAGACAATGCCATGTAAACATAGTACTTACCATTATGGAGCCACCATTGACTATTTGGGTCCATGGCTTCGTGGGATGTACGACAAGCTCGAACCTTAGCATCAAAGTTTACTAACTGACATTAGGACTCATCTGACCAGGCCATGAATTTTCAATTAGCTACGGTCGAACCGATATGGTCACGAGACCAGGAGAAGCTCTGCAGTGTGGTAGCAACGGCACCTGCAACGGTCGTCTGCTGCTACAGCCAATTAACGCCGAATTCCTCCGCCCTGTCCTAACGGATACGTTCATCGTAGGTCCCATACCGATTTCTGCAGTTGTTTTACGCGGTGTTGCTTCTCTATCAGCACTTACAACTCTACTTGAACGCCGCTGCTGGCGGTCGTTAAGGGAAGGCCGCCGGGCACTGTGTTGTCCGTGGTGACGGATAATGCCAGAAATTTTGTATTCTCGGCACACTCTTGAAACTGTGGACCTTGGAACATTGAATTCTCTACAGGTTTCGAATGGAATGTCCCATACGTGTAGCTACAACTGCCTTTCTGCGATCAAAGTCTCTTCATTCCCCTAGTGCACAATTCACGTGAATCAACAAAGTACAACTGATATCTCTACCAATTCACTGCCCTTTCATACCCTGTGAACGATATATTATTGCCATCTGTATAGGTGCATATCGGTAGCCCACGATTTTTCTCACCTCAGCATATTTACGGCTTCAGTGTGATTAATTCTATCGTAAGCTTCTTCATAATGTGTTGGTTCCCTGACAGTGGTTGAAGAATAAATATTTCATACGCAAACTAAAAGTGTTTACCATCAAAAAATTGTGTACATGTTATACATGGTGGTTTAAAATTCCCCTTACAGGCTTATAGTATTTGTAGAGGGGACTGAGTAGATAATATTTTGAATTGGAACCGAAGTCCAGAAACGTACCGTTTGGAAACAACTTGGTAATGTGATCACATTTGCAAGTAATTTATTAGACGTGATCCAGTACATAATTCGATTTTACAGTTACGTTGATTAACAAAGAAAGAAACAAATAAGAAACTTCCTCAGTGTTGACAAACGCTGTGTTTACACTTAAACGTAACCATTTTTTTACTTTTCAAATGAGGTGTAGCATTCTGATTTACTAGAAGTAAGGTTCGATGTGGCGATCACGAAGTTCGGTGCACACATTGTAGGTAAGAATGATTTTCTTCCCCTCAACGTGATACAGTACAGCCACTTCCAGTTCGACTGTGCTCCGTCTCCTTGGAGCACCAACGTCTCGCCTGATGACACACACACACACACACACACACACACACACACACACACACACACACACACACACACCATGCCCCGGGGAGGATTCGAAGCTCCGACTGGGGAAGCCGCATGAACCATGACAAGGCGGCGCCTGAGACCGCGCGGCTACCCCCCGCGGCAGGGTATGCGATGGAGTCAGACGTTGTGGAGAAGGATCTTGGTAAAAGCGAGTAGAAGCTCTTCCATTACCGTGAACTTCGCAATACAGATGGATCACGTCGGCGTAGGCTGGAAACATGTAATCAACCATATTGCTCTAACACTCGCAGACACGTGAATGAGTCTCGAAGCAGGTCAGAGAGGTAGAATGGATGTCATATTACATCAGCTGATCCGACGTAAGCACGTCGCACCGTGACTAGACTGCTGCATGCCTATCTAACAAATATATTTCAAAATGGCTGCAGCACGGGAACGGTATGTTTCCGGACGAGGGTTCAAGCTGAGGATGTTCTCTAGTTATTGGCCTCTAGAACTCCTAGAAGTTTTTAAGCGTAATTTTGGAGTACCCTGTGTGTATGCGAGGTACAGAGCGCCATTTCAAGAGCATATATAAAAGAGGATTTCCTGTGTTTCTAACAGTTCCTCCACCCCCATCAGACGTTCCTCATTATGGGTATATCTATTAAGATATCGGAATAACAACAGAATAGTGACCTGAAACAAATAGAGAATCAATTGACCAGACAGATTAGGATACACGCTAAAATGTACTTCGTCTACTTCAGATTCAGTTTTACTCTGACCTTACTACATGCATAATAGTGTGGCTGAATTTCAAAGAAACAGAGATTCTTCCGATGTTGACAAGTTATTCACTACAGCAAACACAGACTTCAATAATAAATGACTGAATAGTGCAAATAACATTTACTTTCAGCCTCTCAAAAATTAGCGCATATCTTTGGTAACGGTCGCGATGCAAGTTATATTTTTCCTGTCGCATAAGAAAATGCACTTGCCGTTCCATAGAAGGCAAGAATAAGAGGTTGCCCCTGCGCAGCCTCCTTCTGTGAGCACCGGTTGTATTTGTCCTTTCTTCTAAATTCCTAAGTAAACATTTCAAGTGCCACTTGCGGTGCAGCACAAGTAAACAGATATCCTCGCTCGACGAGGGCAGGAAGTGGAATGACCACTCGAGCACTCAGCTATGGACTTCACTCAAGCACTTCCCGCTTCCTCTTCCCCACGTTTTACCCCATCCATTGGTCATAACAGTGTATCAATAGATTATAGTCTTATAAAACATTTGCAGAAAACACGCTTGTTTATTCTAAACAGATCAGACGAAAACAAAATCGATTTACATTCGAAAAGTAATGCAAGCACGTCTTTAGCGTTAATTTTCAGATAACCACAAAGCAAGTCTGAAATACATTACTATAAAAGGAGCTCCAGCTAGTTGAAACGATTTATTAATTATTTATCATGGTTTTTATTAGAAAACTAAGCGTCTTCAGCTTGCATAACATCATGAGGACCCTTGCAGACACTTGCAAAGGTCTGAAGCTCTAAAACATAGAGGTGAAAATATTTTTAAGGAACTCTCAGGGAATTCCGAGATATATGTGCGTCGCTGTGATATACGAAAGTACGATATCACCACGTCAGGTCGTCCTATGTACAAATCTCACGGTCATAGCAGCAACTGTAGACGACTTTAAATTGTTGGAGCTTTTAATAAATAAGTGTAATTCGACGGTTGCGAGACTTTTTTGTATTTCTAAGAATCACAGGCAAAACAACTGAAAACTAACAAGTTGTGACTAGTCTATGATGATGCTGTATCGTTAAATTGAGGTCTGCTAAGTTTATATTGTTAAGAAGAATGTCTCGTTTGATATAGGTACTTCCAAATCTGACTGCCAAAAAATGTTGAATTGTGTGTGAATTTCTAAGGGACCAAACTGCTGAGGTCATCGGTCCCTAGACTTACACACTACTTAAACTAACTTACGCTAAGAACAACACACACACCCATGCCTGAGGGACGACTCGAACCTCCGTTGGGAGGGGCCGCGCAATCAGTTACATGGCGTGTGCCGAAAGAGCATATGCAGAAGATTAAATTGCAAAGTGCATAGCATATCGTTAGATAAGAAGATTGTTATGGCAATGATGTGTCCTAATTTTTATTAAAAGTATTACTGTTGTTATAAGTTATCATTTTTATCACCATCTTCATTATTATCTCTATGTTTTATTCGTTATTACTTTGTCTTTCGGGTACACACATATCAATAAACTCAGTTCTACTTCAGAAGCCGTGTAGAACGCACGTTTGCATCAACGTAATCATAACAGGAATATACTGTTTACAACTCTTGTTCAGCAGGTGACAGGTGGCATTGGAATTCACGCTTTTCGCTCTGTGTATTCCAAGTTTCTAGATCGCCTTTTTCCCAGCCGTGTTGACCCTTGAACCTAATCAGTTTATTACGAAAACAAGTGGTAGAGGAAGGAAACGTTGCTTGTATGTAGAAGTTCTATGTAGAAGTTCTCATACAAAGAATCTGTAACCAATGTATATAGTAGTACCTCAATTCGAAAAAAAATAAATGATGGAGGTAAATCTGAAGCACATAAGTTTTTAGTATATTCAGAAAATATCAGTCTTTGGAAGGAAATTGAAGTCATTTGTCTGGCTGAGCACCATATTACTATAGAAATAGATTATCTTGAAATAAATAGTTATAAATAAGGTGAAAATTTACATAGATGTAATATGGAGGAGGAACTGCCTATTTCATAAACACTGAATATAAATCTTACATAAATTGTAAATAAATAAAGTTTTATAGATTAAGATTGCTACCCCCATGAACCATGGAACTTGCCGTTGGTGGGGAGGCTTGCGTGACTCAGCGATACAGATGGCCGTACCGTAGGTGCAACCTCAACGGAGGGGTATCTGTTGAGAGGCCAGACAAAGGTGTGGTCCCTGAAGAGTGTAGTGGGACGTGAAACTGAAGCGTCACCCATCCACCAGTGTCAGCCCAGTTTGCAGGTGAATATAAGTTAATTTAGAGTTTTATTTATGTATTTTTTGTAATAATTGTAATGGTTGTGAATTGTCTAAAGTTTGTATTTATTTTTTATGTTTCATGTACGGAGAGGGCGGCGCAACGAACGGAGACAGCATCTTCTACGTCGCGGGTCGACAGCCAAAGAGCAACAGAAGATCCTGAAACCGAGTTGTTGCGTCGTGCTTCTAAAAACTGAAAATTAAGAATTTGTAATGTTTCTACAACAATGACGTCATAGAAAGTTTAATCATGTTGTAAAAGTTCAGTCCTATCTTGTCAAGGCTCAGGTTCACGTCTATAAGTAGGAAGATAATAAACTAGTGGATGCTACTGAAGTTTAAATACGCGTTCCAAGAATTTATTTATAAAGAATTATGTTACGTAATTTATTTGACAAGATTATTAATTTTTGACAACGTTCATCGCGAGTTTGAATCTCGTAAGTTTATTCAATGTGGTTCTAATATTTATTAAAGAAGATCACTTGCATTAATATAATTTCTGAGGAGAAACAAACGACATCTAAATTGAAAAAAGTTTACGCAAACCAATTGGACTGAGTGACTTAATTCTGCGCATACGACTCAAATGACGATGTTTTAATTACAGTTTCGTTCAAGAACAATTCAGAGACAATTTAAAAAGAATTTAAATAATTTTGAAGTGTGTTGTAACTGACGTAGGTGACGAAGACTGCACATGGTCATATGTCAAAAGAAAATCATTTATACAAAACTTACGTCGTTACACTACAAGAGGGGCAGCAGCCTTTTCAGTAGATGCAGGGGCAACAGTCTGGATGATTGACTGATCTGGCCTTGTAACACTAACCAAAACGGCCTTGTTGCGCTGGTACTGCGAATGGCTAAAAGCAAGGGGAAACTATAGCCGTAATTATACCTGGGGGCATGCACTTTTACTGTATGGTTAAATGAAGATGGTGTCCTCTTGGGTAAAATATCCCGGAGGTAAAATAGTCCCCCATTCGGATCTCCGGGCGGGGACTACTCAAGAGGACGTCGTTATCAGGAGAAAGAAAACTGGCGTTCTACGGATCGGAGCGTGGAATGTCAGATCACTTAATCGGGCAGGTAGGTTAGAAAATTTAAAAAGGGAAATGGATAGGTTAAAGTCAGATATAGCGGGAATTAGTGAAGTTCGGTGGCAGGAGGAACAAGACTTTTGGTCAGGTGAATACAGGGTTATAAATACAAAATCAAATAGGGGTAATGCCGGAGTAGGTTTAATAATGAATAAAAAAATAGGAGTGCGGGTAAGCTACTACAAACGGCATAGTGAACGCATTATTGTGGCCATGATAGACACGAAGCTCATGCCTACCACAGTAGTACAAGTTTATATGCCAACTAGCTT
Source organism: Schistocerca serialis cubense (assembly GCF_023864345.2). Classification (NCBI taxonomy): domain Eukaryota; kingdom Metazoa; phylum Arthropoda; class Insecta; order Orthoptera; family Acrididae; genus Schistocerca; species Schistocerca serialis. Next base: position 534,976,076 of record NC_064639.1, on the reverse strand, counting down.
TGCAGATGACGAAGAAATTGATGAAATGTATGATGAGATAAAAGAAATTATTCAGGTAGTGAAGGGGACGAAAATTTAATAGTCATGGGTGACTGGAATTCAAGAGTAGGAAAAGGGAGAGAAGGAAACATAGTGGGTGAATATGGATTGGGTGAGAGAAATGAAAGAGAAAACCGTATGTTAGAATTTTGCACAGAGTACAACTTAATCATAGCTAACACGTGGTTCAAGATTCATAAAAGAAGGTTGTATACATGGAAGAAACCTCGAGATACTAGAAGGTATCAGATAGATTATATAATGGTAAGACAGAGATTTAGAACCAGGTTTTAAATTGTCCACAATCTATTGGTTATGAACTGTAGATTAAAACTGAAGAAATTGCAAAAAAGTGGGAATTTAAGGAGATTGGACGTGGATAAACTGACTAAACCAGAGGTTGTACAGGGTTTCAGGGAGAGCAAAAGGGAACAATTTACAAGAATGGGGGAAAGAAATACAGTAGAAGAAGAATGGGTAGCTTTGAGGGATTAAATAGTGAAGGCAGCAGAGGACCAAATAGGTAAAAAGACGAGGGCTAGTAGAGACCCTTGGGTAACAGAAGAAATATTGAATTGAATTAGTGAAAGGAGAAAATATAAAAATGCAGTAAATGAAGCAGGCAAAAAGGAATACAAACGTCTCAAAAATGAGATTGATAGGAATTGCAAAATGGCTAAGCAGGGATGGCTAGAGGAAAAATGTAAGGATGTAGAGGCTTATCTCACTAGGGATAAGATAGATACTGCCTACAGGAAAATAAAAGAGACCTTTGGAGAAAAGAGAGCCACTTGTATGAATATCAAGAGTTCAGATGGAAACCCAGTTCTAAGCAAAGAAGGGAAAGCTGAAAGTTGGAAGGAGTATATAGAGGATCTATACAGGGGCGATGTACTTGAGGAGCATGTAGATGAAGGTGAAATATGAGACACGATACTGCGTGAAGAGTTTGACAGAGCACTGAAAGACCTGAGTCGAAACAAGGCCCCGGGAGTAGACAACATTCCATTGGAATTACTGACGGCCTTGGGAGAGCCAGTTCTGACATAACTCTACTATCTGGTGAGCAAGATGTATGAGACAGGTGAAATACCCTCAGACTTTAAGAAGAATATAATAATTCCAATCCCAAAGGAAGCAGGTGTTGACAGATGTGAAAATTACCGAACTATCAGTTTAATAAGTCACAGCTGCAAAATACTAACGCGAACTCTTTATAGACAAATGGAAAAACTGGTGGAAGACGAACTCCGGGAAGATCAGTCTGGATTCCGCAGAAATGTTGGAACACGGGAAGCAATACTGACCCTACGACTTATCTTAGAAGAAAGATTAAGGAAAGGCAAACCTACGTTTCTAGCGTTTGTAGACTTAGAGAAAGGTTTTGACAATGTTGACTGAAATAGTCTCTTCCAAATTATGACGGTGGCAGGGGTAAAATACAGGGAGCGAAAGGCTACTTACAATTAGTACAGAAACCAATGGCAGTTATAAGAGTCGAGGTGCATGAAAGGGAAGCAGCGGTTGGGAAGGGAGTGAGACAGGGTTGTAGCCTGTCCTCGATGTTATTCAATCCGTATATTGAGCGAGCAGTAAAGGAAACAAAAGAAAATTTCGGAGTAGGTATTAAAATCCATGGAGAAGAAATAAAAACTTTGAGGTTCGCCGATGACATTGTAATTCTGTCAGAGACAGCAAAGGACTTGGAAGAGCAGTTGAACGGAATGGACAGTGTTTTGAAAGAAGGTTATAAGATGAACATCAACAAAAGCAAAACGAGGACAATGGAATGTAGTTAAATTAAGTCGGATGATGCTAACGGAGTTATATTAGGAAAGAGACACTTATAGTAGTAAAGGCGTTTTGCTATTTGGGGAGCAAAAGAACATGATGGTCGAAGTAGAGAGGATATAAAGTGTAGACTGGCAATGGGAAGGAAAGCGTTTCTGAAGAAGAGAAATTTGTTAACATCGAGTGTAGATTTAAGTGTCAGGAAGTAGTTTGTGAAAGAATTTGTATGGAGTGTAGCCATGTGTGGAAGTGAAACATGGACGATAAATAGTTTAGGCAAGAAGAGAATAGAAGCTTTCGAAATGTGGTCCTACAGAAGAATGCTCAAGATTAGGTGGGTAGATCACGTAACTAATGAGGAGACATTGAATAGAATTGGGGAGAAGAGTAGTTTGTGGAACAACTTGACTAGAAGAAGGGACCGGTTGGTAGGATATGTTCTGAGGCATCAAGGGATCACAAATTTAGCATTGCAGGGCAGCGTGGTGGGTAAAAATCGTGGATGGAGACCAAGAGATGAATACACTAAGCAGATTCAGAAGGATGTAGGTTGCAGTAAGTACTGGGAGATGAAGAAGCTTGCACAGGATAGAGTAGCATGGAGAACTGCATCAAACCAGTCTCTTGACTGAAGACAACAACAACAACAGATTAAGATCTAACACCATGCGTTTGTGAGTTAATAATGGGGACATAATACTTTATTGACCACAGTATAATGGTACCGAGTGGGATATTGAGAAATTTTCATGAAATAGTATTTTCACGCCTTTTGGCAGAGGGAGCTGCGACAGCGTCAGTGTATGAAACTGTATAAACCTCTATTTTGTCAACGAAAGGCACAGATGTATTTGTTTCTCTGAAGTAATCTGAACTGAAATGGTACCCTTTCTGTGAAGGACAAGCACTTCAATCTCCACTCTCTGGTTGCAATTAATTCGATTTAGAATAGTTTTCTGTGTAACCCGTTTCCTTAAACCTTTGCAGTTCTAGATATTTATTTGAGTACCATCACATGGTACAGGACTGAAAGGCACTTTCTTTGCTGCTGCATGTATCTAGTACTGTAGAAAGTGATAGAAAGCAGCAGCTTCGCTGTTAGGACACTAAGATATGGGAGAGTCCGTGACTGGAGGAATCACACTATTGGATTTAAAATATCTTCACAGCAGCGGAGAAAAAACTGGAGCAAGTCAGTGTGGCGTGATAAAACGCGGAGAAATGGGGTACTGCTTCTGATTTATAGCGAATTCTTCCCTCCACTCCGTTCCTCGGGCCACGTCGGAGCATTTCTCTTAGACGCGTAAGAAGTAACCTATTTCTCCGGAACTTGTTCTGCAATATTCATGACCCGTGACGCTACGATTTATGGGGGCAAGGCCTGCGGTGTCTGACTGAGAGTTTGCCACTGCCGTGCTGTGCGCGTGGGCATGCGCCCGTGTGGGAGGGAGAGTGTGCCGCGGGCTAGCCTATCTTTGCAGGTCTCCGCTGCGCGCGACCGAGCGGGGAACTTGACGTATGGCTGAAAGTCGCCAACGCGGTGATTCATTCGGCACCGTAGGGGTAGCGCAGGTAGCGGGTACGCTGACATCCGCCTCACGGACGTGCTGGACGTTTATCGCGCTACCGCCGCCAGCAATTAATTCAGCCCTCTTGTCGTGTGGCGCGATCTCTAAGCATGTGTTTGTACTTCCTCAGGCAGTTACAAGTAGCCTAGTTGCTACGTCGAGCGAGGCAAATGAAGTGCGTTGAACCGAACACAAACTTTTATCATTGCCTATAACTTACTGACTATTACATTCAGTGACTGTGAATGTCAAGAACCTGGAGTGAGGATGTTAGAGATAAATACGTAGGACCTGATACGCTCGTATCGATTTAGATGCCCCGCATAGTCATCGCCCAAAAATTCTTTCGCCACCAGGTGAACGCTGGTTGCGGTATAGTCTTTGGAATGATGCGGACATTGATGTCAGATTGTGGGACGCAGGAATCCTTTCAGTGGAAACCACAGGACTCGTGAGACTACACACAAATTTTATTTTAAATACTTAACGATACACGCTAGTAGCAACAGACAACAGATTCTTTCACGAACCACTTGAATCTTAGTTTGAAATGAAATAAAATTAGGTGAAACCCGCTTTAACTTTAAAGGTCAATAAAAAAGAGTAAAAGAGACGCAACAGTAACGCCAATGCAACAGGCTAACACAAAAATCATAAAAACTCTGAAGTATGTACGAGACACAGAGCCATCGAGCTCTTAACTGACAAGATAGCACACAAATCCTGCCACTGTGCCCAACCAGTCTGTATCTTATCAAATAACTACTAGGGTCTATTCGTGTAAGGTTCTAATAATAGCACTGTGCCAAAACAACTGATGTACATCATGAAACACACAGCGTGAACAAACTTCCCAAAATAAATATATAGAACCACACCAAGCTGCAGCTTACGAGTACATTATATTAAATCCAGAACATAAACACGTCAAAACTAGTATTACAAAATTTGAACAACCCTCCACCATGTTTTTGTGTAAACAAAGGAAACGGCCATGGTTCATGATAGTCTTTAAAGAAATTAGGAAACAACTTGAAACTCTTAGGTTATAGTAATTGCAGTCAGCAACAATATCACCTCCGACGGTAGCGCGCTAACACTTTATGTGCTGCACATCGTCTCTTGACCTCAGAGTGCCTACACAAATCACGGTAGCTAATAGTATATCACAGCATCGCAAAAAGCCCTAAATAACGTGCCGCAGCATCTCCACGCATATTCTCTGTCTTTCCTCCGAGAAGTGCCCAGACGGCGCAAAGAGTTTTTGGTCAGATCAACAGCGACAGGCAGCGGACTGTCTCGCAGACGACGAGTTCTTCAACTGAAGAGTGCACAGCGCGCTCGGGAAAATCTTTGCAAGACAGCACCTATCAACTCCGCTGTTTGCTATTGATGTAATGAGAGCATGCGAGAGACAGGGTGATTGGTGCTCAATGACCTTAGTTACGTGACTGGTTCAGTCTCATTTGCGTCAATCTTATTTGCTTCCACGATATTGCACTGCCTGTGGTTTCAGGAAGAACATATAATATTCCTTCAGAGATGCAGACATGTCAGAAGGAACATTACACCGTACTTCTTAAAAACATAGGCACGGGAACATCGTATAAATCAGCCGATACAAGGCACCGACTTTCAATTAAAATGTCCTCTCCCTGTGTGAGGATTACATAATGTTTACGAATCCGTGAACGACGACACATGGAAGCTTGGGACTGGCCGTGAGTCGTGCACCGATAGCCAGAGCGGATAAGGCTATCGCTCACGTAAAGCGGAAATCCGGGTTCCAGTCCCGACCCGGCACAAATTTTCATTGTCTCATTTCATTATACAGCTGATGGTTGTCCGTAATCGCAACTGCGAATACATGTCATGTATTATTTGCCTCTGACTTGTCTCTGATCTATTGTTTGTTCGTCGCCCATCCGGTCTGTCTGTAAGATTACTGGAGTACAGCCAACTATGGCAATTGGAGACATTGCGATCGTTCCAAGCATAAACTAAAAACAAATTTGTTATTACTATGCTGTTAATATACGCATAAAAGGGTCAAAGGAAACTGCTCGTGGTTTCAATATTCTATTGGATAACGAATATCGCACTTGTGTCTGTCGAAAAGCGAAGTTTCTGTAGTAAGCAATATTGGACATTGTTCTCTGGATATACGGGGTGAACCAGAGCTCCAGCGATAAAATTTAGGAGATTATTCTGAGATATTTCCTGAGTATATTCATATACTTCGTGTATGGATTCAATGAATGCAACAAAAAGTTACACGGAGACGATATGCTCAGCTGTTTCCGTACCGATTCAACCCACAGCGCAGTAGTTTTGAATCTGTACGCATTTGCATGGAAAAGTATTCAGGAGAGGGTAAAGATCTCAAAACCGTGGATATGGCAATCCGCCAAGGTGTAAGATCTGGGAGAGTTGAGAAAAACAAATGTGTTCAAAATCCCTAATAAGGAATGTCCAAATGCCATGGGCTTCGTAATTTAGGTACACGTGGATAATGTTAGATCAGACTGGTTCAGGACAGAGAAAGGCCTATAACAGGGTAGTGGGCTTTCCCCATTATCTTCTATTGCATTAAACAATGTGATTATGAAGGACACCAAGGAAAAAGGAAATGTTGATCTCAAAGCCTTAGTCTTTGCTGATGATGTAGCTATTTGCGGAGAAATAGAAATAGCGGTACGGGGAAAGTTAGAGGCTTGGAACTTGAGACAGAACTTTCTCGATTCTACGATATTTCAATTTGTACTTTTACGTGGCGACAAACTGCTTACAATGGTATGAGTTTTCTTACGTATCAGTTACAAAAATTAAGAACTACACATTAACTGCATTCATTATTAATACACAGTTAATATCGGAATTGATAAACTAAATCAGCTACTTCAGATTTTGGTGACAATAAGGACCTAGTTATAATGTTTATTTCAGGAAGGTTTAATAAAGTGAGTCACAAACATCTCTTTTCCTGTATTTGCAAAGAAAAAAATATTGGATTGGCTGATATAACCACGGCTTCAAAATGACAGCGAAGGTAGTTAGTGTTAAACCTAAGGCAGTGATTTTGAAATAGCGAGTGGAACATACGATCGAGCTCCTATGTCCACTAGCTACTTTGTAAACAGTAATCGTGGTCGTCATTAACTACGAAAAGCACTGTTCCGCGACTTCGGCCCCTACGTGTGAAATCGGACGCTACATCAGCTGTTGGCGTGCTTGTAACGTGCGGTCTTGGCTGTGGCTGTGGTGACTTGACTTTAGCCTGCGTAACAACTTTCAGTAAATATAAAACTCTACCTTTCAATGAAGTATTTGGTGTCTTATTACACGGGCAAATAACGATAATAATATCGCTATTTGCTAATTTAAACCATGTGGATTGGTGTGATTACAAAGCATCTGGTGGATTTAGGAGCTCGATCGTATGTTTCACCCACTATTTCAAAAGCACTGCCTTAAGTTTAACACTGACGTCCATCAATGTTGTTTTGAAGCCGGGCAGCTAACATTTCGCACTGCGGCAAGAAAAGTGACACGAGTCAAAAAACGGCAATTTTTAGTTTATGTTGCTGAAAACTAAAGTGCCCCAACGCCACGCCTCTATCTCGCAGTTTGTCCAGTTCAGGGCAATTGTGTTACGTTTGTTGTAGCCCGAGTAGCGCGTCGCCCGAGAACAGTGTCGCTTTAGCGTTGCTACGGCCAGGTGTGCATGGGTCATTCAAGAAAAGCGGTACATTCGGAGCTGTGATACTTTTCATGTAGAAGCTAAGTTGACAGTAATTTTTAATATCATTGAGTGTTTCAAAGTCTGTGTTTATAATGTCTGTATCTTACATTACAATGTCCTTCAGATATGCACGTGTGTCCGAAGGAACGGACACTGTTTTGAAGATTACAGCTATTGTAAGTATAAGAAACTTCCTATGCTCCAGCATACAAGAAAAAAATGGATATTCCTTACATAACCAAAGTTCACATTGAATCCCTTTTTTCGTGAAAAGGTAGTCGTACTTTATATTGGTACATCTATATTCAGTATTTTCATAAACTGTATTCCTTAAACTGTATCTAAGTGTTCTTTATTAAACTGTATTACTTTCCTTAAATTGTAATGTTGCATTTTGTATTTTCCTAATAAGGCGATTTATACTGGCTTTTCTTTATTCATTCTAACTTATATACTAAGTTTTCCTGATAGGGGATCGTATGTCTAGTTTTATTACAGCAAGTAAAAGTGGCAAAAGTATTACATGAGCGGTCATAATAAAAGCAAAACGTTTTTAGAAAGGCAAGGAAAGTTACACAAGGCAAATAACTATAATTATCTGATAACATCTCACATTCGATGAGAACATAACAACACATATTTATTACTGTTGTATTGAATATAATGGAATTTTCCGCAAAATATACTTTCTTGAAATGCAGTGGATGCATACACTATTTCAGTATAATGCTTACAGCGATTGTTCTCAAGTATAGCATTTTTTAGTTGCATGACTGTTCTTTCTGCAAGCGATTTGTTCTTTGCAGGCACAGGAAAAGACATGTTTGTGACTCAGCTTATTAAATCCTCCGAAACAAATATTATAATTAGGTTCTTATAGTCGACAAGGTCTCAAGAAGCTAATATAACTTATTATTTCCAAAATTTACGGTGAATTAATAATCAGTTCTCTTAATGTGGGTTTCAAGATGGAAGTAAGAAGTAGGGTGAGGTACGACAATCGGGAGGGCAAGGAGTAAAGTTGTAGTTCCACTTGGTTTAGTTAGTATCGTGGAGTGAGCGACAGTGGAGTGCCCGTTCGATTTCACGGTATGATTTGCTGACGGTCGCTCAATCATCGTCAAGCAGTGTTCACTCCGTACCCATTTGAATATTGTGCAGTGTGGTTGCGATCCTGGCCCACTGTCGATTGTTTCATGGGTAAGCAACGTCAGGGAAACTGGTATACGAAGAAAAAAATACCTTATTTACCACGAACAACCAAGTCATCTCAGAATATTGACATGGACGCATTTGTATTACGATCCCTTCACAAAAATGGTGCTGATGTTAGGTTGTCTGCTTGTTCTGTAGTGCGAATGGTCCTTAATATCTAAATTTTAATCCCTGCAAAGGGGTACGGTGTAGGAACTTAATCTGAGCTATTTTGTTGCTCGAGAAAATGCATGTGAGGCACTTCGTGGCATGCCTCACGACACAGCTGTTTTTCTCAGTGACGATGCTCACTTTCATGTGTCGGAAAGTTCGAACATGTGCTATTGGAGCCCTAATAACCCCAGACAACTTCCATTATCGTCCCATACACTGACGTGTAGCTGTGCACATTCGTGAACTGAAGTAATGGGTCCATGTTTTTTTTTAATTATTCTTTTACTTTATTTTTTTAATTTTTTTTGTTTTAAGGAAACAAATTGGCAGTTTCGGTAACCTCTGACCGTCAAGTCCACATGATTCATGCCATCATCCGAACAGGACGGGACAACGGCACTTAGCGCGTGTGTCTACCACTGTTTTTCGGTAACACCTCCTAGGATGGTGGCCTCCTTAAGGGGCGATCTGCACTCCAAGGTAAGTAGCCGGATTTGGCCCCTACGACTATATTAAAGGGCATCTAAAGTCACATGTTTACAACGATCTTCCTAGGACCGTGACTTACCAATTAAGCTGTCGCCAACATACCCGTCGATACTCCGGAGAGTTCGATTTACGCACTGTATTGAGAATCATGGACACCATCAGTCAGATATGTTTAAAACTGCATGATCATAAAATTTAAATGTTATTTTCCCTGGTGTTCAAAGAATTAAACGTATATTGACTGTACATGGTTTAACTGTATTTATAAACATGCAAGTTACACAGCCCTACCCTGAACGATTTTTGATATCGCAATTTTGACAGAGACTATTATTTGCAAAGAATGACACATGGATAAGGATTGTGGCTTGTGTAGTTGTTATATTAATTTTAATTCTATGTTAATAATGAACTGTAATTTTCAGATTATTTTCAGTTTAGCACTCGCACTATTATGACTGTACCGTTATAAATCTATCATACAAATCAAAAGTCACGCCTTGTCATGGTTGCGTCGGGGAAAAATTGGTGTTCAAGAATCTCACACAACTTCTTCACGTCTCTGATAAAACCTTTAAACGGCGAGTAAGTCATTGTCCCTGCGGCAGCAATGTCAAACAAACTCTCACTGTGTTACAAGTGCACTACTTCAGAATTTCGGAGATAACTTAGTGGTATGCAAATAAACAACCCGTTACTTTAAGAATTTTTCAACGGAAAATTCACCAAAATATTAATTTTACATCCGCATCATCGACAAAGCATCTTCACACTTCAAAAACTTGCTATCTTCTTCTTCTTCCTACAACTATTTTGAAAGTCATCACGGAGCACTCCAAGTCAGTGGTCAACTAAAAAAGCCTTGACTTTCGTGACATTATATTTAAGCTTAATTTATTTAATATTTAAGCGCTTGGAGTAGAGCAGTTATTTGGAGTAGTGCAGTTATTTACAGTTATAGAAATAACTGTTACATATTTTTGTCTTTCCATGCAAAACTCTTAATTTCGAAAATTATAAAGGTATCTACATTTCCAACATAGACAAATCGATGGTAATTTTTTAAAGTTGCATCGAAAATTGTTTTTCGAAATTTTATTATTTAGTCTGTTGAGAATACTTGTTTCATAATAAACTCCAAGTTTAAAGAGTACTAACTGACAGTAACTAAGAGTAAAACTGTAGCTATGCTTAACATCAGACAGTACAATATCTCCAGCAACTGCTCAATATAAACAATCCCCTACTCCTATTACAGGTACATGTGGAGTGGGAATGTAGTCTTATATTATTTTCAGCCTACCAAGATCGACTGTGTGTTGGTCATTCAGGCGACCGTCCGAAGTTTTATAATGTACAATAATATTGCCGGAAATTTCGGTGTCGTTGTACTCGGAATCCTTAAATGGCTCAAATGGCTCTAAGCACTATGGGATCTAACATCTGAGGTCATCAGTCCCCTAGACTTAGAACTACTTAAATCTAACAAACCTAAGGACATCAGACACATCCATGCCCGAGACAGGATTCGAACCTGCGACCGTAGCAGCAGCGCGGTTCCGAATTGAAGCGCCTAGAACCGCTCGCCACCGAGGCCGGCTCGGAATTCTTCCTGCGATGCTTAATTTCATTGCAGTGTTACATATTTTTAGATATAAAATACCTAAATATATGGGTATCTGAAAAATATGTGAAGTAACTGTAATTTGGGAACGTAGAAAGTTACTTTACTTAAAAACCACGTCCACATTTCCAAATGAAACTGTCATGCTACGAAATTTTTGTGGGAAAGGCGTTTCGGTGTGAATGAAAACTACGTAAACCTGCAATGCCCGAAAGAATTTCGAAATGAAAATCTCTTTACTTTTATTAAACTGTGCTATCTAGTTTCAGATGGAAGTCGAACAGAAAATAAACTAAAACATGTTACTGATCACGTTGAATGAGTGGATCACGTATAGCGTTCCCCTTCTAACTTACCTCGTTTCTACTCAGTACAAGTTTTATACTGCATTAAGTTTGCTAAAGAGAGGCTTTACTTATGCATTTCAGTGAAACCTTTGGCCTTTAACCTCACAGTATACGTAATGTAACTTTACGCTCACTAGTGGATGTATGTAACAATTACTTGACTGCATTTGTAATTTCTTTGTTTAAATCACCTGTGATCATAATTACATACATTATGTGCATTCCCTGTGAACACAGAGCATGTGGCCTACAGCATGTTAAAATTATATATGACTTTATAAACTCTATTTGTATTTCAAAGTTTAATTTTCCAATGACGAACACGTACACAGCCGTTGAACTAAATATCATCAGAATGTATGTAAAACGAGGTACTGATTCACTAAATGTAGTCAGAATAGAAAATCACTGTTCCCTAAGTGCCCAAAACAAAGCACAAAAATTGCCTAAATAATAAATTGGTTTGCCTGTGCGACAGCTGATAGTTCAGCTACATAACATAGACTATGCGGAATAGAAAGAGGCCGCAATCCATGCACCAAAATTTAGTACGCATTCACGAAGTCTGTCGTATGGCAAACCAGTAAATAGCTGCGTCTAAAGCCAAAGACGAACGGATACGGTTTTTTTAATTCATTATTTGTGCATTTTAGATGCTTGACTTACCGACAGGGAAACATTTCTTTGACGTACAGCTAAAGCGAAAAATACAGAATGAGCAAGTGCAAGAGAGAAAAACACACAAGAAAGTAACGAGCGGTTTTCACAAAACAGCTGATACCAGTACATAGGCAAAATGATTTTCCGATTTCCTTGCTGTAAACAATAAAAGCTCACTAAACTTAAAGAATATCGTATGTAAATGAAGCAGAGCTATATCAACTCTTGGGGTTATCTTTCCGGTGCTAATTCTCGACCTCCTTTAAAAAATTAGAAACCCTTGTTTCGGATTAGTGCGTTTCTTTCGCCTCTAATTCAATCTTGAGGATGTCAAATGCCACATAAAATTGATTTCTTTTCTGTCTTACAGTTTCATATCACAGCTCGATCATGAAGTGATTGTTTTTTCCATATGGGTCATACATTATGTGATCAAAAGTATTCGGACACCCCCAAAAACATAAGTTTTCAAATTAGTTGCTTTTTTCTGCAACCTACTGCCAGGTACTCCATATCAGCAACCTCAGTAGTCATTAGACATCGTGACAGAACAGAATGGGGCGCTCCGCTGAACTCGCGGACTTCGAACGTGGTCAGGTGATTGGGAGTCACTTATGTCATACGCCTGTACGCGAAATTTCCACACCCCTAAACATCCTTAGGTCCACTGTTTCCGATGTGATAGTGAAGTGGAAACGTGAAGGGATACGTACAGCACAAAAGCGTACAGGCCGACCTCGTCTATTGACTGACAGGGACCGCCGACAGTTGAAGAGGGTCGTAATGTGTAATAGGCAGACATCTATAAGCACCATCACACAGGAATTCTAAACTGCATGAGGATCCACTGCAAGTACTATGACAGCTAGGCGGGAGGTGAAAAATCTTGGATTTCATGGTCGAGCGGCTGCTCATAAGCCACACATCACGCCTCGCTTGGTGTAAAGAGTGTAAATATTGGGTGTATGTATGGTGGAAAAACATTCTGTGGATTGACGAATCACGGTACAGAATGTGCTAATCCGATGACAGGCTGCGGGTATGGCGAATGCCCGGTGAACGTCATCTGCCAGCGTGTGTAGTGCCAACGGTAAAACTTGGAGGAGGTCGTGTTATGGTGTGGTAGTGTTTTTCATGGAGGGAGCTTGTACTCCTTGTTGTTTTACGTGACGCTATCACAGCACAGGACTACATTGATGTTTTAAGCACCTTCTTGCTTCCCTTTGTTGAAGAACAATTCGAGGATGGCGATTGCATCTTCCGACACGATCGAGCTCCTGTACATAATACACAGCCTGTGGCGGAGTGGTTACACGGCGATAACATCCCTGCAATGGACTGGCCTGCACGGAGTCCTGACCTGAATCCTATAGAACACCTTTGGGATGTTTTCGAACGCTGACTTCTTGCCAGGCCTCACCGACCGACTATGTCATCAAATGTATCCGGACACACCCAAAAACATACGTTTTAAAATTAGGTCCTTTTTGCTGCCACTTACTACCATGTACTCCATATCAGCGACCTCAGTGCAGCACTCCGTGAAGAGTGGGCTGCCATCCCCCAAGAAACTTTCCAGCACCTGATTAAACATATGCCTGCGAGAGTGGCTAAGGGTGGGTCAACACCATATTGAATTCCAGCTTTACCGACGGAGGGCACCTCTTTTTCAGCCAGGTATCAGGATTCTTTTGATCACATAGTGTAGCTAATGTTATTCTTAATTTCCTATTTCTGTGCAGTGGAAAATTTGAAGGATTTGCAACGGAAAATGTGGTCACTGGCTACTTTGTGTTTGGTTCATTGCCGTGTACTAAATTTAGGTAACATATACAAATTGTTTTTAAAGTTGGAAGGAAAGTCACACCTCACTACAACATGGAAAAGAGATTGCAGGCTGCAGCTCAGTCGTGAACAGTTGGTGCCAGTAAACGCCCATTTCTCAAATTAGTGATCACTTACTGCTGGAAGAAAAAGAAGACGTTCCAGACCATCAGTTATATAACGGAAAAAAACTAAACACATCCCATATTTCGGAAAGTATTTGACAAAAGTTTCTTTGCAACACTTATGAATTGTAATTTATTAAACAAACATAATTCGTATTACATAATATATTAGCGTGAACGTATAGGTCCGGCCCTAATTGAAGATAATTTTCGTTTTTTATAAATTTAATTTTAATGCAGCCAACTGTCTTCATTTAAAGTAATAACTATGTTAATTCGGAATAGATTCGATGATCGAGAAAGTCTTGGCATCAATTGTGTGAGATACTGATGTACTACCTATAAATGACATATGAAAATATGTGCCGCCCTAGGTCTCCAACTCGGATTTCCCACTTATTACCAGCAGTTGCCTTGACCACTTCGGCTATCAGTGCTCGCCAGTTTATTAGGAATTAATTGCGGTCTGCTGTCAATTCTCATTAACGACAATTCATCCAGACACACAAACAAATAATACCTAGGTGTTACCTTGTAGTTTATTTAGCAGCTCAAAATCTCAGATAAGAAAAACAAGAAGAAATACAAAAACTGCTGCAAGGAAAGAAACGATATTTCTAAAACGAAATAGTTCATTGTCATGTGAGGTTAGATTCGGTGGCAGTTTACAGCCTGCATATGTGAACATAACGAGTTTAAAACCTTCCATATAATCAAAGATTTTCCTCCCTTAAGAGTTTTCATATAGTAGCTTCGATTACTTCCATTCCGTAAGCATGTTCATTTCGAGCCATAGCAGTGAGCAACTATTGCTTCGCGTTTACTCGGTTTCAATACGAGATCGAGCAGAATTGTTGACTTTCCTTTCTGTATGCCGGTATTGTCTGTTTTGTGGCTGAGCTTTGTCTTGCAACTGCATGCGACTGAGGTGAAATACACTAAGGTGACAAAAGTCTTCGGATAGCGATATGCACATATACAAATGGCGGTAGATTAGTGTACACAAGGTATAAAAGTGCAGTGCATTGGCGGAGCTCTCACTTATACTGAGGTCTTCATGTGAAAAGGTTTCCGAAGACATTATGGCCGCACGACGGGAATCAACAGAATTTGAACGCAAAGTGGTAGTTGGAGATAGAAGCAGGGGACACTGCATTTCGGAAATCGTTGGGGAATCCAATACGCCGAGATCCACAATGTCAAGAGTGTGCCGAGAATACCAAATTTCAGACGTTATCTCTCACGACGGACTTCACTTAACGACAGAGAGCAGCAGCATTAGCAAAGAGTTGGAAGTGTTAATAGACAAGCAACAGTGCGTAAAATACCCTCAGAAAGAAATGCAGCACTTACGACGAACGTATCCGTTAGGAGAGTGCGGCGAAATATGGCGTTAATGGACCACGGCAGAAGACGACCGAAGCGAATGTCTTTGCCAACAGCACGACATCGCCTGCAGCGCCCCTCCTGGACTCGTGAACACACCGGCTGGATCCTAGAGGATGGGAAAACTGTAGCCTGGTCGGATGAGTCCCGATTTCAGTAGGTAAGTGCTGATGGTAAGGTTCGCGTGTGCCGCAGACACCACGAAGCCATGGAGCCAAGTTGTCGGCAAGGCACTGTGCAAGCTGGTGGTGGTTTCCTAACTATATGGACCGCGTTTACACAGAATGGACTGAGTTCTTTGGTCCAAATGAATCGATCAGTGACTGGAAATGGTCATGCTTGGCTACTTAGAGACCATATGCAGCCATTCATGGGCTTCATGTTCCCAAACAACGATCTCATGTCACCAGACCACAATTCTTCGCGACTGATTCTAAGAACATTCTGGACAATTCGAGCAGATAACGTGATCACCCAGATCGCTGGACATCTGAACGTCTGTGGGACATAATCGAGAGGTTGCTTCGTGCACAAAATCCTGCAGCAGCATCACTTTCGCAGTTACAGGCGACAATAGAGGCAGCATGGCTCAATACTTCTGTAGATGAGTTTCACCGACTTGTTGAGTCCGTTCTATGCCGAGTTGCTGCACTACGCTGGGAAAATGGAGGTCCGAAACGATATTACGAGGTATCCAATGACTTTTGATAATGTAAATCACGCTGCTTTGCCATTACTTAAATAATTTTTTCCATACGCAATGCAACAGTGTTACGGGCCAGGACAGTACACAGTTGACAGTCGGATCTCGCGGACTACAGCGGAGTCCCCTTTAGCCTGTTTTGAAAGTTTTAAACAGCAATCGGGATGTGGACTCTCAGTGTCCAGTAATATGAAACCTAATATCACTTCAAATTGAGTTCGTTAGCGGGAATTATAAGATGCGAACATGCCTACATCATCGGGGATAGCTAGAAAAAATTATTATAATTCGTAAATAAACAAGTTTAAGAAGTCAACATTTTAGACATAACCTTCATGGAAATTAATTCATTAAACAAAATCCATATTCTATACATAAAAATGAAAAAGGATGAAGGGTGGTGTGTTTCTCTCCTCAGTATATACGTGTACGAGATATTGAAATAACCGATCTGCAATAGTCGAATAATGCTAGTTACAAAATTTGCAACCCGAAACTGAAAATGTTCACTAAATGCAACATCCCACAAGTTGTACAAACAGTACGCCGAAATTAGGCCTTCACACCAGCACGAACATCTACCTCAGCTCAACACACAAGTCTGTCTCTCTCAACCTCACGCCAACTGACTACTCTATAATACAAGCTTTGGAATCCAGAGTTGCTTTTACCTGTACTCAAGAAAAATGTTTGCTGTGGCCAGTGTTACAGACAAAACTGTCACTTCTCATAAAGTAATAACCTTTCGCCCTACGCAATACTGAAAACTGATCACAAAATTATAATAAATAAATAAAATAAAATGTACACAGAAAATTGCGTTAGATATTGCTAATATTTGGGTATAAAATGTGAGACGCGATATTTGATACTTCCCGTTACTTTAAAAAATGATGTTCCGTTTCTTACAATCAAGTTACCCTGCTGCCACTACATTGACGACCTGAAGGGAGAAGGTTTCTGTCGCAAAGAATCTTGTGCTAGTCCTTTTAAAGCAGGCATTGCTTTGCTAAAGTTTTCTCATTTATAACCAAGCAAACACTGGACATTTAGAAAGTCGCGTACGATTACTGGCTCAAAAGGACCTCTGTGGGCTACTTATGTAACTTTCAAAGTTGCAGACGCCCAGTTAATTTTCATTATGTGTCGCTTTGTGTAAGAACAAAATATCATGTAAAGGATTACCGTAATACGGTGACAACATTTCAGTGACAATAACGATTTACATTACTTCGGGCAAAGATTAGACTTTTTTTAATCAGTGTTATGTTTACTTTAGCCAAGTCAGATGATTTTAAAAACTTGTTTTTCCCTTTTACATAATCGTGTGGTAGAGCTTAGGCTCCTAGCTTCACAGAGAATGGATCCCAAAAGTAACTCGAACAAAGGTCGATGCGTAAGTGGGAAGAATTAAAATGGAAATTTTTGGAAATTTGTGGTAAGTTCTATGGGACCAAGTTGCTGAGGTTATCGGTCCCTAGTCTTACACACTACTTAATCTAACTTAAACTAACTTACGCTAAGTACAGCACACACACCCATGCCCGAGGAAGGACTCGAACCTCCGACGGGGAATAAAATGTATTTGATATTCGCATATTACGTAATCTAATGTCCAGTGCTGTATTACTTTAAAGTGTGTGAATTTATATTAAACAGATTCCGATTGCATTCATGCAAAATTTATCGACGTCACGAGACTAGTCGGCTTCGACACTTGCAACTTGCAATTATTGTACCAAAGAAGAATGAAGAAAACTATTTTTGTAATTCGATCGATTTTTCATATCACAGTGCACAGGGCCTTAGACACGGGCAAACGGTGCAACTGCACAGGGCCCCGCGCTTCTTGAAAACTGTCATCCGCAATTTTGATATTATAGAAAAATTGAAAAAAAAGTAAGGTGTTTCTGAACTACTTTTAATGTAACTTAAATCTACAGCATAATCATTGCAGCACGACCATGGCCACTGGACTACGTCTCAGAAAATAATGCCTGCACTGGAGTCGAGGGAACCATGTGCTATGACATTGATGACCAGTAGTAATGTCTATTGTCAGCACATGACTACTGCCCACGCGTAAATTAAGAGGGACGCGATTCAATATCTCTCAGCGCCTTTCCGTGGCCTTTCTACTCATTGTCGTGGCTGACAATCAAGAATTATATTCTTCCCTCAGCATATGTTTCCCACTGAATGACTTGTTGATCGTCGTCAGTTTTAAAGGACGGTACTTTTCGAGATACCGCCGTTTCGCGTGTTGTGCGTGCAGTCTGGGTGAAGATATAGTGTTTTCGACTGTTATTGAAGTTCAAAGTACCGACAAGGAAATGTCTCGTCAAAGAGAGAGATTTAGAAAAAACAATTACGGTGCTCAAAAGATCAAGAAAAAGCAACAACATGGTTTTTGAACTCACAGTAGCCTCTAATCAGGTCGTGCTTTAGATACAAGTGAATGTGAAGCATTGGCGTACTGCCTTCTTTCTATCCCAGATTCAGGTAGGCCTAGCAGTAGCAATTGTGAAGTAATCACAAATTCAGACACAGGCACGTACCTCAATACGTTAACATCCTCGATCACAAATGAAATTGTGCAGAAAGGCACTATTAAAACTAAATTTTGAGTATCCCTTAACTAAGAACAAGAGAAAATTTTCAACTCATTTTTATGAACTTTACGGAATGGAGAAAAAAAATCGTAAATAGCATGGGTATTCGAATTTTGTGTTTGTTGTAAACTTTTTGGAGTTCCATCAAACAAGCTGTCAGATGATGGACTCTGTGATTGGGTTAACTTAGGAAATCGGCTTCAAGAGCATTAACAATCATTAAGCATACAATCATTTACCACAATGTGTAGGGTATGAGATACGTTTCACACAAAGAAAGTGGTATTGATCAAATAGACCTTGAACCACTGGAAAAAGAGAAGGAACAGTGGCCTCAGTTTCTGAAGAAAAATATACTCACCAAACGGCCAACTCTCACATTCCATTTCAACAAAGACTCGTTTCCTTCTTGTGTGTTCAACTTACCGTAATGCATGATATCAACGCAATTAAATGCCGTATGCTCACTTCGAGTCCACTCACTGCACTCTGAGACCTGCAAGCCTTGCAATTTATTTCCGGATGCAAAGTTTTCCCTTTGTCTGCGGACGACCTCCCCCGGACTCGGCCAGAAGTAAGTCCTCCCGAATGCAGAGTCTGCGTTTCTTCCGCGGCGGCCGCCCCTAAGCGGATTTCGGTGAGTGGGCGTGGATTTATGGCGAGGTGGATAGCACGGTTACGCTGAAATGTGCTCCGCCGGAGCAGTTCTCAGCCCGCCATTGTCATCTGTATAAAGTGCTTGCACTTACTCGTTATAAGGCGCTTATCGTGTATATGTGAGTCCCGCCTCTCCTTTCCACGTGAGGAGATCCTGTAGACGCACGTCCGCTCCACCCGTACAGCAGTGAAAAATTTTCGGAACTCCTGGGCGAGTTCATTCGCACTGCAAGGGAAGTCATGATGCCAATAATAATGTGTGCCAATAATCCGACCCGAGTTCAGAATAGCAGATGCTGTATGCACATTCTAGTTTCATGAATTTACAGCACACCAATGAATGACATTACTCATGTCATTTTCTTCTGTCGCATCAGTTCTGTTGCTTGATACCAATGAGCATGAATGCACAGAAATACCGAGATTAGTTAAAAATTTCTATAAAGCACGCGTGTGTGTGTGTCTTCGTAACGAAATTTGACGTGAATCACCTCTATATAATTTATTGGTAATCTACATGTGTTTATGTGAGGTCTTGACTTACCGCATTATAAGTGTGTGCAGCACAGCACTGTTTACGTCTATGGCTGATGTCATTGAAACAGGACCTTCGTGTCAGTTTTACCTCACTGTGCCATTCAGTGCTTCCATTCGGATCAGTATATCTCATTTTCTAATACGTTCTTCGCCTTCAACAATGCATTTTTAATTTATCACGCCGTACATACGTTCCACACGTATCTACTACCTTCCATAAGTATTCCATTACACATTCGTTTCTTCAGTTTCATTCCTTTCATGAAGAACTGGTTTACACTTCCTTGCTTTTCTATACAAAAGTATTGTTCTTCAGTTTCATTTTTAATAAAATTTTAAAAAATGTAGTTT
Organism: Schistocerca serialis cubense; assembly: GCF_023864345.2. Lineage (NCBI taxonomy): Eukaryota > Metazoa > Arthropoda > Insecta > Orthoptera > Acrididae > Schistocerca > Schistocerca serialis. The sequence continues at coordinate 534,956,253 of NC_064639.1, read as the reverse complement.
TTGATAGATGACTGAGAATAGTAACACGCTTCATGTACTAACATTTGTAAGATAGCTGAGGCCGTTTGGAAATTGCCATTGCATGTGATATTTATCTACAGTGTCTTTGTGTTGTTTAAGGTGGTTTGTCGTCACAAGAAATTTAGTCTTTTGAGGCGACGGAGGAGGTTGTGAGAAAACTGACAGTGTGTGAACGTTGAGCAAGATGTCGCATTCTTGCTACAAAAGTGACACACCGCCAAATATCACGTTTTACACAAATTACTAAAAAAGTTTTTGCCAATCATGAAACATTATAAAGACAAAGAAATTGATCAGAACTAACGATAATGAATAGAACACTAGCCTCAAAAGGTGTTTTATGCATTTCTATGATTAAACCCAAAGAACTGCTCTTCGTTTTAGCTACGTCACATTTAGTGTCGTGATCACTTGATAACTGTGTATTTATTTAGAGTTCTGACACTTTTCTAGAATAAAGCATATATATATATATATATATATATATATATATATATATATATATATATATATATATGTCACTTTTGATGTTCAGATTACGCTGTTTTGATGTTCAACTTATGCTTCTTAATAATGTTGTATTTCTAATTAAGTCGCGCGTTGCGTATAATTGATTTGACTAATAGATTTCTTTTGTCCATTGCCACGAAAACATTACGTGTCTGGAAATTAGATATATTTAAGAAAACCTTTCACAGCCTCAGATGTATACGTCAGATGCGAGTATCATTTAGAGTTGTAAAAGTCTAACAATTATCAGACACTAAAATTATTGAATTTTAATGAACAGTTGAAACATTCAACAAAAATTTAGAAGGACTTTATAATAACAATTACAATACTTTCTTGTTGTTTTCAGGCAGAGCAAATTGATTACAATAAGCTTTAACCATTCTACTTTCTGACTTACATGCAACAGCATAATTGTCTCTTCTATCTCCTTAGGAACTGATGAAAATAACAACTAATGATACTTTATTAAAGGACATCACTATGTATGAAGTATTTCTACGACATGTAGGTCATGAACTATTTAATTATGTTCTTCCTTAAGTGCCTCGTCGCTTGGATTTGTGCCACAAGCTTCTTATTCATGAATAAATTCCAGATTAGCAAGTTCCCCATCCTCTGTGTCAACGTGTAATATGACAGCCAGACGCTGACAATATCATTCTTTTGTGTGAAAACAGGGCACAAAAGGAAGTGTGTGAGTATATTCTGAAAAAGTGACACAACTCAAAGTATTCTAACCTACTTCCTCAAAACCGTCACTGCTAGGAACTTTAGAAAATAATATAATGTGAAGGAACTCAAAATATCAACAATAATCATCACAAATAATACAGGTCACACTACAGTCAAAAGTATCGTGTTTACTTGAAGAGCGGACAATGACAAAATTAGAAAATTAGGAACTTCTTATGGACAAAACACAGATATAGAACTTTTCAGTTTTGTTCATTAAAACTGAAATAACTCAAAATACCCTGAAATGATTCTCCACAATGGGTATAATCTGTATTATTTAACCGGTCTACGCCTACCATGATCGACTAAAGTGACACAAATAGAAATATCACGCCGCTTTTTGTGACTTGAATATGAAAGAACGACACAACAGGAAGTAAAACTGTTTTGAACTTGAATGACACAACTCAAAAAACACTGTTTTGAACTTTTTAACAACGATCCCTTAGCTTTGGAATTCACTAATCAACTAACAACGTAACGCTCTTCTTGTTATGACTGCGCTCCCACTCGAAGTAATTAAAGTGACAAAATTGGCCCTCAACACAGTAAAATTATGAAATTGTAGAAACACACTTTTACGACTGCTGAAGTATCATTTCTTCAACTCTGTCACGCTAAAACCTCAAAAATGAAGATTTCTGAGATGTGTCATGTTTGTAGTAAAGTGGGTTGAGAATGTAGCTGATATTAGTTCCTGAAATACAGTCACAGCTGAAATTTTAATAAATGATACCGCCGTGTATTCTTGAATGAGGGATAGTCTCCAGTTCCTAAAAATGCGAATATTTCGCTAGAGTATACGGAAACCTGAAAACAAAGCTAAGACTCACACCATACTGTAGGACGGCACGAGATTTATCAGTTAAATTATGAGAATCATGTCATTGCAGTGAGCACGTTTGTTAACTAATAATGCTGCTGGAAACCTTAACATCTCGTTCTACATGAAATATTATAAGACCTACCCTTAACATTTAAAATACAGTGGATCAACCTATTCATTATCAAAGATTTGACTACCAGCACAAAATTGAGAGGGCGTTGGAGTGAACATGTACCTTACAAAGACGAGTAGTTAGGAACCTGTGGTACAACTTAATTTATTTCGATATCCGAGTTGTAAATAGCCAAAACGCAATTTCTTGTGAACTGGTCACAGAGGTGTGGCTCCGCACCTTATATACAAAGGATCAGCTTACTAATTTAGTGCCAAGGAAGATGCTGATGGCCACAACATACAGCCAATACAGTCGATATATTGGCAGACGGCATGAAATACGAACAAGTGACGTACCGGCGTAGTTATCTGGTTGTCGGCTTAAATATTGTTTTGTAAGAACGTGGCCTAGTGTCTTCGACTAGCGTTCTAAACGTTCTACTTGAATTTTGAATTTAATTGTCTGCAATGGCAGAAGAAGACTGGTATAAAGGGTCACTCTAGGTCTTCCAAAGGCCTTGATAAGTGAGCAGAGGAGTCGACACATATTGGCCTTTGGGTTGGAAATTGCTCAAGGGCTGATGAAACAACAATGAACAACGACATGAGAATGGAAAAGGCAATGGAATCCACTGCATTAAAGACACACAGTGTGTATCTGCTGGACACAAGGCTTGTAAATGAAAAAATGATCTCTCGAATGGAAATATATTCCAGATTAACCCTCTATTTGGATCTCTGTGAGGACACTGCCGACGAAGAGATGTCCCTGACACAAAGAATGAAATCAACAGTAGAGATAACATCCTACAAGTCGAAGTGTGGAATGTCAGAAGTCTGAATGTCAAAGGGAACCTAAAAAGTCTGAAAAGGGAAATGCAAAGGCACAGTGTATGTACAGTGAAGGAGGAAGGAGGGGATCAGGGCAATGAAAATGAAATAAGATAATGGTTTCCGATCAGACGAATATAGGTTAATATTAACTGAAAAAAAACTTAAAGGGAATAGGTTTCGACATAAAAAGGGCTTAGGGCAGAGGGTAACGTTACAGGATTACGCTCATCAGAATCAAAAGGAAACCAAGGACAACAACAACAGTTCAGGTTCCGTATACATATCGACGTTACAAGCACGAGGTGAAGAGATTCATAAACTATATGAGGATGCTGAATGTGTAGAGCTGTTCGTAAAAGGAGATGAAAATCTAGTGATCGTGGGCGATTAGAACACTGTAATAGGGGAAGGAAGAGATGACAGAGTTACGGGAAAATACGGGCCCGAAGACAGGAATAAGAGAGGAGGACGACTAATTGAGTTCTGCAGTAAATTCCAGCTAGTAATACAGAAGACATTGTTCAAAAATCACAAGACGAGGAAGCGTAGTTGAGATGAGTGTCGGAACATGAGAAGAGTCCAGCTGGATTGCATCTTTGTCAGACAGATCAGACAGATTTAGAATTCAAATACTGGACTGCAAGGTTTACTCAAGAGTATGGATACACTCGGATCACGATTTAATGATTGAAGAACAAAATGACGTTTAATCGTTTACATGAACTAACGTGAAAAGAAGTGAGATACTGAAGTACTGAGGAACTGTGAGGTGCATTACAAGCTTTCGAAGGCGTTAGATTCTGTGTTAGTGAATACTACAGTAGGCGCTCAGTTGAAGACGCAATGGTTGTAGAAAATATTAACTCATTGCACACAAAAGTCAAAACCACATTCGGTGAAATTAAAAGCGAAAGTATCAACTTTAACGGTGCAACAGGAATTTCACTCATAAAGTCACAGGAGAAAGCGAATAGGTCGAATGAGTACATTGAAAACTTCTACGAGGGATTGGAGCTTCGTGACGACGTTATAGTTGAAGAAATGTAACTCGATGTTGAAGACAAAGGAGATCTAGTATTAGTGCCAGATTTTAACTGAGCTTTACGGTCCAATAAGCTGAAAGGTACAGATAATATTCCTTTAAAAATTCTAAATTTACTGTGAGAATTGGCCACCTAATGACAATTCACTCTGGTTTGCACGATCCATAAGGCAGGAAACATACTATGAGACTTTCGGAAAAATATCATCCACACAGTCTCGAAGATAGCAAGGGCGGATAAGTGCGGGTTCTAACGCACAGCCGGCCGGGGTGGCCGAGCGGTTCTAGGCGCTACAGTCTGGAACCGCGCGACCGCTGCGATCACCGGTTCGAATCCTGTCTCGGGCATATATGTGTGTAATGTCCTTGGGTTTGTTAGATTTAAATAGTTCTAAGTTCTAGGGGACTGATGACCTCAGCAGTTAAGCCCTATGGTGCTCAGAGCCATTTGAACCATTTTTTTCTAACGCACAGCCGCGCGACGTCAAGGCGGCCCGATCGGCTCCCTCCGTCGGAGGTTCGAGTCCCCCTCGGGTGTGGCTGTGTGTGTTGTCCCTAGTGTAAGTTAATTTAAGTTAGATTAAGTAGTGTGTAAACTTAGGGAACGATGACCTTAGCAGTTAGGTCCCATAAGATCTTAACACAAATTTCCAAATAATTTCTAATGCACAAACAGCTTAACGGCTCAAGCATCTGAGTTCTTGACAGCTGCAGGTACAGAAGAACGGAACATTAAGGACCTGATAGATAACGATCAGTTTGGCTTTCAGAAATGTGAAGCCAGCAGAGATGCATGTATGACGTTGCGTTTGATAAGGAAAGTAAGACTTAAGATAGATGAAGAGCCATTCACAGGGTTGTCGATATAGAAAATGTATTCCTTAATGTAGAAGGATGGAAAATGATCCAGGATCTGTGAAATCTAATGTAAATATGAGGAAAGCGGATAATACACAATGTGTATAAGAACCCAGCGGGAAAAATAAAAATGGAATACCAAGAACGAGGTGGTCGCTTTAGAAAGGATGTAACACAGCGGTGTAGTGCTTTGCTCTTCGTTCTACGCAGTCGTCCGTTCAAAAATATTCGGCTAGCCTTACATAATGCAGCACTAACCACTACAGTCAAGATAGGAGGACCGCCAGTCTGTCAGTAGAGAATCAACAGTAGCAAAGAGAGAGCTCAGTGGTTTGGAACAAGTACCAGTCACTGAATGTCTCCTGAGTAACAAATCCGTCAGGGACATTTCAAATCTTCTACAGCTGTTCGATTGTTGGTGATGTGATTGTCAAGTAGAATTGCGAAGTTAGAACCACAGCTAAACCAAGACCAGACGGACTCCATGTGCTGCCAGATTGGGGCAGTCGAGCATGGCACAGGGTGGCTCGAAAGAGTCGCGTGAAACCAGCGGAAGAAATGTCCATCCCTGGTAGTTCAGTGGTTAGCGCGACGGAATGTCATACCTAACGGTCTGGATTCAATTTCCGGCTGGGTCGGAGATTTTCTCCGCACAGGGACTAGGTTTTGTGTTGTCCTTATCATCATCATTTCATCCCCATCGGCATGCAAGTCGCCGAAGTGGCGTCAACTCGAAAGACTTGCACCAGGTGAACGGTCTACCCGATGGGAGGCCCTAGCCACACGGCGTTTCCATTTCCAGCGGAAAAAATCACTCGTGAGTTTCGAAGCGCCACCAGCAATACAGCTAACTCAATAGTTGTTCGTAGGGAGTCAAAAAAGATGGAATATAATGATCGAACGTTTTGCGTAACTTGGAAATTTGTGGTAAGGTCTTGTGGGTCCAAACTGCTGAGGTCATCGGTCCCAAAGCCTACACACTACTTAATGTAACTATCTTACGCTATGGATAACACACACACCTATGCCTGAGGGAGACGCATGGATTGTGAGAAGGTGCCCTAGACCGCGCGGCTACCCCGTGAGGCGTTTTTTGTAGTTAATGCTAAGCGACGCTTGATATGTAGTAAATAGCGGAAGAACTGGACAGTGGATGATTATAAACAAGTGGTTTGGAGTACTGGATCACTCTGCATCCGATGGAAGGCTTCTGATTGCGCGAATGCCTGTAAACCTTTACCTGTCCTCATATGTAACGGCAACAGTAGTCTACAGCGGTGGTGGTGTTACGTAATGAGTGTGTATTCTATGGACGGTATGTGGTACACTTATTGCGTTTAAGAAAACGCCAGATATTAACACATTTTACAGCATTGTGTACTGTGTACAGTAGAGGAAAAGTCGGTGATGATTGTTGGTATCGGCATGACAAACCATCGTGTCATATAGTTCCACTTCTGAGGCAATGATTTGTGAACAATATCATGCCTGAAATGGACTGGCCTGCCCAGAATCCCGACATAAGGCCAAAGGAACACATTTGGTACAAGTCAGAATGTCGACTACTCTCCAGACCGCAGAATCAAACATCTACATCTACATCTACATACATACTCCACAGACGACCGTACGATGAATGGTGAAGGATATCCTGTACCGCTGCTAGTCATTTCCTTTCCTGTTCGACCTTTAAATACGCTGAGGGAGAAACATCTGTCCACATGTCTCCTTATGTGTCCTAATTTCTCATATTTTATCCTCGTGGCTCTTTTGCAAGATTTATGTTGGCAGCAATAGAATCATCCAGCAGTCAGGTTCAATTCGTGGTTCTATAAATTTCCTCAGTAGTGTTCCTCTAAGAGGACGTTGCCATTGGTTTCCTTTCTTCAGAAAGACTGGACTGTTATTAATTTGACGACATTGAGACACCTGACTCAAAGCGTCTCCAGCGGAGTTCAAGCCATCATCAAAGTTAAGGGTGGACACAGCCCATATTCATGTCAACTAAAAGGTGTACACGTAGTTTCCATACATCAAGAAGCAATAAAGGAAAAAACAAAGGTTCAGAAGTTGTATTAAAAATGGCTCTGAGCACTATGGGACTTAACATCTGTGGTCATCAGTCCCCTAGAACTTCGAACTACTTAAACCTAACTAACCTAAGGACATCACACACATCCACGCCCGAGGCAGGATTCGAACCTGCGACCGTAGCGGTCACGCAATTCCAAACTGAGGCGCCTAGAACCGCACGGCCACACCGGCTGGCAGTTGTACTAAAAGTCAGGGTGAAAGGATATCAACGATAACATTCGCAGATGGCATTGCTATCATCAATGAAAGTGAGGAACAGTAGCAGGTGCTGTTGAACAGGTTGGTGTAATGGACACACAGTATGGATTGAGAGGAAACCAACGAAACAACGATGTAACAAGGAATAGCAAAAATGAGATGAGCGATCAACAAACTAGTAGAACACAAATAGCAGACGGCCTAAGGCAAAGAGGGCATTTCTGGCCAACTAAAAGTATAAGTATTAAACACTGTTCTTAGTTTGAGGAAGAAATCTCTGAGAATGTACGTTTGGAGTACAGTACTATATTGAAATGTGACAAGACCTGTGCGACAACAAAAGAAGAAGAAAATTAAAGCACTGGACATGTATACAATAGAATGATATTGAAAATTAGGTAGACTACTAAGAAAGGAATTGTGCAAACTGTCGACAGATTTTGCGAGGAACGGAACATTGGGAAAACGGTTACATGAAGGGAAAGCAGAATGGCAAGATGTTTTGCAGCATTAAGAAGTTATTTCCATGATACATGAGGAGGATGATACATGAGGAAGCTGTAGAGGCTGAAATTTGTAATGAAGACAGAGACTGAAACATACATTTGTATCCACTAGATGCCATGGATATCTGCGAGAGAGATCTCTGGGAGGTAAGAAGAAATATAGTGTAACGTATTTATTCAGGCGCTGTAGAAAGCAGGTGACGTCATTGAATTGTATTGAATGATGTATACGACCTTGAATCGCAACACGTGTCATTTATACACGGCTCAATAATGTTCTGTGAGATCATTTGGACGATTCTTTTATCGAAATGATGTGGAATGAGTTCGTTTATAGGTCATGTATACATGAGTATTAATGAACATTATTTCTTTAGTCCTACGAATGCAACTACACTTAAAAACAAATTTTTTAATATTTATTTTTGTTGATTACCAGCTACCTGATTTTAAGTCGAAGATCGGCAACAGAGAAGAGGGAGAAATGATTTTAAGTTACATATAAAAGTTGTCTTGCTTTCTGTCGAACTTTTATGGTATTGCGGAAATTATGAAAAATTTATCTTTCTTTGTATTGGACTCCTTTCTTAGACAATGACAACTTTAATAATATGTAATAAACGCCATTTTTCCCTCTCGTGTTGTAGATACGGACATAACTGCTTTTTTCTGAAATTGTGATGGATTATTTATGACGGGTTTCATTGTGACGGCACAGTTAAAATGCCTAGATCTTTGAATAGGTACCTACATAAAGTCCACGGGTGAACACCCAGTATAATTCCGACTGCTCGCTTTTGCGCAGATAGTATTTTCTTTCTAAGTGATAAGTTACCCCAGAAAATTGTTCCATGAGACGTTAATGAGTGCAAGTAAGCAAAATATGTCAGCAGGCTGACCTGTTTTTTTTTCCAACATTAGCAATTACATGAAGACCATAGTTGGACTGGCGTCTTAATTTAACCGATGCGACACCAACAGTGCGTTCCTACGTTTTGATGACCGCATGTGTTCCAAAAACTGATACCGCTTTACTTATTATGCAGATACTTACTTCTATATGTGCGTGGGCTATTCGGAAAGAAATGGAAACCACAGTGAAAATCAAAACTGTTTCTTTGCCAAATTTAACTACAACTTCCATCTACTTATCTGCATAGTCGCCGATCCGACTTATACTTTTGTCGTAGCGTTGTACCAACTTTCCAATACCCTCGCGAAATGGAAATCACAGTGAAAATTAAAACTGTTTTATTTGCAACAGTTAACTACAACTTTCAGCTACTTATCTGCATAGTCGCCGATCCGACTTACACGTTTGTCGTAGCGTTGTACCAACTTTGCAATACCCTCGTTACAGAAGGCAGCCGCCAGTGCTTTGCTCCAATTCCCTACGCTGGCCTGCAGCTCGTTGTCTGTGCCAAAATGTTGTCTTCATAGACAGCGGTTCATGTGAGCAGAGACGAAACTCAGACGGAGACAATTACGGGCTGTATTGTGGGTAATCAAGCATTCCAATTGAAAACGATGCAGGAGCATCTTCTTTGCCCCTGCAAATTCCGGCTGAGAATTGTCTTGAAAAGGAAATGCACGACCATTATGTAATGTTGGCAGCATAGCTTGAGGCGAAATTTCTCACCAGGCCCTCGTACTTGGAGGGAGACACTATTGTTCTAGGTATCTCTATGTGCTCCGTGTGTGCTTATAACTAAAAAGAACGACGTAATGCGATCGATGAGCATACTAGAGACACTGCCCAACACACCTGTGCAAAAATTCATCGGATTTTCACTGTGGTTTCCATTTCGCGGCCGATCACTCCTGACTTTCCGAATAACCCTCGTATAAATCGTCTCTCATCAACGTAATCATTGCGAAGTTGGGAAGACTGCTGTACCTGTAGGATAGTATACCTAGGAATGCATGTGCTTTCTTCTTGGTGTTTCAATCTAGTGACTGATTTTGGAATCACATGAGGGAATGCACATTAGGTAAGCACTTCCTGGCGTTCTCTGCAGTTTTTCTTATTATGAGACATGAGGTTGTGATTTGTGTAGCGTTTGTAAATATTAGTTGGACGTATTGAAATGCTGCCTAGTATATTAAAGCTACCTGGAGGATGATGAGTAGAACTGTGTTTAGTTTTAGAACTAGTTGCGTAAGGTGTTGACAGCTAAGCCATTCTTCGTTGGACGTGCACCATCTTACAACCTGAAGTGGAAATTGTCTTCTACCGTGGAACACATTACATTTGCAAATGAAATGAGTTTCTTTAACGTCTTAACAATTTTTCCCCTCTCTAAAATAGAAATCTAAGATAGTTGCCAATAGCTTCTATTTCAAAACAATTTTAACCTGTAAATAGTTTTTCGTAATGTTTCTCTTTCATTTAATTTTACTTACGTTTATTTGGCATGTAGCAGAGCAATAATTTAACAGGTGAACGACTGAAGGCAGCCTTGAGCAAATTTCCTCTATTGCAATAGTTTTAAATTTTAATGGAATATGTGTTCCGAGGTACAAGCCAATGTCGTAGCTTGGAACAGTTTCTCACACTTGGGAGGACCTTCATTTTCCGGCGTAATTTTTGTAATTTCGGAAAAGACTGCAGTACACATGAAGTGCATACTGTCATTTAAACATGATAAGAAAAAATATTTTGCATCTACGAGAGATGAAAAATAAGCATCCGAATCTCTAATGCGAAAACTCTTAAAGCTTATTAAGCAAAACAAAAGTTATTAACATTCTACATCTTTATTTTTCATGTCTGCATATTTGTAGCCCTCATCTGCCGGAGGGCTTCGAATTGTAGGGAGTTCATGGCGATGTGTATAACGTGACTATGTCGTTGCGTGAGAAACAGCGAGCTCTAATCGAATCGTTCATCCACACATGGAGCATCTTCTCCTTCATCATGACGATGGCAGACAACACACGAGCGCTGCGACATGTGCAAATATCCGACGCCTAGGGTTAACTATCATCTATTATCCTCAATATAGTCTCGACTTGGCCCTGTGGTGTCACCGCCAGACACCACACTTGCTAGGTGGTAGCTTAAATCGGCCGCGGTCCATTTAGTACATGTCGGACCCGCGTGTCGCCACTGTGTGATCGCAGACCTAGCGCCACCACAAGGCAGGTCTCGAGAGACGATATAGCACTCGCCCCAGTTGTACGAGGAGATTGCTAGCGACCATACGGACGAAGCCTTCCTCTCATTTGCCGAGAGCCAGTTAGAATAGCCTTCTGCTAAGTCCATGGCTACGACCTAGCAAGGCGCCATTAGCCTTACCTACTTTGAGAGTTATAGTATAAATGTCTCAAGAAGAATGCTGTACTCATCAAATAATAAAGTTAAGTATAAAGCAGCTACGTACTTTTCTTGCTACCATTCAATAGTTATCCTGTTCCAGAATTGACGCCCGTCGGCGTGAGTGTGTACGCGTGCCTTTCTATCGGCTACCCGTCACTGTGGACTGGCTGCCTTGTCAGTCCACTTCAGGCCCCATCCGATTTTCGCCCCCAAAACTTAAAGAACACCCTTGAGGACTTCATTCCGATAATGACGAGGCGGTGCTAGCAGAGGTGAGGTAGTGGTTCCGTCAACAAAGTCAAAACATTATATAGTGATGGTATCAACAACCTGGTCTCCCGTTGGGAAGAAAGTAATCATCCAAAAGGTGACAATATTGAGAAATAAATATGTAGAAATGGAGAATAAAGATCTGAATGTTAACATTTTTTTTTTTTTTTTTTTATAAAGCTTTAAGAAGTTTCACATAAAGAATTCGGAGGTATTACTTTTCAGCGGGTCTTTGTATTACAGGGTTGGTTGGCTACAGATGAAAGTCTGAAAGTGTCCCAAGGGATATCACTCTCCCCCCCTATCTGTCCAAGGGCTATAGCATATGGGTAATGTGTAGCGGTAAACAGAAAGTTTCGATCTCACTCTCCCGGCAGAAATCCAGTGCTGATACTGAAGAATGTGACAGCTGCCCATAAAAAAGTAATTTTCCTGTCATTTTGTTTTCTTGAAAAATATTTGAGCCATTTCAGAAATATTTCCTCATTTGTCGCTTCACTTTCACTTACGCATGAAATGGATCCTTCGGGTAAGTTAACTGTCAGTTCCGACCTGTGCCTTTGGCCCTTGAAGAGAACAAGTGGTGCTAAACACGCATTTTCTGTGTTGCAACGTTCTTACTTCTTTTAGCGGCGGTTAAGGAAAACACCTGTTTTGTTACTTTCTTTTGCAATGACCTTCGGAGATCTATTGTAGAGTGCCAACCCTGTCTCGTCCATGTTACATGCACTTCGAATTTTTAAATGAACCTCTTACAGATCTCTCCCTGCATGACAAACAAACTCACGTATGCATATGCGTCTTTTGTCATGCAGGGAGAGATCTGTAAGAAACTTATTTGGAGCTGTTTCACAGCCTGTCCGCTTAGAACTGCTGCTCTTACTTTAGAGAGACCTGATTTCCTGATCGAAAGATTGTTTCTATTACACACCAGTCCTTTCCGGCTATGTCTTTCCTGGGGTGTTTGACAATGGTCGTGACAGCTAGTTTAAAGGCTGCGATGCGCACATTTTCCTTTGTCAGTCTACATCGTCTTTTTTCCCAAAAATATTATTCCGCTGGTAAGAGAGTTTTTCAAATCTTTAGAATATATATTTGGATGCCAAATAGTTTTACTAGATGCAAATCTTTTTTGTAAAAGATTACCGGTAACCATAACATTATGTTTTTCCTTTTGATAACGGGGGTATAAACTCGTAAATGACTCTCCATAACTTTCACTGGCTTCTATTGCTTTTATTGCTCCTTCAACTGCCTCTTTCACAGACTCCTCTTCCCATTCCATTCTGTCTCTTTTCCTTTTATAGGTCCTCACCATTTGCAGAAGACAAAATAATAATTACAGTAGTTTTACAAAATATAAAATCTTTTGTAAATTCACTGTACTTAATATTCAATCAGTTTTCTACTATCTGTTCTTAAAGCACCGTTCTTGGCTATTCATTTAGACCCAAAGAACATATAAACGCTATTGTGAAGTAGTTCCCCAATACACTGACAGATGGCAGCACCAGTTACCATTGTGGTGTAGGAAGGGCCCAATGTCATGGTCCCAACTTATTTCAGGGCTTTCATTTCTCACAAACTGCAGGAAATCATTAGTGAATACCATGTCAGTCTTGGAAACTGTGCAATCATCAGCTTTGGGCCACTTAGGTTCTACACATTAAATAGATCTTGAGTAAATTTCTGAAGTCAGGAAACTAGGTTGATGTGTTCATTGGACAGGCAAGACTTCCGACTACAACAACCACTAACATAATGGCGTTTGCTCTTTGCTGTTGTCACGGTGCGTGTGCAAAAGCTTACATTTATTCATATAGCCATCTATTAGTCTCGCTCTACCCTACCTACTAGGAAAGCACTTGCTAGGAAATGTTATGTATTTTTCATTATAGTCTAATTAAAATTACTTCATAGCTGACACTTCACATGTTAGAGATGTTTTTTTCCAATCACTCCCGAATCGCCCAAAACAGCACACATAAAACGATGGTAATGAAATACACACATTTCCTACATATAATTGCGTAGGCTTCCGCGGCCAGAATCTGTCGATATAAAAGTTTTCTGGGTTTGGTACCGCGTCATAATGTAAAAAAAAACTACTGCTGCTATAGAAACGTCAACGTTTCGACCACGATTGCAGAGGCCTTCTTCTGGGTCTAACAGACCGCACAGTTAACACGAGGCACGAGCACTACCGGCGAGCAACTGCCGCCGCGCGGCCGACGTCCAGCAATTGGTAAACAGCAGCAAACTTCTCATTCGACGGTGGCCACCAATCGTGGTACATAACACAAGAGCCAATGGACAACAGAGGTCACGTTCTCCCTCCACCGCAATAACTTATTAAAATAAAGTTCCCTCTCTTTCTTCCTTAAGTGACCAATAAACTAACTACCGTTTTAAAATTGTGACGTAATGGCATGCGCAGTGAACACTAACAACAAAATATAAAGGACACTGCACAGCTAGAACGCACCATTAGATCCAGAAGAAGGCCGCTGCAATCGTGGTCGAAACGTTGGCTTTTCCATAGCAGCAGTAGGTTTTTACGTTATGACGCGGAACCAAACCCAGAAAACATTTATGTCGACATTTCGTACATATCACAGGCCAAAGACTACTTCATTCTTTCGCACAAGACACGCTTGCCTTCACACATTCAGTTATCATCATCACTGATATCAGGCTACAGCAGAGAAACTTCGTACGAATAGCACAAAACCGAACTTTTTGAAGGCAGCAAATGATCGTTGGAACTGGCTTTATATTTATAGGAATAAATGTAACAGTGCTACGTGAAGGTCTTCCGCAGCACAGTTATGAATCCACAGTCCAAGGTGCAGGTGGATTCGTATCTCGTGGGGTGATAATAGTTTTATTTTTAAATCTTTATCAGAGTGAGTATTATTGTCATAATTATTATTTTCAATTTATTGGTTTCAGTGCAATCTTTTGTGTTTAATCTTTAGTCGCATCGTTCTCAATATCGTATTGGCTTTTTTATTTGCTCTTATTTTTCTTGCTATCATTTGTTTTCGTTTGGAATCTGCCTGTCGTCGCTTGTAACTTGTAAACGAAATCCAACCAAGACTGTTCACCGGTCGGTATCGCATCAGCTCTCGCATAGCAAAATCGAGATGTTACAGTTCGCATTTAGCGCTGAAACTGATTTTTTTCTGTCATGAGCTCGCTCGTACATGACATCTTTAATCGCCGTGAGCAAAGCTAGCGTGATTAATAGTTCTGCCGCAGGTGGCTGATCGCCGTTTTCTCGAATACATTGCACATCAAGAGGTTGTGGTTAATTTTAGACAAGAATTTAAATTCTATGCTATAAAATGCGTTGTCTGCCGCAGTTCAGTCATTGGTAGTTTCAAATCAGCGGTGGACAGAGCATCTCTCATTCCCGCCATACCTGATGGCAGTAGCCTCCAACATTGCTCCGCGCTATAAGAACAGCGTTTCAGCAGTTGTGAAATGTGAAATGACGTGCCGTTTTTGCGTGTCGCCTTTAGACGATCGGTAGCCGATGTGGCAATCCTATCGTGCCAAGTGACAGATGTGAACTGTCAAGTAATTTTAACTCCTCCGAGCTACATGATCAGTATTTCAGCAGTTGTGTAATGGCCTGCCGTTTTTGCATGTCACCTTTAGACGACCGGTAGCCGATGTGGCAAACTGTCGCACCAAGTGACAGGCGTGAACTGTATAATTTTAATCAGACTATATAGTGTATGAAAAGTGTATTAATTACATGTGTGGATCCTTCTGCATGTGGATTTCCAGACGGCCTAGTGATATGAAGACAAGGCTTTTAAGGACTGTGATTTCGTTGTTTTAACCAAAGTTAAATTCGTAAACAAAATAAATGACATCCCTTTTGTGGTCTCGACTGCGTAACTTAGTAGTTTGTCTGAGCCTCAACATCGGAGTCAATATGTAGGTAGGGTTTGAAAAATGGTTCAAATGGCTCTGAACGCTATGGGACTTAAAATCTGAGGTCATCAGTCCCCTAGACTTAGAACTACTTAAACCTAACTAACCTAAGGACATCACACACATCCATGCCCGAGGCAGGATTCGAACCTGCGACCATAGCCGTCGCGTGGTTCCGGACTCACGCGCCTAGAGCCGCTCGGCCACCGCGGCCGGCTAGGTAGGGGTCGAGTGTGGTGCAGACCCCACGATGCCATGGACCCAGATGCAAGCTGGTGGTAGCTCCTTAATGGTGTGCTCTGTGTCTACATGGAATGGACTGGGTCCTCTGGTACAACTGAAATGATCATCGACTGGAAATGGTTATATTCGTCTACTTGGAGACCATTCATGGAATTCATGTCCAACCATATCACTGGACCATAGTTGAGCGAATGATTTGACCACCCACACCCATGGATAAAAATCGTATCGAACATTTGTGGGATGTAACTGAGAGTTCAGCTCGTGCACAAAATCCTAGACTGGAAACGCTTTCGCGCGAGAGTGGTTGAGCGCGTGTCTCGATCGCGGCTCCAACTGGAGAGGTTTAAAAATTCATCTGTGCGTGTGCACTGGAATGACAAACTTTTTGCCGGTGGGCGTTTTTATCCGCTGAATTTATAAGGATCTAGATATCAACCATAGAACAAGTGAACATAGAAGTGAAGTACAGAGTCCTTAGCCGTGCAAAGTGGATGAGAGCGAGGGAGGCGAGCAGACGGACGCCCCGTCGTGGCGCCCGCGCCTCGCCCCGCCGCCCCGCGCCTTCCTTCCTTCCTCGCTTCCTTCCGTGAGTAACAGGTTGTGGGCCGCGTGCAACAGGCCGCCGGCCGGCCACTTTCATTAGTAACGCCGCCGGGGCCGGACGACATTAGGGGGACCCCGCGGCGCCCCGCCGGCCACTCCCTGCCGCGGCCGGTCCGCCATTACACCCGCACTCTGCCGGGCTCGCGCTTTCCCGGCACAACACGATTACGCAATTCTCTCGTGTTCCCCCCTCTAACACAATGTGCCCCCGTGGAGCGAGTTGCACGTTGTCCGCTGTCCGACTATTTTCTTCGGTGACTGGATCAAGATGTTGACGATAATGTGACAGTATACTGTACGTAGCACCGAATACAATTCAGTGCGGCACAAATAGTGTCTAAAGGATACATCCAAATTTATGTACAGTGACGGGAAAAAATCCCAGTAACAAGAAGGAGCTGTGCGAGATAAACTAAAGTTGGTAGGCATATTTCTACATAAGAAAGATGACGTCTACTCATATCTCAGGCCAGTTCCGTAAAAGTGACGCTGGTAGCGCTTAGCCGGCCGGTGTGGCCAAGCGGTTCTAGGCGCTTCAGTCTGGAACCGCGCTACCACTACGGTCGCAGGTTCGAATCCATCCTGCCTCGGGCATGGATGTGTGTGGTGTCCTCAGGTTAGTTAGGTTTAAGTAGTTCTGAGTTCTAGGGGACTGATGACCTCAGATATTAAGTCCGATAGTGCTCAGAGCCATTTGAACCATTTTCTAGCGCATATATGAGGAAGCAGATCTAGCCGGTGAGCTGTGCACAGCTCGTGTTCATTCTGTTTATTGTTTGTCGTCTTCTCTTACTGTACTGCCGCCTCGTTTTCTTATTCCATTTACTGGCGTCACAAACTTCCTGAGTTACCTGCCCGTGAGTGGTAGCAGCAGCGCTTATCGGTAAGTGCTCTGTCGTACAATCTCTGGAGGGACCGTTAGTATTTCCGGATCGTCGTGTGTATGGAAGTGGGTCGGGCAAGGAGCAGCAGTCGCGCAAGGGGCAGCGATCGGGGGCGAAGGAGTGTAGGGCACGGAGCGCCAGTGAGGTGAGGACAGCCAGTACTTGCCGACCGCTAGCGACACATATGGACTGTCCCACTGAAGAATACTGGAGCGGGAGCGCTCGCTGGTTGGTCGTTCGGTCGGTCGTCTCATTGGCCGACATGTATTCGATCTTTTGACCATTTCCAGGTGAGGCCAGTTGGTCGGTTGCGGCATGTAATCAGACAGGGGCCGCTAGCGGCGTGCACGCGCGGTCGGAGTTCTGTGGCACTAGCTGCGAGAACTGATAAGTTCGTCGCCCACCGCACCTGTATACTGAAGTTGACTAATCAGTGAACCTGTCATGAAAGCTCAACCGTTGTGACATCTCTTTGTTGATTGCTGGTTGTTGCACCCTGGGCTGTCCCCGCAAGTAGCAACGTGATGGTGTGAAGGACTCAGCAAAATTTTGCAGCCATCTCCCTGTATAGTGTTTTACCTTTGAAATTATTGTAATTTATTCGTGAAGTGCACAAGCGGTATTTTCTGCCTTGTGGCCGTTAACGTTTCGGTTACCTGCCCTGGTCGTTATCATAGTTTTGTGGCAGTGTGTTCTCCTCGCCGTGTTGATGCTGTCCGGCACGGCGTGTAGTTCGACAGCTTGGTGTTGTTCTCTTTTCCTCTTTGAGTGTTTATTGTGCCTTGAGTGTGTTTATACGCCACTTATTGTTAGGACATAATCCTGCTTCGATCCTCGTCCTCGCTGATACCTTTGGTTGTCGTGCTGTCAGTCGGGTGGAAGGGAATTGATTAGGCGGTTGTTCGGTACGAAAGCCGTATGTAGGTCGTGATGCAACCGGATTGTTTACCGTTAGGCTTGGCTGTCTGTCTCACCTAAACTGTGGTTAGAGTTCACTCCACAGGCCGACCCTTGGAAGACTTCTGAGCACCACTGTTTGTTGATTTTGATTGTCATTTTATTTGTTCGCAGGTACTCTGCCAGGCCTTCAGCCTTGTATTAATATTGTCTGTTTTATGTTTAGTATATGGCTTTCAGCCGAACCTCATAACAACTTTAAGATAAGGCCTTCAGCCGTGTTTCATTGAAAATTTTGTTGCTCTGTATTTAGGACTTCAGCCAAGTTCGTTTCAGACTCTGTGGCTTTGATATGTAAATTCTTGTCCATATGGTTTCTCTTTAATTATATTGAACTCTTGAAATGGCCTTCAGCCTTGTTCGGTAAAATGTTTATCTTAAGGTGGTCTTTAATTATACTTGAGTAATTGTTTGGGCCTTCAGCCGACAAGATACTTCAAGTTTTCTTGAGATGTTTTTCTGTTGTACTGTGTAAAGGCTTATCTTTAAAGTCTCTCTTTTATTATGTAATATTTTTTTTTAATTGGGCTTTCAACCGAAGAATTAACTTGAATTTTTCTTAATATGGCCTTTGGCCGGAATTTGTAAATTCTTGGCTTTCAAAGAATTTCCTTAGCTGATATGAAATATTGTTTCGGCCCTTAGCCGAGAATATATTGTAATTTTACTTAAGTAAGGCCTTCAGCCGTTACTCTGGTGTTTTAAAAGCAATCATTTAAACTTATTTTGGAGAAGTTACCTGGGCCCTCAGCTGTGAATAGATCTTTATTGTTTTAAAGAGAAAACTGTGCATTGGTTTGAGGAATAAAGTTGTATGTGTTCTTGTATAACTAACAGTAATTGACTTTGGCTCCTTTGCACAATCGGATCCGCTCTGTCCTGCGAGCAGATTTCAACTGGCTTTCAATACGCACTCCAACAGTCGCGAGCGTTAGTTTCCTTTGAGACGGGACGCAGTGAGTTGCTGTTAGTAAAGAATGGCCTTAAGACGATGCAGATGGCACTATCAACAGCTTTCCGACTTGGAACCAGGCAGAGTCACTTGTCGGGAATGCAGCCACTATATGTGATGGCTGGCAGCGGTGGTCACGGACAGGTACGGACGCAAGAAGACAGGGCTCTGGCTCTGGCGCATCGCATTGCATCTGCAGTATCGTTTCGATCAGCATTTGACACCACAGTGACACAACTAACTGTTACAAATCCATTACTTCAAGGGCAGCTCTGAGCCAGACGCTCTGTAACCTGCGTTCCGCTACCCAAAACCGGCGCCATTTGCGACTTAAGTAGTGTCAAGAAAGAGTTAGGAAGTCAGGGTGAAGGTCTTTCTAGTTTTCTGATGAAAGATGGTTCTGTCTTGGTGCCAGTGATGGCAATGTGATGGTTAGAAGAAGACCAGCTGAGGGCCTGCAACCATCCTATCTGCGGCCTAGACAAACAGTGCCAAAACTTGCAGTTTCGGTCTGGGGTACGATTTCATACAACAGGAGCACTCTCGTGTTTACTCTACGCACCTTGAGTGCACATTTGTAAGCCAGTCTGGGGATTCGATCATTTGTGCTGCCATTCATGAACAGCATTCCAGGGAGTGGTTTCCAATAGGATAACGTTCGCCTACTTAGGGGTCTCAAAACCCATCAGGCTTTATAGGGTGCCTACCATGTTGGTTTGGCCTGGTCGATCAGCAGTTCTGTCTCCAATCGAGCACATATGGGACATCATCCGCCGACAACAGCGCCATTAACAACCAGCATTAACCGTCCAAGTACTGACCGACCAAGTGTAACATACGTGGAACTCCAACCCCCGAACTGACTTCGGGCACTTCTACGACACAGCTGTCCGACGCAATGCATGCACGTTTGCATGCTTGCTTTCAACATTCTGGCAGTTACACCGGTTATTAAAGTACCAGAATTTCACATTTGCAATGGTGTTTCTCGCGCGTACATTAAACTGTGAACTTGCAGCTGAAATATGTTAACTCGACAAATGTATTACTTTACTATACTTTAATTATTTAGTGGTGTTAGGAATTTTTTTCCGTCAGTGTAGACGAATGAAGGTAGAAAGTGGGAGTGAGCTTTAACTTACGAACCAAACTAAATGTTTTCCTTGCTGCCCGTTTCTAACTGCCTGTGCAGGTGTTAGCTGAAAGGAGTCCCCCTGGTACAGTTATCTCGCTCGTTCATTAACCACTGTGCGTCGAGTGGAGATGGCGACAGCATAGTAGCAAAAGGTGTTTTGCGTTCTCCGTTTGAATAGGTGCAATTCATTCATAATTGTGCTGCACGATTTTCGTCGAGAGTACGGCACCGTCTTTCCTACAGTGCAAAGCATTCCAGAATGCCGCCAACAATTACAAGACGATGGTTCTTTACTTAATGGAAAATCACAGCTCGCCCCGTGCACTGGTTTAACACGTAGATGAAACTCAAAAATTTTGGTACACACTGCACAGAAATCTATTCATCGTGCCAACCGAGACGCAGTCCCCAAGTGTCGGTTCAGCATGTTAAACGGTGACGTTTGTCTTTCTAACAGTAGTGTATGTTTTGGCATGAGTACAGCGGACGATACGTTTGTGAAAGGTAAATTAAAACTTCAGTCATAAATTATAAAAAGTACCCCAAGGTTCAGTGTATATTGCAGCGGCTTTGTAGGTAAATGAATTTGGAGAACGTTCTTAAATTGATATATAATATAATTTATTCATTAACTGCAGTTAAGACATAACTGCATAAAATTTTACTATCAAAGTATTCAGATGTGCTCGTAATAAGGATCGGGGAACCTAATAAACATTCTGACTTTAAACTAGAATTAATGGTTCCCGATACGACATCTAACGCTGAAAGTTAAAAATTCTCAAATTGCAATCTGACCTGAGAGTAAAACTGCTATCTGACTGTAAAGTTAGATGGGTGCCTGTGAGTGACTGTGAAAACAGTGGAAACCAAAGCAGTTGAATCTAACGTGCAACTAGCAGATGAAAATTTATCGAACAAACTGTAACTGAAATCAAGTAATTAGCCTGAACCTGGGTTCTAAACTGGATTAATTAAAGCTTATAGATCACTGCACATCCAGTAAAATTCCCGACGTCCCAACGACTACTGATCCGGTCCCACTTTGTTATCTATTGAGGTACCAAACATAAGATGGGTGCAAGTTGTTTAGAATTGGGCCACATGGTGTGAACGTATGATCCCGGAAAGGGTGAACAGGATGACGGCGTTAGAGAGCTGCAGCAGGTGTCGTGGAGCGGCGTGTCTCGGACGAGGACAGCAACAACAGTCTAACTAGACGGCAGCAGAAAGAGTCAGTATGTTTTTGGCTTATTTTATGGGGGCAAGGAGCTTCTCGGGTTAGGTGGGGTGAGTTTTAATGAATAATAATATTTGTTACTTTTATAAATTTCTCCTTGCTGCACTTTATTATCGTAAACCCTAGAGTTTCAATGGATGGAAACGCCCTCTCGACTTCCACTGGAGACAGTGAATGTCTCCAGCCAGTGACGGGATTCGTTTCGAGTTCTAACACTTACTTTCCTACCTGCCATCAGTCCTAACGGTTACAAAAATTTTCCGTCTATGTCTGGCATCTCCATCGCACTGTACTCGGCAGTTTGTTGCAGTTAACGAATGGGAATCTTGCATTTAAAGTGAAGAAAATCTCCGGACTCTGGTTTCCTTTTCACGTAGCTAGATGTTGGAGAATCCTGTGGTTTGCGGACAACCTGCTCTCTCAAGAGGCCTAAGGTGTACACTTCTGATGGTCTTCCGCTTGGACATTTCGTTACAGTAAACTTGGGAAGCGAGCTATACGTCAGACTAGAATAGTTCCGCTAACCTTTCCGGGCGTGCATTGCGTCCAAAGACACTGGGAGGGCCCGACTGTCCTCACACTTCACCAGGGAATGTAAGCATCAACGGCCGCGCAGCCAAGATGGTATCCCCGACATGAATTCACTGGCTACTACTACTTGAAACTTCAAATGAAATAAATGAGTCGTAATACTGTGGATCTAATTGTCCTCCTACCAAGCGAGATTGCACATCATTCATCACAACTACGTATAGCTTCACAGCTCTAGGGCAGAATAATCCTTTCTGATGGATTTATGCGTGGCTACTAGGAATAATCGTGATTCGACAATAAGCATGTGACAGGTATACCCTTGTAAAACTAGACTATTTAAAAATAAAAGGAATTGTACGACTTAAGCAATCCGAGCTGACAATCGGCGTGGTGACCGATTGGAGCGACTGTAAATGGCTACGACCGCTACCATCATCCGCCGCAACGAGTGTCAGCTCGTAGTGCGGGGCTAATAGGCGTATGTATAACTTGAAATGTACACCATATGTCTTTCTGCACTCATGCACAAGGTGTAGTCTCGTGAACTCGGATAAACCTTTTTGAAACAGCCTGCACATTTGTTTGATGCCAGAAGTCCAATTAATGGAACATTTAGAGAGGTCTCTTGCTGAAATGATACAACACATGAAGATACACTTCTGGCCATTAAAATTGCTACACCAAGAAGAAATTCAGATGATAAGTGGGTGTTCATTGGACAAATATATTATACTAGAACTGACATGTGATTACATTTTCACGCAATTTGGGAGAATAAATCCTGAGAAATCAGTACCCAGAACAACGACCTCTGGCCGAAATAACCGTCTTGATACGCCTGGGCATTGAGTCAAACAGAGGTTGGATGGCGTGTACAGGTACAGCTGCCCATGCAGCTTCAACACGATACCACAATTCATCAAGAGTAGTGACGGGCGTATTGTGACGAGCCAGTTGCTCGGCCACCATTGACCAGACGTTTTCAATTGGTGAGAAATCTGGAGAATGTGCTGGCCAGGGCAGCAGTCGAACATTTTCTGTATCCAGAAAGGCCCGTACAGGACCTGCAACATGCGGTCGTGCGTTACCCTGCTGAAATGTAGGGTTTCGCAGGGATCGAATGAAGGGTAGAGCCACGGGTCCTAACACATCTGAAATGTAACGTCCACTGTTCAAAGTGCAGTCAATGCGAACAAGAGGTGACCGAGATGTATAAACAGTGGCACCCCATACCATCACGCCGGGTGAGACGCCAGTATGGCGATGACGAATACACGCTTCCAATGTGCGTTCACCGCGATGTCGCCCAACACGGATGCGACCATCATGATGCTGTAAACAGAACCTGGATTCATCCGAAAAAATGACGTTTTGCCATTCGTGCACCCAGTTTCGTCGTTGAGTACACTATCGCAGGCGCTCCTGTGTGTGATGCAGCGTCAAGGGTAACCGCAGCCATGGTCTCCGAGCTGAAAGTCCATGCTGCTGCAAACGTCGTCGAACTGTTCGTGCAGATGGTTGTTGTCTTGCAAACGTCCCCATCTGTTGACTCAGGAATCGAGACGTGGTTGCACGATCCGTGAGAGCCATGCGGATAAGATGCCTGTCATCTCGACTGCTAGTGATACTAGGCCGTTGGGGTCCAGCACGGCGGTCGTAATACCCTCCTGAACCCACCGATTCCATATTCTGCTAACAGTCATTGGATCTCGACCAACGCGAGCAGCAATGTCGCGATACGATAAACCGCAATCTGCGAAGGGCTACAATCCGACCTTTATCAAAGTCGAAAACGTGATGGTACGCATTTCCCATCCTTACACGAGGCATCACAACAACGTTTCACCAGGCAACGCCGGTCAACTGCTGTCTGTGTATGAGCAATCGGTTGGAAACTTTCCTCATGTCAGGATGTTGTAGGTGTCGCCACTGGCGCCAACCGTGTGTGAATGCTCTGAAAAGCTCATCATTTGCATATCTTACCATCTTCTTCACAGAGGTTAGTTTCCGCGTCTGTAGCACGTCATATTCGTGGTGTAGCAATGGCCCGTAGTGTACAACTCGCTCTCGGATGAAAAATGAAACTGTCAGTGAAATACGTACATCATCAACAAGCATGAAGTTGACCTCATTACTCACAGATATATTTGCCATGTGTAATAGGTTTTTACTATATATGCTATGGAAAGTGACTAAGAATCAGAGGGGAATAAAACTGGAAACTGCTAAATATTTTTTTGACATTTTTTCTGGGAAAACTCTCAGCAATAAGTGACATGGTGCTACACATGGTACGGAAGGCACTTATTGTGGTCACAGCAGCAAATGTTTACGTTACAGTTCGACTGAAATCAGTCGACTGCCGGCCGCGGTGGTCTCGCGGTTAAGGCGCTCAGTCCGGAACCGCGCGACTGCTTCCGTCGCAGGTTCGAATCCTGCCTCGGGCATGGATGTGTGTGATGTCCTTAGGTTAGTTAGGTTTAAGTAGTTCTAAGTTCTAGGGGACTGATGGCCACAGAAGTTAAGTCCCATAGTGCTCAGAACCATTCAGTCGACTGATCGATTTCACCCCATCACTTATATAAATGAAGTCAAAAACGGATTGCTGCCAAAGGTTATTACCTGAACTCAAATAAATGTATTTTATTTATAATATATGGTTCTTTTCAATTCATTTCTAGTCTTCAGAGCAATTCTTACTCCTGACTTACCATTCAGTTACACCAAAAAGCTAAAGCCATATCGTTAGCGCTCTGATCAGTGATATGGTTTTCTTTTCCGACGTCTTTCTGTCTTAGAGAATTCTGTGTGTCCGACGGCGGACCCCGAAAGTTCTACAAGACAAAGTAAGTGCTGTTGTTGGATTCACGGAACAAGAGACGTCACTAACTGTAACATCTCATGCCTAATCAATCTCTGACAGTAATATGTGAGAAAGTGAGAGGAAGAATTTACTTTCTCAGCAAAATTACAGCCGTCACACTATAGTGTGCGCACCGAACAGACGATTTGAAACTTCATACATATGGTGCTCAGTGGCTTATAAACATTTTGAGAAGTTCATGATAACCGAGATAAAACGGTGCTTGGAAAAAAGTGTTTTATTGACTATGAATTTCGATCTCACGGATGATTGTCATGTGTGTAAAAACGCAAGTTTTTTTAATATATACCTGATGACGTCTGACACATCAGAACTGTCAATCAACAAAAAAATTTTATTCAGGCAGCAGCTGATCCTTGTGATCAATGCGTTCTTTAAAGTTTCTGCTCTTTGTAGTGGAAGATTGTCTTAATCTTGTATGTAGTGCCATTCACATCCTAATCCTCATCATATGGATTTTGAAGATGGCCACCTATGAAATTTGCTAAGTGGCAGAATTACACGCAGTTGTGTGATCCCAACGACGTTTGGGGAGCAAGGTAGGCTATGGAGAGAAATGTACAGAATGTGAATAAATAACGATAGCTTAATAAATGCTAGTCTCTTAGCCTTTGTGATGTTGCTATGGCAATCTTCACTTGGTGCTACGAAGTGGAAGCAAGTAAAGTGCATCAATGTTTCATGTTGTAGGTTACTTTTACCGCTATTTACGACAGCGTTTATTGCAGAACTACGACTGCTGAGCGCCACCATACGGTTGTAGTAAGGATGACTCCAATTACTGATATGTAGTTATAGCTACTTCATACGCATATCATGGTTTTGGCATAACAGTACAACGAACAGATGCAACGTAATCAATGATATTTACAACACGTAGCTCTCATTCACAACACAATGGAACACTGTAGTCCTTAATAGTAGGTAAAATCGTAAACAGTAGTGAAAATAGTGAATTGTGTTTCTTGAGGTGGACAAGACCTTCCTTACGTTGACTTACAAACACACAGTTAAAATGTTAACTTTTCTAATACGCGTCGGCATCCAAAAATTGTTGTATCTCCAATTTGTGGAGACAGACACTTGCTAGTATAGGTTAACAGATTTGTTCTAACCTAGGAGACAAGTGCGTAAACTAGGCCCAAACACGAGCCGTGTGCCTGATTACCGACCTTCGGTGGGGTATGTCGTCCACTAAGTGTGTGGTTTTTAGGCGGTTTCCTCTGCTAGTTTAGGCAAATGTCGTCTTGGTTTCCAGTTTCTGCCTTATAAAGCACGATGCCCAAAACGTTAAAATACAGTGCCACACAGAATAAAAGTTAACCGTTTGACGGTCAGATTGCGACCTCAGGTTAAACGACGCACCTGCCGTTATATTATGTATGACAAGTGAATTTGACGAGTGTAAATCCATATGCAATGTACTTTCCATCATATAAGCAACTAACTCGATATCACTGCCATCATGATCCTGACTTGTCAAATATACTACATATTTATGCAATAATGATGCCGGTCTTTGGGACGGTCCTGGCATTTTTAGTCTCATTCTTTCTGGAATTTTGTGCTCCATACATTCATGTCTGGTGTTTATAATTGCAACTGATAAATCACTGTGACAAGTAAACTCCTCTTGAAAGCAACATTTTGTCGACTTGGATATCATAACTGGTGAGTGGTACAAGACTCTTTGCCAGATAAGGGGCGAATCAGTATAGTCGAAACTCGTGGATTAATTTATTGAGTGTAAAATTCCTGGTATCCAAACAGCATTAATGTCAGTATGCCAATGACACAACCTTTCATTCTCCCTCTTTAAAACGACATATCGGTAGTGACGGTGTATGAATTTCTAACTGTGTTGTTGAGACTAGGATTTACGTGGACAGTGTACTTGCCTCCACACATGCTGGAGTGAAAATAAATGTGTTCATGTTAGAATTATAAATGTCTATTACATGCTTTTCGCGAGTCGCCATTAACTTACTGGAGTGGTGTCTGCAGCTTTAATTAAATGACTGACAACAGAGAATGTTTGTCTAGGAAGATGGTACATATATATCTACAAATGAAACTATTACTGCATATATTTCTCAAATGGAGCTTTGGCAGATGTATCCAGGGTTTATACATTAGTAGAATAAAGTGGGTGCTGGTGCACTTTTGATGTCAAACTGATATGCTAATTAATTAAATTGATCAATTAAACCACTCCTCTTCCTACCACTCCCCTTAATCGGTTGCTGTGATAAGTCGTTTATGAACTCCTGGGGGTTGATTTATGACCCCTTTGTGATAATCCATTCTTCTCAGAAACACCTCCTCTTCCGCTCATCGTCCCCCACCCCTCTGAAGAAAGGGACATTTTTTTGTCACACTTCCCCATTTCAGTTCTGCGGCTCTCTTACCCCTCCTGGGAAATCCCTTAGCCCTCCCCTCCCCTCCCCTACACAACCTCCTCTCACCCATCTGGAAATTTGCGGGAAAAAGACTCAGTCTGTGCTGAGCTGCTGGAAAGGAAAGATCTCAGGACACGAAATTCAAATCAGTAGCAGTTGACATAATAATAAATTGTTCAGTTCAAATTCCATATTCTTTGTTTAATCAGTTTGTGGCAGAGAAGGCTCCTTCCCTTCCCTCCTCCACTTTGTATGGTGTAATAACTGTAAGCAACAAGAAATGAAATGGAGTTCAGTATATTAGCCTTCATTCTGGTTTGTCTGCTCACGTGTGAGCTGAGTGGGCGCTGGACACACTATCATCTGCGTCTGCCAGCCAGGTTGTGAAGCACCAAGTTTGTGCATCTGCGTGCTGGAGAGGTCAAAAACTGCCCGATATCTTAGTTATGTATAACAATACTAAATATCGCTCAGTATCACGTAAATAGTCCTCACATCTCCGTAGTGTTAAAAACTGTATTGAGTGCTGATCACATGCAGAAAGATCAGCAACACGCCACTTGAAAATCATGAAACTAGTCGGTTTTGCTGAGCTTGGGGGTTAACAGATCGTAACAAGGACTACACACCACAGAAGCACTGACAGTTCCCCTCACTGTGGAAGGCTGTGGGCTAATACCATGCCCCAATATTGAGAGTGACAGCACACACCTGTAGCATCACCATGTGGTGGCTGCCATAATTACACTCCTGGAAATGGAAAAAAGAACACATTGACACCGGTGTGTCAGACCCACCATACTTGCTCCGGACACTGCGAGAGGGCTGTACAAGCAATGATCACACGCACGGCACAGCGGACACACCAGGAACCGCGGTGTTGGCCGTCGAATGGCGCTAGCTGCGCAGCATTTGTGCACCGCCGCCGTCAGTGTCAGCCAGTTTGCCGTGGCATACGGAGCTCCATCGCAGTCTTTAACACTGGTAGCATGCCGCGACAGCGTGGACGTGAATCGTATGTGCAGTTGACGGACTTTGAGCGAGGGCGTATAGTGGGCATGCGGGAGGCCGGGTGGACGTACCGCCGAATTGCTCAACACGTGGGGCGTGAGGTCTCCACAGTACATCGATGTTGTCGCCAGTGGTCGGCGGAAGGTGCACGTGCCCGTCGACCTGGGACCGGACCGCAGCGACGCACGGGTGCACGCCAAGACCGTAGGATCCTACGCAGTGCCGTAGGGGACCGCACCGCCACTTCCCAGCAAATTAGGGACACTGTTGCTCCTGGGGTATCGGCGAGGACCATTCGCAACCGTCTCCATGAAGCTGGGCTACGGTCCCGCACACCGTTAGGCCGTCTTCCGCTCACGCCCCAACATCGTGCAGCCCGCCTCCAGTGGTGTCGCGACAGGCGTGAATGGAGGGACGAATGGAGACGTGTCGCCTTCAGCGATGAGAGTCGCTTCTGCCTTGGTGCCAATGATGGTCGTATGCGTGTTTGGCGCCGTGCAGGTGAGCGCCACAATCAGGACTGCATACGACCGAGGCACACAGGGCCAACACCCGGCATCATGGTGTGGGGAGCGATCTCCTACACTGGCCGTACACCACTGGTGATCGTCGAGGGGACACTGAATAGTGCACGGTACATCCAAACCGTCATCGAACCCATCGTTCTACCATTCCTAGACCGGCAAGGGAACTTGCTGTTCCAACAGGACAATGCACGTCCGCATGTATCCCGTGCCACCCAACGTGCTCTAGAAGGGGTAAGTCAACTACCCTGGCCAGCAAGATCTCCGGATCTGTCCCCCATTGAGCATGTTTGGGACCTGATGAAGCGTCGTCTCACGCGGTCTGCACGTCCAGCACGAACGCTGGTGCAACTGAGGCGCCAGGTGGAAATGGCATGGCAAGCCGTTCCACAGGACTACATCCAGCATCTCTACGATCGTCTCCATGGGAGAATAGCAGCCTGCATTGCTGCGAAAGGTGGATATACACTGTACTAGTGCCGACATTGTGCATGCTCTGTTGCCTGTGTCTATGTGCCTGTGGTTCTGTCAGTGTGATCATGTGATGTATCTGACCCCAGGAATGTGTCAATAAAGTTTCCCCTTCCTGGGACAATGAATTCACGGTGTTCTTATTTCAATTTCCAGGAGTGTATCTCAGGAACACACATTTTCAGGGTGCCTGTCCTCTGTACCTTGAAGAGAAACTCCGGTTGGGGCTGCAAATCCCGCCACAGACAAACGCACTATTGGAGGCTTCATAGCCAGCCACTACTGAGAGTCACATGCACGATACCAGTCCCAGTGGGCGCTCATGCCTATCGGCCCGAGGGACACCCATTTGTTGTCGTGACTCGTAAACACAGCGTCATTTTGCATCATTCCTCTGATTGTAAAATTTCCGACTCACTTCGTTTTCCTGCCTCTCTAAAGTGGTTACTTTCTATTTCTATGAACACCTGCATGAACGAAAGTGTCCAAACATGCAGACGGATGATTTCATCGCTCTTCAGAATACTAATTACCTTTTGGGTAATGCTGAATAAGTGAATCTACATAAAGCCTTCCCCAACACAGTCGTCCTCATTTCCTGCCTCTCTGAAGTGGTTACTTTCTATTTCTATGAACACCTGCATGAACGAAAGTGTCCAAACATGCAGACGGATGATTTCATCGCTCCTCAGAATACTTATTACCTTTTGGGTAATGCTGAATAAGTGAATCTACATAAAGCCTTCCCCAACACAGTCGTCCTCATTTCGCTATCGTCAGTGGATACACCAAATTGTCTGTGTATTTATCGGTGTTCCCAGTCTTCTTTTGTTTGCTTGTGAGCTACTCGGTTATGTTACAAGGTGAAACATTCAGCCAGCAACAGCTGCCGTGCCAGTGGAACATGCACTAGGTAAGGAGAATCATCGGGTAAGGACATATTCCAATTGATAACTGTAACTTTTTTCTCCCAATCCTCTCACTAAGAATGTCTTAGAATACATGTCTTCCTCTTACTACTTCAGCGTATATCTACGAAGTATTGGATCAGCTGGAAGCTGAGAGACAGTAGCTACAACAGCAGCATTATCAGCATTGTAAGTACACATTTTCGTCTTTGTAGTGTTGTGTGCATATGTAATACGTAGCCGAGATAGTTCTCTGATGTTGTAGGTGATTTCAGGGAGGATGAGGAGGAAGGGGTGGAGGTTGTGATACCTTCCCCATCGTAAAAGTGTGTTTTCTAAATACTTTTTTCTTACTTTTGTGTGTTTATTCATTTTATCACTAAACCAATATGTTGGTGTTGTAGGTGATTTCGGAGACCTCAATTGATGGATGCATGATGGTTCGAATGACAGTGATGACATGCTGTAATGGATGGAGGAAATGAAGGAGTTCTGCATCAGCGTGAGGAGATGGTGGTGGTGATTTCCAACGACTTGAGGGATATGCCATGGAGACCGAGAAATGTAGATAATTTTTATACATACTGACACTGCTTGCATATAATCAGTGTTCAACATTTCCTTTCAGCAGCAGCAAGCAAAGCCTAGAACAGCGCACTTAACTTTTTTCGTTATTCTTCTTCTTCTTCCAGTAGGTGCCTCAGCACAGTGTACGATGGCAGGGGTATAAGGAGTGTCGAAGAAACCGCCAACAAGACGCAGTCCTGTGCAGCATGCACTGCTATATAAGACACCACTCATTTCTGCATGGGGAGCCACAGCAGCAGTAGCCACAGTCACTGGTGCCACCTCCATCCCAGCTCCGCTCTGGCGTAGATGGGCCGCCCTCCCTCTGCAAGTGGCTGGAGGTAGTGGCAACAACCACCTCTGCAACCACACCCAGGATGCTTACAAAGGGGCAATGCACCATCTCCTTCCCAACATTTTCAACGAAATGGCAAGGTATGTGCACCTTCCTGCTCCTCCATGCAGCTGTCATCATCGTCACAGCCGGCAGTAGCTGCATTGCTGTAAACTAGTTGTACTTACAGTACTAGTAGTAACAGGCCTCCGGCACTGAAGAGACAAGCCTAACTATCTTTGGAGGGGTTAAATGGCACGATATCCCAGATCACATTAACTGCTGAGTGGTTTTGTGAAACTTAACTTGAGTGCTATACTGGGCTGGATTTCTGAGTTGGAAGTTGGAAGGCTATCAAAAGCACTCAGTTGAGTACTACACCCTGACACCTATCTTACGATCCAATAAATGGATGTTTCAGGTATATCGAGATTCCTAAGGTTATAGCTCATCAGAAGGCATGTAATAATGTCAAAGATAAGATTCACCAGACTTGTTTTGTGTGGTCAATCCTGGCTTTCCAGAGAAATATTAAACAGAATACAGACTGTATCCCGATATGTCATAGATATTGACGTTCGTAAGTGTTATAACTTTGATGGCATTGAGTTCCTTGTCGAACTTCAGGAGGTATATGAATTTGAGGCCCAGAATATCTGAATATCAGTAGATGTTTATGGCTTGGAGAGTCGCAAATCAGATGAGCACAACAAGTTAGATAAACATAGAGTCGTCGGACTCCTCCATTTCTGAAAATTTTCAGGTGAGTGTAACACGAACGTGAACATGCTGCTATTCTCAGATAAGGAAAATAAGATGAACGACTTTTATCATAACTGTTGTATAAGGGACACGTCCAATTGAATAATCAGAAGGGTAAACAGTACATTTGCTTAAGGTGACTAAATGCCTTTTCCTTGGACACCTTATTAAGAAAGCCTCTAGTAGACTTTCTTTTTATTTTTTTATTTTTTTTAAGAGATGGGGCCCCTCCACGCACCGCACCAACGTGGTGACGAAACTAAAAGTTCTACTGTTACCTCCGACAACATGTTAGTTGTCCAATCAGTGGACCACAGGATGCTGGGCTATTATGTTTTCCGTTCGTCTCGGTAAGACTACGAATTATCACGGTCCATCAGGTGATAGATAGTGGACGAAACGCGAATGAGGGTAGCGATTTGAAGAACAGATGGAAAAATGTGCCAAGGCTCGTGCCGAGATAAAAATAAAATCGTCTGCGACAGTGGGATGGATAGTAAGAGCAGTAGTGGCTTACTAGCTGCGATAGTTCATGCAAGGTCGGGTTTATTAGTGTAGATATCATGCATCAATACCGTGGCAGGCGATGGCGACGTATCCCGGTTTGCTGCTGCCGCTGCATTCCTGGAACAATCAAGATCGTTATATATTAGTGAGAGATCGGCCATAGATCATCTCACTGTGTGTGTGTGTGTGTGTGTGTGTGTGTGTGTGTGTGTGTGTGGTGGGGGGTGGGGTACAGCTTGTCTGGATGTAGTGTACGGTACGGCTTCCCTGCGTGGTGCCGGTTTTTCGGCAGGTGTGTTCCAACTGGGTATCCCGTAATGGTGGCTGATAAACAGGGGCTCACCTGTACCGTTGTTTGCGTGTACTTGGCCACAGATGTTAGGTCCTTGCAAGTATGTTTTTTGGTCTATTATGTTTCCATCTATGGTTGTGGTCGTAGTTATCTAGATTCAGAATGAACAGATTCTACGAATGTCTAGAGTTTCTGTATTGTCTTGTGGTGAGTTTGTGGATTACCTCCTTGAGAGTCTCAAGTTGGTATTCCCGGTGAAGATCCGCGATGTGTGTGTATCGTGGAGCATTGCTTATGATTTTGAGTGCTTTGTTTTGTATGATCTGCAGACGGCGCAGGCGTGTGGACGCAGCGTATCCCTCGACAGGGGCAGCGTACGTCTTCAGGGGTCGAATAAGTGTCATATACATGGACGTCAACACCCGTCTGTTCAGTGTGCTATGCCTGTTGAGCATTGGGTAGAGATGTTTGAGCCCCTCGCTTACTCTGTTGTATGTGTTTTATGTGGTTCCCCCAGAGCAATTTCTGGTCCATGGTATTTTACTTTCTTACGGAAACGTATTGGGCGTGCATGTAGTGTTATTGGTCTGCAGTCTCGATGTTTGCGCAGTTGCTTCGGCCTTCGAGTGAACAGAACGGCTTCGCACTTGCCGACGTCTACTCTAACACTCCATTTTTCTAGCCAAGGTTCAGCCACTCTGAGTGCGATCTGTAGTTGTGACGTAATGTTTGATGGTTTCCAATCTTGTGGGAGTATGGCGGTGTCATCCGCGTAGATTGCCATCGTTGTGTTGTGTGTGGTTAGGAGATCGTTTATGTAGAGGTTAAATAGTAGGGGCACTAGAATGCTTCCTTGCGGTACTCCAGCATGTTTACCGTGTCGTGTTGATTGTTATCCCTGCACGTAAGTGTTGAAACTCCTGTATGTGAGGTATGAGTGTATGAGACGCAGAAGCCCGTCGGGGAACCCTGCGTCGCTGAGTTTGAGAATGAGGCCTTTGTGCCATAGACTTTAGAGAGCTTTTTCTATGTCCAGGAGTACCGCCCCTGTTGCTTTGTTTATGTTGAAGCCATGTGTTATGTGTTCAAAGACTTGTAAGAGTTGTTGTGTTGTGGAGTGGTGATTCCTGAAGCCGAATTGCTCCAGCATCAGTATGGCATTTGTTATGCAATGCCTAGTGATGCACTTTAGGATCGCCTTCTCAACAATCTTGCTGAGCGAACTCGGAAGACTGATGGGTTGGTTATTTTGTGGGAGTGTGTGGTCTTTCCCCGGCTTCCTGAACATCAGTACCTTGGTCGTCTTCCAAAAGGCGAGGAAGTGTTGGTGTTTTAGTATGGCATTCGTGATGTGTCTTAGGTATTCTGTGGCTTTATCCGTGAACTACTGGAGGACACGGTTTTGAATGCCATCATGACCAGGGGCTTTCCTAGCAGCGGAATGCATTATAGCCCAGGAGACTTCGGCTGTTCTAGCATCTCGAATGTTGTCGCGCGATGGTTCGGCTAAAATGTGTGTAACCTCCTGGTTAGTAGCAAGTGTAAACACTGGATCTGATGGTACCAGGTTCGGTGTGAATGGCGCTGCGAGTGTGCGCGCCATTAGTTCTGCTTTAGTAGACTGCACTTTCCTGGACCCAGTACATGTTATTATGCTTGCTCACCGTCAGGATCAGTGCCCGTTTGTGGAGTATGCCGACTTCATATTCAACCTCACTCCTGTGACCAACTGTGAAAGTGACACTACAGTCTAACATACTACATTCACAGAAAAACGCATGGAATATATGGCAGTGCACCATGCTGCATCATTCTCTGATTCGAGTCTTAACCAATACAAATCTTATGTCAGGGGGAATAATCCTTTGGTTTGGATTCTCACTGAGCTTCAGAAACTTTCATGGGATGTAGAAGACCTCCACAGCGACAACATTCCCACGATAAAATCAAAGAAAAATGAGGATTTGTACAATAATGCTTTTGACTACCAATTTGTGGGTTGTCATTGGATAGAAAAACAAAAACACTGTCATATTACAGGGAAGTTCTATGACATTGCACATAAAACAGGCTACGTGAAGTATCTATTACCTCGACATATACCCGTTTTCTTTCATAATTTAAGCTGGTAACAAGCTCACTTTCTCCCATGGCACTTGCCTAACTTTCGTATGGAGAAGGATTAGGTCAGTGTTCTGCCTGAGAGTCTTGATAAATGTATTTCATTCTCCAAACAAATGACGCTTCCTTGACTCGCTACGTTTTATGGAGGCACTACTTCAGAAACCTGTTGAAACTCTGCACCAGAAGAATATGCACATCACCTGAGCAGAAACGAGGAAAAGTATCAGCTTGAAACTGGGAACGGGATTTTCTCACATGAGTATCTAGATAGTGTGAAAAACTCACGAAAACCAGGCTACTCGACGTAACTGCATTCTCCAGCAACCTTACAGACGACGCCGTATCAGACACATAGTATGAGCATGCTCTGAATGTCTGGTGGGACTTCCAACATCCTCATTTTAGGGGAGTAGTCAAAGGTTTACATGGACACAGACATGTGCTTGGTTGCGATGTTTTCTAGAAACTCCGGAGACTATGCATGACCACATATTCTATGGATCACACATTTTATTACACAGAATCTGGGTTGTCTTGAGACGCTATGCTCCGGAAAACGAAGAGTAGAATCGAGCTATTGACTGATACTGACATGCTCCTTTTATTTGAGGGAGGGATCTATGGGGGATTTTGCCAATGTGTCCATAGGCACGTCAAGGCAAATAGCACATATATTGGTGACAGGTTCAGCACCTCACTTAACGTAAGCTACACCATGTACTTGGATCTCAGTAACATGTACGGGCATGTCATGCCGCAATCACTGCCAATTGGCGAGATTCATTTGTGCCACAAGAAGAATGCAAAGGATTAGGTGAAAAAATGAGGGACATATGGCAGCTGATTCTGATGTGTGGTATGTGGTGGAAGCAGCACTCACATACCCTATTAGTTTTCACGATGCGCACGCCGATTTGTCACTGTGACCAGAGCAACCAATTAAGCAAGGAATCTCCATGCCAAAGATGATCACAATGCTGAAGAATAAAAGGAGATAAATATTCACCATCATAATCTCCAGCAGCGTCACAGATTTCAGATGAGACTGATTAGGGTATCTGCTTGAAGCAATCCCCTTGGTTGAAAGAGTGTATTGATTTGAAAACAACACAGAACTTCTGTGGCACGCGACTTCGAGAGAGATATTTTTAAATGAACGAATATTTCAATTTTAGGCAAAACAATGGACAATTTGAGGGAAACTCGATAAATTTTGATTACAACCGAAAGTAGTGAGGTGCCATAGTGAAGAATTCGATGTGTCTTCGTACATGGCTGCTAAACATTACAGCTTTGTTCCACAGAAAAGAAGGTTGTATGACTAATGAAAGACGAGGTGACTGTGTCACCGATTGTGGATTTTGTAGGTCTGCGAGCAAAAATATAAGTCTGTCACTTATTGGTGCCACCCAGAGGCGGGCTAAGGGTGTGCACTGTGTGGCATCGAGAGCCCCCTCGATCAAAGCTATCTGCAGTGCCTGTACAGTGGTATTGGCTACGCTCTGCCACAGCCGCATATGGTGCAGCAAATTCGTAGTCGATCAAGAGGACACTGCCTGTGTACCGTGCTGCGATCTGAAGTCAGCCTGTCGCCTCATGAGGATAAAGAGTCATTTGTGATGACAAGATTGAAAATCTCCTGCATTTAAGCTATTCAGTTGTTGAGAGCGGGGGTTGGTGGATTCTGGCTGAGTGACAGGGAGAGTATGAGACGAAGTGAAAATGTTGCAGAGTAGTATGACCCATTTATTATGGTATAAGAAATTTTGTCTGGGTGTTCATGTGTGCCATGCAAATATTTATTTATTGCTATATTTACTTATGCATACTGTATGTGTGAGGAATATGTACTGTGTATACTTATAAATGTGTCTTGCAAAGAGAAATCTGCACACAATGTGCATTGACAATAAAAGTATGTCAGAAACATACTCACCTTGCATGTCATGTAAACAGAATAGTTTTTAAGTTTCACCTGCCACTAGCTGTCCAAGTGTGATTAGTTTTTAAGTATAGATGTCTTTATATACATAGTTTATAGTCCAGCAGGATTGTTGGATAAGAACCATGTAACTCTTACTATTGGGTTTGTGGGATGTAGTTGTAGTGTAGGAATAAAAGTATCGTTACATTAGTTTTTAGCATAAATTTATATATGTGCAAATTGTAGATTGTAATTATGTAACAAAGTATCTCTTCATTGAATATTCAAACTAATAGCACCTCAAGAACGAAATTGTACATCAAGAATCAAAGTGTATCACATAAAATGAAATGTAACATGGAAGATAATAAAATATACTCCTGTTCAGAAAAAAACAGAACGCCTTGAACCACTAGAGACAGGACGTTCATATTCACAGAAAATGTTCATTAGTCTGTTCTGCAGAAATGTTTACCACTTGAACCGTGTGAGCCCGTGGGTTCGAGGTCAGTATCGATACTGCGGTTCAACACTATCTACCAGAAAAGAGGGCTTGCGACTCTCTTTGGCGCTGTAAACCGAAGACAATGGATCAATGTGAGCCGAGGAGACGTGCAGGATGTCTCACAGATATATGTGTGAAGCATACCAACAAATCAGTGAGTTCGAAAGATGGTGCACTGTTGGCATGAGAGAATGTGATGCATCCATACACGAAATTGCTGCTCGTGTGAGACGAAGTGTTTCGGCAGTGCAACAGGTGTTTGCACAATGACTCACGGAAGGCTGTAGAATGCAATCAAATGGGTCAGGTCGCACCACCCACACCATCCTATGAGAAGATCAACACGTCATCCAAATGGTATTGCAGGCTGATCTACATCCCCATTGGCTGTGGCACAACAGTGGAACAGTGGAACGTATTGTACACTATCAGGGGTGACACTCCATCGCCAATAATTATACCATGGGTTATGTGAATGTAGTCCCTTATCTGCCTACTTTTGACAAATTTGTGTAAACATGCTAGGCAGCAATTGTGTTTGGAACGACATCACTGGCCACAAGGTAGTATTTTCAGGCAGTTGATGCATGTTCAGGGTACTGTGACCAGTGTGACCTACATAAATGACATCCAGCGACCTGTAGCCATACACTATCTGCTCCACACCCCAGACCCCTTTTTCAGGAAGACAATGTGTGAAAATATGTTGCTGCATAAACATATGTCTTCTTTGTATCAAAGGATGTCAGCCCTTCTCCCTGGCCTGCCAGATCACCAGATCTGCTGCCAATCGAAAATGTGGGGGTATGGTGAAACAATGGGTGCAGCATTGTGACCCAATGCCAACCAGCACAGATGACATTTGGGACCAGATGAATGCAGCATGGCTGACTATACCACAGGACACAATTTGCACTGTATACATATTCATGCCACCACACATGAAACGTGTTATGAGACCCTGAGCCTGATTGGCAACAGGACACATGCTGAACCGAGGTGACTGAAATGCTAATCATTTCTTCAGAACATACTGATACACGTGTCCTACGAATATGAACGTCCTATCTCAAGTCGTTCAAGGTATTCTTCATTTTCTGAACATGAGTGTATACAGAATGGTTGCGTGGGTTTATGTCTATCGTGCAGCACGAATTGGCTTGTGGAGCAGGAAGCTTGAGACCGTGTCTACACTCACAGACGTACAGCAAACATGTCAAAAGTTATATCACAAATACTTGAAGAAAATCACAGACGTAGTATCTGGGCAAAGCTGTACACTACCAAGGTGGAAGCAGGGTGAAAAGAAATCATACACAGATTGTGAGAAAAATTTATTTATTTTTCATCCAACTGGAAATAAATTTTACGTGTTTATAAGCAGAAACAACACTGTTTTTACACACTTTCTTGTTGAATCTATGGAAAGCAGGACACACATAGAATTCCATGCCTTGGATAGCACCAAACTTGAAGATTCAAGGCATCCATGTCATCTTCTCCTCGCCTGTCACGTAAATAGTGGTATCCATGTGGTTAAATAATCGAAGTGACGTCATAATATCCTTACAAGATATATCAGGATAGTCCCAGTGAATTCCACGGTAGAAATGTGTTAACCACTTTGCACTGCTCCTTGTTTTAGCGCACTTCACAACCCTAAAAGATCCCGGCCTTGCAACTTTTGCTGAGAATGTCTTTGTTATACTGGCATCTTCTGTATATGCCATGAGTACAACACTTTTAAATTTGAATTGACTATACTTCATCATAAAAACCTGAAGCGTCTGCAATGATGTTTGCATCTTGAGACGCCACTGTGAAATGCTCTGGGTATGGCTCAGCAACTGTTCATTTATACAGCTTGTTACACAACACTGGTGAGTGGGCAATAGTTAAACACGCAGTAATGTTGAACTAGAGCATATACTCAGTGTGATCTGGGAAATTTGCCGAAGATTCAGGTTCAATTCATATATCTGTAGGTCTCGATTGAACTATCCCACTGCCGGCCACGGTGGCCGAGCATTTCTAGGCGCTTCAGTCTGGAACCGTGCAACTGCTAGCGTCGCAGGTTATCCTGCCTTGGGCTTGGATGTGTGTGTGTCCTTAGGTTAGTTAGGTTTATGCAGTTCTAAGTCCTAGGGGACTGATGACTTCAGATGTTTAGTCCCACAGTGCTCAGAGCCATTTGAACCTTTTGAACTATCCCACTCTGTTTTGAGCAGTCTGTTACAATGATTGGCGCCAATTCCTCGAATTTTTTGTGAGCTCGATAGACATCCATCCTCTTATATTATCAAGCTTGGAACCATGCATGTATGCCATATGGTAGACCATAATTTTTTTCTGTTACTATAGATTATCCATCCTGAGCTGACTGCAATCTAATTAAAAATAATTAATGGGGTTGCAGTCAGCTTAGATAACCTATTATAACAGATGTTAACAGCTGCTGCGGAAGATGACCATGCAAACAGACGTAGTATACATTTTCATCAAATGTGTTTGAAATTGCGAATATGGATAACAATCAGCTGTAGAGTGGATTAACGACAGTGAAAATTTGTGCTGGACTGGGATTCTAACCCAGATTTCCCACCTATCACAAGCGGTCGCCTTACTGTGCACGACTCATAGCTTGACCCAAATATCTATATGTCGCCAACCATGTGTCTGCAATCTTTACTCATACATACATTTTGTATATTCCCGTACATGTAAGACACTTTATATGAAATTCGCTTAGCTGGTGTCACAGGATGAATACAACATCATCTCAACATGCATGCATGTACAAAGAAACTCTATATTGTAATTCAAAATAAGAAAGGCACTGCAATATCATATACATTTTCATTCCACTCTGGGTGTAAATTATCATATGAGTAGAATTCAGAGTTCACGTAGACTGTGGTAGTAGATAACTTGTAACTGTCAAATTTGGTGGAATCATTTCCACATTCTGTCTTCTGTTGATCTGGAACACAGGTCTCCAGTTGAGCAGAGGTTTTAATAGCCCATGTTTCTCTGTATGCAGTCAGTAGCAATGGCTATTCGAAAACCTCCCATGGATGGAAAAATAATGGTAGAAGTACACCAGCATTTCAAACTTTTAAAAGCGTCAAACACTGCTCATCCGATACAGTGATGTGTGGCAATTTTCATATTATTTTATTGATAGTGACCTCGTTCTCCTCTTGAGCTCCTTCGTTGTATGAGTTGTTATCTGTTGAACTCTGGACTAGAATAAGTTCCTGTTTAGTATTCATAACGATTTGCCACGTGTCTTCAAAGTACCCTCTAAGCTGTTTTAGATGTATATGTGCAGTAAAGCTCTTTTGCACTTCCAATGTTCTATCCACATACTCGCCTATGAACCATACAGAATTATCTAAAGCGCTAAAATCCGATGGAGAATCAGAGAAATACGTTTTAAAGGTTGATGCTGTGCTTGCATTCTGTGTACGGGTAATCTCGAACCCTGTGAAGTTCATATAGCAACTCAAGAAACAGGAATGCTGAAGCATTATATGTAAGGCTCAAAGCCACTGTAGCAGTAACGTCCCTTTTCGTAAATGGTCCATAAATATATGTGAAACCCTCGCTTGAGAGGGTTGAAGTGTCTTGGTGTTGTGGTGTTGGATGACAATCCTGAATTCATCATTCTTGTTAAATGCGGTTGACAAATAAGATTCATACGAGAGGTGAAATGAAATGAAATGTGCATAAGGCATCGTTGGCCGGGAGGCCCCATTCGGGGAAGTTCGGCTGCTTATTTCATCTGACACCACATTGGGCGACTTGCGCGGCGGTGATGAGGATGAAATGATGAGGACAACACAACGCGTTCGGAGAATATCTCCAACCTGGCCGGGAATCGAACCTGGGCCCAGTTGCATGGGAGGCAAGCACGTTACCACCCAGCTAAGCAGGCGGACTGTACGGGAGGTGTTCCTGGAGAATAAAATGCTCCTCATATTCCATTGGGTGAGCTATATCAAACGACGTGATCTGAGATTCCAAATTTACTGATGTGAGAAACTAGTAGTTCCCAAATGTTATAACTTTGCTGTTCTGCTATGAAGTGCCCTGCTGTGCGTTGTGCATGTTCGTTTTATACCTGACACCCATCCAGTCTTCCCTGAAAGTAGAACACTGGAAAGCTGCTGCGTGTCCCGACTGGTGCTTGCACGTAGCACAGTCCCTCAGTCCCTTTTCCAGATAATTTTTAACCTTGTTTAAATTGTCAGTATCGCATGGACGAGGTTCTGTCTCTACTATTTATTTTTCACCATCAATTTATTTTTAGCCTCCGTGATATTCGGAATGCTGTTGTAATTATGCAATCCAGTCAGCGCAATACTCCACTCTCCACAGCTTAAATCAACCATTGGAAAGTAGTTCACACAAAGTACTGACGATCGTTCTGGTAAAGTCAGCGCAAACGACGTATCTGAACTCTGGCTGATGAATGGATGTTTAATGAATCCCTTTATATATGCTTCTTCGTAAACGTTGGGAGAAACATGATGCACACATGCCTACACAAGTAAGCGATAAAAATTGTAGAACACCCGTCTTCTGTCTGTGAAGTATCGTTGTAACTCTCCTGGTGGCTGAATGTCTCCAAATGAGTCGAAATAATAGATGTTATTTGTATTTTTATTAACATACGCCACTCAGTGGGTTCCTGGTAGAATAGCAACATCTAAATTCACAATTCCACGCTGTCCAGGTTCCCATTTAGCCTTCAGAAATGTATCTAGCACAAACACATCAGGGAATCTTGATATGTTGATTTTTTCCCCTACGAAATTGAGCAGATCTGTATTTGCAAAGTGGTTTATCTGGTAGGATAGGTAACAGGAATTTTTTAATATATGAAGAGACTTAGTCATTTCTGTGTGGTTTAACGTATAGTTCTTTTCCGATGGCTGCTACCTACATTATATGGTTATGTCTTCTTGCTTCTTCATCTGCTCCTGGGAGTTCTGTGTAATCTTGACTGTTCTGGCGATAGCCACAGCACTACCATCAACTGAACCCATAGCTGAGAAACCCGTGAGGGCAGGAAGGCCGAAGGGATAATTCCGTCTGATGTCTTGGATGTTACCAAATTCTGGCGTGCTCTATCCGGTCCTTTATGCATTAGGCCACTTTTAACTGCATACATCGTTATCAGAATAGAGATTTTAAACACCCTTGCCAGAGTTACCTCTTCCTGATTTAGCTAAATACAAGGAATACTGTAAAACATTAAAAAAAGTAATTCAGACGTCTAAACAAATGCACTACGAGAAGAAGATAGCAATGTCAGGGAACAAAATAAAAACAATAAGGGATATAGTGAAAGAGCAGACTGGCAGAAGCAGAAAGGAACAGGAGCAAATAGCACTAAGGTTAGATGACACATTAGCAACTGATGGGCATAGTGTGGCAAATCTATTTAACAAGTACTTTATATCCGTTACTGATAGAATGGGACTTTCAGGATCAGTAAATAATGCCCTTGAATATCTGAAACAAGCCTTCACAAATAGCTTCAAGTACATGAATATATCACTCACTTCACCAAAAGAAATAACTTCCATAATAAAATCTTTAAAAACAAAGCATTCTAGTGGGTACGATGAAATATCAACAAATTAAGGCATGTTCTTGTGAGTTTAGTACAATTCTAAGTTACTTGTGTAACCAGTCAATTATAACTGGGACATTTCCTGACTGGCTAAAATATGCAGATATTAAGCCTCTATTCAAGAAAGGGGATACAGAGATACCATCAAACTACAGACTGATTTCACTTTTGCCAGCATTCTCAAAAATTTTAGAAAAAGTAATGTACAGGCAGCTGCTCAACCATCTGACCACAAATAACATATTATCAAAAACACAGTTTGGATTTCTGAAGGGTTCTGATATCGAGAAGGCTATTTACACCTTCAGTGAAAATGTACTTAATTCATTAAATAACAAATTACAAGCAGAAGGTATTTTCTGTGATTTGTCAAAGGCATTTGATTGTGTGAACCACAACATCCTTTTAAGTAAATTAGAATTCTATGGTGTCACAGGCAGTGCTGCAAAATGGTTCAAGTCATACCTCACTAACAGGAAACAAAGGGTGTCAGTGCAAGGGACTAGTGAATTAAGTCATCAGTCATCATCAGAATGGGAAGAAATTACATGTGGTGTCCCACAAGGATCCATCCTAGG
Source organism: Schistocerca serialis cubense (assembly GCF_023864345.2). Taxonomy (NCBI): domain Eukaryota; kingdom Metazoa; phylum Arthropoda; class Insecta; order Orthoptera; family Acrididae; genus Schistocerca; species Schistocerca serialis. Next base: position 534,912,996 of record NC_064639.1, on the reverse strand, counting down.
GCCATTGCTTTTTCTTGTATGCATTAATGATCTCTCATCAGTTACACTGCCAGAAGCAGAGTTCGTTTTGTTTGCAGATGACACAACTATTGCAATAAATAGTATGTCGAGTGTAGTTCTAGAAAGATCTGCTAATGATATTTTCATGGATATTAATAAATGGTTTAAAGCCAACTTACTGACATTAAACTTCGAAAAGACTCACTATATGCAATTCAGAACCTGTAAGAGGTTTCCACCCAGCATATGCATAAAGTACGTAGAAGAGCAGATAGATGAGGTTGACAGTCTTAAATTCCTAGGATTACAACTCGATAATAAATTCAGTTGGGAGGAGCACATCACAGAAATGTAGAAACGCCTTAACAAATCTGTATTTGCAATTCGAGTGTTAGCAGACATAGGTGACATAAAAATGAAAACGCTTGCATACTTTGCCTACTTTCATTCCATAATTTCATATGGTATAATATTTTGAGGTAACTCTTCAAGTCAAACAAAAGTTTTCAGAGTCCAAAAGTGTGTAATGCGTATTATTTGTGGGGTAAATTCACGAACGTCCTGTAGAAACCTCTTCAAAGAACTGGGTATTACTGCCTCTCAGTATATTTACTCCTTAATGAAATTTGTCCTAAATAATATATCTCTTTTTCCAACAAAAAGCTCAGTTCATACATACAATACCAGGAACAAAAATGATCTGCACAAGGACTTAAAAGCACTTACTTTAGTTCAAAAAGGGGTCCACTACTCAGGAACACACATCTTCAATAATTTGCCAGTAAACATAAAAAATTTAGTTACAAATAAAGATCAGTTTAAAAGGAGCCTGGAAGACTTACTAGTGGCCAACTCCTTCTACTCCATTGACGAATTTTTTAATAGAAACAAATGTTGTATTGTATATATTCATACTATTAGTTTTGTTATTTCAGCTTAAAAAAAAAAATTGACATGTTCCACATCCACCAGGATCTCCTCAGCATGGATCTATGGAACGAAAAACTAATCTAATCTAATCTACTGTCATCTTCTTCTTCAGTGCGTGGTGTGTGGGGTTCATAATTCACATCTAAGCCCCACGTAATTTTACGACATATGGTTGTATCAACTACAAGTGCTGCAATGCACTGCCCTATACCAACATCCTTTCTCACACACATTGTCTTGCCTTTATCAGCTGAAATATCATCTGCAGCGTGACATAATACAGGATCTTTATGTTTTGCATATGCAATGTCGTATTCCAATCATGCCTTGTCAAGCATGTTAATCCTTTTATCATCACAAGCCAAACACTTTCGAAGCTTTGCACCAAGTCTACAGTACTTATGTCCCAGAATGTGCGATTAACCTGCAACTTTGTCAGCAATACCACCACATCCTATAGCGTTTCTCCTATCATACATGCTATGCTACTGTGCTGGCAATTCGCTGTGCACTACCAACAGCAATTCGTCAGGATCTGTCTAGCTGTTCCGTGTTGCAGGAAAACTGAGCCATAAGCTCTGTTACCTAATGTCTTATGACATGAACTGTGAGAAACACAAGTGGTTCCGAGCTTTTCTGCATTTCCTCTTTGTAAAAGCATCCTGAAATTTTAGTGCCTCTGCTATCCTTTAAGATGCAAATTACGCGATTTGTTCTTTGCACTTTCGAAACTGTGAACGTGTCACTCGACCAATTTTGGAGGCATAAATTCTCAAAGTCTCTCTTGTGTGTAGAGATGTGGACCAAATCACATACATTAAATTTATGTTTACGTGGATGCATCATTTTAATACAGTAGTATACCACATCTATGAGACCATTATCATGAAAATTTATTTGTCTCATTTGTATTGTGTAATATTTGGCTCGATTATACTGAGAAATTATTCCTGCGACAATATCTGTCCATTTGTACAAGCTGGGAAGATTGAAATACATCCAAATTTGACCTTTTATTGTTCTGTTCAAATGTCCCACGATGGTCCCCTTCAACTGGGTGAAGTTGAGCAGTAATGTATGTTTCCATGCCGCTGTTCCCATGGTCTTGAAATTCCTATTGCAAAACTCTCCACCAAGATCGGTTTGAAGATTGTTTGGGCATTGATTCATCGCTATCTGCAGCAAACGCTCAAGCACCAATGTGACATTTCTCCCTATTTCTCTTTTAACAGATATTTCATAGGGAATTTGGAGTATCTACCAACAATCGTTAAAATATATTCAAATCCATTATTTGCATATGAATATTCCCCCATGTCTACAAGATCAGTCTGCCATAAGTCATGCAGACCTTTAATCATAATATGAGTACAATGGTATGTTTTGCATGCTGGTTTGTACAGTTCTCCAACTACTCTCTCTATACTTAATCGATACTGATACTTAATCGATACTTAATCATGCTCTCTCTCTAAGCTTGGAAATTATTGAAACAACATCATCTGAATGATCAGTATTACCAGCAGCGGCAGATGTCTCGAGCAGTCACACCCAATCTGTTAGCTCATTGGGATCATTGTAGTACATATACTGTGGGGTCGATTGCTGTCTCTTTTTTAATGCTGGATGTCAATACCGTCGCTAATGTTGTAGTGAGCATCTAATATAGGTTCTGTAATGGTTCTGCATTCCGCACTGCACTCGTTTCCCACTTTACTTTTTGCTCCAGTCAATTGCAGTATTTCACCATACATCTCCAGATCTGTGGGTGAATAATTTACACTTTTCGTGGGATTTAAGACGATCAGGATGATTATACCAGTTCTCAGAAATTTTCAATCATCAATATGTATTGCTTTTACCTTTCAACGTGTAGACTGCTTGCCCAGCGTGTATGGTTTTCCCCACTGACACAAAATGTTTTGTCTACCCTAGCATCACTGTGATGTTTAATGAAATCAGCATTGCGATCGTCGTCGTGTAATTTCACTGAGATTTCAGTAAGAGATTCAGTAACTCGTTTAAAGGTTTCTCTCAGTGTCTGGTCTTCTTTCTAATGTCCTACCCCTAAGAGTCGTAATTTCTGTTAAACAGCTTTCTGTGTATGATGAGCTTATGATTAATTGACATCTTGTTATGAATTAAATAGATTCATTCACAGGGTGCACATTGCATGCGTTCCTTTTAGTTCTATTAACGATTACAGTTAAGTCAAATACATTCATTTCCATCCTGTCAACCTATACAACCAAGTCATCTGTTTTCTTTCACAGAATCATTTGGGTATATGTCTTCAGTTCCTTAACCATAGCATGTAAGTCGATCATTCTCAGAAGGGTCTGGACATGTATCACTAGATCCTTAACTTTACGTTCAAAAAGCAAAAGATTGAAATTTTCTGTCTATGTGGAGACAAATTATCTGTTTATGCACACCTATCCTCTCCAGCTGACTGTTAACATGCTTGTGAACTTGTCCATGGCGTGATGTAAACTAACATACTCATAGTTTTTTCACACACACATACACAATCATTCAGTTTTCTTGTTTTTTCAATAACAAGAATCCTGTACTGTGTGTGATTCCAGAAATCTGTGCATACCTTTACAACACCATTGAATGAAATGTTAGTTCCTGCGTCACTCAGTAAATGTGCTTTGAATTCAAATTGTCTTATTTGAAAATTATAATGAGATTGGCATTACCCTCACCAACAGTTTCAGAATTCTCCAATATGTTTGACGCAAATAAAATACATCAACACCCATAGGAAGACCAAAACAGAAATCTTGTAGAATTTTATTCTGTTTGTTCCACAGCAACGTTGTCAAATATAAATACAGTGCTTTGCTTTACTTTTTCTGGTGGAAGGGTTTGACTGCTATGACTGAATGCCGTGTATGTTGCACCTACAATATCCTGAAGTATCTTTTGAAGTAACTTGCTAGAATAGCGTTTTTGAAAATACGCATTTATGCTCAAAGTGGATTCCATCGGGGTGTGGTAGCAGCGGCATGAGAACATTTGTGTTGTTGCAGTTGGGTGGATCTACAATTATGGCTCATATATAATCTGGTAGGAGTATCCCATTCTTCTTCTTCTTCTTTGGGCCTTCATGTGCACCATCACATGACCAGTGACTTCCAACAAAGTCCTACTGTTTCACTCTCCCCACCATGATACTGACTACATCACGTTTTGTCGTTCAGTTGATTTTTATAGAAATATGTATGTCACTAATGGAGCTGCAGTGCTATATAATATCCCTTGAGCACTGCAGCTACGTTAGTGACATACCTATTTCTATTATATATATAAGTATGGTCTATCATTCAGTTTAAAAAGACTGAAGACACTGACTGTGGTGATGAGGTGACGCTGGCCGGAGCGGCCGAGCAGTTCTAGGCGCTTCAGTCTGGAACCGCGCGACCGCTACGGTCGCAGGTTCGAATCCTGCTTCGGGCATGGATGTGTGTGATGTCTTTAGGTTAGTTAGGTTTAAGTAGTTCTAAGTTCTAGGGGATTGTTGACCTAAGATGTTAAGTCCCATACTGCTCAGAGCCATTTGAACCATTTTTTGATGAGGTGACTCAGACAGCTTGGCGTTGGTGTAGTATTCTATACACTGAACTGAAAATACTGTTAGGAGTAACATTAATATGAACAAAATAAAACACATTTTGTGGTAATATACAAATTTTTATACTACAGCTACATATTGAGTGCATTAGATAAAAAATAAACTGGTTCATTTTTTTATCTTCACACCTGTACACAATTAAGTAAATAAAGCTTTCTTGTATTATGGAATTCAGCGTGTATTTCTCTCAAACTGATGCCTGTTCCATTAGCTTTTTCTTTTGCTACGATATTGATGCAGTATTCTACATCGTCTGTGTGCACAATATACATCTGATGATAGTTCACAGTGTCTTTATACACAATTTGAACATGTGGCAGCCCACAGTTCAGTTTTTCAAACACAAGGGATACCACCATCCATATGCCAAAAAAGTTTGTAATGGCAGAGTGTTGCAGAGAAACAGATCGACCTCAAGATCTCACCAAAAGTGGTGTGCCATCATACAATGATGTTATATGCAGCGTCAGGCAAATACAGTAAACGTCCAGGGATGGACGAGGTGGAGAATTCTTTGAGGTCATCTGTTGATTGATGGCACAGCTCATCCCATTCCAACTCTGTAAACCACACTATAACTGTTCTCAGTGCATTTTCAGTCTCTAACAGAACAGGCCAGTTACTGTCAACTGATGCTTCTATTCCAGTATTTAAGCGCTTTGAATTACTAGCTGTTAAATTATAAGTTGAAGTGAAAAGCAATAGAGTACTGGAAGGAACTGGCAACCTCTCGACTTCCACATCATCACTCTGTCCTTGCAGTAACGCCGGAATGTTCTGAAACAGTGCGTATGTGAGAGACGACTGCTGACCTGCAACATGTAACCTAGTGCCCCCCGTCCCCCTCCCACACACACACATACAGCCCTTCTGAGAGTTGGCTGCATTTAGATGTCTACATTACATAAGTTGATGAGTGGGATGGATAATAGCAGCTTGTTGTTGTGCTCCAACATGTTGGTAACGTGCGCTACAGGATCCCAAAGTGCTGCTGGCCCCAATAGGCCAGAGATCGTCGCTGGTCCCAACAAGCTGGTGGCTGCTGCTAGTCCAAACACGCTGGAGGTCGCTGCCAGTCCAGACACACTCGACACCATGGAAAAAATAAGAGCAATCAATAAGAATCTCCAAACGAAGACATTGAGCTGAACACAGACATGGAGCTGAACCACATGTACTCACTTTTACACTTCTTCTGCAGTGGATACTTCATGGTTCTTTTACTGCAGATTGTGACTAAGAGCACACCCATTTTATATCCCTCTGATGTCACAAACATGTGACCAGAAGTAGTGTTCCTGTGATCCTATTGCCTCCTGCCAGTTTCCAGGAAGGAGAGGGGGGAATGTTGCATTTCTGTTGGTTCCTGAGGGAAGTGGTGGAAAAAAAGAATACTTTTCAACCATCCTCTGTGGCAATTTTGTGAAATAGCTCAGTCGAGGCCCACACATCATGGCGAACCCCTCTGGTTCATTCTGCTGGGGTAATCGAATAGAACAAAGTTGTCTCCTGCACTGTGGATTGACCAGCCATTTCAAAAAACATAAACACGCCCAGTACAGGCAGTAGTTTCTATGAGTTGCGAAATGGATGTTTAGCCTATCCCACTGCAACACCATTGTTTGCTGAGAACTATTCACCCCACGCTCATCCATTATCACCGCCTCCAATTCCTCACGTAAAAGGCTAGGGACTTAGTTCTTAGCTGTATGCTTACAGGTCATACCCTCATTAAACTCCTCTCTGACCAACACCGACGTCTCCTCAGCTGAACACTTTATGACACTACCGTCTCAGGAAGACACTACATACTGGGACACAGAAGTAACATAGTTCTGAACTGAGCTAAAATATCCAGCATACTAAGCCACAACGTCTCTCGTTTTCTTTTCGTAACACATGAGCGCTCCAAAGTGAGATATCCTTCCCGTCCAACAGCTCAACATGAATTTTACCATTGATGTTGTTTCACCTTGATTTTAATCCGAATTTTAAACGTTTCTTTTATTTCCGTCATTGTTTCTTCGGTGTATACACTGAACACTGGAGGTGAAAGACTACATCCGTGTCTTATTCCCTTCTTAATCCGAGCATTTCGTTGTTTGTCTTCCAGTCTTATTGCTCGTTCTTGGTTCTTGTACACATAACTATCCGTCTTTCACTAGAATTTACTACCATTCCTTTCCGGATTTCGAGCCTCTTGCACCAATGTTCATTGTCAAACACGTTTTCTGGGTTGGATTGTACTATATTTTTGTCTTGAATTTTCTTCAGCCTTGCTTTCATTAGCAAGCGCAATATGACAACTGCATCGCTAATGCCTGTTCCTTTCCTAAAGCCAAACTAATCATCATCTAATAGATCTTCAGTGTACTTTTCCATTCTTCTATATATTATTCTTGTCATCAGTTAGCATGCATGAGCTCTTACGATGACTGTGCGATTGTTCTCGCACTTATCTGCCCTTGTTGCCTTTGGAATTGTATGGATCACATTTTTCCGAAAGCCTGATGGTACGTCACCAGTCTCATAAATTCCACACACCAACTTGAATAGTCGTTTGGTTGCCCCATCTCCCAATGATTTTACAAACTATGATGGAACATAATCTAAGCCTTCTGCCTTACTGATCTCAAGTCTTCCCGAACTCTTTAAATTCTGTCTCGTAATACTGGATCCCTTGTGCCATCTCCATCGACTCTAATTTGTTCTTCTAACAAGTCATCAAACAAGTCATCCCCTCCATAGAGGCCTTCAGTGAACTCCTTCCAAAAATCTGTTGCATCTTCTGCGTTTAACGCTGAATTCTCATTACGGTCATAATGTTACCATTCCGGCTTTTAATTTCACCGGTGATTGTTTTGACTTTCCCGCATGGTAAGTCAGTATTCTCAGAAACGGGAAGAGGTCGAGTTCCACGGTTACGAGAAAGGTTACCAGAAAGAACCTCGTGATTGTAGGGAAAAATGCAGGAATTAGTATTTAACATCTAAATATTAACTACTGCGAAGCGTCTCTGTTCTCTCTGGAATTTGTCTGGAAACCATCGAGCTCAATAAAATCGCGAATGTCAAGGAACCCATGCTACCCTCCACCCTAGGAAGTTAGGAATAAGTGTAAAAAAATAATACATATGATCAGACACTTATACTTTCACACGCTAGCCCTTCATATTTAAGCCTGTGACATGTTGTCCCAGAATTAAATCTAAAATAGATCCAAGATTTTCGCGAGGTTTTCCTTGTTTGTAAGGCTAATGCTGATTCCTCCAAATTGGGAAGATTTGTGCCTCATTCTGAGTTCTACAAAGAGCGTTACCACACGAGCCAGATGTGATTTTCAAGATAGGCAATGAAGCGCATACTGTAGCATGGTATATAGTAATATAACATTGTTAGAAGACATTTACATAGTCTGTGTCGATCTAGTCCTCTACATTGACATAGCATGCGTCATATTGAAAACATTTTATGTGATTTTATACTGTCCGAAGTGTAATCTAAAATCACGACTTTCGAGAACGGAAACGACGTGACAGAAAAGAGTGAATTCGGGAAAAATTTTTGAAGGCAGTAGCCATCTCGCTGACTGCATCAAGCAACCAAATGATATTTCCGAATGCTTACCGACCCTACAGCAAGGAAAACCTTTAACGTCATTACGCTGATATCAGTCAATTCTTCTCTGACAGCAACAATCGCTTTTATCTGGGTGAACCTCGAGTCGATATGCGTAATGATAACAGACAGTGGTCGGTCATTTTATGATCTTCAACAGTATGCCAGAATTCACCACTAATAGTGGCTGACAGCCTCTCGGAAACCCGTCACCAGATGTTTTCAATGGGGCAGAAATCTGGAGAACCGTCTTGTCGGAGCAATAGTGGATCGCCCCCAGAGGGTGGTCAGAACAGTCAGGGCAGTATGCGATGAAAATTAACGTCACAGAGTCCTCGAAGATAGGAAACAGCCACCGGTCTTAGCATGTCAGAAATGGAATGCCTGCTATTCAAATTACCATCTGTGAGAACTAGTACGCTTCGCAGCGAGCGCCTGGGCACATCAACTGTGGCTTGCAACACGCAAAAATTCATTGTGAGACGTGGAAAAGGAAGTGTTCTGTTCAGGATATTCAGTGCCTTCAGTACAACAGCGGCGAAGGCACTGTGTGTGGCGATGTGAGTGTGCTACATTGACATCACCATCCGCCAAAGAGTAGTCACGTACTGATCGAGGAAAGGAAGGCGTGACAAGGTATTTGAAATTACAGGAGAGGACATCACTGAAAAGCCCCAATTAAGCCGCTGGCGAAATGATACCTGGCAAAGAGAATGAGTTTTGATAGAAAAGAAGCGTCGTGTCCCCACCTTTTCTCCAACAAGAAACAAATGAGGCTAAAACATGAAGCTTGGCATGTGGCATGGTCGACTTCTTCACGGGCTATTGTCCATACCCAGAACACCTCCATCGGTTTGGTCTCAGCCGGACACCCACATGCACTTGCGGAGAACTAGCAACTCCTGAAAATGTCACCTTACACCGTGACACACTAACACGCATACGATCCCCAAATGAATGTGACAACATAGGACAAATTGTAAGACAGCCCGACGGTTGGTGCATGCTGAACTACGTGAGCGATAATGTGTCACGTACCTTGCACGAATTATACAAGCAAGAACAATCACGTAAATAAATAAGACCAAACATACAAACAGGGGAACAGGATACCTGGAATGACACAGACACTAACACAAACGCAGAAACAGACTCAGTTAATGAAACAGTCACATGTGTTGGGATTAATATACAGACCTAGATGTATGTTAAGAAACAGAGAAATGGGTCACCTTTCATAAAATATTTTAATATATGTAGAAACGTATTGTGATATATGTGAATTTAAATGATATAATTGCTCATTAATATAGTTTGTAACAAAAATAATGCGATTGGTTTTTAAACTTAGATAAGGTTTTACCTTACAGACAACATTAACACAATGCACACAACACGTAGAAATGAGGAAACGAAAGAAGCACAAATAACACACCAATTTTGTCCTGTGTAAGGCACATATGACACGTAACAAGAGTACTGTAAGTGTCATACAAATACATGCTTGTACAAATAAATTTATCAAAGGAATTTTAAGGATATATTTTGTAAACTACCTCGAAAGTGGCAGGCTCGGTGATTTGCCGAGGCCTCACACCTGAGATAAATATTGGTGGAATTTCTAATACAAATCTATGTACTTTCTCACTGGGAGACAAGATGATCAGTCCGTTTATGGAAGGTGTTTGTGATTGTCTACGGAACCATGGCTGTACCCAGGCATGGACATCTTCGTCCGAAGGAAATCGAAACAAATCAATGGCCACCAATGTCGTTCTTCAGTACACCAAATATATGAACATCGCATAGGGAGAAGTTGGGACTCTATGGGGGATGTGTAAGAGCTTTCAAGCAAAGTTTCAACATAGTAATCGAATCAACTTTGGCAACATATGGGCGGCCCTTATTCTGCTACAGAATGAAGCCGTTCGTCAACATTCCAGAGTGTCTGGAACTGACAGGTCGCTTCAGTTTTTGCACAGTATCCAGTGCCCAGAGCACTCGTGGCATTACGCATCCTACCTACATTCACAGAATTTGTACATTTATGGATGGAATCCGGCAATGTTAATTGGAATATGGTCCTGAAAATACGGAAGACATCAGGGATAAAACAGAAGAAAGAATGGATGACGTGAAAGGCAAGTAGTTGAGAAGGAATTGAGGAAAGATTGTATCCTATGCACAATTTTATTAAATCTGTGTGTTTGGCAAGGTGTGAAAGAAAGGGAGTTCAATTTCCACGTGGAGAAATCAAAACCTTGTGGCTGGTCGACGACATCGTAATTCGAACACAGACTGCGAAGATCACTAAACAGCAGTCGATCGGAATTGATAGTGTCTTGAAAAGAGGTTATAATACCAATATCAGAGAAAATGATGGTAATGCAACATATTCGAATTAGATTAGGCCATGTTGAGAGAATAGATCAGGAAAGAAGATTTACAATGGAGGTAACTGTAGCGAGGAAGCATATCTGCAAAAGAGAAATCTGATAACATTGAATTTAAATGTATGTGTTGGGCGGGGGGGGGAGGGTGTATTTTCTTAAGATATTTGTCTGGAGAGTAACGTTGTACAGAAGGGTAATTTGAAGGACATGTAGTTCGGATAAGAAGAGAATGGAAGCTTTTGAATGTTTCACGTGTAGTTCTCGTAACCAAAGAATATGTGTTCAACTGAGTCTGAGAGAAAAAGAACAAGATGGCACATTTTGACTAAAAGAAGGGACAGATTGATAGAATATATCATGAGACGCCAACGAACCTTCAAATTGGTAAAGGTGGGAAATTAGGGTAGGGGGTTGTAAAAATTGCAGAGAGAGGCTGTAGTAGTTCCACCGAGATCATTAGGCCTCCTTAGGGTTACTGACAGAAAACTATATTAAGCCAGTTTTCGGATCGAATACCACAAAAATGACAACAATAAATGATAACCGTTGTTGCCCTACCCTCCCAAGTCACACGGAGTTTAATTATTTCGAAGGAATCAGGTTCCATATCCCACGAGAATCAGAATTCTTGCGGTACTTCCTTTCCACATATTCCTCTTGATTAAAGACGAGTAATACATTAATGGTCACCAATCGTGAAGACTTACACATTAACAATACTACTGAAACTGCTAAAAAGTCTATAGTATGAACATAAATACTAAAAGTGGTGCTGCAATTTAATAGTGAGTAGGTACTGTGTGCTAGGTTTAGCAAAGGCCAGTCTCCGGCTTTATTATACGTCAATACCTATTCCCATAAACTACAAATCAACAATCTGATTTCGTGCCCTATGGAAAGAAAATTCTTGTTCGTCGCCAGGACCGTGAAGTAAAAAAGTATTGAAACAATGAATTATTATAGACACAAACTGAAATGCGAGAGAAAAATTCGGAATGGCAGTCAGATGATTAATTCAAAAATGCACTTAATAAACCGAGGGAAATCGGAATGGCCTTAAAGTCTAAAGCGCTTTTAACCACCTAATTGTAAATGAGTTAAAAGCAGTCTCTGCACTGTAATGCACGTGATGGATCGCAGAAAAAGTTGTTTATAACTGAGTGATAGATAGTTGTCTGCGAGCATGACATAATCACTGTTAGCGCGTTCAGCTAGAAGCCATTAGCAAGGAAGGAGAAGCTCGTTGTCGATCTACAAGAAACTACTAATGTTTGCTCTATGGAGGCAATACTGAGAAGCGCATTGTACCATATTTCTATTGAAGAGACACTCTGTGAAGCTCACGAAGGAAGGAGAAAAGAATGTAATGCAGAACTGACATACAGCATAGGACAAGAAACTGAAATGGTAGCTCATACTTGCCAGAACAATGACTCACTGTCATGAACAGAGAACCTGACATGCAAACAAATTTTTAAAATTAGGACATATCACAAACTGGAATTTCGTAAGTAACTTTGGTTCCACCGCACGATGTAGAGAATTGAGTGTTCAGCGGAAAGTCTCCTCGGCAACGAGATCCTTATGGACAGAGAATTTGCACGATTGTTGAAGAATTGGGAGACGCATTTAGTTCGCAGTTACGGAAGGAAACTTCATAGTTGATAAAATGGAGTGACTCAGTGATACCACAGAGAAGTGTTATCTGGATTGGTGGACGGATATTTGGAAAACGCTCCTCGCCAATGAGAGGGACCTTTAGAATTTGTAGCTAATAAACAGAAAGGGCCATCCACAGGGACATCAACATTCGATGTCTGTCTATATATCTTGGTATAATGAGGCTTCCAGAACTCTTTAGAGTAAAACTATAACGTAGGCTTATAAACACTGCGACTGGACATGACAGTGACTTAAACAATACATCAGAATAGGTAAAGGAACTATGATACAAGTTGGTTACATGAAAATGAATACCTAGAACAGATCGACGAAAGCGGAGAAAAGTTCCATTATTATAACGGTTATATCAAATGTAGGCATATAGTTGCGGGAGACACCCACGGAAACGTATGTCAAGATATAGAATGTGCGTTGTGATATTAGCAGCACACATTTTTGGTGCAGTCAAGACTATGTGAAGTAAAACGTTTGGTCACATGGTACGGCGTAACAAAAGCTGTGGGAAGTACCGCCTTATACCATGGTATCACGCGGCTACAATTTAGCTGAATTTATGTTTTCGGCACTTGTACGTGAGATTACTATCGGGTGATAGATGTGCCCTATGTTTTCTTTACAAATGCTGTGCCATTAATGACCTTATCTTTATAAATCAAATTTCTCGTTGTCAGTATCGATGTTCACTTGCTGAAACACATGTGTCCATCTGAGCAAGTGAGCGATTAAGGTACACGACTCATCGAATTAACGGCTATTAGTCTGGCACATAGTGTAGCCTTATCCTGGATTTTAGGTGGTTTCTCGTATTCCATGATAATGATGATGATGGCTTTAGAGCGCTAAACTGCTGGAACAACAGCGTCATTGGCCTGGGATGATTCATATTCACTTCAGAAACATAATACGATGGCTTCTATAAAGTAAGGTCCAATCGTCGTGAAATGGAAACCACTGTGAAAATCAAAACGTTTCATTTTCCTCTGTTAGCTGGACGGTTCAGCCACTTCTCCACATAGCCGCCGCTCCAACTTAAACATTTGCCGTAGTATTGTACTAACTTTCCAATACCCTCATCATAGGAGGAAGGTGCTTGTGCTTTCCGCCAAATCTCTGTGCTGGTCTGCAGTTCTGTGTCTGTGACATAATGTTGTCTTCCCAGTCAACGGTTCATATGGGCAGGGACAGCCAATTATGGGCTGCATTGTGGGCATCGTCACTGCCCCTACAGAGTGCGCCCGACAATTGTCATGAGGAAGGAAACTCATGTTAGTTATGTTACATGTGTTGCATGACATCAGGCGAGATATCTCACTCGGTCCTCATACTTGCTAGGAGACTCCATTTTCTAGGCACCTTTAAGGACTCAGTGTGCACTTGGAACTGCAAGAGTGTTGTGACGCGATCGACGGGCATACTGAAGACACTGCCCAACACATCTGTGCGAAGCTTCACTAGATTTTCACTGTGACTTCCATTTTGTGCCAGATCGGAACTTTCTTTCCGTATAATTTCCATATAGCCCTCGTACATGGAAAATTACAAACCAGCCAAATGATGTACTGTCCTTTCCCACTTGTTTTCAGTGTTTAAGTGGTGATAGAAGTGGTGTGTTTCTAATAAAAAAAATAACAATAAAAACAGGAGAAACTTCAATGATCTTAATGGCTCTGAGCACTATGGGACTTAACTTCTCAGGTCATCAGTCCCCTAGAACTTAGAACTACTTGAACCTAACTAACCAAAGGACAGCACACACATCCATGCCCGAGGAAGGATTCGAACCTGCGACCGTAGCGGTCGCGCGGTTCCAGACTGTAGCGCCTAGAACCGCTCGGCCACCCCGGCTGGCAGTGATCTTAATTTTAAGCTTATTGACACAGTCGTAGAATATCACAGCATGTATCGGAATTCTTTTATAGGAGTCCACAGAAATTGGTGGGCAACGCTGTGGAAGGCGGGTGACGTCACAATCCAACGGCGGCCAAAGTGAGAGAACCATCTTCGAGCACCGGACCTTGGAAACTCCGTCGGTCATCGGAGTAGTGTGATCCCTATGAACAATCGAGCATCTTGGGAAATCGTAAGCCGACACTACCTCGGAAGATGACCATCTGCAGGAATCCATCACTTCCAGGAGAGCAAATAGGTCATTTGCTTTTGGGGAGTCTGCTTGAAATACAAAGAAAACTTCGATATATTTGACACTTGAACAAAATATTTCTGTATGACACTGTATATAAACTCAATCCGCAAGCTTGGTAAATAAAAAGAAGTGATAAAGGTAATAGGTGAATACAAAAACGTTTCAGGGCGTTGAAAGAAATACGGTATTTGGTGAGAAAATAATTACGAATAGATACAAGACATTGCAACATACTGAAATCAGAGAAATTAGATAAAGTCATACCTACACTTGGTACACCTGCCGGTGTTAGCACGATGCTTCTTAGCTCAACAGCAAGTTTCTCTAACTCTTTCGAGCGTATCCCTTCTGAGTCGGTCTAGTAAATAAAAGACACATCGTAATGAATTCCTAAGCAGATTAAAGAGAACAATGGACGAAAACAACACACACTACGGAAATATAACTGTTTGGAAGAATATTTGTAGAAAATGGCACACGGGTAGGTAAATATTTCGAGAGTGATGAAGAAAGAAGCACTATAGAGCTTAGTATGTGGTAGACACCATGCGCACAATGCGATCAACAAAGAACCCAACTTTTGCATATGAAATATCTAAAAAAAAAAAAAAAAAAGACACGTAGATCACAAGGAAACATAAATGAAAGGAGACAGATTGACGTAGTCTCGACCGACCGCTATTACTGCAGTCCTTACAGCCAAAGTACGGAAATACAGATGACTCACTCAGTGAGGATTGCTCAATTCGTTGACACGCGAGGCAGATATATGGAAAAAAAAACATTTTTTAACACCAAACGTAAGTTTTACGTGTTACTTGAGACTGGAACTAATATTGCTTACGTATTCTGGTAAATTTAGCAAGTTTTCTAGAAACAACATCTGGAAAAAACTGAAAAAAGCGTACGGAATATATCGAGCGAGGTGGCATGGTGGTCGGCACACTGGACTCGCATTCGGGAGGACAACAGTACACACCCGAGGCCTTCCATCAATAATTAGGTTTTCCGTGCTTACCGTAAATCGCTTCAGGCCGATGTGGTTCCTTTGAAAGGGCATGTCCGATTTCCTTGCCCAGCCTTCCCTAACCCGATGGGACCGATGACCTCGCTGTTTGGTCCCCGCAACCAACCAACAGGCTTACGGAATAAAACATGAGCTGAAATTTTATCAAAATTTCAAGTTCATTCAAAAAGGCTGTCAAGTAGTCAATCAGCGTTTTACAGCTGAAAATCGAAATCTATGGCTAAAGAATGCAGATAATAAATAGCAAATTACTCAGTTATGCACACATAAATGGCCCATACGATACTAAACATTTCAGGGTGACCATACTGAAGAAATTAACGTTTTGGTTTTGAGAAAGCATATTTGTATAATCCAAAAATAACGTAGGTTCCTGAAAAAAAGACTTTAGTGAAACATTGATGTACATTAATTAAAATTGCCCTATCCCACTTTCTTTAAAGGTGCAATCTCGCTCTCATCTTGAAAAGCACACAATAGATAGATCCTCGGCATCCTCAACAATGAATGTATCGAAAAATAATATCGACGTAATTATTGCTCTGATAAAGACAAAATGGGTTACACAAGGATACGTAGGTGGGCAAATTGATGGTAGATTTACCTGTAAACTCGTTTGCTGGGTTCTTAGAGTTGTATAAAGACCACAGGCATTAAGAAACGTGAAGGGTTGGTTTAATTAACAGCGAAGGTGAAATCAAAAGCAATGATGATAATTATACTTCAGAACTCTTTTAGCTTGAATCGGAACTAGCGAGCGATAAACATGGTAATGATTTTCTTTCTTATATCACTTTCGACAAAAAGTCTCTTATGAGATCTGCGACAATATTGACACTAATTAGGGAGATTCACATTGTCACATCCTTTACAATCAACGAAGAGTGTAATCATCGCTTGCTACTCCATTCCGTAGTACCATCAGTGGCCACTTACAGCTATGCGTACTCAGTAGAGTTTAATTGGAATATGCAGTAATAGTATCAATTTAAGGCTTTAGGTATTATTTGTGGATCTACGACCTGCAATAGAGTCTCAACTGAGCAAGTCGTATGGAATGTGTGGCAATCAACAGAAACACAGAGAAGAAATTTTGAACGGATCGAAAATTATTTAAATGTCAAAAGGAGGTCCAAATCGGTTTCGCGGTTTCTCTCTACCTGCGAAAAAATCTAAGCTAAGTGATAATATCACGTATCTACACTCCTGGAAATTGAAATAAGAACACCGTGAATTCATTGTCCCAGGAAGGGGAAACTTTATTGACACATTCCTGGGGTCAGATACATCACATGATCACACTGACAGAACCACAGGCACATAGACACAGGCAACAGAGCATGCACAATGTCGGCACTAGTACAGTGTATATCCACCTTTCGCAGCAATGCAGGCTGCTATTCTCCCATGGAGACGATCGTAGAGATGCTGGAGGTAGTCCTGTGGAACGGCTTGCCATGCCATTTCCACCTGGCGCCTCAGTTGGACCAGCGTTCGTGCTGGACGTGCAGACCGCGTGAGACGACACTTCATCCAGTCCCAAACATGCTCAATGGGGGACAGATCCGGAGATCTTGCTGGCCAGGGTAGTTGACTTACACCTTCTAGAGCACGTTGGGTGGCACGGGATACATGCGGACGTGCATTGTCCTGTTGGAACAGCAAGTTCCCTTGCCGGTCTAAGAATGGTAGAACGATGGGTTCTATGACGGTTTGGATGTACCGTGCACTATTCAGTGTCCCCTCGACGATCACCAGTGGTGTATGGCCAGTGTAGGAGATCGCTCCCCACACCATGATGCCGGGTGTTGGCCCTGTGTGCCTCGGTCGTATGCAGTTCTGATTGTGGCGCTCACCTGAACGGCGCCAAACACGCATACGACCATCATTGGCACCAAGGCAGAAGCGACTCTCATCGCTGAAGACGACACGTCTCCATTCGTCCCTCCATTCACGCCTGTCGCGGCACCACTGGAGGCGGGCTGCACGATGTTGGGGCGTGAGCGGAAGACGGCCTAACGGTGTGCGGGACCGTAGCCCAGCTTCATGGAGACGGTTGCGAATGGTCCTCGCCGATACCCCAGGAGCAACAGTGTCCTTAATTTGCTGGGAAGTGGCGGTGCGGTCCCCTACGGCACTGCGTAGGATCCTACGGTCTTGGCGTGCATCCGTGCGTCGCTGCGGTCCGGTCCCAGGTCGACGGGCACGTGCACCTTCCGCCGACCACTGGCGACAACATCGATGTACTGTGGAGACCTCACGCCCCACGTGTTGAGCAATTCGGCGGTACGTCCACCCGGCCTCCCGCATGCCCACTATACGCCCTCGCTCAAAGTCCGTCAACTGCACATACGGTTCACGTCCACGCTGTCGCGGCATGCTACCAGTGTTAAAGACTGCGATGGAGCTCCGTATGCCACGGCAAACTGGATGACACTGACGGCGGCGGTGCACAAATGCTGCGCAGCTAGCGCCATTCGACGGCCAACTCCGCGGTTCCTGGTGTGTCCGCTGTGCCGTACGTGTGATCATTGCTTGTACAGCCCTCTCGCAGTGTCCGGAGCAAGTATGGTGGGTCTGACACACCGGTGTCAATGTGTTCTTTTTTCCATTTCCAGGAGTGTAGATGATCATACATTGATACAGACATGGTAGTTTGAAGCTCTAAAGAATAATGCTGTGGACAATCTAATGTTATACATGAAACTTTCAGGAATATCTTTATGCACACATAAATGGCCCATTTCATACTAAACATTTCAGAGTGGCCATGCTGAATAAATTAACTTTTTGGTGGTGAGAAAACATATTTGTATAATCCAAAAGTAACGTAGGTGCCTGAAAAAAAGACTTTAGTGAAACATTGATGTACATTAAATAAATTGCAGCTGCAGTGACGTAAAGTGCACAAACAAATGGAGTGTAGGTTTCCATTCATTATATGTGAGAGGGTGGTTGAATTACACGTTTCTTCAAAATTCATTAAGCTATAGAACATAATTATCCAATCATCTTTTGAAACTTTTGATACAGAAAGCTTCAGATACAGCTACAACAACCAGCGTTATCACTACGACGCTACAATTATTTTTGGAGTACAAGAGAAATTGTATTCAGATCCAATTTGTTTCCCTTGGCAGGTCTTTTGGCAGCCACAGTATTCGTCGGACTCATACAGACATTGGAATGTGCAATGTCGTTGATCAGTAGAAAGTATTACTGAAGTTCTTTACTGTTTCTGAACGTTTGTTTTACAGCTCGTTCAGTAGACTGGCGGTAACACGTGTACTAAACATAAACTCACCTGCAGTTCGGCTGCACTGGGTTGCGAACGGTGGTGATATCGGTCGTTTGTGGATTCTCTAGTGAAATTACCGAGTTTGTTTCCACTATTGCGTTTCTTTTATAAATGTAACATACTACGTTCGAATGAGTCTCATGGTTTTATTTATATCGGAACACTATTATCTTACTGTAATTTATATTTTTGTCTTACACAAGGTGTAAGCTCAGTTTAGATATTTAGTGTGTGTTGACATAACAGAAACGTTTAATAATCATCAGAAATTGATACCGAGCAGACGTGCAATAAAAGAAACTAAACTTCCCATGTTTTTGGGTTATACAAGTAGTTTCCAGCGAAATGAGCTCCGACGTGTAGTAGATTGTCAGTCTCGAAACGAATATTAATTGAAACTTCCTGGCAGATTAAAACTGTGTGCCCGACCAAGACTCGAACTCGGGACCTTTGCCTTTCGCGGGCAAGTGCTCTACCATCTGAGCTACCGAAGCACGACTCACGCCCGGTCTCGCAGCTTTACTTCTGCCAGTATCTCGTCTCCTACCTTCCAAACTTACAGAAGCTCTCTTGCGAACCTTGCAGAACTAGCACTCCTGAAAGAAAGGATACTGCGGAGACACGGTTTAGCCACAGCCTGGAAGATGTTTCCAGAATGAAAATTTCACTCTGCAGCGGAGTGTGCGCTGATATGAAACTTGGCAGATTAAAACTGTGTGCCCGACCGAGACTCGAACTCGGGACCTTTGCCTTTCGCGGGCAAGTGCTCTACTGGAAAACAGACGTTCCATAGGCGGTCGGGCAACAGTAGGGTACGCAGGGGAGGTAGGATAGGCAAGGAATTGACACAACCGTCGCACCATGAGGAGTTTCCGCCGGATGGCGAGCGGCGGTTCCCCTGCCTCAGCACACAGGCTGGGGATAGGACTGGTACGGAAGGCACCAGTGGCGAACCTGATACCCTCATGGTGTACTGCGTCAAGAATCTTTAGATACGAAGGCCTCGCTGACCCATACTCGGTGCATCCATAGTCAAGACACGACCGGACGAAAGCCCTATAAAACTACAGCAGACGCGCCCGATCTGCTCCCCAGGACCGATGGCTCAGACACTTCAAAATATTCAGCGCCTTCAGGGCCCGCACCTTGAGGTCTTTAAGGTGCGGCAACCACGACAACTTGGAATCAAAAGTGAGGCCCAGGAACCTCACAGTGTCTATAAAAGGAAGAATGGTGTCCCTCAGACGCAATTCAGGGGAGGTAAAAGCACGTCGAGAACGATTGAAATGAACACACACACACATGTGTCTGCAGAAAAGGTAAAACCCGTCATCGCAAAGAGGGTGACACTTAAAACGCTTCCCTGAGGAGCACCATTCTCCTGCACGTACAAATCAGATAGCACATTACCAACCCGATATCGAAAGAGGCGGCGGGAAAGAAAGGACCGAATAAGATGGGGAGATGGCCACGAAAGCCCCACTGATGGAGTTGATTGACGATAAGGCGGCGCCAAGTAGTGTCATACGCCTTATTAATGTCAAAGAATACACCTAGACAATGCTGGTTACGTAGGAAGGCCTGCTGGATGGCCGCCTCAAGCAGGGTCAAGTTGTCTATAGTTGAACGACATCTCCGAAAGCCACACTGAGAGTGGCTAAGGAGCTGCCTGGTCTCGAGCAGCCAAACCAGGCGACGGTTGACCATGCGTTCCAACGTCTTCCCGACACAGCTCGTCAAAGCAATACTCCGATAACTACTGGGATGCGTTCGGTCCTTCCCCGGTTTGAGGAGGGGAATCAAAATTGCCTTCCTCCACGAGTCAGGGAACGTGCCGGATGACCATATCATATTAAAACAATTCCGGAGAACTTCCTTGGATGGCAGCAACAAGTGCTGCAGCATGCTGTACAGGATTTGATCATCACCTGGCGCAGTATCATGAGCCACAGACAGTGCCGAATCCAGTTCCCACATTGTGAAGGGGCAGTTGTAGGGTTCAGAATTTGGAGACCGGAAGTCCAAGTGATCCCTCTCGATGGCAGTGCGGTAGCGGCAGAAATCTGGATCACAGTTAATAGTGGCAGTAGATTCGGCAAAATACATAGCCAGTGTCTGGGCAATATCTCTCGGCGCCGTGAGTAGACAACCCTCATGCAGCAATGCCGTGACAGGTAGTTGGCTGCGTTTCCCGAAATCCTCCTGATGGCTTCCCATACTTTCGTAGAACTAGTGGAGCGGGAGATGGAGTTCAAGAACGATTGCCACGACCGTCGTTTGCTCTCTTTAATCACTCACCGCGCCTTGGCCCTTTCCACCCGAAAGGCCGCGAGATTGTCAGCTGAGGGACGGCACTTGAAGCGGAGCAGAGTTGCACGGCGGGCTCGGATGGCTGAGCGGCACTCAGTGGTCCACCAAGGTACAGGACGCCTCTTGGGATGACTTGAGGACCATGGGATCGACAATTCAGCAGCATGGGAGATCACGGCTGTAACGTGGTCGTCCCAGTCGTGGACGCTGGCACGGTGTTTCAAAACAGCTAAATGGCTGAAAAGTGTCCAGTCAGCTCTGCAGAAGTGCCACCTGGGCGGCACTGGTAATGCCACAGTCTCATCCAGGAGGCGAATCCAAAGGGGGAAGTGGTCACTAGAATGGAGGTCAGCGGCAACCTCCCACAGAGCAGAATCCGCGAGTGCTGGAGAGCAAAAGGAAAGATCAATAGCTGACGAGGACCCAGAAGCAGTACAGAAATGAGTGGGAGCACCAGAGTTGAGGATGTACAGTTCTTCGGACGCCATGAGACTTTCCAGAATGCGACCCCTGGGGCAAGTAGTCGTAGAACCCCATAAGACTTTATGAGCATTGAAGTCCCCCAGAAGAAGAAATGGGTGGGGTAGTTGGCTAATAAGTTCTGTGAGAGCCTCAGAGTCTATTGCATCCTGGGGCGGTAAGTAAACGGAACAGATTGTGAGCCTCCGCCCCACAAGAAGGTCAACTGCAACTGCTTGCAAGTCCGTAACGAGAGGGAACTCAGATGAGTGGTGCATGTCACGGACACAAACCGCAACACCACCCTTTGCCATTTCCCCTTTGGCGACCCAAGGGAGATGTCAGACAGTACGATGGCATCGTCATCGGACTGACCCTGACTAGTCTCCTCAGGTGGCAAAACCTTCACCTTCGGCGTCTTCGTCTTGGGGGGCTTAGGATGCAGAACCTTGTCAACTGTTGGAGCTTTACTCGCCTGGGCAGAAGGTGCCATATGGGGAGGGGCAGGAAGTACCCCAATGTCAGCAACCACGGCCTTGTCCGACGTTGTGGGGAGAGCTGCAGGTTGCAAAACAACCGCAGCAGCACAAGTGCACTGGCAAACGCAGGTATTAGTGCTGACACTAGCAACATCCGTTTGTGTAGCAACAGTGGCTAACTGTACCGGTTTCTGCAGAGTGGAAGCGAAAGATGTTGTAAACACAGGAGGCTGCATGGCCTTAAAGAGCTTCTTGGCCTCACCATAGGGGATGCGCTTAGATGTTTTGGTCTCCTGTATCTTCCGTTCCTCGAGATAGATGGGGCAAACCCGGCTCCAGACAGGGTGACTCCCAGAGCAATTCACGCACTTCACAGGCGATGAACAATCGGCTCCTTCATGGGCAGGCTGACCACATTTACCACAAGTGGCTATCCCATTGCACCCCAGCGTAGTATGCCCAAAGCTCTGACATTTAAAACAGCGCATTGGGTTGGAGAAATATGGCCGTACTGGCAAAAGTAAGAAACCCGCTTTAACATGCTCTGGGAGTCTCGGGCAATTGAACGTGAGAATAAACGAGTCGGATTTGACTTGGTCCCCATCGACTCGTTTCATAATATGCTGCACGTCGACAATACCTTCGTCAGCCCACTCAGATTTCAACTCGTCCTTGGGGATATCCACCAAGTCCCTACATGTCACAACACCCTTACTGTAGTTCAAAGTGGAATGGAGCTCGGTCTCGATAGCGTACTCTCCGAGACAGGTTGCTTTCCGAAGAGAAGTGACTTGACGGGAACTAGAAGTTTCAACTAACAGAGTCCCACTGCGCAGTCGCTTCACAGATTTCAGTGTTCCTGCAATTCCCTCAAGACCCTTGTGGATGTAAAAGGGAGAAACTCTCTCGAAGCTACCTTCCTTCCGTTTGACAATCAAAAACACATTCTGGTTATCAGCATGTGCTCTGTTACGACAGTCTGATAAATCTCTAGTAACACCAGGCGCTGGAGGACTCGCAGCACGAAGTCGCTTTTTCGATGGGGTGTGTTTTCCTACCAGTGGCCCACCCAATCCACTGGTAGGGGGAATCGTGGAGGTCGAAGGGTCCATTGTGGTCCCACGAGCAGCTAGGGAACTAAAGGTCCGCTCAGACAGAGCCCCGCGTGCCTCAGTAAGCCTTATACAACTGGGCTGCGGCAGGTGCCCCAGAGGTTGCCCGCTTGCGACTGTTCCACCCCAACAGCCATGCATCTTACAGGCGCGCAGCACACCGTAAGATTGAGGGGTTTTTATAGAGGTTTACCTTCCTCGCAATCCAGGCGGTCAAGCCAAGATTACCATTCCCTGTTGCACACAACATTCCACCGCCGCGCCATGCGGTGGTCGCTGAAGCATGTCCGAGGGTTACGGCGACAGGAGACTGGCAGCGCTGACCAGTCCCCAGCTCAGTACCCCGGGTTCACCAAGCCCATACTCAACAAATGAATACTGAGCCCCTGGAGGGTACTGCCTGGGGAGTTTTGGTGGCCAGCGGAAGTGTTTAAACTCAGGAGAGTGTTCCTGGAGCCACTCTGTAGCAATTCAGGGCCTGTGGGGCTTCGCGTTGTCCTGCTGGAATTGCCCAGTGAATAACGGACATAAATGGATGAAGATGGTCAGACAGGATGCTTACGTACGTGTCACCTGTCAGAGTCGTATCTAGACGTAACAGGGATTCAAATCCCTCCAATTGCACACGTCCGACACCATTACAGAGCCTCCACCAGTTTGAACAATACCCTGCTGACATGCAGGGTCCATGGATTCATACAGTGGTCTCCATATCCGTACACGTCCAACCGCTCGATACAGACTCGTCCGAGCAGGCAACATGTTCCCAGTCATCAACAGTCTAATGTCGGTGTTGGCGGGCCAGGCGTGGCGTAAAGCTTTGTGTCGTGGCGGGTACATAAGCGGGCCTTCGGCTCCGAAAGCCCATATCGATGATGTTTCGTTAATGGTTCACACGCTGACACTTGTTGGTGGTCCAACATTGAAATCTGCAGCAATTGGCGAAATGGTCGCACTTCTGTCAGTTTGAAAAATGCTCTTTAGTCGTCCTTCGTCCCGTTCTTGGAGGATCTTTTTTCCCGCCACAACGATGTCGTAATTGATGTGTTACCGGGTTCCTGATATTCACGGCACACTCGTGAAATGGTCGCACGGGGAAATCCCCACTTCATCACTACCTCGGAGATGCTGTGTCCCATCGCTCGTGCGCCGGCTATAATACGTCGTTAAAACTCACTTCAATCTTAATATACCTGTCATTATAGCAGCAGTAACCGTTCTAACAACAGCGCCAAATCTTGTTGTCTTATGTAGGCACTGCCGACCGCAGCGCCGTATTCTCTCTGTTTACGTATGTCTGTATTTGAATACGCATGCGTTTACTAGTTTCTTTGGCGCTTAAGTGTCTTATAAGCGGACGACGTACGACATAAGACATAAGAAAGCTGATTAGCATAGCCAAAGATACACAGGCATTAATTTGGGGACGTATTTTCTGAGGATGCACGTTTGTAGCACAGCATGTTATGATAGTGAATCAAGCACAATGAGAAAACCGAAGAGAGCGAAAGAATTTGAGATTTGGTGCTATAGGAGAATGTTGAAAATCACTTGGACTGACAAGGAATAAGGAGACTCTCCGTAGAATTAGTGAAGAAATGTACATATGGAAAACTCTGACAACAAAAAGCGTACAGTATGACAGATCATATGTTAAGAGATCAGGTGGTGTTAGAGGGAACTGTGGAGGGCAAAAATAGTTGGGGAAGACACAGATTTGAATACGTCCAGCAAATAATTGAAGACGTTGGTTGCAAGTGCTACTATAAGATGAAGACATTGGCGAAGAAGGGGAGTTGGTGGTAAGTTGCATCAAACTGATCAGAAGACTGATGATACAAAAAAAGGATTACTTTGTCTTAGTGAAGTGGATGGAGCAGTATTATATTTATTGTATTTGTTGGTACTATGTATGTGCTGGTCTACAGTGTTTCTTCATAAAGTTTTCATGAGAAAAGAGGAAAGTTGTGAATTTTTTGTCTCTGTTTCTGGAGGACAATTACACGGGTTGTTCAAGCAGGAATCCCACTTAACATGAAAATTTGGCTATCAACGCCATTTAACATATGAAAAAACTTGTAACTAATTACTCCTTTGTAACTATGTTCGGCGAATGGTACAGGGAAGGAAATGTGAAATAGTGGTAGAAGGTACCCTCTGACATGCAGCATACGGTGGTTTGCTATGTGTGCTAAGATGTAGATATAGATGTTCCGCGGAGAACGCAGAAATAACAAGAGATTTTTTCGCGATATTTTCACTGTGTTGGGCTAGTGTGCGTGTTTTCTCGATATTCTTAGGTTTGTTTCGTAAGTGTCAAGTATTGTTCTTTCAGCAGGGAACTGCAGATTTTTTGGATAGTTCTACGGTGGCTGACGCAAACCGTCGCGTCGCCGTGTCCTGGGGGCTAAACAATTTAAAGTGGAGTAATCGGATATTTCCAGGCTCACTGTCTGTGTGTTTTTCATTAATAGTACTGAAACTAATGTTGAGAGTGACTGTATAACGGAGGCAACTGTTGAGAGTTACTGCATAGGTTTCGCCGTTCAGGAACGTCCACCGAAGCACCTCTGACAAAACACTGCGCATGTCACAGAACATGTTCATGAGAACACTTTTTACGATATCTCTGACAACAAATTTCGTTGGCAGGGTGAATGGCGCGGGGAGGGAGAGGGCCGGCGGGGAGTGAGCATCTTTTACGACGGGGTTGTAGTGGTATGCCAAAAGTTCGTCAGCAGGTGCTATCTTTCTCAGAACATCACTGGCGGTCACGCAGTGCTCTATAACATCATAGTAAGCCAACTTCATTACCTTTTTCTGAGCGTCAGGAAGATTCTTCAACTTGTAGCAGTCAATGCTAGTAGGAGTATAATATCGTACACATCATATGGTACCCTGTGTTGTACGAAATCTCTCTGCCAAAGTTGTCAGATGAGTCCTATTCGCCGCGCGGGATTAGCCGAGCGGTCTTAGGCGCTGCAGTCATGGACTGTGCGGCTGATCCCAGCGGAGGTTCGAATCGTCCCACGGGCATGGGTGTGTGTATTTGTCCTTAGGATAATTTAGATTAAGTAGTGCTTAAAGTTAGGGACTGATGACCTTAGCAGTTAAGTCCTATAAGATTTCACACACATATGAACATTTTTGAATCGTATTTATGTTCATAATCTCATGCTCAGTGTGCCAAAAGTTTTCCTGCAGGTTTTATTTGCTGTAAACGTAGCTTATTACTTCTGTTGACTGCTTCAAGTATAATATACGAACCACGTGGAGCTGCTCCTCTGGACTGTACATCGCGAAAATTTCAGAGCAACCTGGAATGGATAAGGAATTAAGGCGAGTTGCTCCTGAGGCGTGGGTGATCGTATGACAGACTCTTTTCTGATTAGCTCATGATGCTGTCGTAAGGGCAATGGATACTCTACCCGGCATTTAACGCCTGTTGATGACAGTACGTGTGCTGCCGTATCTCGCTTCGTAACCATAAGAACACACTGACAAAAATTTACTGTGCACTACTTTTCAGTCTGATCTTCACTGAGTATTCACGTTTACGAAATGAATTGACACCATTCCACGGACGAATTTCTCTGTGCCAGACATGTGGAATTGTCTTCCTGAGAGGGCGTTGGGAGTGCAATGAGTATGAGTTTGCCAACATATCCGAACAAGCGGTAGGCAGGGGGTGGCGGCGCACAGAGCGATGTTTCATTCCCGAGACACCGCGCAGGCGTGACGTCAGGTGGTAGGGGGTGGTACGTCTGGATGGGACCATCGCGCGTGAAATACGGGCTCCGCTAAGAGCGCACAGCTGTCGCATGTTTAGGGCGGGCGAGGCGAGGGTTACGGCCCGGACAGGAGCCGCAGGTCGGAGGGCGAAGGCGGAGGCCACCTGCAGGGTCGCGCCACGCCACGCCACGCCACGCCGCGCCGCAGCCTCCAATTGGCCGGGGCGCCGTAAAGCGACTGCGGGGCCGCTCCCGGACATCGCCGCAGCCCCGGGGCCGGCCCTCCGCTCTGCCGCTGCTGCCGATGCCAGCGCGCTGCCCGCAACACGCGTCGCTTCTGCTGCCCAACGCAGCAAGCTGCCGCGGATAACTATCAGCGCGAACAGCCCAAACTTCTCAAATCATTCCCTACGTTTTACTAATCGAAAAATATTTTTTAAATTTAATTTCTATTGAGCTGCTCAAAATTCTTTGTGGTTCTTTTGTATCATTGCCAACAACGGTAGTAATATTAGAATTACTAGTTCAAACTTATCTTCAAAGGGCGAAATTCAAACTGTGTTGTCAGACGCATAAAAAACACGTTATTACTTACATTTCTGAACTTTCGGATCCATTGTTCCTCGTAACCTTGATCTTGACAAACTTGCCCCCCCCCTCCTTCCGAAACCTCTCCATCTATCCCTCCCAAGCAAGAAACTAGCAGTTCTAGAAGCTAGACAATAGTTCCTTTTCCGTGCTGTGAAACAGTAGTGTCAAAGAACAAAAGGAATTTACAATTGAAGAGATTTTATTTCTCAACAACTTTAACTTCGTTCTTCGCTCTCTTTAATGGCAGTAAATATTTTACTACTGGTAAATATATGTATTAGTAACCCTTCTAATATTATATTTCTCTGGAGAGAATTCTCCTTTCGATAGAACAGCTGTAGCAGCATCTGATTTATTTGTATTCACAGGGAAGATCGGTAAGTGTAGAAAGTAGGAATGTGTTAATGCATAGAGCAATCACTCATTCTACCACTTACTCATTTCATTGTACTTGTACAGAAGCAAATTACGTAAGTTGTTCTTTACACAATTGAAAGACATCAGCAATGATCTTTTTCGTGTAATTGGATGCATGACTGGTAACCATGTCGTTATTACCGTCTGTCATTCGTACTAATTACCATGACTTCTGTTACGGCGTAAAGTTAGCGCTGACACTCCAGTCGGGAACGACAGGGAAGAGAAGACTATGAGAAGAGATCAGCCAACTGCTTGATGACCGACCCCCTTCCAGGACGACAACGCGACAGCAGCGGGCCCTAGGTGAAGACTGGTGGCATCCCACTTTGACAACAGCTTCAATGTTAGCCACCTCAATAGCCTCTGCATTAGTACTCTCTACATAGCACCGATTTTTGTGTGACTATTCTGAAGAAGACTAATTATGTTGTATGTCGCCATTTGCTTGCGACCCATCTATCAAACTTAAGTACTGCATTTGTCTTATTGTGATGAATCTCATTAATAGTAGTTAATTGAATGTTTGTCTAGCGAACCGAGTATGTAGGATTCCTAGACACAACAACATTGGTGACGAGGTGAACGTATACCGTAGAGAGAACCTTTCAACAGGGCCACCGCTGCCACAGACTGTCTCTGTTTTCTATCGTGGGGTTTTGTGTATTGCTGGCGCCTTAATTCTTACTAGTCTTTTCTTTGCAGGGGTGCGTTTTTATGTTTTAACAGTGTCTCTTACAGCGCTTTTTTTGTCAACGGTAGGAAGTGCAGTCTTTCCCCTCATTCATAAATTGTTCCCTAACGCCACTCCAAGGGAACTTCCCTATGATCAGGTTGTAGATTCTCTAACTATTATCAGCTGAATGTGGTGGCAGCTAGGTTCCAGTTCTTTCGTTGCAAGCAAAAGTCAGAACAAACGTCGCGAGTAGGTAACAGATTTTCAGGGTATGACGAGGAAATGCAAGTTCAAATGTGCTTGTGGTGCTTCATATTAAGATATTATGTTGTGTGATGTGATCATGTACAATGTAACTGATGTCAGAGAACAGACATTGAAACAGTCAGATCCGTCATTTCATCATGTAGTGCAAATCCTAGATCTGTAGGATTAAGGTGTCGTAGTGGCTGATAAATTTGAGCAGCCTCCAATTTGTTGCGTTGAGTCGTCCCTTGCTCCCGACTGCCGCAATAGGCAGCAACAGCACGAGCGCATCAAGCCGCGTAAACAGTTCTCTAAACAGGCTGCAACATCAGTGAATAGCCATGCCCTCGGTGCTATTCACGGCACAAACGTCAAGACTACCAATCCAGACAAGCACAGTGTTGCACCTGTGGCGAGAAAAGTCAAACGCAAGCCCTATGTTTGCAACGGAACAAAAAGAAGAATTCTACCCACTCACAAAAATCTAGTCCCTGTGTTTAATACAGTGTATTCAAAGCCTGCTGCAGGCATTAACAAAATTAACAAGCAAACAGTTTCTTCAGCGCTACGCCAGTCCAACAAACGTTTTGTTCATTTGCATCTTAGTGGAAAAAGTGTGAAACTTGCAGTTGCACACTGGTGCCTCTGTTACATTGCTGAATCGCGACACATATGAACTGTTAGGTTCCCCACGCCTGTTTAAAACTAGCACGCAGCTGACGGCTTGTAATGGATAAGACATTCCAGTTCTCGGAAAATTTACTTTACCTGCAATGTATCGCTCGCATAAGTGAACTCTGACTTTCACTGTGCTACAATCACTCGATTGTGAGAACATATCTGGCCCTGTTTCGCTTGATTCGTTTGGCTTTCAAGTTCAGGACAAGTGGTTTAGTAACCACGAGATTCGTGACAGTAAATTGAGAAATAGTGACTAATAAAGCAATTCATTCAAATAGCCTCAAAGGTGCCACGCTGTCTTTTAATCAATGTGAAGGGGCCATGCAGCAGAATTCAACGGAAAAAATTATTCTAAATTTCTCATGCCTGTAAAGTGTAAAGAACTTCAGTGATTTGGTCATTTTGGTGTAAAGAACTTCAGTGATTTAGGCATTGTTTGGGGTGGCTAAATCTCACATCCATGCGCATCGCACTGATGTTGCTTTTTGTTTTGTGTGTCTGCAGAATTTGTGCTGTATTTAGCCGTCCAAAACATATGTTTAAGTACTATACTTATTTAACTGAGAAAACAGCTAAATGTATC
The DNA here is from genome assembly GCF_023864345.2 of Schistocerca serialis cubense. Lineage (NCBI taxonomy): Eukaryota > Metazoa > Arthropoda > Insecta > Orthoptera > Acrididae > Schistocerca > Schistocerca serialis. The sequence goes on along the minus strand of NC_064639.1, from coordinate 534,882,980 downwards.
TCTGCAAAACTTAAAGCTCAAGCTGACACAATTTTTCCGCAGAACGTTTTTAAGATACACTATGATAAGCGTGTCAAACGTTTTTGTGTTGTTAACTCATACTATTTTTTAAATATAAACATAAAGGATACAGCTAAACTAAAAAATGAATAGGGAGAGTGTTTTACTTTGGAACACTTTTAAAACTTTCGGCTTTATCTAGTTACAATTTCAAACCAATATGTGGATAGGTATTCATTAATGAAATCAGTGGTAAAGAACAATTCAATTTTGGCCTGAATATAGGAGTCTCCAGTTGAATTAATACATACATCGTCTGCATATTGTAATATTTTTGTGAGGAGAGTGGTTATTCGTTACAAAAGATGAGTACATAGAATATAAAATAGGCTGTTTAAAATTCCACACTCAAGAAAGCCCTGGGAGATGTGAAAGGGTCCGAGCATGTTTTCTTTGAATATGACAAAGATTGATTTTTGAGCGACTAGGGTGCTGGCACCAAATAGCAATCATCGAAAGAATTCCAAGTTCCATTAGCTTGTCCTACAGAATCAATAGCTGAATGTGGTTATAAGCCCACTTAACATCAACATTGAGGTGAAATTCATAGAAAACAAGTACAGGTTGCACATAACCCCTTCGCCTTTTTCGAAACTGCATTGACTCAGAGCTGGTTTAAAAGCACGATTCCATTCTTCTTTTTATCCTCTGCTGTAGTGTACCGACGTGAGCTCGCCACTAATGGCTGGCCACCGAGGGCGCTACCAGTTTGAGACTCCTGATGCCACTTTCGTCACATCTCGCAGGACACAATCTCTGGCTGTGGTCTGCAAATAAAGGGTCTTGCATACCATTCTCTTTTTCTTTCTGCGTGTGTTAGGCATTTACCTGTAACGTCGTATTGGTTTAAACTGTCGATGTTTCTTCACGCTTCTGCTCACTGGGTAATACTTCATCGTCAGTTTTGGTATTCTGTCCTCTTCCATTTTTGTGATATGCTCCTTCCAGTTGTTACCGTATTCCTCAATTTATTCATTTATGTTTTCCATTCCGTTTTCTTCTCTGGTGCCAACATATGTTCTCCTGTCAGGTGGTGTGTACGTCTCTCCTCACTGGGTAATAATTCGTCGTTAGTTTTGGTATTCTGTCGTCTTACATTCTTGTGATACCGTCCTTTCAGTTGTTGTTGGATTCCTTAATCTGCTCGTTTGTGGTTTTATTCGCATTTGTTCCCTGATGTGAACGTGCTCCCTCATATCAGGTGGTGTGTGCCCCCATATGCAGCGGATAATAATTCATTATTAATTCTGTTATTCGGTCATCTTCTTTTCTTGTGATGTGGGTAGTGCAGTCGTTGCTGTATTCCCTAATCTGCTCATTTACGCCATTCACTCCCACTTCTTGTCTGACGTCAACATTCTTTCTCCCGTCAGGTGGTGTGCATCCCTGTACTCTTCTTAGGAACCGCATGTCTGATGCTTACGTTAGTAGGGTATTACTACGGGTTCTGATGTAACGATATATAACAAACTTATATGTCAAACCACAAGCCCAAAGTCAACAAAGTTATCAGTAAACACGTTACAGATTTATAAAGTGTCCAGACATGTGGCTACGAGATACTCTTACGTCTCCTTCGCTAAAAAGTATGGCGTTATCAGGCTCGAGGCTACAATATGAAACTACCGAATGGATTGTGTGTTTGACCCTCTGCAAGGCTCTTTAACCATATTAACCACTAACAAAGAGTATTTATAATGTTCTCTGCTGTACTCCACGCCAACTGGTTATATCTGATGTCAGTTAATGAGTAACTTGCTGAACTGCTGCTATGTCATGTTTAGCAACGTTCTGCCGTCTGTCTTCTGGGATAACGAGAATGTTCAAAAGTAGACTGCCGTACAATTAAGTCTTCCAGGCACTCAAGACCGAGCTAATCTTACAAGCTATGTTCTGACTGTATATTTACCTTTAAACTACACTGGAGTGCAAAATTAAAGGAACGAACCGCAATTTCCCCACCCTGTCTCTAACTCACGATATAATCATACAAACTGTCAACAGATGTCCGTATAATCGTGTTCCGCACGGAAGACGGCATTACGGCCAACAGATAAGCATGCCAACGATGACGTCAGGGCACCTATGAAACGAGTTAATGTTTGCTGGGTAGCCTCACATCCACAATAGCTGTGTACATAGTCACAGACGGTGCAGTACGGCACAGGAAGATGCCTACCAAACTATCTGCGGTGGAGGGCCAGGGAAAAAAAGGAGACAGGACAGTCCCAAACTAATGTGACCCACTGGCTTAGTGTGACTCGTTGTGTTGTTTCTCGGAAGTGGTGACAGTATATAGAGACCGAAACTGTATCCCGAAGACGAGGCCAGGGCCGACCATGTTTGACTTCAGAAGAGAGGACCGTTATTTGGCTGTAAGAGCACGACAGTACCGCCTGTGCTACATGGCACTTGGCATGTGGAGTGTCGTATCGAGGCAATCGGTATGCAGAAGGCTTAGGCACAGTGGCCTTTATTGTCCGAGATCAGCTACATGTCTAACTCTGACGCGTCTTCACAGAAGGAAATGTCTAGAGTGGAGTCATCAACAAGTCAGCTGGACGTTCGAAAAGTGGGCCGATGATGTTTTCACAGAGGAGTCCTAATTTTGTCGCGAGAGTAATTATCGATGGATTCGCCTATGGAGAAAACGGGAAACATGATTTCGGGACCCAAACATTATGGGAATAGACCGACATCGAGGAGAATCCTTAATGGAGTTGTCGGGGATTATGGTGACAACTCGAACCCCACTTCATGAAATTGTACGCGTGTATCGGCAAGGTTTAACTGCTGTCAGGTAAAGTGACGAGATATTGGGACCTCATCTGCGGTTGTTACGAGATGCTGTGGGCCCAGACTTCGTACTGATGGACGGTAAGGCTCGACCCTATAGAGCACAGGTTGTTAATGTTTTTTTTTTGGAAACGGAAGATATTGCATCCACGGCGTGGCCTGCTCGCTCTCCCGATTGAATCCCATAGAGCATATCTGGAATGCACTAGGGAGACGGATTGTGTCACATCCACATCCACCAACCACTCTTCAAGACTGCGAGCTGCTCTGCAGGAAGGATGGGCGTTACTGCCTCAGCATTAGACTGACGACATCACTCACAGCATGCCCTGTCGGTGTCAGGCCTGTATTGCTGCCAGAGGTGGTCACACCCCATACGGAGCGCATTAACCAGTTGTCTGATTGTGTGTCCAAATCCGTTAAGTTGAAAGAAAACCGAAGAACAAATTTGTCTACCGTTATACATATTGCAGTCGTTTACGATTTGTATTTTTCACATTCTTTCTACTTTACTATCACCTCTTTATACCGTTTTGTGGCAAAATAAACGCAACCTTTCAAAATTTCCGTTTGTTGCTTTAATTTTGGACGCCAGTGTACATGGATATTCTTAACAGTGATTTCAACAAAGAGTTATACATAGTGTTATTATAAAGCAGGAGAAACATATTTTCGTTAGTCTAGGACGTGGTTCTGTGCAATACCGTCAGATAAAGATAATACCGAATTGAGTCTGGTTCACACAAATAATGTAATTCCACATCTCCTAAGAAAAGGATTCGATGTATCACACATACTTAAACCATCCCCGATTGTAAATTACCCTTTTCGGAGCAGTTAATGTGTTACGTGTACGAAAAACAAAACCGAAAATGGAAGAGTCGAAGTCAAGAAACCAAAACTTGAGTGTATGGCGAAGGCTACTGCCGTAAAGAAAGAACATAAAATGCAACTGGAACAAAAAGAAACTATTGCAGATTTGCAAGCAAGGTTCACATGGTGGATTGAACATAGTATGTGGAGAAAACTGACTATGACGAGGAAAGAAAAAACGTCTGCAGTTGCAGTAAACATCAATGGAAACTGTTGGTGTGCCGTATTACTGCCCGAAATCACTGGAATTGAGAACATGTATTACATTATCGGACACAGGAAAATATTTTTTTTTTATAAGCTCCCATTCCCATATGAATTGGCCTAATGATGGCTCAAATGGCTCTAAGCACTATGGGACTTAACATCTGAGGTCATCAGTGCCCTAGAACTTAGAACTACTTAAACCTAACTAACGTAAGAGCATCACACACATCCACGCCCGAGGCAGGATTCGAACCTACGACCGTAGCAGCAGCGCGATTCCGGACTGAAGCGCCTAATGAGGACCGTTATATTCTAAATGTGGCAGACTGGATGTTGTGTACCTAGTCACAGAAAAACTGTCAACCAAGTTTAAAGCAAATGGAATAACTTCATTTAATTGACATTCGCTTGAAAAAGATGGAAACTTTTAAGTTATATACAGAAATTCCACAAGAACGGGTTGGAGTGGAGCTGTTGGCGTACACACGCTTTAACAGCAGCATCGTGGAGGAAATTAGGGGCTGATTTAAAATCCTCAAGTTCTCTCACCTAGAAGAATTGCATGAAGGAACAGAGCTAACTGTTTGAGCTATAAAACAGATATTTCACAGGAACAAACTTAGATCTATATTGGAATTCGAGAATAAACCTCCTTTGTTTTCATTAGTTTCTGGCCGGAGACAGAATAGCTGATTCAGATGTACATTTGAAGTATAAGTTAAAAATTAGTCTGGGTTTTATTAAAATTGCAGCAAACAAAAATTAAAGATGAGTTGTTTACTGTATATAAATGTTTATGCAAAATTAATAAAAGTTTCTGTACGAGAATATTTGTTGTTATTCGCCACCCTGCCCTATCTGCTCGTATGATGATCTACATATATAGTTTTGGATGGGACAGATCGGTAGTTGGGTAGAGCGAATATGAGATTATTCTCTTAAAGAAATTACTTCCAGGTTCCTGCAACGGATAGAAGATATACATATGCTAGCCTGTCCTAATTATCTACATAAAACATCGTTATGTTTTTGTTATATTGGTAACCAATGAATACATCGGTACTTTTTCGAATCGCTTATCGCTGTGCATTATGGAGTTGTTAGCTGTTGTTCTTCCGACTTACAGGTTGGCTGTTGTAATATGCCAGCTGATGGCCATTAAACTAGGGAAAAAACCTATGAAAAGGGAATGAAATTTATCATCGAGGCATACCCGCCTATTTCGGTTACATCTGTGTCGTAAAAGTAACTTCTCATTGCTAGGAGTAACATGACAACAAAAGAGGTTCGTTATTTGTGCAAGTACGGCCCTCGGCCCTCCCACACTAGATTAAATGAAGGCGCCTTATCGAATGTCCAAGCACCGCTTTCTATTGAAACATCTGTTATTAATGCACAGAAGCTCTTCGTTACCCACTATATGTTTATTCCTTACGTTGGATGCATACCATCTCGTAAACGATGCGAAAGCAGAAGAAGAATTGTGGTACTCTGCATGTTATAGGAATGTCTAAAAATTAAGTTTCATATGGGAAGTCCGCTGGCTACATTCTTGTGTTTGGATTCGAGTGCAAATGTTTTCTCGTAGGCGGAGAGTAAATACGATGATTGCATTTTCCCACTCATTAATTCGAAATTATATGCTGTGGTGTACGATATTCGAAGGGCTGTTATTCGTAACAATAGTTTCAAACAATGCAGTATCTTCTGAGTACTATTTTCTAACGACAAAGAGCTCCCGTACTCGGTTCGTCCATAATGTGTAAACATAATATTACAGTACATGGAATGTAGGTAACGCATTTGTTTCCAAAATAGCTTTCTGATGATGTTGGTATTATTGAAAGATACGATTAATCAGTGGGGGACAGCCTCCATGCCCTGGTCCAGAAGTTCAGCCAGCATCAGATCAGGGGCTGCAACAATAACAATAAAACCTAAGCATAAACACATGAAACATGTGTACGATGAAGGGTGTCCAGAGAAAATCATGACATTATTAATTTATCACATTAGGTCAGTGCGTCTGTTTTTAACAAAATAGACAAAGGGAGGCGTTTTATACACAGGACGAATCACCTAAAACATCCATCAAACTATTGTGGAAATGGGAAGTCTTGTTGGTGTGTGGCTTTCAGAGATTTCATTGGCATACAGGGGTTCGTGTTATTAGCTAATCAACAGAGTGTAATAACACAAAGTACATTTTTCGTGCAAACATACATATTTTTAAATGGAACATTGCCTACTGACATTAACAAATTAGAACTAAGGTAAATAAAATATCAATGGTGTTTGTTGCAAGATTCTACTGCAAGTCGTTTACGAGATATTTTGAGCAGTTCCCACTTCCACAATTGTATAATACCTGTGGTGGCACATACTAAAGAACAATACAAGTGCATACACTAGTTACGTGGATTCTGACCAGTAACGCAACAAATGGCCATCACAGGATATGTTCAAAATCACCACCGGCAGCAGCAACAGACGCTCCCAGCATGGTTTGTGACGTTGCGTATCATCATCCTTGCAGACAGCGTCTTTCAGGTTTCCCCACACAGAAAAGTCTGTAACCATCAAATGCAGAGGACGGGCCAGCCAGGGTAGAGGCCGTCTGCGTCCAGTTCAACAATTTGGAAAAATTTTGTGAGAACATGCTGTAGCACTTCGTACACTGTGGGCTCGACAGCCATCATGTTGGCACCACAGGTTCTTCCTAATCTGCAGAGGAATGTCACTAGCATCCTTGTATGATAGTCTATTCGGGGGCCGCGATATTTGTGCGCGTTCCATCTCCCATTTGTGAAAAACGGGACTGTGAGCTGATGGTTCACTATCCTATACCACACCTTTACACTCCATGGACGCTGACGTTTCACCACACGAAACCAACAGGGATTGTCAATATACCAATAGTGGATGTTTCGGCGGTTTACCTAGGCATGATTGGTAAAGGTGGCTTCATCACTAAACAAGGGTATCCTGTCTTAATGCCCATATACAGAAGTTAACACGGTTCTCATGATCGTTTCCATGCAACCTTTGAAGGAGAGATACGTGATAGAGATGGAATGTATGTCGACGGAGAATGTGTAGGACACTTGCCTGCCTCATACCACTGCCTCGTGCGATTGCGCGGGACCTGACGTGCGAATCAGCTTCTACATCAGCAAGAACATTAACTTCCCCTCTTCTGTCGTCACTTGTTTCTATGTCTAGGTGTTCCACTAACACTTCAACGTGACCAGTAGAAGAGGATGATAGATAATTACCGCGATGGTTTAAGTATATTGGGATATTTTGCCGCATACACCGTCCAGGAACAAATTGAATTCTTCCTTCACTCTCCATACGTCAAGAGCATGTCAGATTTTTCTACATTAGTTAATCCCATCGTCCACTCACGAACTACTGCTTGGACTGTCAAAAACTATCTGTCTATCAGGTCGCAATGCAGTCAAGGAACACACACAAGCACACTTTAAGCAAACATAACGAAATCAACCTAGGAACCTCGCCGGTTGAATGGCACGAAGACATATTGGGTTTAAACTTTTCAGAATACCATGTGTTGTAAACAACTCGGACTAGGATCCTGGAAAAAAAGGCTGACAGTCTAATTTATCCTACTTTTAGCCTGTTAAAGTCAATGGGCACTGTTCCATTTTAAAAAAGTGTGTGTTTATTCAAAAAATAAACTTTTTAAGTATTATTATAATCTTCTGATGCAGACTCTGATCCCACATACGGACGTTGTTGTAGGAAGAACAATCGAAGTTACCAGAAAACAGACATATTGGTGCTAGATCTACTAAGAACTTCATCTATTAGTAAACCTCTCCTTCCACAGAAAGAAATACATCAAAGTAAGGGACACATGAATTAATCGTACAAAAGAACTGAAATCTTTTGTTATTGAGTAAGAGTGGAGTTTATTATGGAGTATCATCAGGAACAGAATGCTCGAAATGATGGTCTGTGTGTCCACACGACTCAAACCAGTTCACAAATGCTAAGTTTCGTTTTAAGTCAGAACGAGAAGTGAAAGATTTACTGCTTATGAAGGCACCATCAGAGATACAAGTTCAGTTGAATTTACAATGTGTTGCTCAGGCTAAAACCATGTAATGATCCCACCAGCCAGATCTACGAAGACGTGAAGCGAACACTAAACCCGATGATCACGTTGCTGACCAGAAGAAAGGCAGACATAAGAGTAACTAGCATCACACTACGTCGCAGTTAAAAAGGAATTCCAACGGCAAGTGTCTGATTACCCGCTGCAAACGAATGAGTATCCCGTGAGACATGCCACGAGTCCCGCTACCTGCGGCCCTAGTTTACGTCTAAGATGGCCGCCGAGTCGGTTGCAGTGTGATGTGGCTCCGCATTCAGAAGCAGTTTATTTAGGTAAAAATTTGATTGTGGACAGTGATATTTAATTCTCTGGTATTGGGAATGTTATCTTACACAGTCCGTTCTCGTTTACTCGTTTAGGTACTGTAAATAAAACAGAAAGAGTGATTAAAGTACTTCTAGTGCGTTCGTGGTGTGCTACGCGTCAACGGAGAGGCGGTCCGAGCGCGTGTCGGTTTCGCCAGTCAGCCGCGTCGGTTCTCGCGTGTCAGCACTCCGCGCCGCGCGCTGCGACACCTCACCAGCCGCAGCAGCCACCAGTTGCCCCGCGCCCCGCCGTCGACGTCAGCAGTAGCGGCCACCGGCTGTGCTCCCTGCTGTTGGTAAACAACTGCCTGCCTACGCTGGACCCTGGATATCAGCCGACGAAGCAGCGACACCACCACACCAGAGGAGGACGGTAGAAGAAGGAAAGTATAGGGTAAGACGCTAGCTCAAGCCATCAACGTCACACCCGGAATGGAACACACAGAGGAAGAACTTGTGCCTCTGTCCCCCAGTCAAAAGATAGCACCCGTAGACAAAATACTGATCGAAATAGGAGTAGAGTTAAAGGCTAAACATGCTTTATCTGCTGTGTTAATCGTCATTAAAGTCAAAGTGTTTCTCATAGCTTTCCAAATAACTAGCCTTGAAGCTAAACTGTCCAGCATAAACGATGAAAATATGCGATTAAGACTTGAACTACAGAAAGCATTGAATCCAGTCAAAGACTTACAAATACAAACTTTGCAAGAGAAGGCTGAGAAATTAGAGGACGAAAACAGGGAACTTAGTGCAGCGAACAAAGACTTCCAACAACAAATTAGAGAATTAAATGATAAAGTCATACAACAAACGCAAAAACAAGCACAGACACTGACATATGCTGCCGCCTTAACAATAGAGCCCAAAACCAGACTCGAAGAATAGAGCGGGCTAAAACAGAAGAGGCCACAACCCTATATATCAAATCGACAGCAAATCAAGACGCCAAAGCTGTTCGACAGACAACCACCAAGAACATAAGTCCCAGGAATGAGAATATACATGTCAAGTCAATCAGAACCACCCAGACTGCAGTTATAGTAGAAACGGAAACACAAGAGGATTGTCGAAAAATAATGGAAAAGACTAAAGACCTGCACACCATTGTCTGTGAAGGACCTCGAAAACGCAAGCCACTCGTGGCAATATGTCACGTGCCAGATACACTTACCGACGAGGAGACTCTAGAAAGCCTTTACGAGCAGAATCTAAGCGTTGGCACCACGAAAGAAGAATTCGACAGAGAAGTCAAAAGAAGTTTTAAAACAGGGCTTAAGGGAAGGAGTTTCAGTCACCAGATACTAGACGTCAGCCCACACCTGTACAGAGTCCTTACACGAAGACAGAGAGAGTCTACATAGACTTCCAATCACTCTCTGTGGAAGACTACACAGTAGTAAACCAGTGTTTTAAGTGTTGTGACCTGAGACATACTACTAAAACCAGCAGGAAGGCCAACATTAAGTGTGCCAAGTGCGCCAACGAAGAACACATGCGCACAGAGTGCACGTCCGAGATTTGCGTCTGCACCCCATGCAAATACAGAGGCCGTGTCTGCTATAAAACTAAAGGATGTCATTGTCAGCCCTATAATCAATTCCATGACCGGCTGCTGGACAATACAGACTATGGCAGCTAAAATTAGCACACACACAAGAAATAGAAACATCCATAGCCTATCACTCAAATCACAGAAACACAAATCACCGTCAACGTTACAGAGAAGCTACCAAAGGGCAAATTCCTGGAGGAGACAAATGAATCTTCTGCCGGAGAATTACGACGATAATGAACCCATACCGCTCCTAACACACTCAACGACGTTATAGGATAGCTGTATTAATGCGATAGAATATATAGATGACATGACAATCGATGGCTCCATCCGCTACGAGATGGCAAAACAAATTAAAAGCCAATTACACCACTAGATTAACTTCCAAAAAACATTAACGCAGAGGATAGATGAGTTGGAAGATGAGCTTACATATATTGTGCACACGAAAATATACAAACAAAACGGAGATACTTGTTCACAATTTCTCCCAACCGAAGTACATCACATCACACATACACAAGATGAACACAAACCAGAATCATCATCACATGGAAAACCCTACGACACACATAAATCTGAACATTACATCAAACCAGTCAAATTTTTCTCGAGATGCACTCTTCACCCCGGACAAAACGAACAGGGAATAGACAGATACGTAGACCCTAAATCAGTACACACCGAAACAGGCCACAAATAAAAAAAAAACCTGAGAACTACCGGACCCAGACTTATAAAAGTAGACAAATTAGGTGAGGAGAAATGTCAACATGCGTCTAGAAACAACCTCAACTCCAAACATCAACAAAGACAACATAACACATACAGTCAGTCCCACACAAGTCACCACCATAGACGACATCCCACCAGCAAGCACCACCAACATTAGTGAAAAATGTGTGAAGGCAGAAAACCATTGAAGAAGCGTGTGACATAATGAAGTGTAACCGAGTGACATCCCAAAGAAAGAGATCTTAAAATGTCTCCCAATCAGCGGCCAGCACCAAGCCAAAATCCATCTGGTACCACCTCAGAAGCCGCAACAGAAACCAGCACCAACAGGAAGCCAGCTACATCTAACTATTATAATTTAAAATTTAACTTACTTTTAAGTAGGCTAGAGAAAAAAGAGATACTGCAGACAGCGCAGCGGATGCTACTTAGACTGTGCCATCCAAAGTGAGATACTCTCTGTTTTCCAGTAACTGAGCAGACAGTGTGCACTCTGAGATGAAGAGGTTAACACAGGATTGGAATTCGTGGCGGGCCGCATCAAACCACAAACCATTTAGAAGGCAGATGACAAAAAAAGAGCAAACAGACAGAATCATTCTAAGGACATTAAATATTCCTACATCGGCAGAGCCGCTGATCGATCTCATGCTTCAGGTCATGTAAGAGCTCAATGACGAATTTATTTCGATTACTCACAGGCAGGCAGTAAATGCTTTGTATACGTAAAACACCCAGAACACATAGATAAAAAATGAGTATCTTACAACATAATATTAAATACAGTACGACAGTCAGCGCGGAAATCCCTAAAATAGCACAAAACGTGCAGGCAGACATCATGTGCTTACAAAAACCTTATAATACAAATGGGCAACTAATATGCCTACCAAAACATGCTACCACAATAACAGGCAGCAACGACTGTAAGGCTGCAATAGTAATTTTAAATAGAACCTATAACATAATTAAGGTAACACAGTTATGCATTCAGCACTTATTTATCATAGAGATAACTAATGGTAACGTCACATGGGTTATTGCATCTATGTACGCCCAATACAGACATCAAATACAGCCGTTCGCATACTACATCAGAGACCTAGTAATGTATGCCAGAGGCCAAAAATTAGTAAAAAGTGCTGTCATTAATTCCAGGTCGACCCTCTGGAACTCAGACAGAACAGATGACAGAGGACGCATAATCACTGACCTAATACAAGAAACACAATTACATGTAATGAACACGGAAGGACCTATACCAACATAAGCAGGGTTCGATGCTACGAGCAGTAATATCGACTTTACGCTAGCAAATAATGCAGCAATAGCATACGTGACAAACTGGACTGTAGACGACACCATAAGCAGTAGTGATCACACACTAGCTTACAATCAGAACACAACGAACAAATCACACACCAGACACTTATTGTTGCACAAAGCAGACTGGAACATATTAACGGACATTATCCAACAACACGGTCTAGAAAACATCAATCGAGGTACCGATTACGGAGCACATAAGTTAACACAGGTAATACAACATGCACAAAACACATCAGTTCCAACAGCAAAGAACACAAAACACTCACCAGTACCATGGACCAACGAACTCACGAGACTCAAACAATACGACAGACTCAAACGAAAATTATATCAAAGGGCGATAGCAGATAGAGACGGACGCATAAGACTTGAAGCATATAGGCATGCGCAATACTTATACAGACGGACCCTATACAACACGCCAAGACAACAATGGGAGCCATTTATAACAACACAAACAGAGCAAAATATATGGTGGGAACCATACAAAATACTGACTGAGAAGACAAAAAACCCACTAGTTCTGGGAATGCTAAGGCAAGATGACGGCACGATGACGAGGATATGGAGGGATACACAGGAGTTTCTGCTGTATAAACTACTCCCTGATGACGTTATCGATACCGACACACAGTATCATACAACACTAAGAGAAAACCTACACACACACACACACACACACACACACACACACACACACACACACACACACACCATAAAACACTGCAACGTCACTTGTCCTTTCGCGTAAGAAAAGGTTGAGCTAGCAATCTCAGCGTTAAAAAATAAGAAAACACCTGGACCAGATGGTATCCACTAGGAAACATTGAAAAACCTAGCACCGCAGATCTCCTCTTTCCTAACAACGTTACTGAACGATACCTTAATGCTGGGCAGTATGGAAAACCTCCAAAGCAATCATTATTAAGAAATCAACGGACAGAGATCCTTCAGATCCAAGGACTTACAGGCCAATATGCCTAATAAACATCCTAGCAAAGATTCAAGAGAAGCTACTGTGTAAGCGCCTGCAAACACACGGAGCTCTCAGGGATATGAGCCAACACCAGTTCGGCTTCAGAACTGTCACATCGACATATGCTGTCAGCAACCAGGCCCTACACATGGTGACTACTACAACACAGAAATACGCCACAGCAGTAATGATTGACATTGCCGGAGCATTCGATAATCTCTGGTGGACCGCACTGTTTCCGAGGTTAAGACATCTGGATGTACCGCAGTCACTGTACAACAGTTTCCTAGACTACTGTAAAGACTGAGTAGTCCAAAGGCAGATTGGCAGCCGGGAAGTAATTAAAAGAATTACCAAAGGCTATCCTCAAGGGTCGATCTGCGGCCCCATCTTCTGGGACATAACAATCGAACCTCTCCTACAACTTCTGGATGGGGATGACAGGTAAGACGGAATTGTCGCCTACGCAGATGACCTATTATTTGTAGTCTCTGCAAACAACAGAGCCCAGTTAGAAGAGAAAGCCAGTGGAATACTACAAACAATTGACAATGGTATCACAACAATAAACTCAGAATAGCCGGAAACGAAACAACATATACATCACTGAAAAGGTCAGTCCAAAGGAACCCTTCGTTTAAAATTGAGGACACAAACATCAAACCAGCACACGTTACGCGCTATCTTGTGGTACACGTGGATGAAAAACTGAATTTCCACGAACACATAAGGCTAACAACAGACAAAGCAGAAAAAATACTACATGAACTGCTGAGGCTAAATTCAAAACATTAGAGATTACCTCAACCAGTTATACGGACATACCACTGTGCGCTCTTCGAATCAGTACTCAGCTTCGCAGCTAGCACGTGAGCACATAGACTAAGGTGGTCACCAGCAAAGCATCGGTCAGACGAGGGCAGAGAAGTGTCCTACTTAGGCTACCTGCAGCCTTCGACACCGCCTCAGCGGTTGCACTGTGTCTGGTGCTCGGAATATGCCTCATAGATATCACGATCGAATACAGAGCTGCAGCTTACTGGTTAAAGATTGGGAGACTAGATAAGGTACACACCATAACTGATGTGCAGATAGAGACAATACGTCAGCTTAAAATTTGGCGTTTGGATTCAGGCAAGCCGGCCGGTGTGACCGCGAGGTTCTAGACACTTCAGTCTGGAATCGCGCGACCGCTACCGTCACAGTTTCGAATCCTGCCTCGGGCATGGATGTGTGTGATGTCCTTAGGTTACTTAGGTTTAAGTAGTTCTAAGTTCTAGGGGACTGATGACCACAGCTATTAAGTCCCATTGTGCTCAGAGTCATTTGAACCATTTTGATTCAGGCAAGGTAAATGGGACGTAAGTGATAACGGACGTAGACTGCACGATTTCCTAAGAATGAAACATATCGATCCCAGCCGCGGTATGGTACATTCCTTAAGCGGACATGGACCTTATCCCAAGCACTAAAACCGCGTATGTCTGTGGCAGGCACCTACATGCATATGCGGGGAAGAATGTTCCCCAGAACACACAGTCTTTTCCTGTGGGCAATACGCGAACAATAGACATACACTACTCTTAGACTACACAGATACAGACGTAGATATTTACACAGCTATAACAGACGAAGAACGATGGGCACAATTAAACGTATTGACAAACAGTATTTCAAAAACAACACATGAAGAGTAGATGTGGACACGACATAAGAGACATGCCTATGTGAAACGTAACAATAAGCTCCTGAGGGTGGACAGCGATACCCACAGTGACAGCGAGAACAGTGACAATGAAGAGGAACAGGAGGAGGAAGCCGAGATGTGACAGTGAATATGTATAAGTTGCAGGCGATCTAGGATCTAGCCAAGAAATTACCAAATGCTGTACACGGATGGGTACCTAAAGTTAATACATAGGATTAGTAATAAATAGGATAAGCGACACTATTTCTCTATTAATAACCATGTGTGTGTGTGTGTGTGTGTGTGTGTGTGTGTGTGTGTGTGTGTGTAAGTGTGTTTGTGTGTGGGTGGGCGGGTGGGTGGATGGGTGTGTATCTGTGTGTGTGTGACTGGCGGTCAACAGCTCGAAGAAACCATTCCGAGGTATTCGCCGTCATTTACATTCGGTGATGGTACTAACAAATGTCTCCTCTATCCTATCATCTTTCTACATGCTTCTTAAAAAAGCAACAAAATTTTACTTGCATTTCTACCTTAAATTACTGTTATTTTGAAAAGTATCATTATTTGTAAATGTTGTAGATAAAACAAAAGAAAAGACAACTGCAAAAAGATGAAAAACGAAAATTTTAAGATGTATGACCCGTTTTAAAACATCAGGAAACAGGTCTATAATTTGGCAATAAATAAATAAAATACCTGCTTAACCAAAAACCTACGCAAGACAGTTCTCCGTCTACTTTCTTGTCTCTTGGCACAATGAAGTGGGTCGAGACGAAAAGCAGAAATCTTTCAGTCCTATCGGCTGTAGTGACTGAAACGTTAGAGTATATTAGTCTATTACGCATTTAAGAGAGCGACATATTTTGTACAGACAATTAGGAAGAGTGTTATTTGGCCAGAATCAATCACTTTAGAAGGATGATATTTTATTATTACGGACAGGCTTTTTATGAAAACATCCTGCATAATGACTATAGCTTTTCGGCAAATATAAACCAAGGACTGGAATGCAGCTGAATCTCTCGAGAGATCTGACACACTTCTTGACTGGTCATGGCCTTAACGCCACTACCGGCATGGAACTGGTCGAACTCCGAATTTCCCTATGTTGAAGAAGGCACACCGGAACGTACTATCTGCGAATGTCCGCTGTATGCCGAATTTGCTGATACTGATCTGCAGCAACTGAATCGGCACAGGAGACTCTATGTCAATGGGATAATGCGTTGTGAGACACACTGGGGGGTTCTGCACAACGCTGCCGACGCTGTTTCAAGGAAGGCTTGAGTAACACGTTACCTCATCAATCAACTTGCGTCTACTGCAGTGCGGAAAGCTGCGACAGAAGATCGAGAAACAAGGCAACGAAGAGAGTTGAGGCCAACATTAGCGGCAGATGAAAAGCCAACAGTGCATGGATGGAGATCGTAGTAACAACACCAGAGAGAAAGTGCAGACGCATTTTATGTCTTGCCGCCATCAAAGGAACTACAGTAGAACCGGAGCATATCAGCGCTGCTCACTGGCATCAATAATGCTCCCTCGAAACACAGGAGTCGTCTCCTGCATCCAGGGAGTCGATAAAGAACAGATGAGGCAGATGCAACTAGAATGCTTTCTGCAGCGCCCAAGAATCTGCAGAGCGATAGAGTGCACTGCGGAATGTGGCAGACAAAAACTGGTATTATTACTGTTCATAATGTCTTTTGTGTCATCGATCATCGAAAAATTCACGCCAGCATTCGACCACTTCGAAGATGGTACATATCATCTCAGCGTCCCCGGCGGCGCCAATCCTGATGAGGCTTCAGTCATACCTCCCACAGCTATGAGGCTCCACGCCGGGTAGAGGTTGTGTAGTACGACCGCATGAGCAAACGTCCAGTTCAATCTGGCTCTACTTCTCCTTCTAGTGGATGGAGTCGTCGAGTCTTCTCTTTGGCGAGCTTAAGTGGAACTAGAGTATGCTGTGTGGTGTGCTGTGTCCTACAAACAGGAGGTAGCAGCGGCTGCACATAGAACGTTGAGATTTCGACAACTACAGATTTACTATCTCTAGCAAACCAATGTCTTCTGTTGCTCATTTGTGTTCTATTGACAACCAAAAGTTATATACACGGTGTCCTAAATGAACACTGACAAGCTTTAGGCATATGTTCCTCACACCAAAACAAGAAAGTCTAATAATGTCTAAAAACGTCTAAACTGCATACCCTAAGAGCTTTGTGTACTACGAAATACATTTCTGTTTCAAGCTCTTTGCTTTCCATATTCTGATTTGAGGTAATATGACGCACTAAAACAAGTAATAAGTGTATAGTTAAGGTGGGCTGTAAAGTGCATAGAATAAGAGCTGATAGCCGTTTTTCAGTAGCAAAGATATGCTTCGCACTAGCGTAGACGAACATGTACTCTTACCTGTTAATCCATGCATGTTAGACTCCATGTTTACTGCAAATTTTTTCTTGGTTCGGTCCATGCTAGCACCTCCAAAGATATGGAAGGCAAAGTCCTTGCAGTGCAAGAGATCTGCTTCATAGTACATACACTACTGGACATTAAAATTGCCACACCACGAAGGTGGCGTGCTACAGCCGCGAAATTTAACCGACAGGAAGAATATGCTGCGATATGCAAGTGATTAGCTTTTCACAGCATTCACACAAGGTTGGTGCCGGTGCAGACACCTACAACTCGCTGACATGAGGAACGTTTCCGCCGTGCTGGTTCCCAACGGCCTCGTATCACTAGCAGTCGAGATGACAGGCATCTTAACCGCATGGCTATAACGGATCGTGCAGCCACGTATCGATCCCTGAGTCAACAGATGGGGACGTTTGCAAGACAACAACCATCTGCACGAACAGTTCGACGACGTTTGCAGCAGCATGGACTTTCAGCTCGGAGACCATGCCCGAGTCAACAGATGGGGACGTTTGCAAGACAACAACCATCTGCACGAACAGTTCGACGACGTTTGCAGCAGCATGGACTTTCAGCTCGGAGACCATGCCCGAGGTTACCCTTGACGCCGTATCACAGAAAGGAGCGCCTGCGATGTTGTAGTCAACGACGAACCTGCGTGCACGAATGGCAAAATGTCATTTTTTCGGTGTAATCCAGGTTCTGCTTACAGGATCATGATGGTCACATACTTGTTTGGCGACATCGCGGTGAACGCACATTGGAAGCGTGTATTCGTCATCGCCATACTGGCATATCACCCGGCGTGATGGTATGGGGTGCCATTGGTTACACGTCTCGGTCACCTCTTGTTCGCATTGACGTCACTTTGAACAGTGGACGTTACATTTCAGATGTGTTACGACCCGCGGCTCTACCCTTCATTCAATCACTGCGAAACCCTACATTTCAGCAGGATAACCCACGACCGATGGTTGCAGGTCCTGTACGGACCTTTCGGGATACAGAAATGTTCGACTGCTGCCCTGGCCATCACATTCTCCAAATCTCTCAGCTCTGTTTAGCTCAATGCCCTGACGTACCAAGGCCGTTATTTCGGCCAGAGGTGGTTGTTCTGGGTACTGATTTCTGCGGATCTATGAACCCAAATCGCGTGAAAATGTAATCACATGTCAGTTCTAGTATAATAAATTTGTCCAATGAATACCCGTTCATCATCTGCATTTCTTCTTGGTGTAGCAATTTTAATGGCCAGTAGTGTAATATCGAAGATGAGCGTGTTCTTAACGTATGCATTGTAGATGCATTTCTCCTGTTTTGGTGTAAGGAATCTGTCCCTAAAACTTGTGAAAGTTTGTCAGTGTCTTTTTTGCCCTGTCTCCAAGTGCGTGTGGAAAAGAAGACTGCATCAATCTATTACGTGTAGTGTGTACTAATGACAAAGGGGAGACAAATAAATTGTAGGGCAATAATAGTGATAGACAAATATGTCACGGCTGGTGCTGTTTCTATTACCAGTATAAGTACTTATGGTGATGGGAAGTAACACTGTGTTTTATGCAATCATTCATATTGTGTGATCAGTTGCAAATGTATAGGAAAAATTCGCAGTTGATCACAATAATTTGTGTAACAATGAATATAGCCTACGTTTAAATTATAAGTATCAGGCAAATATATAACAAAGAAGTAAAGAGTGTAGCTATCCACAAACTGTGTTAGCGTAACGAGAACAAAATAGTTTTGTTAAAAGCAAAACGAGGAGCATGTATTGGATTTCTAGCACAAAATATCTTCTTCGTCATCCCAAGACACTACAGGGCGCTGCTCCTTTGTTCGACCTTCGCTATAGGAGGGCGTGCATGTGAAAGGAAACAGACGACTAATGGGTACCTCTATCGCTGTATGTATTAGCGGAGCACTTTGTTCGAGCCGTGGCGACAGCATGTAATATTTCATACGGCACAACTAGGCGTAGGCGCCGGCAGACATGATTCAGCAGGAGGCGAGCTAGCGGCGGCAGAGGCGACCGCAGATCCCATCTGGCGAGCCACGCTGTTCCGGCCGCATTCTCATGCAAATGACGCGCAGAGGCGCTACCCTGCACTCCCCCTCTCGCCCCTGCAGCATGTTTTCGCGGCACCCCAGGCCTTGAGGGCCAAGCACAGTCGGCCAGCGCTCTGTTTGTTAACTGATCCGTGAACGTGGAGGCGCGGGCCAGTGCGATGGTGAGGACAGTCCTCCTCCAAGGGGGAGAGCGCTGCTGCTGAGAGGTGTGACGCGTGGTTGCTGGGCTGCTAGGGGCCTGCACAGCAGAGGTTACAACATTGTAACTACGTCACTGCTGGCGGAGAACGGGAAGGGATATCCCTGTCACTGTTCCTGTAAATCTTCTTTGGCTTGCACACATTCTTATCGATGGAGTTGTATTAGCCCATTACTACGACTGACAACGAGATTCCAGATATGTGCACAAACCTGAGACGGACATTTAGTTTCAACGACACAGCTTGAACATACGAGGGTTACCCAGAAAGTAATTCACCGCATTGTTTTGCTCAGCCGAAAACAATGCTGCGAATGAAAAACGTTACATATTTATTACTAGAAGAATCCTAAGTAAGCGGGACACGTTTTCGTCACTTACGACAGATAGTGTAGCTACAGGACAGTTTAAACATGGCGTCCGTAGGTGATCTACATCTACAAGGGTACTCTGCAAACCACATTTAAGTGCCTGGTAGACGGTTCATCGAGCGACCTGCACATTCTCTATTATTACAATCTCGTATAGCGCGCGGAAAGAACGGATTCCTATTCCGCAAGAGTTCTGATTTCCCTTCTTTTATCATGGTGATCATTTCTGCCTATGTAGGTCGGCGTCACCAAAATATTTTCGCATTCGGAGAAGAAAGATGGTAAATTGAATGTCGTGAGAAGATATCTCCGCAATGAAAAGCGCCTTTGTTTTAATGACGCACATTCAAAATCGTGTATCATTTCAGTGACACCCTCTCCCATATTTCTCGATAATACAAAACGTACTGTCGTTCTTTGAAGTTTTTCAATGTACTCCGTAAATCCTATCTGGTAATGATCCCACACCGCACAGCAGTGTTTTAAAAGAGGACCGAGAAGCTTTGTGTAGGCAGTCTCCTTAGTAGAAAAAAATGGTTCAAATGACTCTGAGCACTATGGGACTTAACATCTGTGGTCATCAGTCCCATAGAACTTAGAACTACTTAAACCTAACTAACCTAAGGATATCACACACATCCATGTCCGAGGCAGGATTCGAACCTGCGACCGTAGCAGTCGCCCGGTTCCGGACTGAGCGCCTTAACCGCGAGACAACTGCGGCCGGCTCCTTCGTAGATCTGTTACATTTTCTAAGTGTCCTACCAATGAAACGCAGTCTTTGATTAGCCTTCCCCACAACATTTCATATCTGTTCCTTCCTATTTAAGTTGTTCGTAATTGTAATTCCTAGATATTTAGTTGAATTTACGGCCTTTAGATTTGACTTATTTATCGTGTAATCCAAGTTTAACGGATTCCTTTTAGCACTCATGCTGATGACCTCACACTTTTGTTATTTAGGGTCAATTGTTAATTTTCGTACCATATGGATATCTTTTATAAGTCGTTTTGCAATTTGGTTTTATCCTCTGATGACTTTACTTGTTGATAAATGACAGAGTCATCTGCAAACAACCTAACGGCTGCTCATATTCTCTCCCAAATCGTTTCTATAGATAAGGAACATCAAAGAGCCTACCTTGGAGAGCGCCAGAAATCACTTGTTTTACTCGATGACTTTCCGTCAATTACTATGTTACATTCAACGTGCCATCATTAAATTTCTCACTGTAGAGAAAGAAACTGTGGGGAACATTCACAAATGCTAGTGCAAAGTTCATGGAGCACCTGCTGTCGACAGAAGTACAGTTAGCCACTGGGTACTGAGCGTGAGGTCGTCAGAAGGCGGTTCGGTGGAGCTCCACGATTTACAACGGTCGGGGAGACCATCCACGGCTGTCACACCTGACATATTACAGTGAGCTTACACGTGTTTGGGCCATTAAATGATGCCATTCGTGGAAGACATTTTGAGGACGATGAGGAGGTGATTCACACAGGGAAGCACTGTCTCCGCCACTAGCATAAGGATTGGTATCGATAGGGCGTACACGCCCTTGTTTCGTGCTGGAGGAAGACCATAGAACGTGATGGAGACTACGTGGAAAAATATGGTGTGTAGGTAAAACACCATTCGTTCGTGTGTGTAATTCTCATTATGTTAAATAAAGAATTGTTGAAGAAAAAAATGCGGTGCACTACTTTCTGGGAAACCCTTGTATGTTTATCCCCAAGAATTTCTGTCCCACTTCTCATTGACAACAAGATTCCAGATTTGTGTACAAATATGAGAGGGGCGTTTGGCTTCAGCGACAAAGCTCTGAATATATGTTTCTCCCTAAAAGTTTTCGCCCCATTTCTCATTGAAACACCTGTGAATGTAACAAGGAAACTTGTATTCTGGGTGCTGCTTACCTTCTGGATAAGGAAAGTCATTTACAAATGATAGGAACACGTATAAATAAATAAGAGGATCTGCTGAATTTTGTGAACACCGTTTCCTTAAGTAAGGAGATTCAAACAAAAAAATGGGTCAAATGTCTCTAACCACCATGAGACTTATCATCTGAGGTGATCAGTTCCCAAGACTTAGAACTACTTAAACAGCGGCCTGCAGGAAGGAGGTGATGGGTTGCTCAAAACGAAGACGAAGAAGGCAGGGAGTCTACAGATTTAAGTTCTGTCGTTGACAAAGGCCTTACTTTTACTAGTTCGGGTTGCAAAAATATTGGGTAGTAAACAGTTTCTTCTCTGTTTCAAATGGATCATACCTAAAGTTGCATCAGCGCATTTCAGAACATCACAAGTAACCTAAATTTTGACAGTTGCACAATGATTTAGGCTATAGCCTTTCGGAGAATGAGGACAGTGTTTTAAAAATTGTGCCACCACACTTGCTGAAAATTTTGGCGAATCAATGTGAATAAGTAGGAAAGGATGTAATGTCCCCACAGAAAATACCCTCTACCACGCACCAATTAATCATTGTCAATCAAACTATCCACATTCATTCACTTTGGAAAAGTTTTCTGATCTGATTTTCTCGTAATATATGCGGCGACAGCTCGTCGACGCCAAAGTATTTTCTAGTACGTTTATTCTTTGAAATAACAGAGATGCATATATGCATTCTCCATGGTTGTTAGAGTGGTAACTAGGACAGCTTCTGGAGTATCTGTTGAGGGATTGACGTGTTTCTGAGAGATAAATATTTTGCTTTTCTTCGCGCTAAAGCGAGCCAATTAACATTTGTGCCGCTAGAAGTTTGTTTGAAGAGAAAGATACTGTAAACGGAAAATAATTAAGACGTGGAATCACCGGAGATCTGGACATGTAATTGAGATGGATTTAATACACGATTTCCTTCATAAATAAGGTTTGTGACTTTTTTGTTCTGGAGTGAATGAACGAATGAGTTTTTTCTCAATCATTTGAAGATCACGTTGGCCCTGTAATTAGTGGGGAAGTTTCAGCTGTGTCGAAGAGAGCCTGCAATCACTGAGTCTGTGTTAAATCGTCCAAAAAGGCTTCGTACACGTCTGGAATTCGCAATCTTTCGTAAAAGGAACAAATTGTCCACACGATTGATTCTCCCGACTGAATGCAGTGTTTAACAGTAATAATAAATGGTAAAATGGCCAATCCATGACAGGACACGTTTTTGGACGTTGCTAAAATAATTTTGTTCTCTGTTTCATGTCAACTACGACGAGCTAACATAACTGACGCTTGCAAAAGAGAGGAAAAACTCGCAGGTGATATAATTGGATCTACAAATAAAACCGAAAGACAGCACGCAGGGCGCAGAGAAAAGGCCACATCTATATTTTATTAATGAAGCTTGCTAGTATATTTGATGTATACGCCTTTCTGTTTAGTGTTATAGTGAGAGTAGAACATTTATATGGTTTTAACTAGGGCAATGTTTAGGATGAGTCAAGCAGAGCATAGCAGCACGCAACAGCCTTCAGCTGTTAGCACTGATAATAATGATGCAGTAAGAAGTGTTGTAGGACCGATGGCTACAGATAGCGCAATAGAACGCCCTGTAGACACGGCTGGAGGTGTAACAGCAAGTACGCAGCATGGATTAGATCCATTGGTAATTATCATGAGACAGATGCAGATGATAACCGAGAGCATGAATACTTCGAAAACCGACATTAACGCGAAATTAGCCTCAGTTACTGAAGGGCAAAATGATTTGAATACGAAATTAGCCTCAGTTACTGAAGGGCAGGAAAATCTGAAAACCGACATTAACGTGAAATTAGCCTCAGTTACTGAAGGGCAGGAAAATCTGAAAACCGATATTAAAGCACAATTAGTGACAGTCACTCAAACTCAAGAAGAAATGAAAGTAGTCCAGACAGATTAAGCAGCAGTTACAAGACAGTTTTTCCGAATTAGAGCAGCGGATAGAGGCGAAGACCAAAGAACTCAAAGATCAGGCCGAAGAGACGGAACGAAAATTAACTGCACAAATAGAATTGGTGAAAGCACAATGTGAGGAATCTACTCACCGCGTACGTGTCGAAATGGAGGAGTATGTGGCTATTAAGGTAGATACTGTACGGGAACAAGTGGAAATGGTTCCGCAATTAGTACAAAAGCAAGACGCCATGTCATGTGCAATTGCGCAACTTCCTGAATTGGCACGTGCACAGACTAACCTAAAGGAAAGCGTTAAACATCTGACAGAGCGTCAAGACGTTATAGACCACCAAATTAACGTATTAACGGGTAAATTATCCGAAATCACATTGGAAAAAAAGGCCGATGTGTGGAAACGTTGAGCAAAATGTTAGGGCAGCATTCCAGAGTTTATCTGGCAAACAGGAAGAGAATTTGTTTGCGAAAGGACTTGAGGAGGTGCGACAGCAATTAGGTGCTGATTTGGAGCATTGGAAACAAACGATAGAAGAGTCGATGCGCGCTTCACAACAAAGCTCAGAACAAATGAATACAGGGCAGCAGCAGAAGTTGGCAGCGACTATGGAGCCAGTTACTGCCTATTCGCACACAATACCGACTTGTGCAAGTAATTCAAACATTAAATTGCCACAAGCTGGTTGTTCGTCAGAATTCTTATCTAACGGAGATTACGAAAGCCTTTGCCATGCCGAAGAAAAAATGATAAAGCATCGTCAATTCCAGATTTTTAACCCTGACAAAAGGGGAGTCCATCCAATTGTTTTTATTCGAAGTTTCAGAGGAATACTACCCAGAAATTGGTCGGAGTGGCAGAAGATAAGTTTTGTTACAGGATATATACAAGGTTCGGGGGCGATCTGGGCCTCGGGCATGACTTCTGTTTGCTCGACATATGACGATTTTGAGAAGGCGGTTTTAGCAAAGTTGTGGTCAGAAGGGGTACAGGAACGCCTAAGGCAGGAGGTGCTCTACCCAGAGCCTTTCTCCTTTTCGAAAGGAAGCCTTAGAAAGTATTTCGAAAAATATATAAATAAAACGAGATACTGGGACAGACCTATGCCATTGCCAGACATAATAAACATACTTAAGGCAAGACTACCAACTAGCATCCGGAATCAATTGATTTACTGCAACGACAAAGACTTGGAGTCGTTCCTCACGACGTTAGACCATATAGATATTATCGAAGAGACCAACCAGGAAGCCCGTAATAACAGATTCCAATATAGGGAGATAGAACCTCCGCCAAACGGTAGCCAAGGTGGAAGTATGTGTTATACCAATGGCGATCAATCGACACTTAAAGGGAATGAACAGAGATCGTTAAATAATGGAGAAACCCCTCAAAATCTCAATAGTAATCCCGGCAATGGTCTTGCCAGGGGCTATTCAAGGAACAACAGGAACGGGAAAAGATACAATCCCGTGTGGGGGAACGAAAGAAATTTCAGACCCCAAGCCTGGAATAATAACAATTATAGAAAGTGGAATCAACCGGGGGGAATGAATTCAAATATCCAACATCAGTGGGGACGGACATCTACGAATCAAACGGTAATTACCGAAGTGACGGATGATGTCAACCAGCAGACAAATCAAAATCCAACAAACTTGTGTGGACCCACTCGTGCCCCGGAGGAGCGGTCAACAATTGGTTGAGGGGCAACAGGATATGTGTACCCATGCTAACGTATAATGATGGACGATTACTGCAGATGAACTGACCGAGGACTTAGAACCACAAGATGAGGATAAGGAACAGGTGGCAGTAGCCGAAGTGCAAGTCATTATGGAGACCATACCTATAGTGGCGGTTTTAGACACAGCTGCAACCACAAATGTTATTTCGGAGGCACTATTCAACAGGATCAGAAATATAGGACGAGTACCAGTATTTCCAGTTCAAGATTGCAGAACAATAGGCGCCGTTGGGGCTCGATCGGCTAATGCAAAGGTGCAGTCACTACTTGGTGTGGAATTCGGAAATGTAGCAATATTAAGCACATTCCTTGTTGTGAAAAATTTGGTGGTAGATTGCATTATCGGAGTCGACAGCCTACTTCAATACGGATGCAAAATAGATTTTAAAAGAGGAAAAATTTGGTTGAATGTTAATAAACAAGAAATTTGAGTTGGAGTTGTTGAGAAAAAGAAGCCTTACGAGAAAATATAATTGTGGGATCTGTGTGCAAGTAATCAGAACGGCCCAAAATTCTAAAGAGCACGTAATTAATGAGTTCCAAGTCAAAGAAGATTTCGGTCAATTAGTATTTGAAAAGTTAAATGAATCCGACTGCATTATCGAAGATCAGAAGAAGCAGCTCAATGAATTATTATTAACGTATGAAAACGTTTTTGATGAAAGGCCAGGAGTTATTAAGGGATACATATGCCATCTCTACGTTAAGCCGCACGAAACGTATTGTAGAACTTTCTATCCTGTTCCCTGGAGGTTAAAGGCTCAAGTTCAAAAGGAAATATTGAGCAGATATACAACAACATGCGCCACTCCTCCACTGGATATACACCTCATGAATTGATGTTCGAGGCAAAAGAAGAAAACTTCTGGACTGAACATATGCCCAAAACTCAGGAAACTGAGATGCCTTGGGAAGAAAAAATAAGACAAGCCATCATAAATATGACGCAAAAGGCTGATCAGAGAAAACAACAGTATGACAAATTAATCACGAGGGTACAGGCGAACCACGTCGGAGAGAAGGTACTAGTCAATAGACATACCAAATCATCCTTAATAAAGAAGACTATAAAGAAATGGGAGTTATTATATACTGGCCCATACATCATTCTACAAATTCCGAACCCTGGGGCTTATCTGTTTGCATACCCGGGATCTAACAGAGTTAAAGGGTTATTTTCCCATAACGACTTGAAAAAACTTAATGAAGATTAGAAGATAGGGAGGAATGGTGTTGCGAGTGACAGAGATGAACGCTCGTAAATACATAACGATAAACTCTGTGTGTTTAGTGTCAGAAAACTTTAAACTGAAATAATTAATCAGTGACACAGATTGTAGAAATAGTGACAAACTATTACTATCGAGTGCTGTAAAGAAGATAGTGGAGATAGGCTTCCCCAGTGTTTGGGTAGACATGGAACTTTAGCATTGCTAATGTCATCAAGATTTATAAAGGATCTGAATGACCTTCAAGAAGAAAGAAATGTTTCCCGAAAATGACGCTCCACAATCAAAAGAGGTTCCCAGAGAATGCTCATATATACACTCCTGGAAATTGAAATAAGAACACCGTGAATTCATTGTCCCAGGAAGGGGAAACTTTATTGACACATTCCTGGGGTCAGATACATCACATGATCACACTGACAGAACCACAGGCACATAGACACAGGCAACAGAGCATGCACAATGTCGGCACTAGTACAGTGTATATCCACCTTTCGCAGCAATGCAGGCTGCTATTCTCCCATGGAGACGATCGTAGAGATGCTGGATGAAGTCCTGTGGAACGGCTTGCCATGCCATTTCCACCTGGCGCCTCAGTTGGACCAGCGTTCGTGCTGGACGTGCAGACCGCGTGAGACGACGCTTCATCCAGTCCCAAACATGCTCAATGGGGGACAGATCCGGAGATCTTGCTGGCCAGGGTAGTTGAATTACACCTTCTAGAGCACGTTGGGTGGCACGGGATACATGCGGACGTGCATTGTCCTGTTGGAACAGCAAGTTCCCTTGCCGGTCTAAGAATGGTAGAACGATGGGTTCGATGACGGTTTGGATGTACCGTGCACTACTCAGTGTCCCCTCGACGATCACCAGTGGTGTACGGCCAGTGTAGGAGATCGGTCCCCACACCATGATGCCGGGTGTTGGCCCTGTGTACCTCGGTCGTATGCAGTCCTGATTGTGGCGCTCACCTGCACGGCGCCAAACACGCATACGACCATCATTGGCACCAAGGCAGAAGCGACTCTCATCGCTGAAGACGACACGTCTCCATTCGTCCCTCCATTCACGCCTGTCGCGACACCACTGGAGGCGGGCTGCACGATGTTGGGGCGTGAGCGGAAGACGGCGTAACGGTGTGCGGGACCGTAGCCCAGCTTCATGGAGACGGTTGCGATACCCCAGGAGCAACAGTGTCGCTAATTTGCTGGGAAGTGGCGGTGCGGTCCCCTACGGCACTGCGTAGGATCCTACGGTCTTGGCGTGCATCCGTGCGTCGCTGCGGTCCGGTCCCAGGTCGACGGGCACGTGCACCTTCCGCCGACCACTGGCGACAACATCGATGTACTGTGGAGACCTCACGCCCCACGTGTTGAGCAATTCGGCGGTATGTCCACCCGGCCTCCCGCATGCCCACTATACGCCCTCGCTCAAAGTCCGTCAACTGCACATACGGTTCACGTCCACGCTGTCGCGGCATGCTACCAGTGTTAAAGACTGCGATGGAGCTCCGTATGCCATGGCAAACTGGCTGACACTGACGGCGGCGGTGCACAAATGCTGCGCAGCTAGCGCCATTCGACGGCCAACACCGCGGTTCCTGGTGTGTCCGCTGTGCCGTGCGTGTGATCATTGCTTGTACAGCCCTCTCGCAGTGTCCGGAGCAAGTATGGTGGGTCTGACACACCGGTGTCAATGTGTTCTTTTTTCCATTTCCAGGAGTGTATTTATCAACATAGGCATACGCAAGAAAATTGTCCTTATTTTTGAATAATGGCTCCTACCGCATTTTGTGGAAAGACGAGGTGTGTTGTCGGTCGTGAGGCTGGTAGGGAGAGTGATGACTAGCGGTACCACTGACTAAGGTGAACCGACTGGGCAAGAACACCAAAGAAGAGGTCGAAGGCCTATCAATTACTCTTCTCTGCAACGAGTGTGGAGTTTTAGGTTCACTAACAACATTACACAGGACCAACATCAAATCGAAGAAATATTACCTCAGCTGTTTTTCTCTTCGTTGAAATGATGGTAGTAAGTCCATTACCGCACAGGATTGTGACTGTCTTTTTGTATCCAAAAATAAGCAGAGACTACTTCGTGAATTGAAAGCTGAAGTAGCTGATGCCCTGTGCAAAATGAACCAGGAGAGAAAGGGGAAGTCCTTCTTCAGCTGTAGCTACTGCTTATACAAAGAATTAGAAAGTATGGCATGCATCAGAACCAGTCCCCAAAATGTTATTATTCATGACACTTGGACATTGTTGTCAATGAAGAAAGGTAGATGCAAGATACCACACTGCAAAGTAAGTTCTTCAGTTATCTGCCAGACGTGTAATGTTAATTTGTGCATTGAGACGAAAAGGAACTGTTGTATGGACTTTCATACACAATAAAAATTCTGAGGGGCAAGTTTCAAATCCTTCAATAATTTTCTGTCCCAGAAAAATATGTAAGTCATTATTCACGAAAAAATTTAATTTATCTGTATCCTTATATGCTGAAATCAAAAATATGTAACACTACAAAATATAGTCTATAAACATGAATTAACATATTTTTTATCACTATCCCTTAAGGAACACAGATAAAGCATTTCGAATATTTTCTCTCTATTGTTTTACAATGTTCTTCTAGAGATTCATTCACCCTGCCAAGAATTAACGCAAATAGTTCATTTACCTGTCAATTCCTGATATCAAAACACGAAACCAATATTCCCAACGAACGTATGAAAGCTAGTACTAGAGACTGCTTTGAACAAGCTTCTGGTACGCATTCACGTTGATTTCCATTCCGAAGCCGTATTTACTGTATAATGCCCTTTTTAACTTATTAGCTGATTTCCCGGCATTGCCCGGATGTATATTTATTTCATCCTTCTATCGGTCGATCCCCTCCCTCCCCACTGCATCACCCTCCACGCTCTATCCGTCCTCCTCCTGCCCCTCACTCTGCCTATCTGTTCCTCTTCCCTTTCTCTGCCTATCTTCTCCTCCCAGCTCTCTCCATCATCTTATCCTTCATCCACTCCTTCTCCATCTTCTCTTCTCTTTCTCTATCACATCCACCCCCTCCCGCTGTCGATCTCTTCCTCCCACTCTTATGGTCCACCTCCCTCTCTTTCCTTCCTCTGTCCATCTCCTTCTTCGCCTCTTTCGACCAATCTTCTTCTCTTCCACTTGTCTCTCTCTCTATCCGTCTCCTCCTCCCACTGACTGAGTCGATGTCCTTCAACTCCCTGTCTCTCCTCCTCCTCCTCCTCCTCCTCCTGGCTTCACGTTATCATCACCATGTGAGTAATATGTATGCCAAGTTGGGTTGAAATGGATCCAGGAATATCGGAGGATCTTTTTACCCATCGCTTTGCCCTCCTATGCAGCTTCCACACGTATTTCACATATACTTAACATATTTCACATATATTTGTACAAATATTTCACCTGTATCTCTAGCGAATCTCACCCTGCAGTTTCGTTTTCACTCAGTTCGAAGTTTATAAAGTCGTGCCTTCTGAACTACGTGTCGTACAATGATACTGGTTTACAAATACATCCAGAGGTATATGTAGACACTGCCAGAGAATTTTGTTGCGAATAAAGTTGGTGGCAAGTAAGTAATGAGGTAAAACGTTGTGCTGATGTTGCAAGTCACCAAGCACTTTTATTCTGAAACAGTGGATGAATATACCATAATCTCTCTATTTGCGCGTCGTGAGATACTATCCTTTTCACTCCCACCTGCACTTTTTTGAGAGGTAGGTGATTTTTACTCCCACAGTGATACGTAGCAGACAGTAAGTGATATGTGTACTAAGTTTCGACATTTACACATACTAAAATGATCTAGAGAGAAATTATTTATTTAAAATGGAAAGTGGTCGGACTTTCATGCCTGGGATTCGCAGTATACACTACTGGCCATTAAAATTGCTACATCAAGAAGAAATGCGGATGATAAATGGGTATTCATTGGACAAATATATTATATTAGAACTGACATGTGATTACATTGTCACGGAATTTGGGTGCATAGATCCTGAGAAATCAGTGCCGAGAACAACCACCTCTGGCCGTAATAACGGCCTTGATACGCCTAGGCATTGAGTCAAACAGAGCTTGGATGGCGCGTACAGGTACAGCCGCTCATGCAGCTTCAACACGATACCACAGTTCAGTTGCTCGGCCACCATTGACCAGATGTTTTAAATTGGTGAGAGATCTGGAGAATGTGCTGACTAGGGCAGCAGTCGAACATTTTCTACATCCAGAAAGGCCTGTACAGAGCCTGCAACATGCTGTCGTGCATTATCCTCCTGAAATCTAGGGTTTCGCAGGGATCGAATGAAGGTAGAGTTACGGGCCATAACACATCTGAAATGTAACGTCCACTGTTCAAAGTGCCGTCAATGTGAACAAGAGGTGACCGAGACGTGTAACCAATGGCGCCCCATAGCATCACACAGGGTGATACGCCGGTATGGCGATGACGAATACACGCTTCCAATGTGCGTTCACCGCGATGTCGCCAAACACGGATGCGACCATCATGATACTGTAAACAGAACCTGGATTCATCCGAAAAAAATGATGTTTTGCCATTCGTGCACCCAGGTTCGTCGTTGAGTACACCTTCGCAGGCGCTCCTGTCTGTGATGCAGTGTCAAGGGTAACCGCAGCCGTGGTCTCCGAGCTGATAGTCCATGCTGCTCCAAACGTCGTCTAACTGTTCGTGCAGATGGTTGTTGTCTTGCGAACGTCCCCATCTGTTGACTCAGGGATCGAGACGTGGCTGCACGATTCGTTACAGCCATGCGGATAAAATTCCTGTCATCTCGACTGCTAGTGATACGAGGCCGTTGGGATCCATCACGGCGTTCCGTATTACTCTCCAGAACCCACCGATTCCATGTTCTGCTAACAGTGATTGGATCTCGACCAACGCGAGCAGCAATGTCGTGATACGATAAACCGCAATTGCGGTAGGCTACAATCCGACCTTTATCAAAGTCTGAAACGTGATGGTAGGCATTCTCCTCCTTTCACGCGACATCACAACAACGTTTCACCAGGCAACGCCGGTCAACTGCTGTTTGTGTATGAGAAATCGGTTGGAAACTTTCCCCATGTCAGCTCGTTGTAGGTGTCGCCACCGGCGCCAACCTTGTGTGAATGCTCTGAAAAGCTAATCATTTACATATCACAGCATATTCTTTCTGTCAGTTAAATTTCGCGTCTGTAGCCCGTCATCTTCGTGGTGTAGCAGTTTTAATGGCCAGTAGTGTATAATGAAAACAAGTGTGTCTTATAACAGCATAATATACTGAAACTGGTCATCAGAGCCAATCACAGGTATACAGAAAAATGCCAGACTAACCTATGATACGATAAATTTTGCATAAATTACATATAGTAAGTAAAATCGAATTCGCAATAGAGATTTAGTTCTCCAAATTACAAGATACAAGTTTAGGCCGGATTTACGTTTCAAATAAGTGCATACGTATTTTGTGTAGAAATGTGTTTGTGATAACACGTGTATTGTTCGTCGGAACCAGACATTTACTTGTAAAATCTCTTAAGTATCTATTTAAATACAAGTCTGTCGTCTGCCGTTCTGTCTGCTTTACATTACCCACTTCGTATCTGATTACTGCAGATACGATGCACATTCATGTAATGTCATAAAAGTCACGCACAATGTGATCTAGCTAATCTGCCATGAGTGCGTAGTGTGTGTGCAATTATCATTTACGAGATAGATTCCTTTCTTGCAGTGAATTACAATAAATTACATGAAGAAACTGAATACTAAGATATCTTTTTCTTTATAAATATGTCACCTTGACTGGTACAAAACCAGCGCATCTTCACATCGCTGTCTTTCAACGAAGTCAAATCAAAATTTAAACCATGTAGTGTAAACTTCGCTAAAAGAGTTAGTGAGAGTTGATTTAAATACTAATTCATAGCTTATTGCATGGTTATTCATTTTTGTATAGGCTCTTCCTGAGTGACCGAGCAGTTGGGTATGAATCTCTCAGGGGCCGGTGCCCGTCCACGCGGATGGTGTCTCAGGCAGCTGTCCGGAACTCATCAGCCGAATTTGTGCAGGCAGCGGCCCCTCCGGATGGCCCGAGCAGCCCCGGACAGCACAGCGCAGTCCGTAGCTTCCCCTCGCGCCCCTCCGCTGCTCGCGTCGTTCCCCCACCACCAGATGCCCCCCACTCCCGCCCGCCTACACGGCTATACCGCCAGCCGGCCTACCATAACGCAATCACCCGCACGTGACGCGCGCCGGCCCGTCCCGGCCCCTCCATATTTTCTTTGACGATCCCAAACTCGATTTCTTCTATTTCGCCTCCTTTTGTTTCGGTAAACACGGAGGCCTCGATGTTCCTTCCCTGAAGGGGACTCTAGTGATGTCACAACTTTGATCAGCGAGGAGTGCTTGGCAGCTTTAGCGTGCGGCAGTGGCCAAACGTCCCTCCTCCGTGGATTATGATGTGCCCTCTGCTCTTATAGGGAATATACTTTGATACAACACTGCACGACTGATGTCTTCCGTCAGTGGATTTTGATTCCGTCTCTTGTGTATGAAACCAAGTCAACTATTGTCTTTGTCATTCCATACCACATTAAATCTAGTGGCTTGGCATCTCCTATGGCTTTGAATCCGTTCTCTTTCATTAAACAGTACGAGTAAACTGAGATTTCGGAAATGAGTAGACAGGTTGCGATTATCTTTCTATCATAGACAGGTTGTTAGCTTAAGTGGGGTAGGACGTCAAACGGACCGACTTGGAGCAGGGCTGGCACCACACGACATTTTAATTTCCACTGCCTATATTTCTACAAATAAATTCATATAACTTTGTCAACACGACCAGGAAGGATTCAGGATTCAAACTCATAGCAATGTAAGTTCAAAAGTAGAACAAAATAAAATTTTTTTACGTGTGAAATTTCATCACTTTTTCACTTACTATTGGCTGCATTTGTTGCTATAGGTACACTTTTCTTCACAAGTAAGAGAGATTCCTCGATGAATTTTGCACAGCATACAAACCATACTCTAGAATTTATTTAATTAATGAAAAATGAGCTGTTACATTTTAAACTTAATGTTTGGAAAAAAACTCAAATTTTATGGTTAATTATCTCAATTTTTAGCACAGTTTTTAATAGATTTGGAAAATTCTAGAGTTTCATACACCTGTAAGTATGGTTTGCATGCTGTGCAAAATTCATCGAAGAATCTCCCTTACTTATGAAGAAAAGTGTACCTATAGCAACGAATGCAGCCAATAGTAAGTGAAAAGATGACGACATTTCACACGTAAAAAAATATATTTTGTTATATTTTTGAACTTCCACTGATATGAGCGTGAATCCTGAACCCTTCCTGGTCATGCCGACAAAGTTTTATGAATTTATTTGTAAAAGTATAGACAGTGGAAATTAAAATGTCCTGTGGTACCTCTCCCGCTCCAAGTCGGACAGCTTGTCGTCCTACCCCCCCTTAAGAAAAACCGACACAATGACGACATTTGCTCAAACAGTCTGAAAGATGTAATCATTTCTTCGAAAGCAAGAGAAAGACGTTTGACGGTGGTAGCGAATGGAACGCCGTATGCACCAAACTTCCAGAGCTGTGGCGTTAGTTTAACGAAATAGCGGGCGCTCTCCCACTCCCGTGGCTAAATGAAGAAAAAATGGTATCGTGTGCAAACCTCCTATAAGTAAACTACACAAAAATCATCAGGCACCAATGAACGTGTAAAGTTCTGGGATAACAGCGACTGAAAAACAAGAAATGTTTCACCCAGTACAACAGTGGACGATAGCGTGGGTCAAGTGTGGAGTAATGTTGTGAGGTAGATTCTGAATACCGCTGCTGTATGAGTTTGCTTAGTACGGGTAATGCGCGTTACTGCTATGTTACATTTTTATCTTTATGTTGACCAACTAGGATTACGTAACAACCTCAGATACTCTTCTTTCTTTTTTGTTTCATGTATTTCCACTACTCCTTCCTCTTACCCACATGTTGTCGTTCCATTTCTTTTATGCCCACGTTGTTTTCTATTTCTTATTTCTTTTGCATTCAATGCCTTCTTAATTTACTATTTCTTTCTTCAAAAGGTTTCATTCTGTTGTTTACGACTCTCTGACATTGTTTGTTTGTAGTTATTATCTTATTTCTGTAATCCACCCTAATGTCAATTTCTTTTCCAAGAAATACACACCACTTTTGTGATGGCGCTAGACTCGAAGGTAAGAGGTTCAAACCTGGTGCTGGATGAAATTTTCTCTGCCAGTTATTGGCCGTCAAGGGAAAGTGAGGAGGTGGCGTAAAGTTCCCGATTACCTGTCTTTTGCGCCAATGCCCTGGATTACAATCCTCTCCGTGGCCGCTCATGAAGTGAGGACGTGTGACACTCTTGAAGTTGATGGTGATCAGTCCGTCGCATGGGTACGCTGAGCTTCATGGGCACCTTGCTGCTATCCGCCAGGAGCGGGACATGCGCCGACACCTGTTTTCACCCACATGACTTAGATACACACTTAACACTCCCTAACATGTCCCAGGAAGGCAACAGCGAACTATATCCACTAGGACCTAGCCATGAACGGCGCTGCTGGATTCCTCCAGCTCTTCTCAACACTCACATCTTGAGTCTGTTTATTTATTATGTTTATATGAACATATATATGTACATTTTACATCTCCTCCTAAATTGCGGGGCAGATTTCAACCAGACTAGATACAAATTACATTTAATGTCTGAAAGGAATCGCTGTGTTTGTAAGAATCACTTATCTTCCAAACGGGTGGGGGTGAGGGAGAAATGGAACCGTAGCACACGACGTGCGAATACGGAGTCTTTATTCATTCAGTATTTGAGAATAAGAGGACTTAGTTACTTGCAATCGGCCGTGCGATTCTAGGCGCTACAGTCTGGAGCCGCGAGACCGCTACGGTGGCAGGTTCGAATCCTGCCTCGGCCATGGATGTTTGTGATGTCCTTGGGTTAGTTAAGTTTAAGTAATTCTAAGTTCTAGGGGACTGATGACCTCAGAAGTTGACTCCCATAGTACTCAGAGCCTTTTTTTTACTTGCAATCACCATTACATACAATTATAAACCTACATCAAACTTTGTGTTGATGACAACACCCACAAAGTGACTAAAGGAAAAAAGTTTATAGCTCACTACATATTCGCCAAACCGCCACATTTTATTACTTCTTTTCTACTAACTGTTATCGCGAAAAATATACCAGTGTATGTGCCAGCGAAATTATACAAAAATTAAAGAAAGTTTGGCATCACCTCGGTTGCGAGAGTTCCGGAACCCGTACAGAAAATTGGAATGGAGATCAACAGAAGCATCATTTCCACCCTTTTTGTTGCTCATGAAAACCACACATTGCATGTTGTACCACCATACAGCGACACACTCAGAGGTGGTGGTCCAGATTGCTGTACACACCGGTACATCCAATACCCGGCAGCACGTCCTCTTGCATTGATGCATGCCTGTATTCGTCGTGGCATACTATCCACAAGTTCATCAAGGCACTCTTGGTCCAGTTTGTCCCACTCCTCACTGGCGATTCGGTGTGACCCACCAACCACTCCCTCAGATTGGTTGGTGGGTCACGTCGTCCATAAACAGCCCATTTCAATCCAACCCAGGCATGTGCAATAGGGTTCATGTCTGGAGAACATGCTGGCCACTCTAGTCGAGCGATGTCGTTGTCCTGAAGAAAGTCATTCACAATATGTGCATGTCGTCCATGAAGACGAATGCCTCGCTGATATGCTGCCGATATAGTTGCACTATCGGTCAGAGGATGGCATTCACGTATCGTATGGCCGTTACGGCGCCTTCGGTGACTACCAGCGGCGTACGTCGACCCCACGTAATGCCACCGCTAAACAGCAGAGGACTTCCAACTTCCCTGATTTTCTTGTTGTCCAAATTTCACAAGGAAAATGTCAGAGTAGTGTTAATAAAGAGTTTTATGTATGTGTTTCTTTGAATTTCTTTAGATAAGTTTGCTTTTTATTGCATCAGGCAGCGCAAGAAACTGGTATTTCCTTGTTATATTCTACTGTGTGTAAATTGTATCAAATATAGATTGACAGCAACTAACTGGGAGAGTATTAGAACTGCTCACTTTACGGGTGGCCGGAAGATATGCGACCGAAATAACACTAAAAACTTGGAAATTGCGCTGCTCAATCTAAAATATAAAGCTAAAAAATACATAAATATTACACTGTTTTTATGGAATCTTCTAATTTATATGAAACAGTAACGAGCTGTACACCTTTGTTCACCAAACGCTCGTTATGTACGAGCTATGGCCGCCAGCTACACATCAGGTAGTTTTTCAAGCAGTTAATTGGTAAAACATGTTATCTCTTTTTTGTTAACTGAAGAAGAGATTTCTTGAATCCATACTTCAAGGTTCCTACATATTCCAAAATTTTATTTGATGAAACAGCAAATGAAGGTTTTTTAAAACATGTCAGCAGGTCTGATCCAAAAATACAATTGAATGAATTCATAGCAAGCGTGCATCCACTTGTGGAATTGTTGATTGCAAGGCGCTATTATAAAGAGGCTGGTGCTGTTAAAGCTTTGGTGATTTGGTGATACATATGTCGGTGGGAGCGTTGTCCATGAACGCGAAGGTCTGCAACAAGTTCCCTAACAGCTTTGTGTGCAATGCAGAAGGAAAACGGCTTTCTTTCACAGCATTGTCATACTACTACTTGACATGGTATTACAAAACGAAAGTTTACCTCTTCCATGTTAATTAATTCAGTACTTCCGGAAATTACGTGGTATCTCTCACACCGGATCGTTTGAAAATATAATTTATTATATACAATGGAAAGGAAATACATTAAAAAATTGGATTTTAATGTGTTCAATATGTTTATTATGCTCAAACAGTACATAGATGAAAGTAACCATTATATTTTGGATTGCTCGAAATAGCTACTCTTTGCTTTAACCACGGCCTTGCATACTCTCGGCACGTGATGGGTCAATTTTGGCAGGTCTCAGTTGGAATAAGTCTCCAATCTTGCTTCAGCACTTACCACAAATGTGTCCCCCCCGTGATACCACGTTTTCCGATCCTCTTGTCCAACTCTTCTCATAGCAGCTCGACTGGGTTACAGTCAGGAGACGAGAGAACCTCTAGAAACTTCGCACAGTTCTGACACAAGCGGGAGGTATGTTTCGGAATCGTTATCTTGGTGCAAGACGAACCGTTTCCCAATTAGACGCAAACCAAATGTTGTGGCATGCCGCTGGAG
This sequence comes from Schistocerca serialis cubense, assembly GCF_023864345.2. NCBI lineage: Eukaryota > Metazoa > Arthropoda > Insecta > Orthoptera > Acrididae > Schistocerca > Schistocerca serialis. Next base: position 534,845,051 of record NC_064639.1, on the reverse strand, counting down.
AATGGCGTGATGGTACTTTTGCTTCATTTTTCCTCCTACCATCACGAAATTTTCGACTTTATTCCCTTCCAAACAATCTCCGGCCTTACTGCATCCAAAAGATCCGCATGCTATCACAGAACCCCGTACCTGCTCCATAGGTGGAACTACGCACTGGGTATTCAATCGTTGATGGCGTAAGGAGCGTACGAACGGATGGCGTTTACTAGTAAATACTTCGAACTTGGATTCACAAGCCGATAAAACTCTTTCCTAATCTCGTGCTGTCCAATGCTGGTGTTTCTTAGCCCACTGAAGCCTCTTCTTCTTATTAACAGAGCGACACATGGTTTCCCTGCTGCTACATAACCCTAGACGTTGTATGCTGCCAGGCTCCGTCTCACTGTTGACTCGCTCACTGGTGTATCCCTAGTTGTGATCAGTTGTGCAGTCAATTCACGGACTGGATTGAATCTATTACTGCTACTGGTCATTGCTAAACATTTTTCCTGCCGTTGTGAAATATTTCTGGGCGTTCCTGAGGGAGATTGATCGTCATAGGAGCCTGTATCTCGATGCCGCTAATGGACAACTCCGCTAACGGAAATATTCAATTTCTTTGACATTTGTTGGACGCTATTCCCTTCTTGGTGCAAATGATCATCGCTACCCGTGAAACATAAATAATCTAATACTTTTCAACAACTTTCAGTTACTTTTGATTCGTTGCAAAACTTCGGTTTTTAATAGACGCTTCTATAAATTAACAACAATGTAATCAATTTGCATATTTACATGACGGGAACAAAATGAGAGAATTATTTACGTACTGATAATAAATACGGCATTGCCGATCTTCAGTAATGCGTGCTAAGATAATAAGCAGCGCAAAATACAGCTGAAAGTTTTGAAGTGACATGAGCAGTGGCCAGGAACTCGGGGAAACGAGAGACAGCGGTTTTTCTGCACAGCCGGTGCAGGTATATCTGAGGCCATCTGGGCGGACCACGGCACTACAGGCGGTCTAGGGCCCTGGTTAGAGCGAAGTGACCGTTTGCGTTAATAGAATAGTGCAGCGAGGTAGCGACAGAGAGAGTGTCTGGACGACAAGGATGGAGAAAGAGGAGCAATGACCTTGGCTTGAATTTGAAAATGCCGATCGCATAACTATCAGTTGAGACGAAAACTTTCCATGACAGAGCTAGATAATGGAGACACCGATTGGTTGGCGGGTGATGTAGGAGAGAGATACTGATTTCAGAAGCAAGACCTGTCACTGGACAGTGTCTCCGAATGAGGAGGAAGTCTGTCTCCATGTGTCCCAGGCTATACACATTAGAGGCCTATATGACACTGAATTTTAGTGAATGTCCAAGAGTGTCTCAGAGAACTGTACATACTCACATGGTACAGCAATTGCCTGCGTTAGGATAAGGTCCCGAGTTCGAGTCTCGGTCCGCCACACAGTTCTAATCTCCCAGGAAGTTTCATATCAGTGCACACTCCGCTGCAGAGTGCAAGTTTAATTCTGGAAACAGACACCTGGCTGTGTCAAAACTATGTCTCCGCAATATCCTTTCTTCCAGGCGAGCTAGTTCTGCAATTTCCTCAAGAGAGCTGTGAAGTTTGGAATGTAGTAGACGAGGTACCGCCGGGGGTCGGTTTGTGAGACGAGTGATGAGTCGTCTTTGGGTAGCTCAGATGGTATAGCGCCAGCCCGCGCAAAAGATTCGGCACTAAGCTTTAACCTGCCAGAAAGTTCCTGTTATACATTCGTTAATATGTGCACAAATTACACACATTCACGTTACGCAAAAGCAGGAAAACCAACCCTCACAAGATATAAATTCAAGCGTGCACGTGTGCAACTGACTGCGAGAAAGTAGCATTATCGCTGTCGCTCTCACTATTCCTTGAACTAAGAGAGCTTTGGTTCGATGTTAACTATTGTGAAATGGCCGAATGTATTACGGCTTAAGAGAGAAGGCACTGTTGCGACGGCCAGCCGGTGTGGTCGTGTGGTTCTAGGCGCTTCAGTCTGGAACCGCGTGGCCACTATGGTCGCAGGTTCGAATCCTGCCTCGGCCATGGATGTGTGTGATGTCCTTAAGTTAGTTACGTTTAAGTAGTTCTAAGTTCTAGGGGACTGATGACCAAAGATGTTAAGTCCCATAGTGCTCAGAGCGATTTTTCAACTGTTGCGAGACCGCCATTTTTAATTGAACGGCATTTTCTGATTTTTGAGCGAGAATATTAAGTCAATAAACCAATTTCTCGGCAGTATAAACAAGGTGTGTAATGCGTAAATTATTCTACATCTAATGGTTTCACATTTTCTAATATTTGTGCATGGCTACGAGACATTTCTTTGGACTCTCGAACCTGCAAACTCTATTCGGTCATTAATTTAAAGATTTTTAAACAAATCCACTTCTACGGACAGACTTCCATGGAAAGGAGAATTGGCCCGTAGTTGACGTAGACTAAGAATTCCTACAGATTCAGTACGCTGTTCGACATTGAGTACAGCTTACAATCAGCGTCCACCAACAGATCTCTAGTCTACAATCCACAAGCCCCTGAACATAATGACGTCTAGTGAGATCTTTTTGGTTATTTATTCATTTCAATGACCCAAACTCTTTTCTTAGAGAGACTGAATACTAAAGAACTACTTCCTTGAATCAGTAATAATAATTAAACCAAAGCAGTAGTTAGATGAATAATAATAATAATAATAATAAAAGCAGTTCATTGAGTTTACTTTTTGTCTCTAAAAGGAAATTTTCAACATAGATCTCCATACAGTAACTGGGTTCGGGGTGAAATAATGACTCCTCCCATGAACCATTACATCTCAGTAAAATTATAAAAATTTAAACACTTTACCTTTCACGTGAGAGAGAGGTAAAAGAGCGACAAATTTAATAATCTTCACTAGCACCTGATGCATCGCGGTACTCTTCTACACTGGTGTGCTCGCACTGACTCACTGCCTTTATCTGGCCAGTGGGCAAGCAGTACATCTCACTCGCGTACAGGAAGATACAAGAGTAGTTCATGTTAAGATTTTTACCGGTCTGGGTTTAGTCCAAGGAAGATGTAGGAAGCTTTCATCACTGGTGCGAGCAGCCACAGACATTGGTACAGCCTCAACTAGACAGCGTGCGCCAGCCGTCCTCATACACAATAGCAACTTGTGGTAATATCGCTGCACGGCTAAGTAGGTACGTAACTCAAGTAAATGCGTTGAGTTTCATTCTCCTTTAGCTGTAATCGAAGCTGTCACATTTACAGTGAATTTGGGTACCTTCCTCACTAAATCAGTGTCTTCCACAGTCAGATTCCACTGTGCAACATTTTAAAGGAGAGAATACTTTTTATAAAATCAGCATACCAGTCCAAACTCGTCAGTTAGGATAGGAACATTAAGTGTAATAGATGTATACTTTGCAGACACGCCCCTTCCACGGCGTATCATACTATCATAAGAACAGAACTACAACTGATGAGAGCTGTAGGCAACGTGCCTCTACACTAGAGGACGTCAAACCGCGGCTCCGGCCTAAATGCGGCCCAAATCAAGTATTCGTGAGGTTCGCTGTTGTTGGTCCTACTTCATAATAACATCTGAATCCAAAAACGCCAACTAAAGTTAAGAGCTTCGTAGGAGTGTAGCTTGGCTGCTCATTAACAAACTAAAATACTTAGACAGAAAGTAAAATTTTAAAACGTGCTTAATTTTAATAACATTCGTGAATTTTGTATGAGCTAGGTAAAGATGGGGCTTACTTCAGGCGCAGAAGGGTACGTAGCGCAGCTATTGCGTAGTTAAAATATGTGACACGGGATCTTTCCGTGTTTACCTTACAGCGACTCGTACCAATCAGTTGCTAGTTTTGACACGGAAGTAACATGGATTCGTGAATGCTCATTAAACAGGTCATCTTCAAGCGCGGCGTTTACTCGTACCAAGGAAAATTAAACTAATTAAGGCTATGCAGAAGGAAAATGTCATTTAAATCATATATTACGCTTTTGTGATAGTGTCTCATGTTCGACAGAGTGTAAGTACAAATACTATTATTAATAAAAGTCATTTGCACACGTGGAAAAATCAAAAACTATTGACCACGCAAATGTGGGGTCACAACTGTTACATCGCTGAGATTGACAGCAATCTGAAACAGAGAACAGTCTACACGACATGTTCCGAATGGTCCCTACTTTTAACAATAAAGCACACCGGGGGAAGGGGAGGGGGCGAAGGGGGGAGGTGAGGGGCTGGCAGCCAACTTCAGGCGACCTTCCTGTGGCTAGTCTACTGGGAGCTTGTTGTCATGGTCTTCAGTCCAAAGACTGGTTTGATGCATACTCCATGCTACTCTATCCTGTTCAAGCCTCTTCATCTTCGAGGAACTACTGCAACCCACATCCTTCTGAATCTGCTTGCTGTAGTCATCTCTTCGTCTCCTTCTACGATTTTTACCATCCACACTTCCCTCCATTACTTGGTGCCTCCGAATGTGTCAGACCAACCGATCCCTTCTTCTATCCAAATTGTGCCACAAATTCCCTGTCCCCACAATTCTAGTCACTACCTCTTCACTAATTACGTGACCTACCCATCTAATCTTCATTGTTCTTCTGCAGCACAACATATCAAAAGCTTCAAGTCTCTTCTTGTCTAAACTGCTTGCAGTCCATGTTTCGCTTCCATACCAATACTTTCCGAAAACACTTCCTTACTCTAAAATCTATACTCGATGTTAGCAAATGTCTTTTCTTCGGAAACGCTTTTCATGCCATCACCAGTCTACATTTTATACCCTCTCTACTTTGACCACCATCAGTTAGTTTCCTGCCCAAATAGCAAGAATCATCTACTACTTTAAGTGTCTAATTCCCTAATCTAATTCTCTCAGCATCACCTGATTTAATTCCACTACATTCCATTACCCTCGTTTTGCTTTTCTTGATGTTCATCTTATATCCCCTTTTCAAGACACTGGCCATAGCGCTCAACTTCTGTTCCAAGTCCTTTGCTGTCTCTGATGTAATTACTATGTCATCAGCAACCCTCAAAGGTTTTATTTCTTCTCCCTGGACTTTAATTCGTACTCCAAATTTTTCTTTTGTTTTCTTTACTGCTTGCTCAATACACAGATTGAGTAACATTGGGGGTAGGCTTCAATCCGGTGTCACTCCCTTCTCAATCTTCGTTTTCCATACTTGCCCCTTAAGTCTCATAACTACAGCCTCGCTCTCTGTATTTTGCCCGTGCCACCATTAGAATTTGAAACAGAGTATTCCTATCAACATTGTCAAAAGCTTTCTATAAGCCTACAAATGTTATAAACGTCGGTCTGCCTTTCGTTAACCTATCCTCTACGAGAAGTTGTAGGGTTAGTACCGCCTCGCGTGTTCCTACGTTTCTCCGGAATCCAAACTGATCTTTCCTGAGGAGGTCGGTTTCTACCAGTAAAGAATTCGTGTTAGTATTCTGTAACTGTGACTTATTTAACTGATATTTCGGTTATTTTCACACCTGTCAACACCTGATTTCTTTGGAATTGGTATTATCATTTTCTTCTTGAAGTCTGACATTAGTTCACCTGTCTCATACATCTTGCTGACCAGGTGGATGAGTTTTTTCTGGTTGGCTCTCCCAAGGCCATCAGTAGTTCTAACGGAATGTTGTCTATTCGTGGAGTCTTGTTTTGACTTAGGTTTTTCAGTGCTCTGTCAAATTTTTCTCGCAGTATCAATCTCCCATCTCATTTTCATCTACGTCCTCTTCCATTTCTATAACACTGCTTCAAGTACATCGCCCTTGTATAGACCCCCTATATACTCCTTCCATCTCACTGCTTTCCCTTCTTTGCTTAGGACCGGTTTTCCATCTGAGCTCCTGATGTTCATATAGGTGGTTCTCTTTTCTCCAAAGGTATCTTTAATTTTCATGTAGGCCCATCTATTTTACGCCTAGTGGTATATGCTTCTATATCCTTAAATTTTTTCTCTAGCCATTTCTGCTCAGCCATTTTGCACTTCCTGTCGATCTCATTTCTGAGATGTTTTTATTCCCTTTTGCCTGCTTCGCTTGCTTAATTTTTATATTTTCTTCTTTCATCAGCTAAATACAATATCTCACGTGTTACCCAAGGACTTCTACAAGCCGTCGACTTTTTATCTCCTTTATCCTCCGCTGCGTTCAGTATTTCATAACTCAAAGTTACCCATTCTTTTTCTACTGAGTTCCTTTCTCCTGTTCTTGCCAATCACTCCCTAATGCTCCCTCTGAAACCATCTACAACCTCTGGTTCTTTCAGTTTATTCAGGTCCCATCTCCTAAAACTCCTACCTTTTTGTAGTTTCTTCAGTTTTAATCTGCAGTCATAACAAATTGTGGTCAGGGTGCACATCTGCCCATAGAAATGTATTACAATTTAAAACCTGGTTCTTTAATCTCTGTCTAAACATTTTATAATCGATCTGAAGCCTTCCGGTGTCTGCAGGTCTCTTCCACGTATAAACTATCTTTCATGATTCTTAAACCAAGTGTTAGTTATTACTAATAACATATTAATTATGTATGTTACCAATTAACGATAAGATCGATATGTACGCTGCCTTAGTTTCCGCCTCACAGCGTCAGTATTGGCTTTTGAGCAAACACGTTTGACGGTCACTGCTCTTCACCGTGTTGCCGTCTGCTGGCCTCATCTGGCGAGTTTAGAAGAACTGCTTGGACAGGCGATGTCAGTATATAAAAATGAGCAATACCAGTGTGTATCAAAATGTTTGTATATGGACTGTAATTTTCTTTACAATACTGTAAGCGCCGTTATTAATCGTTATATACTGAAGCGCCAAAGAAACTGGTAACGTCATGCGTATTCAACTACAGAAATATGTAAACAGGGAGAATACGGCCCTGCGGTCGGCAACGTCTATGTGATTTTCTGGGACAGTTGTTAGATCGGTTACTGCTGCTACAATGGCAGATTATCAAGGTGTGAGTTTGAACGTGGTGTTACAGTTGGCGCATTAGCGATGTGACACAGCATCTCCGAGGTCGAGATGAAGTAGGGATTTATCCGTACAACCACCACTTCACGAGTGTGATGTTGGTGAAATCCTATGGGACCAAACTGCTGAGATCATCGGTCCCTAGGCTTACACAATACGTAATCTAACGTAAGCTAGCTTAAGCTAAGGACAACACACAATCTCATGCCCGACGGAGTACCTCCGATGGGGGGAGCCGCGCGAACCGTGGCAAGGCGCCTCAGAACGCACGGCTACACCGCGCGGCTCACGAGTGGCCGTGAATATCAGGAATCCATCAAACCTACGACATCGGTGCTGCCGGAAAAACATCCTGCAAGAATGGGACCAACGACGACTGAAGAGAGCCGTTCAACGTGACAGAAGTGCAAACCTTCCACAAATTTCTGCAGATTTCAGTGCTGGCCCATCAACAAGTGTCAGAGTGAGAACCATTCAACGAAACGTAATCGCTATTGGGCTTTCGGAGTCGAAGACCCAGTCGCGTACTCTTAATGACTGCACAGCACAAAGCTTTACGCCTCGCCTGGGTCCGTCAACACCGACATTGGACTGCTGATGACTAAAAACACGGTGCCTGGCTCGGCCGGTGTGGCCGTGCGGTTCTAAGCGCGTCAGTTTGGAAGCGCGTGACCGCAACGGTCGCAGGTTCGAATCCTGCCTCGGGCATGGATGTGTGTGATGCCCTTAGGTTAGTTAGGTTTAAGTAGTTCTAAGTTCTAGGGGACTGATGACCTCAGTAGTTAAGTCCCATAGTGGTCAGAACCATTTAAACCATTTAAACCACGGTGCCTGGTAGGGACGAGTCTCGTTTCAGATTGTATTGAGCGGATGGACGTGTACGGGTATGGAGGCAATCTTGTGACACCATGGACCCTGCATGTCAGCAGGGATGTTCAAGTTTGTGGAGGCTCTGTAATGGTGTGGGGCGTGTGGAGTTGGAGTGACATGGGACCCCTGATACGTCTAGATAGAACTCTTGACAGCTGACACGTCTGATCGCTTGTATCCATGCATGTCTACTGTGCATTCCGGCGGACTTGGGGAATTCCAGGAAGACAATGCGACACCCCACACATCCAGAATTGCTACAGAGTGGCTCCAGGAATAATCTTCTGAGTTTAAACACTTTCGATGACGTCCAGACTCCCCAGACATGAACATTATTGAGCATATCTGGGATGTCTTGAACGAGCTGACTAGAAGAGATCTCCACTCTCACGTACCCTTACGGATTTATGTACAGCCCTGTAGGATGCATGGTGTCAGTTCGCTCCAGCACTACTTCAGACATAAGGCGAGCCCATGCCACATCGTGTTGCTGCGTTTCTTCGTGTTCGCGGGGGCCCTACACGATGTTGGGCAGGTTTACCAGTTGCTCTGAGTCTTCAGTATAAGAACATACCACTCCGTATTCTAACCAATATCTCACATAGATCGCTCCCATCTTGCTCCGTTGAAATACGTAACACGGTGTTTGCATACGTATACAGGGTAGTGTGTGTGTGTGTGTGTGTGTGTGTGTGTGTGTGTGTGTGTGTGTGCATGTGTGTGTGTGTGTGTGGAAACATGCACGTGTTTCACGTAGGCAGACTGCTCTACTGCAACTGCACTTAACGCCGTCATTAGGTAGGGTAGGGTTTTTACAAGCAGACCGTGCTTAATGAAGCGTGTTAAGAGGTAGCGCCACGCAACGCCCGGTGACACGGAGAGCGTTCATCCGCAAGGTCGTGGCCCATGTGGGGGAGGTGGAAATCGCAGGGACATTTCTTTCTCGTCGGATCGTTACACGGCACGCGCGCACCGGCTAATGTCCGGACCCGTATGTCTGTCCCACCCCTCCTCCGCCCTCGGCGCTGTGTGCGTGGGTGGGTGGATGTGTGTGTTTACCCCGGGGCCGGCGTGCCGCTGCGGCAAAACACGGGAACTCCATCTGGGAGACAGAGCGCCCGCCGGGTATTAGAGGTCACACGGCCGCGCCGGGCCGGGCCGGGCGCAGCGGAGCCGCCTAAAACGGCCGCAGATATATCTCTTTAATGGCGGTCGTAGAGCCTATAGAGCGCCGGCCGCGCACCCCGCTACGCCTGAGCACTAAGTCTGTCCCTCCGGCGGGACGGCGACGGCGACGGCGGGTGACGCGATATTGATTCCAGACAAAACATCGCCCTCTGTCGTTGTGCCACGGCTGCCCGCATGCCACGGGACGGCAGCCGTACCATTCCGCCGGACCGCCGGATCGCTTAGCCCCGGGGCAGGCACACAACGCGTGCGAAACACTGGACGGCAAAAGATACCAGTCCGGCACAGAATGTAGTACGTAATCAAAGTGGATGTTAGTCCGTCATTTGGAGAATTAGCGGTGGAACAATGTAGGAATTTCTTTACTGCTCTAGTTATAGCACCAGTGAAGAGCGTAAGACGCTTCACTAACGGTTACACTGAGATAACGGAAGTCATGGGATGCTTATATGGGCATATACATCTACATCTACATTTATACTTCTCAAGCCACTCAACGGTGTGTGGCGGAGGGCACTTTACGTACCACTGTCATTACCTCCCTTTCCTTTTCCAGTCGCGTAAGGTTCGCTGGAAGAACGACTGCCGGAAAGTCTCCGTGCGCGCTCGAATCTCTCTAATTTTACATTCGTGATCTCCTCGGGAGGTATAAGTAGGGGGAAGCAATATATTCGATACCTTATCCAGAGACGCATCCTCTCGAAACCTGCGAGCAAGCTACACCTCGATGCAGAGCGCCTCTCTTGCAGAGCCTGCCACTAGAGCTTGCTAAACGTCTCCGTAATGCTATCACGATTACCAAATAACCCTGTGACGAAACGCGCCGCTCTTCTTTGGATATTCTCTATCTCCTCTGTCAACCCGACCTGGTACAGATCCCACACTGATGAGCAATAGTCAAGTATAGGCCTAACGAGTGTTTTGTAAGCCACCTCCTTTGTTGATGGACTACAGATGGTGGTACTATACCGTACGTAAGATATAAAAGGATACTACATTTTCACAGCTTTAATTTCTACTCAGGTGATTCATGTGAATTTCCGAAGTGATTATGAGCGCACGACGGGAATAACAGACTTTGAATTCAGAACGGCCGTTGGAGATAGACACATGGTACATTCCATTCCGGAAATAGTTGGCGAGTTCAATATTCCAATGGTTCAAATTGCTCTAAGCACAATGGGACTTAACATCTGAGGTAATCAGTCCCCTAGAGTTAGAACTACTTAAATCTTACTTACCTAAGGACATCACACATATCCATGCACTAGGCAGGATTCGAACCAGCGACCTTAGCAGCAGCGCGGTTCCGGACTCAAGCGCCTAGAACCGCTCGGCCATAGTGGCAGGCAATTCAATATTTCAAAATCCACAGTGTCAGGAGTGTGCCGAGAATACCACATTTCAAGCATTACCTCTCACCACTGACAACGCAGTGGCTAACTGCCTTCATTTAAAAACCGAGAGCAGCCACTTTTCCGCAGAGTTGTCAGTACTAAGAGAGAAGCAGATACTACGTAAATAAGAGCAGAATGAATGTGGGACGTATGACGAACGCATCCATTAGGACAGTACGGCGACATTATGCGTTAATGGGGTATGGCAGCAGACGACCGATGGCAGTGCCTTTACTCAGACCACATCACATGCAGCGCCTCTCCTGGTTTGTGCCCACATCAACAGGGCCCTAGACGAGGGAAAATCCGTAGCCTCGTCGTATGAATCTCCATTTCAGTTGGTAAGAGCTGATGGTACGGTTCGAGTGTGCGCAGATCCCAAGAAGCCATGGACACAAGTTGTCAACAAGGCACTGTGCAAGCTGATGGTGGCTCCATAGTGATGTGGGCCGTATTTACATAAAATGGACTGGGTCTCGTGGTCAAACTGACCCGATCATTGATTCGAAATGGTTATGTTGGGTTACTTGGAGACTATATGCAGCCGTTCATTGACTTCATGCTCCCAAACAATGACGGAAATTTTATAGATGAAAATGGGCCCTGTCGCCTGGACACAATTATGCGCGATGGTTTGAAGTACGTTGTGGACAATTCGAACGCCTGACGTGAATCCTAATGAATTTTAATGGGGCATAGCTGAGAGGTCAGTTCGTGCAAAAAAATCCTGCACTGGCCATACTTTCAGAGCTATGGAAGGATATAGAGGCAACATGGCTCAACATTTCTGCAATGGGTTTCAACGACTCAATGAGCCCATGCCACGTGGACTTGGTGTACTTCATCCGCCAAGAGAAGGTCCGACATGATATTAGGAGGTACCGCATGGCTTTTTTCGCATGAGTGTACAAGGGACTTTTATCATTATCCTGAAGAAAATGTCACTGAAGGGCATGTTAATTCACATTAAAAACATTACATTTTACTTAGCTTCTTGTCTTCAAGGTGGCGTCTTTTTTTCAGGATATGAATATTTTCACAAGTTTTGTTTGTGGAAAAAATATCCACTGGTTCCAGTATTGTGATTGTTACAGTGATTCAGTTACTATGGTATGAAATAACTTGTCTCCAGTTACATCTTATGTATTTTCGTTATTCCAAATATCATTTTGAAAAAATTAAACATCAAATAGCTCCCTTGAGTTGTAAACAACAACTAACTTGTCTCTTTTCTACATCATTACAAACATGACTTCATTCCATAGTAGCGTTTCGCATGCACTGTCATAAAATTACAGTGAAGAGCAAGCGAAACTGGTGCACCTGCCCAATATCGTGTAGGGGCGTCGCGAGCACGCAAAAGTGTCGCAACACGACGTGGCATGGACTGGACTAATGTCTGAAGTAGTACTGCAGGGAATTGACACCATGATTCCTGCATTTCTGTCCATAAATCCGTAAGAGTACAAGGTGGTGGAGATTTCTTCTGAACAGCACGTTGCAAGACATTCCAGATATGCTCAGTAATGTTCATGTCTGGGGGAGTCTGGTGGGCATCAGAAGTGTTTAAACTCAAAAGAGTGTTGTGTTCCTGGAGTCACTCTACAGCAATTGTGGACGTGTGGGGTCTCACAATATCCTGCTGGAATTGCTAAAATGAGTCAAAATGCACAATGCACAATGCACATGAATGGATGCAAGTGATCAGACGGGCAGTAGGGTTGTCATGCTGACCGATTCTCTTCAGTCATCGTTGTTCCCGTTCTTGCGGGATCTTTTTCCGACCGCAGCAATGTTGGAAAGTTATTGTTTTACCGCATCTTGATATTAACGGTACGCCTGTGAAATGGTCGTACGGAACATCCCCACTTTCGTATTTGTAAACTCTGAGATGCTGAGTCGCAACACTCGTGCGCCGACTATAACACCACGTTGAAACTCACTTATATATTGATAACCTGTCGTCGCAGCAGCAACCGATCTAACAACTGCGCCAGACACTTGTCGTATATAGGCTTTGCCGACCGAAGCGCCGCATTCTGCCTGTTGACATCACTCTGTACTTGAATACCTGTGCCTCTACCACTTTCTTTGGCGCTTCAGTGTACGACTACTATGAGGATGGAGGAATTTGTGCATCGGTTTCGAGTTCTAGTATTCAGTACGATAATAAAACCTGTGTTATAGTGATCATCCCCTGGTATTTTCAAGTGTAGTGCGATTTTTGAAGCGTGTATTTGTCACTGCCAGCTGCATTTCCGTGCACAAGTCAATAAGACCTCACCTCTGTCTTTCCTCCTTCCGTGGCCATGACTGACTACTATGGTTCTGTCCTTTCCTTCGCTCAAAATGGCATTTCAATCACCCATTGCTACTTCGCAGCAACCTTGATGATCATGGATTGCGTTCTCTATGATGTATGCTTTCTCTAAGAATTGCCCGAAGCTCCTGGTCTAGTGGCTAGCGTTGCTGCCTCAGGATCGCGGGGTTCCTGGTTCGATTACCGGCTGGGTTGGGGATTTTCTCTTTCTCGGGACAAGGTGTCTATTTTGTCTTCATCATTTCATCATCAGTCATGAACGTAGCTAGATTGGAGTGTGTAAAGATTGGGACTTTATACGGGCGCTAATGACCGCGCAGTGGAGCGCCCCATAAATCAAACATCATCATCTATGAATTCGTCATCATGTTCTGAAATTGTCACATGCACGACAAATAATCAATATATCCTTCTGTATTTCTTTCAACCTTACACCAATAACTCTATTACTTAGAGAGTCTAAATTTTCGCCGCGCGGGATTAGCCGAGCGGTCTGAGCCGCTGCAGTCATGAACTGAGCGGCTGGTCCCGGCGGAGGTTCGAGTCCTCCCTCGGGCATGGGTGTGTGTGTTTGTCCTTAGGATGATTTAGGTTAAGTAGTGTGTAAGCTTAGGGACTGATGACCTTAGCTGTTAAGTCGCATAAGATTTCACACACATTTGAACATTTTTCTAAATTTTAAACATACACAGCAATTTTGTTTGTCACAATCACCCGTACTCAATTCCTTCCTTTCATTTGTCTTCCTGAGTGGTACATTACATATAAGTCTGACTGAAATTTTCCTTCTTCATCTCATCTTACGTCAGCAACTCTGGCCAGGTTCATAGTATTCTCTTCCATCTCTCTTTCCAAGCTTTACAGTTTTCCTGCTTGCAACAGTATTCTGTGATTCCAGGCACCTATCCTTGTTTCGATACCGTGCCTCCTTTCAAGTTGTCGTCGTCCTACCCCCCCCCCCCCCCCCCTCAACCCTACGGATATCCGAGAGGGGGACTGCTTACCTCCCGATATTGATGATTTCACATGAGAGGAAATAGTATTTTGAATATAAACTGAAGATTCCGTTTACATGTTGTAGAATGAAATGTTATGTTGTTATGGATGAATACAGGATGAGATGTTGAGTGAGGGTAAAACATGCTGCTGGCATATAGCCATCTCAAACACTACTAGAACTCACTTACGTTGTGATAACAGTTACGTGAAACAGAACAAAATTGTGGTTGCCAAAGCGAATCGCACTTATGACCTGACCAGAGATGTCCCAGAAAACAGCTACCGTGGATGTTTTAAGTATCCTGCGGTAATTTGTGGACACTAAAAATCCTGGAAATAACAGCCATCCATTTAACATGCATGAGTAATTTGTAAGTCAAACGGAAAGTAAATGCAAGCTATCTACCAATTTAATTAAAGAAAACGTGATAATGGGATTGTTATTCAAAATCTGGCCTGAAGCAGCAATAAAACGCTAACATCACATGCAAATATTTCTACCTTGGACGTAAGCAAAGCAGGTCAAGTAACTGAACTAACTTTGGCATTTTTGAACACGAGAATAACACAGACAGTTATCAACATTTACTATTGGAATTGTGTGATAGGGGATCCATTACAAATAAGAAACTTGAAGTTACAGTGAGATTTTTTTGTGCTGGATTCGAACATCCCATAGTTTTGTAATGCATACAAGAAACAAACGTGAACTCAACTGACAAAACATTTGAGGGAAGAGTCATACTCATAGTTCTTAATGAGTGGTGGTACATTATAACTCAAACATGGACCAAGGAACGTTCCAGGGGCGTATAGAGAGGTGGAGATACAAGAAAAAGAGGTGATTTTCGTGGCGTTGGTACAAAAGGAGCAAAGGTAGCCCATAAGTTGGACTGAATTGAAATTATTTGAGACCATGCACTCGTCAAAGGATCCTCCCTTGGTAAGATCCACATAGACTTTCAGGCAAAGGTAGCTTCCGGAATCTGTTCAGTAAACCCCATAGTCTGACCAAAATTGGTAAGTGGACTCAGTTTCTGAGGCGTTCAGAGAGGAGAAAGAGATGGTATCAACACGTTTAATCGAACTGAGTCACTCCCAGTTGGATCGACACTCGATAGAAACTACCCCACAAATTAGGGTTCTATTCCAAAATAATAAGAAAAAATCCTTCTGCAAGATTTAGAGAGAAAAGAGACTCTATGACAGCCCTTACTGGACCTACAGCGCATCTACTTGCCTCGCAACCCACGTAGTTCATGACACGGAGGAAGTATCCCGCAATCTAACAATTAACTTATCAGTCTACATTAAAAATAACCAGCTTTTAACGAAGAGAGCTAGCACAGAGGAAGCACTTATTTAGTCTGTAATACATTTAACTATCGCACAGCCCACGAAATTCATTACAAGAGCCAGCATCACAGCATTATGCAATGTGGTCACAAATATACGCAATAAGCAAGAGAATCTAAGTCGTATGAGAGAAGAGAGAAGAAAAGAACCGTTAAAGCATTCAGGCGCGATCCTGAGACACCCGCAGATGAAGTTGTCAGCTTCTACTCGATTCGTGGACAACGTAATCAAAAGTATCCGGACACTTATTGGTGGGTGTGTTCATATTTCACCTTAATGAAGGCGTGAACTCTGCTAGTGACACATTCAATGAGGTTTCTGAATGTCTGTGGAAGAATGGTAGCCCATTCCTCCTCAAGTGCCGAAACCAGAGCAGTCAATAACATAGGACTATAGGATCTGCAGCAAAGATGTTGTAGCTCACCCCAAAGATAATCCATTGCGTTTAGTTTGGGAATCTGGGCAGGCCAGTCCATTCCCGGAATGCTATTGTCCACAAACCATTGCCTCATAGATGCTGCTTCATGGCAAGGTGCATTGTCATGCCGCGCGGAATGGCTGCTCGGTTTGAGGCTTCCTGTCGCGAATTGCGTTGCCGTTCCCGCTGGAGGTTCGAGTCCTCCCTCCGGCAAGGGTGTATGTGTGTGTTGCTCTTAGCATAAGTTAGTTTAAGTAGTGTGTAAGTCTAGAGACTGATGACCTCATCAGTTTGGTCTCTTAAGGAAAAAAGAAAGAAAAAAGCATTGTAGTGCTGGTACACAATACAATTAAATGTGTTAATATCCTTCTGAACTTGCTGTTTTCTTAAGCGCAATAAGGGGACCACACCCCAAACACGCAAAATATCCCCATACCATAAACAGCACTTCTTCCGTCAGTCAATGTTGGTAGGTAATATCCCATATTCTCAAGGCACTCACGAAACCCAACCCTTCCATTGGAATTCAAGAGGGTGTAGCGTGATTCATCAACACAAATCGTTCGTTTTCTGTCATCCACTGTCCTGTGGCGTCGCTCTTTACACCACATCAAGCGTCTTTTACAACTGACTACAGAAATCAAGAGGAGCTGCTTGATCATTGAACCCCACTCTTTTTAACGTCATATGTACAGTCATTCTACTAGCTGGACTTTTTGTAGCACTTTGCAGCTCATAAAAGAATCGTTCCACTGATTTTCTGTGATTTGTTACAACCACCTTGCGTTACGCTCGACGATCACTGACCATCAGTAAATGGAGTTCTGCCTTGTCCATAATGTGATTGTTTCTTCGGATTTTGATTTCATAACCACATCATCAATAGTCGACTCTAGCAACTTTAGAATGGATGAAAAAAATGGTTCAAATAGCTCTGAGCACTATGGGACTCAACATCTTAGGTCATAAGTCCCCTAGAACTTAGAACTACTTAAACCTAACTAACCTAAGGACATCATTCACACCCATGCCCGAGGCAGGATTCGAACCTGCGACCGTAGCAGTCGCGCGGTTCTGGACTGCGCGCCTAGAACCGCGAGACCACCGCGGCCGGCAGAATGGATGAAATGTACCACATGTCTCTGTTGCTCAGGTGATATTCAACGGCTAGTGCTAACCGGATCATTCTGCTGTTATTTCTTCTTTGCTGCCAACACAATTCTCCCCACCTCCTTTTATAGTTACGGGTCTGCCACTCGTCACATCTGGTGGTGAGTTCTGCGTTACATAATGGATATACCTGCACACGCTGCTTGGTTGCCCGTGCGTCCTTTGCTTTACTGCGGTCGACAGCACCATTTGACGGCTCAAGTTTGCCCCTGTGTACCACTATAATCAGAGAGATCGCTCTATTAAAAGTAGCTGCAAGCTTTAGTTGAATGAATCGTTGCTGTTTCTCTGCTTAGCTATTGTGTGAGTAGAAACCAGAACGAGAGACACATAGCTCAGCTATTTTAATAAATACTGGCGGGACTGTTGAAAATAAATAAGTATCCCAGTTACGATTACGATGTAGTGGCCGAAATGTCTGGACACCCTTGTCTTCTACATGAAAAAACTTATGCACTACGTGCTATAGTCAATAGTACGTGTTGTCAAGGCTTGTGCTGGCGTTTTATTTAGGAGTTCGGTGGTTAATATTTGGTCCACTGAGCTTATGTAATACTCAACATAAGTTGAGGGAGGAATAAAACCAACCATGGCAGAAATACCGACATATTCATTGACTTATTACAAATTACCATATTGATGAATTGTCAGAATCCTTTCAATCAGGAGACAATATTCCATAAATTTATGAAGTTCCAACACAATGTTCGAGCGAGAACCAGCAATTTGGATTACTGAATTTTGTTTGTTTCCAGTTTCTATCACAGATTCATTCAAAAATTTTTACTTATGGTGATTCTCATTAACGTATAATCAACATTATTTTAAACATTGTAAACTACAACATACATTTTCAGCAGAACACATATGTATTAGCCTTAACCGGTATTCTTATACACGTATAAAATAATAACGTTTGTACAAGATGCAATAAGAGTGAGAGGAGTATACGCTGATACGAAACATTTTAGCAAATTACAGTTGTGTAAGATTACAGTTGTGTGAGATTCAAGCTCGGACTTTTATCTTTCGCAAGCAAGTGCTCTACCGACTGAGGTACCCAAGATCGACTCATGGCCCATCCTCATAGCTTTACTTCCAGCAATACCTAGTTTTACCCAGTATCTAGCGCTAGTCTCACAAATTTCGCAGGAGAGCTTCTGTGAAGTTTGGAAGACAGGAGATGAGGTAATGGCGGAAATAAAGCTGCGAGGACTGGTTGTGAGTCGTACTTGGGCAGCTCAGTCGGCATAGCACTTACCGACGAAGGTCCCGAATTGGAATTTCGGTCAGATACACAGTTTTAATCTGCCAGGAAGTTTCAAGATTGAACAACTTCACAGAGACCTGAAATGACAGCTCCGTCGTACTGTTCGTAGTACAGTGAACGTCCATGTAATGACTATGTCGAAGTGAACTCAATAGAGGCCGCTAGCGGCAACATTCGGCAGCCTTACGTGCTGTGAAGCTTTGCATCCGTTGTATTAAATAGTACTGATCCATGTACAGTCTGCTTTCGGCAGTGGTGACGCGATCACGCCTTATTTGCTCTCACCTGTTGTGCTGCTTGCGAGCGAGCTCCCGATTGTTTACTTCCCCATAGTAACTTGTCCGAATTCTGTAACATGTTGTTTTGCAGGCTGGGCAACCACAGCCAAACTTCAGCATTTTTTAAAAGAAAATTCCGCTCTGGCTGTATGAATGATTTTTATTAAATCTGCGACCGGTTTTGCACCACTCATCAGTGCATCCTCAAGCAGTATACGTTATTTATAACATAGTGACGTTGAACATTGCCCTGTAGCCACTGGTGGGGAGTGGCTACAGGGCAATGTTCAACGTTACTATGCCGGTGCGGAATTTTCTTTGAAACAATTCCCCGAATTCACCGAAACCATGGCGGTTTCCCGTCGCCAAGCCATGATTAAATTAACGTTTCCTTTTGATCATGAACGACCCAAAGCGGGAAGATGAACGGTTCATTCGGGCGAAATGCATCTCTCACGAAAAGGTGGTCTCGGCATTCATTTTTCGATCCTTAGTACTACTGTGTATAGAAAGCTGGCGAATGAAGAGCTGTGCGCTGATGTTGGTCGGCGCCATCCTACTAACTATCTGACGGCTATGTAGGAACTGTCGTGGTTGATCACGCTGATCATAAATTTGCGGATTTTCGAACTCCCATTTGAGGTGCTTTATGGCAAAGTCGCGCTGCAGAAACGTGAAAGACGTTCGAAACATACCGTGTCCTCAGCAGTGTCCGGCAGATAGAAATTAAGCTCAGGAATCACGTGCCTTCCTCCTTGTTAACTGCCTGCTACCGAGCCGTCGTCACGTACAATGCCAAGCAGCACACTTGGTCAGGTTGCGGCCAGGAAAGCCATGTCTGTTCTGAAAGTCTCCAGCCTAGACTGGTTTATACACTGATCGCAGATGTCGCTCTCCCTGCGTCTCTTCTTATGCGTCCGCGGTGTGGCTGGCTGCTATTCCCATTCTGGGTCATTTGACACCAGCGTCGACTCGTCTCGACAATGCGATGGTGCATGTGTCTTCTCCACTGCCGCCGGAGACAGCACCAATGGACAATGGCCGTCAGCCGACGCAAGCTGTCCGTCTCGACCCCATGGCTGTCAATCATGGAGCTGTACCGACCTCTGCTTTTCTGCTGTCTGCTCACACGTCGGACGGTAGCTACCGCCATCCGACACTGAATAACATGTTAGGAAGCAACGGTCACCGAGAAAACGGAAGACATACCACTGTACCCCTTCTGATGAGGCACAGGACCCTGCTACTGGTGCACTGTCCTCTGACGTCCTGCCACATGACGACGCGAAGTCTTTCCCCGGCTCTGTCTCCAGACAGCATCCACCTACGGACACCGACGTACTCCCGCCTGCTTCTGATGCCTTTGCCTCCCGTTCTGTGTCTGAGGTTTGCTAAAGTTTGATTAAACCGGCCTAGTGAGAAGTCTGTCTCCTGGTCGGGCGACGTCGAATCTGAGGATGGATCCCCCCCCCCCCCCCCCCCCACGCACAGTCCCAATTGGTGGGATCGGCTCTCTTTTCTCACGACTGATGATGGGAGGCTCTTAGATACCCAACGCGATATAGCGTCTGCCCCCCACGTACGTTAAGTTATGCTGTACTCTGAACAAATTCACCACCCGGCCAACGTTATGGCGGTCTCCACACTCTTCAAAAATGGCTCTAAGCACTATGGGACTTAACATCTGAGGTCATCAATCTCCTAGACTTAGAACTACTTAAACCTAACTAACCTAAGAACATCACACATATCCATGCCCGAAGCAAGATTCGAACCTGCGACCGTAGCAGCATCGCTGTTCCGGAGTGAAGCGCCTAGAACCTCTTTTTTTTAAAAAAAAAAAAAAACTCGTCGTGTAACATAGAAGTTTCGGAAGCAAGGTAAATAATAATAAGAACACAAGCGACTTTTAATTATCTTCTGTTCGTTCTCGTTCAAGGTGTTGTAGTGGTTCCACATATTTAACCGACACCCATTCTTTCAAAAATGATCTTCAGCATGTTGCCGAAGTGCCTCTTGTGGTTGCGATACGTGCTGATTTTTGCGTATTCACACTTCATGTAAACGCGGAATTCTACCTCGTTGTCCGACCCAAGTTTGTTGATGACATAACTAACATATTTTCCCAGAAGCCAGCTAACGGCGTTGGTTTTTAATTTCAGAAAGTACGTCATATCTAGTCTCAGGAGGAGCGATGGCGTTATGCACTCCGTCGAGGATCTGGTGAGAAAGGCGATTTGCTGCCTGATCCTATTCCAGTTATTCACATTGCCGCCACAGGTGAATCTGTGGATGAGTGTATCCACCAGATTGCATTTTCCACAAAAGTGTGTCTGGTTTGAACCGATTCCATATAGTCTCTCGTTGGTGCTGATGACATTGTTAACTGTTTTGTACCATGCTGAAACAGCGTCTGTAGATAGACCGGCATAGTTAATGTTCCACCATACAGCTTTCCAGTCACAATTAGGGAATTTCTTTTCAATTTTGTTTCTGCCCTGTCTCGGTCACAGCGACCGGCTCCGAAATTGTCCTTCAGCTGGATTCCTCCTCCTTTCTGAAGTCAACGACTAATTCCGTGATGTGGTTAACTGCTCACTTTGTGCGTTTTGTTATTGCTGGTGCAATGAGGTGTAGCTCCAAACGATAACTGAATGTGGAATACGTAACACTCATGCCTCTGAATAAATTTCCTGCCTTGCACTGCTGACGTCGTTTAAGTTTCACGAAAGTGAAGATATTCATTTACACAGTGTTGACCTCTGAAATTCATTCGTAGCTCTACGCACTGACTCACAAAGTGCACTACATCACACAAATCGTCTGGACACAGATACTTAGTGCTACCCGTGCGAAGCCGATCTGGGTTGCTAACTGATAAATTCCATTCCTGACATACTCGTAATAAGAGTAACGAAAAAAATTAAAGCTCACCATTTCGATGTTCATGCATGAAAACTGTATATGGACGAGATTCCCCACGTATTAGTACTTACAGGTGAACGGTTGTTAAGGCTCGACTGTTCAGGCACTTGAATCAATGGTACTCTGCCTTAATTCGTCAGTTTGATTCTACAATTGTTTAAAATAATTATCTTTTATCTAAAACTAGTTTCACCCTAGCATCCTATTTTGTGGAAATGCGGTACATAAAGAACCATTGTATTGATAATTCGAGTATTCTTTATTGCTGCAGTCTACCATCCTTGTTGTTGTTGTTGTTTTGGGGAAAGAGACCAGACAGCGAGGTCATCGGTCTCATCGGATTAGGGAAGGACGGGGAAGGAAGTCGGCTTTGCCCTTTGAAAGGAACCATCCCGGCATTTGCCTGGAGCGATTTAGGGAAATCACGGAAAACCTAAATCAGGTATGGCCGGACGCGGGATTGAACCGTCGTCCTTCCGAATGTCTACCATCCTTAACAGTCCTTCTGTCACTACCTCTTTTTTAGCCACAAGACTGACCAGAGCCGCAATGAAATTAAATACACTATTTATTTTTCAATGTGTGAAGTTCTAGCCTCAGACCACTGGTTTATTTTAACAAAAATATCTTGAGTTTTCTCCATCATACAGCATTTCATAAACTGATGCTTCATTTTATTTAAATCATCATCTTCCTCCTCTATTGGAGCCCTATTTCTTATTTTTTTTTCTTTGAACTTAGTTGTGGTATCATATTCTTGAGCATCTTATGAAGTCCAGCTTCAGTCTCTGCTTCAAAACTGTCTGCATGAATGATCCAAGCCTTATGTCCAGATAGCTGTGTCTTAACTGTTACACATGTCTCCTTGTTGTCCTTCTTGATGATTAACCTGATATATTGTAAATAAAACCCTCTCCCAACAATGTGCCTCCAAGAATAAGGAAGTAAAGAGGTAACACACATGTCTATTATTGTGAAAGATGCATGTTTCACAGAAATATTCGTTTTAAACTTCAGCATTATTTGATCTACCACTGTTCGGTTACAAGAATTTTGATTTATTACCTAATTTACGTACAATGCAATATTTATTGACGAATTAAAAAAACTAATAATTCCATTTCCTTGAATACATCTCAAATATTGCATTCAGAGTACATTCTATAAAATGCAAGATTTAGATGGTTACGAAACATACTGAATTAAACACTCCTTTTGGGAATTCCATGCACACACCTACTAAGAGAAATCAAACGTCTTAAACCTGAAGAATGCTGCCCCAATTTGTCACCCAAGGGACCACTAGGAAATTTTGTGGAGATTCAGTGTCGAAGAATACGGACTACATAAAATACTCATCATTTTATGCATCAGATCAGTCGCATAATTCCTTTGTTTTACGTTGAAAACACATCAACCTCCCTCTGAATCTTCAGAGAGAAGAATCAGAGATGTGTTTACCCCTTAATTATGTAAAAAGATATTTGATCTAACTATGGTTTACTACATCCATTTTAAAATCAGTTTTAGAATCTATAGAAATCTTTATCACGTCGACTGCCAATGTTCTGTCACTGGTACAAACTGCAGCGACCTTAAAACTGGTTCTATTTGAGTTCCGAGCTTTATGCTGCTAAGTGAAGTCTGAACTGGAAATAAAGAACTCACTGTAGCAATTTCTTCGTGACTGACATCTGCTGTCAATTGTGGTCTGTTAGATGTCCACCATGATCCACTCACGAAATATATTGACGTTCTTTGGAGTAAATAGCGCACTTATGAAGCCTTGCGCGGCAATTTTCTCATTTTACATTTAGAGTTACGGATTTGCAAATGTCTTTATGGTGTTGCATGTTTATAAGCAGGTCATGGTTATTTTCACCATAAAAAAATGCAGAATTTAATTAAATTTTCTCATGAAGACCGTAATTTGAGACTTGCCCTTGGAATTGTTTGGAGGTATAATGATCGTTACAGAATCTTCAGAATCTTCTACAGCTTTATCAAGGACATCGATGAAGCGCTGAGACCCATTAGGGCTTAAAGTATATTGTTATCGATTCTAATATTTTGCTCCTGACATGTATTGATCTTACGGTGAACCAGTTTTATCTATATCTGTAGCTCCAAACTGTATGTTTGAATATCCACGAAAAGCTATCTCACCGATTTCTCGAATATTCGTTTCCATATGGGCCCCATGCACAATGTATAATTCAGTTGCTCTGCACTGATCAATTGTTATCTAGGATAAGCACTATAATTCAGTTCTTCATCATGTTCGTAGCAGTAATACTTCATAATGGTAAGTGTGTCGGCTGTTTTATCTGAACCTCAAGCCACAGAAGTTGCTTAATGAGAATGGTGATGATGAGGACCATGAAGTATTGGAATAGGTAATAATTGTGGCGCGTGCGTGCGTGTGTGTGTGTGTGAGTGTGTGTGTGTGTGTGTGTGTGTGTGTGTGTGTATGTGTAAATGTGTGTGTGCATGTGTGTGTGTGTGTGTGTGTGTGTGTGTGTGTGTGTGTGTGTGTGTGGTGGATTTAGTATCGGTTCTTGCTGTTCTGATTTCGTTTCACATCAATTACAGACCTTAAAAGAAACTATTGTCTCATGGTGATTTTGTGAATTAACATTAACAATAAATATAATCTTAAATATTATTTAGTATTTCATAACATAAAATGAGGACATTACTTTTTCATAGGACCTATAGGATTATAGGCTTGGTTAAAAAACAGTTCAGACCTATGACACTGGTAGTTTGTCCATAAATTCGGTTTTGATAAACCTCAGTGTTTCATATGCATTAAGGGAAGTAAGGTATTCAAGTTGTGGAATTATTATTTCAAGTGCTACTTGTGTTACTTTTCACTGCTCAATGCTCATATGATGTCTGTCAGACCCAGGACGTTAAGCTTAAGCTTACTCAGTTTTTAATTACAGTCTGCAACTTACTGACTCCTGAACGACAACTGTGCTAATACGTCATAATGTACACCGCAATAATGGGCACAAGAATGATTCGAGAAGATTTATAAAGAACTATAAGTCTCAGAGGGAAAGAATATTGACATATTTATGAGAACAATCAGGTGAAACACAGAAATATGCTGCAGATCCCCAGTCTTCCGCAGAGAAAATGGTGAGAAGTGTGCTTCCGTGGAGCAATTATAGAATGACGGGCGCAGGGTTCTTTTGAAAATGAACTGGGTGCAGTCCACGAGAAAGAAACAACGCTGTAGGAGGATTAAATTACCAGTAACATTCCTCGCTCCCATTCGTTTTTCTCTAAGGAAGGCCTGGCGCGCCACGGAGGGAAGGCGGACGCAGACTCAGACGCGCCGCCGAGAAAACTCGGCCGGCGAGGAGTGGAGGCGGAGGGCGCGAAATGCTCTCCCAGCGACAACGGTGAGGAAGGGGCGAGGCAGAGGCGAGGGCGATAGCAACATTGGGAGTAATGAAACATAAAGAAGCGGGCGCTGCGAAATGAGCCGAGGGGCGGCGGGCGTGCCCGACAGGCGGGGGCGGCATTGAGGGCGGCGGCGGGGGCGGCGCGGGGCGGCGGCGCAAGATAAATAGCCGGCAGCCAGCTGCCGGGGGGGCGCAGCCTCTACTTGTTCAACAATCCGTGTCTCATCACAGCGGAAACCGCTAGGCGGACACTCTCTCCCGTAGCTTTTATTGGCGCTGACTTGCGTGCAAGTTTTACATTAGCCGAAAGGGATTAGAGGCACCGCAACTGGTAACTGGGATATTCGGGAAGCGGTAGAAACTTACGTTGTGACGTCCCCGTAGAAACCTGTCTTACTGGCTCCGCAGCAGCATGTGCTGTCGAGGCTGGCCGTATCTGGTTCACAGCCAGAGCAAATTAAATCAACCGACGTTTGAGGCTGACTGCAGAACGATTCCACCGTCGCCAAGAACTTTGAACAGAAGATCACAGAAGATCACAGAGATTAGAGCTCGTATGGAGCCATATAGACAGTCGTTCTGCACTTGCTCTATTTACGAGTGGAACAGGAATGGTAGTACAGGGGACACTTCACCACGTACAATACGGTGGCTTTCAGACTATGTATGTAGATGCAGATGTAGAACAGAGAGTGCAAGATGAAGAAATATGCAGAAATAGTAAGACACCGAAAAGGAAGAAAGATTCAGAATACAGAGAAGCAGAAATGTGCTTTTGAGGGGAAAACGGGAGGGCGTAAATTTTAAGAGTGTACAGAAAGAAATAACGTTAGGGCGGTAGAACCGTCCAAAAGTTTACAATGGCACAAGGCTCCAGTAGTACATTTAGAGTTAGAAAGAGCTTTGGAAAGCTTGTTATGAAACATATCTGAAACGATAAATGACAGATCTGAGGAATAAATAATTCTTTATGCCAGTGTAAAGAATGTATGACACGGAAGATATTCCATTGGGCCTTCAAAACAGTATCAAGCAACAACATTGACGATAATAATGACGGAAACATGCGAGAATTATCATTTAATCAGCTTACATGTTCAGTGTACATATTACTGACCGTAACACATACAAAAGATTGGTAATGAGTGACTTTTGTGAAAATAAGTCTGAGAAAGTGGGAAGATATGTAGTAAGAACAAGTTTAAGAAGACTTGACAAATGGTGAAGAACCTAGGAAAAGAGGAGAATAACAACATTAATATACCAATAAATAGATGGAACAAGGGGTGAAATACCACGAAAATATTTTTAACAGAAGATCAAGAAGAGTTCTCACAGATAGACCATGTATGCTCAAGGTATATTCTTCAAAGAATAAATAATGGATGAAAGAGTGTAGAGGACTGGACCTAGGCATTTTTGAAAAAAAGATGGTTCAAATGGCTCTGAGCACTATGGGACTTAACATCTATGGTCATCAGTCCCCTAGAACTTAGAACTACTTAAACCTAACTAACCTAAGGACAGCACACAACACCCAGCCATCACGAGGCAGAGAAAATCCCTGACCCCGCCGGGAATCGAACCCGGGAACCCGGGCGTGGAAAGCGAGAACGCTACCGCACGACCACGAGATGCGGGCCATTTTTGAAAAGACCTATTGGGTTTTGTATTCGTGGATGATCAAATTATACCGGCTACAGATCACTAGAGCAGAGAGTAGAGAGCACATAATGCAAAAAGTCTTACAAGCACACAATAATGCAGGACTAATAATAATATTTTCCAGAACAAAACATCTCTCAATTGGAGGTGAACAAGGAGATGATTGTAGGTGGAAAAACTACTGAGGCACATCAAAAGTATAAGCATCTGTGAGCTGTAATCTCACACTAGAGTGTCAGCAAACAAGGAATAAGGTAGAGGAGAACACAACTATAGATGAAATCACTAAACTAAATTACATCCTTCGGTCAGATAAAATTTAAAAAAAAAGAAAAGGTTATATGAACCAATTATACAAGGCATTTATTAAATAAAAGATACAAGAAGACATGAAGCCATGCAAATGAGTTCTTTGAAAGAAAGTTGTAGTGTTACAAGATGAAAGAAGAACCCAGATACAGAAATCAAAAAAGGAGTAAAAACTCTAACGAAAACATGGAGAAATGGGGTATAAATGGTACGGCAATGTGCTGAGATAAGAGAATGAACGGTGACGGAAAACAGTATTGTATTTGCAAGATTTATATAATAGGAAAACAGAAAGATCCTGCACCGGGTGGGAAAATCAAATGGAGGAAGATATACTTCGAAGAAATTTGAGGTTTGGATTGCGAGAAATGGCTGACACAAAAATGAAAGCACGATGTAAAAGAAGATATGGCAGATGATTTGTTTGCTTTAGATGAAGAAAGGGCTCTAAAGAAACACTTCTGACATTAAGTTTGAAAATGAAAGCAAGATTTAGGAAAATTGACGACCCTTTGATAGGCAGTAAACCTAAATGACAACATACCAAGTTCACAGAAAAATGGAATGCGCAACACCAAAAGACGGGCAACATTATAGTACACGTAAAACGATGCTAGATCAACAAGAATTGAACACCAAGAGAAAAATACTCTGTTTAAAATAGGCATAAAAAGAATGTAGGCCTTCTCTACTACTGTTCAATCTGTACAATGACGATGCAATGAAAGAAATAGAAATACTCCTTATTGGAATTGAGATTCAGGGTGAAAGGATATCAACGATAAACGCATGAAATAGAGAAAGAATGTAAGGGCCTCTTGAGTGGAATGTATTGTGTACCATGCACATATATGAAATAAGGTATACCAAACAAAGAAGAGACTAATATTAAAAGTGAAACTATTTCCAAATGTTCTGCAAAATTATATTGATTTGGTCACGAACCAGCTTTTGGCTTCTCAGGCCATATTCAGGTGACAGCTGAAAGTCACATGCACACATAAACATGATGTGCGGCTAACAAAGATAGTATCTGTAAAGAAGATATAAGAATGACAAAGCGTTCAGATAGAAAAATACTACAGCAATTACATTAACTAAAAAAGAGCAGTAAACGAAGTTTTTATGTAGAAATATATAAAATAATTGACGAGAAATTAAATGAGTTTAAGGTCTGAATCTAGCATTTGTAATGAAAACTTCATTTAACACGGTGGGTAGAGGAAATTGAGTTTGATCGTTTACCATTAGGGTGGTATTCTGCCATGTGTTTCTGTCAATTTCCATCATTTCCTGTAAAGTTATCTTTCAGTTTTGTTTGAGAGAACGTAAATCTTCACATTATAGTTCTCATGGGTGATTGTTTTCTAAAAGATGATCAATAAAGGTCGAATTTTTCTTCTTCAGTCTCCAGCTTCTCTCATATTCACCCAGCCTAGTTCTCACAGCTCTGCCTGGCTGACCACTGTATACTTTTTCGCACTGCTTGCAAATGATTTTATATACACCATTCCTTGCCAAGGGTTGCCTCTTGTGTTCACTGTTTAATAAATAATTTTGATATGTTACTGGTATTATAAAATGCAATTCTGTAGTTGTCTGAAACGTTGCCAAGATATGGAATTTTACACCAGGGTTTGAAGCTATCTAGTGATTGTAATTGCTGTTGGCCAGCGTACAGAATTGGGGTAATTTTGTTCAGTTTCTTTTTTCGTAGGATATTATCAACTAGGGCAGAGCTTCGACCATTACTGTAAGCGATTAATTTGATGGTTTGTAGTTTTGTTTGAAATGCTGATTTGGATATAGAACTGATATGAGGCGATGCGCCATTGAAGGAAAGCTTCATGTTTGTGTGGGTGTGGATAGTGGGAGCTTGAAGAGATTACTGTAACAGTAGTATGCTTTCTCTGTAAACGCTAACTGCTTGCTATCTTGTACATAAAAACTTCGTTTACCTTCCTCTTTTAGTTAAAGTATTTGTTGTACTATTTTCTTTTGTAAACACTTTGTCATTCTCGTATCTTCTGTACAAATAATAGCTGTGTTACATGCACATCATGTTTATTTCTGTTTTCGACACTCAGTTGTTACCTGAAGATGGCCGTGGAAGGTGAAAGCCGATTCCTGACGAAATAAATATAATTTTGCAGAACATCAGGAAGTGTTTTCCCTCTTAGTATTATTATCGTGTTCTGCCAAGAACCCACACGAAATTCAGTTAATGTTAAGGAAGAAAGCAACAAGCCCATGTGGCAAATGAAGTGAAGGAATTTTGCTATCTTGGGAAGAAAGTAAGGCAGAACAGATGAAGAAAAGAGGGAATAACAAGCAGACTGTCACAGGAAAAAGACAGCATTACCCAACAAAACAAGTCTACTAGCATCAAAAATAGGCCTCAAGTAGGCAACTAAATTACTGTGAATGTACGTTTAGGGCATAGGGTCGTATGTAAGTTAACTGGAGACTGTTTGAAAACTACAAAAGAAGAAAATCAATAATTTTGATATGTGGTTTTACCAAAAGGCGCTAAATATTAAATTAATTGATAACAAGAGAAATGTGACTCTCTACAGAACCGGTAACGGACGTATATATACACTCCTGGAAATGGAAAAAGAACACATTGACACCGGTGTGTCAGACCCACCATACTTGCTCCGGACACTGCGAGAGGGCTGTACAAGCAATGATCACACGCACGGCACAGCGGACACACCAGGAACCGCTGTGTTGGCCGTCGAATGGCGCTAGCTGCGCAGCATTTGTGCACCGCCGCCGTCAGTGTCAGCCAGTTTTCCGTGGCATACGGAGCTCCATCGCAGTCTTTAACACTGGTAGCATGCCGCGACAGCGTGGACGTGAACCGTATGTGCAGTTGACGGACTTTGAGCGAGGGCGTATAGTGGGCATGCGGGAGGCCGGGTGGATGTACCGCCGAATTGCTCAACACGTGGGGCGTGAGGTCTCCACAGTACATCGATGTTGTCGCCAGTGGTCGGCGGAAGGTGCACGTACCCGTCGACCTGGGACCGGACCGCAGCGCCGCACGGATGCACGCCAAGACCGTAGGATCCTACGCAGTGCCGTAGGGGACCGCACCGCCACTTCCCAGCAAATTAGGGACACTGTTGCTCCTGGGGTATCTGCGAGGACCATTCGCAACCGTCTCCATGAAGCTGGGCTACGGTCCCGCACACCGTTTGGCCGTCTTCCGCTCATGCCCCAACATCGTGCAGCCCGCCTCCAGTGGTGTTGCGACAGGCGTGAATGGAGGGACGAATGGAGACGTGTTGTCTTCAGCGATGAGAGTCGCTTCTGCCATGGTGCCAATGATGGTCGTATGCGTGTTTGGCGCCGTGCAGGTGAGCGCCACAATCAGGACTGCATACGACCGAGGCACACAGGGCCAACACCCGGCATCATGGTGTGGGGAGCGACCTCCAACACTGGCCGTACACCACTGGTGATCGTCGAGGGGACACTGAATAGTGCACGGTACATCCAAACCGTCATCGAACCCATCGTTCTACCATTCCTAGACCGGCAAGGGAACTTGCTGTTCCAACAGGACAATGCACGTCCGCATGTATCCCGTGCCACCCAACGTGCTCTAGAAGGTGTAAGTCAACTACCCTGGCCAGCAAGATCTCCGGATCTGTCCCCCATTGAGCATGTTTGGGACTGGATGAAGCGTTGTCTCACGCGGTCTGCACGTCCAGCACGAACGCTGGTCCAACTGAGGCGCCAGGTGGAAATGGCATGGCAAGCCGTTCCACAGGACTACATCCAGCATCTCTACGATCGTCTCCATGGGAGAATAGCAGCCTGCATTGCTGCGAAAGGTGGATATACACTGTACTAGTGCCGACATTGTGCATGCTCTGTTGCCTGTGTCTATGTGCCTGTGGTTCTGTCAGTGTGATCATGTGATGTATCTGACCCCAGGAATGTGTCAATAAAGTTTCCCCTTCCTGGGACAATGAATTCACGGTGTCCTTATTTCAATTTCCAGGAGTGTATATATTCACAGTCCTGATTGTGGCGCTCACCTGCACGGCGCCAAACACGCATACGACCATCATTGGCACCAAGGCAGGAGCGACTCTCATCGCTGAAGACGACACGTCTCCATTCGTCCCTCCATTCACGCCTGTCGCAACACCACTGGAGGCGGGCTGCACGATGTTGGGGCGTGAGCGGAAGACGGCCTAACGGTGTGCGGGACCGTAGCCCAGCTTCATGGAGACGGTTGCGAATGGTCCTCGCCGATACCCCAGGAGCAACAGTGTCCCTAATTTGCTGGGAAGTGGCGGTGCGGTCCCCTACGGCACTGCGTAGGATCCTACGGTCTTGGCGTGCATCCGTGCGGCGCTGCGGTCCGGTCCCAGGTCGACGGGCACGTGCACCTTCCGCCGACCACTGGCGACAACATCGATGTACTGTGGAGACCTCACGCCCCACGTGTTGAGCAATTCGGCGGTACGTCCACCCGGCCTCCCGCATGCCCACTATACGCCCTCGCTCAAAGTCCGTCAACTGCACATACGGTTCACGTCCACGCTGTCGCGGCATGCTACCAGTGTTAAAGACTGCGATGGAGCTCCATATGCCACGGAAAACTGGCTGACACTGACGGCGGCGGTGCACAAATGCTGCGCAGCTAGCGCCATTCGACGGCCAACACAGCGGTTCCTGGTGTGTCCGCTGTGCCGTGCGTGTGATCATTGCTTGTACAGCCCTCTCGCAGTGTCCGGAGCAAGTATGGTGGGTCTGACACACCGGTGTCAATGTGTTCTGTTTTCCATTTCCAGGAGTGTATATACGAAAACTTGAAGTGAAAGACATATTACCGAGCTCCACAAACAGCTAAGCTCAGATGATTTTTCTCTTCGTATAATTGCTAGTCTCTGAAGCATATGAATCGACGTCTGAACATATTTTGCATACTTTGACTCAGTTATGTCTCATGGAATAATTTTCTGGGTTAGCTCATCACTTAGAAGAAAAAAAAATATTGATTGATCAAAAAAAGGAAAGCAAGACAAAAACTTGGTGATCGCCCTATGGTCGCCATGTAGGTCCCTAGTCGAGAAGGTAGGCATTTTATCTGCACCGTAGAAATACAAATATTCGCCCATGAAATTAGTCGTAAAAAGCCTATCACGATTTCAAAAGAATAGGTATGTTCATACTTACAACACTAGAGAAGAAAATGACCTTTATTACCCATTACTAAGTCCGCATCTCGTGGTAGTGCGGTAGCGTTCTCGCTTCCCACGCCCGGGTTCCCGGGTTCGATTCCGGGCGGGTTCAGGGATTTTCTCTGCCTCGTGATGGGTGAGTGTTGTGTGCTGTCCTTAGGTTAGTTAGGTTTAAGTAGTTCTAAGTTCTAGGGGACTGATGACCATAGATGTTAAGTCCCATAGTGCTCAGAGCCATTGGAACCATTTACCCATTACTAAAACTACAAGTGGTTCAGAAATGAATTCAAAATGCAAACATATTTTTATCAAATTCCCAATAAAAGAAAACGTCTGACAGGGAGCAAAGCAATTTTTAAATATAATCTACAATCATTTCTTCTCGACAAGCCATTGCATTCCATGGGCGAATTTCCATTTAAGAACTGGCAGTATGAACGGAAAATAGTTTGCAGGTGTAGTTGCATGAGTAGACTAAAAAATTTGTTCATTACTCTCAGCACTAAACTTTTAAACATATTCAGTAAACTGACTCGTTCCTCATCATTTCGATAAACCAATAGTTCAAATGATCTATGGAACATGAAACTAACTGAAATAGTAACCAGTACATGGACAGAATAACTGTAAATGTTTGGTAGGGTATCACAGAACAACTTCATAAAAGTTGAGGGAGTCAGGGGGGAAGGGCAACAGTTCTAGTAGAGGAAAGGTGTAAAGTGTAAGTGCTACTCTCAGATGCGAAGAAGAGGAATTTTATTTTTCTCGTTAATCCTTTGGTAATATTACCTCTCTCAACATTTACGTGATAGCTCATGTAGAAATATGAAGAAAGAAGCAAAAGTCACGTTCTTGGGAAAACTACTCAGTAATTCAGCCTCGTCCACCGCATGGCCCACACTCGTTCCACTGCTGACCTGCCTTCCCTCCTGTTGCAGTTGTAGACTGCGCTTCTGGATGTTGCTTGTACACAAGCAAGCCAGAAATGGCTGGTTACTGAAAATAAAGTAAGACACATCTCCTAACCACACCGTTCCACAACGGTAAACTGTTCTCTGCACAACAGGATTCCTTGCATAACACTATAACACCAGAGAAAGTCTGATTAAAACTTTGACGTAATCATATTCAATCCGTTAGTGTGCCTTAGTTTAATTTTGTCACAGTTGTTACTTTTTGGGGCCATTTTAAACATTTCTTCTGATTTGACCCCACACTCCGTCTCTGTCTTCGTCTTCCATAACTCTCTTCCTTTATCACCTTTTTCCACAGGAGATGACAGCACTCTGAGTCAATTGAAAGAAATTGTTCGCCATTGTCTAAAGAAGTTCAGTCTATGACAGTCAGGAGAATCTATCAAGTTCAAGAATAACAGATAAGCAATAAGCTATGGAGTTTCTAACGGTTGTGAATATTCCAGACGATGGGAGATAACATCTAAACGTTACAACGAGGTGTACTCTCTTCGACAGTCACGTCTACCACTAGTCTTGTATAGCTAGAAAAATTAGATTTGGTACACCTGGCATAATGTTGCAGCTGATGAACAACCTCGTTATTATAATTTTCAGCTAATGAACAATTGCACCTGATAAAAAATCTTATTATTAGTGGGGGGGGGGGGGGGGGAGCGGGGCGTGCGAGAGGAGTGCCAGGGATCATCAGTTTTTCCATTGTTTTTATTCTGCCCACACGCATTCCACTCTTTCGGCAAACTATTCATCACAGGCTAGCATTTACACCCAACGTCTTCATTTAATTCCACTCCAGTTCTCACCCTTTTCGGCTTCCTCTTCTACCATAGAATTTGTTACCTCAGTGCCAGAGCCTTATCATCGTATCCATTCTTCTAGTCTGACTTTTCCACAAAACCCTCCTCACGCCCATTTTGCGGAACACCACCCCAGTCGACTTAATTTTCAGTATCCTAAACACTTTGGTACTCTTCTTCGCTACTTTATCCACAGTCCATCATTCACTTCCACGTAAACTCTAACGTCTAGAAGAAGTAACCGAATCCATTGTCAGTTCCACCGCTCCGTAGAAGAAACGATATTTTGAAAGCAAAGAACGGTGTTCATACATGTTTTCAAAGCCGACCGCTGTGGAGGAGCGGTTCTAGGCACTTCAGACCAGAATCACAAGGCTGCTACGGTCGTAGGGTCGAATCCTGGCTCGGGCATGGATGTGTGTGATGTCCTTAGGTTAGTTAGGTTTGCGTAGTTCTAAGTCTAGAGGACTGATGACCTCAGATGTTAAGTCCCATAGTGCTTAGAGCCATTTGAACCATGTTTTCAATGTATAGAGCTTGTGTACATCAAACGCTACTGTTGAGAAAGGCGGGCATTTTTCTACGTACATTATACCACTACTTATATAAACTATTGTTTGGTACAATGGTGAAAAGTGCAAAGACTTCCCTTTTATTTGAATAAACAAGAAGGTAAGCCGAACCACAAAAAAGAAACTAAGCGCTCGAATAACACTATATTCACAGAGGTAGTCGATCGCGTGTAATTTTTATAAACTCCTGCAGCTAGTTAATTTATACAGGTCACGTGACATAAGGTACAAACTTGACTTTCTTGCACATGAATGGGATCACACAGGGTTTCCTTTACCCACGTGCCACTGTCATTGTAGGCCCGTGGAATAACTTTGGGCAAAGCGTTTTAGGGGTACGTGGGAGAAAAACACAAAACATTCAAGATAACATACAGTGAATCGCTTGTGCACGAGGCGATACACAATGAGGTAACAGGCAACACCCCACCTGTAGGGTGGGCACAGTCTGTGTGGCATGCTGAAAAGCTTCAGAAAGAAGAATTTGACATGGAAGTGAAGATGGATATAAGCCTTGAATCTATCATCGTGAATTTATGATCAGGTTGTTCGGAAACAGACTCATATAGAGGTGACCATGGTATTACGATGTGGACTTTGGAACAAAGTAATAGTATTTATTAGTTTTAAATACTCTTGGTTTAAAACATGCGTTTGTCAACATATCAGTTGCATACGTACTAATGAGAACTTCCTAGCCTTTTTGACTAGGACTTTGTAACCTTTTAATTATGTAGGCTGTAATATTTAACTTATTGCCGAAGAAGAAATTAAGCTTCTCCCACCATGTTGTAAACGTCTGTCATTTTCAAGGCACGAACTGGATAAGGCCCTAAAATGACAGTAACTCTTACTTTTCGAGGTATCTGTGGATTACGATGTTATCGGTCAGATTCCCTGGAGTTATTCGCAGATGATGGTTAATTTTTTGCTTCTCCAATGGATTATAAATGCGGTCTCTCACTGTAACATCGAACGTGTTAGTTTACACTCATAACGCCTGTTAACAACGAAAAATATGACAACTTACTGACCATTTTTACGATAGTCATGTACATTAATCTTTTCTACCACTAATACTTTTTTAAACACACACACACACACCTTACACGTTTATAAAAATTCTATTGAGCAGGAGTAGTTGTCAAGCAAATATAATGATTTCGGTTTGTGCTTGAAGTTAATTTTTTTGCGCATTAAATTTTTATTTATAAAGTAGTTCAAATCGCAATAAACGGTAACTACTGCAAGCAATTTCAATGACAATTGTTTTGAGAAAAATTGTACTTCACGTCTTCATAATGCTGTGTCAGCTGTTTTCGCCTCCCGGCGTCACGCAGAGTAAATTTGTGGAGCAGTGGACGCAATGCCGTCAAGTCGTGAATTAATATTTCTATCACGACGACTGATCGAAATTACTTTTAATATTTAATTTTCCCCTCATAAATTTGAACGTATAATACAATGTACCGTAGGCAAACGTGCCTGACTGTTGTCCGCAGTATCGCAGTTCGGCAACGCGGACTTCTGTTTTCCCGCTCTCTGCTGTCACGCATGCGCATTTCTCATCTCCCCTCGCTTCCTTTCCGCTCCGCCTCTATGCGCAGAAGCGCCGTGCTAGGTGACGCGGGCTATAGTACCGCCTACCTAACCCGTTTCTTCCCCGGCGTGCTGATAAACACGCGATTCAATGTAATCAGAGACAATTACAGATTGAAATGCAGTCGAATTTTCTTTAAAATGTTAAAATTAAACCCCAAATTTTAGAACACGGTGAGAGCTCCCTCTTCCCCCATCCGTCATTGTAGGCTGTCATGTATACATTGTTGTTGTTGTTGTTGTTGTCTTCAGTCCTGAGACTGGTTTGATGCAGCTCTCCATGCTAGTCAATCCTGTGCAAGCTTCTTCATCTCCCAGTACCTACTGCAACCTGCATCCTTCTGAATCTGCTTAGTGTATTCATCTCTTGGTCTCCCTCTACGATTTTTACCCTCCACGCTGCCCTCCAATACTAAATAGGCGATCCCTCGACATTATACTACACAAATCGACAAATAGGATGTGATAAGCGACAGATTTATATCAGGCTTTTGTAAGTAACGTCTTATTAACTGTTTATTTCGAGATTTTTTGGCCCTTAACTTATCAATATATGTTGCCAAAGGCATACACGTATTTAAAAGGCTTTTTCACGGTTTATTGTGGAATATATCCAGCAAATAATTGAGAACATGGGTTACAAGTTCTGCTCTGAGACGAACAAGTCGGGACAGGAGAGGAATTCGTGAATGGCCTCATCAAGCCAGTCAAAAGACCGATGGAGGAAAAGAGCTCTCGGAACAACCGAGTATAGTGTGTATCTCCGTCATCATTTGGGTGATGATGAGGAAGACTCTATCCAACTATCACACCACTCCTATTGAGATGCGCCCCGTAACTGTTATGCCCCAATCTTATTGCAATAATTGATGTCACATGAAACGTCTGAAACAATGATGTTAGTTTTAACTTACGCATACATTCGGAAAAAAATTAAAAACTTTAACGTCTGATATATACCGTATACATTACATCAGAATAAGGAAGTCATGAAGCTGTATAGTTGTTTCGTCACGTAGCCATCACATATTTATTGTTATCAACTGTGTACTCATTGGTATACGTACTTTCTGCCCTATTAGACTCTTTTTAATGCTATTCTTTCGAATGCTGCATTAACCACTTGAAAGTGGGATTACATCACAGTTGACCAATAGCGAAATAATAAGTAATTCATTATTTTTGCCAATTTGTTGTTATTTAAGCAGTGGCGAGCAACTGTGATAAATAACATTACGAATCAATAATTTATTTACATACGTTGGAATAGGAAATATGAATAATCAGACGAAAGTACTTGTAGACGCAGTCCTTTACAGGTAAGCTGTCTGGGTCCACCGGAGGTCCGTGGGTGGCTATGTCTGCGGGATGGCTTCACAGTGGCTCCTGGTGGCTGGATCGGGCTGCCAGGCTGCCGCCGGCCGCACATCACTCAGCCGCCTCCACCTCCCCCGCTCCCCACACACCCAGCCGCCCCACAGACAGCACCCCATGCATCCATCACCGCGCCGCCGGCCATCGCAGCAGCAGCAGGTCACACTGCTAGAGTAGACGGCCGACTCCACTCGCTCGTAGCACCTTCGTCAACTCACCGCACTTCCGTATCCGACATCACAAAGTCACACTCATTGTCAGCGAATGTCCCTGCAGTGCTACTTGTTGCTCAGTTTCGACAATTCTGCTAAATCATCAGGTGTTGTGACTTTTAATTTTCTTGATGTCGCTCAGACGAACCTTATCAGTAATTGCAATTTGCAGAGATGGTACGGAGGAGCAACTGAGACTCCCACTCCTCCCACTCCCCACCCCACCTCACCAACAAACACGCGGATGCACTCGCACATACACACACACAAACACACACACACACACACACACACACACACACACACTGTATCATTAATGTAGTAAATATTAGTAAAACATACGAATTGTAAAGAGCGAAAAGAGTGGATCCCTCCCTCACAGAGAATCCTTATGTTTATGCAATGTACGAAGAAAACAATAGCAAGTACTGAACTGTGATTCTAGTGGAGTTTTATAGCCTTTGCATATGTTGGAGTTTAATGCCCTATTTAACTGTTGTCAGTTACCGTCAACAACTGAACATACAATGTAGCGTTTCAACAGTTCACTACTTCCAGAATGGAATTTCACTCTCCAGATGAGTGTGCGCTAATTGAAACTTCCTGCCTTTTTAAAGTTGTGTGCCGGACCACGTCTCGAACCTGGGAACTTTTTTCCCTGAACAAGTATTCTACCAACATTTCGTTTTCCTCAGCATGTCTTCTTCAATATTATTTTTCTGTAAAAAATAAACCCGATGGTTTCTACATCCATAATATCAACTCAAAATCTTATTTCATAAAACACAATTTCTCTAACTTAATGATGTAATCATTTTATGAAATTAACACCGGTTCCCTCCAAATTTACATATCCCTGCCCCGAAAAAATAAGATAGTGTTCATTCTTTTTTCGTAATTTAATTGTTAAAAGGAAATAAAGTAAAGGAATAGGGACAGCAGTTCACAAATTTAAGTTGTAAAAGGTTTCTTTTATTTCCTTCCCCTCTCTTGTTTCTCTTATTGTTTACATTTCTTAGTATTCCATTTTAGTTATTTTTACGTTGCTCTTCAAAAATTTTGCAATATTTCCCCTCGTATTTCCTTATACTTGTTCTATAACTTGTGATGTTAATTTTTAGGATGTAGCCAATAATCTTAAAAAAATGGTTCAAATGGCTCTGAGCACTATGGGACTTAACTGCTGAGGTCATCAGTCCCCTAGAACGTAGAACTACTTAAACCTAACTAACCTAAGGACATCACACACATCCATGCCCACGGCAGGATTCCAGCCTGCGACCGTAGCGGTCGCGCGGCAATAATCTTCCTTACTATTGTCTTTTTTTTTTTAATATAATACATAGTCCCCCATTTTCTCCAACTGACTGTATTCTTCTTCGTGTTAGGAGACGATATTTCGTCTCGGTTTAAGAAATGTGATGCTTTAATAGGTTTGAGAAAGCTGTGTACTTGATCCAGAATCAAGCCAAAGACCTCTGTCTTTCGCAGGCAAGCGCCTTACCAAGGGAGATATCCAAATACGAGTCAAGGGCTTATTTCCGGTAGTAACTTATCTCTCTCTCCAAACTTCACAGGAATTTCCTGCTTACCTTGCGGGACTAGTACCCTTCGAATAAAGGATATACTGGACATTTGGCTTAGCTTAACGTATTGTTTCCAGAATTGATTTCACTCTTCAGCAGAGTGAGCGCTGATTTGAATCTGCGTGTCCTGTTGTAACTGTGAGCTGCATGAGGACTCGAACCTGGAACCTTGTCTTCAGCGAGAAGGTAACATACTTACTGAGCTATCCAAGCATAGTCACGAACCCTCCTCCGAGCTTTACTTCCGCCAGTACGTCTACCAGATTACAAACTTTGCGAGTGACAATGTTCCCAGGTTCAAGCCTCGATCCGGAATACAGTTTTAATCCGCCAGAAAGTTTCAATTGATTACTTGTACCATACTTTTCTGTAAAATCTTCCACATACTCGTAATATGCATATCATTCTGTTTACTCTGGCAAATATTAAAATAAGCGAACCTTACGTTTGAGTCGACCGCTGTGGCCGTGCAGTTCTAGGCGCTTCAGTCCGGAACCGCGGGACTTCTAGGGTCGCAGGTTCGAATCCTGCCTCGGGCATGGATGTGTGTGATGTCCTTAGGTTAGTTAGGTTTAAGTAGTTCTAAGTTCTATGGGACTGATGACCTAAGATATTAAGTCCCATAGTGCTCAAAGCCATTTGAACCAACCTTACGTTTGAAAGTCATTAATAATTAACAATGCGAAAGAGTCAGTTTTTCTTTCGATACTCTAAATCTCCAAAAGAAACGATAATCTCACAGTAAACAAAACAGAAGTACAACTACAGCTAGTTGTTTTGATCTGGTCAGAATTGAGGGATTTTGCAACCTACTTTTTGTCGGTCCACTGAAAGAAACGAAGATACTCTTGTATATGGGAAGCAGTTTTTACGAAGGTGTCCTGAAAAGTAGTCTCTCTTAATGTTTCATTTTTTTATCGATTTCAGCTGAGGTTTACACATCGTGCATATTACTGCGGCGACTTACCCGCTTATCTGACGCAATTTGCAACCATATCTCGCTAGATGGCTCCGAACTGTAGCATGTAACATGAGTGTATGTAACGCTAGAAACAGCGTGCTGCCATCGAGTTTCTAACCGCAGGAGACGCGCAGAAGAATGAAAGGTTTTTATCATGCTGATTGTACCGGCGTCAGTAATGTGCGACGTTAAGTTGTTGGTGCTTGTAATGAAGGAAACGATGATGCTAACCTAAACGCGCGTGACGGCAACCGACGAGACTCAACAGAATCAGGCTGATAAACTCATCAGAGAAACTAGTCGGATAACACAGACACATTTATTTAGTAACAGTTATCTGCACACCCTAATCAATCTTCTACGTTCTCGAACAGATGGTCTCAACATGTTTCTTATCTTCAGCGGAACGTCTGGTGAACGACCTGGACCTGAGAAAGAACATTGTTATTCATCCTTCAGGGAACGTTTAATTCAGATGATCACGATCAACATGTGCAAACTGAGCTGGATCTTCGTCATGTTGGAAATATTTACATGCAGAAATATCGAGCTGGATTCCTCAACTCACGGAACCCCCCTCCCAGCTCTTCCTCCCCCACTCACTCCTCTGACTGCATCCGCCTACATGTCTCCGTGAAAACTCAGTTAATAACTCTCCACAATTGTAGCATAGGAATTCCCTACGGTCCAGACATTCATAATGTGGTGAAATGAATTTCGTCGTTTCAGTGTTAGTGGATACGTAATGTACTATTTAGTATAAACTTCAATCGTTATAATCTCGTACACCATTTCTTTTACGTGAATTATGAGGGATTCTACATTTACTTCCACATTACCAGCTCCTCTATTAAGTTAGTACCTCGATACCTGTTCCACAGTATCCCACAGCTTACTAAATTATACAGGGTGTTCCGAAAAGGACGTTACAACTTTAAAAATTCATATAAATTTATTGAAAGACCATATAGAGCTGAGTTCAGTGTTATCAAGTTTTTTTTGCTTTAAGCTAAAGATGCTGTATGTGGCTTCCATTGATTACCCTGCACTCATCTCATCGGAAGTCACCTTCTTTACAAACTCGCTGTAGCATTGCAGGTGTAACTTGCTCAGTGGCGGCGTAAATTCTTGCTCTAAGTTCAGGTAGAGAAGCCGGCACAGGAGGTACAAACATGATATCCTTCACGAATTCCCATTACAAAAAATCGAGTGGTGTCAGATCTGAGAGACGTGGGGGTCATGCAATTGGCGCATCACGGCCTATGCGTTGACCTGGAAAGCGGTCACTGAGAAAATCGCGGACATCAGCCAGGTAGTGAGGTGGTGCAACACATTGCATGAAGTAAATATTTCGTTCTTGATCATCCTCATCGAACTGTGTTATCAAAAAATTATTGTAATATATACAGGTACACAACCCCGTTGATGGTTCTCTCACGGATAAAAAAGAGGCCGTACACCTAGTTCTTCCTCAATACACAAAACAGTTTAGGGCTATCACGAACATGTTGCGATGTTTGATGTGAATTTCACTGCGCCAAATCCTACAGTTACGTGTCTTAACCGTGCCACTTAAGTGAAAAATCAACTCTTCAGGAAAGATGATTTTGTCCAAGGAATGTTCATCCTCATGTAATAGTTTTAACATATCCATACAGAAGTTTTATCAGTGCCTTTTATTGTTTGTACGATTGTCACTCTGTACGGTTTCACATGCAGTCGTTTTCTCAACACACGCCAAACAGTCGTATGTGGGATTTTCAGTTCGCAAGTTGCGCGCCGGGTTCATTTTGTAGGGCTGTTGAAAAACTGTTTTCTCACTCACTAAACGACGTCGTCAGATGTGCTTGGGTGACATGAAGATTTCCCATGTCTTACCGGGCACCCTGTTTCTACAGAACATTTATGCCACTCATAGATTGTAAGCCTAACAGGAGGATCTTTAGCGTACTTGGTACGGAAATTATGCTGAACTGTTGTCGCCGAGTTCGATTCTTCAGACCAGAACAAACAGCTAGCCCGCTCGGGTCCAGTGAAGGCAGCCATTTTTAACGCAACTGCCGCTAGCGCTGCTTATGGTACGATTCGGCACTAGCGAACTTGATGTATTTCCTCACAAATTGACACTACAATCACCTCTGTAGGTACTATGAATTAATTTATATGAATTTTCAAATCTTTAAAATCCTTTTTGAAACATTCTGTCTATTAATTACGGTCTTGCTACAAGTTAACTGGTAATTCTGTTATAGAATGTAAGTACCTTAAATAGTGCGAGAGAGGGCCGCCACTAGACTTTGCTCCCTTCCCAAGTCAGAGCAGAGAATCCATTTTCCTAACAGCAATCATTGCCAACTGGAAGAAGCAGAGTACACTTACAGCAAGTTATGGTGGTTGCTCATACCGTGAGGTGCTCTAAATTTTAATCGAAATGTAATTTAAGCAAATTTGTTACCACATACTGAAGAATACATCTTGTAAATGTTAAAATAGATAAATAAATAGCAGCAGGTTATCTAAACATCTAATTTTTGGCACTAACCCATCTGTGCTACCACACTTCAATGGAATTGTCACTCATTGTCATGGAGTACCTAGAGCACGTCCTTCCCATATCAGATCACAGGCAAGAGTGAGGTCCCTCACAGCTACTTTATCTGTCTCGTGTGTGCCTGTCATTTAACGGCACGATTCCGAATTCAGTCAATCAACGTTTGCCACCTTCCGCACCATGTGCCAGACCATCAACTCTTGGTACAAATACTGACTTAATTACGTAATATCAATGAAATGTACAGATGATGGACAGAAATATGGAAACACCGCAAAAAATGCATGCTTGAACATGTAGGTGCTAACCAAGCCTGATAGTTGGGCTGTTTTATTTGACATCAAGCGGTACCTGTGATAATTTCTCAATACGTTCCAAGTGTCAATAGCGATCAGAATGGTGTTCCGTGTGGTTCTGAGTGCATTATATACGAGTTAAGTGAATTCAGACGTGGACAAATTATTGGTGCTCGCTAAGTCAGTGCCTCCGTAACAATGAGAGCGGAAATATTTGGTGTTTCAACAGGTGCCGTATCGAACATTTATACCGTATACAGCGAAATCGGGAAGAAATCGTGTGGTAAGTCATAATGCGGACGGAAGTCTGCATCGAGTGATTGTGACGAACGGCTATTGAAGAAGCGGAATTTCAGAACCATTCATCAGTAATACAAATGCCCGCAACAGGAGAACTTGGTGCCGAAGCCATAAGACCTGGACTGGGGAGGAATAGAAGAAAGTCGTTTGGTAGGGTGAGTCTCATTTCACACTGTTTCCAGCGTCTGGACTAGTTGCGTCCCAAGAATGAGACATGGAGGGGGCTCGGTGATGATTTGGTC
This sequence comes from Schistocerca serialis cubense, assembly GCF_023864345.2. Taxonomy (NCBI): domain Eukaryota; kingdom Metazoa; phylum Arthropoda; class Insecta; order Orthoptera; family Acrididae; genus Schistocerca; species Schistocerca serialis. Next base: position 534,801,791 of record NC_064639.1, on the reverse strand, counting down.
AGCCATATCGTGTTATTTCACGGGATCCATAGTTATTCTGCAAGACCGCATTACATGCAAGGATTAGGTGAGCACTCTGGCTGATAAGGTCCATCCGATGATACAATATTTCCTCCCCGCTGGTGATAATGTGCTTCGAGACGACGGGGCCCCTATTCACATAAACTGTAGCATATCTCTAGGCAACCGCAGTCACCATACCTCAACATTATTGAGTCTTTGTGGTCTACTTTGGAGAGAAGGGTTTCGTGATCACTGTCCACCTCCACGGTCGTCACCTGAACCTGCCACTATTTAGCAGGAGAAGTGGTACAAGATTTTTTTTTTCAACTATACACGTCCTGTATTTATCCATTTCGAGGCGTCCGTTAGATGACTTGAATGCCAAAGGTTTTCCTGCACCTTATTAGACATGTTAATGCGCTGTATTTTTGCTGTCTCCATATTTTTGTGCACCCTCTGTACATATCTCTTTAAAGAGGTCTAGATCGGTCACTACGCTAATAATTCGTAATCTAGGACTCGCTATTTCGCGCCACATTCTCTTCACAAGTTATATCTGTGTATTTATAATCTCCGACATGTTAAGGATTTATGGGTGTGAGTGTGTGGGGAGGGGGGGGGGGGGGCGGGGATGTGAAAGTGACGCCATTCTGTAACGGCTGATTTTGAGGAGGAAGAAAAGGAAAAGCATCTGGTTGCAAGTGGGTGGCAATTTTCTTGCTAACAGTTGCTATCTCGTTATTCTGCACACTGACGCTGTTGCTTCACAACCTTTCTAACTTTAGGATTAGTCGTTCCGAACCAGCTCCAGTACCTGAAACTGATACACTTGTTTTTCTGTATCGCCTCTGAATATTCAAAGACCACCGGCCGGGGTGGCCGAGAGGTTCTAGGCGCTACAGTCTGGAACCACGCTACCGCTCGGTCGCAGGTTCGAATCCTGGCTCGGGCATGGATGTGTGTGATGTCCATAGGTTAGTTGCCCGCATCTCGTGGTCGTGCGGTAGCGTTCTCGCTTCCCACGCCCGGGTTCCCGGGTTCGATTCCCCGCGGGGTCAGGGATTTTCTCTGCCTCGTGATGGCTGGGTGTTGTGTGATGTCCTTAGGTTAGTTAGGTTTAAGTACTTCTAAGTTCTAGGGGACTGATGACCATAGATGTTAAGTCCCATAGTGCTCAGAGCCATTTGAACCATTCCATAGGTTAGTTAGGTTTCAGTAGTTCTAAGTTCTAGGGGACTGATGACCTTAGAAGTTAAGTCACGTAGTGCTCAGAGCCATTTTTAATTCCTAGACCTATATAGCGCCCATTCGTCAAGAATATACCATTGTCACATGCGTACAGAGGGCATACGTTCGGTAATCTTACTACTCTGTGGTTTCCTGCACAATTTGGATATGTGAGGGATAGCTATAATACAAGAGAGCTATGCTGTGACCAAAATAATAATGTGGTATGTGTGCTTACAGAATCGAGTTATGCCTCTTGTTTCCTGTCAGCAAGACTGAGTGGATAGTCTTTCATACAAAGTGTAAATGGTGGAACAACAGTCAGCTACTAAGTTGATGGAGGAGAGAATATTTGGCTTCATGAGCTTCTCTTTTCTATCGTTTGTAAGTAAGATACTTCTTATGTACTCCGTATAAATGTTACAAAATGGAAACGAATTCCAAAGCTAACCACGTAAACACATAGAAATAGTCAACTGGAAGATTTGTTGCAACACTGTAAAAGTATTCCCATTGTGTATCACCAACGGTCAGGTTAGCCGAGAGCGCTAATGCGCTCCTTCCTGGACTCGGGTAGGCGCGCCGGCCACGGATCGAATGCGCCCAGCGGATTGACTACGAGGGCCGGTGTGCCGGCCAGCCTGGATGTGGCTTTTAGGCAGTTTTCCACAACCCACTGGGTGAATACCGGGCATGTCCCTACGTCCCGCCTTAGTTACACGACTCGCAGACATTTGAAACACGTTCGCACTGTTTCATGATTTACACTAGACGCAGACACAGTTGGGGTACACTGATTCCCTCCTGGGGGGGGGGGGGGGGGGGGAGTGGGGGGGTTGGTAGGAAGGGCATTTGGCCACCCCTTCAAATAAACCATGCCAAATCCGATTGTAACAATGTCGACCCTGCGTAAACTGCCGGACAAGGCACAAGCAAAAGAAGAAAATCGCCCATTGTGTATAACACAAAGGGAGCTATAAAAATTCTGAATTTTATTGGTGTCACATGTCACAAAAGTAACTGTGACAAAGTACTAAGTAGACAAATGTTAGAGAGAGTAGAATGAACAATGGAGCGCGAGACTATTAAGAGGGAACACACAGTATTTAAAATATGTTAGCACTTTGTAAAGTGTACAGGTAGTAGAGGACGAAATGGTGAATTGGGAATGCTATGGAGAAAGCACTAGTGAGCTGTTAGATGACAGAAGCTTTGGAGTTTCGATGTATTTATCATTAATTATGGTACTACAGGAGACAAACTCCAGTATGCTGAATGTATGGCTGTAGAGTGTTTAGATCAAGGCTCAACGGAAACCGGGCAGCTTAGTTGGGCGCCAAGTGACCTCTTCCAAGAGCTGCCAGAGACAACGGGCCTGGCAGCCCAACGGATCGTAGCAGCAGTTATTTGTACTTGGCACTCGTTCAATGTGCGCAAATCTCTGTGCTTAAGATGTTGTATTTATTTTCTTAAGAAGATGCCTGTGTGACTAAGTAACAATGGAAAAAGTAATAATACTGAAATACTAGTGTAGTACTGCTGAGGCACGGGACAGTGCTTACTGTCAATGGTCACACACAATATGGTACCTCTTCGTCTCCTTCTGCTTCGCCGAAATAATTCAGAAGTAAATAAATTGCAGTGGTGAACCCGCGTCGGTCAAGTTCAGTAAAATGACAGAATGAAAAACATTTTACAAAACAAACTTGAATTGCAGAGTTACTAAATAAATAAGTTAAATAATAATATTCTATTTAATTAACACCCTGGTGTCAAGTTAGTAGAATTTCTCTGCAAGAGGTAACTAATGAGACAAAATATTTGACTGCGAGGAAGTCCTGCGCCTGCGTATGAACTAGAATATATATAACTGGAGATGAAAAGTCTCTATATGACGGCGTGGCTGCAGCGTGTATACAACGTAGCGCGACTCCGATGCGGCTATACAAGCACCGGCATTTAGGCAAGAGATTAGTGTGGTGCCACCGCCAGACACCACACTTGCTAGCTGGTAGCCTTTAAATCGGCCGCGGTCCGGTAGTATGCGTCGGACCCGCGTGTCGCGACTATCAGTGACTGCAGACCGAGCGCCGCCACATGGCAGGTCTACAGAGACTTCCTAGCACTCGCCCCAGTTGTACAGCCGACTTTGCTAGCGATGGTTCACTGCCAAATTACGCTCTCATTTGCCGAGACGATAGTTAGCATAGCCTTCAGCTACGTCATTTGCTACGACCTAGCAAGGCGCCATTATCATTTGCTATTTATCTTGTGATGCATGTACCGTCAGACCGATGTTCACCAATTACGGATTAAAGTTAAGTATTCCAGAAGCTACGTACCTTTTTTTTGCTAGACTCAACTCCTTTAACTGTTCCAGACCTCACGCCAGCCTGCGTGAGCTTAAACGCGAACCTTTCTGCTACCTCATAGTGGCTTGGCTGTCTTGCCAAGTCACAACAATTAGTTTGGCGATCTTGCCTTTCCGACATGCGTGTGATAAACGCGGAAACGTAAAAAATAGCGAAATTGTCACAAAATTCATCGAAACAGTACCGGCGTGCTGTTGTCGTTTTCTTGAGTACCGAAGAACAAACATCGGTAGACACCCACCGGAGAATGAAAAACGATATGGGGCCTCATGCCTGTCGAAAACCAACTTTGTGGAATGTTGCTGCTGCTTTACGATAACGCACGCCCCATATCACAAGTGTCGTAACAAAGAACTTACGCCGACTCAATTGGAAGACACTCAAGCACTGCCCTATTGTCCCGATCTCTCCCCATGTGATTATGAAGCCTTCGGTCCCCTAAAAAAAGGCCTTGAAGAGTCGATGATTCTTGTCGGACGAGTATGTGCAGCAGGCAGTTACAAACTTCTTCAAGCAGGAGGATACAGTGTTTCATCAAATGGCTCTGAGCACTATGGGACTTAACTTCTGAGGCCATGAGTCCCCTAGAACTTAGAATTACGTACACCTAACTAACCTAAGGACATCACACACATCCATGCCCGAGGCAGGATTCGAACCTGCGACCGTATCGGTCTGTAGCGCCTAGAACCGCTTGGCCACTCCGGCCGGCGTGTTTCATCAAACGGGTATCTTCAACCTACTGCATCGGTGCCATGACTGCCTAAAGCCTCAAGGCGGTTCTGTCCGAATGGAATACCGATTCCGGACTGTACGGCGTTCAAATTAAAACTTTTTGATCGCCTCTTATATTTGGAGTTATTGTTGCTGCTCTGAGATAGTTGATTCATTTCCAACGTTCTTTACTGTCATCTTTACATAAAGTCTCTTATACGTCGGAAATCATACCACCAAAGAGGTATAACAGCTTCCTCGCCTGAGATGTACCTTCCGCAGCAGTTAACTATCGTAGGGGCTCTGGTGTGTCTTATGCTCTGCAGACCATACTAAGCTGCTATGCTAGCGATGAGTTGTCTTGGAAATGAACAAAATAGTTTTAAAAAAGTGCTACTAATTCCCACTGTCGCTCTGTTAAGCCGTCGTGCTATGTGAGCGTCAGTCACAAAACATTTTAAAATTCGTGAGAAAGGATATTGAAATAGGACGTGTTCGGTTGATATAAGAATAAGCGAAACAATAAATTTGACTAGTATGTCACCATTTTACCAATATTTATCTGGCAAATCTAACGTATACCACGGTCATTACAGTAAAATCTTCTAACTAATAGTTCCTCAATACACTTCTGAAACACAAATCAGCAAATAGTCGCTTTTTATAAACGTCGTCCACATTACCGCTACAATTTAGACTCTCCTCTTTCCCTACTCAAAATAATGTCTTTATCTATTTCGTACTCAAAATATATTTCGTATACGACCTCTATTAGTGAAGCTTATACTCGCTTTTTGTGATGACAACTGGTCCATTCATTGCGACTCGTCCATTCGTGCACATTTGATGTTTTGGTTCTCGTCCTGTTAATCTCTTAGCTTCTGCACAGAACTACTGCTGAACCTTTCAGTTCTTCTATCTTGTGTCTTGCGTCTTCCTTCTCTTCTGTCTTCTCCGTCAATAATTTCGGAAAAACCGTGGCCTCTTCATACATTGTATTTCGCTGCAATAATGCTATGTCAATTAACTGAATACTTCTTGGTTTCTTTAGTCGTTGCAGGAGGAAACACCTTCTATTGTCTCCACACGATAGTTCTCTTGCCCACTTTACACCTACAGAATATTGCTTCCATGATAACTGCTTCTTTTTTCGTAAAATCACTTCATTTACACTAATCAAGTGACACGTCCCTTCTGCCCGTGTTTACACTTCAATATCCCAGCTTCATGCGGCTACACATCAATACTGCAAGTCTCCTGTTCTCATTTATTCGTTCAGGAAAACGTGTTTCTTTTCATAAAATACACTAAATTTTTCCACTAGTAATCCAACATGCCCGTTCCATTCATCTTTGCACTACCACATCTTATCGTCAACTGTCCATTTTAATTTCCCACCTTCTGGACGATAAATAGTTTGGACAAGAAGAGAATAGAAGCTTTCTAAATGTGGTGCGACAGTAGAATGCTGAAGATTAGATGGGTAGATCACACAACTAATGAGGAGGTATTGAATAGAATTGGGGAGTTTGTGGCACAACTTGACAAGAAGGGACCTGTTGGTAGGACATGTTCTGAGGCATCAAGGGATCCAAACTTAGCATTGGAGGGCAGCGTGGAGGGTAAAAATCGTAGAGGGAGAACAAGAGATGAATACACTAAGCAGATTCAGAAGGGTGTAGGTTGCAGTAAAAAGAAAAGTACTGGGAGATGAAGAAGCTTGCACAGTATGGGGTAACATGGAGAGCTGCATCAAACCAGTCTCACGACTGAAGACCACAACAACAACAACCTTCTTTTGAATAAAAAAAAAATACAAAACTTCAACTTCTCTTGCTGGAACAAAGCAGCTTTTCTTGTGTACACATTGCATAATATCACAGTTACATAAAGCATAGAACATATTTATTGAATACATCGAATTCGTTTATACTTATGTTTAAAAACTTAATGTTGAATGAATTACATTAAACCATCATCGCATGTATCGTCTGTTATTGCAAATATGCTGTATTACTTTCTGGTAAATACAATCTCTGTTATAGCGCATATTAGAAATTAACATTTTCGAAATTTGGTTCAAATGGTTCAAATGGCTCTGAGCACTATGGGACTTAACTGCTGAGGTCATCAGTCCCCTAGAACTTAGAACTACTTAAACCTAACTAACCTAAGGACATCACACACATCCATGCCCGAGGCAGGATTCGAGCCTGCGACCGTAGCGGTCGCGCGGTTCCAGACTGAAGCACCTAGAACCGCTCGGCCACTCCGGCCGGCTTAGAAATTTAAAGGAACGCCATTGTGCTACGGTTGGCACTGGCCAGAACACCTTCATCTCTGTCCCAGAGTTGGAAGAGACTTTACATCGTCCAATACTTGGTCACTTCGTGACGGAGCAATCTGGGAAGCAGACGTTCCAGTAGCAAAAATAGGTAATATATTTGTTTAATGAAAAGTGAACTGATCGATGATGACTTTATGCATACCAGCCTCTAGTGCAGTTATGATTTGTAAGCTTAGTATCGGTGACGTAAGGTCATTTGTCGAATAATGATCACATGTTAAGCAGGCACTACCCGTTGACCACTTCAGTCGTCATAATAAACTACATATAACAAGCATGCATCTCATTTGTAGATACAACATGAACGCCTCCTTGTTAATGGTGTTTCACGAAATCCGCATACAAAGTCTGGACGCGAACCGATAGTTTTGCCATATGCTACTGTGTTTGGTTTTGCAGAATATCTTAGTTCGAACCATTGCGTAAATCAGAGGCTAAAAAGAGATATTCAGGCAATCCACATGGTAGTGTGTGAGGTGGCGTAGCAACAATTCACGCACGATATAAAGACAGAACCACCAGATATATAAGTCGAACAATAAATTAATTTTGTATCCGGCAAAGGACAAATAAATGAGTTGTGTCGTTCGAGAAGATCTTAGAAACTCTGTCATAAGATGATGTGACATCAAAACGTCTTACATTTTTGACGATCAGGCCGAACTTGAAATTCCAGAACTTACTGCAAGCTGTAGGAACAAAATTGGCAGTTAAGATAAAAAGTGAAAGAAGATAAGTAAAAACATAAGAATTAGGTCCATGGTCAATGAATTCTTCATTTTCTTCTCTGTACGTCAGTGTAATCACTGAATCGTGGATAGTGGAAACGTAGGAAGAAAAATTGACTAAGTCTGCTGAAATCTAAAAAATTGAGACAGATGTACTAAGTTATAAAATACTGAGGAGAATATTAAAATTATATTCCGTAAGTACAGTCTCCCTATTTCCAAATGTAATGTACTACCCAGAAAATTTTACTGAAGAAAAGGAGCATTGCAGGAAGGACATATGCAAGCTGATTGAGCTGTCCTTATCTATGAGTTTTATGCAACCTGCAACATCTTCAAAAAGCACACGCCAAAGTCATATTCCCTCACTTGCTATGTGCAATATATTAGAACTACAGAAAGCATGAACTACATATTTTGGATGGAAATTTAATGCAGTTAAATTTTCTACAGGGATACCTTTTCGCTGGAGGTTACAATTATTCGAGTTATTAAAGAGAAACGTGCAAGAGTGACCTTAAAACGCGTTTTTCTTGAATAACTCGAAAACCGTGGCCTCCGGAGAAAACCTATCCCCGTACAAAATTCAACTATATTAAATTTCCTACTGTAAGATCTACTCCTATATCTACATCATACTCCGCAAGCCAAATAATGGTATGTGGCGGAGGGTACTTTCGGTACCGTTATCTGATCCCTTCAACCCTGTTCCACTCGGGAACAGTGTGTGGCAAGAATGATTTCGGTAAGCCTCTGTATTGGCTCTAATTTCTCGAATTTTCTCCTCTTGGTCAATATGCAAAATAAATGTAGGGGGGGGGGGGGGGGGGGAAGGTAATATGTTGTCTGACACCTCCTGAAAAGTGCAGTCCCGAAATTTCAAGAGTAAATCTCTCTGTGATACACATCGCCTCTCTTGCAACGTCTGCCACTAGAGTTTGTTTAGCATCTCCGTAACGCTCTCCCCATCTAAGCAACCCCGTGACGAAACGCGCCCCTCTTCCTTGGATCTTCTCTACCTTCTCTATCAGTCCTACCTGACAGGGATCCCAGATAGATGAACAATACTCAAGTATCGGGCGAACAAGTGCCTTATAAGCCACATCTTTCGTGGATGAGTTACATTTCCTTAAAAAAGATTCTTTCGACGAGTCTGAGTCTGGTGTCTGCTTTACCTACTATCTGTTTTATAAGCTCATTCCACTTAAGGTCGCTATGGATAGTTACGCCTGTATATTTTACGGCATACGCTGTCTCCAGCTGTTTGTCATAAATAGCGCAGCTGTAGTGTAGTGGATTTCCTTTCCTATATATGCGCAATATGCTACATTTACTTACGTTCAGGGTCAACTGCCAGAGTCTGCACCATTCATCAGTTCTCTGCAGGTCGTTCTGCAAATTCTTGCTGTCTTCTGGCGTTGTTACTTTGGTATAAAAACTGCATTATCTGCGAATAGCCTTAAAGAGCATCCGACGCTTTCTACTAGATGATTTATATACGTTGTAAACAGCAACGGTCTTATCACACTTCCCTGTGGTACTCCGGATATTACCTTCACATCTTTCCATTTAATTTCATTAAGAGCGACGTGTTCAGATCTGTCTTAAGAAATTCTTGAATCCAATAGCAGATTTGTTTTGATACTCCGTAAGCTCGTATTTTTTTCATTAAACGCCAATGCGGGACTGTGCCAAATGCCTTTCTGAAATCAACCGTTGTCCACTGCGCTGCGGATCTCATAGAGGAACAGAGTGCGCTGAGTTTCGTAGGATCTTTGTTTGCGGAATCCATGTTGATTCTTATAGAGGAGATGTTCGCTTTCCAAGAGCGCTGATGACCTCGATGTTGAGCGCCCATAAACCCCCCCCCCCCCCCCCCCCCAGCTTTCCAAGAACGTCATAATTCTTGAGCATAAAACATATTCCATAATTCTGCAGCAGACTGACGTCAACAATATAGGTTTATAATTATGTGGATCTGTCTTGCTGTCTTTCTTAAAAACGGGAATGACCTGCGCTTTTTTTCAGTCGTTAGGTACCTTTCGTTGCTCAAGCGATCTACGATAAATTTGTGGTGTCACCGCCAGACACCACACTTGCTAGGTGGTAGCTTAAATCGGCCGCGGTCCATTTAGTACATGTCGGACCCGCGTGTCGCCACTGTGTGATCGCAGACCTAGCGCCACCACAAGGCAGGTCTCGAGATACGGACGAGCACTCGCCCCAGTTGTACGGACGACATTGCTAGCGACAATACGGACGAAGCCTTCCTCTCATTTGCCGAGAAACAGTTAGAATAGCCTTCTGCTAAGTCCATGGCTACGACCTAGCAAGGCGCCATTAGCCTTACCTAGTTTGAGAGTTATCGTATAAATGTCTCAAGAAGAACGATGTATACAACAATGATTAAAAGTTAAGTATAAAGCAGCTACGTACTTTTCTTGCTACCATTCAATAGTTATCCTGTTCCAGACTGGACGCCAGTCGGCGTGTGTGTACGCGTGCCTTTCTTTCGGCTCCCTTCCCAGTGTGGCGTAGCAAGCTTGTTACGCCGCAACAAAATTACTGCTAGAAAGGGAGCAAGTTCTTTCGCGTAATCTTTATAGAATGTTAGAGGTATCTCGTCTGGTCCTGAAGCCTTTCCACTACTCAGCGATTGTAGCAGCTTTTCAATTGCTTAATCGGTTATCTCAAATCTGCCATTTCGACGTTCGCACAACTGTTGAAAGGGGGGACAGTGTTACGATCTTCTGCAGTGAAAGAACTTTGGAAGACCGGATTCAGTATCTGCACCTTCTCTCTGTTATCTTCCGTTTCGGTGTCGGTCCAGTGTGGCGGCTGAGAGAATGAATACATGATTTTCACCCACTTACTGATTTTACACACGACCAAAGTCCCTTAGGGTTTTTACTCAGGTCGGTTGTCTACGTCTTATTTTCAGAATCATTGAACTCGTCCCGCATTGATTTTTTTACGCTCATTTTCGCTTCGTTCAGCTTTTGTTTGTCAGCTAGGTTTTTGCTTATCTTGAATCTGAGATGAATTGCTCTTTGTTTACGTAGAGCTTATCTAACACGGCTATTAAACCATGGTGGATCTTTCCCATCCCTTAAATCCTTACTCGGAACATACTTCCCTAGGGCGTATTGAACGATGCCTTTGAATTTTTTCCATTTGTTCTCCACCTCTTCGTCCTAATCACCGAATATTTGACGCTGACTGCTGAGAAATTCTGAAATTTGTATTCTGTAACCCTTGCTGAGCAAACAAATCTTCCTACCTTTCTTAACATACCTTGTAGGACCCGTCGTCATAGATGCTGTCACAGCCTTATGATCACTGTTGCCTTTCTCTACGTTAATTGATTGGATAAGTTCAGGTCTATTTGTTGCCAGGAGGTCTATGACATTACCCTCACGAGTTGGTTCTCTAACTATCTGCTAAAGGTAATTACCGGACAAGTCATCCAGAACAATGCCACTCGATTCAGTGATTCTGGCACCAGTTTTCATGGCATAACACACCCAATCTATACCTGGCAAGCTGAACTCACCCCCTATTACAAAGGCATGATCAGAAAAATTACTAGTAATATTCTGCAAGTTCTGTCTGAAGCGCTCTACAACTACAGATCCTGACCCAGATGGTCTATATAAGCATCCGATCACCATTTTTGACTGTTCTTTGATACTAAGTTTTACCCAGATTAATTGACATTCGGAATCCGTGATAACCTCGCTAGATTTTATCGAATTTTTTACTGCAATGAGCACACCGCCTCCATAGCACTAACCTACCCTTACGACAAACATTACAGTCTGAACTTAGGATTTCGTTGTCACTGACATCTGGTTTCAACCAGCTTTCTGTTCCCAATACTATCTGTGCATTATAGCCTTCAAGCGATACTAATTCTTGGATCTTTCCTTGGATGCTCTTGCAGTTTACTAAAATCATATTAATCTTTTCTATCTCTGTTCTGCGAGAACCAAGATTCTCTGAGGTCGCTGTGGCTGATTTAACAGGCAAATCGTCTTTTCTCCCAAGGGAGGGGTCCTCTAACCTAAAAAAGCCCCATGTGCACGCCACACGTATTCCGCTACCCTAGTAGCCGCTTCCTGCGTGTAGTGCGCGCCTGACCCATAAAGGGGAACCCTACAATTCCGCACCCGACAGTGGAGGACGAGAAATTCGCGTCCGACACCGTCGCAAAGCCGTCTGAGCCTCTTGTTTAGACCTTCCTCTCTTCTGCAAACCAAAGACCGCGATCAACCCTGGGTACGATGTTACAAATATACAGTTCAGCTCGCTCCCCAGTCCACAGCTCGTGATCTTGCAGTAGCGTTCTCGCTTCCCGCGCACGGGGTCTCGGGTTCGATTCCCGGTGGGGTCAGGGTTTTTCTCTGCCTCGGGATGACTGGGTGTTGTGTGTCTTTCATCATAATTTCATCGTCATTGACTCGCAAGTCGCCGAAGTGGCGTCAGCTAAAAAGGACTTGCAATTTCGGCGGTCGAATACCCCTCATGGAGTCTCCCGGCCAACAATGCCGTACGATCATTTTTTTCAGCCTGCCCCCTCGTGCGTTGCTAGTTGCCTTCACCAAATCAGCCATCTGCCGAAAGGAGCCGAGGATGGCCTCGGAACCCAAGCGGCAGGCGTCATTCATGCCGACATGTGTTTCTACATGCAGCCAGTTACACCCAGTGCGCTAGACCATGTTCATTTTTTCTGTAAGACTAATGGTTTGCACGTATCGAGGGAGAGAATACGAAAATCTCGCTTGTTGTTTTCAAAGGCGTTGTGGATTGCATAAAACCATGCACAGGAGCGGCTGAATCAACCAGTACGTGAATGAAGTTATCAAGAGAAGAGACAAAAAGCATAGCACAAAAATAAACGATATCGGTAGGAATGAATTGCCGGAAGTATGACTTAGCAAGATTGGAATCTTTCACAATCAGTTAATATTAGAGCAGCAGAAGGAGAAAATTGAGTAGGAAAAATAATTGGACACATAACAAAGCGTTATGGGCATTGGCTGCAGAAGTAGCATACGGAAGAGTGTAACACTGGAATGAAGTTGGCAGCCACGAATCACCGACGGCTGCAGTAGCAGACAGTTGTAATTATCTCTGACGCTGCTCGCTGCCTATCTGTGGCCGTCTCACGGCAGACTGGATGCTTCGCCTGGCCCGCTTCGATGTGAGCCGAGTTCGGCCGAGCGGTGACGGAGGTGGTGGCGGCGGCGGGGGGCCAGGGTGGCTGCCACCACTACAATGTAATCAAAGGCGTTCCGAACTTGAATTGAGTTTAGATTACCCAGGGGGCAACTGTCGTTGTCATGTATGAGAGAGCACCAAGATTCATCCGTGACCCGCATGAGACGCGTCTAACAGGCGGCCTTATACGGCCCGCTGGCCGGTAATGCGGCCGATACGTGATCGGAAGGCCGTAAACAGCGGGCCCCTGCTGACCTCGCTCCGTCTGCCTCCGCTTTTTATCCTCCTCTTTGCCTTCCTATCGCCTGACCACCGCGCGGCCAGTAATTGGATTAATTCCCCAGCGGAGCTAATGTTTTAACCGACGTGACCAATACCGTAATTCGGTTTGGCGTCTTAATAATGCGGTGGCACCGCATCCTTCCGGCACCACCAGCTGTGCCTCGTCGCAGTCTCATGGTACCTGGTGCATTCACAGCGGCTGCTCCTTTTATGGAGGCTGCCGAATGTCAAAGTTCAGATCGTTCTAGAGTGGTTGTGTTTGTTTTTATTACGTACGACACGAAGAGCTACGCTAAATTACTATTATCTGTTGACTGAATGAGGTACAACTTCCGGAAAAAACAAGAACCTCGATCATATAAGTGTACCAAGTGTCAGCTAAATAAAGAAAGTAACGAAAACAGGAAAAGTAATTCAGTTTATTGACTGATACGTACAGGAAAGCGAATACTCAGGTTCTCAAAAGATGCTGATTGAAAAAAAAAAGGATCAAGTTTGTGAGGATACATCTAATGAATGTATTTTTTTATTTTGATGTCTCGAATACGAAGTGACAATCGCTGATGGCGAATTAGAGGGTAGTGATCTGAAAATTGTTAATATCGTTATGAAAGTTGTGGCAACTAAAGCGAGCCATCCAAAATATATATGGTCCTTGTAAATGTATTCATGTGCGGCCTTCGCTAATTGCAGACGGCCTGGCGAATTTTCGCGCGTATGCAAGCAATTTTTAATTTAAAATATGACGCCCAGTATGTGCATAGACTTATACCGGATAGAGCCTTCGGTGAGGATTTCAACGACACAAAGGGCGAGGAACTTGGAAGATTGTAGCAAGATAATAGCGTCACAAACCACCGTCCCGCTGTCAGGAGGAGAGGTCCGGTAAAGTCCGATTTACTGTACAGTATGTAAGCACACACGTAACTCAGGCATGGTTTGTGTGTTTACTATTGTTACTCCGATATCAGCTGCTCAAAATATAGTCCTTTAGCATTTACGTATTCTATGAAACGATTGCAGTCACATAATATCGTAGTACTAGTACGGCTCAGAATGTATTTAATGTTTTTTGTTGCAGTCGGTGTTCCTTTATACAAAATGGTTCAGATGGCTCTAAGCACTATGGGACTTAACATCAAAGGTCATCAGTCCCCTAGACATAGAACTACTTAAATCTAACGACATCACACACATCCATGCCCGAGGCAGGATTCGAACCTGCGACCGTAGCAGCAGCGCGGTTCCGGACTGAAGCGCCTAGAACCGTTCGGCCACAGCTGCCGGTGTTCCTTTATACATCTTGTCTTTGACTTCATCTCGTAGATAAAAGTGCGGAGGTATCAATTCCAGTGAATGTTATATTTGGTGTTTTCCTAAAGACCTGTCAAGCGCCCCCCAATTTATTTGTTTTAGTCGCAAACTTACACATGGCTGAATGCTTTCGAGTGTTGGACAATCACCTTCAGATTATAAACAGTGAGCAACTCATAAAATGTAATACTCGTATATTCACATCTTTGTCATTTAATGACATAATATGTGCTTATACCACATTCATCTTATGTTGTGCTCATATTTTCTACTTTATGCAACAGCTATACTCAGGACAGCGTTTTGTATATCGTGGTATTTCGCTGCTCCTATAACTTCTTCCCTCTGAGGAAACTTGCAGAAATATTTTAAGTTTTACTACTGGACGTGGTAACAACTTTCCAGTCCCTCTACACGCAGTAATTTATTGGTACAATTAATTTCAAAATTATGCTGCAGCATAACGTTTCGAATTGATACAACTTCTACTCCACTGTCCCAAAACCACGTCTCACTTCCATACTTTTCCTTTCTCGTGGCGTTTACTTTCGAAACGTCTTATTCAGTTACATTTCAGTGTTGTGTGACTTGGGACGTTTTGTTTTCTTCTGCCGTCTTACGTAGTCTTATTTCCTAGATACAAGAAATAGTTCAGCAACTCCACTGCAGTGTTATTAGTAATTTAGATCTAAAGTAGGTCGCACTTCTATTTTCTACGACTCAGCATGATTTTACATTACGTCTATTAACGATCAGTGTAAACTTCTTTGATAACGATGTAGTGTGAAATATGAGTGACTAATCTTTCAGTTGTACCGCGGAAAATATATAAGCAACTGCAACAACCTAGGCTTCCTCTCACATAAAATACCTACTGAAGACAAATAAGAAAAGAACATAATCAACAGACATAAATAAGAGGAGAGAGTATAGGTTGACACCAGATCTTGACAGAATACTGGTTGGTATTGGGTCAGACTGTCGCTTTCACATCACTACATCGTCACCGTCGAAAAACATTCTGCTAGAGAATGCTTGAAGTTCCTCGTCGTTCCGCACTACCCAGTCGACGATTGATTTGAGTGCCGTCGAAATATATAAAACCGGTGTATCTGGTCCACATTTTGTCTTCTTCATGTTGATAGCAGAAGGTATGCAATGAAGCCCACACTGTGATGCAAGAATGTGACGGAGCAGACATAGGTCACCCAATTTTTCCTTGTCCCTTTCTCGTTCTCAACGAGAGGAGTTTCTCAACAACACATCACGCTAACACGTACTTTTTCCTGTGTTCGGTATATTTGTTTTATGCTCGGAAAAATTGTAGGTATACAAAACAGTATGAAAGTACCTCACCATAAGCAATTTACGCATATAACATGCTATCATCTACAACACTTGATGACTATACGGCGAGTTTTTTCGTTCCTAGTTGATTTGTATCGGGTGATGCCAACTTCAAAGGCAAAATTTCGAATGTTTTTCAATGATACTTCGCGAGCAATTTTGTGCAAGATAACTATGGCCTCCGGAGACTCTTCACAGGCAGAATACCACAGTTGCGCTTGATGTATCAATCTCATTTCTATTTGTATCTGTATTGCACTGGAAACATCTGCACAATACTGAAAAACGTGACACTATGCGCTGTATGTCTTGTTTCGAGGCCAACTTGTTCGATTCGCATGGTCTTTGCCGACAAGAGTGATGGCCACATTCCTAGTTACTTCTGGCTTCCTTTCAATACAGTACTAATCGGTTCTGTGTACAGATGGCTTTTTCGGGCCTGCTGAAGTACGTTAACAGCGCCACAAATCAGCAGAGATAGGTTTACCGATGAAGAGATGGCCGATAAGTAGCTCGGATATGGGTTCCCCGTATGCAGTGGAAGAGGGCACAGTGACGCAGTGCTGTTTCTTCAGGCACGCCAACCACATCACAGTACTTTTACATCTGTAAATTGATACCAACGGAAAACGGCTCTTACCGTGCTAGATTCGGTGATCGCACATTACAGGATTTTTCACTGCTGTGGAGGTATTTTCACAGGAGCAAAGTAAAATAAGTAATGTATGGGATAAGTCATATTTAAATAGTTACTCTGTAATGAGCCGCCAGATAGCACGAGTCTCCTATACTTTGGTACCGAGACAATATCGATGAGAAATCGGAGAAATCTTGTCGGTGGATATATATCGTTCCACTGCATGGCGATGATGTAGCAACCGTGGTATAAAGGGTGAATCAACTAAAACGTGCACCGCAAGTATTGCGGAAATGGAATGTGCTATTGATGTGCGGTTTGCACAGAATCAATTCGTATTCAGGGGCTGATATTTTTAGCCAATAAACAGCTCGTAATACTACTTAGAAAGTGTATTTTTTGTGCAAACGCGTGGAACAACGCCTACTGACATTAACAAACGCCGGCCGGTGTGGCCGAGCAGTTCTAGTCGCTTCAGTCTGGAACCGCGCGACCGCTACGGTCGCAGGTTCGAATCCTGCCTTGGGAATGGATGTGTATGATGAACTTAGGTTAGTTAGGTTTAAGTAGTTCTAAGTTCTAGGGGACTGATGACCTAAGATGTTAAGTCCCATAGTGCTCAGAGCCATTTTTTGAGCCATTAACAAACTGAAGGTAGAATAAATTCGAATGCCAGTGATGTTTGTTGCAGGATTCTAGTGCGAATCGTTTACGAGATTTCGTATTGTGCAAAATTCCCACACTAACACTTGTTTGTGCCATTCAACCGACGTAGTCGCTAGGTGTGACGTTGTCATGTCTGTTTACAGTATGCTTGTTAGTTATTTGAGCTCACTGCGACTTGCTAATCAGTTAATGTGTGACAGTCCAGGCAGTAGGTAGTGAGTGGACGATGGGCCTTACCAAGGCAGAAATAGCCGACATGCTCACGGTGTGTGTAGACTATAGGAAGAGTGGAGTTCGTTCTTGTACGGTGTACGCGGCGAGATATCCCAATAGAGGTCAATCACCTCGGCAGTTACTTATCAACCTCTTCAACCACCTACGCGAAAGTGGTAGTGTAACACCTGGATAACGTAACTGAAAGAAACAACTGACGACAGAACGGGGGAAAAATTATTTTCTTGCTGCTTTTGCACTTGATCCGCACGTTAACTCCTGTGCAATCTCTGGAGGCAGTGGCATGAACCACGCAAGTGTCCTATCCCTCCTCCGTCGATATTCCAGATGTATCATGTGCTTGTTTAATGATTAAGCCGCATCTATCAATCATGGCTACATAAAACGCCGAAACTTACACTATCGGCCTGTTGGCAATTTCCGTTGCCTTCGTCAGGTGGAACGTCAGCCTTCATGGAGTGTAAAAGTGTGATGTAGGACAGTGAACCATCAGCTCATAGGTCCGTTTTTCATAGACGGAAGACCGAACGCGCACAAGTATCGCAGCCTCCTTAGCAGACTGAAGCGTGTATTGCCGCTGCATGTGGTCATTTTGAACACAAGTTGTCATGGTCAGTTGTCTCGTTACTGGTCATAATCCACATAACTAGTGTATCCACTTGTGTTGTTCTTTAATGTATGCTGCCAGAGGCATTGTACAAGTGTCGGTGTGGGAACTTTTCAAAATGCGTTACCTCGAAAATGACTCGCACTAGAATCCTGCAACAAAGCCTACTGGCATTCTAATTTGTTAATATCTATAGGAATTTTCCATTTAAAAAGTATATGTTTGCAAAAAAAATCATTTTCTAAGAATTGTTAGGATCAGCTGATTCGCGAACAATATGAGCGCATCACTACCAACCCACTCTGTGAAAACTCGCTCATCAATAGAACTTTCGATTTCCGGAAGTTTTAGGTGATTCACATTGTATTTTCAGTAGGAAAAAACAGTATGGGGTGTAAGGACAGATGATGCGTTTCGCCTTCGTGGGGCATCTTCAGAACTGATGCCTCAAAAAGCCAAAACGTTTCAATAAAGTTTCCGCGGTCTATGGGTCCTAGACTGTTAGTCGGTGGAGTTTCAGTTTACCTTGCGTTTAAAATATGTACAGTTACTTTCCTTGCCATTTATTTACTGTGTTTATCTATAGTCAAGAGAATTTCATAATACTGGAAAGCATTTTGTTATGGATACTGATGAACTATTTATGATAATTACCTTCATGATGTTCTTTATTGTATTTACTGCCTATAAAATGCTAGGGTTTATGTAGAGAATAGTTTGTTCTGCAAACTTTCAACACATGTTTCTAATTGTTATTAGCACCCGGTGGTATAGCATAATGCTGCACATGGACGTGAGCCAGAACCGGGCCGTATGCGCACAGCAATTTAACAACCTGGAACTCTCGCAACTCTAGGTGTTGTTTTCGGTTGTTTCCCACGCTCGTCTGGGCAAACTGTGGGCAGACCCCAACTTTCGCCCTAGAGAATACGATACCGGTACACAAATACTTAAAATGCCACAACACTTAGAATATTATGTATTGACACTATAGTTTTCTGAGTCTTCAGAGTCTTGTGCCGCGTCACCCTGTAACAAACTGTACTGGAGAAACCAACGATTCGACCACGATGACAGTGGCCTTCTTCTAGGCCTGTTGGTTCAGTAGCTTTGTTTTAAGATCGAGAAACATGTACATACAATATGGGATCAAAAGTATTCGGACACCTGGCTGAAACTGACTTACAGGTTCGTGAAGCCCTCCATCGGTAATGCTGGAATTCAATATGGTGGTCGTCACCCTTAACCTTGATGATAGCTTCCACTCTCGCAGGCATACGTTCAATCAGGTGCTGGAAGGTTTCTTGGGAAATGCAGTCCATTCTTCACGGGGTGCTGCACTGAGGACAGGTAGCGATATCGGTCGGCGGGGTCTGGCGCGAAGTTGGCCTCCCAAAGCATCCAAGAGGTGTTCTATAGGATAGAGTTCAGGACTCTGCGCATGCCAGTCCATTACAGGGATGTTATTGACATGTAACCACTCTGCCACAGGCCGTGCTTTATGAACAGATGCTCGATCGTGTTGAAAGATGCAATCGCCATCGCCGAAATGCTCTTCAACAGTTGGAAGTAAGAATGTGCTTAAAACATCAATGTAGGCCTGCGCTGTGATAGTGTAAGGCAAAAAAACAAGGGGTGCAATACCTCTCCATGAAAAACACGACCACACCATAACACCACCGCGTCCGAATTTTACTGTAGGCACTACACACGCTGGCAAACGACATTCACCGGGCGTTTGCCATACCCACATCCCACCACCGGATCACCATATTGTGTACCGTGATTCGTCACTGCACACAATGTTTTTCCACTCTTCAATCGTCCAATGTTTACGCTCCTTACACCAAGCGAAATGTCTTTTGGCATTTACCGGCGTGATGTTTGGCTTATGAGTAGCCGCTCGACCATGAAATACAAATTTTCTCACTTCCCACCTAACTGTCATAGTACTTGCAGTGGGCTTGATGCAGTTTGGGATTCCTGTGTGATAGTGTGGATAGATGTCTGCCTATTACACATTACGACCCTCTTCAACTGTCGGCGGTCTCTGTCAGTCAACAGACGAGGTCGGCCTGTACGCTTTCGTGTTGTACTTCTTCCTTCAGTTTTCCACTTGACAATCACATCGGAAACAGTCGACTTAGTTCGAAGCCCATGAATTCCACGGAGTGCCTCAGTCTGCTCTCTCAAGTTGTCTAATGACTGATATGGAGAAAGTGGCAGCAGGTGGCAGCACAATGCACCTAATATGAAAAACGTATGTTTTTTGCGGGTGTCCGGATACATTTGATCACATAGTGTAAATAACATATTCTGAAGGTATTTCAACAAAAGCCACATATCCATTTAACGTGCAATCATCTACAGCACCTAACAGCTCTTTCATTCCCATTTGATTTATTCAGGATGGATTCGAAGACCACCGACAGAATTTCGGATGGTGTTCTGTGTTCTGGCTAGTATACCTAGAATAACGCCACTATAACCGTGTGCGAAACGTAATTTTCTGCTCTACAGCTTTCAACATTATCACGTACTACGATACTCAGAAAATTTCTATGTCAACTAGCTCTGGCCGCTAAGCCTATGCAGTTACGAAAGTCTGTACGATTCACAGACATATTACGCACACGACTTCAAATGGCTCTGAGCACTATGGGACTCAACTGCTGTGGTCATCAGTCCCCTAGAACTTAGAACTACTTAAACCTAACCAACCCAAGGACATCACACACACCCATGCCCGAGGCAGGATTCGAACCTGCGACCGCAGCAGCAGCGCGGCTCCGGACTGGAGCGCCTAGAACCGCACGGCCATCACGGCCGGCCACACGACTTCGATGTGTGCCGCGTCAGAGTGGGCATGTGGCCTCAAAGATAAATAATAAAATAAAATGTTCCAAATCCAACGTGGACACCGTGTCAGACGGGATGAACACAAGGAAAAGAAAATAATTTAAATTATCATGGTAATACATATATAGGCTTTTATTATGGACGTGTAGTATCTGGTTATAACAATTACTTTCACTTTGTTCATTATGGTGTTTGATCCCTTTTAAATCTTGAAGTTAGAGGAGATATTAACGAATGTCCCAGCATACATAATAGATTCCCAGATATGCGAGTGGCTCGAAGACTTCTTAAGTAATCGGACCCTGTACGGCTAATCAGAGATAAGGGCAACGTCAGTTGTGCCCCAGGGAGGTGTGATAGGGCAGCTATATTTCTCTGCATAAATAAATGATCTTATGAAGTGAGTGATCAGTAACCTGTTACTGTTTGGTGATGATGCTGTGGTGTATGAGAAGGTGTCGTCGTGGAGTGGGTGTTGGAGGATACAAGATGACTCAGACCAAACTCTTCGTTTGTGTAATTAATAGCAGTTACATCTAAACGTAGAAAAATGTATCTTAGTGTAAATGAGTAGGAAAAATAATTCCATAATGAATAAGATGAATGGTTGACTTGATGCATTCTTAGGAAGGTGTGATTCATTTGTAAAGGGCACCTCACGTAGAACACTAGTACAATCCATCCTTGAATACTGCTCCACTGTTAGGGAAATCCACCTGGTCGGATTAAAGGAAGACTTCGAAGCAATTCAGAGGCCGGCTGATAGATTGTTACCGGTAGGTTGGATCAATACGCAAGTGTTACGGAGATGCTTCAGGAACTGAAATGGGATTCTTGGAGGGAAGGTGATGTTCGTTCCAAGGAATGCTATTAAGAATATCTAGAGAACCCGTACTGAATGCAGAACGATCCTAATGGCACTAACGAACATTTCACGTAAAGACCACGAAGATAAGATATGAGAAATTAGGGCTCATACGAAGGCATATAGACGGTCGTTTTTCCTCCGCTGCCTGCGAGTGGAACAGGGAAAGAAGTGACTAGTAGTGGTACAGCGTACACTCCGCCACGCACCGCACGGTGTAGTGCGGAATATACATGTAGATGTGGATCTATATTAATAGCTGCATACCAGTGCTCTTTGTTGCAATGGCAATTGTTCGGAGTCCTACGATCGTTACTCTAGAACCAACCGTATTACTTAAGTATTCCCATAATATTGGTGGACTAGAAGTTTAAAATGTTGATAATTAACACTGGGCAATAACTGCTGGGTCTTTTTTATAAAACTAAATTCTAAATAATGATTTTCCATTTATTTATATTATTTTCACGATCACAAATGTTGCTCACATTCAGTCTCAGAACAGTTCACAATACGAACTAATTCTTCTTTCTTTGTGTGTGCATATACTTTCATATACTTACGGCCTTCCTCTTAGAATGTAAATAACAGCGTCCTTCCTTCGACAGATTATGCACAGCTGAATGTGATACTTTCCCTCGCGGCTCTGTATTGATGTTTCGTCTGCTTACATCACCTCGATGTTGATTACACTCATGCCGAAAAGTTAATTATTCTGTTGTGTACTTGGACTGTAGGCCCGCAGAATTTTGAGCGCGTCTTTTCATGTTGCGGTTGCAAAGTTCTCGAGTAAGATCCATTGGCCATCGCCGCGTTCCTCGACGGCAGATGTACACTCGTTTACACTTAACTAGTGTATCCACTCCAGACTTTGTACAGCTGTAAAATAGGAGAGCTGCATCAAACCAGTCTCTGGACTGAAGACCACAAGAAAAACAACAAAAAAGGGTGTTGCGTGTCTCCTCTTCGACCACATTCATGTCACGAGGTTCGGTTGACAACACTGTAACAACTTTGACTTTCTGAGGCAAGTAACTGACGAAAGTGACATCACCACTAAAGGCAAACCTGACTGTTCCCGGTGTAGTTTTTTTTTGGAGAAAGAGAACGCAATTCTGAAGATACAATGGGTTTGACGCTTCGAACAATACTTATTTTAGTTTTTTGTCTTTCAAAAGAGCAGATTCTAGTGGAATCGCAGTGAACTTTCTGTCCATGGTTATGTTCCTTCCTAATTATTTCAAGTTAGACATTTCAGCCAACCTTCTAATTGTTTCAGGGCCGCTGTTACTGTTCTTTTCATTGACATGCTCTCCAGCACTAGACTCCCCAGCGAAACAGTATTTCGTATCTAAATGACGTAACAGGTTTACTTCTATACTACATTCTCCTGTTTTTTTCTTGGGGATATGTAGCCTGAAATGGCACCCCTCATGGAAGTTCACAAGTTCTTCATCCATCGTGACGGACTCACTGGGATTACAAAATTCGGGAAACTTACTATCATATTCCATATATCCCTGAATTTATTGGTCGACCTGTCTTCGAGCTGATCGAGTTACAGCTCATAAAAACGCAGACACATTTTAGAAAGAGCCTCAGTCCATGATCCGAAAAGGAAGCTCGGTAAACAGGAAAATTTCCATTACTAAATGTATCATGTAAATTCTCCTTGCTCTGTCTGTGGACACCACGAATCAAAAGAAACTTCTCAGAGTTTCTACACTTTCAAAATGTTTCAAATTTTTCACTAGAAGGTTTTCAGATGATTCCCAAAGAATGCCTAGCCTTTGGTTGTTATACATCACAATATTATCCTAGATTAATCATGGAAGAACAATAGAAAAGTTTGACCTGGCGTATCAGGTTCAATCCCGGGTTTAGTTCCTTTTGGAACTGTCGTTATGTTGGCAGCAGAGCTCCGTCTTTGATTTAAGTAGAGCTCTGTCTGCCATATCATATCTGATGGGGCCACCGTTTCTCTGTGACGGTGATCAATTTGTGCTTCCTGCCTCGTTCCCCTTCTCATTGATTGAATATCTATGAAAATCTGAAAACAGAACCAGAGGCTAGCACGCTAACCACTCATCTACCGAGTAAGGCATCTTAATATACTTAAAAATATCTACAAACAGTAATCAATATCGATACTTATTCTGCTCATTTCCATACGACACGCTGCTGTCAGAAACTACTTGATTTTGAAGTTCTACGCTAACATCTTCGTGTCACTGCTTCAACTGCCTGGTAATTTACCACTAAATTCATTCTCTGAGTTCTCAGATGAATTTCTTATTGCGTTATCTGTCAGTTTCATGTTTTTATACATTCTGTCAGTGTACCAAGAAGTATAACGTACCACTCGTCACATCTGTTACCAGTTGACTGACAAGGGAATGGTCGAATAAGACACGTCGAATCCTACTCTGAAATGTTTTGCACAGGATGAAGATAACGTAAGAAATGCATTGCCAAAATTCTAGCCACTACGAGACACAGCAAGTATTTTGCATAAGGTGTTGAATCTACACATTTTTGCTAAGAACAGCTTATAACAGTGTTTTGCACAGCCCTGGCCGCCTAGCACGCCTAGCCCGCCTCTTCAAATCATTCACGCAGCGCCGGGTAGCGGAATTATCCGGAGTTCACATATACCAATATTAAGCACCTAAAGCCTTGTTTACAATGGAGCGAATGGAAGTGAACACATGCAAATGAGCATTTGCAGAAAATTCACTGCCATTCGCTTGTATCTGGGTAGAATCGTTTATACTAGAGGGAACGAAAGAGAACAAGAGGTAGCGAACATTGCCTCTGATCGCTGTGTTATTAGTTTTAAGTTTTTGGAGCTAATATTCGGCATACAGGATACAACTCTATCTTGTTAGAGCCACAATGCGGAACTTTCGAATTCAGTGATTATTATTTTGCAAGACGAGCGCATTGTTCTTGGCGTAGTATTCGAAATGGCTCAGGGAAGGAAGAATTTAAGTGTCTCAATTAGTATGGAAGCGTGACATGCGTGGAGATCGTGCAGTTTACCAAGGAATTGCATCTCCATTTCATTTCTGGTCCAAAATTTTCCTTGTATGTCAACTACCAGTTTTTCTTGACTTCTCAGTAGCACTGAGGGGAAATTTACAAACAGTACGCTAATTGACACAGCTAGCGTTTCCACTACGCGTGTTAAGTCTAATGGTCATATTCCCTGTTTTTTTTTTTTCTTCTAAAACAAAAATGATCTAGTGGCAAAGCGCGCGCTTCACGATCGAGAGAGTGCGCGATCAAATCACATTCAGACTACAACTTTTTCGCCATGATTTTTAACCAAGCATTCACTTCTCACAGATGTTGGAGTGGCCACGAAAGACACGTGTTTATTCCCTGTAGTCATCACAAAAATGCGAAGTGTCTATTGAATGACAAAAACAAACATTTTTCTTGCACCAGGCACACCGGACAAAGGAAAAATTGATGCAGCCAGGCACTACGCAGTAACCTCTAGTTTTATTTAGACAGAACTGGGATGGAGTCAGAAATGGTCCCGGCCGTTGTTCTGCATATTGAGCTGCATTCCAGGCATACTCGATCAAATTCGTAAAGTTTGGCGAGGAAAACTGCTAACGCACAAATGACTGGAGCTTAAGAATACTGTTCCGCCGATAAACCTAAAGTGACAGAGAAGTATCGGAAATTATGTTGTTTGATAATTTCCTGAAATTTGCTTTCCACTGCCGAAAAAATTCATTATCGAGAGGTTGAACCGCACTGGTAGTTCCATGCGGAATCCACGTTACATCTATAGATTTTTCGTCGTCCTCCCCAAAAACAGAGGCGTCGTTATGTCCAGACCATTAATCCACAAAAGCAATGAATTAGTATCTGCAGGTGGTAGGAATACGTTTCGAACGACATGTTGAAAATTATTCATTCGCTTTTTTCCAGATTTTGATACGTAGATTACAAGATTTTTGCAACTAAAGAGTCGACTTTATTTTTGGTCCTAATTTCCCTTGCGGTTCTTGATGACAGGTATGCAGCTGCGGAAACAGTAAATCACTCACACCTATCACTGGCATTATGGTATATGAATGTAACCTAATGTCTTTGCATTCATTGATTGGGCAACCGATTCTGTCGTTTTTTCACCTCGAAATGATAAAGTGCGGTGTGCACCCAGTTCTTTCACGAAACCTGACTGACCAGAGTTGTAAACAGCACTTCCGAGGATAACAGCAAGTTTCGTCTTTTCGTGAGGTATAAATTTCTCTATAGCATTGTCTATTACAGGAAGCTGCTCTACACTTGTAACCTCCCCACCGTAATTTTCATAGAAAAAGATAAAGACAATACTTAATAGAAATGGGAACCAAGTGTAACCTCCCCACAAAAATTTTAAAAGAAAAGGACGATACTAATTAGAAATGCTGATGGACATGGCTCTATGCGTAACCTGCCCACAATGAAATGTACTGACAATGGCAACCAAAAATGTGAAATTCGCAATCTGACTCAAATATAAATTCCTCATGAAAAATTAAAGTCCATTCAGTGATAAGGAAATTCAATTAAACCGAAATATCGGTCTTTGGCCCTGTGTAAAACAATCAGAATTAAAGTCTTACCTCAGAATAAATGGATGTCACATATCTGCTCTTGTTGTTGCGCACCGCTTGGAGGAACTGCATTGCAAATAATAATATTCTCTTTTTTTGTGATTTTAGTGGAATTTTTCTTCAAAAGAAGTGGAATGAAATGGGAAGTGCAACGAAATCTTGAGTTCAATAAAAAATTAAATTTTTGAGAAAATGCTTTTGAAATAAAAAAAAAAATTATTATTGGGAGACTTGTTGGAGAATAATTACAATAAATAAAATTTTTCATTATCTAATGATTATATTAATTAACAGTATACCTTATTCCTCATCTTGACCAGTGTTGCCGACCGCCTACATCACACAACCGCACTGGGCTGCTACTACTGACCGTCCGCTCTGCATGACGACTACAGACTGAGTACTGCTCTCAACTAGACAGAGCTACAGACTCGCAACGACTGACAGACTCGCAACGACTACTACTGACAGACTCGCAACGACTACTACTGACAGAGAACCGCTCGCAACACTCGCGCGGTCAAGCGCATACTCTCTGGTCACAGATGCTACAATGCCTCGCCATCGCTGCTATGTTACATACGTGTTTCATAACCCTCCACTGGGGGGGCAAAAATTTGGCAGCGATGGTGAGTCATTTGGACTTGCCAAGCGCGGCAAAATTTTTCTTTAATTAACAAAATTCTACAACTTACAGAATATTTAAATGTTGTGCACACGCACTAAGTACAAAATATATCAGACAAAGACAAAATGTGAGTACAAAACATAGTAGCAAATCAGAAAAGTATATACAAATTATTTGACAGATAACAAAGTGCACAGGCACTGAAAATTCTTTAGCATATTCAGAACAAATGAACAGACTGGCAAAATATTATGTTGACAAGTGACATAAGTGTACTCGCATTGGAGTTCAGCGAATCGAAAAATGTATAACCTATGAACATAAATGATGTTACCAAAAAAATTTTTTCTTTATGTGACAAGAATCAGGATAGGAAAGGGAAGGATTGCATCATGGTTGTAGCACTTTAGATTGCACACAGCTGCTCTGAAAGTCCATATCTTTCCACAGAAGTACAACACCAAGTGACACAACTTGAAGATCTTTTCCCATCAGAATTTATCAGTGTAGCAAAGACACTGAACTGTCGTAGTAATGTTCCATGTTTTCATTTTGGCAGTACATTAGGTACACCAAACAGTGGGACCATAATAACGTCTTCATTGCTCACGGTGGTGGACAGCATGTCGTGTCAACACCACACTCTTACAAGGCACACCAACGTAGAATTAGTGCAAAACCAAATATAGTGCTCCATGATCACTGGGATAAACAGGACAAATGGACATTGCAGTAACTCAGGGTAGTTAGCTTATGAGGATAAGCACATTATGTCACATAATATTGACAATTACAGACTTAATTAGTAGTTTGTGGCATTCATAGCCCAGTTATTGAACATTTCTGTACCAAGTATGTAGTATTACAGAAAAATGTTCATTAATTGTTTTACATAGAATCAGTAGTCTTCTTTTCCTAGTTACAAAATGTAGCATGGTTAATTAATCATTTGTCATTCCAATATAGTAAGAATCATTAGCCTTCTCCTGATTACAAAGCATTATGAAACAATCACATTCTTTTCCAGTTACAGAGTATAATTAAGAATCATTAGCCTTTTCCTAATTACAGTTAATTAATTATTTGTCATTAATTAATCATTTGTCTAATTACAGTTAATTAATCATTTGTCTAATTACAGTTAATTAATCATATTAATCATTTGTCTAATTACAGTTAATTAATCATATTAATCATTTGTCTAGTTACAGTTAATTAATCATTTGTCGTTAATTAATCATTTGTCATTCTAATATAGTAAGAATCATTAGTATTCTCCTAATTACAAAGCATTATTAAACAGTACCATAGTTAATTAATTATGTGTCATTCCAATGTAGTAAGAATTATTACCCTTCTCCTAATTACAAAGCATTATTAAATAGTAATTAAGATTCATTAGCCTTCTAATTACAAAACATCCTAATTACAGTTAATTAATCATGTGTCATTCCAATCTATTAAGAATCATTAGCCTTCTTCTAATTACAAAGCATTATTAAACAGTCACATTCTTTTCTGGTTACAAAGTATCAACATTGGAAACAAGAGCTAATCAATGGCATAATTAATCACAATTCGTGGAGTGACATTAATTATTGGCACTCAGTGGCCAGCAAGTATTGAATAGAATCATCATTCAGTATTATTCAGATTATTACGAAGTCATTATTAAAAATCAGTTAATTACAGTCAAATCATTAATAATCACAGGCATTATAAGTGGTAACATTACAATAAACAGTGTTCCTCCTGCAGTAGTATTCAGACCATTACAAAGTCATTATTAAAATCAGTTAATTACAGGCAAATCATTAGTAATCACAGGCATTATAAGTGGTATCATTACAATAAACAGTGTTCCTCCTTCAGTAGTATTCAGACCATTACAAAGTCATTATTAAAATCAGTTAATTACAGGCAAATCATTAGTAATCACAGGCATTATAAGTGGTATCATTACAATAAACAGTGTTCCTCCTTCAGTAGTGTTCAGACCATTACAAAGTCATTATTAAAATCAGTTAATTACAGTCAAATCATTAATAATCACAGGCATTATAAGTGGTAACATTACAATAAACAGTGTTCCTCCTTCAGTAGTATTCAGACCATTACAAAGTCATTATTAAAATCAGTTAATTACAGTCAAATCATTAATAATCACAGGCATTATACGTAGTATCATTACAATAAACAGTGGCAGTTATTAGCTAGTGACAAATCATCATTTTGAATATAGTCTCATTAAGAGGTCATTACTCAAGTGACATGCTATTCATAGTTGATCAGTATTATTCAGAATTATCATAAACTAGTGACATTATGTGGGACTGGTAATACATTTTTTTTTTGGTAGCAATGCATTGCGTTGGGATCGATAATTAATTGCTGAGGCATAACACTTTTTGCTTTTGACCTATTGCTGCAAATGAGGATAGGTAACGTCATTCGTCATGAGTCAGCTGTAGCAAGATTATGTAACAAGGCAGTACATGTGATCACATTTATAAACGATAGACACAAATGGGTAAAAATATAAAAATGCAAGTACTAGAACAGGTATAATAAGTAACAGGTTTAGCAAGTATCATGAAAAGCTTCTCCTGAAAAAAAATACAAAATGGATTATTGACCGGAAAGAGGAAACGCACACTATGCTGAAAAGTAGTGAACTTCGAATTAACAGGTAGTGAAATGTGTATAAAATGTGTTCCATAGCTGTCCTTTCCAAAACTTTCTGTCATCCTACTATGCAATGTAACACCTGCTGTCAAAGCAAACTGCAACAAATACTTAAATAACTACATAACATAAATACATAACTTCAACATTATCCTCATCTGTAAAGAAAACTTCATTATCCATACCATCATAACTTCACTATTATCATCACCTGTAAAGAAAAACTTCATTATTCATCATTATTCATCAGTATTCACTATCATCTGCAAAAAATCACTTCATTACTCATTACATAACTATTCCTTATCTCTAGCATATTTCATCACTAAAACTAAGATGTGTAGTTCTCTCTGACAGCCTGCATCAATCACCTTGTATTCTGAAAGAAAAAATTAGTTAAGACTGCTATTCTTCGATGAGTATAGTATATTCTTGTTAATGTTTGTTAATCCTGATCCATTTACTCTTCCTCATAAAGTTATTGCATCTCCTTTCGTTTATTCCGTAGGTGAAATTCCCATTTATGTTAAATTTATTTCTTAGAATCATCATTCCTTTCTGAAATTGATGAACAAAGATTAATGTCCTGCATTTAAATCATATACCCACTAGATAATGACTGGTTTATGGTAACATAATTAACCCTACAGCATAACATGACAGAAAACGTAATATGTCAAAAACATTGACAGTGTTCAAAAACAAAAATATACACAGAATAATACAATGCAGCAGCAAAAAAAATGTGAAACAGTCACGATGTTGAGATGTCATAAGGCAAAAAAAATGTCAAAGTCGACTGGTGTGTGTTATATCTTAACTATTTCATAGTGCATACAAACAAAACTGGAGTACAGTCATATACACAAAAAAAAATGGAAAATGTGCACGGTCTGATGTGTAACGACAAGAAAAGCGACCTGCTAACCTTACCTTGCCGGGCACTTGCCAAGAAAAAATACGATAATCATCAATAAGTAGTCACATAAATATAATTGCAGAAATAGTCGTAAATGTGTAAACTCATCTGGAAAAATATGCACGGTCTGATGTGTAACGACAAGAAGAGCGACCTGCTAACCTTACCTTGCCGGGCACTTGCCAAGAAAAAATACGATAATCATCAGTAATTAGTCAGGTGAATTAATTGCATTAGTAAATGGCATCATAGTGTGTTGAATCATACAGTGGTTTCACTCAATAAACGGTTTAATGTTTGAGATATGGTGATTGCCTTTCGATTTTCTGGTTCTCAAAGTTTCGACGTGTACAACATTGGGGTGAGGGATGCTGCGAATCCGATATGGACCTGCGTATAGAAGTTCAAATTTACTGCACTTACCTTTTAATTTACTGGATAAATAGTGTGTACGTACTAGTATCTTCTGTCCAACGTGAAAGACGCGGCGTGTACAAACCTGTTTTTGCTGTCTTCTCCGGCGCTCTGCGGCACGTTTGATGTTGTTCAGCGCAATGTCAATTATTTCGTGGTGTCGTAGGCGACGACTTTTGGGAAATTCTATTAATTCTTTAATTTTGTTCGGTGGTTCAACGTTTTTCAGTATAACAGTCGGAGATAGCATAGTGGATTCATTTGGAATGGAATTAATTACATCTTGGAATGAGAGTATGTGTGTATCCCAATCAATATGTCTTTTGTGGCAGTATATTCGGCACAGCTTACCAATTTCCTTCATTAATCTTTCACATGGGTTCGAAGAAGCGTGGTACTTGGATATATAGATCGGAGAAATGTTTCTAGCTCGTAACATGCGTGTCCATACGCTACTACGAAATTGTGATCCATTATCAGAAATTACTTTCATTACATGCCCTACATGAGATAGAAAATGTTTTACAAATGCTTTCGAAACAGTTTTAGCAGTAGCTTTGCGTAATGGAGTGAAAGTAACAAATTTTGAAGTAAGCTCAACAGCGACAAATATGTAGCAAAAACCTCTGTTAGTTCTCGGAATCGGACCAAAAATATCTACTGCGGCCATGTGTCTTAATTTCACAGGTATAATGGGATATAAAGGAGGAATATGTGAAGTGGTGTCTGATTTAGCTTTCTGGCAAATTTTACAAGACGCTAAAACTCGTCGTATACGTTTCTCCATGTTGGCAAAATAACAGTTCTGTCTCAGTATAAGAAAACATTTTCGCGCTCCGTAATGTGCGTAACTTAAATGAGTGTACCAAATTAATTTGTTAACCAGTTCGTCAGGAATGCATAATAACCAATTGTTGCTGTCAGGATGAGATCGGCGAAACAGAATGTCATTGCGTACAGTGTAGTGGTTTCTAATCGTAACATTATTCTTATCTAGCCAAAGGTGTTTAATTTCTTTCCACACATTGTCTTTATTTTGTTCTTGCGCTATGTCCTGTAATGACGATGAAATAAAGTTTTCAAATGCAACTTGCTGAATGTACATGACACTGAAATTTGTTTTGCAGAAGTGGGTTGCTACGTCTTGCTGATTGTTGCTGAGAGAACGCGATAGTGCGTCTGCTATAACATTTTGTGTGCCGGGAATGTGAACAATTGTAAAATTAAATTCTTGTAAATAAAGTTTCCATCTGCTTAACCTGTCGTGAGTAAATTTAGCCGAAAGTAAAAATTGTATCGCTCTGTGGTCTGTGTAAACGGTGGTATGTCTGCCATAAAGAAAGTGCCGAAATCTCGTAAAGGCCCATACAACACATAATGTTTCTAATTCTGTAACGGAATAATTTCGTTCAGCAGGTGACAAAATGCGACTTGCAAATGCGATGTTTTTAATTACAGTAGAACCATCTTCTTCAATTTCCTGGAAAATGTGTACGCCTAAAGCGGTGTTGGAACTGTCGGTGGCAATGGAAAAATTTCTGGTAAGATCTGGGTGCGATAACAGTGGAGCATTCAACAAGGCATGTTTCAAATAACATTCTCGTGAACAAAATTCTGCGTGTCAAAACTAATGTTTGCGTTACTGTAATATGCAATCTGTGCTGTATCTGGTTAAAATTTATCGTACGTGTTATTATTTACGGGAGAATGTTGTGGCATATCCACTATATGAACTGTTCTGTTATTTCTTGCTGACGTGTTACGCTATAGATGACACCTATTGTCTGTTTCATTCATGATTATTCGTTGTTGCTGATGTTGTTGCTGCTGAAAAGATCGACTGTTATTAAATGTACGCTGAAAATTGTGCTCATCATTTTTTTTTTTTTTTTTACGTCTGTCATGATAGTAATTTCTATACGGCGCATTGCGATACGAGTTGAAATAGTGTGTTGTCTGTACGTAGTTATTTCTTTGCTGCCATGCGTTACCATTTGTTGGAGCTGGGACTATACGTGCACGCGGCGAAACATTAAAGTTTGGTTGACCTTGTAGACTGCATTGTTGGTTACGTATGCTAAGCGGTTGACTTTCATGATGTTGTGGTGAAAAACGTATATTGTTACCAAAAATGTGGTTGCGACTGCTGAAATTTTGTACATACTGATGATTAAAATTTTATCTGTTATTAAAAGTTCTCGTAGTTGTCATTTCTCGAGTGCCTAATGAAAATTGTCACATTCGGTAAAAATTTGTCACATCGGGTTTTCATTACAATGTTTCTTAATTCTACATAGAGCAATAGTTAAAGAGCAGTTTTGATAGATATAAAGGATAGTAGAAGAGAAGGCAGCAGTGCAGAAAACTAAAGATGAAACAGCACTACTACAGCTCGGGGCCCTATGCTCGCTACGGCACATATTCATTAAAGCGTAATGAATGCCCTGAGGTCTTTTACGCACTGCAAATAAATTTTAGCTTTTGCGTTGCAAGCAATAGCGGTAAAATTCCAAAAGTAAATAGTTGTATCCATGTTAATTCCAGTTTCTGCATTACAGGCAATGCTGTTGAAAGTACAATAGCAAATTGTCTTATCGGGTTCAAAGCTAGCTTTTGCATTACAGGTAATAGCGGTGAATGTACAAAGATAAATTGTCGTATACAGTGCAAATCGTGTACCTGTACGATGTCATTATTAAATTCCTTACATTTTCTTACAGATGCAAATTGCTCGAAATCTACGTTCTCGTCATTGAATTTGAAAACACGTTCGGGTTTGTGTGTGAATCTGTTTGTCTGTGTCATTTCGGATTTCAAGTTGCGTAGCTTTTCGGATTTTAAGTCGCGTGGCTTTTCGGATTTTAACTCGCGTAGTTGCTGTAAATTGCTCACATTATACACGCTGCGTGACTCTGACAAATGTTCGCAAAGTAGCGGATTCTGTGACGTATTATTAACTGAAATACTTTTCATCTCTGTTACTTCTTGTTGTAAATTTGATAACTTCCTACGTAACGTGTTGTTAGACGAATCGATCTCATTAATTGCCTGCTGTAAATTTTGAAATTCAGATGTTTGGTTAAATGAAACCGGTGCAGTATCGTCTGATTTATTGTCATTAGTATTTTCGATAACTTCAATACGACTGGCCAATTCATCACATTTTTCAGTCAGTATTTTAACCTGATCGTCGGTTTTAGAATCAGACGCATTAATCTGTTTTTGCAACTTGCGCGTAGTTTCGCTCAGTTTTTTAACATCAGCTTTGATGACATCGCAATCCTGTGTTAGATCTAGTTGTTCGAATCTATCTGTCACTGTTTGAATATTTACTGTGTGTGTATCTGTTTTTGATTTAAGATCAGAAATTTCATCCCGTAATTCCGCGTTCAACTGTTCTATGGTATTAATTTTGTCGGACACTGTAGTAATATTATTGTCTACATACGTCTTCGCTTTCGCGAACATTTTACGTTTGTCCTCTTGTCTTTGTGCAGTGATTGTTTCCATGACTTGTCGTTTTACTTTGTTTTGATCTTGAATAAATCTGCGGAAACGCGTATCACTGTTCTGTATGTGCTGATTAAGGCGCTCGTTAATCTGAGTGTTATGCTGTTCGAATTTCGCGTCTATCTTTGCGTCCACTGTGCGCGAAAGTTCTACCGTCATTGCTTTAAACTCGTCCCGTAATTGTGCAGCTTTTTCAGAGCATTGTTTAGCGACTCCGCTAATTTCGTCTCTGAGTGTTTCTGTTGCGGCTGTTTGCATTTCCCTTAATTCTTGCGCAACAGACTTAATTTCTTCGCTATTTTTTTGATAACAAGCCTCAATTTCCACGCGCAACTGTTCCTTGGTGTCATGGCACTGCGCGGCAACGTCTCTAATTTGTTCACTAAGTTGTTTGAAATTCTCTTTAAATTGTTTGTTATCTACACTCTGTTTGTCTAATTTTTCGTTCTGTTGTTTGAAATTGTTGTCTATTTTCTCACTTTGCCTTTTATTCTGTTCTATCAATATTGCCATAAGTTGCTCCAAGGTGACATTACCTACTCTATTCTCAGTACTGTTTAATGGTGTACCTGCAGTTGTCGCGCTTTGTGTGACCATTTGGTCATTTTGCAACTTACAAAAAGGATTATCCGTCGGCCCTACACTGTGAGTCATTGTTTCGGAATTAAATAAATCCGTCCTACTTTGTGTGGTCTGTTCATCTTCATTAGACAAATTTGTCTGTACGTTACTTGAGTTTTCCAAATCGGGTGTGTTAAGCTGGGTAGCGCTCATTACAATGGAGCGTCCCGCGTCATCAATTGTCGTCAAATGAACAGAAGAAACAATTGAGTTCGCTTGTTCATCATTAAGATAAAAGTCATCATTAATGGTTGTATTGCACTGATTGTTAGTGAACGCAGGATTGTCATCATTACACTGCGTGTCACATGTCCTATCGGTAAAGTCGTTTGAGCCGGTAATTTCGTTCGTAATACCTCGCGATACACTATTCACAGTCTTTCGCGGCATTTTTACAATAGTCACAAATATTCACAAAACAATAAGCACAAATGCAAAAGCAACACACAAATACAATAGAGCAACGAATTGCCGTTGACCTGTAGAAAAAAAAAGTTACAAGTTAATAAAAGCGTTGCGCCAAATCCTAATTATATCTAAGCAAACAAGAGCAGATATCTGACTGTTGCTCAAAAGACTCTCAACGAAATACGATCCTGGACTGGGTGTCGCCAAGTGTAACCTCCCCACCGTAATTTTCATAGAAAAAGATAAAGACAATACTTAATAGAAATGGGAACCAAGTGTAACCTCCCCACAAAAATTTTAAAAGAAAAGGACGATACTAATTAGAAATGCTGATGGACATGGCTCTATGCGTAACCTGCCCACAATGAAATGTACTGACAATGGCAACCAAAAATGTGAAATTCGCAATCTGACTCAAATATAAATTCCTCGTGAAAAATTAAAGTCCATTCAGTGATAAGGAAATTCAATTAAACCGAAATATCGGTCTTTGGCCCTGTGTAAAACAATCAGAATTAAAGTCTTACCTCAGAATAAATGGATGTCACATATCTGCTCTTGTTGTTGCGCACCGCTTGGAGGAACTGCATTGCAAATAATAATATTCTCTTTTTTTGTGATTTTAGTGGAATTTTTCTTCAAAAGAAGTGGAATGAAATGGGAAGTGCAACGAAATCTTGAGTTCAATAAAAAATTAAATTTTTGAGAAAATGCTTTTGAAATAAAAAAAAAATTATTATTGGGAGACTTGTTGGAGAATAATTACAATAAATAAAATTTTTCATTATCTAATGATTATATTAATTAACAGTATACCTTATTCCTCATCTTGACCAGTGTTGCCGACCGCCTACATCACACAACCGCACTGGGCTGCTACTACTGACCGTCCGCTCTGCATGACGACTACAGACTGAGTACTGCTCTCAACTAGACAGAGCTACAGACTCGCAACGACTGACAGACTCGCAACGACTACTACTGACAGACTCGCAACGACTACTACTGACAGAGAACCGCTCGCAACACTCGCGCGGTCAAGCGCATACTCTCTGGTCACAGATGCTACAATGCCTCGCCATCGCTGCTATGTTACATACGTGTTTCACACTTACTTGGTAATTTAGCGACTTCCTATTCTGCACGATGATGAACCTGCGTAGCCAGGTCGACGAAGCTTGGAAATCAGCAGTGTTCATGCCAGATGCAATTCGGAGGACCCAGTCTCGTATATCTCCATCGGTAACGGTGCATGGCCTCTCACGATCAAATTCGTAAAGTTTGGCGAGGAAAACTGCTAACGCACAAATGACTGGAGCATAAGAATACTGTTTCGCCGATAAACCTAAAGTGACAGAGAGGTATCGGAAATTATGTTGTTTGATAATTTCCTGAAATTTGCTTTCCACTGCCGAAAAAATTCATTATCGAGAGGTTGAATCGCACTGGTAGTTCCATGCGGAATCCACGTTACATCTATAGATTTTTCGTCGTCCTCCCCAAAAACAGAGGCGTCGTTATGTCCAGACCATTAATCCACAAAAGCAATGAATTAGTATCTAAACCTTTCGAATAGTTTTCCTTTCAGGTGGTTTCAGGTTTCCGTTTGGCGAATATTTATTACTTCATGTAATTCATTCTTCCATTTCTATAGTTCACACTCCGATTTTACGACACGGAAACGCCTTTGCACACTGCGAAGTTTCAAGCGTTTTTTTTCTCTCCTTCGATTAACCAATGATTCACTGCCTTTTCTTTGTTCGGCTGGTGCCGGCGGAGGTTCGAGTCCTCCCTTGGGCATGGGTGTGTGTGTGTTTGTCCTTAGAATAATTTAGGTTAAGTAGTGTGTAAGCTTAGGGACTGATGACCATAGCAGTTAAGTCCCATAAGATTTCACACACATTTGAACATTTTTCTCTTTGTTCCTGAAAGCTGTTACAGTACGTGATTTTTTTTTTTTAGAGGCTTGGACGGTATACTTCTTCAGAACTGTTACGGCACAACTGACGCCGTCCGAACCACAATTCATTTTATCGTTACAGTTATTTCCTATTTCTTCGCCGGCCGCGGTGGCCGTGCGGTTCTGGTGCTGCAGTCCGGAACCGCGGGACTGCTACGGTCGCAGGTTCGAATCCTGCCTCGGGCATGGGTGTGTGTGATGTCCTTAGTTTAGTTAGGTTTAAGTAGTTCTACGTTCTAGGGGACTTATGACCTAAGATGTTGAGTCCCATAGTAATCAGAGCCATTTCCTATTTCTTCTAACTTGTTCACAATTTCAAACGAAATGTCGATATCATTCGAATGAATGTCAAGGAAATCAACTAATAAGTCACACATATATACGTCCGTAGGAGAAGTTCGACTGCAAAACACGTTCTTCATATTTCATAACTGCTAAATTGAGAACGTTAATTGGATTCCACATTCCTGTGAGACTAGAAGAAAAAAAAGTTACTATTACCAGGCATGCATTACGAAAGCACAATAATTATTATTTCAGCTTTATCTGTATTGCTAACACCGCAAAAGGCAACTCATAATTTGTAATAGATGCTACTTGAGTGGCTA
Source organism: Schistocerca serialis cubense (assembly GCF_023864345.2). Classification (NCBI taxonomy): domain Eukaryota; kingdom Metazoa; phylum Arthropoda; class Insecta; order Orthoptera; family Acrididae; genus Schistocerca; species Schistocerca serialis. The sequence goes on along the minus strand of NC_064639.1, from coordinate 534,764,000 downwards.
ATTTGAGAGAATAGCAAATGTGGACTGTTGTGTCAGAGAGACTATCAACGAACGGTAACCTGAGACGTCCTTTACCAATTCCGACCAGGTTGTGACGTGTTTCCTAGTTAAAAATGTACCACCGACCCCAGCGCGCTATGAATTTGGAAATTTTAAGCCATTTTTTAATACTTGGAGTGCCTTCTAGCAACTAAAATTTTGACAGTGCATTTCTTTCGTTGTCTCCAAATGGCTCTGAGCACTATGGAACTTACCATTTGAGGTCATCACTCCCCTAGACTTAGAACTACTTAAACCTAACTAACCTAGCTACATCACGCATATCCATGCCCGAGGCAGGATTCAAATCTGGGACCGGAGCACCAGCGCGATTCCGGACTGAAGCGCCCAGAACCGCTCGGCCACAGTGGCCGGCTTTTGTCTCCTTTCTGTGTACAAAATTCCAGGGTAGGCTCCGACATGTCTTGTTGGACCAGTCGCTTGTGAGAGTGGCTGTTGCGCTGCTACACGTTCAGTCATAACAATCGCTATAACTCAACAATGAGCGTAAACTAAAATCTCTTCGTATTATCAATCGTAGCAATAATCATTACTACAAATGGCAACTATCTATTAAATAAGGTACTCAACACAAAGGGAGTTGTAGCCCAAAAAGTCGATGGGGTCAGCCTCTGACCCTCGCCCATTGGTACGCAACTGTTAAATGTCAAAGATGAACAAGTGTATGTGGAGAGCAAGTTCATGTGCAGCTAGCTGTATAAGATGAACATGATTGTGTAATGCAGTTGGCCTTATGGTCCAGTGTCCGAAGGGAAAGAAGAAACGTAAGGAGACGAAACTGTTATTTTTACCTAGATACAAACTCTGTAAATAAAGAGAAACCGCAAGGAGAATACGTAGAAGGCGAGTTCTTCCAAAGCCTTTCAGATACAAGGCCTACGCACAGCGGCCATATTAGCACGTGACGTCACAAACTGTTGGCCATCTTATCTTCAGTCGGCAGTCCTGTTGGCATGTATGTTGTGTTAAAAGTGTGTGACACGTGAAAGTGATACATATTTCATACAGTATTCGCCTACAGTTCTTCGAAGTATGGGATACAAGTGCTGCGTTCCCTTTTGCCAGGGAAATTATAAATCCCAAAAAGGCATGAAAGTGCACATGTTTCGATTTCCCAATCGCTGGATTGCAGCTAGTCCCAGACAGGAATTTGTGTCTACGCATCATTCAAGGTAAGTAAATGACAAAAAATTTGTAGGGTGTTATTTGTTTCCATTGCACCACATTTGCCATTTTTTTTAAAAGCAGTTATTGGTCATGTGCCAGTGTCATTTATTTCTTAATCCTGGACCATTGCTGCGAGGTTAATACGAAGCTGGCTGTGAAATGCCTCTCATATTTGCAACTATTGTCATACAGAATAGTTATATTAATTAGTGTGACGAAAATGAGTAGTATTCCTGATCATTCCGACCAGATTATTGAGTTTCCAGTAATTTTATTTGGAAGAGCTACAGAATGATTTTGTTCAGTTTTACATATACAGTTAATCGGAAATAATTTCAATTTCAGTAAACTACTTTATAAAATTGCTTTAATGAATTCAGTGTTGGACAGATTAAGCAGTATAGAAAGCAGATTTACGAGGTAAGTACATTATGATTAAATTAACACCACTTGTGACACGAATTTCAATCAAGGATGTAGGAGAACAATCTTTTCATGTTCAAGGTTCTAAAGTTCTGGAGAAACAGGGATATAAAATATTTTTTCGGGTTTTTTTGACTTATTAAACATTATGTCAGGAGGTGCTCCATTTCGTCGAATGGTTTGAGTGTCGTGAGAGATCAGCAAATTTGGAAGTGGAGAGGAAAATTTAGGAAAATAAACAGGGAAATAAATTCTTAAATTCTGTTGGAGCTACAGCAGCTTTATTTAAAACGGAAAACGTCTGCTTGCTGTTGCATATTGCCGAATTTTTACTAAAAGAAAGCGTAGCTCCTGAGGTGAAAGACAGAATTTAAAATGACAGTTTGTATTGAAGCCTAGAAACGCGTGTTTAAGGCAAATCGTCAAAATAATTTTACATCTTGAAATAACATAGGGTAGTTTTGTTCAGTTACTTTACGCACTGATATAAATTTCCATACTTTCATTACAAGGTCATGTAGAAGAGGAAAGCACGAGAATCTGTATGCGGTCTTAGCTCTAAAACTCGCAAAGTTCGTAATAGCTGCAGAGTGCTCAACAGCAGCGTTCCGATACAGATCCGGCCATCAGTATGTGACGTCACAAATGTGCGCGCAGGCCTGTACTCTAGGTGGTGTTGGTCCTTCCAGCCGAATCGCTCTCGACGTGACAGATGAGGCAGTGGCACGGCGAGTAAACTCCTCCGCCAATCAGTTGCCGCGAGCCCCTGGGGGAGGGCTGACTGGGGAGACGAGGAAGGCCAGGTGGCGCTGCCGCGCAGGTAGTTTGTCTAATACCGCCACCCCGGCCCGGCTGCCACGACTCGGGGCTCGTAAACATGGGTTCAACCGCGTCGCAGTATTTCCTACAGAATATCTGCCTACCTCGCAAGAAGCGCTCGGCTTGAAATATAGTAAACGAAATACAGGGAGGGCTCAGTGGGGTGAGGGGCGGGGCGCGCCGGTGGGCGTGGCCGCCAGCTGCGCAACGCCACCTTTATGCGCCGCCGCCACACTCCACCACTTTATGGCCTCGCGCCGTGTGCGGTCGGCTCGTATACCGGGGCCACGGCGGGGATGTAACTATGTATGTGCGCTACCGCTCATATTGCGAAAGGGTCGCTTTGTTGCAGTCTGCAGCGCATTCGAGATGGAGCTTTTTCATTCTTGCGCGATGCCTATCAGAATATTGCGCTGGCCTAAACCTGGTTACTGAAGAAGACGAAAGTAAATTCGTGATACACCGGTAAAGATAAGAATAAACGGCAGGGCGCTGATTGGGGAGAGTTAAGGTGCTTGAAAAATTAAATCGTATTTCCATAAATAACAATTTATTATCCATTTAATAGAGCAATTTCTTAACAGCAAAGCTTAACAATTAAGGTGGAAGGGTCTATCACATTTAAGAAAAAAAAATTAACCCAAAAATAGTTCAATAAAATGTTAAAAATTTTAAAAATAAAGGAAAATTGTACGAGTAAGACAGAATTTAGAATAAATTACAGAAATCAGTCAAGTCACTATACACCGAGCTAGGTGGCACATTGGTTAGGACACTGGGCTCGCATTCGGGATGATGACGGTTCAATCCCGTGTCTGGCCATCCTGATTTACGTTTCCCACGATTTCCCTCAATCGCTCCAGGCAAATGCCAGGATGGTTCCTCTGAAAGGACACGGCCGACTTCCTTCCCCGTTCTTCCCTAATCCGATGAGACCGATGACCTCCATGTTTGGCCCCTTCTCCCAAACAAACCAAGCCATCCTAAGTTTCATCACGTCACATTAGCGATTTGTGATCCAGTGTTTCAGTTCACTGTGCGGCTGGTCACGGCGGATGTTCTAGGCCTCCCTCGGGCATGGGTGTTTGTGTCTTTGTCCTTAGGATAATTTAAATTAAGTAGTGTGTAAGTTTAGGGACTGATAACCTTAGCAGTGAAGTCCCATAAGATTTCACACACATTTGAACATTTTTAGTTTCAGTGCAAACGATATGAATAAGAATAATAATAATAAATGTGAACAACTAAATAAGCGACCTAGGCCCAATCGGGTTGTTAAAGAAAAGTTCACTAGAATCCAAAGGGGCCCACCAAAAATGCCGGCCCAGCGGTTCTAGGCTCTTCACTCTGGAGCAACGCGACCGCTACGGTCGCAGGTTCGAATCCTGCCTCGGGCATGCATGTGTGTGATGTCCTTAGGTTAGTTCGGCTTAAGTACTAAGTGCTAGGGGACTGATGACCTCAGATGTTAAGTCCCATAGTGCTCAGAGCCATTTGAACCAGTTTGAACCCACCAAAAATAGGCCTATAATTCAATTGGTTTATGCCATTGCTGGCAGACAGGGTACAACATTTTTTGAACACAATGAAATTCCCAAAACACTGTCAATTAAATTTTTGTGATAAATGAGAACTCTCAGATTACTCAACTTAGGCACAGGTGACACCCACTGTGAACGTGAAAATGATTTTAAACTTTAAAACAATCTACAGTCAGCAAACGCCACATATCGATTGTACAATCAAAGATTTTCGCAGATTGGTTCACCAAAAGGATTTGACATTCACGGCCGTGAATATTAAAGCTCGGTGCTAGTCACTCTGATTTAAAGAAAGTTATAAAATAAATTGTGAGCAACGATACATACAATAGCAAAATACCATCTGCCAACAAAGAAGAGCCAGCCTTGAGTCGACTACATTAAGCTAAATGCTTAATCAGAGGAACTAAAAAAGCGCAGGTGACGCCTGTATATAGGAAGGGTAGAAAGACAGATCCTCAAAATTACAGACCAATATCCTTAACATCGATTTGTTGCAGGATTCTCGAACATATTCTCAGTTCGAATATAATGAATTTCCTTGAGACAGAGAAGTTGCTGTCCATGCATCAGCAAGGCTTTAGAAAGCTTCGCTTCTGCGAAACGCAACTCGCCCATTTTTCACATGATATCTTGCGAACCATGGATGAAGGGAATCAGACGGCCATATTCCTTGACTTCCGGAAAGCGTTTGACTCGGTGCCCCACTGCAGACTCCTAAGGTACGAGCGTATGGGATTGGTTCCCAAGTATGTGAGTGGCTCGAAGACTTCTTAAGTAATAGAACCCAGTACGTTGTCCTCGATGGTGAGTGTTCATCGGAGGTGAGGGTATCATCTTGAGTGCCCCAGGGAAGTGTGGTAGGTCCGCTGTTGTTTTCTATCTAAATAAATGATCTTTCGGATAGGGTGGATATCAATGTGCGGCTGTTTGCTGATGATGCTGTGGTGTACGGGAAGGTGTCGTCGTTGAGTGACTGTAGGAGGATACAAGATGACTTGGACAGGATTTGTGATTGGTGTAAAGAATGGCAGCCAACTCTAAATATAGATAAATGTAAATTAATGCAGATGAATAGGAAAAAGAATCATGTAATGTTTGAATAGTCAATTAGTAGTGTAGCGCTTGACACAGTCACGTCGATTAAACATTCGGGCGTAACATTGCAGAGCGATATGAAGTGGGACAAGCATGTAATGGCAGTTGTGGGGAAGGCGGATAGTCGTCTTCGGTTCATTGGTAGAATTTTGGGAAGATGTGGTTCATCTGTAAAGGAGACCGCTTATAAAACACTAATACGACCTATTCTTGAGTACTGCTCGAGCGTTTGGGATCCCTATCAGGTCGGATTGAGGGAGGACATAGAAGCAATTCAGAGGCAGGCTGCTAGATTTGTTACTGGTAGGTTTGATCATCACCCGAGTGTTACGGAAATGCTTCAGGAACTCGGGTGGGAGTCTCTAGAGGAAAGGACGCGTTCTTTTCATGAATCGCTAGTGAGGAAATTTAGAGAACCAGCATTTGAGGCTGACTGCAGTACAATTTTACTGCCGCCAACTCACATTTCGCGGAAAGACCACAAAGATAAGAGAGATTAGGGCTCGTAAAGAGGCATATAGGCAGTCATTTTTCCATCGTTCTCTTTTCGAGTGGAACAGGGAGAGAAGATGCTAGTTGTGGTACGAGGTACCCCCCGCCACGCACCGTATGGTGGATTGCGGAGTATGTATGTAGATGTAGATGTAGATAAACTAATAGTTAAAATACTTAACAGCTCTCTATAGCCAGCAATGTAGATAGTGAATTCATAAGCTTAAGCTGACTTTTGGCAGCAGAGTGAGACAAACAAGCATACAGTGTGATGGTTCAAATGCCTCTGAGCACTAGGAACTTAACATCTTAGATCATCAGTCCCCTAGAACTTAGAACTACTTAAACCTAACTAATCTAAGGACATCACACACATCCATGGCCCGAGGCAGGATTCGAGCCTGCGACCGTAGCGGTGGCGCGGTTCCGGACTGAAGCGCCTAGAACCGCTCGGCCACTCCGGCCGGCCACAATGTGATAATAGAAGTAGTGATCACCACACTTAAGTGAAGTAGAACAGTAAACAACTTATAGTAAAGGGTATACATGAAGATAGCTGGCCAGTTGTTTTATGAAGACATAAGATATTTCTCTCCACTAGTGTATAAAAGATTAACCGGAACACCAGGGTCCTTCTTGTAAGTTTTTGCTTATTTTTCGGCTGTACACATTGTTCCATTAGGAGGCAAACTTGACAATACAGCAAGACCTAGTTTGGACTCTCTTCTATGTTAAAATGAATAATAAGTACGAAAAGACCACTAGCTACTCTGCAACATACAAACTGCATTAATCCTAGAAGCAATTAAACAACAAAATACAAGCAACAACCTGTAGTCCAAGGTTGTTGAGCACATAAAATACAATGCCAAACAAGTGTTAGAGAAATTACTCAGCTCCCTAGATAACGGAGCCTGTACAGACACTAGCAATCCACGCCATTCCCCTGTAAGACAATAGAGTGCAAAACTATCAGTAGCAAATTTAATGAATAACAAGTAGCGAAACGCGCTCAGAGCGACAACACATAGCCCAGTTCAGAAACAAGCACATTCACGCCCCACACAATGTTAATCCATCTACTGGAAAATGACTCGGTAACTACACAGATGACCACAATGCCCAGGGCCACAACGTTTATCAAATTCAGAATTGCTGTCCGTAGCTGGAAATCAGCACTCACCACAAAATCCACAGTCCTTAGGTGAGACGTATCGAGTTTGCTTCCTCCAAATGGTTGAATGTCTGACAACTTGAAATCCAGTCAGCATCTCGGGCCTAACAACACACACCCTAGGCCAGGTTGCTGACTGCAAGCGATGTTCAGCTCCCAGGGACATCAGTATTTACACGGCACCAGTGGACCCCAAACTATAGAAATACACACCGTTCCACTAACCCGCCTTGAGTATGCTGTGCACGTCTGTATGCTGTTGCTCGGTGTTCACTCCCTACCCCACGGTGAGAAACAGTCATTCTGTTAAAAACCAACTGATTAAAGACATTCACCATCGATGGCTACTATCAATATAAGCGAGCATATGGTATGTGCATGCCTCAATCCTTCCGCCTCCCTCTTTAGTTTTTAGGGGAGGGGTTGACCAAGTGTCAGGGGATCCCTCAGCATCCTGGTTACCCGCAGCTACTTTGAGCCATGGTAAGTTCACCAGTGGATAATTCCTGGATCAGCTCGCTAGGGAAGACATCTTGACTATCCTGTTAGGTGCCACACACCGTGACAGCATTTTAAAGTGACCTTCTGCCCCCTGTCCTTTGCTCCCAGAAGTTCTTTAGGAGGACCGGGTCTCCCAACGGTAGCGAGGCCGAACATCTTCTCTTGTTCTGTGAGGCAGCCTCCCTCCGGTCTGCAGGTCTGAAGTTATTTCTGGCAGCTGCCCGACTATTTATGATGACCTCCGGATCGTTATCCTCAAGCACGTGGTCACTAAAGAACCACAAGTACGACAGTCACGAATTAACATTGAAGGCATCATAATGGGAGCGGACATACGAGATTAATGTGCAGCAGTTTGGGGGGGGGGGGGGAAGTTGGATTGTTTGGGGGAAGAGACCAAACAGCGAGGTCATCGGTCTCATCGGATTAGGGAAGGACGGGGAAAAAAGTCGGCCGTGCCCTTTCAAAGGAACCATCCCGACATTTGCCTGGAGCGATTTAGGGAAATCACGGAAAACCAAAATCAGGATGGCCGGACGCGGGATTGAACCGTCGTCCTCCCGAATGCAAGTCCAGTGTGCTAACCACTGCGCCACCTCGCTCGGTTGCAGCAGTGTTAAGAACGAAAATAAGTCAGCCAATAGAAGACTTCTACCCAATCCACGTGGTGAAACAGTCGGCTAAGGGTATCAGCTACACAGTTAAGTCGCACGTCAAAACAGAAGGCACAGATCCACACAGTACACCTGGCACAGATCCTCACAGTACACCTGGCTATTCCGCGTGGAGTGGCCGCGCGGTTTAAGGCGCCATGTCACGGGCTGCGCGGTCCATCTCGCCGGAGCTTCGAGTCCTCCCTCGGGCATGGATTGTGTGTTGTTCTTAGCATAAGTTAGTTTAAGTGGTGTGAAAGTTTAGGGACCGATGACCTCAGCAGTTTGGCCCCTTAGGAATTCCCACACATTTGAACATTTGAACACCTGGTTATTCTCCCTGTTTTCCGCATTCTGCCTAATATCCATGTCAGTGTTAGGTTGTAAGTCTGACTTCTGCTCAAGAAAAAACTTGAAATGTCGCAAGCCATTAATTAATTAGCTGTGAACTTAGTTACACTCGAAGGCACAGAGGCCGATGGCACACAGGACAAAATATCAAGGCCCACTTTCGGGGACCCTCTTATCTTCGGTTCAATAATACGTATAAAATAACCACTAGCTTCACTGCAACATAGAAACTGCATTAATCCTAAAACCAATAAAACAAGAAAAAAAACGTCAGTGATACAAGAAAACACAAGCGCGAACGAGTGAAGCAGGATTAGTGAGCACAAGAAATAAAATGCACGGCAATTACTAAAGGAAGCAACTCCCCAAACAAAATTAAGACACAGAGTTCCTATACGTACTAATGAGCCATGTCACTCACGCGTATGACAATAGAATTACAATATTGGTATAGTAAATGTAATGATTTGCCGCAAGTAGTGAAACGTCCTCAAAACGGCTAAAGGAAGCTCAGTACAAAAACAAACAAGCATGCACACCACACAGTATATCAGGCGAGTCACTGGAAAATCAATCACAAACTGGAAAGATAACCAGGATACCTGGAGCCATAAGATCTGTTTCTCAAATGGGTGCTCACAGTAAAATCCACAGTCCTGAGGTGAGACGGATGCTCAAGCCAAGTTTGCCTGGTCCAATACCCCAAGCCAAGCTGCCGGCCTCACGTGATGTTCAACTCACAGCAACAGCGCACCTCGGACTGTACACAGTCCCGTCCTGAATATGTCCGCCGGTCGGGGTGGCCGAACGGTTCTAGGCACTACAGTCTGGAACCACGCGATCGCTAAGGACACAGGTTCGAATCCTGCCTCGGGCATGGATGTATGTGATGTAGATTTAAGTAGTTCTAAGTTCTAGGGGACTCATGACCTCAGAACTTAAAATCCATAGTGCTCACAGCCATTTGAACCATTTTTTGAACCTGAATATGTCCATATATTGCCACTCGGCGTCACCTTCCTGCCCCCTGGCATGATCATCTACATTCGCCGTGAACGGCTACCGCTGATATAAGCGAGCAACCCCGATGTGCGATGTACTTGGCTTTAAAGCATATATTTGTAATAACGTTTTTATGTGACATTTTAAATGCGTACGACAATAATTACAAGGTAGATAATCTGGACCACCAGAGCTGATTCTTGCTAATATTAATGGTGGTGGTTTCTCATTAATATTCACCACAGATATATGTCTTTTGGGTTTGAAGATGCGGATTCTCTTAGCTGCTCTACTGCCTTCCCTGGACGTCAAGACTTGCTTGCCCAAGGAATTCATTGTCCACTGCATAAATTGGTCATCTCGAGGACACTTGGAAGGGTAATGTGCTGCGATTGCTAATTTTCTTTCCTGATCCGATTCCTTGAGTATCCCTCATTCTGTACAACATAGCAATGCATAGCAACGCTCCCATCTCCATCCACAGTAGTTGGGAGAAGGAAGTGTCATTCTGCTGGGCAACAGGTTATACGAGTGTTAAAGGGAACGGTTTACCTCATGCAGCAATCAAGGAGGCGTGTCGTGGTAATCGGTTAGTCCAATGTGCTGTCCCCCGGCACGCTGTCACTTAGCTGTATTTGTTTACGTGAAGAAGAGTTCCTGGAAGCGGTGGACATTCCCGTGTCTAGTAAAGTGGGAGTACACTTCCAGTCACACAGACGAGATGAGGTCCTTCTCACTCGTTTCAGAGTAGGACACAGCGGATTATTGCATGGCGTCTTGCTCTAGCGAGAGGACATTCGAATTGGCGCTGCTTTTGGTATATACATTGCAGTGCGCCGCATTTTTGTTGAGTGTGTTTTGCCTGCAGATAAGAGGGCAGCTTTGCTCTGTGTTGCAAATAACATTGAGACAAATATGGTATGGTTTTTAAGGTTATAAGAAATGTCAAACTCATTCTCAAAAACTTCAGAGAGAAGTTTTTAATGGGTGATCAGGGTAAATACCCATGTGTTTTTGCAAGCGATCAGTCAGACACATGTCCATGTGTAATTATTTTAGATTTATATTTCTATTTTTGTGTTTTATTTGAAAGTTTTCAAACATTTGACGGTTTTTTTAAAATACGTGACCGTCTGCTAGTTTGGGCGAACTTGAAAGAAATTGAGAATGTAAGTGCAATTTGATGTAAAATTAACTTTCACTTATTTTAAAGTTTGTAGCCGTTTTAACCATATTAATGGTTGTTACCTTCAGCAAAGGCGCTGATGACCTCGTCTTTGAGCGCCTGAAAACCACAAATCACAGGTAATCATGCTTTTGAAAGAAATTTCAAGAGCACAGAGGGAGAAAAGACTAATGTTTTTTTTTTTGTGTCGTCAGTCTGCTCACTGGACTGTTGCGGTCCACCACGAATTACTCTCCTGCGACACACGCTACATCTTAGAGTAGCACGTGCATCCCTAACCCTGTCTTCCTCTACACTTTTTACCCTCTGCAGCTCGCCGTAGAAACATGGCGGTTATTCCCTGATGTCTTAACAGATACCCTATCATCCTGTCCCTTCATTTTGTCACTGTTTTCCATGTATTCGTTTCGTCGTCGATTCTTCCCAGAAGAATCCCACCTAATATTCAACATTCTTGTATAGCATCACATCGAAAATGCTTCTATTTTCTTCTGTTCCGGTTTTCCGACAGTTCATGTCTCGCTGCATACAATACTGTGCTCAAAACGTACATTCCCAGAAATTTCTTCCTCCATTTCACACCTATGTGTGATACTAGAAGATATCTACTGCCAAAAACGCCCTTTTTGCCAATGCTAGTCTACCTTTCATGTTCTCCATGCTCCGCCTGTATTTTCCTGGCTAGGTAGCAGAATTCCTTAATGTCATGTACTTCGTGACCATTAATCCTGATGTTAAGTTTCTCCCTGTTCTCATTTCTGCTGCTTCTCATTACTTTCGTCTTCCTTAGATTGACTCTCAATCCGTATTCTATACTCATTACATTTTTCGTTCCATTCAGCTGATCCTATAATTCTTCTTCGCTGTCACTGAGGATAGCATAGTCACCTGTCCTTTAACCTTGAATTTTAATTCCACTCTTGAACCTTTGTTTTTTCACCATCTTTGCTTCACCGATGTGCAGATTGAACAGTAAGGGCGAGAGACAACATCACTGTCTTAGACCCTTTTTAATCCGAGTGCTTTGCTCGTGGTCTTCCACGCTTATTATTCCCTCTTGGCTCTTGCAAGTGTTGCATATTACCCGGCCGGCCGCAGTGGCCATGCGGTTCTAGCGCTAGAGTCTGGAACCGCGCGACCGCTACGGTCGTAGGTTCGAATCCTGCCTCGGGCATGAATGTGTGTGATGTCCTTAGGTTAGTTAGGTTTAAGTAGTTCTAAGTTCTAGGGGACTGATGACCACAGATGTTAAGTCCCATAGTGCTCAGAGCCATTTGAACCATTTTGCATATTACCCATGTCTCCCTACAACCTTCGCCAATTTCCCTCAGGATTTCGAGCATCTTGCACCATTTTACATTGTCGATTTTTTTTCCATGTCGACAAATCACATATTCTCTCGTAACAATTTCTTCTATTCCTTCCTCTAGAGACCCATTGTAAATTACAGTTTCTAAAACTGAGTGATTTCGCAAACTTAATGAAATGCAATTACTCTTTGATATAAACTACTCTACTCAAATGTTATCTGTGAAAAAATCTCGATATGAATCATATATCGTGAGTTATCGATTAAGCCTTTGGTATCTTTGGTTTATGTTACTCTTGTCTGTGGGAAATAAGCATTGTGCTCTGGTGGAGAAAAATGAAAATGTAGATGTTCTCTGATGTACTCTTATAGGTTACATGGTTAATGTATCATGAAATCTGGAAAATAGTTTTATGGTTATTTAAAACTGAAGAATACATACTAAAGTGACTTCCACTGGTGTTTCATTTGAAATAAATTACATTTAACATCTATTTACGATGCAAATGTCAAATGAATCATACACCAATGCCTAAGATGTACGTTTGACGTTAAACAAACTGTGCTACTCAGTGTGCACGGGTGCACAGGTATGATACTGTTAGTTACGTAAACCCATCCACCACGGCAAGGTCATATCACATCGGGTGAGAAAAATCGGTTTTTAGTTGTCCTGAGGCCAAAAACCGCATAAAAACCATCACATCCATTTTTAACTGTCCTGAGACCAAAAAAATCTCATAAAAAGCATCAATCACATCGATTGTTAATTGTCCTGAGGCCAAAAACCGCATAAAAAGCACCAATCAGATTATTAATTTCCGTATGTCTGGTGCAAAAATGTCTAATATGCTGTCCACCATTTGCTGCAACAAGTTGAAATCGAGAAACTGCATGCTCCACAACTGATCGAAGTGTTTCCGGGGTCATGTTCAGAATGTGTTGCGCAATGCGTGCCTTCAATGCAGCTAAGTTTGCAGCTCGAACACTGAACACAACATCTTTCAGATAGCCCCACAGCCAGAAGTCACACGGATTAAGATCAGCTAACTGGGACGGCGAGGCTGTAGGGAAATGGCGGCGGATAATTCTAGCATTTCCGAAATGAGGCTTCAGCAGATGCTTAACTGGATTTGCAATGTGCTGTGGTGCGCCATCTTGCATATAAATTATCCCGTCTACTCATCTACGCTATTGGAGTGCTGGGATGACGTGGTTGCGCAAAAGTCACTCATAGCGCTTGCCACTGATGGTACAGGTAACAGGACCGGAATCACCTCTCTCTCTTCGAAAACATATGGCCCTGGTACATGGATCCCTATTCGTACCACACTTACCCACCATATCTTAGATACCATAAAGGAGGAAGCGGGATGGAATCATGGTTGGTAGTGACAATTTATAATTAAAACAGTTGATTGACCTTACGCCTTTTAAGCATTTTGCAAATACAGTTAGAAACGCAATGAACTCAGTACTGAAATAAACAGTCCCTTAAGAGGAAGTTACAAAAAACTTAATGTGCCAGGCGTTTATAGAACCTTAAGCATAGCGATTAGCAATTAGTTCACAAAGCCACTTCATCAAACTCCTTAAAACCAGTTATTACATTAAAATGGCCACACTTAGCATTCTTCACTGAAATACCCTTATAAACCTACTATTTCAATCCGTTTAAGAAGCACTTGTTAAAATGTCAATCACGAACTTAACGTTGCCGGGCACTAATATCGTTCGCTTTATTTTCCCTTATTAAGAAAAGGCATATGCCCCACAGGTGGGGTGTACAAAAAAGGAGAAGGAGGAATTTGAAGATGACATGCAAAAGCAGCTAAATGGAGGTAATCAGATTATAATAGGGGACCTCAATGCACATGTTGGCACAGACAGGAAAGGATTCGAGGAGATAATGGGACGAGAGGGCTGGGGGAACCGAAATAGAGAAGGAAAATTGTTGCTGGAATTCTGCAAGAGGAATGGGCTGGCGATCGCAAATTCCTGGTACAAGAAGAGAAGTAGCCACAAAATAACTTGGTACAGTGGAGACTGGTCCCAATCTTCAGTAGTAGACTATGTACTAGTGGATAGGCAGATGATGAGCAGCCTCACAGATATTAAGGTCATTCCATCTGAGGCCTTAGACAGTGACCATCGGCTGTTGGTAGCCACCCTGAGAGAGAAAAAAGATAGGAGGGCAACAGATATACAGGAGAAAAGGTTGAAGACATGGATGCTGAAAGAGGATGAACGGAGGACCCAGTTCCAGACACTGATCAGGAAGAAGCTGCCAAAGGAAGATCAGAGAACAGTGGAAGAAGAATGGGGAGATTTTAAGAGGGCTCTAGTTGAGGCAGCTGAGACTGCGTGCGGATGAACTAGCACAAAGAGGAGAAGTAAGGAAACCCCATGGTGGAACAACATATGTAAAGAGGCAGTACTTCGAAAGAACAAAGCCTTCAGAGAATGGTTCCAGACCCGAACAGAGGAAGCTAGGGTAAAACATAATGAAAGCAAGAAAGCGGCACAGACCATAGTAAGGGTGGAGAAGAAGAAGTGGATGGAAAAATGGACAAGAATGTTAGAAGAGGACAGTGAAGGGAACAAAAAAGTACTTTACACCATGGTAAGAAATAAGAGGAACGACAGAAGCGAGTGCCTGAGGATCATGGATAATAATGGAAGAGTTGTGGAGGAAATGCATGAGCTCAAAAAGATTTGGAAGGAGTATTTTGAAGATCTGTTGAATGCCGCCAAGCGGGTAACTAACAGCGATGGAGAGCCTAAGGCAGCAGACGATTATAATAGTGGGGAAATTGATGATCTAACTTGGAATGAAGTAGAAGAAGCCATAAAGAGGATGAAAGGGGGAAAGGCACCAGGTTGGGACGAAGTAACAGTGGATATGATACGAGCAGCAGGAGAAGTAGGAACCCAGTGGCTATACAGAGTGCTGAGGGTGGTGTGGAAGGAGAACAGAATTCCTGAGGATTGGAAGAAAGGAATTATAGTCCCGATCTTCAAGAAAGGGGATAAAAGGAGATGTGAGAACTACAGAGGAATCACCCTGCTACGCCACTGTGGAAAAATCTATGAAAAGATCCTGGAGAAGAGAATAAGAAGCAGTATTAAAAGTAGACTGCAAGAGGAGCAGTACGGTTTCAGACCGGGAAGATCAACAACGGACCTCATATTTGCGGTAAGGCAACTGCAGGAAAGGCACTATGAGTACGGGAAGGACTTAATCATGGCCTTTTTAGATATTGAGAAGGCGTATGACAGTATCTGTAGGGACAAGCTCTGGGATGTGCTGAACGCAAAAGGGATAGATGAAGAGATAACACGAAAAGTCAGAAAAATGTATGAGGGAAGTGAGAGTTGTGTGAAAGTGGGGAGGGAACGTACTGCATGGTTCAAGCTGGAAAATGGGCTGCGACAGGGAAGTGCACTTTCACCTTTATTGTTTATTATTGTTATGGATGAAATCCTACAGCAAGTATCAGATGCAATTGGAGATCATAAAATGAAAGCAGTGCTTTTTGCCGATGACCTGATGTTATGGGGAAATTGCGAGAAGGAGGTGCAAGAGCAGTTAGATGTATGGGAGGCAACGGCAGCACAATATGGAATGCATTTCTCTGCAAAGAAGAGTGAAATAATTGTCACAACAAGGAAGAAGAATAGGCCAAATGTGGATATAACTGGGGAAGGGAAAAACTACAAGTGGTAGAGAACTTCAAGTACCTGGGAAGCATGATTGAAAGTAAGGGGGGAAACGCAATGGAAATAAATGAAAGGTGCAGAAAAGCAGGGCAGTTCTACAAATGCATTAGGGGGCTTATTTGGAGCAAGGAGGTGCCACAGAAATCCAAGGGAATTATATACCGAACCTACTTTGTCCCCATATTGGCATACGGAAGTGAGACATGGGTAATGCACAAAAGCGACAAAAGTAGAATACAGGCTAGTGAAATGAAGTTCCAGAGGAGCAGGTTGAGTGTAACAAGACGAGACAGATTGCGAAATGTGTATGTGAGGGAAAGACTAAAGGAGGAACCAGTACAGGACAGGATAGAAAAATCAAGACTGCAGTGGTATGGACACATGAAGAGAATGGATGAGGGAAGAATTCCAAAGAGGATGTTTGATCTGCAACTGGAGGGAAAGAGGCCCAGAGGAAGACCAAGAGATAGATGGGTGAAGGGAGTGAAGGAATGTGTGACGAGAAGAGGAGAGAACTAGACGAAGGTGGAAGAGGGGGAATGGTGGAAAGACAGAACACGATGGAGAGGCTTGTGTTCCCGACAGACCCAGCCAGTGGCTGGAAACTGTCCAAGATGAAGAAGAAGAATTACTGACAAACTTCAGAAATTCAAACTCCCATATAGGATTTCCCTCAAAACACAATACTGAAATCAGTTACCAGTAAAGGTGACTTACGTCAACACTAAGCTAAGATCCAATTACATAACAGAACCACTTACATAAGAAACTACAGCAGAAACACTGATCTTTAAAAATGTATGTTCACGTGATCACACGTGTTAACAAAAGACTTCTAGAAGGGAACTCAGCAGATGCTATGCAGTTTTTTAGTTTAGCCATTTGCCAGTCGCTAATATTTAAGGAAACAGATTCGTATAAGAACAGATTACAGAAATATATATTTATATATCTATTAGCTTTACCCGCCTAGGCGGAAGGAAGATAAATACTTAACTCTGGAAGGCGGCATGTGAACAATTCCCGGTAGTGGCCAGGTTCTTAAACATTGCCCGGCCTAGGCCTCGGATGACATTTCACTCCCCGCCAAGGTGCTGGCGCAATCAAAGGTTTTTGCACCAATCGAAAAGACATTCCAATAACTCGGCAGAACCTTTGACTCGATATATGGGTATGCTCGTAAAGGAACACGTTACACAACTGACAAATTGGAAACTTTGACCTTAAGCATTTTACACATGGAGAACTGTATTAATAGAGCGCAGGCTTTGAAAATACCAACATAAAAATTTGATTACAAGAAACGCAGTACACTCGTAAAACTTCTAAGAAAACTTTCAAATAACGGCCACCATTTAACTAGGCCAAATGAACTCATCCACACCATCTTGAAGTTCGACTATGAAAGTCTCACCATAATAGTGAGTCTGAGGTGCGTCGGTCAATAAAACACAATTACGAGCACTTACTTCATATCACGTACACAATACGAAGGAGCAGGTTCCACAGCTTCACCGCTTCACTTCAAATGTTCTTCCCAGCGAAGTCACAGAACTTGTATTGTAACACTACCGCCCTGCTCGGACGTAGGTTAAAAGTACACACACAATATCACTATGAATAATGGAAAAACACTAATACATTTAGGATTAATATAGAATTTAGCTTTACTGGTCAAATTTGATCAGTACACATCAAGGTTTGAACGAATGAACAAGAGCAAAGGGGGGGGCCCTGAAACTGTTATAGTCGTTATACTGAAACTGTCTAGTACTGAAGGCAAATTAACACACAAATTTATCAATCTCTGGATAACTACTCTTTTGTCTTACTTCTGAATAATTTAACTGTCATTATTTCTGTCTCAAATTAATTAAATAACATCGCTAACTCAATCCAACAAAAACTCTTTTGTTCTTTACCAATATTTGTAACAGCACACAGAACTATAGATTCCTTTATGGCATAGATTAATCTGCTGATAATTTTCATTAACACAAATATTAAACTTTCAGTTTAGGATACTCGGATTGCACAATACGAGGTAAGGATCCTGTCTAGGTCAGTGATCAGGATAAGTCATGGCTAAAGCAATTCTGGTGAAAGTCACGTTATTATTGAACCATTAGAAACGGTTTCGACACTGGTCCACACAGATACACTTCTAAAGATGAAATAAATGTTTGACCTGTGCAAGTCGGTGCGGCGGTTGGCGGGCAGCGAGATAGCGGGCCGCACGGCACACATGCAAGCACGGCTAAGGCTCACACAACATCGGCACTTTCCATCTTCTTAGCGTCGTAATCTTTCCAATTTTGTGCCTCAGAATATAGCCATGCCAAGTAGTCGTCGGAATCGGTTCATCCGAGGCTCAATGGAATCCACTTTTCCTGGGTAGCCTCCTCGGTACAGTACGTGTACTTCCGACTGTTGCTCGCCTCCGACTGTCTTACTGAGCCCGTTGTGCCGAACCGCGCCCAGTGTGCGTTTTCCCGCCTCGCCTGCCTCCACCTTTTCCCGCTCCCCTACAGGTAGGGTATTCACCACAGGTTTTCTACTACACATATCCTAATGCATTACCTACGTATGGACCAAGTGTATAAATTACAATTTTCACATCTTACAATAGTTTTAACATTAAGTACACTTTCCTTTGATCACCACATTATTTGAAATCTAACATAAATAATATTCGTTTCAAAAGTTACTCACAGTTTCTTTAACATGACACGAAAAGAATCGAAAAAGAAATTCAACACATTGCTATTATTAATTTATCTAAATTCATAAAGAAAAAAATTCTTCTACGTATAATTCTCGTTACAGTATCTCCAAGCTGCCCATGTCGCTAAAACACCCGACCAATTTTCACAGCACAACAATAACGGTGATCACGCTCGTGCGGCAGCCGTTGACACTCGTCTCCGAGCGAGTGTCACAAGATCTTGAGGGCTACCCGTCGAATGCTAACAACTGAATCGCTTCGCCCGCCAACCCGGAAGATAAGACACGCGAAATGCAAAGATAGCTTAGCTCAACCACAATCGATCTCAACGATACATGAATGAAATAACACTGGCGCCAGCTCGCCACGGCTCACGTCCTATGATAAATTATGCCATGAACCCGCACCACACACTGACCTTTTCAGGATGACGTGGCACTGGTTGATTTGCGTGTGGATATTCCGTTGCCCGTATTCGACAATTCTGTATCCTGTCATATGGAATTGGGCTTCGTCTGCCCACAAAATCTTCTATGACCAATCATTGTCCACATCCATGCGAGCAAGAAATTCTAAAGCAAAGTTCTCTCTTGCTGGCAGGTCAACAGGAAGCAACTCGTGCACATGCCTAATTTTGAATGGATAAAAAGAAGGATATTTCGTAGCGCTTTACGCACCACGCTGACGGGGATGTCCAATTTTCAAAAAAATGGTTCAAATGGCTCTGAGTACTATGCGACTTAACTTCTGAGGTCATCAGTCGCCTAGAACTTCGAACTAATTAAACCTAACTAACCTAAGGACATCACACACGTCCATGCCCGAGGCAGGATTCGAACCTGCGACCGTAGCGGTCGCTCGGTTCCAGACTGTAGCGCCTAGAACCGCACGGCCACTCCGGCCGGCCTGTCCAATTTTCGGACAATTCTCGGTGCACTACACGTTTGCACACCACCACTCGTCGCTTCCTTCATTGC
This sequence comes from Schistocerca serialis cubense, assembly GCF_023864345.2. Classification (NCBI taxonomy): domain Eukaryota; kingdom Metazoa; phylum Arthropoda; class Insecta; order Orthoptera; family Acrididae; genus Schistocerca; species Schistocerca serialis. Next base: position 534,744,802 of record NC_064639.1, on the reverse strand, counting down.
TGTGGCCATTGCTTACACTGACGTTGAATCGATTCGTTTCGTTCCTCTGCCAGGTTGCACGCCAAAAGAACCCGTCTTTCAGAATTTCTGAATCATTTTCTCTGGACCCACGGCAGTCATCGGGCTAACGCCTTTTTTAAAACTCTTCAGTGTCCGGAACTTCTGTAGACAGACGTGTGCACACTCATCATTTTTGTAATACAGCTGTACAAGCAGACCGCGATCCTGCATTGAGACAATCATGGCGAACGTTGCAGACGCGAAGGGAGGAAAAGCCGTGTATTCAGTGGGTCGGGCGCGTGACAGGTGTTTTCATTTACGTATTCTGACACATACAGCACCATCTATTGATCAATTTTCACACAATTTTTTTTCTTTTGCCATACGTTTTCCCCTTTTTCCGTTAATACTCCGTTGCAATTGGACTCATTCTGTAGTTACAAATATTGTCTTTCATAATGCACAATTTTAACGAAATATTCTTGGACCAAAGCTCCATCCTAATCAATTCTATGTCTGGTGTCCACCGACAGGATGTGACTTTTCTTATATTACATTTATTCAAGAATATTTCAATTATAAGTAGGACGGGGTAGCTTAGAAGAACCAGTTTGCCACAGACAGCAGCACATTGGTTTTCTGATGTATGCCTTGACTTCCGGATGCCCCTCTGTACAGTTCATTGTCCCACAGCAAAAAATTACAGTGTTATTTGAAAAAACCTCCAGGTATTATCCAAAAACTACAAAACATACGGAAAATAGACACACATCTCTGGATATACCACCTCTCCAAGTTTTTATCTAACGTTACTTAAGCTCAATGTGGGCGACGTTTGTATGTGGCGAACTCTGTACGGTCAGAATACGTAGTACGTGCATGCAGTGCATTGAAGTCACTGCTGTCCAGGAACACGCAACGACAGCAGCCTGCTTTAAAAATCTGTTCATTTGGTTCCTATCTGCAGGAGTGAAATAATTCGGTGTGACAATACAGAGCGAACGATTAGCCTACCTGCTACGCCACGTCAGCCATCTACTAGTGTGCCCTGCAAACAACGTCACGACGCGTATTGCGAATGTAAACTTGTAGAGATTCTCTGTCAACTCTTCTGTCTATTCTCTGCAGGTCTTGTAGTTTTCCAGCAATAGTCTTCTTAAAGCCTCAGAGGTACTTACCAATAATCCTTAAGGAAAATGGGTCATCTTTGAGACAGGATTCAAGACTTGCTATCAGACATAACATAACATCTTACTTCTTGTGGTGGAATAATCAGATCTGAAAGTAGTGTTATAGGGCATTAGGATTCACAATAAACGTAAATTGTCTTATGGATAACGTTGGAGGTACCTTGACTCAGTCGGCCGAAGTGGCCGTGCGGTTAAAGGCGCTGCAGTCTGGAACCGCAAGACCGCTACGGTCGCAGGTTCGAATCCTGCCTCGGGCATGGATGTTTGTGGTGTCCTTAGGTTAGTTAGGTTTAACTAATTCTAAGTTCTAGGGGACTAATGACCTCAGCAATTGAGTCCCATAGTGCTCAGAGCCATTTGAACCAACCTTGACTCTTTTCGTGGAAGTAAATATTGAAAAGTGGTAACAACAGAAAACCGCAGCACATTGAAAACATACGCGATCAGTTGTGGGGAGAGCAAATGTACGATTTTGGTTTGTAGGGAAAATTCTAGAAAAGTTTAACTCGTTCAAAAAGCAGACCGCTTACAAAAAACATGAATGAAACGATCTTAAATACTGTTCACGTGATTGCAACTTCAAAAATGGTTCAAATGGCTCTAAGCACTATGGGACTTAACATCTGAGGTCATAAGTCCTCTAGACTTAGAACTACTTAAACCTAACTAACGTAAGGACATCACACACATCCATGCTCGAGGCAGGATTCGAACCTGCGACCGTGGCAGCAGCGCGGTACCGGACTGAAGCGCCTAGAACAACTCGGCCACATCGGCCGGCTTTGCGATTTCATTAAAGGAAGATATTGAAACAATTTATACGCATGCTACTATATTTGTTAACGATGGGTTCGAGCAAGTCTTGAACAGATTCTTTTTGAGAAACTTCAGAGAAGCGGTATATGCGACAAAGTATAGAAAGATTGTGCTGTGACGTATCTACATCTAACGTAAGAACCACGAAGAGAAGCTAAGAGAGATTATGTTTCGTACGGAAGAATATAGCTTGCGAGTGGAACAGGAAAGGGAATGACTAGCAGCGTTGCCACCGAAGGATATCGTGGCTCGTGGAGTACATATATGTAGAAGGTCAACGATCAGTACAGTGACTGGCAAGTTGTCCTCAGCGTAAATAAACGAACCGAATGTCACATTAATGTTCGATTACACTATTTGCGACAAATTAATGGAACCAGGAAAAACCTTACGAAACCTAGAAGTATCCGCCCAGATTAATCTAGAGAGGAACGGACTGATACGTCTAGCTGAGGCATATTGACTGTCGTTCTGCTCACGCACCGATCGCGAATGGGACATGAACGTGGTGGAGTGGTGATAAATGTACCGTGCATCACACTACGTACGTTGGCTTATTCAGGACAGATACAGATGCAGATATATTCTTCGACGTTTTTAATGACACCTCTTCCTTCGATTGTGTGGAGATACTGACAAGACATTTCCTTGTGCGGATCACTGGTACAGTGAAGCGTCGCGGTATTAACCGACCTAGTACCACTAGGGTCAATACGACACCATAAGCACATGGGAAAATGAAATATCCCTCGTTTTCAAAGCTATTTTTTTTTCGAAATACTTGAATTTTGCTCTTTGAGTCAGTTGTATCCATTGATGCTTTCTTCAGTTTTATATTTGCAACACATTAAAATGTATTCATGGTTTTTGTACTGTTTACCACTGGGATCAATATGATCCCATATTAATATTTTTTGTTTCTTGAACGTAATACTAATGAAGACAGAATCGTTACTGTTATAATCAACCACTGTAATGGTGTTTTTGTGCTAGTTCATGAAAATATTGGCAGTAGATCCGGTGTAAATTACTTGGGATCTATATGAACCCAGTGGTACACAGTGGGACGAAAAACACCTGGTAGCAGGACGGTCAAGACGGTGGAATAGCATTCAGATCCTTGCCTTGGTATCCATGTCTAGATTTCCAGAGATTTCCCTCAATCGCTTAGGAAGAATGACATGATGATTCCTTTGAAAGGGCCTGTCCGTTCTCCTTTTCTATTCCTCCCAGATCAGAGGATGTGCTCCCACTATAATAACGTCGTCATTGACAGGCCGTTAAGCACTAATTTTCCTTCCTTATTTAGGACAGAACTTCACTGTGTGATAACTACTGAAGAGCCTCTCAAAGGGGAAATAGGCGCAGCGTTGAAAACGGTTCTCTTTATTGTCAACGGAAAAAATACTTATGTAAGCCGTGATGGATGAGAGGATAACTATACATGTCACTTGACATGCATCATTTACTTTATGCGGAAGAAACCATTGTCAGGATGACGTCGTAAAATGACTGATCAGCCTTGACAAAACCCCATTTTCGCTGATCTGTTCACCCCTAAATTAAGCTGTTCAAACAAATTACTGCGAAGTGCCAACATGACGACAATCTGATTGAAATTAACTTTCTCCGTTCTTCCTGACAGTAAAGTTGCAGCTCGCGGATAATGGTGGCTGCTCGCGAAACGTCCGGGATGCGAAACCTTGCGCCAGGACGCCCTGTGAAATATTGCTTCACGAAAACAATATCTGCACCCGAAACTCCTGTATTCTGTGGCCGAACTTGTTCCATAAATCAAGTGACGACGGCGAAATAGTGCCAAACATCCTCCTCCGCGTTCTCGCTTGCTGGAAAAACTTCTGAAAGAAACTGAGCGGCCGCTGATATTAAGGTAGAAACTAATGCGTATTTCAGGTCTCTGTGAGCCAAAAGAACAAGACAGATACCGGAGGTCTTGCAATATTACTAACAAAAGTTCTTTACACAACGTCTCAATACATGCAAAGTATACACAACCTGTGTATTACGTGGATTACAGTAGTAACGCTCTATTGTGTTGTTTATGTGTCCCCATCGTAATCTAGACAGGAATTACTTTAAAGCTCACAATATTCTGGGAGCTGAATATTCACGAGGCAACCTGACAACTGTGTTACTTAACGAAACAGTATTTCGATTATTAGTATGAGTGGGATATTATGATATTTTTGGTAGGATGGTTTGAAATTTAAAGATGGGAAGCAAACAAACTACGTTTAGTTCTACTGTGAAGTCTTTCTTTATTTTCTTGGTGCTTTTAATTTGGTATACTGTTATTTAATATTCTTGTTTACTTACACTGTCTTTAGGTACCATCTTCATCCCTACTATATAGTCTCCATGTAGAACAAAAAGAAACAGTAATATTTCTCTGCAACTAGCACCCATCTCATGTTAGTACTGCGAGTTGTCGCTCGTACAGTGCCATGAGCAAGGGACATTCGATTTTGGAAATCGTTAGATAATTCAATATTCCGAGAGCTACAGTGTCAATAGCGTGTTGAGAATACCACATTTCAAGTGTTATCTCTCATTCACATTCCAAAACAATGATGGAATTTTTATGGATGCTAATGCGCAATATCAGCTGGCCAAAATTTTCGATATTGATATGAAGAACTTCCTGGACAATTCTAACAGATGATTTGACCATCCAAATCACCCGAAATGAATTTACGGGACATAATTAAGAGATCAGTTCATGCACAAAATCTTGCCCCGGCAACACTTTCGCAATTATGGACGGCTATAGAGGTAGCGTGGCTCAGTATTTCTGCAGAGGACTTCCAGCGACTTATTGAGTCCGTCTCACGCCAATTTTCTGCACTACGCAGGAAAACATGAGGTCCGAACCAAAAATTAGGAGGTATCCCATGACTCTGTGTCAACTCAGTATATACCCCGCGCACTCCTTATTCCGTTTTCAGCAGGAAACGAATTGTCACTCTACCAATATTCATCCATCCCACGCTTACTGTTGCATTCGCCATGATGAGTGGAAAATAAACACTGTGTAATTTATTTTAGTCTACCATATCTCCGATTTTAACGTCTTGGTCATAGCGTGGCGTATAGGAGCAAGCTATATGCTACTGAACTCCTCTTGGAACGTACGATCATATTGATATTTAAATTACAATCCCATCCTCAATATGCAACGCCTATCAGCTGGTGACAGTCGTTTGATGACTTTGGTGACACTTTTACACAGACTAATTAAAAAACTAATCTCTCAAAAAAGTCTTTATAGTGCACTAATCTTAAGATGTAAGGGTACGATGCTGAAGAAGAATACTGAAGGAACGCATGTACAAAGATTTCTATGTTGTACTACTTTCGTTTATGAATTACATTATTAAATGAAACAACAAGTTTACTCTTACCAGTCACCGTTTTATTTATTTCCACGACGCGTTTCAAAGGTTTAAACCTCCAACATCGGGTGGATTTACATTAGTTAGTATGACATTTGTGTGTGCGTTGTGATACGATTTTTTGGAGGAACTTGTGGCACTGCCTAGTGGAGAAACAAGACACTATTTCAGAATATGGTTTTGGATTTCTTCTGACAAAAATTTAAACTGATATCTAATGGTAAACATAAAATAAGTAAAGTAGAGTACCTCCAGTGGTCACAGGTTCCTTTCGCTGTCGTAACACATCATGAATACTGTCACATTTGTAAACAAATATGTCGTCTGGAATCTGCTGGGTGCAAGGTTCGAATAGCAGAAGAGAAGACATAATCGGAAAGTGCAAAGAATATACATCATAACAACATTATTACAGAATAATTGTTTAAAACATTTGGAGATGTTTGATTTTAAGGTGTCGAATATATGTGTGTGTACTTCAGGTGGCATATAAATCCAATTTGACAATTAAAACAGCTTAACATTCGTACTCGTTTATACAATCAGGTGAAATGGTAAAATGGCTTAAACTTCATACTTGTTAATAAGAATCAGGTGAAATGTTACAGACTTGAAGTACAATAATCATATTGGCTACAGCAGTAAAATCATACATAGATGACACTATTTGATTGGGATTAATAGGCAGGTGTGGGAGATGGAGGCAGAAGGAGAGAATGAGAGACAGAGAGAAAGTGTGTGTGTGTGTGTGTGTGTGTGTGTGTGTGTGTGTGTGTGTGTGTGTGTGTGGGTGAGAGAGAGAGAGAGAGAGAGAGAGAGAGAGGGTGGAAAGAGTGAAGAGTGATTATATGAGAGCAATCATTTACATGGCAATGGGTCTTAAGATTACATGTTACATATATATTAGCTGCCTAAGGGTTGGGGTAATACGTTGGTTAATGCTATAAAATATGCAGTAGATATACAATTTGTGCCAGTAGTTGATGTATAAACAGTTATAAACTGACAAGGGGTACAAGCTGTTGGTGTGATGAATTATCTGTAAACGGAGTCAATCTCTTGTACTCTTGGCGGCTGTCAATATTTGTGGTAAATATTAAGAGGGTGTGCACGTGTGTGTGTGTGTGTGTGTGTGTGTGTGTGTGTGTGTGTGTGAGAGAGAGAGAGAGAGAGAGAGAGAGAGAGAGAGAGAGAGAGAGAGTGCATTTTTAAGAATGTAGGCAGTTGCTGGAAACAGAGCTGATACTATTGTAAATATTGTGATTTTTGTCATTTAAGATGGATTCTGGTTGTTTCGCTTGGTGTTTGTAAATTTGGAGTGTTTCGAGGGTGTCTAGTTTTCTGCCTTTTGGTTGGATGTGTAGGATGCTAATACTTCTGTCGTTAACAAGGTGTTTTGTTTCATGCAGGTGGGTAGCTATTGCTGATGTGTGGTATTTTTTGTTTTTTAGTGCTGCCATGTGTTCCTTGAATCTAATCTCAAATGATCTGCCTATGTGACCTACGTAGAAGCAGTCACAGTACAAATACTAAATTTTCTACGCACCTGTGTGATGAAGTGGGTTTCGTGCGCCGACGTTGTGGGGTAACTTCTGTCCAGTCTTGTTGTCTGCTGTAAGGGATATGCTTATGCCTTTCCGTTTGAAGACATTGGCAGTCTGGTATGAAATGTTACCTAGAAAGGGAATTTTATGGAAGATGTTATTTTCTTTTTGTTTTTTGAGTTGTGATTGCTTTGCCATTATTGAGTGTTTTAGGGTGTCTGCTATGAAGCTGTTATAACCATTTTCAATACCTGTTTGTTTTATTATTTCAATTTCTTGATCAAATTTGTCTTGAGAGAGTGGTAGTTGGATAGCTCTATTAAACATGTACCGGAATGCTGCCATTTTGTGTGCTGCGGGGTGAGAAGAGGAGTTGTGGATTGTGGTATGTGTTGTGGTAGGCTTTCGATTAATTTCAAACTGATGACTGTTATTCTTTATTCTAATGGTAGGGTCTAGGGAATTGCTTAATTAGGTATAGATCTTCTACCCAGTAGTGAGATGAAAATTTGCGCTGGTCCGGAGACATCCGGGTTCGAGTCCCGGTCTGGCACAAATTTTAATGTGTCACTATTGGGTACCAGATGTATATTTAAGACAGTTGATATCAAGGAATTCGTAGGCAGTGAATTAATTTCTAAAATACACAGAAGATATTGAATACTGTTGCTAACAATGATAAAATACTAGTAATAAAAACGGGAAAATATATCTAATATAAGTACTACAAGAAATAGGATTACGTTTTCCTCTCCCACCCAGTGGATTCACTGTTCGCCATTCGCATTATGCCTACAAATGAATAGGTATGTGGGCGTGTGTAAGGAGTTCATCGCAAAAAAAATTACAAAGATTGTCCAAATAAAGAATACCGAACTACTATTATTTGTATAGTGCCAATCTGGGGCTAGTGCGTTAAAGGAATTCTACAGGAAGTCTAAGGCTGGGCGTGCGTCAACGATGTTCAATCGGCTGATCGGAACACTGTTTAGTTACTAGTGCAATGAGATCAGAGTGACTGGAGTGTTTATTTGTGTCGTTGCAGATCGCAATGATGGTACAGGTTGACTGGCGGGGCAGCAGGTTCGTAGGGCCAGATAGACGGCCGTTGAAAGGTCGTACGAGCAATGAAGAGAAATAGTACATTTATTCACGCAAACAGTATAACAAAGGAACCATTGCCTTCGTGTGGTCACCGTCCTGTGATGCAGGGTGCTCCTGCTTCATAGACAGTGTGCCGCTCAGCACACTGCCACAGTATTCGGCCAGCGTGCACAGTCTCTGCGCCAAGCAGGTGGAAGTGTTGCCAAAGTTAGTTTGTCAGCTCCTTAGCGAGTGTAGCACCATGTCATATCATGGTCAATGGCCAGCTCGCAGCGATCGCATGCTCCAAGACGAGTCACTCGCTCCGTATGGCGCAGGCCGGCGTCCCTATGCAGGTAGCACCGGAGTAGCGGGAGGTGAACTGAGGACCCCAGTAGCAGATGCAGTGACAGCAGCCTATAATTGGAAGCCTACAGTAAGAGACTGTGTATGCACAGGACAGGCGGTGGTTCGGCAATGATTCGTACCCTGGTGTGAACCGTGGACCCCCAGGTAGGTACCCAGAAGTCGACAGAAATCAAATATCAGATGGTCTCACGGCTGGAAAGTACCGATTCATTTCCCGTTGGCATCAGGCCAAGCACAAGTTTTTGCCCCATAGCTGACAGAGGTCGCATCTAGTTCAGTCGAATGGCCTGAACAGGTCAATGACTGTCATTGGAGTACGTCTCAGGCCTGGCTGCAGAGTGAGACACTTTATAGCTGGAACGGATGGTATTTGTGTTTGCTCGTTCCATTCTTGCTACGAAACGACATCTTTCTTTATGATGTAGGACAAGAAAGTAGCACAGTGCTAAGCGCGGATTTATCGCAGTTCAGGTCAGCATCGTCACTCTCTGGCCCCCGCAGTGGCCGAGTCAATTACGTTCCAGCCCTGGCAGATGTATCGAGTCTGGATATGTACCAAATGCTGCTCTATGACCGGGCGATGCCTTCAGTCACTTTTCTTCTGGTTGGTCCCGAGCAACAAATGCTAAGTGAAAAGGCAGCGGCGCATGCGCCTCCCCTCTATGTGCAGGATCCGGTCCATCGGATCACAGACTGGTATTATTTCTGAAAATTACTCGATAATACATCATAAATTTTCACATGTATGTAAATTTCATTCAGTTGTCTCTTACGCAAACCGAACTAGAAATACAGTGTCCAATGGCTGGTATTCCTAATCACTATTGCTTGCTAAAGGTGGCTCACTCGTTCAGTATTTAGTCTTCAGTGAGTTTATTGCCACGACTCTGTGGCACGGGTTGAAATGTTTTCTCCGCACAAATACGTTATTTCTCTGCTGTAAACTTTTCCAGGGAGCCTAAAAGTTTGGGTTCTAAGTTACTGTTTAAATAGGTCAGATTTTGGCACGTAGTACCTCTGGCTTGTCAGGTCAGTATAGCATAGGATACGTTATATTTACAACGGTACCATCTTTTATGGTTCCTGGAAAGTGAAAAGGTGATCCTGAAATATCACAAGGCCTACGGTTACCACTACCACACTACCTCGCAGCTCCAACCATTGTGTACCGTTAAGTCATCGAAACTCGTAACTGTCCGCAATAACCACAATTGCTTCGTCACTCTGAAGAAAATCTGTACCTCAGGTGGGATGGCATTACACAAAGCATTCAATGTTCGTTATTTCCACGTCATGCTGAGCCCATTCTAACCAGACACATCATTACTTACAACGAAAGAACCATCATTTCAGGTACACCGTCAAGTGAAATTAAGCAAGGCTTCAAACTTTCTCGACAAATAACCGATATTCTAAGCGAGAATGCACGGAACAAAATACGTCTATCAGTAGTGACTCCCATAATCTACACTCTCTTCTGCACACTAGAAAAAATGAACACCTGACACTACTTCAGTCAAAATTCAGACGCACAGAAACAAAATCCAAAGAAAAAAAAAAGAAACCTTCAAAAAGAATGCACTTAATCTCTTTCCTCTTCTCGGATTGAGTCAATAGTCTACGGCTAACTCTTATAATTATTATGTTCACCATATTATATGTAAGAAGCTCTATTTACGTCCATTGACAGGTATTAGCATAAATTTTTCGTATTGTATCTACTAACTTCTCAAAGACTCATTCTGATTGTGCCATAACCCACTTAACTGTTCACTGTGGTATCTGCAGCTATTTTGCCTCTTTTATCAGTGTTCCGGACCTGAATACGTCGATTGGTTGAACTTTTCCTTGGTCGTCATGACAAGTTTCCCGAATCCTGTCAAACAAAATTTGATCATCTGTTACCATGGTCCATACGTCGAAAATTGCAACTTGCAGTTGTCAAAATGTTATCTCAAAACGTCAGTATATCCACCCCTGTCTTGCATCAAAAAGGATTAACTAAACCAATAGTAGTTGAATCTATAGCGGAAAGCCGATTAACTGGAGGAGGCCCTGTCCTTGCTTATAGCATTCAACTGATTATGTGGTCCTGTATTATTTGCACCCTTGGTTTAGAGGACCGCCTGCTTTCGGCAGTGGCAATGCGAGCACGTGTTGTTTAAATCTTTCCTATTTTTCTGCTTGCGAGCGAGCGGTCTGAATTGCTCGACCATTACGGCGCTTTCCTGTCGCTAAACCACGATTAAATGAAATTTTCCTTTGGGCCATGGACGACCAAAAGCATATGAAGCAGAACGGTTTATACGGGATGAAATTCGTCTGCTCCTGCCCCAAGATTTTCTGGAATTTCATTTCTCGATCCCTAGTATAACTGTGTGTATAAAGCTAGCGAATGAAGGACTCGCACTGTCAAGAGCTTGCTGAGAATATCAAATTTCAGGCATTACCCCTCACAAGGAACAATGCAATGGCCGACGGCCTCCACGAAACGACCGAGAGCAGCGGCGGTTGCATACAGTTGTCAGTGCTAACAGACATGCAACCAGGCGTAAAATAATCTTAGAAATTAATGTGGAACTTACGACGAACGTGTCCGTTATGACAGTGTGGCAAAATTTGGCGTTAACGCTCTATAGCAGCAGACGACCGACACAAATGCCTTTGCTAACAGCACGACATCGACTATAACGCCTCTCCTGGACCCGTCACCACATCGATTTGACCCCAGAGTCTAGAAAACCCCTCTTCAGATGTGTCCAGATTTCTGTTGGTAAGAGTTGGTGGTAGGATTGCAGTATGGCGGAGACCCTACGAAGCCACAGACCCAAGTTGTCAACGAGGCACTGTGCAAGATGGTAGTGGCTTCATAATGATGTGGGCTGTCTTTACGTGGAATTAATTTGGTCCTCTGGTGCAACCTAACCTATCATTGACTGGAAATGGTGGTCTAAGGCTACTTGGAGATCATTTTCAGCCATTCATTGACTTAATGTTGCCAAACAACGATATCAATAGGCCATAGCTGTTCGAAATTGTTTCGAAGAACATTCTGCACAGTTCGGGCAAATGATTTGCTCACCCAGATCACCGGACATTAATACAATCGAAAATTTGTGGAACATAACTGAGAGGCAAGTTCGTACACAGCATCCTGCAGTGGTAAAACTGTCGCAGTTATTGAGGGCTATAGAGGTAGCATGGCTGAATGTTCCTGCAGGGGACTTTCAGCGACTTTGGGTCCATGCTGCGTCTAGTTGTTGCACTATGCCGGATAAAAGGATGTCCGTCACGATAATATCAGGTATCCCCAGACTTTCGTCACCTCAGTGCAATAACTCTTAAGTGCATCTGAGCTTCGGTACACATACAGAATAAAACAAATCACATATTTCTAAAGTAATATATGTTGCAATACTTAATGGATCCAAAATTAGAGTGAAGAAAGTAAAACGCCATCTACCAAATTCGCAGAAAATCGTAAGAAGTTCTGATCTTATGTTAGTTCAGAAATCAGATCGAAGCAAACTATCTAGACGCTGTGACCAGAATGACAGTGAAACGGGGAGATGGAAATATCAAACCCCTTTACCCAAAAGTGTTTCACAGAGGAAGATCGCACTATAGCTTCTCCTCTAAAAAGTCACACATACTAGAACGTGACAGTTATCGAAATAAGTGACTAAGGGATAAAAAAACAACTGAAATTACTCAAGAAAGGAATGACGGAATACTGGTTTGATTCTACACAGACTATAACGAAAGAGTTGGCCTCTTCTAGTAGCACTGTACCGTAGGTTTCTAGGGGAGCGAAGCATTCTCGATGATTTAAAAAAAATTGCACGTCGTTCCCGTTTTCAAAAGTGTCGTCCATCATACGCAACAACTATAGGTGTATATGGCTAACGTCACTCTACCGTAAAATTTTGGAACGTGTTTTATGCTTGCGTGTTACGACAATTCTGGGTTCCGAAAATCTCCTCTGTAGAAACCAACAACGTTTCAGAAAACAGCGATCGTGTGAAAACAAACTCGCTCTTTTCGTTCACGAGGTCCAGAACGCAGTAGATACAGGCGACGAAGTAGGCGCCGTGTTCCTTGACCTCTGGAAGGAATTCCATTAAGTTCCGCCCCGCCGCCTAATGAACACTATCGTACAGCATATCAGACCGAGAGTATGACTGAATCGGTTTCTAGCAAACAGAATACAGCATGTTATTCTGAACGATTAGAGGTATTCATAAGTAAAAGTAACTTCGACTGTCCCCCGGATGAAGTAATAGTACCATTACTTTCCACAGTGTTTATAAATGACCTAGCAGATAACGTCCGAAGTTTCATGAGGCTTTTCACAGGCGATGCTGTTGTATACAGAGAAATCGCGAAGCTAGATAATTGTAGCGAAATGCAAGAAGACCTTCAGCGGAAGGCCGGGAGTGGCAATTAACCTTTAATGTAAACAAATGTAACATCATGCGAATACATGGACAGGAAGTCCTTTAGTGAATGATTACACAATTGCAGAATCATCACTCAAAGTTACTTCCAGAAAATATGTAGGAGTGCGCATGCGGAACGATCTGAAGAGAAAGGACCGCATGAAATTAAGCGCAAGTAAGGCAGATACCAGACTGAGATTCACTGGAAGAAACCTCAGGAAATGTGGCCCAGCGATAATTAAAGGAGGTTACAAAATATTTGTTGCACCAATACTTGAATGTTACCCATCAGTATGGGATCCTTAACGGTTAGTAATGATAGAGGAAGTGGACAAGATCCAAAGAAGGGGAGCACGTTCCGCTACATGTTCATTTAATAATAGCGGAAGTGTCACGGAAGTGCTCAGCCAGCTCCAGTGACAGACGCTGCAGGAGAGGCATTCTGCATTGCGGTATGATCTACTGTTAAAGTTCGGAGAGCGTACGTTCCTAAAAGAGTCGACCAATATCTTGCATCTTCGTAAGTATACCTCACGAAAAGCCTATAAAGATTAACTAATGATTCGAGCCCACGCGGAGGCTTACCGGCAATCGTTCCCGCGATCAATACGGGACTGGAACAGGAAAAGCGGAAGTTACATTGGTACAAAAAGTACCCTCCACCACCCACCTTAAGATGACTTGCGGATTATATATGAAGATACAGACATAGATGCACTTGAAACTTCCTGGCAGATTAAAACTGTGTGACGGACCGAGACTCGAACTCAGCACCTTTTCCTTTCGCGGTAGAGCACTTGCCCGCGAAATGCAAAGGTCCCGAGTTCGAGTCTCGGTCCGGCACACAGTTTTAATCTGCCAGGAAGTTTCATATCAGTGCACACTCCGCTGCAGAGTGAAAATCTCATTCTGGATAGATGCACTTGACAAGAAAGAGTGTATCGCAGGCATTTTCATATATATTTCTCAGGACTTTGACAGCAAAAGTATACTAAATGAGTTAGAATCATCAGGAATAAGAGGTGTAGCCAATACTGATTCCAATCATGCCACACAGACAGGGTTCAATAAGTAAAGGCAAACATCAAATAAGACTAAAAAATTTAGTAAATTAGCTACTAGAAACAAAATACATTGATTGGGATTTACTCAGGTTAGTATATTAGGAAATTGCTGTTTCTGATATCCATGAATGACTTTTTCTCAGTTCTTATGGGGAAAAAATTCTCTTTCCTGTTGACAGAAACGTTACTGTCGACTATTATACAACGCCTTTCAGAGACAGGAATTAAAAACGTCACGGCAGTTTACAGTTTCTAAATACGTAATAAAGTTACTTTGTACATAAAGAAAAAAAGCACAAAAATTTAATTTTAATGAGGCAAACTCACAAAGGTAAATGAAATGTAGGTGAAGCACAAAATCCTTAGGAAAGGAGATTGATTTTCGGATGAGGTGGGGTGTGAATACATAGCAAAAGCAGATTGAACATAAAGAGGACATGAGTCAAGAATTAACTCACTGAGATAAATTTAATGTAGATAAAGCAGCGCACATATATTTCCGAGGAATTATGGTCGACAATCAAATGACATAATCACATTAACGCAGAAGTGAAGACATGAGTCAAAAATTAACTCATTATGATAAATTAAAGGTAGATAATACAGCGCACACATAATTTCGAGAAACTATGGTTGACAATCGAATGACATAATCACATTATCACATAAGTAGATCGTCAATAACGTACTTATTTTAAACAGAGCGAAAGATGTCTTGTGTGACATTCCGTATAGCTAGTTACAGACGTTGCCACGTCGAAAACCTCACATCCTATGAAAAACCCATTGACTATACAGAGCAAAATCTTACTGAGGGATTAACCATGACCTCTGTTAAGCAGCATGAAAAGTGGAGGTCACGGGCAGACAACGTGTGACATCTGCAACAGGTAGGTCCCATGCCGTCCTTGAAACCAGCAGCGGTGGTATCAACAATACCATCGGGCCACATAACGGCACGCCACAGCTTATTTCAAAGTAACGTAGCGCCACGCCGACCGAAACAAAGCTCTGCTACACATACATCAAGCCCAGTGATGTCAAAGCTACTTCCTTTGACTCACGATGCCAGTCTGATTTAACAGCAGTGGACAGATCCAACGAAATTCATTCCCAAGTCATCAGCGGCAATAAAACAACCAGGGTTCAATATCACCAGCACCTGTCAAGAATATTTATTTGAAGACATTTATTTCTAAAAATAATCACATCTACATTCATTTCAAAAATGTTATTCCAAGCCGAATACAGAGCTCGATCAATTATATTGCGCTATGTAAATACAACATAGCAGATTTTGCTATCACATAAATTACTTTGTAAACGGTTTTGATTTCCCGGATTGCGACGTTACACACGATTTTGACAATGATATACTGAATTTGTCCACTTTTTTCCTTCTTTGTAGCTATGCAACACCTGAATGATATGAACTGAGCTTCCATTCCCATCGCATAGCAACAATGAGAAATTACTGAAATACCAATAGGGTAATTTTTAGTGCCAAGAATACGGCTACGATTGTTAGCGAAATTATACGCACGCTTCTTTCAGCAACTAGAGTTTCAGAAGAAACTTTTACGATATTTATTCTACGAAATTTTTATGTATCTATCTACTTTCTATACACTACTGATACGACCTAAATTATTTCTTCAGTTCCACGTCTTGCATTCTGAAAACATATCACTACTGCTATTTATATACATCTTTTGCACACTTTTCAGCTTTGCTACTTTTCTGGAAATACGATACTTGGCATTTGTCTTGCAGAAGTCGTTATTTGCATTACCAGTAAATCTCAATTGATGTTTATTTTTCTTCTACATGCGAGTCAAGACGTTATTTGCATTACCAGTAAATCTTGATTTGTGCTTATTCTGCTTCTACAAGCGAGTCCACATACCAGCAAAACACATCAGAGTTTTACTTTCACATTTCTCATGCTTTATACACGGTCTATTGGTACCTTGTTCTCACGCTTCCTTGATTATTCAGCATTTTATTAGGTGATGGCGTGTCCGGTAGAGGGAATCTTGCAGATCGGTTCATTTACATTAAGTTCAGGCCTTGGATATTTTTCTGCTTTCATAAGCATGAATACAACAACTGAATGAGACACCATTTATTTTGACATGTAGCCAGTGGCTCACATCCCTTGGGTGGTCTGACCACTGCATATTAACTCAAACATTTTTTTCATTATAAGAATTTGTGTCCTTTGGTATACAGCCGCTATATATCTTACGTTCATTTATTTATGATGCTATTTTGTCTTTGCTGATACCATGTAATGTGCTATTTTTTATGATGTTCTGCTACTTCACTTTGCAATTATTTCTCTCCCTAAGCAAGATACTATTACTACTGAGATTTATGCAATTGTCTGACGAGTTATTATTACATTTTTGTTACATTTTTCACTCTTTGTATTTTCTGATGTTGTCATGTTTCATTTATGCCCAGTCTTGTACTCTATTTGGCTATCTATGTCTTTTAATTCATGATGTCACTAGTTTACGTGCTTTCACCTATGTAAATTTAACAATTAAATGTACACTCTATCTCATGTCCATTGCATATACTCATCCATTTTGTATATTTTGCAGAACCAGTTTACTGAATTCTCATTATATCCAAATGAGCAATTATACACATAAATAGAAGCACATGAAATTGTGAAATGTGGTACCTACAAAGGTGTGCAGGAAATGCATTACATAGAAAATATGGCATAAGCAACTTATATGGAATAATAAACATCTCTGACACTTCTCATATTGTTTCCTGGCAAGTATTTATAAACATTTTCCTGTTAGTGTACTAGGTAACTTAGGCACATTGCCTATAAAGATTTAGGATTAAGCAATCCCAGGATTTTGTGTTAGGTATAAGAGTATTGTTAGAATATATAATGATTATTCATGCATGAGCTGCACCAAATTTTTGGAATGATGATGCAATGTTCATGTTTAATGAGTGTTCATGCCTTAAGGTGCACTCCAACAATGAATATTATATTGATATATTATAAGTCTTCTATAATGATGTTGTATGATGTTAATATGTGTCACATGTATGTTGTGCCCTTTCTAGGAAGAATCTGTCTTACCTTGTACCACATCATTGGAGGTGTTTGTAGAAGACTGTCACAGAAGATTTGCACCTAAAAATCTTTGTATATATGTCTCATGATTTACTATCATATGTTACATTCACCTAGTCAGTAAGCTGTATTGAACTTAGTACTCCTGTCTTTATGCTTACATATACTTTAATCACATTTCCTCTTTGCCTTGGCAACAGCGGTTTTTGACTTAAGATGATTGATGATTGACTGTTAATCATTTTCTTTACATGTAAAGTACACTGCCCTTATCAACCATTCCCATATCCTCCACTTTAGATATAGGCATTGTTAGATATATAGGCAAATTAATACATTGAAACTTATGAAGCCCTGAGGGTGCTACGCCACATAGACATATTTTGTCTTTACTCATACAGCCCCATACTTTGATTTTATGATGCTATTTGTCTAATACGAGCTCATAAAGGCCATACAGCTCCATACTTTTATATAATTTTGCTTTTTAATGCACTTTGTTCTTGTAAAAGCCATGTCGAGTTACATATTCTCTGAATTATGCATTGGCCTCAGAGTGCCATATAAAGTTATAGGTAAATGATATTCTAGTTTCTCGGCTTTGATGTTTATGCAGTGTAGAACTAGGTCACTTTGAGCCACAAGTATGATTTTTTAGCTATTAAGGTCAGCACCTATAAGTAGGCCACTTTGAAACAGAAAGACGATTTCTGTAACATTTTTAGCTATTGAGGTCAGCATTTATTTCATGTACTAAGCCAATTTGAGCCACAAAGAAGATTTCTGTCACATTTTAGTTATTTTTAATTGACGTACTAGGCCACTTGGAGCCTGAATCGTTTTATAGCTATTAAGATTGGGTTTTAAGGGAAAACCACTGAGGGCCTCTACTTGATATTTTCTATTCATTTTAGATATTAAGATTTACATGTATTCCAAGTACAAGGCCACCTGCATCCACTGAATTCTTGATTTTACTGTTAGGTTTTCCAAAGTTATTATGTCACAGTACTGTATATGCAAGAGAGCCACAATATAATAATATGAACCAGTAATGTTCTGTGTCATTTTAAGTTTTTTTATGTCAAATTAGCGGCCTGATCCCACTCTTATTGATGTTGCCTTTTTCAGGGTTCACTTTCAATTTTGCCTATTCGTTGCGATGTAAAGTGATGTTGTGTGATCCAGTGTGTAATTTCATTAGGATACTGAACTTTTTCCGATCAGATAGATTTCTCGATATTGACATATGTAGAAATGGTCATGTTCCACTACGTTTCCTTTTCTACCTTTTCATAACTTACATAATCCAGTCTTCTACCTCTGTTCATGGTATAAGAGCAATTTATTACTGGTATTCATACATCAACATAAGTGACTGTGTATGTCTTTTGTATCTCACAGGAATCTCTACTATAAAGAGCAGTGATGATACTGGTCATCACATTGCTAATATTATGATAATCGCCAACTATGGTTGTTGGTAATTTCTTGCCAAGCACGTATTGTATCTCTGAACATGTCTGAATCAAATAATACAGATTTCAGATGTCTTGGTACACTGAATTCAATCCACATTGGTCACTACTCGTTTATTGAACAGGAAAAAACAAAAATAAATGGAGTTTATGATGCAGTCACTTCAACATGCTCATATGCTTCAACCATTACCCTTCATTTCCTTTGTACAGCTCTGCACCATTATCTAGACAATTCGGATTGTACACTGACTTTGTTTTAAATTATTTATTTGCCATCATCGTTGTTTATGAGACACTTTACTCATATTATAACGAGATTATGGTTCACGCTAGTGCACTGGAGAACTATCAGTTCTTTCAAGCGTAATGATGTTATACAGTCAGACTTTTTTGTACAGTCATGTCATGTCACTTGATAATGGTACTTAGGTCAACAATGGAGTGGTTCTATCCTACTCAAGATTCCAACTTATCAGTTATGAGATAAATTTATCACTCCTTTCTTGTACAAGGTACTTCGAAATATGTGTCAACTTTCTTAAACTCCGCTCCTCGGTTCAGGCATTCATTTACAGTATCAGAAAAGCAGGTCAAATAAGACAATTTCATTTACTTTTTATGTGCACAGGCATTCACTTACGTATTGTAAAGAAAAATTATTTAAATAATGTTGCATAATTACAGAAAGTACATTAACCATTTCTATAATAATAAACTCAAATACTAATATAGACAATTTTAGAGGTGTCTTCTGCACTGCAACAACTGGGGAAGGTGAGGTTAATCACAAGTGTAAAGGTTCAACTCAGTCACGGATTCAATACTGCTTTTTTTACATAAATTTTCCCACTTGGAGCAGGTATTTAAAGCACAACGTGTTAAGAGGAAAAGATTTTTTTAACTTCATATTATCGAAAATATTACTAATCAATTATGTTTAATGTGTACATCCGGTGGATCGAAAGAACGAGTGCAACGCCCAATGGTGCATCATAGATGAATTTCGGTGGCTATGATAATTCACAATGCAGCCATACATAAAAAATTATTGAACTGTACAGTCTGTATCTCAGTTGCACTTAGACGTTCAATAGAAGTAAAAAGTACAATATTTTAACTATTTTGGTTCCAATGAATAGCAATAGTTTTTATTCTTACGTATTTAGGTAGTACTGTACTTATTCACTCCCATTAGTGCACAATTTTCATTAATATTTTATGTACATGTACTTGTGATTTTGGCTCAAAAGGACTTCTTTAGTGAAGTGTGTCCGTGGTTAGGCGAATATTAATGGGTTTGCTATTTCATGTTATAGAACTGACACGTCATCAAACGAAAATGGAAAATGAAAGACAAGTAAATGTGCAACCTATTGAGGAGACAGGAATGAGCGAACCTCAACCCAACAATGTTCAAGCTGCAGTAGAACCATTCGGTTTTATTTCACAGCAACTAATATTGACCAGAGTTAATGATTTGGTTACTATGTAGAAATACAAGTCCACCAAGCAATATTTCTTACAGATATTGGGTCAAGTTTCTGAAGCAGTTAAAAGTCAGAAAGAGATTTCTTGGGAGCTAAATGAAGTTAAAAAATTGCAAGAGAGTTTCTTTGAGCAGTTAAAAAAGGTGAACCAAATGATAGCAGACCATAAATCTAGACAGGAAGAAGTAGAATCCAACCTAGGAAACGGCAGTGGGACTGTAAACGATTTAGCAAAGCGATAATAGTAAAAAAAGGACGAACACAAGTAGTATTTCTCGTCTGAGATCGACGAATGGGCTAGGACAAAAGGAAGACAATTGGTACAATGTGTGCAAACGAGTATGCAGTGAAGGTAGATAACTCGTCAGAGAATAGTTTACATTGCGACACCTTTATTAAAATGATAGTTATGGGAAGCGAAAAACCAAATTGTTTCATATCCCAAGGAACGGAAAGACCATAGAACAACTGAAGTAGAAACCGTTACCTAAGGAATGAAAGAGCTTCGATGGGTGGGAAGTTGATGGAGGTCGCCCGTGAATAAAGTTTACGGAGCAACAACAGACCTCACAACCAAGTTCCGTGGCAAGTACAGGGCGTCAGCGCCAGATGAATGACAACAACGAACAATTCGGGCAGCAGATCACACAGCAAACGAATGATTATGCATCTTTACTATTAGAGGGCAAGTTACTAAAAGAACGGGAGTTTCCGAGATTTGCATCCGATAGAATGACTACTGAACGTGTTGTGTTCATTAGAAAGTTTCGTAGCGCATCACCATGTGTGTGGAGTGGAAGACAAAGGGTACGTCATGGCTCTGAATATTTAGAGGCAGACAGCATCGCGTGGGTGACTGATACAGTCAACAAATATCATACATATAATCAATTTGAGCATGTTTTTGGTGAAGTACTGGTCTCGAGAGATACAGGAACATCAACGAATATAAGTGATTAACATATAACACTTATTGTTTAGAAATTACGCTTTAAGGTAATATTTTAAAAAGTATATTAATAAAGGAAGGTATCGGGATCATCCCATTTCTCACAAGGGAATTGTACGTATTTTGAAAGCTAAATTATCCTATGACATTAGGAACGAATTAATGTCAGATGAGATCCTAAAAGAACCTCTTTCAACATTAGTCAAACTGATTTAATACAGAAAGTTATTCGTATCAGGGCTGGTTCACGCAATGATTATATGCCAGGCCTAAACTCTAATTAAGACAGAATCGTGAGGGCTCAACATCAGTATCCCGTTAGGAACACAGGTGGAACAAAACTACAACAATATCTTATACAATTACACAATTATATAATTATATAATATATATAATATATAATATATAATATATATAATATATATAATATATATAATATATAATATATAAAATTATATAATAATTATATAATTATACAATTATACAAAACCGAATTGGGTCAAATTGTAACAATAATCCTTTTTGGACGAAATAGGAATAGAGAAATCGTAGTGAAAGAGGTATAACCCGCTTAATTAAAATCATAGTTAGCAGCCTTGGAATAACCAGAGCGGCAATACGCAACAACAACAGGCGATGATACCAAAAAATACAGATTGCAGGACACAGAGGACGAGTGAGATGGTAGAGAGTGATCCACGGTACCAGCAGCGGCCTCCATTAAACTGAACATGAGTGACTTGTGCCCCACTGGAGCTGTCAAAGGGGAAAATAGGGGCTATGGTACGAATATTAGATATCTAAGGTACAGTGAAGGAGAAAATATGGAAGGGGAGCTGTGTCCACACACAACGAAATGAGAAGACGAATACCCAGTGGTTATTTGTCTCGGAAATATTACTGACGTTAGAAGGTACGCCAGTACTCATTACCTTAGACATAGGAGCATCAAACAACATTTTAGCAGAAGAGGATTATATAGAGAAAGGATTTGTTCGTGTTCTCATTAAGAAACTGTAGAATTATAGCAGCAATCGACACACAATCAAGGAATGTAAACATGCAGGCAGAACTTAATATGAGACTAGGAAATGCAGCTACAAAATGTGTGTTGTCAGTAGTGCGGAATTAACAAGCCGAAATGATTATAGGAATGGTGTGAATACGTAAGAAGGATGAGACAGTTGATTTCTCAGTGGGAAAATTTAGTTTCCCAATAATGGAGCTTTAGCCTCACTTGATCTTGTGCATGAAACTGGGACACATGGAAATTTCTGTTGAGGTGAAAGAATATACTTGATACATGAGAAAGGCCGATGAACCGGACTATGTCAAGTAACTGCTATTAAGACAAACACATTGTACAAACAAATTCATTCAGAAGGTGGCTGGTTTAGCGTATCTGTAAGACAGCCAGAAACAACAATTAGCAGAGCCTCTCTTAACACACTCAAGGGTATTTGAGGAACGACTGAATGCTGCAAAATGTCATATATGTTATTTAAATGTTTTTCTTCGTTATCAATATTGTTATAGATTCTATTCGCCCAGTAGCATCAACGAACAGCTGTTGAAGGGGAGGTCAAAAGCATGTTGCAGTAGAGTGTAATAGAAACATGAACAAGACAGTACTGCAGCCTGCTCGTAGCTGTACCTCAACCAGGCAGCATAATAAGATTTGTGCTTGATGCATGTGAGATAAACGAGATTGGATTCACTCAAAAAATGTCAATGAGCTTGCCCAATGATTATATGGTATGACATGCTTGACCAATATCAACTTAAGACTCTGTACAGGCAGATCAGTTTAGACAACAAATCTAGAAATCACACAATGTTTGTATATGTGGTTAGTATTTACCAATTTAAACTTTAGCCATTTGCGTTAAACATAAGTGCTAGTGTATCTATCTCAGCCTTATACAATGAAACGCCAAAGCAACTGGTATAGGCATGTGTACTCAAATACAGAGATATGTAAACAGGCAGAATACGGTGCTGCGGTTGGCAACGCCTATATAAGACAACAAGTGTCTGGCACAGTTGTCAGATCGGTTACTAATGCAAGAATGACAGATTATCGAGATTTAAGTGAATTTGAACGTCGTGTTATAATCAGTGCACAAGCGGTGGGTTGCAGCATCTCTGAGGGAGCGAAGAAGTGGTGGTTTTCCAACACGACCATTTCATGAGAGTACCATGAATATCAGGAATCTGGTAGAACATCAAAGCTCCGACATAGCAGCGGCTGTAGAAAGATCCTGCAAGAATGGGAACAATGACGACTGAAGAGACTCGATCAACGTGACAGGAGTGCATCCTTTCTCAGATTGCTGCAGATTTCAATACTGGGCCATCAACAAGTGACAGCTTGCAAACTATTCAATGAACTGCATGACACAAAGCTTTATGCTTCGCCTGGGCCCATCGACACTGACACTGGATTGTTGATGACTGGAAACATGTTGTCGGTCAAACGAGTCTCGTTTCAAATTGTATCGAGAGGGGGATATGTACAGGTATGGAGACACCCTCATGAATCCATGGACCCTGCATTTCAGCACAGGAGTGTTCAGGCTGTTGGAGGCTCTGTAATGGTGTAGGTCAGGTGCAGTTAGAGTGATATGGGACCCCTGATATGTCTAGATAGGACTCTCGTAGGTGACACATACGTAATCATCCTGTCTGATCATCAGCATCTATTCATGTCCATTGCGCATTCAGACGTACTTGGGCATTTCCAGCAGGACAATGTGACACCCCACACGTCCAGAATGGGCTCCAGGAACACTCTTCTGAGTTCAGGGACTTCCGCTGACCACCTAAGTCCCTAGACACGAACATTACTGAACATATCTGGGATGCCTTGCAACGTGCTGTTAAGAAGAGACCTCCACTCCCTGGCACTCTTACTGATTTATGGGCAGCCCTGCAGGATTCATGGCGTCAATTCCATCCAGCACTGCTTCAGACATTAGTCAAGTCCATGCCACATCGTGTTTCGGCACTTTTTCGTGCTCATAGTTGCCCTACACGATATTAGGTAGGTGTGCCAATTTCGTAGGCTCCTCAGTATTTATCTACTGGGACCTGAGGTAGACAGTTAATCGTCGATTTTTGTGGATGATCTTCTAATAGCCCTATCCTCATTGGAGGAAAAGAATTACAATTTTTTCTTGGAGAAAATATAATTTTTAGGACACATGTGAGAGACGCAAAGGATATTCTTTTAGATTCTGAGAAAATATGGACTCCAAAGAATTTTCCGGTACCAAAAACAGAGAAACAACAGAAAGGTTTTCTTGGCCTACGCTCATTTTTGGAAATTTATACCCCTCAATTAATGAACGCTGAATCTTCATTGAATTTACTAGGAAAGAATGTATGTTGGCTCGGGAGAGATGAATGTCAATTATAATTAGAAAAATCAAACACGCCCTTGTATTTGCTTATCTTTTATCATATACACCTATGTGATGCATGTCAGTCGATTTTAAGTTACTTATGGATTCATTTTCTATGGAACTAGACGCTTGCCTATTCGATTTATAGAAAACTGAAAGCAAGATAACGTTTATCCAACTGACATGTCAGCTGTATGTTACAAGACTGCAAGTGGTTGTATACCAATACAGAAAAGGGAACCGTGGTGGTGGTCTGGGCGTTTCGAAAATTTTATTACGGCTTGTATAGAGCCAAAACAACAGTGTGTAGAGACCTTACAACTCTGAGATTTTCACAAGCATGGTGTTACATCTGATATTCACTAGATAGACTCTTGCCTTACAGCAATATAACTTTCGCATCGTCCATATAAGTGGCACAGAAAATATCATTGTGAACGGTTTGTGTCGATCCCCAAAACATTTGGAACCTGAGATTGTTGTGGCAGGAAAATGTGATGGAATTTTTCGTAGGACTATTAAAAGATATAGTGTACCTCTGGTACCAGAGGTACTATTTAGAATTATTTAGGGAAAAGCCAAAATTGCGGTATTCAGATCAAAGACAGTCTGTAGTAAGCTAGCTACTTCAACAACCCACTAGAGAAATCGAAGAATATTATAAAAATGTGAGTTGGGTACTTTTTTTTATAGAACGAGTGGTAAATATATCAACTGGTGTGTTTGCATACCGGATCAATAAGAAGGTAATTTAATATGGCATACCCATCTCACTTGTGATCATCTACATCTACATCTACATCCATATCCGCAAGCCACCTGACGGTGTGTGGCGGAGGGTACCTTGAGTACCTCTATTGGTTCTCCCTTCTATGCCAGTCTCGTATTGTTCGTGGAAAGAAGGATTGTCGGTATGCCTCTGTGTGGGCTCTAATCTCTCTGATTTTATCCTCATGGTCTCTTCGCGAGATATACGTAGGACGGAGCAATATACTGCTTGACTCTTCGGTGAAGGTATGTTCTCGAAACTTTGACAAAAGCCCGTACCGAGCTACTGAGCGTCTCTCCTGCAGAGTCTTCCACTGGAGTTTATCTATCATTTCCGTAACGCTTTCGCGATTACTAAATGATCCTGTAACGAAACGCGCTGCTCTCCGTTGGATCTTCTCTATATCTTCTATCAACCCTATCTGGTACGGATCCCACACTGCTGAGCAGTATTCAAGAAGTGGGCGAACAAGCGTACTGTAACCTACTTCCTTTGTTTTCGGATTGCATTTCCTTGGGATTCTTCCAATGAATCTCAGTCTGGCAACTGCTTTACCGACGACCAACATTATATGATCATTCCATTTTAAATCACTCCTAATGCGTACTCCCAGATAATTTATGGTATTAACTGCTTCCAGTTGCTGACCTGCTATTTTGTAGCTAAATGATAAAGGATCTATCTTTCTGTGTATTCGCAGCACATTACACTTGTCTACATTGAGATTCAATTGCCGTTCCCTGCACCATGCGTCAATTCGCTGCAGATCCTCCTGCATTTCAGTACAATTTTCCATTGTTACAACCTCTCGATACACCACAGCATCATCTGCAAAAAGCCTCAGTGAACTTCCGATGTCATCCACAAGGTCATTTATGTATATTGTGAATAGCAACGGTCCTATGACACTCCCCTGCGGCACACCTGAAATCACTCTTACTTCGGAAGACTTCTCTCCATTGAGTATGACATGCTGCGTCCTGTTATCTAGGAACTCCTCAATCCAATCACACAATTGGTCTGATAGTCCATATGCTCTTACTTTGTTCATTAAACGACTGTGGGGAACTGTATCGAACGCCTTGCGGAAGTCAAGAAACACGGCATCTACCTGTGAACCCGTGTCTATGGCCCTCTGAGTCTCGTGGACGAATAGCGCGAGCTGGGTTTCACATGACCGTCTTTTTCGAAACCCATGCTGATTCCTACAGAGTAGATTTCTAGTCTCCAGAAAAGTCATTATACTCGAACACAATACGTGTTCCAAAATCCTACAACTGATCGACGTTAGAGATATAGGTCTATAGTTCTGCACATCTGCTCGACGTCCCTTCTTGAAAACGGGGATGACCTGTGCCCTTTTCCAATCCTTTGGAACGCTACGCTCTTCTAGAGACCTACGGTACACCGCTGCAAGAAGGGGGGCTAGTTCCTTCGCGTACTCTGTGTAAAATTGAACTGGTATCCCATCAGGTCCAGAGGCCTTTCCTCTTTTGAGCGATTTTAATTGTTTCTCTATCTCTCTGTCGTCTATCTCGATATCTACCATTTTGTCATCTGTGCGACAATCTAGAGAAGGAACTACAGTGCAATCTTCCTCTGTGAAACAACTTTGGAAAAAGACATTTAGTATTTCGGCCTTTAGTCTGTCATCCTCTGTTTCAGTACCATTTTGGTCTCAGAGTGTCTGGACATTTTGTTTTGATTCACCTACCGCTTTGACATAAGACCAAAATTTCTTAGGATTTTCTGCCAAGTCAGTACATAGAACTTTACTTTCGAATTCATTGAACGCCTCTCGCATAGCCCTCCTCACACTACATTTCGCTTCGCGTAATTTTTGTTTGTCTGCAAGGCTTTGGCTATGTTTATGTTTGCTGTGAAGTTCCCTTTGCTTCCGCAGTAGTTTTCTAACTCGGTTGTTGTACCACGGTGGCTCTTTTCCATCTCTTACGATCTTGCTTGGCACATACTCATCTAACGCATTATGTACGACGGTTTTGAACTTTGTCCACTGATCCTCAACACTATCTGTACTTGAGACAAAACTTTTGTGTTGAGCCAACAGGTACTCTGAAATCTGCTTTTTGTCACTTTTTCTAAACAGAAAAATTTTCCTACCCTTTTTAATATTCCTATTTACGGCTGAAATCATCGATGCCGTAACCGCTTTATGATCGCTGATTCCCTGTTCTGCGTTAACTTTTTCAAATAGTTGGGCTCTGTTTGTCACCAGAAGGTCTAATATGTTATCGCCACGAGTCGGTTCTCTGTTTAACTGCTCAAGGTAGTTTTCAGATAAAGCACTTAAAAAAATTTCACTGGATTCTTTGTCCCTGCCACCCGTTATGAACGTCTGAGTCTCCCAGTCTATATCCGGTAAATTAAAATCTCCACCCAGAACTATAACATGGTGGGGAAATCTACTCGAAATATTTTCCAAATTATCATTCAGGTGCTCAGCCACAACAGCTGCTGAGCCAGGAGGCCTATAGAGGCATCCAATTACCATGTCTGAGCCTGCTTTAACCGTGACCTTCACCCAAATCATTTCACATTTCGGATCTCCATCAATTTCCTTCGATACTATTGCACTTCTTATCGCTATAAACACGCCTCCCCCTTTACTGTCCAGCCTGTCTCTGCGGTATACATTCCAATCTGAGTTTAGGATTTCATTACTATTTACGTCTGGTCATTGTGAATTTCTGAAATAAGCTAACAAGTTAAGAATGTATTTTAATTCCCGAATCTAGGAAGGAAAGTGAAGTCAATTTTGAAGAAGTGTGTAATATATCAAAAGGCAAAGCCTAATAGTCAGCGTAGTAAGAGACTCCAATAAAAAAATTACACCAACTAAAGCACTTGATAATGTATGTTGATCACTACCGAGAGCAAGAGGAGGCTGAAAACGTCTGATTATTTTTTCTGATATATTCTACGTATGAGAAAACCAATTTTTTATCTGATTACACCTCAACCTTTATGTTTTATCAGTGGAGGACATTATTGACATACCACAAGACACAACAATTACTCACTTCTTTTAACACTTTGAAGCGTGTCCAGAGGATATTTAGAGAAGTCATCAGATTCATGTAGACCCATTGCCCCAGAAACAGACAATTTGAGAAGAATATTAAAAAGTTAAAAAAAAAAGTAAACAGTATGTCCCATATAATGACGCAGTTCACTCCAGTGGAACTGATGTTTGAGAGGAAGGAAAAGAATGAATGGACAAGGCTCAAAACGCAAGCAGAAGATGACGGAATATCTTTGGGAGAAAAAATCAAGCACGCACTGATCAATATGACAAAGCTATTAAGTGGACGATAAAATGTAATAAGAAACATGCTCACATACAACAATATACGATTGGAGAAAGAGTACTTTTGCAAACAAATCGTGGTTCTCCCTTATTGCATAGGCATGATGCGAAATAGCTATGACCGATTACCGGACACCCTGGAGAAGTTGTGTTGGAGTATCCGAGAAGTCGATACATAAAAGAAGTCAGTCTGCATCAGGGTCAAAAGAAGTGCCGTGATTAGAAAGCGAAAGGGTAAAGGATAACAAACACAAGAAATTAGACAGAGGAATGAAGATGTAAAAGACGGGAGTGGACAAGACAGAGACTTGCAAGAAGATACTGAATATATGTGAAGACATAGGGAATCCCAGTAGCAAGAGCGGTGATAATTATTTACAATGATCCGTAGATGTATAAGTATTGAACTGGTTTCTTTTCACCCTGAACATGCCATACTAATGATGAACAATTTTGTCTTGGGTATTGTTTCAGCATATTTATTTAGTTAAGTTATGAGACTAATATATGGGATAAGTAAAGAAAATTCAAAGAATAAAAGATGTATTATTCGAGTCTCGGTCCGGTACACAGTTTTAATCTGCCAGGAAGTTTCGTATCAGCGCACACTCCGCTGCAGAGCGAAAATCTCATTCTGGATGTATTATTAGTTCGAAATAATGTGCCTCTTGCAGATGAATAAGACAAAGCTACAAAAGCGAATGAATGTAGAATCAGATTTTGAACTCCCATGTAAGATTATTTAAAACGCAAAGCTGTAGAGTAAAAAAATTACTGGATAGAGAAGGTGTAGAGACTCTACAGAAAGTAAGATGTTTGTGTCTTGCCGTCCTTGTGGTATTGTGAGAGTCTTTTGGACCATGGTACTCTCACCCCTATTAAATAGGTTCGGCGTGGGGTGTCAACTATGATCATGTTGTCTATATTTCTCTGAAACAGTAGGTTTGGAAATGGTTTTTAAATTTAAATGATATGTATAAAAAATTGGTGAGTATCTGAATGTAAGTAACATTACAGTGATTCACATAATGCAACATTAGCCATAAACTTCTGATGAAGAACGAAATATTATGTTATAAAGAGAGAAACAAATAATAACGGGAAAAATATGAGATGACAACTCTTAAACGGAATATGCACGTGTTGAATGGCAAACAGTTTAGGTATGTAATTCGAAAGGCAACAAAAACTGACACGACGGAACCGTACAAAAATATAAATCCTGTGAGAAGAATACAGTTTCCAGTGAAGATATGATAAAAGGAAAATAAGAACATCTAAGAAAAAAGAACTAATGTAGGTGTATAGGATGGAGCTTGACAATCAATGCGAATACGCTAGTTTAGAGAATGGTGGACCCTGATGCAAATTAATAATTTATCTTTCATCACAAAACGATGAAACACCGGTACGCTTTTGATATTATGTTGCATGTAATACTCGTCGTTGCCGTTGGTGTGATGCTGCTCTTCCTGTTCCTCACCAACCCACACCACACCAGCAACATGGGACCAACACGTCCACACCCAATACCAACCTACTTTCTATCTGACTTCACAATGACTTCGATGCATCGCTACACGATTAAACATTGAGAGTGACTATTTTGATTGTATTGACAGATCTTTTGTGTCCACCAAAAACCTTACGTCATAAACCACGCAGGAGACACTGTTATTATCCATATCCTTTTGTGTAGTATTAGTTTTGTGTGTTTTATTGTATATAATTTAGCATTACTTTTTGAAATTTCAGCACTTGCCACATAAAAGGTGAATGTGACAGGTGACTTGTGTGAAAACTTCTCTTAGAACTGATCACAGTCTTGACCATTAAATTATAAACGAAGACTGACTCCGCCTAGTTCCTGCGTTTTCTCGGATCTTCTTTAGGAAAAACGTCCTGAATGAGATGGATAGTGCTTCAGTGGAACCAGCCCCTGGCAGCACTATTTACTGGAAAAGAAAATTTAAACTACTTACAAATATTCAGTCTTAAAGATTAGCAATACACTCAGAAATGTTAGAGTCTATATATTATATGAAAAAGGACTGTTTCAAACAAATTAATGAACAATATTTAATTCAGTAACACAGATAAATGAACTCTTGAAACCAATTACAAAGAACAAACAAATGCACGAAGTGGCAGCCAAGTGTTAGCTCTTCAATTTTCGCTCCCACGGAGGGACTGATGTAAGACTCATTGTTGTGCCTCAGCCTTCTCCACTTCTTTTTCTTTAATTTTATGAAGTAGAGTTGTAATTATTAGTCAGAAGGAAAGGTAGATGTAAAGAGAAATATAAGTAATCCTCTGCAGTTAATCAGAAAAATATGCTTACAGTAAGACCAACCTACATTAGGGAGGCAAATGTCATGGTACACCGCCAAATATCGTGCTGGTCTTCCTTCTGCATGGCGTAGTGCAGCACCTAGACGCGCGTTGACTCAACAAGTCATTGGGAAATCCCCTGCAGAGATACTGAGCTATGCTGCCTCTACAGCCCTCCGTAATTACACAAGCGTTGTCGGTGCACCACTTTTTGCACGAACTGATCTCTCCATTACATCTGCATAAATTTTCGATGAGATTCATGTCAGGCGACCTGGGTGGCCATATCATTCTCTCGAATTATCCAGAATGTTCTTCAAACCCGTCGCATACTATTGTGGCCCGATCACATGGCACAGAGTCATCCATAATAATTTACTCGTTGTTTGGGGACAAGAGGTCTGTGAGTGGTTGACGGTGTCACCCTAGTAGCCGAACATAATCATTTCCAGTCAATAATCGGTTCACTTTGATCACACGATCCAATGTATTCAATGAAAACACAGTCCATATCATTGTACAGTGGCCGGCCATGTGGCCGAGCGGTTCTAGGCGCTTCAGTCCGGAACCGCGCGATCGCGACGGTCGCAGGTTCGAATCCTGCCTCGGGCATGGACGTGTGTGATGTCCTTAGGTTAGTTAGGTTTAAGTAGTTATAAATTCTAGGGGACTGATGACCTCCGACGAGTATAAAGGTCTTATACAGTTTAGAGCAAGGATATTCTTGTGTACAGATTATTTACTGATTATCTTTGAAATAGCTGTTGTTGTGGTCTTCAGTCCAGAGACTGTTTTGATGCAGCTCTCCATGCTACTCTATCTGTGCAAGCTTCTTCATCTGAAAAATCGATAATAGTTCAAGAACATTAACCATATTCATCTTAATAAATTCAAAGTCTAATATAGACCATTTTCAGAGGTTCCTTCTGTTCAGAAAGAACTGAAAAAAGATAAAAGTACACTTTTGTGCAAAGCTTAAACTCGATCGGGTGTGCTTTTTTCGCATTAAGTTCCCCAGTTGGAGCAGATATTTAAAGCGCAACATATTGAGAACAAAAGACAATTAAAGACACTTACTCACTTTTTCCCATTTTACATTATCAAAAATATGTTAGAATATACTTAGTCCCTGTTTTTTGTTGTTAGGATCTTCAGTCAGAAAACCCGTTTGATGGAGCTTTCTTCTTCGTTCTCAACAAGGCCCTTCACCTATGAACAATTACTACCCCAAATTATATTTGTTTCATCTCCAATTTTAGCCATATTGTATCACAAATTTCTTTCCTCCCAAGTCTGATTAGTACTTCATAATTATTTATGCGATCTACTAATCTAATCCTCAGCATTCTACTGTAACACCACATTTCTTATCTCTTCTTGTCTGAACAGCTTAACGTCAACATTTCACTTTCGTGCAGGTTGAACTCTAGGCAAATACCTCCTTCAGAAAAAATTTCCCGAAACTTAATAACGTATTGTACGTTAACAAATTTCTGTTCTTCGTAAGTACTTTCTTTGTCTTCAGCAGTCTACATTTTATGTCCTCTACAATTTGGCACCATCAGTTCTATTAATAGTCTAATACCAAAACTCGTCTACTACTATTAGTATCTCATTTCCAAATATATTTCCCTTAACATCACATGATTTGTGCAGTTTTGTCATATGATGACATGTTGGAGACCGTGGCTGTTTTTGAAGACAAATGTTGATCGTGTTAGGACAGCAACCAGCCACAAATTTACTTTGAGTTCCTTTATTCAAAGGAAACCGTTACCAGTTTCGGATCGTTGCGATTCATCATCAGACGGTTTACACGCTTTCTTTCTACATTTGGTGTGTTTTTTACAGATTAATTGTCCTAAAATATAAATAAAACACAATTACAAACATGCCACACACAGATGGTTGCGTTGCAGATTTTCGTTGCATGTGACTTACGTGAAACGTCGGTTTCGAGTGATTGTTTCTATAACGTTCATCCAATCGATGTAAATGCATTCCCACTGCATCCTCGTTGTTGCACACGTAATAGTTCTCACTGTACACTTTAGATTTGTCACTGAGTTCATTCCAACCACACACCACATGTTTTGGTACATACAAGGAGCTTACAAACATATGGGTGTCACAGATGCTATGATATATCGTAACATTTGATGATGATGTCCTATGTTTGGAAAGGATCATATATTCTTTTACAAAACTGTAATGTCTTTTACATTAGTGTAGAGAGATTGAATATTTTTTTTTATTTATATATATAAATCTGTTATTGCTAATTAAATTATAAAGTTTTTATATATCTTTAGAGCTGTATAGGTAAAATAGTACATTATTTAATTACATTTGGCAGCATGAGAATTATAGTAACATATAAATTTTCTACTTGATCTGCAGATAGGTGTATTAATAGTATTTGCTTTGGAGGCTGGAAAGTAATTTTTGGAAATTTTTCAGGAAAGGGGCGTTAGCCAACTCTGTTTGTTCGTTAAGGATATAGTCTGCGGTGCCGTTTTTGTGTGTGTGTATTTCCAATTCTTCTAATATATTCATAGTGGCCCCTTTTTCTGTTAGATGTAAAATCTTTAAGATGTCTTCAATGTTACCCACTGAATGGTTTTCTTCATCAATATGGGCTGCAAATGCTGTTTTGTTCAAGTTACCAAGTCTTAGGGCGTCAATATGTTCTTTATATCTAATTTCAAAACTTCTGCCTGTCTGTCCAATGTAGAATTTTGGGCATGTATCACACTTAAGTTTGTATATTCCTGATTTACTGTAGGGACTCTTGGAGGTGTTTACATCATGTATCATTTTTTGTTGTAATTTACTTTTTGTGGAAAAGCTGATTCTGATATTTTTCTTCTTTTTAAATAAGTTTGCTATTTGGTATGAAAGTGGGCCTATGTATGGGAGAGTAGCATATTTAGGTTTGGCTTCAGTGGCACACTGATTTGGCTTGAAGTGACTGCTGTGAAGTGGATCTGTGGGTTTTGTCTGCATTTTGTTGTGGAGTTTTTCTATTATTGTGGGTTTATATTCATTATTATGAGCAACTGTTTTAATTATATTGATTTCATTTTGTTGGTCTGTGTCACTCATTATTACTTTTTTAATTCGGTGTAGCATCGTTTTGAAATATGCCTTTTTTTGTTGGTGGGGGTGGCAAGATGAGTTGCTAATACTGACATTTGTGGTGGTAGGTTTTCTGTAAATACTGAATTGATGTTTATTGTTACTATTGCAAATTTTCAGGTCAAGAAAGTTAATGCTTTTATTAGTTTCATGTTCAACTGTGAATTTAATATTTTTGTGCATTTTGCTAAGATCTGCTGCTAATGTATCTATTTCATTGCTTGTAGCATCAAAAAGCAATATTGTATCATCAACATATCTTCTGTAGTATATTATTTTGTTTCAGATGTGCTGGTTGGAGGAAAAGAATTTTTGTTCTGTATGGTTGATGTAAATGTCAGCCGATATCCCAGCTAAGCTACTTCCCATTGCCAAACCATCATGTTGTTGGTACAGTTTGTTGTTGAAGCTAAAGTAATTATGGTCTAGAATAAGTGAAAGTATTTCTATGAGTTCACAGATCTCTGCAACACTAATTTTCTTATATTTAAGCAGATTGTTTCTTATAATGTTAATAGTAACTTTTACAGGGATGTTTGAGTACAGTTTGACTCTGTCTAGTGATGCTAATTTAGCTGTTGGTGGGATGTGGATGTCTGTAATTAAGCTTATGAGTTCATGTGTGTTATATATGGTGTAGTTATTTTCAAATGTATAGTATTTGGTAATGAGGTCTTTTAATTTACGGCTTATGAAGTATGCAGGGCTGTTTCTTGAGTTAACAATTGGGCGAATGGGACAATTTTCTTTATGAACCTTTGGCTGTGCACGCAGTTTTGGTGCCGAGCGATTCATTATTATGCAGTTACGTATTTCATATTTGTTCAGTAAATAGTTACAGTTTTGTAGTAGCTTTCGGAGTTTAATTTGGAATTTTACTGTAGGATCCGTCTTTATTTCAGTAATATGGTTGCTATGGAAAAATTGCAGGGTTTTCTCTACATATTCTCTTTCATGCATTATTATTAAGGAATTTCCTTTGTCAGCTTTTACTATGAGTGCTTTACTTTCAGACAGTTTGCTATTAATATTTTTCAAATCTTTAAGCTCAGTGTTTTTGCGGGTATTATTTGTTTGAAGTTGTTTCATTATCAGTTTATTTGTCTTGTATGCAACTGCATTTTTCTGCATGTGTCTAGTTTTGCTGTGTCACAAGCAAGTTTTGTGCAGGCTATGAGGTTTTTAACACTGTGATTATTTAGAATTGTTCCAATATTATGTTTCAGACCTTTATTTAACAAAGTGAGTTCACTGCTGCTAAAATGGATATCAGTTGTATTAACGACTCAATCAAAAAATTTGTGTTGGCTTAGCTGTTTGTTATTATCAAACTCTGGATTGTTCACAGATTTTAAGGGTTCAATTTTCTTTTTGTGTTTGGATAGGATTATCTTTTGTTCTTTGTCTACTTTATCGTCTATGTGCTGAAGGATGTGCGAGAACTGTAAAGGTGAGCGGCTGTGTCCTAGCTGCAGATGCAAGTTGTACATGACATTGTTTAAGTGTTCTATTTTCTTGTATTGCATTTTAATCTCTGTTTTTAACCATATCGAACAAAAATTCTTTTCTGCCAACCAGCTCATCTCAAACAAAATAATATACTACAGAAGATATGTTGATGATACAATATTGCTTTTTGATGCTACAAGCAATGAAATAGATACGATAGTAGCAGATCTTAGCAAAATGCACAAAAATATTAAATTCACAGTTGAACATGAAACTAATAAAAGCATTAACTTTCTTGACCTGAAAATTTGCAATAGTAACAATAAACATCAATTCAGTATTTACAGAAAACCTACCACCACAGATGAAAGTGTTAGCAACTCATCTTGCCACCCCCACCAACAAAAAAAGGCATATTTCAAAACGATGCTACACCGAATTAAAAAAGTACCAATGAGCGACACAGACCAACAAATGAAATCAATATAATTAAAACAGTTGCTCATAATAATGAATATAAACCCACAATAATAGAAAAACTCCACAACAAAATGCAGACAAAACCCACAGATCCACTTCACAGCAGTCACTTCAAGCCAAATCAGTGTGCCACTGAAGCCAAATCTAAATATGCTACTCTCCCATACATAGGCCCACTTTCATACCAAATAGCAAACTTATTTAAAAAGAAGAAAAATATCAGAATCAGCTTTTCCACAAAAAGTAAATTACAACAAAAAATGATACATGATGTAAACACCTCCAAGAGTCCCTACCGTAAATCAGGAATATACAAACTTAAGTGTGATACATGCCCAAAATTCTACATTGGACAGACAGGCAGAAGTTTTGAAATTAGATATAAAGAACATATTGACGCCCTAAGACTTGGTAACTTGAACAAATCAGCATTTGCAGCCCATATTGCTGAAGAAAACCATTCAGTGGGTAACATTGAGGACAACTTAAAGATTTTACATCTAACAGAAAAAGGGGCCACTATGAATATATTAGAAGAATTAGAAATACACACACACAAAAACAGCACCCCAGACTATATCCTTAACGAACAAGCAGAGTTGGCTAACGCACCTTTCCTGAAAAATTTCCATAAATTACTTTCCAGCCTCAAAAGCAAATACTATTAATACACCTATCTGCAGATCAAGTAGAAAATTTATATGTTACTATAATTCTCATGCTGCCAAATGTAATAAAATAATGTACTATTTTACCTATACAGCTCTAAAGATATATAAAAAACTTTATAATTAAATTAGCAATAACAAATTTATATAGAAAAATAAAAAAAAATATTCAATCTCTCTACACTAATGTAAAAGACATTACAGTTTTGTAAAAGAATATATGATCCTTTCCAAACATAGGACATCATCGTCAAATGTTACGATATATCATAGCATCTGTGACACCCATATGTTTGTAAGCTCTTTGTATGTACCAAAACATGTGGTGTGTGGTTGGAATGAACTCAGTGACAAATCTAAAGTGTACAGTGAGAACTATTACGTGTGCAACAACGAGGATGCAGTGGGAATGCATTTACATCGATTGGATGAACGTTATAGAAACAATCACTCGAAACCGACGTTTCACGTAAGTCACATGCAACGAAAATCTGCAACGCAACCATCTGTGTGTGGCATGTTTGTAATTGTGTTTTATTTATATTTTAGGACAATTAATCTGCAAAAAACACACCAAATGTAGGAAGAAAGCGTGTAAACCGTCTGATGATGAATCGCAACGATCCGAAACCGGTAACAGTTTCCTTTGAATAAAGGAACTTAAAGTAAATTTGTGGCTGGTTGCTGTCCTAACACGATCAACATTTGTCTTCAAAAACAGCCACGGTCTCCAACATGTCATCATATGACAAAATTGCATTAAGCTTACCTCGCCAGGTAATGACAAATATACATGCTTTCAAGAATCATAAAATTAACCTAATGAAATCGTCTCTTAACATTAAATTCAACAAATAGTGTATGTCACTTAAAATAGTCCCAAAATATGTCAAAGTCAAAATTAACTGCAAAACTAAACCTGCCAGATTTGCTAATCGAAAATTTGAAAATATATGGTTAAAAACAGAGATTAAAATGCAATACAAGAAAAAAAAAAGACTTAAACAATGTCATGTACAACTTGCATCTGCAGCTAGGACACAGCCTCTCACCTTTACAATTCTGGCACATCCTACAGCACATAGACGATAAAGTAGACAAAGAACAAAAGATAATCCTATCCAAACACAAAAAGAAAATTGAACCCTTAAAATCTATGATCAATCCAATGTTTGATAATAAGAAACAGCTAAGCCAACACAAATTTTTTGATAGAATCATTAAGACAACTGATATCCAATTTAGCAGCAGTGAACTCACTTTGTTAAATAAAGGTCTGAAACATAATATTGGAACAAATCTCAATAA
This sequence comes from Schistocerca serialis cubense, assembly GCF_023864345.2. Taxonomy (NCBI): domain Eukaryota; kingdom Metazoa; phylum Arthropoda; class Insecta; order Orthoptera; family Acrididae; genus Schistocerca; species Schistocerca serialis. The sequence goes on along the minus strand of NC_064639.1, from coordinate 534,706,986 downwards.
TCACAGTGTTAAAAACCTCATAGCCTGCACAAAACATGCTTGTGTCACTGCAAAACTAGACACATGTGAGAAAAATGCAGTTGCATACAAGACAAATAAACTGATAATGAAACAACTTCAAACAAATAATATCCGCAAAATCACTGAACTTAAAGATTTGAAAAATATTAATAGCAAACTGTCTGAAAGTAAAGCACTCATAGTAAAAGATGACAAAGGAAATTCTTTAATGATAATGCATGAAAGGTAATATGTAGAGAAAACCTTGGAATTTTTTCCATAGCAACAATATTTCTGAAATAAAGACGGATCCTACAGAAAAATTCCAAACTAAACTCCGAAAGCTACTACAAAACTGTAACTTTTTACTGAACAAATATGAAATACGTAACTGCATAACAATGAATCCCTCGGCACCAAAACTGCATGCACAGCCAAAGGTTCATAAAGAAAATTGTCCCATTCACCCGATTGTTAACTCAAGAAACAGCCCCGCATACGTCATAAGCCGTAAATTAAAAGACCTCATTACCAAATACTATACATTTGAAAATAACTACACCATGCATTACACACATGAACTCATAAGCTTAATTACAGACATCCACATCCCACCAACAGCTAAATTAGCATCACTAGACATAGTCAACCTGTACACAAACATCCCTGTAAAACTGACTATTAACATTATAAGAACAAACTGCTTAAATATAAGAAATTTAGTGTTGCAGAGATCTGTGAACTCATAGAAATACTTTCACTTATTCTAGACCATAATTACTTTAGCTTCAACAACAAACTGTACCAACAACATGATGGTTTGGCAATGGGAAGTAGCTTAGCTGGGATATTGGCAGACATTTACATCAACCATATAGAGCAAAAATTCTTTTCTGCCAACCAGCACATCTCAAACAAAATAATATACTACAGAAGATATGTTGATGATACAATACTGCTTTTTGATGGTACAAGCAATGAAATAGATACATTAGCAGCAGATCTTAGCAAAATGCACAAAAATATTAAATTCACAGTTGAACATGAAACTAATAAAAGCATTAACTTTCTTGACCTGAAAATTTGCAATAGTAACAATAAACATCAATTCAGTATTTACAGAAAACCTACCACCACAGATGTCAGTGTTAGCAACTCATCTTGCCACCCCCACCAACAAAAAATGGCATATTTCAGAACGATGCTACACCGAATTAAAAAAGTACCTATGAGTGACACAGACCAACAAAATGAAATCAATATAATTAAAACAGTTGCTCATAATAATGAATATAAACCCACAATAATAGATAAACTCCACAACAAAATGCAGACAAAACCCACAGATCCACTTCACAGCAGTCACTTCAAGCCAAATCAGTGTGCCACTGAAGCCAAACCTAAATATGCTACTCTCCCATACATAGGCCCACTTTCATACCAAATAGCAAACTTATTTAAAAAGAAGAAAAATATCAGAATCAGCTTTTCCACAAAAAGTAAATTACAACAAAAAATGATACATGATGTAAACACCTCCAAGAGTCCCTACCGTAAATCAGGAATATACAAACTTAAGTGTGATACATGCCCAAAATTCTACATTGGACAGACAGGCAGAAGTTTTGAAATTAGATATACAGAACATATTGATGCCCTAAGACTTGGTAACTTGAACAAATCAGCATTTGCAGCCCATATTGCTGAAGAAAACCATTCAGTGGGTAACATTGAGGACAACTTAAAGATTTTACATCTAACAGAAAAAGGGGCCACTATGAATATATTAGAAGAATTAGAAATACACACACACAAAAACAGCACCCCAGACTATATCCTTAACGAACAAGCAGAGTTGGCTAACGCACCTTTCCTGAAAAATTTCCATAAATTACTTTCCAGCCTCAAAAGCAAATACTATTAATACACCTATCTGCAGATCAAGTAGAAAATTTATATGTTACTATAATTCTCATGCTGCCAAATGTAATAAAATAATGTACTATTTTACCTATACAGCTCTAAAGATATATAAAAAACTTTATAATTAAATTAGCAATAACAAATTTATATAGAAAAATAAAAAAAAATATTCAATCTCTCTACACTAATGTAAAAGACATTACAGTTTTGTAAAAGAATATATGATCCTTTCCAAACATAGGACATCATCGTCAAATGTTACGATATATCATAGCATCTGTGACACCCATATGTTTGTAAGCTCCTTGTATGTACCAAAACATGTGGTGTGTGGTTGGAATGAACTCAGTGACAAATCTAAAGTGTACAGTGAGAACTATTACGTGTGCAACAACGAGGATGCAGTGGGAATGCATTTACATCGATTGGATGAACGTTATAGAAACAATCACTCGAAACCGACGTTTCACGTAAGTCACATGCAACGAAAATCTGCAACGCAACCATCTGTGTGTGGCATGTTTGTAATTGTGTTTTATTTATATTTTAGGACAATTAATCTGTAAAAAACACACCAAATGTAGAAAGAAAGCGTGTAAACCGTCTGATGATGAATCGCAACGATCCGAAACCGGTAACGGTTTCCTTTGAATAAAGGAACTCAAAGTAAATTTGTGGCTGGTTGCTGTCCTAACACGATCAACATTTGTCTTCAAAAACAGCCACGGTCTCCAACATGTCATCATATGACAAAATTGCATTAAGCTTACCTCGCCAGGTAATGACAAATATACATGCTTTCAAGAAACATAAAATTAACCTAAGGAAAACGTCTCTTAACATTAAATTCAACAAAGAGTGTATGTCACTTAAAATAGTCCCAAAATATGTCAAAGTCAAAATTAACTGCAAAACTAAAGCTGCCAGATTTGCTAAGCAAAAATGTGAAAATATATGGTTAAAACACAGAGATTAAAATGCAATACAAGAAAAAAGAACACTTAAACAATGTCATGTACAACTTGCATCTGCAGCTAGGACACAGCCACTCACCCTTACAATTCTCGCACATCCTACAGCACATAGACGATAAAGTAGACAAAGAACAAAAGGTAAACCTATCCAAACACAAAAAGAAAATTGAACCCTTAAAATGTATGAACAATCCAGAGTTTAATAATAACAAACAGCTAAGCCAACACAAATTTTTTGATAGAGTCATTAATACAACTGATATCCAATTTAGCAGCAGTGAACTCACTTTGTTAAATAAAGGTCTGAAACATAATATTGGAACAAATCTCAATAATCACAGTGTTAAAAACATCATAGCCTGCACAAAACTTGCTTGTGACACAGCAAAACTAGACACATGTGAGAAAATTGCAGTTGCATACAAGACAAATAAACTGATAATGAAACAACTTCAAACAAATAATACCCGCAAAATCACTGAACTTAAAGATTTGAAAAATATTAATAGCAAACTGTCTGACAGTAAAGCACTCATAGTGAAGGCTGACAAAGGAAATTCTTTAATCATAATGCATGAAAGGGAATATGTAGAGAAAACCTTGCAATTTTTCCATAGCAACAATATTACTGAAATAAAGACGGATCCTACAGTAAAATTCCAAACTAAATTCCGAAAGCTACTACAAAACTGTAACTTTTTACTGAACAAATATGAAATACGTAACTGCATAACAATGAATCCCTCAGCACCAAAACTGCATGCACAACCAAAGGTTCATAATGAAAATTGTCCCATTCGCCCGATTGTTAACTCAAGAAACAGCCCTGCATACGTCATAAGCCGTAAATTAGAAGACCTCTTTACCAAATACTATACATTTGAAAATAACTACACCATGCATTACACACATGAACTCATAAGCTTAATTACAGACATCCACATCCCACCAACAGCTAAATTAGCATCACTAGACATAGTCAACCTGTACACGAACATCCCTGTAAAAGAGACTATTAAAATTATAAGAAACAATCTGCTTAAATATAAGAAAATTAGTGTTGCAGAGATCTGTGAACTCATAGAAATACTTTCACTTATTCTAGACCATAATTACTTTAGCTTCAACAACAAACTGTACAAACAACATGATGGTTTGGCAATGGTAAGTAGCTTAGCTGGGATATTGGCTGACATTTACATCAACCATATAGAACAAAAATTCTTTTCTGCCAACCAGCACATCTCAAACAAAATAATATACTACAGAAGATATGTTGATGATACAATATTGCTTTTTGATGCTACAAGCAATGAAATAGATACATTAGCAGCAGATCTTAGCAAAATGCACAAAAATATTAAATTCACAGTTGAACATGAAACTAATAAAAGCATTAACTTTCTTGACCTGAAAATTTGCAATAGTAACAATAAACATCAATTCAGTATTTACAGAAAACCTACCACCACAGATGTCAGTGTTAGCAACTCATCTTGCCACCCCCACCAACAAAAAAATGGCATATTTCAGAACGATGCTACACCGAATTAAAAAAGTACCAATGAGTGACACAGACCAACAAAATGAAATCAATATAATTAAAACAGTTGCTCATAATAATGAATATAAACCCACAATAATAGAAAAACTCCACAACAAAATGCAGACAAAACCCACAGATCCACTTCACAGCAGTCACTTCAAGCCAAATCAGTGTGCCACTGAAGCAAAACCTAAATATGCTACTCTCCCATACATAGGCCCACTTTCATACCAAATAGCAAACTTATTTAAAAAGAAGAAAAATATCAGAATCAGCTTTTCCACAAAAAGTAAATTACAACAAAAAATGATACATGATGTAAACACCTCCAAGAGTCCCTACGGTAAATCAGGAATATACAAACTTAAGTGTGATACATGCCCAAAATTCTACATTGGACAGACAGGCAGAAGTTTTGAAATTAGATATAAATAACATATTGACGCCCTAAGACTTGGTAACTTGAACAAATCAGCATTTGCAGCCCATATTGCTGAAGAAAACCATTCAGTGGGTAACATTGAGGACAACTTAAAGATTTTACATCTAACAGAAAAAGGGGCCACTATGAATATATTAGAAGAATTAGAAATACACACACACAAAAACAGCACCCCAGACTATATCCTTAACGAACAAACAGAGTTGGTTAACGCCCCTTTCCTGAAAAATTTCCAAAAATTACTTTCCAGCCTCCAAAGCAAATAATATTAATACACCTATCTGCAGATCAAGTAGAAAATTTACATGTTACTATAATTCTCATGCTGCCAAATGTAATTAAATAGTGTACTATTTTACCTATACAGCTCTAAAGATATATAAAAAACTTTATAATTAAATTAGCAATAACAGATTTATATATATATATATATATATATATTGAAACAAAATATTCAATCTCTCCACACTAATGTAAAAGACATTACAGTTTTGTAAAAGAATATATGATCCTTTCCAAACATAGGACATCATCGTCAAATGTTACGATATATCATAGCATCTGTGACACCCATATGTTTGTAAGCTCTTTGTATGTACCAAAACATGTGGTGTGTTGTTGGAATGAACTCAGTGACAAATCTAAAGTGTACAGTGAGAACTATTACGTGTACAACAACGAGGATGCAGTGGGAATGCATTTACATCGATTGGATGAACGTTATAGAAACAATCACTCAAAACCGACGTTTCACGTAAGTCACATGCAACGAAAATCTGCAACGCAACCATCTGTGTGTGGCATGTTTGTAATTGTGTTTTATTTATATTTTAGGACAATTAATCTGTAAAAAACACTGACGCTAGGCGGTTTGGTTAGTCGGTCGGTCGGTGCTTTAGCTAACCCTAGTGTGAGTTGCCATCCTGTTACGTGAGTACAACTCTTGGCTGCCTGCCTCACCGCTTACACAGCTTTAGTGACCTTCGTCAGGTCGATCCAGGGAGTACTGTGGATCACTCTGTCTTATTTGGACAAGTTGCCATAATTGTTTAAAATTTACCCTAATGCTTTAACATGTTATTACCTTCAGCCATTAACTGTTTTTAACACTGCTTGTGGCTTCAGCCGACAAATTATTTCCAATTTTCTCTTAGTAAGGCCTGCAGCCGTCACTACAGCCTGTCACAGTTCGTTAAGATTGTTTTAAAACGGTTATAGTATTTTAACATGCGACTGCCTTCCTTACTTGTAATTCAGGCCTTCAGCCATTGAGTATTCTCAAAATTGCTTGTGGCCTTCAGCCCCCAACAATTATGAATCCTTTCTTAATCGGACCTTCAGCCATTACTTGTTTGTGGCCTTTAGCCGACCAATTATTTGCAATATTTTCTTAATAAAGCCTTCCGCCGTTACTATAGCTTGTTACCATTTTGATTGTTAACAAGAAAATATATGTTGATGTGTAACTGCCTTCTTCACTTGCAATTCAGGCCTTCAGCCTTTGTGTATTCTCAAGTTGCTTCTGGCCTTCAGCGGTCAATGGTTTGTAACATTACTTGTGGCTTTTAGCCGACAAATAGTTTCATTTCTGTCTCGATGAGGGCCTCAGCCGTCACTATAACGTGTTACAGTTATTAAGATTGTTAAACGGATTTTTGGTATTTTTAATGTGTAGTTGTCCACCTTATTGGTAATTCAGGCCTTCAGCCGTTGTGTATTTTTGGAAATGGCTTGTGGCCTTCAGCCGACAATAACTTGCAATTCTTCTAATAAGGCTTTCAGCCACCAGTGTAAGGAGTGTAGTAAAATCTTTAAAAATGATTGTTGAGAGTTTTGTTTTTTAAAAGTAAAGTGTATGTGTTTTCTGTGCAACCAACGGTAACTGATTAGGCCACGTCCACACCTTAGCAGCTAGTAGCTACCCCTAAGTCCCACGTTTCTATATATATACCTTAAGAAACATGAAGAAGCCTCATCTTGTTCATCTTATATTCTATGAAACACATCTCTTCTACAGTAAGCTTTTTGCTGTTTCATATTTTCGGAGCAGGTAGCATACACCAAAATAAGTCAAAAACCCTACTTAATATGAGATCTAAAATGCGTAACTTAAAGGATATGAGCACTTCTTCACTAGAAGAGATGTGTTCCACATTAGTGAAAATAAACTTGTGGCTATTGCTCGTAAAGTACTTCCTCTTCTCAGAATAAGGAGAGCAAAGACCTTGCAGTAAAAAAGAATTATGTCATAGTAACGTAGATGAACAGATCCTCTAACCTATTAAAGTATGCATTTTAGAGCCACGTAATTTCAAAGTTGATTTCACTAAGCTCTAGAACTTTCCCTGGGAAACCTCTCACACATCCTACATGTAGTCACTACCTCCACCTAAGCGATATCCATATATTCCATATTTTTCGTATTTTATACTAACTATACTATGTATCCGGCCACCTGGCGGAAAATGACCTGCAAGTTTGTGGCGCCCTCCGTCGGTAATGCTGGAATTCAATATGGTGTTGGCCCACCAATAGTATTGATGACAGCTTCCACTTCGCAGGCATACGTTCAATCGGATGCTGGAAGGGTTCTTGGGGAATGGTTTTCCATTCTTCAGGGAATGCTGCACTGAGGAGAGATATCGATGTCGGTCTGTGGGGCCTGGCACGAAGTCGGCGTCCCAAAACATCCGAAAGGTTTTCTATAGGATTCAGGTCAAGACTCTGTGCAGGCTAGTGCATTTACAGGGATATTATTGTCGTGTAACAACTCCGCCACAGTCCGTGCATTACGAACAGGAGCTCGATCGCGTTGAAAGATGCAATTGCCTTCACCGAATTGCTCTTCAACAGTGGGAAGCAAGAAAGTGCTTAAAACATCAATGTAGACCTTTGCTGTGATAGTGCCACGCAAAACAAACAAGGGTTGCAAACCACCGCCATGAAAAACACCACCACACCATAACACCACCGCCTCCGAATTTTAGTGTAGACACTACACACGCTGGCAGAAGAAGTTCGCTGGGCATTGGCCATACCCACATCCTGCCGTCGGATCGCTACATTGTATACCTTGATTTCTCACTCCACACCAAGTTCTTCCGCTGTTCAATCATCCAATGTTTATGGAGGAGAGGAGGAGATTAGTGTTTAACGTCCCATCGACAACGAGGTCATTAGAGATGGAGCACAAGCTCGGGTTAGGGAAGGATGGGGAAGGAAATCGGCCGTGCCCTTTCAAAGGAACCATCCCGGCATTTGCCTGAAGTGATATAGGGAAATCACGGAAAACCTAAATCAGGATGGCCGGACGCGGGATTGAACCGTCGTCCTTCCGAATGCTCCATACAGCAAGCGAGGGGTCGTTTGGCATTTACCAGCGTGGTGATTCGCTTATGAGCAGCCGCTCGACCATGAAATCCAAGTTTTCTCACCTCCCGCCTAACCGTCATAGTACTTACAGTGGATCCTGACGCAGTTTAGAAATCCTGTGTGACGATCTGGATGGTTGTCTACCTATTACACATTACGACCCTCTTCAACTGTCGGCGGTCTCTGTCAGTGAACTGACGAGATCGGCCTGTACGCTTTTGTGCTGTACGTGCCCCTTCACGTTCTCACCTCACTACCACGTCGAAAAAAGTGGACCTAGGGATGTTTAGTAGTGTGAAAATATCGCGTAAGGCGTCTGACACAATCGATACCAATCATCTGATCACGTTAGAAGTCCGTGAGTTCCGCGGAGCGCCCTGTTCTGCTCTCTCATGATTTCTAGATGTCTAATGGCTACTGAAGTCACTGATATGGAGTACCAAGCATCAGGAGGCAGCAAAATGCACCTAATATGAAAAACGTATGTTTTGGGGGGTGTTTGGATATTCTGATCGCATAGTGCATGTGTAGTTCGCAAGGAATTTACACTTCTCTTTTAAGGGACCTCATATGACGTTATGTTACAGCCTTTAACATTACTTCGGTTCAGTTAACTGTTTATTCTGTCCTAGCTTTAATGTAAATTAATACAAAAAATAAATATCTGTTTTGTGATTTTATAAGTGAAGGTATCCCTTACTAGCAGGGAGTATGTTAACCTATATTTAAAGCCCGAAAGGGAATGCTCTATAAATTATTATTTCCAAGAACTGTACTTGTGCTCTCACTGTTTTGTATTTAGTCGTGTTATACGCATGTTTCAGATAACTACTTTATCCTGATGTGGACAGTCAGCACTACTTCCTTCACGTCTTGCTTGCAGCTGTAATGCCTGGCCAATGTCAGGCCAGTAGAGCAACATGGATTGCTTGTAAGCCTGTCTAGTGGATTTGATATCATGCACTCCCTCAATTTAAGGCCTCAAGAAGTCACTCCTAGGGCCCCTCATGATATATGTTGGGTCTTGGTGATGGGGATACAATTTCCAGGTCATCTAAGGCAATCTAATTACCATATTACCATATTTTCCTTTAAACATATTTCTTGATGATACAGTGCGGCCTTTATGTCGCGTAAGTTCCTCGTTTCAGCGATGGTTCTTTCTGCCCTTTGCTGAAAATCTGCTCTCTATGCTCTTGCTGCATATTCAGTAGGGATCGCGTTGGAGGAGCTATGTGTACCTGCCCCCACCAAAGAGTGTCATATCAAGACCACAAGTTCTTTGTGGCACCGACACCGAGCTAGCGACATCGTGTTTCCTTCACCACTAGTTTCTAGACATGTTGTAACAACAACGACTCTGTACTATAGTACATATAAGTAATTCTTTTCATCTGATTATACGATAAACTTGTGTAATTGATGTTCTGATTTCATTTCTTTTTGTTTCATGCCATTATGTTAAGAAAACTGTAAATAAGTTTCAATGTGAATATTAATGTTTATGTCAAATGTCAAGTAATATTGTAATAGGATTGAAATGTGACAAATGTTGAAACTGTTGTAAGATGTTTAAAATTGTAAATGTGCATCTGGCCCATACGTAGGCAATGTGTTAGGATATGTAAAATGCAAAACCTGGGGTGAATACCCTGTCTGTTAGGGAGCGGTAAAAGGTGGTTGGCAGGCGAGCGCGGGGAAATGCACGCGGGCACTGCACGGCACAACGGGTACAGTAGTAGTTGGAGTTTGTCACTGGTTTGAGCAACACCTTCTGGAGCGAGGAGGCTATCCTGGAAGACATAGCTTCACTGAGCATCGGGTATGCCGTTCCAGCGCCCACACAGCGTGGCAACATTCCATAGGCACTAAATGGAAAAGTATTGCGCCGTTAAGAAGAATTAAAGTGCCGATACGTCAAGAGCCATAGCTGTGGTTGTATGTGTGCTCTGTACCTCGCCATCTCGCCGCCCGCCAACCGCCACATCGATACTAGCAGGTTGAAACTTTCAGTACTGTATTCGTATGGATCAGAGAGTGAACTGCGTTTGTTTGGTGCAATAATAACCTAAATTTTACCAGAACTTTTGCATCATTTAATTATCCTCACAACTAACCTAGACAGGGTCCTTTCCAAACGTTGTGCAATGCGAGTGTCCCGAAATGAAAATAAAAAATTGTGTTAATAATAATTATTTGCAGAACTAGCTATATTATAATGGTGTTTAAAGAAATGTTTTGTTAATGAACCAGTAAATGAATAGCGAAGGTATAACGAAGTCGAAAGATAACTTTAGTATTGATATAGTAATGAACTGTGTCCAATCAATCACATATGGTAACTAGAAACAATCAGCAACCGACAAGGAGAGGGATAATTGTAAATAAAAGGAGGTAATGGAGAGCTCACCAACTGCCGCATGGAACTAAAAAGGAACCCCAGAACAAGATACATGGTTTCTGTTTTAAAATTAACTTATGCATTCATGTAAAAAAATACTGAAAACGGAAAGCGATTATCGGGGTAACTTTCTGAATACACAACACTTGACGTGTAACGTAACGTTTCTTTGTCCTCCTTGAAATTTATTTAAGAAAGTAAGCACCTGTCAGTGACGTGGAAAGTGCACAAATCAAAACAGAATAAATCGTTAAAGGTGTAACAAGTGAGAATGTGGAGCATCGATGAAGACACTATCGAAGTAGTGTGGATGTGTGGGATTAAAGCAGCTGTAACTAAGACAAATTACTATATATAACGAACTACTCTTTATGTGATCACATAAGTATTAAAACTAAATACATTCAAGATAAATGTTTATTGCGTAGCCATAAAGAAATACTCTTTATGCACCACGACATCAATTAGGTAGGTAAGTGCGTTACATGATTATGTGTTAAGTATGTAAGTTGCCATTTTAACCACTTTTATACGAATGCGTGGTGTCTGTTCTTTCAGACAGTTGCGAAAGAACAGTCACCATGCTTTTGTATAATCCATTCGCCTCGATGGGCAATGAATCCCCTATCTTCAGCGTGGAAACGCATTTACGTTCGAACTCCAGCGGCAATCTAAAGTTAACGAGCACGGAGGACGTGGACAGGGACTGCACATAGGTGGGCCTGGCTGGGAATGTGAGTCGTCCGGATAGCATGTCGAGATAGACCGCGCATTTGCGACAGATACTTCTCCGCGTTGTGCAGTGTTTGCGTTGCGTACAGATTCTTCCAATGCTGAAGACGATCGCTCGAAGCATACTGGGAGCATTCCGTTACTTCGTGAGCGGGGGATTACTCTTCAAGATCCAATACGATGCCCTGACGCTGCCCATAGTCAGAGGAGGCCTCGGTCTTTTATACGTTCCCAGTGGCCCTTTGTCTAAGCGCGACGTTGAAGATGTGGGACAGACGACGACCGACTCTGTCGGGACTCTTGATAGAAGAACAGGCGCCAGCTTTTCGAATTGCACCGGTGATGGTAAGAACATTTCCCCACCATTCCATCATTTCAGAGTTTTTATTTTGGAAATAGCTACGTGATGAAAGATTTCCCGGGCAATACAACACCGAAGACATCCATCGAATACTCACGAGCAGGCACTGCACAGTACACTGACGGACAGTTCACCACACCACCCTTGAAGCAGAAACTCGAACGACGTGGCACCTGGAAGTTAATGGTAAACAAGTTACTGGATCGCGCCTCCACGCAGTCAATGTGCTGAACTCCCCGTTATGCCAAGTATGGCAGGCTTGAAACGATAACACACACTTTCTCATGTGCAACTCCTCGGCGGAAGCGTGGCATCTAATGACGAATGTGATTCCCTTCCTTTTGCGTGTAGGACAACAATTGATTGATCCTAGTGTTTCTCTTTTTCCGGACAGAACTTACTACTGTCAAGCTAAGACGAAATAGATGACGTGGATGCGAGCCAAAGCGGTGCATTTCCTGTTTCGCAACGGCACGAATACTGTGCTGACTTCTGGAACCACCTGTATGAATGATATATGGGGATTGTGTGGAACCCGAAATACCAACAATGTTTTTCTAAGCTCCTGGAGAGTACTTTACGAACCCCTACCTAGCTGAAATGTCCCGGATATGACAAGCTAGTGTTGAACACGATGAAGAGGCATCCACTGACCAAGACGAAACGATTATATCCTTCAGTTTTACGATACGACGTGCCTGGAGGCAGCAGCGCCGGCGAGGACCGCTCTTTACTCACCCATCAGGGGAAATTTTCGTTCCTCCTTTTGTTCGAGAACACGTATTATTACCTTCGTGAAGAGCGCTCGGTGGATGATGTCGTTGCAAATCAAAGAAAGGTGTATTTCGTTCACTTTGAGTTATTTCCTTTTCACAGTGTTTGACTTCTCTCATACTTATGAGCTGTAGAAAGAAAATAATAATAACAAAATAAATATAGAGAAAATATGTGAAGTAATGGCCAAAAGAAGATTAATCTATTTCGGAACCTCTACCGAATGGATGGAAACAGACTCACAAAAAATACTCCTATATTTCTGGAAGAAGAAATCGACAACAGCATGTGTTACAGAAGTAAGGAAAAATCTAGAAAGAACCAACATCAAAGAATCAGAAATAGCAGAAAGAAACCATTTTGAAAGTAAAATGCTAAATTTGGAAGGCTTTCAAAGCAGAAGAAATAAAAAATCGGGAACAACATGGACAGAAGAAAGGAAGAGACTTCATGGGGAGAAAATGAGGGAATACTGGAATAATAGGAAACAACAACAAGGGAAGAAGAGGAACTGATGTTGTTAACGTCATTATAGTAGGTCAATATATAAGCAACATGAGGTATAATGGTATCGGCGAGGTGCGCGACCTCAAGTGGAACGCAGTCCATTATTGTTTTGTACTGCACGACATAGTTTATCCGTATTATTTGTACCAACATAAAAAGAAAAAGCAAAAACCTCCGAATAAAGAAAGGTGGGAAAAAAGAATAATAAAGAAACGCGACTGCCTAATAAGCAAGAGACACCAGGTTCATACCCTGGTCTGGCACACATTTTTCACTCGTCGTTGCTGATTTTAAGTCCCGATGCAGCTGATGTAATTAATTCCTGCCCTTTCCTATCCTGTCTCCCCCCTCCACTTTAACTTCACATACTACGTTGATATTATGTTACTTACGCACAATTCCCCTAAATTTAAAAGAAGCTACTAGGTCGAAGAAGAGGGCTATGGTTGCGTGATGACTTGCTGAGAAATTATTGTTGAGGAGGGAAGAACGGGAAAGAATAAATTTTTACTTGTTCTTTGAGGAAAGTACTCCCATTTTTCCCTTTACCTCCAAAATTATTGGTCAGTCACATATTCCCCCAACGAAAACACGACTGATTACTGCTCATTAATCTCTAATCCTGCCAACTAGCGAGGTGGCGCCATGGTTAGAGCACTGAACTCGGGTTCGGGTACAGGATGGTTCAATCCGCTTTTGACCATCAAGCTTTAGGTTTTCCGAGATTTACCAACTGTTCCAGGCAAATGCCAAGATGGTTTCTTTCAAAGGACTCGGCCTATTTCCGTTTTCATCCTTGAAACAGTCAGAGCTTGAGATCCATCTCATATGACATCCATACCGACCGGAGTCCTAGTTACTATCAATGGCAGTGATATGACGTTACACTCAGAGGTACCATGAATTTTTCGTTACTTACAGCAGCAATTACATTCTCGCACACTTGCTAGCAATTCGCTGCGCTGTCTAGCAGCCCCGTGTGGCGATTAAATTGCGCAGGCGTGATACGGGCTGCACGGCTGCGGCTTGTTTGTCGTGTGCGGGCGCGTCTGCAATAGTTGCGCGGGCGGCCGCACCCCGCGCCGTGTAGGCGCAAAGTGGATTTGCGGCGGGGGCGGTAGCGGCGCTGCGGGAGGGGTCGGAGGTGGGGGAGGAGGTGGGGGCGGGCCGCGGAGGCGGGATGCGTGCTGGCGCGTGCCTGGCGTGCACAACGCCGCCGCGCCTGCTCTGCATATTGGCGGCGGAGGCGGCGGTGCGGCCCCGCAAAAAACTCGCCCGCTTCAAAGCGAACGCGAGTGTGCACGGAATCCATCCACAGCAGGTAACTTCCACCTCGAGCCGTGTAATGTGACGCCCTGTTAGGAAAGTAACTGTATGATACGGTCGCGGGAGGTGCAAAGGCATTACAGTCTGCGGCGACATTGCGTCAGCATTGAGTGCTTGAGTATGGGCCGCGGTTGTTGGCAGGGGAAAGTTGAATACTGTAAGGGGGTCGATATGGACAATGCTACACATGCCATGTTCTGTTACGCCGATGAGAGATTCGTTGAGACACAATATTACGTCAATCTTAAGTCCCTGAATACGTGCTAGATATGGGAGAAACAGACCGGTTAAAACTGTTATCGGTATTTCAGTTCTCACTAACTGCTATTTTTCGGTATTTGTTTTTTCTCAGTTATAACAGGCGTTTCTTATTTTTTGCTAATAACCAATTAAAAACTGAATTATCAATTAGTCATATCAGGAGTAGTAGAATGTTTCATTTTTAAATAAAACTTTTTTAAAGAAAAGGAGCAATTTTAATTCGTAAAATCTGCAGTGGTTTGAAATATAGCGTTATTATAGAAAATGAGAAGTTTTTAATAACAATGCCGTCAGAAAAGAGCAACAAACACATGGCATAAGAATTGGTACAGCATTGCAGAGACAACAATGCCCCTCCTTCCGTGTGTTATGGTTTAAAGTAGCTGTGTACGTGCAAAGTGCAACACTTGGCCTACACCTGGTCTGTGCGGTAGTTTCTCGTTGTCGCTGCCGGAGATACGTTGTATTGCAGTGTCTGGAAACATCTTTGCGAAGTGAAGTAGCAATGAAGTACCCTGCTTCCTTTGCTTTAAAATTTTAAAAATTTCTCTTTTTGTGAAATAATAAAATGGTATCAGATTATGGTGACATTAATAAATTAAAAATTTGACAAATCATTCATAGTGACCAATAAAAATAGAAAGTAGCTGTCCTGCTGCCTGTGTCTACGTAATATACCTTAATCTGCTTTTAGTCCTTCCAAATGGGCAAGTTAATGCTAAAAATAGAGTTCTTCAACCTCTGTTTCCTCCCTTTAGCGCTGACTATTCGTAATGTCTAAATAGTGGTATGATCCCCGAATATAACAAGAAGCGGTTCTAGGCTCTCAGTCCGGGACCGCGCGACTGCTACGGTCGCAGGTTCGAATCCTGCCTCGGGCATGGATGTGTGTGATGTCCTTAGGTTAGTTAGGTTTAAGTAGTTCTAAGTTCTAGGGGACTGATGACCACAGATGTTAAGTCCCATAGTGCTCAGAGCCATTTGAACCATATAACAAGAATTTTGAGCAGAGTTTCAAAAAATTACTGCCAATAGGAATATATTGGCGAGAAAAGCATTGAACGGTGAGCTGAGTGAGTTTTCTTTTAATTGCCTGTTTAATGTAATACTTTGATTCGATGTATCTTGAAACTGAATGAGCCAAAAACTTGTCATGTTTCTTCGATTCATATGTTTACTGAAAACAGTAGCACTAGAAAGCCAAAAATTTTTCGTTTTAGAAACTGGTAATTTTCAGAGGTTTTAAAATTTGGACTAAACTGTTGTTGAAAATAAAATAAAAACAATGTAACCCAAAACCATTTGTTTGACCGATTACTGCCATCTCTAATTCGTGCCGTCGTTCCTGACAAGTGAAGGTTGAAAAGTATGATGGTATCTAACAAGCTACACATGCCGAATCCTGATCTCTCAAAGAGGCATCTGTTTTTTGCTAAAAGTTCCGTGCTGAACACTAGTCTTCGAATTTAGGGGCATTGTCGTGGTGCCACTAAGAATGTGGTATCATGAGCAGACTCGTTCCGCGTTCCGGACTGAATGTTAGTGTATCTTCAGACAGCACTAAACAAAGCGTAGATGAGGTTTATAAATTTAATTTCTGTGCGTCACTTGCCGACAAATTAAATGGCAATCAGAAAAAAAGGGCTAACGACAGCTTCAGATATGCAGGGTATTCCTAAATCCCTACTACCGATTTATAAGACCTGCAGGGAGAACAAAGTAGATAAATTTTTGATGAGGAATTAATGACCGGGAAGGTACAGTTCGGATATAAAATATATTTGATGATCGAATCACGTCCAAATCTTCCACTTCACGGTACACTCACAGTGGAGACAACGAGTTCTCACCTGCGTGCTCCTCAGAACCCAGTGGCATGGGCAACGTTCCAAGGACTTTTAAAGTCAAGCTTGCCGCGAGTCCATAGAGCTCCGCAGTCAACCTCCCACATGCGAATGTACCAAATCCCCGCTGCCGTTGTCGCTTCACGGAAATGGTTTGTAATGTCATAGTTACCATAGAGACTGACGACGGCGCTGTCTTCTCAGTTTGTGTGCGTACCTTGATTTGAGACATTTGTAAGTGATTTGACTCTCAGACATTTTATATCCAAATGATATATTTCCGGATAAAGATAAAAGTTTATTGTGTTTCGATGTATGACATCTCTCCGCCTTTTTTATGTAATTATTCAAATGTTCGATGGAGTCAATCTTCCAAAAGAACTGAATTCAGCATTATACTCTTAGACTGTAGCTCTTGAACTGAAAGTGCCACTGAGGCATTTAGTGTTTATTCCTTGGCATCAACAATTTCTTGTAAGAAAGTAGCTTTTACTTTTAAATTAAGCGACTTATTGTACTAAGGCTACTAATGATAGTCCAAAAGCCTATCTTCATCAATTTCTTGCTATTTCTTTTGTAAAGCATTTAACCAACGTTCTTCGTAATAAGTTCTTATTTTCTATGTGCAACGATGGGCTGGAAACACGTATGTGAGCCACATTAATTTCCTAAATCTGAATCCTACTAGACAAGTCTTCACCGGTTTGACAATAGTGCTGCAGTAGACGGTTCGTCCCTGCCTGAAGATTCTCATGAAGTAGGCGATCCGATTGGGTTTGAGAGCCTTGTCCGTTCTTTATGCATCATTGCTAGTCGCATGTGCTTAGTGAAAATAAAAGAAAATTAACTAACAACAAAACTCGTACTCCCCTATTTGGTGATTGCCCATTTTGTAATCTCCTTGTTTTCTTCCTCGTGTGTGTGTGTGTGTGTGTGTGTGTGTGTGTTTGTGTTTCCTTACAGAGAAGTTTGGGCAGTGCAGCCTGGCAACACTTGCGCCTTCCACTTTGCAGAGACCCCTGTACTGCTGGCGTCCAGGGAGCGCGCCAGGCGGGCGGGGAAGGGCGACTTTTAAATCGAGTTACCGCACCGGCCAGCGACAACGGCCGCCCCCGCCTCCACCCCCTGCTCCCCAGTCCACTGCTCGCAGCCGGCGCCGCCGCCCCCGCTTCAATCTGGCGTGGCATGGTGCGGCCTCGGGCAATCTGCAGACGGCGCGCCGGCCAGCGGGAGGCAAACATTTCTTATTTATTATTTGACACGCCCCACGGATTTCAGAGCCAGTCGAGGAGGAGAGAGGCTGCGCCACACGTTCCGTCCAGCGGTTTCGCCCTGTCGACAGGCGGACTTTTCTTCATCCAACAAGATCAAACTTTGCCACATTTCCTATATCCGAGTTCTGAATTAAGCACTAACTCAGCAACACATTAACGACGGAGCACTTACTGAAAATTATAATGTGATCGAATCAAATACATACGTAGATGTTACAATGATTGAGATAAGGCTGTAGCAGTGGGAACGATCAGAATTCGATTCTCCAACTGGCCCTCTAAATGACAATATTGTGTGATTTCGCGAAGTAATTTTAGAGACTTGGAAAAGGTCAGTTTATCACCGTGAACACCTGGTTAAAATACTTTGTTGCACAACCTGTTTCACCGGCCGGAGTGCCCGAACGGTTCTAGGCGCTACAGTCTGGAACCGAGCGACCGCTACGGTCGCAGGTTCGAATCCTGCCTTGGGCATGGATGTGTGTGGTGTCCTTAGGTTAGTTAGGTTTAAGTAGTTCTAAGGTCTAGGGGACTGATGACCTCAGTGCCCATAGTGCTCAGAGCCATTTTTGAACAACCTGTTTCAGTTGTCTGGCCATCATCAGGTTTATAAAAATATTCACAGCATCGTGTTACGAGAAATACAAAATAGTTACCACCAGGTGGTAAAAACCATAAAATATACACTCTTTTCATATCGTAATATAAATTACATCGTCAAACTGTAAAAACTGTGCTGGGTAGTGTACTCATTTGAACGTATCTGTTCACAGGATTAACGCCCATTACAGTTTTAATACGAATTAGTACACCACCTAGCACAATTTTCATAGACTGGCGACGTTATTTATATTACGATATGATAACATCGTATAATTTATGGTTTTATCAAAAAAATGGGTCTGAGCACTATGGGACTTAACATCTATGGTCATCAGTCCCCTAGAACTTAGAACTACTTAAACCTAACTAACCTAAGGACAGCACACAACACACAGCCATCACGAGGCAGAGAAAATCCCTGACCCCGCCGGGAATCGAACCCGGAAACCCAGGCGTGGGAAGCGAGAACGCTACCGCACGACCACGAGATGCGGGCTATGGTTTTATCAATCGTTTTATATTTCACAGAACATGATGCTGTGAATAATTCTATTAACTGATGACGATCACATGACTGAAACTGGTTGCATAATTAAGTATTTTACCAGCTGCTCAAGACGGTAAAATGACATTTTTCAAGTACATAAGAGCTATGGCTACCACCTCCTGACAATTAGGCGGGTGTTTCTTTCCACATGGCCACGTCTCTCCGAATTAAGCAGCTGCTCCGTAAAAGTTTTCTAATTGTTGTACTACGTCGATTATACAGGATGACTGGGTTAAACAAATAATAATATAAAATGTAATAACTTGAGAAGTAATTTAGATATTTATTAAGAGTATTTTTCTACAAGGATGATAGTTAAAAAAACTTACACTTCCAATACAACTCGATATTAGCACCAATACGGGCGCGATAGACGTCTGACCTGTATTCCACTTCTCTCCACGTGTTTTGCAGCACTGCAGACGGAAAATATGCAATAGCTGCACGAATGCGATGGGACACGTCTGTTAGATCACAAATTGGTGTCTAGTACACATGAATCTTGCCAGCACGGTTAGCCATGCGATCTAACGCACTGCTATCCGGGTGGGAGGGCGTGCTAGTCCCCAGCACGAATCCGCCCGGCGGATTAGTGTCGAGGTCCGGTGTGCATGCCTGTCTGTGGATGGTTTTTAAGGCGGTTTTCCATTTGCCTCGGAGAATGCGGGCTGGTTCCCCTTATTCCGCCTCACTTACACTATGTCGGCGATTGCTGCGCAAACACTGCCTCCACGTACGCGTACACCATAATTACTCTACCACGCAAGCACTGGGGTTACACTCGTTTGGAATGAGACGTTTCCGTGGGGGTCCACTGGGGGCCGAACCACCCAATAACCCTGGGTTTGGTGTGGGGCGGCATTGGGGTGGGTGGACTGCTGTGGCCTGTTGTGGGGTTGTGTACCACTGAGGGCTACGGCGGGGACCAAGCCTCCGTTGTTTCTAGGTCCCCAGTTCAATGCAATACAGCATACTTGAATCTCGATAAATTCCCAAAGAAAAAATTAAGGGGCTTATGTCTGGGCCTCCATTGTCAAAGCAGTCCCCGTTCAGCGATCTGGAAACTCGTGATCCAAGGAATCCTCCACAATGTTCGCAAAATGGAGTGTTGTGCCGTCTTCTTGAAAGATCACGTCACAAGTAATTTATTGGTCAGCCTACAGGTCCAACACGTTTATGCAGGTTGTTGCATCAATTGTAGGGTCTACAAAGAAGAATGGGCCTACAACCCTGCCCATAACTATCACACATTAACTTTCGGTGAGTCACGTCCGCACTCTGTGACTACATGAGGGTTTCTGATCTACATATACGAAAATGATAGGTGTTTATCGTGCCGCAAGTGTGGAATGTACCCTCGTCCGAGAAACAGATGAAATCGAAGAATACCTTATTTTCATCCACTTTTGGAAGAACTGTCTCCAGAGACCGCTTCCACTTCGGCCAGTCCTTAGGCTTGATAGTATGACGAAGCAGCAGTTATTGGTGTGCTTCTTATTCTTCCTTCTATGGACCTTCTGTGGACGACCTTCTATGGACGTCATCGTGTAACTGTAAATGCTTACTTCCTTGTCACGAGGACTCCGCTGGAAGAGCGTAGGGAATGTGATACCCAGTATTCTCCACAGGTGAAATAACGCAGTATAGTAAAATATTTGTGTAAAAGTGATCTGTGACTATTCAAATGAGAGATAATCCATCTGGAAACAAATATTCTAGCTTCTTTAGTGATGGATGTTGTCTCCCTCACACACTCTCTTCCGTCTTCGCTTCCGAGGTAGACGTACGCTTTGACAGGAGGTTCGGTATTTTTACTGCAAGCATAGTTTGTAATAGTAGGTCAGCTAAGCTATCAAATGTTCTTATTTCAAATAAGGCATTGTATCTACCTTGTCCTAACCTGTATTTATCTGTTTCAGTGTCAGTTTGTGACAAGGCTACGTGGAAGTTTTAGAAAGGTCATGCAATTATCGGCCGCCACTAAAGGTACCTATATGCAAATTGGAATGATCAATCAAAGAACCTGCCTTCATTATGCTTTCATGATTTACAAAGTCCGATTACACTTTGTTGTACGCATTTATAAGCACGCCACCATTGACGATTCAAACCTTCGTTACCGGTACAAGGTCTAGCAACACCCTATTAATGACTGACCACGGAAACCATCTACGCAGATTTTTAAACATGGTCTTTTATTGATTACATTTTCCTCATAATATTGCTGCTCTCATCCGTTCCATTAGTAAACATTTTTATAATAAACTCTGATCCGGAGTAGAAAGATTATAAATGGCGAGACGGAATGAGGAAGTGTAAAATTGCCACGCGAGTTAGCCGCGCGGTCAGGCGCCTTGCCACGGTTCGCGCGTCTCTCTCAACACCCCCCCCCTCCCCCCCCGCGCCCCATCCTCTCCACGTCGCCTCGTCGGAGGTTCGAGTCCTCCCTTTGGGCATGGCTGTGTGTGTTGTTCTTAGCGTAAGTAAGTTTATAAAGTTAGATTAAGTAATGTGTAAGCCTACAGTCCGATGACCTCAGCATAGGAACTTACCACAAAGAGTATTTCGCGAGAACTACATTTTCTATGAACTTAAATGAAAACATTCGCAGCACCAAAACTGGATGCAGTAGTATAATGGAACGTTAAGTGCGGAACCAACCGCTTGGGACAAAGCGACATCAAGGCCATTTCAGGTACAGATATTAGACATAGCATGAGTTTGACAATGTATGAAGCTGTGTTCAGTGTATGCCGCTTTTAGCATCTGAAGATGTTCATTGTATGGGCGAAACCGGTTATGACTGTGTCATAAAGATGTGATTGTGTCTATAAATAAACAAAAAAGTTTTACAAGAGGATCAATCACGTACTCCATAGACAAAATGTCGTTTTCTCCAAAAACATAGCAGGCATTCTGCTCCACTGCGTACAATTAATAACGCTAAAGCATTCATTCATAATTGCTTGAAAAATGTGAATTTTCCTTTAATAAATTTAATTCTTTGTACAAGTCATTCACGAGCTATCTGCCACAAGGTGGTCGTTTTTTCCTAACTTACGTGTAATGGTGAATTACATATTTCGTGATGTGCACCCTGATGTAAATTGCTTATGCACATATACTCGGCTTAATTCTGTAGATACTTTTTCAAATAGCTTCCTCCATTTTTTAAAAATTATTTTATTGACATATTTATCATGGTAAAGATAAGTTAACAAAATGGCACCATACCATACCAGTGATATTCAGACGAAGTCCAAGTAAAACTAACTCTACATGATGGGTGTAGAAAATTCTCTGTTTCTGAGCCCGAACCAGAATCGTGCTCTGAAACGAACGTACATATTTTAGCCGGAAATATTCTGCTTGAAGACGACATTCGCGCAGCCAATAAAACACAAATTGTAAACTTTGGAACTCATGACGTTTCACTTAAGGCGAATGTTCCGGTGGACACTGTTTCGCGTGAATCAAAATAATAATCAGCTCCAATTGGCACATTTAGGAACATAATGATCCAGTTAGCCTCTTCAGGCAGTGCGCCCAGTCTGCTAGTCCGTCCAAGTTCTGGATATGGATGTGTGTGATGTCCTTAGGCTGGTTAGGTTTAAGTAGTTCTAAGTCTAGGGGGCTGATGACCTCAGATGTCAAGTCCCATAATGCTCAGAGCCAATTTTTTTTTCCAAGTTCCGATGATTTACTCTTCACCACTCCATACCTTCGCATTGACGGAGTTACAGCCAGCAACAAAAGGACATATGCTTTACTAGTCGCTGCAGGCTTCAAACGGCTGGAGGGAGAGGCATTTATTGGGCGAGGCATCCACAACGCGGCAACGGCCTTGCCGCAGTGCATACACCGGGTCCCGTCAGATCATCAAAGTTAAAGCACTGTCGGACGTTGCCGGCACTTGGATGAGTGACCATCCGGGCCGCCAAGCGCTGTTGCCGCTTTTCGGGCTGCACTCAGCCTCGTGATGCTAACCAAGGAGCTACTCGACCGAACAGTCACGGCTACGGTCAAAGAAAACCATCGTAACCACCGGGAGAACGGTGTGCTGACCACACGCTCCTGCTATCCGCATACTCGGCTGAGGATAATACGGCGGTCGGATGGTCCCAATGGGCCAATTGTGGCCTGAAGACGGAGTGCAACCACTGCGCAATACCTAAGCAAGCTCACAGATCACAGTGATCGCTCTTCTCTGAAAAAGTCACTCCCCGCGCCGTGTGGATGCCACCTGCTGCTGACCCTGGTGACCGCACACAAACAAGGGGAGAGCGTCCGGCGCTCGTCGGCAGCTACGCAGCGCAGCGCGGCCAGTGGGTGGAGGCGCGGTCGGGCGCCCCCGCCGCTCCCACAGCCCCCCCCCCCCCCCCCCCCCCCCGCCTCCACTACTCGTGTACTCGCCACCACGCCGCCACGCCGGGCGCCTGCCTGCCGCTGACAGGATATTTATGAGAAGCGCCGAGGCGACGCGACGCTATGGCGCCACTGCCTATTCCCGCATTTTCCAATCTTCTCGCCGCCAGTGCGCTTGATAGCCGGGGTGACGTAGCACGATTGCGAACCAATGAGAATGAGGCGGCCTCCGAACCACGACGATCGCCGGCAGCCACAAGTGGCAATGCTTCATTACGTCTGTTCCGCTTCGAAGAATCCCGTGTCTGTTGCTGCTGCCGTTTCTCTCAGCGTGAAGGGCAGGAGAGGGATAAACCTGCTGCCTATCCTTCCTTCTCCTCCTAACTCAGTTTCAAACGGAAATATAGTTATCTTAAATTATATGAAAATTGGTCCCGATACAACGACTGATTTGGTTTTTGTATAACAGATTTTTCAAGTTCAGAATTCGTCGCCAAGCATTATGTCTATAAGCCGTCGATGTTCCTAGAAATTAATCGTGACTGTTCTCATCCCCGTTGTTGGCATGTTTCGAGCACATGTTGGTACTGTAACGAATGACTGCATTTCGCAATGTCTTCAGTTTAATCATCGTGCGTAGAGGGTAGAGAGAAAGAGAGAGAGAGAAAGAGAGAGAAGAAAAGGATCAGCCTTCTGCTTCATTCCTTTTTCCATCCTGGCCGCAAGACGTAAAAGCCTGTGTCTTTTCATCTGTAATTTGGTTTCAATACTAAGAATTATTAAACTTAACAATGTAATCATTTTATAATACTGTGGTTAATTCCGTCTACTAGTCATATTTAAAGTACATTACTGCGTTTCA
Source organism: Schistocerca serialis cubense (assembly GCF_023864345.2). NCBI lineage: Eukaryota > Metazoa > Arthropoda > Insecta > Orthoptera > Acrididae > Schistocerca > Schistocerca serialis. The sequence goes on along the minus strand of NC_064639.1, from coordinate 534,682,872 downwards.
GCCAGCTAAGTAAGTTGGAAGTGATTGCTTTGATGACGCAAAGATCGGGTGTCACCAGCGTCCTATTGTTGAAACGGTTCAAATGGCTCTGAGCACCTTGGGAGTTATCATCTGAGATCATCAGTCCCCTAGATCTTAGAACTACTTAAACCTAACTAACCTAAGCACATCACACACATCCATGCCCGAGGCAGGATTCGAACCTGCGCCCGTAGCGGTCGCGCGGTCCCAGACTGAAGCGCCTAGAACCGCTTGGCCACACCGACCGGCTATGGTATTGCTTACCCATTTCATTTTAACAAGTCGAGGAAGCAATCTAATGTTCTTTACGAAATTTTATTACTACAGTTAAGATCGTGCAGATAATTTGTAGCTCTAAAACCTGACATTGGTGATTCAAATGGCTCTGAGCACTATGGGACTTAACATCGGAGGTCATCAGTCCCCTAGAACTTAGAACTACTTAAACCTAACTAAACTAAGGACATCACACACATCCATGCCCGAGGCAGGATTCGAACCTGCGACCGTAGCAGTCCCGCGGTTCCGGACTGCGCGCCTAGAACCACTAGACCACCGCGGCCGGCACCTGACATTGTCACGGATCTGTATCGCCAAGCATTTCCACTCACCAACCACGACTTCCGTGCCTTATGAAAAACATATATAATTACAAAGGAACTGATTATTCTTCACATGATTCGACGTAGCAGGAGAAGTTTAATTTCATCAATTAATTCCAAATCAAACGACCTATATGGTTCTCTTCCTATCTTCTCTGTAAAGCGGTCCTTATTTCGTAAACTTCTTACTTTCACTGGGAAGCCTTCACAAAATCCACACAGGTGCGAGTATAACGTATCATTACACTAACAAAACGTTTTCTTTGCCGCTTTTGTTGTCTCCTCTTTTTCCCTTTCACAGTTTTCTTCTTGTACTGAAAGCAGCAGTGCTTCGTTTGGGTGGCTACGTAGCTGATCTGTCGTCACCGCATCCGGTGCAGACTGAGTTGGGAGCGTCCTCTGTTACTGGGCCAAGCCTGCAGGTTGCGTTGTTGTGTTTGACCACGAACGGCATCTGTGCAATGTGCTTAGCACGTTGCAAGTGTCAGTCGCAGACAGAACAGCGTTCTCTATAGTTGGTAGTACATTACGTCGTATCTAAGTGAATTAGGACGTGAGGAAATTACTGAAGGAAGCGAGAGAGGCGAAGTGCTCGGTGTCTCAAGAGTCACCTTATCGAAGATCTGTATCTCATACACGGAAAGCAGAAAAACATCATCCGATAAATTACAACGGTGTGTTTCGAAACGACAGGGCCCTTGTTTATGAAGGAATGGTTTTGTTAGCATGAGAATCATTTGTCGCTTCTCCCATGGCCACCACAGTCAGCAGATCTCAATATTATGGAGCCTGGTCTTCTTTTCTGAGAAGGGTTCGTGATCGCCATCAATCTCCAGCTTCGTTACCTGAACTTACCGTTATTTTGAAGGAAGAATGGTATACGAACCGTACAGAACCTGTATTTATCTTTCTGAGGTGACTGCAAGCTGTTTGGAATGCCAACCATTTTTTCACACTGTATTAGGTATGTTAATGTGTCGTGTTTTTGGTGTTTGCATATTTTTGTCCAGCCACCTTTAGCTATTTGCATAGCAGTCATTATGACTGCTTGAGCAGCCTTCATCGATGTAACCGCTCTCTAGCAGACCTATTGGGAGCAGTCGTCCCAGCCTGTGTGCAGTAATAAAGTTTTCCCGCAGACCACTGACACATTTTATCGTTGCTTGTACATCTTAACAGGAAAGTTATTTTATATGCGTGGGTGATCGCATTCAACGGTCTAATCAACCAAAAGTTACAGACAAAATAACTCAACAGAAACATAATATCTGCAATTGTAATCACCCGCCTAAATCGCATAAAGCATTTGGGGTGTAAAAAAAGTCTTCCATGGGAAATGTATGACGCACTTCATTTATGCACCAACAGCAGCTACTACACCGTATTTTAAACAACATCCTATGCATGTTAAACTAGCATCTTAATCGTAAAAAGTAACCTAAGTAAATTGCAAAGGAACTATTGAACAACATGAAACTAAATTACCAGCGAAATGACTTCCGCGAAAATTATAGATAATTGAGAAGTAGATGCAAGGATACAACACCATCCCTCTTTCTAGAAAAGAAAGATGGAATCTTCGCAGTGTAAAACGAAAAACATTGGGAAATTCTTGTGGAAAAATTGTGAAAACCAATTAATCCCGTCAAAAGTAATAAACCAAGGCATCAAAATGGAGAATCTCGTCGTACAGATAAAGACAAAATCAAACAAAATATCAACGGAAAAAATAAGAAGGCTGCTCGTGAAGACATAGCAGCGGAATTATGGAAGCTTAAGCCTGAAGTTCAAGAACTACAACATGACTTCGAATGAGTCTAGATTCATCCTCTGTGTAAAAATGGAAGCCCCGTATGGATGTGAATAATTGTAGCAGCATTCATTAATCTCAGCGACGTGCAAGATGCCATCACAATTCAACGAACAGCTGGCAGAATACGAAGGAAGACTAGAAAACCTCCATGAAGGTAGAATAAATACTAAATCTGGGTCATTAATGAGATGTTATTTTTAAGACACAGACGAATTCCACCTCCATGGGTTTTAAAACTTCATATTACTCCATCGACCCATGTGTAGTGCGTAACTTGTTGGCAGAAATGAGAGATGATAAGAAGCTACACGGAATTACTTGAGTGATCCAGCCTAAATACTATAAAATAGAAATCCAAACACATTCTCTCAATCGGTTGCAGTCAGAGCAGGAGTTCGATACAGAGACGGGGACAATCCACTTTTGTTCAGCAGGATACTTGAAAAAATAATGCACAAATGCTGCAGGAATTAAAACATTCGAACCTATTTAAACCTTTCTGGACTGGCATAATAAGAATAATATATAAATACCCTTCAGCTTTTGCAGATGATACAAAGACAGGACATTTTGAAGCAGCAACAGAACAAAATAAAGTACTGAAGAAGAAAAGATGCAACCCTCGTAAGTGAGGGTTGGAAAAAAAAAAAAAACAGAAGTACAGTCAAGCATCAGGGTCTATACGTTTCAATTAAAGAACAGACATGGAAAAACAAAACGCATGAATAGAAATATCTGGACGAAAGGGTTTCAGTTGAGGGGCTAGATAAAAAGCCTTGAAATTATGAGTAACGTAAACAGCAATATGTGTTCAATCCATAATTATGAAGCATTTACTGTGTGAAGTGTTTTCCTGTAAGTAACAACATTTATCAATAGAATATGTCGTATGACCAATGAGTCTATATACGAGGGCGTGCTGAAAATTAATGCCTCCGAATTTCTTATGTGAAAACTCTTAAAGAATTTTAAATAAAACAAACGTTACTAACATTCTACATGTTTATTCTTCGTGTCTAAATATTTATAAATCATCAGACTGTCTGAGGTATCAAATCTGATTGCCTAAATAATCTCACGAGTTGTGTCTAGTAGCTCATCTACAACTTTTCTTTTCTGCATCGTGGCTGCATCGGGTTGGCCGAGTGGTTCTAGCCGCTGCAGTCTGGAACAGCGCGACCGCTACGGTCGCAGGATCGAATCCAGCCTCGGGCATGGATGTGTGTGACGTCCTTAGCTTAATCAGGTTTAAGTAGTTCTAAGTTCTAGGGGACTGATGACCTCAGAAGTTAAGTTCCATAGTGCTCATAGCCATTTGAACCATTTTTTCTGCATCGTGATCAATTTTATGTTCCGCTAACACCCGACTACAAGTCTACGTCAATGCCACTAGATGGTAGCCCACTGCATTCACTTGGCAACTGCCGTAAATCCCGTTAAGTGGTAACACTTGTCAGATATGCCAATTCACTCGACGTATAATAAAATTAAATCGGACATTAGTGTATGTCAAGGTTATATTGACAGAAAACTCTTGTTCGTGGCCTTCTGAGTGAGCTATAGTGCATTAAGTTTTGCATTTTATCATTCTTTTGTATTCGTAACAGGAGAGTGCACCAGTTTAGTTTGCTTCATGTACCTGTAGTCAGGTGACTATGTTGGTAGACATTAAGGCGTTACTACCGGAATTTTATCGTTTCCATACACGGCAGTTTGTTTTGTAGTTGTTTGGGGACTGTGTCGGTGACAGTATGGACGGGATACAGTGAATCGGCTTTCGTGTTCACTGTTGAATCGATTTTAAGAGCTAACAGAAAACTAACTTACGAGGACAAGTTAGCCACAAAAGAACTAGGACCCCCAGGCCATATTTGCTGACTTAGAATGTTAAAAAATCAAATAAGCGTGACTACAAGCGAACATTTAACAAAGAAGTGTACAATAACCATAAGTGGTTGTGTGGATGCAACGTAAGACAGTTTCTCATGTCTGAATTTCGGTCCGGAAGTTAATTCGTGGAATAATACAGGTGCTAGGGGTCTTATACATTTTTGTGACAAAATAAGAAAGCGCAAAAACCCACTTCCACAAAAATGCGAACACTGAACTCTCAGCTTTTGGAAAAGTGAACATCAGTACTCAGCTCGACAGTGTATACAGAGAGTCTGTTAGGAAACATAACGAGCAAGTGGACAGGAATAGACATATCCTTTCCAGATTAATAGACTGTATAAAATTTTGCGGGCGTTTGACTTAGCTTTAAGTGATCACGATGAAGGGGAAGATTCAGAAAGCCCAGGAGTGTTTTGTGGGCTTGAAAACTGTTCAACAAAGAGACGATCATATATGTTTCTCCAACAGGAGGAATGTTACCTCTAATTGCAGTATTTGCTACCTTATCAGCACACGGGTTAGCTGGTTGTACAAGTGGGACTGCTAACGGTGTTAATAACGCATATAGAGCATGTAAGTAGCTAGCTGAGATAGAAAGACATCGTCACGAAATTGTGCATCAGCACTTGGTGCAGGAATAGGACAATATTTCGGACCATATAGGGGAAGTGGGTTTGGTAACTACTGTAAGAAAAAATGGTTTTTCTTTCTCTTCTAATAGGAGCGCTTACAAACACTAACTTAAATCACAACGCTAAAAACTGGAAATACCTCATTTCAGGGGGAGAAGGGGGGGGGGGGGTTTAAGAGAGATGAACGCAAAGGACCTATACGTTATGAGAGAGCAATTGCTAATTTCCACGTTAATGACCTCAATAATGTTCATTTTTTCAACAATTATTGCAATTTACTACCTCTTTCAGAATGTGGAAGATGAAGATCGTATGTTGTCATTTCCAATCTAGAGGTAAGTGTTCCTTGGATCTGCATTATGACATGACTTTGCTGTAAATATGTTGTTGCTTATTACCTTTGAATACTGCATGGTCGTCAGCCAGATTATCATGAAACAATAAGCAGCAACGTTACAATCGTAGGGGGGATCGACACAGCTCTCCCTAGTCAATAAAGAAATTTATAAAAATACAAGACGAGCGAGAGAGATGCTCGTTACCGTCACCGAAAAATCGTCTTTGAGGTTGGGCACTGTGCGCAACAATAACGCTGTCACAGTGAGAATAAGGAACTTATGTGTAAAGGAGGCTATTTTTGTTATTGTTGGGTCGCCTAACCATGGAAAAGGTATGTTAAATTAAAGGAGCTTGAAATTTAAGTCAGGTTTGCTTATAACAGGTTTTTATTTGCTCTAATTTATGTGCACAATTTACAAGACGTTGGAAGAGAGTGAAGTTCTCTAAATTCTCGACTGAATTGACACAAAATTACTCTAACACAGCAGGAGGCTCCTAATTGCTTGTGGCCGAGCGGTTCTAGGCGCTACAGTCTGGAACCGCGCAACCGCTACGGTCGCAGGTTGGAATCCCGCTTCGGGCATGGATGTGTGTGATGTCCTTAGGTTAGTTAGGTTTAAGTAGTCTAAGTTGTAGGGGACTGATGACATAAGCAGTTAAACCCCATAGTGCTCAGAGCCATTTTTAAACCTAATTGTATGGAAAACTGCATGAAAGTAACGCAATAAAGTATCCTTAGCTGAGCAGCTCTCGAAATCAGGTTATTGAAAGAAATTTAGAAATTCTAAGTCATATCAGCAATTTAAATTACGTAATAGAACAAGTAAATAGCAAGTTACTCACAATATGGATCAGGATACTATGGATTGCGACGCTTGAATTTCCCCAAAATCAGCAAAGCGTGATTTCACAAGCACCAGACGGCGGCTGGGCTACGAATAGCCTCGAATCTTAGTTCTCCCTCGTCAAAATGTCTACTTTCCAAAAAAATCTACATGAAGAGAGGTCTGAATGCTGTCGTCCATGTGACAAACTACAATATCACCGATTTCATGAGAAAAAACTGGGGAATGCAGTAAAAAGTTCCGGCCTCATAGAGCACAAACATGATAGTAGTACCGGCCTGGAGCAGTGACTTCGTTGCTCGCATTTTTTACTCCAAGAAAGGTGACCGGAGTGACACATTCTATCGGATATACCAAATTTTTTTGAGTGAAACCAACACTACGGCATCTCGTCCTTTAATGTTCATATAGAAAAGAGGAAAAGTCATGCTCAGTTATTATCTGGTGAGAGCAGTGACGGCACGATATCCTCTACCCTCAGACATTGCAAGTGCCAGCTCTGTCCACAAAAGCTTAGAACAAGTGGCAGTACCACTTCTTCGAAAACTGCCCATCACTGTGGGGGAAGTTCGTCTCTCTTGTCTTCTGCCAACAAAAGGGAACATAAGATCACACTGAGAGTGTACCCTTCCTTAGGAAAATCACGCAGCTTTCTGCCCTAGCAAATATGACTAGTGCCGGCTGCTGTGGCCGAGTGGTTCTAGGCGCTTTAGTCTGGAACCGCGCGACCGCTACGGTCGCAGGTTTGAATCCTACCTCGGGAATGGCTGTGTGTAATGTCCTTATGTTAGTTAGGTGTAAGTAGTTCTAAGTTCTAGGGACTGATGACCTCAGACGTTAAATCCCATAGTGCTCAGAGCCATTTGTACCAAATATGACTAGTACTCACAGTACAATAACCATGAAGTACTGGCTGTAAAAGGAAACATCATTTGCAGTGTGTTATAGTAATGTCAAACAACATCCGAAAAACTGGAAAATAAATATAAATGCAACAACTTTTAATCGGCTGTAGACTATGACGTGGTCACATGTATCAAAAATTTCTGAATCAAGGTAAATTAGATGATACTTTACAACATAGATGTAGTCCAACAATGGACATTGTCCATGGTGTCATATTAAATCTAACAGATGAAGAGTCACCTAAACTTGCGTCCTTAAACCTGTGCTAAACGTATCGCTATGTGTTTGCACAAAACGTGTTACTAAACATTTTTACATGTAGTTCTATCCTAAATGTTACATCAAAAGACACTGATTTATAGTTCTACAGAAAAACAGGTTATGTAGAAATTTTCGGCCATGTTACTCAGAGACATGTAAATAAGGGTTCCGCGATGTGTTTTTGGTGTTAGCTCGAGAAATTTATGCTTCTAATGACATGTCGATAAATAAGAGAAGAATTCGTGTGAAACTGCTAATCAGTTACAATCCAACTTTTGGGAGATGTCAGATTTGAAGGAATGTAATTAAAGATTTTAAACTGGATACTAATATAATTTTAGGTTTAGGTTTTGAGCGAAGTTTAATTCAACAAAGGACAACAAAGTTAGCAGAGCATCCAAGAAATATTCAGAACATTAATGTCTTGTGCACTGAGTTATATTTCTGGAGGATATACTTACAATAGATCACTTGTGACATGCTGTCACATCTGCGTTTAAGATTATGGAATCACCAAACTTAGCCATCTGCATGCCATTATTCTGCAAGGTACGATTAAAAAATGTTCAAATATTTGTGAAATCTTATGGGACTTAACTGCTAAGGTCATCAGTCTCTAAGCTTACACACTAGTTGAAACTTCCCCTTTGAACAATTATACACGACTTTGCTTAACCTGACACACAATATTTTGTTAGCGCAACGCAATCTGACTTTCAAAATTCCCTACAAAAGAATGGCCCTGACTAACATTAAACTATACGTTTCACAAATCACTTACCTCACAAAAATCTTCGCTGCTCAAGCTACTGCAATACAGCGAGCGCCACTACTGCCAGCTAAATAAAAGATTCAAACTATGGAAGGCACTAACTACTGATAGGGATAGTTAGCAAATGAAAGATATTAATAGAGAACAAACAATGTATTTACCTTGATATCATCATATATAAATATAGCAGTTGATGACAAATTTCAAAGTCCGCCATCTCTCTCCCCACATCCACCACTGCTGGCGGCTCACCTCCAACTGCGCAACGCTACGCGCTGTTAACATCCAGCTGCCACTCTACAATGGCAGACAACAATGCAAACTAGCCACAGACTGCACACAGCACAGCCAGTGATTTCATTTTCATACAGAGAGCGCTACGTGGCGGCGGCGTTACCAATATAAGAACCTAAACAGCCTACTTACATAAAGAAAACATAAACAGCCTACTTACATAGAGAAAACATAAACAGCCTACTTCCATAGTTAACCTAAATTATCCTAAGGACAAACACACACACCCATGCCCGAGTGAGTACTCGAACCTCCGCCGGGATGAGCTGCACAGTCCATGATTGCAGCACCTCAGACCCCTCGGCTAGTCCCGCGCGGCGGTACGTTTAAAATTAACTGTATTGTTTCAGCAATCTTGCTGATTTTTGATGGTAAAGATGTAATTGTTCAGTGGCACCTGAAAAAATCTGAATGAATCCCTTCATCTTCAGATCTCTGTGGAAAACGCGTCCTAGTGTAATCCAGCAAGAGTTTTATTATCAAAATATAAACACGAAATCAGCTCAGCATTGTTGGATGTAAATAAATAAAATATGTGCGACGATGCTGAGATTATTTTCTGTTTATCTTTTGACGATGCCACCATGGCTCCATTACAGTAGAACACGTTTTGAACAGATCTGAAGATGGTCATTGCTGACTGGAATCCACAGTCTGAGGACCTAATAATTTTCTGATCATCGAAGTTATTAAATAAATTTATTCTGCATTTTCTGGATCATTGGATCGATTCGCGACCATGTCGCAGGTTGTGTTAGAAAAATTATGTAAAACTTGTATTATACAGAACCAATTTTCCAACATATACACAGACTTAGAATACATGGGATCAATAACAAACATCAGTTTTCCACACTGAGAAAAGTCACCACTGCCACAGAAGCCATACCCAAAATGCCCTATTATGCACAAACAAGGAGGATTCCTATACATGCAGCACAGACTGAAAAAAAATCCACTCAAGGAACACAACTGCAAAAATGGACTACAGCTAATAAATAAATAACAGTTGAGAGTCGATACAACAGTATATGCATACTGAATAACAAAACTGAAACCAAAATGAAAGGAGCACCTAGTATACAAAAACAAACACCTTATCACCAAGATGCAGACACAGACACACAGAGAATAAACGCAGAGTAAAATCACACAGTACACACAAACACACTTGAATAAGACCCATCCACAATAACAAGGAAATGTTACACTGACACTTAATGCTCACAAGACAGGCAACATACTCAGATAACAAGGGATAGAACAGTCTACAAAACAGATATATAAAAAGTACAGTGAAAACTGAGGACAAACAAGACCAGCACAAACAAACACAACACATATGGTATCTATGAACTGACCTATCAAGAATGTAATTTCAGTGTTGCACAGAACACACACGCCCACTAAGAAGTAACATCTGTCATTCTACATTCGCAAAACACCTTATCGAAAGGGACCACAGACCAGCGGAGATCAACAAACAAGCTAATAACAGAGGGAAACCACCAAATAACGAATGCCATAGCTGTAGGGAAAGAAGTAATAAAAGAATATATAGATTTCTGTAACAAAGCTCTGTTGTCAGATACACCTCTCAAAACTTAAGACCAAAGCAACATTCAAATCTTCCCTCCCAACACATATTCAATGTTCGTCATTACGATTTTGTATGTTGTAAACAGCACCAGAATGTAACATTTAAAAGTGTAGATTTCATAGTGAAGATGATGAGGAAACCAGTCAAAGCAAGAGGAAACATGTTGCACAAACCCAGCCACAAAAACACGCACCCACCCATCCACCCACCGACCCACACACACACACACACACACACACACACACACACACACACACACACACACAAACACACACGTATGCACACACACACAATCTTCCATACATAATGGGTGCAGATGACAAACTGAAAGAAAAACAGCTGTAGCAGAAAATAAAGGTAATGACAAGGAGACATAGCATGTGTTAAAGCTCTCTCGCTCTCTCTCTCTCTCAGTGGTCCTGATATTACATTCTGGGATGTCACTCCAGGTGTCACAGGCTCATGGTGTAGGCTGTGATACTGAGATGAGAGTCATTTTGGGGTTTAAGGCACATATATGTATTGACTGTGTTTCTATTTGGAATACTTTTTAATAATCCAAAATACCTGTAAGTTCAAACAAGAAAGAGCAATATTCCTGTTACTTAAGGGTAAGAAAATAAGGAACCCATTGACAAAACTATGACTTCAGCGAAACAAGTCTGGGTAAAAAAGAAGAAGATAATGTGTTTGGTCTGGGTAGACCTATATAAAAAGAAATTTATTGATAAGGATATATGGACACAAAATTGAGGTTTAACTTTAAAAATGAATATCTGTAGTTATAAAAAAGTAAACATTCTTACCTTTTGCCTTCCAGAATTCAATTGACTCTACACTGAAGCAGAAACTGCTGATGTAACAGGACAGAAAAATTTTGAAGACATGCATTTAATTAAAAATAAGCACCTCACTTGTTTTCAGAAATTTAGTATCGTCTCAATAACCAAATTAATGACTATGTTTGCATACCAGGAGTTACAATGTTAATGAAGGGTTACACATATGTTACACAAAATAAAGTGAATGCGTTGTAGAAAGCTATCTGGGGGCAAAGAGAGGAGCAGAAAGAATTAGTTGATGACAATGAACATTATGTTAACACTTTATAGTGCCTAGTGCCTATAGTGCCTATAGTGGATCAGGGACAGCCTGGTTCAGGAGTCCACTTGCCTCTCATGTGAAACAATAGGCATCTAGCGTTGCTGACAGCTCGAAGAGCAGGGGCGAGCATGGAGTCACTAGAATGCTGATAGTGATGTATCCAGCTGCGACCTTAATGGCAGAGCAGAGGCGCAGCTGACGATGATCGTGAACCCTCTGTAGGGAGCAGGCGACTACCTCATAAGCCAGGGCAGACTGCCCTCTCTTGTGGTTGAACAGTGGACCCCCATACTGCACTCTGGGATGTCACTCCAGGTGTCACAGGCTCATGGTATAGGCTGTGACACTGAGATGAGATTCATTTAGTACATGAATGGCTCCATACTTATACACTGCTGACTATGTCTGTTTGGGACTTAAGGCACTTACTGTAAATACTTGTGTGTTGCAAATGAGGAAAGGCTTCATCCTTCCACTAGGATATTTCTGTGTCAATTGTTGCTGCACCATGTCGCAATGCCAGTCGGTCGTGTGTTGCTTTGCAATGCATAACACTCTCTTCCACCAGCTGCATGTTATGTTGCAACTCACTTCCGCTCTGGCGCATTTTTTTACTGAATACTGTCGATACGCCACTGTTATTAAACCTGTATTCCGCTGAAAGTTACATTAAGGTTTTCAGAGGGTTTGTGCAACATTTTTTTTACACACACACTATGAACTTGTGTTGATTCACAGCAGATAGGACTTTAACCGCCTTATGTCTCCTAATACAGATACCAGTTCGAAGACTGTTTCGAAGGAAATGTATTGGGAAATGGCACATGTTCAAATGTCTGAAATACATCACGTTTCGTTGTAGAACATGTTAAAAAAGACCTGAGTTGGAGTTAGACATTTTGTCATCGTGATTTCATTGAAAATGTTACCCCACATATTAGTTCATGGTTAATGCAAATTATACGTGACACAGTTCTTGACAGACCTCATTACGTAAAGCTAGATTTTTATTTGAACAGAAGTTTTGTTTCTGTCGACTCCAGTCTGTCTGATAAAGTACATATGTCACAGCTGAATTTATATTTAAATTGGTCTATGTTCCCAGAAAGGATTTTGCTGTTGATTTTGACACGAAAAGTATTGTTGAAGTATGTGAATTGTACCATGGTTGTCCAGAAAGTAGGTTCCGACCGGTTGCGAAATGGAAACCACTGGGAAAATCCGATAGTGCTTTGCACAGATGTGTTGGGCACTGTGTCCAGTATGCCCATCGATCGTGTCGCGTAGCTCTTTTCAGTTTTGAGTGAACAGTAAGCACTTAAAGATGCCTAAGGAATAGCGTTTTCCGCCAAGTATGACGGCCTGGTTAGAGATTTCGCCTGTATCATGCAGCCCACATAACACAACTGTCGAGCATTTCCTTCTTCGTGTTAATTCTCGGCCGCACACTGCAGGGGCAATGAAGACGCTCCTGCAGCGTGTCCGATGAGAAGTTCAAAAATGGTTCAAATGGCTCTGAGCACTATGGGACTTAACTTCTGAAGTCATCAGTCTCCTAGAACTTAGAACTACTTAAACCTAACTAACCTAAGGACGACACACACATCCATGCCGAGGCAGGATTCGAACCTGCTACCGTAGCGGTCGCGCGGTTCCAGACTGTAGCGCCTAGAACCGCTCGGCCACTCCGGCCGGCCGATGAGAAGTGTTTGATCACCCACAATACAGTCCGTAATTGGGTTCCCCCTGAGTCTCATCTCTGTTTACAAGAAGCGCTGGCTATGAAGACAAAATTTTTCCACAGACAACGAGCTGCAGACCAGTGTAGACAACTGGCTGAAGGCACAGACAGCTGCTTTCTATGACGAGTATATTGGAAAGTCGATACAACACTACGACAAACCTCGAAGTTGGAGCTCCGACTATCTAGAGAAGTAGGTGGAAGGTGTACATAACTGTTGCAAATAAAACGTTTCTGGTTTTCACTGTGGTTTCCATTTCGAGACTAATCGGAACTTACTTTCTGGACAACCCTCGTATACTAACTTTCTATCATGCCATCATAGGGAAACCAATTTAACAAGTGGAAATTTACTTGTGAACTAAGTCAAGTTCTTAAAGTATAATATATTTTTCATCAACTATTGTAATCGAAATGAAACACCTAAATCATGGTATGAAGACTGAAATAGAAACAAATACCCATTTCCTAAAAATGCAATAGACCTCTCTCATTGGAAATTATATGATTTTCGATGAAATAACATACTGAACAGTAGTTTTAACATTTGAATTTAATACATATTCGTGATGATTAGTTTGTTTCCACATGGCTGTTTTACGTCGTTTGCTCTCTATTTTAAACGTTGTGGTCCTGTCTCTAGGGCATACATTATAGTTCTTAGTCCTCAAAATGTAGTTATGTGCTCTCCATTTAATTCATCTTTCAGTAATCCTACTTTATTTTTGTTTACATGTGGATTGATTATATTTCTTGTTTTCTGTGAAACATTAAATACGAAATTTCATATGTACATTATTATTAATACCCTGATAAATACCAGAACCTGAAATCTGATAAATTACACTGTCATTAACCAGATAATACAGTTTGGTCTACTGAAAACATTTTTTCAGCATATAGCTGTAGTGAAAGTCTACAAGGCGAATCCTGAATATATATAAAATAGCTACTCCTGTGCTTTGGGCTACCAAAAAACAGAGTTAAATTTATTTAATCTGATAGAAACAAAGTTTTCTTTAAAGATAACATTCATTTTAAAATCTGGTTGAACAATTAATGTGGCAGCACAATATCTAGCCTTACATGACGTAACAAGTCTTACATCTATAATGTTTCATGCATTTTGCGAACACACTGATACTCATGGGTTTGGTGAAACTCTTCTCATATTCATTATTTGCCTTCCTATGTTCCTGCAAGTTAATCTCATTTTATGGTTTTGTGCAGGGAGCTGGTCTAAATGATAAAGTTCTATGAACCTTTTTAAGAGCAATTTATGATGCAAACATTGTTTTAGATTGCTGTAGTGAATAACATAGTATAGTCATGATAAAAAGTACAAATGAATTTATTTCTCACAATGAGTTTGTTACTATCAGTTTCTGGCGTTATTTTTTCAGTACATAGGAGAAAATACGAAACAAATCGTGAATACTCTCAGGATATTCAGGATCTATTTCTGAAATGTATTTTTTGTCGTAACCAATGCATATGCTTTCTTGTCGTATACAGCTGGAGAACTTCCGGAACACTTCCTTATTATTTCTTATTAAAAGAAGTGAACTTTGACTCTCCTGCTTTCATTTAAAATCATATCATGCAACAGCTCTTTTGACGTCTTTGTCTCTTCCGACAGTGATAGGTTTGCATAGGCAAACGAAGTCTCTCACATTTCTTTTACCTAGCGTACATGCTAATGCTCTCGCAGACATACGAGCTCTTGACCAGCACTGAGAATTGCATGTAAATGGGGCTGCTTGTAAAAGACTTGCAGTCACTGCACATTTCATCGAACAAGTTTTACATTATCAAGAAAGTGGTGCTGCTTTCATATAAGTGATTTCTATTTTTATTTTCTGAGCGATAGGCCTACGTCGATAGGCCTGTACCAACATAGTACTTGAAATCCCAGTGAACACAGTTTAAAAATTATTTAAGTGTTTTCATTTTAGTTTTTTCAGACTGAAGGTAACATTCAGTGACATCCAGGGCTTTAAGGTTGATGGGAATAATTTATCCCTAAACAGGCTGCTAATATTCTTTTCAATGGAAGACAAGATTTTGCTGAAGTATATCTTACAATAGCACAGCTGTTAGCATTCAGCAGCTTTATGAGAAAAAATAAAAGGCTAAATTCGTGGTTAATAATAAATGATCACCGGCAGCAGGTACGTCTGAATGGCACATCGCTAAACAGTGGAAGAAACATGCTGTGAGAATTTGAAAATGTAGTAAGCATAAATTGGTTATGGGAGCGGAAAATGTTGGTTGAGGGTGGGCGTTTTTAGATGTAAATCGCGGAAGTGTGGTAAACATGAAAACATATTGAGGAAAATCTTTCAGTCTTCCTGACGATGGATATATGACGAAAGTTAATGTATTACTGCTCATGATATATTATTTCGAAAATAAATTAATTCCAGTGTATTTTTCCTCCCCTAAACATTTTACTAGTAAGATGAAGTTTTATGTTAACACGCTATATGAATTCCCAGTTATAGCATTTCAAGAAAATATATGTATATATATTTGGTAATATTGTGAGTGTAGTAAAAGCAAAACTACCTAGAAACCATTTCTTTTGAAGGAAGTCAAATATAGTAACATCACTTTGTTACAATACTTAATTTTGTTCAAAAACAAACTTCTTCACAAAAATAAGTAGGTGTCGATAAAACAAAAGAAGCGTTGTGCCATTGTAAGAGGTACAGAGGTGAGTCTATGTGTTGGAGATTACTCCAGTTCACTACCATGAGCACTATGTCATCATATCGCCACCATGCTCAACGTGCAAAGGACTGCACTAAAATCTAAGAGTGAAATTAAAAACTGAAGTAAATTTGCGAAACTTCTTCGTTGTATTTTTAAGCATATTAACGTTAAAATGGCAGAGTCTCAAAAAGTTTAAATGAATATAGTAGGTTATGTATAAAATCCTAAGAAAAAAAAGGCGCTGAGTAATAAAGACACGAAGATATAAATTTTTCAGAATATGCAAATGTATATTACAGTTAAAAGTTACAAGTCACAACTTGATCAGGGAAATCTTTTGGTTAAAATCTGTGTTTTTGCGAAAAATTGAAGCCACTCAATATTTGACTCAGAACACAGAATATTCGTATGTAGACTCAGGTTCATGTAAAAACATCAACTATTTGACACCAATAAGCTTCATCAATTTTCAAGTTATTTACTAGACACCAAATTTGGAACAAAAATGTCTTTATTCATGGAAGAATACGTATCATTTATATTTGTAATAGAATGATCTACTTACAGCACTCCATTACATTTATGCAATAATAAAACTGTACCAAGTTTCAAGCCAATTTTGCAAATAACTATGATTACACTGAGTCTTAAAGAGGCAGTTCAGAGGTCTTGATCTACTGTCGGTTCCATTATAAAAGTTCTAGCGGGCAAACTTTAAACGCAGTCTAGCTAAAAGTTTTTCAGTAACTACAGCAAATTTAACTCTACTTCTATAAAAATGATGAAGATTTTAAATTGTTAAACGACAGAGCTATAATTACCACGTGTCCGAGAAAGGGGCCATTTAGATACTACCTATGCCTAGGGCGGTTGACAGCAAATGTTCCGTTTGGTGGTCCGCTTCGCCCCTATGTAAATAGAGTCAGGAAAACACTGGGAAGAGACACCTCGCACGGAGGTATGTCTGTTCACGTCAGTCAAACGCCTGCGTGCGTTGCGCCTCGGATGGCGTGAGAGCTGGTCAGACTTGAAAGCGCTTTCAGTAAAAGGTATTTAACTAAATCGCCAACCTTTAAATATTTGTGAACAATCATGTAAACAAAATTCCACGGATTGATTTTAATACCAATGTAGAGGGCAACACTTTTCCTTTAGAGTCAGTTGCCATTTTTCGCACAACACAGATACATTTTTTAAGTCCTTTTGCTATTGTATTTGATGTTATGATAACTTCATTAGACAGTAAACGGCAGCATCAAATTCAAACAATCTAACAGGGCTGCTCGGATTTTCTGCTATATCGCATATATAAGGGGCAGTTAAATGAAGACGAGATGGAGGGAACAAAAGTAGGTGAACTATCTATTATTTGAAATTTAATCGCCATAAATGTTAATACCCCTTCATCAACCATGGACCTTACCATTGATGGGGAGGCTTGCATGCCTCAGCGATACAGATGGCGCTACCGTAGGTGCAACCACAACAGAGGGGTATCTGGTGAGAGGCCAGACAAACGTGTGGTTCCTGAAGAGGGTAGCAGCCTTACCAGTACTTGCAGGAGCAACAGTGTGGATGATTGACTGATCTGGCCTTGTAACACTAACCAAAGCGGTCTTGCTGTGGTGGTACTAAGAACGGCTGAAAGCAAAGGAAAACTACAGCCGTAATTTTTCCCGAAGGCATGCAGCTTTACTGTATGGTTAAATGATGATGGTGTCCTCTTGGGTAAAATATTCCGGAGGTAAAATAGTCCCCCATTCGGATCTCCGGGCGGGGACTACTCAAGAGGATGTCGTTATCAGGAGAAAGAAAACTGGCGTTCTACGAATCGGAGCGTGGAATGTCAGATCCCTTAATCGGGCAGGTAGGTTAGAAAATTTAAAAAGGGAAATGGATAGGTTAAAGTTAGATATAGTGGGAATTAGTGAAGTTCGGTGGCAGGAGGAACAAGACTTTTGGTCAGGTGAATACAGGGTTATAAATACAAAATAAAATAGTGGTAATGCAGGAGTAGGTTTAATAATGAATAAAAAATAGGAATATGGTTAAGCTACTACAGACAGCATAGTGAACACATTATTGTGGCCACGATAGACACGAAGCCCACGCCTACTACAGTAGTACAAATTTATATGCCAACTAGCTCTGCAGATGACGAAGAAATTGATGAAATGTATGATGAGATAAAAGAAATTATTCAGGTAGTGAAGGGAGACGAACATTTAATAGTCATGGGTGACTGTGAAACGTCCCCTTAGAAGAATTATACCAGACCGTGCTTAAACTGACACACAATATTTTGTTAGCGCAACGCAATCTGACTTTCAATAATCCCTACAAAAGAGTGGCCCTGACTAACATTAAACTATACCTTTCACAAATCACTTACCTCACAAAAATCTTCGCTACTCAAGCTACTGCGATACAGCGAGCGCCACTACTGCCAGCTAAATAAAAGATTCAAACTACTGAAGGCACTATTTACTGATAGGCATAGTTAGCAAATGAAAGATTTGGATAGAGAACAAACAATGTATTTACCTTAATAGTGTTGAAAAATCATAATATACATAGCAGTCCATGATATCCAATATTACAAATTTCAAAACTCCGCCATCTCTCTCCCCACATCCACCACTGCTGGCGGCTCACCTCCCACTGTGCAACGCTACGCGCTGTTCACATCCAGCTGCCGCTGCCCAACACTACAATGGTAGACAACAATGGAAACTAGCCACAGACTGCACACAGCACAGCCAGTGATTTTCATACAGAGCGCCACGTAACGTTGCCAACAAGAAAACATAAACAGCCTACTTACATAGCCCCCATGCTCCTCACAAAAAATTTTACAGATTGTTTTGGGCAGTGGCCAAAAATGATTTGAAGAAATTTTTCATAATTACAATAACAAAGATATCAAATGCACACACTTATTGATACAATGTTCGTCAAAAGCTAAAATTTTCTCACAGTCCATAAAGACTGTCCTGATCATTCATCACAGTAAAATTGCAGATTTTTTCAAAGTCTGAGCAGTAAAAGAAAATGCACACGGAAGTAGTGGATTTCCATGCAACCTTGAAGAAGTAGTGTTTTCCTTCCAACGGAAAGACAGAGCTGACTCTTGACATGCAGACAGGTAATCGGCCACAACA
Organism: Schistocerca serialis cubense; assembly: GCF_023864345.2. Lineage (NCBI taxonomy): Eukaryota > Metazoa > Arthropoda > Insecta > Orthoptera > Acrididae > Schistocerca > Schistocerca serialis. Next base: position 534,664,173 of record NC_064639.1, on the reverse strand, counting down.
GAGTAGACCCACAGCAGAGTCAGTCGAAGTTTTACGAATACTGGTAGGTAGGTCATCACAGAGCAGACCCACTATAGTCTTGGTAGAGAGTATGGGATTGGTGGGCTACCAAACGTGCAGACCCACTGTAGTCCTTGTAGAAATAATGGTACTGGTGGGCCATCAAAGATGCAGACCCACTGTAGTCCTTGTAGAGACGGCCAGCAGCCATCTGTTGCGACTGTGCAGGTGCACAATCACCATCGAAGAGTCTTGCGGGGAATATAGCAAGTCCATAAACCACCATATGTCCACACACAAAAAATTTGTTTGAAATGTCCTTAGAACCAGCAATGCTGTTATCCAGTCCCTTGCTGAATTATTAATACACGTGCAAACACTATCAGTCCCTACTTGTCACATATTGTCAATATACTATGACCAACAGAAACGTGTGCAGTGAAATGTAACTTACAAGTTACTTAATTTGATGAACTGGTGTCAATTACAATTTTATAACATAAGAATATAATAATAAATGTGCAAAATACATCATGAAAGAACATAACAATACAGATAATATTTGTAGTAAAACAGGCTTTACAAAGGAATAGAAATAAACATGTACATCAGTGTTACAAGAATTATGACAAGTACATACATAAAAGATCAGAATAACTTTTGAAACATCAGCTTCACACATGAGCATTAAAACAAAACAGAATAAATAATGTCTATGCATCTTTACAAAGAAAAAAACATAATATTAGAAAAATTCCACAACATAACTCATATCAGCTAAACACATAAAGACAGGAAAAACACAAATATACAAGAGTACACAAACACATAGCAGAATAACACAAGAGGAAAGGGCAGGGTTTGTTTTCAGTGTAACATTTGGTACTGCAGTCCAACCTAAAACTTCATTCCATAGATCTTTCGTCTTATTTCAACATTTGTTTCCACCAAAAAAATCCTATCCAAGCATGCTTTCTGTATTTATATGTTCACATATTTCTTACCTCATTATTTATTTTCCATTATCTTACCTCATCATTTATTTCCACGAAAATCCTACCTAAACCTGTTGTCCCTAAACCCTACTTTTTTGCTCATATCCTATTTCAAAATACTTTTTTTTGGCCAAACCATATTCTTATAGCTTCTCAATGCATTTTTTCCAATTCATCACAACTCGTTCTCTTATATAGCCTACCCCATTTTAAGCTAACTTAAATCTACTGAGCTCAGATGCTAAACTAAGGAACGAGGCAATGCAGCGGCACAAAACAACTAACACAAACAGCAATGATAAAAAATACAAAAGGCATAGCAAGCAGCATCAATTACAACTAATATAAGGCAATGAGCAGCAAACAAGAAAAATAAATCAGTACTAAAACTGGCTTAAAAGAATAATACAAAGTGAAATTTAGTAGCACTATGCCTGGCAAACAGCAACAGCAAATGCAAAAACTTATATCTAAACATGACATAGCTCAAGCAGAAAAAATATTACACTAAAAATGGCCGTGTCTAATACCTATGTCACATCTTAACACTAGAGTGATGCATCACGAGAACTTACACTAGCAGATAAGTTACCAAATCGTAAAGAAATTATTTATGCAATTCCTGTGAAGGGAAATGTCTATTTATGTTCCCTCGTTTTCTTGGAAGTAGATCATAAATTTCTTATTGACTGGATCTGTAGGCATAAAATAACTATATAAGTACATATATTAAATTTTATTTTAACCAATGCTGCAGTGCAGCTAGAAACTAGATATTAAAGAAAATGAGCAAATATGTACAAAGGACAGCATGTAACATCATTCATTAGCCATATGCCATTTCATAAGGCAGTAAAAATTCTCGTAATTCTCGAGAAAGACGCTTGTCATAATCAGGTGTGCAGATGTAAGTATCTTTCCAAGTAATGATCGTGTCGTATTTGCGGTGCTTTCTACAAAGGAATGTCAATAACGAGGATAATGGCCTCCCTTTTTTTTCTTTTCTACCTGTGCCTCTGAAAAGGCACGCACTAATGGCTTTTTCTCCAGGCGTCTGACACAGCTGGGTGCCCATGACGCATTACGTGCAGGTGGTCACTTCACTCTCTTATGGAAATATTTACGACAGCAGTTTCCGCTACAGTGGCAGTCTCATATAAAAAATTTCAGAGGTTGAGAATTTGCGTTGCAAATGTGTAGATACAAAATCTTATGAATAAAACAGGTCCAAAAAATTTTCGCCGGCATTGTGATACATTAACGCATTTACACACATTTCATAACTCTTAAAGTACGATTCTTGGTTTCCAACATCCTTTTTCACAAGTCAGAGTCCCTAACCACTATTCATTACTCCTTATCTTATTACACATATAAATATTCGTCGACACTTCTTCAATATTTCGTCATAACAGATACGTAGTATAATCAAATAACTCATATAGCATCAGCTTATTGATCATAAACATATGGTAACAGCATAATACAATTCATCATCTTAATAATAACATCATAAAACCTCAGCCAAATTTCAAAATCGTCGTAGCTTCCTCCAATAGTTTCAAAACCTAAAAAAAATTCTCTGCTCATGTCAGTAGTGTCATTTACCCCAAACTTACTCTAAAAATCATGCTCCCTTACCAAATACATCATTCAAAGCTCTCATAGTATCACAATGGTTCCGGAAAAATATGAGCATTTCACAAAGTACAGACAAAATACAATTTCATAAGCGTGAAGTTATCCAACTGTGTAATTACGTAAACATCTGTCACTGATGTAGTAAAATAAATATTTGTCTCTCTCAGTTACATGATCAGATAGCTGTGTAATTTGTGTGTTAGAGATATATGGTATTGATGTGTAAAGTTGTATAAGCAAATACCATATTAGCTAGGGCTCCTTGTGCTTGCCAAACACATGGTACACAAAGTAATCGTGTACCCCCCCGAAGGATTAATGTAATTATACCCTCAGGTGTTACAGATTACAGCAATGGAATGAAACGTATCATGGAAAACTTTCTTTGTAATTCAAAAATTTTTAAAAATAAATGTTTTAAGTGTGAAATTAATCACTCAAATACGTGTACTGTAGCGCTAAACAGTGCATCATGTTGTAAGATAATCTCTGTGGAAGTCTCGTAGTTATCGTCCTCCGAAAGCTAAGTTCTGCAGAAGTCAATGTACTTACCTCATGATAAACAAAAGTGAAATGCTTTGTGTATAGATATCGTAGTTATTACGCTTATTGTTGTGATGAAGAAAGTACTGTACTGTAACGTATTGTTGTGCTACGGAAAAGGCTGTCTCATTGTAGCTATACCACAAAAGTTACTACTAAAACATGTTTTACTTTCCAGAATAAAATAGAAAACTGTGCAGATATCAAGCAGATACATCACAAAAGCAACAATGTAAATTGTGTCACACATTAGTAGTGTCGTGATAAAATCGTGTAGCTGTCACATAAATTAACCACTATGTCATCTGGTATTTCACAGAAAGTACTTTAAATCCAGAATGTATTTTCAAGTAAACCGAAATGTTGCATTAAAATCTCATTAGCAACACCAGTATATGTTCTAAGTATGTGAGCCTTATAGTCGTTACGTAATCGTGCAACTAACAAGCAATGTACACACACAATAACACTGTGTCGTCTGTTCACTATAACAATGCTTTCGTAATTATTGTCTAAATATGTTCCCTATGTTCTAGACTGGATATTTAACTTCAAACATTGTTGCATGTTAACAGTTTCTTAAGTCTGACAAAGCATACTAGAAATGTGAAGTGAAAAGTTTTATGGCAAAGACAAAGTTAAAAAGCAGATTATCTTTCAATAAACGGTTTTACATGTGAAATGTGGTGTAAACCTTTACTCTTCCTAGTACGCAGAGTTTCAACTTCAACGCAATTATCATGTGGTATACGTCGGATTCTGTAAGGTCCATCGTAAACTAGAAAGAATTTGTGACTCAAGTGTTTCTTCTTACGTGACAATGAATGAGCTTTAATGAGAACTTTCTGACCAATATATAATTTCTTTTCATTTGCTTTACCGTGTAGTTTTCTCCTTTTGTCTGCTGCAGATTTTATATTTATAATAGCCAAATCAATTATGTCTTTGTGTCGAAGTTTACGTGTATTAGGGAAAGGTACAATCTCTCTGATTCTGTTCGGTGGTTCTTCATTCTTTAGTACAAGAGTAGGTAAAGCAGTGGAGTCGTGAGGCATTTCATTCAACACGTCTTGAAATAAGTGTAAATATCTGTCCCAATGCTGATGCTTTCTGTGACAATAAAGTCTGCAAAGCTTATTGATTTCTTTCATAATCCGTTCAGACGGGTTACAATGTGGTGAGTACAATGAAATAAAAACAGGTTTGATTTTATGATTCCGAAGCATGCGTGACCAAACAGCAGATCTGAATTGCGGTCCGTTATCTGAAATGACTTTACTAACGTGTCCAACTTCACGTAAGAAATTTTTAACAAAGGCGTTGGATACAGACCGTCCAGTGGCTTTACGTAACAGAGTGAAAGAAACAAATTTTGAAGTAAGTTCAACAGCGACTAGAACGTACGAAAATCCATTAGATGTTCTGACAAGCGGTCCCAAGAGATCAACAGCAGCAAATTCTTTTAATTTAGAAGGAATAATAGGAAACAACGGAGCGCGACGTGAGACACTAGATGGTTTCGACTTTTGACAAAGTTTACAAATAAACAAGACTCTTCGAATTCTCTTTTCCATATTGTTAAAATAACAAGTCGTTCGAAGAGTATGATAACATTTTCGTGGACCAAAATGTGCGTAGCTGAAATGAATGTACCAAATGAGCTTATTAACAAAATCGTCTGGAATGCAAAGTACCCATAGCTTGTCATCAACAGTGCAGCGTTTGAAGAGTATGTTGTTTCTAACCAGGTAATAATGCCGAATCTGTGTGTGTGTCTTTTCATGCCATTTGCTCTTGATGTCTTTCCAAATCGGATCGTTATCTTGTTCATGAGCAATGTCCTTTAAAGATGTGGTGATGAAGTTTTCAAAGACGACTTTCTGAATGTAAAGAATACTGAAATTTTTCTCGAGGTTGCCTTCTGTGTTACTTTTCTCAAGCGCAGCCGGTGCGCGTGACAGTGCGTCCGCAACAATGTTCTCCTTGCCGGGAATGTAGACTATTGTGAAGCGGAATTCTTGCAGAAACAATGCCCAACGTTTTAAACTGTCATGATTTGATTTTGAAGACATAAGAAATTGTAATCCACGATGATACTTTTACGTGCTTACCAGAAAGAAAGAAACGGAATTTGTTAAATGCCCAAACGATAGCTAAAGCTTCTAATTCAGTAACGGAATAATTTTTTTCAGATTTTGTTAGCACTCCGCTAGCAAAAGCAATGGTTTTCTGAACAGTAGTGTCATTTTCTATGGCTTCTTGAAATAAATGGGCACCAAGACCGACTTTAGAAGAATCCGTGCTAAGGCAGAAATCTTGAGACAGATCTGGATGAGCTGGTATTGGCGCATTAAGTAGCGATTCTTTCAAAGAATTGAATTCCAACTGTTCTTGTTTGTCCCAGTTCCAAATAGTATTTTTTCCAGTGAGAGAACAAAGTTTTGGTGTAACTAGAATTTGCATATTCGGAAAACGACGGTAAAAATTTACGAGACCTAGAAAACTGCGGAACTGTTTTTTTGTGGATGGAACTGGAATGCCTCTGATTGCTTCTAACTTTTCAGGATCCGGCTGCATGCCTTCAGAAGAAATAATATGTCCCAAAAACTTCACCTTTGTCCTACCAGATTCAGACTTTTCCAAGTTAACTGTAATTCCAGATTCTGCAAAAATATGTAACACGCTGTTGAGGATGCGATTGTGTTGTTCTTATGAGGCTTCTGCTATCAGAATATCGTCCACATATAAGGTGATGTGACGTTTTAAGAACTCAAGTAATATGGAATTTAGCCCGCGAATGAATGCTGCCGAAGAAATGTCCAAACCAAAAGGAAGTTTCCGAAACTGATAACAAACGCCGAAACAAAGGAAAGCTGTGTATTTTCTACATTCTGGATGAAGTTCGATCTGATAAAACCTGGATCTGAGATCAATAGAAGACAACACTTTTACGCCATTAAAATTTTGAAGAAGTTCTTCCAACATTTGCGGCCTGTCTGTTTCAGGAATGATGATAGTATTGATTTGTCTCGAATCTAAGACAAGCCTGATCGATCCATTTTTCTTCTCAACAACATGTAATGGATTGTTGTATGAGCTTACTGCAGGCTCAATAATGCCCTCATTAAGTATAGATTGTATTTCTGTTCTAACACGGTCCCTATAATGTGTTGGAATTACATATGGTCAAACACAAAATTTAGTATGCTCACGAACACGAAATTGGTATTGAAATCCCTTGATTGTTCCTGTTTTGTGAGTAAAAACTGTGGAATGTGCTTGTAAAATCTCAAAAAGGTCTTGCCTATCAGTGTCATTACAATTCTCAATTGTTCGAATTTTATTCTGAATTAACTCATTAGTATCAAATATGTCGTCAATATCATCCCTGTTAGTACTTGCAGAGTGATTGTTAGTGTCTAGTTCCGTAGAAAACTCCGAACTGTTGTCTAACGGAAGGTAAAGCCGATTAATTTCCTCGTCATGGTTTGAGAGCCAATCTTCAAATTTCAAAGCTATTGACTTACCTTCTTTCTCTAAACTTATTTCAGCATTGTGAAAGTTTAAGATTGCTTTGTATTCATTCAAAAAATCTACTCCCAATATAATTTCCGTCGACAATAATGGAACAATAAGAAAGTTCATAGAGAAGCTGTGGCTTTGACAAAAGAATTCTAAGTTGGTTTGTTGGCGTACATCTACACTTTTTCCAAAGATTGCACCTTGTAATTTAATCTTACGTAACGGAAGTGTGGGGCAAGCGTTCGATTTGTTGCATTTGCTAAAGGCTCTTTCACTAATCACTGAAATGGGACTGCCAGAGTCAAGTACTGCCATAAATTTTACGTCATTTACTGTAATGTGAATCACAGGATATGCAATGTTGTTATGTTTTACGTCGTGTTCCTGGAGTAAGATGTCCCTAATGTCTTCCATTTTTACGTAATTACTAGCTACGGCAGTTGCGTCGTCAGTTTCATAAGTACGTTTTCTGGCTGCCAGCGGTATGAGTCATTGCCTATTGTCTCTTTGTTGGCGTGCGTCGTTATTGGGATTTAGAGACCTAACTTCTACAAATTCACCTTGACGAGAAGGCCCTGCCCTGTTTGAAGCTCGCCAATTCTGATGGAATTCAGGTCTGTCGTTTTGTCGGTAGTTTACATAGTTTCTTGTTTGTCGGTCATGTGGTGGAGAATTTCTCCCTGAATCGTAACTGCGTGCTGGACCGTTGCGTCTAAAATTATTCTGTCTCCCTTGATAATAATTGTTTTGGTTCCCATATTGTCTGTTTCTAAGGTAATCTCTGTCATATTCATTACTACGGAAATGCGAGCTTTCTCTGTAACTATTATTACTCTGCCAGTGGTTGTCATATGGGTGGTGTCTGTTTTGGTCACGATATGTGTTGTGAGAATAGCATTGTCGTGTCCAGTTATTATTTCTTTCATCGCGGAATTGTGACAGATGTAACCTGTAATTGTTGTGCTCCTGTTTTCGCGTTCCGCGATTGTCAGTGTCAGTTTCTAATTCTTGTAAGAGTCCCCTGAAAAGCTTCAATGTCGTCTTTGCAACGTCCTGCTAAAATAGTATGTCGTAAATATTCAGGCAATTTGATTAAGCAAATGCGGATGAGTTCTGAAGGGCTTTATGGGTTTGAAAGATACTGATTCTTACGCAACATGTCTTCAAAATATTTGACAAGACTGGAAAATTCAGATTGTTCAAAGTGTTTCATCATCATGATGCTATGTTTTACTCGGTCTTGTGTAGCTTGAGACCAATATCCTGAGAGGAAGGCATGGTAAAATTCTCCTTCACTGTGACAATCGTGAATGATCGATCGCATTCTTACAGCTGGTTCATTCTCTAAATAGCCACACATAAATTCTAATCTGTGTTCTAACGACCAGTTGGAAGGAAAACAATGAGAGAATTGATGGAGCCATGGTTGTGGATGAATGTCGTTGCCAGAATTCTTATGTTTTGAATTTACGTGTAGTGATGAATAGCTTATAGTCAAAATCATTGTGTCGGCGAGTCGCATATCGGTCATTGTTACGTCGTTTCGGCGGTTCCATTTCAAAATTCGGTGCACCTTGCCAATTTCTTTCATAATTTCCGAAATGCGCTGTGTTATTATTTTGTGGCTGTTCCGTATTTCTATGTCCCTCTTCCCGTATTGGGGCGCGAGTGTCCTCTGAAATACGTAATTCTTGTATTACCTGTGTCAGCTGATCTTGTGCTTCGCAGATTTCTCTATGGTGTTGCGTATTAATTTGATTCTGATTTTGTTTGAATTTCCTAATTTGTTTGCACTCTTCTGTGTCATTAAAGACTACCGGTTTTGTGTCATTCAGATTATCATCTACCTACGTAGATAAATTATTTAGCTGATCCGAAAGTTCAACTACTTTCTCTGATAATGTACTAATTTCCTCCATGTGTCTTTCTACTGTGTCCTTTAAGTTTTCCTGAGTTTTTGCAAGTTGCGTAACCGAATCGGTAGATGCAACTGAGTCAATTTTAGCTTCCAAGGTCTCATGATTTTCATGAACAATAATTTGCAGTTCTTTTATGGCTGCTTCGTGATTCTGTAATGCATTTTCATGCCGCGAAAAAATAGGTTGAAAATGCTCACAAATTTGTGTTTTTACGTCGTTACAGACTTTTTGACATTTCGATTAGATTTTATGTAACTCAGTAGTTAAATCTTCACATGTTTGTTCAAGAGTGGTGTGAAGATTTTGTTCCATTGCGTCTAACTGTTGCTGTGTTTGTCTCTGGTGTTGTTCCATTGTGTCTAACTTGTGAAGATTTTGTTCCATTGTGTCTAAATTTTGAAGATTTTGTTCCATTGTGTCTAACTTTTGTAGCTTTTGCTGTGTTTGACTCTGATTTTGTTGCATTGTGTCTAACTGTTGCTGTGTTTGTCTCTGATTTTGTTTCATTTGTTGCATTAATTGCAATAATAATGTATTAGTGTCTGGAATCGGTTCCTCTATGCTTTTCGGCAGTGCATTTGCGCCGGCAACATTCACATTTTGACAAGCAGAAAATGTGTCTTGACTTATTTGAGAAAACGGTGAGAACCCAAAACCTGAATCTACAGTATTTGCGAGATTGTTTCCTGCCATTTCGGATTCCTGAGGCGAGCTGTTGCCGACCGATCGATCGATAATGCTTCCCTGTTCACAAATTTTGACACTGTGTATACCATTATTTGCAACCCGCTCCATTTCCCTATGCGCAATTACCAAATTACTACTTTCAATATTAGTTAATTCATTACTCTGCGGCGCTAACATACTGCTTTCGTCTTCACTGTCATTTCTCAATTTACTTTGGAGCCTAGTATTACGTTTTTCACACTCCATAATTGTCACAATATTTCACACGATAACACAGAAAAGCACAATTTGAAGAGTAAAATAAAATAACATGGCAATGGAAATAATGTCTACTTAATTGCAAGCGCAGCTGCGAAATACTTGGTGCAAATCTGCATGCATGCCACAACTGTTTTACTGTACAACAATGAAAAACTACAACTACAATGAAAATTCTCTCTATAATTACGCGCTAGCAATAAACAAAAGCTACACTAATTACACAAACTACAAGAAAAAATCAGAAGATTCCAGTGAGGTATCCTAGGCTAAGGGTCGACATATGAAACGTCCCCTTAGAAGAATTATACCAGACTGTGCTTAAACTGACACACAATATTTTGTTAGCGCAACGCAATCTGACTTTCAATAATCCCTACAAAAGAGTTGCCCTGACTAACATTAAACTATACCTTTCACAAATCACTTACCTCACAAAAATCTTCGCTACTCAAGCTACTGCGATACAGCGAGCGCCACTACTGCCAGCTAAATAAAAGATTCAAACTACTGAAGGCACTATTTACTGATAGGCATAGTTAGCAAATGAAAGATTTGGATAGAGAACAAACAATGTATTTACCTTAATAGTGTTGAAAAATCATAATATACATAGCAGTCCATGATATCCAGTATTACAAATTTCAAAACTCCGCAATCTATCTCCCCACATCCACCACTGCTGGCGGCTCACCTCCAACTGCGCAACGCTACACGCTGTTCACATCCAGCTGCCGCTGCCCAACACTACAATGGCAGACAACAATGAAAACTAGCCACAGACTGCACACAGCACAGCCAGTGATTTTCATACAGAGCGCTACGTAACGTTGCCAACAAGAAAACATAAACAGCCTACTTACAACTGGAATTCGGGAGTAGGAAAAGGGAGAGAAGAAAACATAGTAGGTGAATATGGATTGGGGGTAAGAAATGAAAGAGGAAGCCGTCTGGTAGAATTTTGCACAGAGCATAACTTAATCATAATTAACACTTGGTTCAAGAATCATAAAAGAAGGTTGTATACATGGAACAATCCTGGAGATACTAGAAGGTTCAAATGGTTCAAATGGCTCTGAGCACTATGGGACTTAACATCTGTGGTCATCAGTCCCCTAGAACTTAGAACTACTTAAACCTAACTAACCTAAGGACATCACACATATCCATACCCGAGGCAGGATTCGAACCTGCGACCGTAGCAGTTGCGCGGCTCCGGACTGAGCGCCTAGAACCGCGAGACCACCGCGGCCGGCTACTAGAAGGTATCAGATAGATTATATAATGGTAATACAGAGATTTAGGAACCAGGTTTTAAATTGTAAGACATTTCCAGCGGCAGATATGGACTGTGACCAGAATCTATTGATTATCAACTGTATATTAAAACTGAAGAAACTGCAAAAAGGTGGGAATTTATGGAGATGGGACCTGGATAAACTGACTAAACTAGAGGTTTTACAGCGTTTCAGGGAGAGCATAAGGGAACAATCGACAGGAATGGGGGAAAGAAATACAGTAGAAGAAGAATGGGTGGCTCTGAGGGATAAAGTAGTGAAGGCAGCAGAGGATCATGTAGGTAAAAAGACGAGGACTAGTTGAAATCCTTAGGTAACAGAAGAAATGTTGAATTTAATTGATGAAAGGAGAAAATATAAAAATGCAGTAAATGAAGCAGGCAAAAAGGAATACAAAAGTCTCAAAAATGAGATCGACAGGAAGTGCAAAATGGCTAAGCAGGATGGCTTGAGGACAAATGTGAGGATGTAGAGGCTTATCTCACTAGGGGCAAGGTAGATACTACCTACAGGAAAATTAAAGAGACCTTTGGAGAAAGAAGAACCACTTGCATGAATATCAAGAGCTCAGATGGAAACCCAGTTCCAAGCAAAGAAGGGAAAGCAGAAAGGTGGAAGGAGTATATAGAGGGTCTATATACAAGGGCGATGTGCTTGAGGACAATATTATGGAAATGGAAGAGGATGTAGAAGAAGATGAAATGGGAGATGCGATACTGCGTGAAGAGTTTGACAGAGCACTGAAATACCTGAGTCGAAACAAGGCCCCAGGAGTATACAACATTGCAGTAGAACTACTGACGGCCTTGGGAGAGCCAGTCCTGACAAAACTCAACCATATGGTGAGCAAGATGTATGAGACAGGCGAAATACCCTCAGACTTCAAGAAGAATATAATAATTCCAATCCCAAAGAAAGCAGGTGTTGGCATATGTGAAAATTACCGGACTATCAGTTTAATAAGTCACAGCTATAAAATACTAACGCGAATTCTTTACAGACGATTGGAAAAACTGGTAGAAGCCGACCTCGGGGAAGATCAGTTTGGATTCCGTAAAAATATTGGAACACGTGAGGCAATATTGACCTTACGACGTATCTTAGAAGAGAGATTAAGGAAAGGCAAACCTACGTTTCTAGCATTTGTAGACTTAGAGAAAGCTTTTGACAATGTTGACTGGAATACTCTCTTTCAAATTCTAAAGGTGGCAGGGGTAAAATACAGGGAGCGAAAGGCTATTTACAATTTGTAGAGAAACCAGATGGCAGCTATAAGAATCGAGGGGCATGAAAGGGAAACAGTGGTTGGGTAGGTAGTGAGACAGGGTTATAGCCTCTGCCCGATGTTATTCAATCTGTATATTGTGCAAACAGTAAAGGAAACAAAAGAAAAGTTCGGAGTAGGTATTAAAATCCATGGGGAAGAAATAAAAACATTGAGGTTCGTCGATGACATTGTAATTCTGTCAGATACAGCAAAGGACTTGGGAGAGCAGTTAAAAGGAGTGGATAGTATCTTGAAAGGAGGATATAAGATGAACATCAACAAAAGCAAAACAAAGAGGAATGTATTCGAATTAAGTGGGGTGATGCTGAGGGAATTAGTTTAGGAAATGAGACACTTAAAGTAGTAAAGGACTTTTGCTATTTGGGGAGCAAAATAACTGATGATGGTCGAAGTAGAGAGGATATAAATTGTAGACTGGCGATGGCAAGGGAAGCATTTCTGAAGAAGAGAAATTTGTTCACATCGAGTATAGATTTAAGTGTCAGGAAGTCGTTTCTGAAAGTATTTGCATGGAGTGTAGCCATGTATGGATGTGAAACGTGGACGATAAATAGTTTGGACAAGAAGAGAAAAGAAGCTTTCGAAATGTGGTGATACAGAAGAATGCTGAAGATTAGATGGTTAGGTCAAATAACTAATGAGGAGGCATTGAATAGGATTGGGGAGAAGAGGAATTCGTGGCATAAGTTCAGTAGAAGAAGGGACCGGTTCGTAGGACATGTTCTGGGTCATCAAGAGATCATAAATTTAGCATTGGAGGGCAGCGTGGAGGGTAAAAATCGTAGAGGGAGACCAAGAGATGAATACACTAAGCAGATTCAGAAGGAAGAAGTTTGCAGTTAGTACTGGGAGATGAAGAAGCTTGCACAGGATAGAGTTACATGGAGAGCTGCATCAAATCAGTCTCAGGACTGACGACCACAACAACAAGAAATGTTAATAAATGTATCCCATTGTGAGACAAATGTTTGCGACTGCCTGCGGAACTGTTATTATACCCAGACCTGTGTCTCTTTGTCCGAATCGACGGCCAAGGTTACCAAAGTTGTTTCGACCAAGCTGCAGAAGTTTCGCTGGGAAGCCGTTACACATTCTCCATACGGTCCCGATTTCGTCCGGTTTACATGGTTTTGGGGCTCTGAAGAAAGATATCCGTTACCGCCTATTTGCTTCGGTTGATGAAGTGCATGCCTGGGTACAACAACGGTTCCGTAGGCAATCGGAAACATTTTCCATGAAGGCACAGATCGTCTTGTCTCACAGTGGGATAATTGCATTAAGAGTTCTGGCAATTACTTTTGAAACAATGCACAGTTTGTGTATTATTTCCTATGTGTCACGTCTTCGTTTGACCACTCGATATATATTAGGAACAGCAGAGGACTTATAATACTTGCTTGGGGAATCTCTGATATCTCTTCGATTTGACTTGGTGACTTCCCGTCGACTACTACGACTTCCTGACGGGAAATCACAAATGCTGACGCACAACTGCGAAGATACGTAGAAGGCATGCGACTGGATTAGAGGCCTCTTTTAAGAAACTATATCTGTAGCCTTCTGGAGACCTGGAATTATGTAATCAACTTGAGATCCCGTATCAGTAGCACTCTACTTTTTGAGTGAACAAAGAGCCAGCTGGGCTTTACAAGTATTATATTTTCTGTATTCTAGTTGACTATGTGTCAATATGTCTTTGTGTTGTTTCATTATGTCGAAGACAGCATCCGTTCCGAAATCCTACTGAAAATTGTCGTCACTGACTTGCGTCTAGAATTAAGTTAATTACATATTTTTCCTTTCTTGTGTATTGGTGTCACGTGTGTTGTTTTCCAGTTGTATGCTATAGGTATCTCGTCGACTGAGCGCTTGCGTATAGCTCATGGATATGGAGCTATTACATGAGCATACTCTGAGACGAATCTAATTGGTATACAATCTCTATCAAAATATTTGCGTTTATCAAGTGACTTCGCAACACCAAGGTATCTACTTCTCAGTTACTGGTGTTTGCAGCTGTTCCTGATCTGGATTCTGGAATTTATACTGCATATGTTTTAGTGAAGGAATTTAGTAAAATTGCGTTAAGTAACTCCGCTTTAGCGGAGCTGTCATTAGTATTACCATTGCCATGGCGCAGTGGAGCTTTATTGTGTTTTACGTCTGATGTGTTATACATAGTACCAAAATGTGTAGGTGTCATCGCTATTACTATTGCTATCGCGCAATGGAGTTTGATAGTGTCTTACAGCTGGTGTGATATACATACGACCAAAATGTTTTAGACTTCCTGCCGTAGTAATAAATCCATTTCACTGATGTAATTCTGTAGTAGAATTACAGAGCAAGATCTATATTAACGAATTATTAAGTTTCAGATAATGGAAATCTCCTACATAATAACCAACATCCTCACCCCGTGAACTTGTATAAATCAGCCCACTCGTTTTCCATGAATTCCAGGATGCCGTAGACAAAGGCGCCGCGGTTGATGTAGTGCTCCGTCACTTTCGTAACGCATTCGATGCAACGCCACATTGTTGGTTTTGGTTAGTGCACAAAATACCAGCTTATTAAATACCGGATCAAATTAGTCACTAGTTGCTACACAACTCCTTATTCTTAAGTGGACGAAATGGGAGTAAAGGTAATTTAGGTAGTGTCCCAATGGAGTGTTATATGGCAGATACTGTTTACAGTGTACACTGATGAGCAAGAACATTATGACCATCTATCCAAAAGCCAGTATGTCCACCTTTGGCACACCTGACAGCAGTGATGGGTCGTCACATGGGAGCAACGAATTCGTAGTTCTCTGGAGGGAGCAGGTACAGCATCTGCACATACAAGGTACCTCATTCCTGTAATTTCCGGGAAGACAGGCGTTGAGCTGAGACTCCACGTTCAGTCACATCCCAGATTCGATTGGTTTCATATCTGGCGAGTTGGGGGGGGGGGGGGGGGGGGGGCAGCACATCAACTGTAACTCTCCATAGTGTTCTTCGGACCACTCCATCACAATCGAGGCCTTCTGACATGGCTAATTATCTTGCTGAAAAATACCACTGCCGTCGGGAAACATGATCATCACGAAGTGGTGCACATGGTGTGCAACCAGAGTACGATACCCCTTGGCCATCATGGTGTCTTTTACGGTCTCCTCTGGACCAATTTATTCCCGCGTGTGTGTTCCCCAGTGCATAAAGCAGCCGCCACCAGCTTGTCTCTGTCCCGCAATACAGGTGTCAATGAGTTGTTTCCCTGGAAGACGACGGCTTCGCGCCTTCTACCGACATGATGAAGAAGGTATCAGGAGTCATCAGACCATGCAACTCTCTGCCATTGCGCGAACAACCAGTGCCGATAGTCAAGTGCCCGTTTCAGTCACAGTTGCCAATATTTGCATATGTGAATTATATCTTGTATGGGTATAATGTTGGAGCCTCCCAGAGGCTATTTGAGGATGATGGCGTTGTCCATAGCAAAGTCTCAAAGCCAGAATCTTACAGTGACATGCACAAAGACCTACGTACAATCTCTGATTTGTGCAAAGACCTGAAGTATAGTCTACTCGTAAATAAACGTACAGTATTATGCACAAGCTAGCGAAGAGTATAATTACTGTTCAATACTTTTGTCAGTGTTGGCCCAGTGGAAACGACGAGTATAAGATGCCTAAGAGTAACCAGTCGGAGTGACGGAGAGTGGCACTTTTCGTCACGTATCATTTAGTGATTCAAAATACTACAGCCACAGTTTAGGTATGACTGGTGTTTTGTATCACGTAAACGTATTGTTGTGAAATTTAAAGCCCGCGTATTCTGAGAAGAGTCTGGAAATATATTATTTCAAAGTGTATCATGAAATTACTGCAATGAAAAAATTAGAGAAATTAGAGCTCATACTGAGGTTTACTATCGTTCGTTCATCCAACACTCCATACGTGAATGGAGCTAGGAATTGGTGAACAGATAGATGTACCAGATGTACCCACCACCACCCATCAGCTCCAGCTATAGATGTAGATGCAAAAAAAACGTACAGATACCATTTTAAATAAAGCACAAAACCGGTTCCTTCAGAAGAGTTGGTTCTACTCCGCGTTTGACTGTTAGTTATTAACAGATAGCTTTTCATAAAAATGTGTATTTAGCTGTAACTGATTATTATTCTGATGTAGTTCAGTTAAGGCCGCTGTAAATACACGTGTTACTACTGTCATGACTTACGTTAATGCATGACGTTTTCAGCAAAGTTTATAGAACTGACGGATAATTTCCTACTGTATTAGGAACAGCACTTTACAGGCATTATGTCAATGTAACAACGCTCTCTATAATCATTAGTATAAGACAAAGATCTGGCAGAGGAGTCACAGTTCAGAAAATAGCGTAGTACAATAACGATTCTACTGTTTTTGAAGTTTGTCTGTACTTTTACAAAAACATAACAAAGATTTCTTCCAATCATGATGAAAGGCTTATGATTTACGAACAAAAGTGTTATTTTAAGGAAGTCACCTGTACGCACTGCTGTTTGATAAGAATTGGACCAGATATTTGATCACTAATGGTCAAACTTTGTTAATAGATAGGCCGACTATCGAAACATTTGGTTTGTTTCACCTTGAAACTTTGAACCTTTCCCCGACTTGGTTGGTAAAAATCAAGCAAACCGATGAGAGAAGGAAAGAAGTAAAAGTCACAAAATAGTTTCTATAGTGAGTTCTCTCCTCCTGCAAGTCAGCATTGAATCATAAATATTTGACATATTTTTGATGACTTGATTAGATTATTCCGGACACAAATCATTTGAGGAGAGCCACCTACGGGTTGACAAGTAATTGACAAGGTTGTTGTCAATATTTGCATCAGGTACGCTATGGGCTTCCCAACAAGGTAATCAGTTCGAATTATTGACCAGCCCGGTACCTCGCGGAGTGCCGTGCGTGCAAAACAGCCATCCGTACGGCACGACCGGACGCAGAGGAACTTGCAGCTTCATTAAGGCTCCCGTGGCTTCGTTACAATACGTTGGCCTCGCGCAGAATTTTAAATCACTTTTGTTTGTGTTACCTCACAGCGATGACCGCATTGCATCGTAATTTACAAAGTGGTCAAACCATAGCATACTGGTGAAGAATGTTGAACAGTTCGTGTATGCGTTTTGTAACGACCTGAAGATGTGCTGCTGTTTATTCTGAAAGTTCTGAAAGATTTTTTTTCAGTATACTGGAAAAGTAAGGCATAAATTTAAAAGCCTGAAAATATCGTCTCGGCAATAGCCAAAGGCAGTCAAGTGAGAACAAATGTAATGCTAGCCGTGGTTAGTGTATTCGACTGTTGGCTCATCTAACCTCCCGATTTTTTTATCCTCCCAAATACCTTTTCTTGTCTGTCCGATAATGATCATATCGTTCTTACATTATCCTCCCTCGGTATCTCTTCATACAATTTAATAGCTTCTCTTACAATCTCTTCTGTGTTGCACTATTGATCTTAAGTCTCTGTATTCTGAAGCGACTTGTGTAGGCTGTTTCTCTACTACATGTTAAGGGCGATATTGCCAATGCCTTTAAATTTTTCCATGTTCCCAAACGTTTCTTAATTTTCCGTTGTTTTACTCAAAATAGTATTGAAACTTTTTCTGCTTCACAAACTTGACATATTACGCATACCAAACAACTGAGAAGTACTTCTTGTTAGAAGTCATTGTTTGCAGATAAATTTCTGTATTAATTCTCGCAGTGTTCGTCACCAATGCGACAACTCTCTCGCTTATGCTGCTCAGAACAAAACACTGATGAATCGGTTGTCATGAAATGTGGATATGCTGTTGCTTCGGCATAAAACATGGTGCACATTACTAATTACTAAGAAGAATGGAGGAAGCTAGTTTGTTACCGAGAGTCACAGCTTAGGGTACAGAGCAGAATAGACTATACGACTCACAGAAAAATGTGTGCGATCCTGGCGCCGAGGAGAATGGATCAGTGAATCAGCGACACTGCGGTAAATTTGTCGGACTCGAGACAAGCACAAGCGCAGGAAGTAGAAAAAACTATGCTAAGAACATCGCCATCAGAAAGGTCACGAGAAGTCGTGGAAGTTCCTTTATTCTCAGAAAATAGTGCATGAGGAAGTAAGAGAATTAGCAGCTTAAAGAACCAAAACGACACTTGGACACCATTTCGCTATGGATGAAAACAATAAATACTTCATTAACCGATGATAATACCAGTAAGTTTTACTGGCCACAGAGATGCAGTGGAAGCAATGGACTGGACTCAGCGGGATTGAAATCCTTATTTAATTTACCAACAGATTGCATGAACTGTTTAAGGCAAATGGTAGAATGCTCCTGTTTAAGGCAAATGGTAGAATGCTTCCTGTGAGCGTGGCGATTTCTGTCCGTTGCCTTATACTGTCCGAACACACGCTCCACTGATTCTCTTGTTGGCTGGAAATTAAAGCCTGATTTTCCTTTCTTGATTCAAACGTTCAAATGGCTCTGAGCACTATGGGACTTAACATCTGAGGTCATCAGTCCCCGAGAACTTAGAACTACTTAAACCTAACTAACCTAAGGACATCACACACATCCATGCCCGAGGCAGGATTCGAACCTGCGACCGTAGCAGTCGCGCGGTTCCGGACTGAAGCGCCTAGAATCGCTCGGCCACCGCGGACGGCCTTTCCTTTCTTCCTTTTAACCAACATATTCCTTGACTAACATGGAAGGGGCAGCTTCATTAATATTTGGAAAGGGTTGCAATGAGAAACTTGTTTAATTTCCTCTGTGATTGACGTATGATTTAAGAGTTCTCGCGGTAACCATGCTGCTCATTTTTTGGTAGGCTACTGTAACGTCGATGATGCCTACAGTGAAAGAAGCAAGAACTGCTAAGTCTCAAGTACAGTTACGCGTTTTGTAGTTGTCTGATCTTCACCGACCAATAGTGCCTTAAAGTATTTCTGTTATCATTTCAGCCAGATGCAACTCATGATCCACATACCTGGCAACGCGTAAGCAAACTACTGAACACCTCGTAATGCGATGCCTTGGATGTAGAGGTTAAATCATAAAGTGAGACCTCCCCAGGTATTTCACAACTGAATGATGAAACCGAAACAATATTTTCTAAGCATTAGCGTTTACAGGAGATGCTAACATTACATTGTAGGGCGACTTTTTTATCTTCAACACCTTTTTCTACACCGGTTTAGCACTTAACCCCTATTAAGGACATCGTATGCCATTTATATTTAGTCTTTTCACCTGGTATTCGACCAGCCTCATCCGCAGGAACCCCTGAGCTGCTTCTTGACTGTAATGTTTAGTGATTTTCGTTGTTGCACATATTCTGTTCTATTTCTCGATTTTACCTGAAGGGTGAAGATGTAGAGTGGAGGCTATAAAATACTTTAGTGATTTTGCCTCTCATGACATTAAAGCAGGTACGGCCGTGTTACTTCTATTCGAACTCTTGAAGACGCCAGAATAATTGAGCGAAGTCGTCCAGTATTTTCAGTTTTTGTCATGCATGAACTTTTTTTAAACCGTATGGGGACAAGAAACAATTTCTGAAAACGTCACAGTACTTTTACAAACATGATGACATTAACCTGTGCATTACATTTTCAATTTAAGATCCTTTTTCATTTTGTTAAAATAATTACAGAAGCAGAAATGAAAGCTTTGTAACGAAAACATACATTCCACGGGGTATTGGGTGTCCCTTTTAACAAACAAGGCATCATACATCAAAGATTAGGCCCAGTGTAAGTTGAAGTCAAAGAGAAACAAAATTGACAATATGCTTAGCGGCTTTTAGAAATGTGCAGAACATCAAATTATTATAGATATCCTTGAAAGAAAGAAATTTATGTACCATTTTTACATGTAAGCTATATATGCTGAGCTGTCACTGTTTTTCTGGAGGTCGCAAATGATTCTTCACGTCGAAGACGTGTGTCTTTTTCCGACACCCATTCTGTTGACCAATCCAGAAGTATGTAAGAGGAAATTTCGTCAGTAAATTGTCTGTACTCTTTACAGATGACATTATCATATTCCTCGAAATATCAACCTGTATACCAGCTAAGGGTGATAAGGGAAAAGTATGTGAAGTCGTTGAAAAATGATTATATTAGTTGCGATCATGTATGAAAATGCATGAGCTGGTTCCTCTAACAGATTGATGCTTAATGTAATCGTCTATATTAAATTCAAAATATAAAGTATACGATACAGGGAAAACGAAAACAGGAGGCAAACAAGGGAATGCTATAATTTCATTTGGAGATGTAAGTAACAAATGGTTCAAATGGCTCTGAGCACTATGGGACTCAACTGCTGAGGTCATTAGTCCCCTAGAACTTAGAACTACTTAAACCTAACTAACCTAAGGACATCACAAACATCCATGCCCGAGGCAGGATTCGAACCTGCGACCGTAGCGGTCTTGCGGTTCCAGACTGCAGTGCCTTTAACCGCACGGCCACTTCGGCCGGCTGTAAGTAACAGAGCAATTCAAAAACACATTAATATAGGGTGTGCTACGCTTCGCCATTATGACTGTTTAAACTCTGCTGTGGACATTTTGAATGAGGTGTCTAAATATCTTTGGCCTCACGGCAGCCCATTCTCCCTCGTGATCGAGAACCAGAGAAGGTGATTGTGGTGGACTTCGGAATGTGGAGCGAAGTCGGCGTTCTAGCGTTTATAGGTGTGCCATTGGTTTCAGTTAGGGTCTCTCGGCAGCTCAATCCACTTCAGAAATGTTATTGTCAATAAATCATTGCCTCACAGACGCTGGTTTATGAGAAGGTGCATTGTCAAGATGATAAAATTATCGTCTCCGATGTTTTCCTCTAGATTAAGTAGCGCTAAATGTATATACACTGAAGCGCCAAAGAAACTGGTATTGGCATGAATATTCAAATACAGAGATATGTAAACAGGCAGAATACGGCGCTGCGGTCAGCAACGCCTGTGTAAGACAACAAGTGTTTGGCGCTGTTGTTAGGCCGGTTAGTGCTGCTACAATGGCAGGTTATCAAGATTTAAGTGAGTTTCAACGTGGTGTAATAGTCGGCGCACGAGCGATGGAACACAGCATCTCCGAGGGCGCGATGAAGTGGGAATTTTCCGGTACGACCACTTCACGAGTGTAGCGTGGACCTCAGGAATCCGGTAAAATATCAAATCTCCGACATCTTCGCGGCCGGAAAAAGATCTTGCAAGAACGTGACCGACGACGAATGAAGAGAATCGTTCAACGTGGCAGAAGTGCAACCCTTCCGCAAAATGCTACAGATTTCAGTGCTGGGCCATCAACAAGTCTCAGCGTGCGAACCATTCAACGAAAAATCATCGATATGGGCTTTCAGAGCTTGTCCACTCTTGTATCCTTGATGACTGCTCGATACAAAGCTTTACGCCTCGCCTGGGCGCGTCAACACCGACATTGGGCTGTTGATGAGTGGAAACATGTTGCCTGGTCGGACTAGTCTCGTTTCAAATTGTATCGAACAGATGGACGTCTATCGGTATGGAGACATCCTCGTGAATCCATGGACCCTGAATGTCAGCAGGGGACGCTTCAAGTTGATGGAGGCTCTGTAACGGTGTGGGCCGTGAGCAGTTGGACTGATATGGGAACGACCGTGACAGGGGACACGTACGTAAGCATCCGGTCTGATCACCTTCATCCATTCATGCCCATTGTGCATTCCGACAGACGTGGGCAATTCCAGCAGAACAATGGGATAATCCACACGTCCAGAATTGCTACAGAATGGCTCGAGGAACAGTCTTCTGAGCTTAAACACTTCCAATGGCCACCAGTCTCCCCAGACATGAACATTATTGAGCGTATCTGGGATGCCTTGCAATGTGCTGTTCAGAAGAGCTCTCTACCCCTTCGTGCTCTTACAGATCAGTCCTATAGGATTCATGGTGTCAGTTCCCTCCAGCGTTACTTCAGGCGTTAGCCTACTCCATGCCACGTTGTGTTGGCGGCGACTCTACACAATATTAGACAGATGTACAAGTGTCTTTGCCTCTTCAGTGGAAAAGGTGTGCATATTCTTCAGCATTTAGCGCCTTTTTAAGCATAGTGAGGGTAATACCCTCACACTGTATCACAACCTCCGCCCTACCTTACTCTTGACACGAGTGACGATGGGAGGTAATGTTCGCCAAACCCAGACCCTTCCAACGGATTTCCACTGAATATAGCGCGAGTCACTGCATATAATTTGTTTCCAGGCATTCACTGTCCACTGACGTACTTCCTTCGCACCATCTCAAGCGTCGCTTACTATTGGCTACAGAAATGTCTGGCTCATGAGGAGTTGCCCGACCGTTGTAGACCATTCTTTTTAATTCCCTATCCACAACTATAGTGCTAGCTGGACTTCAGGTAACACTTTGGAACGTACGAGTGATATCTTCCAATGACTTAATGAGATGTTATGCACTCATCCTTTCAAGTGCTCGACGGTCCATGGTCTTGGTTTTACTGTGGTTGTTCGTTCGCTTTTCCGTGTCACAGTCACACGAGGAGCAACATTCGATTTGGGCGACAGTAGAAGGGTCTAAATGTCCCTGATAGATTTGTTACTGGTTGGTAATGACTGGTCCACATTAGGTGTCACTGAGCGCTTCAGATCGACCCATGCTGCTGCTGCTGCTTGTTTGCTGACAACAGAGCACACCTTGCCTTATTTTCTACAAGCGAATCCGTTTCTCGTCCATCTAGTAGCCGGTTCAGCATTACTTTTCATCAGATGGCTTGTGCCGTCTACACTGCAGTATTAGCTAATGGCAAATACTTATTACAGACCTTACAGCACAATTTATGTACGGCAATAAAGGCACGTGTGTTCAGCTGAATATAGATAAAACGATATAATGCTTCTTCACTCGCCATCCATTAATTAATAAAGCAATGGAAAATAATGACACAGAATTTGCACATGTGAACAAAGTTAATTATCTTCTAGAGAACAACTGACAACTAAGTAATAGTCGATTACATATCGACAGTTACTTAGTTGTCAGTTGTGAATTCAAGAGGCTGATGACTGCATTTTGACAATTTACAAAAGCAAGTTTACTTTCTTGAAAATAAAAAATAAACTTATAAGAATATTAACTATAACAGTTTTAACAGGCGGTTCTGAATCCAGGACTTCCAACACAGGTGTTGTTGTTGTGGTCTTCAGTTCTGAGACTGGTTTGATGCAGCTCTCCATGCTACTCTACCCTGTGCAAGCTTCTTTAGCTCCCAGTACCTACTACAGCCTACATCCTTCTGAATCTGCTTAGTGTATTCATCTATTGGTCTCCATCTACGATTTTTACCCTCCACGCTGCCCTCCAGTACTAAATTGGTGATCCCTTGATGGCTCAGAACATGCCCTACCAACCGATCCCTTCTTCTAGTAAAGTTGTGCCCAATTCAATACCTCCTCACTAGTTATGTGATCTACTCATCTAATCTTCAGCATTCTTCTGTAGCACCACATTTCGAAAGCTTCTATTCTCTTCTTGTCTAAACTAGTTATCGTCCATGTTTCACTTCCATACATGGCTACACTGCATAAAAATACTTTTAGAAACGACTTCCTGACACTTAAATCTATACTCGATGTTAACAAATTTCTCTTCTTCAGAAACGCACTGGCCGGTGTGGCCGTGCGGTTCTAGGCGCTTCAGTCAGGAACCGCGTGACCGCAACGTTTGCAGGCTCGAATCCTGCCTTGGGCATTGATGTGTGTGTTGTCCCTAGGTTGGTTAAGTTTAAGTAGTTCTAAGTTCTAGGGGACTGATGACCACAGTTGTTAAGTCCCATAGTGCTCAGATCCATTTGAACCATTTCATAAACGCTTTCCTTGCCATTGCCAGTCTACAACACAGATAAGAAAGCAAATCAAGGGTACTTGAACGCAATATCTGAAGTAAGATATTGGACCCCGTAATATTAGTGACTAAACAATACTACATAATGATGAAGCATTGTGAACTGTATAAAGAAAAAGACATAGAAGCAAACATTAATGCCAAAAGACACTACTATTTATGCAGTTGGTGCTGCATAGCTCCTAAGTATTTGGGAAACGTAATAAATCAACCACGAAGAACTGCTGAAAACTGTTAATTTACTTACTTTTCTTCCTCGAAAATTATTTTCAACAATTTATTCCGGAATCGTCTCGAACTGTTAATGGATGCGAATATTTACTCATCCCCCTAGGTACAAATAATTCGGAGGAATTGCGGAGAATTATGACGGATACAGAGACCAGTCACCACAAGTTCATTGTAGTGAAACTGAATACAGTAACATCCAAGAACACCAAAAGAAATGCAAGCAGAAAAAGAATCTCTTGACGCCTGCCTAAGAGACAGCTTTCATTCCTTCCGAAATAACCGTGTAAGCGCAGACCAGATGTGGCTTGAATTCAAAGACATATTATCGTCATCAATGGAGAGAGTCATACGAAATACATTACGAAGAGCTTGAAATGGTCCCCAATGACACACAAAACATGTCAGAACTCTGACGCAGACGCAACGTAAAAAGCATGCCAAATTTAAAAGAATCAAAATCCACTAGATTGGTGAAGTTTTACAGAAGCTGGAGCTTCGGTCTGATCCTCCATACGAGATACTCTCAATAGTTTCCACAACGAGAATCTGTCTCGAAATCTGGCAGAAAATCCAAACCAATTTTGGTTGCGTGTGAAGTACACCAGCGGCATAACACCATCAGTAGCATCACAACCTGATAGCGATGATTATGTTACCGATGATAGTGTCACTAAAGCGGACTCAACTAAATTCAGTTTTATGAAATTTCCTTGTCAAAGAAGACAAGTAAATATTTCTAAATTGGAATCAGGAGATACTGCCAACATGAGTAACTTAGAGGTAGAGATCGTCGGCCTAGCAAAGTAGATGAAATCAGTTAAGAAAAGCAAATCCTCCTGTCCACATTGTCTATCAATTAGATTCCTTTCGTAGATGCTGATATAATACAACGTGTACAACCGCTCGCTCGAGGAAAGATGCCCACCGAAGACTGGAAAGTTACACTTCTCATACCTATGCTCAAGACGGGAATTAGGAGTAATGTGACGAATTACAGATCCATTTCACTGAAGTTGATTCGTCGTCGGATTTTAGAACATATAATGTGTTCGACAGTTAAGAATTAACTCGCAGAAAAGGCGATCTTTATGAAGTAATCGGCACGGATTTAGAAAACATCAAATTTAAAAACATATCTAGCTGTTTATTCTCACGAAGTAATTAGAGCTATCAAACATCTCAAATTGATTCCATAGTCTTACAGTTCCAAAAACCTTTTGATAAAGTTCCTCACAAATTACTTCGAAACAAATAGTGTGACTGTGGAGCAAAGTCTCAGTTGTGCAACTGGATGCATGATTTCTGTCAGATAGGCCATAGTTGGTAGTAACTGACGGAAATTCGCCGAGTCAAACAGAAGTGATATCTGTTATTCTCAAAGGAAATGTTATAGGCCATCTGCTGTTTCTGATATAAACGATTTAGGAGAGAATGTGAGCAGCCATCTTCCATTGCTTTCTGATTGTGCTGTCATTTTTCCGTCTAGTGAAATCATCAGTAGATCGAAATTGATTGCAAAATGATGTATACAAGACATATGTATGATGGGAAAAGTGTCAGTTGATCCTAAATAATGAAAAGTGAGAGGTCACTTGCATGAGTACTAATAGGAATTCGTTAAATTTCGGTTACACGGTAACTCACACCAACCTAAAGGCTTTCAATTCAACCAAATGCCTAGGAATTACGAACAACTTCAATTGGAAGGGTCACATAAATTATATAGGGGAGAAGGCAAATCAAAGACTGTGTTTTATTGGCAGAACACTTAAAAGCTGCAACAGGTCTGCAAAAGAGACTACCTACACAACGCTTGTTCGTTCTCTGCTAGAGTACTGCTGTGCGGTATGGGATTCTTACCGGATAGGATTGAAGGAGAACATCGGAAAAGTTCAAAGAAGGGCAGCTCGTTTTGTATTATCATGAAATAGCGGAGGGTGTGACGGATATCACGTACTAGTTGGAGTGGCAATAATTAAAACAAAGGAGCTTTTTGTTGCAGCAAGACTTTTTCTGAAAGTTTCAATATCCAATATTGTCCTATGAAAGCGAATTAGAGAGAAATGATCATCGTAATGAAACAAAAGAAATCAGAGCTCGCACGGAAAAATTTAAGTGTTCGTTTTCCATGCGCTCTGTTACGGAGTGGAACAGTAGAGAAATAAGAGTGGAAAGAGGCTGGATGAAAACTCTGCCAGGCGCTTTTGTAATATTGCAGAGCAGTCATGTGCATGTAAATGTAGATGTTGATGTAGATATTTAGATTTTCGCATCGGGCTCCTACTTTTCGAGTGGAGGCTCTCTAAATTTTGGTGTTTGTGTAGAGTGCCTCCGTACCAAAATGTGAAACCTGATTATAACAACATACGAAAATCAACTGTTAGAACATTTTGCTATTAACTGTACAATTTATTTTGGCATTGACAATAGTGACACTGGACGCTTTATACGTTATATGACGACAAACTATTAATATGGCCGCGTAGGTGTTATAAATAACGTAAGGATACTAAACACGATTTGAAATCGAAGTGGATTATCAATAAATAATTATTTAGCAGCGGCTCTTGGCAGTTAAAATATAATATTTTCAAAACAAAAACATTGGCATGTATGTGGCACGGCGTTTTAGCACTACCAAACACAGCTCTCAAAGAGTGACAGCAGAGATTTCCACTGAAAGCTGAGTTCTTGGATGCCCACATAAGAGAAATCTTGGGAATATTCAACGTGATCTGAGATAGTAAGACAAAGTAAAGATTTTAAAATTATTAGTGATTATAGAAAATTGGTTACATCTTATTCATTCTGTAGCTATGAGTCTTTACAGCTTTTGAGGCTTTATACTAATCGCCGGAATTTAACAATGTCCAGAATGCTGATATTTAACATCTAATTTTTTTTTTTTAAAGTATACTTTGCTGGACCGTTATCGGTCCTCATGGCCATCTTCAGCTGTACACGGTAAACATGCATATACAGTGTGACTCTCGTAAGAGTGGTCAGGGTCGTTTTCTCTAGCTTTTCCCCGCGTATTTGCTGTTTCATTTTTTCCACGTGCGGCTGCAGTCAGTCCAAACAAATGTTTCTCATCACGTCCATCATGCGACACCCAGCGTCGAAGGGAAGCCTCCGTTTCTTTACCTTCACAAACAAAATGATTTTTAAAGTGAATTTTACGTGCCCATTGGACACTGTGGTCAGAAATTCGTCTCGTACGACATTTGTTTGACAGGTATGTATTAACAGGGATAGTAAAGCACGAGGAATGAGGAGTACCCCAGCAACGACAGCACCGCCCTGGCTCCTCGCGGACTGCTACCGCCATACAGATGCGTGCTGACCAGTCGCCGCTTGAGCACCAGTTATTCCTGGCGTTTTACTGTTTATGTTGATACAATACATTTCTGTAAAACGACTATCGCACTAGATTAATCTGGTGGTGCTCTATCGAAAGGACACGTAAACTTCCGATTTAACAATCAGTTGTGTGAAACGTGAAGCAAATGATCGCATTTCATCGATGCTTGGCGTCGCATGAAACATGTGGTGAACGGTATTTGTCTGGGCTGACGTCTGCTGCACGTTACAAAAACTAAATTGCAAATAACTGCCGCAACACCAGAGAGAATGCACCTGATGCCTCTTAGGAGAGACAACCGGTGTCCCTATCAGACGATGTGGTTCCGTTTGAAACCACCTAAGGTGTTCTCACTTCGTAGATACGTCTGTATTCATCTTTTATTTCTCCAGCAAATGCTACCCTTGTATTCCCCTTTTCAGATTTTCTAGCTTCCATAACACGTACAAATTTCTGACATTCTACAGCCCGAATCGAAAGACGTTATCCTTTTGTTGGTTATTCAATTCTTTTTCTTCTTTTTACCATTAGAAAGATATGGATTGACCATCTAAAGGATGACGTTCTACGAGGTGGGGTGTGGAATATCAGAAGTTTGAATGTGGTAGGGAAGGTAGAAAATCTGAGAAGAGAAATGCTAAGGCTCACTCTAGATATAGTGCGGATCAAATAAGTGAAATGGTAACCTGAGTACAGGGTAGTATCAATAGCAGCAGAAAATGATGCAATGGGAGAACGATTCGTTATGAATACAAAGGTAGGAAGAGAGTAAGTTAGTGTGGACAGTTCAGTGACAGGGTTGTTCATCAGAATCGACAGCATACTAGCATCGACAACAGTGGTTCAGGTGCCGATGTCACAAGCCGAAGACGAAGAGAGTGAGAGAAAGTATATCAGGATACTGAACGAGTAATTCGGTACGTAAAGGGATATGAAAATCTAATAGCCATGGTAGATTGGAATGTGGATGTAGGCGAAATGGTACAAGAGACGGTTACGGGAGTATATGGGACTGATAGAACTGCATGACCTCAGGAAAAATTACGGCTGTAGTTTTCCCTTGCTTTCGGCCTTCGCAATACCAGCAGTGGAGAGCTGCATCAAATCAGTCTTTGGACTGAAGACCACATCCACAAAAATGGGATTGGTATTAGGAATGAGAGAAGAGAGGAGAAAGACTAATTGAGTCGTGCAATAAATTTCAGCTAGTAATATCGAATGCGCTTTTCAAGATCAAAAGAGGAGGAGGTATGCTTGGAAAAGGCCGATAGATATGGGATGATTACATCATGGGGACACAGAGATTCCGAAATCAGATACTGGATTGAAACACTGGGAGTGATATGGAAATTTTACTATTAAATGTGGAGGAGAGAGCGGATAGGTGGTACGACTACATTGAAGGTATCCATGAGTGAGAAGATTTGTCTGATGAAGTGATAATGGAAGCAAGACTAAAGAAAAATAAAGAAACGTTCATCGGATTTGTGTATCTCGAAAAGGCAACCGACAAGAGCATATATATACTCAGATCATAACTTAGTAGTAATAAAGAGAAAGCTGAAGTTTAAAAGACTAGTCAGGTAGAATCAATTTGGAAACAAGTGGAATATGGAAGTACTAAGGAATGAAGAGAGACTCTGGAAGTTCTCTGAGGCTGTAAGTATTGCTATAAGTAATAGCTCAGGAGGTAGTTCATTTGAAGAGGAATGGTCATTTCTAAAAAGGGCAGTTTCAGAAGTTGGAAAGGAAAAAACAGATACAAAGAAGGTAAAGGCGAAGAAACCATGGGAAAGAAGAAATGCTTTATTTGACAGATGAAAGAAGAAAGTGCAAAAATATTCTGGGAAATTCAGGAGTACAGAAGTGTAGGTGACTTACGAATGAAATAAACTGGAAGTACAGGAAAGCTAAGACGACAGAAAATGTGAAGAAATCGAAAGAGAAATGATCGTCGGAATAACTGACTCTGCACACAGAAAAGCCGGGAAAACCTTCGATGAAATTAAGATCGAGGATGGTAGCATTAGGAGTGCTGTGGAAATTCCACTGTTAAATACAGACGAAGGAGCGGATAGGTGGAAAGAGCAGACTGAATGTCTCTATAGACTTGGTCGATGACATTATAGAAGAAGAAACAGAGTCGATACAGAACAGACAGAGGATCCAGTTTTAGAATCAGAATTTAAAAGAGGATTGCAATACTTACGATAGAATAATACAGAATGGATAAGTACCGTTTCACTAGAATTTCTAAAATCGTTGTAGAAGAAGTGGCAGAAAAAGACTTTTCACTTGCGTAGAATGTACGAGTCTGGTGATATACCATCTGACTTTCGAAAAGACATCATCCAGAGAATTCCGAAGACTGCAGGAGCCGACAAGTGCGAGAATTATCGCACAATCAGCCTAACAGCTCATGAGTCTTAGTTGCTAGTAAGAATAATATTCAGAACTGAAAAGAAATTTGAGGGTCTATTAAATGACGACCAGTTTGGCTTTAGCAAAGGTAAAGGCAGCAGAGAGGCAGGTGGAACGCTGCACTTGATAATAGAAGAAAAACTAAAGAACATTCAAGACACTCCTATAGGATCTGTCAATCTGGAAAAAGCATTCGAAAAATGTCAAATTGGACAAGGTTTCAAATTTTGAGAGAAAGGGCGGTAAGCTATAAAGAAAGACGGGTAATATTCATTATGTATAATACCCAAAACGGAAGATAAGACTGGAAGACCAAGAATGAAGTGTTCGTAATAAAAAGAGTATAAGACAGGAATATAGTGTTTCGCCCCTACTGTTCATTTTCTACATCGAAAAAGGAATGATGGAAATAAAAGAATGGTTCAAGAGTGGAATTAAAATTAAGGGGAAAGGATATCAGTAATAAGATTCACTGTTGACACAGCTATCATCAGACGAAAGACGAAAGTAATGAAAAGCAGCATGAATGATAACAGTGAGAAAATAAACATCAGGATGGTTATCACGAAGTATATGAGCTTAAAGAGCTCTGCTACTTAGGTAGTAAAATAACCCAAGATGGAAAGAGGAAGGAGGACGTAAAAAGCAGACTAGCACTTACAGGAAGGGTATTCCTGCCCAAGAGAAATCTACTAGTATCAAATATAGGCAGTATTCTGAGGAAGAAATTTCTGAGGAGGTACGTTTGCGGTACAGTATTGTATGGTAGTGGAACAATGAGTGTGGGAAAACTGGAACATAAGAGAATCGAAGCATTTGAGATGTGGCATTACATAAGGATGTTGAAAAGTGGATTGTAGTGTAATTAATGAGGGGGTTCTCAAGAGAATAGGCGAGGAATGAAACGTATGGGTAACACTGACACGAAGCAGAGAAAGGAGGATAGGACGATTGGAATTCATCTGGTCAATAACTGAGGACGTATGTTGCAAGTGTTACTCTGAGAAGAAGAGTTTGAGATAGATGAGGACTTTGTGGCGGGCCGCGTCAAGCCAGTCAGAAGACTGATGTCTCGAAATAAGTAAATAAATAAATAAATATGCTTCCCGATACCAGATTGAACAACTTCATATTTTTCGACTCCTGGCAGCTAGGCGAGCAAACGTAACAGCCATTTTATTATGCAATGCACGACTTGACTTAATTAGTCCCTATGAGGCATATTTCGAGCAACGATTTGATATGGGAAATTGTCCTGTATAAATTTATACTGTGTGTATTGCGGTAATAATTAAATTTATGTTTTTATATTCAAAAGTATTGTGGTGGCTCCCTTCGAAACCAGTGCGGCTTTAAGGGCAACATAGTTTTGGCAGGTTGCTGTATTTCCAGGATCACACGGTGTGCTCTCTAACAACCCTACCACAACAAAGGTCAAAAATTAATTATGATTAGAGTGTTGCTCACGCTGCTAAATATTGCATTTTCGGTCAACAACAAAGTTATATTATGTGGCAGGTGTCATTAGAGCACAGTTAATAAAGTCATTTCATGAATTAATGGATAAACTAGGCACTCATCTTTTCGTGTTTCCCACGCTGGTCACGTTGTGAACTCATGGCTCAATCGTTGAATATCTAGGTGGTGATGATACCAAGCTCGTATGAAAAGAGGCCTAGGTGTTATTCTGCGATATTCAAAAGTTTTATAGATGCGCTTCACAAACCATTCTTGAAGATTAAACCTTTGCAAGTCAGGACAATGGTGATGTAAAAAAGTAATCAGCTCTCCGAATTTAAGTTACACTTCTTTTTTATTACTTTTGTTGCGACGTCACTTCACAATACAAAACATACTTGAAAATATCCTCCTCACTGTTAAAGTTCACATTTCATAAACCGACTACAATTTGCGTCCTCTCAACATGACGACCAAGACTTGACTCTCCAATAACCGCTTACGCCCCAAAAATCAGAGTTACAATTACGTCAAAGATCATAATGACAAAAGAAAGAATACACTTAAGAATAATATCATTGCAATATAAACATATCGATGTATCAAAGTACCTCTACATTAATGAAATTAAATCTGAATGTTGTCGCAGAAATATGTTAACTATTTTACAGAAACACAGTAGAATATTGCTGGTATCGAGAGGTTGAGGTGAGGTGCCGTAATGGTTACGTAATTCAAGTACCATTACAGCTCTCACAGAGAAAACGATATTCTACGATGCCTTTTGGAAGGGATTTCTTTTGATTCCGACTCAGATAGGCAGTAGCAGTGAAAGTGAAGATGATGTGTTAGCTGAAATCAGTGATATCGATTTTCGAACGAAAAAATCAGAGCTGTCTATCATTATTTCAGAGACTGAGAGCTTAAGATCATTAGCAAAAAAATGTATGACTGTTGTTCCCGTTGCAAATCATACAACATAAACAAACCATCTACCAACACAAGACACCTCGAGGCGCTGTGTACACTGTAGCACGAAGAAGGAACCTCACACAGACAGAAGTGTGCTCCTTGTCAACTGCAGAAAGGTACTGCA
The DNA here is from genome assembly GCF_023864345.2 of Schistocerca serialis cubense. Classification (NCBI taxonomy): domain Eukaryota; kingdom Metazoa; phylum Arthropoda; class Insecta; order Orthoptera; family Acrididae; genus Schistocerca; species Schistocerca serialis. The sequence goes on along the minus strand of NC_064639.1, from coordinate 534,631,527 downwards.
TTTTATCTTATCACCAAAAGTAGCGACATTTCCTGCACAGTGTCTCCATTTGAAACCAGCCCGTATGTGTTCAATTACTGTATGTTGGGGTTGGGTTGTTTGTGGGAAGAGAGCAAACTGCGAGGTCATCGGTCTCGTCGGATCAGGGAAAGACTGGGAAGGATGTCGGCGGTGCCCTTTCAAAGGAACCATCCCGGCATTTGCCTGGAGCGATTTAGGGAAATCACGGAAAACCTAAATCAGGATGGCCGGACGCGGGATTGAACCGTCGTCCTCCCGAATGCGCCAATTACTGTTTGAATCAATTGTTTTTCACCCTGTTCTGTCTCAATGTATGCCTGATAATCTAACAAAAACAAAAAAAAATTATTTTCAATACTTAGAGTTTCAAATGGTCAAATCCAATCTGCTGACAACTAGATGTGGTGCGTCCTCTCCTCGCCTTCGTGATTGCTTGAATTCTGTAGACACTTCCAGCGACGTTTCGGAATATCTGTGGAGGAATGGCAGCCACATTTTCATCAAGAGTCGAAATATAGAATATAGTGATGGTGGACTTTGGGGTCTGGAGCGAATTTGACACTTTAACTCATCCCAAAGGTGTTCCATTATCTTCAGGTCGGAACTTCGTTTCGGCAATTCACAATACATTGCTTCAGGGCGCATAACCACTTGAAAGTACTTCACATGCAGCATTATCTTGTACACCACATGACTGTTGTGATGATGTTTGCGTTCGTGTTTCAAAACCTGTTAGCTACTTGAAAACACCGAAATAATTACCACATTTTTTTGTCTGTCAGCATATTTAGAGCCACACACACAAAAAAAATTGCGTCACCTCGGTTCTGAGAGCTCCGGAACCTGTACAGAAAATTGGCATAGAGATCAACATAAACATCATTTCTGCCCTTTTTATTACTCATGATAGCCACACATTGCATGTTGAACCACCATACAACGAGACTTACTCACCGGTAAGTCTAATACCCAGCAGCACGTCCTCATGCATTGGTGCATCCCTGTATTCCTCGTGGCATACTATCCACATGTTCATCAAGGCATTGTTGGTCCAGATTGTCCCACTCCTCAACGGCGATTCGGCGTAGATACCTCAAAGTGGTTGTTGCATCATGTCATCCATAAACAGACCTTTACAATCTATCCCAGGCATGTTCGGTAGGATTCATGTCTGGAGAACATGCTGGCTACTCTAGTCGAGCGATGTCCTTATCCCGATGGAAGTTATTCGCAAGATGTGCACGATGGGGGCGCGAATTGTAGTCCATGAAGACGAATGTTTTGCCAATATGCTGCCGATATGGTTGCACTATTGGTCGGAGGATGGCATTCACGTATCGTACAGCCGTTACGGCGCCTTCCATGACCACCAGCGGCGTACATCAGCCCCACATAATGCCACCCCAAAACAACAGGGAACCTCCACCTTGCTGCACTCTCTGGACATTGTGTCTAAGGCGTTCGGCCTGACCGGGCTGCCTCCAAACACGTCTCCAACGATTGTCTGCTTGAAGACATATGCGACAATCATCGGTGAAGAGAACGTTATGTCAGTCCTGAGCGATCCATTCGGTATGTTGTTGGGCCCATCTGTACCTCGCTGCATGGTCTCGTGGTTGCAAAGATGGACCTCGCCATTCACGTCGGGAGTGAAACTGCGCATCATGCAGCCTATTACGCACAGTTTGAGTCGTAACACGACGTCCTGTGGCTGCGCGAAATGCATAATTCAATTATTCAACAAGGTGGCGTTGCTGTCAGGGTTGTTCAGAGTCACAATCAGTATCTAGCGGTCATCCACTGCAGTAGTAGCCCTTTGGTTGCCTCGGCAAGGCATGTCACCGACTGTTCCTGTCTTTCTGTGTCTCATCCACGACCGAACAACATCGCTTTGGTTCACTCCGAGATGCCTGGGCACTTCGCTTGTTGAGAGACCTTCCTGGCACAAAGTAACACTGTAGACGCGATCGAACCGCAGTATTGGTCGTCTAGGCGTGGCTGAACTACAGACAACATGAGCCGTGTACCTCCTTCCTGATGGAATGCCTGGAACAGATCGGTTGTCGGACCCCCTCCGTCTAGTAGGCGCTGCTCATGCTTGGTAGTTTACATCTTTGGGCGGATTTAGTGACATCTCTGAACAGTCAAAGGGAATGCCTGTGATACAATATCCACAGTCAACGTTTATCTTCAGGAGTTCTGGGAAACGGGGTGATGCTAAACTTTTTTGATGTGTGTATGACTAGATTTTACCAAGGAGACTTCAGTGATGGCTACATTGTTGGTCTATTCGTGATACCTAGTGAAGCTTAATGCTAAGAAACTATTGCAGAATGGACAAGTTCTCTCTTCTATCATAGTGGAAACGTAAATCTACCATTACAACTTAGATGCGTCTAAATCTTCACAGTGGTTCACTACTACTTTCCTGTACTTGCATATTTGAGAGAAAGGATATTTCGAAGAATAGCTCTGTCAAAGTCTGCTGGATACCTCCAAAAAGAATATTTCACTCTTGAAGCGTAATATGCGCTGTTAGTAAAGTGATAGCAGGAGACTGAAGCTTGGAGCCAGTTCTCGAACCAAGTTTAATTCAGTTGAACCTTCAAAGAGTAATGGCAAGATAGAAAGGTTTTCGTGTAACCCACCTTAATAAATGCAGTCTACGGAACAGGATGAAACGTCTTGTCCGAGAACTGTGGAACCGTGAATTGTAACGTGACCATCTACACTACTTATATAATCTGTGCTTTTGCTGCTGTAAGTGTTTCCTATCTTCGTCTTTGCTCAGTGGAGTTGAATTCGTTCCCCATTCACTGACCTGTAACACACTGAATCACCTCTAGGCGTTGTCAATCACTTTCTACATTTCGCAATGTTGTTCTGCTGAAGATAACCTCTGAAGACGTCATCATGGCTATGAAATAAGTGACTGGATATTATGTGACAGGATATTCCCTCTACATAATCATTAAAATAAGGAACGACAGAAAATCTTGATTAGCTATATGTGAAAGAAAAGAGTACTTATCAAGGTTTCTTGCCTTGGTGAGCTGAGATTTCGATTCAAATTTTTCCTATGTGTCGACCGAAACTAACACGCGCAGAGAAGAAAACTTAATACTATGGGCGAGCTGCGGTGGTCATTTGGTAATTGGGTCTTTCATTAACATTTTCATAAACTACTATATTTCCATCAGTTTTTAAGTGTCAGAACAGCGTAACTCACCTACAACTTTTCCCATCAGTAATCACATCGAAAATTACTATTTCTCGTTGTAAACAGTTAATATACCTGAGTATCACTCATGACTGAGTTACGGTTTAAGCCCTTGCTCTAAAATCTCGCGCGGCCTAAGCTTATAGTAGTAGACTACACCTTCCATTTACATGGTCTAAGACATGACAAATACACTCTGCATTTCAAGGCTCCGTAGTGAAGGATATTGATTGGTGACAGCGTTCGTTCGAACAGTCTTGAGGATGTGTTTTCACCTTCTACACTTCCTCTAGTACCACGGAGATTAATCTCTGATGCCTTAATCCACGTCCCATCACCCTGTCCCTTTTTCTTGGCAGTGTTCTCCATGCGTTCCTTTCTTCCCAGATCCTGCGGAGTATCTCATCATACCTTGTCAGTGTACCTAAGATTCTTCTGTGGCATCGCATTTCACAGCTTCGATTTTGTTCCGATCTTCTTACTGTTTATTCGCTAAATTCAATGTTGCACTAGAAACGTACAGCCTCAGAGAGTTTTCCTCGAATTAAGGACTATGTTTGTTAGCACTAGGTTTGTCCAGGATTCCCCTGAATTTTGTCCGTCTTATTTCGTTTTTCCACGCTAGCAGAATTCCTTAACTTCGTCTACATCGTGACCACTTTTTAATGTTAATTTTATCGCTATTCTCATTTCTCATACTTCTTATTACATCTTTTTCCAGTTGACCCTCAATCCATATTCTATACTCATTACACTATTCATTCCATTTAACAGATTCTGTAACTCTTGTTCACTTTTACTGAGGATAGCAATGCTTTTCACCCTAAGTGTTAATTCCATGCGTATTTCCTCCGTAGCTTTTCCGATTACATGGGGAGGTTGTATTTAAACTTCTGCTGCTTCAGGGGACACCCATGAAAAACGAGTGATCGTAGGACAATGAAATTTTGTGGAAGTGTTTGTAAGGACATGCGGAAGAGAAACAATGAATAAATCATTAAAAGAAACACATTCTAATTTCCAAATGAGAAGATAAAATTCGTCAACTGTAAAGCAGTGTTACAAACGTTGCTCAGTTTAACGACCATCTGCATATTATATATAGGACACCATTTCACAGTTGTTTGTAGCATTTTTCGAACCGTTGACCATGGAATGCTTAGCTGTTGTGACACAGCTCGTGCAATGCTTGAAGATTGTACATTGCGTCCAGCGTACTCATCTACGACAACAGTAACTTTTTCAACAGTTTGTGGCGCAATCCGCTGTCGGCCTCCCCCAGCAGCAATTCCCCAACTTCCAGTTAATTCTGAGTTCTTCAAACCTGGTGAGGAGTTAACCTATCAAAAGCCCAATTCCAAAGGTAACAAGCCACGTTTGGGACAACTTTTACGTCTTGAATGATAAAGACTGGGCTATTATTCTTGAATTTGTTCAGTGCGTGAAATGCGAGCATGTATCATTCAACTTATCACCGGACTATAGGAATTTGATTAGGCTCATTGACTCGAAATTCTATGGAGATAAGCGGGTACCAACAGAAGAAGAGCATCTTAAAAACACATAAAAAAAGACATGAATAATATTTGTAAATACTGTCCGAGACTTCATCTTATCTTTCATGATCTTGTGGCGCCTCATTAGAGACTTCGATTCTTCGATGAATATTACCGATGGTAATTCTGAACCCTTTACTCCTTCCGCAGTTTACTACCTGTGCCACTGGACGCCCGCGATCGTTTCATGAAAGCCATATGTGGCATAAACCTGCGTCCATCCCAAGATTTGGAGGTGTGAGGCTTCATTAAACTCATCCAGGACATTGCCGCCGTGGGAGCCACTGTCGGAAAAACACTAAAGAACTTGTACTTCACCCTGCACTCCCCACTACCGCAGAAGTTGCAAGAACCGCAGAAATTGGAAGAGTGACCGTCCTTCCGGAAATTATTGCAGCAATCAGACACGGTGGTTGTTCAGCCTGCACAAATATTTGGACAAATTATTTTGGAAAACTACACAGTATTATAGTGACAGTTCATTATATTAAAGAGGAGTGGTCTTTCACAGTACTTTTCACTTAAATGTTTCCAAAAGAGTCCAAGAAAGGAGAAACTGTTTTCCAGGAGCTGCTTCCTCACTTTTCCCTGCTCTTAATAGACGAAGAGCACTTGCCGAAGCTAGTGTGGAAGACGGATCAGAGCGAGTGCCTTAAAGTGGTACAGAAGATAGTCATGTCGTTTCCATATAGAGACATATTGGATACAGATAACTGGTTGGCAGAAAAATGTTGTGAACTGACTGAACAATGTCTATTTGCAAAATTTAGTATCATACATCGATCATGCAGGGGAAATATCTGCACCAGAAATGTGACACCCGTCGGAACTCAAAAGTAACTACGTTGGAGTCAGTATTGTCTCAGAGCGAGCAGGTTACGGAGATATTGTAGCAAAACAACAACACTGTAAAAGTAGATGGAATTAAAGAGGACTTATTCCGAAATGTGACAGATTTTTTAAAATTGTTTCACAATGAAACAGATGTCCTACAATACTATATTTCCTCTTACGTTATGCGAGAATCTTGCAGCAGTTGTCTGGCATTTTCAGGTGTATGGATGAGTTTGAAATAATGAAAGAACTGGCAACGAGAGTTTCGCAGTACACGCGCCACAAAGTCAAACTTTGCTGCTTTCCTCACGCTCCTTTTCAGAAAATGAGAATGCTCTCCTCTGCAACAGAAAAGGAAGAATTACGATCAGGTGCTAGAGATTATTATGTGGGAATTCTACAAAGTGAAGTCGAAAAGCAGCAACTAGACGAGGAAAATATCAGAGAATTAAGGAGCACGAGGCCTAATGGCGACAATTGGCGTGACGACGTCGACGATGCGTAAAGCTATGACGATGTGTCGGTGTATCAAGTAACTGACACTCAGACGACGATTGACTGTTTGTGTTGTAGGAAAAAAAATCCGCAGTAATCCGACAACTATTACAGACAGCAAAACATATTTTGGCAAATCCTCTTACTAGTGCTGCATCTGAAAGGACATTTAGTATGGCAGATAAAATTATTCAGAAAAAGAGATCGCGAGTAAATCTTGACACGTTGATGACTTTTGTTCCTTAACAGGAAATTGATTTCATACTCGTGATTAATTTTAATTTAAGAAATGCGTAGATAGAAAGCAATTGTTCAGTGTGTAGTGTTAATTACAATTCTACAGGAAATAATAATCGCGGAAAAAGGGCATGGATGTTCTGATTCAGTAAAAGCCTGTCTCATTTAGATCCACGTGAATTTGTTTGCCTTTTGTATGTATGCTGAAATTTTCTGGCATTTCCTCTTATGTTTTGTTATTTGTTTGTTCAAGATTCATAAATTTGACGTGCTTTTCTAATGTCATTCTAAATGATTCAAAAATGGCTCAGAGCACTATGTGACTTAACTTCTCAGGTCATCAGTCGCCTACAACTTAGAACTAATTAAACCTAACTAACCTAAGGACATCTCACACATTCATGCTCGAGGCTGGATTCGAACCTGCGACCATAGCGGTCGCTCGGCTCCAGACTGTAGAGCCTAGAACCTTTCTAAATGATTAACATGCTCTCTTGCTACTGGAGGGAAATGAAAACAACTACAAAATAATATGTGTGTGAGTCGGGTATCGGGTTTGAAATCCAGCAAATGTAGGCTAGTATAAGCCGTTCGATATCCTCATATAACCCCCCTATGTCTTCATCTTCTGCTTGCAACATTGAGGTGTATACCTGAGGTATCGCTGTCGGCGTTGGTCTGCTGTCGAATCTGACGAGATCAACCCTATCATTGAACTGTTCACAGTCGCTTACTGTCTGCTGTCTGCCCTTTTTTCCTAATTGTAACGAAACTTACTCCCATTGTACCAGTTTCTGTTGCTGTTGACATTGTCCTTTATTGATCGAACCACAAATTCTCATCATCTTTCCATTTCACTTCACTGACCTGTCCTATACGCAGATTGAGCCTTTGCATTTCTCTTTTCATATCTTCGCCGCTCGGAGTGGCCACACGGTTAGAGGCGCTATGACACGGATTGTGCGGCCCCTCCCACCGGAGGTTCGAGTCCTCCCTCGGGTATGGGTATGTGTGTTGTCATTAGCATAGGTTAGTTTAAGTAGTGTGTAAGTTTAGGGTCCGATGAGTTCAGCCGTTTGGTCCCTTAGGAATTCACACACATTTGAACATTTTTAATATCTTCCCAGTAGCTGCTTTGAAATTTCTGACAGTCTACTCCCCGACTCGTGGAATCTTATCTCTTCGTTACTTATTCCATCTTTTTCTCACGGTCACCTCTGCCGTGGCAGTCCCCCACTGGAAATCGATGGAGAGATGATCATGACACTTTTTGAATTACGTGCCACGTGTCCTGTGTACACACATTATGTGTCTTTAAGGCAATGGTTTCCTTGCATCCTCATGCCGATGATCACTGTTGATTCTTCCACCTTTAAGTGCAGTTACTCACCCAAGGAGCAAGAGTATGTGCTGAAACTCTGTCCGCCCCTCCACCCTCCTTGACAAGGTTTACAGCAAAGCGAGGTTGACTTCTTATAGCGGAAACCCTCTGCTGCCATTGCTGATAATTCTTATACAAAATTTCGTTTAATAAGCACAGAAGTGTCAAGATGCTCTTTCAACTCCAGTGGCAAATGACAAAGGACTGGATGCATCACGGATTCGTTACTGTTAAAATTTCTTAACAGTGCTTCCCTAGAGGCGTTAACTGTTACACTTTCTCATCTTACGTGTATGAAGTGGTAAAACAGTAAAGGTAAGATAAGACAGACGCTAAGTAACAAGGAAGCTTACCAATAATCAGTCTTCCCCAGCAGCATTCGCAAATAAAACGGAATATATGCGAAGTGAAAGTTGTAAACAAAGTACAGAGTGGGGACAAAAATATGGAAACGCTGCAACAAACGTATGCTTGAACATTAATCTAGATTCCTTCCTAGTCTACAGGTTTCGCTGCTGTTTTTGACCACGAACAGCATCTGTGCAATGTCTTAAAAACCTTGCAAGTGTCAGTCGCAGTCAGAACAGGTCCTGTGTAGGTACTAGTGCATTGTGTTGGAGCCATGTGAATTCGAACGTGGACAAACTGTTGGGGCTCGTATTGTGGATGCTTCGTTAATCAAGGGAGCCAAAGTATGGCGTGTTTCAAGAGTCACCATCGTATCGAAATTTTATGACGCATACAGGAAAAGCGGAGAAACAGCTTGAGTTAAATCACAAGTGGACGAAAGTATGAGCTAAACGATTGTGACAGTCATTGAAGAAGATTGTGACGAAAATTAAAGGACTACAACTGCGAAAGTCACTGCAGAACTGAATGTCGCACTCGCGAACAATGTCAGCACCTAAAAAACAAGAAGAAAGGTCCATAAGGAGAGAATGTCAGCAGGAGCTGGAATTCCAAAACCACTCCTCAGTGACACAAATGCCCGTAAGAGGATAACGTGACGGCGAAGAAATCCAGTACAATAAAGCAGTTTGTTGGATTAGTCTTGCTTCACACGATATCCACATTCTGCTTGAGTTTGTGTACAAAGAGTGAAACATGGAGGTGCGACAATTGGGGCAGCCGTATCGTGGTATTCTCTGCAAGGTCGCGTTGCTGTCACGGATTATATGAACGTTTTGGCAGATCAGGTACATCCAAAGGAACAATGTTTGTTTCACATTGGGGATGCTGTAGTCCAAGACGACAGGGCCAATATTCACACAGCTCGCACCCACTGTACCTTGTGCTGCGTTCCCCACACACGCTGATACAACCATCGTCTCCGAACCGTTCCTCTACTGCAGGTAATACACAGTTCATCGAAACCCTTCCGTATGCCGCCTTTTCTTAAGAGCAATAGAGGGGATGAGACGCTAAGCACTAACAACGCATTATAACATATCACCACCTCTTCCGGAATTCACTTTGGCACTACACACGATGGCAGGTAACGTTCACCAGACATTCACCAAACCCAAACCGTTATATTGGAATTCCATAAGGTACAGCTGATTCATCACTCCAAATCACTAGTTTCCAGTCATCCAGTGTTCAGAGGAGTCGGTCCTTACACCATCTTAATCGTCTCTTAACACTGCATGTAGATGTGTGACTTATGAGGAGCTGCTACATCATTGTATCCCATTGTTTCAAGTCCCTAAGCACAGTCCATGTGCTAGCTGTACTGCTGGAATCACTTTGGAACTCATGAGTTTTTCCTTCCCCGCATTTCATTCGATCTTACAATCATCGTCCTCAATGCTGGACGGTCCATGTTCGTCAGTACATGGAAAAATCAGTGTATAATATGAAGATCCTTTAATGTAAGTACCACATTGCACATGTGACGTGGTATTCTTACTGTATGCCGCTGAAGATCGGTTTCAAACGTCCTGCCATGCCAGGCCACTAGCTGAAACAAGAGCCTCGCTTTTCGTGGATAATGTCCTTAATGACTTAACAGTTCTTGATCGGCAGACGACCTCACAGCCTTATTACCGCCAATACCTCTCTCCCACGTTCCAAACTTCAAAGACGTTCTCCTGCATACCTTGGTGTAGTACTACTACCTGAAGAAAGGATATTGCAGAAAACGACTTAGCCACAGCGTGTAGTGTATGGGACTGTTTCCAGATCGAAACTTTCACTCTGCTGCGACTTACTGCAGTTCATTACTTTTACACGATCAGATGCAAAGGACAGTGCGCTGCTACATCTTTCCTTCTCTACTGTCTTCCAGCCATCACTATCATCCGACATCCGTCCAGATTTACGTTGACTCCTGCAAGGTCTTCACAGACGTTAGCTACACCACCTCGTCCTTTGTCTTGCCGGGGGCTAGATTTGCCAGGTTATTCCGCTGCCATCTGCCGGCTTCCAGTCGAGCCATATGTCCAGCCAACTGTAGTCGCTAGCATCTGATGATTCCTGTTATGTTAGCACATAGTTGATCTATCTCATGGTTGTGTCTGATCGTCTATTCACCGTTCTTTGTATTCAACACTGCACCAAAGGTATTACGCAGCACTTTTTTCTCAAATACAAAAAGTTTATGGAAGTCCTGGTTTCGGAGATTCCATTTCTCACAGCCATATACGGACAGTGCCACACGTTATATCAGGGTTTTATATAGTTGACTCTTGAACTGGCTCAAGAGACGCCTGGGCTGAACCAGTTGTGTTAGGCTGTTTAAGGAACGTTTTCCTGCCCGCATCCTGGGGTTGATCTCTATTTTTCGTGATGAGTCCTTCGAGAAAAACATATTTTTATTCGCGGAGTCTCTTGCAGGACAGATCTCCCACCCGCAGTGACTAGTTGCACAGTATCTTGACCTTACCAACGATTTATAAAGTGGCAATCGACCTCGCTTCGTTTACGAGTAGTCTAAATATGCTGTTGGCCCTCTCCATTTCTCATTTGTTTGAGTTCCTTTTCAGAGCAGCTGATTAAGCAGACATCACCTCCGTGGGCTAGATTTGCCAGGATATTATTCCCTTCGATTTGGATCGCTTCATAATTATTTTTAAAATGTCTCACGTGTGATCTTCCCAAGGACAAAACTGAACAAGGTACAAGACGAACCATCTACTTGGCTAAGACCCGTTACGTTTTAAAGTCACCCGTAACACAAGCAGGTGTTTACCAGGTTGACAGTTTTCTGTGGCATCCCAAATTCTCATACATAACTGAAAGTCTTCTTGCAGTGTATGTAATTATAGGCCATTTTGAAATCTGGAAACAAAATTTGTAGTTATTTACCGCGGACTCTCAGTTTTTCAGTGAGCTACAACAGTTTCATTGTTTGTATGATGCCGACACTGGACCAGCATAAAATGTTTTTACATAAACTCTATCTAGGCCTTGTTGACATTGCAGTTTCCATGAAGTCTCCGAAATCCGAGTGAATCACGAATCACCACGTGTACAAAATACTAATTCATTCAACATTAATTGTTGCGACACCGCATATGGAGTAAATGAAACGATTAGATTTACATACAGATCAATAGCAGAAGCGGTTTTGAGGTACCAAGTACTGACGCACACTGAAACATCTAAATGAGTACGTGGTGTAGCCTCCACGGGTGGCAATGCAGGTATGTCGGGAATCCATCACACAGTTGGTGAATACTGCCCTGAGATACCTAATGCCACGCGTGCTCGAACCGTTCACAAAGTTCTGTAAGAGTTGTTGGTTGACGAGGCAGACAAGTCCGGAGATTGTGATGGCCAGGAAGTTGTTGCACGTCTTGCGGAGGACGGTGAATTTCACTGGTAGGAATGGGGAGGATTATACAGTTGGAAGATCACATCACATTCATGTTGCAAGAACGGGAAAAGAACCGGCGTAGCAACATTCTGAACATACCGAACGCTGGTTGGTTTCCTCTCCAGAAACACAAAAAGTGAACGAGAGTTGCACTTTATCGCACCGCAGACCATAAGGCCTGGCGTGCCGTCAGTGTGTCTTCGAGCAATGCACTCTACGAGACAGCGCTAATCAGGCCTAGTCCGTAAGTGAAAACGACCGCAATTTGCGTGTAGGCAGAATCTGCTTTCATCGCTGAAAAAATGGCGGCCCATTACATCCTCTGTTGTCATAAACGTCGATAAAGCGATGTGAATGGAAGATGGGCTAGAGGTGTCTGTGCCCGTGATAATAACCGGTTCGCAAAGGATCGTCTTGACACGTCTGGGCTCACGAGCCCTCTTACTTATGCTGTGACAGCTATAAGATATGTCACTACCACCCTTAAAATACGACGACCATGTCGAGTGTCCATGCTGCGAGGATGCCCAGAACGTCTATTGGTGTGAGAACGTTCACGTGACCATTGACACCAGCATTGATGCACAACTGACGCAGCACGCGCAACGTATGTGGCTATTCTGTGAAAGGACCGTCCTGCCACTCGGGAGGCCTCAATTGAACCTATTCCAAACTCGCTCAGTTGGCTGTAGGAAGCACGAGTGCGTCTCTGTGAACATTACCTATTAAAAGGTAGACACAGATGGCACTCTGATAGCTATGCCACTACGCTATGTGTTGGCGGACGACGTTGAAACCGTAATCAGTACATCTATTATCCCCAGGCGGCATATGGCTTCATCGGATCAAAATCGACGTCGTCTTTTCAGGTGTACTTGCTTTTTACTATTTATTTTATTTTAGTTTTTGCGGTCTGCCTGACTAGTTGGCACAGAATTAAGCTCCCCAGAGTAGCCGCTTTCACGTTACGACTAGCAGGCTGCCGCTCCAATATCTGCCCCGGCTGGTCCGCTATCGACGCTCCTCCGGCAGCCGAGGCCGGCGGGAGGTGGGCGGCAGCGGCGGCGGCATCGCCTGTCCCGGCGCCGCTTCGCCTGCTGATTATCTCGCCGCTCATCACCCGGGGCTAAGTGGATTGCTCGCCGGCACGGCCTTCTTTATCGCCGATAAACTGTTTACGGCAAATGAGAAATTATCTTTAGCTCCGGACGCGATAATTAACGTGTATTTTACGCCGACTTGCTCCTCCTGCAAATTTAACGCCTTTCTTTCAGCCACGCTTCCTCGCAGCTGTTTCTTCTTACTTCTATTAAAGCTGCTATTGTCGTGATGCAATAAAGAATTTGGCTCTAATGCACACAGTGTAGCTGATAGCCTTGCGTTAATGAGAGTATCAGAAGGAGCGCACGTCGAAATCTGACAGAACAGTGTGTTGCGCTTGCCTGTATTAGCCCCAGAGTCAGGATTAATTGGTGTACTTCCGAAGTCCTTGTCAAGTGTACTCGTCACAACGTATCATTCATCAAAGGATTTTCTCTCTTCCAAATAAACTCTGCAGCCTAAAATCTAGCGCTGTAAAGGATCATAGATTTTTTACTTTTTTTATTTTTTATTTTTTTTTACAATCGTATTGACCAACTAGGATCACGTTAACAACTATAGTTCCTCTTCTTCCTTTGTTGTTGTTTCCTATTTTTCCAGTATTCCCTCATTTTCTCCCCATGAAGTCTCTTCCTTTCTTCTGTACATGTTGTTCCCGATTTCTTATTTCTTCTGTCCATGTTGTTCCCGATTTTTTATTTCTTCTGCTTTGAAATCCTTCCAAATTTAGTATTTTGTTTTTAAAACGGTTTCTTTCTGCTATTTCTTATTCTTTGATGTTGTTTCTTTCAAGATCTTTACTTACTTCTGTAATCTATGCCGTTGTCGATTTCTTCTCCCAGAAATATAGGAGTATTTGTTTTGTTAGTCTATTTCCAGCCATTCGGTAGAGATGTCCAAAAAAGGTTAATCTTCGTTTCGCCATTACTTCTGATATTTTCTCTATATTTTTGTAGATCTCCTCATTACTTCTTATTTTCCAACCATCTGCAGTTTTCATTGCAACCATTATTTTTCTAATAATACTTCTTTCCAGTACCTGTAGTTTGTCCATCTTATAGTTCATCGTTAGGCATTCAGATCCGCAAAAGCCAAGCAGTTTACCTTAATTCCATTTGTTTTCCTTCCCACAGTTATTAGTTCAATTTTGTGATTTTTTAGCTCCGAATTCCAGATCCTTACAATTTTTTCTAGAACACAGTTAAACAGTAAAGGTGATAAACCATCACCTTGTCTAACACCAGTTTTATTTCAGAAGGCTGAGATACTTCTCCCATACATTTGACTTTAGATACTGTACCTGTTATTGTTTCAGGAATTATGTTCGCTAGTTTTGATTTAACACCAAATTCTCTAATTACCTTATCTATCGTTTCTCTGTCTATACAATCAAATGCTTTCTTGAAATCTATAAATGACACTAGTATTGGTTTGCTGGTTAACATTCTATGGCGAATTATTGACTTTAAGTTAAAAATTTGTTATTTACGATTTACAGCTTCAAGTCGCAATATGGAAAGTTCGCACAATGGATCATAGTTTTAAATTTTCAACCTTTCAACTACACAGACTGTAAGGGACTTACTTATGTCGATAAACTGTTTACGGCAAATGAGAAATTATCTTTAGCTCCGGACTCAGGGGAGCTTAGTTCTGTGCCAACTAGTCAGGTAGACCGCAAAAACTAAACTAAAATAAAACAAAAAGTAAAAGAAAAGCACACCTGAGAAGACGCCGTCGATTTTGATCCGATGAAGCCATATGCCTCCTAGGGATAGTTGATGTACTGATTACGGTTTCAACGTCATCCGCCAACAAATAGCGTAGTGGCATAGCTATAAGAGTGCTATCTGTGTCTACCTTTTAATAGGCAATGTTCACAGGGACGCACTCGCACTTATTATATGATACGTCTACTACCGTTCGTTGTCGTGTTGTAAAGCTTTAATAATGTCTGTTTCTAATTTTTCTGTTTTCCTTTTCTTCTATATTAACGTTGCTTGATTATAATGGTATACATATCCAATGTAATGTGTTACATATAACCGGTATTATTATTTATGGTGTAATGTTGTTCCCGTGTATTATGTAATATTGCTTCAGTTCGAGAAGCTTCGCCCCGTTAGAAAAATTAATCTGTGAAGAGTGCTAAAAAGTAGCATGAGAATGAGTTACGTTGCAATGACGAGTAAAGCTGAATAGTACGTGTGAGGTGGACTGTTGTCTTTTCCGACGGTGAGCTGTTCGCGGTCTGGTTCCACATACTGAAAAATGTCTCTGAAATTTATGTAAGGACCAAGTTTCTAAGTAGTTTAACTCTGGCGTTGTGAAAAATAAACGGACGGACTGCTTGTCAGGGTGGATGCTAGGCCAGCATTCCACTGCTTTTTTCTGGAAATAATCTTGTGTTCTTAACATTAAATTTACTCCCTTGGCACGTCCCGTCCTTTTGAAACAGAGAAAGTTCACTATGGAGTATTTCGATGGGTCAGTGAACAACGAGACAACATAGCATCAACACCAGAGATACTACAGCAGTCGCTCAGGTTGGAACATGGAGGTAGAAAAAGAATGGAGATAGCACTGTAAACGCTGTTTTGAAGCCAGAGTGGGCGGGGTCAGCCCCAATCTTAAATAACTCAAAATTTTAGCAGAATTATATTTACGATTGCTTCTTTTCTGTCATGTTCACGCTACGACCGTTTTAATTACAAAAAATTTCAGTAAATACATGAGTAACATAGTGCCTGAAGGTAATTTCGAACGTTTTTCTGTTCTTAAATGCGTATTTTCTCTAGTAATACAACACATTTGGCCACGTCAATGTAACTTTTTGTTGTTGTTGATATGTTCCAAATAACCAAGAAGAGAAGGAAGTGTGTGAAATCATGGTTTCGTAATGCATTTAATTCCACGTTTACTGCATTTGTATCTACAGCAAATGAAGCTGGAACTCCGAAACCAATGCTTGTTTGCTTACTGGTACTGCTTCTCATTCGTTTTATTTTCAGATTTCAACTCGTATGCACAACATTTTTAATGTCCACGTTAGCAAAAAGCTTACCTACTTGGTCTTTGCTAGCCCATGAAAGCGTGCAGTAAGGGGAGACGCAAGGCATGCTATGTATTCTGAAACGTCAGAAAAAAACTGCATAGCGATATCCCTCCATGCAGAACAGAATTCTTGTTTTATTAGATTGTCATTGCTTTAGTTTGACTATAGTTTAGACATCTTCTCACTCAGCAATCTTACCTCTGATGCGTCAACAGCGTGTGACCAATAATAGCAGTTTACACGATGAAGAAAACGATATAATTTTAAGGCATGTTCCAGCATCTTGTATTACTATAAGCGTGATTACGGAAATGGTTTTAAACGCTTAGATCTCGTAAAATGTATATTTTTCTTTAACTTATATGTAAGTAATTTTTTTTAGCACCGATAGCCTAGCCTGCGTAAGATATAGACCTACGTTTCCAACAGTAGCCTATTTTCTTATTTTTGTGGAATATTTCAAAGTATATAAGTCTGTACCATTCTTTGTGATGTACCAATAGTTAGTTTCACGTTTCGTGCATCATTTGCATGATAAATCATAATGATGTGGAACGAATCATTTTATATTCAAATAATTTTTTTTCTAAATATGCCTCCTTGCTGACATTTATTAGATTTTTGTTTTTTCATTAAAGACAGACAGATGTTAGTAATTTTCACCCATCACCATTTGTACGTTATAGGTTTCTGTGGAGTAGGAGAGCTATCAAAGAGAAATGTTTTCAGTTTAGTTTCAAATTTTACTTTGCTGCCTGTCAGGCAATGTGTATCCTGGGCAAGTGATCAAAACCTTTCGTTGTAGCATTGTGAATCCCTAATTGTGCTACAGGTAATCTTGAGATGGCGTAATGAAAGTAATTCTGTTGCTGTACTTACACACATCGTTGTTCCTGTTGAAATTCATGGATTATTATCAACAAACTTCATGAGGGAATAACTATACTGCGAAGTGGATAGATTGCTACTCACATTCCGAGCAGCAGGCAAGTACGATGAAAAGAATGTTCACATAAGTTTTCCGCCAAAGCCTGCTCAGAAATGAACCACACAAACACACACACATAATCATAGACACGAAACGCACACACACATGATCGCAGTCTCCGGCTACTTTGCCCAGAATCTTTTTTAAAACGGGGGGATATGTGAACAATGAATAATTATTGGCGGTTGGAATTTAGGACATGAGGTGCTGCACCAACAATAAGCGCGGTCACGAAGCCGTATCTTATGAGTGGACTAGACTGTTGATACAGTGTGGCCCGGATGTTCTAGCGTTTGCAGTATGGAAGGCAATGAAAAACACAGGAAAGAATAAAAGTAAACAGCGCAACCATAATTCTTGTATACAAAACAAAATATTGCTTGAAAGGCTCTCCTTACGAATAAAATGTGATTACTTTAAACTTTATATTACGATCAGATCGGTTAGTACACACGTAAACGATGCAAGCTGGAATTTTTGATGAAACAAATACGTCTCTACACTATCCAAGCAGCAGTGCTATTTGGGAAAAGGCCACAGAAGTCGATAGAATCCCCAACAGTCGGAACTGGACACGCGCGAATCAGAGTGACATCACGGGAAAGTAACACCGCGGTGAATCACGGAGCTATTAATGCTGTGGACCTAATGTTTTTGATGAAACAAAGTTTGTGCCTAATGACAGCTCCCTTCTTTTTTCACGACCGTGGGTAGGAGGCTGCAGCACGCACATCTCTGCAATCACATTGCCGACTGTCAATGCTCATTACATAGCTGCGAGTTGTCAATACGAATTCCCATCGACAAACATTATTAAAGTGCATTAGTAAATTCAGGCCAGTTTCCAATTTACCGGACAATAGTTTTTCTTCAGGCAAAATAGTTTTTCTTCGTTTTCAAAAAGTTAGGCCCTATGATACCAAACGATGATACGCCACACCATACTGCCAGTTTTGGGTGTCAAGTAGCGTTTCATGAAGCAGCTCAGGATTTTCACGTGACCGATATCTAAAGTTTTGCTCGTTAATAAAGCCTGACATATCTAAACTGGCCTCATCGTTCATGATGAGATCGTTGCACTGGCCTGGGTTGTCGTTCATGAGTTCCAACAACGCCCGGCAAAGACGTAGTCTATTTCGGAGGAAGTCCGCATTCAGTTTCTTGCACTATGTTAATTCTGCATGTGTAGTATTGCAGTTCCTAGTGCAATATTCACCGTACACTCCGATCCGATGTGTTAGGATGCAGCGCATGCTTGCGCGCAGAACGCCTGTAATTCGGCTGAAGGCTTCGTCCACTCTTGCAACATTTTCTGGTTTTGCATTTTTACCGCTTTTCGCAACATATCACCCGTTGTCTCAAAGCTCTGTACCCACATGTGCCGATGGGACTGAGACATGACGTGTGAGATTGTAGTGAGGACGAAATACTGGCTACAAGGCTTCGTCACTGTCATTGGTTTTGTTAAACGCCTTCATGGCAACAGCACGTTGTTCAGCGGTTCACAACGCTGTCTCGACTGGACCTCGAAGTTGACGTCAATGGCAAAGATCTGTTTTCCAGCTGGTAACCACTCTCATCTGATTACTAACGTAAAGTGCTGTTTCCAAGGTTGCCAGAAAGCCCGTTTTATATAAGCAGTAGCAAATTCGCTACAAGTAATAAACAGAAACTGCCATACAAAGTACTAAAAGTTAAATTATACATGAAGATTAACGGTAAAGCACAATATGTTAAAACTTTATGTGGAAGTTAAACCTTCCCAGTACTGAAGCTTGCAGCTGCGCAGGAGTTACTTCTGCTGCGGCACTCGCCTCTGGCAGATCACTGTTGGCTACGCTGTGATGCCGTTTCCTCACTGGCGCCGCCTCTGGAATCTTTGACACCGTTCAGCTCCGCTGGACCCTTACATACTCGAATATTAGTGAATTCGTTCCGTGACATACCCCGTCTGACCACAAAATTTCAAGAAGGAGTTAATAAAAGACAGAAAAATTTCAAAATGGTGGTTTTAGTGCTTCAGGTATTCTACATAGTCTTCCACGCACCCTCACACTTCAAAACTACAAACATAACATTCATACAACCTAGTGAAACTGTCAGCAAGGTCCTTCTTTGGGATGCTGTTCAACTCGTGCGTCGCAGCGACTCGATTGTCGGTTTTGTCACCAGACCGTAGATCTTGCACATGAATTTCAGCACTTTGTCGTTTTGTGGTAAGTTCATACTGATAGTAGCAAGACTAGTCACATGGTGATTTCTCCAGAAAGGAATTTCATTTCACTCCAGTCACGGCATGTTTACACGCATCATTGTTTTTGTACGGGAGTCACAGTGTACAGGACAAACTTTGCACACTCTTTTCTCTTCTTCGAAATTCACTCGAAAAATTCTTGAACACTTGATTTAGAGAAATTGCTTCATTGTGATTTGTGGCACAACAGAGTTGAAATACCGCCGCTGCACGTCCGCTACTTGGCACTGCTCTGTCACAACTGACCGGTCGAAGGGAATGTTTCTGCTTTTTATAGCTGTTAGTTCGAGGTGAGGGAAAAAAATAAAGAATTGTAGAATGTCTCTCGTAGGATAATGCTGCTACCAGCAGCCCGCGTCCGTGGTTCGTTGCACGTTTCGAGCCGCTGTTCACCTAGGTGACGGCGCTTGTGGAGGCGACCATCGACTAGGCGTAGCAAAATTGTCGTTCACCCGAAGAGCCGACCCGTTCCACTTGTCGACCGTCGAATCCCAACGGTCCCCTGCACACCGCAATTGTAACTGATGACGTGTTGAGGTCAACATGCGAACACGTAGCGGTTCTTGGTTGGTTGTTTGGGGAAGGAGACCAGACAGCGTGGTCATCGGTCTCATCGGATTAGGGAAGGATGGGGAAAGAAGTCGGCCGTGCCCTTTCAGAGGCACCATCCCGGCATTTGCCTGGAGTGATTTAGGGAAATCACGGAAAACCTAAATCAGGATGGCCGGAAGCGGGATTGAACCGCCGTCCTCCCGAATGCGAGTTAGGGGTTCTGCAGAGCTCTATGTTCAACACTGTACGATGAAATCTGAGCTTCGGGAAACTTGTACATGCACCAGCTTTATGCTCTTACGGCAGAGAGGCAACAGATCATCTATTCTTCTTTCCAAAGCAGACAAGCCTCCGAACCCCATCTTCGGTGGAGAGTCATGAATGCGCAATCATTTAGCTTCTAGTGGTAGTTTCACTGTCCTTCTGCCTGTTTCCGTAGATGTTCAAAACATCAGCACGTGAACATTAGACCAGCTTCGCCGTTTTCGAAGTACTCGTCCACAGACTCGGCGCAGTAATAATCTGCCATTTGTCAAAGTCGCATATCTCAATGTTTTTCCCCATTTGCAGCCCATATCTTCTCGAGGGTGGTCCCCGACCGTATCTCTCTTCTTACGTATTTTTTTATACGGCGTCACGTGCCCGCAATGAATGATGGTCATAATGTTTCGACTATCACCGTACACGTATCTCACAGCAGCTTGCTCAGATAGGTGCCCTATTGTATTTTTCCAGCGTATCTGCCCATTTTTGTTCAAAAAATTGTCAGTAATAAATGACGCTTATGATTCTTATACAACTCATATCCGAATTTCATGTTCATGTTTGTCTTTGACTCGATAAATCTCATTGCAGGGGTATCTCTTGAACGACACCATTCCTCTGCATTCCAACCCGTCATTATTTTGGGGGGAAATAGTAATCAATTTCTTAATTACATTAATGTGAAGTTTAGATAGCTCAAGACGCTGTTGCACTGTGGCCAAATTAACTCAACAACTTTGATTGGATGTAAGTGATCTGCGGCGTCACGAGCGTGGCGTGCATCACTCTTGTCCTAATTTGCATATCAGTTCGGGAGAACCACATGCAACCACAGGCTAACTTGCACACTGATTGGGTGCTGGAGGGAGTACCGATTTTCACGAAAGATTGAATGATTCTATTTTATTAATGTCTTCGTAATATGTGAGTGTGTGTGGGGGCATATGTGTATGTGCCTGTGTGTGTGTGTGTGTGTGTGTGTGTCTGTGTGTCTGTCTGTGTGTGTGTGTGTGCACAAATGTGCGGGAAGTGAAAGTCATGGCGACTGGTAGGGCGGCTCTCCGTTCTTGTGAGTGGCTGGTGAGCGGCGGGAAGTGGTCAAGGCTGTCCCGCTGTCCAGAGGAGCAGGCCCCCGCCGTCCGTCACTGCGCTAATTGCCAGCACAGGCCGGCCGAGTCGGCCCCCCTGATTCACTGCCCGCCGCTGCGCGCCGCCCAGACGAAACAATTATCTGGGATACGGCCCCAATTCCGCTGCCGACTGCGGCCCATAACTTGATGCTCTCCGTCATGCCGCGCCGACCGGATTAACTACCCACCCCCCTCCTCCCCACCCCTCCGCAGTCCCTTACACTACTAGCCAGCACTCCCCTTCCCCGCTGTCACCCCCCCCCCCCCCTCCACAAACCCGGCACCAGCTCCACGCAGCAGCACTGGCAACGCGTCCAGCAGAGCCAGGCCTCATGCTATTTTCCGCTCTGCGAGTAATGCCGCTTATTTGGACTAAATGCTGATAGCGTCGCGGGTTGATTTACGTCACTGTTGGTAAGCGCATTCCGCGGCAGTTACGTTCGGCCAAATTTGAAAGCACGCCCCACTACAAAAACTAATTCAATTTGGACACGACGGTACGTCGCTCCTAGAGCGATTTTGCTACCGTAGGAGTGTAAAACGCAGCCCATGGCTGGTTATTATCTGCGAAATGCCTACTGTCCTGCCAAGCTTTGGACGCAGAGATTTTAGAACAGTGGTCGTGAAACTGCGGCCCACAGTTCTCAGCCGTATGTCACAATAATACCTTTATCTCAGCTAACAACCGAATCCAAAAAACGTCATGTAATCTTCAGGCCTTCTGAATATTGTAGTTTTTCTGATCAGTAAAAACAAAATGTCGTGTGGCTAGGGCCTCCCGTCGGGTAGCCCTTTCACCGGGTGCACGTCTTTCGATTTGACGCCACTTCGGCGACTTGCGCGTCAATGGGGATGAAATGATGACGATTAGGACAACACAACACCCAGTCCCTAGCGGAGAAAATCTCCGACCCAGCCGGGAATCGAACCCGGATTGACATTCTGTCGCGCTGACCACTCAGCTAACGGGGGCGGACTTTCTGGTCAGTAATAAGCAAAAATAATTACGAAGACAGTCATATTTTAAGGTGCCCTTAAGTTTAGTTAACGTTGGTGAATTTGCCCATGAGATAAGTAAAGTTTGCTGCTTACCTCTGCGGCAGAGGGTTAAACAACGCTGTCGCCGAGGATGTGAGAGAGGGAGTGTGTTTATCGTCTGTCATCCAGTACTGACGACAAATGGGCGTGTGTGCCTCATACCGATTAGCTACCATAGTAAGAATTTCAAAGGCAAGTGGCTTGGATTCGTGGATGCGTATTATAGGGACGACCGTCATCAAATGTGGTACGTATTTATATTTATAGCAAGGAATATGAAATTAAATTAAGACCTGTGATAAAACGCAATCATTAGAAGAAAAATGATACTCAAAACATTTAGTAAACACTGTGATTGTGTATCACATTACACAGAAATGTATTTTGAGTCAAATTATTGTCATTAATTAGTTAATCATCCACCCATACAACTGTGCAACAGCACTTCAGCAGGCAGTTACAGTGTCACAATTTTGGGATCGCTGAGGGTGGCAGGAATCTGAAAGAAAGTGAGAACAATCTACACAAAGTGCAGGGGGGGGGGGGTTAGGGTCAACTTGCTGCCCCCTTACTATAGCTAGTATATTATGGGCTCATAATGTATTAATTTATGCGAGTAGCCTATTAATAATAAGATCGGCAATTAATGTAGTCCTAAGTGCGACCCTTAATGTCAGTGTTGGCTCCTGAGCAAGGAAGCCTGGCGATCACTGTTTGAGAGGAAGTGACGGGCTGACACTTATCCACGGACTACTCACAGGTCTAAAATAATTCAGCCTCAGTGGATCTGAGTAAGTTGCAAAATTTAACGTGACTGTCTAATTGTTTATACACTCCTGGAAATTGAAATAAGAACACCGTGAATTCATTGTCCCAGGAAGGGGAAACTTTATTGACACATTCCTGGAGTCAGATACATCACATGATCACACTGACAGAACCACAGGCACATAGACACAGGCAACAGAGCATGCACAATGTCGGCACTAGTACAGTGTATATCCACCTTTCGCAGCAATGCAGGCTGCTATTCTCCCATGGAGACGATCGTAGAGATGCTGGATGTAGTCCTGTGGAACGGCTTGCCATGCCATTTCCACCTGGCGCCTCAGTTGGACAAGCGTTCGTGCTGGACGTGCAGACCGCGTGAGACGACGCTTCATCCAGTCCCAAACATGCTCAATGGGGGACAGATCCGGAGATCTTGCTGGCCAGGGTAGTTGACTTACACCTTCTAGAGCACGTTGGGTGGCACGGGATACATGCGGACGTGCATTGTCCTGTTGGAACAGCAAGTTCCCTTGCCGGTCTAGGAATGGTAGAACGATGGGTTCGATGACGGTTTGGATGTACCGTGCACTATTCAGTGTCCCCTCGACGATCACCAGTGGTGTACGGCCAGTGTTGGAGATCGCTCACCACACCATGATGCCGGGTGTTGGCCCTGTGTGCCTCCGTCGTATGCAGTCCTGATTGTGGCGCTCACCTGCACGGCGCCAAACACGCATACGACCATCATTGGCACCAAGGCAGAAGCGACTCTCATCGCTGAAGACGACACGTCTCCATTCGTCCCTCCATTCACGCCTGTCGCGACACCACTGGAGGCGGGCTGCACGATGTTGGGGCGTGAGCGGAAGACGGCCTAACGGTGTGCGGGACCGTAGCCCAGCTTCATGGAGACGGTTGCGAATGGTCCTCGCCGATACCCCAGGAGCAACAGTGTCCCTAATTGGCTGGGAAGTGGCGGTGCGGTCCCCTACGGCACTGCGTAGGATCCTACGGTCTTGGCGTGCATCCGTGCGTCGCTGCGGTCCGGTCCCAGGTCGACGGGCACGTGCACCTTCCGCCGACCACTGGCGACAACATCGATGTACTGTGGAGACCTCACGCCCCACGTGTTGAGCAATTCGGCGGTACGTCCACCCGGCCTCCCGCATGCCCACTATACGCCCTCGCTCAAAGTCCGTCAACTGCACATACGGTTCACGTCCACGCTGTCGCGGCATGCTGCCAGTGTTAAAGACTGCGATGGAGCTCCGTATGCCACGGCAAACTGGCGGACACTGACGGCGGCGGTGCACAAATGCTGCGCAGCTAGCGCCATTCGACGGCCAACACCGCGGTTCCTGGTGTGTCCGCTGTGCCGTGCGTGTACAGCCCTCTCGCAGTGTCCGGAGCAAGTATGGTGGGTCTGACACACCGGTGTCAATGTGCTCTTTTTTCCATTTCCAGGAGTGTACATTCATAAAATGTGTCCGTTTGACAAACCACAGAAACACAGGGTACACTTTTGATCTGTAATTCGGGAATAGCGTGAGGGTCATTTTTGTAGGCGGCACAACATAAGGAACGAGGTACGATGACAGAAAATGTTTCCGAATTTTTTCTCCGTGCTGCGGCTCACGTTGGTGCTGTTTGTAGGTTTCCGCCCTCTGTTGGAGGACGGACGGTATCGTTTAGTTGGCGGGGTTGCGGTTGTTTGTCTTTCTCTCGTGTTGACTGGCACCACTCGGTGTTGCAAGTGTTGCCTGGCCACTAATGGCAGCAGCGGCGGTTATCGATGTCTAGTAACTGTTGTCCTGTCTTTGGAGCGACGTCGTTGTTTTTCCGGGTGGTGTGGGTGGGCCAGTTCGGCTGGAGACTCAGGAGGAACCAGGTCCACACAGTGCGTGACACGCCACTACCGCTGGCGGCACGCATGGATTGCCGGATGGAAGGGCTGTGGTCACGAGGGCGCACGACCTCGTCCCAAACAGCATCCAGCAAGCTTTAAGATGAATGCATTTCAATGCAAGTAGAGAAACTTCCACCATTGTAACATCTCGCGATTCTCCAGTGACTTGGGTTCGTGTTGCTGCTCGTAGTGTCGCCGAGGGGAAGAGCAGCGAGGCGGATTTGTTTAGTTTTCGTCGACTTCTTATTACTATTTACTGAACTCAACTTGTTATAATTTGTTAAGTTCAAGCAGCGGTAATTTTTCTTGCCTGGTGGCCGCTAACGCCCCAGTCACCTGCCCTGGGGGGTTAGTGTATGTAACGGCAGTGTACGTTTCCTCACCTTGCCGCTGCTGTCCGATAACGCGAGAAATTTTGACAGCTTTCTTGATTGTAGGCCGGTTGGTGATTCTTCTACTCTGGTGGTAGTGATTCCTTTCTCGTTCCGGGCGCTCTAAACACAGTATTCTGAGGCTGTAGTGCAGACCGCCGGTTCCGGGTTTGGCGTGTTGTTCCATCGTTGCATTTGGTTTATCGGACATCAGGTAGCTTCAACAAGATTATCATTAATCATTCGCTAGACTGCCACTAGTCTGACTTACCGTCCCGTGAAGTGAATGCAACACTTGGCATCCTATCTCATCGCTCGCGAAAGTGTTTGTTACCGGACCTTCTCAGAGGTCGATTCCTGGAACACCTTCTGTGGCCTCTTGGTTCTTGTAAGACATGTGTTTTCTTAAAGGAGGTCTGATAGCGAGTAGTTCAGTGTAATACTCCTTCAGCCCACGCCTTCTGCGGGTGTAATCTGTCTCAGTACCCTTCAAGGAACTTATGTAGTGGTCCTTGTGATTTATTATTGTATTATGTATTACAATACCTACATTAAAGTTTATATATGTCTAGTTAATAGTTCTGGTCGCCTTCTGGAATAAATCTAGCAGTGTAGTGTGCAGTAGATGTTAAGGGTTGTGTTACAGAGTTTACCATCATCTTATTTCACCCGTTTGGTGATCAGTTGCTTGTTTTTTAATTAACCTTTGCTATTGTATTTGCTATTTTACAGCAGATTTCTAAATTTTTTTACATTATTGCCTTTCCTGACGTGTATGGCCTTCAGCCGTGGTTGTGGTCATTTTGCCTTAAAATTCTAATTTGGTATTTGTATTTTAGCAGTAAGCCTTAAAACCTTATTTACTGCAATTCCTGGCGTCTGATGCCTTCTGCTGTGTTTGTGGCGACTTGCCTTTAATATTTCAATACCTCTAATTTGTAAGTTGCAGCGAGTTTTAAACAATTCTTAATTTATTGCCATTCCTGGCGTGTGGGGCCTTCTGCCCAGATCACAGTGGGTTGCTTTTAAAGTATTATCTGCTGTATCTGTATTTAATGGTGATTTGCTAAATTGTAACTCACTGAAAACACTATTATTTACACAGTTGTTTATTCATTCATTAATAACGTGTGGTATTTTTTATTTATTGTTGAGTCTGGAATTACTGGTTTAAAATGAATTGTGTGTCACTTTAAAAGGAAACCAATAGTAACTGATTACGGCCCCGTCCACAATCGTAACCGAATCCTGCCTTCCCTTGAGTACCAGGTTTCAACCGGTTGTGGCACTACATGTCGTGCATATTGCTTTTCCGCTTCGTAGACGCAAGTTGCAAACCTCTGCCTTAGAGAACTCCGAATTGTAGCGTGTAACATGTCTGTGTGTGACATAACTGCTGTAGTAGGGGTTTCTAATCGCAGAAAACGAGCCTCAAATTGAAACCCATGGTAGAATGGAAGTTCTGTACAGTGATTAATATACTGACATCAATAATGTGCGACGTTGCGTTGTTCGTGCTTGTTAGGGAACAAACGGTAGTGCTAACCTCAACTTGCGTGTCAGAGCTGAGAGAGGAAGATCGCTTACGCGAACCGACGACATCCATTGGAATCGTATTGATGAACTCATCAGAAAATGTCAACGTATCAATCATGCACACAGTTTTCTGTGCTGCGGTTCTGCAGTGAATTCCTGTACACGCCCATGTGACATCCGACACTCACCTAATAGGTGTGTCATTGTTATCCGACGATTTTTTCTGATAAGTTCATCAACCCGTTTCCGTTAAGTCTAGTCGGATGCGATACGCGGTCGTCGACTCCGAGCTGTGCTACAAACTTTGAGGTTAGCATCAACGTTTCCTTCCTTACGAGCACGAACAACACAACTTCGCATATTGCCGATTTGGATACAATCATCGCTTTACACAGCCCGGTCTTCCTGCGCCCTTACATTCTTGTGCCCGCCGCTGGCAGTAATCATGTACAGTGGCTACAGTCCTGCAAAGTCTTTCTCCAGTATCGCAGGAGGAACATGCAGCTCCTCGTAGCCCTATTACACAACCTCGTTCGAACTCAATGAGGTGATGATAATGGCGTCTTCGTCGCTTCAAATCCATTCTTGACTAACATCATGTCACCGCATCCACTCTCCAAGGTAATTAACGTTTAGAACCTTTACAGCGAGTATTTAATGGGGATAGGACCTCAAACGGGACGCCTTGGAGCAGGAGAGACACCACAGGACATTTTAATTTCCACTGTCTATACTTTTAAAAATAAATTCATAAAACTTTGTCAGAATGACCAAAGAGAATTAAGGATTTACACTTATAGTGGTGGAAGATCAAAAATAAAAGAAAATAATTTATTTTTTTACCTTTATATTTCCCTTTTTTCACTTACCATTGGCAGCATTTGTTGTTATAGGTACACTTTTCTTCGTAAGTAAGGGAGATTCTTCGATGAAGTTTGCACAGCATACAAACAATGCTTACAGGTGTATGAAACTCTAGTGTTTTCCAAATCTATTAAAAACTGTGGTAAAAATTGAGATAATTAACTATAAAATTTGAGTTCAGAAAAAAGTTTAAAATATAACAGCACATTCATATTTTCATAAATTAAATAATTTCTAGAGCTTCGTACACCTGTAAGTATGGTTTGTATGCTGAACAAAATTCATCGAAGAGTCTCTCTTACTTATGAAGAAACGTGTACCTATAGCAACAAACGCAGCCAATAGAAGTGAAAAAATGATGAACTTTCACACATAAAAAAATTGTTATGTTTTTGACCTTCCACTGCTATGATTGTGAAACCTTAATCCTTCCTGGTCATGCTGACAAAGTTTTATGAATTTATTCGTAAAAGTATAGACAGTGGAAACTAAAATGTCCTGTGGTGTCTCTCCTGCTCCAAGCCGACCCGTTTGACGTCCTACCCCCCTTAATGCAGACCTGATGTGCATCCTCATAGTGCCGCGAAATCTGTAAAGGCACCATCTTTCAGATGTAGAAATACTCCTTGTAACTTTCGTTAACGCCGCACAGCTCCTTCTTGGTTTTGCGATTTCTTTTCCATCGATGTATATTACGCTCCATTAATTTCCTTGGTGACATCTGACAACTCCTGGTATACGTGGAAATCAGTTGGGACTATTTATAAACAAATGATTCAACAAGTTCGTCTTTCCATTTCTATCTTTCTTTCTGTCGCTAGTGCCCGTATCCCGCATTGTGCGCATGGTCGGCAGGGTTAAGTACTTTTTTTTTTCGGCCCCCCCCCCCCCCCCAGGACGGAATTAGTGTACGCCAGCTGTCTGCGTTTAGTGTAATTCGTGGAATAGTGTGAATGTGTGTCAAATGTCTGCGAGTCGTGTAACTGATGCGCAACGTGGCGACAGCCCGGTATTCACCTGGGAGGATGTGGAAAACTGCCTAAAAACCACATCCAGGCTGGCCGGCACCGGCCGTCGTCCTTAATCCGCCGGGCCGATTCGATCCGGGGCCGGCGGGCCTACCCGAGTCCAGGAAGGAGCACGTTAGCGCTCTCGGCTACCCTGGCGGGTCAAGTTCGTCTTTCCATGTATTAAATTAAAATTTACTAAATTGTTACGGTTTTACTGGGATCCGTATTTAAGCCTTCCCACGGTGAGTAAAGGAGCACATTGATACAATCTCCAAATTCCTCTCCTTTTTACAGTGTTCTGTAATAATTGTGAATGTTGTATACTCTGCACATTGCCAGAACAGTTGCATTAGGTGTCACTGAAGCGTAGCGTCATAAGGCAGCCGCCCCAGCGCCAGCAGCTGTCTGGGCATGCGCGCTTCGGCAGACGGGTCCCTAGATCTTCAAAGGCACCGCCGCCGTCTCACCTCGCCTACCTGTGCGTGTACGTGACGTGGCAGTTTTGAGCAGGGGCCCTCCTTGTCGCCTTTCCGCAGAGCTTCTCCCAAGCTGTAATTACTCACGCACGGCGCATGCGCCACGCTCATCTAATTACGCGTCTGTCATCGCTGCCGCAGCGGGCTGCCTTCTTGAATATGTATTCCGGCACACCGCCCTGGCGGCGAGGGGTTCTCAAGGTGGAACACGTTTCCTTGGCCTCCGCAAGTGTCTTTGTCCTTTCCGTGCCCTGCACGCTAACCTCAAATCTGGTGTCTCCACACAGGCATGCAAAGTCGACACATTACTAGACGAGTGAATGCGTTCGTCTACGCTAAGAAAACAGTCGTTCTTTCCGACGAAGAATTCCCTGAAAATGTACTTCAGCTGCAAGTGGCCCGTGGACCATCGAAATGGAGAGGAAAGGAAAAAAGGCATTTGAAATGCGATGCTGTCAAGTACTATTAAAATTAAGTAGACAGATAAAGTACGAAACGGACAAACACTCAACAGTATAGCTGGACACTAAAGTCAATGGAATACAAATACAGAATAAGAGACAGGTACGTGAGACTTCCGCTACTGCATCCGAGCAATGGCAATGGAAGATGAAAACTGGCAAGCAAACAGTTTCAGTTCGAAGGCCGTACAGTCCACTATCGGTAGTCAATCAGGCAAAATCGCCATGAATATTGAGGCAAACATCCCACCGACGCACCGGGTTCAAGATACCCATTTGGTAAATCACCACGTTGTGCTGCAAGAAGAAGTCGACAACTGCCTGCACCAGACCCTCGTCCGACAAGAATTATCGACCCTTCAAGGTCTTTTTTAGGGGACCGAAGGCGTCATAACTGTTTCGGAAGAAAGAACCACAGGACCATAGTCGGTAAGGGGGAGGCGGGGGGTGCTCGAGTGTCTTCCACATTAGTTGGTCTGCGATGGAGGTGTAGCCGACCTGTGTTTGTCCGTAGGCAGTAAAGAGAAGAATAACAACACGTTTATCCTGTTTGAACGCATTTGGTAATAACGTCGCCATAGTTCAAGTTTCCGTATTTACAGCACGCACGTCAGAAAGATACTAATGCGACACCAATCCCTTGCCTACAAGCCGGTAGAAGTGGCCGTGCGGTTAAAGGCGCTGCAGTCTGGAACCGCAAGACCGATACGGTCGCAGGTTCGAATCCTGCCTCGGGCATGGATGTTTGTGTTGTCCTTAGGTTAGTTAGGTTTAACTAGTTCTAAGTTCTAGGGGACTAATGACTTCAGCAGTTGAGTCCCATAGTGCTCAGAGCCATTTGAACCATTTGAACCTTGCCTACATATCGGTGCTTATACACCAGCATCTGAGTCGGGCTCTGTTGCTTATACGCTCCGGCACTCCCCTCAAATCAACAATTTTTTATCGCCATTTCTAGTACAAACCGACATAGATGGCTATATACAGAAGATTACAGAGGAAATTATAGTTATACGTCTACATCTACATCTACATTTATACTGCGCAAGCCACCAAATGCTGTGTGGCGGAGGGCACTTTACGTGCCACTGTCATTACCACCCTTCCCTGTTCCAGTCGCGTATGGTTCACGGGAAGAACGACTGCCGGAAAGCCTCCGTGCGTGCTCTAATCTCTCTAATTTTACATTCGTGATCTCCTCGGGAGGTATAAGTACGGGGAAGCAATATATTCCATACGTCTTCCAGAAACGCATCTTCTCGAAACCTGGACAGGAAGCTACACCACGATGCAGAGCGCCTCTCTTGCTGAGTCTGCTACTTGATTTTGCTAAACATCCCCGTAACGTTATCACGCTTACCAAATAACCCTGTGACGAAACGCGCCACTCTTCTTTGGATCTTCTCTATCTCCTCTGTAAACCCGACCTGGTACGGATCCCACACTGATGGACAATACTCAAGTATAGGTGGAACGAGTGTTTTGTAAGCCACCTCCTTTGTTGATGGACTACATTTTCTAAGGAATCTCAACCTGGCACCCGCCTTACCAACAATTAATTTTATATGATCATTCCACTTCAAATCGTTCCGTACGCATACTCCCAGATATTTTACAGAAGTAACTGCTACCAGTGTTCGTTCCGCTATCATATAAACATACAATAAAGAATCTTTCTTTCTTTGTATTCGCAATACATTACATTTGTCTATGTTAGGGGTCAGTTGCCACTTCCTGCACCAAGTGCCTATCTGCTGCAGATCTTCCTGCATTTCGCTGCAATTTCCTAATGCTGCAACTTCTCTGTAGACTACAGCATCATCCGCGAAAAGCCGCATGGAACTTCTGACACTATATACTGGGTCATTTATTTATATTGTGAAAAGCAATGGTCCCATAACACTCCCCTGTGGCACTCCAGAGGTTACTTTAACGTCTGTAGACGTCTCTCCATTGAGAACAACATGCTGTGTTCTGCTTGCTAAAAACTCTTCAGTCGAGCGTCACAGGTGGTTTGATATTCCGTAGGCTCTTACTTTGTTTATCAGGCGACAGTGCGGAACTGTATCGAACGCCTTCCGGAAGTCAAGGAAAATGGAATCTACCTGGGAGCCTGTATCTAATATTTTCTGGGTCTCATGAACAAATAAAGGGAGTTGGGTCTCACACTATCGCTGTTTCCGGAATCCATGTTGATTCCTACAGAGTAGATTCTGGGTTTCCAGAAATGACATGGTACGCGAGCAAAAAACATGTTCTAAAATTCTACAACATATCGATGTCAGAGATATAGGCCTATAGTTTTGCGCATCTGCTCGACGACCATTCTTGAAAACTGGGACTTCCTGTGCTCTTTTCCAATCATTTGGAATCTTCCGTTCCTCTAGAGACATGCGGTACACGGCTGTTAGGTGGGGGCAAGTTCTTTCGCGTACTCTGTGTAGAATGAAATTGGTATCGCGTCAAGTCCAGTGGACTTTCCTCTGTTTAGTGATTTCAGTTGCTTCTCTATTCCTTGGACACTTGGACGTCATGTAGTTCTCGTTATGTGGAGATGGAGAGATTTAGCACAAGATAGAAGTAGGAAGCCGCTACAATTCAGTGGAAAGACCTTTGCATTACTGAGTAAGAAAATTCTTTGCTACCTTCTCTACATTATACGTCACGCATTTAATGGATCTTTTCATCAGTGTAGCCAGTCTAATGTAACAGTCCAGTCTGTAAGTCAAACTTTACATGGCATCTCCGACGTTGGTGGTGTGATGTCAGTTTTTCCCGTCTAGGTTGATGGCATCTTGCACTCACACTATTATTAGACAGACAGTGTGCGATAACGTTGGCAGAGCGGATGTAGGAATTTCATGAGAAAGAGAACTTATGAATTTATCGTGAGAAGTGTGTCTTTTGGTTTTGGAAAACAGTAAGTGAAGAAGAATTGTGATAACATTTGGAAGATGTTTTGACGTTGATTTACTATAGTGCACAGGACGCTTACGTACGTGCCACCCGTCAGAGTCGTATCTAGACGATTCATGGGTCCCAAACTACTCCAACTGCACACGCCCCGCGCAATTACACAGCATCCACCAGCTTGAACAGTCCCCGTAGACATGCAGGATCCATGGACTCATGAGGTTTTCTCCATACCCGTACACGTTCATCCACTCGATACAATTTGAAAGAAGACTCGTCCGACATGTGTCAGTCATCAGCAGTTCAACGTCGGTGTTGACGGGTCCAGGCGAGGCGTAAAGCTTTACGTCGTGCAATCATAAAGGGTACACGAGTGGGCCTTCGGCTCCTACAGCCTATATCGATTATGTTTCTTTGAATGGTAAGCACGCTGACACTTGTTGATAGCCCAGCATTGAAATCTGCAGCAGTTTGCGGAAGTGTTGTATTTCTGTCATTCTTAACGATTCTCTTCAGCCTTTGTTGGTCCCGTTCTTGCAGGATCTTTCTCCGGTCGCAGCGATATCGGACATTTGATGTTTTACTGGATTCCTGATATTCACGGTACACTCGTGAAATGGTCCTACGGGAAAATCCTCACTTCATCGCTACCTCGGAGAAGCTGTGTCCTATTGGTCTAGCGCCGACTACAACATCACTTCAAACTCACTTAAATCTTGATAACCTTACATTGTAGCAGCAGTAACCGATCTAACGACTGCGCCAGACATTTTTTGTCTTATATAGGCGTTGCGACCGCAGAACCGTGTTACGCCTATTTACAAATCTCTGTATTTGAATACGCATACTTATACCAGTTTCTTTATCACTACAGTGTAGTTCCACAACTTTAGTTTACTACCATCCGTTATTCGTATCGGTTAGCATCGCTATTTCGCATTACGCGTATCGTGTGAAGGTTTCGTGTGAAACTTACTGTAAGTGAAAAATGGTCTGAAAATTAAGATTAAAGTCTTCAACTACATGTTGTAACTGATTTAGAGTAGGGTCATTTAACGGATATACATTGGGGCTCAGTTACTGATCTCTGAGAATGGCTTCCACAGCAAACAAATTGGATATCCCACGCTATGAACTGTGTATTCGAAAAAAAAGACCCTCACCTGTCGAGTCCTATAGGTTCGACAAGATTTCAGTGAGGGGATTTATATGTAAACTGATATAGACGAGGTAATACCGCTAGGCAGTTGTTTCGAATAAGTAAATAACTGAACCCATCTTCTTCCCAACGAAGCGAAAAACCTTTGGTTGACTCAACACTATTCATTAATTATGCCCTGACTGGCGACATTTTTAAGTTTTATAAGACGGTTCCCACGAGTAGTAGGATTTGTTTCTTAGTGTTCTGTATGCAATTCGTTACCCTATCAATGAACGGAAGCCGTCAATTTGCCTTACCCGCAACAGGGTCTATTTGGTCGTTCGAGCACGTAGCTCTACGCACTGTTACTCCCAGATTATTGTATGTCGTCGTTGATCCTAGCTGTGAATCACTAATAATGTAACTAATCACGGCACACCATGATTTTACATTTCGTGATTGCACAGGTTGGTATTTCTCTACACTAAAATAAAATTACTAGTCTTTGATGCAGACTAATTTTTATTACAATTTTTGCCGAATAGAATTTCCTGAACAATAAAATCTTACTTATTGCCGTGTATTACCTCCTACATCACATTACAGTGTCGTGGATTGATATCGACCTGTAATCCATATCAAGTTCCTTATCTGGTTACTCAACTGCATTGTTACTTACTCTCCCAATAAGAACGAAAATTTTCGTTGAATAATAATACAATAATAATAATAAAATATCAATAGTAAAATGAAATAAAAAAATGTATAGTGTGAGTGATATTAAATCCGCAAATTCGGAATGTAAAATATAACAACATATTCGAAAATATCCAGTCATTTGTGCTGAAGCGGTTGACGTCTAGAAAATATCCTGGCTAAGATATTTGGTGTATCTGAATTGGGAACGTTTCCATTTGCTTGAAGCACAATTCAATGGAGTCCCACAAATTCTCAACTGGACTGTAAATTGTTGTTTCTGCGTGAGTCTAAGAAGGGAAGTAACATTTCGATTGTACGCTCAGATGCTTTGTAGAATTAATTAAAGTACTACGTTCTATGATTCCCCTCTATGGTTCTAGAAATATTTTGACGTCTTACGGTAGAAAGTTGACAATTTGTCAGTAATACTTTTCTTATGAACAGTGATTAAATGCCACTTTGAAATTGCATAGCGATACTGTGGGATATAGACTACCCGACAAGAATATTGAATTACATAGACAACATGGTCGGATGGCAACGTAACTTCGTAAACATATGCATCATTGGTAGGTACGCAAATAATTAGAATTGAAATTTTCATACTAATAAGTATCTGAGTATATGTGTGAAGTCTTCAGTAGCATTAATAATGCCAATGTGATTGATTATTTGGACTTGATCTCCTACGACAAATACCAGAAAAAAACCAACAAAACCTTCGAGTGTCTTACATGTACAGAACATTTATTCCCTGATCACGTGCGGGAAACAAGAGAAGCGCCAAATTCTTCTTTAAAGATATATTTCATATATCTTTCCCCTCAGAAACTATTTGTCTTGTACCAGCTGCAAAAGAAATCTCTGAAAAATAACCGATACGGGAGTAAATCACAAGGCTCCGACCCTGTCATTTATCTCTTTCACGCAATCGATAGGAGTCATAATTGAGGAAGGGGGGACTCTTTATACACTACAAGTATATCTGAGTATATGTGTGAAGTCTTCAGTAGCATTAATAATGCCAATGTGATTGATTATTTGGACTTGATCTCCTACGACAAATACCAGAAAAAAACCAACAAAACCTTCGAGTGTCTTACATGTACAGAACATTTATTCCCTGATCACGTGCGGGAAACAAGAGAAGCGCCAAATTCTTCTTTAAAGATATATTTCATATATCTTTCCCCTCAGAAACTATTTGTCTTGTACCAGCTGCAAAAGAAATCTCTGAAAAATAACCGATACGGGAGTAAATCACAAGGCTCCGACCCTGTCATTTATCTCTTTCACGCAATCGATAGGAGTCATAATTGAGGAAGGGGGGACTCTTTATACACTACAAGAGTCAGTACATGTGAGGTCTAAATACGAAAGTGGAGGTAAAGACAGCCATACTGATGCGTAGAAGGGGAAAAATAAATATCGTTCTGTTTCTGTAAGTGCTCTTACTATTATTGCGATAGCGAAAAGTCTCATTCGTTGTTTGACAGCAAAGCCATTGCGTAATGTTCTGTAAAATCTATGTGCCACCGTATCTTGCACATGCTGAATATTAATACAATTATTAATTATTTTGATTATTCTGTTATGTTACTTGCTGTTATATTACTTTTATTGTTGGATTAATTTATACCTATATTGACAGATGACATTTTCTCACACCTCACCACAGTCACCAGTAGACATCAGAATTCTTCTTCTACTCATACACGTACTATTTATAGGCACGTTTCATTTTCCTTAAGTCTAAAGAGTAACAGTCTGAAGAGTCACAAACATTGCACTAATATTACCATAATACGATATGAAACAATTAGCGACAAATGATAACCATCTCTTTGGATTCCTTTTGAACCGCTGAGGCCATTCCTAAGTTTCCTAGAATTAGGACTGTTTTGTTGTTCTTCCTAAGTCCGTAAGCCAGGGATCAGGTGGCAAGACGTTAAGCTCTAAAGATTGAGGAATTATATATAATCTTGGTATTCCAAGGATTATTCTCCTCTGTCCTGCACTTCTTAGTGACGATCACACAACAGATATTACCTCTTTTCTGGTATGGCATTGGACCTTTAAAAGTGTTGGTAGCTGCAAGACGAGAGGTACTGGGAAAGTTTATACAGGTTACCTTAGTTACACAGGATCCACAACTGTACCCAATATTGAAAGTCGGTGTGTCTGCACAACTCATAAATGAAGGTATGCCTCATTTTGAAGTTTACCTGAGATTCGACATTTCGACACCTATCGCAAGGATATGTGCCGCTTTGCATCTCTTATGGAATTATACCCGACATCTGCAAGGATAATTTTCATGACATCCTAGCGACGAAGATACTATAGCTGTTTGTAATGAGGTGTTAAAGCGTGTTGTAAGACTTTTTACTTATTAACATCTTTCACGTTTCATTAACTAGAATCCCAGTAAACGTACTTCACTATTACAACCAATGATGTGTTCATAAGTGAACAACTTTGAGTTTCGGAAGAAATTAAACCTTTTTAAATACGGACACCGCAAAATTATTCTTCAAAGGATCTTCAAATTTTTTTAGTTATCAGCCACATCACCATTGTCTTTGCTACAGATAACGGCTTTTCTCGAAAAATCACATTATCACCACTCTTGCTGCAGTTCTTCTGTCCACCTGCAAACCACTTCTCTGCAATGCGAAGTGAAATGTTCAGGTGCAGTACCTACTTCACATTTTTCGCTCCGTGCTCTTTTGTTGTGTAAGTATGTTGTTAACATTAGGACGAGTCCTCAGATTCAGCGGCTCTAAATGTATCAAGAGATTTTACCCCATCCATTCTCTCCGAGGAACTAAAGGAACCTATAGTAGCTTGATAATTTTTTCGATAACGAAGTTGTGCAGCTATCTGTAGACTATCAGTATTTCCCCGTTGAATGGAGAAATTTTTTGACAACATGAGAATGGAGGGAAATATATGAACACTCAATGAAACCGGTCCTGTACCTCCTACGTCGCGCCTAGCCTGTTTCTCAGCTCTTCAAACCCTCCAACCCTTTGAAATTTGTGTAACATGAACTCCAAAGGAAGTGCGTCTTTTGGAAAGAGGCCGATGCAGCTCTAGATTTGACACATTATTTACAGTACGCTGTCTGTGGCTTTAAGACTACGGACACAAAATTTCTGAGCACGTTTTCAGTACTACTGTGGTGGTGAGATTGAATTTTTAAAGAGAATCTTATACATCATAAATCTGTATGCGGCAGTCAAATGAAAACGAGAAACATGGAAGAAAGTAAGTAAACTGTTCATTAATTGTATCCATGCATGCGTCTTTCCGTTCGAAGCAAATCGACGACGACGAATGTCTTTTTCAGGATTCCAAAGCTATGGATATTGCGTGGGGAGTCGTGTGAATTGCCAATAGAATTTTCCCACACGTGTTGTCAAGACGTAAAGACCACAAGCATGAGAGAAATTAGGCTTCGTACGGAGGCATATAGATAGTTTTCCATCGCCATATTTGTGAGTGGAAAAGGAAAGGAAATGGCAATTAGTGGTACAACGCACCCTGCTGTGGCTTCCGGTGTATGTATGTATACGTACATGTAGATGTGCTATCAATATTCGTACGACACCGGAAGAACTCACACATTGCCGGTAGTTTATGCACCATCGTTTGTTTCTTATTACAGTAAGTTTAGTGCTTAGTCGAAGAATAGTAAGGGAGTCGTAATGACTCATAGATTGCCCCTAGCCCTATTGCTTTAAAAGCAGGTTCTGATAATTAATATTTGAAACTAAAAACAGCAGTTTCTTGCACGTAAACGTCGGGTAGTCCCCGGCGTCTGTGACCACTACGTTAACTACCCTCTCGCGCCTAGTTCGATACCTTAACAAACAGCGTAACTACCTTGCTGTCTGCTTACTCGGCGGGGCAACTACCTCACTAATAATCGCTAAGGCGATCTGTATCACTGTTCAAGGCAGAAACTTATTCATTTTAAATGCAGCATTCATATGTACTATGAAAGAGCAAATTTATTGTGCCTGAAGTAAGAGTAACGTCATAATCTCATCTTCGAGGTAAATCACATGTAATTTCAGTGACGACATACGTTGCTCTAGTGTATAATAAACCTGCTCACACGTAATAGCCTAACACTCATCTAAGAAGGAACATTGTGGAGATATCATTTGCATGAGACAGTGTCACGTATCAGCTGTCAGGAACCAACGTTGTACCCGCGTAGCCCATCAGCGACAAACTGAGTCAACAAGAGAGCGGACATTTCTTAAAATTACGACACATGCAGAGGCACGTTCCTCTCGGAGACGGCGCAAACGGTGAGATTGAGCAGGTAGGAGCAGGTGCCTAGGCTGTTGGGCGGGCGGGCTGACGTTCAGGCGTCGCGTGGTAAGGTACCGCGCAGCGCCGCCAACTTAGCTTATTAGTTGCGGTGAGGTAAGGCGGTGGGGTGGTATCTCCAGGGCGGCGGTTGCGGCCGCCTCTCAGGTGAGTCAGGTCAGGGCGGAGGCGGGGGTGGGAGTGGGGGTGGAGGAGCATAATGCTGGCGGCTGCGGCGACGGCTAATATGACGGAATGTAACGGGCCGTGACTCAGCGCTCAGTGCTCTGATTCACTGAGCCCGGCGCCGAGGGCGGGGGAGCGAGCAGGGCTTTACCGCACCCACCATGTCCTTATCTATATAAGCGCTCTGCTGCCACTGGCGATTAACGACTGTTTGGCCACTTCATGTCTCATCTTGTACCGCGTGTGTGACACGAACAGCTCTGCTATTAAAGCGATTTTCACATGTTTTATTGCAGACGGTAGCAAGAGAATGGAATACGGCACCCTGCAGCCCACTGTTAATTTTCCTGACGTTTTCCATCTATATGTGTGCACTGCTTCCGTAAGTGCATTTTAATGAAACATGACGCCCATAACGCAAACACTTAATGCAAACGACTTTTACCTGAAATGCAGAATCCTTGCAGCTTTGTTTTGTGTGCTAAACGTCTTAAAATCGTTACACAATCTTCAGTGTAAAAATTTGTTATCGTAACGAAAAATGTTTTGGTGAAAGGCAGATAAATCTTTACTTTTTCGAATAATGCTCCTTTAGATCGACACATCTTTTACTGTTCCTTTCTTCTTTTTTTGAATTTGTTTTCAGCGAATCGTATCTTCAGCAACCTCAGAGTCGTGACACTTGAAATTTGGCAAGAACCCGTCTCTGACTGTCCTGAACCATCTACATCTTCATTTGCACCCTGCGAATCACTGCGAAGTGCATGGCGGAGGGTACATTCCATTGTACCATTTATTGTGGTTTCCTACCTTCTTTTAACGTATAGAACACGGGAAGATGACTGTTTCCATGACTGTGCGCGTTTTAATTGAACTAACCTTATCCTCACCATCGGTGGTTGTGATATATTTCTGAAGTCATATTTTATATCTTGGTCCTGAAATCCCGCAAGTATAACTTCTAGGAATAGATTGCGTCTATCTTCGGTTGTCCAGAAATTCAATTTGTTCAGCAACTGTATGAGACTATTCCGCGGATCAAAGAAACCTGTGAACTTCGTGCTGCTCTTTTCTCTATACGTTCAATATCCTCTACTCGTGTTACTACTATGTGGTACGGATCGCACTCACTTGAACTCTATTCCGGACTGAGTCAGAAGAGTGATTAGTAAGCAGTCTCTTTTGTAGAATGCCAATGAACCGAGGCCTATCACTTGTTATACCTACGGTTGAGCCTAGGTGATCCATTTTATATTCCTACAAACTATTACATCTCTGGGTTTGTAGATGTGTACGAGTTACACAATTCGAATATTGTGGCTAATAGATACTGTACTTATTTCTCGTTTTATGACGAGCACAGTTTTACGTTTTTGATTTGAAGCAAGCTGTCAGTATTTACACCGCTTTGAAATATTATCGAAATTCGACAAAATATTTATGCATCTTTCTCCAGACAGTGCTCCACTGCATGTAAGAGCATCACCTGTGAAGACTGAAGTTACTACTACCAATTTTTGATAAGTCATTAACATAGAACGTGAACTGAAAAGGTCCCAATACACTCTCCTCGGGCCCACTGAGAGCTACCCCTACATCTGTGGATGCTTCTTCATCATTTAGCCACAAATTGTTTTACATATGGATCTGGCTACAGGTCACAGTGCTCGAGGTCTGTCGAATGGAACAGACATTTTATGTGTTGTACTTCCGATGTGTGAGCTGTCTTCGGACTGAGTCATCAGTATTCTCAGGTTTGCACTCACGCCCTATGTACTCATTCATCGGATAGATAAATTGCAGTCAGTCTTCCTCTATAGTTTTTAACCGTTTTAACTCCGTCTAGTACCACAGAAGTTGTCCCCTAATGCCTTAACACATATACTGCCGTTCTGCCCCTTCTTCTTGTCAATATAATCCACATGCTCGTCTCGTGGCCAATTACCGGGAGAATCTCTTAATTTTTTCTTTATGAGTCCATCTAATTTCCAGCACCATTCTATAGCACCAATTCTCTAACGCTTTGACAATAATGGCATATTAGAAGTGACCTGGTACCTTGAGAGGCAACAACTGTCTAAGAATATCTGTCAACTTTTAGGTAGACCACAGTTTTGTCAGGGATGATCACTATTGTCTAGAACTAAGGAAGGAAATTTTTCCCTCCTGCGGTTTAAGATATCCGTTCTGTCTCCCTATAAACAATAGCCTTGTGACTCATACATCCCTATAGTAAAGGCACTCGCCGCTTGCAAATCATCTTATTTAAAAGCTTCACACTCTATTAGTCTTAAGCATCAGGTACTGAGTATTTAGTCTCACTGACAGTGAGTTTTCATTTCAGGGTTATGTTTCCTATTTGTTGTTTCGGTAAATTTACAGAAGAGCGCTTTCATATTTCGATACTACTCAACAACATTCGCATTTCCATAAGATTTGGGCTAATTTGCTTTGTAATGATTCGTGTTCTACTACGTGTTAGTATTATTACATACAAAGCAAGAATCTGCAAGTAGTAGTCACACGCTTAATTCGGTATCTGGCATGAAATCTCTAGATGAAATCCACTCCCACATTTGTTTTGGTTTTATTTATACACCCTCGCCTGAAACAGAGCAGCTTCTCTGTAGTAACTGGGAATGTACCTCCAGTCGTCAGGGTTCACCTGCAGGTAAGCTACGTTTTTCGTTATTTCGTCCGTCACAGACTATCATACCCCATCATCAGAGTGCAACAGTTGTTTCAGTGGTAGTTGCGAGACACGGTTTACTATGAAAGGCCGGCCGGAGTGGCCGTGCGGTTCTAGGCGCTACAGTCTGGAGCCGCGTGACCGCTACGGTCGCAGGTTCGAATCCTGCCGTGGGCATGGATGTGTGTGATGTCCTTAGGTTAGTTAGGTTTAAGTAGTTCTAAATTCTAGGGGACTGATGACCACAGCAGTTAAGTCCCATAGTGCTCAGAGCCATTTGAACTATGAAAGACAGTCTCGAATCCAGCTTTCTACATGCGCTTAGGTTGCAAGCATATGTTCGTTGCTCATCAAATACAGAGTGTAAAATACTTAGTCGCTATTACCCGAGTACTGAATAACCATACTTGTATCCTTTTCCTCAGTTTCATGAAATGATCTTTCTTTTATGATTACTGTTTTTTCGCTAGATTTAATTTATTTCCATGTGCGATGATTAGCGAGGCCACAAACCATCAGCCAGGATAGAGCCTTTCTTCTGAGCGTTTCCGTTAAAGATCATCATAGTGGGTGCTGAAGATATGGTGCTATTACCGAAAGTTTGATTACAGGGCTCACTGTGCAGTCGGTGTTTATGAATTTCGTCTCCTGTGGATACATTGCACAAGATGAAGCACCCCATCAAGTCCACACGCCAAGTAATGTTGACGGACGACATCATTCCGTTGCTGGATAATGGACGCCCACATTTTGCCGATGTTGTTGGGACCATGCAGAACTTTCGTTGGGAGGCCTTTGCACATCCTCCATATAGTCTCGATACAGCCCCCTCTTCAGCCATATTCATATTTTAGGAAACCTGAAGACAGACGTTCGTGGCCGGAAATTTGCTTCGGACGAAGAGGCGCACGCCTGGATACGACCATGGTTCCGTAGGCAACCAGAAACTTTTTCCATTCAAAGGTTTTCGTTGAATTATTAAGATTAATGGTAGTACAAATCGTTAGAATTGTCTGGGGGCCTATAACTGACAAAACTTATGAATAACTTGTTGTGTCTAGACAAGACAGCCTAGACACAATGAGAGGAAGCCGAAAGGCACGCGCTTAAACTCACGCAGGCTGGCGTGAGGTCTGAAACCGGATACGTAATGAATGCTATAAAGAAAAGTACGTATCTTCTGGAATACTTAACTTTAATCCACATTTGTAGAACATCGCTCTTGATGATACATTAATAGAATCTCAATATCAATTGAATACGGCGCCTTGCTAGGTCGTAGCAAATGTAGCTGAAGGCTATGCTAACTATCGTCTCGGCAAATGAGAGCGTAGTTGTCAGAGTAGCATCGCTAGCAAAGTCAGCTGTACAACTGGGCCGAGTGCCAGTCCGTCTCTCTAGACCTGCCGTGTGGTGGAGCTCGGTCTGCTATCACTGACAGTGGCGACACCCGGGTCCGACGTATACTAATGGACCGCGGCCGATTTAAAGGCTACCACCTAGCAAGTGTGGTGTCTGGCGGTGACACCACATAACTAACAGCTGATCTTTCCTGGCCTGCATGAGTGTATCTTCCCTCGTCAGATATCCTGCTTTTTTTCTGCAATTTTGAATCGTTCATCAACGATGCATTCAATAAACGTACCAGGTTATATCCACAAAACAACGAGTAATGTAGACTTTGAATTTAAGAGAGCGATTTTAATCTAAATTTGCGCAGGGTAACACTAACTCAGTACAGCCTTAGGGCGGGAGCTATTAGATCTCTGCATGTTATTGGTACCTTCCTGA
This sequence comes from Schistocerca serialis cubense, assembly GCF_023864345.2. Classification (NCBI taxonomy): domain Eukaryota; kingdom Metazoa; phylum Arthropoda; class Insecta; order Orthoptera; family Acrididae; genus Schistocerca; species Schistocerca serialis. The sequence continues at coordinate 534,588,447 of NC_064639.1, read as the reverse complement.
TTTCTATAACCGACTGCAGCTACGTGGGAAGAGGAAAGTGGTAATTTAAAAGAAGCATTGCAAACTACAACAGTTATTGGCATTCTCAAGCCAAATTGACACGTAAATTAACAACAAAAGAACGGGAAATTACTTCAGCTAACTGTCCTGTATGCATTCGTAACGGAATGGAAACTGAGTGGGAGAAAGATCAGTATGGGGCGTACTCTGCGCAGTGCGGAAACACGGTGTCAATCATGCAAGCAAGGGACATGCTCCGTTAAGGGGATTTATGGAAACCGAAAGCGAACACTGATACTCTAGCAAAGGAAACTACAGAGCACGTACGAGAAAAACAGAGGAAGGCAAGGTCGAGGTCTGCTAATTAAAGTTACGGTAGTGATTGACGGGATGGATCATTTCGGGACCAAGTCTATCTGAAAGAACAAACCGAACACTCACGCTGATTGAAAGAATGATTCTAAATTATCTCTTTGTTTTCCGGATGAGGAAATACTGATGAAGCTATCAGTTACTCTATGGTCATCAACTTCCCGCTAGCTACGTTTACAGTTACATGATTCTTACCGTTTCAGCGTACAGACTGCAGCAGCTCCATATGACAACAGCCTTTGTGGTCTTTAATTACTCCTCTGCTGCATTCGAGAAGGATCCGAATTACGCAGTGCCAAAGTTTATCTGACAACTTCAGCATTGGATTTACTCATAGTTATTTCCAGCAGTTATGTATGACCAGCAACGAAGTTACTCTTTACCATCTCTATAGCTCCCCAGTGCAATCTGACCGAGCTTTGTACAATTACGCAATTACTTAATTCACTTTCAGAAACCCAGAACTCCAGCAAATTCTCGCGACCCCAAAGTTATTCTGACTGAACTTCTTGCGCCATAAAAGCAATCTGGACTGTATCTCTCGTGCCCCCAAAGGTATCTCCTGCCTAACTCCAACGACAAAGACCACACCCTACTCGCGTTTTTTCGCAGTCATCGCTGACTAATCATGCGACACGCTTTTCTGCACGCAAGTACGGACCAATCAGACTCTGAGTTGAACATAAAGGAATATGCCTTATTTGGCACCCTTCTTCCGAGAGCAATCTACCAGATGCTTCAAGAAGCCTCGCCAGAGGACCCTGACGAGTCAGTGAAACGCCTTTCCTGAAAATTTGGAAGGAAGGTCCGTTTCTAGATCGACACACACCCTCACGAATCATGAAGGTCTCACAAGAATGTGCTGCTGGGAACTCTTCCAATTTTTGTAGCGTATCAATTCCGGTGTTGTGCCACGACAGCAAACGGCAGTTTCCTGTTCTCCTTTACCAAAGCTGAGGAGAAATGCGTCATAATACCCAGCAAAACTTGTAACACGATACCAAGTTGAATTAATCGATCCCAGAAGCAATAACAGAGGTACAACGACAACGTATGTCTTTCTCCATGAGGGCATTGTCCATCTTGTCTCACAGTGGGATAAATGTGTTAACAGTTATGATTATTACATTTGAAATAACAGACAAATTACTTAATCTCTTTCCATCACCCTCGTTTTCGTTTAACTGTCCCTTGCAGACTGTTCAGTTGATGACCATTACCCTTGAATCACTACCGAAACAAGGACGTTCCATTTTCTTTTTGTTTAAATTACACCACGTGGAAAGTTAATTAGACTCAGTTATCTGGTCTGGATTAGTAATGCTGTGCTGCTGCTGCTCTCCATATGATTTCTCATTACCTGTTCCTCCTGTGCTGGAGTTTTGCACAGGACGATAGTTTTCCCCTCAATTCTGGACCTGACTCCGTTATACCACCCTCTACACAAGGCTTCCTTTTAATCACTTTTTAATAGTATAGTTCCCCTCCAGCCCCCTCTTCACACGGTTACATGCACATGTTCTATTTTGACGAACAGGCACTTTATATCACCTGTAATGGTTCACGGAAATAATCAGTCTTAATCCCATATAAAATATCTGGTCAAAAATGTCTGGGACAAAACGTCTGGGACTCTGGAAACGTAGTAGTGAATATCACATGAATTTGCGGCTTTAATTGGATATGGAATTCGTGACAAAGCTTGTAGACTCACTCTCTCATCAAGCTGAGGTTATTATCTAGCCTATAGGTGGTGCTTCGAAGTATTAGGTGATACATCCATGCGTAACTTTTTGTCCAGTGTCCTTCTAATAGAACTCAATCACGTACTTTTACCTTTTATGACAACTGTCTTTCATTTATTCACATTTTCTAATATACAAAGCAGGTTTTCCCTCTTGCTATACAGCTTTATGGTACCAGTCCTGTTAAAAGCGAGTCTATGTAGATTTAATCTGTGACGAGTTCAAACGCCGTGGCTAGACGCAGTACGTGCTGTTCAAATAATAAGCGTGGGAGAGCTGCGTAGAATAGCAGCTGGCAGATGATGGCAGCGATTTGCAGGGAGATTACGTGTTTAGGGGGAGGGGGTTGAGGGGCGCTGGCGCGGTTGCGTTTGGAGAGGGGGAGGGGGTGATAGCAGGCGTTACGGCTGGCCATCGTACCTGTCCACCGTTTGTTGAATAATTAACTGCGGAATGTGCAATAATTAAAGTTCCTCTCTAGATTGCAAGCGGCCCTACGTATTTATATCCCCTTTCCATTAATCTCTCGGTGTGCTATACATTAGAGAACCATTTGCGGCCCTCACTGCTTTTGTAATATATGTTCTGTGGGATCAACACGTTTTGGTATTAAATTGACGAAGTGCCCGTGGTCCCATTTTTTAACATAAAATGTTTGGACAGATTGTCGCCTGCGCCTATACAACAAGGCAAATCTAAACAGTATATATTAAATGACAAAACTGCATGTTCATATCATTAGATAGTAAGCCTAATACAAATCTGATAGTAAAGGTTAAAAAAATGATCGTAACCTTTATCATTTTTACGTCTTTTGCGTAACTTTTATCGTCACATGTATGTCTTAAAAAAACGCACTGACTCACATGCGCACAGTAGCATTTTGTTTCAAAACAAAACTGTTCTATAAATAGGACAGTTTAAAGATTTGTTTCGTAAACAATGAATTTTCATTTAGATACCAGCCCATTATAATTAAAAATTTCTGATGTAGTATTTCGGGATTGTTGAGAAATGTATACATTGTAATCGTTATCGTTCACTACTACTAGTGTCACGAGCGCCTTAACTTAGGACTTAGGTCGCAACAGATGAACAGAATCATTTAATTTCTGAGTCCATACATCATTTGTGTTATAAATGCCACCACTGGGGACGTTCTACTGTTAACTTTTAAAATATTAAAAAAAATATTTGATTTACTTTATGAGTTCAACATACTACGTGCCAAGATTGCTCAGTTGGCATTACAAGCCTGCACACAGCGTCGTCCACGAAGACTAGGAGACAGGATACGGCGCTTTAAGTAACTCTTACAGAGCCACGTTATCACTAAAAACTTGTGAAGGCAGTCTAATGAAAAGTGTGCAGAAAGTTCCAATAAATGTGCACTTGAGAGCGTGTGAGCGCTCGATCTCTCTCTCTCTCTCTCTCTCTCTCTCTCTCACACACACACACACACACACACACAAACACACACACACACACACAAGGATGATATAAGGTCTGTGAGATTCATGTACAAAGATGAACAGTTGCAAATCGAAATAAATGCTGTGTTGTGGTTAAAATAAATGTTTGCCTTGTAATGAGTACGATCTTTTTTCATAGTAAGAAGACCAAGCATAGCATTATTAAGAGAAAATTGAGGTTACGTTACAGGGAAGATACCACTGTGGTTACTAATCTCATTGACGGCTAAAATTACACATACAACATTTCGGGAAATGAAATTAAGTTTATTCTGTATCGAGCTTGTTAAAGGCCACTACCGACGTAAGTAAAACCTGGCAGTGTGACAACATTGTAAAGAAAAATCGTAATTATAGAACACGATGAATTCGACGAAACGGTGTTCCAAAAATACGTTGCCAGACAATAAGCACTGAAACAAGATTATACAATTACGCAACCTGACTATAAGCGCTGAAACAAGGTCATACATATTGAATCCTGACTGCTGCAAGATTCTAATAATGTCGTCGTTACAGCTGCAGGGCTAATACAGGTTGTGTTAATGTAAGTCTGATATAGCCCTCCTTTTGCATAAATACTACAACCTACATCCATCTGAACCTCTGTACTGTATACAGGTCTTGGTCTGCTTCTACAGTTTTTGCCACCACACACGCTAGAGGTTGCAGTAAAACATACCCTTACGCTGCTTGCTGGGAGTAATTATCTGCAGTTGTTCACGTAACTAGTAGAGTTCTAACACAGTCTAGGGTGGCACGCTGGAGTCACTGCCAAGCAGCGAATCAGGCTCAAGTTTTGAGACATGCGAGGATTGTAGTAAGCAGCAATGGTGGTACGTAAATGGGCCGATAACACTCAGAGGGCTTGTTTCATCATCATCAGACCATGCTAGCGACCAGTGCACTGACAGCATGAATGCACACTTAGCCTCCAAGATTTTCTGACATCAGTAATCTGGATTATTCTATCTGGACTCACCTCAAAAGTGAAAGGCACGACATACCCATTGACAGAGCTGAATAACTGGAGCAGCGAATAGTACCTTCTTATCGAAGTGTGCTATATCAGGAGGAGGTTGGGTTTGAAATAATTGGTAACTCAGTACAGTATTGCATCCACATTGGAGGTTGACACGTGGAAGATCTCCTTTGATTGGTGTGCGTGTGCTATAAATTTTATGATGGAATGTGCTAATGCTGCGTTGCGCTACTTCTTATGAAGGGTCTTCAAACAATTTTGAGCCAGTTACTAGTAGATGGGAACTCAAGCGAGAAGTTACATATCAGATGGATTTGTTTCAAGGAAGACACTAATATGTAGTAAAGCTAGTGACAAACTGTAACCACACAGTCGTGATTGTCTCTCATTCGGTTCTTTTTTTTACTTCAGTTACCGCATAGTTTCACCCGTGTCAGTTTTCAGCATTATATCCTGTGTGATAAAATACCATGTTATCAGAAATACTGGTAAATTAATCCGTGAAATTTTCATCTCGAAGAAAGAGAAAACAATGAATACTAAGAGAGAGCAGACTTACTGCAGAGGTGGGCCTTCTTTGACACCCAACGTGATATTAGTCGAAGAGTCAGGCGAACGACGACTTTCCCCAAAAACCTAAAAGTTCATTAAGGCCGCCGCTTTGTCTCGGAGTCACCGGCGGGATGATTCAAAGCCGGAAAAACACAAGCGGACAGATATAAGGAAAAACAAAGCACCCGCCCGGTGTGCCCCCTGCCGGCCGACACCTAAATTACTCGCGGCAAGTGATTTACAGCAGTGGGGACAGGCGGCGCGCCTGGGGGCGCAGGGGGAGCGCAGGGCTCAGCCGCCGGAAGGACAGCAGGGCCGCGCCACGCCACTGCTGCTTGCTGCTCTTCCGCCTCTCTATGATGCCACACCGAGCAACGTCTTGTCAGGGCAAACTACACTTATGAAAAACTTAATAACATAAGCTACAATTTGTAGCAGTAAGGAGACAAAATTATCATCAACAAAGAGGGAATGGACAGAACACCAAATGCTTGCCTAGTAAAGTGCAGAAAACACATTGATATTTAAAACAGATACCAGTCATACGAGTGTGTACAAGCACACGCATTCATTTCTAACATCTGTCCCTGCCTAAATTATAGTCAATTTTCGAAAGAAAGGGGATGACCCAAAACTTGGAAAAATTCTACTCGCCACCTTCTTTTAATGTCACAGAAGGTTGTTTTGACTTTAATGTATGCTGCATCAGTCCTACCGACAATCGCTCCATTTTCGATTTCTTCGCATTTTTCGTGGAGCCATTTCGTCATAGCTTCACTGCACTTCCTATTTATTTCATTCCTCAGCGACTTGTATTTCTGTATTGCTGAGTCTCCTCGATACCATTGGTCTCAGAACGAATAAATACGGATGCTGTAGGTTTCTCAAGGGAATGTTATACTGTTTTTCTGGCAAACTAGTCTCGTCTTGAGGAAACGATTATGGAGGTTGCATTGTATTGTATTGTATGTTAACCTGGGGCCTAGAAACGACGGAGAGGCTCCATCCCCGCCGCAGCCGCAGTGGTCCACAACCCCACGACGACTAGAGTAGCCCCTATGTTTGCGTGGTAGAGTAATGGTGGTGTACGCGTACGGGGAGAACTTGTTTGCGCAACAATCGCCTACATAGTGAAGCTGAGGTAGAGTAAGGGGAATCAGCTCGTATTGGCCGAGGCAGATGGAAAACCGCCTAAAAACCATCCACAGACTGGCCGGCTCACCGGACCTCGACACAAGTCCGCCGGGCGGATTCGTGCCGGAGACCAGGCGGTCCTTCCCAGTCCGGAGGGCATTATGGAGGTTAATAGTGGTCACACACAATTCTCTTCAAACGAGATCACAAAGGCTTAGTAATATTAAGATCTGGCGCCTATAGAGGCTAAGGGCGATGAGAAAATTCATTCTAATACTCATAAAATAGATCTTGGAGTGTGCTAGATGCGTGAATAGGGGTCCTGTCTTCTCGGAAAATCGCATTAGCATTAGAGAATAAACATTGCACCATGTGATGGACCTGATCAGCCGAAAACCTAACATATTCTTGGCCAAATGACACTAAGTAGTTTTCGAGACCCCGTCAAGTCTCAAACATCTGTGATGTGTTTACGTAAAGGGAAGCAAAGAATGAAAATTTGTACCAAAGCCTGAATTCGAATCCAGATCTCTTGCTCACTAGGCAGTTTCGTTTGCAGAGCTACACCTACTACCCCAGCATACCTTCTTCCTAAACCCAAATTCCCATTCACATCTGGGTTTCAGATGGGAGAGGACCCCCGTTTTCTTCGATGCTGAGATGCTGTTCCAATAGGATCCCCCGTTTTGTTCGATGCTGAGACGCTGTTCCAATGCAGTTGGAGTGCCTCTGCAGTGCTATTCGAGTTGATGGGGGAATACCAAGTGGGCTGAGGTGTGAACAAGGATTTAGATTTAGGAGGGGGGTCTGCTAGGGTAGTCCGAGAAGTTGAGTGGCCCCACTGTGCCAGGGTGGCATAGTCGTTAGCCCATCTTACGGCAAGGAAAAGTAATAAAAGTGAGATAGTGTTAATACTTTCATCCTTCTTTACCTCCTCTGCATTACTGCAGGTGACGTGTCACTGAGCACATTTGTACTGTGCATGCAGTACACGTGAGGTGTCTATTTGTTTCCACTGCCTGTGTGGAATACATAAGTTCTTGTACCTTTCAATAACCTGCTGTCTTCATGATCAAGATGTCCCCAGCGCAGAAAACAGCACGCAGGTCGTGGATTCTTTTTCTTGAGGCTGAGATTAACTTCGCAAGGAACTGCTGCTACGAATAAACTATAACTCATTTGGGACGCCACTCGCGTTTTTATTGATATAGAGTGGAGAACTGGAGAGCCGGACTGCCCGAGACACTTCGCGCGCCAAGCCAGCAAGGCATGATCCGAACGCCACCGAAGTGTATGGGCAGTAATATCGTCAGTCTTTTGTTTTAGTAATACTTTGATTTTAATAATTTTGAAATGACTGATTGATAGCTGGCTGTTGAGAGATGTTTATTTAAAAATTGAAGTAATTCGGATGATAGGTTTAATTAATAATAGCAATTTAAGTTTAACGTTTTGGCGCCCTAACGCCGAACACAGCAGCCAATCACAGAGCAGCAGCATCATGCAGGCGGTCTTTCTTACGGGAATGGTACCGAATCTAACATCTGTCACCGGTACCTCATCCCACATTGCATCATCCCTATGCTTCTTGCAGCTCCACTGCCCTGGGAATAGCTTCCTGGGGCCTAATATGATGGCTAAATAAGCCAGAAATATCACAATCTGTCACTGAGCAGGAGACCCGGTTTCGAATCCCGCCCTTGGCAGAAAAATCTATTCGTCGCTTCTGTCTGCATATATGCATCACAGTCTTTCACAGTGATGCGATCTTGCAGGCCACCTATTGGCCCCACGAAATACCACGATACTGTGCTCAAATCGATACTAAATTCTCGCCTTGTTTTTCTCTTTGGACGTAAACTCGGCCAAAAGTAGGAAACAGTGTGGAATAAGACTTATCCGAGCAAAGCTCCATAATCCAGGTTTTATGGCTTTGGCACCACGTTTTCCTGTTAAGGACTTATGCATCACTGACTAGTGGTTTTGGACTATGGATTCGTTACTGACAGAATTCGCTCATGCGACATCCAGTTTTACAGTGAGTTTTGCAGCTGTCGTCCTCTTATTTTTCGTCACTATCTACTTCAATGACCGTCTGTTATGAGCGCTCAACACCCACTATCGTCTGCGTTGTGATTTATCGAATGTTTTCTCCACTTTTCCCATATAATGTACAATAATTCCGTAAGGTGCGTTTTGTAACACCAAACACTTCGGTTCCCCTGGTTACGAAATCACGCACCATTGGTGCACCAAACGTTAGCCCATTCACTTAATAAGGCACACACAACCACACAGAACACTGTTGTAACCACGACTGACGATTGCAACGTATTGAAGACTTTGGAGAGGTGCTGTTCGTGGTCCAATTCAACAGCGCAACCTGCAGGCTGGGCTAGCATTTCTCGCTGCGTTTCCATATTTTTGTCCAATCCCTGTAGTAACAGCTTAACGAGATGATTCGTTCCTATAAAAGACCACCAACAGGTTTTGATGAAACCGGTTCTAAAAATGGTTCAAATGGCTCTGAGCACTATGGGACTTACCTTCTGAGGTCATCAGTGCCCTAGAACTTAAATCTAACTACCCTAAGGACACAACACACATCCATGCCCGAGGCAGGATTGGAACCTGCGACCGTAGAGGTCGCGCGGTTCCAGACTGTAGCACCTAGAACCACTCGGCCACCCCGGCTGGCGATGAAACCGGGGCAGCACTGAATCGTCTGGGTACTGCTGTAGCCATGTCTAGAGTTCGGATGTGTAAGTGCCGTGATTCTGATGGTAGAAATTTACCTAGCATGCGTAAAGTACAACATATGTTGAAGTTTGTATGTAAGGGGATATTAATAAGTACACCTAAAGTTTCAGAAGACAAAGACATGAAAACTATACAAGACATACGGGCAAGAGACACATAGCAGTGAATAGAACATCTCTTCAAGTTCTTAGTTCAGATTACAAGTACAGTTTATGATGTGGGGATCAATACGACAATCAATCTCTGACCATACACCGCCCTATATGTCACGGACGACATAACCAGTAGCGTTTACTATCTCTCCTTGCTGCTATAGAAATTATGTAACAGTTGAGGCAGGAACACATGATCATTTTTACGATCCCGTAAGAAGAAATCACCTGAAGTTAAGACAGCTGACAGTGACGATAACTAAACAACAGGTGAGTCACAATGGAAATCATATGCAATCCAAAGCTAAGGCCGTTCGGAACAGAGATAAATCACAAAAGTCTGAAAGGAAATATGGTGCAGCACTTCTTGTTGCCAAATGTACTCTCCATTCTTGTGATATGACTGCGCCGTATATCTTTAAGTATCATGCCCAGGTACACGGAAACAGTCGCGGTTCCCTCCGCATAAAGAGAGCCCACAAACGTTTGAGGAGAACATGGCGTAAAAGATGTTAACTTTAGGTGAAAAACGAATGGCTTCTACAATTTCGTGTGGATGTTCTTTGCAGCTTACACGCTCTTTATTACCATTCACATTTCGTGGTACATGATACGTGGCTTCCTCATGAAAACATCTAAGAAAAACCGACTTTCTCCAGTAGCTGCTGCATGTGGTGCCCTTATAAGTCGGTTGGCAGGCCCCTTCCCAGTGAAGGGTAAGTGTTTCGGATCCGAGGCTCGGTCCCATACAACTTCAATGCTCTAGGAGAACTTGTTTCCGTTTTATCTATTTTCATCTATCTAGCTTATCATTGTTATCCTTCGGCGCCTGCTCGAAAACATTCTTCGCTGGTGGCGAGTAGAATTTTTCCAATTTTTGGGTCCTCCCCTTCCTTTCGAAAATTGACTATAATTTTGGCAGGGGCAGATGTTAGAAATGAATGCGTGTGCTTGTACACACTCGGTGCTAAGTTACGGAACTCCTGTAAAAGTTTCTGGCTGGGTCTCCTTAGCTGGTCCACTGTCTCCAGTCGTGTAATTGTCCTCAATGGTCTAAACTGCGATTTCCTCTCTTGCCGTTACGCGATATAGTTCAAAATTCTTCCCCGAGTGTGTATCAGAACTATATGGACATATTCCTCTTACTTCTCTTGTTTTGTCCCTATTGCCGTCCAGCAGTAGCACTTCTGAATAAACCGCTGCCGTGATGAGTACTTTTTTTCTCTGGGTGATCAGTCTTCTGACTGGTTTGATGCGTCCCGCCACGAATTCCTCTCCTGTGCTAACCGCTTCATCTCAGAGTAGCACTTGCAACCTACATCCTCTATTATTTGCTTCGATGTGTTCGAATCACTGTCTTCCTCAACAGCTTTTGCCCTCGACAGCACCCTCTAGTACCATGGAAGTCATTCCCTCATATCTTAACAGATGTCCTATCATCATATCCCTACTCCTTATCAGTGTTTTCCACATATTCCTTTCCTCTCCTCATTCCTTACCTTATCAGTCCACCTAATTTTCAACATTCGTCTGTAGCGCCACATCTCAAATGCTTCGATTCTCTTCTCATACAGTTTTCCCACAGTCTATGTTTCACCACCATGCAATGCTGTTCTCCAGACGTATATTCTCAGATATTTCTTCCTCAAATTAAGGCCGATATTTGATATTAGTAGACTTCTCTTGTTCAAGAATGCCCTTTTTGCCATTAGTAGTCTGCTTTTGATGTCCTCCTTGCTCCGTCCATCACTCGTTATTTCACTGCATTGGTAGCAGCATTTCTTAACTTCAACTGCTTCGTGACGATCGATCCTGATATTAAATTTCTCCCTGTTCTCATTTGTACTACTTTTCGTTACTTTCGTCTTTCTTCGATTTACTCTCAATCCATACTCTCTACTAATTAGACTGTTCATTCCATCGAGCAGCTCATGTAACTATTCTTCACTTTCACTCAGGATAGCAATATCAACAGCGAATCATATCACTGATATCCTTTCACCTTGAATTTTACTTCCACTCCTGAGCCTTTCTTTTATCTCCATTATTCCTTCCTCGATATAAAGATTGAATAGTAGGGGCGAAGGACTACATCCTTGTCTTACACTCTTTTTAATACGAACACTTCGTTCTTGGTCGTCCACTCTTATTATTATTCCCTCTTGGCTGTTGAACTTACTGAATATAACCCGCCTCTCCCATATAGCTTACCCCTATTTTTCTCAGAATTTCGAACATATTGCACCATTTTACGTTGTCGAAAGCTTTTTCCAGGTCTCCAAATCCTATGAACGCGTCTTGATTTTTCTTTAGTCTTGCTTCCTCTCTCGTGCCTTTACCTTTCCCAAAGCCAAACTGATCGTCATCTGGCGCATCCTCAATTTTCTTTTCCATTCTTCTTTATATTATTCTTGTAAGCAACTTGGATGCATGAGTTGTTACGCTGATTGTGCGATAATTCTCGCACTTGTCAGCTCTTACCGTCTTCGGAAATGTGTGGTTGATGTTTTTCTGAAAGTCAGATGGTATGTCGCCAGATTCATACATTCTACACGCACGCGAATAGTCGTATTGTTGCCACTTCCTCCAACGATTTTAGAAATTCTGCCTTATTTGACCTTAAGTACCCCACAGCTGTATTAAATTCTTTTTCTAATACCAGGTCCCCTATCTCTTCCAAACTGATTCATGTTTCTTCTTCTATCGCATCAGACAAATCTTCCCCCTCATAGAGGATTTCAACGTATTCCTTCGACCTATCCGCTCTCTCCTCTGCATTTAACAATGGAATTCCCGTTGTACTCTGAATGTTATCATCCTTGATTTTAATGTCACAGAAGGTTGTTTTGACTTTACTGTATGCTGCATCAGTCCTACCGACAATCGCTCCATTTTCGATTTCTTCGCATTTTTCGCGGAGCCATTTCGTCATAGCTTCACTGCACTTCCTATTTATTTCATTCCTCTGCGACTTGTATTTCTGTATTGCTGAGTCTCCTCGAACTCCTTTATACCTCCTCCTTTCAGCAATGAATTGAAGTGTTTCTACGGTTACCCATGGCTTCTTCGCAGTTACCTTCTTTGTACCTATATTTTCCTTCCGAACTTCTTTTATCGCCCTTTTTAGGGATGTCAATTCCTCTTCAGCTGTACTGCCTACTGAGCTATTCCTTATTGCTGTATCTGTAACTTCAAGCGTATCTTGTCACTCCTTAGTTCTTCCGTATCCCACTTCTTTGCGTGTTGATTCTTCCTGACTGATGTCTTAAACTTCATACTACTCTTTATCATTACTATGTTGTGATCTGAGTCTATATCGCTCCTGTGTACGCCTTACAATCCAGTATCTAATTTCGGAATCTCTTTCTGGTCTTGATGTAATCTAACTGAAATCTTCCCGTATCACTCGGCCTTTTCAAATTATACCTCCTTCTCTTGTGATTCCTGTACAGAGTATTCGCTATTACTACCTGAAGTTTATTACAGAACTGAATTAATCTTTCTCCTCTCTCATTCCTTCTTCCAAGCCCATACTCTCCTGTAACCGTTTCTTCTATTCCTTTCCTTACAACTGCATTTCAGTCCCCATACCTATTAGATTTTCATCTCCCTTTACGTAATGTATTACCATTTCAATATCCTCATAAACTTTCTCTATCTCTTCATCCTCAGCTTGTTACGTCGGCATGTATACCTGAACTATCGTTGTCAGTGTTGGTTTGCTGTGGATTCTGATAACAATAACCCTATCACTGAACTGTTCACAGTACGACACTCTCTGCCCTACCTTCCTATTCATAAAGAGTTCTACTCCCGTTATGCCATTTTCTGCTGCTGTTGATATTACCCTATACTCGTCTGACCAGAAATCCTTGTCTTCTTTTCACTTCACCTCGCTGTTTCCTGATATATCTAGATTCATCCTTTACTTTTTCTTTTCAGATTTTCTAGTTTCCCAAAATTCGTAGACACGAAGAGTGAAGACGTAGGATGCTAATAACGTTCGTTTTAACTAACAGGGTTGAAAAATTTTCACATAAATAATTTGGAGGCGCTACTTTACAGCAAACCCTCGTGGTCAAAGCGATTTACGAAGAACGTTCGTTCTTGTCTATTGTTGCTTTGAAGATGATTGTCTCATCAGTCTAAAGTAATTATCATTGTGTAAATTTGCTATCAGGCGAACTAGAATTCACGGTGAAAATTAAAATCGCTTATTAACAAATTTGCTCGTATTAATTCTCCTTAAATTTGCATCAATCTTTTTATTTAGATCACTTATTTCTTCGCAAATGTGGCAGCATATGGGTTCCCTCTTGTCTAATTGACAGTTAACGACAGCCAGGCACACGCTACTCCATGTCCGTGAAACAACGAACAGTGCTCGACAACTACCAGTTCACTAAAAAAACTGGAAAGAAACGGTCAATGCAAAATAGGAACATGTTGAAGAAATGTTCTTTTCGCCACTTAATTTATGCAGCTAGCAGGAAATAATATTGAAATATTTAAATTTTCCTAAAAATTTGCTAACTTTTCCTCAATGAAAACTTTTTTCTACCAACCTAAGCTACCACTAATCAATTTGATACCCAATTTGTCCTTTCCGTGCCGTTCCTTTTGGCTGCGAAAAGTTGGACAAAGACCCATTGTGTACTTTCTGGCATGTCTTGTTTCCACTGCGATTTAGCATTTGACCAAAAGTGACTCGTGACCAATGCAGTAACGATCCAGATAATCACGCTATGCAGAAAAAAGCCTAGTATCACCATATCTTGTTCGCTGTATCGTGTACCCTTACAGCCTGAGGAATAAATAATAATGTTTGCAGAATCTTCTGAAAAAATGATAATTTGACTGTGTGGCTATGCACTGAAACATCAGTTACATTAAAGGAGCAGCGAGGTTCATTGCGAGGCATAACGTAGCAGTATGCTTTTCAGACGTAAAGTCGTTGTACTAAAGTGGCACAACAAACCTGATCTGAGAAATGAAGATAACGTGGACACCTCATTTGTTTCACAAACAGATGAGGAGATATCAAAAGGGGGCCCGAATTTTGTAGGACCGTCATTGGTCGCTATATTTTTACCACTACAGTTATTTGGTCAATTATATTTTTTGTAGAGCCATATTGTTACTGATAACTCGTAAGACATTGAAAAAGGAATGCTTGTTAAAATACAGAAACGATAAATTGGAGATGAGTTTACTTAGTAGTTTGATACTGCCATTCCGACACAGTTTCGCGTTAAACGCAGCGTTAACATTGCTCTGAGGGTTTGGAACTGCACTAAACTAGGAGCCTTAGCTGTCAGCTTTGTCACATTTTCCATCCGTGTTTCTAAAAATTCAACAATGAATTTGCATAGAATTATAGAAACTAGGATTGGCGGTAACTGATGAGACATTTGCTAAGCTCACGGGAGACAGAGAGGGTATACCTTCATGGATTAAGTAGCAGGTTTTCGTTCACTTCATTCAGGGCCTTGTTGTCTTTCTGAAATGGAAAATAATCAGTTGTCCTGATGGACGCATCTACGTTCTCGAAAAGGGTTCGAATGTAAGAACTTCAAGGATATTAAATATAATTTTAGAAAATTTAGGTACTTTCCTTTTCTTTTAATTATTTTCAGTATGCGAAACTATATTTTAATAGTATTTTCTGTTCCTGCATGTCTAATTATCAGGTCATTAAAAGAATGCGCTGTGATAGTTTATCGATCGAGAGCCTCGCAAGCTGGCAAAGAAACTCATTTCTTACTGTATCGTTCACACGTATGTGGATGACTGCTGGGACGTTTGCATTCACGCAGAAATACACGTCTAGTTGCAAGTGAACATTCAGGTAAGGGCGAGTAATTTTTTACGTAAAACAATAAGACAATATCCGTTTCTACGCCATTCTAAGTAAACCAACACCTCTTTAATAGAAAAATGCTGGAGAATGGGTCAAACACGTAACTGCCACTTTCTCTCGAGGAAGTAGATATAAAGGCTTCATGATTTGCTAGAAGAGTTGCCCCTGGTTCAATAGCATACGAAGTCGTCTTCGAAACATGCAGAACAAAAACATTCCCTTCTTCAAATTTTCAGCCTCTGGGCTCTCTCCATAAATTTTTACACATATTGTTCTGAAATTGTCATCTTGATTTGTTGCAGAGGTAGAGTTTTAATGCTATTACATTTCCAATAGTAAGACATCTATACATTTATACGGAAATGTAAATTTTGCCCAGGCATTTAAAAAAGCATTAATTCTGCGGAAAATTCTTGATGGTGGATCGCCAGCTATTTGCACATAATAATTTAAAATGGTGTTGGTAATTCATCGCTAGATTTACTGTCTTAAGGTTATTCTCCAGTTCTACATATTTCTCATTATTTTATTTCTTTGTGCAGTTTGAATTCTATTTTCACCCCGACATTTTATGAACTCATTAACACTTTATTGAGTAAATCAATAAATTGTAGATGCACATTCGTTCCTCCACGGCAGTTTTTCAAAGACTTCCACATTACACCTACAAACCGTAAAGACCAGTAGAGAATAATCGAGTCACCACAATTTAAAATAAAACATTATTAATAGCTCCACTGTAATCTTGTTTCACGGAAATGGGTTTTGAGGGGAGATAATAAGCTGTGCTCTACCTTGCAACAGAAAGTCCTTTACTCGATGAAATGCCTTAGCATTAGCTTTCCCTTAACTGCTGCATTCAGGTGACTTCTTCAATTTCTAGTAATGAGAGTGGAAGATACGAGAGAGTTGGAGAATGGACGATGGGAGAGAGAGGGACAGATA
Source organism: Schistocerca serialis cubense (assembly GCF_023864345.2). Lineage (NCBI taxonomy): Eukaryota > Metazoa > Arthropoda > Insecta > Orthoptera > Acrididae > Schistocerca > Schistocerca serialis. The sequence continues at coordinate 534,572,473 of NC_064639.1, read as the reverse complement.
GAGAGACAGATGAGTGGAGGGGAAGAGAGAGGAACTTGTAGAAATGGAGGAAGCCAGAGAGATCGGTTTAACTTAGGGCTTAGCAAACGCTCGCTTACTCGCTTAAATGCTAAGAGCGCGGAAACTCGTGGGCGGGAGGAAGGTGTTATTTATTGGGGGACGAGCAGTAGGAAGTAGCGAATAAGCCGGTAAAAGCGCACTTTGCTTAAAGTGAAAAATACACAGGCGGCCCGCGGGCAAACAGGCTAACAAGTGCGGCGCAAATTGCGTTAGCGACGCCAGAGGAGGCGGCTGCGGACTTGTGACTGCAGCGCGCGGCGGGTTGCAGTCACGGAGGCTGCAGGAGCGACATGCAGGCCGATTTATGTCGCTGTTGGCTATGTAGCTGCCTCACCCGCTACTCCACTACCAGTAAGAGATCAGAGCTTAATTAAATTACATTGCCCTCCGGCACGTCAAAGGGAGCAACCCTTCGGTAATGGCACAAACCGTAGTGTGCACTATTTTACCTCGTTTCTCCATCTCAGTAAACACACACTCACCTTCATATCAAATTTCAGCTACCCTTCGTGCATATTTTGCACACAGAAGATGGAAATGAATATTAAAACATGTCTGACAGAACATTACGAGGGCTAGCGTTTTGGTGTAATTGACCATCTGTGTGTCGAGAGCAATAGGGTTCAGAATAATATACCAATGTAATTACTGATTAGTGGAAATTTAGAGATTTGTGTAGTCAGTAAGTTTAAGTAATATATATGTGTAAGCAGCTTTTAGGCTTGTTGCATGTATAATCTTTTCTTTCCTTTTTTTGTCACCAGTGACAACAACGTCGCAAATGGAATGTGCTTACAGAACCCCATAATTTAAACCCCACGCCTCAATGGTCACCTGTAAAGGCTCTTCCCAAGAACTTGATATGTACACAAGGGAATTTATCATATCCAACAGTACTGTGGGCATTCATGTGTAAAAATAGGTGGTGAACATACCTTGAAAATACTTATAAGCAAGTGGCACGAAATATTAGTTATTTAGTTAAAAACGGTTGCACAGAATAATATTGTATCTGTGCCCGTTGATTTTCTCCGTATATGATGCTGATAAGAATTCTCGGATTCCACCTGGATGGCGGTGTTGCAGTAGAGCGATGTTTCGATGACATTCCTCGAAACATCGACTTCCCTCACCATTGCCACAGAGACGAAAACGTAGAGGCTACCATTATTAATGTTTTTCGTTTTTGAAGATAACAATTAAGTGCCTGAATTGGCTATCTTAAGCCGTCAGAGCTACAGAATATGTAATTTGCTATTCATGTATACACATGTGTTAATTTCAGTATGTAGGCCTTGTACATTTACCGATAGTGAGAGAACACCTATTCGAAAGAACTGGGAGTACGAGAATGATTTGGGTTCGTCTAAATAACTTTAGGGGCTCAGCGTTAAAATTCATTTTCATCCTTGCACTTTATTTGAATCCAGTGTCTAAGAAATCAAACGTGAATAAAGAGGTTGTTGAGATTTTTAGATATTACAATCTGTAGGACAAAATTTTAAACAGTTACTTTAGACAATTTACTACAGTGTTCAGCCTACACGCTGAACATATTTACCTATTGCTCTTCACAAATAATGAATATCGACGAGTAGCTATTCTGTTAAAAAGAGAAAAGGTTGTTTTTTATTGCATGGTTACAGTGTGTGGGGTAGAACGTAACTCCGGTTATGGATCGCTAATGCTCTCCTATTCTGTGGTATTTTGTCCTGTATTCGTGTCTGTGTAACCTGGGCTTATACGTGTATCTACTCCGATAATTCCTACGCCCATCTCAGCCTCTTACTGTTTGGTGGGTTTCCCGGTACAGTGATTTTAATTAACAGAAACGGACCGACCTTAATTATTTATCTACTAGCTCTGTATGGAATCTGAAATTTAATCAGTTTAACAGTACAACGCAGAACATTAACTGGTCTCCAACCACCACATTCAACATAGAGATCGGCAACTATTTACTTTATCATTATCACAGCGAAGCTACTATTGACTTGTGTTCGATTAAAGCATCATTCATTCTTCCTGCGATTTTTTGCAATGAGGTTCAACGTAATCCGCATGTCCTAAGAAAAGGGAGTAGAGATCTGATTATAACGACTTAAAAACGCCGTTCTTTACAATTCTCAACTTTCGTGTTCTAAAATACTATTTTCAATGTGAGTTTATATGTAACATTGAATTTTGGTATGGTAATCACGTTAATGACAAAAGTTAAGAAATTTTTCTTCTTTGTTCTCTTATGTAGGAAAGGAACTTGAGTCATACTATAGGTCAGGGCAATGGATTAATTTCAATGTTGTTCAACGCAGCAAAATGCAACATAGAGTTTATACATGAGCAAGTAAAATCTACAGGATTAGGGGTGTGGGAGCAGGTGCGCGTGGTTGGTTTTCCCACTAACTGTGCCAGCTTGATTGTCGGAAAGTGAACAAAACGAAAATTGCTTAGGGGCTTTGTGTAACTGCACACACCCAAATTATGTTATAAATTATCGAGATAGCCACCGTATCTAACAAATGTTCAAATGTGTGTGAAATCATATGGGACTTAACTGCTAAGGTAATCAGTCCCTAAGCTTACACACTACTTAACCTAAATTATCCTAAGGACAAACACAAACACACACACCCATACCCGAGGGAGGACTCGAACCTTCGCAGGGACTAGCCTCACAGTCCATGACTGCAGTGCCCTAGACCGTTCGGCTAATCCCGCGCGGCCGTATCTAACAGCTTTTAGGAAAACAAGCTGATGTGGATTGCTTGAACAAATAAAACCACCACGAAGTTTATAAAATAAGATAAATTAATGAATTGAGCTTTGATGGGCTATTATTCCACACTAAAAGACTGAAACAGGCGTCTTAGGTGCACATGAGGTAGCGATGACACAACGGCGGGACGCCGAAAATTAACAAATTGTGATGTATAACGTGGCTGAGCAGCATGATAATCATTATTTCGTATCGCAATAAATTAAACAACATCTGAATAACTCTAGATTTAGGTACCACGTAAGTATCAGATACACAGATGGCCAGACCTCACGTACAAAGGAACAACCCAAACTTGAAGGAAAATTTTGACAAAAGGGTATCGAATTTTTTAAATCACTTTTAGAAACAATGAAGACCGTTTAACACAATCTGATGCCTTACGTGGACTCAGATTCCGCGTACACACTGTCCGATCACTGTAGCTCCAGTAGAAGTCACAAAGAAACTGCCACAAATGTGTAAAACAGCTGAATGAAAATACAATGGCGTGGCTTCCAATTTCCTTATGAAACTTTTAAGACGACTAGCCACCCGTCAAAATTTGTGGTTCTTGCTCTTAATCTGCACTCACAGAAATGACGGGGCCCACTACATCCTTAGAAAGAAAATTGTAGTGAAATTTAACGTTACCCATTTAAAAATTTACTAATAATGCCACAACTTGACATGTTCTTTCAAATGAACAAATTTAGTAGCAATTACACTCCAGACAGACTTCAGGGGTGATGATAAACGCACCACAGTTCAGCAGTTACTTTATACCTTAAACAGACCTTTAATACATCCCTGACTACACTGACACCAAATGAGACATTGCGAACGTTATCCGGGATAGTCTAACTCAATTTTATAACTGTTTTCATCACATCAGTAAGAACTCCATAACACCGTCCGCACGTCATGCAACCTCGTGTAGTAGTGGTTCAGCAAGGTGGACTTTCAGAGACTGTCTACTTTTTCGAACTGCCCGGAGGGGAACCTGTGCTACTGGCTGTAGCTACAAGGAACCCTCTACTCTCGACTCTTTCGATCTTTCCCGAAGCCTTCAGGTTATGTCTTTGCTTATTTATCCCACAGTCTATAATTTGACAAAGCCCATTACACTCTATCATTGGCTAGTTCCTCATCTTTCTATATCCCATCACATTCGAACTTCATACATTCACATACTAATGGAAGGGTATAGACAGGAAATGAGAAATGTGACGCATGAAAATAAAACACGGATCTGCCCCTTCTCATATCCCAAGGCCATATTTCATGAGTATTAAAATAGAAAAATTTTGTTATATTACAGAGTACCACATCAATGAATTTAATAACATTCTAATCTCACTGGCATCCAAATTTTGCCTAACAGAGGAAATACTTCAAGTGATCGATGAAAGAGGGAAGTACAGAAATATTGGGGAAATGATTTGACTACAGGAATGTGAGCCACTTAAGAACGAAATAAGTAAAAGTGCACGGAAATTAAGGCGAAATTGCTACACGAAGAAACGTGAAGAAATCGACAAAGAAATGGTCGTCGGAAGAATAACATCAGCACAGAGAAAAATCAAACACTCTTCGGTGGAATTTAAAGCAAGGGCTGCAATTCTAACAGTGTCATCGGAGTTCCACTGGTTAAGGCAGAGCAGAGAGTGAATAAGTGAAAAGAGTTTACTGAAGGCCACTACGACGTTATAGAAGACGTAATGGGGATCGAATTGGAGAAATCGAAAATTAAAGTCAAACAGAGATCGGTAAGATCTGGTCGATGTATTATACATCGACCACGGCCTAACAGCTCATAAGTTTTAATTGGTCAGTACCAGCCGTGAAACATATTCTATGATCAGACGTGTGTAAGATTTGGGATCAAACGAGGCGGAAAGCACAGACAATATTTATTTGGAACTTTCAAAATAATTTGGGAAAGTGGTGGAAGATTCGTGCTTAACTAGGTCATTAGAGACGCAGCACACGCTCAGAGTAGATAAGGCCTACGAAAGAAATCAGCCGTAACTTTCGAAGAAACCATCCCGGCATTTACCTTGAACGATATAGGAAAGCCACGAAAAACCTAAATTTGGATGACCGGAAGGGAATTTAAACTGTCATCCTCCAAAGTTCATTGTGCTGACCACCACACCACTTTGCTCGTTGTGAATACAATAAACAAACCACTATTTCAATTGGCTTATAGAGTCAATGAATTTGTAATCATAGCATCAAATTTTCGGTCTATATCAGCCACTCAATCCCGAAGACAGCAAGGGCAGATAAGTGGGAGAACCATAACATAACACGCTATAGAGCTCTTGATCCCGAGTTACTGACTAGAATAATAAAAAGAAGAATTAAGAATGGAAAATAAAACTAGGAATTTATTATATGACGATCAGTTTGAGTGTATCAAAGGTAAAGGAGCCAGACAGACGGTTCTGACTTTGTACATGGTATCGGAAGCAAGAGTTAGGAAAAATTAAGACACTTTCATAGGATTTGCCGACTTCTAAAAAGTGGTGCAAGATGCTCTAAGAGCTCAGGAAAACAAATGTAAGACTATTCATACATAATAAGTAGCTGAGCCGAGTTGAAAGTATAAGAACAAGAACGAATTGGTCGGACTTGACAGGGTATAAGATGGCAATGTAGTCTACCGTCAATACTGTTCAGTTATACATCGAAAAAGCAATGAAAATAAAAGGAAAGTTCACGACTGACATTAAAATTCACGGTGAGAGGATATCAGTCACGAGATTCCCAGATGACATAATTTTCCTCAGTGAAAGTAGGGGCAATAACAGGCCCTGTCAAATGCTTGACAGCAAACCGAAGAAAGACGAATGTAGTGAAAAGATAAAATTGAGAATAGTGGTAAACTTCCGAAATTGAGAACCGCGGCCGGCCTTGGTGGCCGAGCGGTTCTAGGCGCTACAGTCTGGAACCGCGCGACCGCTACGGTCGCAGGTTTGAATCCTGCCTCGGGCATGGATGTGTGTGATGTCTTTCGATTAGTTAGGTTTAAGTAGTTCGAAGTTCTAGGGGACTGATGACCTCAGAAGTTAAGTCCCATAGTGCACAGAGCCATTTGAACCATTTCTTTTGAGAACCCTCGAAGTAGTCGAAGTGAAGGAACTTCGGTACATGGGAACCGAAGTAACTAATGACAGACAAGGGAAAGATGACTCCAAATGCATACTAGCACCATCACATATATTATTTCTGCCCAAAAGAAATTTACTAGTATAAATTGTTGGTGTTACTTCAAGAAAATTCTGAGAATGTACGTTTGAGCACAGCATTGTGTGAAGATGACTGATAGATTGTGGGGAAACAGGAAAGGAGAGGAATCGAAGCATTTGAGATGCGGTGCTTTAGGCGGATATTGAAAATTAGGTAGACTGATAAGACATGAGGTTCTCGACAGAAATGACAAACAGAATAACAAACAGGAAACATTCGGGGGGAGTTCGGTCACAGTATTGCAAGTCCTTTTTAGGTGAAGCCATATCGGTGACCTGCTAGTCAATGATGATGAAAATGATGATGAAGGACACACAACACCCAGTCACCTACCGGAAATCGAACCCCTTCAACAGAGAACCGCTTTTCATCCCTAAAAATTTTTTTTGTTACGCAGGCTATAGAGATGCCATCTATATTTCTGTCATTTCCGCCTCCCACACGTGCATGAATCAGCTGTACCAATCTATCTTTCCCAGTAGTGCTTCTCTGCAGGAAATGTCTAGGGGGACCCCATTTCATTTATCGATAGTTCCGACTGGTACCAGAACAACGTGCGCAGAGTTGGCTGCGATTAGTGACACCTCTAGTCCAACATGAATCCGCCTCTCATGTACATATAAGCGTGGCAGATCACATTGCCAAAACAACTCCCCGATGTGAACATCTGTGGCACGAGTCAGGTTACCACCTGTGTCACATGTCTTGCCCGTGTCCAAAATGTTTCCTACCCGCCCCACTATCACTACATGGTTCTGTTTTGAGAAAATAGGCACATAAAGAGTTTTAGTAGTCTGTTACGTCACTTAGCCCTGCATTTGGTTTGAGAACGTCGGCTACCAGATACGCTACCTCTGAGGTTTACTGCAGCGAGGGGCTACACCTTGATGGCGAATCACCAGACATTGAAATCGCATGCAGTTGCAGAAATCTGTGTAGAACGGCGATTAGTTACAGGAAAACAATATTCTTTGTTTAATGCGTTTTGATTACAAGCATAGCATGAAGAAGCTTACGCGGTCGGACGAACAACGTGATCAAATGAAATGTTTGCTTCCTCCTGAATTTCTTTGTAAACAAGCCTTAAAGTCCAAGTTAGACATGATTTCTGAAGGAGCTCCAAAATTCGAAGATGGCGACCACATCGCGCAGCCCATTACTGAGCGTAATGAAAGACTGCACCGCCGTGCATCAGCTGCAAATGTTATCGAAAAACAATCAGCGGTACGGCTTGGGGCAGCTCCGTTTATCGTCGCGGAGAAACTGACATCCATAACCAATAATTTCGTTTATGGAGTATTGGATTTCCATAAAAGTATTTCTCAGATAAATATGCCGCCCCTTATTTCAGAAATGTAACAGTTATTGCCCATTTCTCATAACATACGACGAGAATTGAATCCGTTACGGGCACCACATCTGAAATCTTGAGAGTAAACTTTCCTTTTTGTACTAAAATCAAAACAAAAGGGAGAAATATGTTCGTTGTCAGGAACTCACCCTGCAGATGACGAAAATGTGTGTGGTAGGCTTATGATTGTATTGCTAATAATTCTGTATCAAGGAAAACTTGGCTAATAGCCCTTTCAGCGAATTATTTCATGTTTGGTGGCACTTGGTTCCATGACTATCTTTCTATGTCTGTTGTGGCTGCAATGACGTTTCAGTAACCAACTGGGCATAAGATGTAGAAATACGAGGGAGCTACAGTACTCTTTGCAGGGATCACTTTGATGTCCTGTTGGGAAAAGGATGAAATAAAATATTTTAAAATCTAGTTCTTCGAAATAACAGCGATGGTAAAAAGCTATTAAATTTTTTTATAATAAAAAAACAGTCTATGTTGCATATAATATTTTATTGTAAGTAGACGATCGGTTTCGATAAGTAATTGAATGTCTTCAGACCGCTACTCCATGCTAACACATGTATATGGTGGCACGGAGCGTGAACCAACCGCTCTAGAATCGTAAGGAGAACAACTGCAGTTGTGTGTGCCAGTGGCTCTGGTTGTGTTCGTGCTTGACTTTGCAGGTTGTTGTTGTGGAAGTACATATTTTGATCATTTGATTTAAAGAAACAGCTCGGTATAGTAGCAGAAAATATAAAGTATATATTCTACCTGATGATAGTTGCACACCAAACGTAGGTTTTTTGAAATTCAGTTTTTCTGTTTTATTGGTCAAACAGTAATGATCAAACACACATTTCAAAGGTTCAGAGACACACCACGTGTAACACATCAGAAAATTACATAACGTGTTGTATAGGGAAGGCGGGTGTTCAGTATCAACACATTCAATAGATTTTTCTATGTAAGGCTGTGACGTTAGATAGTATTCTCAAGATCCATTCGATATTTGGCAGTGCTTTATTCTAACACTATAGTAGATCAATTTTCACATTTTACTACCAAAGCATCATGAATTTTGCCTAGATGACAATTGTGGTGATAATTTGTTTAAGGAGTGTTAAGTATATTATTAGGTCTATTCCTTAATCTGTGATAATTAGGAAGAGCCAAATGTGGAAAATAGAGAAAAAATAATTTATAAATCAACACACGATTTTGTCCATAATGAACCCGTTTAGTCTGTTGTATCAGTAACTACTTCACGACTGTGGCAATCCGGCCCTCATCTTGAGTAGTAAATCTCATTTGGAGAAATATTTCACTTCGAACAAAAATATAAGGGTGGCTAACGGCAATGAATTTAAAGACATAGAATCTTCGTCACTTCCCAGATGAAAGATATTTAAAAAGAAAATGACTGTTACAAAAACATTACCTTCATCTATCACCAGTTGCTTAAACATAATTCTGAATATTAACCACTATCGGAAACTTTTATAAACACTTAGAGATGATCGGACATGTCAGTATCTGTTAAAAATCATAAGTATAGAGAACTAATTATCCCTAGCAATATCAGCGCCTTTTCCATAATGAGCATTACCAAAAGGAGGGAGAGGGGAGGAGGGAGTATGCTTACAACTTTAAGAATTTTACAAATTTATATTCGTAATTTGTGGTTGACTTACATCAAAAACATACCTCTTAACGACATGCCGATATGTAATTAGACTCCAGAACGTAAAAATACCTTTTAGCACATTCTTAACAATATCAGCACCCCATTCTTGCAGAGGTGTACCGTAGGTCTCTAGAAGAGCGTAGCGTTCCAAAGGATTGGAAAAGGCACAGGTCATCCCCGTTTTCAAGAACGGACGTCGAGCAGATGTGCAGAACTATAGACCTATATCTCTAACGTCGATCAGTTGTAGAATTTTGGAACACGTATTGTGTTCGAGTATAATGACTTTTCTGGAGACTAGAAATCTACTATGTAGGAATCAGCATGGGTTTCGAAAAAGACGGTCATGTGAAACCCAGCTCGCGCTATTCGTCCACGAGACTCAGAGGGCCATTGACACGGGTTCACAGGTAGATGCCGTGTTTCTTGACTTCCGCATGGCGTTCGATACAGTTCCCCACAGTCGTTTAATGAACAAAGTAAGAGCATATGGACTATCAGACCAATTGTGTGATTGGATTGAGGAGTTCCTAGATAACAGGACGCAGCATGTCATTCTCAATGGAGAGAAGTCTTCCGAAGTAAGAGTGATTTCAGGTGTGCCGCAGGGGAGTGTCATAGGACCGTTGCTATTCACAATATACATAAATGACCTTGTGGATGACATCGGAAGTTCACTGAGGCTTTTTGCGGATGATGCTGTGGTGTATCGAGAGGTTGTAACAATGGAAACTTGTTCTGAAATGCAGGAGGATCTGCAGCGAATTGACGCATGGTGCAGGGAATGGCAATTGAATCTCAATGTAGACAAGTGTAATGTGCTGCAAATACACAGAAAGATAGATCCTTTATCATTTAGCTACAAAATAGCAGGTCAGCAACTGGGAGCAGTTAATACCATAAATTATCTGGGAGTACGCATTAGGAGTGATTTAAAATGGAATGATCATATAATGTTGATCGTCGGTAAAGCAGATGCCAGACTGAGATTCATTGGAAGAATCCTAAGGAAATGCAATCCATAAACAAAGGAAGTAGGTTACAGTACGCTTGTTCGCCTACTGCTTGAATACTGCTCAGCAGTGTGGGATCCGTACCAGATCGGGTTGATAGAAGATACAGAGAAGATCCAACGGAGAGCAGCGCGCTTCGACACAGGATCATTTAGTAATCGCGTAAGCGTTATGGAGATGATAGATAAACTCCAGTGGAAGACTCTGCAGGAGAGACGCTCAGTAGCTCGGTACGGGCTTTTGTCAAAGTTTCGAGAACATACCTTCACCGAAGAGTCAAGCAGTATATTGCTCCGTCCTACGTATATCTCGCGAAGAGACCATGAGGACAAAATCAGAGAGATTAGAGCCCACACAGAGGCATACCGACAATCCTTCTTTCCACGAACAATACGAGACTGGAATAGAAGGGAGAACCGATAGAGGTACTCAAGGTACCCTCCGCCACACACCGTCAGGTGGCTTGCGCAGTATGGATGTAGATGTAGATGTAGATAGATATCTGTAATGTGTGCTACCAACGTGAGTATATTTTATGATTACTGTAAAAATTAAATACAAATTTCGCTAATTGCTGTTGACTTTTACTCGCGACGTACTATTTAACGATATACTGATATATAAGTGAGATGAGCCCCTAACCTGGAAACACTGAATACGTCATTCTTTGGGAAAGTGACATCTACCATTAAGATTACAATTTTTTGATTAATTTTAACGGGAAAGTTAAAAAAGGAACATGGAATCGGGTAGAATAATTAGTTAAAAACAGTATATATCTTTTTCAAAAATTTAAAATATAAAGCAGAAATTTAAAATATAAGATTACAATATTTTAAAAAGGTAACCACGAAGAACATCACCCCCCCCCCCCCCCCCCCGCCGCCCACCCCCGGCATTGAGTGGGCTCTCGATAGACTGCCCCAGTAGCTCGAACATGAAGCTGCATAGCAGTTAAATAGTAAAGAAGCTATGAAATGTTGTCTTTTAGTGACTTCGTAACAGCATTACTGATCAAAGTTTGTATTTTTGATAGCAACAGCGAATTGTGCACAGACTAGATTGGATGCGTACAGCTCTGCGACATCAACACGTTCATTAACATACACCAGCACCGTACAAGAAATAATTTGAAACATTCTTCAAGCGACTTCAATCCGATGAAAAATACAGCTACGAATCAACGAAAAATATTTGACATTTTGTCTCAAGGATTCACACAATTGCACTGCAAGTCTTTCATAGAACGGATGTTTCCTTCATGGTACCAACAGTGGTCACAGTTTCGCAAATACATATTTTGTAGAGTGAAATTTTTACTCTACAGCGGAGTGTGCGCCGATATGCAACTTCCTTGCAGATTAAAACTGTGTGCCGGACCGAGACTCGAACTCAGGACCTTTGCCTTTCACTGGCAAGTGTGCAGGAGAGCTTCTGTGAAGTTTGGAAGGTAGGAGACGAGGTACTGGCGGAATTAAAGCTGTGAGGACGGAGCGTGAGTCGTGCTTGGGTAGCTCAGTCGGTAAAGCACTTGCCCGCGAAAGGCAAAGGTCCCGAATTCGAGTCTCGGTCCGGCACACAGTTTTGACCTGCCAGGAAGTTACATATTTTGTACCTGATGCCGTGCCCAGATCCGACATTGTCTCGTTGTTCGTTTGTCTGGCAACCCCAGCATCTCTACAGTAGTAACGGTGTTTGACCCCGCATTTAATCATTGCTTTTCTTCCTTAAGCTGTTGTGTTCTCTGAGTACACCTGCTACATAAATGTGCATTCATAAGACTATTAATGTAATATGGAGTAGTTGCAACAAATTTGCGTAAAACTAAAACTCCGCCCGAACAGACCATGAAGGCCCAAAGCTACCGACTGGCAGCCGTATCATCCTCAGCCCAAATGCTGCCCTCCTGGACGAATTCCAATCTAAGAGACCGAGCAAATTTACCAGCATAATAATAAAACTACAGATTTAATCATATCTATGCATAATACCCATTCAGATTTAAGTATTATCACTTCTTTTAATGAGATACAAGTTGACACTGCACGAAATTCTGTCACCTGCTTCTGGAACCCAAGACGCACGGACCTTGTGGCACTGCAGCCTACTGAGCGCTTGATGCAAGTTACTGACTGTTGTGCCCTTCCCTTCTCCCGTCCCCCATACACGCACAATTACAACCCATGCTCCATGAAAACATTTTTCTGTGCATCCTCTTTCAATGTGGGGACCGTGTCCCTGTCGTTATACCTACTGATGCTGTTAATAAGACCTAAAGCTAGTTTAATTACAATACATTTTCTGTACACGATCAATTGCCAGCGTGCGTAATTGTAACTGAGAAGTCAACACAAAAAAGATCGCAATCACCATTGTCTGTGCATGGAAGGAATGTGGAACGATCCCATATCTACAGTCTCAATAGCTTATGCATGCTGGAATTTTCACAGGTGTTAATTTGTTCCAGTGATCAAAATACTTACTTTACTTAACATGTCCGGGCGAGAAAATCTAAACCCTCTTCCAAAACTCTGAAGCTAAAATGACCTTATCATTGTAAAAAAATAGATCTTCAGCTGTGCAAGCAAACTCCATCCTTGGACACATGGCCAAATGTTCAATCGTCTGAGTTTCTCCGCATTTACACTAGTTGTCTTCACCATAATCCCACGTAACTATAAATCTTATAATGGAATTCTTCTCGAGACACTTGAGTCTCATCTTTATCTACGGTAATGGAAGCTGAAGAAATGAACTGAAATTTCTGTTACTGCTAGCACTTGAACCCAAGTCCTCTTACTTGCTACTCAGGAATGCTAGCCACTATACCACTACAACTAACGTTGGTACATGAATTTCCCAATCGAATGAAGTTTGTGTTGGAGAGGCCATTGGACTTGTGTAGTGCTTGCTGCACTGTTAGCTGTAGTGCTGTGCTGTGCATTCTAGTCTGGTAAGCAAGAAGACTTCACCTTCTATCATTATCCCAGTAATTGTGTTTGCTTTGCATTTTGCGACTCCTGTTATTTGTCTGTTCAGTGCTCTCCTTGTACTATGCTGTAGTTGCTGCAATGGTTACAGATTTGTATTTTCTAGAGAGACCATTAATAAAGGCATGCGGCGGGTCTGCGGTCGGCCTACTGGTGGTACTGTCCGATAGATAAAGCTCTTCTTTGACTTGAATCGGAACTGCTTGTTGGTTATGGATTAAGTGCTGTGGGCCAGTTTGCTATTTGTCTTCTCTGTATAACTAGATACTTTGCGCCTGATTATTTGGTGATGCTATGGCCGCAAGTGAGTAAACTTTGAGCACATGTGTAGCCCTCAGGCATCCGGCGACAATTCTGACAGTCTCATTTAAAGCGATGACAACTTATTCTTGTTTGAAGTGGCAAGACGCCCCCCATACTGGTGCCACATATTCTCTGGGTGCCAAACAGTGTTCCATTGCTGATGATTGAAGAACTTCAGACTGTGACCCAATGCTGAACCAGTCAGTTTATGTGATAATTTATGGTCTAGGTTGACTGTCAAGCATTTGGTTTGGTGCAGTGTTTTAGTCTAAACCCTCTCTATTTGAAAGGTAGAATGTGCATACTTGTTTCGGATTGCAGATGATTTTTTCGTAGTATTTCCCCAAAGGTTAAAGCCCCTCCGTCGATTTTCTTTCACCCTCTTCAATTTTTCTCCCGTAAACAGTGATGGCAATGCCGTCTGCATAGTCCTCTACATATATTAGTCTCTTTATTTCCAGCTGGTGTACAGAGTAGCGGAAATAATGTTCCCTTGTTGTAATCCCTTCTTCTGGTTTCTCCATCTACTTTTCTTTCCTTGGAGGGTTGTGTATCATTTTCTATTCTGCAGTATGCTTCTTAACACTTACATCAGTGGCATGTCCTTTGTAATTTCATGGATTTTCGTGAGGATTCGTTGGTGGTTTACTTTATCATAGGCAACAGAATGATCAACAAGAGAAGCAGCAGTTTTTAAGTTCTTTTCAAAATTATCTTCAGTCTGTGGAGTCAGATTTAGTAGTATTTGACTACAACAGGTCTGAATCCGGTTTCTTCAGAGATAAGTTTTGTCTCGATTTTGGTGGTTATTCTTGACAATTATTCTGGACAAAAACACTCATTAGAGACAGAACACGGATGGGGGGAGAGGATGGTGGAAACCGTCCAATTCTCTTCGGAGGAATCAGTCAATCATTTACAATTTACCAATTTATGGAATCATAGGGTAACTAAAATTCGATGGTTGATTGACGATATGAACCGCCCTCCTCCAAAGTGCAAGTCTGATGCCCTCAGCACTCCGTCACCAGCGACGGTAGTAGTTGCAGAGTCCATCTGAAGGAACCACGAAATTAAACTCCCAAAAAATCTGAAAAAAGTCTACACTTACCGGCAAAATAACGTTCATTCCTTGTAATCACATTCCTGTAATAATAATTACCCTTTGCTCCGATATAGCTGCGATCAATCTCTAGACTGGAGTATATCAGAATCAATGTTCTACCTATCGGAATTTTCACAAACGTTAGTGATTCCACTGCGACAGTAGTGTCACCTTAACGACTAATAAATGTGTCCAATTGAATGGAAACTATCCATTATTCAAGAGAAATGAAACAGTACTCATCGCGCCTTAAAAAAGGGATTTTGGGTAAGAAATATATGTGTGTTATTTAGTTTTAGCGCCTAAATTTTTACACATTTTTAATGCAGTGTAGTACTGCGAAAATGCTGTATTAGTTACAAAATATCAAGCCAACAGCTGATATCCTTGCTTCATCATCTTTGGAATCAGTAAACTACTTGAAAATGGGCTTATAACCCGAAACCTAGGTTGTGCAGTAACCGTAACAAAATTTGTGAAACAAGGCAGAAAACAGGGTTTTGTAGTTAATTTACAATGTTCCACCAAGAACCCACAGTTGATTCAATTAAGACATAAAATTAATTAGGGGAGGGAGATGCTTAAAATTATCCATTTGTGTAATAAATAGTTAGAAATTAGGAAGGCAGAAAAGAGTTTATAATTACAGAAAGCCACTGCAGACGCTGTATACGAGGGAGTGCCTCTTAAGGTCACTGATCCTCCGCTCCTGGGCGGCCTCCACGCCGTCTACTACTGCTCGCCGTCAACTGTGGAGCAATGGAGGAAAGTCATTTGGTTGGGTGAGCCTTGTTTCACTGTATTTCCAACTTCTAACGTAGGCTACATTCCAAGAGTGAAACACAACGGGGGTTGGGTTTTTATTTGGAAAATCACAATGTTGTACTACTGTGGCTCCAAGATTACTCTGCATGTATGCATTATTGCTAAGGACAATGTGACCATTTTGGCTAATAAGACCCATCTCATGGTATCATGTCTGTTGCCTAATGGTAGTTCTGTGTCCCAAGGCGACAAGGCTTCTTTTCACACAGTTCGCATCGTCCAGGACTGGCTGTGTGAGTACGCGGCTGAACTGTCGCATCTCCACTGGGCACCACAGAGCCTTTTTAGCCTAATGTGGAGAGAAGAATGTGTGATCGCTATCTATCTCCATCATCATACCTGAACTTCCCACTGTTTTGCAGGAATGATGGTATAAGTTTTCCTTGTAAACTTACAGTGCCTGTATTTATCCATACCAATACGACTGGAAGCTGTTTTGAATGTCAACGGTTTTCCCATGCTGTATCGGTATGGTAATGCGTTGTGTTTTCGGTGTTCCCATGTTTTTGACCACTCCCTGTGTTTTCAACATCGGCAGGTATCCACCACCGAACATTCTATATTCACCTCATTTAAAAACTCATCTTCGATTTTTGGAATGTAGTGTAGTTTATAATCTTCAATGCCCTTCAACGTGTTCTAGAAATTGTATTTTCGAAAATTTTGTTCCACTGCTTGTAGTCTAGTAATATGTTTCCATTTTTGGTGACGGAGTAGGAATTTCGAAACATTTAGTAGATCATAGATTACAGATGAAGTTACTAGTGTACGTACATCGACAGAAGCAATAAAAGTGTAAAATATGCTAAAAAGAGGCGTAAACAACATCGGTTTGTAATATACAATTAATTCTGTATACCCTCAAAATTATGTTAAAGTGAGGAGTGATTATCAATTATCTACAGAGGGGCAGTCTGGCTGGGGTAGTGAAGTGCAGCAGGTGTGTTGTGTGAAGCTCCCGCGAGTTGCCGCGCTTTCGGGGTTTGGCAGCATGTAATTGCGCTCGACCTGCGATGATAGTTTCTGACATGGTGTCGCGGACGGGAAGCATTAGCTGGCGCACATCAAGAGCCGGTTTCGTCTGGTGACCGTGTCGAGAAGAAGGCGCGCCAACATCCAGCTTCTGCAACAGCGACGGCCGACAATGAGTGACTGTCGCCACCTCCTCGATCGACGGCTTCAAACCTTCAATCAGCCAACAAGGAAGACTGGAAGCACGTAAAGTTTTAGAACTGTATGGCAGACCTCAGCTTTTCAAACTTTTAAAATTGTTGTATCACAAAAATACAGCAACTTAGCATGAACCTTTGTTGCTCATTGTCCCAATTGCATTGCCAAGCAGGGTCCCTTCCTTTTCCGAAATGAGCCCGAGTGTCGTTGAAATTCAAACGCCAGCATCATTCGATTTCACTACTTTAATTTCCAAGTTCAGTTAAGGTATTCACAGCTGGCTACAATATCTAGATTGCACAAGCACAAATTAAGAGTGCGAGTTTTGTTACCGTATTTTAGTTACCTGTGACTGCAGCTCAGCTTGGTACGTACTAAATTTTACAATTGTTAATTGTTCAGAATCATTTAATTCAAGTTCAAAGTTCAATCTCTTATTTCTAAATTGCGTAGATTCAAGTAGATTTTGAAATGATTGTTGAGGTAGGCCAAGGCTAACCGTATTTTACTGAATTTCGATGTGCTTCAGAAAGAAAGCTCACTATTAACTTCAGTAACTAAATTAACTTTCGATTTTCCGGTTTTATTAATTCTTTTGCTAAATTAAGTCAGAGTGTAGCGAAATTTATTACCTCTGGCAAACTTTCAGTTTTCACACTACACGTGTCAACCTTCAGTTGCCACGCTTCTAGTGCTAATTATATGTGTAATAACCTTTCTTTTATCAGTTACTATAGTAATTGTCCTTAGGACTGGCGACCGTAATTTCCCCTAAATCTCAAATATCTAATTACCGCTAGTTAATTGTTAACGTAACGGCCGCACATTTACTTTCTTTATTAACTTTACCCCTTTCCAAAATTAATTTCCTCCAGTTTCATTTGCATTTTTCCTTTCATTTAGATGTAACTCTTTCCTCCCTCTTTACTGACAAATCAACTTCGGTGACGATTGCTTTTCCCAAATTTCCATTAGGTACACGCGGTTTAATTTTTCACTGTCATTAAGGTCGATAAGCGAGGGGGAGGTTAAAAAATGACATAAGACCCCATCACTGGCGTAGTGTGCTAAACGCCATCAGATCACAAGTTAACCGTCGAATCTCGTGACCTGCAACACATCTCCGAAAAGTTATATTTTGCAACTTTTAAACTGCAAGTGGAATGTATAGGGTGAATAAAGAATAACTTCCAAACTGTTTTGCTTTCCTTATATATAATTAACTTGATTAAAAAGGAAGGCTGCATTATGAATCATTGCTATTATAATATTATTATCAAACATAAAGCTCATGAAATTAATTCTTTAGACAAAACAGGAAGTCGTTTCTGAAAGTATTTGTATGGAGTGTAGCCATGTATGGAAGCGAAACATGGACGATAAACAGTTTGGACAAGAAGAGAATAGAAGCTTTCGAAATGTGGTGCTACAGAAGAATGCTTAAGATTAGATGGGTAGATCACATAACTAATGAGGAAGTACTGAATAGGATTGGGGAGAAGAGAATTTTGTGGCACAACTTGACTAGAAGAAGGGATCGGTTGGTAGGACATGTTCTGAGCCATCAAGGGATCACCAATTTAGTATTGGAGGACAGCGTGGAGGGTAAAAATCGTAGAGGGAGACCAAGAGATGAATACACTAAGCAGATTCAGAAGGATATAGGTTGCAGTAGGTACTGGGAGATGAAGAAGCTTGCTCAGGATAGAGTAGCATGGAGGGCTGCATCAAACCAGTCTCAGGACTGAAGACCATAACGACGACAACAGACAAAACTTCTTACCTTCGTGTAATTAATTCTTCAGCCCAAACATACGTTCAGTGCTTTAAAAGAAAAAGGGGCAAAGAGTAATGTGCCTATTTCATAAGTTCTTTCATTAACAAAATATTTGAGACAATAATATCGTAATAATCAAACAATGGAAGTTGCTATAATTTACAACCCAAAACTGAAAATGTTCCCTAAACACTACATCCTTCTTTCTACAATGCTAGTGCTCGCTGTAAATTACCTTTTCTAACATACACAAAGCTGCAAGTATTGCATTCCGAAATCAATCACACAATCAAGCACATACACTTACTTCAGTGCTCGACACCAAAGTGCTTGCCCATGTGGACTGATGGACTGATTATTTGAGAACAATATACACTTCGAAATCCAGAGAGTCTTCTTCATACATGTAGTCATAAGAGGTTTTATTGAGACAAATATCACATCCAAAACTGTTAATTCCTACAGTGTAACAACCTTTCACCGCAGCAAAGAATGATTTGCAATTTATATATGGTTAGACTGTGTTTGGGGTGAATCAAATGTGTACAAGAAGACTAAATTTTGAAACTGTGAACGATTAACAATGTCAGATTGAGTGAAAACTATAGTGTAATACTAAAAGGGTGTCATAAACACTGTGTGGGTGGCATAATGTAAAACGTGCCAGAACTTATATCACAAGCCGATCCGGCTATCCGCAAAGGCTAACGCACTGCTTCCCGAGCGGGAAGGCATGCCGGTCCCCGGCACGAATCTGCCCAGCGGATTAGTGTCAAGGTCCGGTGTGTCGGCCAGGCTGTGGATGGTTTTTAAGGTGGTTTTCCACCTACCTCAGCGAATGCAGGCTGGTTCCCGGTATTATGCCTCATTTATACTGTGTGGGCTATTGCTGTGGAAACACCGTTTCCACATATGCGTGCACCATAATTAGTCTATCACACAAACATTTGCGGTTACACTCGTCTGGTATGACACGTCCCCCGGGGAAGGGAGGAGGGGGGGGGGCTCCACTGGGGGCCGAACAGCACAATAACCCTATGTTCGGTGTGGGGCGGCGGTGGGGTGGGTGGACTGCTGTGACCTGTTGTGGGGTTGTGAACCACTGAGGGCTACTGCGGGACTAAGCTTCTCCGTCGATTCTAAGTCCCCGGTTTAATACACACATACCTACATACCTATATCTGAAACATCACATATTATGTCTACACCACTGGTAAATATGTGGTGACTGAAGGTCACTTCAAAATTCACAGGATGTGTTTCGGATGTAAGCGTGAATTCTATTTAAGTCTTATCACTGGTCAGAGCGGAGATTTACCTAGTTATAGAAGAACAGACACAAATCTCCACGTACGTAGCTGGGCTCAACCAATAAGAGGTACAGCATCGCATCTGTGTGGGAATCTGCATGAGCAGCCTTCGTTTATGTCATTCGGTATGTACGCGCAGCACATGCAGGCCCACGGCTGGCTGTTAACTCACTAGGTATCACGCGGCGCTCACTTGTACTCGGCGGCCGAACTTCCCCGGATGCGGCCTCCCGGCCAACAGTGCCACACATTCATTCATTCACACTCACCAAGTGATGGGGAACAGACCCATGGCCTTGTCACGTGGGTAAGGATGCTACACAGATTTTATCAGAGCGTAGCGACACTAATGAGAGCGGCAAGCGAACGAATGCGTTTTAATTAGAATTTCTTTTTAGTTCTCGATTTTCCACTTTTTCTGTAGAGAAATAGTGTGTTGTATACCTGAGATTCACCAAAAGTGACCATGGTGCAACGAAAATTAAACTGAAAATCGAATACTGATTATTACTAAAGTCACTGTTTCAGCTGATGAAATAGACAATATGGAGATGTCACGGTACACGTGACAGGTCCTATGGTTGTATTCTTTTCAAAGAACAATGGACCGAGAATAAAGGTACTTGGTAATCCACAACACACAGTTACATCCAGTGAGTAAATTGGCTCTTCATGCATAAAACGCTAGTTAACAGTACCACAAATCTGGCAGTTCCGTGCACTCACTGCACCATATAGTGTTAAATTCGTGGCTCCATTGAATATTGCCTGACCACATGTCACCAAATTTGATCCATGCCAGAAACCGAAGGACAAATCCACAACATATATGCGTATATGGATATGGTGCCTGTTCTTTCGGATATGTCCGAAATTCGGAACATTGCTGCGTATCATGAGGTTTCAGTTGCTGCACTGTCTGGATCCTGTGGGTACCAGCGCAAAATAGACAGAAAAACTTTTCGTATCGTTGACCATGTGACGAAAAATTCTTGTGACACTGCAGAGGCAGTAGTACTACCTGGGTTACTTGCTGCTTGGTCAGATACAGCAACAGGAACCCCATCAACGCCTTCCCCCGGGATAGGAGGCATTTGTCTTCCAGATGGACACCGAGCTCACCCGTGTTCGAATTCCATTATCATTTTCCTTAAGCCATTTAATGACATCAGGCTTCTGCTCAGATTATTCACTCGGCGATAACTCCTCAATGCATCACTATAAATGCTGTTGTTCACATAAAACACTTTCACTAACAGTGCACTGTCTGTCTTCTCTATAGCCAAACTGTTCTCCCATCTTATTGCTTGTCAAATGGCGATGTGGGTGTCATACCTCATACAAACAGTACTACACGGAAAAATGTTCCAGTAATCATGGGTTTTGCAAACGATCTAGTTGCTAGAATGTTTACATGCACCTAGTGACCGAAAATGGAAGGAAATTTTTCCAGCGTAAACCGATTTCACATCAACGAATTAGCATATTTACAAAGATTCCCTGTCATACGATAATTACAGCACACACTAGAACTACGTGGGTAGCTGCACTTTAAATATAGCCACCAGGTACTTATTAAGGTAAATCATTGTACTGAAGTCAGTGGTGGTTCGCAAATGGCTCTGAGCACTATGGGACTCAACTGCTGTGGTCATCAGTCCCCTAGAACTGAGAACTAATTAAACCTAACTAACCGAAGGACATCACATACATCCATGCCCGAGGCAGGATTCGAACCTGCGACCGTAGCAGCAGCGCGGCTCCGGACTGGAGCGCCTAGAACCGCACGACCACCGTGGCCGGCGGAGGTTCGCAAGTACACATTCTAGCAACTAGCTCGTTTGCAACACCCATGATTTCTGGGACATTTTTCCGTGTAGTATCGTGTGATTTCCCCGTCAGCTACAGCAATTTACTATGATACGTCCTGTATCTATTTACAATGTGCTGTGGTGATGTAAGAGGCAAATTGGAAGCTGAGACAAATTCTGTCATGTGTTTGAACAATAAAAATTAAATGTTCTTTTCACGCTCTTTACAGAATCTGGATAGGCAATTGCACTCAAAAGAGAATCACCACATATTAGTACAACAGTATCTGAGTCAATGTTTATGAGACTATACATGACATGTATTCGCAGTAGCAAATACGAACAACTTCAGACACGTAAGGGAATGACGACGGTGAAAATCTGTGCTAGACCCGGATTACCCACTTTATGCGAGTGGTCACCTTAATCGCTTCGACTACCTTTGCACGACTCACAGCCACAAACAAACTTCCATAAGTCGTCACCGGCCGCAGTGGTCTAGCGGTTCAGGCGCTCCGTCCGGAACCGCGGGACTGCTACGGTCGCAGGTTCGAATCCTGCCTCGGGCATGGATGTGTGTGATGTCCATAGGTTAGTTAGGTTTAAGTAGTTCTAAGTTCTAGGGGACTGATGACCACAGATGTTAAGTCCCATAGTGCCCAGAGCCATTTGAACGATGTAATGCATACATGTCCGAAGTAACAGGCACTGCGGCAACTACAGCCGTTATGAAATACATTAAATGTATTCGCAGCTTTGAATACGGATAACCATCACCTGTATAAGAGAATGATGAAAATTCAAATTGGTACCGGACCGGGATTCGAACCTTGATTCCCGCTTTACGCGAGCGGTCGCCTTTACCGCTTTAGCTATCCAAATCAACGTTGGATTGTACTTTTTAAGTGCACAGGGACTGCGACAGGGAGTTTCTGTTATTATCTCCTCCCCTGCACGGGGTAACATAATGTGTGTATGAGTACAGGTTGTGACGCAGGAGCGACGACATATTGAAGTTTGCGTCTGGTCGTGAGTCGTGCATTGTTATGGCGACCGCTCGCGTAAAGCGAGAAATCCGAGTTCATTTCCCGGTCCGTCACATATTCTCACTGTCGTGATTCTACAACTACATCTACATTTATACTCCGCAAGCCACCCAACGGTGTGTGGCGGAGGGCACTTTACGTGCCACTGCCACTGCCTCCCTTTCCTGTTCCATTCGCGTATGGTTCGCGGGAAGAACTGCTGCCGGAAAGCCTCCGTACGCGCTCGAATCTCTCTAATTTTACATTCGTGATCTCCTCGGGAGGTATAAGTAGGGCGAAGCGATATATTCGACACTTCATCCAGAAACGTACCGCCGGCCGCGGTGGTCTAGCGGTTCTAGGCGCTCAGTCCGGAGCCGCGCTACTGCTACGGTCGCAGGTTCGAATCCGGCCTCGGGCATGGATGTGTGTGATGTACTTAGGTTAGTTAGGTTTAAGTAGTTCTAAGTTCTAGGGGACTGATGACCATAGATGTTAAGTCCCATAGTGCTCAGAGCCATTTGAACCATTTGAACCAGAAACGTACCCTCTCGAAACCTGGACAGCAAGCTACAGCGCGATGCAGAGCGCCTCTCTTGCTGAGTTTGCCACTTGAGTTTGCTAAACATCTCCGTAACGCTATCACGCTTACCAAATAACCCTGTGCCGAAACGTGCCGCTCTTCTTTGGATCTTCTCTATCTCCTCCGTCAACCCGACCTGGTACGGATCCCACACTGATGAGCAATACTCAAGTATAGGTCGAACGAGTGTTTTGCAAGCCGCAAGCCACCTCCTTTGTTGATGGGATACATTTTCTAAGGACTCTCCGAATGAATCTCAACCTGGCACCCGCCTTGCCAACAATTAATCTTATATGACGATTCCACTTCAAATCTTCCGTACGCATACTCCCACATATTTTACAGAAGTAACTGCTACCAGTGTTTGTTCCGCTATCATATAACCATACAATAAAGGATCCTTCTTTCTATGTACTCGCAATATATTACACTTGCCTATGTTAAGGGTCAGTTGACACTCCCTGCACCAAGTGCTTATCCGCTGCAGATCTTCTTGCATTTCGCTGCAGTTTTCTAATGCTGCAACTTCTCTGTATACAACAGCATCATCCGCGAAAAGCCGCATGAAACTTCCGACACTATCTACTAGGTCATTTATATATATTGTGAAAAGCATTGGTCCCATAACGCTCCCCTGTGGCACGCCAGAGGTTAGTTTAACGTCTGTAGACGTCTCTCCATTGAGAACAACATGTTGTGTTCTGTTTGCTAAAAGCTCTTCAATCCAGCCACACAGCTGGTCTGATGTTCCGTACGCTCTTTGTTTATCAGGCGACAGTGCGGAAATGTATCGAACGCCTTCCGGAAGTCAAGGAAAATGGCATCAACCTGGGAGCCTGTATCTAATATTTTCTGGGTCTCATGAACAAATAAAGCGAGTTGGGTCTCACACGATCGCTGTTTGCGGAATCCATGATGATTCCTACAGAGTAGATTCTGGGTTTCCAGTAATGACATGATACGCGAGCCCAAAAAATGTTCTAAAATTCTACAACAGATCGATATCAGAGCTATAGGCCTATAGTTTTGCGCATCTGCTCGACGACCCTTCTTGAAAACTGGAACTACCTGTGCTCTTTTCCAATCATTTCGAACTTTCCGTTCCTCTAGAGACTTGCGGTACACGACTGCTAGAAGTGAGGCAAGTTCTTTAGCGTACTCTGTGTAGAATCGAACTGTTATCCCGTCAGGTCCAGTGGACTTTCCCGTGTTGAGTGAGTTTAGTTGCTTTTCTATTCCTTGGACACTTATTTCGATGTCAGCCATTTTATCGTTCGTGCGAGGATGTAGAGAAGGAACTACAGTGCGGACTTCCACTGTGAAACTGCTTTGGAAAAAGGTATTTAGTATTTCAGCTTTACGTATGTCATCCTCTGTTTCAATGTCATTATCATCACAGAGTGTCTGGAATGCTGTTTCGATCCGCTTACTGATTTAACGTAAGACCAGAACTTCCTAGGATATTCTGTGAAGTCGGTACATAGAATTTTACTTTCGAATTCACTGAACGCTTCACGCATAGACCTCCTTACGCTAACTTTGATATCGTTTAGCTTCTGTTTGTCTGAGAGGTTTTGGCTGCGTTTAAATTTGCAGTGAAGCTCTCTTTGCTTTCGCAGTAGTTTCCTAACTTTGTTGTTGAACCACGGTGGGTTTTTCACGTCCCTCACAGTTTTACTCGGCACGTACCTGTCTACGATTGCCTTGAACTTTTTTCCGTAAGCACTCAACATTGTCAGTGTCGGAACAGAAATTTTAGTTTTAATCTGTTATGTAGTCGGAAATCTGCCTCCTATTACTCTTGCTAAACAGATAAACCTCGCTCCCTTTTTTTATATTCCTATTTACTTCCATATTCAGGGATGCTGCAACTGTATTATGATCACTGATTCCCTGTTCTGCGCTTACGGAGTTGAAAAGTTCGGGTCTGTTTGTTATCAGTAGGTCCAGTATGTTATCTCCACGAGTCGGTTCTCTGTTTAATTGCTCGAGGTAATTTTCGGATAGTGCATTCAGTATGTCATTCGATGCTCTGTCCCTACCACCCGTCCTAAACATCTAAGTGTCCCAGTCTATACCTGGTAAATTGAAAACTCCACCTAAGACTATAACATCCTGAGGAAATTTATGTGAAATGTATTCCAGATTTTCTCTCAGTTGTTCTGCCACTAACGCTGCTGAGTCACGAGGTCGATAAAAGGAGCCAATTATTAACCTAGCTCGGTTGTTGAGTGTAACCTCGCCGGCCGAAGTGGCCGTGCGGTTAAAGGCGCTGCAGTCTGGAACCGCAAGACCGCTACGGTCGCAGGTTCGAATCCTGCCTCGGGCATAGATGTTTGTGATGTCCTTAGGTTAGTTAGGTTTAACTAGTTCTAAGTTCTAGGGGACTAATGACATCAGCAGTTGAGTCCCATAGTGCTCAGAGCCATTTTTTTGAGTGTAACCTCCACCCTTAATAATTCACAGGAACTATCCACTTCTAATTGACTACAGGATAAACTACTACTAACAGCTCGAAAAACGCCACCACCGGTTGCACGCAATCTATCGTTTCTAAACACCGTCTGTGCCTTTGTAAAAAGTGCACCAGAATTTATCTCTGGATTCAGCCAGTTTTGGTTCAGATGGCTCTGAGCACTATGGGACTTAACAACTGAGGTCATCAGTCCCCTAGAACATAGAACTACTTAACCCTAACCAACCTAAGGACATCACACACATCCATGCCCGAGGGAGGATTCGAACCCACGCCAAGGTCACCCGCCAATATGGCAGCGCACACAGCCATGCATGAACACCCACCCACCTCCCCAGAGGTCAGAACCCCTGCTACCCACACAAATATGATAATTAAAAAATAATTAATTTATAGATCTAAAAGATAAGAGTTTAAAGTTAAAGTAAAGGTAGACAAAAAAAAAATCTCACGAGATAGATAAGGATGCTTCGCAACTTTATACGGAACAATAAAATAAAAAATAAGATATAAACGCCAAAAATTGATGAATAGATAATCAGAGAGTAAACAGAGAGCATAAAAAACAGGCCCAGAGAGCATCCAAGAGTGCCTCTGAGAGCATCACAGAGTGCCCCAGAGAGCATCCCAGAGTGCCCATGAGAGCTAAAACACTAAGAAGAATTGCTTCTTGGCTTTTGGCAAGATCAATGTGTAATAGTGTTTAATAGCTAGAACCGCTCGGCCACATCGGCTGGCCTCAGCCAGCTTTCCGTACCAATAACGATTTCAGCTTCGGTGCTTTCTATTAGCGCTTGAAGTTCAGGTACTTTACCAACGCAGCTTCCCCAGTTTACAATTAAAATACATTCTCTTTTACATCAGATGGTTGTTCACATTCCCAATTAATAATACACTTCATGTATCCAGAATGAGATTTTCACTCTGCAGCGGAGTGTGCGCTCATGTGAAACTTCCTGGCAGATTAAAACTGTGTGCCGGATCGAGACTCGACTCGGGACCTTCACCTTGGTGGGCAAGTGCTCTACCAACTGAGCTACCCAAGCATGACTCAGGCCCCCTCCTCACTGCTGTACTTCCACCAGTACCTCGCCTCCTACCTTCCAAACTATGCAGAAGCTCTCCTGCGAACCTCGCAGTTCGAGTCTCGGTTCGGCACACAGTTTTAATCTGCCAGGAAGTTTCACACTTCATGTACTTCGCAACGGATCTAGTAACCCGCTATGACTGTTCTTTTGAAGATGTATCATTCTTCTTAACTTCACAGGATCGCTGGGTAGCCACCTCCGAGTCTATTATCTCGTAACAAAACGTACGTAAATGATTGGAAACATCGCCACAACAGTAAGAGTAAAGAAGATAATTTTGATAGATCAGAATTTTTCAACATGAAGAATGGTGCGTCGTCACGTGAAAACGCATTTAATCATCATGCGGGGGGTGGACAAGCGCCGGCCGCCTCCGCTGCGTTGTATCCGCCACCGGGCGCCGGCATCGGAAAGGCGAGAGAGCGGCGCAGCTGACGCGGCGGCGCAGGTGCGCTGTCAGGGCGGAAACAAAAGTCGTAGCTTCCGGAACTCATAACGGCCGCGAGCAACAAATTGAGCCGGCCAGAGTTAGTGAGTGCCGCCCACGCTAAATAAAGAGGGCGCCGGCGGCGCGGCAGCTGATTTATGGCACAGCGGCGGCGCAGGCTGCGAGAACACGGCAGTACGGCGCAGCACGGCGCGCGGCAGTCAAAGATTAACAGCGGCCAGCCTATCACCTGCACAGCGCCCGCGACCGGGCAGCGCCGTCCGGCAACCGTCCACTCAATCCCCAACCGAGATACAGAAAAATTTTTGGTGTCTACTCGTAGCTCGTTGTACGAGGGCTGTTCGGAAAGTAAGATACGATCGGTCGCGAAATGGAAACCATTTGGAAAACCAAAGAGGTTCAAATAACTTGTTGAAATGCAGGTGGGTGACGTTGTCGACAACCGCCGATATTTCAACAGGAGCACACCCTATCGTTCTCAAAGCAAAACTGGACCAAGTAGTCTGTATGTAAGCGAATTTAAAACCTCGGTTTTCAGAGAAACCTCGCAAAGATAACGCACACAGACACACAAACTTGAAACTAGAACAATCACAATCCAAAGATGACCGACCTGAGAAGTTACGATAGTGAAATTAATAATCAACGGGTGAAGTAACATAAACTCTCTGTCCCCCTGGTTTTTGACAAGTGAGAGAGTGGGATTCCATGTAGAATTTAAGGAAAAACCACCATAAGCTTACTTGCTAGGTCGGCCGGAGTGGCCGAGCGGTTCTAGGCGCTTCAGTCTGGAACCGCGCGACCGCTACGGTCGCAGGTTCGAATTCTGCCTCGGGCATGGATGTGTGTGTCCTTAGGTTAGCTCGGTTTCAGTAGTTCTAAGTTCTAGGGGACTGATGACCTTAGAAGTTAAGTCCCTTAGTGCTCAGAGCCATTTTTAACTTGCTAATTTAATTTCAACAGATTCCTTAATAATATTAAGCCAATAGCTGATAGTGCACGCCAGAATCTCCATGTTCTTATATTATTCACAAACTAAAATGACTGAAATGACGCCGCGCGGGATTAGCCGAGCGGTCTGAGGCGCTGCAGTCATGGACTGTGCAGTTGGTCACGGCGGAGGTTCGAGTACTCCCTCGGCCATGGGTGTGTGTGTGTTTGTCCTTAGGATAATTTAGGTTAAGTATTGTGTAAGCTTAGGGACTGATGACCTTAGCAGTTAAGTCCCATAATATTTCGCACACATTTGAAAGAAAAAAAATTTTTTTGACACTAAAATGACGCCGATCATAGATGGTGGTCGACAACCAACTTCAAATCATATTTCCGCAAAATACGACGAATCTTGCTCGAAAAGCTCCCTGCGTAAGGAAGACGGCCGTACGCTTTGGAGCCACCTCGGTATTGTCAGCACCCACCAGGTACACAGTTGGTTGATAGCGCAACGCACGTCTCATCGGTCTTTCATTAGAACCACTCTGACGAAAGGTGATTTCGAGTTTGGCTGACAGCTGACATCTCTCAGGGTCCAAGATGGCACGGGTCATGTGATCCAAGGTACAAAGTACCCCTTCACCATCCGGCCCAACGTGTTTTCGAGAACAAGTCATTCGATACTTCATTCGACGTGTTACTTTTCCACACATACAGAGACTGGACAAAAATTTTCGAAAAATCAATATGGTGTAGCAAATCGCTTCTCACTTTAAACAGCTTCCACCCGTCTCGGTATGGATAAATACAGGTCCTGTAGGGCCTCCTAGGGAATCATATGCCATTATTCGTGAATAATAGTGGTAAGTTCAGGTGCCAGTGACAGTTAGCGGACAGGTAACCTTTTCTCCAAAGCAGAATACAAAGTACAAAGGCTCAATAATTCAGAGATCTAGTTACTGTGCGAGCTCAGCCAGATGCGACAGTATATCTTCGTGCTCACAAAAACAGTCCTGGACAATGCAAGCTATGTGAATAGGGGCAACACTGACCTGGAAAATACTATAATAATTGGGGAGCAAACGTTCTAGCGTGGAAAGGACCTGTTCTGCCAAAACTGCCACATAATCCTCGGTAGTAATGAGATCTTGTCAAGTAACCATGGAGGGCATGGAATACCTCAATATGGCTGCCAAATCATCACCGAACCTCCGCAATGTTAGACTCTTTGCACGTAAAATCGGCCAGAAGTTGGAAACAGTGTGAAGCAGGAATCATCCGACCAAATGGCTCTGAGCACTATGGGACTTAACGTCTATGGTCATCAGTCATCCGACCAAATGACTTACTTCCATTGCTCCGTCGTACAGGTTTTAGGCTTCGGCATCACGTTTTCCTGATACGGGCATTTTCTTCACTAACGTTTGTCTTTGGAATTGCAGTATGCCGGCCGGAGGGGCCGTGCGGTTCTAGGCGCTACAGTCTGGAGCCGAGCGACCACTATGGTCGCAGGTTCGAATCCTGCCTCGGGCATGGATGTGTATGATGCCCTTACGTCGGTTAGGTTTAATTAGTTCTAAGTTCTAGGCGACTGGTAAACTCAGAAGTTAAGTCGCATAGTGCTCAGAGCCATTTGAATTGCAGTCTGTCCTTCATTTCGCTGCTTGTGGAGCTACGTTCCTGTTGTTTTGATTCTGGCAGACATGCATTTCTGACGCGATTTTTGCAGCTTCTGTCGCCCAATTTTTTATCACAGTCCTCTTCAATGACCACCTTTTACGATCACTCCGTGTTGTGGCCTAGAGGATGATATTTTTCAGTTTTCCCGTGCATGCAGCATTAATTTTCGATACAGGGCATCTTGAAACAGTAAATACTTCGGCTTCCTTGATTACTGAATCAGCATCTAAAGAAACCATAAAGGCCCAAGGTGCGGCTACCGACCGCCGAGACCATCCTCTTCCTTGCGGGGTCATGCAGATGCGTATGGAGGGGTATGTGGTCAGCACAACGTTCTCCTTGCAGTTTTACAGATTTCTTGGAGCTGCTGCAACTCTGTCAGGTAACTCCTCATTTGACATCACGAGGCTGAGTGCATCCCGTACCAGTTCTCCCATCAAGGATAAAATACGTGGCATTACCGGGAATCGAACTCAGGTCCTCCACACGGCGAACACCTACACTCACAACCCAGCTCCGGAGGTGGGCGCCCACCCTAAGAGCACCAACAATTCCCCCAATTTCGAATTAGCTTAGCTCAGATATAACGCACTCGCAAGTGCGCAGATCGCTCTTCTAACCACTACTGACGCTTGCAACATATTGGGGCTACTTACACAGTTGCCGTTCGTAATCAAATACAACAGCGCAACGCGCACGCTTGGTTAGCTTTTGCATTTGTGTTGAGGCATGATTTTCTCTCGGTTTGCATCTTCTTTTTCGTTTTTCTTCCAACCGTTGTATGTTGTATGTCTTCCTTCATCTAGCGTTAGTAAAACTTCTGATGTTGAGATAGACATTAGTGAATCTTTTTTCATGTGCGTGACAGAACAGGTAGGTTGTGCCGTAACTCAAGCTCCATTTCATTTCTAGTAAGCGTAGGATTTTCCCAGGTATAACGAAGCACACAATTGGTGGAAATAATTTCGATGCTGAGCATACAGAAATAGTTACATCTAAGATTTTATGGACAGACTATCAGAGTGTTTCCACCACACTGTTTGACGATCTCTCTATGCCACAAAGTAAACACTGACGACCCAAAACGATACGACCACCTTTCAACCACAGCACATCAGGAATATATTTGACAATTCTAGGCAGGTTTCCAGAGACATGTGTTTTGAGATGCCTACACGCACGTAATGCAATCTCGTAAATTGCGGGTTGGTGGTTTGTGAGCGTGGAACTGGTGTCTCATGGCGTCCTAGGCTTGTTCCATTGGGCTCACACAAGGCGATTTCGATCGACAAGACATCAGAGTCAGTTCACTATCATACTCCTCAAACAAGCACAGCAGTATTATGACGTTGTGACACGCATAGTTAGTTATCCATCTGGAAGTTTCCGTCGTCATCGGGAAAGAAATCTAACATAAAAGGATACAGAGGGTCCGCAATAATATTCGTGTAGTCCACAGCTATCACAGTATCTTCCATTACTATAGCAGTTCCTTTCAGGACCCTGTGATGTTACCGTAGGTGTAATGTACCCATTGGCCACTGTCCTTGACGTCGTTTGCCTTTCGAGCAGCCGCTCCTTTGGACGACGGAGTATCCGGACACGACCATTGACCTGGTGTAAGAAGAAACGTGAAACATCCGTCCAGAAGATAAGTATTCACTGATCCACCGTGCAGTCTAAATGGTTCTGTGCCTTCTGCAGTCGTAATTGACGATGTCGTTGGGTGAACGTGGTAACACGTAAGGGACGTCTGCTGCAAAGCTCCATATTTAACGATTACGGCGAACGGTGTGCTCCAGCGTCCTTCTAAAGACAATAACATTGTATTCAGCCGTCAGATCTACCAGATGTCGACATCTAACCCTACTGTTTCTCATCAGTTTTCACTGTTTCAAGTAGGGCTGTGTTAGAGCACGACTCGAACTGTAGGAATAGTTTATGTCAAAATTCGTGAAATCTCGGCCTTTGTTCAACTTTTTGAATACCCGCGATCAAATGATTTTCGCTTGGGTTCAAAATGGTTCAAATGGCTCTGAGCACTATGGGACTTAACATCTTAGGTCATCAGTCCCCTAGAACTTAGAACTACTTAAACCTAACTAACCTAAGGACATCACACACATCCATGCCCGAGGTAAGATTCGAACCTGCGACCGTAGCAGTCCCGCGGTTCCGGACTGCAGCGCCTAGAACCGCAGGGCCACCGCGGCCGGCTTTTCGCTTGGGCTTTGGGCTCTGTACAAGATTTGCCTCAGCGTTTGTACAGCACTGTGGATTTTAACCCATGGATGCATGACTGGCTGGACTTGCTTAACTCCTTTAAAGGGGCCTGTGAATCCCTTTCCTTAAAAAAAGTACTAAATGATATTATTAAAGGAAGTATTTTAAAGGTTTGAAGTGATTGGTGACACAGAACGAATATGAAGTACTTATAATGATATAGTGACTTATACGCTGGAGCGCCAAGGAAAGTGGTATAGGCATTTGTATTCAAATACAATGTAAACAGGCAGAACACGGCTGTGCGGTCGGCAACGCCTATATAAGACAACGAGTGTGTGGCGCATTTGTTAAATCGGTTACTACTGCTACAACGACAGATTATCAAGATCTAAGTGAGTTTGAACGAGGTGTTATAGTGAATGGACACTGCATCTCCTAGGTAGCGATGAAATGGGGATTTCCCGTACGACCGTTTCACGATTGAACCGTGACATGGACTGTTGATGACTGGAAGCATGTTGCCTGGTCGGACGAGTCTCGTTTCATATTGCATCGAGCGGATGGACATGAACGGGTGTGAAGAATCTATGGACCCTGTTGTTAAAGCTTGTGGAGGCTCTGTAATGGTGTGGGGCGTGTGCAGTTGCAGTGATATTGGACCCCTGATAAGTCTAGATACGACTCTGACAGCTGGAACGTACGTAAGCATCCTGTCTGATCATCTGCAGCCATTCATGTCCATTGTGCATTCCGACAGACTTGGTCAATCCCAGCAGGACGATGCGACACCCCACACGACCAGAATTGCTACAGAGTTGCTCCAGAAATACTCTTCTGAGTTTAAGCACGTCCTCTGGCTACCAAACTCCCCAGACATGAACATTATTGATGATGTCTGCGATGCCTTGCAACCTGCCGTTAAAAAGAGAACTCCACCCCCACGTGCTCTAACGGATTTGTGGACAGACCTGCAGGATTCACGGTGTCAGTTCCCGCGACCACTACTTCAGGCATCATTCGAGTCAATTCCACGGCGTGTTGCGGTAGTTCTGCGTGCCCGGGAGGGCCCTACACAATATTAGGCACGTGTAACAGTTTGTCTGTCAATGTATTTTAGTGTGGTGTAAAATACAATAGTTGTAATTGTGCAAAGCTGAATTATTAACTGTCAGTTTTGCTGACCCACAACAGAGTATTTGCTCATTGACAGTAACAGTCTTCACATATAATTTTAACCATTCTTTGTGTATATTTCTTTTACATTGGCAGTTTGATTGACCGCTTTTCTGTCTTATAGATGTGGGAAACTGAACAATCTTCATTTTGGTGATCTTCCAGCTGCCGTCGTCTTCGTCCGTAAGCTACTAATTCCAATACAGTTGCCGTGGCTTGTGGACTTTCATTTTGGAGGCGTGTCTTATTCGTTCTCCTCATCATATGAGAAAAGTTCTATTTTCATCAGATCTGCCTCACTTGTAATTAGGATGTTACTGCGAATATTTTTTTATTTATTCCTTCTACATTCAATGCGTTTGTCTATAAGACAAAATACCAACTTCTTGACCGTCTCCTCCAATGCATGTACTTGCCTTCTGCTCAAGTGAATCAACTCATGATGTACATTCATTAGAGAATAATGTTGTTTCTGCGTCTTTCCTCTATAGTGGTACTGTTTTGCATAGACTTAGGAAGATCACACATATGTTACTTTTAGCCACACGACATGCAACTGTCTAATTGTCTTTTAGACGGAAATGAGGGTTATAAAAGTTCTCTGGTAATGGAAGCTGTCATTTCGAGTGGATTTTCCTTTTTGGCTAGCTACACTACCTCCTACTGGACAAGGAGGAATTTTTGTGATACTGTGTACTCGTATTGTGTTTGTTAATTGCAGTGATATACTCTACTCATTTCCATCATTACTTCACTGCTTGCTCACCTGGGAGGCAAGAAGATGAGAGTTCATTATCCTGATAACCATCGGTATCTCAACCTTTGTCATTTTCTTGATCAAAAAGAGCGACATCTTCAAACCATTCAGTAATAGCTGGCTTAAAGTTTTTATAACCTGTGCTGACCTCAGATATTCTTGTGTCTCTACAGGTAGTATGGTACATAATATTGTTATAAGTAAATACTTATTCCGTCTCTGATACAAAACTAATGTACATCTGGTGTTGTGGCATTGAGAAACCCATTTACCTTCAGCTGAGTACTGGAATGTAGTCTTTACAGTGCTACTGACCTCTCAATAAAGAGTATAATTGTGCCAACTCTTGTCAGTAGCCTAGCTACCTTAACATGTAGTTCTGGTAAAATGCAAAAAAATTTCGGAACGACAGCTGGTTCATTACGGAATTTAAAAAACCCCTGTCATGCATTGTGCGAGTAGGACTAAAAAATTCATAAGGTAAAATAAATAATTTGAGTTGCAACAATCTTCCTTCTGAAGAAAGTCAACTGTATTTCCAAGTAACACACAAGACATCAACTAAAATTAATTATATTACCATTTCTAGAGAGAGTGAAAGGTTTCCGCGTCTAAAAGACCCCTGCTATACATCAAAGGTTTAATAATAAGAATAATTGTGAAAAATGGACTATTAGATCATCTATGAGGGATATGATATGTAACAACGGCAACAAATTAATAAATAAGAATTTGGGATCATTCTTCTGTATATTACTTGAGCTATCGCTCGAACCGCGATTTAGTGACTTCTGAGGATACTCTATCCAAGATGGGTATGGCGGCTGTAATTTATTTTCACGAGGAATTACAGCTAGTTTACGACGATTACTTCGTTTGTAACGCAACGAACTTTTCATTAACTGTCTTCTTTGATTGATCTGAATTTAGAAATTCGAAGTAAATCGGCCAAGAACGTTCAGGAATTTTTGACAACAAAGGTTCCCCTTATACTGTAGATTACATTCATATATGTTTCAAGTCACATTACGAAGTCTCATGTTAACAATGATCTTCCTCTTGTCTTGACGTTTAAGTCTGGAAAGATCCATCAAAATTGGAATAAAACTGTAGGTTTCCATGAATTACAAACAAACAAGAAGATGCATGTAGGGACCATGATTTCAGATTTTTAAGGAGGGGAATTTGGATTTGCACTTGAGGGCAGGTAGGATGAAACTGATAGCAGATACAGCAGGTAGGTGGCGATTCTCTGTTCGAGTATTGTTTGTGAAAGTAGTCGTGCTTACAATGGGGACAGGGGCATGGGTTCTTGCAATTCTTGGTCTTATGTTTCTTGTACTGGATGCGTCGCTGACGTTGATATGCTTGTCGTTGTTCTATATGCTTCTACTACACACTTCCTGCCGAAAATCGAAACCTCATTTTTTATTAGTTGATCTACAGTATCGGTGAATTCTGGAAACACTGTAAGTAGGGAGTTGCGTTATCATTTCTAATGCATAGGGCTTTGGTACTTTAATTGCTGGTGGCGAGCTTAGTTTACTTTCAGTTTCTTCGTTTGTATATTGCAAATCAGCATCTACAATTACTGCTGTTAATTTTGGGGATAACTGTGGTTGTTTGCGCTGAGGGTTTGTGAGTGGCGTGACGGATACGTTTCCCTCGGAAGAGGGAATGATTCTGAGGAGTAGGAATGAATGGAACTGTGCATCATTAGTTTTGATGATGACGGAGATCATCCTGGGTATGAATTTTTGGATTTTAAATGAATGCTGATGTATATTGATGAATGTGGCTGAAGAGTATTCTGTAGTTTGGTATTTGGATTTGCATCTGCTGAATCAAATGGAATGGAATGATACTGCGATTTTAGGCTCTGTGATGATTTTGGTCGGCATGTCATCAGTAACAGGGTTAAGTCAGTCATTTCGCTTACCTGTATGGGGATTCTTGTTGTTTTTTTTTTTTTTTTGTAAAATGTTTAGGCTGAGTGTGGCAGAAGTTGCGGGATGACTTGGGAGGGTGCAGGGTAAGAAACAGTTTACCATCAAGTATCAAAAATGTTCAAATGTGTGTGAAATCTTATCAGACTTAACTGCTAAGGTCATCAGTCCTTAAGCTTACACACTACTTAACCTAAATTATCCTAAGGACAAACACACCCACCCATGCCCGAGGGAGGACTCGAACCTCCGCCGGGACCAGCCGCACAGTCCATGACTGCAGTGCCATAGACTGCTCGGCTAATACCGCGCGGCGGACAACAGCAAGTATCGTTTCAGGCGTTGTAGCTGGTGTTGTTACTGATAGCGTTGTGGCTGTTGCTAGTTTTCTCACTGCTGCTGTTCCTGAAGATGTGGCGTCTGATGACGTTCCTGGTGATACTTTGATGGATCCTGTGATTGATGGTGGTGATGGTGTTGTTACCTGGCAGTTCGGTGACGCCTTGAGTGGTGCTGGAAGATTACGGAGAGGTCGAGCGAACGTCCGACAGGCAGTAGATAATCGTGTTGCT
Organism: Schistocerca serialis cubense; assembly: GCF_023864345.2. NCBI lineage: Eukaryota > Metazoa > Arthropoda > Insecta > Orthoptera > Acrididae > Schistocerca > Schistocerca serialis. The sequence continues at coordinate 534,536,157 of NC_064639.1, read as the reverse complement.
ACCTAAGTAATGGGAGGTAATGTGCAGTCTGCGGTTGTTGTTGTCATAGCGGCTGTTCTGGACGATGTCCTCATTCTGATGGCTCGGTCGTCGTAGTGCCGTAGCGTTCGTCTAGGGCATGTGAGGCTAAATACTCGCCGTCGATGTGGCGATGACAGCTGGGGCTGAATGCCGTGGCGTGATGGTTGTAGTATAAGATGAGGCAGCGGTTTTATCACAATTTTAATCCAGAGTTGTAGTTTTTAGCACTTCGGTCACTCTGAGCTAAGAGACTGCAAATTTTTCTCTCCTGGCGCGCACATGATGTTTTTTCTTTATTGTTAACACATAGCCTAGGTGACTGAGCAGTTTGCGATGGGGGTAGCGGGGGTGTCTGTCAACAGAAAACAAATCTGTTTTTCTGGGAAAATCTTTAAAAATATGAATAACTACGTTACAAATATAATTACAAGATGAAGAATTGTAGAGACATTTTTAAATTTATTAAAAGATGAAACTTGTTGGAATTTAAGTAAAACTAAAATTCCTAATTCTTTTTGTTGATTGCATTACAACCTGGGAGCTAAAACATAAGGCTAAAGACAAATATACATATTTAAAACACTTGACAAAAACGGTGACACTGGAGCAATGCACTTGAAGTAGAAAGCTAAAGGACCTGCGCTACGAAAAAATGACTTGAGGAGAATATGTGTTCTAAAGGACTGAAGGGTGTGAGTGTACATATCTATTAAGACGATGATGGATGATTGTGCGTATTGTGGGATGCCAAAGTGTGGACACTACCTGGTAGCCCTTATACTAGTGTAATGGGTGAGGAAGCACGGATAAATATCGGAGGAAGTTGCGCTGTGACATGATACGGAGCGTGTAGGGAGGGTGCAGCAGTATTCCAAGATTGGTGATCAGAGGGATGGCGTTATTATAATCTAGTTTGCGGATAATATTCGATGCGTAGACGTGCTTATTGTTGGTTATTAGGGGAGGAAAATTAGTAAGATAATAGAGGACCGCTGTGGGGGAAGGTCGTGGAAAACAAGCTGCAGTGCAGGGAGTGATAGAAGTTGGGTGGAGTGGACATCGAGGCTATATTATTAAAGAGATAGAGGGAACCTTCTTTTAGGAGCCGAAAGACAATGCGATCGTGGAGAGGGGAACAATTATGGCTTTTGTGGAGTACTTTTTTATGTTGTATGGTGTGATTGGTGTATTTAATTTTGCACGTCGCCCAAGCAGTGGACGCAGGGAGCCAGGAGTGAGACGTTGGTTTGGTGGCGGGGGGGGGGGGGGGGGGGGGAGGGAGGGGGGGAGGGGGGGGAGGTGGGAAAGAGGAGCCGAGAGTGAGGGTGTGTCTTTGTAACGTAACCTGTCAGCACTCAATTTACAACAAATATAATTTTTAAACATTCTCCGTGATAAGGTTCTGTTATGAGTATTCTGTGCACACTTCCGTCTTCCAAGATAAATCAAAAACCATGTTTGCGCGACAGGCCCACAAAATCATTCGATCATAAGCCAAAAGCAAATGTGTGAGACTATATGGAACACAGATTGAAACGCAACTATCAACGTACCTCCTCTGCGGGATCTAACCAAGTAAGTAGGCTGTTTAGGTTTTTATATTGGTAACGCCACGTAGCGGTCTGTATGAACATCACTGGCTGTGCTGTGTGCAGTCTGTGGCTGGTTGGCATTGTTGTAATATTAGCTATCGTAGTGTTGGGCAGTTGGATGTGAACAGCGCGTAGCGTTGCGCAGTTGGAGGTGAGCCGCCAGCAGTGGTGGATGTGGGAGAGAGATGGCAGAGTTTTGAGAGCGCATGACCTGGACGAGTGTCCATCAGAGACAGTAAATTTGTAAGCCTGGATGTCATGAACTGATATATATGTTATGACTTTTGAAAACTATTAAGGTAAATACATTGTTTGTTATCCACCAAAATCTTTCATTTGCTACAGTAGTTAGAATCTTTTATTTAGCTAGCAGTATTGGCGCTCGCTGTATTGCAGTAGTTCGAGTAACGAAGATTTTTGTGAGGTAAGTGATTCATGAAAGGTATAGGTTATTGTTAGTCAGGGCCATTCTTTTGGAGGGAGTATTGAAAGTCAGATTGCGTTGCGCAAAAAATATTGTGTGTCAGTTTAGTGATGATCAGAGTAAGTAAAGAGAGAAATGTCTGAGTACGTTCAGTTTTGTCAGCTGTTTGAGAATCAAATAACGTGTGGGGTTTATCAGCACAATCATTCATAAATTTTTCTAAGGGGACGTTTCAACCATTTATGAGCTAATAGAGCGAAATATGACATACGTGATAACAGTTGTGGACACTCTGCCTCTCCAACTGAGGCCATTATAAATGTTAAAGTCCCTGACAGCGTGATATTTCTGTGGGGGATCGTAATTCTTACCCCAGCACAATTCTGAAAGTTTTGTAACAATAGATCAGCCGAGAAAGTTTCAACTAACACACCTGTTTAACTTTGGCTTATCGATGTAACGTATTGTTTTGGTTAATCATTTACTTTAGAGCTCCGATCTCTCGATGGTGTACCTGAGTGTGGAAGCAACGTAAGGAAACGGAGCCTGCCTGCTCGGTGTCAGGCGGTCCACAGCTCGCGACCAGCGCCTTCGATTTTTGCAGGACGGAGCAGAGGACGGTGCAGCACCGAGCAATAGTGGCGGCGGCGGTGGTGGCCAGGAATAGCAGCCGGCCCTGACGGGCGGGCGTCACGCGAACTACGTGCGTCACCCTGAAGGCATCCAATCACATCACGCGTCGCATGGGACACCAGTGCCTCCAGCGATCACTGTTATCACACCAACTGTATCTGCTTCCATGGACGAAAGTGAAGGGAATTTGTAGTGTGAAAGTTTCAGGTGTAGTAAAGTGGTAGCCACTTCAAGGTCATAATCCAACGCTCGAGGTAGGAAGCTTGCAAAGAAGCGGCAGTCTTTCTTGGTGAGTTTCACTGGTGACGTCTTCTCGTGTTCTCAGTCGAGTGAAAGTGATTTCTTGAAGGAAAATTTCACATATATTAATTTGTCCGAAGGACAACCGCAGGCATAAGTAGACATCTCGAGTAATAACCGCTTGGCTGCTCTTGCAGATAATTCATTTAACGACCGGTTTCGTGGTCGAAAAGCTCATCATCATGTTAGATACTGTATGTCATATGCAACCTGGATGGGAACGATCGTACCTTGTCTAACTGGGTCATTTATTCATTCAGGGTCTATTCGGTACCGTCCATGTTGCAGCTTAAATGGTTTACATTAAACTGTTTAATCTTTTGATCTGGCTTCTAGGATATGAATCCAGTCATTAAATAAATTATTTACAAGATACAATAAGCTGTTATTACGCAACGCGTCACCGTTTCAGATTTTCCTACTTTCCGTCGTCAAGGAATATAAGGACACCTGAAACACTGTATTTCTGAATAGTGACTGCCTTTGGCAGTAATTTCGGCGAGCGAACCTCTCATCAAAGCCCCCTTTATGGGACCTGCTATCTGACGTTCAGTTATCCATGCGCCGGCCGCGGTGGCCGTGCGGTTCTAGGCGCTGCAGTCCGAAACCGCGGGACTGCTACGGTCGCAGGTTCGAATCCTGCCTTGGGCATGGATGTGTGTGATGTCCTTAGGTTAGTTAGGTTTAAGTAGTTCTAAGTTCTAGGGGACTGATGGCCTAAGATGTTACGTCCCATAGTGCTCAGAGCCATTTGAACCAACCAAGTTATCCATGTAGTAGGATTATTCTCGAATAGAAGCACCTTAACTTCGAGATGAAGTGTAGAGTACTCGTAGAAACCTCAGTATGATGTTACTCCTCGACTGATAACCCGAGGGGATTTCATCAAAATGTTTAGAATTCCAGAAATACAAGTTCCTAATTAAACAAGCAATTTCACCATGAAAATACGAAGAACATTCTGTTGAGGAAAAAGACTGATTAAGTGTTTAACATAACTGACAATTTCTTCACCGGTAAGGACGTGCTTCGCCAATATTCTGCAAATCATTTTACACTTAAGCATTTCTATCAACATTTTACCATCTGTAAGCGCCTTCCCTTTCTTCGTATCACGATTGGCTTTATAATCGGGAATTATTTCCACTATAATTACTCATCTGTCTTTCTGATTCAAGCTCTGAATGATAAAACCACTGGAGAGAAGCATCGACTGTTTGTAAGTTTCCTTTCGCTTCTTAGTTAGTGTTCTGTTATCTCCTTAACAGCTGAAATGCTATGTCTCCTCACCGTAAGACAATTTTATTTTCTTCATACTCCGCTTCACTGATTTTCAGAATCGATCAGTCTCGCTTACATCAAAATCTGTACAAGTAAGCTAGATTAACAAAGCATTTCAAACTTTGTTTGGTTCTAAAACATGCGTACTTTATTTCTCTGTTTTTCCTAAAGAAGGCAAAGGATGAGCAGAGATATCTCCGCCACCTTTATCATGCAAACGAGGTTGTAGCATATAACGTTAGTGTAAACTTTACAACCAATGAAAGAATTCAATAAAGCTAGTTTGAAAATTGTTTTGAGAACCAGGTGCAATAAAATTAAAATTATGTGTAGCCAATATATGGAAAAGAAAACACTTTAATTGGTATACCTCAGGCATTTGGAGGCAACAGCTGTATAACACTAATGAAATACACAGAACATGTGTTCTGGGTGGGTTTTGGCAAAATAAAAGCTTTGTGAAAAGTATGCTTCTGATGCCCCCCCCCCCCCCCCCCCACCACCATTGAACCATGATCCTTGCCGTTGGTGGGGAGGCTTGCGTGCCGCAGCGAAACAGATAGCCGTAGGTGCAACCACAACGGAGAGGTAACTGAAGAGAGGCCAGACAAACGTGTGGTTCCTGAAAAGGGGCAGCAGCCTTTTCAGTAGTTGCAGGGGCAACAGGATGGATGATTGACTACTCAGGCCTTGTAACACTAACCAAAACGGCCTTGCTGTGTTGGTACTGCGAACGGCTGAAAGCAAGGGGAAACAACAGACGTAATTCTTCCCGAGTTAATGCTGCTTTACTGTAGGGTTAAATGATGATGGCATCCTCTTGGGTAAAATATTCCGGAGGTAAAATAGTCCCCCATTCGGATCTCCGGGGGGGGACTACTCAGGAGGAGGTCGTTATCAGGAGAAAGAAAATTGACGTTCTACGGTCGGAGGCTGGAATGTCAGATCCCTTAATTGTGCAGGTAGGTTAGAAAATTTAAAAAGGGAAAGGGATAGGTTAAAGTTAGATATGGTGGGAATTAGTGAAGTTCGGTGGCAGGAAGAACAAAACTTCTGGTCCAGTGAATACAGGGTTTTAAATACAAAATAAAATATTGGCAATGCTGGAGTAGGTTTAATAATGAATAAAAAATAGGAATGCGGGTAAGCTACTACAAACAGCGCAGTGAACTCATCATTGTGGCCAAGATAGATACGAAGCCCACGCCTACCACAACAGTACAAGTTTATGTATCAACTAGCTCCGCAGGTGACGAAGAGATTGATGAAATGTATGACGAGATAAAAGAAATTATTGAGATACTGAAGGGAGACGAAAGTTTAATAATCATGGGTGACTGGAATTCGATAGTAGGAAAAGGAAGTAAACGAAAGTTAGTAGGTGAATATGGAATAGGGGTAAGGAATGAAAGAGGAAGCCGCCTGGTAGAATTTTGCACAGAGCATAACTTAATCATAGCGAACACTTGGTTCAAGAGTCATCAAAGAAGGTTCTGTACATGGTAGAAGCCTGGAGATACTGGAAGGTTAATGATGGAGTATATAATGGTGAGACAGAGATTTAGGAACCAGGTTTTAAATTGTAAGACACTTCCAGGGGCAGATGTGGACTCTGCCCACAATCTATTGGTTATGAACTGTAGATTAAAACTGGAGAAACTGCAAAAAGGTGGGAATTTAAGGAAATGGGAACTGGACAAACTGACAGAATCAGAAGCTATAGAGCGTTTCATGGAGAGCATTAGGGAACGATAGACAAGAATAGGGTAAAGAAATACAGTAGAAGAAAAATGGGTAGCTTTGAGAGATGAAATAGTAGGTAAAAAGACGAGGGTTAATAGAAATCCTTGGAAAACAGAAGAGATATTTAATTTAATTGATAAAAGGAGGAAATACAAAAATGCAGTAAATGAAGCAGGCAAAAAAGAATACAAACGTCTCAAAAATGAGATCGACAGGAAGTACAAAATGGCTAAGCAGGGTTGGCTAGAGGACAAATGTAAGGATGTTGAAGCATGTATCACTAGGGGTGAGATAGATACTGACTACAGGAAAATTAAAGAGACCTTTGCAGAAAAGAGAACCACTTGCATGAATATAAAGAGCTCAGATGGAAACCCAGTTCTAAGCAAAGAAGGGAAAGCAGAAAGGTGGAAGGAGTATATAGAGGGTCTATACAAGGGCGATGTTCTTGAGGACAGTGTTAGGGAAATGGAAGAGAAAGTAGATGAAGATGAAATGGGAGGTATGAAACTGCGTGAAGAGTCTGACAGAGCACTAAAAGACCTAAGTCGAAACAAGCCCCCGTGAGTAGACAACATTCCATTAGAATTACTGACAGCCTTGGGAGACCCAGGCCTAACAAAACTCTACCATCTGGTGAGCGAGATATATGAGACAGGCGAAATACCTTCAGACCTTAAGAATTATGTAATAATTCCAATCCCAAAGAAAGCAGATGTTGACAGATGTGAAAATTACCGAACTATCAGTTTAATAAGCCAATGTTGCAAAATACTAACATGAATTCTTTACAGAGGAAGAGGAGGAATTTAGCGTTTTAACGTCCCGTCGACAACGAGGTCATTAGAGACGGAGCACAAGCTCGGATTAGAGAAGGATGGGGAAGGAAATCGGCCGTGCCCTTTCAAAGGAACCATCTCGACATTTGCCTGAAACGATGTAGGGAAATCACGGAAAACCTAAATCAGGATGGCCGGAGACGGGATTGAACCGTCGTCCTCCCGAATACGAGTCCAGTGTGCTAACCACTGCGCCACCTCGCTCGGTAATTCTTTACAGACGAATGGATAAACTGATACAAGCCGAACTCGGGGGTGATCAGTTTGGATCCCGTAGAAATGTTGGAACACGTGAGGCAATACTGACCCTACGACTTATCTAAGAAAATAGATTAAGGAAAGGCAAATCTACGTTTCTAGCATTTGTAGACTTAGAGAAAGCTTTTGACATTGTTGATTGGAATACTCTCTTTCAAATTCTGTAGGTGGCAGCTGTACAACACAAGGAGCGAAAGACTATTTACAATTTGTACAGAAACCAGGTGGCAGCTCTAAGAGTCGAGGGGTATGAAAGGGAAGCAGTGGTTGGGAAGGGAGTGAGACAGGGTTGTAGCCTCTCCCCGATTTTATTCAATCTTTTTATTGAGCAAGCAGTAAAACAAAGAAAATAAAAATTTGGAGTATGAATTAAAATCCATGGAGAAGAAATAAAAACTTTGAGGTTCGCCGATGATATTGTAATTCTGTCAGAGACAGCAAAGAACCTGGAAGAGCAGTTGAACGGAATGGACAGTGTCTTGAAGGGAGGATATAAGATAAATATCAACAAAAGCAAAACGAGGATAATGGAATGTAGTCGAATTAAGTCTGGTGATGCTGCAGGAATTAGATTAGGAAATGAGTAGCTTAAAGTAGTGAATGAGTTTTGCTATTTGGGGAGCAAAATAAGTGATGATGGTCGAAGTAGAGAGGATATAAAATGTAGACTGGCAATGGCAAGGAAATCGTTTCTGAAGAAGAGAAATTTGTTAACATCGAGTATAGATTTAAATGTTAGGAAGTCGTTTCTGGAAGTATTTGTATGGAGTGTAGCCATGTATGGAAGTGAAGCGTGGACGGTAAATAGATCAGACAAGAAGAGAGTAGAAGCTTTTAAAATGTGGTACCACACCAGTTTGCTGAAGATTAGATGGGTGGGTCACAGAACTATTGAGGAGGTACTGAATAGAATTGGGGAGAAATTTGTGGCACAACTTCACTAGAAGAAGGGATCGGTTAGTAGGACATATTCTGAGGCATCAAGGGGTCACCAATTTAACATTGGAGTTCAGCGTGCAGGGTAAAAATCGTAGAGGAAGACCAAGAGATGAATACACTAGTTTCAGAAGGATGTAGGTTGCAGTAGGTACTGGGAGATGAAGAAACTTGCACAGGAAAGGGTAGCGTGGAGAGCTGCACTGTCTCTGGACTGAAGACCACAGCAACAACAACAACAGTTTTGACGTATGGAAACAGGAGACTGACTTATTATTTGAAAATCATTTGAGAATTTATAGTTGCTCCACGAGCAATGAAGAGTTGGGAATGAATAGAAAAGGATATGTAAGTTAATTAATCTGGGAATAGGTTGTTGTGAAAGACGTAGTTGCGGCTGTCATGAAAGAATTGAAATTGTCAAGTAGTATTTCCACAGTGACCAGGTGAGGCTTTGGATGGATCGAAGTGAAAGAAAATAGCCAGATGACAGTCTAACGGAAGGTAATTATTTTTCATAAAACTTGAAATCGCACTTGTATTCGTATAGGTGAAAACCATTAATCAGTCTATGTCTTTTATATTATTCACCTTTACGTGTGCTATAAGTTTCTGGCGATTTGAAAAGGCACTTTACGCGTGGCTATCGCCAGGCAGAAACGGCACTGTCTTTGGTTACATATAACAAGCCCGATAATACGCTTTACTTTTGTGGCGGTAGCGTACTGACCAGTCCTGAGTTATGGAGGTTCAGATTTGCGCTATGGGGCCCATATGGACAGAGAGACGAACATACTTGTGTGTCTGGGATCGCTGGGACTAGGCGTGTCGTGTGGACTTCCAAAAAATGGTTCAAATGGCTCTGAGCACTATGGGACTTAACTTCTGAGATCATCAGTCCCCTAGAACTTAGAACTACTTAAACCTAACTAAGCTAAGGACATCACACACATCCAAACGGAGGCAGGATTCGAAACTGTGTCCGTTGGGGTCGCACGGTTCCAGACTGTAGCGCCTAGAACCGCTCGGCCACCCCGGCATACCGTTTGGACTTTCATGGTTCTACTGGTTCAAATGTTTCATTGGGATGACCACTTTTACTCTGCAGCCTACGAGAATTCGCGGTGAGAATGTTGCCTGCGAGCGAGCTTTGGCGTTACCCACTGACGGAAAAAAATCGCAACATCAAAAAATAATTAATGGAGAGAAATGAAATTTCTCGAATACTTTTATCTAGGTAACATGGCAGGATCACAGGTTAGTATAATGGTGAGACAAACTACTGCAAATATGAAACGCAGGTACATTAACAATCGGTGTGACCGCCAGAATGTTGACAGCAAGTGTGCAGATGTGCATGTACTGTATTGTACACGTATCGGACGTCTGTTCGTGGGATCGCGTTCCATGCTTGTTGCACTTGGACTCTGTCTCAGACGTATCTGTGAAGTAACCGATTTGTAACATGCTTTGTATCACTGTGGTTTCAATTGCTGTTCACATTGCTGTTGCAGAAACAGTACGATACTACTGAGCCATATGCGAAACACGATGGTATTGCACCTCGGCAATTCCACATGGTTGTCCGTAGTCCGGCCTTCTTGCGACTGTATATTCTCCAGAGCTCCAATGCCATAAGTCATGAACAGCGGCTACGTTTCTGCCAAGTATTTCTGTAATATCGCAGAAGGAATATCCAGCTTCTCGAAACCCTATTACACAACTTCGTTCAAACATAGTGAGGTGTTGATAATGGCGTCTTTTTCTCCTTAAAGGCATTCTTGATTTACATCAACTCATAATGTCTAATCTAAAAGGCAAGAAATGCTCATAACCGTTACAGCGTATATTTAACGCAAACCTAATTTGCAGGTTCATAGCATCCCTTATGCGATTGGTGGAAAAATTTTAATAGACACCATTCTTCAGACGTAGAAGCACGCCTAACAACTTTCGTTTACGTCGTACAAGTACTTCTTGGTGTTGCGATGTTTTTTCGTCGGTGTATTCTGGATTTTATTTGAACCGTATAGACATGCTTCCTTCGCGACAAAGATTGAATCCGTTTTCAGGGCGAGAGCTTTAGTTCCATGTTCAATGATCAACAACAATCTTTCATTCACTGATTCATGAATACAAGGAGTGGTTCAAGTTCCTCTACGACTTATTTAATGTTAGTATGGTGATATGTAATTATGTGGAGTTCCGATTTTAATGATTTGTGGATCACTGTATTCCACATGGTTCCATGAAGGACTTCTGTAATTTCACTGCCGAGCTATCGTGATATTTTACTTGAATAATAAACTACTAGTCCGATTTCTTTTTAAGTATTTCTCGAAACCATTCGCAATTAAGGTGTATTTTTTTTGGCTCCAATGTGCTAATTAACTCACTGTCTGAAGTCATACATGACGTGAGCACACCTCAGTGGAATCGTTGTTTATACGAGTTGCCATTTTCAGATTGTACAATTATTTCTTTGCATCCATAGTATAGGGAGAATACGTTATTTCTAAAGTGCAGAAAATTTCTAGACGTTTGCTCATCCTTAATTTACTTTCTAGCAGAAACGGATTAGCAGCTAAATTTGCTGGATTTTACAACAATGATAAGGTGTCAGTTACATGTGAAAGATAGTATCACGTACTTTGCATATAGTTAGTAGATGAACAAACTTGGCTAATATTTTGTAAGGAAAAAGCTAGGAAAAATTACTTTCAGTGTACACACTGACTAAATTTTCATACTGGGTAGGAAAATAATTTTCAGTCCCCCTTGAATAATTTGGTTATAGTTATAGAAGACACAACAGTAGGGTACTTGCAAACATTACAGTTTTACGGCGTACTGATAACGTGTTAACCTAAAAAGTGCAGATAAACATTTGTCACTTGGCTTCTCAAGGGAAAATACTTGAGTAGGAGCTTACATACTTGTTTATTAGCATTTTGTAATACTGATGTTTTATCATGTTGTTAAATACAGAGAACTGTATCGAATATGACCCAACGTCAACGACACTGCTGAAAAAAGAATTCCAATCCCAACCACTGCGACTGAACCGACACCATTATCTTCATCATCTATGAGGAGGAACTGTTGTCAGAAGTTTTATGTATTGGCTAAATAGAACCGTTCCAAGTGGAAGGTCATAGTCGATCGGGGAGCAGCTGCTGTAAACCAGTCCTAGTGAATCTGATACAATCTTTCAACTACTGTGTCTCGTCGCCTCTCACCCTTACTGGAAATCAAAGCGATTGTCTCCGAATATGAATGCGATTTAAATCAATAAATACAGTTAAGCAACTATCGCCAACTAGTTCCTTATATGCACTCCGTCGTCAGGCCACGAGTGGCCTACCGGGAACATCTGACCGCCGTGTCATCCTCCATGGAGTATGCGGATAGGAGGGGCGTGGGGTCAACACACCACTCTCACGGTCGTTATGATGGTATTCTTGACCGAAACCGCTACTATTCGGTCGAGTAGCTCCTCAATTGACATCACGAGGCAGAGTGAACCCCAAAAAATGGCAACAGCGCATGCCGGCCTGGATGGTCATCCATCCAAGTGCCGACCGCGCCCGACAGCACTGAACTTCGGTGATCTCACGGGAACCGGTGTATCCACTGCGGCAAGGTCGTTGCCTAGTTCCTTATATGAATTGATGTAATTGTAATAATTAAGCTGTGACAACTCAGTAGACTGAGATCGCAAGAAAAGCGGGCAAGGTGACTCGTCCAAAACAGTACAAGTTGTATATCCTGTTCACTCAAATTGGTCTCAATCAGTGTGAGAAATTCATGTTTTGAACAGTCAGCGCTATGTGAATCATTAATGGTTTCGACAGATAGTGCAATGTGAGTGTAAAATTATCAGTTAATTAAATGTGACGTGTATTAAAATGGCTCTGAGCACCATGGGACTTAACATCTGTGGTCATCAGTCCCCTAGAGCTTAGAACTACTTAAACCTAACTAACCTAAGGACATCACACACATCCATGCCCGAGGCAGGGTCAGAACCTGCGACCGTAGCGGTCCCGCGGTTCCAGACTGTAGCGCCTATCACCGCACGGGCACACTGGCCGGCCTGACGTGTATTAGAAAAAGATTGCCTGGACATGTTTGTCGAGAGCTCTAGAGGACCACCACGCAGGATCAGATGCACTGCTACAGGTAGTCAAAGCCAGTGAGAAAGGACTTGCTTAATAGTGCAACAGATAATGGTTAGCCTTCAAGTTTTGTTAAATATTGTGAAGAAAACAACGATGTTTGAGTAACTTTGGGGAACTGACAAAACAAGTGTAAGCTATCGGAGATATGAGTGACGTTTTTGACCTGGAACAAATTCTTCTCCAGTAATCATGAGAGGGTATGACGTTTTGATTCTGTTGCTTGTAGTGTAACTAATCATAAATGTTGTGAGCTTACGTGTAGACACTATTTCCCACTGGTAATTTTGTATAAATAGGGCTGTGACATTCGTTAACTAATGCGTGAATAGCTCTGATTACTACACGCAGGGACTGTAGCCCAATTTATTTGACACTTGACGTCTTTTCGACGTACAGTAGGCATTATTTGCTACAAACCAGTAACGCCTCATCCTTCAAACATCTGAACTCTCATGTCAGTGGCGCCATGTCTCCTGAACTATGTGTTGCACAATGATGCAGTGGTATGTGTGGACATACAATGCGTGCACATTTAGTAGTAAAGAAGTAGTAAATTAGAATTTCATGCCTGATATTGAAATCTTACTGCATGAGAAAAGAAAATGTAATAAACAATTAACTTTATTCCTTACGTTATTTTATGTGTGTGTTAGCGTGGGAAGTTTCTAAAAGGTCAGAAATTGTGTATAAAGCTTGTTAGAAGCCGCTATCTGTTCTCACCCCCAAAACTGAATGAATATCGTCTGAGTAATTCGTGCGCCGTGAATTATATTGCCTCAAGACACATAGTTCCCAACTTTAATACTTGATTTATTGTATCAAAATTTCGACGTAATATTATGCCTTTTAACCAGCTGATTATGGTAGCATTTTAAATGTTTAAATTCGTTGCGTTAGTATGTGAAATACTGAAATTAAAATTTTTGTAGCCCCTGGTAACTGTTATATAGGCTACCTGCAATTCAAACGCGGTTATTTCAGCCGCTTATAATACAGATTGTCAATAGGTTCTGTCCTTCCAGACATTCATGCAAGTTTCCTTGGTTCACTGGTACTGGTAATACTGAACCGATCTTTTAGTCAATATTCTAAAGCATTTGAGTGTGGAAATCAAAACATTCTTGTGAAGAAGCTTAAAATTTATAACTCTCGTGGTGTAATCAGTGTGTGGTTCACCTCACATTTCATCGACAGGAAGGAAAGGATAATGGTAAATGTCTGACACCACTCTAACGATGAATCTGTTTCGAAGTGGGGACAAATTAATACGGATGTTGCTCTGGGTTTCACTGAAACCAATCAATTTCTTGCTACCTGAAATTCCATATTACACAGGTAGAGTAGAAATGGTGGTCTTTGCTGATGGTTCTTGCATCATAAGCAAGTCCACCAGAGCCAAATCCACACAATGAGCATTAAATGAAATATTCAAACATACTATTCGTTGGTTATCGGTAAATTGTCCATGTCTTATTTAAAAGAACGTACAGTTTATTTAGTTATGTATAGCTCCATATATACTTCCACAAATAATAATACATCAGAGAAAGGGGATATGTACAACTACTTGTTCAAGATTCCTGGTTGTGTCTATTGATCAGAAGTTGACACGCAAGTTTATAACTATTCTACATGTATCTTTTCTTTTCGTAAATTAGTATACTTTTAGCGTCTTTTATTTAGAACGCCTGGTCGCTCATCCAATGCTACAGGACCTTGCTACTACGTTGACTGTCTTTGTAGCTTTAACCCTCTACTCACAAAAAAAACGTAGTATCTACAGCATAAGAACTTTTTTCACTTAAACTGATTCCGCTCACAATAATAACCGCTAGCAAACGTGTCCGAATATTAAATACATTATCGTACTTCTTCCGTTTTGTGGAAATTTAGGTTGTCGTTCTATCTAGGAACAGATATTTTGCATCATATCACTCCATATCGTTAATTATTGTTACGATTCATGTTCCCCATTAATGCACATTGTCAGTATTTAGCACTGAGTCAGGAACCAATACAAATGCACTTTCAGAACATTTCTTATGAAAATAAATAATGCTGCCTTCTACTACCGGTCGACAGCTCTGAAGGGGCGAATTTTGAAAGTAATTCTGTTCGATGAACTTCGAAGAGTAAATGATTTTATCTTCGAATAAATGTAACATTTGCTTTTTAGCAGCAGAATGAAACTCACAAGATCCTTTACAACAATTACTTTACGACACTTTTCAATTAAAAATTAAAGTTTGTTATTGCCCTCACAGTGATTCTACTTCCGTCGTAAGAAACTAAGCAAATGAATCTAAACAAGTACTTTTACAATGCGATCCATCAAAGTCGCATATTTCCAGTTTCCTAAGGAAATTAACAACACAAACACAGGATTAAATGCAATTCCTTCCCCACTTAAGAAATAATAATTTGATGGTAGTATTTAAGTGAAGTAAATACAAGTTACGTGAAAGAAGAAGGTAAGTCGTTTGAGATTTAACAGTTACTGTATTAATCCAAAAGCACTATCACCACAGTTCCTGCTAACTGAAATCTTTCTTTCCTTTACATCAATAATTACCGATTAGGTTGTTAGTAGCTTGCCTTGTCAGAAGCAGTGCAATCGAATCGAGAATATGGTGCGAAATTGTTTGCACAGTATCTTCAAGTCTACTTTTGGAACCATTCTTGAAGTAAAATGGTGCTATTCTTTCCAAACGACCATTCTTGAAGTAAGATGGTGCAATTCTTTCCAAACGATGATTTTATATCTTGCATTAACGGCTGCAATTTATAAGACAAGGCTTACTAATGCAGAAGTACTAAGTACAGAATTCCTCCATAAATTGCACCAATGATACCACAAAATGTCAAAAATCTAGAAACGCTCACCATAAATTAAACAATGCTAGCTGACTAATTCCCTTCACTTCAGTATATCTGCCTTGCACCTCGTTCCAAAGAAAAGGCATTCTAGAAACGGAAATGACCAGTGATAGCTCGACAGTTCACAGGCCTAATAGCTGCCTCATTTCATTCTCTCTTTTCATCACAGTAAATTATTGCTTCCTCAAGAAGACACCAGGCTTTACAAATATCACTGTTGCATGAAATAAATGTTATTGTCACCATATTCTTTGACAATGATTGTGTAACATCCCTGTCTCTCCACATTCATATTGAAATAATTCATACAAATTTTATGAATGTTCGTATGTATGTGTGTTCGTGTGTCTGTGTGTGCGTGTGTGCGTGCGTGCGTACGTGCGTGTGTGTGTGTGTGTGTGTGTGTGTGTGTGTGTGTGTGTGTGTGTGTGTGTGTGTGTATTCCACATCGCCCCCTAAACCACTAGACAGATTTCATACAGTATTTGAGAATGAGACGACATAGAAACTTGTAGCGAATTTTATACATAATTTTAATTTCAAATATTTAAGAAATTTTTTCTCCCTGACTATCCATACGAAATAACGAAAGGAAGAACAATTTCCATTGCACTCTTCTATTGTTCATTAAGAAAAAAGTACCGCATAAAACATGACGTTGAAATGTATTGCTTCTTTGCAACTAACACTTATTTAGCTAATGAATAACAAAGCCAATCAGTTAAAATAAACTGTGGTTTTCAATTAACCTTAACCATGGTTTCAACTGACATTACCCCTTCTTCTTTAGAAGGGCAAGAAACAAACTTCACATTAGCATCAGTGAAATTTCTTCCTTGTTAGATCGCTTTACTAAATGACTGTTTGTTAATATGAAGTTTGTTTCTCATCCTTCTGAGGAAGACGGGTTTATGTCCATTGAAACCATGGTTAAGGCTAATTGAAAACCACCATTTATTGCAACTGGTTGGGTATTTTATTCATCTGTTATTCTGTAACCGTTGCTGAAGTGCAGCAATGTTCAAAATACTGAGCACTTATTTACTACTAACTGTGTTCGTGACTCTTTTGCAGACAGTATGATCATACGCCTCTGAATGTAACTGCAAAATTATATCGTTGTATGACACGTAGTGGACATAGTATGACGTCACACACAGTGAGATACGTGGAAAACTTCCGCACCATGCATCACGTTGAAATTTATTGCTGCTCTCCATTCGCAACACATTTTGCAGAAAGTTTCCGGCTTTGCCACTGAAAGTACCTAAGTAATTATATCACTGTACGCCACAGAGTTTATGAGATGCGACATCATTAACATTAAAAACAAGGCAAGACGCTGTGTCGTGCGGGCACGGACGCACAGCTATAAATAAATACCTGGTCCACGCTAGGTTTCTCAGCTAGTCATTCATGAATGGTGTCAGATATTGACAATCCACTACGAAAATACAAACTTCACGCTTTTCTGTTACAGTATAGACGTTTTAGATCTTCTCTTTTCAATGAAAGTATTTAAAAATTAGCTTACTTGCATAGTTCTATTCATTGATGTCATATGGGATAATTAATTGCTACAATTTAGTGATAATGTCTGGTGTGCGTCAGCGAAACTCATGTTGGGAGCTCTTTTTCGCAATTAGTGATACTAACTCTCTTTCGATGTTTGTTGTGAAGAAGAAGACACAATCTGAAATTAGTAGTAGCACTCGTAAATATGACGCTAGGGACAAAAAGTGCCTCCAACAACGACAATTGAAACATATTCTGCACAGAAAGGAACAAAGTGCGCCACTACCAACAATTTAACCCTGCTCCTGCGTCAAAAGGAGCAGGTAAAGAAGTATTAGAAACATACTGAAATCATTCCTCACAGGCGAATCACTAAATAGATAGTATGTATCCGGTTGAATCCTGTCCATCAAATTTTGTTCTAGATTAGGATTAAAATAAAAAAATCTAGTTCTATAAATGTTCGTTATGAGACTTTATTTTCACAGAGAAAATGAATGTTTTCTGGTAACGTACAGACATGGTTAATTATCACAAATATGACCCACGGAACAGGGAAAGATGTAAACGAAACTAGACTACCCGTGCTCATTATAGAATACTGTAACGAGTTTTCTTCAACTTCACCATGCCAAAGGCTAGTTAATAGTACAGTTGCTGTTTTAAACGACGTTTCGTGACGTTCCAAGACGTTGCCATTCGACTCACAGGAGCAGTCAGCTGTAGTGGAAGACTTTTCCAAACAGAATGAGAGAGAGAGAGCATTAGGCAACACTTGTGAGCGACGCACTGCTGCCCAGAAAGCATGCGGTATAAATTCATTTTCAATTAAATCACGCCGGTAAATCATGTGCGCGACGTTGGTCCTGGCGCCGTTGATGCGCCGCCTTGGAACAGCAGAGCCCGGGTCGCGCTGTGCAGTGGCTGTGCCAGTGATTTATTCCCGAGGTCGCCGGCCGACGGCGGCAGACTGGCGCCAGAACGGCGACGAAACGGAAAACACACCACTCCGCGCAGCTACCATACATGCTCAATTCTTTCTAGACGTAGATGTTCGTCCGTTTCATTTTGTTTTGTTCTCTTTTTCGGCCCTTTCGTTCTGTTGCTTACGCTGTTATTTTCCAAGGTAGCATTTCATCGTAGTGTTCCTTCTGGGTGTTTCAGAACGGGGATTGATTTGTGTCCTCCTCCTTGATTTTCCGAGATGGACATCAACTCTCCAAGAAGATAAATGTATGAGAAGATAGAAGATGAGCAGACCTGAAATATGAAATGACGAATTGTAAGCCAATGTACATGCGTTTACATATTACAAGTATTAAGGCACTACAGTTAACATACGTGATTCGCTAGTACCCGATGGGTGAACATATCCAAGAAATGAGGGCGTATTTTCTGAATAGAAAATTGGTAGCCTCACACAATAAGATCAATAACCAAGTGACATTCAGCACGGAATAGAGGAGAAAACGTGGACAACAGAAGGCTTACGCTTTATACTAAATTAAAAAATTCTAAAGACACTTTCAAAACAACAAAAGAAATTCGTCATCAGTTGAAGCGAAACATGCTTTGCAACGACATGCTATGCCATGTTATGGAAACGATCTCTTACTTAGCTGTGGTTTAGGATACATGAAAATATAAAACTCTGAATTGGTCAACATTGGGATCCTGGAAGGCACTAAACACTGTACATGCATTCTTCCTGTTCGCTAACAGTGTATTGAAATAGGTAAATTAAGCAATTCCGCTTACCTTAACGGTTGGGGCCCGGTGTAGGTACAATCACAACATACTTTTGGTGTAACTTAAAGTTCATTTAGTTTATTGTACAACGACTAGTTGGTTCAGTTCAATTTTAACTAAAGGGAAACGAGAATTTACCTTAGATGAATCATGCAGATATCACGATGAATATCTTTCTCAGTGAGGAAAATTGCTATTGGTGTTCAACAGTCCTCGATGTTGGGTCTGTTATTCTTGTTATATACACTTTTCCGCTTTACAATAATGAAGCGGTCAATTCAGGTACAATAATTACGTATAAAAGTGCGCAATAGCGGAAAGAACTATAGCTGAAGTATTAAAAACGATGTGTTTGGTTTTTGATAAATGATGAGTTAGGAAAACACAGCTCATTCAGTACTCTGTAAGACAGAATATTTTATACCCAATAATGAGGGAACACGGAGGAAAGGAGATATCTAAAAATGCATATTCAAAATTGCTGAATATGAATTGAAAATCGTGTACTAAACGGCATCTTAAACGGTTGAATAACATCATTTGCCCTACATCCGGTTGCTGAACTTTTGGATGACAGCGTAAAATCAAACTCATTTGCATATTTCGTTCACAAACGTCATATCACACAGTTTCCCGATGTAACACCTCTCTTCTGCTTTTGATTTATTGCACAGAAATATGGTGTGTCCATCCTCGAACTACATGTAAGAAACGGTTAAAAATGCAGTGGGCATCCTAATGATAGCCTCACTATACATATACTCCATCATGAAGTCTGCTGTGAAAAGTCAGAATCTTAGTTTCTTACAAGAATTCGTGAACAGAAGGAAAAAAATAACAGTAGTTCGAAAAACAAGTTAAAACCGTCTCTGACTAACAGTTCTTACTCCGTAGATGAATTTCTGAGTAGGCAGTATCCGTGTAGTTGTGTTACATTTACTAAATTTCATTGAAGACTTTATTTACGGTGAAATTAAAATTATCTAAATGGCAAGCATACAACCTTATTTGTCCTGCTAAAATTTATATTTGTCCTCCATACCTTTCGACATTAAAAGTGTTCCCCAGTAAACCTCGAAAGGAATGAAACTTGGGACACTCTATATGGTGGCTCTCCATCAGGATACAATTATTACGAAGCTGATGTCTTTCCTTGATGGTTCTTTGATTCTGCAACTAATTTCCCACACTGTGAGTGCACCAACCATGAATAAAATTCGTATGTTCTTTTACTAATTTATACAGTAAACGTGACCGTGCATCTAACCTCTTGAAGGGACACACACATTACAAGATTTCTGAGTAGCTTAGCTGTGCTGCCACTCCAGTGGTATGGAGGGTATATTCTGATCGAAAATATACTCCTCGCAAGCTTTCCTGGACAACACATCATCAATATTGTCCAGTATATACCATCGTACGGAATTTGCTTCGCACCAAATATTCTATTTCGAATCAGTTATTGTCGCTCACCACCAGTCATATTTTTATACATACCGCATTCTGAAATAAAGTAATCAAGCATGTCTTCTGCTTCTCAGTCACATTCATTTGTTGTTCTGCTTTAGAAAATGGTTCAAATGGCTCTGAGCACTATGCGACTTAACTTCTGAGGTCATCAGTCGCCTAGAAATTAGAACTAAATAAACCTAACTAACCTAAAGACATCACACACATCCATGCTCGAGGCAGGATTCGAACCTGCAACCGTAGCGGTCGCTCGGTTCCAGACTGTAGCGCCAAGAACCGCATGGCCACACCGGCCGGCTCTGCTTTAGATTCGGTACAAGATCGTGGCATAAGTGACTGCACATGCCCAGTTAGAAATGTGATAGCCCTCTTCAGGAATTAGGTACAATAAACCTTTACTTTTTATTGCGTCTTTTGTATGCACCACTGCAGCTTCTGTAATAGAAACGGTATACCCTAGTCCATATTTGGATTCATCCTATTTCCTGTATTTTATGGGATTCTCGACTGTGTAGTAAAGTCTCATATGCATCAGAGGCCCAACACATCACGAGAAACGTTAATAGGGGCGTCACGTTTCGGGTTTCGTGGCGAAACTTTCCGACGTCGTGTTATAATGTTTCAAAACGCAGCAGTGCTAGAATTAGGTTAAATGAGATAGCAGTCTGGTAAATAAACTTCGCAACCTCACATCCATACGTATGGGACATGTTAGTTACACTACAAGGATATTATTATTTTATTGTGGATTATGGTTTGTAAGTCCCAGAGGAACTGCCATCAAATAGCTAGATATAAAATTAAAAAAAAAAAACTAATATGTACGTTGTGAACCCTAATAAAACCGACAAACTTCAAGGAGCAGAGAGGGCCGTGTGAACATGTGTTCAGAAACCCATCGTTGCCACGGTGTATGGCCGGCCGGGGTGGCCGAACGGTTCTAGGGGCTACAGTCTGGAACCGCGCGACCGCTACGGTCGCAGGTTCGAATCCTGCCTCGGGCATGGATGTGTGTGATGTCCTTAGGTTACTTAGGTTTAAGTAGTTCTAAGTTCTAGGAGACTGATGCTCTCAGAAGTTAAGTCCCATAGTGCTCAGAGCCATTTGAACCAATTTTGAACCACGGTGTATGGTGCTGAAAAATGGCAGTTCCTCTGACCACATGCCATCTGTCCCTGTGTGTCGCAGGCTGTGTGACTGACGCAGCGTACTGAAAGCAGCAGAATGGATCTGCATTTATGTAGAGAACACGCCGATATGCTCTACGGCCAAGCAGATGGAGACAGTCGACAGCCCGAACAACTATACCACAACAATTACCCTCACAGACACCAACCACATCATACGATATTTCAGCTCCCTGCATGTTAACCTGTCTGAAAGGACCCATGACCACAAAAACGCCCTAAAAGGGCTTGAAACATTGTGTCTCTAAGCGTAATGCGTAATTTCAGATAAACTTTAATATTAACTGAAAACTATGTCCTTGGAACTAACAAAAGGACTAGTGACAGAGAAAATGAAACAAATCATCAGAAAGAACAAACCATCTATAAACGCAAAGACAAAAACCTCTATTGAGAAACCATAAACAGTATACGTAAAGAACTGTAACAATATAATGCACTCATCACCAAGGCAGACAAAGGGAACGCTCTAGTCTTAATAACGGAGGTAGAATACGCAGAGAAAACAGAAAAATTTCTGGAAGGGAATAAAATAAGCAAGCGAACCAGACACTCAACACAAAGATACCAAAGGAACCTGAAGACTCTCTGAAAAAGCACCACACACAAGCTAGCACAGAAGCAGAGAAAAATATGACACAAAAGGTCCATAAAACTCCACACTTAACAAGCCTGAAAAAGGTTCACAAACGTCTCACCCCAGTCAGGCGAGCGGTGACCTTTAGAAAAGCCCCATCTTACTAGGGAGACAAATGCACACATTCTTACAGAAAACATACACATACACAAACAACAAAAGCCTCAGCAACACAGGGAACATGAGAAAGAAAATTAAGAACGTCACCTTCCCCCCAACAGCAAAACTGGTATCGTTTGTCATTACATCCATGACCACACACATACCCACAGAAGCAACTATAAACATTATGGAAGAACAGCTAAAATGCAAGAAATTCCCAGACATACAAATATATGTAATCTCATACATTCTCAGATTAATCACAGAAGAAAACTACTTCACTTTCAACGAACTCTTCTATTTGTAACAAGAGGAGCTAGCCTTGGTGTGACCCATCGTGGAACCTTAGCCAACATTTTCCAGCGTCATAAATAGAACACAATATTCAACAACATTCTAAAACAAGAACATTACAAAATAATCTACCGACATATGGATGACATAATCTGTCTCGTAGATAAAACACAAAACTGGATAGAAGAGCTACACAGCAGCGTCAACACAGTACGCCCACAATTCCACTTTACAACGGAAACAGAAGAAAAACAACAAGAAAATAAATTTCTTGGATCTTACACTCACAAGAAACAACCATCAACATTAATTGTCCATCAACTCACATTCACAAGTACTGTTATCCATAGCTCATCCAACCACCTGACAGTGCATTAATATGCCAGATTCACATGCATTTTCCGTAGGATAAACAGAACACCTATTAAAACGGAAAACTACACACAGGAGCTCGATATAAGCAAACAAATTGCTGCTGAAAACGACGACAAATCAAAGTCATAAACAAGCTCAACAACAAGCTAAAAATGAAACATAAAAATAGCGGCCACCCACTTACGATCACCACCAGAGGATCTGAAAAACCCACAGGCAGAACACACAGACAACACAGCAGACCACACCACATCAGGTAAAACAGACAGATGGTTCACGCTAAAGAACAAAAACAAAATATCACGTAGATTTGGAAACATCCTGAAAAAGCAATGGATCTTTGTAACATTCAGAACAAGCAACACAGTTCCAGAAAGGATAAGACGAGTCAAAAGAACATCAGACAAATTCAGCAATGCTGAAATATACCACATCACATGTATCTCCTGTCAGGCCCAATACATGGTACAAACAAGCAGAAATTTCCGAGCGAGGTACACAGAGCACACGAGAGCTCTGAAGAGTCACAGCACTCATTCAACTTTCGCAGAACACCTAATGAACAAAAAACATAACCTACGCAACCTGAAACAGAGCGACAGTCTATACCGACAACTAACAATAGAAGAAAATTATTACATACAAAAAGCTATAGTGGAAGAGAGAAACGTTACAAACGAAAACACAACACTTTGCAACAACAGACTCTTTACCTCTCTCAGAGAACTGACCCAGGACACAGAACAGAAAGCACACACACGCCAAAGAAACCACTCCCCCTTCACACACAGAGATATAAATAAGGAACAGAAGTCGTCAGAGCTCGCGTTACAGTTTTAATAGCATTCTCTCAACATGCGATACATTTGTCACTACACACTTGAGCAGCAAGACGGCGTAATGTTTTGGATTATACACAAAGGGCGAAAGTTCTGTGTACAGAATCAGCTGAAAGCCGTCCATCGAACGTGAGTACACTACAAACTAAGCAACAGTCTAGTACACACCAACACGGTATCCACAACACTACCACAATCCCAGTAGTATAGCGCTGACATACGTAAGTTCACGTTTCAGTATTTGTTTACTAACAGACGCACACACAGCTGCAGATGACATGATGTACGGCGAGAAAAAGCACAGAAAATATGCCGCAAACAGCGACAAGTCTTGAAAAGATGCTATAACGTGCAATACATAAGGTAGTATGAAAGTATCCACAGAAAACTATATTCAGAAAATAAACAGTACAAATGTAATAATGTGTAACAGTGTTTGTATAACTATGCTATTTCCTGCATGTTTTAATGGAAGCGTTCCAAGATAAAATTAACGATTCTCATAATCCTTTCCATGAAGCTCGTGATGGAGAGAGATGTGGCTGGGATGGAATCTATGTTGAAAGAAAATGTGTAGGACATTTGACTGACTCATGCCACTTCCTCGTACGATTGCCTAGGAGCTAACGTGCGGACCAGTCATAACAGCATCGTTTCCCCGCTCTTCTATCGTGATTTGTTTCCTTCTGCTACATTTTCTGTATTTTACACTACAACTTTCACGTAACTGGTGGAAGACGTTGATAAATAACTGCCGAGATGGTTGACGTCTACACTTATATCTGGTCACATAGACCGTACAAGAACCAATTGCATTCTTCCTTCGCTCTCCATTCACCATGAGCATGGCGATCTTTTTGTATTTGTATTAGTAAATCACATCGTCACTCGCGACCTACTGCTTGGACTGTCACACACTAACTGACGAGCAAGTTCACTGCACTCAAAGAACACACAAGCACACTGTAAGGAAACCTAACAACATCGTATGTAGAAACTACGCAGGTTGAATGGCACAAACAAGCGTCAGTGTGGAAACTTTCCAAAATACGACTCGCACGAGAATCCTACAACGAACAGCAGTGACAGTCTAATTTGCCCTACGTTTAGTGTTATAAAGTCGGTAGGAGATGTTCCATTGTAAACAATGTAAGCTTGTGCAATGGTACACTGTCTAAGTATTATTAGACTCTCTGGGATAGCTAACAACACGAGCCTCAGACTACCAATCCATTCTGCGAAAACTGCACATCAGTAGCAGTTTCCCTTTCCTCTCACCATTTTATATTATCTACGGTTTTCTTCTGAGTTAATAAATCACGTAAAGGTGTCTTGAATTTTGTTAAGTGTTACTTCCCATATCAGGTGCAACGTCGAGACAGACTCTTATGTGCCTTTACCTCTCCGACAGCCAAAGTCATCGATATGTAATAGATGTAACAGATTCTCATTTTCCCCACTCCTATGCACATTATTCTTGTAGGTAAGATGGATGCATGAGCTGTTAAGATGATTGTGCAGTAAATCTCGCAGATATCTGCCCTTGATAATCTTTGAGATTGTGCGGAAAATGGTAGGTTTTCAATCTTATATATTCTCTACACCAGTTTGAATAGTCATTTTGTTGCGAATTATTCCAGTGATTTAAGAAATTCCGATCGTATACTACATATCTATTCTGTCTTATTTGATCGCAAGCCTTCCAAAAACTTTGTTAAGCTCTGACTCTAGTAATGAATGCTCTGTGTACTACATATCGACTCCTATTTCTTCTTCCAACACGTAATCAGACAGTTTCCTCGTACAGGCCATCAGTGTACTCTTTCCAATTGTCTGCTCTGTCCCATGCATTAATCAGTGCAATGCTCGTTTCACTATTAATGTCGACGCCATTTATTTTAATTTCATCGAAGGCAGTTTTGATTTTTCCTTCCGAAGAATGTTTGAATTCCTTCATATATTTCTTGCAGATATTTCGCCATGGCTTCACCGTAGTTTCTCTTTCTTTGATTCCTACGTGACGTATACTGCTGAATTCCTGCCTTTTCCTGAACATTTTTGTACTTGCTTCTTTCATATACCAGTATTTCTTCCGTTACGCAAGGGTTCTTCGCAGTTACTGTGATGCTCCGCCTGTAACCTGTGCCCGTATTTCAGGTGTTATCATCCGTCTATTCTTCAGAGAAAGTCGGACAGCTCTTCTCGAGGTGTAAATCTTCTTGAAGGTCTCCCTGGCACAGAATGAGTCCTTGTCGTCAACAGGCGTTCCGCAGTCGTTTCTCTACAGCAGTATGCATGTGCGATCTGTCGGTATGATTCTCCCAAACCTCTCATGCTAATGACTCAATTCTCAGAATCCGGTGTACGAAGACAAGCTGCGTATGCTCTTCCTCTCTGCATGTTTACTGCGATCTGTAAATGATACCCAATAGCCACGAAGTATCCGCATTGTCCTTCATTTGTAGGGCTGGCTTACTTCTGTACTGGAAATACTGAAAATAAACTCGCATAAGGATGATATTTTAATCGAAATGCTGAATATCAGTTTGCAGCATCTGGTCGAGTTGACGATAATGTAACACATTCCATCTACGTAAGTGTGTATAGTTGAGCCAAAACATCGGTGTTGTAGTCAACTGAAAATACACATATTTTAAAAGGAAAAATTGGTTCTAGACTACACGACCGTATACCCTGCACAGTAATACAGCAATAGTGACAGTTTCTTTTCTCTCTTGTTTATAAGTGGCAAAAAGGGGAAATCGTATTTGGTCGTGACCAAGGCCATATGGTGTGTGAAGTTGCTTGGTTTGTTGTTGTTTCGTGGCGGACTGTTCTATGTGTCTACAAGCTGTGACGTAACACACGTGGTCACGAAACACGATGTCGCAATTCTGGTCGGAGAAAGATCCTGACTTAGAGGGACTGGAGACGTATTTCACGGCTTGTGAATCATAATCACTTCCAAACCCGACAGAAATTGCTGCCAGCAGTGAATTCAGTGGCAGGAGGTTGGTTGGTTGGTATGTTTTGGGGAGGGGACCAAACAGCGAGGTCATCGGTCCCATTGGATTAGGTGAGGATGGGGAAGGAAGTCGGCCGGCATTTATGTGATGCTATTCGGGGGAATCGCGGAAAACATAAATCAGGATCGTCGCACGCGTATTTGAACCGTCGTCCTCCCGACTGCGAGTTCAGTGTTCTGACCACTGCGCCACCTCGCTCGGTGCAAGCAGTGAACTGAGGTCCATTCCCACCTGCTATCCAGAGGACATTCCGACTGGAGCTACATGTAATGAAGATTTGGAGTCGGCCACCTTGCGACATGCCATTTCTCACATAGGAAGGTAAAGCTGCGCATCTGCAACGGTCCTAAATCATCGTACGTGGACAGTAACTGACCAACGGAACGTAATGTTGTCTCATGAATCACGAATATTCAAAAGTTGTACGCCTTCAGTACACTGAAGGCCAAATGAAGCAAGGCGTACAAGATAAGGTGTAAGCAGGAAGTGGATCTGTGACGTTTGGGGATGTTTTCCTGATCATGGATTGGGACCTTTCATTGAGGTGACCACCAACGTGTACCAACCAGGTTATTTAATAAGTCTGAATGATCAGGTGATTTCTTTCAGTCCACATCTGCATGACGGGTGTGCTATTGATAACCTTATTTTTCCAAACAACATCAAAGTTCATAGAGCTGGTTTTCTGAACACTTTCCCACCCTGTTACATCTCTATTGGCATGAAAAATTACCTTACTTGAATTTCTCAGGAAAGCTGTGGCAAATATTGGAACAGCTGATAAAACAGCGAGACCAACATCCCTGCAGTTGGGTGGAACTGCACAATCAAATCCTTAGTTAGTGGCTTAACCTAGATGGCTCACTTCCTAAACCTATACAAGCAGTTATCAAGCCTAGGGGCGTAATTACACGGTATGAAATGATGCTTGTAATGATTTCTCTAGAGATGACCAATTTTGTCCGGTAAGCTTATTTACGTCTCTGACGAATTAATGTCTTATTACTATGAGACAGATATTTTACAAAAATACAAGAAAATTTAAAATAAGCATCTCATAATATTCAATGAAATGCTAATAACAATTCACAAACCTCCCTCTGGAAAGAGATTTCTCACAGGATCTTGTAAACTACTGTGCATTGTAATGGAATGAAGAAAATAAATAAAAGAAACGTGAGAGTATACAAATGACAATAATCATGTGAGACGCTCTAATTTTCGCAGTGTGACAACATTAGCAAAAGCGGATGAAGGAGTTACATCTCCTGAATGAGCTGTAAAGATGATCACATACAAGACGACAGTATGTCTAAATGTAGGGTACTGTTTCAGCCTTTTGTCAAACAACAGGCATCAGATCAATTCAGAGACACGTTTCTAAGATCGTAAGAGGACATTTTAGACGGCATGAAACTGTGTACTCTGTGAATGCTCCTTGAGCTTCAGTGGGCTACCTTGAAGTCAAAAAATACCGTACCTTAGCTCTCTTTGGCAAATTTAGGGAACCCATATTCGCAGAAGACTAAGCGATGATTTTGCCGATACCATTGTATGTATCACAAAGGGACTGTGGGTATGAGATAACAGAGACTAGAGCGTGTACAGAGACACATAGAGAGTCAGAGTTCTCTCAGTGCGTGAACATAACAGCACAGAAATCCACTAATGTAGGTGCGAAGTGTCTTCCGTCAAACATTGCTGACAAATTTTCGGAGTTTACATCCGCCCTCAACGAGCACAGAAAGACATCAACTGTTCACGTAGTTCAGAGGTGAGAGTTCTGTTAATGACAGGCATCACTCAGCAGCAGTCGTTTGAGGTGACTGTTATTACCAATATTTAGCGAGGTACTTCTGCCGCCGGATACTTAAAGAACTGCATTTTTAACCATCAGCTACACAAATAATCATTTACCCGTTTCGGTCTCTCAGGCCTTCATCACAGAAAGAAAAGGGAAAGCATTACATGAAAAAACATCCCACATTTTTCTCTTACGGTTCGAAAGTCCTGAACGTTACAATAAGTGTACATGGCGGTCTACCATATATCATGAACTTCAGCATCATGAAATTGACTTCAAATAATACACGACGGAATGTCAACATAACCGAAAACGATAAAGAATAAAAGTTTATTTGTGCAGATGACGGTTAAAGGGCAGTTCTTTAGGACCTACTACCAGCGGAAAACTGTTTCTATCGGAATGCAGAATAGGTGTATATTATTTTGTTTGAAAGTCTGTGACTAAAATTAAGGTACCAGCTGCCTCATGTTACCTTCCTCAGCACCATTAAAAATTTTCTCAAAAATCTTGGCATGCGAACATATTCAGACTGTTTTTGACGACCAACTCATCTCCTATCCAACAATCTCCCCTAAATGCAACTCATTCCGTCATACTCATCCATCCCTATAAGTCGCTCTTACCCATCCACTTCCATTTGAACTTTCTCATTCGCTTATTCAGCCCAACTCATTGTGATTACCCTTTTTTGACTCTCTGTCACTGTCTCCTGTCTCACAGCCGCAGCCTCCTTCGTTATTTTCTACTGCTACTGTCTCCTCTAACTGTTACTAAATCTAATTTGCTCTCTCTTACTATATGATTCATTCCTTTCCACTGCGGCTGCCTCTTCCCACTGTCTTTCTCTTCCTCGTTGTCATTATTATAGACTCTGTCTGTGATTATCTTTGGCTTCCATCCGCTTCCACTTTCTCACTCTCTTTATTCTTCTCCCACTGACACTGCTTCCTTCCTATTCCTAGCACCGTTCCGTCACTGGTAACTATGTTCCACTGCCACTGTGTACCTCTGTTACTCTCACGCAGCTATCGTCTCCTTCGCTCTTTCTGTACAACAACCTCTGTCTACCGTCTCCCAGGATTTATTACTTTTACTTCTCTTTCACACAACACTGTTTCCTCTCTCAGCATAAAAAAATCACGAATACATTCACATGCTAAAAATTTTAAAAGCATTGAGGAAGGCAGTATGGTGCAGCTACTGCCCCATTAATCACTCAGTCATTCAAACAGAATCATACTTCTTTGTGCTTTGGCAGGAGCATTATTCTGCTGGTTCCCTTCTTGTTCCTGTTATAACAGGGCATGTCACCCATGCCAAAAGAACTTTATTGGTCAGTAAAATTTTGATGGTTGGCTTATGTGAAACGGAAAAAACGCAAAAATTATTTTACACCTCAGATCGGTGCACAAAAGTTTTTCACTGTTACGATAGTACAGCATTGGGAACAAAAAACCCTTCTGATGATAACGGAGGCAGGTAGCAGAGTATTTCACCGGGCTACGTCACTACAGGAGCAGAATATGAACCTCTGAGAATGACAATTGGAAGTGGGGAGGAATTTACTTACCTGAGAAGCAAAATCACAAGAGATGGTATAAGCCGGAAAGAATATGCGACCAGAATACAAAAGGCTAAAATTGCATTTAATAGGAGAAGGAAGTTACCAGCAACAACATCAGTCCTAAAATAAGGAAACGTATCATGAAAAGTTTCGTTTGGAGTGTGGCCCTATACGGATGTGAAACTTGGCCAACAGGAAGATAAGAGAGAAGACGGCTAGAGGCCCTGGAGATGTGGTGCTATAGAAGGATGATGAAGATCAGCTGGAGAGACAAATTAACAATGAAGATGTGCTTAGAAGTGTACAGGAAACCAGATCTCTGTGGAGGCACATCCAAACAAGAAGAGACAAACTTGTAGGGCACATCCTACGACCCAACAACATCATTGGAACTATAGCAGAAGGAGCTTTTGAGGGAAGGAATCGACGGGAGTGACCAAGGATATTATACATGCAATAGATCATGATGACGTTGGATGTAACACATACGTGGAAATGAAGCGGAAGGCAGACAGGAGAGAGGAATGGCGCTCTGCTGCAAACCAACCTCAAGGTTGAACACTAAAAGAAGACGTCACTTTATAAACTGCTTTTTCACCTGATACCGAATTCCACTTATATATTTTACATATCGATGTAGGGAAACTTTGAACTTTTGTATCTCGTATGATATTAAGAAAATTTTCAAGGTTGTTCGAGATCGGGATCTTGGGAATATATCACAACAATTTCAGCCATTAGCTGTGTGTAGCCGTCTTGTAATCCACTGATCGGTTTTGGTACCCATAAACCACGTTCTTCGGATCTTTCTCAATAACGGATAAAGATTTTTTTAAATGGATCGATGGAACCTTTAGATAAAAGACAAGAGAGTATAAAGTTAAAATTTTTGGAAGTTTCTTATTTAGTTACTTAGATATCCGCAACTGACAGCGAAAAAATGATAAAAACCCACCATTTTTCTGTAGAACCGCCTACGAACTAAATGGCGCTTCCATAAGCCCCTTAAGGAGGACCACGCAAAAAGAAACAACCGATTTGCTTCATTTACCAAAGTTGGAGGAAGTGTGTAATATTCAGATTTTGATGGTGTACTGTATGACAATCCTTCTGTTAGGTACAAATATTGTTCCTAGCCCAAGGGATATCCAGAACACCTACCTTTCTATTATCAACAGAACCCGAGTTATGAGCCCCGGGAAAATGCCTTTCCTGTGTGCGGAATTTTGAACATACTGGTAGAGCATGGCTGTAGCGTGCGTATCGATATCTTGTTAGGCGGTGGAATGGGGTGGCAGCGGCAGAAGGAGCTGGTATCGTATCGTGAACAGCTTTTATGTGAAACATGAGGTGTAGCCGTACGCGGCACACTCAAGCGGAACGAATCAGATGATTACGACGGACGGGAGGGAGCGCGAGTGGACCGAAGAAAATCCCACACCGTGCGCCAGCGGCACGCGCTACAGCGGTAGCCGCTCTCCGTGAACACACCAGGAGGGGCTGCACCGTAATCCCCGTACAATCGCCTGCCTACAGCACCTCCACATCAAGCGTAAGAGCACCACGCTACTGTTACCCCACTCTCAGGTGACTAAAGCCTGGCAGGGGATAGTTCTGAAATACAGCGTAACACAAGACCATTTTCTTAAAAAGTGAATTTATCATTGTAGGAGTAAATGATAATTTATCATTGTAGGAGTAGATGGTAACACAGTTCAGACCAAATAAGACACATATGCCACATATAAGGTTGTCCGAACAGTCTCATCGTTGCACAGTGTGCCCTCTCTCTCTCTTGGGGCAACGCGGGCGTGTATTGCCGCACGCAAACGATAAGAAAGATGCCGAATGGGATCCTGCGACGAATTCTCCCAAGCACCTCCCACCTTTTATTGCAGTTTGGCAATGATCCTTGCAGGCTCTGGAGAATGAGTAAGTTCCCGCTACATCATGTTGCATACTGAGCCTTGGCGCCATATTTTACTTCGCTTGGGTCTTGTCTGGCGCCACTGTTTCGAGTTTGTTCAGTAAGCATCTTTGGTCGATGTCGGACTACGAGGTTGGGATGGCTGCGTGTGTGTGTCTCTGGGTGGGAAGACAGTTGGTCTGAGTCAGCGGAGTTGCACGGTGAGAGCCGAGTTGTTTGTGACATCGGGTTCCTATGTGAGAGCTGAGTTGGGCTGTTTGAGCCAAGTTGGTCAGCGAAAACCGCATCCGGCCGCCACAGGAAATTGGCTGTTGGACGAATGGTGTGTGGCATGTCGGTCGGTTGGTGGAGTCCTCCAGCTAGTACGGTCCTCCGGCTTCGGAAAGGAGCTACATTGTGGCCATCCGATATTTGGTTAGTGAAACCGCAATTCATCGGGTTGTATGGACTGTCGCTTCATGTTGCTCGCAGCCTGGTCCGTTTGCTTCACCCTGGACCGATCTGCTGGATACGCAATCGGACTATTTGTTTAAAAATTACCATCTCAAGGCACGTCTTGCAACCATGAAGCGCCGACACCTTACACAAGATGAGTGTTGCTAAGTTTGACTACAGTAGTCTGAAAAGAGTAACCTTGTAGTCATATTACTCCAAACTGTGGCCTTGAGATTTAAATTACAAATTTCACCTGAACTTTTACGTAGCTTGCCCTTTTTCTTCTTATTAACATTATTAAAAGTATGATATACTTCTCAAACAATGGCCTTAATGTTCAAATTGCAAATTTCACCAGAATTTTTACATAGCTGGCTCTTTTCTTCTTCTTCTTATTATTATTATTATTAAAATCATGTTATATTTCCCGAAACTGTGGACTTAAGATTTAAATTGCAAATTTCGCCTGAACGTTTGCGAAACTGGCCCTTTTATTATTATCAAAACCATGTTATATTTCTTTAATTTTGAGTTAAAATTTAATTCAAAATTAAATTGTTAATTGCGTGAAGTAATAATAAGTTGATTTGTGGCCCGGGCTATTCCCGTTTTCCTTAACTCCCGATTATCCGGTTTACATGCATGTTCAATTGGCAACAGATCTGGTGATCTTGCAGGCCAGGGCAGATGTTGGACACCACGAAGAGATCATTGCGTCCCAACAGCCTTTTGTGGACGCGTATTGTCCTGCTGAAATATCACATCGTCTTCCTGGAGAAGAAATGGCTGTAGCACGGGGACATAAGTCTATTGCAAGGTAGTGCACACTGGTTACTTTATCGCTCAGAAACATTACATGTGACCACGAGCTGCAACTAATGGAGCACTGGGATGGGAACTGTGTGTCGTGGGTGGATGTCCAGCAACAAATCCATTGCTCCCTCGTAGTAAATTTTTAGTGATAATTCGCTGGTTGGCTTCAGAGAAGTGGCTGAATTTATTAAATGTACATGAATGACAGGTGCATCCTTTTATTTAGAAAATCAGATCTGTCTTAGAAGATAAAAACGATACAAACAGTGACTAGCTTCATCATATGATCCAATGACTGCAATTACTCTGCTAACGATATCTCTTCTTGTTACCTCAGAACTGCGTCTGCGAAACTCCATTTCCATTGTCTTTAATTTCTTGTCATTGACCCTGGAGACTTCCACAGTTCAGCATAGAACAGTGCTCTCAACTATAGTTTTGCGTAACCATATTTTTAAATGTTTTACGTACGAGGGTTGCCCAGAAAGTAATGCACCACATTTATTTTTTCGCAGCTGAAAACAATGCTACGAATGCGAAACGTTACGTACGTATTATTTGTAGTCTGCTGAGTGAGCACGCCAAGTTTCCGTCACTTCGGACAGATAGCTTAGCTGCAGGAAGTTTCAAAATGGCGACAGTACGTGATGTACGTTACTAGCAACGTGCCGTCATTGAACTCCTCGCTGCAGTGTAAGAAACTGTGGGGAATATTCACAAACGCTTGTGCGAAGTCTATGGAGCATCTGTTGTCGACATTTGTACAGTTAGTCGCTGAGCACTTAGGGTGAGATCATCAGAAGTCGGTTCAACGGATGCCCACGATTTGCAGCGGGTAGGGGAGACCATCCACGGCTGATACACCTGACCTAGCCCCCTCGAACTTCCAATTGTTTGGGTCATTAAAGGATATCATTCAAGGAAGATATGTTGAAGACGGTGAGGACGTAATTCACACAGTGAAGCACTGGCTCCACCACCACGACAAAGGCTGTACCGACCTTGTTTCGCGCTGGAATAGCGCCATAGAATTGGATGGAGATTACGTGGAAAAACTGAGTGTGTAGATAAAACAGCGTTCTTTCGTGTGTGTAATTCTCATTATGTTCAGATAAGAGTTGATGAAGTAAAAAAATGCTGTGCATTACTTTCTGGGCAAGTCTCGTACTTTTATTCCGGGAAATGGACCATAGGTACTCAATTACCATCTTTTCCTTTCCTGTTCTGTGCTTTATTACCTTGTACCCCCTCCTTTGTCCAACTCCCTTTGTTCTTTTCAGTGTAAATATGCACGTTCTCATCAAGTTTTTCTATTCCCTTAATTTCCCTTTTCGTTGCTGGTAGTGATGCCACGTCTATATTCTCGGTAGATTTACTGCAATACTCCTCTTTTGTTAGCTGCAATGCCATGAGCGTTCCATGTACCAAAATCCATACAGCATTTTCGATTGCTAGGTCTACTCCACTTGATTCCGATCTGATTTCGAGGATTTAATCTCGAATTTCTAGCAGCTTGAAATGCTCCGAGTGAAGGGGAGCAGGCCCAACAACCCAACGCCCGACTTGGAGGAGTAGGTAATTTTTAATCATGGTTTTCCTTATACTGATTACCACCTTGGACTAAGGTGAATCTTTTTTTTTGCATTACTTTAATATAATTATGTAAGTAGACAGTCTCGGTTCAAAGCCCAACATGGAATGGAGTACACTTTTGAATTTAATTTTTATTCTTATCGAACAGTTTTCTTGTCTAATATATCCACATCTCTACTCCACGAGCTCCCTCGTTATAAAAGATCAGATTTTAAGAGATTTTCTTCAACAAATTACGTATTTAGATACTCTTATTGACATTACAGTAAATTTCGTACTATAAAATCTACCGAAGTAGGTATTCCTTGTACTAATACAGGAATTTATCGGTACACAAAGGGAGTAACTGACTTAGCCTGCCGGCCGCGGTGGTCTCGCGGTTCTAGGCGCGCAGTCCGGAACCGCGCGATTGCTACGGTCGCAGGTTCGAATCCTGCCTCGGGCATGGATGTGTGTGATATCCTGAGGTTAGTTAGGTTTAAGTAGTACTAAGTTCTAGGGGACTGATGACCACAGCTGTTAAGTCCCATAGTGCTCAGAGCCATTTGAACCATTTGACTTAGCCTGCGAAAAATCGCAATACATACGGCTGTGATCGGTATTATTGACAACATAACGGAAACTGCACGGAACATGTGCTTCTAGGTATGATTTCAATCATTTTTATCATTACATGTATAGATGCTTGGCAGATTTTAGAGATATAAAATGAATTTTTCCCTATATTATCTCTTAACAGTCAGAAGATGGCCATTAGCTGGTCGAAACCGGTTTAGAAATAAAAGAAATAAAAAAGGTGCTGAGGTGTTTGTGAAAACTAAAGAAATGAGAAAAACAACCTATGCGTGTTACGGAAGAATCTGGAAATTGGTGTCGGAGAGGTTTTGACGTTATGACGTTTATATTATTTCCTACATTCTCTGGAAGAGAGTTAAAATCACGGTGTGTTTATCTTGATAATAACTTGAACCGGAGCGCCCATGTTACAGATCTTCCTACACATCTAGGGGCTACTGTGTTTTTGTTACGTACAATACCCAGTTTTGGAAATGAAAACGTGAAAAGCTAAATTACTCTTCTATTATCATTCACTAACATGCTATGGCGTCACACTATGTGGCCATTGTAGAGAAAGGTGCCTGTTGCACAGAAGCAAGCATTAAGATAATACGTAATGGCCTCTGTAGAACCTCTTCTAGACAGTTCATTAAGCAGCTGTGCACATTGACAAGAATCTCACAGCATATTACTCAATCGTGAAGTTTACTATGAACAATTAGTCACAGTCAGAGAACAAGAGTGACATTGATAAGAGTAACACTAGAGGGAGAAATGATTTACACCATCCAACACCCAGTATTAGTGTCGCACAGGAATGAAGGAAGGAAGCATTCAGGCAAAGTAAGCTTTGACAACCTACTCCATGATAAAAAACTTAAATGAATAATTAAATAAATTTCTAACGCAAGTGTAATTATATCTACTTGACAACTTCTTTTACTGTATAGAACATATTCTGAATGTTTAGTTCACTCCATGACAGAAAAAAGTGAAGCACGCAGAAGGGGAGGAGGAAACGAAATTAAAATCATGTATTGACATTGTATGTGATGCTATTTCAGTTGTTGCAACACCAAATGCAATTTACAAAGAAGTGTGCAGTATGAGCCCACTTGTCAGTATGACAGTGCACCCTTTCTGGCCTGGATGCGTGCACTGATTCGGTTGGAAATGGTGCCATAAAGTGATTGTGTCCTCTCCTGAGGTAAGCTGGCACACACGTGTGGTGTACTCGTCCTTGACATGCTAGTTACTGGAACTGAGGCAGAGTAAACACTCAAACTGGGCCCACTCTTGTTCTATTCCGGAATATCTGGGGATATTGCTCGCCGCGAGTGTACATCAGTATCAAGAGGACATTTGGTAGAAAGAAGTACCAAGTGTCGGTGAGCATTCCTCTGTTGGCTACCTGATACTGCCACATGAGAGGTAACACATGCGGACGCAGTATGTCGTGGCGTACGGTTGTGCTATCAGAGTTTACCCATTCACAACCAGCAATAATTTGAAATCATACGTGGTCCGATTCCAAACCTTGATAACAGCTGTAACACATCTGTGACTTTCCAGAAAACTGAAAGGATGAGTCCTCACCTAAGGACACCCCGATACTTGCTGACGATGGCCACCTGGGGTGGTTACTTGGACTGCTTAGAACTGGGCACAAGTTGCACATGTGGCGACAAACAACCAAGTAATCAGCAAATGAGGGGCCCCTTTACAAAACTGACAACTGCTACTGTAGATATTGAACAGACTATACCACTTTTTTACGGAAGTTAACTCCTTCCAAAGCTGGCGGCCCTGGCATGGATGCATTCAATGGTGAACACAGTGCGACACCATTCATCTGTGGTCCACGCTTCCAGGTCATTGTTTTGATCTCATCCATCAAGAAAGCGTATGATCGTGCTGCAATGGAAGTCAGAAATATGCGGCGTTGGGTGTTGACGTTTGAATATGAGAAATTGACATCACATATAAACTGTGCAGCTACCAGGCGACAACATCTTTCATAGATGCCCATCGACGATGTGCTCATGATTTAACTCTTGGAGATAAACGCATTAGAGTTCACAATAGATAGCAAATCCTGGATATTTAAATCATGAGTCAACAAACAAAACCATCAATGACATCTGTATATGTAGTAAATGATGTAACTATGTATTATTGTCCATTTTTTCATTTGTTGAAGCAGTTGTTGTGTATGCCCTGTCTCTTGTATTTGTTTCAGCACCGATGATGACTGATATCAGTCGAAATCGATTTGAAACAAGATAAATAATTTATATTTCCACGACTGGTTGCTATATTCTTCATAATTTTATAATTTTAAAACCATTAAATTCTCGAAATTAATTTTGATGCATCGCTTCAACGAAGGCGCAAATGTGTGCAAATGCATGGAGATAATGCTGAACGGTAGTGTGTGTAGTTGACTGTACAGGTGATGATGAGTAGAAATCCCGCATTCCAAACGTAGGTATTTGTGTTACAGTATTAAGGACAGCATACACACGGGACAGTAATTCCCTAGTTTGGTAGCAGCCACTCTCTGACCAAGCGTGGAGGGTGATACAGAATGTTGCAGCTAATCTGTTACCCGTTCTCGGATTTCAGGTGCAAATGTGAAGAGGTTACGATTTGGATCATGCACATTACGGAGATGACCCCTTGTGGAGGTGTGATGTGGTCGACGGGAACCTTGCAAATGATTATTCCAGCAATCACGTTCCCATGAATGCAACATCAGGCCACTGCCACGTAAGAATGCCCCACAAATCTGGATGCTGAATGATTCAATTAATCAGCAATATGGAACGCCACAATAAGGCCCCTCTCGAACTGTGTTACGTGTTGATAATACCGTCTCGCTTAGGGACGTGGCATCTCCGTGTCCTACACAGTGATCACTCAACATGTGACATTGTCCAAGACCTGTACATATCACCACACCAGACCTGAATACAATACCCAAGGTGTTTCACTCTCTTAACCATTTTTCTTGCTGTAGAGAATTGCAGCTCTGAAGAGCCAAATCAACTGTTACAGTTGCCTAATATCGTGTTGGGCTGCACGAGCACGTGAAAGTGCTGCAGCATGACGTGGCATGGTCTCGACTAATGTCTGAAGTAGTGCTGAAAGCAACTGGAGCCATGAATCCTACAGGGCTGTCCACAAACCCGTAAGAGTATGAGAGGGTGGCGATCTCTTCTGAACAGCACGTTGCAAGGCATCCCAGTTAAGCTGAATAATGTTCATGTCTGGGGAGTTTGATGATCAGCGGAAGTGTTTAAACTCAGAAGAGTTTTCCTGGAGCTACTCGGTAGCAATTCTGGACGTGTGGGGTGCCGCATTGTCCTGCTGGAATTGTCCATGTCCGTCGTAATGCACAGTGGACATGAACGGATGCAGGTGATCCGACAGGATGCTTACATACATGCCAGCTGTCAGAGTCGTGCCTAGAGGTATCAGGGGTCCCATATCACTCCCACTGCACACGTCCCACACCATTACAGAGCCTCCACCAGCTGGAACAGTCCCCTGCTGATATGCAGGATCCTTGGATTCATTAGGTTGTCTCCATGCCCGTACAAGTTCATTAGATCGATACAATTTGAAACGAGACTCGTCCGACCAGGCAACATGTTTCCAGTCATCAACAATCCATTGTTGGTATTGACGGGAACAGGGGAGACGTAAAGCTTCGTGTCGTGCAGTCATCAAGTGTGCATGAGTGGGCCTTCCCCTCCGAAAGCCCGTATCTATAACGTTTCATTGAACGGTTCGCACAGTGAAACTTGTTAGTGGCCGAGCATAAAAATCTGCAGCAATTAGCGGAAGGGTTGCACTTCTGTCACTTCGAACGATCCCCTTCAGTCGTCGTTGGTCCTGTTCTTGCAGAATGATTTTGTGGCCGCAGCGATGTCGGAGATTTAATATTTTACAGTATTCCTGATATTCAGGGTAAACTGGTGAAATGGCCGTTCGGGAAAACTCCCACTTCATCGCTACGACGGAGATGCTGTGTTAAATCGCCCGTGCGCTGGCTATAACACCACGTTCTAACTTACTTCAATCTTGATAACCTGCCTTTGCAGCAGGAGTGCCCGTCTAAAACTACGCTAGACACATGTCTTCTATATGCATATCCGACCGCAGCGCCGTTCAAATGGCTCTGAGCACTATGGGACGTAACTGCTGTGGTCATCAGTCCACTAGAACTTAGAACTAGTTAAACCTAAGTAACCTAAGGAGATCACACATGTCCATGCCCGAGGCAGGATTCGAACCTGCGACCGTAGCGGTCGCGCGGTTCCAGGCTCTAGTGCCTAGAACCGCTCGGCCACTCTTGCCGGCCAGCAGCGCCGTATTCAGCCTGTTTACATATCTCTGTATTTGAATACGCATACCTGTATAAGTTTCTTTGTGGCTTCATTGTATCTACAT
Source organism: Schistocerca serialis cubense (assembly GCF_023864345.2). Taxonomy (NCBI): domain Eukaryota; kingdom Metazoa; phylum Arthropoda; class Insecta; order Orthoptera; family Acrididae; genus Schistocerca; species Schistocerca serialis. The sequence continues at coordinate 534,496,726 of NC_064639.1, read as the reverse complement.
ACCTGCCGATGACATGTGTTTGTGTGTGAAGTGTCATTGGCCACTGACCATGGCTTATGGGTGCTTAACTTTTTCTTTCAGGCTGTCTAAAGTGATTCTGTGAGTGTGTGTGTGTGTGTGGGTGAGAGAGAGAGAGAGAAAGAGAGAGAGAGAGAGACAAAGAGAGAGAGAGAAACACACTGAACGTAGGACGATGACCCGAAGTACAATGCTTCCAAAGTCATAAAAAGTTAATGAAAAACGTATACCAACGGATACTGTACACAACATTGTCTGAACTGTCAACTACACACACTACCGTTCAACATAATTGCCATGCATTTGTGCACATTTTCTCATCGTTGAACCGAAGCATCAAACCGAATTTGGAGAAATTAATGGTTTTGCTTCTTGACTCATGGTTTAAAAATCCAGGATTCGCTGTTGATTGTCATCTCAAATGCGCCTGTCTCCACGAATCAAATCATCAGCACGTCGTCGATGGTTACCTGTGACAGAGGTTGTCGCCTGGTAGCTGCACAGTTTATATGCGATATCCGTTTCACCGTTTCCAAACATCACCACCCAATGCCACACATTGCTGACACCCATTACCGCGCCCCCATAGGCTCTCTTCGTGGATGAAATCAAAACAGCTTTAAAATCATGCGTTAAGAAGTAAAAAGCAACGTATTTTTCCAAACTGGTTTTGATGCTTGAGTACAACGACGGCGCGAATGTGTACAATTGCATGATGACCACCTTGAATGCCAGTGTTGTGTAGAGGACAGTTCAGGCTTTGAACTATACAAACTCCGCTGTTATACTGCGTGGCTATACTTAAGGTGCAGCTACTCACGGAAATCCAGTGTGAGCTGTAACTGTCGTGTGGCAGCCAAATTTGGTGGATATTATAATGCGGAACCGATTTACCCTGGAGGAAAATTAGGTCCGGTTTTGGCCACCAGATGCAAACCTGGTGCTTTATAGCATCTCGTCCACGTTTCCGGTGCTCATAGTGAATAAAGTGTGTAAGTGGTGGTTAATAATAAAATGAAATTTATGCCTTTCTCATTTGGTTGGCTTTTTGTGCCCACATCCGGTTCCTAACCTGTTACATATGGAAACATTTCTATACGTATTTCTTGAATTGACAGTTCCAGATTTGTATCTGTTGGCCAAAATTGGAACTATAGGGTGGCGCATGAAATGTGTTACCAATTGCTTCTTTCACAATTTACGACGCACATTAGATATGACACTGGGATCTCTACAGCAGTACCAGCAGAGCTTGGAAAAACAAATGAGTTACGAAATGACGTGTAATTCACGATACTGCCGCTAGGAGACTAGTAAGCAGCAATGGCTGACAATGGAAGACTGACGACACAGCAACGACCGGCAATACCAGTGTTACTTTTTCATGAAACGAAAAGCTTTGTTGTGACTCAGAGACGTTTTCGACAACAGTTTAACACGCGATGGGTCCCTTGCAAGAAGACCATCGACAAGTTATACGATAAATTTGTACAGGAAGGAACAGTATTGGAAGCGAAGCGTTCTCGGCCTACGCCTGTTTGTTCGCCGGAGAATACTGAAGCGGTACGAATTGCTGTACAGAGACGTCCCGGGAAATCGTGTAGGAAGGCAGCAGTGCTACTGGGAATATACAGACGCTCCGTTCAACACATTCTTAAAAGTGACCTCCATATGTACCCATATAAGATGACCTGTGCACAGAAGCTCACTGAAGAACACAAGCAGCAGAGGCTACTGTTTGCTCAGTGGGCGGAGGATAGGGAAGAAACTCTCAGCAACGTTTGGTTTTCAGACAAGGCGTATTTTCATTTAGACGGTGTGGTTAACAAACAAAATGTACGCTTTTGGGCCACTGAAAACTCACATTACGCTCCGAGGATTTCAGCGTGGGCAGCAGTTTCCTGTCACTGATGTATTGGACCCTTTTTCTTTGAACAAACTGTGAACAGCGAGCGTTATTTGAGCATGCTTCGCAATAGCTTCATTCCAGAGCTTCTTGCTACCGCCTTACCCTTCAACACGCTGTGGTTCATGCAAGATGGAGCAAGGCCACATACTGCAAACACTGTGTTGGAATTTTTAGACGAGCTTTTCGACATGCGGATCATTTCACTCAGGTTTCCAGGTCGGTTCAGTGACTGACAAAATTGGCCCCCCAATAGTCCATGTGACTTTTTTCTTTGGGGGTAGCTAAGGGAAAATATTTTCCCGAAACGTCCGCGTGATTAAATGGAGCTCAGAAGACTTATTCTTCAAGCTTGCAGTGAAATTACGGAAGACATGTGCCATAGGGTAATCACTAACTTCAGTGTTCGTTTGATGGAAGTTAGGAAACGAAATGGTGGACATATTGAGTATGTGCTGAGTTAGAACAAATCTCCATGGACGGCTCTTCGTTGTAGTATATGTTCCTTTCAGATTGTATTGGGAATAAAGTTTATATTCAAAAACTAAATGGTAACACATTTCCTGCACCACCCTGTAAGTTTTTCCAGTGTAAATCGGTTTCATATTAACGCATTAGAATATCTGCCAAGTTTGCCTGCCATGCGAAAGTTACAGACAATAATGGACCTGTATGGGTAGCTGCTCTTTGGTTATAACATCCTACCAATAAACAAATAAATAAAAATAAACTTGAAAAATCATGTAACTGGTCAGGAAGTTGCCACAAAAAATACACTGCAGTTCTAAATGTTGCTGGTTCCATGTCACCGCGAGAGGTGGGTGCGCCGTTGGCTCTGCGGCCGGCGGTCGGCGCCTGGCAGTCGGCGGGGGCGCACTTTGCGCTGACGTCAGAGTGCGGGCAGGACGCAGGGCGCAGGGCGCGGTGTCGCGTGGAGGGCTCGGCGCCGCGCTGGCGGCCAGCCATCGATCCCCGCCGCCGGCAATAAACACCGTCCGCGCCGCGCCGCGCAGCGTCCTCACAAACACTCCGCCAAATTGTGTTCCACCCGCCGTCAAATTAATACATAGTCAGCTTGACGCCGGATCTGCACAATCTGCAAATGAGTTCTATCTATCACGTCGCCGTAAGTGGCTATCGGCGATAAACAAGCTCGGAAAACCGGTTGTTGTGCGCTGTGCGTGATACGAGCGTCCTGTAGTCCAAGTCTCGCCCTCCGGTACAGTGTGATCAATTACAGTGACAGGATTTGCCTCAGCACACCGCTTCACAGCGCTACACTACATGTCACTACAGGACACATACATCTGATCGGACTCGATCCTCCACTTCTTACTGGACAATTAAGAAGATAGCGTAATGAGTAAACTTCTGCTGTCTATAATTATCGCGCCTGCCTGTCGCACTGTATTTGCCAAGCCTCGATGCGCCTCATTTCCCCTTCCTGTATTCTCCCTGCATCTAGTACATCTATGTCTTTTCCTGTTCTTCTGCTCCTGTTTTCCTTTTCCCTGCCCCTTATAAGATGTATTTCGTATCAAACCCCTTGAACCAACTACTGTATTCACTAAAGTCAAGAACATAAATTATAATCCATCTATTTAATGTCTCCCCAATCTCATTCTTAACTATAGAAGATCACATAATTTATAATTCATATGTTTAATCTGTTTCTCGCCTCCTTATTTGAGTGGTACATACGCAACAATTCACTCAGAACGCACGAATTGCTCCAAAGGGTGGACTACACTAATGTTCACCTGGCCTCGCGACTGCCGCACCTGGCACAGGTACTGCCAATGCCACATGGTATTGCTGACGGATTAATGGCGGCATTTGGATACTATGTCAGCCAAGGAATGTTGTTTAAGATCAAATACGAGACTTTAACTCTCCCACACCATTCTGGAGTACTTAACCTCACGGATGTGCGGAACAAGGCTCTAGCTCTATACCTGCGAGCGACACTACGAACTTGGAACCAACAGCAACACGCCATCACGTCGGCCATCGTGGATGTGCTTCTTCCCACGACCTTTGAACCGCCGGCGGCGTAAGGCACAATATCGCCCTCTTTTTCTTACGTCGCGCGATTCTTTGTAGATTTTAGTTATGTTCAGTTACAGATACCTTCTACAAGAATCCCCACTACCCGTGAGATATATCGATACTTGCGGCGTCATCATGGCAGCACTGCTGTCGAACTTAAAACCCAACGCGAGACTGGCGACAGATTTGGCGAGCTGTCCCTACGCCTCTCCTCACCACAGCAGCGCGATCGTCATGTTACACATTAATCAACCGCAAGACAGACAACCGCCAACGATTGTACGACATTCGCATGGTAGATTCCCCGCTCTGCCTTATATGTGGCATGCAGGACACCGACGAACATTCTCTGCAGTGCGGTGAGGCAAAGGATGTTTGGCGGCTGACGCAACGCATCATGGCCCTCCTCCGACGCACCGACGAATCCGCGATCACGACGGACGCTTTATTTTTCCCTGACGCTGTCTATTTCCCGTCACCAAAACATCGGCAATCCGATGGATTGGAGGACACGCATCGCCCTACGTGCTCTCGCGGACCTTGATATCGAGCATGGACTATTGCCATTATCTATTAGAACAACATGAAATCATCAGACGCCACTCTAAATATAAAACGCATTTTGCGAACTTTCTATGCAGCATGTTTCATAACTCCCCGAAGCGGTGGGGAGTCCCAGGTTTACGTTGTTTCGAGGGATAGGATTTACTCCCAGTGAAGTGACGAGGATGTCACTTCGGCCCTATATTTCTTTCCCTTCTTTTTCATATATGATTTTTCTTTTGGGACATTACAATTAAATGAATAAATAAAATATTATTGTTACTAATAAAAGAAAAATTGCATAAACGTACAATGTTTCCTTCCCGCTGCCTCTCCCTTATCCTGTCAGGAGACGGTGACACAGTGGCCAGGCCTCCAAGTACGACCCCTGCTTACTCTGCCCCCTGACCTACTACACCCTAAATTAAAAAAAAATGGATAGAGCGTTAAAACAAATGTGGTCAGCACGGCTTACTGTCATGCAGGGGATCTGGGTTCGATTCCCGGTACTGTCAGAGATTTTTACACGGTAGGAAGACTAGAGTAGGGTGCACTCGGCTTCATGGGACCAACCGAGGAGTTACTTGACCGATTGGTAGCGATTTCAAAGTCAAGAAACCCGACAGCGACCGGGACATTGTTGTACTTAAAACATGTGTCTCCATACCGCATCTGGTGACTCCATTGGCACAGGATCACATGGCGGCCTGTCGCGTCTGAATGTCTCATCTAAAGCGAGAAAACAGAAATTTGCCGTTTTTATTTTATCTGTCACCCAGTCTCCTTTCTTAAAATTTATTTGTTCATGATTTTGTACAATTGTGTCCCACTATCCGTTATGTCATTCACTAGTTTAATTTTTCTATCTTGCTTACTTGTTGCTGATGCAGACAGTATCTCACTTTACACCATGTACACTATATGAACACTATTTAGAAATTGCAACGAAGGGCCGTAAGGACAATATTTATAAAAAAAAATTACTGAAATCGTAGTAAGGATTAGTTTAAAAGGCTGCTGAATTAGCTACACAATTTGAGTAGACCTCAAGTGGTGTATGAACATAAAGAAAGACATTAGCAATAAATACATTAACAATTCTATCCTTATCACGCAACGAAAGATGAAGTTTGCACGTTTAAAAAACCGTAAAGATGAAAAATAGCTCAAAAAATAGTCCAAAGCGATTTCAGATACGTAAAAATTACCTACCTGATAAAAGGCAAATGTTTGACGCTGGTACTCTCGTTTTGCCGAATAATAGTCTGCTTTATATTTCTTCTTACGTCATCCTTGCTCTGTACACCTATGTATTATTTTGCTTTTAATGTATCAGAATTCCGTCGTTTCGTCTAATCGTGCCCTTTAAATTTGATGGTACGTTTGTCGTTAATCGCATTTCTCCTGTTTCTCAAACCATTTGTCTTTATTTGGTTTACTTTCTACGCGTAACTATTTTTTTTTTTTTTTGTGCTCTTTTGCTTCCTTCATTTCTGTAAGTCTTCTTCACTTTCACACGGGATACCTATTTCGTCAGTGAATATTACCGATATCCTTGACCAAGAATTTGAAACCCTTTTCTGAATCTTCGTATTATTTGTTCCGTTTATTCTTCAATATGAAGTTCGATCAAAGAACAGAAAGGATACATCAGTACCGATATTTTGAATATTTCAACCATGTTGCCTCACATTACACTGGTAAATGGTTTTTCTACGTCGACAAGTCAGGTGATTTCATCAGTCTTGTTCCCATTATCAAACATAACTTCATAACTGCGTCTTTGGTGTTTGTACCATGATTAAAGCAAAAACGTTCGTCATCTAACACATCCTCGGTTTATACTCGTATTTCTGTAGTTTGGGATATCTTTTTCTTTCAAAATGTTAAATGCTTAACTTGTCGAAGTGTTTATACCCTACTTCTCCAATTTACGTTCCATCACTATATTAGGATTTTTAGGCAGAATACTTTTCCGAAATTCTGACGATATGTCTTCAGTCTCAAAATCTGTTCATTAAGTTCAACAATCATCAACTTCATTTCTAAGTATGTCACGGACATTCTGTGCACCATCATTCATAATCGGATTCATTTTAATATCTCTGTGTTGTAGACAGTGTTACTGTATTTTATTTCCATATGCGGCTGATATTTCCCCCACAATATACTCTGCACCTTATGCGTCATTAGGTGCAATTAGTTCCTCATGCGCAAAATCAATGCAGCCAAAGATTTCCATCTTTGTCCTATACCTTTGTCGGAAACTGATTTTGTGTATTACAAAAACCGGAGGTGAAAAAGATCTTTACAGCTTTCATACTTTTGAACATGTTTGTCACGGTGTAAGCTTTTGTTACCGTAAGCGCAGATGCTCTTCACAATGACGAAGTTATGTTAGAAGTTAACACTCTCAAAACTACTTCTGAGTTCAAATGTTCAGATGCGTGTGAAATCTTATGGGACTTAACTGCTAGGGTCATCAGTCCCTAAGCTTACACACTATTTAACCTAAGTTATCCTAAGGACAAACACACACACCCCTGCCCGTTGGAGACTCGAATCTCCGCCGGGACCAGCCGCACAGTCCATGACTGCAGCGCCTTAGACCGCTCGGCTAAATTTCTGAGTTACACGGCCCTGTCACATTACTGTGGCCACTGCCTTTCGGATGTCAACGTCCAATAACCACTCAGAGATGGCAGGAGGAAGCACTAGCAACGGAGGATATGTAAAGCGAGTCGGGTGGGATTGGAGGGGGGGTGGGGGGCGCGGAAAACATTGCAGTCGTTGCCGTAATGTGGAAGCGAGGTGATTTATCTAATGTCCAAACGGCCTTGATCATCTGCTTTTGGGCCAAGGGTCCGAAAAGACTAATTTGTAAACTGTTTGCGTGCCGCCATGGTTAAAGTGTACTTTGTATTGCAAAATGGCGCTATCCTAAACTATTAGCGGACAACTGTGGTGCACCACGAGTCGTAGACGAAAGGGGTGAAAGACGGCTGCGGAGATGTGTACGGACGAACAGAACTGCACCTATTGACCAACAGACAGCCCAGATAAACTAAGGAGCTCCTCAATGCGCGTTCAGTGAGCGTTGCTGCGTATGGTTCCGGTTGTCCACTGACTACCGAGAGGTGGCCTTTTCAGACGAATCACGTTCTAGGCTCCTCGGATATGAATCCAATTGAGGATCTATGGGGCTACCTGGATCGGGCACCATGGAGGGCTATAGGGACTGGATCCTCAGCTGAGAAACTTAGCGCAGCTAGCCACGGAGCTGGAGTTGGAATGGCTCGACGTCCTCGTCGGTACCTTGCATAACCTCACTGGTTCTCTTCCTGCACATCCACACTGCAAAAGTTGGTTATTTGGGTTTTCGACTGGTTGTGTGTTCGTATTAATATTACTGTACCGTGTAACAAATATGTATTTCTTCGATGTTTGTTTTTCTGTAGTTCGCTTTATGGTAGCTAACAAATTAGTACTAATACATCTATTCTATAAGCATTCTCTTTTCCTTCCATTCTATGACACATATGATAAACGTCAGTATGAGTGGCCTTTCGAAACACTGAATGCCCAATAGTGCCAACGCTCTTCCGTCACACCAAAACGTCAAAAAATGGCAAGCGATCAACTTACTCAATCTCCACAGTAAATTAAGTTTTTTCATGTAAGGAATATGGATGTTGAAGGAACTGTCGGAGGCTAACCAAATCATGAGGCCAAACTACCAAAGTGTTATCAACGTATCGCTAAAATGCTGTTGAATTTAAAATAGCGGAGACGAGTGCTCGCTCCTCAATTTCTCCAATAAAAGGATTGACCACCAGGGGAGAAGAAGAAATGCCCATGGTGACACCTCAAACAGGGGAGCTTAATGCATTGGTCGTCAGTATTCATCTGAAGACGCCGCAAAATCTGTACCGGCAACTTACAAACATCAGGCAGTTCTCTCGAAATTTTGTATAACAATCTGTTCGCCGGGAGTGTTTTAAATTTCACGCCATGCCACCAGTTAACCACATATCTCTCAACAGGAGAGAAAGTAAGTAAGTAAGTAAGTAAGTAAGTAAATTAAAGTAAGCTGATGATACTACGAGAAGAATTTGACAAAATAGTGAAAAACCTGAGTCGAAACAAGGCCACAGTGATTATATGAATTTCCTTCAGAATTATTAAGACCCATCGCGCAGGCAGCCATAACATCACTATTTCACCTGATGTGGAGGATACAGGGCGGGGCAAATAAAAGTGTCCCCCAGAACAGGGTGTCCCAGGTACAAAGAAACACAACAGAAAAACGAAATTCAACCAACCGGGCTACAGCAGATGTTAAATGTGAACTCCATTCACCTCTTGGCATTTTTGAACCCTGGTCACAAGTTTCTGACAGCGGATCGAAGCTGGACTGCTGGAATTGCTCCAGTCTCATTCAAATGTTTTGCTACAGTTCTTGAAGACTATGAGCGTTGTTGCGATACACCTTAGACTTCGCGGCTTCCCACACAAAACAATCGTACAGTAACAAACCAGATGACCTGGATCGCCAGCTAGGACCGCGACCAGACTGAACTCTACCAGACGTGAATATTGTGTAAATGTGCTCTAAGATTCGGCCAGGGGAATGCGTACTTGCTCCATTCTGTTGGAAGTAACTGTAGGTCATTTTCTCCTCCATTAATGCTCAAAAATGGTTCAAATGGCTCTGAGCACTATGGGACTTAACATCTACGATCATCAGTCCCCTAGAACTTAGAACTACTTAAACATAACTAACCTAAGGACATCACACAATACCCAGCCATCACGAGGTAGAGAAAATCCCTGACCCCGCCGAGAATCGAACCCGGGAACCCGGACGTGGGAAGCGAGAACGCTACCGCACGACCACGAGATGTGGGCTCCATTAATGCTGCCCAAAATGGTTTCAAAGTGTTGAGAACGTAACGCACCGAAATACGGACCGCTTTTATTTACCCCACCTTCTATATGTGACAGCCTAGATACCCTCAGACTTCAAGAAGAGTGTAACAGTCCTTCTTTAGAAACAATGTAAGAGCTGACAGTATTACCGATGTGTCAGTTTAATGTGTCATGCTTCTAGAAAACTTACACAAATTGTTTGCAAGTGAATGAAATATCTGGTAGAAACTGACCTCGGGGAAGATTAATGGTGGCTCCGGAGAAAGATAGAAATAGGTTGGGCAGTATTGTTCTTACGACTTATCTTACAAGTTACCAGTGCAACATACGTCTCAACTTAGCAGATTTCTAAAAAGTCACCCCAGAGGTGACCATAGTAACACCATGTGAATTCACACAAATGGACATAGCAAGGAACTCCAATCAACATGCTGGCACACTATTTTACGCAATACAAGTATGGGACACATCATAATAAAATATTGCGAACTAAAGTATTTATGTAATGAATGAAGAAGTCATATAAAAATTCGCTAGTTGGCTGACGGCCACAAGGACTTTGCAGTTTATAGCCTCGGAAAAAAAAGGCTTGAATCATCAGTACGACGAATCAGTTTGTGGAAGGTGACATAAGGAGTTAAACTGTGAGGAGATCAGTAATGACAAAAATATCCGCTGCTAATTCTCGCTCTCTGAGGGAAGCTCAGCACGGCAAAGACACGTACAACCCAAGCACTTTAGCAGCGGAGGCAGGGTTTATTTGAGGAAGCATCTCTTCCACGACTGTGTGGATGAACTCCTGGCGTCGCAGATGACGGGACGCGGTACTTAATAGCGTGTGTCATCACCACATGCGGAAAAGCATTCTCTGCAAAGTGCTCCCATGCTGACCAAAAGACTGATCTTCATTCTTGTAGTATGAAATTCAATGCCTCCACTGGTGGGGTTGACAACTGCTAGAGGGTCGTTGGTGCCTCAGTCCTTCTCCCCAACTCACGACACACGTTGTAATGGGATTTAAGTCGAAGGACGGGGCAGGCAAGACCAGTCTCCTCTCGTTGGAAGAGTCCCTCCACGATCACAGTTCCATATGATAGTGCACTGTCACCAACAGAAATGAAGCCAGGGCTGAACGCACCCCTGAAAAGACGCACATGGTAAAGGAGTACACTGTCAAAATAACGTTTACCGGAGAACGTAACGTGTTCAAAGATCTGAAGGGCACTATGACCACCCAGACAATCATGTTTGACAAAGTTCCTGGGTGCAATACGTGTTCTATCTCTCCAGGTATGAGAAAATATCCACTCTGTCGAACAGAACCGTTTTACTGGCCCAGATGTTATGGTTTGGTGAGGCATAATGTTGCGCGGGGGTATCGACCTCCAAAATCTTTGAGAACAGTACACTCAGCAGTCAACGATATTGCGACACTAGTTCTCCACTATGTGTGCAATGTTAGCATGCGTTCGGCCTTGGACAATATCTTGTCTTTTGTAATATCCAGGGGGCGTCATGAATCGCTGTGACTTCAGTGTAATTATTATCTTTGAATAAGTTAGTTGACCGTTAAACACCATGTGAAAGTTACTTTCGTCTTTTAAATTTTGCAAATCAGTGTAGATATGAGTACTAAAATGTACTACAAAATTGCAATCTTATACTATTCCTGTCTGCGTCACATAGCGGACTGTCCAGATTTTATAATAAATGTTTCAAACATTATCTATAATATTTGTCAAGTGTTCTACGTTTCAGAATTAGGAAAATTTAAAAATTTATCAGATATTTCCGTCATAAATTGTAAGAACCACGTTTATTCCCTGCTTCTTTTTTATCTAGGCAGCAGGACCTATTTTTTGGTACCCTATAACCACGTAAATTTAAAAAAGAAATGCCTTGTACCAAGTAGCAAGCAGCAATTAAATTTCATTATTGGTTTTTGAAATCTTCTGTATTTCCTGAAGGATTACAAAACATAAATGAGAGAAGTTTGTGAAAATTACTTACCATAGACTCTGAATCAACGTCCCAAAACGAACACCACTGAACACGATTATGAAGATGCAAATTATCGGTTGTGTTTCATGTCAGCCTCGCATTTAGTTTACCAGGATGCAAAGCAAAGCATTTCCGAAGACTACTTACAGTTATTTAGACGAGTTGCATCTTTCTAACGAGCTGTAGAATTTTTTTTTATTTTTTTTTAGCTGGCAGTACCTCATTCATGGCCTATAGATGATGAGAACAACTGCATGCACCCTGTCCTGTTTATCGTTTGCTTACAAGTTTCTGAGGCAAAGGAAGACCACTTGATTGCTACAAAGGAATTTATCTTGGCAAGTTTTAGGCTAGGCCCCGGATTGAAGAAATGCATTTGAAAATTGTTTGTCAGCCATTAAGAGTGCTAAACGTCATCTGTAACACAGTCTGGTGAGATCATCTAGTGCCTCAGTGCTCTAATCCTGTGTAGTCCGGCGGCCATTCACTGTCCTTTCTGATACATCATCTTGTTAGCAAACCTTGTCTGTAGATCAGTGTCATTTTTGTTTACTGTATCTCCAATGATGTATGTCAGTTTCTTCCTACTTCGTAGTGCATTTGTGGTTCGGTGGCTTAGTATGGACTAACCGAACCCAGAGTATTTGACTGATCACTAACCCGTCCTGGATATTTTTCTCTAACTTTTTGCTTTATTCCCAACTTGCAAAGAGTTTTCGTATGAAAATTGCCAGACTACAATGTGGTTTGGAGTCCTCATTTGAGTGTAAGTGTCCATCTAACTGGCTAGGTAGTTCAGTCCAAATGTCGAAATATGGCAATACTACACCACCTCCAGTATGACCATCCAGAAGAAAGCACTGAAAAGTTCTGACGAACAGTCTGGACGCGTCGCTGCGGAGCTACGCCGTTGACAGTTTCGGAAAGAGTGAACACTGAGTATTTACGCAGAGAAGGACAGATAGAATCATTTGACTGCACTCCACTACCCTCATCATGCTCGTTTAACAGTGAGTGAAAAAGTACGTTGCGACTCGGGTTCTCTCACAGCCATCAGCTACCTATAATGCCTGATACTGATCGAAGCTTTCTCGAATCCGTCGGTTTCCCAGAAAAGTGACGTGATTGCTGTGCGATTTCTTAGCGAATTCTATTTTCCTGAAGATCATTCATGAAGACGTTTATATGTATCTTTTCTAAAAGTTTAATGGAGGGCTCATTTTCCTTCTTCTTAGAGTCAAATAAGTAAGGTAACGATTCCACATCAGGTTCATTAGGAGAAACAGAAAAACACATTTTAACTTAGAAACCGCACTGTACAACTCTGCAAATCGTCAGTTAGTTGCACTCCAAAAAACAGTAAGTGGAGATGTGGATATTTCTCAGACTGACAATGACCACATATAAATTTGGTCAGACGACAAGGAAATATAAATGTAGAAGTCTTAAATGCAGTTTCAACTTAAAATGAATTAATTATCCTAATAATTGCAGGATATATGCTCGATACTGCTGTAATAAAAGGTACAGACATCGAATATTGGCCTGTTTTACTTTCGTATCATACAGTGTTTTTGAAAAACTCGCTTTAGCCACGAATCTTCGTGTTATACTGTCCAATAACTTGTCATGGAAATTAAACTGCTAGAGATATGGAATAGCATTGCCCTGTAGCAGCGTAAATACCATCATGAGTTAATATTGTGGGCAAAGTACTCTGATCCAAATTAGTTTCCTTGTGGCAATGTGATCGAATAAGAAAAGGTACATCAAACGGAAGATTACATTTTTACGCCCCAGGAAAAGAATACTCGAATTTTAACAATTTACCTAATAACACCGCCATTATCACGCGACACATGTGCAAAATAATATTCTGGCCCGCGATTTTGCAGGCTGATCTTAGGAGACCACTTTGTGGATCAAATAGGGAAATAGCTTAGACACCTGCACAAATGAATAATTTACAACTTATGGGGTTCACAAGACGATCCGTATATTAAACCAGAGTAAAGTGAAGAGACATATCAGGCAACAATTCAATACCTTACATTCTTCAACAGACAAGACATAATGATTTTGCGATACTGACGATATATAACGAGAGAGATATGTACACATTGAAACATGAGAAGCACATAAATTTGTGAGTGCTTTGAGTACTTCTATGGTGTTGTAATAATAATGAGCGTATGGCACTGATGGCCGGGAGACACGTCGCGGGGCAGTTCGGCCGCCGCTCCACAAGTGCTTCAATGCCACTAGGGCGACTTGCGAGTGAATGAGGATGAAATGATGATGAAACACACACAACACCCAGTCATCTCGAGGCAGAGAAAATCCCTGACCCTACCGGGAATCGAACCCGGGACCCCGAGACCCCGAGAACGCTACCGCAAGCCCACGAGCCGCAGACTATGGTATTGTGATACATTAATTGTTGAACAGTCCTTCACACGACCTGATTCATCTGCCACCTGTTCTAAGACACGATCGATGGCTAGCTATTAACATTAGTAGCATCATGCTGTAGCGATGTACTTTGAGTGGAAGTGTTCCGAGGTCCGGAGGTTCTGTGAGTGATGTGAAGTTGATATCCCATGGTGACGTCCGTGGCACCACGCATCAAGACAGCGAGCACAGCATAAAGTGGAGTTAGCGAATGTGTGCTGGTGAGAGAGGTTTAGATATAACGCCTCCCACAAAGATGTGACCAACGCGTTGTTCGCCATGTGTGGTCGAAAAGACACCGTCAGTATCGCAAAGTATATCGCATAAATATATCACATTGTATATGTATCGGATCTCATCCCGGAGCCTTCGATCGATTTCAGCCAAATTTGGAGCATAAACAGCAGGCATCACAAAAATCGGTAGTGTGTGGTTTGTAACCACCTACCATCAATAGCACCAGAGATACAGGCAAAAACATTTTTCCAACTTTGTGACGTAATGGCTGGCTGCATATTTTGTAGAATAGTATCGGCTGCCTAATTGACCTGGTTTGCTGGACAGCCTACATGTCAAGGACAAGAAACGGTTTCCCAGCCCGAACATGTAGGCTGCCATGCAGGACAGGCATGCTTTGTTAGAGTAGTATTTACCTGTTTTATCTACCTTCTTAGTATGATATGGTCAAGAAACGGTTTTCAATTTCTCAGACGTGTAGGTTTAACTGCAGAACAGGAGTTTTGTGTTGCAGTAGTATCAGCCCAGAAGTAGGGATGGATATGGAGAGAGCGAGGCGGGAGGGGATGGATCTCAGCTTTGTTCTCGTGATTATTGTGACCCTGCCATAGACTTTAATGTTTCAGAGTGATTACCTGCATCCCAGAGAGCTGCCCCTGAGCAACCTTTGTCAGTGTCTGACGTCAACAGATAACTGCGATGGAGATTGACCCTGGTGCATCTGTGAAGTCACTGCCGTAGCTGCAGAATCCTTTGCCGTTCTCAGAGGCAATAGTTAAGGTCATCGAGCCTGCATTGGGTGTACCACATTGGGCGTCCTCAGCAGCACCTGTTCTGTATCCACCTGTGCCGTTGGATGCACGTACTACCTCCAATTTCTTGGTATATGTTCCGATATTTTCCAAGTGAATGTTGGGGCGCGGGTTTGGGGGCACCATCTACCATCATGCCACATCCAAATCCATCAGCTGCATCATCGCACGTTGTTACCCTTGCTTACACCATGCGATGATGGTGAGAATTTCGGAGTGGCGGAGGGGAGGGGGGGAAGGAATGCGTTATCGGCAGTATCGTCATCGATGCACATGGCGTGCCGAGCTGCACTCACATCTCCTTCTTAGATTTAAACCTCCCGACAGCACACCTCCGCGAACGGTGCTCTTTGTAGCGCTCACCGTCTCTAATGGTTGGAGCCGCGATGCCACCAGAAGACCCCGTCTGTGCATCACTCACTGCATTCAAGTGTTTCATCAGCAAGTGCTTCGACTCCGCATACTGTGCTCCACCTGCAAGACTTCCAGTGATAATAAACCACTTTAGCACGGTCCAACTAATCTTAAAAACTAGCCAGTGATTGTACCTTATAATTTCTAGTAAGTAAACCACTTTGTACTAATGGCAATTCAATTATTGAAAACTTCCTGGCAGATTGAAACTGTGTGCCCGACCGAGACTCGAACTCGGGACCTTTGCCTATCGCGGGCAAGTGCTCTATCCTTTCTTTCAGGAGTGCTAGTTCTGCAAGGTTCGCAGAAGAGCTTCTGTAAAGTTTGGAAGGTAGGAGACGAGATACTGGCTGAAGTAAAGCTGTGAGTACCGGGCGTGAGTCGTGCTTCGGTAGCTCAGATGGTAGAGCACTTGCCCGCGAAAGGCAAAGGTCCCGAATTCGAGTCTCGGTCGGGCATACAGTTTTAATCTGCCTGGAAGTTTCATATCAGCGCACACTCCGCTGCAGAGTGAAAATCTCATTCTGGAATTCAATTATTGTTTTATCATAGAAGCACTCAAGGAATCACACCATTTAAAAATTTAAGTATTTCACGAGTTTCAACTTATACGTATTGTAAGGAAATATCTTAACCTTTCGTTCATTTCATAGATGTCTGATGTGTTAACTCGTAAACTAAGGACACAACCAATTTTAGGCTCAATACTCCTAGTAAAATGGTTACTCTTCATCCGCTGAAACATTATCAGCTCGTCATGCCACTTATGTCTGGTGGACTCTTCGAAATTCTTATAAACTATACATATACGAGTGGCCGTTGTTCTGGGGGACATGGCCGACAAAACAGACACCACTGAAATATATAAATTTCGGTAAATTAATCCAAAGCAGCCAATTAGTTGCAGCAGAACGCAGTTTCATTCAAATTTGAGTGTGATTTCAAAGGATGTAAACCTGTCTTCTTCAGAAACAGTTGTAACGTTAGGAAGATGGGTTTACGTCAGTGGAAACAATGGTCAAAAGTGAAATAAAACCACATCTTGTTGCAAATTGTTGGCCGCTTCGTATTCATTTACTGATGTCTAACCGTTTCTGAAGCGCAGCTATGTCCAGTATACAGATTTCAGTAAGAACGTTACGACTTCTTGACGTTTGTTTAATTGCGGATGCACTAATATCGTCCGGACAAGTTTTGAAACCAACAATTTGCGAGTAAGTAGTTAATGGACTAGGGATGCTTCTTTAAGTTGGTAATCTGGGTCGGTAATGGACCGTGTCCGGATATCCCAAGCGATTATGGCTACCGCTCATGAGAAGTGGTAAAGCCTGGTTCGAGCCCCGGTTTAGCACAAACTTTCAACTTTCGCCACTGCATTACGCAATGCCCTGTAAGGCTTGAAGTCAGAAATTCCCACCCGTTCCTTTAATTTCTTTCCTCATTCTCTACTTCGTACAAATTCTTATGAATGCCCGCAGAAAAATATTACCTGGAGTGGAGGGTCTCCCAACTCAATTACAGAATCTGCTGTCATATGATAGGTAGTCAACTATCATGTTCGACGAATTGCTACAAGGAAGGCGTGTACCTTCTATTTTGAACAAAGGCCTCGCTGTTTTAATTCCCCAGACCCCAGCCACGCATTATCCAATATTTTCGGACTATAATACTACAGATTGCTTTTTTGAACTGCTGGCTCGTACTGTAAAGCTAGAAAGTCGTTCCATTAAGACCAGTTGGTTGAATCATGCCAGGGCGCTCTGTGGTAAATATATATAACGAGCAATCAGGTGAAAAAGCAAGTAAACTGTTTACTATTTCAAAAGTAACTGCCATAACTGTGAGACATTCTTGGAAAAATTGTTTGCAGTAGCCTACAGAACTATGAACTCACCCACATTTTGTCAAGGTTGTTTCGAGTAAGCTGCAGAAGTTTCACTGGAAAGTCCTTACAGTTCCCCCACTCAACTCCGATCTCTCCTCTTGCGATTTACATATTTTTGGAAGACAGATATTCATGCCAGTCGGTTTGCTTCACACGAAGTAATACACGCCTGGTTACAATCATGGTTTCGTAGGCCACAATAAACATTTTTTCCGTGAATACATTTAACGTCTTGCCTCACAGTGAGATAAATTTATTTACGGTTATGGCGAACACTTTTGAAATAGTAGTTTACGTAGGTTTCTTTTCCGTCTGCCTCTTTTTCATTTGACTGTCTCTTATATCAACAACCTACAGGTCCCTTGTCAAGCTCTCCTGGTCACCCTATCAGTCAGTCTGCAGGGTTGTTTCTCGATTTGCCAATATCTTGTAGTAGAATACAACATCCACGAATTGTTGCATCCATGACAATCTTACTATTTCTTACTGCGTTTTTCAACTTTCATACGACATTGTATGTGTAGGTTGTGAAATAAATTCAAGTTAAACTAATCCTAAAGACCGATGTGCCGCTAGTCGAAGTGGGCGTGCGGTTAAAGGCGCTGCAGTCTGGAACCGCAAGACCGCTACGGTCGCAGGTTCGAATCCTGCCTCGGGCATGGATGTTTGTGATGTCCTTAGGTTAGTTAGGTTTAACTAGTTCTCAGTTCTAGGGGACTAATGACCTCAGCAGTTGAGTCCCATAGTGCTCAGAGCCATTTGAACCATTTTTGAACCTATGTGCCACTCTAACGAAGTTTCAGGTCGGATTGGCTACTGTAATAAACCTTCTACACCATTACTATCGAACTACTTCTTCGCTAACTTTGGTGTATTCAAAAGTGCGATTCAGACATATTGAGGTTACATTATTCTTATTTTGCACAACAAAGGAGACGGACAGACAGCGTGCTTTAACAAATTATTTGTTGGCTGCTCATGGTAACCTAGAAAATGCTGCTGGGGTTGCGTTCCACATCATGTCCTGCAGTTATCACTAACGAGACCTAGCATTATATACTTCCGTTTCTTCGAATCCTGTTACGATTAGAAATTATGAGGACGTAAGATAGCTTCCAAAGAACGTAATTCCCCAGTCTAAAGTCAGTCACATTGTAGTGATGTCACCCATTCCCAGCGGCTTTGCACTCCATATGTCCGCCTGCTTAGCTGAGTGGTAACGTACTTGCCTCCCAGGCAGCGGGCTCGGGTTCGATTCCCGGAAGCATTGGAGATTTCCTCCGCTCGTGGACTAGGTGCTGTGTTGTCTTCATCCTCATTACCTGTACGCAAATCGCCCAGTGTGGCAGCGACTGAAATAAGACTTGCAATCGTTGGCCGAACTTCCCTGGCTGGGGCCTCCAGGCCAGCAATGCCATACAATCATTTCATTTTGCGTAACACATATTCTCTGCTACTGCTTTATATTGATAGAGCTTATACGTTTCCTAGTCTCCCTTTCTCACAATTGTCAAGTGCATTAGTAACACAGAACTGGTCCTCCATAATCTTAAACTTCCCTGTATCGCTCAAAAGTAAGCATGAAATTTTCACTGCCCGTCAAGATTCTACAATAGACAAGTATTCAACCTTCTCCGGCCTCACCTCTTGTACTTACATTCCTTCAACTTACATCGTCAAAACAAACCAAAAAGCCGCATCGCGAAATATTAGGTTCGTGCATAGGTGTGCAGCGTTTTTGTTCTGCATGTTATATTCCGATAGCTATGGGTTTATTTATCGATTATTATTTTATTTGTAGCTCACGGAGATAGTGAATGGAGTTGTGGACGCAATAAAATGGAGAAATCGGAAAATTTCTGACATATTCTTCTGTTTGAGTTCAGTAGAGGGGTGACAACAGCGGAGGAAGTCAGAATCATGTGCGTCATATTTGGAGATAACGACATCGGAAGAGCAGGACAAGCAAATTGTTTTCTTGTTTAAACGAGAATCATTTGACATTAGCGACTCTCCACGTCCAGGAAGACCCTCAGGGTTTGATGCAGATCGTTTAAGCGCATTGATCCACAATGATACACGTCATTGTATTCGAGAACTGGCTAACGTGATGAACTGTGGTCATTTCACGATCAGGCGACATTTACATGCAATAGGAAAGGCTCAAAAATCAAGTGTAGGGGTACCGTGTGCCCTAAGCCAAAATCAGCTATTCCCCGTATGTGTATCTCTGCTTGCCCGTTGTCAGTTGGCTTGTGAACAACTTCGATCATTCCTATCCTGTGTTGTTACTGGTTACGAGAAATGGTGTTTTTATTTTAACATATGGAAACAAAAGGAATGGTTGAGTCCAAGCAAAGCAGCAACTCCCCGTGCAAAGACGTTTGTGCATCCACGAATGACGATTTTGTGCACCAGGTTGAACAGCGACGGTATGGCGTACTACGAACTGCTTCCCCTACCTGTAACCATCACTGCTGATATCTATTGTTAATAGCTGAGTTGGCTTGCTGGCGCAGTCCGCGAACTACGACCAGGAAGACTGCGTGAAGTGATGCTACTTCATGATAACGACCGCCCACATTATGCTAGACTGACAATTAATGCTATACAGGAGTTGGGTTGGGAAGTCATTCCGCACCCAACTTATTCACCTGAACTTAAGCCCTCAGATTTTCACTTTTTCCACTCTCGATCGAACAACCTCCAGGGAACTTCCTTGCTCTCCGAACACGGCTCGACGAGTTCTTTCCCTCAAATCCATGTGATTTTAGCAGTTCCGAAATCGGAAAGTTACCCTGGCGTTGTCAGACTGCTGCAAGTAATGAAGGAAACTTTTGTGTTATTGACGACTAAAGTCTCCGTTATGTATACCTGTTCTGTTTGCTGAAGTTATGGCAAAATGCTACAAAAATATGAACCAACCTAATAATTCTTCGAGATCAGCTACACTGAAGTATTAGAGCTGGAATTTTCGAGTTCTACCTCTCACAGACGGCTACAAAATAACGTCGATACCAAACTACAATCAAATATCTAGGTAATAAGTGATGCAAATTTTGATAAAATGCAGTGCCATGTCGAACCTCATGGCTGATTTCCCCGACTCTGGGAATCATTTCGTATGGAGTGTTGCACTGGAGCTGCAAGACGACGGACGACGCTGTCACCTTGACTGCCGGAATTGTCGCCATTGTCGAGTTGGCCCAAGCACGGACTGCAGTGTGGTCGTCCAGCTGCAGCAAAGGAAACCAGAAATGACTTCTAGAGGCCACCGCCGTCGCCGCGATTCAGAAGGTGGACAAACGCGCGGCGTGTCGCCAGGAGCTGGACTGGCAACGCGGCCAAGTTGTTCTCAATAGTGAGCTGGTCTTGAAGCTGTTGGAATTAGCTTCTCCACCGAGAACAATGAGCGAGCTCTAGACGGGGCCGAGACCGAGGGCCTCGAGAAACAGGTGTACATTGGTACTATGATCCGGGCATCATTACGGTTGTGCAGAGCACGGCTATCGCGTAAACACAACTGCCTTTAGGAGGGTTGGTGTATTTTCCCGTATGGAAGGACCGCTATCTCGATGATAGAGCAGAAACATGGCAAGATGAGCACTTCCTGAATGCTTCTGGCAGCTGATGGTTTCAAGCTGGTAGTTTTATGGGTGACACAGTGCACTGTGTGTATGCAAATGGTGTTGGGTGTGTTTGCTAGTCAAAGTCTCTTCAGGTAAGTCAGTGATTGTTATGGGACAGTCCGCAGCTCGTGGCCGTGCGGTAGCGTTCTCGCTTCTCGCGCACGGGTTCCCGGGTTCGATTCCCGGCGAGGTCAGGGATTTTCTCTGCCTCGTGATGACTTGGTGTTGTGTGATGTCCTTAGGTTAGTTAGGTTTAAGTAGTTCTAAGTTCTAGGGGACTGATGACCATAGTGCTCAGAGCCATTTGAACCATTTGTTGTGGGACAAGTGGTGGGTCATGGCAGAAAATTTGAATGTGTGCGCTGTGTCTGAGGAGAGGTTTACTTGTCAACTAAACTCTGTGATTGTGGTTAATTGTATTAATACTAGGGTATTTTGTAGAAACCACGCCGTATGTGGGACTTCAGAGAAGTTTATCTTCTTACCTGTTCTGTACCAGTTATCAGCTGTATGTGTTGTTGTATAAGTATTTATTAATATATACACTAACGGAAAAAATCTCAGCAATAAAAATTAATTACTGTAATGAAATTTCGGTAATATATTTATCTGTTTAGAGTATTTAAGTGATTAGCATCTCCAGATCATAGGTGAATGCAAGCGCGAGGTAAGACATTGCAAATGTGAAATAATGGTACATTACGCACTGGTGTAACCGCCAAAATGTTGAATGGAAGCATACAAACGTCTATGAATTGTACAGGGGACGGACATCAGTTTGTGCGATGGAGTACCATGCCTGTTGCGCATGGTCGGTCCTATTTGCAAATGAGGCTGGAGATGTCATCTGATGATGTCCCGCATGTGGCCGATTAGAGACAGATCTTCCGATCGAGCAAGCCAAAGTCGAAACTGTGTAGAACATGTTAAGTTACAATAGTGGTAAGTGGGTGAGCGTTATTCTATTGGAAACCAATCCCTGGAAAGTTGTTCATGAATGGCAGCACAACTGGTCGAATGATCAGATTGACGTTCAAATTCGCATTCAGGATCTTTGGGATAATCTCAATAGTACTTCTGAAACTCATAAGAAACCGCATCCTAGTCCATAATTCCAGGTCTAGGTCCATCAAGTATATGACGCAGACAGATTGGCAGCACCCCTCAGCAGCCGTCACTGGTATCGAGGGAGCTCTAGTTTTCATCAGAAAATTTGACAGGCCTCCACCTTGCCCTCCCCTCCGTTGTCGCTTGACACCACTGAAGTCACAAACGATGGTGGTTTGGGGGCAATGGAATGCACGCCACGGGGCGTCTGTCTCGGAGATTTCCTTGAAGTAACCGGTTTGTATCAGTTCGCTGTGGTACTGTGGTGCCAACTGCTGCTCATTGAAGATTCTTGCTGCAGATGCTTTTCGATGCGCCAGACTCATGATCTTCCCCAGAGGTAGTGTCACATGGCCGTCCAGAGAACAAATTTCTTGGACCGTACATTCTCGTGACCACCGGCGTCAGCAGTCATGTACAACTGCTAAATTCCTCAAGTCTTTGTGCAGTATCGCAGAAAGAATACCCAGAATCTTGCAGCCTTGTTACAAGACCTCGTTGAAACTCTGTGAGGTGTTGATAAAGGCATCTTCGTCGGCTTAAAGGCATTCATGGATATCACTTCACCACGTCCAATCTCAAAGGTAACCAATCATCACGTGTATTTAAAGCAATCCTGATTTGCATCGTCTTAGTGGCGCTACTATCGTCTCTCACATGCGACTGGCGAAAAATTTGAATACACAGATGTGTTAACATGCCTACCAACTTTCGATCATGTCGCACTACTTCTTCTTGGTGTTGCTATTATCTTTCGTTGGCGTATGTACAGACACTTTGGTAGAAACTTTTGTGTAGCTTCTTATGGTAGATATCTGATAAAAGCAGTCGTAGCAGTCGAATGCGTATTTGTGTGTCACGATCGTCATTAAGCATAAATGTTTCGTCGTGTCATGTTTTACTGCTAAATTTATCTCTGATATAACGACTGGGCATAGCCGAGGCCCAGACACTGTAAATTATTAGCGTTGTTGTATATTAGAGAAAAGGCTAAATTTTATCCTTTTATTTAACGCAAGGGAAGCCCGAAATCAACTCCACTTGAATCCTATTTTACATTTCCATCACTCTGTACTGTAAGATGCGATCAGGAAGTTCCCATTTGAGGACATGGCTGCATCATACATGCGACCTAGTGCGACTCCGATACGAATACATAAGCACCAATATGCAGACAAGGAATTAGCGTGGTTGAAACCAGGTTGGTAGGTACTCAGAGAGCGCACAGGATAAGGTTAAGATTGTGGATGGTGCCGTAAAAAGTTACTGTGAGTTGCAAAATCAAACACACAACATTATTTTTCTAGGAACCACTTATTTACACATTGCTTTAAAACATCACAACTAAACAATATGGCTGTAGGCCTAGTTAAAGAAAACTTGTAATGCTTCCTGGGCTGAAGGTCCAAAACTACACCAAAAACAAGAACAGCTGAAGGCCTGGCTTAGAAATCAAAGGAATTAAAATAGGTCAATTAAAAAAAAACATGCAATTGAAAACAATTAGTGGATGAAGGCCTACACTACACGTCTGGAGGACAACTATAATTAAAACACATTAATAAACAATTTTTCTAACCAAGAAATTTCCTTTTAAACTTACAACAGAACGGCAGAAAGCCTAATTAAAGAAATATTAACTTAATGCACGGCTGAAGGCCACAGACAAATCTGAAACAACTGCTGAAGGCCTGAACAACAAGTCAGACAAGCAATTTAAAGTAAACCACTTCCTTCTTATAAAAAATTTCCTTTAAAGAATACACATGGCTGAAGGCCTTATTAAAAGGGGATCACGTAAATCCTCGGCTGAAGGCCACACACAGCACATCGAACAACTAACGGCGTAGGGCCTGGATTATAAACAGTTTCAGACAGGACCAATTTTAAGGAAACTTAAAAAAAAATCAATCTTCAAAAATTTAATTTAACATGGCTGAAGGCCTTTATGTAAAATTTAAAAAGAACTGAATTAATACACGGCCAAAGGCCTCGCGAGGTGTATCAACTAAAATGAAAATCACAATCTAAAGCAAACAGAACAAGTGGTGCTCAGAAGTGTTCCAAGTGTCGGCCTGAGAAGGTAGCTCAAACGAAAGGTGAGGTGAGACAGGCAGCCAAAAGTTGAAATTAAATAATCGGATGGCAACCCCAACTAGGGACGGTCCAAGGGCCAACCAACAATTTAACCAATTTCCTTCTGTCCGACCAACGGCGCAACTATGGAAAACATCGGCCGAGGACGAGGATACGAACAGCACTGCATCTTCAGAAACTGGCGTATAGAAACAAACAAGGGAACAATAACCACTCTAAGCAAACTATGTACCAAACAACTTAGAGGGTGTTGAACTACAAGCCGTGTCGGACAGCATCAACACGTCGAGGAAAGGCCCACTGTCGGAAAACTGCACTAACGACCAGGGCAGGTAAATGGGGCGTTAACGGCCACAGGGCAGAAAATACCGCTGGTGCACTTCACAATATAGGAAGATGACTGCAAGATTTCGCTGACTCCAACATATCATGCATTGCTGCTAGCCAGAATGGCCCAGGGTGCAACAATCCGCAAATGAACGATGAAATGCAACAATAGTCGAGGTTTCATAACAGGTTACCTGATCACTCAACTTCAGCGTCCAGGTTCGGTGGGCAACGAACTTTGTCGCTCTCTCAGCTAGCGCCTCACGATCCGACAGCACCTGCCACGCCACCAGCGGTCTCGGCCAGGCCTCACGCTGTGGAGACTTCCTCCCTGCTCTGTCCCAACGAACTGACTACCACACACACCACCACGACTCAGAAATACTAGCTGTCACACGAAATATCGTACGACAACCCTAGTATCGATAAGCGCTGCTGCTGCCACTCAAGGAGTCACACAGCTTGAGGCTGTTCCCAATGAGCATCACTGTGGGGGTCCGGATAGGGGTTTGTCGGGGACGGCCGGCTCGTCCCACGCAACCCCCGATCGGACTACGACTGTGGTCGCCCGGGATACTGCCCGCATTGAGGCTCATCCCTCACCTGTGGTAGAGTGGGAGATCGTCTCAAGGTGTGGCAGGGGGCAAAAGACATTCCGGAGGGCTGAACGGAAGGCCTCTCCAGTTTGTCTGACGAACCGGTTTCAGGCTCTGTCTCAGGCTGATACTGATCTTCGGCCTGACATGGCTGCTTGTCCTGTTCCAGAGGTTGCCCCTCGGTCTGCAAGATCCGGACGGTCGCAGAGGGTGGGCTTACTGGTAGTTGGGAGCTCCAACGTCAGGCGCGTAATGGGGCCCCTTAGGAAAGTGGCAGCAAGAGAGGGGAAGAAAACCAATGTGTACTCCGTGTGCATACCGGGGGGAGTCATTCCAGATGTGGAAAGGGTCCTTCCGGATGCCATGAAGGGTACAGGGTGCACCCATCTGCAGGTGGTCGCTCATGTCGGCACCAATGATGTGTGTCGCTATGGCTCGGAGGAAATCCTCTCTGGCTTCCGGCGGCTATCTGATTTGGTGAAGACTGCCAGTCTCGCTAGCGGGATGAAAGCAGAGCTCACCATATGCAGCATCGTCGACAGGACTGACTGCGGACCTTTGGTACAGAGCCGAGTGGAGGGTCTGAATCAGAGGCTGAGACGGTTCTGCGACCGTGTGGGCTGCAGATTCCTCGACTTGCGCCATAGGGTGGTGGGGTTTCGGGTTCCGCTGGGTAGGTCAGGAGTCCACTACACGCAACAAGCGGCTACACGGGTAGCAGGGATTGTGTGGCGTGGGCTGGGCGGTTTTTTAGGTTAGATGGCCTTGGGCAAGTACAGAAAGGGCGACAGCCTCAACGGGTGCGGGGCAAAGTCAGGACATGCGGGGACCAAGCAGCAATTCGTATTGTAATTGTAAACTGTCGAAGCTGCGTTGGTAAAGTACCGGAACTTCAAGCGCTGATAGAAAGCACCGATGCTGAAATCGTTATAGGTACAGAAAGCTGGCTGAAGCCAGAGATAAATTCTGCCGAAATTTTTACAAAGGTACAGACGGTGTTTAGAAAGGATAGATTGCATGAAACCGGTGGTGGACTGTTCGTCGCAGTTAGTAGTAGTTTATCCTGTAGTGAAGTGGAAGTGGATAGTTCCTGTGAATTATTATGGGTGGAGGTTACACTCAACAACCGAGCTAGATTAATAATTGGCTCCTTTTACCGACCTCCCGACTCAGCAGCATTAGTGGCAGAACAACTGAGAGAAAATTTGGAATACATTTCACATAAATTTTCTCAGCATGTTATAGTCTTAGGTGGAGATTTCAATTTACCAGATATAGTCTGGGACACTCGGATGTTTAGGACGGGTGGTAGGTACAGAGCATCGAGTGACATTATACTGAGTGCACTATCCGGAAATTACCTGGAGCAATTAAACAGAGAACCGTCTCGTGGAGATAACATCTTGGACCTACTGATAACAAACAGACCCCAACTTTTCGACTCTATATGTGCAGAACAGGGAATCAGTGATCATAAGGCCGTTGCAGCATTCCTGAATATGGAAGTTAATAGGAATATAAAAAATGGGAGGAAGGTTTATCTGTTTAGCAAGAGTAATACAAGGCAGATTTCAGACTACCTAACAGATCAAAACGAAAATTTCTGTTCCGACACTGACAATGTTGAGTGTTTATAGAAACAATTTAAGGCAATCGTAAAATGCGTTTTAGACAGGTACGTGCCGAATAAAACTGTGAGGGACGGGAAAAACCCACCGTGGTACAACAACAAAGTTAGGAAACTACTGCGAAAGAAAGAGAGTTTCACTCCAAGTTTATACGCAGCCAAAACCTCCCAGACAAACAGAAGCTAAACGATGTCAAAGTTAGCGTAAGGAGGGCTATGCGTGAAGCGTTCAGTGAATTCCAAAGTAAAATTCTATGTACCCACTTGACAGAAAATCCTAGGAAGTTCTGGTCTTACATTAAATCAGTAAGTGGCTCGAAACAGCAAATCCAGACACTCCGGGATGATGATGGCATTGAAACAGAGGATGACACGCGTAAAGCTGAAATACTAAACACCTTTTTCCAAAGCTGTTTCACAGAGGAAGACCGCACTGCAGTTCCTTCTCTAAATCCTCGCACAAACGAAAAAATGGCTGACATCGAAATAAGTGTCCAAGGAATAGAAAAGCAACTGGAATCACTCAACAGAGGAAAGTCCAGTGGACCTGACGGGATACCAATTCGATTCTACACGGAGTACGCGAAAGAACTTGCCCCCCTTCTAACAGCCGTGTACCGCAAGTCTCTAGAGGAACGGAAGGTTACAAATGATTGGACAAGAGCACAGGTAGTTCCAGTCTTCAAGAAGGGTCGTCGAGCAGATGCGCAAAACTATAGACCTGTATCTCTGACGTCGATCTATTGTAGATTTTTAGAACATGTTTTTTGTTCGAGTATCATGTCGTTTTTGGAAACCCAGAATCTACTATGTAGCAATCTACATGGATTCCGTAAACAGCGATCGTGTGAGACCCAACTCGCTTTATTTGTTCATGAGACCCAGAAAATATTAGATACAGGCTCCCAGGTAGATGCTATTTTTCTTGACTTCCGTAAGGCGTTAGATACAGTTCCGCACTGTCGCCTGATAAACAAAGTAAGAGCCTACGGAATATCAGAACAGCTGTGTGGCTGGATTGAAGAGTTTTTAGCAATCAGATCACAGCATGTTGTTATCAATGGAGAGACGTCTACAGACGTTAAAGTAACCTCTGGCGTGCCACAGGCGAGTGTTATGGGACCATTGCTTTTCACAATATATATAAATGACTTAGTAGATAGTGTCGGAAGTTCTATGCGGCTTTTCGCGGATGATGCTGTAGTATACAGAGAAATTGCAGCATTAGAAAATTGTAGCGAACTGCAGGAAGATCTGCAGCGGATAGGCACTTGGTGCAGGGAGTGGCAACTGACCCTTAACATAGACAAATGTAATGTATTGCGAATACACAGAAAGAAGGATCCTTTATTGTATGATTATATGATAGCGGAACAAACACTGGTAGCCGTTACTTCTGTAAAATATCTGGGAGTATGCGTGCGGAACGATTTGAAGTGGAATGATCATATAAAATTAATTGTTGGTAAGGCGGGTACCAGGTTGAGATTCATTGGGAGAGTCCTTAGAAAATGTAGTCCATCAACAAAGGAGGTGGCTTACAGAACACTCGTTCGACCTATACTTGAGCATTGCCATCAGTGTGGGATCCGTACCAGATCGGGTCGACGGAGGAGATAGAGAAGATCCAAAGAAGAGCGGCACGTTTCGTCACAGGGTTATTTGGCAACCGTTATAGCGTTACGGAGATGTTTAACAAACACAAGTGGCAGACTCTGCAGAAGAGGCGCTCTGCATCGCGGTGTAGCTTGCTCGCCAGGTTTCGAGAGGGTGCGTTTCTGGATGAGGTATCGAATATATTGCTTCCCCCTACTTATACCTCCCTAGGAGATCACGAATGTAAAATTGGAGTGATTAGAGCGCGCACGGAGGCTTTCAGACAGTCGTTCTTTCCGCGAACCATACGCGACTGGAACAGGAACGGGAGGTAATGACAGTGGCACGTAAAGTGCCCTCCGTCACACACCGTTGGGTAGCTTGTGGGGTATAAATGTAGATGTAGATGTAGATGTAGAAGGAGGCAAGCGAGCAACTTCATCATGCCAGTAAATAAGGAAGAAACAAGATGCCACTCGATGTGACAAAATGCAAAAGAACGAACGGCATGAACGCGAGCCGCACACAGCGCAGTAGTATTTGCGACTTTCGGACGTGCATGCAATAAATGTCGAAGCGTGAACTATGGCTAAGTTATTACCAAATTCATAGAAATAATGCCAACGAGCCGTCGTGCATGATGATATTTTTGATATCAAAGGGATATGCAAATTAATTAAATTGGTCAATTAATTCTGCCCAACCCCAAATCTACCCCACCCTCGGATTATGTCAAACTGGCAAGTGGCTCCACTCTTACCCATCATCTTCCTCTCCCCTTCCCCCACCTGCCTATTAGCGGGAATTTCGAATTTTGTTTGGAATATCGAATTTTGGTGAGAAACTCAAACAATGGTGGGAGTTTCTAAAATGGCAGGAATTTCTTTGTGCCGAAGCTTTGCTGACATCCCACCACACCCCATGCCCAGTAATTGGTAGGAAATCAAAAAGGACTAGTGAACTTTCTTGGATCAACAGCATATACGCTCCCCCCCCCCCTCCCGTCCCCCTGCCCACCCATCAACACAGGGATATTGTCCAGATGCAGGATGGGAAGGTTAGGTTAGTGTAGCTTATTTATTTTGGGTGGGAAACTGAAGTAAAGATTAGTAATAATTACATAATTAATCATAAAGGTCAGGCCTAATTACACATCTTTACGCATAGAACTACACAAGGAGTGCCTAAGATAGCAATACAGCTCAAAGAGTGACGATGTCGTACAACTGGTGTTATCCAGCTGGGAAAATTTCACATAACCCAAAATCATTAGTGGACGTACTGAAACTCTACATACAATAATCTTTTCACATACAATCTGGCGGGAAAATGGATGGATTGCAAGGTATTTTCTTTATTTTTGGCAGGAATTGTGTTCAACTAATGAGATATTGGTGTTGGACAGAGAGGAGTTTAATAAGTGTCTTACCTGTGAGCATACAGCTGAGGATTGTCTATTGCTGTTTGATGTCAGAGATCACTACGTATACCCACTGCTGCATTGCTTGAGAAACACCCTGCTGACACGATGCTCGAAATTCAGAAAGGCCAATACACACTAGCACAACTGTTTGAAAATGCTTCAGTGTTCTAATTATATAGCAAAATTGTGAAAAAAAAAACCAGCACTCAAAACAATCGCTCATAATGTAACACATGTAGTGGGAAATGTGAAAAATTATTTTAATAATCCAACTACCACAAAAACCAATGCAGAAAGGTTCTTACCAGTAGAGGCATGCTTGTGTTCTTCTCCACGTGTGGTCACAAACTAGCCGACTTACACCTAGTCTTTCCTCCCCCTACCACTCCTCATTCCTCCCTCTCTGCAGCACAGGTAGGATACGGAACTCTTCTATTTTGTTGCTGATGGTCCACAAGGACACCCATCTGGTGACAGTGATATACTGTCTCCAGTTTGCGGAAATCAGTCACAGTTAGACAAAAGACAAAAACAGGACACATCTTGCATGCCATTAAACGTATTTCTCAGAAAGTTTGCCCAGTCTAGAACAACAACGAAATTTCGGAGAACTCTCCCGATCACTTGCTCAAACGTCCATTGTTTAGGGAACCAGGTAGCTGCCATCACCATCCATCACCCGCCACCAACTAAGTACACAGCCTCCGTCCTGCCACTGTGCAATCTGCCAAGCAGCCAGGCGTAGCCAGTCATGGCTGGAGGTCCGAAGAGTCCAGGCAGTCAGTGCTATCGATGCCGACATACACAAAAGGCCAAGACACTGGCATACCACGGAACAAAGTGAGATAAATGACAGCTACCCTGACCATGAACTGCCTGTATAAAACTGCTGCTGTCTCGATTGTCCCTGCCATGACCGATTGCTCTCACTCGTACATGCCATTCTATGATGTAAGAAATTTCACTGTAACAGTTACATTTAATGTCAACACACCTCTTATAAGCGATCATTTATTAAATAAAGCACAGTTACAACGATAACAAATGTCCTGTTCCCACGAAAAATAGGAGCAGTCCATTTTCTTTTACTTTTACGAGCAAAATCGGTATAGACTTTTGTGTTCAATTGCAGGATACAGTTTGAATCTCTCTCCATCTGACTCCCATTATCTTGCGACATCCAGTGACATGAATTGGAAAAAAACTGTATCACTGTCACCAATTACAGATGGCCAAAATCTAGAGGTCGGTTCTCTGTAGCTGGCTCAATGTGACCATATAGAGGTGAGCACAAGCAGCTCTCCCCTGCTGTAATGCTTTCTGGGTTGTTTTTTTGTGATAGTTGGGTTATTACAATACATCTGACATATATATTAACTTATCTTACATCTCGTACACAAGCCCATGCTGTAGAAAAAACTTCCACTATTTTGATGCAAAAACAACCGATCACTGCAGAACGTTATCATTATTTCGAATCTGTCATCAGAGAAAAGAATTTAAAATCTGAAAAAAATATCTGTGTCAAGCAATTTCTTTCAGTTTGATGGACAAAACTGCATCATTTGAGAAGTTTCCTGGGGTTTAAATCAGTGTCTGTAAATAAACTGTCATACACATGTGTTACAAAAATTTCAGACACATGAAATAACATTACAGAATACAACCTTTCTTGCCATTTGTTCACGTGTCAGAGAAAAACACAACTATTTTACATTCAGTAACAACGAACTAGAATTCAAGAAGACGTTGTTGTTTTGTACACTATAGCATGTCCCATTTTACCAATGTTACGTTTTATTGCACTGGCGTTTACTAAATGTAAAAAGCAAATCGTGAGAGTATGCCTTATAACAGAACCTCCTAATGTCACCTAGTAGAGAACGCTAGAAGATTCCACCAACAGATCGAAAACAAGTACCATATGTGTCCTGACATCTGACATTTTTGCTCTGCAACTCGCCTCTAGACACCAGTGTATAAAGTTTCTGTCACCCAGTAGACCATCATTCGCAACAGCTGTATATTTATGCATTGTAGATTCATAAACTGTTTGGTCATTACAGAGCAATCTGTTTCACGCAATCTATTCACTTGTTGGGAAAAACATTATCATTTCTAGGTTCTACAATGAGTTATAATTGAAGAGCTACCTACTGTACAATTGAAGATTATGAAGTATGAAATAACACACGACTTGTAGTAATACATATTTTTTTAATGGTTCAAACGGCTCTGAGCACTATGAGACTTAACATCGGAGGTCATCAGTCCCCTAGAACTTAGAACTACTTAAACCTAACTAACCTAAGGACATCACACACATTCATGCCCGAGGCAGGATTCGAAACTGCGACCGAGGTGGTCGCGCGGCTCCAGATTGAAGCGCCTAGAGCCACTCGGCCACAACAGCCGGCGATATTTTGAAACACATGATGGTTACAACAATAATAAAAACAGTCATGAATCCATGAGAATAGATATGTAGATTTCTATTAGTTTTGTGAGTGAAATCAGTATAGTTGGATCTCAGCATTCTGTGTGTTTAAATTACATATTGTCATTCATGAGGGCATTAAATTCATTTCGGACATCTGAAATAACAATACATATCAGCATCTATAGAGTCTCAGTTCTTAAGTTTTAGAGCATTCTTCATATTTATTTTGTAACAACTACAAACTGAACTATATGCATGCAAAACTAACCAGTCATACCACTCCTTTTACTACAACTTCTTAACATCGCCCTGTAAAATTTTACGTTGTCTGTCTCTTCTGATATATGTAGAAAAACATTTACCATCTGCACTTTGACACTGAGCATATTACATATAAATTTATTAGTCCATTGTAGCCGGTGGCCAGTAATCAAAGTCGCTTGCACAGCCTTGTGTAAAGTTTTGTCGCCTCTACTGGAGGAAGACCACACCTTACGGACTATCAGACAGAAGAGAGGGTTCCTGTGTTGTTCTTGCACAAGCAGTTTGATACATTGTTTAGAGCTGTAACACATCTAAGCAATGTATGACTACAGCTTTGTATTCCGCAGTACGCTTTGTTTTTCTACCATTAGTTCGAGGTCTGCGTCAGATGCTAAACCAACATTAACACGTTTTGATCCATTGGCTCTCACAGCAAGCTGGACATCACTTGGTGTAAGCTATGCTGCTCCCACAACACACAGGATGATAGAAATAAAACATAGAGACAATGTTCCTTATTGACAAAAATGTGGAATTCACCAAAACATATAGAAACTGCAAAAGTTTGCAGCATTGTGGAGCTTTTCCAAACAGCTGTCCAAAGGTGATGACCTATACAGTTAATCTTATCTTCCACAGTGACGGGATAGCAAATGTCATGGTGTTCCATTTCAAAGGGAATAAGAGCATTGTTTCCTCATTTTGCTGCCATGTACAAGATCACTGATCCGATGTTGAACATCACTGTAAGTAAAAATAAAAAGCGGTACTGTTATGTTGCTGTTGAAAAAAGTGTGGAGGGTATCGTAGCATATCGAAATGGGATGAGTCTGCAGCATTGAGAAACATCTTCAAACTACTGTCTGAGGGTGATGACCTCTACATTTAATAACATTTTCCTCAGTGACAAGTAGCAGATGTCCAGTGTCCCACTAAGGCTTTCTCCATTTCAAACAAGTGCTGTGAGTCAATCATTATGTGGCAATCAACGGCGTACCCGTGGACAGATGGGATGGAAAAGTCACCATCAGTGTGGGACGTTGTACTGTAAAAAGTATTACAGTTGATAGCAAGACAAACTTTTGCAATTTTACGAGTTATTGTATAATTTTAACACCATCCAATGATACAGCAGAATGCTTCCCAATTTCTGTATCATCGCTAAACAACCCGTACATTACCTTGTGAGTACCATATACTAGACTGCGGAAATCAACTCTGTACACATGTCAACTCCTGTTGCAGGTGCCTACACAATAGAGTGAAAGTCAAATGAACGTCCAGAACTGTGCCACACTTTGACTTTCCATCAAGTGAATCACTACAAAAGTCAGAAGACAAGTTCTCGGGTGTGTTGTAGCAGTACACGGAATTACTTCCAGATTCGAATTTCCAATCTGCACCGCTCGTTGAGTCTCATCTAGGCCCGAAGCGAGTGTTACAATACGATTCATCATCATCCTATCTAAAATTCATGAATCTAAATCGTTAGGAAGAGTGACATTATTAGGATACTTTAGTGGGTTGGTGCATAAGAACGCAAATATCCCCGTATAAAGTAAAACAATTTCTGAACATGCTAGCAATATCGACTGTCCCTCTTATCGTGAAACCACGTCTGTATTTATTATTATCATAGCTACAGTGTGTTTAGAAATATGTATTAACGCTAGTCCTATGATATTTCATACATCATAGTCTGGAATTATAAAGTAGACACCACTTGAAGTATAGCTCGTTGTGGAACGTAGAATGATCTCGTTTTCCCGAAATATGAGTAGATTGCGTGAAACAGGTTGTTCTGTGATGACCAAATTCCTTATGAAACTACAATTCATGAATCTGCTGCTATTGCGAATGATAGTCTGTTGGATGACAGAAACTTAACACACAGGTCTCTACAGGCGAGTTACAGAGCAAAAACGTCCGATGTCAGCATTCACATGGTATTTGTTTTCGATGTATTGGTGGAATGTTATGTTCTCTACTGCGTGAAGTTAGGAGGTTCTATTGCAACACATGCTCTCACTGCTTGTTTTTTTTTACGTTTCGTAAATGTCAGTGCAACATAGCATCAGACTGCTTTATCTAAAATGATTTGTTTCTTCTGACATGCGCAAAAATGTCATGAAAGATGGTATTCTTTAATGCTATTTCACGTGTCTGATATCTTTGTAATACGCATCTGTATGACAATTTCTTACAACACTGCTTTAAACCCAAGGAACCCAGTCGAACCATGTAATTTTGTAGATCAAACTGAAAGAAATCGTTTAACATAAATTTTTTTCAGAACTTAAATTCTCGCCTTTTCCACTACGACAGTTTCCAAATAATGAGAACATTCTGCAGTGATCGGTAGTTTTATCGATAAACAGTGGAAGTTTTTCAGACTATACGCTGCGTGGGTTTCTATAGGATATGTGAGATAAGTTAATACATATGTCAGATGTATCGCTATAGAGCACCGACCTCTCCAGTTTAGTTATATGCAGGAGTGTTGTAGTTTTTTCTTCGTTTCGGTGTCGTTGGATGCTGCAAAATAACAGGAGGTGGGTGGAGCGAGAGATGCGAACTGTATCCCGCAAGAGAACAAAAAAACTGTAACGTATTTGTTCATAAAACTAAAAGAAAACGGACTGCCTATATTGTCTTGGAAACAGTACATTTATTATCATTGTGACTGCAGTTTTTTTAAATAGATGCTCGCTTATAAGAGATATGTTGAAGTTAAATACAACTGTTGTTGTTGTGGTCTTCAGTCCTGAGACTGGTTTGATGCAGCTCTCCATGCTAATCTATCCTGTGCAGCCTCCTTCATCTCCCAGTATCTACTGCAACCTACATCCTTCTGAATCTGCTTAGTGTATTCATCTCTTGTTCTCCCTCTACGATTTTTCCCCTCCACGCTGCCCTCCAATGCTAAGTTTGTGATACCTTGATGCCTCAGGACATATCCTACCTTTATCCCTTCTGCTAGTCAAGTTGTGCCACAAACTTCTCTTCTCCCCAATCCTATTCAATACCTCCTCATTAGTTACGTGATCTACCCACCTAATCTTCAACACTCTTCTGTAGCACCACATTTCGGAAGGTTCTATTCTCTTCTTGTCCAAACTATTTACGGTCCATGTTTCACTTCCATACATGGCTACAGTCCATACAAATACTTTCAGAAACGACTTCCTGACACTTAAATCAATACTCGATGTTAACAAATTTCTCTTCTTCAGAAACGCTTTCCTTGCCATTGCCAGTCTACATTTTATATCCTCTCTATTTCGACCATCATCCGTTATTTTCCTCCCCAAATAGCAAAGCTCCTTTACTAATTTAAGTGTCTCATTTCCTAATCTAATTCCCTCGGCATCACCCGACTTAATTCGTTTACATTCCATTATCCTTGTTTTGCTTTTGTTGATGTTCATCTTCTATCCTGCTTTCAACACACTGTCCATTCCATTCAACTGCTCTTCCAAGTCTTTTGCTGTCACTGACAGAATTACAATGTCATCGGCGAACCTCAAAGTTTTTATTTCCTCTCCATGGATTTTAATACCTTTTCCAAATTTTTCTTTTGTTTCCTTTACTGCCTGCTCAATATACATATTGAATAACCTCGGGGAGAGGCTACAACCCTGTCTCACTCCCTTCCCAACCACTCGATGTCCCTCGACTCTTATAACTGCCATCTGGTTTCTCTACAAATTGTATATAGAATTTCGCTCCCTGTATTTTACCCCCGCCACCTTTAAATTTGAAAGAGAGTATTCCAGGCAACATTGTCAAAAGCTTTCGCTAAGTCTGCAAATGCTAGAAACGTAGGTTTTCCTTTCCTTAACCTTTCTTCTAAGATAAGTCGTAAGGTCAGTATTGCCTCGCGTGTTCCAACATTTCTACGCAATCCAAACTCATCTTCCCCGAGGTCGGCTTCTACCAGTTTTTCCATTCGTCTGTAAATAATTCGTGTTAGTATTTTGCAGCTGTGACTTATTAAACATAGTTCGGTAATTTTCACATCTGTCAACACCTGCTTTCTTTGGGATTGGAATCATTATATTCGTCTTGAAGTCTGAGGGTATTTCACCTGTCTCATACATCTTGCTCACCAGATGGTAGAGTTTTGTTAGGACTGGCTCTCCCAAGGCCGTCAGTAGTTCTAATGGAATGTTGTCTACTCCCGGGGCCTTGTTTTGACTCAGGTCATTCAGTGCTCTGTCAAACTCTTCACGCAGTATCGTATCTTCCATTTCATCTTCATCTACATTCTCTTCCATTTCCATAATATTGTCCTCAAGTACATCGCCCTTGTATAGACCCTATATATACTCCTTCCACCTTTCTGCTTTCCCCTCTTTGCTTAGAACTGTGTTTCCGACTGAGCTCTTGATATTCATACAAGTGCTCTCTTTTCTCCAAAGGTCTCTTTAATTTTCCTGTACGCAGTATCTATCTTAACCCTAGTGAGATAAGCCTCCACATCATTACATTTGTCCTCTAGGCATGCCTGCTTAGCCATTTTGCACTTCCTGTCGATCACATTTTTGAGACGTTTGTATTCCTTTTTGCCTGCTTCATTTACTGCATTTTTATATTTTCCCCTTTCATCAACTAAATTCAATATTTCTTCCGTTACTGAAGGATTTCTACTAGCCCTCGTCTTTTTACCTACTTGACCCTCTACTGCCTTCACTACTTCATCCCTCAGAGCTACCTACTTGTCTCCTACTGTATTTCTTTCCCCCATTCCTGTCAATTGTTCCTTTATGCTCTCCCTGAAACTCTGTACAACCTCTGGTTTAGTCAGTTTATCCAGGTCCCATCTCCTTAAATTCCCACCTTTTTGCAATTTCTTCAGTTTTAATCTACAGGTCATAACCAATAGATTGTGGTCAGAGTCCACATCTACCCCAGGAAATGTCTTACAATTTAAAACCTGGTTCCTAAATCTCTGTCTTACAGTTATATAATCTATCTGATACCTTTTAGTATCTCCAGGATTCTGCCATGTATACAACCTTCTTTTATGATTCTTGAACCATATCTTAGCTATGATTAAGTTATGCTCTGTGCATAATTCTACCAGACGGCTTCCTCTTTCATTTCTTAGCCCCAATCCATATTCACCTACTATATTTCCTTCTCTCCCTTTTCCTACTGTCGAATTCCAGTCACCCATGACTATTAAATTTTCGTCTCCCTTCACAACCTGAATAATTTCTTTCCTCTCATCATAAATTTCTTCAATTTCTTCGTCATATGCAGAGATAGTTGGCACATAAACTTGTACTACTGTAGTAGGCATGGGCTTCGTGTCTATCTTGGCCACTATAATACGTTCACTATGCTGTTTATAGAAGCTTACCCGCACTCCTATTTTTTTATTCATTATTAAACCTACTCCTGCATTACCCCTATTTGATTTTGTATTTATAACCTGTATTCACCTGACCAGAAGTCTTGTTCCTCCTGCCACCGAACTTCACTAATTCCCACTATATCTAACTTTAACCTATCCATTTCCCTTTTTAAATTTTCTAACCTACTTCCCCGATTAATGGATCTGACATTCCACGCTCCGATCCGTAGAATGCCAGTTTTCTTTCTCCTGATAACGACGTCCTCTTGAATAGTCCCCGCCCGGAGATCCGAATGGGGGACTAATTTACCTCCGGGATATTTTACCCAAGAGGACGCCATCATCATTTAACCATACAGTAAAGCTGCATTCCCTCGGGAAATATTACGGCTGTACTTTCCCCTTGCTTTCAACCGTTCGCAGTACCAGCACAGCAAGGCCGTTTTGGTTAGTGTTACAAGGCCAGATCAGTCAATCATCCAGACTGTTGCCCCTGCAAGTACTGAAAAGTCTGCTCCCCCTCTTCAGGAACCACACGTTTCTCTGGCCTCTCAACAGATACCCCTCCGTTGTGGTTGCATTTACGGTACAACTACTTTAGTGAAATGTCTCCCGTCAAAGAACGGCATGCACTAAGGAAGGAATCGGTTACGGAAGTGGCAGTGGAGGCTGTGAACTCAGCTATGGCAGTTGGTGGTAGCTGGTGGATGGTGGTGGCAGATGACTGGTTCCCCAGGCAGAGGAAATTTCAAAAAGGAATTGCAGAGTTCTCCAGACTTTCGTTATTCTTTCAGGCTGGGCTAGTCTTTTGGAGAAATACATTTACACTACTGGCCATTAAAATTGCTTCAGCAAGAAGAAATGCAGATAATAAACGGGTACTCATTGGACAAATACATTATACTAGAACTAGCATGTTTTCACGCAATTTGGGTGCATAGATCCCGAGAAATCAGTATCCAGAACAACCACCTCTGGCCGTAATAACGGCCTTGATACGCCTGGGCGTTGAGTCAAACAGAGCTTGGATGGCGCGTACAGGTACAGCTTCCCACGTAGCCTGAACACGATTCCACAGTTCATCAAGAGTAGTGACTGGTGTATTGCGACGAGCCAGTTGCTCGGCCACCATTGACCAGACGTTTTCAATTGGTGAGAGATCTGGACAATGTGCTGACCAGGCCAGCAGCTCAGCAGTCGAACATTTTCTGTATACAGAAAGGCCCGTACAGGACCTGCGAGATGCGGTCGGGCATTATCCTGCTCAGGGATCGAATGAAGGGTAGACCCACGGGTCGTAACACATCTGATATGTAACGTCCACTGTTCAAAGTGCCGTCAATGGGAAGAAGAGGTGACCAAGATGTGTAACCAATGGCACCCCATACCATCACGCCGGGTAATACGCCAGTATGGCGATGACGAATACACGCATCCAATGTGTGTTCACCGCGATGTCGCCAAACACGGATGCGACCATCATGATGCTGTAAACAGAACCTGGATTCATCCGAAAAGATGACGTTTTGCCATTCGTGCACCCAGGTTCGTCGTTGAGTACACCATCACAGGCGCTCCTGTCTGTGATGCATCGTCAAGGGTAACCGCAACCACGGTTTCCGAGCTGATAGTCCATGCTGCGGCAAACGTCGTCGAACTGTTCGTGCAGATGGTTGTTGTATTGCAAACGACCCCATCTGTTGACTCAGGGATCGAGACGTGGCTGCACGATCCGTTACAACCATGCGGATGAGAAGTCTGTCACCTCGACTGCTAGTGATTCGAGGCCGTTGGGATCCAGCACGGCGTTCCGTATTACCATCCTGAACCCACTGATTCCATATTCTGCTAACAGTCATTGCATCTCGACCAACGCGAGCAGCAATGTCGCGATACGATAAACCGCAATCGCGATAGCCTACAATCCCGCTTTTATCAAAGTCGCAAACGTGATGGTACACATTTCTCCTCCTTACACGAGGCACCACAACAGCGTTTCACCAGGCAACGCCGGTCAACTGCTGTCTGTGTGTGAGAAATCTGTTGGAAACTTTCCACATGTCAGCACGTTGTAGGTGTCGCCACCGGCGCCAACCTTGTGTGAATGCTCTGAAAAGCTGATCATTTGCATATCACAGCATCTTCTTCCTGTCGGTTAAATTTCGCGTCTGTAGCGCGTTATCTTCGTGGTGTAGCAATTTTAATGGCCATTAGTGTATTAGCATGCAACAAGCGTACTGTTCTTTTCTTTTATCCATCAGCGACTGATTTCAGCTAACTGGAGACAGTATATCACTGCCACCAGATAGGCATCTTTGTGGACCATCAGCGATAGAATAGAAGTCTGTAACCCTACCTATGGTGAGAAGAGGGAGGGATGAGGAATGGTACGGGGATGTAATACTGGCACTAAGTTGGTTATTAGTTTGTGACCTTACATAGAGGAGAACACAAGAACCCCTCTCCAGGTGT
Source organism: Schistocerca serialis cubense (assembly GCF_023864345.2). Taxonomy (NCBI): domain Eukaryota; kingdom Metazoa; phylum Arthropoda; class Insecta; order Orthoptera; family Acrididae; genus Schistocerca; species Schistocerca serialis. Next base: position 534,456,544 of record NC_064639.1, on the reverse strand, counting down.
CATCCTTTCTGAGTTGATTTTCGCTGTAGTTGGGATATTACAATAGTTTTTGACTTTCCCCTTTACATGTGTTGCTTTATGACCCATTGTTTATGAGTGCTGTTTATTTTTCTACGACAATTTAAATGTATAATTAGAATACTGAAGCATTTCAAACAGTTGTGCAGGTGTGTATTGGCCTTCCTGAATATCGAGAAGCATGTCTCCAGGGTGGTTGTGGAGCAATGCACTAGGAGGCATATGTAGTGATCTCTGACATCAAACAGCAATAGACACGGTCCTCATCTCTATGCTTACTGGTAATACATTTTTTAAACAACTCTCTGTCCGGGGTCAGGGATTTTCTCTGCCTCGTGATGGCTGGGTGTTGTGTGCTGTCCTTAGGTTAGTTAGGTTTAAGTAGTTCTAAGTTCTAGGGGTCTGATGACCATAGCCGTTAAGTCCCATAGTGCTCAGAGCCATTTGAACCATTTGAACTCTCTGTCCACCACCAACATATCGTCTATTGAGCACAGTTCCCACCAAAAATAAAGATAATACCTTCCACCCCAGCCATTTTCCTGCTAGCTTGTAGGTGAAAGAATCATCGCATGTAGAGTTTGTGGTTTTGTGAATTTCTTTCCCAGCCGGATAATACCAGTTGTATGATATCGTCAATTTTTGAGCATTATTGCTCTCTTAGCTGCTCCTTGGGTAGTCCTATGCATATAGGTGTGTAATTAGGCCCGAACTTTGTGATTGTTTATGTAATTATGATTGATGCTTACCTCAATTTCCCACCCAAAATAAATAAATTACACTAACCTAATCTCCCTCACGGGCATCTGGACAATTTTCCTATGTTGGGGGCGAGGGTTGGGGTCCACTTGGGCTTTCCATCCAGGACGACCAGGATTCGAATCCCAGAAACGGCAGTCGCCATTTTTAATTCCCATCAATTCCCAGTTGGAGTGTGGGGTGGGACGTCAGCAAGGCCTTACGACACAGAAATTCCCAACATTCTCTTTAGATCTGTTGGTATACAGCCGCCTTCGGAACAGTGCCAAACCAAGAAAAACACCAAAAATTTCCATAAATTTGTTGTAGCTGGGATTCACAGTCATAAAAATTTTTTTGAATGACATCATGTTTACGCCAGTGACTGTTATAAGTTTTTATTACACTATTGCAACTTCGACCTTTGACCATCATCAGCACTTGATAATGGCCTAAGGTCGAAATTGCAATAGTGTAATACAAACTTATAACAATCACTGGCGTAAAGATGATGTCCTTAAAAAAAATTCCATGTTGTTCCCACTGAAAATTGTACTCTCTGCCACCTGCAAGGCCCTTCTTACACCAATTAAATGTGACCAGATTCTTCTTCGGCGATAGACGATGTAGTCACTGGCAGTACGATGCTACAGGTTATTGACTTGACTTGAAATCTGTGCAGCATCTAAGCATGATAGTTGTGTCTGGTTAGCGGATCGTTATAAGTATTTTGTCTTACGAATTCATATTCGTGCGTAAGGATTTCTCCCATTACCTATCCATAGAAAATTGAAAAATTATACAGCGACAAAAGCACAATTATAAGATAATTTTCAAAACTGTTTGGTTACAGTTGTTTCTGCCATAATGAAACGGTGGGATTGATATTCCACTTGCGGAATATTTGATAGGATAATTCGGAACTTCTTCCATTGAAGAGAAAGAAAAGCTGCACCGCTCTGATCTCACGCGGACCAGTCAGGACCGACCGACAGTCCTATTACCATCTACCAATGGCTTCACTTGGCTGCGTTATGAAGTGGCGTGGGGTCAGCACACCACTCTTCCTGCGGCTGTCGGCTCTGCAGACCTTGTAGCTGCTACTACGCATTCAAGGAATCCTTCCATTGGCGTCACGAGGCAAAGTTGACTTCCCCGCAATGCTACCACCATTAAAAAATTCCTGGAAGTACTGCAAATTGAATTTGGACCTCCGCATGGCACTGAGCCGCAGTGACCACTTAGCTACGGGGATTGATCCTCCATTACAGTATCATGGGTAACTGCACAACTCAGAATTTCACATATCCATTCCCTCATTCGTTAGCTTCAAGGCAGGTGGGTTGAAGTGGAGGAGGAAGTAGACAGACCTTAGTTATCGATTTGAATCTTCGCCCCCCTCCCTTTTAAGCCCGGTGTGCATGCAGTTAAAATCTCTATGCTGTCTTTTCCTTACACTCTTAGTTCAGAATGCACGACGTAATCTCTGAGAAGCCAAAGTATTTAATACTTCGTTGGCATTTTCAGCCGAAAACTACCATGATCATATTCTTTCGTTTATCACTGAGGATGAAGTTAACATACTACAGGAGCAATCATAATTTTTGTATCTCAATAGTTTATCTACGCTTGTTGAATAGAACTTTTATTCTTGTTTCAAACAAAGTTGGTGTCAAATTATTTCAGAAATGAATAAGGTTTATGGAATGAGACCTACTTTTCGGCTTCGTTTATAAGAAGAAAAGAGAAAAAAAGTGTTAGTAATTTCGTAATTTCAGTTTACAATCAGTTCCAAGATTTAAGTTTAGCAAACGAAGTATTTTTGGTTGAGAAATTTTGAACGTTTGTGTATAAGGGGTCTCGCTGCTTAGTAATTCAGTTTCCACCGTTGGAGAGACTTAATTTTATTTATCAACAAACTGAAGGGATTAATAATCAAGTATTAATAGTGTTGGAAAATACTCTACACGTAATTGTTTCCATGGGTGAAGAAGTCGCACTGGTTGAGAGAAGGATAGACCTGAAGGCGAGTGTGGAGACCAGAAAAGAAGAAAGATCAGTAGAACTTACAGTACTCACACCCACATTCTCCGAGTTAATAAATCCTTCACCCTCGGTGTAACTGTAACAAAGTATGCAGCAGAGAGACAAAATGACTTCTGAATTTTTAGAACACAGCCAAGTCCCATCTGCAGCTTGATAGTTTTAAACCCTTCTTATCTGTGTCTTCTGGGCTTTGTGCCCTCTGATTTATATTTAAAAATCATTATAAAATTCCGCTTTCTTTCAAAACTAAAATTCGTTTTCTGCAGGATACCCCAGAAGTCTTTCCTTGATTACAAACATACATAAGGCAGGAAAGATGACACATAGGGTTATATCTTTTATCTTGAATTGCGAGAAATGTATTCAAGTTTTTTGGTACACGCTCACATACACACCCACACACACACACACACACACACACACACACACACACACACACACACACACAGTCAATTAATTTCGACGTTGGCTTATTTTGTTGCTCGAAGAATATTCAGGCGATATTACAGTTCCACATATGTGTTGGTCAACATTTCGTGAGTAATACATGCTTTCTGCTATCCGTCTTCTGACAGTTTGATGCGTCCGTCACCAATTCCTCTCCTATGCTATAGCGTCAGTAATTCAGAACCTTAATGCTGCAATGTCTTTGAGGGATGTTTCGTAAACCTGGTCCTTGACATGTTCGCAAACGAAGAAATTTAGGGTTTTTGTGTCCTGTGATCGCGGATACCAGTTGATGGGACCACCCAGCCCGAACCATCATCCCAGACATGTTGTAACAAAATGGATACAAACACTTAACCCCCAGTAAGGTGGAGCACCATCTTGTTGGAAAATTAACTTGAGAATATCCAAAATCTGTGGCACAACAAATAAACGCACATAAAAAGGTAGGTATTGGCTGTGATTGTCGTTTCACTGAAGGAGAAAGAGTCGATGATATTATTGTGTTTAAGACCGTACTACACGTTCAACTTAGAGCTGTCTCTGACGGTCTTAAAGACAGCTTGGAAATTCTTGGACTCCCATATCCTAGCATTGTCTAGGTTGAAAACATTGTTCAAATGAATTGTGGCCTCATCTGAGAAAAGGACACGTTTCAGATAATCATCATCTCCCTCAGTCTCGGTCAGCGTGGCTGCAGCCAGGTCATAACGAGCACTGTGATCTATTGCCTTGATGGAATGCACGATGTCGACTTTGCAGACAGGTGAAAGAAGTTGTTCACGTAGGATGAGGTGCACTGGCAGCTTCGAAAACTGCAGCTCACGTGAGGCTCTGCCGACCTACCTCTTGTGTCTCCTCACTGAGGCGTCTGTCACTGTCTGAACACAATGCGCACTCGGTGCAGGCCTACCTGTTCGAGAGAGAACACAGACGCTCTTGTTTCCTTAAACTTCGCATAACACATTTTGATACTTTTAACATCCGGTGGCAGTCCGTAAGATGCCATCTGGAATTTTCTATTGACCGTTTGTCGTGACGCCGGAGGACACATTGAGCCTTCTCCTAGTTTGAGCACATCTTGTTTGCAAATGTTATCCGATTCCCGTGCTTTTACTTCAATGGGCCTTTTACCAAACCAAATAACAGTAAGTATGTATGTTCAAAAAGACCATATGTCATATGCAATCGTAGATAAAAAGTATTTGTCTATGTGTGCCTTGTGTGTGTTTGTAGTCAGGGAAAGATTTATGGAGCATCCCGTATACTATTACATTCTTGGAATTGATAATAGGAAACTGGACAACAAGTACACTGTAATAGAACAGTGGGGCTGCGTGGCAACAAGAAAAGCAACGAATATTACATTTTAGTATGTCTTCTCAACGCCGTTGCTAGCTGTACGTTTTACATGCACGCTGCGTGATTGGAAGTTGATCTAATTAACTGGTTACAGTAATATTCACATTAGCAGATTAATTCCTGAAAACTAATAATCGTAATTCTGGCCGAGAGATGGTAATTGGGAAGCCCCGCCCGGCAGCAGCACACGCGTGATTTAAACGGTGCCGAGTACCGCGCTGGAGAACCATGAGGGTGCAGGGAAGGGTAGGAGAAGGGTCACATAAAGTTCGCCGCTGCAGAGTGGATTAACAGCAGCTAAGGGACCGGCACAGAGTTATATACTCATCTGGCAGGTGGACGCAGTCGCGTCACTGATTCTTGCTCAAAATGTAATGAAATGGATGACACCCTGAGAGAAGAGACCTATTACTAGAATTAAACTGCGGTGGCCTTGTGCAGACAACCAGCATTAACTGACATGCTGAAATAAATGCAGAGATAAAAAATATGATTGTTTCAATAGCGATCTTTTTAGTAACACCAACCTCTTTGCTAACACCCGCGAAAGTTTTAGGAAGTGCCATTTCATTTTCAACTGGTTTCTGTGCAGAGGTACAGTGTAAAACCCCACTGCCTTCTGTAAATATAGTGGCAGTATTGTAATTTTTTATTGTATTTTTGAGCATCAGCTCACAAAAACGCGGAAATAGTAGGAAATTAAATTAGAAAATGAACTAAGCTTTATACAGAAATCTACCCATTCATATATACTAGGAGCCTTTACAAAGTACATTGAGGTGACGAAATTCATGCAATACTTCCTAATATCGTGACGGACCACCCTTTGTCCTGCATAGTGCAGCAACTCGACGTTGGAACTCCTTTATAGAAATTACGAACCACCCTGCTTTTATAGCCGTCCATAATTGTGAAGATGTTGCCGGTGTAGGATTTGAAGCACGAACTGACCTCTGCTTTATGTTCCATGAATGTTCAATGAGATTTATCTCGAGCCAACTAGATGGCCAGTCATTCGCTAGAATTATCCAGAATGCATTTTAAACTAATCGCAAACAATTGTGATCCGGTGACATGGCTCCTAATCATTCCTAAAAATTCCATCGTTTTTTTAGAAACTTTAAGTCCATGAACGGCGGCAAATAGTCCCCAGTCAGCACCATAACGGAGAAACCATCACGTTGCACAGTGCATTGTTGACAACTTGGGTCCATGTCTTCGTGGGGTCTACGCCACCTTCCAACCCTACCATCAGCTCTTACTGCCTGAAATCCGGACATATCTGACCAGGCCGCCGTTTTTCAGTCGGATAGGGTCCAACAGATATGGTCACCAGTCGCGGAGAGGCGTTGCACGCGATGTCATGGTCGTGCAGTTACTGGTCGTGCCGCAACCAAAGCCACCCTCATCGGTCATCTTCTGCCATTGCCCATTACCACCAAAATTCAACCCACTGTCCTAACGGAGAACTTCGTCGTACGTCCCACATTGATTTCTGCGGTTATTTCAGACAGTGTTGCTCGCGTGTTAGCACTGACAACTGTACGCAAACGCCGCTGCTCTCTGTCGATAAGTGAGGGCTATCGGCCACTGCGTTGTCAGTGGTGAGAACCAATGCCCGAAGTTTGGTATTCCTACCACACTCGTGACGCTATGGGCCTCGGAATATCGAATTCCCTAACAATTTCCGATATGGACTGTCCTGTGTTTCTAGCTCTAACTGCCAGTCCTCCCTCAGTCTATTAATTCCTATCATGCGGTCATAATCACGTCTGAAACCTCTTCACATGAACCACCTGAGTACAAATGACAACTCAGCCAATGCTCTGCCCCTTTATACTTTTTGCATGCGATACTACCACCATCTGTAATGTGCATATCGCTGTCACATTACTGTTGTGACCTCAATGCTATGCTTAGCATGGCAGACCGAGTGACTTTCATTGAATGCTCCACTATAGTTCAAACTGACGTAGATGAAAGACACTAATCTTCATGTAGTTACTGTAAACAGCCAGCCGACCCTTTCACCAATCGCTCAGTTCCCCGACAATAGGAATCCCCTCCCTTATCACAAACCCTGTCGAGAATGACTGTGTAATCGTCCTCGTCGTTGAGAAGTCGGATTCCTACCATACATTCATCCACATTTCCAAAAAGATGCAATTCGGCTGGCGCAAGTTCTAGACTTCCCGAGCAACATCTCCCAAATTGGTGGCAATATTTCGCTATCCCTGGACTTGACAATACATTTACCGCACATATGTCCATATACAGCCACAGTTTCAGCGTGAATCTCTGTGCAATCTAGAGTCGTGGCATCTCTCGTACTTCAACTCTGTAGTACGTCTCCAGTTGCCCCGACGTTTCACTTGTTAACACGCCAATTGTGAAATACCTACTATTCGCAGCACATGAGAACTTTATCCGTGAGAAACCGGTAAAAGTACTCTCGTCTGCAATACACTATTCATGTTGCACGAAAGTCTTAGCGTCGGACGATACGTGTAACTTATTTTGTGAAGTTCCTGAGAATGTTACGGATTTGTTGCAACTGAAGGCTTCAGTTGACTACGTAACAGAGTAAATTTTGTTACTCTTAAACCACAAATACAAGATTAAAAGTACTTACCATTTCAAACAAAAAACTTAAAGTAGTAAAAATTATTTAGTTACTGGTTTCGGTATCGTAGACGTGCCCCGGAGCAGACATGACTTCTGCATCCAGACGAGAACAGCAACTAAAAAAAAAAAAAAAAAAATCCAGTATGAATGAGAGGGAAATCAAACAACGAGTAGACAAGTTCAAAGAAGAAGAAAAATGAATAACAACAAAAAGCGAGGTGTGCAAATAGGAAGGAGAGACAGCATAATAGGCATAAGATAGCTGAAAGAGAGTTTTGTCACAGTAATCTCTTCATTTATTCATTTTTTTTAATTAGTGAAAATTTCACGTCCTCTACACTTGCATCTGCATACATACTTCGCAAGTCCCCGTATGGTACGTGAAGGAGGGTGTCTTGTACCACTACTAATCATTTCCTTTTCTGTTCATGTTTATTCACAAATAGAGCTAGGTAAAACGGCTATCGATACGCCTCCAAAAGAATCCCAATTTCTCGTATCTTATCCTAGTAAGAATCCGAAATATACTTTGGCGGCAGTAGAATCGTTCAGCATTATGCTTCAAATACCGATTCTCTAAGTCTTCTCAGTAGCGTTCGGCGAAAAGGACGTGGTCGTCCCTCCAAGGCGCCCCACTTGAGTTGACGAACCATCTCCGTAATACTCGCATATTTATCAAACCTACCGGAAACAAATGTAGTAGCAGAGTTCTGTATTTCTTCGATGTCTTTCTTTCATCTGATCTTGCTGAGATCCGGAGTACTTTAGCAGTATTCAAGATGCGTCACACTAGTGTTCTTCATGCGGTCTCCTTTATAGATGACCAACTTTACAAAACATTTCATACAGCTTTACAAAATTAGGCCTACATATTTAATCGTCGTGATTGTGTCAAGCGCTAGGCTACTAATACTTTATTCGAACATTGTATGGATTGTTTTTTTCTCCTCACCTGCGTTAACTTAGCGGGCCGCTGTGGCCGAGCGGATCTAGGTGCTTCAGTCTGGAACCGCGTAACCGCTACGGTCACAGGTTCGAATCCTGCCTCGAGCATGCATGTTTGTGATGTCCTTAGGTTTAAGTAGTTCTAAGTTCTAGGGGACTGACGACCTCAGTTGTAAGTCCCATAATTCTCAGAGCCATTTGACCAATTTCTGCATTAACTTAAACTATCAACATTTAGAGTAAGCTGCCATTCATCACTTCAATTAGAACCGTTTTCTAATCAGAACAACACTATCACCCAACCATGGGGTACTCCTAATGATACCATTGTCTCTGATGAAGACTTGCCGTTGAGGACACTGTAGTAGGATATGATACTTAATAAGTCCACTCACGTATCTGCGAACGTTTTCCGTGTGCTGTACATTCGTTAGCAATCTGCAGTGGGGCACCGTGCTGAACGTTTTCCGGAAATCTAGGAGTACGGAATCTGCCTGTTGCCCTTCGCCCATCGCTCGCACGATATCATGTGAGAAAAGGGAGACTTGAGTTTCACACGAGCGATGCCTTCTAATTGTATCCCAAATGTCATCATGTAGGAATATAATCACATACATCAAGATAGTTATCAATGCGCCCTACTTTATGATCTCAAACATTTGAATAAAAACAAGAGCTAGCTCTATTACTATCTACGTTAAAATGTCCTCTAAAGCAGATATTACATGACCTGCCCGTTTGGCCAGTGAAAAATGTGGATAGACACCTAATTTTATACACGTTTTCTTTGAGAATTTATTATTTCCTTACTTCGTATTTAATTTTGAACCATGTGGTCAGTACGAAAGACTTAATCTTCGTGTAGAAGAGCAGCCACTTCTGATGTCAGAGCAGGTTGCGTCCTCTAGTAGTGCAGTGGATATGGAGTCAGCAATACACAGGTAAGTTTTCCTTTATTTATTGACTGATAAAAGCCATACACCAATACACTGGCAGCTGCCAAGGTGTGTTCCGCGTCTCATAGGTGGTTTGTGATACAGTCGCATTCCAATACTGAATACATTTTCGAACAGTGTGTGTGTGTGTGTGTGAGTGTGTGTGTGAGAGAGAGAGAGAGAGAGAGAGAGAGAGAGAGAGAGAGAGTGCAGGTTTCTTTCTTTTGTTTTTATTTATCATCTATCTATTATGTCCTTTGTGATATTAGAGTCGACATATCGACAGACAGTGGCGAACCCTATGAGCAGGCTCCAAAGATTATATCCATGCGACTTCAGGCACAACTGCTGTTAGCTGAAAGCCCCTCCATGGGTAAATAATATTTCTTATCTGAAATTCAATTCTTTTCTGATTGTTTACGACTCTGAAGAATCTTTTTTATGTTAAAGTTATAAACATTGATGCGGAAGGTACGACCCCATTTCCAGTTGTGAGTGCAAAATGAAAATGATTACAGGCAACATTTCCTTTATTTCGAGCTCGTTCATATGCATATGTGTTCATCCATTATCCAAGATTCATTTTCGTACTTTTTTGCTTAGAGATGGTGTATATGAATGCGTGTTCATTCATTGCCTAGTGAGTTGCTTTTCATACATGTTGAATGAGGGTGGTGAGCATTTGGCAGAGGTAGATTCACTGGTTTCACTGTCACCATCACTACCTTTAGCATGTTTAGCTGAAGATATACCATGCAAGTACTAATATTTCCTTCTAGATGTATAATACACGAATGCGGATTCTCTATCTTATAATTCATTCTGAATGTAGGATCGTACATTTCAGAAATGCTTCACAATTTGAGGGAGCAGTCAAATGCAGTGGGGTAAGCTGAATGGGTACCTGAGCAGAAGAATTCTCCCACAGATGACCGTCGATGTAAGTACTATTGGTTTTACTGTTCTTTTTCTCAGTAATTTGTGTGTATTATATACATGATTTCACATATGCTAAGTATTAATTGAATGTGTTGTAGCCTATATACGGGAAGTAAAATAGATTGCCCAAAAAATGAATTAAGAGGAGGGTCCACAGCGAAAGAGGCAAATATAACTCAAATAATGGAGAAAGGTAGGTGTGAAGACACCTTAAAATTTAAGTATGAAAGAAAATGTAAGAAATCACTAAAAAAGACTGAAATGCGTGCGAGAGTACCAATGGCAGATGTGGTGACTAATAAAAAATTACTTTTTAACAGAAATATTTCTCATTCCTTTCACAGTCAAAGGATTCTTTTTTTCATATATTCCAGTTAACCTCTAGTATCGTGAAGGTTAAATCTCCCTCTATTAATCGATGTAGTAACAAGAAAGATAAGCAGTTTCCATCTTTTCTTAAAAAATACTTTTTCTTACTTAAGGATTCTTGTTCTTCACTAAAATCACTCCAAACTCCACCGTTTCCAGTGTGTGTGTGTGTGTGTGTGTGTGTGTGTGCGCGCATGTGTGTGTCTGTGTATTTCTAATATAACTCTTTCTTCTCTTATATGCAAATCTGAAATTAATTTCTGAAGGTGACATCAGGAGAGAAGCTTTCACACACAATACGTATCATTCTACACATATGAATGATTGTGTGTGCATTGGTTTATATGATCCTACTGGCAAACGTTTAAGTAGAGTATCTTTTTCTAGAGAGAGAACAAATGAGCTCCAACCATTCACCACTCCTGCCACCACCACCACCACCAACACTGGTTGGCACTGGCATAACCAGCTGTTCACCCAATGTCTTCAGGGGCAATTAATATGGAAGACAGCCAACAGCAGAAGTTTCTCATCCTTTACTGCTAGAAATAATGTGAATGATAATGAAGAGTTACACCGGCATAACGCCACAGCCTGAGGATTTTCAGTAGTCTGAGGGGCGTTTAGAGATGGGATGTTGAATGCCTGTATCGAAATCCTGTTTGGGTACTTAGATCTGATCATGGCTGTAAATGCTTGGCAAAATGTTTGGAATGTGGTATTTTTAAACTATTGATTGATACGCAATATCCCATTATTAAGTGTTCCATTCCCTTTTTTTCTGAATTAAACATTAGAACTGGGGAAGGCAAATGTTTGTAATAGAACCATCACCCTGCAACGGTTAAATGAGGTGATAGAGAGGCTCCCTGCTTCCTCACTGGTATGAGAAGTAAGTAATGAATAGGATCTAGGTTCGATTTCGATTTTTTAATTGCAGGAAGGAAGTCCATAAAATCTCTATTTCGCATCCTATGGTTAAATGTTCACTCACATGTATCTGATCCCATGGGTGAAGGTACTTTAAATATAGAATTTCCGAAAGGTACTGCCAGTAAAAAGACTGTTATTAATGTGTGGGATACAGAGACTGTCCGACTTACGAGGAGAAATAATCAGCTACAGCTATAGTGTATGCCTCAGTTTAATTTGAGAAATAGTGACATTTATAGACATTATGTTTTAGCGGCAATTGACTTTCTCGTAAGGTTTCATGATATTCCAAATTTGGGAGGCAAAGCCCCTAATTTGCGATTAATGCATACAGCCTGAAGAAGAAAGATAATTCCGCGAGTGAGACTAAGCATATAGTTGTCGGTCCACTCTACCACTTCGAATATGCAAACTAGCATGAAAACCAAATTTATTTTTTACTCATATTGGACAGTTCCAAACAGCATCACTGATGATTAAAAACATGTCAAAACTAATTTCTTCTTAGTTTACTTGAGATACGTACAGATACATTTGTAGTAGGTCTCTGGACCCATTATATACTAACTATCATTTGACAGAGCACTTGATGGAATGCTCTAGGCAGGAGATGTTACCTGTTGATGTGCCTTCAAGGCTAACAGTTTCTTGAAGTCTGATATCTTTCAACACTTTTGTAGTTGATGCCAAAATTGAATGCCTGCTCATTCCTGTGGTGGACTGTGAATAACCCCAACACCTCTCATACTGTTTTACAGAATCACACAAACCATTCAGTGCCTCATCTCAGGTTGTGTGTTTGTGTGATTGAAGCCTTAATCTCCATACATTGGAGAAGATTCTGAAAAAATAAAATAAAATAAAAATAAAAATATTAAAATTAAAACAAAGAATTAAAAATTTCCCTCTGTGTTTACAGCACTTGCAGAGAGAGAGTTGATGTGATTTATCACAGCGAGGTTTCTCTAATTAAAATGTAAATTAGGAAAAATTTAACAAACCTGTTAACGGTTTTATTTGTGAGCCTTCACTATCAAATTCATGTGGAAGAAACATGCTTAATCCCTGCCATCTGACTGGCAAATTTCATGGGCTACCCCACAACTCATGTAACTCAAAATATAGTTTCCCTCTTTACATACCAGTTATAATTTGCATGGATATGAGGCTCATTTAATCATTGAGCTACTGGAAGATTTGGAACTACACAACATACAAGTTAATGTTATGCCTGTGCGAGCTGATTATTACTTTTTATTTTCTAAGAGTATCAGTGATGAAATAATGCTGCAATTCTTGAACTGGTTCAGAATTACGTAGACACTGTTTCAAAACTTGCTGAATCTGTGCATCAGAACATCCATCTGACATGTGCTGCATATCCTGACGATGTGAAGTGTGAGCTTATTATGTGGAAGGAGGTATTCCAATATGAATGTATGGATTCTGTGGAGAAACTCAACGAAACGATGCTACCTGATACCCCTACATTCTGTAGGAAACTTATTGACAAATGCTAAATATATACATGTGGTGAGTGTTATGCAAAAATTTTATATCTTAGACTTATGACAATATGCTAGGTTTTACATGGACTCTGATGTACACTTCCTAGCAGATGTTTTCGAAAAAGTATGGACTGTGTGATTGTTAATATATGATCTGGACTCCACAATTTACTGCACCACACCCTTGATGTGGGATACAGTGCTCAAGGACACAAAGGTCGAAATCGAATTTTTAACTGATTTCAACCTGTTGTTCTTTGAGTGTGGGATTCACGAAGGACTTTTTAAATGCATGCATAGGCAAGACAAGGCAAATAATCTGTGAATGGGTGAACTGCGCAAAATATCTGATGATTCAAGTTACATTCTACTCTAGGATGCTAACAATTTATATGGACATACCATTCAACAGGTACTATCTATTGGAGAGTTTCAGTGGTTGCCCAAGGATGAAATGACAGGTTAATTGATGGTATCACAACTGTGGCAGATAATGCTTGTTGAACATATGTCCTGGAGATTGACTTGATATAGCCTGTTAGTGTACTTTATGTGCACAGCAGTTTCCCACTGTCTCCATTCAATTCTACATACTCGTTGCCATTCCACACTGATGGCAGTGCTACAGAATAAATCTCAATATATAACTGATTATACAAACCTAAATCATTTTGTCATTTTAGGGAGACAATTGAATAGGATCATCCATAGAATTACCTTCAGACAGAGTCACTTATTGAAGCTGTAAATTAGTGTCAACGCTAAGAAGAGCGCTTCCAGTACATCTAATTTTAAGGAAAATTTTATAAATTAATGAACAGAACATTTCCACAAAAACAACGGCGAGTATTAGAAATCGTAACAAAATGTATCTAACTAGAGAATGGGATGGACCATCTAGTGCTAGACATTGCACTGCCATGCCAATTTCTAAGTTGACAACTATCTTCAATAATAAATGTGTAACTCAGGAAATGGTGAAGGGTTCAATATTGTTTACAAAACCTGTTTATTTAGGTATCTTAGACCAGTCCAAACTCAATGTGTACTGCTTTCATCATGAGATTGCCAAAACTAATTTTCAACACATCAAGTTACTTTATGTGGATGCAAATGGTTTTGTTTACTGAGTGAAAGGTTTTGATAGAAAGAAAGTGATAAGGTACCACCCCAGTGCATTCGACATATTTAGATATCTGGCTGACAGACCTTACATAATAAAACTAGGAAACAGTTAGTTCATAGGCTTGATGAAAGGTGAGGCAAATAGATCAAACACTATAGAGTTTATAGATCTGTGATCCAAAATATATGCATACTGCACACAAGAAGGTCAGTCTCTACGACAGTCTAATGTAGTTAGTCGTTCAACCACAAGAAGTCTTAGAACTGACGAGTACCAAAAGTGTTTACCTGCTGGTGTCGATGCCCCACACATAGTGTGGCATGTTAATTTTCTACGTGAGAGTCATGTGGTTAACACAGTGGGAGAATTAAGAATTGGACTGTCATGTCATGATCATAAATGCTATATTTGTGATGATGAAATTTAAACTCTGCCACACTTGCACTATTTACTTGAGTACATGAGAAGGGTGAATGTATTTATTTGAGTACATGTATATTTGTATGTGGAATAGCACTAACTATCATGATGTATATAGGTGTGTGTGTGTGTGTGTTTATGGTTTGGTAGGAAACAGTTACAACTATAATGCCTTCTCTTCATGTGAATAACTATTGTTTTACATGGAAAAGAGCTACATAGAGCATGCATTCAATTCATGTGAGTGACTAGGGTTTTACATAGAAAAGAGCTACATATGGAATGCAATAAATTCATGTCACAGACTTGTGTTTTCATATATTTTTGTTGTTGTGTCTGTAGATAGAAGATCAAGTATTTTCCTGCTGCTGGTCACTCAACTTAAGTAGCTTCTAAGAATTAATTACAAAAAAAGCCTTATGTTGTATTGAGTAGACTACATGACTGCATAACTAGGTGTAATAACTAATTTTCAGGTACAGAGTATACATTTCTGAATTATGAGTATCTAATGTTATTTGTTGTCAGTGTTTGAGACTATGTATATTTAAGTTGTATCGATAAAATTTACTGCATGGGAACTATGTTTGACAGTCTGATGTTACACACTGACATGTTTGATAGTACAAATGTATAGGTATTTCGACAAAATGTGGTGTATGTGAAAGATTAATTTTTTACAAGCTCTAGTACAAAAGTTAATCTGCTTATATTTTACTTACTATATAATTACGTCATAAATCTTAATACATCTACACTCTATCATGTACTAATATGGTTGCAAATTACTACTTTGATAAGAAAATTGATCTGCTTGCAACGAATATTGAAAAAAAGAATATATTCGTGTTGTTTAACTAATTCTGTCCCTATTCTTACTTTTTCTTTCTCCTGTATATATCTGTGTGATAGTTAAATGATCTGATGAGCTACACCCATTGCCCAGTGTTATATGGACGCCAAAACAATTTTGCTTACAGTTATGGGGTACATTCTATATAGAACAAAACATATGAGTGTAAACTCACCTTCAGCTCTTATAAAAACCGACATTTGTTTGTAAAGGACTGAGGTAGCAGTAGCTCATTTATTCACCATACAATAATAATTCTTTTATCGATAAGTAATTGTCCTTTACATACAGAGTCACCTAAATGCTTACACTAAAACTAAATTTTTATTTTTTAGAAGTTTAATATGTGGGAGTATCTTGACATTATTATTATATATAAAATAAATTTCCTCATTTTTGATAAGGAATTAGCTCTGAATACAACTCCTCATATGCACTTCTGAGGTATGGGGATGATTCTATTGCACGTAATAAAGACCTGAGGCGTTAGTGTGCTACATAATGTTGTGGTTGCTCATCCAGTTACCATATAACACTGTTTCTTCTTTCAAGAAATAATTCTCTTTACATGCAACATCAGCTATGTGCATTACACTAAAACCATTTTTTTTTCAATTCACATGTCTATGGTTCATATGTGTCTGTCATTACAATATCATTGCACGTAAATTCCATCCACATTGATATGAGTATTATGTGTACTGTATTGACACATTTTTTTTCAAAAGTCATCACACAACACTGTAATAATGTGGAATTCTGTTTTTCATAAATAATGGAAATATGAGAAATATGATCCTGCAAACAAAGTATGTAACACAATTGCTTTTGAACAATATTAGTTTTATTTAGTTTAATATATGTACAATTTAAATAATTACACATGTGCCTATCATGACATCCATTGGTGATGCGACAGTGAATGTTAAACAGCTGTATATTTATCATTTTGCTCGCAAGTGTCAATACGTTTGTGTCGTTCAGTACCAATACAGACTTTATAACGCTTTATGTAGATAACCAAATCATATGACCTTTTCATCCACTTTCATTTAATTTGCTTGGTCTGTCAATTGCCCACTACACTGAGTAGTATAAATTTAATATATTACATCCACCTGTCTTTGTTTTTAGGGCGTATACTATGGATTGTTACGTGGACCCTTAGTTTTAGCAACGTAGCACCAAACACAGACATGACTGCTGGTGTTATACGAACTCCGCTGCTGATGCCTCTACTGCTGTTGACGTTGCTAGTGATGATGATGCTGTTCGAGGAAATGTTAATATCACTCTCGTAAGGAGTGTTTTCCGTAGCGATCTGACTCTCAATGTATGCGAGATTTTCGAATAACTGATGCCACTCAGCTTCATTAGCTGAACAACCTGTCGTTGCTGCACATTTTCTGTGCAGACGACTACTGTAGGCTCTCGAACTGGTGAAATTCCGAAACTCAGAAATTTTAGACTTGAAAGCAGTCAAATAACGAATATTCACAAACAAAAAAATGGTTCAAATGGCTCTGAGCAGTAAGGGACTTAACTTCTGGGGTCATCAGTCCCCTAGAACTTAGAACTACTTAAACCTAACTAACCTAAGGACATCACACACATCTATGCCCGAGGCAGGATTCACAAACATCGACATTAACATTAGAAACATAAATGAGTGTGTGACAGAGGAACAAGGAGTCGACGACTTCTCTTCGTCTGTTTGTTCTGAACATAATTAGAGCCGCACATCGTTCTGTGTGAGTCTGCTTTGTATTTTATAGCCTCACCAAATATTGCATTTTGTAAGCAATAATAATTAGTTAATAGCGTAATTTCTGCGTTTTGACAAAACCAGATAAATTCCTTTTGATGCAAGTACGGATTACATGTATAATCATGAAACAATCTTTATAATTATTGTTGTTATTTTGTACTCAGTAAGATGTTTTCATCATGATCAAAGGCAAGAGCTCCTTGTTACTACTGATAAGTGCGGAAGTTGTTTATGAATAACACAAAGAAGTTTTATATAAACTGGAGGAAGTATTTAAGCAATGTTCGATATGTTTTTGTTTAGTACTTTTTAAAATTTTACCTTTTTTGAGGAAATTGCGTTTTCTAGTACTACGTAATGAATGTTTATTGTTTTATTTTTTATTTCCTATAACATCTCTCTATTTCATGTTGCAAATCACACTTTTCGAATAAAGTCTATTTTTTAAGTAACAGACAGGGGGATAATTACTCTGACCAAAAATGTTCCCTAGGTTACGCAGCCCTTTATATACCCTCACTCAGTTTCCAGACGGTTCACCGCTTCTGATTTATAGAGCAATCCAGTAAGACACTGATCGCATACACAAACGAAGCGATCGAAATTAGGTATCGCCCAGAAGGTAAGCGAAACACCTAACTTGTAGGTAAGGCGGTTAAGGTCTTAACTGACCGAGGCTACTAGATAACGAACCGTAGTCTACTCCGCCCGAAGAGGCCAATGGTACGGCCTAACCACCGTCTCGTCCTCAGCGTCTCTCGGTGCGGATGGGGAGTGGCGTATGTCTCTTCTGGCCTCTGTCAGTTTTCCTGACTGAAGCCGCAACTTCTCAATTAAGTAGCTCCTAAACTGGACTCATTAGGAGTAAATGCACCCCGCTTACCAATAGCGCTAGGGAGACCTGGAAGGTCACCCATTCAAGTGCTAGACAAGGCCGACAGCGATTAACTGCGGTGATCTGACGAGAACCGTTGTTACCACTGTGACAAGGCTGTTGGTACCGTAGTAAAAGCTTACTTATTACAGTCTATGGTATGCTTCCGTAGTTTTGCAACTATAGTAATAGCAGTAGTAGTGCGTTTCAGAATCCAAGGGGGCTCACCTGTTTTTAGCAGACACTTAGAAAATAACAAACAATTGTGTACTCGGGAAAATAAGGTCTGCTATATGATTTAGACTGCAGAATATTCTAAGCTATGCAGCTTAACAGTGGTCCCTTTGTTTAATACAGTATTGTAATAATAAGTTCAACAAATTGTGGGAGCACGCGAGCTACTGCTAGGTAACTAGCTAGTCGTTGAAGCCTGACTCAATTTGCTCTGACCACTTCACAGTACGTCACGTGGAGCTAGTGTAACGCAAAGCCAGAAAGTGTAGGTGAGCAATACGGGACAGTTCGCACCGTACCCAGCACCGTACTTTTGCGACATGACGGGACGCGACACACTCATCAGGGCAGGCACGGCATAATGTAAATCCGGTGCGGTTCATTTCCATTAATTGGGTTATGGAGCAGTGGGGGGCGGTTGGTGCATCTGGATGCGGGAGCGCGACCAGGCCCGGGCCCGCCGCGTGATTAGAGAGCGCCGCGGCCCCTTTCATCGCTGCGCCGCGCCTCGTTGGGATTCCGGCTGTAACCCGTCTTTTATTTATTGCCGCACTGATCACAGACGCCGTGCCCCAACTGCCGGGTGGCCACCCAGCGCCGACTGGCAAGCGCCTCGTACAGTACACAGGCCAGCCCCCCCCCCCCCCCCCCCCCCCCCCCCCGCCCAGGACCGTCTCATACCAGACGAGTGTGATCCCAAATGTTTGCGTGGTAGAGTAATTGTGGTGTGTCCGTGCATAGAGGCAATGTTTGCACAGTAATCGCCGACATAATAGTGTAACCAGTCCGCATTCGCCGAGGCAGATGGAAAATCGCCTTAAAAACCATCCACTGACTGGCCGGAACACTGGACCTCGACACTAATCTGCCGGGCGGATTCGTGCCGTGGACCTGCACGCCTTTCGCGTTCGGAAAGCAATCCGTTGGACTGCGCGGCTAGCCGTGCGGGTTTGGTAAGGTTCAAATGGCTCTGGGCGTTCATTTACCCTCCCAACCGTTATAGCTTACGTGTGAGAAGACTGTTGTATTACATGTCATCTTTGTTATCCCTCGTCGTCTGTAAAGTAAATTTTTCTGAACTTTCGAAGTGATCTCAAAGTGGTTCAAATGGCTCTGAGCACTGTGGGACTTAACATCTATGGTCATCAGTCCCCTAGAACTTAGAACTACTTAAACCTAACTAACCTAAGGACATCACACAAACCCAGTCATCACGAGGCAGAGAAAATCCCTGACCCCGCCGGAAATCGAACCCGGGAACCCGGGCGTGGGATGCGAGAACGCTACCGCACGATCACGAGCCGTGGACGCTTGGTAACGGTTTCTTGACTTACGTTCCTACTTCCTGTAAATTATGGTGAGCGTTCAGTTACCCTCCCAACCGTTATAGCTTACGTGTGAGAAGACTGTTGTATTACATGCCATCTTTGTTCTCTCTCGTCGTCTGTAAAGTGGTTTTTCTGAACTTTCGAAGTGATCTCAAAGTGGTTCAAATGGCTCTGAGCACTATGCGACTTAACTTCTGTGGTCATCAGTCGCCTAGAACATAGAACTAATTAAACTTAACTAACCAAAGGACATCACACACATCCATGCCCGAGGCAAGATTCGAACCTGCGACCGTAGCGGTCGCTCGGTTGCAGACTGCAGCGCCTAGAACCGCACTGTCACTCCGGCCGGCGAAGTGATCTCACTCAAGTCCTTTACTGCGTGTTTTACACTATTAAGCTGGTAGCCTCTTCCATGGAGTTGGCGGCGCTAACTGGTGTTATATAAATTAAGCTGTACATAACGTAATTTCAGCCCATGGTTCGCTATTCTTCAGTATTTTTTGATGTTGTAACTTTTTCTAAAATTTTTAACCGGTAATTTATGTGTTACAGAGTAGTTTGAGTACACATGTGATTTCTGTTGTAACTCTGCTAAAACTGTTTTCAGTAAAACAAAGGGCCTAAAGTGTTTCCTCTCTATACTAACAGTCTTAAATGACAGCCTAGAAACTCAGCTGACGAAACAGGTTGAGTCTTCTTCATAAACAGAATAAAGTAGTTGTGGCCCTACAGGGGCAGCAACTGATAGTATTTTATGTGTCATCAGCCTGTGTACTTGGATTGGCTTGTTTGTTCCCAATTAATAGCAATATGTTTTATTTGCCAGTGAATGCTGGATGTTATTTGCATGTTTAACATTTCTTTCGGTTGCTAAAGATAAAATTTTGAATGTATTGTTAAACGCCACGTTGTTGGTCTTACGAAAACTCTGTACGTTAAGGCTCGGATTTATTGTCAAGATTTTAGAAAATTTTTCTTAAGATTTTTTCTTGTATTATTTTATTGTTATTTTAGAGGTTTTACAAATTGTAAAATGTCATCCTTACAAAAGGAACAGTGACTGCTAAATGAAATTATGGTGGTAGTTGCTTACACTTTTTGGAACCTTTTGATGTGTCAGTAAAGTGGTTTATTTTCTGTTAAATTTGTCAATAAAATCCTGTCACATTATCCTGCCACTAAAACCAACTCCTTACCGAGTTTGAACTACGTTCGTGGCACCCACGTGTAGTGAAACTGACAGACGACAATTAATACTGACAGAAACAGGAAATACTCTATGCGTGAAAATTTTTGTCTGTTAAGACCTTTGTAAACGATCAGACAGTCTGTCCATCTTCACTAGTTTCAGAAATAATTTTACGATCACCTCTGTCTTACGTTTTTGTCAAACATAGATTTCGTTTGACCTGAGAGAAACTTTCACTGATGGCCGATTTGACAAGGTGTTGGGCCGTCTTTGAGCTGATGTTTGGACGCGACATTTAACAAGACAGAATTTCATATTTTTGGAAAGGAAGGTCAAAGGAATATGCACTGGCACTTACCAAAACAGGGGAGGTGTTGCGTCTTTCGCAGACATATTACATGGAAAGATGTTCAAAAGGAAATACGGCCGGCAGTGCAGTAAAATAAAAAGGAAGTCCAGTCTCTGTGGTTCGTACAAGGACGATGTACACGAGGTGACAAAAGTCATGGGGCACCTCCAAATATCGCGTCGGACCTCCTTTTGCACTGCGTAGTGTAGCAGCTTCAAATGTCATGGACTCTACATGTCACTCGAAGTTCCATGCAGCAGTACTGCCTGTATGGCAGTCCATAATTGTGCGAGTGTTTTAGGTGCAGTAATTTTTGCATGAACAACCATAAAAATGAAATTCGTGAATGGATTTCAATGGACTCCAAGTAGCCGAACATAACCATTTCCAGTCAATGATTGGTTCAGTTGGACCAGAACATCCAGCCAGATCCATGTAAACGGAGCATACACCATTATGGAGCCGTCACCAGTTTGCACAGTGCCTTGTTGACAACCTGGGTCCATGGCTTCGTGGGATCTGTACCGCACTCGAACCTTACCACCAGCTCTTACCGTCTGAAATCGGGACTCATCTGACCAGCCCACGGTTTTCCAGCTGTCTGGGGCCCAACCGATATGGTCACGGGCCCAGGAGAGGCGCTGCAGGCGATGTCATGCTCTTAGCAAAAACATTCGCAAGGATCGTCTGCTGCCATAGCCCATTAATGCCAAATTTTGTCGCACTGTTGTAATAGATACGTTCGTCACGTGTCCCACATTCATTTCTGCAACTATTTCAAGCAGTGTTGCTTGTTTTTGTCACTGTCACTGACAACTCTGCAAAAACGCAGCTGCTGTCGGTCATTAAGTGAAGGGCGTCCGCACTGCATTGTCCGTGGAGGGACGCAATGCCTGAAATTTGGTATTCTCGGCACACTCTCTACGCTGTGGTTCTTGGAATACCGAATTCTCTAATGATTTCCGAATGGAATGTCCCACGCGTCCAAGTGCCACTCCGCTCTCGAAGTCTGTTAATCCCCGTCTTGCGGTAATTATCATGTTGAAAACCATTTCACATGAACCACCTGCGTACAAACGATAGCTCTGTCAATGCACAACCCTCTTGGACCACAAGTATGCCTCCATTTGTAAATGTGCGTACCTCTGTCCCATGACTTCGTCACCTCAGTATATATATTCCCGTGTTCTGGTACTTCAGTAAAATTACTTTTTCAGAGGTACAGTTTTTTCTCAGTTTCACCTAATGCATCTACCAGAATAATACTTTCTTTTCTTCTTTACACTACGCATTGCCAGATATTCTCGCTAGTATCTAAATACTTCTTGACAATGTCAGAACTGCTGCAAATATGGGGTTAAATTTTACTAATTATTTTCATTCGTCTGTGCTGTTGTTCGACAGAACTACGTCAGCAGGTCGTGGTGTTGTGGTTTGGTTTACTGACTTTCAATCACGCACCCCAACTTCTTCTACCTGCCGGGTCGGGGGGTTTTATCCACTGCGAACTCTGTGTGTATGTGTGGCTGTGTGTGTGTGTGTGTGTGTGTGTGTGTGTGTGTGTATGTGTGTGTGTGTGTTTGTGTGTGTGTGTGTGTGTGTGTGTGTGTGTGTGTGGCGAACTCTGTGTGTATGTGTGGCTGTGTGTGTGTGTGTGTGTGTGTGTGTGTGTGTGTGTGTATACTATCCTCATCTTCGCATTAGATTAGATTCAGTTTTCGTTCTATAGACCCAAAAATGAGATGACTCTCGTGGGTGTGAACATCTCAGAAAGTATAACATTAAAAACAGAGAACATTTTAATATCATACTCACTTCTCCGATAATTTGTCAGGAGATTTTCAGAATATATGAATACATCACACTAAACTGGAACTACTAATATACACTATCACAGTTATTCACTCTTAACTACTTTATCATACACAAAATACCTAATCTTCACTGCTGTGACCAAGTGCTGTTAAAACTGAGATCTAACAGACGTTTTTATTTAAGCTGGTCTAACAATCTTTGTTAACATATTCATCTACAGAGTGGAAGCAGTTGTCGAGCGAAAGCTCTTTCAAATTCTGTTTGAACTGCGCTTTATCTTAACCCAAGCTTTTAACTCTTGCTGTAAATTTATTTAAAATGTGTGTTCCCGAACATTGGACCCCTTTTTGGACCAAGATAAGTGATTTTAGATCTTTGTGTAGATTGTTCTTGTTGGTAGTACTGATATTATGTACTGATATATTGGTTGGAAATAGAGACATATAATTTGCAACAAATTTCATTAAGGAATAATTAGACTGAGAAGGAGCGGTTAGAATATTCTGTTCCTTGAACAGGTTTCCACATGATGTTCTTGAATTTACTTTACAAATTAGTCTTACCACAAGCTTTTGCACTATAAAAACTTCTTCTCACTTTGACACATTATCCCAGAATAAGAACCTATATGATATGATAAATTGAAAGTAAGCAAAGTATGCAATAGTACTGATATTATGTACTGATATATTGGTTGGAGATAGAGACATATTATTTGCAACAAATTTCATTAAAGAATAATTAGACTAAGAAGGAGTGGTTAGAATATTCTGTTCCTAGAACAGGTTTCCACATGATGTTCTTGAATTTACATTACAAATTAGTCTTACCACAAGCTTTTGCACTATAAAAACTTCTTCTCACTTTGACACATAACCCCAGATAAGAACCTATATGATATAATTCATTGAAAGTAAGCAAAGTATGCAAGTTTTTCTTTATTTATATCTCCTACATCCGACACCATTCGCATTGGAAATACAGACTTGTTTCGGCACTTCAGCAGTTCCGAATTGAATTTATTATCGAGCTTTAATCCCAGAAATTAACACAGTCAACCTCTTCTGTCTGCACGTCTTCACACGTTATGCATGTTGTGGGAAACCTATTACAGGTTCCGAGTTGCATATAGCGGTTCTTTCCAAAGTTTAATGACAGCCATTTCTACATCTGTATTTGACTTGCTTGTTATTGCAGTGACGGTATCATCTGCAAACAAACAAAAACTTAGCTTCTGGAAATTAATTGACGAGTGGCCATTAATGAATACAAGAAAAAGCGACGGTCCAAGATGGAACCTTGAGGAACACCACATGTAATATAACTAATTCTCAGTCAGATAAAGACTGATTGCTTATTCTACAGGTATTTAGCAACGATACCCTTTGTTTCTTGTTAGTTACGTAAGGCTCACACCATTTTGCAGCATTGCTGGTGACTGCGTAGTATTCAAATTTACTAAAGCGAATGCTGTGATCCACACAGTCAAAGGCTTTTGACAGGTAACAGAAAATGCCAGTAGCCTCTAATTTTTTATCTAATGAATGGAGTACAGTCTCATTCATTTCATCATCACCGACGTGGAAGTCACTAAAGTTGCGTCACATAAAAAGACTTGCACGAGAAAGAGATCCTCTTCCAAATCCGCCATATAGAATTTTTATTATTATTACATTCCCATGGATAGCAAGCAGCAAATTCGAAAAACGAACGTTTGCAGAAGGCCTTAGTAAATACTAATCGATGCCTGTGAAACTTCCTTACATCCCTTCCGTGGAAATTCCCTGGCATTGCGTAAATCTCACCTGTGACCGCGAGCATGATCCTCGCCATTCTGAAGCCCAAGAAAAGTTACAAGACCTACTGCCAAATAGATCAGATAAGAAACGTTTACTGCAATCCGGATTAAATTTCTGCACCTTACCAGTATTAGGAACAGCTTCAGTAACAGTTCGAGCCTTGCTTTGAGCTGGGAGGTGAGAATTTTGATTGTTTACATAAACGGTAATCTAAATGTAAATGTCTCTAAGCTGTCACATGCTCTTTTTCATCACATTCACTTATTTTGCTCTGAACAACGCAAAGATGACACATTAGGAGCCAAGAAATGCAAAAGCATACAAGGTATCTATTATTTCTCAACAAAGACTGTTTCTATTCTGAAATAATTTGAACCGGTTATTGAACCACGTTACCACAATGGAATGGAATAACTTTTATAAAATAATGATCTTTCCAACAGTGTCAAACCTATGCCACTTTTTAACCATCAGAGACAACGAGAGAAAGACCACGTGTCTAATTTTTACAGAGCACTAATTTGTTGAGCGAATGATTAATATTGATTCACAGTCCCCTCCTCCTCTATCACTCTCACTCTCTCTCTCTCTTTCTCTCTCTCTCTCTATCTCTCTCTCTCTCTCTCTCTTACTCTCTTTCTCTCTCTCACACACACACACATATATACAGTGTGTTACAAAAAGGTAGGGCCAAACTTTTAGGAAACATTGCTCACACACAAAGAAAGAAAATATGTTATGTGGACATGTGTCCGGAAACGTTTACTTTCCATGTTAGAGCTCATTTTATTACTTCTCTTCAAATCACATTAATCATGGAATGGAAACACACAGCAACAGAACGTACCAGAGCGACTTCAAACACTTTGTTACAGGAAATGTTCAAAATGTCCTCCGTTAGCGAGGATACATATATCCACCCTCTGTCGCATGGAATCCCTGATGCGCTGATACACCCCTGGAAAAATGGCGTATTGTATCACAGCCGTCCACAATACGAGCACGAAGAGTCTCTGCAATTTGTACCGGGGTTGCGTAGACAAGAGCTTTCAAATGCCCCCATAAATGAAAATCAAGAAGGTTGAGGTCAGGAGAGCGTGGAGGCCATGGTCCGCCTCGACCAATCCATCGGTCACCGAATCTGAGAAGCGTACGAACACTTCGACTGAAATGTACAGGAGCTCCAACGTGCATGAACCACATGTTGTGCCGTACTTGCAAAGGCACATGTTCTAGCAGCACAGGTAGAGTATCCCGTATGAAATCATGATAACGTTCTCCATTGAGCGTAGGTGGAAGAACGAAATTAAAATGAGCTCTAACACGGAAATTAAGCGTTTCCGGACACATGTCCACATAACATCTTTTCTTTATTTGTGTGTGAGGAATATTTCCTGAAAGTTTGGCCGCACCTTTTTGTAACACCCTATATATATATACGTGTGTGTGTGTGTGTTTTAAATAATTTTTCCATTTCTAAGCTCCTGTAAGTTCCGAATACGCCATATTTATTCAGTTCAGTGTATATTTCATGTACGTCATGTAAATAAAAAGGAACCTGTGGCCACTGAAAGGTGTTAACACTATGCCTTGCGCAATTGTCCCAACATACAAAGTGTGTGAGTAAAGTAACGAGACTGATTTTTTAAATAACTAAGTTTTATTTTTCGTCAGACAACAATATTGTTAACAACGAAGTATTCCCTTCGGCAGCTATACACTGGGACCATCGTCGTTCCCAATACTGGTAGCAGCTCTGAAGGGTTTCAGCTGGTAGGGCCTTTAACATGTTGATCATATTCTTTTCAATGTTTTCCAGAGCCCAAAATGTCATCTTTTTAACACTTTTCCAATTTGGAGAAAAGGAAAATGTCACAAGGTCTAAGGTGAAGTGAATAGGGGGCTGTGGCACTATAGGATTGCCTTTTGAGATAAAAAATTCGGTGATTTAATTGGCCATGTGACATGGGGCGTCATCATGATGTATCGTCCACTTGTCTGCGGTGTCCTGTCTTACGCAAGTCACCTCGTTCCTGTGCCTTTAAAGGATACCTTTGTTATACATTTAGTTGTCAGTTTGTCATGGTGGAAAAAATTCCAATCGCACGGTATTATCAAAAAAAGAAAATCAGCATTTGATTTGAACTTTGATTTGTTCATTGGGCGTTTTTCTGTCAAGGAAGTTTCTCAGTGTGCCACTCGTCACTTTGTCGCTTTGTCTAAGGGTCGTACTCAAAAATCCAGCATTCGTCACTTATGATCGCACGACTGAAACATTCCTGTCCGTTGATAACCCCCTCCAGAAGATCAACGCACACGTTTCATCGACTGCCTACTGCTCAGTTGGGGGTATTTGGGCACCATTTTGGCATAAAACTTCCACACGTTCTAAATTTCGGCTAAAATTTCACGTATGGTGAAAGCGGTTAACAGGTAATTTACAATCCTTATTTTTTAAATGTCGGTCTGATCTCAATATCACGCACACGTTCGTCGTTTTCATCGATTGTTGGAGATGAAGTTGTAGTATTCACATCAGCACTTCCTGTTGGAAGATACAGTGTATCTTCCCTAGTGTTTACTACCGATAATCGTAAGATATCAGCTGTTTCCATGACTTTGCAAATTTATTTTATTTTAAGCTTTTTGGCCGGATGCTCCAGACATGTTGATTAATCCAAGTGAGAGGTGTCGTGTGCGCCATCTGTCTGTGTACTGCGTAAACAATGTGCCATTTGCTACCGTATTTGAACTCCGTGTAACGCATCTGCCTAGGCGAACGTGGAAAACGGCCTAAAAATCACACTAAGGGTTACTGGAGCAGAAAATAACGATCGTTGATCCCTCTCGAGGGTTGGGTGCTGGTCTGTAACACCTTCCCGTCACGCAAGCTAACGCACTGAGCGTTACCCTATAGGAGCACGTCACGTACAGCATTATTGTCAATGAGGGGTAGACTTTCCCGCGATTATAGATTGAAGTCATAAACTGGGTTGTTGCTTATAACACATCAAAATTTCAGCTCTGTCTGATTATTTATTACGGAGCAATTTACAATTTAACATAAACTAAGACTGCAGGATGTTATCCACAACATGGGGTAAAGCCCTGCAGTGCGGGTCTTTGCTCCATTTTAGATAAACATGAATAAAAATGGATGATTGCCTAGCAAAAGCACTTGAAATAACCCTTTTAACATTGTTTTACTGTAGTAAAGTTACCAAACACCATACTGAACTAAAAGGTCTCGTAAATTTGAACATAATGCATAGAATTCTTGTACAAATGTAGTAGATTTCCCTATACGAAGACAGGATTAGTAAGGTAAACTGAAGGATTTCAGTGACTGAGAGTAAGCGCTGAGCTACCTAGGTACCTAGTTAATAGTGTGCCTTTTAGGTCGTCTCATTCTTCCCTGAAATCCTAGGCTCTTGTTCTTCTTCTTATTTTTTTCCTCTTCCTTGGATACATCTTCGCCAAATTCTAAATCCATACCTATATCTGAGGTACTCTCATGACGCGGGTAGTCTGAATCAGACATTACATAATAATCAACTAGCTTCTTGATATTTTCTTTCTTACACTGGTGTAACGAAGTCTAGCGCACTATCTTACGTCGTTTTATTTCTGTAGCACGCTCGTTTCTTTCTTTGGCCCGTCTTTTCTTCTCGGTTGAAAACGTTTTTTTCCATAATTCGTCTTCCATTTGTTTTTTGTTGGGTGTCGACTTTAAAGGAACGGATTTCACATGCTTTTCCATGAATTTTCCCCTAAATATTTATTTTGGACAGTGGAATTGTAACCTCACGTGAGATAGTCATATGCAGTATGTTTGAATGCAACTTTTAGTGGCCTAACCGTTAAAGAATTGTAGTCAAATTTTTATTGCTGCGGGGATTTGCCCAGTACTCCTTCGGTGAATTACCCAATTCCACCATTTTCTGCAAAGTACGCCATAGTTTAGTTTTGGAACCAACTGGAACAATTATTTCCATGCGAAAGTGAAGTTTAAGTCCTGTGGTGTCAACAAGTAATTCGTTTATTCCCTTTTAAAACCTTATAGTATGCAGTCTTCAAGTAAAAAATTAACAAAGTTGCATGTAAGTAGTTAAAAAGAGACTTACCTGATTTTCTCACCACTGAAGCGACCTGCCGGGACATACTTTCATGGAACATTGAGTTACAATAAGGCAAACCTGCCACCTGGTGGTCAACTCTTGAATCTATGGTACTCAGTTCAAAAACTCAGAACTGGTTTTTCCACCACAAGGGTGTTTATAAAGTTTTATATTTGTTTATCAAGGTAGAATTAATTACAAGTTTTGTATCCGTTTCTGCTTTGTGGACGGTCGGAGGAATTACTAAAAGAGAAATGAGTTGCTGACACTTTGAAACAAAATTTAACAATCTGCTTTAAACTAAATTTTTCTGTATCAAAAAACTTTTTCCTGATGCATAAACCAATCATCATCTTACAACTGGTGACTGACAGTGCGATAAGAATTACTGTAAAAATTGTATTGTTATCATGACCGACGTTTTTGACTTTTTTGATATTCCATATGAGTGAACGTGTGATAAAGAAACATTTAAGGAAGCTACTAAGAAAGTTATTGGAAATAAATGTTGCAAAAGAAAAGTAAGAATGTAATAGGACTTCTTCGCTTTTAGATTGATCCATTGAAAACGGCTGAAACACGTTATGGATACTCCTTAATGGGCACCTGCTGTCCCAACACAGTGCACAATTTGTGAGGTTTCCCTCTCATTAGTTTCTCTTCATTTCTGCACTCGGAAGCAAGCAACCGAGCACAGTTTGCACTCTATTACGAAGTGAAGTTTCATCCTGGCGAATTCCGAGAGAGGTGCTCTTCGGGACCCATTTGTCGGGATGTCCTCGGAGGTGGGACGTGATCAGAATGTTGACCACCACCGCAGGGCTCTTGCGCCGAATAATTTGTGTCGTCTTTCCTCCGAGAGACTGCAATTACTTACTTAAGCCTCTTTATTGAGATATTTTTTAATAACTGAAAGGAGACTGGTAATGAATTTTTATGAGCCGTTGGGGGCAGGAATGACAGACCTCTTAGAGATTCCCCGCACGCATTAAAACTTTTATTACGAAACCCCTAACTCTACCGAATATCGTAGTCTGTCATCCACTCACTTTTCACGAGTAAAAAATTTCTCGTTAAGGTGGAGCGCAAGTTCTGTAAGAGGATTATAGCTCAGTGAAACGGATAATACACGTGCAGGCTTTTCTAGTATTAGCAGCATAATATAACTTACATGCGCAGCTTTTACTATGTGTGACCATCCGCACTCAAAACACTTTATTTCGAAATGTATTTCCTGTACGTGTTTCAAATAATACCTGTGGAGCTTCTAAACGATGTCTTACTAGAAATTTCATCTGAACTACTCCAGTATATATAACACTAGCTCAAACCGTCCATTGTGCTATTGTATCCGCAAAATTACAAAGTAAAATCGATATAATAAACAGTACTGAAACACTCTGCTATCGGAGTACATCATGTTGTGAAACATTAATATTTACTGTATTGCTTAAGCCACTGAGTACAAGATGGTTCTCTGTTATCAGTTTAAAATTAAAATGCATGTATTTTAATTTCCTATGTAGGAAGCGTACTGAATGTGAATACATTACCAGCGTTTTCTAGCAGCAGGACTGGTGGACAATATTTAAGTGCGGACTATCGAAATTAAGTTATATGTTACTGTGCGTCTTCTTTAGGAAGAAATAACTGTGTACAAAAAAAAAAAAAAAAAAGAAAAAAAACGGGCACACACAGCAGAAATATTGATACTATTACCTGCTCTAATTTGATTTTCCTGTCGGTCTGATTTCGTTATCCCATAAAAATGTAGATCCCACTGTGCTCTGAATATTTATGGGACTTTTTTTCCAGCTAAGCAAGGCAGAGTCTTTTGTTTAAAATATCTATTTATTGAGAAGTAATTGGCTGTAAAGTTAGACTTTGATTTTTTTTTACTTAATCCTTCTTAAAATAAACATGTACGCAATGGTATAAATGGACTGATGTTGAAGAACTAAAATATTAAATTAATACATTAAATAGCTGTTAGCTTACATTATTTAACAGAACTCATGAAGACCAGTGAGATTCTGTAACCAATGAGTTTCCGTCTAAACAAGCCAAATAAGCCAACCTATTCCATGGACTCTAATGTTTTCTATTGTTCAGATGCATTCAAGTCAACGTGCGCAGCACTTACACCGA
This sequence comes from Schistocerca serialis cubense, assembly GCF_023864345.2. Taxonomy (NCBI): domain Eukaryota; kingdom Metazoa; phylum Arthropoda; class Insecta; order Orthoptera; family Acrididae; genus Schistocerca; species Schistocerca serialis. The sequence continues at coordinate 534,425,655 of NC_064639.1, read as the reverse complement.
GTAAAAGCATCTCCTGAAATTGTAAATTTCACAGTTAACAGGTGTTGTGTTACAAATTGCCACGTGGAAATTTTTATTTATCTTACACCCAGTTTAGAGTCAGTCGCCCATTTTTGTCGCAAGACAATGTTGCGTAGTGTCTTTTGGTTTTCAGTCACCAGTCTTTCAACTGACATAATGCTTTCCTGTATCCATTCCTACACTGTCTCAAAATTGTCATCTCGTTTCACCTACATCATCCCTTATGGCCCGTAACATGTAATTAAATCCTTCTAATCTTTCACTACATCAAAGATTTCTCTGGCCCCTTGTTTCCTCCTCCAATGATAAGCTGATTATTCTAGGATGGCGTTGCAAATGGTGGAATAATCTCACTTTCTGCTTGAAGTGCTTTTTTCCCTTAACAACATCCTCTGGTACCTCAAAGGTTATGTGTTCTCTAGATCAATGAAATTATTTTCTAATACAACGTCTAAAATGATTCAAATTTTTCTCACATAATATGCAAAAAAATTGGTGATTTCTCAAACTGGGGAACAATAAAGAATGGGGTGCTGCAAGGTTCGTTCTTGGGTGCTCTGCTGTTCTCAATATATATTAATAACTTGCCGTTCTATATTCACGAAGATGCAAAGCTGGTACATTTTGCCGATGATACAAGTATAGCTATCACACTCGACAGACAAGAATTAACTGGTGAAATTGTAAACGATGTTTTTCAGAAAATCATTAAATGGTTCTCTGCAAATGGGCTCTGACAAAACACAGTATATACAGTTCCACACAATAAACGGAATGGCCCCACTAATAAATATAGACTTCGATCAGAAATCGGTAGCTAAGGTAGAATATTCAAAATTTCTAGGTGTATGCATTCATGAGGGGTTGAACTGTAAAAAACACACTGAGGATCTGCTGAAACGTTTGAGTTCAGCAACTTATGCTATTAGGGTCATTGCAAATTTTGGTGATATCCATCTGAGTAAATTAGCTTACCACGCCTATTTTCATTCTCTGCTTTCGTATGGCATCATATTCTGGGGTAACTCATCATTGAGTGAAAGAGTGTTCATTGCACAAAAGCGTGTAATCAGAATAATTGCTGGAGCTTATCCAAGATCATCCTGCAGACACTTATTTAAAGAGCTAGAAATCTTCACTGTAGCCTCCCAATATATATATTCACTTATGAAATTTGTTGTTAACAATCCGAACGAATTCAAAAGTAATAGCAGTGTACATGGCTACAACACTAGGAGAAAGGATGATTTTCACTACTCAAGGTTAAATCTAACTTTGGCTCAGAAGGGGGTAAATTATGCTGCCACAAAAGTCTTTGGTCACTTACCTAATAGCATCAAAAGTGACAGATAGACATATAGCATTTAAAAGGGAATTAAAAGAATTTCTTAATGGCAACTCCTTCTACTCATTAGATGAATTTTTGGATATAGTAAGTGGGTAATTTCGAAACCCCACCAAAAAATAAAAAATTAAAAAAATTAAAAAATAAAAAATTAAAAATACTGAGTGTCATATAATATTTTGTCTAATGTAATATCTTGTATAGACACCTTTTATTAACCTTACACGTTCCAAATCATTACGAAGTGTCGTATACATGATCTATGGAACAAGTACTAATCTAATCTAATCTAATCTAATCTAATCTTTGTATAGACACCTTTTATTAACCTAACACGTTCCACATCATTACGAAGTGTTGTATTCATGATCTATGGAACAAGTACTAATCGCCGGCCGTGGTGGTCTAGCGGTTCTGGCGCTGCAGTCCGGAGCCGCGGGACTGCTATGGTCGCAGGTTCGAATCCTGCCTCGGGCATGGGTGTGTGTGATGTCCTTAGGTTAGTTAGGTTTAAGTAGTTCTAAGTTCTAGGGGACTTATGACCTAAGATGTTGAGTCCCATAGTGCTCAGAGCCATTTTTTTGAACAAGTACTAATCTCATCTAATCCACTCCAGCTCTTCCAGTATCGAAATTCGCTTTCACACAATTCTTTGCATCTACTTTCTGTTTCTCAAATATGTTACCTGATTCCATGTCAACCTTCAAAGCCAGGGAACTTCTGCTAGCACCCTTATTGACATTTGTGTTAGTGTTGGGCATGAACACATCATCGAACTATGCTCTCTCTACGCAATTGTCCTCAGTCCAAATCATAATTCATATAATCTGCACTGGTGTCTACCTGTATTCTCAAATACAGTTGCATTCTCTCTCTTCTTCTCCAACCACAGCACTTCAGTACACTGAAACCTTATTAATTTTGATACTACCCAGTTGCATATTCGTGTACTCACCTGTAGTCACAAATATACTGAACATCATTATTTGACACTGTACTTTTCACCGTTTACGTTTCTTCGTGCTTTTTATGCAATGCACTAATTACTCTTGAATGCCACAGCCGGATTAACATGTCTACTAATCAAATGGTGCCGAAGTTCACTCCTTTGTGTCTCACTGACAAAAGATCTTTCATGTCTTCAATACGTGCTCATAAGTCAGTGTTACAGAAAGTTTGATTATGATTAAAAGTCCTGTTCTAAGAATTTAGTTCATATTGCATCGCGATGCTGATATCACGCCTTGGCACGACCTAATACCGATATCATCACCACTAATTGCTATCTTCCAGGCTCTTCTCGATGACAACTACAGGTAGAGAAGGTAGTACTGTAAGTAGGCTGTTTATGTTTTCTTATTGGCAACGTTATGTAGCGCTCTGTATGAAAATCACTGGCTGTGCTGTGTGCAGTCTGTGGCTAGTTTGCATTGTTGTCTGCCATTGTAGTTTTGGGCAGCTGGATGTGAACAACGCGTAGCGTTGCGCAGTTGGAGGTGAGCCGCCAGCAGTGGTGGATGTGGGGAGAGAGATGGCGGAGTTTTGAAATTTGTAAGACTGGATGTCATGAACTGCTATATATATATTATGACTATTAAGGTAAATACATTGTTTGTTCTCTATTAAAATCTTTCATTTGCTAACTATGCCTATCAGTAGTTAGGGCCTTCGGTAGTTTGAATCTTTTATTTAGCTGGCAGTAGTGGCGCTCGCTATATTGCAGTAGTTCGAGTAACGAAGATTTTTGTGAGGTAAGTGATTTGTGAAAGTTATAGGTTAATGTTAGTCAGGGCCATTCTTTTGTAGGGATTATTGAAAGTCAGATTGCGTTGCGCTAAAAATATTGTGTGTCAGTTTAAGCACAGTCATGTATAATTGCTGAAAGGGGACGTTTCATATGTCGACCGTTAGCCGAGGATACCTCACGGAATCTTCTGATTTTTTCTTGTAGTTTGTGTAATTAGTGTAGCTTTTGTTTATTGCTAGTGCATAATTATAGAGAGAATTTCCTTTGCAGTTGGAGTTTTTCATTGTTGTACAGTAAAACAGTTGTGGTATGCATGTAGATTTGCAGCAAGTATTTCGCAGCTGCGCTTGCAATTAACTAGATATTATTTCCAGTGCTATGTTAATGTGTTCTCTTATTTTTGCTCTTCAAATTGTGTTTTTCTGTGTTGTCGTGTGAAATATTGTGACAATAATGGCGTGTGAAAAACGTAATACTAGGCTCCAAAGTAAACTGAGAAATGACAGTGAAGACGAAAGCAGTGTGTTAGCGCCACCGTGTAATGAATTAACTAATGTTCAACATAGTAATTTGGTAATTGTGCATAGGGAAATGGAGCAGGCGGCAAACAATGGCGTAGGCAGTGAAACAATTAGTGAACAGGGAAGCATTATCCATCGATCGTTCGGCAATAGCTCGCCTCAGGAATCCGAAATGACAGAACACAATTTTGCAAATACTGTAGACTCAGGTTTTGGGTTCTCACCGGTTTCTCAAATGAGTCAAGACACATTTTCCGCTTGTCAAAATGTGAACGTTGCCGGTGCAAATGCACTGCCGAAAAGCGTGGAGGAACAGATTCCAGACACTAATGCATTGTTATTACAGCTAATGCAACAAATGGAACAAAATCAGAGACAAACACAGCAAAAGCTTCAAAAGTTAGACACAATGGAACAACACCAGAGACAAACACAGCAACAGTTAGACGCAATGGAACAAAATCTTCACACCACACTTGAACAAACACGTGAATATTTAACTACTGAGTTATATAAAATCGAATCGAAATGTCAAAAAGTCTGTAACGACGTAAAAACACAAATTTGTGAGCATTTTCAACCTATTTTTTCGCGGCATGAAAATGCATTACAGAATCACGAAGCAGCCATAAAAGAACTGCAAATTATTGTTCATGAAAATCATGAGACCTTGCAAGCTAAAATTGACTTAGTTGCATCTACCGATTCGGTTACGCAACTTGCAAAAACTCAGGAAAACTTAAAGGACACAGTAGAAAGACACATGGAGGAAATTAGTTCAATATCAGAGAAAGTAGTTGAAATTTCGGATCAGCTAAATATTTTATTTACGAAGGTAGATGATAATCTGAATGACACAAAACCGGTAGTCTTTAATGACACAGAAGAGTGCGAACAAATTAGGAAATTCAAACAAAATCAGAATCAAATTAATACGCAACACCAAAGAGAAATCCGGGAAGTACAAGATCAGCTGACACAGGTAATACAAGAATTACTTATTTCAGAGGCCACTCGCGCTCCAATACGGGAAGAGGGACATAGAAATGCGGAACAGCCACAAAATAATAACTCAGGGCACTTCGGAAATTATGAAAGAAATTGGCAAGGTACACCGAATTTTGAGATGGAACCGCCGAAACGACGTAACAATGACCGACATGTGACTCGCCGACATGATGATTTTGACTATAAGCTGTTCATTACTACACGTAAATTCAAAACATTTAAGAATTCTGGCAAAGCCATTCATCCACAAGCATGGCTCCATCAATTCTCTCATTGTTTTCCTCCCAAATGGTCATTAGAGCACAGATTAGAATTTATGTGTGGCTACTAAGAGAATGAACTAGCTGTAAGAATGCGATCGGTCATTCACGATTGTCACAGTGAAGGAGAATTTTACCATGCCTTCATCTCAGCATATTGGTCTCAAGCTACACAAGACCGAGTAAAACATAGTATCATAATGATGAAACATTTCGAACAATCTGAATTCTCCAGTCTTGTGAAATATTTTGAAGACATGTTGCACAAGAATCAGTACCTGTCAAACCCATACAGTCCCTCAGAACTCATCCACATTTGCTTAATCAAATTACCTGAACATTTACGACATATTATTTTGGTAGGACGTTGCAAAGACGACATTGAAGCTTTTCAGGGACTCTTACAAGAATTAGAAATTGACACTGATAATCGCGGAACGTGAAAACAGGAACACAACAATTACAGGTCACATCCGTCTTAATTCCACAATGAAAGAAATAATAACTGGACACGACAAGGCTATTCTCACAGCACAAATCGTGACCAAAACAGACACCACCCGTATGACAACAGTTGGCAGAGAAGTAATAACTACAGGGAAAGATCACCTCTCCGTGGTAATGACTATCAGAGAGACAAGCAGAGAAACAAACATTTTTTTACTACATCAGTGACACATGTCTACGCAATTACACAGTTGGGTAACTTCGCACTTACGAAATTGTATTTTGTCTGTACTTTGTGAACTGTTCATATTTTTTTGGACCGATTGTGATATTATGAGAGCTTTGAATGATATATTTGGCATAGGATCACGATTTTTAAAGTACATTTGAGGCAGATGACACTTTTGACATGAGCAGAGAATTTTTTTAGATTTTTAAGTTACTGGAGGAAGCTACGACGATTTTGAGAGTTGACTGAGGTGTTATGATGTTATTATTACGATGACTATGTGTATTATGCTGCTGAGGTATGTTTATGGTCAATAAGCTGATGCTGTATGAGGAATTTGATTATGCTACGTATCTGTTATGATGAAATATTGAAGAAGTGTTGACGAATATTTATATGTGTAATAAGGTAAGGAGTAATGAATAGTGGTTAGGGACTCTGACTTGTAAAAAAGGATGTTGGAAACCCAGCATCGTACTTTAAGAGTTATGAAATGTGTGTAAATGCGTGAATGTATCACAATGCCGACGAAAATTTTTTGGACACTGTTATATTCATAAGATTTTGCATCTACACATTTGCAACGCAAATTCTCGACCCATGAAATTTTGTATATGAGACTGCCACTGTAGTGCAAACTGGTGTTGTAAATATTTCCGTAAGAAAGTTAAGCAACCACCTCCACGTAATACGCCGTGGGCACCCAGCTGGGCGACAGTCGCCTGAAAAAAAGCCATTAGTGTGTGCCTTTTCAGAGGCACAGGTGGAGAAAAAAAAAGGGAGGCCATTATCCTCGCTATTGACATTCCTTTGTAGAAAGCATCGCAAATACGACACGCTCAAACTTGAAAACATATGATTTTACTGTGGAGCTCTTAATTTATGATATTTACTAAAATGCCTAATGGAACAATGAGAAACATTCACGGCTATTGTCTAGCTAGTTGAGAGAAATGCCATATGGCTTGCTTTATGTATTTAATTACTCATTTTGTTTAATATCTAGTTTCTAGCTGCACTGCAGCATTGGTTAAAATAAAATTTAATAGATGTACTAATATAAATATTTTATGCCTACAGATCCAGTAAATAATTTTATGAAGAAGCATAAAAAGACATTTCCCTTCACAGGAATTGCATACGAAATTTTCTTTTGAACTACTTGGTAATTATTTTTGGTAGTGTAACTTCTTGTGGTGCACCACTTTAATTATATAGACATTAAGATGTGAATATACATTTCCCTTATCTGCATTGTTGTCTTTAGTGTAATATTTTTTCTGCTTGACCTATGTCATGTTCAGATATAAGTTATTGCATTTGCTGCTGCTGTTTGCCAGGCATAGTGCTACTAAATTTCACTTTGCATTACTCTGTTAAGCCAGTTTTACTACGAATTTATTTCTCTTGTTTGCTGTGCAATGCCTTATATTAGTTGTCATATTGCATTTGCTTTGCTAATTTATGCCGCTTGCTTTGCCATTTGTATTTTTTATCATTGCTGTTTGTGTGAATTGTTTTGTGCTGCTCCATTGCCTTGTTCCTTAGTTTAGCATCTGAGCTCAGTAGATTTAAGTTAGCTTAAGATGGGGTCAGCTATATGCGAGAACGAGATGTGATGAATTGGAAGAAATGCATTGAGAACCTATAAGAAAATGGTCTGGCAAAAAAAAAGTATTTTGAAAGAGGATATGCGCAAAAAGTAGGGTTTAGGGACAACAGGTTGAGGTAGGATTTTCTTGGAAATAAATGATGGGGTAAGATAATGGAAAATAAATAATGAGGTAAGAAATATGTGAACATATAAATACAGAAAGCATGCTTGGATAGGATTTTTTTGGTGGAAACAAATGTTGAAATAAGACGAAAGATCTATGGAATGAAGTTTTAGGTTGGACTGCAGTACCAAATGTTACACTGAAAACAAACCCTGTCCTTTCCTCTTGTGTTATTCTGCTATGTGTTTGTGTTACTCTTGTATATTTTATGTGTTTAGCTGATATGAGTTATGTTGTAGAATTTTTCTAATACTATGTTATTTACTTTGTAAAGATGTTTAGACATTATTTATCTGTTCTGTTTTGTTGCTCACATGTGAAGTTGATGTTTCAATAGTTATTCTGATCTTTATATATGTACTTATGTCATAATTCTTGTAACACTGATGTGCATGTTTATTTCTATTCTTTTGTAAAGCCTGTTTTACTACAAATGTTATCTGTACTATTATGTTCTTTAATGATGTATTTTGTACCTTCGTTATTGTATTCTTATGTTATAAAATTATAATTGACACCAGTTCATCAAATTAAGTAACTTGTTACATTTCACTGCACAAGTTTCTGTTGGTCATAGTATATGGACAATATGTGAGAAGTAGGGACTGTTAGTGTTTGCATATGTGTTAATAATTCAGCAAGGGACTGGATAACAGCATTGCTGGTTCTAAGGACAATTCCAAAAACTTTGTGAGTGCACAAGTGGTGGTTATGGACTTGCTATATTATCCGCAAGACTCTTCAATGGTGATTGTGCACCTGCACAGTCACAACAGATGGCTGCTGGCCATTTCTACAAGGACTACAGTGGGTCTACACCTTTGCTGACTCACCAGTACCATTATTTCTACAAGGACTGCTATAGGTCTGCACCTCTGGTGGCCCACCAATACCGTAATATCTACCAGGACTACAGTGGGTCTGCTCTGTGATGACCTACGTAACAATACTCTTCAAAATTTCGACTGACTCTGCTGTGGGTTTGCTCTGTTGTGGACCAATACCTGTCTGCATGTCAAGATTCAGCACTGTCTTTCCGTTGGAAGGACAACACTACTTCTTCAAGATTGCATGGAAATCCACTACTTCCATGTGCATTTTCTTTTACTGCTCAGACTTTGAGAAAAACACTGCAATGTTACTATGATGAATGATCAGGACTGTCTTTATGGACTGTGAGAAAATTTTAGCTTTTGAGCAACATTGTATCAATAAGTGGGTGCATTTGATATCTTTGTTATTGTAATTATGAAACATTTTATCAAATCATTATTGGCCACTGCCCAAAACAATTTGTAAAATTTTTTGTGGGGAGCATGGGGGCTATGTAAGTAGGCTGTTTAGGTTTTCTTATTGGCAACGTTACATAGCGCCCTGTATGAAAATCACTGGCTGTGCTGTGTGCAGTCTGTGGCTAGTTTGCATTGTTGTCTGCCATTGTACTGTTGGGCAGCTGGATGTGAACAGCGCGTAGCGTTGCGCAGTTGGAGGTGAGCCGCCAGCAGTGGTGGATGTGGGGAGAGAGATGGCGGAGTTTTGAAATTTGTAAGACTGGATGTCATGACCTGCTATATATATTATGACTATTAAGGTAAATACATTGTTTGTTCTCTATTAAAATCTTTCATTTGCTAACTATGCCTATCAGTAGTTAGTGCCTTCGGTAGTTTGAATCTTTTATTTAGCTGGCAGTAGTGGCGCTCGCTGTATTGCAGTAGTTCGAGTAACGAAAATTTTTGTGAGGTAAGTGATTTGTGAAAGTTATAGGTTAATGTTAGTCAGGGCCATTCTTTTGTAGGGATTATTGAAAGTCAGATTGCGTTGCGCTAAAAACATTGTGTGTCAGTTTAAGCACAGTCATGTATAATTGTTGAAAGGGGACGTTTCAGTACCACAACGTAACACTTACAGCTGTCACATTACACGCATATATCGCTATGCAGTTTTGTCTAACTTTCTGCCACTATTCCTTGTTATTTTATTTAAAAAAATGTTCAAATGTGTGTGAAGTCTTAGGAGACCTAACTGCTAAGGTCATCAGTCCTTAAGCTTACACACTACTTAACCGAAATTATACTAAGGACAAACACACACACCCATGCCCGAGGGAGGACTCGAACCTCCGCTGGGACCAGACGCACAGTCCATGACTGCAGCGCCCCAGACCGCTCGGCTAATCCAGTGCGGCTGTTATTTTATTCAGTGTACTGGACATGCACTGACGTGACAAAAGCTGTGGGATAACAATGTGCACATGAGTCCTGATTTCATTTGGTAAGAACTCCTGATGCGGTTCGAGTGTGGCGAACATTACACGAAGCCATAATCCCAAGACGTCAACGATGCACTGTGCAAGCTGCTGATGGCTTCATAGTGGCGTGCGCTGTGTTAACATGAGGTAGTCTGAGTACTCTGGTCCAATATATAAAAGGGCTGCGATACTGAAGCTATCATTTGTACTCAGGTGATTTATGCAAAAGAGTTTATGGCCGCACGACGGGAATTAACAGACTCTGAATGCAGAGTGTTAGTTAGAGCTAGACTCTTGGGACATTTCATTTCGGAAATAATTAGGGAATTTAATATGGCGAGATCCACAGTGTCAAGAGCGTGCCGAGAATACCAGATGGCAGGCACTACCTCTCATCATGGACAACGCAGCGGTCAAGATCCGCCACTTAACGAGCGGTGGCATTGCGTAGAGTTGTCACCGACAGCAGACAAGCTACACCGCATGGAATAACCGCAGGGATCAGTATGAGATATACAACGAACGTATCTGTTAGGACAGTGCTGCGAAATTTGGTGTTAATATGCGATAGCAGCAGATGACCAACACGAGTGCCGTTGCTAACAGCACAACATCGCCTGCAGCGCCTCTCCTGGGCTCGTGACCATGTCAGTTAGACCCTAGATGACTGGAAAAAGCGTGAGCTGGTCAGAGGAGTCCCGATTTCAATTGATGAGAACCGAATAGTAACCCGTGGTCTAGGGGTAGCCGACACGGTGGCTCAGCGTGTTGGGTCAGAGGGTGGGCTGCCAGCTCTGTAATAAAAAACTGAGTGAATATATCGAAGATGAATTTGAAGTGTATCAAGAGATGTCCACCCCAAATAAAATGCAATGAACAGTATCGAACAAAATAAAATTAAAAAAAGGGGGTAGTGTCTTTGATTCATAATCGAAAAGTCCTTGGTCCAGGGTTTGAATCCCACTGCTGCTTAAATTTTGATTAATAATCAGCATTGACGGCCGAAGACTTTCAGCATAAGAAGTCACCCTCATTCTGCCAATGGCATTATTAACAGGATGGAGGAGCGGACAGAGGTTCAGGGCGTTATCTTGTCCTAGCGGTGTGAAATTTCCCCTAAAGGCAGAAGAATGAGGAACGATCAACAGCTTGAGGATGCAGAAGGCAATGGAAACCACTGCATTAAAGACACGTAACGTGTAACCACAAGACATTTGACCTGTAGTTGAAGAAGTGTCGTGATGATCTCTCCACTGGCAAAAGCTTCCGGAATAGTCCTCCATTCGGATCTCCGGGAGGGGACTGCCAAGGGGGAAGTTACCATGAGAAAAAGACTGATTGATCAACAGAAGGATAAGGTTCTACGATACGGGGCGTGGAATGTCAGCAGAAAATCTGAAATAAAATGCAATGAACAGTATCGAACAAAATAAAATTTAAAAAAAGGGGGTAGTGTCTTTGATTCATAATCGAAAAGTCCTTGGTCCAGGGTCTGAATCCCACCGCTGCTTAAATTTTGATTAATAATCAGCATTGACAGCCGAAGACTTTCAGCATAAGAAGTCACCCTCATTCTGCCAACGGCATTATTAACAGGATGGAGGAGCGGACAGAGGTTCAGGGCGTTATCTTGTCCTAGCGGTGTGAAATTGCCCCTAAAGGCAGAAGAATGAGTAACGATCAACGGCTTGAGGATGCAGAAGGCAATGGAAACCACTGCATTAAAGACACGTAACGTGTAACCACAAGACATTTGACCTGTAATTGAAGAAGTGTCGGGATGATCCCTCCACTGGCAAAAGCTTCCGGAATAGTCCTCCATTCGGATCTCCGGGAGGGGACTGCCAAGGGGGAAGTTACCATGAGAAAAAGACTGATTGATCAACAAAAGGATAACGTTCTACGATACGGGGAGTGGAATGTCAGCAGAAAATCCAAAAAGGGAAATTCAAATCCTCAATCTAGATACAGTAGGGGTCAGTGAAGTGAAGTAGAAAGAAGACAAGGATTTCCGGTCAGATGAGTATGGGGTAATATCAACAGCAGCAGAAAATGGTATAACAGGACTAGGGTTCTTTATGAATAGGAAGGTAGGGCAGAGAGTGTGTTTATGTGGACAGTTCAGTGACAGGGTCGTTTTTATCAGAATAGGCAGCAAACCAACAGCGACAATGGTTGTTCAGGTATACATACAGAGGTCGCAAGCTGAAGATGAAGAGATAGTGAAAGTGTATGAGGATATTGAAAGGGTAATACAGTATGTAAAGGGGGATGAAAATCTAATAGTCATGGGAAACTGGAATGAAGTTGTAGGTGAAGGAGTAGAAGAAAAGGTTGCAGGAGAACACAGGCTTAGGACAAGGAATGAGAGAGGAGAAAGACTAATTGAGCTGTGTAACACGTTTCAGCTAGTAATAGCAAATATCCTGTTCAAGAACCACAAGAGAAGGAGGTATACTTCGAACAGGCCAGGTGAAACGGGAAGATGTCAGTTAGACTACATCATGGTCAGACAGAGATTCCGAAATCAGATACTGGATTGTAAGGCATACCCAGGAACAGACATAGACTCAGATCACAAAATAGTACTGACGAAGAGTACACTGAAATTTAAGCTATTTATCAGCAAGAATCAATACTCAAAGAAGTGACCTAAGGAATGAAGAGACAACCTTCAAATTCTCTATGGCGATAGATACAGTAATAAGGGATAGTTCAGTAGGCAGTACAGTTGAAGAGGAGTGGACATCTCTGAAACGGGCCATCACAGAAGTTGGGAAGGAAAACGTAGGTGCAAAGAAGGTAATTGCAAAGAAACCATGGGTAACAAAAGAAATACTTCAGTTGACTGATGAAAGAAGGAAGTACTCTACAGAAATGTTCCGGGAAACTCAGGAATAGAGAAATACAAGTCGCTGAGGAATGAAGTAAATGGGAAGTGCAGGAAGCTAAGACGAAATGGTTGCATAAAAAAGTTGAACACATGGAAAAAGAAATGATTGTCAGAAGGACAGAATCAGCGTACAGGAAAGTCAAAACAACCTGTGCTGACATAAAAAGCAAGAATGGTAACATAAAGAGTGCAACGGGAATTCCACTGTTAAATGCAGAGGAGAGAGCGGATAGGTGGAAGGAATACATTGAAAGCCGCTGTGAGGAGGAAAATTGGTCTGATGTGATAGAGGAAGAAACTGAAGTCGATGTAGAAGAGATAGGGGATCCAGTATTAGAATCATAATTTAAAGAGCTTTGGAGGACTTGTGGTGTCTCCTGGCAAGACATTTACAAAATCGTTATAATATATAAAAAATAATAAAAATAAACATTTAACTGCATTATTATATTATTTCATTACTTTATGAACGGTTGTAGATCATGTATAAAAGGAAATAACAATTTTTCATTTTATATGATTCTTTAAAATTTATGTACTTATATTGAAACGTCCTCTTAGAAAAATTATGCATGAATGTGCTTAAACTGACACACATTATTTTTTAGCGCTACGCAATCTGACTTTCAATAATCCCTACAAGAGTATAGCCCTGACTAAATTAACCTATACGTTTCACAAGTCACTTACCTCCCAAGAATCTTCGTTACTCGAACTACTGCAATACAGCGAGCGCCACTACTGCCAGCTAAATAAACGATTCAAACTACTGAAGGCACTAAATACTGATAGGCATAGTTAGCAAAAGAAAGATTTTGATAGAGAACAAACAATGTATTTACCTTAATAGTGTTCAAAAGTCATAATATATATATCAGTCCATGATATTACAAATTTACTCTTTCTGATGGACACACGTCCAGATCGTCCGCTCTCAAAATTCCGCCATCTCTCTTCCCACATCCACCACTGCTGGTGGCTCACCTCCAACTGCACAACGCTACGTGCTGTTAACAGCCAACTGCCCAACACTACAATAGCAAATTCCAACAATGCCACCCATCCCCAGACTGCACACAGCACAGTCAGTGATTTTCATACAGAGCGCTACGTTGCGGTGGCGTTACCAATATAAGAACCTAAACAGCCCACTTACATAGCCCCCATGCTCCCCACAAAAAAATTTACAAATTGCTTTGGGCACTGGCCAATACATATTTATTAAAATTTTTTCACAATAACAATAACAAAGGAATCAAATGCACCTACTTATTGATCCAATGTTGGTCAAAAGCTAAAATTTTCTCACAGTCCATAAAGACAGTCCTGACCATTCATCATAGTAAAATTGCAGTGTTTCTCTCAAAGTCTGAGCAGAAAAACAAAATGCACACGGAAGTAGTGGATTACCATGCAGTCTTGAAGAAGTAGTGTTGTCGTTCCAACGGAAAGACAGTGCTGAATCTTGACATGCAGACAGGTAATGGGCCACAACAGAGCAAACCCACTCCAGAGTCAGTCGAAGTTTTGAAGAATATTGGTAGGTAGGTCAACACAGAGCAGACCCACTGTAGTCCTGGTAGAGATTATGGTATTGGTGGGCCACCAGAGGTGCAGACCCACTGCAGTCCTTGTAGAAATAATGGTATTGGTGAGTCATGAAAGGTGTAGACCCACTGTAGTCCTTGTAGAGATGGCTAGTATCCATCCGTTGCGACTGTGGAGGTGCACAATCACCATTGAAGAGTCTTGCGGAGAATATAGCAAGTCCATAAACCACCACTTGTGCGCTCACAAAGTTTTTTTTTTAATTGTCCTTAGCACTGGTAATGCTGTTAACCAGTCCCTTGCTGAATTATTAACACACGTGCAAATGCTACCAGTCCCCTTTTTTTTCTCGCATATTCTGCATGTACTATGACCAACAAAAACGTGTGCAGGGAAATGAAACTTAATTTTAAGAAGTGATGTCTAATTATAAATTTATAACATAAGAATACAATTACAAAGGTACAAAATACATCATTAAAGAACATGACAAACTGCCTATTGGCTTCTGTCTCGGGTTCTTCGGCCGACGTTCATCTAATGATTTTTCTGACGTTTCACCAGCACGAGTGGCTGGCACTGTCAAAGCTTTACCCTCCATTGCCGGTGGTGAACTGGATGGTGAAGCTTTGACAATGCCAGCCACTCGTGCTGGCGAAACGTCAGAAAAATCATTAGATGAACGTCGGCCGAAGAACCCGAGACAGAGGCCAATAGGCAGTTTGTCAACAAGTGGCCACGAAAGCCTCAACAATTTTGTATTAAAGAACATAATACAGATAACATTTATAGTAAAACAGGCTTTACAAAAGAATAGAAATAAACATGTACATCAGTGTTACAGAAATTATGACATAAATAAATAAAATAATGAGAATAGATTCGAAACATTAATTTCACACATGAGCATTAAAACAGAACAGAATATATAATGTCTAAACATCATTTCAAAGTAAATAACATAGTATTAGAAAAATTCTACAACATAACTCTCATCAGCTAAACACATAAAGAGAGGAAAAACACAAATACACAAAGGTACACAAACACATAGCGGAATAACACAAAAGGAAAAGACAGGGTTTGTTTTCAGTGTAACATTTGGTACTGCAGTCCAACCCAAAACTTCATTCCATGGATCTTTCCTCTTATTTCAACATTTGTTTTCACCAAAAAAAAATCCTATCCAAGCATGCGTTCTGTATTTTATTCATGTCCTCTTTGAAAATAACACTACTTTTTTGGCCAAACCATTTTCTTGTAGCTTCTCAGTGCATTTCTTCCAATTCATCCCAACTCGTTCTGTTATATAGCCTACCCCATCTTAAGCTAACTTAAATCTACTGAGCTCAGATATATATACTAAGGGACAAGGCGATGCAGCAGTAGAAAACAATTAACACAGACAGTAATGACAAAAAAATGCAAATTGGCAAAGCAAGCAGCAGTATATCTAAATTAGCAAAGCAATTGCAATATTACAACTAATATAAGACACTGTGCAGCCAACAAGAAAAATAAATCAGTAGTAAAATTGGCTTAATAGAGTAATACAAAGTGAAATTTAATAGCACTATGCCTGGCAAACAGCAGCAGCAAATGCAATAACTTATATCTAATCGGGACAAACTCACAAGCAAAAAAAAAAAAAAAAAAAAATAGTACACTAAAGACAACAATCAACAATGCAGATAAGGGAAAAGTCTATTCACATCTTAATGTCTATGTAATTAAAGTGGTGCACCACAACTTATTCTACAAAAAAGTATTACCAAGTACTTGAAAAGAAAATTATGTATGCAGTTACTGTTACTAGTCCCTTCTTATTGTTCTTTCCTTTCCAAGTGCTCCTTTTTCGAAGAATGTTGATCATAAAATTGTTATTTAATAGATCTGTTGACAGAAAGCGTTTACATAAGCAACTATGTACAAAGTAAAGCACAAAAATATCATTTAATAGTCATGTGGCATTTCATAAGTTAGTAGAAATTCTCTCAACTCTTGTAGAAAGACGCAGGTGTGGAGATGTAAGTATCTTTCCAAGTAATGAGCGTGTCGTATTTGCGATGCTTTCTAGAATGGAATGTCAATAGTGAAGTTAATGGCCTCTCGTTTTTTTTTGTTGTGCCTCTGAAAGATCCGGCTTTTTTTTCCAGGTGACGGTCGCATAGCTTGGCACCTACAGTGCATTACATCAAGTTTATTTAGCTTTCTTACCGAAATATTTACGACACCAGTTTGCACTATAGTGACAGCCTCATATAAAAAAATTTCACAGGTTGAGAATTTGCGTTACACATGTGTAGAAACAAAATCCTATAAATATAACAGTCCAAAAAATATTCGTCGGCATTGTGATACATTCACGCATTTACACACATTTCTAACCCTTAAAGTACGATTCTTGGTTTCCAACATCCTTTTTCACACATCAGAGTCCCTAACCACTACTCATTACTCTTTACCTTATTACACATATACATATTTGTCGACACTTCTTCAATATGTCATCATAATAAATACATAGCATAATCAAATTCCTCATACAACATCAGCTTATTGGTCATAAACATACCTGAACAGCATAATACACATCGTCATTGTAATAATAACATCATAACACCTCAGTCAAATCTCAAAATCGTTGTAGCTTTCTGCAATAATTTCAAAAACTAAAAAGAATTCTCTGCTCATTTCAATAGTGTCATCTACCTCAAACGTACTTTAAAAATCATGATCCCATACCAAATACATCATTCAAAGTCATCCAACTGTGTAATTACGTAAACATCTGTCACTGACGTAGTAAAAAAAAATGTTTCTTTCTCTGTTAAATAATCAGATAGCTGTGTAAATCTGTCTTACAGAAAAGTGGTACAGATGTGTAAAGTTGTATAAGCAAATACCATATTAGCTAGGGCTCCTTGTGCTTGCCAAACACATGGTACACAAAGTAAGCGTGTACCCTCCTGAGGATTAATGTAATTATATCCTCAGTTGTTACAGATTACAGCAATCGAATGAGCTATGTCACAGAAAATCTTTGTATCATTGTAATTCAAAAATCTTTAAAAATAAGTGTTCTAAGTACAAAATTAATCACTCAAATACGTGTCCTATAGCACTAAATGTGTGTCTTGCTGTAAGATAATGCTGTGGAAGTGTCGTAGTTACCGTCCTCCGAAATCTAAGCTCTGCAGAAGTCAATGTACTTACCTCATTATAAACAAAAGTGAAACGCTCTGCGTATAGATATCGTAGTTATTACGTACATTACCGTGATCAAGAAAGCACTACACTGTAATGTATTGTTGTGCTACAAAAAAGCTGTCTCATTGTAGCTATACCACAAAAGTTACTACTAAAACATGTTTTACTTTCCAGAAGAATTCAGAAAAACTGTGCAGTTATAAAGCAGATACAGTACAAAAGCAACAATGTAAATTGTATCACACATTAGTAGCATCGTGGTATAATCGTGTAGCTGTCAAAGAAACCAAATACTAAGTCATCTTTAATCTCACAGAAACTACTTCAAATAAGGAATGTCTTTTCAAGTAAACCAAAATGTTGCATTAAAATCTCATTAACAGTATATGTTCTGAGTATGTAAGCCTTATAGTCGTTACGTAATCGTGCAACTAACAAGCAAGAGTGTACATTCACAGTAACACTGTATCCTCTGTTCACTATCACAATGCAGTTGTATTTACTGTCTAAATAAGTTCTCTTGATTCTAGACTGGATATTTAACTTTAAACATTGTTGCATGTTAACAGTTTCTAAGTGTGACAAAGAGTACTAGTAACGTGAAGTGAAAAATTTTATAGCAAGGACTAAGTTAAAAAGCAGATTATCTCTCAATAAACGGTTTTACATGTGAAATGTGGTGCAATCCTTAACCCTTTCTAGTGCGCAGAGTTTCAACTTCAAAGCAATTATCATGTTGTATACATCGGTAAGGAACGCTAAAAAATTTCTCAAAGTTATCGCCTATGTTATTTTTCTCTGAGCCAGCCGGCGCACGTGGCTGCCTGCGGAGCGAGCCATTGTCTGTCTCTTTGTTGGCACGCATCATTAGGATTAGGAGACCTAACTTCTACAAATTCAAATTGTGGAGAGGGTCCTGCCCTGTTTGAATCCCGCCAGTTCTGATGAAATTCAGGTCTGTCGTTTCGTCGGTAGTTTACATATTTTCCTTTTTGTCGGTCATGTTGTGGAGAATTTTTGCCGGAATCGTAACTGCGTGGTGGACCATTGCATCTGACGTTATTCTGTCTCCCTTGATAATAATTATTTTGGTTTCCATTTTGTCTGTTCCTCTGATTGTCTCTGTGATAGTCATTACCGCTGAGAGGTGATCTTCCCCTGTAATTATTACTACTCTGCCAACGGTTGTCATACGGGTCGTGTCTGTTTTGGTCTCGATTTGGTCTGTAAGAACAGGCTTGTCGTGTCCAGTTATAGTTTCTTTCATCACGGAATTGTGACGGATGTGACCTGTAACTGTTGTGTTCCTGTTTTCGCATCCCGCGATTGTCAGTGTCGATTTCCAATTCTTGTAAGAGTCCCTGAAAAGCTTTAATGTCGTCTTTGCAACGTCCTGCCAAAATAATATGTCGTAAATGTTCAGGCAATTTGATTAAGCAAATGTGGATGCCTTCTGAGGGGCTGTATGGGTTTGAAAGGTACTGATTCTTTTGCAACATGTCTTCAAAATAATTCGCAAGACTGGAAAATTCAGGATGTTCGAAATGCTTCATCATTATGATGCTATGTTTTACTCAGTCTTGTGTAGCTTGAGACCAATATGCTAAGAGGAAGGCAAGATAAAATTCTCCTTCACTGTGCCAATCGTGAATGACCGATCGCATTCTTACAACTGTTTCATTCTCTAAATAGCCATACATAAAATCTAATCTGTGCTCTAATGACCAATTTGGAGGGAAACAATGAGAGAATTTAGGAAGCCACGTTTGTGGATGAATGTCGTTGCCAGAATTCTTAAATGTTTTGAATTTACGTGTAGTAATAAACAGCTTATAGTCAAAATCATCATGTCGGCAAGTCGCGTATTGGTCATTGTTACTTCGTTTCGGCGGTTCCATCTCAAAATTCGGTGTACCTTGCCAATTTCTTTCATAATTTCTGAAGTGCCTCGTGTTATTATTTTGTGGCTGTTCCGTATTTCTATGTCCCTGTTCCCGTATTGGTGCGCGAGCGTCCTCTGAAATATGTAATTCTTGTATTACCTGCGTCAACTGATCTTTTACTTCCCGGATTTCTCTTTTGTACTGTGTATTGATTTGATTTTGATTTTGTCTGAATTTTTTAATTTGTTCATACTCTTCTGTGTCAGTGAGGCTACGGGTCTTGTGCCATTCACATTATCATCTACCTTCGTAGATAAATTTTTTAGCTGATCCGAAAGTTCGACTACTTTGTGTGATAATGAACTTATTTCCTCAGTGTGATTTTCTGAACCATGTTTCAGAGTGTCCATTTGTGTTGAAATCGTATCTACTGTGTCCTTTAAGTTTTCCTGAGTTTTTGCAAATTGCGTAACCGAATCGGTAGATGCAATTGAGTCAATTTTAGCTTGCAAGGTCAGATGATTTTCATGAACAATAGTTTGCAGTTCTCTTATGGCTGCTTCGTTATTCTGTAATGTATTTTCATGCCGCAAAAAAATAGGTTGGAAACGCTCACAAATTTGTGTTTTTACGTCATTACAGACTTTTTGACATTTCGATTTGATTTTATGTAACTCAGTAGTTAAATCTTCACGTGTTTGTTCAAGCGTGGTGTCTAACTTTTGAAGATTTTGCTCTATTGTGTCTAACTTTTGAAGCATTGGCCCAATTGGTTCATTAATTGTAATAACAATGCAATGGTATCTGAAACATGTTCCTCAGTGCTATTCGGCAGTGCATTTGAACCGGCAATATTCGCATTTTGGAAAGCAGAAAATGTGTCTTGACTTATTTGAGAAAACGGCGAGGACGCAAAACCTGAATCTACAGTATCTGCAAGATCGTGTCCTGTCATTTCGGATTCCTGAGGCGAGCTGTTGCCGACCGATCGATCGATAATGCCTCCCTGTTCACTAATTGTTTCACTGTCTACACCATTATTTGCAGTCTGCTCCATTTCCCTATGCACAATTACCAAATTACTACTCTGAACATTTGTTAATTCATTACACGGTGGCGCTAACACACTGCTTTTGTCTTCACTGTCATTTCTTAATTTACTTTGGAGCCTAGTGTTACATTTTTCACACGCCATTATAGTCACAATGTTTCACACGATAACACAGAAAAGCACAATTTGAAGAGCAAAATAAGAAAAGACATTAGCATAGCACTGAAAATAATATCTAGTTAATTGCAAGTGCAGCTGCGAAATACTTGGTGCAAATCTGCATGCATACCACAACTGTTCTACTGTACAACAATGAAAAACTACAACTACAAAGATGATTCTCTCTACAATTACGCGCTAGCAATAAACAATAGCTACACTAATTACACAAACTAAAAGAAAAAATCAGGAGATTCCAGTGAGGTATCTTTGCTAAGGGTCGACATATGAAATGCCCCCTTAGCAAAATTAATGAATTACTGTGCTGATAAACATCTTATGTTATTTGATTTTCAAACAGCTGAGCAAAGCTGAACGCATTCTGACATGCACTAAAGTGACACACAATATTTTTGGCGCTACGCAATCTGACTTTCAATAATCCCTACAAGGGAATGGCCCTGACTAAATTAACCTATACGTTTCACAAATCACTTACCTCACAAAAATCTTCGTTACTCGAACTACTGCAATACAGCGAGCGCCACTACTGCCAGCTAAATAAAAGATTCAAACTACTGAAGGCACTAACTACTGATAGGCATAGTTAGCAAAAGAAAGATTTTGATAGAGAACAAACAATGTGTTTACCTTAATAGTGTTCAAAAGTCATAATATATATGTATCAGTCCATGATATCCAATACTACAAACTTACTCTTTCTGATGGACACACGTCCAGATCGTCCGCTCTCAAAATTCTGCCATCTCTCTCCCCACATCCACCACTGCTGGAGGCTCACCTCCAACTGCGCAACGCTACGTGCTGTTAACAGCCAACTGCCCAACACTACAATAGCAAATTCCAACAACGCCACCCAGCCACAGACTGCACACAACACAGCCAGTGATTTTCATACAGAGCGCTACGTTGCGGTGGCGTTACCAGTATAAGAACCTAAACAGCCTACTTACAATATTTCACAAATAACGTATGTGGTCGGCGAATGTATGTATTGAAGAAGACAATGACAATTAGAAATAATCACGAAGATGCATATTAAATTGCCTATAAATAGTGGAGGTTAAAACATTACTGTCTCGGTCTTCTTGTAGCTGTTAAAGTTGTAAGAGCCTGTGACGCTCGCTTGAATGCTTAGGTAGCCTTCGTTTGTCCTTTAAGCGAGAAAGACGCCATTGGCGGCTGATATTTGTAAAAGGTGTGTACTTTCAATTTATGTTGATTTTTTTAATATAGAAACTGTTAAAATTACTACCTGTATTAATTTATTGGTAGCATGCCCAAGATTTCATTCCATATTCTTAGCCGTTTTCAGCATATTTGGAATTTTTCATGACGCAGAGCTGCGCAGCGATCGCGGGAACAGCTGCCGCGGCAAATTCAAATTAAACTGAATGAAAGTATTGTTCCCGCAAATAGCGGGGAGGTAACGGTACATTAAAATTATCTCTTTCAGCTTCCTGGAGACTTCAGAGGGAAATTGTGGATTTTATTATGTCATTTTCAGGTGGACATGGGCAGCTGGTGTTATGTTATCAGTTACGTAAATAATTCATGAGTGATAAAATTTTACTTGTGTGTGATCAAAGACTGCTGTGGAAAACCTGTTCTGCCTAGTAACATAAGAATCAAATCTCATCTTTGTTTTTAGTTTCATGCTCTCATGTGAGTCGTGGCAGTTAGTAGTGTTCATATATTTAAAAAAAATCCACTGAGACTTTCACGTTTAGTGAACATAACATACTGTAACCTCCGTGTAGGTAATCAGAGTAATTTTCAGTGCATTCAAGAGATGAAAGTAGCGAAGGTCTTTTTCTTATTCTTTAATTAGTTACAGTAATGATACCATGTTCTATATCTAACGAACCAGATAATTGTTGTATAAAAATAGTTTGCAAATTAAAGATCGTACGTGCACAGCAGAAAATGTTTCAGTGTTGTGCATATCCCCACATAATAGGTCAAAGTGCACAAAGTTAAAATATTTTCAACTGCAGAATCAAAGATTGCGAATCGCATTTTATGTGGCGTGCTCGCAACAATAAGCAATATAAAATTAATTAAAATAGTATGCCATATAAGCTGCATATAAAGTAAAAGGGGTGTGCGGTGGGGATTACGTGACGTAAAGTCAAATAAGGCAGACGGGATAGATAACATTCCATCAGAATTTCTAAACTCATTGGGGGAAGCGACAACAAAACGACTATTCACTTTGGTGTGTAGAATGTATGAGTCTGGCGACATACCATCTGACTTCCGGAAAAGAATCATCCACACAATTCTGAAGACGTCAAGAGCTGATAAGTGCGAGAATTATCGCACAATCAGCTTAACAGCTTGTGCAACCAAGTTATTTACAAGAATAACATGCAGAAGAATGGAAAAGAAAATTGAGGATGCGCCAGATGACGATCAGTTTGGATTTAGGAAAAGTAATGGCACGAGAAAGGCAATTCTGACGTTGCGATTAATAATGGAAGCCAGACTAAAGAAAAATCAAGATCCGTTCATAGGATTTGTAGAACTGGAAAAGGCGTTCGACAATGTAAGATTGGGCAATATTTCCGAAATTCTGAGAAAAGTAGGGGTAAGTCATAGGGAGATATAGGCCATATACAATATGTACAATAGCAAAGAGGGAATATTAAGAGTGGGCAACCAAGCGCGAAGTGTGAGACAAGGATGTAGCCTTTCGCCTCTGGTGTTCAATCTGTACGTCGAGGAAGCAATGATGGAAATAAAAGAAAGGTTCAGGAGTGGGATTACAATTCAAGGTGAAAGGATATCAATGATACTACTCGCTGATGACATTGCTACCCTGAGTGAAAGTGAAGAAGAATTACGTAAGCTGCTGAATGGAATGTACAGACTAATGAGTACACTTCATGGATTGAGAGTAAATCGAATGAGATGTAGTGGAAATGAGAACAGCGAGAAACTTAACATCAGGATTGATGGTCACGAAGTTGATGAAGTTAAGAAATTCTGCGACCTAGGCAGTAAAATAACCAATGATGGACGGAGCAAGGAGGACATCAAAAGCAGACTGGCTATGGCAAAAAAGGCATTCCTACCCAAGAGAAGACTACTAATTTCAAATATTGGTTTTAATTTGAGGAAGAAATTTCTGAGAATGTACGTCTGGAGTACAGCACTGTATGGTAATGAAACATGGACTGTAGGAAAACTGCAACAGAAGGGAATGGAAGCATTTGAGATGTGGTGCTACAAACTATTGTTGAAAATTAGGAGGAGTGATAATGTAAGGAATGAGGAGGTTCTACGCAGAATCGGAGGGGGAAGTAATGTTTAGAAAACACTGATAAGGAGAAGAGACAGGATGATACGACATGTGTTAAGACATGAGGGAATGACTTAGATGGTACTACAGGGAGTCGTAGAGGGTAAAAGCTGTAGAGGAAGACAGAGATTGGAATACATCCAACAAATTGAGGACATAGGTTGCAAGTGCTACTCTGTGAGGAGGAGGTTAGCACAGGAGAGAAATTCGTGGCTGGCCGCATCATACCAGTCAGAAGACGGATGACACAAAAAAGAAAAGAGCAGAAAAAAGTTCTATTCTCAATATTGATTGGGGCATTACACGTCAAGCATATTACTCCGGTGACATTTCCGCGCCGGCCGCGGTGGTCTCGCGGTTCTAGACGCTCAGTCCGGAACCGCGCGACTGCTACGGTCGCAGGTTCGAATACTGCCTCGGGCATGGATGTTTGTGAAGTCCTTAGGTTAGCTAGGTTTAAGTAGTTCTAAGTTCTAGGGGACTGATGACCACAGATGTTAAGTCCCATGGTACTGAGAGCCATTTGACCTTTCCGCATCGCTGACGTCGGCTGTGTTTACATGTAGTGGAGGAAGTATTCTGGTTCAACTAAAGCGAAATGCCTATGTTCGGCTGCTTGGAGACCGTTGCAGCTATTCATCGACTCTATGTTCCCAAACAACGATGGAAATGTTTACGGATGACAATGCACTGTCACCGGGCACAACAGTTCGCGATCAATTTGAAGTACATTCTGGGCAATTCGTTCGAGTGATTCGAGCATCAAGATCGCTCGACATGAACATTTATGGCACATGATCGAGAGGTCAGTTCATGCACAAAATCCTACACCGGCTACACTTTCGCAATTATGAACCGCCATAGAGGCATCATGGTGCAGTGTTTCTGGAGAGGACTTCCAAAACTAGTGGTCCACATCATGTTGAGCTGTTGCACTACGCTGGGGAAAAGTAGCTCTGACACGATATTGGAAAGTATCCCATGGCATTTGTCACCTCAGGGTATATGCCTGGGAAGAAAGCTTTCCGTTTTTCTCGCTGTGGAAGTGCATTCCCGTTGTGGTCCCAGTACCAGTTTGTCGGCATGAGGTGGTCATGAGGTGGTTAGTGAGTCTCATTAGGAGAGTCGTGCAGTCCCAGGCAGCTGGGCAGTTGGGCTGCAGCCCGCTATGATCCTTTGTAGGCAGGGCAGAGGACGCTGGTCCACCTTTTCCATCCCTAGAAAATAGTTATTGACCAATACATTTTTGCCTATTTTGTAAATGTATTACATAACTTGTAGGGAAATATTTAGTGCAATCCATACTATTCAGCAGGTCGCTAGTTACTTACTTTGTCGACGGAACTTACCTTGTTTAATTGATTCTCATTTGTGGCCTCCTTTAGGTTCGTAAACTTTGAATTAGTGAGCTGCCCAGGTGAGGATATCTACTCGTGTTTCCTCCATACAGTCCTTCAGATAATTTGTCAACTACCCTTAGTGTTACCGTGATTTTAAAATTTCACTTGAGCTTTCAAACCTGTTATGTTTCAATTCTAAATTACGAACACATAGTTATCTTTGTCTCTCAGTCTTGACTTAAGTTTCCATACCCCTTACTGTCCTAAAACTGTTCCACGAAAAAGCGTGCTACAAATAATAAACATAACCTCTGTAACTATTGTGTTCCTAAGCTAATGATCGCACTGTGTAGATGTTTAGCTATGCACAGTGGTCAAAGTCTGTGATCAGTTACTTAAAAATTCAGAGAATGGTTATAGATTTGTATATTGACCAGAAAGAATGGTTTCACCTTCCCTTGGTCTGTAACTTGGCTTTATGTGGTTTCATGGTTCCTTGTGTTCGTCATTAAAGTGCAGCTACTCACAGAGACCCAGTGTGAGCTGCAACTATCGTACAGCAGCGAAACTTGATAAATAGGCCACTCTTTTAATGCGGAATTGATCTACGCCGGAAAGAAATAGTTCCAGTTTTCGCCACCAAGAGCACAGCACCTCGTCGCCGTCTCCAGTGCTCATACTTCTCAAATTAGTTGTGAAAGCGGGGGTTAATAATATCAACATTATGCATTTCTCACTTTCACTCGCTCTACCCACATTTCGTTCCTAGTCGATTATATACAGAATAAATTTCTATATGTTTTTCTTGTATTCACAGCGACAGATTTGGACCTGATCGCCAAAATTGCAACTAATTTTTTCCTTGGTAAATGGATTCCGCATTAACGCATTAGAATATCTAGCAAGTTGCGCTACCAGACGGTAATCATAGCCCACACAGAACCTTTGTGAGTATCTGCATTTTAATTATAAATATACTGTACGACGGCTAACAGACTATAACACACTCATGGCAACATTCCCAGCATTCGTTTTATTTTGTGGAATTTTTTCTGTTTTATTTTGGAGCAGATTTGCTTCCTCTGCACTGATAAAATTAGTGCAGTGGATAATGAACTAGACTCACATTCAGGAGGTTGGTATTTCACATCCTTCAAGATTTGGACTTTCAGCAGTCGATGACTTGGTCGTCCATGTGGCATTAAGCCGCTATCTTCCTTCTTCGTCTCCATCATAATGATGTGTGCCTTGCTTCTGTCATCTTCTGTTAGTTTCTTTCCTGAACAGAAAACCGAATCAGTCTGTCGACTGTATGTATTGCAATTGTGAACTACACCTAGTTGTTACTGACCTAACAACCACTCAGCCTAAGTAAAACCTTACAGTTTGCTCTGCAAGAATTAGTAAATCTTCTTCCTTCATTTGTATTCATGTACTGAAATTCGCTTTTCGGCGCAAAAATGAAATAACACAGCCAAAGAACTGCAAATTTGCTTTGTAATATCCTTAAATCGGGCCTGTCTTGGTTTAACTTCGACTGTCGCGGCGCGTTGTCGTAATTATTAGTATGACTTTTCTAACATCTCATTCTCCATCGACATGGACACCAACTGAGGAATTGGCGGCGATAGTTTTTGTGTAGCAGATAGGCCCACTTGGGATGCTCTGATCCGATAGCTCGCGGTAAACACATCAGATGGGGATAGACGATGGACCGCTACAGGAAATAAATAACTGACCCGGCAACTAACAAAGCAATTCGCATCTTGTTATCTGAGTCTCTATCCCAGCGATTCGCCAATAAAATTGTTATCTCGCTTTCTGAACATGGAATTAGATTTGCAGCTCTGCTTGATTGTGTTTGTTGATGCTTGAGATTATTCTAGTCCTATTGTAATCTGAGCTCACTTTACTCAAACGCTTAGCGTTGAGTCTCTTCTATGTTTTCGACCAGCGAGTTAGTCTCAATTTTGGTAACCATCCTCTAAGTGGTTCACGGCAATGACCTGTCATTTTCTGTCAGGCTACCACATAAACATTAGAACATATTATTCAATACTACATTTCAAAGATATTTTTCAGGTCTAAAAATTCCGTGCAACTTTCTTCGTTCCGAATTAAGTGCAAAGCTGAGATTACTTTACAGTATCGGTTATGTAAGGATATATTGTTTAGTAAACTATTTTAGTATTCTAGTCTCATAACGCCTTTAATGCGCAATATATGTTATCGTGATTATACTCAACTGCCCCAAAACACATACCCTGTTGTAAAGATTATAATGGCTGAAACTTCAAGGAAATTTTCTCTGCGTGGGCTACAACTGTTGATGGAAATTTCGGTTGTCCCTGGCCGATCTTAAGCACAAAATGAGGTTCTCTGGCTATTTCGAGCATCGCGACGACGTCCTAACGACGCTCGGGTGTCATTTACTTACTTAGCGCCGGCAAGTTCTCTCGACATAAACCTTAACCCATTAACGCGCACGGCCCCTTTAATGGCCCACAATTATGCAGCGCGGTATATAATGCGCTTATAGTGGCGGTGCGGGTTGCGTAAATTGCGCAATATCCGTCGCCAGCCGCCTTGAGCGCCAGATTACTGTCCGCTAGTGATTCACGGCGGGCGAGCTGCGGCTGGCACGGCAACGACTAACCTGGCCAGTGCAGACAGACACACAGTCTGGATACTTCCGAGGACGCACTCTGCTTCTTTTTTCTCTGAACCATCAGTCCTCTGACTGGTTTGATGCGCCCGTCGACGAAATCTTCTGCTGTGCCAACCTCTTCATCTGGGAGTAGGACTTACAGCTTACATCGTTCCCTACAGTTTTTACCCTCTACTGTTCCCTCTAGGACAAACGAGCCTCTTCTCTGCTGTCTTAACACAAGTCCTGTCATCCTGTCCCTTCGCCTCGTCAGTGTTCTCCATGTTCCTTACCTTATCACTCACCTGTTTCTCAACACTCATCTGTAGTGTCACTTCACAAATGCTTCGATTCTCTTCTCTTATGGGTTTCTACACAGTCCACGATTCACTACCATACAATTCTGTGCTCTAAGCATACGCCCTCAGAAATTTTTTCCCAAGGCGTACATTTGATACAAGTATGTTTGGCCACGAATGCCCTATTTACCCTTGCTACTCTGATTTCATGTCATCCTAGATTCGTCCATCATTGGGTTATTTAGCTTCCAAGGTTACAGGATTCCGTAAATACCTTGACTTTAAGCTTATCGCTATTCTCATTTCTGGTACTGCTCATTATTTTCGTCTCTCTTCGGTTTCCTCTCAATCCATACTCTGTACTTATCACAATATGCACCACTTTCGACAGATCAGAAATTATTCTTTACTTTCGTCAGGTACATCAATGTCATCAGCGAATCTTATCGTCAACATTCTGTCACTTTAAATTTTAATCCCAGTCCTGAATCTTTCCTCTATGCGTGTACAGATTAAACAGAAGGGGCGAAAGACTTAATTACCTGTCATGAAACCTCTTTAATGCGAGCACTTCGCACTTAGCCTTCCGATATTACTGTTATCTCTCAGTCATCGGACATTTTGAGTACGACCTATCCTTCCCTATTGCTTACTTTTCTCATCATTTCAAAAACCCTACACTGTTTTGCACCTTCCAAAAGTTTTTACGGTTGACAAATCCTACGAACGTATCTTAATTTTTCTTCAGTCTCGCTTCCATTAGAAGTACAACGTCAGAACTGGGTCAGTGGTGTTCTTACCTCTTCTAAAGCCAAATTGGTCGTCACCTATCCCTAACATTCATTTCATTTCTTGCATACATTACTCCAGTCAGAAATTGGAATGTATCAGCTGTTAAGTTGATTGTGCGATATTTCTCTCGCTTTTCTTCCCTTGCTGTCTTCGAAATGGTGTGGATCATATATTTCCCGAAGTCTGACGGTATGTCGCCTGTCTCATAGGTTCTACAAACCAGCTTAAACTGTCGTTTAGTTGGCTCATACCACAATTATTTTAGATGCTTCTGGCTTATACGATTTCAATTCTTCCAAAACTCTTTTAAATTCTTACTCTAATAGGCCTTCTGTACGCTCTTCCACCTATCTGCTCTCTCTCGACTGCGTTTAACAGTGGAATTCACACTGTATTCTTAATGTTACCGCCCTTGCTTTTAATTTCACAGAGGGTTGCTTTGATTTTTCTGTATGCTGAGTCAGTCATTTGCAACGAACATTTCCCTTCCGATTTGTTCCCATTTTGCTTGTAGGCGTTTCACCTTGGCTGTCATGTACTTTCTGTTTATTTCATTCTTAAGTGATTTACATTGCCTTATTCCTGTCTTTCCCTGAATATTACTGTACATCCTTCTTTCGTAGATCAGTTTATGTCTTTCTTCAGCTACCCAAGGTTTCTTCGCAGTTAATTGCCTGTATCTATGTTTGCCCCGTTACTGCTCATTTTAGAGATGCCCATTCCTTTTCATCTGAACTGCCTACTCTGGTGTTCCTCACCACATTATCCACGTCCTTAGCGAAATTCAGACGGAGGTCATCATTCCTCAGAATTTCAGTATCCAACTTCCTGCCACACTTATTCTTACAGAACATTCTTTTGGAATTCGATTTACTATTCATCATTCCCACACAGTGATCTGAGTATATATCTGCTCCTGGATACACCTTACAATCCAGTATCTACTGGAATGGTTAATATATCTAATGGCATATCTAATGGCATGGTTAATTTAAGGAGTGGCTGGATGCCCTTCCAGTCACCACCCCGCTGGATGAGTTGATGATGATGAACACAACACAACACCCAGCCCTGAGCGGAGAAAATCTCCGACCCAGCCGGGAATCGAACCCGGGTCCCTTTGCACGTCATTCCATCGCGCTGGCCAATCTGCTATCGAGGTGGACAACAATAAGAACTCTGTTCCTATAATTATGATACCATGATAAGGAGAAAAGTGAGACACTACTTCGGGACACAGAGTAACTTCGTTCTTCCTAGGGCGTGTCCTGATAGAGAAACAATGCAGCATTTTCCTTTCCGTCTAGTACCCTTGTGCCGTGAAGATCGAAGAAAGGACATCAGAATATTAAACTCGCCGTGCTGATCCTGATCAATTGGATAACGAAATCTCGTCAATAGATAATGGCGTGAAAAGCTTCACTGGGCCACTAAAATGGTTCTCTTATGAGAATACCAATTTAAAGCTATGATAGGCACTACAGTCTAATTAATCTACATGTAAACTGACGACATTGAAAGTCTGATTAAATAAGTTGGTGAAGATTAGGTGAGAGGGCTATTTCTTTTAATAAAAAAGGTCCGATCGTTCAGGAAATCAAAACCAAAAGCGAAAATGAAAAGCGCTTTATTTGTAATTCTTAGCTACACTTTGCAGCCAGTTCTCTACATAGTCGCCGATGCAATTTAACCTATGTCCTAGCGTTGTACCAACTTTCCAATACTCTCATTATAAAAGGAGACACCTTTGCTTTCCGCCAATTCTCTACATTGATTAGCATCTCATTGTCCATGCCGAAATGCTGTGACCAAATACTTCCCATCGATAACGCTGCAGGAGCGTCTCTGATACATCCGCAGTCCGCTGCCCAGCATTGTCGTGAAGAACAATTCTTGACAGCATTATTTTTCTCTTCTTATGACTTGTTCTGTGTAGACAATTTTCTCGAATCGCCTGATATACTCGCTTTCTCCCGTCACAGCTTACGTCATGAACATCTATACATTCTGCTTCGTAGTTCTGGCATCACTGCCGCACTTTTCTGTCGCACATGACATGTTATGTGGACTGCATGATATCAGGGGGAACAACGCTACATGAAGGAATCACTTAGTTCTCAGCGCGAGACAATATTCTAGGCATTTGTATGTGCCCGCTGTGGGCTCAGAAGAAAAGTGCTACGTTACGCGATCGGAGAGCATGTTAGAGACACTGCCCAACACATGCGAACAAAGCTGCATCGTATTTTCGTTTTGATTTAAATTTCGCGACCGATAATACTTTGAAAAATATATAGTCCTCATAGTTGTAAGGTATGTAAGTTAGACAAGTAGAAGAAGTAGTTGTTTATATGTTAACTGTGTTTGTGTGTATTGTGGACTTGAATTGGACTGCCTTTCAGATACATGCGCTGAGTCATATCGGCTTCGATTTCCTCTCCTTCAGGACATAGTTTTAGTATGTTCTTCGTGTTCTCGTTATTTGTTGCCTCTTGCACTGCAGATTTGGCCAGTAAAGTTTCTCATTTGTTCGTCATAGCAACAGAAGCTTCATTGCAATGATCTTAGTGTCAGAAGTGCTGTTTACCATGACAACAGTAAGAACGAGGGGCCTTAATCTCTGTCGGACAGACGTGTTACCGCGTCTCTTTTATCTTTCCAAAAGCATTGAGTACGTGGTGCCTATAGAAAGCACGAAAGAGCGGGGCTATAACAACGTGACTGCAGCAGCAGTAACCGTCGCCGACTACTCATGAGGCGAATGCCTATTGGAGCGGAACGAGTCGCTTATTGGGCCGCCTCCATTACGGCCTGCCCTGCCGTCCGCGGCGCGGCGTGCTCCCTTTATACCCCTCGGGCATGGGGAGAGTCACTAAAGAGCGCAGTCGGAGCAGCGCCAGCGAGGGCCGTTGCGCTTACAGCGAGAGGCGATAAAAACGAGTGTCTGGGAGTGGCTGTGGGTGTGGCCGCTAAATAAGCGCCACTAAAACAGCGGTCCCTGCCTGTTGCCTGCCGAACTACCTGCTGTGCCGTACTGTACTCTAGTGCCCACCTTTGCTAGAGGTCCGCAATGCTGCTGCACTGCGGGCGACCGGTGCCGCAGGCTGAGCACCCTCTCTCTCGTGCATTCTGTTATTCCCCACACACATTCCGCAAACCACTGTCAAGGGACTTCCCACTTTAGCTCATATCTGAATTTCTTCCCGTACCATTCGCTCATGAAGCGCGTGAAGAATGTCTTCTTATAAATTGAGGTGACAGAAGTTATGGGATACCTCCTAATATCGTGTCGGACATCATTCTGCCCGGCATAGTACAGCAGCTCTACGTATCATGGTCTGAACAACTGTTTGGAAGTTCCCTGCAGAAACATTGAGCCATGCTACCTCTATAGCCGCCAATAATGGTGAAACTGTTGCCGCTGTAGGATGTTGCACACGGATTAACCTGTCTATTATGTCCTATAAACCTCCATTGGGACTCATGTAGGGCGATTTTGATGACCAAATCATTCGCTATAAATGTCCAAAATGTTCTCCAAACCAATCGCGAACAACTGTGGCCCGTTGGATGACATCGTGGTTTTGGAACATGAAGTCCACGAATGGCTTCAAATGGTCTCGCAGCAGCCGAACACAGCAGAGGGCCCAGTCTATTCCGTGTAAACACAGCCTACACCATTATGAAACCACCACACGCTTGCAAAGTGGCTTGTTGACAATTTTGGAATGTAGTTTCGAAAGGTGTGTGCCACACTCGAACCCTACCATCAACTCATACCAAGTGAAATCGGGGCTCATCTGACGAGGCCAGGGTTTTTCAGTCGCTAGGGTCCAACCGACATGGTCTCGAGCCCAAGAGAGGTGCTTCAGGTGACGTAGTGCTGTTAGCAGGGACTCCTGTCGGTCGTCTGCTTCCATAGCCAGTTAACGACAAATTTCACAGCGCGGCCCAAACCTTGTTGCTTGTCTGTTAGCACTGACAACTCTACCCAAACACCATTGCCCTTGGTTGTGAAGTTAGGGCTGATGACAACTGCATTGCCCATGGTGCGAGGTAATGCCTGAAATTCTCGACACACACTTGACAATGTGGAACTAGGAATATTCAATTCCTTAACGATTTCCATAGTGGAATGTCCCTTGCTCTAACTCGACCTACTATTCCGTTTTCAATGTCTATTAATTTCCTTCGTGTGGCCTCAATCACATCGTACATCTTTTCACATGAATCACCTGAGTCGAAATGATAGCTCCTACAGTGCACTGAGGTTTTACAACTTCCGTGCGCAATACTACTGCCATGTGTATATGTGCACATCGCTATCACCTCTGTGTAGTCTCCCGTGCGTGCTATAATTAGAGTAATCTTTGTGGTACGAACGGGATCGATACATAGACGCCCTGTTCGTAGATTATTCGTTGAAAGGTGGATCTCGATAGTTTTTAAGTAGCCTTTCGCGCGGTGTTTGAAGTCTATCTTCAAGCACTTGTCAGTTCAGGACTCCTAGCACTTCCGTGACGCTCTCCTCAAGTAAGATAAACTTGTGACTACTAACGCTTCGGTTTTTCGTATACACTTAAGGTCCGCTGTTAATACTACTACGCGTGAGCTCCAGTCACTTATTATTCTAGGAGGTGTCGACAGATGTTCTCTAAGCACTATCTGTTGTAAACTAGAATCAGTTTTCACACTGTTACGGAGTGTGCAATGATTTGAGTCTTCCAAGCGGATTAAAACTTTGTGCTGCACATAGACTCGAACATGTAAGCTTTGCGTTTCGCGGGCATGGTGAAGATCACTGGTTCGATTCCCAACCTCGCACGTAGTATTTATCTGCCAGTGAGTTTCATATCAGCACATATTCCCCTGCAGAGAGGAAATTCATTCTGGAAACAATTCGCTTAGGCTGTGGCTAAGCGATTTCTCCGAAATATACTTTCTGTCTGTTGTATAAGTACCACAAGGTATCCATGAGAACTTTTGTGCCTTCTAAAAGGAGGAAGAAAAGATACTGGCGGAAGTAAAACTGTGGGGGTGGGTCTCGAGTCGTGCTTGGATAGTTCACTCGGTGAGCATTCTCCCGCAAACGGTACGGTTTCTAGGTTGGAGTATTAATACAGCAGCAAACTTTAATGTCTCAAGAATTTTTCTTTGTAAACTGCCGGAATTGTTAATTTCATTTCTAATTTATTACGGGGACTGTGCACCATTCGTGAAACATACCACTGCAAAACAATAATGCTATGTAAAGTTTCTGTCCTGCACATTTTTGGTTGACTATATTGCTTCAAGTCAATATACTCACTACTACGTTCGTTGGATTCATGAGAAACGATTTAAGGCGGTAATGACTATTAATTACTCATTACATTTAAATACTGAAATCTTCCCCGTTTTTAGAGATTGCATTGGAAGATTGATTATGTTCATGCGTAAATCTTTTCATACAATCTTTTGTTTCAATAAAGCGCTAAGTGCTGCGTTCCGCGAATGCGTCGCTTTAACCTGGCATCGATCTACATTAACGGATTTCAGTGAAAAAATTGTATACCTGAGAGAAATGACCAGTAAACGTAGAAACAAGGCAAGGTGAGCTCACTGTAGATGAGAAGCTCACAAAGGATGAGCCTATTTTGGGTATTCTCGTCACGGTCAAAATAGCCATGTCGGTGCTACGACACCCAAAATGGCACTACAATTTCTCAAAGGGAAGATATTGCACATAACAGAACATAACTATAACTTAGAATAAATTATCACCATAGAATATTAACCCGTAAATTTTTAACTGTATATTACACTGATTTTGGAAAGTATTTGGCTCGCTACACAGAAAGACAACAGCCATACCAATTTGCAAAATTAATGATGAAATTAATTTAGTAAACATGGTGGCTCATACCTTAGCGAAGAAAATCTGCTGGTTAAATTTCTTACCTACTGCAAATAAAAACTGGTGTACGACAATGGGATGTATTTTCAAGGGTACTTTCTAAGCGTAATTTTTTTAACGTAAGGAACTCAGTATTGTGACAGAAAACTCACACAAAATAATAATGAGGCGTAAGACGAAAATTTAATTAAACGTTAAGATATAAGGCTAAATTTTCAACAAATCCAACGAATTACTCAAAAAATATAATGTAGAAATTACTGAATAGAATGGTTCAAATGGCTCTGAGCACTATGGGACTTAACTGCTGTGGTCATCAGTCCCCTAGAACTTAGAACTAGTTAAACCTAACTAACCTAAGGACATCACAAACATCCATGCCCGAGGCAGGATTCGGACCTGCGACCGTAGCGGTCTTGCGGTTCCAGACTGCAGCGCCTTTAACCGCACGGCCACTTCGGCCGGCCTACAGAATAGAACCGGTCTCAGCATTTTAGCTGAAAAGCTAAATACTTCACAAACGTAAAGATGCACCATAAGATACAGAAAACAAAGAGGAAAAACAGAAATATGTAAATAAACCAAGAAATGAATACTTGGACATAACTGCAGATGCTAAGGATGCCTGTAGGTTCCACTTTTCGTATTTGACCACTAACGCTACCCGAGCAATGTCCTCAGCACGTTACAGGTGTCAGTAGTGGTCACAACAGTGTTCTGTGTAGTTGCGAGTGTAATATTTTAGAACTAAGTTAATCTGAACAGGAGCGCATTGTTGGTGCTTGTACGGTAGTTGTTGCCGAAACCAAAGTAGCCGAAGTGTATGGTGTATCACGTAGTATTGTATTGAAGATTTATACCGGTTACAGGGACAGCGAAGAAACATCATCCGCTGCCATAACGCGGACGTAAGTATGTGTAGAGTGATTGTGAGTGACCACTGAAGAGCACTGTGAGGAGAAAGAAGAGGACGACAGCTGCAACAATTGCTACAGAAATGAATGTCGTACTCACGACCTCTGTCAGCACAAAAACAACATGAAGGGAGTTGCATAAACAGGCAATTGCAGGGTGAACTGGAATTCCAGTACATGTCACCAGTAACCCAAATTCTCGTAATGAGAAAATGGGTTTGCCGAAGCCTTATAACCTGGACTACGGACCACTGAAAGAAAATCATTTTGTCTGTTGACTGTTGTTTCACACTGTTTCTAACTTATGGCCGAGTTTATGTCCCTATAGTGAAGTATGACAAGGGTTCTGTGATGATTTGGGTACCTATATCGGGCTATTCCAAGTGTCTCGAAGTAACTATGCAACGTCTCATTACCGCCAAGCATTATTTGACCATTTTGGCTGATGAGTCCGTAGTACGGTACAATGTTTGTTGCCCAGAGATGATGCTGTGTTCCAAATCGACATGCCACTGTTCACACGGCTCATATAACCCAGGACAGTTTTTGTGAGCACGAGGACGAATCGTCATGTCTTCGCTGCCCACCACAGCCACTAGGTCTCAATATCATTGAGCCTTTCTGATCAACTTTGGATAGAAGTGTGCGTCATCGCTGTCCACATCCATTATCGTTACCTGAACGTGCCACTATTTTACCAGAATAATGTTATAAGATTCCATTTAAAACCATAGAGGACCTATATTTATCCTAACGGGAATGACTGGCAACTGATTTGAATGTCAACTGATTTCTTACACCACATTAATCACAAAAATGTGTTGTGGTTTAAGTGTTTCCATGTTTTTGTGCAACTCTGTATCTTGTGTGTATTACAGAACGACTGCATCAGAATGGTCCGCTAGAGACACACGACTTAATTTTCAACTAAATGACTACCTGCTGTAACTGAAAATATTTACATATTGTACGCATACAGGTCCATATTTCCCTTTTTTTACGTTTCAATCCCGACAAATGTTTTGGTTCGAACGATACGTCATAATCGCTGTAAAGAATCATTTGAAGATATCCGTAATTAGGATGTGAATTAGTTGCCCATGAAAGTGGTTGTTAGCGCCAGTAAACTTTTCGTAGAAGAAAATTATTTTTTGTCAAGGATACATATTCTTTTCGGTAATTTGTACGTATTTCTGTTTCTTTCAAGCAGCTGAAAACATATAGAGTTAGGCACTTCTGCATGTTACTAATCGAAGCAGCAAAATAGGATACAATGCTGCTGTACGTATTCAACCAATATGCAAATATTTCATACCCGTGCACTTTGCTTTTCACTAGCACTCATGCGCTTCTCAATTTATATAGCAACATAATGTCGACTGCTTCATCAAATCATGACGATCAGGATGAAATTAACCTTTGAATCCTTCACAATAGAGATATTGCACTCAAGTATGTATCGGAACTGTTGTTGTTGTTCTTGTGGTCTTCAGTCGCAAGAATGGGTTGGCTATAACACAGTTCTCCATGCTACTAAATCCTGTGCCAACTTCTTCATCTCCAAGTAACTGCTGCAACCCACATCTTTTTGAATCTGCTTACGGTCTTCATCTCTTGGTCTCCCTTTATGATTTCTACCCCTCACGCTTGCCTCCACAACTAAAGTGAGGACCTCTTGATGTTTCAGAAAGTGTCCTACCAATCGATACCTCCTTCTTGACAGGTTGTGCAGCAAATTTATTTACTCTCCATTTCTATTCAGTACCTCCTCATTAGTTACGCGATATACCCATCCAATCTCCCGTAGCACCACATTTCAGAAACTTCTATTCTTTTCTTGTCTAAACTGTTTATCATCCCTATTTCACTTCCATACATGGCTACACTTCACACAAATATAGTATTTTCAGAAAATCAATACTCGATATTAACAAATTTATCTTTTTCAGAAATCCTTTTCCTGCTATTGCAAGTTTACACTTTATATCCTCTCTACTTCGATCATCATCAGTTATTTTGCTGCCCGTATAGCGAAATTCGCCTGCTACTTTAAGTGTCTCATTTCCTAATCTATTTCCCTCAGCAACACCTGATGTAATTCGACTACATTCGATTATCCTCGTCTTGCTTTTTGTGATGTTAATCTCATATCCCCCTTTCAATACACTACGCATTCCGTTCCACTGCTCTTCCTAGTCCTTTGCTGTCTCTCACTGAATTACAACGTCATCGGCAAACGTCAAAGTTCTGTTTCTTCTCCCTACACTTAAATTCCGGCTCCAAATTTTTCTTTTGTTTCCTTTACCTCTTGCTCAATGTTCTGATTGACATTGAGGATAGGTTACAACCCTGCCTCGCTCCCTTCTCAGTCACTGATTTCTTTCATGCCCCTCGGCTCTTATCACTACCGTCTGGTTTCTGTAACGTCGCTCCCAGTATCTTACCCTGACACCTTCAGAATTTCAAAGAGAGTATTCCATTCAACGTTGTTAAATCCTTTCTCTAAGTCAACAAACACTAGAAACATAGGTTTGCCATTCCTTAACCTGTCTTCTATGAGAAGTCGTACGGTCAGTATTTCCTCGCGAGTTCTTTCATTTCTCCAGAGTCCAAACTGATCGGCGCCGGAGTCGGCTTGTATCAATTTTTCCATTGTTCTGTAAAGACTTCGTGTTAGTAGTTTGCAACCATGACTTATTAAAGTGATAGTTCGGTTATTTTCACACCTGTCGGCAACTGATCTCTTCGATATTTGAATTATTACATTCTTCTTGTAGTCCGAGGGTATTTCATCTGACTCATATCTTGCTCACCAGATGGAACAGTTTTGTCATGGCTGACTGTCCCAAGGCGATCAGTAGTTCTAGCAGGGCCTTCCTATTATCTCATCATACATTTCTTCGACCTCTTCATCATCTGCGAACCTCGTTGGCATATAAACTTGTACTAGTGCTGTGGATGTGGGCTTCATGTCTATCTTGGTTACAATAATGCGTCCAGAATACTGGTTGCAGTGGTTTATATGCGTTCCTATTTTTTTATTCATTATTACACCTGCTCCTGTATTACCCCTATTCGATCTGGTATTTGTATGCCTTTATTCACGTGACCATAGATCCTGTTCCTCCTGCCAACGAACTTCACTAATTCCCATTATATACAACTTTGACCTACACTTTTTCCTTTTTTTAATTTTCTAACCTACCTGCTAAGGATCTGACATCCGTAGAACGGCAGTATAGTTGCTCCTGATAACATCGACCTGAATAGTTCCTGTCCAGCGACCCGAATGGTGAACTATTTTACCTCCGAAATATTTTACCCAAGAAGAACCCACATACTACAAACGTAAAAAACAAAACATGAAATTTAAAAAATTTGGACTATCGACGGACTGTTATACGCAAAATGTCTATATTTCGCTTTCTCTGTGTACCTCGTGAAATTATTATGGTATCGTTAGAGAAACATAGAACGAGGAGATTTGTACTAAAGCATGGGTAAATGCGGCTGCACTACGGTGGTAATGCAGGAATTTTTAAATGCATGCGATTGCTTAACACTTAACGACAGACCGTCTAAAATACACTCCTGGAAATGGAAAAAAGAACACATTGACACCGGTGTGTCAGACCCACCATACTTGCTCCGGACACTGCGAGAGGGCTGTACAAGCAATGATCACACGCACGGCACAGCGGACGCACCAGGAACCGCGGTGTTGGCCGTCGAATGGCGCTAGCTGCGCAGCATTTGTGCACCGCCGCCGTCAGTGTCAGCCAGTTTGCCGTGGCATACGGAGCTCCATCGCAGTCTTTAACACTGGTAGCATGCCGCGACAGCGTGGATGTGAACCGTATGTGCAGTTGACGGACTTTGAGCGAGGGCGTATAGTGGGCATGCGGGAGGCCGGGTGGACGTACCGCCGAATTGCTCAACACGTGGGGCGTGAGGTCTCCAATCGATGTTGTCGCCAGTGGTCGGCGGAAGGTGCACGTGCCCGTCGACCTGGGACCGGACCGCAGCGACGCACGGATGCACGCCAAGACCGTAGGATCATACGCAGTGCCGTAGGGGACCGCACCGCCACTTCCCAGCAAATTAGGGACACTGTTGCTCCTGGGGTATCGGCGAGGACCATTCGCAACCGTCTCCATGAAGCTGGGCTACGGTCCCGCACACCGTTAGGCCGTCTTCCGCTCACGCCCCAACATCGTGCAGCCCGCCTCCAGTGGTGTCGCGACAGGCGTGAATGGAGGGACGAATGGAGACGTGTCGTCTTCAGCGATGAGAGTCGCTTCTGCCTTGGTGCCAATGATGGTCGTATGCGTGTTTGGCGCCGTGCAGGTGAGCGCCACAATCAGGACTGCATACGACCGAGGCACACAGGGCCAACACCCGGCATCATGGTGTGGGGAGCGATCTCCTACACTGGCCGTACACCACTGGTGATCGTCGAGGGGACACTGAATAGTGCACGGTACATCCAAACCGTCATCGAACCCATCGTTCTACCATTCCTAGACCGGCAAGAGAACTTGCTGTTCCAACAGGACAATGCACGTCCGCATGTATCCCTTGCCACCCAACGTGCTCTAGAAGGTGTAAGTCAACTACCCTGGCCAGCAAGATCTCCGGATCTGTCCCCCATTGAGCATGTTTGGGACTGGATGAAGCGTCGTCTCACGCGGTCTGCACGTCCAGCACGAACGCTGGTCCAACTGAGGCGCCAGGTGGAAATGGCATGGCAAGCCGTTCCACAGGACTACATCCAGCATCTCTACGATCGTCTCCATGGGAGAATAGCAGCCTGCATTGCTGCGAAAGGTGGATATACACTGTACTAGTGCCGACATTGTGCATGCTCTGTTGCCTGTGTCTATGTGCCTGTGGTTCTGTCAGTGTGATCATGTGATGTATCTGACCCCAGGAATGTGTCAATAAAGTTTCCCCTTCCTGGGACAATGAATTCACGGTGTTCTTATTTCAATTTGCAGGAGTGTAGATGTACGTGAAAGGTGTATCATTAGAATCACAATGCAAAACATGCAAAAGAGGCTTGGAAAGTGTAAATGAATGAAAATGTGTATCACACACACACACACACACATATATATATATATATATATATATATATATATATATATATATATAATATCGGAAGTAATAGCTTATTTCCTTACTGGAATGAAAGAAGGTGGGTCAATAAAACAGGTATCCATACGTACCTAGAAATAAGATTGGATAGCAGTAATAAAGTATTAAATGGAGACATCCAAAGAAAACAACTAGAAACAACAGACAATAAGTCTTTCAGAACTATGATCATTGGTTTAGAACGCTGTCAAGGTATACGAACATCAAGGAAAGAACGTAGGGGGAAGACGACTGAAAACTCGAAGAAGAGAAGAAGGAAACGAAGTAAGTAGAGGATTAAAGATGTTACTCAATCCAAAATGTTCCTTACGCAGATAAAACGAGAAAGAGAAAAACAGCTAATATTACCATGATGGGGCTTGTAAGCCAAAAACCGATTAACTAAATCAAATAATGCGACACAACATCCACAATTCTGCCTTTTTCATTTCTAGTTACGTAATTTTTCATCTGAGCAGTGACGAAAGTATCGATGAACGTAGTCTTACTTTGTGACAAGGAACGTAACGAGGCGATATGTTGTTTGTAGCTGCGTGATGTCAGAGGACGATCAGCTCTGCCTAAGACTCTGCGACTACTAGATCCGGCGTGGGAGTTGTCGGCCCCGCGGCTGCCGGCTTAGGCGCCGGGCATTCCGGGCGTCTGCAGGAATGACCGGGGCCTGGCCTACGCACGCCGCCTGTGGGCACTCATTACGGATGGAGCATTCGGTCCGAGTTCCTCGCATCCGTGACATTTCTGGCGTCGACAGGAATGCTCTTCGTTAGAAATTCAACGGCGCTCGTCGAGCGGAATTTGGAAGAGCTTCGCAATGCCGTGTACCCTAAAAATACGAGCATATGAGGATGACTACAGAGGCAGTCTGTTATTGATTTTTACGTTCCTAATTTGTAGCAATCCAGGTTTTAATCAGAAAGCAAAAAAGGAAGATCTGAAAACTATAGGAAGAGTAAAAATTTTGAAACTTATTTAACAGAAATTCCAAAATAAAAATGACAAGGGAATCACATTGTAAGACATTTATTAAAACAGAATTTGTAGTAGATTTCAAACGAAACACATTGTTCAGCAGGAGAGAAACTTATGAGGAAAGTCTGAGAGCCACCTCTGAAAAACGATTTTGTATGAAGTAGAAATCATAGGAAAACTATCACTTTACTGAAGAAAATGTTACACACGGCGATGTCATAATAAGCTATGTAGAATTCTAAAGACCTGTAAATCTATCGTTATGGATGGTGAAACGAAATAACCGGCTAACAGAAATGTACGATAACCTAACGTAAGCAGCATAAATGAAGAAATTATTTAACATAGAATAAAATTTAGAACCATAATTACCAATCACGAATAGACTCATGAGCTTTCTCGACAAGTTAGTGGATGGACGGAAATCGTAACAAGAAACAGACAAGATATACTGGGAGGAAGAGAAGAAAAAACGTACTAAGATCAAATGCGCAACGAGAAATAAATGAAAAGTACGTGTCACGAAATAAAGTCGCAGTATTCCAAGTGCTGACAGGATTTTGTTTAAAAAAAAAAAAACATGTTTATTAACACAATACATTACAACTACATGAAATACATCAGTAACCCACCACCTCAATGATTAGTGGGTCTATTTGTTATACTACTAGAATACAGCAAATACTACATTTCACTATTGCAACTGGCTAACTTATGGACAAGGTTGATCTAATGGCTATTCTACGTATCTAATGTATTCTGTAGCGATTACAAGTGTGCCAGTTGGTGTTACAAACCTACTGTTTTAGGCCTGCTCACTGAGCTAGACCCATG
This sequence comes from Schistocerca serialis cubense, assembly GCF_023864345.2. Classification (NCBI taxonomy): domain Eukaryota; kingdom Metazoa; phylum Arthropoda; class Insecta; order Orthoptera; family Acrididae; genus Schistocerca; species Schistocerca serialis. The sequence continues at coordinate 534,383,131 of NC_064639.1, read as the reverse complement.
TGAGCGTGCCCCTGGCACTGGGCTGGCCAAATCTGTGTTGTCGCTGCAGTCCCTACTTGTTAGTATTGTTAGTGTTCTAATCTACTACTACTACTAATTTAATTGGTACTATGTCTAATAGAGTGCAGTTGTCATAGCCTGTGGGGTGATGCACTCGCTCTCCTGGTCCAGTAGCGCGGCGGATTCCAGTCATGGGAGACTGGCCAGCCCCGCACCCGGCGGTATGGCGAGTACATCTCAGTCTATTCCGGGTTCAATTCATCTGTCTCGTGTTCTTAAGAATTCTCGCAATATCTTCTGTGATACCTCGTTTGCCAGTGTATTGAGAATACTGAAGGTATCGGCACGTCGCAGCAGGGCATAAGTGTCATGATCAGGTAATTGCGCTCGCAGGTCATGCGCCACATCATCGTATAACGGGCAGTCATAGATGATGTGCTCAGGTGTTCCGTCTAGAACGCCACAGTCGCACGCTGGTGTAGCCCTTTTCCCAAACCGACACAGATATGTCGGGTATGGTCCATGTCCTGTGAGAAAGTGCAATAGTCCCCCGCTAGGCTCGACGTGTGTCATCCCAAGTCGCTCTTTTATGTTTGGCAGTAGCTGAAAGACCCTTCTGCCAGCTTCTTCATTCTCCCATGATGTTTGCCATAGCTCTTCCCCCCTTCTTTTAATGGCAGGTTTATCTCCTACCTGAACCCCCAAAATGTCCCTTGTCTTATCGATTTTCGCCTTAGTGACCCAGTACCATGCGGCCTGTTCCCTTATCTTTATGTCTAACGGGCATAAATCCATTAGCACCAGTAGAGCCCCCCCCAGGAGTTGTTCTGTAGGCACCCACAGACCGCATTATCATATTTCTTTGCACCCTTCTCACGGCCATGGCAGGCATCACCCTCGTGAGCCTGTGAGCCCAGACCCCACACACATACCCTACTACTGATGACAGGATGCTGTTATGATATAATTTTATGAGAGCGGGTGGCAGGTGAAATCTTTTGTGACCAATATTTATGAGGTTATTCAGGGTTTCTATGGTGCGTAATGTAATGGTTTCGATGTGAGATGTGTAGCTCCATTTTTCATCAATAATTACTCCTAGGTTTCGCGCTTCGCGGCGCCGAAGAACTGGTGTTCCATCAATTCTTACGGTGGGATTCCTGACCAGACTGCCTTTTAGAAGAAGGTATGTTGATTTATTTGGTGCAATTTTCATTTTGGCTTGTTGACACCATTCAGCTAGTATATTGATTGCTCTTTCTACTTTAGGTTCGAGTTCTTCGCGGCTACGGCCGCCGACCAACAGGAGGAGATCGTCAGCGTAGGCTATCACGTCTAGCACGTCCTCGCTGAGTTGTAGTTTTTCTAACAGCGGTTCTATATTTACGTCCCAAAAGAGTGGCCCCAGTACGGAGCCCTGGGGACACCCCTTCGTAATGGTCTTACTTATTTTGTCGCTAGGCGATGATAGCCAGATCTCCCTGTCCATGCAATAGCTCCTCAGACGGCCATAGAGGGGCCCTGGGCACTCCTTCTCACGCAAGCGGGAGAAGAGCGAGGGCCACCACAGGTTGTCGAAGGCGCCACTGATGTCCACCATGATGCCGATCACGTATTTGTATGGGGCAGAGCCACAGACCTCAGCCGCCAGGGCGATTGCGTCAGACGCCGATCGCCCCGGCCGAAAGCCGAACTGCCTGTCGCTCATCCCACACAAAGTTCTGTGTACGGTCAGTCTGTCAGCCAACAGCTTCTCTAACAGTTTCCCCATGATGTCTAGGAGACATATTGGTCCGTAGGACTTTGGCTCCATGGGATCTTTGTCCTTGCCCTTCTTGATGATAACCATGTTTGCCCTCTTCCAAATCTTTGGGAATTTGCCAGTCCTAAGACATTCGTTGTATAAACCTGTGAGAGGTGCTGTTAGCTGTGGGGCGAGGAACTGTACCACCTCCGCTACTATACCATCTGGCCCTGGTGCCTTCCCCTTTTTTAACGATTTTATATGTGCAGCAATTTCTTCCTCAGAGAAAGGGTACACCCGGGTGTTGTTGGTGTACTCCTGCTGATGTGCCCTACGGATTTGCTGTTGGGTCTCTGTTTCTTCATTTTCCTCGTCATCTGGAAGTAGAGTCCTCAGGAGGACCTCGGCGGTCTCCCGCCAGGACTCTGTTGTTCTTCCAGCCTCTCTGAGAGTAGAGAGGACCGCTGGGGACCTTATCTTCTCCCTGACCAACTTGTAGGGAACTCCCCACGGGTCAGTTTCCAGTTGTCTTAATACGTAGTCCTCCCAGCTTTTCATTCTAACCTGTTTTAACTCTTCCTGAAAGGCTTCCTTTACTTCTCTGTATTGCTGCAACCAGTATTGTTTTTCCGGCCTGACGGCACTTCGCTGGTAGTACCTCTTCGCCCGTCGGACAGACTGGCGCAGACGTTGGAGGTCGGCAGTCCATGGCGATGGGGAGGCCGCTACGGCCCTTCTCCTAGTCGGAACAGCGGCTTTTACCGCCCTAACCACTGATCCCACCAGTTCCTCGGCGTACCTATCCACGTCCAGGTCACCCTCGGGCAATGGAGGAATACTACATTCTCGAGCCAGGCGTTCCCAGTTAGTTTTATTGAAGTTGTATTGTGTTTCCCACCCCAGATCCCAGCGGCACTCTTCCTGACTAAGTTGAAAGATGATCAGATTGTGGTCGCTTGTGGTGACCTGATCTTTAACTATCCAGTTACGGATATTGCTACTGATGTTGGATGTGGCCAAGGTGACATCAATGTTGGTCCCTAATCCACCTCCACCTGTATAGGTGGGGGGATTTCCTGGTTTATTGGCCACGACAAGCTGTTGGGCCATGATGAATTCCTCAGCCTTTCCACCATTTGCATCTCTGGTGCCGCTTTACTATAGGGGGGATTTCGCATTCATATCTGCCGTGATGATTACTTTCTTACCTTGTAACGCCGTGGTCGTTTCCGCGAGATGATCTAGGTGGTCCTCAAAGTTCCCTCCATACTGGAAATACATATTAACTATGAAAACCAAACCAAGGGGCGTCTGTAATTCCACGACGTTACAGTGGCTGTTCGATAGCTGCGTTATTGTTGTTGCTCTCAGCCCTTTATTTGTAATGATCATGACTGCTTGGGGTTCTTCCCCGGTGGAGATGACTTGCCAGGAGGCTGACATGAAGGGGATTTGCCCAGCTCGAGAATATGGTTCCTGCAGACAGATTACGTCCAGTCTCAGCTCCTCCACCATCCTTCGTAGCTCCTGCATGACAAGGCGACTATTGTGAGTGTTAATTTGTCCGATAACAACCTTTGGTGGCATTATGGAAAGTATGTATGGAAATTACATTCGGGCCATGGTTTGTTCCAGTTTGACGCTATTCGCCCATTGGCCAAGATAGACTGTGCATATATTTCGTTTAGCTCGAAACTTTCCCCTCTCCTTTCAAACACCTTTTTGAGCAAGTCACGCAGGGCTCCGAATTCGGTGGGGAGGTTCATTGACCTCAGCTGTATTCTGTCTACAGCCTCCATTGTTGAGAAGGTGACTCTTCTTCCATATTTATGACCTACACGTACGACGTGCCGAAGTGCTGTGGTGAGGATGGCCGGCTGCTCCAGGCGGGAGAGCTGCATAGCAAATTCTAGGTTTGGGTAGATTCTCCTAGGGTCTACTCCCATGGGTTTTGATGTTGTTGTGTCAAGTTGTGTAGTGCTTGTAACAGAGCTGTCTTGTAGGATTGCTTTGGTGGTGTCGTTTTGTGTGGGGATTGTGGTGTTTGTGTCTTGAGATCTTGGGTCATGAGTTAGTGTGTGGGTGCTTGGTGTTGGCGTGAGTTGCATTGTTCTTGCCGATCGGGCGACGAAGTTTGCCGCTTCGGGGTTAAGTGTGGAGGTGACAGCTGGAGGGTCATTGTTTACGGGTTCGGCCTGTGTGGTTGTATCTTTTATGGGGGTTTTTTGTTCGTCTACTACTGACAGGATTACGATTAAAGTCAGAAAATATGCTTTTTTCTGAAGAAAGGTTGGCCCGTTATACCTCCAATAATGGATAGGCTGTGTAAAGGGTCGCTAATTCGGTTTTCGTCGTCCTGGAAGTACTTCTTTAATGAATCGCAGCATGAAGAACTGTCTGATCAGAAGTGTCCAGACACTTATTAGTGGACCGTAATATGGGGTGTTTCCGCCCTTCGCCATTATGACGACTTGGACTCCCCAAGGGACATTTTCAATGGTGTGCTTGAATGTCGTTTGAGGTGACACGTGCAGATAGCAGCCGTGATGCTGTACACCACACACTATGTACTCTCTTGCTTGGGTTAACACGGATAATTGAATGCTTTTCTGTCTACAGTAACCCACAGAGCTAGACCGGTGTATTCTGCATATGAGAAGAAACTGTATTCTCTCTCCAGATGCCTTGTACATTAATCATTGTTCCTTAAATGTCTTCTTTCGTTAATATAAATGCCCTACCACACCTCGTACAAAAATCCTTTTGTAAACAGTTTATGTATTTCTAAATGGAAAATGGATTCCAGTTTCTGCTTATACAATATGTGATCTTCCACTGTCGTGGGCATACGTTCGATCAGGTTCTGGAAGGTTTCTGGGGAATTTCAGTCCATTCTTCAGGGAGTGCTGCACTGAGGAGATGTATCGACGTCGGTTGGTGAGGCCTGGCACGATGTTGGCTTCCCAAAACATCCCAAAGATGTTCTACAGGATTCAGGTCAGGACATTGTGCAGGCCAGTCCATTATAGGGATGTTAAAGTCGTGTAACCACTCCGCCACATGCCATCGATTATGAACAGGTGCTCGATTGAGTTGAAAGATGCATCGCCATCTGCGAATTGCTCTTCAACAGTGGCAAGCACGAAGATGCTGAAAACGTCAATGTAGACCTGTGCTGTGATAGTGCCAAGCAAAACAACAAGGGATGCAAGTCCCCTGGATGGATACATAACCACACATTAACACCATCACCTCCGAGTTTTAATGTTGGAACTACACATGCCGGCAGATGACGTTCAACGGACATTCGCCATACCCACACGTTGCCATCGTATCACCGCATTGTGTACCGTGATTCGTCACTCCACCCAACGTTTTTCCATTGTTCAGTCGTCCAATGTTTACACTCCTTTCACCAAGCGAGGCGTCGTTTGGCATTTACTTCGTGGTCTGTCGCTTATGAGCAGCCGCTCGGCCATGAAATCGAAGTTTTCTCAGCTCAGGCCTCACTGTCATAGTACTTGCAGTGTGTATCCTGATGCTGTTTGGAAATTCCTGTGTGATGTTCTGGATAGATATCCGCCTATTACATATAACTACTCTATTCAGCAGTCGGCGGTCTCTGTCAGTCAACAGACGAGGTCACCCTGTACGCTTTTGTGCTGTACGGGTCCCTTCACGTTTACATTTCACTATCATATCACAAACAATGGACCTAGTGATGTTTAGGAGTGTGGAAATCTCGCATACAGACGTATGACGCAAGTGACACCCAGTCACCTGACCGCGTTAGAAGTCCGTAAGTTCTACAGAGCGACCCATTCTGCTCTCTTACGATATCTAATGATTACTGAGGTCGCTGATATGGAGTACCTGACAGTAGGTGGCTGTACAATGGACCTAATACGAAAAACGTATGTTTTTGAGGGTGTCCGGATACTTTTGATCACATAGTGTATATAGCAGGATCGTTTAGACTGTCTAGCTGAGAAGGGGGTGCCCTTTAAGTTTCAAATAAACCGAAATAATCGTGTAAGAAGTGCTTTCTTCGTTTCAATAAAACAAAAAAACGAAAACACAGCTTCCTTAATTCGGCGGGCCAGATACTGTTTCACAGTTCTGCCGCGTAACACCGAACTATTATTTCACTTTAAAATGTTTTCCTCTTAAAGGTTCGGCTAATATCTGCGATGAGGATGTAAGATTTGTTACTCTTCAACACTCCTCTGTCTACTTTGTTGTCAAACACACCTCTAATCTGAAACCGTTAAGCTTCTTTTGCTGGAAGTGAAGTTCGAGTAACATATTTCGTGTGTATAGTTATTTCAGTATAGTCTATGTACTGCTGCATTTCTAGTGTTTCTATTTTTCATTTTATCTATTAACTTGCATGTTCAACAACTTCGTTAAATGTACACGATTATTTATATTTGTGCCACTACAACAATGTAATGTCTTCAGTGTATTGTTTGTACTACATTTTTCTTATTTAACTTACAGCTGCCTAAATGGTGGTTAGCTGCTGGAGGCCACAGAAATAAATAGTAAATAAAATAATAACTCTATAGTTCTAAGATTACTCTCGAATTGCCATCAAGATGGAGAAGCTGCGCCTGAAACAGTCTCAGTTGCTGAGCAATCTGGCTTTTTTACAACGCTGTCGTGACAAGGAGATAGTACCGAAGTTTGCAGTCGTCAAACACCACATCAGAAGCGCTGCAGTAAACAGAATTTAACGAAAGACCAGCCATGCTATTGTGAAAGAGAGGATACGTCATACCAGGTATGAACTAGACATGAACGCTCGCCTGTTATTTAGTTGCCATTTATTTCTGGCCGGAGTCCTCTCACCATTGGACTGGGAATGGGTGGATATGACTTTGGCGGCACACCAACGAGCCAATTTAAGCAGGACTACGGCGAAACAGGCCGATAAATTTGAGCGGCTTAACCGTGATCAAGGAACTACTGGGTCCAACGGCATTCACCGCACTGTTATCAACTTCTCTGACAAGGAACTTGATGAAGCTACCATCTCGGCTCTCAGTAAAGGATTGAACTTTGCCCCAGCTCCACGTATGTTACCGATGGTTGAGATCATTAGTGGAGTGGAACAAGCAGTTCGTCATCTTCCTCAAGAAGCAGCCGATGACGTAAGGCTTGCTACTAGCCGGATTTTAGCGACATCCAAGCCGCCTAAGTCAAACATCAGCAGAGAGGAGAGACAAGGACTGAAATTGTTGCGGAAGGATGAAGATCTAGTTGTTTTACCTGCTGACAAGGGGATCGCCACGGTAATCCTCAATGCTACAGATTACCACAAGAAAGTTGGATTATTACTGGAGAACAGCACATTTCGGATTCTCAGACGGGATCCCACATCGGCGCTCAGCAGGAGGACAAGGGAGCTACTAAAAAACTCTGGCCTCTCCGACGAACTAGTGAAGAACTTACGGCCGAGAGCACCTAGGCCACCAAGACTGTACGGTTTGCCAAAGGTTCATAAGGAGAACGTCCCGTTGAGACCGATTGTTAGCGCTATTGGCTCTCCTACGTACAAGCTTGCAAAGCACTTAACTAAATTTTTGGCGTCTGTAGTTGGTCACTGCCCACATCATGTTAAGAATTCAAAAATGTTTGTTGATATCATAAAACAGATGGAGATAGGCCCAAGTGATATCATGGTCAGCCTCGACGTGGTTTCTCTGTTCACCAAAGTACCTGTGGATGACACATTACAACTGTTGGCTGCTCATTTCTCCTCAGAAATTTTGAAGTTTTTCCGGCATACCTTGACGACCACTTATTTTTTATACAGTGGAAATTATTATGAAATGACGGATGGAACAGCCATGGGTTCGCCACTGTCACCAGCAATAGCGAATTTTTTCGTGGAGGACTTTGAAGAACGAGCCCTGAGCAGTGCTCACCTCCGCCCGTCATGCTTCTACAGATACGTCGACGATACTTTTTTAATCTGGCCACACGGCAGCGACACGCTGCAGCAGTTCGTCGAACATCTGAATGGTGTACATCCAAACATAAAATTTACATTGGAGGTAGAGGAGGAAGGGAAGTTACCTTTTTTAGATGTGTTGGTGGAGCGGAAGCCGGATGGACGACCGGGCCATTCTGTGTACAGGAAGCCAACCCATACAGACTTATATCTGCATAGCCATAGCTTCCATCATCCGTCTCAGAAAAGAGCTATGCTGAATACTTTAGTACACAGAGCCAGGACTATTTCCGACAAGGACCATCTCGGTCCCGAGATTAACCATTTGACGACTGTTTTCAAGAGGAATGGTTATTCTGCCGATGAAATTAAATCAGTATTGTCCAAGAAAGTAAGACACGATGCCGGCCACATACAAGAAGAGGACCAACACATAGCGCGGCTTCCTTTTTGCAGCGCTGCTACGAGCAAGATAGCTAGAGTCCTGAAGAGGCAAGGAATAAAACCAATTTTCCGACCACCTAGGAAAATTAAGGAAATGTTGAGACCAGTCAAAGATAGTCTCGGCTTAAGAGGGCTGGGAATTTATACTATTCCTTCCGAATGCGGCAAGAATTACGTGAGCCAGTCTGTAAGAACCGTTGCCGACCGCTGCATCGAGCACCAACGCCACCTGAAATAAAGGTATTTGGAAAAATCAGCGGTGGCTGAACATAGCCTGCTTAACAAGCATAAGATTTTATTTGAAGAAACCAGAGTAATAGCCCACGCATCGAATTACTGGGACTCTGTGATCCGGGAAGCAGTCGAAATTAGACTTAGCGATAATAACTTTAACAGGGTTAACGGCTATGCACTTAGCAACACTTGGAAGAGTGCACTGGATAAAGAAGAATCGCAGAGAAAAACTTCTCGCACTTTACCGCCTGATTCAAGGGATGGCGCTGCAAGCAACGCGGGATAGTAACTACATCTATGGAAGTAGAGGGCACCACTTCACTACGCGCCATAACGCTGCTGCTATGACGTATTCCAGCCAATCAGAAGCCGTCCTTTGCATATAAAAGTGGGAACTTCGCTAGTTCACGACATTCAGTTTTAGCCCTGACGACGACCATGGAGGTAGTGGTCGAAAGCTTGGAGTTTTATCCTGAATTGACGTGGCATGTACACCGAGAGATTTTTACTCAAGAAATACGTCGCGAAAGACTTCGTAGCCAAGATGAAATTTAGACTCAAGCAATAAAATGAAACTAAATTTCTGAGTTTTGCAAATTTGGTTACATGAAACAATTTGAATTGTCTCTCTTTCTAAACGTTGAGAATACTAATTCTTAGGTTAGGCTGCAGTAGACAATTCAAAGTGATTCATGTATCTAAAACTTCAAACTAAGAATTCAAAGATCAACAAAAAGAATTGAAGTCACTTCCCTCAGCTATAGAGCCTAATTACAGACCTCTAATGTTAATCAAGAGTAGCTACAACGGAAATAATTTATGTCTGGCTCGTTGGTTTAATCGCTACCCTGCTCAATAGACGTAGTCATCGCACATTTAAAATAACAGTTTTTACTTAGAGGGCAATGAAATAACATCCGGTGCTCATTATAAGCTCAAGAGGTTTTTTGAAGACATTTACCTAAATTCTTTCCAAACATCAGTTTTATATTAATGGGCAGAGAAGATGCTGACAATGATGACACGATGTTCACGTTGTCGCAAGACCGTCTGCGCACTTGCAATTAGTAACCCGCACTGCTGTCTGCTGGGTCGGTGAAACACCTCTGGATCACTTGACAGGATCTCCGCCGTACGACATGAAACAGACAGAGAAAACAACAACAATTTAGTGCACACATCACACGTGTAAATACAAATTAGATTACATATTTTTTTGCTTACTTGATATCACGCAAGCGGAAAATAAGAACAGCGTTTGTCTCTAAAACACGGAGCACCACATTTTGGAGGAACATCATCACATTCCTCCTCAAAAGCCGAAACCAGAAAACGTAATGATGTTGAACGTTGTGATCTCGAGCGAAGTCGACGTTCCAACTAATCCCAGAGGTGCTTCGTTAGATTCATATTCGGACTTGAACTGTTCCTCTATGGCAGGAACTACATAGCCCTCTAAAATATGATCATGTCCTTCCGCATTTAGCGTTTACTTAAGTGCAATAATGGGACCACAGTCTAACCACGATAAACACCCACATACCGCAACAGTACCTCCTCGGTACTTCATTGTTGGTCTATACACGTTGACAGGTGACGTTACCAGCATTCGCCGGATCCACACCCTTCCACTGGATTGACGCATGGCATACCGTTATTCGTCACTTCACACGATTTGTTTCTAGTCATCCACTGTCGTGTGGTGCCGCTCATTACGCTATCTCAACCATCGCTTGGTGTTAACTACGGAGCTGTGTGTCTTTTAAGGAGCCGTTCGACTGTATTAGCTGGACTGCTGGTAACACTTTGGGACTCGTAGTGGTTCCTTCCGTTGATTTCCAGCGATTTTGTACAACACGCTCCACAATTCTCGACTGTTCCTTTCCATCACTATAGGAGGTTTAGTTGTGACCGTTCCTTTCCGTTTTCAAAATAACATCACCAACAGCGAACGTGACTAGGTTTAGAAACTGATGGATTTGTTACTCAGGTGGCATCCAATGAGTAGTACACGTTCAATGTCAGTGAACTCCACTGATCCATTCCCTCGGGTGTTGCTGCATCTCTATTCTCAACGCAATACTTTGCGCCTCCTTTATACTGGCTATCCACCTCTCGTGAAATCTAGTTGTCCATATCGCTTTACAAAAGGGTGTTCGGATCCTTTTGATCAGATTGCGTATTTCTTGAGTACTCTTTTGAACCTGGTATTTCTCTTCACTTACTAATTAAGTTTGTAAAAGATGGTACAGCAGGGGGAGTCCAACATTAAGTGATCGTTCTACATCTACGTCTACATGGCTACTCTGTCAAACATAGTTAAGTGCATGGCAGAAGGCTTATCGAACCACCGTCACAATAACTCTCTTTTATTCCCATCTCGTACAGAGCGCGGAAAAAGCTAACACCTACATATTTCGTTGGGTGGGCTGATTTACATTATTTCATTACGTTGATATTTCTCTTAATGTAGGTCAGTGTCAAAAAAGTATTTCCGCATTCGTAGGAGAAAGTTCGCGACATAAAATTTGTGAGAAGATTCCTCCGCAACGAATAAAGCCTTTGTTTTAATGATGCCCACTCCAAATTCTTTATCATTTCAGTGACACTGTCTCCCCTGTTTGGCGATAATCCAAAACGTGCTGCCCTTCACGGAACTTTCTCGATATACTCCGTCAATGCTATCTGAACTGGTACGGATCCCACACAGTGCAGCAGTATACTGAAAGAGGACTGGAAAGCGTTGTGTAGGCGCCTCTTTAGTAGATCTGTTACATTTTCTAAGCGTGCTGCCAGTAAAACGCAGTCTTTGGTTAGCCTTACCAACAACATTTTCTATGTGTTCCTTCCAATTGACGTTGCTCGCAATTGTAATTGATAGGTATTTAGTTGAATTTATGGCATTTAGATTTGACTGATTTATCTTATAACCTAAGTTTAATGGATTCCTTTTAGCACTCATGCTGATGACTTCACACTTTTCGTTATTTAGGGTCAGTTGCCAATTTTTGCACCATACAGGTATCTTCCCCCCATGACCATGGACCTTGCAGTTCGTGGGGAGGCTTGCGTGCCTCAGCGATACAGATAGCTGTACCGTAGGTGCAACCACAACGGAGGGGTATCTGTTGAGAGGCCAGACAAACGTGTGGTTCCTGAAGAGGGGCAGCAGCCTTTTCAGTAGTTGCAGGGGCAACAGTCTGGATGATTGACTGATCTGGTCGTGCAACACTAACCAAAACGGCCTTGCTGTGCTTGTACTGGGAATGGCTGAAAGCAAGGGGAAACTACAGCCGTAATTTTTCCCAAGGGCATGCAGCTTTACTGTATGGTTAAATGATAATGGAATCCTCTTGGTTGAAATATTACGGAGGTAAAATAGGCCCATCACTCGGATCTCCGGGCGAGGACTACTCAAGGCCACAGGAGAAAGAAAACTGGGGTTCTGCGGATCGGAGCGTGGAATGTCAGATCCCTTAATCGGGCAGGTAGGTTAGAAAATTTAAAAAGGGAAATGGATAGGTTAAAGATAGATATAGTGGGAATTAGTGAAGTTCGGTGGCAGGAGGAACAAGACTTCTGGTCAGGTGACTACAGAGTTATAAACACAAAATCAAGTAGTGGTAATGCAGGAGTAGGTTTAATAATGAATAGGAAAATAGGAATACGGGTAAGCTACTACAAATAGCCTAGTGAACGCATTATTGTGGCCAAGATAGATACAAAGCCTACGCCTACCACAGTAATACAATTTTATATGCCAACTATCTCTGCAGATGACGAAGAAATTGAAGAAATGTGTGATGAAAGAAAAGAAATTATTCAGATAGTGAAGGGAGACGAAAATTTAATAGTCATGGGTGACTGGAATTTGTCAGTAGTAAAAGGGAGAGAAGAAAACGTAGTTGGTGAATATGGATTGGGGGTAAGAAACGAAAGAGGAAGCCGCCTGGTAGAATTTTGCGCAGAGCACAACTTAATCATAACTAACACTTGGTTCAAGAATAATAAAAGAAGGTTTGCAAGTAGGCTGTTTACGTTTTCCTATTGGTAACGCCACGTAGCGCTCTGTATGAAAATCACTGGCTGTGCTGTGTGCAGTCTGTGGCTGGTTGGCATTGTTGGAATACTCGCCATTGTAATGTTGGGCAACTGGATGTTAACAGCGCGTGACGTGGCGCAGTTGGAGGTGAGCCACAAGCAGTGGTGGATGTGGGGAGAGAAATGGCAGAGTTTTGAAAGTTGTAAGACTGGATCTCATGAACTGCTATGTATATTATGATTTTTCAACACTATTAAGGTAAATACATTGTTTGTTCTCTATTAAAATCTTTCATTTGCTAACTATGCCTATCAGTAGTTAGTGCCTTCCGTAGTTTGAATCGTTTATTTAGCTGGCAGTAGTGGCACTCGCTGTATTGCAGTAGTTCGAGTAACGAATATTTTTGTGAGTTAAGTGATTTGTGAAAGGTATAGGTTAATGTTAGTCAGGGCCATTCTTTTGTAGGGATTATTGAAAGTCAGATTGCATTGCGACAAAAAATATTGTGTGTCAGTTTAAACACAGTCATGTATAATTGTTCGAAGGGGACGTTTTATATGGCGACCCTGCCAGGATACCTCACTAGAATCTTCTGATTTTTTCCTTGTAGTTTGTGTAATTAGTGTAGCTATTGTTTATTGCTAGCACATAATTGTAGAGAGAATCTCTTTTGTAGTTGCAGTCTTTCATTGTTGTTGTGGCATGCATGTCGATTTGCACCAAATGTTTCACAGCTACACTTGCAGTTAACTAGATATTATTTTCAGTGCTATTTTAATGCTCTTCCAATTATGCTTATGTGGTCGTGTGAAATATTGTGACAATAATGGCATGTGAAAAACGTAATACTAGGCTCCAAAGTAAACTGAGAAATGACAGTGAAAACGAAAGCAGTGTGTTAGTGCAGCCGAGTAATGAATTAACTAATGTTCAAAGTAGTAATTTGGTAATTGTGCATAGGGAAATGGAGCGGGCTGCAAATAACGGTGTAGGCAGTGAAACAATTTGTGAACAGGGAAGCATTATCGATCGTTCGGTCAGCAACAGCTCGCCTCAGGAATCCGAAATGATAGGACACAATCTCGCAAATACTGTAGATTCACGATTTGGATCCTCACCGTTTTCTCAAATAAGTTAAGACATTTTCTGCTTGTCAAAATGTGAGTGTTGCCGGTGCAGATTCACTGCCTAAAAGCACTGAGGAACATGTTTCAGACACCAGTGCATTGTTATTACAACTAATACAACAAATGGGACAAACACAGCAAAAGCTTCAACAGTTAGATACAATGGCACAAAATCTTCGGAAGTTAGACACCACACTTGAACAAACACGTGAAGATTTAACTACTGAGTTACATAACATTGAATCGAAAAGTCAAAAAGTCTGTAATGACGTAAAAACACAAATTTGTGAGCATTTCCAACTTATTTTTTTGCGTCATTAAAATGCATTACAGAATCACGAAGCAGCCATAAAAGAACTGCAAATTATTGTTCATGAAAATCACGACACCTTGCAAGTTGAAATTGACTCACTTGCATCTACCGATTCAGTTACGCTACTTGCAAAAACTCAGGAAAACTTAAAGGACACTGTAGATACGATTTCAACACAAATGGACACTCTGAAACTTGGTTCAGAAAAACACACAGAGGAAATAATTTTACTATCGGATAAAGTAGCCAAACTTTCAGATCAGTTCACTAACTTATCTACAAAGGTAGATGATGATCTGAATGACACAAGACCTGTAGCCTTCACAGACACTGAAGAGTATGAACAAATTAAAAAATTCAAACAAAACCAAAATCGAATCAATACACAGTACAAGAGAGAAATCCGAGAAGTACAAGATCAGTTGGCACAAGTAATACAAGAATTACATATTTCAGAGGACACTCGCGCTCCAGTACGGGAAGAGGGACATAGAAATACGGAACAACCATAAAATAATAACACAGGACATTTCGGAAATTATGAAAGAAATTGGCAAGGTACACCGAATTTTGAAATGGAACCGCCGAGACGAAGTACCAATAACCGATATGCGACTCGCCTACATGATGGTTTTGACTATAAGCTGTTCATTACTACACATAATTTTAAAACATTTAAGAATTCTGGCAACAACATTCATCCACAATTGTGGCTCCATCAATTCTCTCATTGTTTTCCTCCCAACTGGTCATTAGAGCACAGATTAGAATTTATGTATGGCTATTTAGAGAATGAACCAGCTGTAAGGATGCGATCGGTCATTCACGATTGTCACAGTGAAGGAGAATTTTATCATGCCTTCCTCTTAGCGTATTGGTCTCAAGCTACACAAGACCGAGTAAAACATAGCATCATAATGATGAAACATTTCGAACAATCTGAATTTTCCAGTCTTGTGAAATATTTTGAAGACATGTTGCACAAGAATGTTTTACATAGACCTGTCAAACCCATACAGTTCCTCAGAACTCATCCGCATTTGCTTAATCAAATTACCTGAACATTTACGACATATTATTTTAGCAGGACGTTGCAAAGACGACATTGAAGCATTTCAGGGACTGTTACAAGAACTGGGAATTGACACTGACAATCGCGGAACGCGAAAACAGGAACACAACAATTACAGGTCACATCCGTCACAATTCCTCGATGACAGAAATAATAACTGGACACGACAAGGCTATTCTTACAACGCAAATCGTGAACAAAACAGACACCACCCATATGACAACCACTGACAGAGTAACAGTTACAGAAAAAGATCGCATTTCCGTAGTAATGAATATAACAGAGACAATCATAGAAACAGACAATATGGCAACCAGAAATATTATTATCACAGGAGACAGAATAACTTCAGACGCAACGGTCCACCGTGCAGAGATAATTCAGGGAGAAATTCTCCACCACTTAACCGACAAGAAAGAAACCACATGCACTACCGACATGACGACAGACGATATAATCGTAAGGACAGACTTGAAATGCATCAAAACTGGCGAGATTCAAACAGGGCAGGGCCCTCTCAACAAGGTGAATTTGTAGAAGTTGGGTCTTCAAATCACAATAACGAAGCGCGCCAACAAAGAGATAGCAGACAATGACTCTCACCGCAGGCAGCCACGTGCGCCGGCTGGCTCAGAGAAAAATAACATAGACGCTAACCTTGAAAAAATTTGAGCAATCTGTACCGGTGTACTATATACGTGATAATTGCGTTGAAGCTGAAACTCTGCGTACTAGGAAGAGTAAAGAATTGCGCCACACTTCACATGTAAAACCGTTTATTGAGAGATAATCTGCTTTTTAGCTTATCTTTGCCATAAAATTTTTCACTTCACACTACTAGTACAGTACAACACAGTGCTGTATTTGTACATTCTTGCTTGTTAGTTGCACGATTACGTAACGACTATCAGGCTTACATACTTAGGACATATACTGGTACCACTAATGAGATTATAATGCAACATTTTGGTTTACTTGAAAATACATTCTGGATTTAAAGAACTTTCTGAGAGATACCAGATGACACAGTGGATAGTTTATTTGACAGCTACATGATTATGTCACGACACTACTAATATGTGACACATTTTACATTGTTACTTTTGCAGTGTATCTGTTTGATATCTGCACAGTTTTTCTATGTTATTCTGGAAAGTAAAACATGTTTTAGTAGTAACTTTTGTGGTATAGCTACAATGAGACAGCTTTTTTTGTAGCACAACAATACGTTACATAATAGTACTTTCTTGATCACGTTAAGGTACGTAATAACTACGATATCTATACGCAAAGCATTTCATTTTCGTTTATGATGAGGTAAGTACACTGACTTCAGCAGAACTTTGCTTATAGAGGACGATAACTACGACACTTCCACAGAATTATCTTACAGCAAGATGCACATTTAGCGCTACAGGACACGTATTTGAGTGATTAATTTTGTACTTAAACTATTTATTTTTCAAGATTTTTGAATTACAAAGAAAGTTTTCCGTGATGCATTTCATTCCATTTCCGTAATCTGTAACACTTGAGGGTATAATTACATTTATCCTCTGGGGGGTACACGCTTACTTTGTGTACCATGTGTTTGGCAAGCACAAGGAGCCCTAGCTAATATGGTATTTGCTTCTACAACTTTAAACATTGGTACCATATTTCTCTAACACACAAATTACAAAGCTATCTGATCATTTAACTGATAGATAAACATTTTTTTTAGTACATCAGTGACACATGTTTACGTAATTACACAGTTGGATAACTTCACACTTATGAAATTGTATTTTGTCTGTACTTTGTGAACTGTTCATATTTTTTGGAACCATTGTAATACTATGAGAGCTTTGAATGTCACATTTGGTATGAGATCATGATTTTTAAAGTACGTTTGAGGTAGATGACACTATTGAAATGAGCAGAGAATTCTTTTTAGGTTTTGAAATTATTGCAGAAAGCTACGACGATTTTGAGAGTTGACTGAGGTGCTATGATGCTATTGTTACGATGACCATGTGTATTATGCTGTTGAGGTATGTTTATGATCAATAAGCTGATGATATATGAGGAATTTGATTATGCTATGTATTTATTATGATGAAATATTGAAGAAGTGTCGACGAAAATGTATGTGTGTAACAAGGTAAGGAAAAATGAGTAGTGGTTAGGGACTCTGGTTTGTGAAAAAGGATGTTGAAAACCAAGAATCGTACTTTAAGAGTTATGAAATGTGTGTTAATGCGTGAATGTACCACAATGCCGCCGAAAATTTTTTGGACACTGTTATATTTACAAGATTTTGTTTCTACAGATTTGTAACGCAAATATTTCGACCTGTGAAATTTTATTTGTATCCAACTGCCACTATAGCAGAAAATGATGTCGTAAATATTTTGGTAGGTCACTGTAAGCACCCAACTGCGCGACAGTCGCCTGAAAAAAAGCCATTAGTGTGTGCCTTTCAGAGTCACAGGTGGGGAAAAAAGAGGCCATTATCCTCGCTATTGACATTTCTTTGTAGAAAGCATCGCAAATACGACACGCTCAAACTTGAAAACATAAGATTATACTGTGGAGCTTTTAATTTATGATATTTACTAAAATGCCTAATGAAATGATGAGAAACATTTTACATCTATTGTCTTTCTAGTTGAGGGTTTGCTCATTCTGTTTAATATCAAGTTCCTAGCTGCACTGCAGCATTGGTTAAAATAAAATTTTATAGATGTACTAATATAGAAATTTTCTGTCTACAGATGCAGTAAATAATAATTTTGTGATACTTCCAAAAACAAAAAAATGAGGAAGCACAAAAAGACATTTCCCTTCACAGGAACTACATACATAATTTTCTTGTCAAGTATTTGGTAATTTATTTCATAGAATAAGTTTTTGTGGTGCACCACTTTAATGACATAGATATTAAGATGTGAATAGACATTTCCCTTATCTGCATTGTTGTCTTTACTGTAATACTTTTCTGCTTGAGCTTTGTCATGTTTAGATATAAGTTATTGCATTTGCTGCTGCTGTTTGCCAGGCATAGTGCTACTAAATTTCACTTTGTATTACTCTGTTAAGCCAGTTTTACTACAGATTTATTTTTCTTGTTGCTGCACATTGGCTCATATTAGTTGTAATGCATTTGCTTGGTAATTTAGATTTACTGTAGCTTGCTTTGCCAGTTTGCATTTTTTCATTGCAGTTTGTATTAATTGTTTTGTGCTGGTGCATTGCCTCGTCCTTTAGTTTAGCATCTGAGCTAAGTAGATTTAAGTTAGCTTAAGATGGGGTAGGCTATATGTGAGAACGAGTTGTGATGAATTGGAAGAAATGCATTGGGAAGCTATAAGAAAATGGTTTGGCCAAAAAATAATTTTGAAAGAGGATGTGAACAGAATACAGAAAGAATGCTTGGATAGGATTTAGTTTTGGTGGAAACAAATGTTGAAATAAGGGGAAAGACCTACAGAATGAAGTTTTGGGTTGGACTGCAGTACCAAATGTCACACTGAAAACGAGCCCTGTCTTTCCTTTTGTATTATTCCTCTATGTGTTTATGTACCCTTGTGTATTTGTCTTTTTCCTGTCTTTAAGTGTTTAGCTAATAAGATTTATGTTGTACTATTTTTAAATTCTATGTTATTTAGTTTGTAAAGAAGTTTAGATATTATTTATTCTGTTTTGTTTTAATACTCATGTGTGAAGTTGATGTTTCAAAAATTATTCTGATCTTTTATGTATTTACTTATGTCATAATTCCTGTAACACTGGTGCATATGTTTATTTCTATTCTTTTGTAAAGCCCCTATTACTACGAATGTTATCTGTATTGTTATGTTCTCTAATGATGTATTTTGTACCTTTCTTATTGTATTTTTATGTTATAAAATTGTAATTGACACCAGTTCATCAAATTAAGTAACTTGTAAGTAACATTTCACTGCACACGTTTCTGTTAGTCATAGTATATGGACAATATGTGAGAAGTAAGCACTGATAGTGTTTGCACGTGTGTTAATAATTCAGCAAGGAACTGGTTAACAGCATTGCTCGTTCTAAGGACAATTCCAAAAACTTTGTGAGTGCACAAGTGGTGGTTTATGGACTTGCTATATTCTCTGCAAGACTCTTCGATGGTGATTGTGCACCTGCACAGTCGCAACAGATGGCTGCTGGGCGTCTCTACATGGGGACTACAGTGGGTCTGCATCTTCGTTGTCCCACTAGTACCATTATTTCTACAAGCACTGCAGTGGGTCTGCACTTCTGGTGGCCCACCAATACCATAATCTCTACCAGTAATACAGTGGGTCTGCTCTGTGATGACCTTCTTACCAGTTTTCTTCAAAACTTCGAATGACTCTGCTGTGGGTTTGCTCTGTTGTGGCCCATTACCTGTCTGCATGTCAAGAGTCAGCACTGTCTTTCCGTTGGAAGGACAACACTACTTCTTCATGACTGCATGGAAACCCACTACTTCTGTGTGCATTTTCTTTTACTTTTCAGACATTGAGAAAAACACTGCTATTTTACTGTGATGAATGATCAGGACTGTCTTTATGCACTGTGAGAAAATTGTAACTTTTTGAACAACATTGTATCAATACGTGTGTGCATTTGATTTCTTTGCTATTGTAATTATGAAAAATTTTTCAAATCTGTATTGGCCACTGCCCAAAAAAATTTGTAAAATTTTTTGTGGGGAGCATGGGGGCTATGTAAGTAGGCTGTTAAGGTTTTCTTATTGGTAACACCACGTAGCGCTCTGTATGAACATCACTGGCTGTGCTGTGTGCAGTCTGTGGCTGGTTGGCATTGTTGGAATACTGGCCATTGTAATGTTGGGCAGCTGGATGTTAACAGCGCGTAGCGTGGCGCAGTTGGAGGTGAGCCGCCAGCAGTAGTGGATGTGGGGAGAGAAACGGCGGAGTTTTGAAAGATGCAAGACTGCATCTCATGAACTGCTATATACATTATGACTTTTGAACACTATTGAGGTAAATACATTGTTTGTTCTCTATCGAAATCTTTCATTTGCTAACTATGCCTATCAGTAGTTAGTGCCATCCGTAGTTTGAATCTTTTATTTAGCTGGCAGTAGTGGCGCTCGCTGTATTGCAGCAGTTCGAGTAACGAAGATTTTTGTGAGTTAAGTGATTTGTGAAAAGTATAGGTTAATGTTAGTCAGGGCCATTCTTCTGTAGGGATTATTGAAAGTCAGATTGCGTTGCGCTAAAAAATATTGTGTGTCAGTTTAAACACAGTCATGTGTAATTGTTCAAAGGGGACGTTTCAGGTTGTATACATGGAAGAATCCCGGAGATACTAAAAGGTATCAGATAGATTATGTAATGGTAAGACAGAGATTTAGGAACCAGGTTTAAAATTGTAAGACATTTCCAGGGGCAGATGTGGACTCTGACCACAATCAATTGGTTATGAACTGTAGATTAAAACTGAAGAAATTGCAAAAAGGTGGGTATTTAAGGAGATGGAACCTGGATAGACTGAAAGAACCAGAGGTTGTGGAGAGTTTCAGGGAGTGCATTAGGGAACGACTGACGAGAATGGAGGAAAGACATACAGTAGAAGAAGAATGGGTAGCTTTGTGGGATGAAGTAGTGAAGGCAGCAGAGGATCAAGTTGGAAAAGAGACAAGCGCTAGTAGAAATCCTTGGGTAACAGAAGAAATATTGAATTTAATTGATGAAAGGAGAAAATATAAAAATGCAGTAAATGAAGCAGACAAAAAGGAATACAAACGTCTCAAAAGTGAGATCGACAGGAAGTGCAAAATGGCTAAGCAGGGATGGCTAGAGGACAAATGTAAGAATGTAGAGGCTTATCTCACTAGGGGTCAGATAGATACTGCCTAAAGGAGAATTAAAGAGACCTTGGGAGAAAAGAGAACCACTTGTATGAATATCAAGAGCTCAGATGGAAACCCAGTTCTAAGCAAAGAAGGGAAAGCAGAAAGGTGGAAGGAGTATATAGAGGGTCTATACAAGGGCGACTTATTTGAGGACAATATTTTGGAAATGGAAGAGGATGTAGATGAAGATGAAATGGGAGATATGATACTGCGTGAAGAGTTCGACAGAGCACTGAAAGACCGAGTCGAGACAAAGCCCCCGGAGTTTACAACATTCCATTAGAACTACTGACAGCCTTGGGAGAGCCAGTCCTGACAAAACGTTACCATCTGGTGAGCAAGTTGTATGAGACAGGCGAAATACCCTCAGACTTCAAGAAGAATATAATAATTCCAATCCCAAAGAAAGCAGGTGTGGACAGATGTGAAAATTACCGAACTATCAGTTTAGTAAGTCACGGCTGCAAAATACTAACGCGAATTCTTTACAGACGAATGGAAAAACTAGTAGAAGCCGACCTAGGGGAAGATCAGTTCGGATTCCGTTGAAATATCGGAACACGTGAGGCAATACTGACCCTACGACTTATCTTAGAAGCTAGATTAAGGAATGGCAAACCTAACGTTTCTAGCATTTGTAGACTTAGAGAAAGCTTTTGATAATGTTGACTGGAATACTCTGTTTCAAATTCTGAAGGTCGCAGGGATAAAATACAGGGAGCGAAAAGCTATTTACAATTTGTACATAAACCAGATTGCAGTTAAAAGAGTCGAGGGACATGAAAGGGAAGCAGTGGTTGGGAAGGGAGTGAGACAGGGTTGTAGCCTCTCCCCGATGTTATTCAATCTGTATATTAAGCAAGCAGTGAAGGAAACAAAACAAAATTCGGAGTAGGTATTAAAATCCATGGAGAAGAAATAAAAACATTGAGGTTCGCCGATGACATTGTAATTCTGTCAGCAGTTGAACGGAATGGATAGTGTCTTGAAATGAGGATATAAGATGAACATCAACATCAGTAAAACGAGGATAATGGAAAGAAGTCAAATTAAGTCGGTTGATGCTGAGAGAATAAGATTAGGAAATGAGTCACTTAAAGTAATAAAAGAGTTTTGCTATTTGGGGGCAAAATAACTGATAATGGTCGAAGTAGAGAGGATATAAAAAGTAGGCTGGCAATGGCAAGGAAAGCATTTCTGAAGAAGAGAAATTTGTTAACATCGAGTATAGATTTAAATGTCAGGAAGTCGTTTCTGAAAGTATTTGTATGGACTGTAGCCATGTATGGAAGTGAAACATGGACGAAAAATAGTTTAGACAAGAAGAGAATAGAATCTTTCGAAATGTGGTGCTACAGAAGAATGCTGAAGATTAGATGTGTAGATAACGTAACTAATGAGGAAGTGTTGAAGAGGATTGGGGAGAAGAGAAGTTTGTGGCACAGCTTGACTAGAAGAAGGGATCGGTTGGTAGGACATGTTCTGTGGCATCAAGGGATCACCAGTTTAGTATTGGAGGGCAGTGTGGAGGGTAAAAATCGTATGGGGAGACCAAGAGACGAATACACTAAGCAGAATCAGAAGGATGTAGGTTGCAGTAGATACTGGGAGATGAAGAGGCTTGCACAGGATAGCGTAGCATGGAGAGCTGCATCAAACCAGTCTCAGGACTGAAGTGCACAACAACACAGGTATCTTTTCTAAATCGTTTTGCAATTTGTTTTGATCTTCTAATGATTTTACTAGTCGATATACGACAGCTTCATCTGCAAACAACCAAAGACGGCTCCTCAGATTGTTCCTATATCGTTTATATAGATGAGGAACAGCAAAGGAACAATAACACTATCTCGGAGAACGCCAGAAATCACTTCTGCTTTAGTCGATGACTTTCCGTCAATTACTACGAACTGTGACCTCTCTGACACCGTGATTGTAAAATGCACATCAAGTTAATTAGAACCTAGGATGGCGTCGCTAGAGGGGTTATATCAGGTGTTCAGCTGACTTTGAACGTCAGTGTACCCCACACACTTCCGCGAGTGTTTAAAAAATTAAGGGTAGGGAGTATCTGAGGGCAGAAAGTCGCTCGAGAGTGTGGAGATCATCCTAGCGTACGTAGATGCCATAAAAGGTGAAACAAAAGTACACCGACAAAAATCGATCTGCTGTACAGGGCCTCTTCAGGAACCTATTGAAGAGAGGAGAGGATATCTTACAACGTCATCCGACGACGTTAAAAAAAAAGTTACAAGGGCCGACGTCTGGCGCTACGTCTCTCACTCGACAGCAAATGTTTGCTTGCATGTCCTTCAGTATTACTGAGGCAGCCGTGTGCCCATTCGACGTCTTCTAATGTTCTAAGTGCCGTCAAGCCTCTATTTTTGAAGTTCCACATGCGATATGCTACACTGAAGAACCACGTTTGCTACTGAGAGGATGGCCCAAGTATCTTTTCCCGATAACTTCGTCTTTTTTATCCTCTATTTGTTCCTCAAATGACCATACAGTCTCTCAAACTTTGATCATGCCCGGTTTGTTACTACAGATATTTCACTAGCGTCCATAAACTGGGAGCCTGTAAAACTGACCCATGCGCCAGAAGTGCCTTTGAAAAAACTGAAATTTATTGTCAAATTGCTTACAACTTGCCATCCTCCTCACGAACATTTTTATTGACCGCTATATCCTTGTTCAGGCAGGAAAGGTATCTAACAAAGAGAGTTATTTACACGTTCTTCCGCCATTTTAACATAATTATTAATTTTGATACTGGGAACCATATTTTGAATCTGTTTAAGCTGGAATTAGAAAACACGAAGGAAATCTACCTAAAAGTGTAAATTCGTGTTAAACTAATATGAAATTTACGTATCATCTGGTACACATCATCGTCTACACCTTCAGAGGTCTGGTATCTATATTCCATCCACCTCTTACAATGTCGACTATATATACACTCCTGGAAATTGAAATAAGAACACCGTGAATTCATTGTCCCAGGAAGGGGAAACTTTATTGACACATTCCTGGGGTCAGATACATCACATGCTCACACTGACAGAACCACAGGCACATAGACACAGGCAACAGAGCATGCACAATGTCGGCACTAGTACAGTGTATATCCACCTTTCGCAGCAATGCAGGCTACTATTCTCCCATGGAGACGATCGTAGAGATGCTGGATGTAGTCCTGTGGAACGGCTTGCCATGCCATTTCCACCTGGCGCCTCAGTTGGACCAGCGTTCGTGCTGGACGTGCAGACCGCGTGAGACGACGCTTCATCCAGTCCCAAACATGCTCAATGGGGGACAGATCCGGAGATCTTGCTGGCCAGGGTAGTTGACTTACACCTTCTAGAGCACGTTGGGTGGCACGGGATACATGCGGACGTGCATTGTCCTGTTGGAACAACAAGTTCCCCTGTCGGTCTAGGAATGGTAGAACGATGGGTTCGATGACGGTTTGGATGTACCGTGCACTATTCAGTGTCCCCTCGACGATCACCAGTGGTGTACGGCCAGTGTAGGAGATCGCTCCCCACACCATGATGCCGGGTGTTGGCCCTGTGTGCCTCGGTCGTATGCAGTCCTGATTGTGGCGCTCACCTGCACGGCGCCAAACACGCATACGACCATCATTGGCACCAAGGCAGAAGCGACTCTCATCGCTGAAGACGACACGTCTCCATTCGTCCCTCCATTCACGCCTGTCGCGACACCACTGGATGCGGGCTGCACGATGTTGGGGCGTGAGCAGAAGACGGCCTAACGGTGTGTGGGACCGTAGCCCAGCTTCATGGAGACGGTTGCGAATGGTCCTCGCCGATACCCCAGGAGCAACAGTGTCCCTAATTTGCTGGGAAGTGGCGGTGCGGTCCCCAACGGCACTGCGTAGGATCCTACGGTCTTGGCGTGCATCCGTGCGTCGCTGCGGTCCGGTCCCAGGTCGACGGGCACGTGCACCTTCCGCCGACCACTGGCGACAACATCGATGTACTGTGGAGACCTCACGCCCCACGTGTTGAGCAATTCGGCGGTACGTCCACCCGGCCTCCCGCATGCCCACTATACGCCCTCGCTCAAAGTCCGTCAACTGCACATACGGTTCACGTCCACGCTGTCGCGGCATGCTACCAGTGTTAAAGACTGCGATGGAGCTCCGCATGCCACGGCAAACTGGCTGACACTGACGGCGGCGGTGCACAAATGCTGCGCAGCTAGCGCCATTCGACGCCAACACCGCGGTTCCTGGTGTGTCCGCTGTGCCGTGCGTGTGATCATTGCTTGTACAGCCCTCTCGCAGTGTCCGGAGCAAGTGTGGTGGGTCTGACACACCGGTGTCAATGTGTTCTTTTTTCCATTTCCAGGAGTGTATATATGTTCAGTTTATGACAAGAGAGAAGAAAACAGTATGAAATAAAAGGACCATGTTGAGAGAAACACAGAACAGAACATATATATACTCTGTTTAGACCTTTTATTTCATACTATTTTCTTCTCTCTTGTCATTAACTGAAGAGATTTTTTAATCTGATGTTATTCCATTTCGAATTTTATCCATTTCGTTGCAGCCCCTTACATGAATGTCATCTCTGCTCTCTGTATACATACTCCCTTTTTGTTACTGTCCATGATTCGAGGACGAGGAGGAGGAGATTAATGTATATCGTCCCATCGACAATGATGTCATTACAGATGGAACATAAGCTCGGATTAAGGGGGGGGATGGGAAAGGAAATAGGCCATGCCATTTCTCAGGAACCATCCCAGCATTTTCCTGAAACGATTTAGATAAATGACGGGAAACATAAGTCAGCGTGGCCAGAGGTGTGTTTTTTTTAGCCGCTGTCCTGAACGTGAGTTCAGTGTGCTAACCACTGCGCCATCTCACTCGGTCCATGATTCGGAACCACTTACTATGACTATACCCACAACTTTATAGGATTTCATTTGTGCTTTCTTTCTTGTTTTTCTACCCAAAGTTCATCCAATATTTCCACAGACAGCTTGAAATTGATAAACATTTTCTTTCAGTGTCTTTGACATAGTTAAAACTAATATTCCACCCTACGTAAGTGAAGTAGGATACTTGTTCAAAAATTTCCTTCTTTATTATTATTTTCGATCTGACTAGACCATTTTCTTTGAAAGTCGTTGTCTTACCTGTACATGTACTTAAATTGTACTAGACTATGTTTGAGCTCAATCTATATACTGCTTTTCCTGTAAATTATCTTCTGTTTCTTGCATTATCATCTGGTCATCAGAATAGTAGAGTATTTAATGATATGCTAGATACTGATTTAAATCCTAACTGTATTAATCTGTACTTCATAACTGTATCGTCAATGTGCTGTATGAAGTAAATAAAGTAGTGACACACAACCTCCTTGTCGGACACTTTTGTTTATAAACACGGTCTAAGGTTAAAAATAAGCTCATTAACTATTTTAAAGAAAGAAAACTTCTTTCCAGAGTTCCACAAATTTCGGATCATGTATCTTTACCCTATAAAGCACGACAGTCGAGGTAATACTCAGTTTAACTTTACTGTGGATTGACACTTCACCAAAATAATTTAGTAAGTTGTTTGAAATAGAAAAAATTAAGTGGTGGAGTCGCAGTAAAATAACAAACGTCTGTCCAAACTTAGACAAAATAGAGGAACCGGCGGGCGGGGTGGAGGGGGAAGCGGGTGCGCCGTTCGTGTCTCCGTCAGAGCATTCTGATCGCGTATCGTGAGCTGGACGGTTCTTGTTGCGTTCCTGGCGTATTGCGGCTAATGATGGATTCCAGGCCGCGCTCAGTTGATAGCCTTCGTCCCTGTTCACAAGATTCTCGTGGACCCGTATTTCCATTGATTCTTTAATGACGCTATCGCAATAGCTCCCGGCTCGGCACAGCACCCTGGTGTTTTCGAAATCAAAGGTGTGGTTTCTTTGATGCTATGTTCAGTTATAGCAGATTTCTCTATCTGTCCAAGTCGAACATGCCTGATGTGTTCCTCGCACCTTTTAGAGATGCAGCGCTGCGTTTGACCAATGTACTGCACACCTCATTCGCAAGCAATATTGTATTTACCAGGTGTGATTAGTTTGAGTGGGTCTTTAGCTGAGCCCAGCAGCTCTTTCGTCTTCGGCGGTGGTCGGAAGACGGTATTTATGTTTGATTTTCTTAATAGCCTCCCGATTTTGGCTGATGTGGGACCCAAATATGGAAGAAAGGCGAGTCCCTTGTTAACTTCCTCTTCCTCTTCCTGAAGTTTGTCAGCCTGTCTCCTCTTGAAGGCCCTGCCAATCTGTGTTTCATTGTACCCGTTTTTCCGAAATACCTCTCTTAGGTGGTGTAATTCGTCTGAGAGGCTTTCTTGGTCACAAATGACGTGCGCCCTATGTACCAAGGTGGTCAGTACTGATTGGCGTTGCGCCGGATGGTGGCAGCTGGTTGCATGGAGGTACAAGTCTGTGTGCGTCTTTTTTTCTATATACTGAATGGCCCAGCGTGCCATCCGCTTTCTTCCTGATCAGTATGTCCAGGAATGGAATACAGCCATTCTCTTCTACTTCCATCGTGAAGGTGATATTCTCATGTATGCCGTTTAGGTGGTCCATAAACTCCTCCAGTGCCTGCCTGCCATGCTGCCAAATCACGAAAGTGTCGTCCACATAGCGGAAGAAGTGCCTGGGTTACGGTGAACAGTTTGTAGTGCCACCTCCTCAAAGTGTTCCATATAAAGATTCGCGATCCCTGGAGCAAGGGGAGATCCCATGGCCACTCCATCCACTTGTTCATAATGCTCTCCATTGCACTTGAAGTAGGTGGTCGTAAGTGCGTATTCAAAGAGCTTCACTGTTTCAGGCTCGAAGTGCTGATTAAGGAGCGCCAAGGTGTCTTGTAGTGGTACTTTCGTGATCAAGGAGGTGACGTCGAAGCTCACGAGTAGGTCATCACTCTGTATTCGGATGTCCTTCAGTATTCTAACGAAATCCGCGGAGTTTTTCACGTG
This sequence comes from Schistocerca serialis cubense, assembly GCF_023864345.2. NCBI lineage: Eukaryota > Metazoa > Arthropoda > Insecta > Orthoptera > Acrididae > Schistocerca > Schistocerca serialis. The sequence continues at coordinate 534,355,312 of NC_064639.1, read as the reverse complement.
ATGACTGCAGTGTGCCACCAGTGGTTTCAATAGTGTCGCCAGGTATTTGGCCAGTCCATAACTGTGCGAGTTGATAGTGTCCAGAATCGGCCGTAGAGGCACCCCATCTTTGTGAATCTTGGGCAATCCATACAGGCGAGGTGTCGTTGGCGCTCTGGGATACAGCCGTTTCTGCACTGCCTCTGGTAGATCTGAGTCCTTCAGTAGCGCCACAGTTTTCCTGGTCATCGTCGATGTAGGGTCCTTGTTGAGTTTCCTGTAGGCTGGGTCTTACAGCAGAGAGCAGATTTTCTGTTGGTAGTCGACTGCGCGAATCAGCACCGTCGCATTTCCCTTGTCTGCTGGGAGGACCATGATGTCAGCATCATCCCTCAGTGAGCGGATAGCCTCTCGCTCCGGCGCAGTAATGTTAGCTTTAGGGAGACGTGACTTGTCGATGATCCTGCAGGTCTCCCATCGGATCTGCTCAGCTTCCTCCTTGGGTAGGCCCCGGATTGCTTCCTCTACGATGCTGATGATGTCCCGTTTTGGTATGGTCCTTGGTACAGGTGCAAAGTTCAACCCTTTCGTGAGGACAGAAGTTGTGGCTGCATCTAGCACCTTATCTGTCAAATTTACAATAGCTCTGGTGCTATTTGTCACCTTCTGGGTCGACTGAGCTCCAGAGAGTCTGCCGAATTTGTTGATCTGTTTTGCGGCAACATGTCGTTTCTGCACCTCACTGTCGGCGTGAGAGCTGCAGTCAACCCACTCCCAAGTGTGTGCCGGTAATGCTTCTGCCATTTTCAGGTGACATGCGATCAGGATGCGTGCATTCTTGTCCAGTATAAATGGACCGGCATCCGCAAAGTCTCGGCACTTCGCCAGAAGATGATGAGTATGTCACTCGTCGAAACGTCGCAGTTTGAAGACACCGCCACCCGGCTGGAAGCCCGAGAACTCTTCGCCAGCTGTATACGCCGGGAAAGCATACATTCACACTTAGACAAAATAGTCAAATAACGCAACCCAAACAACAATAATTACCACAGCAAGTACAAAAGAATGCTCGAAATATTCTTAATCTGAAACACAAATCAATAAGTCCCCAATACAATCAAACAGCAGTACAAAAACAATTAAGTCAGGTTGTGACAGCTGAACTAGTAATCAGTAACAGTAACTTACAAATTCTTGTATTTGACGTTGGTGCCAGAGAGCATAAGATGAGTTTCAGTACGACAGCTTTTAATTGTATGACCAACAGAGGCCTCGTTCTAACAAAATTCATGGCTGAGTTTCCATTCACTAAGGTACTTAAAAAAACTGCTTTTGATTATACGAGTAAGGCGTCTTTCGAACGGCCACACAAGGTTTGTTTAGAAAAAAAAATGCTGGAAATATTTACACAGGTGTCAAGACCAACATCTACTAGTAAGACGGTGCATAAAATAACAGCTTTAAGAACGCAAACCAAGCACTACAGATCAAGACATACCATAGAAAATTTCAAGTCATGCGAACAGAAATCTAATAAAGGAACTCTACCATGTTAAAAACAAGAATAAACAAGCGTCCACATGGTTAACACGTGGTCTTTAAGGCACCAAAAAATAGGCAATAGTTTAAGGTAAGCATTCCAATGCCAGAGTGACATATTACTCTGAATACAGCCATCCGTGTTCCGAAACACTCTAATCACAAGAGTAGCACAAAGCTAACTCACTCGGCAACTTGAATCGAGGACAGATGTATACTTTCTTTTGCTACCGATGTTTTCTTCTGGTGTGAAAAGTTGCTGTTTACAAGGCCATTCAGTGACCATTGTTTCACGTTCACCTTCACCATATCAGGTGGTGGCATGGTAAATCACTGCCCACAACATACATTTGCCAAAACTGCATACAAAGTGGAATGACCATAACATCTCGAGCAACCAGCTAATGCGCAACAGAATCAGCTATATAATTTCAAGTGGAAAATACGTCGTCCGCTGTGATCGTCCTTATTCAAAACAGTTCCTCAAGATTCTGTTAGCCGTAACGTATGTCCATTGCGTCGTTTCAACAGAAGACATCAGCCCCAGCTAGAGATCAGCCTCTTGCCAACGGTACAGAGAAACAATTGCAACACAAATACATAAAGCCAGTTAACAAACAAGAAAATCTTAGGTACAACAGCCACATGCTATTCAACTCCTAATACTTAGCAGAATAAAAAAGTTACAACTGCCGTATAACTTGCCGAACAATTTATTCAAGACATGCGACAGTAGATAACTTTAAATAAGATGCTGACATAAGTTGCAGTAGAATCACGTGCAGTACGAGTTACTCAAGAAACACGGCCGCGAACATATGCGAATAAGACACAGAAAATCACCTGTTAAACAGAGATATGGCTGTGACAAGCTAGTCCTGAAAGTAAGTTTGGGCCACACAGAGTCAGTACATATTAAAGAAATGGCCATGATTTACCACTTCCTAACTGCAGGCCAAAATAGAAAAGTTTTCACAGAAAATGAACTGGATAATGCGGCAGAAAAACAATAAATCCAACTGTTCCTTGTACCTCCGCTACACGGAGCCACACAGCATAATTACTTCGACGCTCAACAGAGCCTGATTCCACAGGTTGACGCCAAAGGCAATACTGAACATTCTGCAGTAGAGTGGCACCTTTTCCACTGATACCGGGCGCGGACAGGTGTCCTCATGGCATTAACACTCCGCTCACTCAGGAACAACGACTCCTCCACTTAAGCCAACCAGTTGCACTGGCTGCTCGACACAGATTTGTCGTATTATACACACATCATTAGACAAATGAAGCTTGATTGATCTTCTGAAATTATTGCGTCAGCGATAGTTTGCAATCTCTGATTGACAATTTTCCCATAAATTTTATATCATGCATTTGGTATACTTGTTCCTCTACAATTTCTTCTGACCTTCCCATAGCCTTTTTAAAAGATAGAAAAGACTTTAGCTTTGTTTCGTTCTTCAGATATGGAACACTTCTTCGGAAAAAGAATAGAGAACGGAGAATTCTAAAATGATTCCTCTGTATTTGAGACAGCATTAGTTCCATCTAGGACAGTAGCTTTTCTCTGTTTTGTTACATTTACGGCTGCTTTTAATTGTTTTATGTCTCTTTTATCTACATAGTTATTATCAGTTTTAGGTAACAACTTTGTCTCTGTCTGCATAATACCATACATTTCTCTAATGTCGTATCCAGTGAATGTCTGATATTATAGTAATGGTTGCAGCATCTTTCTCTGTTTCAATCATATCTTTTTCTCATTGATTCATTGGAATTTTCAACATTGCTGAGTTTAATATTTCCCATTATTCTTCAATCCGGATTTAGTTTCATACATTCACAGATCGTATGTGAATCTTTATTGATACAAATTCCTTATGCTTTTATCCGTTAGAAGATCAGCTTTAAATTTAAAATTTTTGCTTCATAGTTTCTTCCAGGTTTTTATATTTCAGTCTTAGAAGTAATAAGGAGTTAATCAGAGCCTTTATCATTACCTCTGAATACATGAGTATTTCAAACTTGAGAGCTTCTTTTTAGGAGCTATTACATGATCAGCTACTATGCTTTTTGTTGCCTTTCTTCCTAAGGGATCCATCAGTAATTTTTAATTGATTAAATGTAGCAAAACCCCTTAATATTTAAGCATTAGCGTTTAAAATTGTTTAAATAAATGTGGTTAGTGTATTTTTCATTGGCACTTTTCCTGTTCTTGCATGAAAAAGTTATAATATTAACAAATGATGGGTTTTGCTATATTCATTTTCATATTCTTGGAGTTATTCATAGAATATTAAAGTGGTCATTAGTAAGTCGTTAAGGAATCACGATAGATCTGTGTCTAAAGCGTATTACTACTACATAGGGCAAGTGCCTTTAAAGGCGGTCCGGTCGTGGAGAGAAGCTCTTCCTGTGAATGCGCTCGGGTGAAGCGCGGCCGGAGAATGGGCTCTCCTCTGTGCAGAGCAACTGTTGCTGCGACACTGGCGCAGGCGCGCAGGCCCAAGTGCGCGGAAAATTAGAGTTATCGCTCAGCCCGGCTGAGCTGTCGCAGCGCGAGGGAAGAGAGCGCGACCGGCGCCAGACCGGGAAAAGCGAAGGGTCGCCCTAATGAAACCACGTCCAGAGCCCTGCTGCGGGAAAGAGTGCGAGTGCCCGCTTCCCTGGCAGATAGGCCACACGCTTAGCCCACTAGCAAGTGTATCGCAATAATCGTACGCATTACTGGCCATCAAGACCCCCACCTTGCGCTGTTTGGTCGCCTGCTGCAAGTATTTCTATTTGACTCCCTTTAGGTGATGTGCTCGTGTTTTTCCTATCAGATACCAGCAATCTACGAGACCGCCAATTAAAAAGACGTTCGATGTCATCCATGTACTGTAAATTACCCAGACGGTTCATGTATACAGCATAGTTCATTTCAATGAAAGCTTCCACACTTTTGAGTAACTTCAGTGAGCCTTTCGTAAACACTATAGCTCAAAATTTCCAATAAATGAAGGTTGCTTTTCACAATAATGAGAGTACAGTATCTACACTAACAGACTTCAGGAAAACTTTTCACGCCGTCAACTTTGAGACAGTTAATTGGAAAGATACTGCAGTGGAGGTACGCAGATGCAGAGTCTGCATCGTTTTGACTCATTATTTTTACTTGTTCTGATTTGTTGCAGTGCGGCATAATGAGAGAATTAATTCTATTAGAAGTAAAAGAGACTTTACGTTCTGGCAGTTAAATAACAGTTAGTTACCACTGCTACACTTGATTTGCACCTGCGCCGCACTAAACTGAAACCACTTGGAAACGACCTTGGTGGCTGAAACCTTTCGTAGTATCAATACATATCATAAAAATGGATATGTGTACATGTGTATGTGTGTATATTCCACATCCTCTCCTAAACTACTTGACGTACTTCAACCAAACTTCGTAAACATATCATTTAGTGTCAGGCAATAACTGCCTTTGGGATAAAAACAACCTATCTATCATAATTCAGAAGACATGACATCATAAACAGTGATTCTACTAACCCTATTCCCAACATATTTCGCAGACAGTATCCACATACGCTGAAGGTATCTACACAAATACAGCATTGTACGACGTATAGTTCAAGAGATATGACATCATAAGTACTGAGATGCGTGAGAAACTGTCACGTCATCCATGAAGCTAGAAGGAGACCCCTGAAACCTGGCAGCGCTTTTGACAGCTTTCAACTCTGAGCTGCAAACGGTTGTAGGCGAAAACAATAGCCGTGTGTAGAGCTATAAAGAGGCATTGCCGTAGAGAAGTCCACAAAATCGAGTTGTAAACACTCGAAGCATCCGCACGCACTTGTCTGAACATCCAACTAGAAATATTGTTTATAATGAAGTTCTGAGTTAAATAAACATCGCAGAGAATTTTTATTTTGCAAACTATGTTTCGTAATTTTGATACAGAACATATACACCTTTACATTATGATTACTTCTTTGTACGACTGTTATATAATTTCAAACGTTATTTCACGATTACGTTAAAATGATTTTTTTTGTTTAACACTATAACCACAGTTCATTTTTTGTTTTCGTTGCTAATAGAAAATTAATGAAACAAATATCCGGACAATGTGCTAGATAGAAAATAAAGTTGTAACTGGTGCTGTAATTTTTTCAGTTAATTACTACATCTGCGGTTATGCTCGACCGTCGTGTTAAACACGTAAGACAAAAAATTCAACATACTGCCCAGAAAAATGCGACAGTTAATACTTTCAATTAGCGCGATTGAGCTGTTTGAAAGTTACTTGAATAACAAAAGCAACCTTTTGTCTGTGGGAAGGAAAAGTCGTTCGGAAAGCATTTTCTTTCAGCAGTGACCCAGGGTTCAGTATTGGGCCCACTATTGTTTTCCATTTGTGTCAATACATTTCGTTGGTTCTGCTCTCCGTTAGACACCATTTCTGTGTTGATAACCTGTAGATCTACCTATGTCACACACACCTGATAATATAACTACTGCAGTCGTCTACGTATAGGATCTGTTCTCATTGGTTTTAACGGGTGCAAAGCATGAGATATAAACTAAACCAAGAATTGAAGTAATTTTAGTGTCCCATAAGAAATTAACAACTTCTTAACTGCGCCAACAACTGCTTCTAATCCTCTCGATGGTATTCCAGTAGCATATGTAAGAACAGTGCGAACTTTAGTGTAACTTCAGATGAGCATCTTATCTAGGCATCTCATATGTCACCACATACAAGAAGATTTCAGCATGCCTCTATACCCTCTAAACGTTTGGCAGCATATTTCCACAGGATGTGGAACGTAAACTTGTGCAATCATTCGTTGTATTACAGTCCCACTAGTGCGATGTAATCCAACAAGGCAAGTATTCTGAGAACACTAGGCGATTTTTGTGTGCTCGATCTTCAACTTATGTATATTTGAGAGTGTCAGTGATTCATATACTTATTTAGATTGGATGAGGCCAGACAAGTTACGTGACTATCACAGGCTATGTTTGCTTGATCGACGTCTCATTGCGTTTGCATCCAATACCCCCCTTAAGAGAATAATTTCTTATCGACTGATCATAATCGAAACACAAAGTTTCACCTATCTAGCATTCTAGCAGTGCAGTTCCATCAAACGAAAGCAGTTGAAGACACTTTTTCTGTTGCTGCCTTCCTCCTCTAGAACAAGTTACCCGCTTTCAGTGCACAATCAATGCCCTTTGCCTTTAAGAAGACACTGAGTGGCTTTCTTTTGTTGCCATCATACCGTTTTCCCAAAAGTAATTAATGTATTTGACCCGTTTTTCCACTGTTAAACAATAAAGCAAATGTTCCGTCTCCTCCATGTAACGCTTCCCTTTCTTTACGTTCCTCAATCAGTTATGCCACAATCTTTACTCCAGTCATTGTTAACTGTGTTTTATTACATTCCTGTGTCTCTCCCTTTCCCACTCTATCCCTCTTCCTTTAATTACAATGAACAATACAAAACTGTTTTCTCCTTCACTATTAGAGCTATCAAATGTGGTATTCTGTGTTAGATGCAACTTACAAGATGCTTATTGTAATGAAAATAACATAAAATGTGTATAATTATTGATTAGGTATAAGAGAGGATCGGAAGGTCCAACTATTTCTAAGTTGAATAAGTCAATAAATGAAGAAAAGCGTAAATAGTTACCAATTGTAATCTCCAAGAGGGCGACGTGTAACGAGTCGTTTTCATAATGTATTAATTACGAGATTATCAGAATTACTTTCGTAGTAACCCATCGCCGTTGTCTTCTTCTATTAAAACACAATCGTAATTTGTACATACTCAGGATTGAAACTGTGTTGAACAAAAATATTTAACCATCTCGTATAATTGGGACTCGAGTTTCATAAACAGTCATGAGTTTCTTTACTAAAATATAATTGTAGTTTGTACACTCTCTGGACTGAAATAACATCAAATAAAAATGATTAACCAAAGCCGGCCGGGGTGGCCGTGCGGTTCTAGAAGCTACAGTCTGGAACCGAGTGACCGCTACGGTCGTAGGTTCGAATCCTGCCTCGGGCATGGGTATGTGTGATGTCCTTAGGTTAGTTAGGTTTAATTAGTTCTAAGTTCTAGGTGACTGATGACCTCAGAAGTTAAGTCGCATAGTGCCCAGAGCCATTTGAACCATTTGATTAACCAAATCTTAGGAACTCGAGTTTCCACAATCAGTTGTGAGTTTTCAACAACACCATCGCCGTTGTCTTTCTCTACTAAAACATAATCTTAGTTTCCATGTACTCAGGATTGAAAGGGTGTTGAATAAAAATGCGTAACCTGTTAAATCCAGCCTAGTCGTCAAATATTTGGGGTCTAGGAGACCTGCTTTCTCGGATCGCTAGACGACATTCAAACGAATCGTATTAATGAGTTTTATTACAAAAGGAAAAGACTACAATGCTTAACTTTAACTATTACACAGAAGCGTCGCAAGCAAAGGGCGACATGCTAAACAAGCAATGTTCTTCAGTATAAATTATTCTAAGTCGCTGCTATACAAGTGCCTATGCTTGAAGCTACTCATCAACTGGGCCGCGACCAGTCGGGCGTGGCGCTTGTGTCCTCTGCACATAATGGCCGCTGCTGTCACGTTGTTGTTCTGGAGAGTGGTCGGTCAGTGTGCGATTGGCTGACGTCTTCTCACAGCCATCTCTTCTCTTCGTTCCTGACTGGCGCGCCGGCGCTTGGCTTTATGCCGTAATATAACCAACTCATACAACTGGAACTTCAGTTTCCATAATCAGTCAGACTGCAGCAACACCACCGCCGATGTCTCTCTACTAAAACATAACTGCAACTTGTGCATACTCAGGACTGAAACAGTGTTTATTTGAGCAGCTCTTACAATTGGGACTCCAGTTCCTACACTCTGCCAATGAATCGAATTCTGTTCTGTTTCATGTCAGCAGCACATGGTGTTGTAGTTAGCGTTACTGACTCTCGATCGCCGGCCGTGTGGGCGAGTGGTTCTAGGCCATTCAGTCCGGAACAGCGCTGCTGCTACGGTCGCAGGTTCGAATCCTGCGTCGAGGACGGACGTGTGTGATATCCTTAGGTTAGTTAGCTTTAAGTAGTTCTAAGTTTAGGGGACTAGTCCTCAGATGTTAAGATCCATAATGCTTATAGATGTTTTAACCATTTTTTACTCTAGATCATGGGACACTGGGCACGATTTCCGTCCGTGTCGAGGATTTTCTCCATAAAAATTTGTTGTGCGTGTTGTCTACATCACCATTTCATCATCATCGACGCGGAAGTCGCCGAAGTGGAGCCAAATAAATAGAATTGCTCGAGGCGTCGAACTCCCCAGAAAGAGACTTCCAGACAAAAATGCCATACGCATATTTCATTTCATTTGTCCTCTTCATTCATTTCGTGACGGCATAGTGCAAGTTTACAAGTGGAACCGACGGTGGGACCGACCAGGTGAGTAATAAATTGCAGGTAGGCGTAACTCAGATTATAACAGATACAGGTGTAAATTATCCGTCAACACTCTACGATGACCTTCAGCACCATGAAACAACGCTACTACATGACAGTTAAATAAAGGGAATCCGTTTCTGCTCTGTTCATCAGTGTGAGGCATTTCCCCACGCAAGATTATCCTGTGGAAGCCATTTCAGCTCTGATAACTACTGAAACACTCAACAATTTCTAATGCATAAACACCACTGCGGTACGAAATTAACTTGTCGTTGCTGCATCGAGATGTACACTGTAGCCCTAGTCCTTCTTTTAGTAAAGCCGTGCCATATTGTTTTTTGTCCCCTCTGATATGTAACAGCTCCTTGAGGTCTACTACTTCTTCGTTACCTACTAGACCTACCCATGCATTCTTGAGCATTCTTCTGTAGCAACACATTATAAAAGCAACTATTCTTCTAGTGTGTGGCTTGTTTATTGACCATGATTCGCATCCACATAAGGCAAAACTCCAAACAAGTACTTATAGAAATGTTATAAATATAAAAATGTATGTTCGAAGCTAACCAATTTCTCTCTCTTTACAAGCACTTTGCTTTCAACTGCTAGACTGGATTTGATTTTCTTTTTGTTTCGACCATCATCTTTTATTTTGCTGTTGAAATAGCAAAACTAATTTACTACACCTGGTGTCTTATATTCTAATATAATTCCCCGTCAGTACGGACTGTTTTAATTTGACTTCTGTTAGTCTTGATCTTCTAACATCTTACAATATGTGTGCCGCGCAACAGAAGACTATAAAGAGCAACGAAGGATCATCTGTGTGGAAATGCCTGCGCCTTAAGGGGCTGATCGTGACAATTTTTTGTCAGACGTCATCACAGCCGATGGAGCATGGTTTCATCACTTCGAACCGGAAACAATACAGCTACAGCAACAGAGGTGCCACACCATCTCTCCTCCGAAGAAAAATATCATAGCCGAACACTTAGACGGTAAGGACATGGCGATGGTCTTCTTGGACTCTGAAGGGATTGTTCTGTCAGATCTCCTCCCTCATGTTGCAGCGATCAGCTCGAAAGTGTATTGTGCTGCCGTCAGCACATTGAAGAAACTACTTCAGCATGTTCGTCACCACAAAAAAAAAAAAAATAAATGTCGTCCTCCAGGACAACGCAAGGTCTCACACAGGTCTACAAATTCGAGAGGAGGTCACAAAAGTTCATTGGACTCTTCTTCTTCACCCAGCCTCCAGCCTGGATCGCGAATGTTTTGACCTCCGTCTGTGTGGCCCAATGAAGAGGGCACTTCACGTCAAGCAGTGCCTGTATGATGGCGAGGTTACCGATGCAGCAAGACATTGGCTCCGACGTCAACTAGTAGAGTGATGGCATGCGGGCATAGCGGCTCTCCCGGTGTGGTGGTGTAAGGACTCTGCATTGAATGGAGTTTACGTTGAAAAGTGGGGTTTGTAGAAAAAAGAATAATACGGTTAGACTGTCAGCAAGAGCGCACCGCGAGTTCGTGCTACTAATAAGGCGAGTACACCATTCGATTGTTATATATTTCTGAGAGATTCAAACAGGAGTGACTGCGGTAATGGATAGGAACTGTGATTATTGTGTACAGCTCCAGACTGCGTTGGCTTCTGTCACACAGCTTGGGGCTGCTGCTATGGGGTGTCACTGTGGGGGACCGAACGCAGGGGTGCGAGGGACATCGAGCAAGTCCCACGTGTCCTCCGATCGGTCCACTGCTGTGACCGCACCGGGTACTGCCTGCCCTGAGGTTGACCCCTCACCAGTGGTCGAGTGCATTCCAAAGTCTGGCAGACAGCAAAAACTTTCCGAGGGGTCGATCGTAGGGCCTCCCCGGTACGATTGACGAACAGGTTTCGGGCGTTATCTGTGGCTGACGATGTATCTGATCCGGATGCAGTCGTCTACGCTTTTCCAGACGAAGATTCTCGGCCCGCAAGGTCTAAGCATTCACAGAGGGTGGGTTTGCTGGTAGTTGGGAGCTCCAACCTTAGGCGCGTAATGGGCGCCTTAGGAAGATGGCTGCCAAGGAGGGGAAGGTACCCTGTGTGCACTCCGTGTGCATTCCGGGGGAGTCATTCCGGATGTGGGATGGATGCTTCCGGATGCCATGAAGAGTACAGGGTGCAGACAGCTGCAAGTGGCGGCTCATGTCGGAACTAATGACGTGTGTCCCTTTGGATAGGAGTAGATTCTGTCTGATTTCGGGTAGCTAGTGGAAACGGTAAAGACTGCCAGTCTTGCTTTCGAGATTAAGGCGGAGCTCACCATCTGCAGCATCGTCGATGGAATCGACTGTGGGCCTTTGGTGCAGATCCGAGTGCAGGGTCTGAATCAGAAGCTGAGGTGGTTCTGTGACCGTGTAGGCTGCAGATTCCTTGACTTGCGCCATCGGGTGGTGGGTTTCCGGGTTTCGTTTAATAGGTCAGGAGTCCAGTACACACAGGAGGCGGCTACTCGGGTAGCGGGGGCTGTGTGGAAGGGAATGGACGGTTTTTTAGGTTAGAGGGTCTCAGGAAACCACAGAAGGGGCGTCCGTCTAAAAGTGGGCAGGTAAAACACAGTAAGGTAGTTATAGTAACGATTGGTATTGTATGGCTCAAATGGTTCAAATGGCTCTGAGCACTATGGGACTTAACATCTTAGGTCATCAGTCCCCTAGAACTTAGAACTACTTAAACCTAACTAACCTAAGGACATCACACACATCCATGCCCGAGGCAGGATTCGAACCTGCGACCGTAGCAGCCCCGCGGTTCCGGACTGCAGCGCTAGAACCGCACGGCCACCGCGGCCGGCCGATTGGTATTGTACTTGTAAATTCTCGTAGCTACGTTGCGAGAGAACCAGAGCTCTCCAAGCCCTAATAGAAAGCACTGAAGCTCGAATAGTTGTAGGTACAGAGAGCTAGATAAAGCCGGAAATAAGTTCAGCCGAATTTTTTTCAAACGATCTAACAGGGTTCAGAAAGAATAGGTTAAATACAGTTGGTAGTGGAGTATTTATTGCTGTCGGAGGTAGTTTGCCTTTAAGCGAAACTGAAGTAGATAGTTCGTGTGAAGTAGCATGGGTAGAGGTTATACCTGACAATAGGACTAAACTATTAATTGGATCGTTTTACCGACCTCCCGACTCAGAAGATATAATTGCTGAACAGTTCCAAGAAAACTTGAGTCTCATTTCAAATAAGTACCCTGCTCATACAATTATTGTCGGTGGTGACTTCAATCTACCCTCGATATGCTGGAAAAATTATACGTTTGAAGCCGGTGGCAGGCATAAAATGTCATCCGAAATTCTACTGAATGCTTTCTCAGAAAATTATTTTTAACAATTAGTTCATGAGCCCGCTCGAATCGTAAATGGTTGCGAAAGCATACTTGGCCTTTTAGCAACAATTAATCCTGGACAGATAGTGAGTATTGTGACGAATACAGGGATTAGCGACCACAAGGCAGTTGCTGCTAGGCTGAAAACCGTAACCATCAAAAAGAATAGTAAAGTGTATATATTTTTTTAAAAAAAAAGAAGCTGATAAAAATGCTCTTAACGCCTTTTTAAGAGACAGTGTTCACGCCTTTCGATCTGATCATGTAAGTGTGGAAAAGTTGTGGAATGTTTGCAAAGAGATAGTATCGGCAGCAATTGAGAGATATACAGGGTGAGTCACCTAACGTTACCGCTGAATGATGTTGTTGTTGTGGTCTTCAGTCCTGAGACTGGTTTGATGCAGCTCTCCATGCTACTCTATCCTGTGCAAGCTTTTTCATCTCCCAGTACCTACTGCAACCTACATCCTTCTGAATCTGCTTAGTGTATTCATCTCTTGGTCTCCCTCTACGATTTTTACCCTCCACGCTGCCCTCCAATACTAAATTGGTGATCCCTTGATGCCTCAGAACATGTCCTACCAACCGATCCCTTCTTCTGGTCAAGTTGTGCCACAAACTTCTCTTCTCCCCAATCCTATTCAATACTTCCTCATCAGTTATGTGATCTACCCATCTAATCTTCAGCATTCTTCTGTAGGACCACATTTCGAAAGCTTCTATTCTCTTCTTGTCCAAACTATTTATCGTCCATGTTTCACTTCCATACATGGCTACACTCCATACAAATACTTTCAGAAATGACTTCCTGACACTTAAATCAATACTGGATGTTAACAAATTTCTCTTCTTCAGAAACGCTTTCCTTGCCATTGCCAGCCTACATTTTATATCCTCTCTACTTCGACCATCATCAGTTATTTTGCTCCCCAAATAGCAAAACTCCTTTACTACTTTAAGTGCCTCATTTCCTAATCTAATTCCCTCAGCATCACCCGACTTAATTAGACTACATTCCATTATCGTTGTTTTGCTTTTGTTGATGTTCATCTTATATCTTCCTTTCAAGACACTGTCCATTCCATTCAACTGCTCTTCCAAGTCCTTTGCTGTCTCTGACAGAATTACAATGTCATCGGCGAACCTCAAAGTTTTTATTTCTTCTCCATGAATTTTAATACCTACTCCGAATTTTTCTTTTGTTTCCTTTACTGCTTGCTCAATATACAGATTGAACAACATCGGGGAGAGGCTACAACCCTGTCTTACTCCCTTCCCAACCACTGCTTCCCTTTCATGTCCCTCGACTCTTATAACCGCCATCTGGTTTCTGTACAAATTGTAAATAGCCTTTCGCTCCCTGTATTTTACCCCTGCCACCTTTAGAATTTGAAAGAGAGTATTCCAGTCAACATTGTCAAAAGCTTTCTCTAAGTCTACAAATGCTAGAAACGTAGGTTTGCCTTTCCTTAATCTTTCTTCCAAGATAAGTCGTAAGGTCAGTATTGCCTCACGTGTTTCAGTGTTTCTACGGAATCCAAACTGATCTTCCCCGAGGTTGGCTTCTACTAGTTTTTCCATTCGTCTGTAAAGAATTCGTGTTAGTATTTTGCAGCTGTGACTTATTAAGCTGATAGTTCGGTAATTTTCACATCTGTCAACACCTGCTTTCTTTGGGATTGGAATTATTATATTCTTCTTGAAGTCTGAGGGTATTTCGCCTGTCTCATACATCTTCCTCACCAGATGGTAGAATGTTTGCAAAGAGATAGTATCGGCAGCAATTGAGAGATATACAGGGTGAGTCACCTAACGTTACCGCTGGATGTATTTCGTAAACCACATCAAATACTGACGAATCGATTCCACAGACCGAACGTGAGGAGAGGGGCTAGTGTAATTGGTTAATACAAACCATAAAAAATGCACGGAAGTATGTTTTTTAACACAAACCTACGTTTTTTTAAATGGAATCCCGTTAGTTTTGTTAGCACATCTGAACATATAAACAAATACGTAGTCCGTGCCGTTTGTTGCATTGTAAAATGTTAATTACATCCGGAGATATTGTAACCTAAAGTTGACGCTTGAATACCACTCCTCCGCTGTTCGATCGTGTGTATCGGAGAGCACCGAATTACGTAGGGATACAAAGGGAACGGTGATGGACCTTAGGTACAGAACAGACTGGAAAAGCACATTACGTCCACATGCTGACACCTTTTTATTGGTCTTTTTCACTGACACACATGTACATTACCATGAGGGGTGAGGTACACGTACGCACGTGGTTTCCGTTTTCAATTACGGAGTGGAATAGAGTGTGTCCCGACATGTCAGGCCAATAGATGTTCAACGTAATGGCCATCATTTGCTGCACACAATTGCAATCTCTGGCGTAATGAATGTCGTACAGGCCGCAGTACATCTGGTGTAATGTCGCCGCAGGCTGCCACAATACGTAGTTCCATATCATCTTGGGTTGTAGGCACATCACGGTACACATTCACTTTAACGTACCCCACAGAAAGAAGTCCAGAGGTGTAAGATCAGGAGAACGGGCTGGCCAATTTATGCCTTTTCCACGTCCTATGAAACGCCCGTCGAACGTGTACCTCACCCCTCATGGTAATGTACATGTGTGTCAGTGAAAAAAACCAATAAAAAGGTGTTAGCATGTGAACGTGATGTGCTGTTCCAGTATGTTCTGTACTTACGGTCAATCACCGTTCCCTTTGGATCCCAACATAATTCGGTGCTCTCCGATACACACGATCGAACAGCGGAGGAGTGGTATTCAAGCGTCAAGTTTGGGTTACAATATCTCCGGATGTAATTAACATTTTACAATGCAACAGACGGCACTGACTACGTATTTGTTTATATGTTCAGATGTGCTAACAAAACTAACGGGGTTCCATTTAAATGAACGTAGGTTTGTGTTAAAAAACATACTTCCGTGCATTTTTTTATGGTTTGTATTAACCAGTTACACTAGCCCCTCTCCTCACGTTCGGTCTGTGGAATCGATTCGTCAGTGTATGATGTGGTTTACGAAATATATCCAGCGGTAATGTTAGGTGACTCACCCTGTATACCAGATAAATTAATAAGTGGTGGTACTGATCCCTCATGGTATACAAAACGGGTCAGATCTTTGTTGTGAAGGCAACGATAAAAGCATGGCAAATTTAAAAGAACGAGAAATCCCCAAGATTGGCAAAGTTTTACAGAAGTTCGAAATACAGCGCGAGCTTCAATGCGAGATGCTTTTAATAATTTCCACAACGAAATTCTGTCACGAAATCTGGCATAAAACCGAAAGAGATTCTGATCATACATAAAGCCCACCAGAAGCAAGACGCAATCAATACTTTCACTGTGCGATAACAACGGTGAAGTCACTGACGACAGTGCAACTAAAGCAGAGTTATTAAACGCGGGTGTCCGAAATTCTTTCACCAAAGAAGACGAAGTAAATATTCCTGAATTCCAATCAAGAACAACTGCCAAGATGAGAAACATAGAAGTAGATATCCTCGGTGTAACAAATCAGCTTAATTCACTTAAAAAGGCAAGGAAACAGGTCCAGATTGTATATCAGTCAGATTCCTCTCAGAGTATGCTGATAAAGTAGCTCCGTATTAGGAATTATATGCAACCACTCGTTCACAGAAAGATCCGTACCTAAAGACTGGAAAATTGCTCAGGTCACACCAATACCCAAAAGGGGAAGTAGGAGTAATCCGCGGAATTACAGGCGTATATCACTAACGTCGATTTGCAGTAGGGTTTTGGAACATATACTGTATTTGAAAATTATGAAGTACCTCGAAGAAAACGATTTATTGACACATAGTCAGCACGGCTGGCTCTGAGCACTATGGGACTTAACTTCTGAGGTCATCAGTCGCCTAGAACTTAGAACTACTTAAACCTAACTAACCAAAGGACATCACACACATCCATGCCCGAGACAGGATTCGAACCTGCGACCGTAGCAGTCGCGCGGTTCCAGATTGTAGCGCCTAGAACCGCTCGGCCACTCCGGCCGGCATAGTCAGCACGGATTCAGAAAATATCGTTCTTGTGAAACTCAACTAGCTCTTTATACTCATTAAGTAATAAGTGCTATCGACAGAGGATGGCCGGCCGGAGTGGCCGTGCGGTTCTAGGCGCTTCAGTCTGGAACCGAGCGCGCTACGGTCGCAGGTTCGAAACGTGCCTCGAGCATGGATGTGTGTGATGTCCTTAGGTCAGTTAGGTTTCATTAGTTCTAAGTTCTAGGGCGACTGATGACCTCAGAAGTTAAGCCGCATAGTGCTCAGAGCCATTTGAATCATTTGACAGAGGATTTCCAGAAGGCTTTAGACACCGTTCCTCACAAGCGTCTTCTAACCAAAATGAGTGCCCAAGAAGTATCGCCTCAGTTATGCAATTGGATTCGTGATTTCCTGTCAGAAAGGTAACAGTTCGTAGTAATAGACGGAAAGTCATCGAGTAAAACAGAAGTAATATCCGGCGTTCCCCAAGGAAGTGTTATAGGCCCTCTATTGTTCCTGATCTACAATAACTACACAGGAGACAATCTGAGCAGCCATCTTAGATTGTTTGTAGATGATGCTCATATTTACCGTCTTGTAAATGATCAAAACGACTTGCGAAATGGTTTATATAAGATATCTGTATGGTGCGAAAAGTGGCAGTTGTCCTCGAATAAAGAAAAGTTCGAAGTTATTCGCATGAGTACTAAAAGAAATCAGCTAAATTTCTATTACCCAATAAGTCACACAAATCTGAAGGCTGTAAACTCAGCTAAATACTTAGGGATTACAATTACAAATAACCTAAATTGGTACGATCACATAGATAATATTTTGGGTATTGCAAACCAAAGACTGCGATTCATTGGCAGAACACTTAGAAGGTGCAACAGATCTACTAAAGAGACTGCTTACAACACGCTTGTCCGCCCTATTCTGAAGTATTGCTGTGCGGTGTGGGATCCGCATCAGGTGGGACTGACGGATGACATCGAAAAAGTGCAAAGAATGTCAACTCGTTTTGTATTATCGTGAAATAGGGGAGATAGTCTCACATACACGTTAAGTGAATTGTAGTGGCTATCATTAAAGCAAAGGCGTTTTTCGTTGCGACAGGATCTTCTCATGAAATTTCAATCATCAGTTTTCTCCTCTGATTGCGAAAACATTCTGTTGGCACCCACCTACTTAGGAAGAAATGATCATCAGGATGTAATTGTTGTTGTGGTCTTCAGTCCTGAGTCTGGTTTGATGCAGCTCTCCATGCTACTCTATCCTGTGCACGGTTCTTCATTTCCCAGTACCTACTGCAACCTACATCCTTTTGAATCTGCTTAGCGTATTCATCTCTTGGTCTCCCTCTACGATTTTTACCCTCCACGCTGCCCTCCAATACCAAATTGGTGATCCCTTGATGCCTTAGAACATGTCCTACCAACCGATCCCCTCATCTAGTCAAGTTGTGCCACAAACTTCTTTTCTCCCCAATCCTATTCAATACCTCCTCATTAGTTATGTGATCTACCCATTTAATCTTCAGCATTCTTCTGTAGCACCACATTTCGAAAGCTTCTATTCTCTTCTTGTCCAAACTATTTATCGTCCATGTTTCACTTCCATAAATGGCTACACTCCATACAAATACTTTCACAAATGACTTCCTGACACTTAAATCTATACTCGATGTTAACAAATTTCTCTTCTCCAAAAACGCTTTCCTTGCCATTGCCAGTCTACATTTTATATCCTCTCTACTTCGACCATCATCAGTTATTTTGCTCCCCAAATAGTAAAACTCCTTTACTCCTTTAAGTGTCTCATTTCCTAATCTAATTCCCTCAGCATTACCCGACTTAATTCGACTGCATTCCATTATCCTCGTTTTGCTTTTGTTGATGTTCATCTTATACCCTCCTTTCAAGACACTATCCATTCCGGTCCTGAGTGCCGTTCGAGAGTGGAACGGTGGAGAGACAGCTTGTAGGTGGTTCATTGAACCCTCTGCCAGGCGCTTTGTTGTGAATAGGAGAGTAATCACGTAGATGAAGATGTGTTTGGACCCTGAATAAAGCCAACCTGCTTTCAGGGAAAAAAAAAGTGTTGGTTTTCTTATTGGACGGCCCTCGTAATGCCGGCCAGTCTGCTGGCCAGGTGCACCTACTGGGCCAGCGGGAGGCTCATGGCGCTGTGGCTGCGGCCCCCTAGCGGCGGTCACTCGGTCTGGGGCGACCCCGCAGGCTGCTCGCCCCGGTGGCCGCACAGTGCAGTTTGCAGTTGGCCGGCGGCGCATAAAACGCGGCCAGCCAATCAGGCGCGCCCACCTGCCGTAAAGCCGCGGCTCGCCGCCGTTTTTCATCCTCCGCCCCCGCCGCCGCCGCCGCCGGCGCCTCTCCCTGGAGGAGCCGGCATTAAGGCGCGCCGGCCTTGTCGCCGCTCCCCAGCGCAAACTTACGGCGAATAAATTGGAGCCGGTCCGGTGTGGTGTGGCGCCGCGGGCTGACTTTTACTGCTAGCTTGTCGGAGTAATGCCGGCCGCGACCCATCGCGGACTCTCCGCGCCGGACAGAGGACACGAGCTCGCCCCACTCCTGTTTCCTTTTGGTGCGTTTTACCGGCGCCGCGACGCCCTTACGTCGGCTTTCCCTTATGAAGGATAAATTGGAGGAGGACGTAAAACACTGTAATCCTACCGCGTGAATTTTACTGCGGCCGAGCTCGCACCGTCCCTTCTGGGCAGCACACCATAATTTCGAGACAGCCCTATATGCCTTCTACTTGGAAACCCATTTACGTAGCGTTAGCAAGTGCAGATCCTAGTGCTTCTCCTTTCCTGTTAACAACTTCAGCCACTCCCACAACTCTCATCAGTTCATCTTTTAATACAAGCTACTTTTACACAGTAGTTCTTCTCTGCCACAAATTATCCCAATGAGATTAACAACAGTTGGCAGTAATTGTTCAATCGTCTGTACTTTAATAATACAAAATACTAAGTAGTACTGTTCCTTCTACATTGCCTGATAATAAATTCGTTTGGCTGAACAGCTGAGAGCAAGTCCTTCAATTGTAAGTCAGCTCAGAACATTGCCACGTTTTTAGATGTCTCTAAAAAACGAATAAGCGCTAATAGGTCTCACGCTCTAAGGCTTCCGTACAAACTGAATTATGTGCACTGACGGAAATAAAGTCACAACACTAAAAGGCAATTAATGTAGAGTAATGAAATTTCAGGAATACATTTGTCTAGTTAACATGTTTCAATGACTGACGTTGCGAGATGACAGGTTATTGTATGTAAGAGATAAGCAATTGGTAATATGAAATGCTTTAATAACCGATGTAACCCTTAGAATGTGGAATGAAAGCATGCAAAAGTGTATGAATTGTGTTGTACTGGTGCAGGATTTTAGTTTTTGGGGTGAAGTTCCACGACTGTTGCACTTGGCCAGTCAACACAGGAACGGTTAATGCTTTTTGTGAATGATGTCCCGTATGTGCTCGATTGGAGACAGATCTGACGATCGAGCAGGACAAGGCAGCATGTTGACACTGTGTACAGCACGTTGAGCTACAAAAGTGGTAGGTTGACGAGCGTTATCCTGTTGGAAATCACCACCTGGGATACTGTTGATGAATGGAAACACAACATATCGAATCCCTAGAGTACGTACAAATTTGCAGTCATAGAGCGTCAGATAACCACGACAGTACTACTGCTGCCACACTTAAACACACCCCAGATCATAATTCCAGGTTTAGGTCCAATGACAGTGACATTCAGATATGACACTCAGATATGTTGGTTGCAGACCCTCGTCTGGCCACCTTCTAAGCAACACTCGGTCATCCCTGGCACCTAGGCACAACCGGCTACCACCAGAAAACACAACAGACTTCCAATTCGCACTGTAGTGAACTGTCGCTTGACACTTGTGAAGTCGCAAAAAGCAACAGTTTGGGGTCAGTGGAATCTATGCTACAGCATATCTTGTTCCGAGCTATACTTGAAGTAACCTACTTGAAATAGCTTTTGTGTCGCTGTGGTGCAAACTAAGGCTCAAATTGCTGCTTCAGGTGCAGTACCATGCGCCAGTGCTATACGCTTCTTGGTAGGGCCACGTGACTCCCCAGATCCCTTCTTGCGACCACATATTCTTGAGACCACCGCTGCCAACAATCATGTACTGTGGTTACGTTCCTGCCAAGTCTTTCTACAATATCGCAGCGCTATTACACGGCCGCGTTCAAATTCAGTGAATATTGATAATGGTGTCTTTGTCACCTTGAAGTCATTCTTGACTAACATTAACTCACCACGTCTAGTCTCAAAGGTGATTAACGTTAACGGCCATTATAGCGCGTATTTAAACCTACCTGATTTGCATCCACATATTGGTGCTCCTAGCCCCCCAGTTAATCGTGAAATTTTAATAGACATCATCTTCCAGATGTAGAAACATGCTTCCCAGCTTCTACATCAATACTCCACAAGCCACTGTACGGTGTGTGGTGAATGGTACTCTGTAGCAATACAATCATTTACTTTTCTGTTCAACTCGTAAATAGATCGAGGGAAAAACTACTACCTTTATGCCACCGTATGAACCCTAAACTCTCGTATCTTATCTTTGTAATCCTTACGGCTCCAGTAGAATCTTCGGCAGTCAGAATCAAACGCCGTACTCTACATTTTCAGAAGTGTCTGCGAAAAGGAAGTTACCTTCCTTCCAGGGATCCCCATTTGAGTTCCCGAAGCATCTCCGTAACATTTACGTAACGTTCGAACCTATCGGTAACAAATCTAGCAGCCCGCCTCTAAATTGATTCGATGCCCTTTTTCAATCCGACCTGGTACGGATCCTAGATACTCGAGCAGTATTCAAGAATAGGTCGCACCAGCGTACTATATGCAGTCTCGTTTACATATGAACCACAGATCCCCAATAAACCAAAGCCGCTCATTCGCCTTCCCTACCACAGTCCTCGCATGCTCGTTCCATTTCATATCGCTTTGCAGCATAACGCCCAGATATTTAAAAGACGTGACGCTGTCAATCACCACACGACCTATGCTATATCCGAACATTATTTGTTTGTTTTTCCTACTCATCCGCATTATGTTACATTTTCGCACATTTTGAGTTTCTTGTGATTCACCACACGAACTAGAAATTTTGTCTAAGTAATCTTGTATCTTCCTACAATCACTGAACTTCGACACCCTACAGTATGTAACGCCGGAAATGCATATCCTCCTATTTCCATCTATTGTACTATTATTTTTTTTCCTTGTTTTGTTACCTCAAGATATGACATTTCTGTCTCTTTATATATTGTAATTGTTTTACTGTTTGTATATATATATTTATGCACTCATGTCGATGTATAATTGGTTTGTTTTGTAAATATTATTTGTATTTTTACACTGGGTCTTGCCTAGGGAAAACTGCTATCGAACGATTACATCGATGGGTCGTGTGAAGAATCAAAGTGTGTAGGATCTTTGGTAGTGTTAACTCTGCCGCGTGGAGCGCGGGCAGAGGGAGTCTGGCTGGAGTAGCGAGTGGAGCAGGTGTGTTGTGTGACGCTCCCGCGAGTTGCCACGCTTTCGGGGTTTGGCAACATGTAATTGCGCTCGACTCGCGATGATAGTTTCTGACATGGTGTCGCGGACGGGAAGCATTAGCTGGCGCACATCAAGAGCCCGTTTCGCCTGGTGACCGTGTCGAGAAGAAAGCGCGCCAACATCCAGCTTCTGCAACAGCGACTGCCGACAATGAGTGACTGTCGCCACCTCCTCGATCGACGGCTTCAAACCTTCAATCAACCAACAAGGAAGACTAAAAGCACGTAAAGTTTCAGAACTGTATGGCAGACCTCAGCTTTTCAAATTGTTCCATTTGCCTCGCAAAATTACAGCAACTTAGCATGAACCTTTGTTGCTCATTGTCCCAATTGCATTGCCAAGCAGGGTCCCTTCCTTTTCCGAAATGAGCCCGAGGGTCGTTGAAATTCAAACGCCAGCATCATTCGATTTCACTGCTTTAATTTCAAAGTTCAGCTGGCTACTATATTTAGATTGCACAAGCACAAATTAAGAGTGCGAGTTTTGTTACCGTATTTTAGTTACCTGTGACTGCAGCTCAGCTTGGTACGTACTAAATTTTACTATTGTTAATTGTTCAGAATCATTTAATTCAAGTTCAAAGTTAATTCTCTTATTTCTAAATTGCGTAGATTCAAGTAGCTTTTGAAATGATTGTTGAGGTAGTCCAAGACTAACCTTATTTTACTGAATGTTCATGTGCTTCAGAAAGAAAGCTCACTATTAACTTCAGTCACTAAATTAACTTTCGATTTTCCAGTTTTATTAATTCTTTTCCTAAATTAAGTGTAGCGAAATTTATTACTTCTGACAAACTTTCAGTTTTCACACTACACGTGTCAACCTTCAGTTGCCACGCTTCTAGTGCTAATTATATGTGTAATAACCTTTCTTTTTCAGTTATTACAGTAATTGTCCATAGGACTGGCGACCGTGATTTCCCCCAAATCTCAAATATCTAATTACCGCTAGTTAATTGTTAACGTAACGGCCGCACATTTACGTTCTTTATTAACTTTACCCCTTTTCAAAATTAATTTCCACCAGTTTCACTTGCATTTTTCCTTTCATTTAGATGCAACCCTTTCCTCCCTCTTTACCTACAGATTAACTTCTGTGACGATTGCTTTCCCAAAATTCCCATTAGGTACACGTGGTTTCATTTTTCACTGTCATTAAGGTCGATAAGTGAGGGGGAGGTTACAAGTACACCACGGCATCATCAGCAAACAACTGGAGTCCTGTCACACTTCATAGATGCACTCCTGATGATACCGTTGTCTCTGATGAACACTCGCCGTCAAGAACAACATACTGAGTTCTAATACTTAAGAAGTCTGAGACACTCGTACATCAATGAGCTTATTCCATATGCTCGTATCTTCGTTAATCGCCTGTATTGGGCAACCGTGTCAAATGCTTTCCGGAAATCTAGAAATACGGAATTTGCCTGATGCACTTCACTCATAGTTCGCAGTATACAAATGTGACATGCGAAAAGGGCATGCTGAGTTGCGCAAGAGTGATGCTTTCTAAAATCACTCTGATTCGTGGAAGTAAGATCCTCATTCTCAAGAAAATTTATTATATTCTAACTGAGAATTTCTTCAAAGATTCTGCAACAAACCGAAGTTAGGGGTATTGTTCTGTAGATTTACCCCTTTTATATACAGGAGTCACCTGCGCTTTCTTCCAGTCACTTGGGACTTTGTGCTGGGCCAGAGATTATCGATAAACACAAGATAGATTAGGGGCCAATGCCGTAGGGTACCATTTGTAAAACCAAATTTGGTTTCCATCCGGACCTGGTGACGTACTTGTTTTCAAATCTTGCAGTTGTTTCTCTACGGCAGGGTACTGTGCCATCCATATGGGAATCTTTCGACGGTCAAATGACGGTGTGTTTGTACGATTCTCCTGCGTGAAAGATTCCTTTAACTCGAATTTTAAATCTTTGGCTTTCGTTTTGCTTCTTCAACTGGCACACTAGACTGGTCAACTAGGGACTGAATGGAAGAAATCTTTTCACACACGCACTAATTTCTACTATCCTCTCTGTCATTTGTGCGCCCTCTTTTGAACCGCGAGTTCCATGGCCTCTGCTTCTTCAACATCTTCCGAATTTCGTTATTCAACCGTCGTGTCTTTACTATCCTTTATTCACATACAAGGCAAATAACTCTCCAGACACGATTTACACTCCTCTTGAACTTTGAACATAATTCCTCCATGTCCTTCTTACTGGAACTTAGTGAGACGTTATCAACTGCTTATCTGCTCTATCTAGCAGAAATACTCCCATAGCCTTCTTTACTGATTTATTAACTTTCGTAACTATAGGTGCTATAGTGATAGAATGATCGCCAATCTCCATTTCTATGCTGACACTGTCTATAAGATCCACAGTATTTGTAGATACAAGTTGTATGATATTTCTGTTTCTTGTGGGCTGCCTAGCAGGCTGCTCGAGACAGTTTTCAGAAATGGTGTTCAAAATTATTTCGCAACACTGTGTGTCAATACCCCCAGCAATAAGCACATAGACAACCCAGTATATGCTTGTTAGGTTAAAGTCGCCTCTCCAACTAGTACTGCGTGATTTGGGTATTTACGAACCACTGACCATAGTCTTTCTTTTATTGACTCTAGAGCTGTCACAGAGAAATCGGATAGCCAGTAATTGAATAACATCGGGGAGGCTACAACCCTGTCTCACTCCTTTCCCAACCACTGCTTCCCTTTCATGCCCCTCGACTCTTATAACTGCCATCTGGTTTCTCTACAAATTGTAAATAGCCTTTCGCTCCCTGTATTTTACCCCTGCCACCTTTAGAATGTGAAATAGAGTATTCCAGTCAACATTGTCAAAAGCTTTCTCTAAGTCTATAAATGCTAGAAACGTAGGTTTGCCTTTTCTTAATCTTTCTTCTAAGATAAGTCGTAAGGTTAATATTGCCTCACGTGTTCCAACATTTCTACGGAATCCAAACTGATCTTCCCCGAGGTCCGCTTCTACCAGTTTTTCCATTCGTCTGTAAAGAATTCGTGTTAGTATTTTGCAGCTGTGACTTATCAAACTGATAGTTCGGTAATTTTCACATCTGTCAACACCTGCTTTCTTTGGGATTGGAATTACATACATTACATACATATAAAGATGTGAAAAAAAGTAATCCCTACTTCGAGAGGTGGTAGTGTCGACCAAATCATGAGAAAATTTTCCGGGTAACATTGGATTTAAGATATACACTTTAAGAGCTATGTGTTTTCCTCATCTTCGTTACTGTGAAACACAGCACTTGTACAGGAAAGTCTTTGCCATCACGAATGACCTACAAAATGTAGTAAATAAATGAGGACACATTCTTTTGCTATTGTCCATGGATGCAGCATACAGAAAACATCTGTTAGTGTTGTTACTGTAGACCACGGTCACCACATTGGTGAGGTGCAGAGCATAAATTCGTTCTAATGGGACCAGTTTGCGTTTTGATAAGTTTATGAAATGCTTTTAGACTGTGACTTTATCTTTACATCTACCAACTTAATAGAAGTCCTGTATATTTTTCAGCATTCAGGACTCGAGGTCGACACTTGTTTTCATTTCCCAGCCCATAATAGATCATGTCTGCCTTTTCCCATGTGGTATAGGGGTTCCATCACACCGATAAGTATGAAGAGTGCAATAGAAAAACATTTTGCAAACACATCAAAACACACTCTGTTCCATTAGAACTAACGTATGCATTCTACTCACACAGACCTGCGAACAAGGTGGACATTAATAGTGCTATAAGACGTTTGCTGTACGAATGGAATCTCTCCTTATATGTTTACTGCATTCCGTAGATCGTTTGTAATAGCAAAGAGTTTGCAGTAGAAGAGATGTGTTTCACAGCAACGAAGATGAGCAGGTGCTCATAATTTGTAAGGTATGCATTTTAGGGCCAATGTATACTGGATATTTTTGGCTTGGTGATCCATACTACTACCTACCTTCTTCTAGTACCCAGAATCTCACGTACAGTCTTACTGAAACAAATATATAGCAATTCTTAGATAAAAAATGATAACTGTGAAAAGCATACAATTTCACTGAATTCATGCATATCTTACAGTTAGTGTCTCATCCTATTATTGTGTGACACACAGATGCTCAGCAACATGTATGTTTTACATTTACTAGCTTGCAACAGTAAGCATATTTCACTGATATGTATTAATGGAGTTACGTTAACATAGACTTAATTTACAGTATCATATAGTTCGAAGAGTACTTGATTGAATGGAAGTTACAAATTGTTATTTGTAATACTGCTGGTTTCACCCTCAGCAAGTATACATTCTTTACGTCGCAATGTATATTTGTACCTTTCCGTAACTGGTAATTAACGTTTCGCTATTACGAGGTGAAGATGATTGACGTATTACACAGTTGAAACAATGATACATTTGTAATTTAGTAATACGAGCCAAAGGTGGCTCGTTATATTCAGCTTATGGAGGTACATCCGTAATGAGTAGTTAATTTAATAGAGACTTTATGTTATAGACTCATCTTCTGTATTTTGGTACACGTTCAAGCCAATGTGAACATTTTATTTCTTAATATTTACCGTAGCAGCCTTGTCAACCGTGAAAACGTTTCTGACTGAAAATGTAACGTTCCTGCCAATATACCATATGGATATTACTTAATGATACATTTGTACGAAATGCCTTCACGGTTTAACTACTGGTACTTACGAAGAACTTGATTTAAAAATAATTAATTTCAGACTTATGTCTTCTAGTTCCAACGATATCACAGTGGATGATTGATTTCGGTGAAGACAATGGCAGTGCACTACAACTATGTTCTGTGTTTTACAGACTATAAGACGCACATTTACCTTCAAAAAATTACCTCCAAAATTCAGTTACATCTAGTACTCTAAATTAATCCAAAAAGATCCAGGTTTTGATTTAAAATTTCCGCCAGTTTTAAAACTGGCCCTTTATTCGCTGCTCGGGAAATCTACTTTTATATGCCAACATTGGATTCAACTCGCAACACCAGTGCACCGATGCGACGCATATGATTTGGGGGTATTCACAAGCTTACTAATACTGTCTTCCTCCGCCCACTTCCCCCCCCCCCCCCCAGTCAGAGCACTGTCTAGCCTACGATGCGTCATTGCAGTCTACGATGCCAGCGAACCTGAATTGAAATTGATTTGTGTTATCGATAACAATACAGTATTTTGGCTAGCAGCTAGTATCGTAATGGAAAAAAATAAAAGTTATTCATATGATGAGGAATATAAATTGAAACTAATAGCACTTGCAGAAGAACATGGAACAGAGCAGCTGAGAGGCATTCCGGACTGAATGCAAAATGGCCAAAACTAGAAGATGACTTATTGTATTGGATTCAAGGACACCATCAAAATGGCATCGGAAGTAATACAAAAATGAACCAAATACACGCTCGTAAGCTAGCGCTGTAGTGGATCTTAACAGACTTTAAGGATGGAGTTGGTTGATGCTACCGGTTTGTGGAGCGTCATGGACTTAGAGTGCTAACGAAAATCGAAATATCTCAGAAAATGCCCAAGAGTATGAAGAGAAAATATTATCTTTCTATGTCTTTATTACTAAACATCGTAAGAAAACCTGTGTGGAACTATGCCAAATAGTGAATATGGACGAAATTCCTCTGACATTTGATGCGCCGAATAACAGAACTGATTCCATGAAAGGTGCTAAAACTGTTACTATAAAAAGAAGTAGAGATGAAAAAATGCACTACACTGTTGTCCTTTCAAGTTGTGCTGACGGTACTAAAATTAGTAATTCAATGATAATTTTCAAACGCAAACAATGCCAAAACCTTCTCAAATACCGCTCGGTGTTGTTTTCCACGTACATAACAATTGTTGGATGGACGGGACTGGTATGAAATTATGGATTAACAGAGTGTGAGAAACAAGAGAAGATGCTTTTTGAAGAAGAGTTCTTTTCTTGTGCTATATCAGATTGGTAGTCATTTGAGAAATTATGTAAAAGAGAAATTGGGACAGGGAAATACGGAGCTTGATGTTACTGAGGAAGGAGTTACTTCACAACTGTGTCTCGATAAATAAACCTTTAAAATGTATATGGGAGAAGAATGGAACAAATGGATGATGAATGAAACCCAACATGAATCCAAGCCGAAGGGAGCCTAAAAAAAGACCGACAATCAAACAAGTGTATCAGTGGATGAAATAGTTATGGTGTAGAGGAAGAAAAGATATTATTGTTAAACCTTTCATAAAGTGCGGCATACGTAACGATCACGATGGCAGTGAAGACCATCTTATATAAGAAGACAGCGATGACGACGAAGAGAAAGAAGAAGAAGAAGAAGAAGAAAGAAGTTCAGCTGAAGATTTTCAGGGCTTTAAAGGTCAGTTCGGTTTTATGAACTAAGAATTTTTTTTAAGTCTGGCTTTGCAATCTAATAATGAAAACGGTAAAATGCTTAAAATTAGGCTGCACTTTAGTCCGTAGAGTCTAATACTCCTTAAAATTCGGTAGGTTGGAGAGTATGATGGGGTCATTATCTTGTTTGTTGCCGGTAAAAGGAACTGTACACGTTACTCAGATTTTCCTATGATATGTGATATTTATGTAATTCATTGAACAAATGAGTTTGGCAATGTGATTGAAGGTGACAGTGTTTCATTGCTTGACTTGTTAACTAAGCTTTACATAGTTATTTATCGTTCGTAATGTTAATTCCCATTATCGTGTTGTCCAAAGTGACATGACAGTAAGATTGTCATTTGTTAGAAATGTTTACAGATACTGATAGCTACTTCACTGAAAAATATGATAATACGAAGGCTCCATGGCGCGACTGTTTTACATCCTGACGCTATTTACGTTTTGTAAACTTTTAAACTGTTCTTATCTTGGTGTTGTTCGGCGTAGTGCCTCAAGAAATATAAGGAGGTAGTCAGTTGTCTATCTGGACTATAAGATACACAGGAGGAAACGCAGCTGTGATGTGTGTCTATATAGCCTAATCGCCAGAAAATATCGGTAGAGCACTTGAGCGCGAAAGTACAAGATACTAGAGACCCACTACGGCACATAGTTTTAGTCTACCAGGAAGTTTCATATATTTTGATTAACTGTGACTACTGTAGAAATTAATGTTGCATAAGTGTTGTTTGATTGTTAGTTAGAAGTCTGTACACTACATAGACCCATAAACACTTTTGCTGGCTGAGTCTCTTGAATAACTACATTATTCTTCAATGTGACTCAATTTTCCTAACGACGGATACTGTACAAAGCTCATTGCTGTAGAATCCAGCACTATGACTGTTCAGAAAACGCTTCCAATGACCAATCAAGCAATGATTTCTGCATCCAAGGAAATATGAAGATGTCACTGTTGCCACACTAGGAGAATACTGAGGCTGAGGGGTAATGTTCGTTACCCCAAAGAAGTAGAAGATGTGACAGTGTCCTCTACAGAATGATCTGGAGCACTGTCGTAATCAAACATATCTCAAGGTACAGTTTTTCGTGATACTTCATCTTTGTAGCCTTCCGTAATCACACCAGGAATTTCGGTAGTATTCTTCTCTTACGACCTCACTCTGTTAGTACCACACCAGAGCAGCCCCCTAGCAACACTCAGCATCATCCTTCCGGATAATGGTTGTCGGTTTGCCTTGTTCATGACTGTTGAATCGACATGTTTCCACTATTTGCATTGCTCTTTTGGCTAGCGGTTATGACGATACACCCAACACTTGTCCGTGGTAGTTAAGCGGTTAAAGAAGCCTGATGCCGGTGCTGCCTCGGTGGGGCTTGCTTTTAGAGTAGCTGCGAAAACCAGCGGGTGGTCATATTCAAAAATTCATGTAAAACGTTGTAAATTCATGCATGATTGATTGACAATTTTTATAGCTTCGTACCTCTTGGTGGGAGCACTTTGTTGTCCTTCTGTGTGCGAGTCTGTCTGTCCGAGATAAGACCGCCCCCCCCTTTTTCCCCTCTCAGGACTAGGTGAAGGTACGAAGTTGAAATTTTTTTCGGATACTAAGGCTTACGGTCGCTTTCCGGTGTAAAAATTTGAGCTTTTGCGACAATGCAGTCTGAAGGTACGGCAATTTATATTTCAGTACTCGCAAACTCATCGAAAACTCTACTATACCTAGCGTTGACCTAGAATCATGAAATTTACCAAGAAGTAAGGATTCACAGTAAAAGTAAAGGAATCAAATCAGAATATTATTAATTTGTAATTATATCATAAAAAATAATTTATTTTGGTCATTGGTTGTCTCTCTCTCTCTCTCTCTCTCTCTCTCTCTCTCTCTCTCTCCCTCTCCATTCGTCTTTTAAGAACCTTTTTTCTTAGGAACAACTAGAAATATCTAGTTGAAATTTATGTTGGGTACGAAGTTATACAGTGTCTTTCTGGTGTAAAACAATGAAGCTTCTAAGTAAATGGAATAAAAGGCTAGGGCAAGATATGCCAGTAATTTTTACACTTGCAATCTCAGTGACCAGAACCTAGGGATGAAATAAATATGTACATCTCGGGTTAGGTGGTCTAGGGGTAAACTTGTGGTTGGAAAATGAGAGGTCTTGGGATCAATTCTCTGTCAAGCAATGGATTTTTCAGACTTAGTCTTAAGCTGGACTTCACCTTTAAGTAATGTGAGTAGTCACCAGGAGCAACATGTGGTTCGGATTTCACGTCAAACTTTGGTATCTCTTTCTGTGAATAGATAATTGGAGTAAGTTAGGGGCAGACAAGACGCCGAAGTGCCGCCCAACAGAAAGACTAGCACCCGGCCTCTGAGTCAGCTGAAATTATTATTGCAAGTGGTGTTCAAAAGAAATAACTGAAGTCTTTATCCAAAAGTAATCACCGGAGACCGAGCTGAAGGATTTCCTGTTCCCGGAATTCCTGTGGTTATGACAGCAGCCAGTACTCCACTGTGTTTCAGTTCGTGTTCCTAGACGAAGCGCTCCCCTCTTTTCTTTTTTTTCCCCAAACATAAGGAAGTTGCAGGAGGACATGTCTGAGCTGCTCCCAATTCAACTCGGCCATTACACTTGTGTGACCTTGGAGACGCCTGGACCCATGTTATCGTGGAGCAGTTTCACTCCCTCCGGGAGCAGCCCAGGCAGTTTGCTTGCGTAGGCTACGCAGCGCCTCACAGTACACGTCACTGTGAATGGTTTTTTCGTGCTCGAGGAATTCGATGAATTTCCGACCTCTGATTTCGAAAAAGACGGTATGTCTGTTGATGGCAGAGCTTTGAATTTTATATGGGGAGATGGTATATGCGTACAATCACGCCGGACACTACATTCGTGTCCCTAGACGTCTCACTACTTAATCCCATAGCGACATACGCTAATTTCAACCGGTTTGGTTGTTACGAGGAATCGTAACCTTTTGTTTGAGCAATTTTTATATTGGAAGAAGCCTTTCGGGTTATCAGCCGAGTCAAAGTGTCGTTCTGCGGCAACGTTTCAGCGAGTTTCCTGCTTGTCATCCCCAGACTTCGCATCCTGAAGATTCACCGAGAAATTCTAAATTGGCCTATACTCCTTATATTACCTATATACACAGATGGAAAAAAATCGCAACATCATGAAAGAGTTGTGCGACATTAACGAAAGCTTTCCCGAATTTACTCCCCTCTAGGAAAGCTCTCGCAGTCAAATAATTATTGAGGACAAGAGCCGGCTGATACACGCTGTGTAAAGCTCTGATATATTTAGCGAGTCGTGGAGTATATATCGGAAAGACAGATTAGAAGCTATAGGAAGGGCAGTATTCATAGCCGTTGACAAAAACATTGTCTCTATTGAGGTCGAAGTGGAATGCGACAGTGAAGTCACCTGGTCGTACATAACAGTTATTCAATCATCTAACAG
Organism: Schistocerca serialis cubense; assembly: GCF_023864345.2. NCBI lineage: Eukaryota > Metazoa > Arthropoda > Insecta > Orthoptera > Acrididae > Schistocerca > Schistocerca serialis. The sequence goes on along the minus strand of NC_064639.1, from coordinate 534,323,362 downwards.
CGTTCTACGGGTTCAGATAAGCACCCTGGAAAATTCACGTGACGACTCATAATATAATTTACTACGCTATGTGTAGAAAGCAATGGACTAGTGCGTCACAAGTATGTCGTGTATCCCTTTCAGCTTCTGGATGTAATTTCCCATGAGGCGGCGGAGTGCTCACACCTAATTATTTTATCCATTTCCGTTTGTAGGAATAATTTCCGTAAAATCACAGACCGCAGACTCTGATTCCATGTAAACTTAGGTACAGATGCAAAGGAAAACCCACAGTTGTATGGTGTTTGTCTAGATTACCTTACTAAGTGTAAGATATTGATGATGCCTAAAATCCATACATGTCCAAATGCCCATACAAATTATGAAAATGAATGTAGGCATACGTGTCTATATCTATGTTTGTCTCTCTGTACGTTCTACATCTCCTTCTAAACCACTAGACCGATCTCAACCAAACTTGGCACACGGATCAGTTACTGTCAGGAAAGAATTGCTATGGAGTTAAGATCCACCTACATAACAAAGCGGCCGGCGGCGGAACAGCAGAGTAGCTGACGAAGCGCGACTACCATTACTTTATTCATCGTATGTTAAAGAATGAGAGCACATAGTGACTTGCAACAAATTTTACAGTTAATTTCAAATCTTAATGAAACTTTCTCAGGCTGACACAACAAAAATTGATGAAAGAAACAAGTTTATCACTTTCTAGATTTTCACTGTTCTTCCAGTAAAACTGCCACATGAAGCATGACGTCACAGATTTTTCTTCTTTACTACTCACTGTATTCTCGACAAATTTTGAAGACAGTATTCGCATAGACCACTGAATAGCCACCAAAACTGTACCAGCGTGCAATACATTTTTCAGGAGATATGATATCATAAACACTGAAATGCGTGAAAAACTCCGCATCATTCATGACATTTAAACTCATTACGTCTTTGCTGATAACTCTATTAGCAACCAACATTGCAGACAGTATCCATATACGCAGCTGAATGTACCTACAAAAATATGTCATTGTACTGCACGTTCAGTGGATATGACGTCATAAACATTGGGATGCGTGGAGATGTAACTCTACAAATAGGCGTATAATAAGGTAAATATAAGTAAATTTTATTTGAAAAATGCATACGTGGACAAGTACTTCTGTAAGAAGCTCACCCTATACCCTTCCAAAGATTTCAACCACATTTGGTGCACGTTTTAGTTGCGATGTGAAAAGATATACTGTGCGAGTAAGAACCAGCAGCCTAGTATTGAGGCGGAGGTGATAAAGCGGAGTGAGAAGGAGAGAAGAGGACAGGGATAGACATAGAGCAGGTGGAGTAGATGGACACAGATAGAGAAGAGGAGGATATGATCATAGAAAGGGAAGGAGGGAAAGAACGGAGAAAGGAACGAGGAGGTACAGACAAAAACAAGGCCCAGAGAGGTTTGAGAAGAGGTGAACAGAGAAATGGGAAGGTGAAAAATGATTGAGAAAGGGAAGAAAAGGAGAGAGGTGGGGAGGAAACGGTTAGAGAGAGAAAGGGCAGGAGGAGATGTGTGAAGAAAGGGGCAGAGGATGTGGCATTTGGGAGTGCAGCTGATGGGCAGAAGGGGGAGGAACAGATGGATAGAGGGGGAAGAAGCAGATGGGCAGAGGGGGAAGAATCAGATAAACAGAGAGAGAGAGGATGAGCAAATGGACAGAGAGAGAGGGATAGGAGCAGGTGGATTGAGAATAGGGGGGCAGAGAGTAGGGGGGGGGGGCAGGGAGGAAATGAACAGAGAGATGGGGAAGAAGGAGATTAACTAATAGTAGATTGGAAACAGTATATATCCATGAAACATCTGGTATTTAGGAAATAATGTAATAAAGTCGAAGTCATTTAAGTCAGAGGAATTGCTATATGTGGAATAAACGTTGAAACCGAAATGTCATGGAAAACTAAAGATATTCTTGGTATTATTGCTGAAAGAAAGAAATGGGCGAATGCATTGGATGTGAATGCAAGCCAGCTGCTAGAGTTGCTGATAAACATAGGTGGTGATAGGAATGCATGATATTGCGCCGATATTAATTGATGCAGTCACAGATTGCATAAATTTGTATACCTGCTAGAACTGAGAGAAAGGAAAAGGATGGGCAACTAAAAAAAAGAAGTACTTGAAATAATGCTTTGGGCTTTGGGTCCTATCTCTAACGATCCGCGACTCCATGCGACATTACATGCGGAGCGGATAGTTTCACTCGCACCTGCTGCAGCTACAGGAGGCGTACCAAACACGTCACTTGGCTGTTGGTCCTCTAAGGGAAATAAATACCCGGCAATGCGGCTGGATCGCCTGTTGGTATCTCTTTGCTGAATTTTCGTACACTGATTGTTAAACACAGCACTTATATTCTGGACCTCGATTTTGAATGAAACTATGATAGTGTTCTTTTCAAGGCGTTTTTATTTTTGTTAATAGGTACCGGTTTGAGCTCAGATTTTTTTTTTTCACCTCCCTGCTGCATTCATCTGTCATTGACTTAGAGACAATGTCGATTGCCGCACGTTATCTGGTTCGGAACAGTGATCTTCCCAGTTTGTGTCAGGCTGTTAAAAGCATTGACAACTTCTACTTCTGTACACATAAAATTTTAGTACAATCGCAAGTCTAAAACTACAACAGTAAACTTGTCGCACAGCCTTTTATGGTCAAACACTACAACATTCGACGAACTGAAAAACTTATTTAGTATACGGACGGTTGAAGGAGTACTGGCGGTTATCGTCAGTATCTTGTTGAGTGTTAATGTAAATGTTCAGTTCCTTTCATAGAATGACTGAAAAGTGTAGAACACGGTAACTGATAGCCATCGTGAAAAGGCGTCATGAAATTTTTATGTCATTCAATGGCTTTTTAATACATAGGTCACGAAATATATGAGGCAGGTAGCACGTAATATGGGTGGAAAGTGGACCACTGAAGTTATTTTGTGGATCACCAGAAAGAAAAATGTCCAGGAAGGTCGCCAAATTTAAAACTGGCCGTGAAACTGCTCACCAAACACCAATCTTAATACTGGACAATGGCTTCTCAACCGCTCTGTGTTTGGCAGTGGAAATTCACCTGCACCCTTAATGTTGGTGTCTTGGGTTTCATTTCAACCAAAGGTTGTTTAGAGGTTTTTTTATGCTGAATCGGTCATTCTAACGACCAATTTGGTTCGATATCCCTCAGGAGGACATCCAAAAACTTATCACTCAATGCCACGCCGCGCAAGTGCTTGCATAAGAACCACATTGACATGACCAGTTTGTGAAGCTCTCCCTCTTGTATAAATCATCCTATTTTATTACATTATAACTGTTTGTTTCTCTGGATATGTACATCATATCTACCTATTTCCGTCCCTTTTGAATAATTCCTTCGTAGTGCGTCGTGTCTTTCTTTTGTCTTAGAGGGTATTATTACACACTGAGCACTAAAATTCTGTGGTAGTTAATGGGACGGCACGGATTAATGTTTCCGCACGGTGTGTGTGCAGACTTGTGTTACGTGTGTAGAGGCTACTTCACTCTGGGCCATTCTTGGGACTGTGGAAAGTCGTGTACCGTTTTCAGCAGAACTGGGCTACATATAGTTGCTTTGGAAAGACCACATAGGCAATCGTTGCACTGCTCAGCACTTCAAATGTGTGCAGCTGGATAGGAGACCTGGCTAGGACAAGAAAGTATGTGAGCATCTAAAGGGAGCTTTTTCAGTAAAAGAGTTAAAAGTTAGGTCATTATATTTAGTAAATGGAAAAGACACGTAAGCGCTAAAGTCGGCTGTCAGACCGGCAGCTTTGCATGGCAGTCATGAGAATATGTAAATTCGAGTGTCGGTGCAAAGCCCGAGAAATGAGGAAAAGGGTCACATTATTGTTAGTCGAGAGCCGGCTCCAGAAAGATCGTTTACTTGGAGCTGACGCCCTTCGACGGCGGCCAGCAGTCAACAAGCGATTTCTCTTCCGCACTTCCCAGTGGTTACCATGAGTGGCTGAACACTGAACAGGTTGCCAGAACATCACGTTGCACACAAACGAATAAACTTCGGTGAATCGACGATCCTACACGGCACGTAGGCCACAACGAATTGTACTTAAACATTGCAAGAGAATACTGAAGTGAAAAACTGGAAATATAATAACAATTTGCAATATCAGATAGACTCACGACCTGTACACAATCATTCGCACACGAAACTAAGCACAAACTTAGATGAAGCCTTGCAAAGAAAAGGTAGCGCCTGGGACGACCAATTTAGACACGGTCGCACGCCGTAACTTGCGAAGCAAACGACGCTCGAAGTTTAAAAATCGCCACCACTTACCTAGAGTAGCTGTGCTTCACGTGAAACCGGAAGTGTCCTAGCTAAGTAGGGCAACACAAGCATTTGGAGCGATCTTTTACCAGCAGACTACAGGAGTGAACGCTGCTGCAATCACCAAAGGGGCGATTCTGATTAGTTGGCGACTTCTAAGAACAGGGGAATGTTTGCACTGGCAGTGTGTTACGCGGCAACGCGTCCATAACGACGCAAACACGTCTGGGTCCTTGTTCAGGAGAACTCTGCTGTAGTCCAGCACTGCTCCCTTAAGCTCAACCAGCTGAGTACAGAAATGTCTTGAAAATCTTTTTTTGCTAGATAAATGCAGGGGGTACACGAAAATCTGGAAACATCACATCAAAACAAATTAACATGCCTAATATGGTGCACAAAAGCCACTGGCGTCCAAACAAGCTTCCTGTCCTCTTGGAATAGACGTACATATTATCCGTAAGCCACCATGCTGTGCACGGCGGAGGGTACATATACACACTATTAAAGAGTTAAACATATTTCCAGATTACCAACCAATAGTTACTTGGACGTTAGCCGTTGGCTGTCTACCCTATCAGAGGCCTTGCCGTCAAGGCTTGTAAACAAACGCAGTACACCAGAGCTGAGTTCTTGTGAATGCACAATTGTCCTTGTGCCTCGTAGTACAGCATTATGGGTGGGAGCAGGGTCTCTATAGGAGACCGTATCGAAATCATCACATTGATAGAACAAAACGGAAGACAAGTTGACATTGCCAATACGTTAATCATAGTGATGTCTCCAGACTGTGGAAAAAGTTCTAGGAATCGCATTAAGTTGCGGATCGACATCGCGAAGGCCGTCCGCCCAAAACTACAGCAGCTCTGGACCGGTATTTAACAATATCTGCACGAAGACACCCAACAAAGACAGCGACTGCTCCACCCTACAACCTTTCAGAAGCCACGGGATTACCGTAAGTACCCAAACAGTCAGCAACAGACTTCATGATGGGGGGTTGTACAGCTGAAGGCCTCTCAGGAGTCGAGAACACAGTCCACATCTCAGGGGTGCTCGTGTAAGATGGGCTAGAGCACATGAACATTGGGCACGAGACCAATGGATCAAAATGCTGTTCATAGACGAAGTGCGAATAGACTTGCACCCTGCCGACAATTCTGTGCCCACATGGAGGCAAAAAGGGGAACCCAGTAATCACTCAGTGACTGTGGAACGTCACCAACAATCCGGTGCTGCAATCGTATTCAGGGCCAGTATCCCATAATACTCCAATGTCTCTCGAATCTACAAGTGACAAACATAGCCTATTAATTTCTCTGATGTGTTCCTTTAAGACGACATTATGGGAATGTGAAGTACCCTAGCAGTCTCAAGAATGGGTTTGAATTAGCTCTCTGAGCTCTACAAACTCATCCAGCTAGAATGCCGACAGCATTATATTAAGGAATGAGAAAGATAACATAAAAAATTCAGATTCGTGATATTTTTGTCAAATGTTGGGAGGCTGTCATCAAAAATAGAACGATTCCCCACTAAACACAAAGCTAAGGTAATTTTTTGCACGGAAGAGAGCAGCCACTTCTTTGGGTTTCGTCACTGGTTACTTGATGCTGCACAAGTCACCATTCAGGGAGGACCTTAATACAGGGTGAACATTAATAAAAGCGACTAACTGCAGGGACGAATTCCTTACTGGAAACGTCGGAAAGAAGGTCTTACTTACATGTGTCCGGAAATGCTTCGTTGTCACGGTAGATGGCATAATGACTGAATCATGAAGGGATTGCCGACAGTAATAATAATAATAAGTCATCATGGTAAAAATTTTAACAAGTAGAACCTGGAAACCTATATGGAGACGTACAGTGCTCAATGCTTTCGACAGACCAATATGAGATCTCGAGCAGTAAGAAACAGCAGATTTCAAGCCCGCTGATTGCAAATTGCTGGAAATAATGCGAGGCTATCAAGAGGCCATCAGTGGAAGAGCAGGACAGAATCAACAGTTCGAGAGTTGCTGGTGGCAGACGGGCCTCGGGTGTCTGCTGCCCGAGAGAAGAAAATTATGTGAATGAAAGGATGTATTCATGTAAGCTTGTACACTAAGAAGGACTTGCATTCTTGTCTGTACGTACTGTGGGTAGTTAGTTTTTCATGGCTTTCGTGTACCTATGACTGATTTTCGCTTACAGTGTGACGTATAACGGAAACTGAGGATTCGATTTGAGCGATAAGAAACTGGCTCATTTTCGTGATTCGTGTCAGATAGGGCTGGCAGGCTGTTTGTTCTATTAATTACAGTATCCCTTAGGCCTCATCTACGCGCTAGGCTTATCGAAAATTATGACCCAATGTCTACGCTCTTCGACTTGTTCATGTAAACTCTGACAGAAGCCATAGCATCAGACCCGGGTATCAATGCAGAAGCTCGTTTATTCATTTCTACTTTCCTAGCCTGGTACAATAGACTCTCTGTTTGCAACTATAGACCCTGTCGCCGACTTATTCCCTTACATGAAGCCGCTTGAGTGCCAAAGAGTGAACCTAAAAGCAACATCGCTTCCTGTTCGACTGAGGTTTTCACGTAAGTATTTTGCGATCTCTGGCTGGTATCAGATTTGGGGACCAGGCTTCAATTCGTAGCTGAGTACTCTATCTAAGAAGTAAGATGCCTCTGAGTACGAAAGGTAGTTTTTCCTCTTAGAAGAACTAGCCAGCTTAAGAGGCCTTCAATCCGTCGGCTGCCCCGCGCCTTGGAACGAGACCGCTACCAACATCCCGCCGTCAGTGAGCACTGAAGGCGCCGTCGCAAACAATTATACCAGGCGAGGTCGACGCCGACGACACCCAAATGAGCAACGCGGGCATTCCAACGTTTTCCTTCACGAGACGCCGACACAGCGCCTTATACGTAATCAACAAACACGGTGAGTGAAAATCAGCCTGGCATGGAAACAAGGTCCGTAGCTGCGAGGAAGGACGAATAGCCTCTAACATGAATCTGAAAGATAGTGAGTACCCCGCCCAATAAATACCTTTACCTGACGCATTCAAGTTAATTCAGATGTTGCAATGGGTGTGAACTCTTATGGGACTTAACTGCTAAGGTCACCAGTCCCTAAGCTTACACACCACTTAACCTAAATTATCTTAAAGACAAAAACACACACCCGCGGCAAGTTAATTCCGAAAGCTTTTGGGGGAAATGAAGATGATCTTAGGGAATTCGTAGACATTTGTGACTTAGCATTTGAATTTACTCCAGGCCTGTATTCACAGTGTACTACTAAAATTTAGTAAAAAATTCGATTTGGGAAGTCGTACAGAATCTGTTATTCGTATTGATTTGACCACAGTCCGGGCAGATGTGAAGCGAGTTCTATTGGCGAGCTATTAGTAAAAGCGCACTATGGATTACCACACGTGTTTAATAATCTAGAGTAGACAGAACAGGACGAAAATATGCCCGAATGGGCATGTCGAGTGGACAAATAGTAGCACCAACTTGGAGAAGCTGTTTGAGTGGTAACGAAAAAATCAGACATTTTGAGGGGCCGAGCTCTAATTGGGAAGCTAGTATTCATTAAAGGCCGTCGGCCTCCCCCCAGAAGCAGTTTCCAATCCGACAGTTAATTGGAACGAAGAGCTGCATCGCTCTTATTGTTTTTAGATAAAACATATTTACGAATAGAGCTCTTATCATCTTTTCCAGAAAGGTATTGACTGTCTGTAATTGTAATGCACACTGACGCTTGTCATACGTCACCATACCAGTGCCAGCTCTTAACGGCAAGTCACGACACTAACACTACTAACAACGCAAATCCTGCAGCGGTACAGTCTGAATATCATTCTTATGATGTTGAAAAAATATGTTCAAATGTGTGTGAAACCTTATGGGACTTAACAGCTAAGGTCATCAGTCCCTAAGCTTACACACTACTTGACTTAAATTATCCTAAGGACAAACACACACAGCCATGCCCGAGGGAGGACTCGAACCTCCGCCAGGACCAGCCGCATATGATGTTGAGTAGGCCCACGGTAAATAGTTTTCCATCTACACTGGATCAAATAGTGAAAGTTTCATCATAATCAACCCGTAGATCGAGCGATCGATGAAAAGAGCAAGGGACACTGAACGAACTTAGAGCCAAATAAATCAGCTATTGCGAAGCCCTGGATCGGAATTAGTCATTCTTTGCGGCATGGCAGTGGCGAAATTCTACCGTGGGTGGTGAAGTAAGAGTTAGAAATTTGTTCGGTGATTGATAGCTAATAAAGACAGCGACTTCCGCCAGGAAAAAGCATGGACAACCTGTTTCCTTTCATAAACTCACAACTCAAGAGATATATAGACATTACAAAAAAATGAGTGGGAAATCTTATGGGACTTAACTGCTAAGGTCATCAGTGCCTAAGCTTACACACTACTTAACCTAAATTATCCTAAGGACAAACACACACAGCCATTCCCGAGGGAGGACTCGAACCTCCACTGGGACCAGCCGCACAGTCCATGACTGCAGCGCCTTTAGACCGCTCGGATAATCCCGCGCTGCTATAGACATTACAGAATGGATCAATAAATTGTAGTTTACGCATGGCTCTTTGCCGCCGAACGACATCTCTGATGCTTGTTCATGTGTATCCGCACGCGCTGAGGCGTTGTCCGCGATTTCAAAACGAATGAAGAATTATTGTAGCTTCAGTAGGCGACTGAAATATCGTGTGAAGAAACAGAATTTCTATGATGGTAAGCAAAATTTTAATGGATTTTTCACGGCACTGCAAAAAATTGAAGACTCATTTCTACACTGGTGTCGGCCATTTATGTGTTATCAGTCACCTTAACGGGAGAATACTGTAGTGCTATTTCTCTCTAACGCATATTAAAAGGAATTTATTTATGTTTTGGAGCAAAGCGATGGAGGTACCCAGACGCCGCTAGGTGAGGCCTTTTGAAGGTGTGAGTGATAAGAGGGTGTGTGTATAGCGGTGACCCCGGGCGCGGCTGATCTGGGGGCAGGCAGATACCGGCCTGCGAACAGCCCGACATTTCCTCGCCGGCTTCTTTATCGCAGAATAAATGGTCGCAGCTCACCTCGCAGGGGACGGCCCGGCCGCCTCTTATGCAAAGAAACTCGCCTGCGCACCGAGCCGTGATATATTGTGCGCCTTCCGCCGCCGCCGCGACAATGGGCCGGCCGCCCCCTCGTCTTTCCGGGCAACGGCGAGGTGCGACGGCGGGGAAAATCACAAGTCCCCGCCTCGCGCCAGAGGCCTACACGCCTGCGAACAACGCTACGCAAATAATTTCACGCCGCGCCACACAGCTGGGGAGGCGCAACGAAGGAGTTCGCTGCCGTGGAGGGAGCCGTCTTTTGTTCGGAGTCCATCCCCGCTGTTGTAGAAACGAAGACGTGCTACAGATTGCCAAACAGGTTGCTGGCTGTCAGGCAATTCTTCGGTGAAAACGTAGAAGTCATATTCACCCATCGAACATTCTCCGATGAAACTGTAGTGCACAGGTACGTGTCGTCGTTGAGTGACTGTAGCAACGTCAAGGACGACTCGTACAGAATTTATGTTTCATGTAACGAACACAGAAATAGACTAACAAAACAATATACAAGTTAAATGCGTTGCAAAAACAACGTTACAATCCGAAACTAGTCCGATGTTCTGGCCCCGACGAATCAATTGGAGCCGATCGACCGCCATATCATCCTCTACCGATGACGTCATCGGATACACTAAGACAGCTAAAACTTGAGCTGAACTGTCCACTATGTTGTTTCCAAGGTGTGCTTTTTTACATATGAGTCATGTTTTGAGTGGAGGTTTCTAATGATAGGTCTTGAAGAAATGGTTGTACATATGGGAGGCTGTTCCGCTGTGAAATACCCATTATAAAAATTGTTGTTGCGCACGATTAGATTGACAGTGACTCTGAACAAAGAGAAAGATAGACCATAAATTGCCTCAGGGCCAACTGGGAACCAGGACGTGGCGCACAACTGTTTTTGAAGGTATGTGTTATTAAAAGTAGTTATTAACTTGAAACCAGTTGTGTACAACTGCGTTTCTTCCACCAGTCGCGAAACATATGCTGAAGCAGTTCATCTCAAAATTTTTGGACTCCTGAGATATTTTCGCAATTGGCAAAGTGTATGTGGTTATTAATGAGTGAAAGGCTGCCTGAAGAGGGATTTGCATATAGAAAGTGGGGTAAGTTAGTCATTGTGGAAGTCTGCAATCTCCTGTAAGTTTCGTGTGCCACGAAATTTTGCTTCGTCGCCACAAATTTCATTAAAATTGATAAAATCTAACATAGGAACCGAATTAGTCACTGAGTTGCTAGGCATAACTAAGATATTGATATTAATAAAGAGCTCTAAATGAATATATGGAATGAGTATAGGGAAACCATTTAAGTACAAACGTTAAATCATGTAAGCCTCAACAAGAAGAATAAGATAAGCAGACAAAAGTGTACAAATATAAGGCCTTTTGCACTTCGGAAACGTGAGGTGGGATGTATTAAAATTAATCGTACAAAAGGCGAGTTTAACACAGTTTATTAAAATAAAACCTTATATTAAAAATTCACAAACCACGATCTGTCATTGCCTCTTGGTGATTAATTAACTCAGTTACATTATTAATATGTTGAGTGCTGTTATACATTGCGGTGATAAATGAAAAGGAAATTTTCGCCGCACGTGGAAAAAGTTCACACAATCATACGTGATTCACACACTAGAACACAGATATAAAAACAATTTTGATAGTAGCTCAGAGTTCCTCACTATGGCTATGATTGAATTAATGAGTGTATATGTTGAATTTGTCTTATACTATATGGTAGCAGTACAGTATCTCGCTCTCTGCTGTGGTAGCAACAGTGTAGCGAACATAGCTTTCTCAGTCAAGGCAAAGAGATTTGTACCCTTTCGGTAGCCATTCGACAGTAGTTGGTGACGTGAAGGACCACTCTGGTATTTTCCGGGTACCTGGGGGGAGTTCGTTGCATGGAGAGCGTGCTCTCGGCACTCGACCTCTGGGGAGTGAAGACCGTTGTCTTAAGAGCGACTTGGCGCTGGTGAGTGTGTTAACGTGTGATGGTTTATAGCTATTGTAACTGATGTACAGGTTTGATTTCCTAGTTCACTTTCAAGTTCGGTATTTGAGTTCTTATATCTTTCAGAGCGTAGTCACGAGTATATATTTTTTTTATTTAGTAAGTTTTTTCCGATCCTTGCTATGTGTAACCAGAGCACGGGGTGTACGAAGTAAAGAGAGAAAGGAAATTTCGGAGCTTTAAATGTAGGTAATGTGCATAGGATTACATACATTAATGTAACTGTGTACCACTGAATGGGAGCAAACGCGAAGTACAATACTGAATTACTGCCATTCTGCGTTCAAAGGCTGTTAATTCTCGTCGTGCGGCCATGATCACTTCGTATGCAGTCATTGAGCGTGACAGCACGAAATACGAGTTAAATAGTGTGAAACGAATCTAATACAGACTTTCAAGTGGAGAGGAATTTATTGAGATATTTTTTTTGTCGTTATCCTAAACGTACATACACAAACTGAATAATACTTAACCCCATTTCTTTTGTAGGTACAGGAGATCGAATGATAATTAGGATATTTTTAAAATGGGTTGGTTATTGTGAGGGAACCCGCATAAGTAACACTACTTGTAATGAAGTAAACAAAATGATTACTTGTTAAATGATAGGTGAAACTATTAATAAAAATTCGTTTCACCACAACATGACACTAGACATTTTCCCCGTCTGTACAATAAAACTTAATCAGTTCTTAAAGTACCTATACACGATAAAAAATAGACACCACTTTTTCAAGTGTCTATATACGAACAAAAATTAATAAATGGGCCCTGGTTGTTAATGCGTAACAAACGTAACTGATGACATTGTTACCGATTTCTTACCTCATTATATTTAATATTTACAAACTATCACACAGGTCTCTAACCTACGTTTCTTTACAACAGTAATGTTACATTTCAGTTTTTCTGTTATATGAAAAGGGCATTCTAACTACATCTATACACATTGATCATTGTTTCGAATATCTTACACATACAACATCAAATAATTTAGAAGAAAAACTGCCAAAAGTCGCGTGACTAGGTTAACCACCACAAGCTAAGCGTTGCCAAATCCTCAGTGTTCGAGAAAACTTGGCGGACAATTCACATTATTATATAGTACATATAGGGTGTCTGTTCTTCCGTATACGTCCGAAAGAACAGACACCATATACCTATATATAATTAAAACGAGGATGGCCAGTGATCTCCTCAGTGTGGATGCTAACCAGGCTCTAGCGCTTACGGGAATGAATGAAATACTGCGATTAAGGAGGATTATGGGCACGGGGCACAACGTTAGTAGTATGCATAAGTTGTGGATTTGGATCTGACTGAAAGCGTGCTAGGGAAGACGGTGCAGTTGCATGATCACTGTGTCTGTATAGCGTAGTGGTCAGAACATCTGCCTATTAAGCAAGAGACCCTAGTTAGAATCCCAATCCGGTAAAAATTTTCATCTTTCCCCACTGATTTCAGTCAATGCCCGCTCTCAGCCAATGCCTGTAATTCGTTTGTGTCTTGTTAAATAGGAGCTTTAGGATGGTTTATGGAGGAGCATGCGCTCAGCACACCTCTCTCTCGGCCATTGTCCTGTTTCTGACCTTGGAACCGCTACTGATCGCTCAAGTAGTTCCCCAGTCTGCGTTACAAAGTGAGAGCACTCCATATCAGTTCACCCATCAAGGAAAAGTCCATGGCAGTAGCGGGAATCTAACCGCAACCCGTCATGGCAGTCACCCTCGCTGACTACTCTGCTACGGGGGCGGAGGCAATCTAAAAATCAGCTTTGATTTCATAAGAAACTGTTGTGCACAGTGACCGAAGACTGTTAGAAGGAAGGATAGGAACGAAGCAGTCAGTCGCAATATCATTTTTTTGTTGTTCTTGCATGTCCAGAATTAACATAACAATAGCCATCTTCACTGCATTTTAGTGAGTTATAGTCCAACAATTTCTCGGTACCAAATGTCACCAAATTACTTTAGTGATGCATAAGCAGAAGGAAACTCCTCTGGATTTGCAAAAATAATAATAAAAAACAATGGGATTTCGACTGATTGCTGTGTTTCTGTCCTTCCTTGCAATCTACTGCAATCCATTCTTGATTACTATTTCAGTTGCTGGACTTCCCCCAGGTCGAACTAAGGGTTGACTTCGAAGCAACTGACAGCCGTGCCGCTACATTAATTAACGGTACTTTCTGGAAACATGCGATGATGATGGAAATGCTCCGTGAAATCGGATGGGAATCCCTGGAGGCAGGAAGACGTTCTTTCCAGTAAGCACTATTGACACTGCCACAGTAACCAAATGGTTAACAATAGATACAGATGTGTGGCCAACCTGATACGTGACAGTGAGCAAAAAATGGATTACTCGAGAGAGACTGATAGAATCTGTCTTGCCGAATCGCCTTTCTATGTGAACTGCAACTTTCAAGATACAGACTATATGTACCTGGCGCGTCAACGTCCGAGGGCTTCTCCGCGGTCATTTCCGGTGCGGTTCTCCTCTTGCTACCTGCGACGGTCGTTCGCTGCAGTACGGGAAGCCAGGATCCGTTTACCCTAAGGCTTTCCTCTTTCAAACCGTTCGCGTGTTTTTGTATTTCTACAGCTTCTCTGAACAAGCGCGTGTGATAGTGCTTCTCTACAGCCAGAACTTCCGTGTCGGTGAATTTTATTACGTGGTCGGTACTATATGTACCTGGCGCGCCAGGTACATATAGTCTGCGGCCGCGGGCTCGGCTCCAGTTCACCACCGGCAATGGAGGGTGAAGCTTTGACAATGCCAGCCACTCGTGCTGGCGAAATGTCAGAAAAATCATTAGATGAACGTCGGCCGAAGAACCCGAGACAGAAGCCAATAGGTGGTTTGTCAACAAGTGGCCACGAAAGCTTTAACAATTTTGTTTCGAGATACAGGCGGACGCCGGCTACGTTGAGGGCTGCCGGAAGAGATCTGGTATTTCCTGCATCAAATTCTGACTCTCTTTGTACAGATATCACTTGCTGATGTCGATTCACGCTTTCTGTCGTCCCGAACGTTATTACCCGAGGACGAAACACAACGCTGTCACGTGGATCAGAAGTTTCGCGTTTCATTATTTGTTAGGTTGTGGTGTCACAGAACTCATAGGATTTTGGGACCATTTAAACAATCGTTATTTTGTTACTTGAAGAACCGTAAGTAGTGGCAATACATTTAGAAATTCTTGCGTCGAATCCACCACGATCTGCCCCGCAACTGGATCATTCACGGTAAGAGATGATTTGCTACATGCAGACGTAGAAGACTGAACAGAAACGGTACCTGCCCGACATTACGAGAAGAGATGCCATGAAGATGGGGCAGTGGCGTCTTTGGAGTATCCACGCCGCTTGGTCGTGTACCTCCTGTTTGCTTTCTCTCTTTTTTTCCGACGAAGTAATGCGTATTCATTCTTCTTTTAAAATATTGGCGAAATAGCGTGTCATGGGAAAGGTGGATTTATTTTTTAGTAATAAAAAATGAGTATTCTCCTTTGGCCATTGGCCATTTAAACTTTCCATGTCTTTCTGTATGGTGACGGAGATCTTGTGGTGGTCCCGTAAAATGACCTGTCACTGCCGTAATTGTGGAAGGACCTGGTTTCGGTTTCCGCTACCTCCTCACCTTTTATGGTGTGAAGTTCTGGAGCGAGAACAACTATGTCTCGTGAGTAAAGATGAAGGGATGCTTGAACAAAGAAGCAGTGGCGTCATGGGGATACATCTACTGTCATTAATGTCTGGAGGGATTATTGACACGCTGAGCACACGTCCCACGGTCATGGACGTGCTGCCTGCTAGCAGCAGTCAGTCAGTCAGTCGAGAATTGACTAAGTACTAATCTCTGAGTGGTATTTACATTTGCTCTTGAGAAAGATTAAAGAACAGGCGTCTGTGATGGATTGCACAACGATTGTACTTCCATCATTGTACATCTCGTGTAAAGACCACGAACACATGATAACAGAAATCGGAGCTCCCACGGAAGTAAATACACAGTCCTTTTCTATCACTCCATTCAGGAATGGAACAGGAAATGGAATCACCAGCAGTGGTGCAAGGTTCCATCGAACATGCACTGTACTGTGGTTTGTGGAGTATGTGCGTGTGCGTGTATGTACATCTGAAGAAAATATAAAACGTTTCGAAAAGATTCATCCTATTTCACAAGGATACATGAATCAAGGTAGAAACTTTGGGTGACCTGAAAAATGCGTATAGATCTTCAAAGTTTGTTTTGTTTTCCAAATGAACCATTCAGTTTTACAAGGGTACATATTTTACAAGGAAATACTATCATGGAGTACAGAACGAGATTTTCACTCTGCAGCGGATTGTGCGCTGATATGAAACTTCCTGGCAGATTAAAACTGTGTGCCGGACCGAGACTCGAACTCGGGACCTTTGCCTTTCGCGGGCACGTGCTCTACCTTCTGTGCACCCAAGCACGACTCACGCCCCGTCCTCACAATTTTACTTCTGCCAATATCTCGTCTCCTATCTTCCAAACTTCACAGAAGGTCTCTTGCGAACTTTGCAGAACTAGCACTCCTGGAAGGTTCGCAGGAGAGCTCCTGTGAAGTTTGGAATGTGGGAGACGAGATACTAGCAGAAGTAAAGTTGTGGGGACGGGGCGTGAGTCGTGCTTAGGTAGCTCAGATGGTAGAGCATTTGGCCGCGAAAGGCAAAGGTCCCGAGTTCGAGTCTCGGTCCGGCACACAGTTTCAATCTACCAGAAAGTTTCATCATGGTGTACATTTTGCAATTACACGTTTAGAATCCAAGGTTTCATTTACCTATCATAAGTATTCGACAAAGAAAGAGAAACGCCGTCTTCGTTAATTTTTACGTTTTTCCGAACTACCAATTTTGACCCTTGCCTGAAGATATCTACTTTAAAGCTAAGTGTAATTTCTGCGAAACGCAGTCTTTATCACAGAAAAGTCTCGCTATGATATAGAATACGCAGTAATTCGATTTGGTTATGAAGATTACTGATAGTAAGAATTGAAATCGGTAAATCGAAAAAACGAAAAAAGTGACCCAGACTGTGTTTTTCTTCATTTAACTGAAACTGGTGTCGGTACCCTCAGACGTCCTCATCTATGACATATACTTTGCATCCTCTCACCCGGACGCTCGTCCTGATTGTTTCCGGAGTTACTTAAATAGACGAAGCTTTTCACAGTTCTCCACAAAGCAACATATTGTGAGGTCAGGTGACCTTCGTGGACAGTGGTGCAATGTGTGATCCAAACGCTCCTCTGGGAGGAGTCTTGTTTCGGAAGCTCATTGTTAAGAAATGCCCTTACATGCAGGTTCCAGTGCGAGGATGCTGAATCCTGCTGAAAAACTTCACTGTGCTGCCGACATCTCGATTCGATGGTCACTGGTTAATGAACGAAGAAGTCTAGGAGAGACCTGGCTGCCCTAAGGAGGCACACTTCATACCGGCAACCCCACGAACCGGCAACTTGCAACTTCTGCAGTGGTAAAATTGTAGTTTCAATGCGTACGTTATTGTTCAGTCATGATCTTATGAAATCTGTGCACCGCAAACTTTTTCGAAACGTAGTAATTCTTTCCCATTGTGACATAGAGGTTGAAAATTGGGCTCAAATGTGCCTACAACCTCCCTCTTTAATGGTGGTGCAAACGCCTGGCGCTCTACGAACGTCACCCTCGGGCTCTCCGACGCTTAGAACAGCGAGATGACAACAGATACGAAAAATGTCCATACCTCAGAAGTACATGTCAGGTGTAAGGTGGATAGTAACGCCATATTGGAACGAAATTTCATCATAACTCTTCCCAATGCTATCACGGGTGTAAAGCCGTCGTAATCTTTCTTACCCATATTTCACCACTTCTTTGGACGCCTCCACGATGGAGGACAGAATCTAGAGTTCCAATGTTTAATTCACGCGGTTTTCTTACAGGTGGCCGAGAAAAAACATTTCAGACATATTGATGCTCAGAATCGGCACGAAAGGGCGCCGGTGGTTGGCATTAATGGTGCAACGAAACCACTCCTCCCCTTGACGCGTCGACTTCCGCAAATTTCGCACCGTCGGAAACGACAGCTCGCTGTGCGATGACGGGAAGACTTTATTGACAATCTTTGACACTGTTGACAGTCTACGAACGCTAAGGACATGGTGGGCCAGCAAACCTACTGAATGTCATCGTACTCATTTCGGGTGCATGCGGCCGTACTTTTTACTTTGGTGTGTAGTATTGAACCACTTGAGACCGTGCAAAACGGTTCGACGAGATTTGGGCGCAATCCGAAGCAGTGAAACTTGCTTATGTTCGTTCAGCACTCCTGTTTCACACCCTCCAGTGACGTGATCAGGGAGAGGTGCGGCAACAACACTACACATAGCCTGTTTGTATGTTGGCAGCGCTATAGACTGTGTCAACATCGCTGAAAGCGCTCTGCGCCCTCGGCAAGACATTCTGTGGCTGGACGGACTAGCAGTTTGCGAGTGGATAGGTCAGTGTACGGACACGATATTCTTAGTGGAGGCTCTGTGTTGGTAGGATACGCATTGTAAAGTGAGATGAAATAATTTGTTTATTATAAAATACGCAAGGAAATGTATGATGACGCAATTTTGGTTGGTAATGTTTGGGCAATGGAATTACTGACAACTTTATAATTTTTGGAACTGGATACCACGTGAATAAGGTAATTTTTTTTAAATACATTGTTTGCTCTTCAACAAAATCTTTCTTTTTGCTAACCATATGCCTCCTAGTAGTTAGAATCTATAGTAATTAGAATTCTTTTATTTAGCTGGCGGCTATAACTGCTTACTGTAGTTGCTGTAGTTCGTGTCATTAAGATTTTCTGTGAGATAAGTGACTTATGAAAAAGAATGGGGTTTGCACTATAGGGTTTAGACAATTACAAGAGTTGGAGGTAGTTTCTTATTTCTTTAATTACATATTTTTTGGTCTTGTATTACTGTTAGGATTTCTTGCAATTCAGGGCCATTCTTTGGCGTTAATAATTGGAAGTCATATTGTCAATGTATAACAGTCAGATTGCGTTGAGCTTGTACATTGTGTGTAATAAATTAATAGGTTAAGTTTGAGTTGTGTTTGTCAAGGAAAATTCTGTATGTCAGTGTTTAATAATACAAATAATTAAAGCGTAAGTTTCATAACTGAGTGAAACGGGAATGAGGTTCTCTAAGACCTCAAGTTCTGGAACACCTTCGGTGTCACACGCCCAAATTTACAGAACACTTTAAAAAGCATTTCTGTAGAGAGAAGCTGGCACGAGACACCTAGGCACCTATTTGCAGGTATGCGGAATGGGAGAGGTGTTAAGGGGCCAGATTGAGATTTTCACTCTGCAGCGGAGTGTGCGCTGATATGAAACTTCCTGAAAGATTAAAACTGTGTGCCGGACCGAGACTCGAACTCGGGACCTTTGCGTTTCGCGGGCAAGTGTTCTACCAACTGAGCTACCCAAGCACGACTCACGACCCGTCCTCACAGCTTCAAATCTGCCAGTACCTCGTCTTCTACGTTCCAAACTTCACAGAAGCTCTTCTGCAAACCTTGCAGAACTAGCACTCCTGGAAGAAAGGATATTGCGGAGACATGGCTTAGCCACAGCCTAGGGATGTTTCCAGAATCAGATTTTCAATCGGCAGCGGAGTGTGCGCTGATATGAAAGCTTCTGCGAAGTTTGAAAGGTAGAAGAAGAGGTACTGGTAGACTCGAATCTGTGAGGGCGGGTCATGAGTCATGCTTGGGTAGCTCAGTTCGTAGAGCACTTGCCCGCGAGAGGCAAAGGTCCAGAGTTCAAGTTTCGGTCCGACACACAGTTTTAATCTGTCAGGAAGTTTCAGATGTTAAGGGTTTGACGTTTCGGATTGCGTTCAAATTTCGTCAAATGGTTTTGAACGATCCCTGTACAACAGAACAGAGCTTATGGTCTTTTTGCTCTCCAAAGAGGTGGGATCTCTGTTCAGAGTGGTTGCAGCCCCGCGATACCCATAGAGAGGGCTTGAAACGTCCGTGGAGTGTCAGCTGTGTTAAAGATTGTCAAGAACTTCGTCCAGTTCTTCATCGCGCTGTGAACTGTCATTTTCACTCTCAAAATGAGTGGCAATCAACACCTCAAGGGAAGGATTAATTTCATTGGCCCCCTTTACAGCCACACACAGGGAAACCGCCTGATTTCAACTCTGGGAGTATTCTGTCCTCCATCGTGGAGGATTCAAAAGATAGGGTGAAATGCCGGTAAGATGGGGTTCGAAGACCTTTCGATCATGTGACACGTCCGCGGTAGAGTTGGGAGAATTATGGTGAAATTTGGTCCAGTGTGATATCATTAATCTACCTTAAAACTCACATGAACTTCTGAAGTCCGGGTTTTTCTACGTGTGTGTCGGCACGTAGCTTTTTCAATAATTTGTATACACCTTTGAGTCGAATGTCAAATTTCGAAAAGATTATCCGTTAATTGATTTGCGCAGTGTATGCTCAGTACTATGGAATCCTTGATATTCAAACTGACTTTTATTTCCGACTTATGAGGAACACACGTAAACAGTCTTTAAATTTCGTTAGAGTATAACATCTTTCAAACTACTCTGAACCGTTACACCCTCTATTATAGATACGTAATACATAGATCTACCATTTTGCGTTTTCATTAATAACTAAGAACTAACCTCTAGTGTACTAGACTGTCTGGGACAAATACGGAGGAAAATGTGTATAGAATATACGGTCTTAATGTAATTGTACTGGTAGGAGATGACTTTGATTTTCACGTAACACATCACTACACAAAGCTGCGTTATGGAGTAAATACCCATTATCCAGTGAACACAATTGCTTGGAACATTTGAATATTCCATTATGAATTGAAATATTTCTTGAGAAGCAGGATGCATAACGTAATACGGAAAAGTTGTCATAGGAGTAAGCATTAATCCCTGCCATGAACATGGAAATCACATATCTTAGGAGGATGAAGGATGAATGGTTATCTGGTAGTTACGCCACCCATGCTAACAGAAAATCATGTTTAAGAATACAGTTAGAGCTACATGAAGTAAAAAGCGGACGTGAAAAAGGTAGCCAGCAAATTAATATTCATTGTAAATCATAAAATGGACTACACTCGTAAAAATTATTTATTTCTAAAACCAAAGCACTACCCTGTTTCAGGGAATATGTCTCATCTTCAGGCGCATATTAAAATGTGAGTCCACAAAATATGCATAACTAAGGTTAAAATACGTTAAAACATGACCTAGGACTGAAGATGATATTCCCTTGAATGTCATGTATCATGGAGGCATTATTTTAACAAATTTAACCTATGTCCATCTTTGTGGACTCACATTTTAATGTGCTCCTGAAGATGGTACATATGTCTTGAAACCGAGTAGTACTTTCCGGTTTGGGAATAAATAATTTTACAACAGTAACAGATTTTATCCTGAAATAACGGATGGCTCACTGGCTCAACACTCTGCATGCTTTAGCTTCTCGGAGAAGCTAATAATGACGTGGACAGCCATCAATCGTTACAAATGTAATGGCGAATAATTTTGAATTTTGAAGAGGAATAAGATGCAACATAACTATTTTAGCATTACAGCAAAGACATGGACGCTGCTTGCCTATTTTAGTATGAAGAATTTAATATTTGGTAACTTCCATCTTATAAGAAAATGGCTAGGGCATATCTCTCAAGAGATCGAGCGACTTCTTTTGATGAGCAGTCCACGGAGTCCGCCACCCCTCCCGGTACAAGTGCTGCCGGCGCGCCTGATTGCCACCGCAACGCGGCTGCCCGGCCGTCTTCGCTTCGGCCGGTCGTTCGGCGCGCTCCTCCGCGCCTAAGTGCGGCATAAAGCGTGCCGTTCGGAGTCGCCGGCCACCTGGACGTGACCCGGCGTAATTGAGACGGATCCTCCCGGAATTAAGCCGGCAGCGACAGCGCGCCGGCCCTGGCTGTACACACGTTTGTCCTCTTCATAAAAACTTTTACGGGGCCGGGCCGCGGTGCCGTGTCGGCTAACGCCCGTCCCCGGCCGTAAAAACCTGCACTAACGCTGCTTTATTACCGCGCACAGGGCACAAATTTGCTCGGATAAGGTAATCCCGCGGTCTTTCGCACGGCTTCCGCTTATAATTTATTTTGAACCCTCCGAAATGCCTTATTATTTTTTTCTTCCTCGCAGCGACGGAGCTGTGAAACGCGGAAAGGGGAACGGAATTGGTCTACTTGCCACGACTCATATCTCGAGTTCTGTGTGTTTTTTATTTCGTTAAGTCGAACAGATCATTCTATGCCTGTAATTATGCGTCTCTAAAGCTACGATATTTCATGCTTTTTTTATACTCAAGTATTTAGCACACTGGTGTGAAAAGCTTAATGACGGTAGGAAATTTCGCATGATGTGTCACTATCAAGTAACACAGCTCCATGAAACCGGCGCCATACGTACAACGAACTGCTACAGTATAGTACAGAAGATGCCTGAAAGAAACACGGGAAGTCACCACGATGAATGATGGTCCGCTTTACCCTACAAAATGCGTACATTGTTCTTAAATGTGTGTGTGAACAAAACGGACACCAGTGCATCCCTTGCAACGTGCTACCATATTGACCACAACACTGATAAGGAGCTCTTTGGTGTGACGTCCTATTCCTCCATCAGCATGGATGACAGCTGTTGGATGGTCGTTGGTGCACCTAGGGGGGGCTGCAGTACGTCTACCCAAGCATCCACACGTGCTCCATGGAATGCAGTAGAATGGTCAGAGGAACAGGGATGCCAATGCGTGCGCGGAATATCCTCTCGTTCCAACAGCTAGACCACAGCGCTGTTAGTTGCGGTCCCGCACTGACATCCACAAAAAGGTAGTCAGGTCCTACAATTCACCCCATAGAAGATGAATTTCGGGAAGGAATACATTGTCACAGTAAAACTGGCCGGTGAGTGTACCGTACTGGAAGATTTGGTCGTCAGTGAACCCGTACAGCATTAAGGGAACCACACAGTGGTTCAGGTCGAAAAAAATCGATTTTCAGTTTTCATCATATTTCGGTAGATTAAGGTTTTATTGAAGTACTCTGAAAAGGATCCTGCTGAAAAAAATTTTTTACGAGCGTTCAAATGCCATTTTCCTACCACCTGTGTTTATGTGCCACGCCCACTTTTCTGTCACACACTGTCAAGCCACCCAGTGTCAACTCTAAGCCATATGGAGATGCCATGCTTAGCAAAATAGAATGTTTGGAACGAGGCCGAGAAAACTAACCGTTGATATGAGAGAAAAAAATTAGAAGATGGAAAATTGTTGATCGTACAAGGACGGTTAACTAAAAGTGAAATAGAAAACTTGCAGGTATACTATGGACAGGTAATTAGGAGAAATAAAGAAAATCTGGAGGCAACGAAAAGAGATTTTTGGGCCATATTCTTCCATAAGTCCTCTACTGATGATAAGCCATGACATGGATTGTGTCAATCAGGAGAAAATTCGTGGTGCTAATACAATAGGGCTTAGGCAACCGGAGAATCTTATTCTCAACAGCATTCTCTTCCTGCTACTGTTATTACAGCAATTAAACCTATTTTCGGAGACTTGGCTCATCCTGACCCTCTAAGGACATATCTGCATAGCCAGACACAGAACCCAATTGAATGTTTCAACAGCATAATTTGGAACCGCCTTTCTAAAACTGTGTTTGTAGGCATGCATACAATGAAACTAGGAGTTCATGATGCTGTTATTACGTTCAATTGTGGTAATATTGGAAAGTGTTGGGTACTGAAAAGGCTGAGAATTAATCCTGGTGAAAATATGATCACTGGGCTGCAACATTGCGTTAAAATGAGAATAGCCGATGCAGGCAGGTCTGCATTTAATATAGCCGAGAAAGCAAGACAAACATCCAGGAAGATGAAAAAGAAGCTGGAAGACCTGCTAGAGGCCAAATAAGGGCCATCATATGCAGCAGGCCAGTTATAATTAACTGTAAGTAACAAATTTCAAAAGTTTTTTCTTTGAAGTCAATTGCCCACAAACTAAAATTTTCAGTTCATATGCTCCATTATATCAAAAACTATCATAGATAAATGAATGAAATTTTTAGAGACCTCTGGTACTACATTCATTAATATTCCCCCATTAGGAAATTCACAAAAAAATTTTCTTCAGAAAAAACGGGATAAAGTAGATTTTAGTACATTTGACTCTATTAGCATCCTGTAACATACAGTAAAAATATTAAGGTTCTGCATCAAATAGTTTTTTTTCAGAAATGAGTCAAATACTTGCATAAATTAACATGGGTTAGATAGGGAGGTTGTGGTCCCCTTTAACCACAGAAACCGTAACATCCGGACCTACAAAGCGATCATGTTAGACAGTGTTGGCCATACGTTTATATGTCGAGATATGGGAGCACATAATGTACTCAGCAGTATTTCGGACGTGATCGTTTTCAGTGTAAAGATTGTCTTTGAATATAATCTTCATTCATGTTCCTCTCACTACATATTTCTTTGAGTGGTATATACTATACTGTAATAGTTCCGTCATAGTCGGTCCAAGTTTCAGTGGTTATTTGGCAGTGATACGTCATGCGATAGTTACTTTCCTTCTTAAGGTTTTCATGATAGTGTATTTACTTTGATGGCAACTGAGGTTAAGGCAGCGGATTAGCATTCGAAGAGGTGGGTTTCAAATTCCGAAACGAGACATACAGGGTGAGTCAAGAGGAAATGTACATGTTTTGACGGGTCATAGCATTACTGATTCTGCACAAAAAACTTGATGTGGTCATATGCCCTATTCCGAATAGTTTCCGAAACAGAATACTTTTAATGTACATTCCTATTTATTTTCTGTATTGTTCACTGTCACTGTTTACAACGTAACACTGTAGTATAGAGAAAGTTGAGACGAATATTTTGATACAGGACGCTTGTGGTCTATCAACTGTGGTTATCAAACTGACCTAAAAAAAAGTACATAAGTTACAGCGCACGCGTGTCACGCGAGATTTTTCAATTTTGTTAGTCCTGTACAAAAAATAAACAGGACTTTTTTCTAGCAAATTTAGCTTAATTGTGTAGTGAGACACTTCTTTGTTGGGGGTGCGGTATTCGAGTTATTCAAGAAAAACTTACAAAAGTGGTGTTAAACGTGTTCTATTTCGGAAACCATTCGCAATAGTGCATATGTCAATATGAAGTTTTTTGTTCAGAACCACTAGTAGTATCAAACCTCGAAGTATATACCTTTCCTCCTGACTCACCCTGTATATAGACTGTCAGCGAAGAAAGCGTAGTAACACCTTCTATGACTTAACATCAAGTATTTATCGTATACAGACTGAACCATTATCACATTGTTCACAGACGATGCTGTAGATTATCCTCCCTCGGGAATCGGAAGGAAATGCACGTCGAAGTAAAATTCTCACATGCGTTTATGAGAGGCAGTTCTCTTGGATCATGGATGAGTGCAAAATATTATCCATAATGGCAGAAAGAATCCATTACTATCGAATTAGGAGAGTGCTGAACATCTGTAACACGTCACTTGGTTTAAATGCGCATGGTAGCATTGAGATGTAACATGAAATGGGGCTAACACGCAAAATCAGTGGTAGAAAAGAGAACTGAAGGACAGACTAGTATGGAGGTTTTTTGGGAAACTTCAGTGCATTCGACGCGGAAATCGTATTCAAGACGCTAACGATATCCAGTCTGGTGTTCTGTTGGAGCGCTCGTGGTCCTTATCAGCATGGTATGAGAGATATTGATTTCAGATCTGCATTGCTGTGATCGTAACAGGTCGGTGTAGTCCATAAGAAAAGATAACAGAGATGTAAAGAGAATTTAAATGTTAGAGTTTGGAAGAAGAATAACGTTATTGTCGCGAAATTCACTTATGTAAATTTAGATGAATGGCAATGGAGGAAAGTGGCTTGACATCTCTCCCCCCACGATGCTGTATTTTCCATAAAAATCAAGAAAATAAGGAGGGAAGTTAGTATGTGTGCCAGTGTCTACAGTCATTTTCTCCTCGTTCAGTACGACAATGGAACAGTATAGAATATCGCTAATATTGGTATCAAGATACCTTCCCTACTTATTTTACGGTGGCTTGCAGGATATATTTATACAGTATTAGGAATTATATTGGTTTCCATAAATCTATGAAGACGAATGCTGCAAAGGATGACTCTTCCCTTCTGTCATGACACTGTAAGTCTGCCTGTAATGATCTCGTCGGCAGGACGTTTAACAAAAATTTCCCTCAACTGCTCTAGCGTACTATCGTTCCGTATCAGTAAATGAGTAACGGCAAAGTATTGTTAGAAATGTGCATTGATGGTTCAAGACCTTATTGCAAGATCAAACTCACACTGAAAAGCCAAAGAAACTGGTGCAGACATGCGTATTCAAATACAGAGATACGTATACAGACAGAATACGACGCTGAAGTCTGTGTCTGGCGCCGTTGTTAGATCGGTTACAGCTGCTTCAATGGCAAACTGTCAAGACTTGTGTGAGTTTGAACGAGGTGTTACAGTCGCCGCACGAGCGATTCGACACAGCATCTCCTAGGTAGCGATGAAATGGGGATTTTCCCGTACGACCGTTTCACGAGTGTACCGTGACGTGGACTTTTGACGACTGGAAGTATAATGTCTGGTCGGACGAGTCTCGTTCCATATTGTATCGAGCGGATTGACAAGAACTGGTATGGAGAATCCATGGACCCTGCATGTCAGCAGGGGACAGTTCAAGCTGGTGGAGGGTGTGTAATGGTGTGGGGCGTGTGCAGTTGGAGTGATATGGGACCCCTGGTACGTATAGATACGACTCTGACAGGTGACGCGTACGTAAGCATCCTGTCTGATCACCTGCAGCCATTCATATCAATTGTGCAATGCGACGGACTTGAGCAATTCCAGCAGGACAGTGCGACACCTCATACGTCCAAAATTGATACAGAGTCATTCCAGGAACACTCTTCTGAGTTAACACTTGCACTGGTCACCAAACACCACAGACGTGAACATTTTTGAGCATATCTGGGATACCTTGCAAAGTGCCGTTCAGGAAAGGTATCCACGGTCTCGTACTCTCATATTTATGGACAATCCTGCAGGATGCATGGTGTCAATTTCCTTGAGCACTACTTCAGACATTAGTCGAATCCATGCCACGTTGTGTTGCGGCACTTCTGCGTGCTCGTGGGGGCCCTACATGATATTAAGAAAGGGTACCAGTTTCTTGGGCTCTTCAGTGTATGATACTGAAAATTAAATGCCTGATGTGTGTAGAATCATCCTGAGCCGTGACCGGCTCCCGATGATGCCGTTTTTTCTTTTTGGCGTTTTCTCACCATCGAGTGGCGCCTTATTCCTCCCTCAGTTACTGCCTGAATGAGTTGCACACTTGCCTCCATCAGTGGCAGCAGCAGCGTTTATCGATACTAGTACTGCTGTACCGTCTTTGGTGTGACCGCTACATTTTCCATGTAGTGGTGTGTGTGGGGAGTCGGTTGGTTGCGAGAGAGCAGCGAGGAAGTCTCCGTGGCGTGTGGTCAGGCTGGAGCCGCTGGCGGCGTGCACGTGCGGTCAGAGTGGTGGGGCACTAGCTGCGAGAGCTGCAAGGATCGTCGCCCACCAAACCTGGATACTGGGTTTGAGTAATCAGTTAACCTGTTACGAAACATCAACTGCTGTGACATCTCTTCGTACATTGCCGGTTGTTGCTTCCTGGGCAGATCCCGCAACTAGTAACGGATGATCTGCTGGAGTCAGCAAATTTGCAGCCGTCTTCCTGTATCGTATTTAACTATTGATATGATTGTAATTTATTGGTGAAGTGCACCAGCGGTATCTTCTGCCTTGTGGCCGTTAACGTTCCGGTTACCTGACCTGATCGTTAGCATAGTTTTCTGGCAGTGTGTCTCCATCGCCATGTTGATGCTGTTCTGCACGGCCTGTAGTTCAACAACTTGATGTTGTTCTCTTTTTTTTCTATTTGAGTGGTTATTGTGCCTTGACTGTATTTGTATGCCAATTATCAAGACGTATTGCTGCTGCTGTTTCGTCCTCGCTAATATTTTCGGTTGTCGTGCAGTTGGTTGGGTGGAAGTGAACTGAATAGGTTGTTGGGTGGTTCTTCAGCCGTCCCTAGGTTGTACTGCCTCCGGATTATTTAGTGCTATTCTTGGCTGCCTGTCTCACCTAACCTGTTGTTAGAGTTTCCTCCCCAGGCCGACCCTTGGAACAATTCCGAGCACCACTGTTTTGTTGTTTGGGATTGTGATTTTCTTTGTCACAAGTACTGTGTGAGGCCTTCAGCTATGTATTAATTTAGTTAGTTTTAATGTTCAGTGCGTCGTCTTCAGCTGAACCAAAAAATCATTTCTAAATTTTCTCTCTATCTTAATTTATTACCCATGCCTTAAGCCTTGAGTTGTTCTGTGTTCAGTGTATGGCTTTCAGTCGAACCTTGGGACGTATTTTAAGATACGGCCTTCAGCTGGCAAAGAAAAAATCATTTGTAATTTCAAAATTTTCCTCTCTGTCTTAATTTGTTATCCAGGCCTTAAGCGTTGAGTTTTTCTATGTTCAGTATATGGCCTTGAGCCGTACTTTATGTGAAATATTTTAAGATTAGGCCTTCAGCCTACTTAAATTAAAATTTGAAAGGTCTTTGTATAAAACCTTTTAAAAGTTCCTTACTGGAGTTCTTGTTATCCAGGCCGTAAGCTCTCAGTTCTTCTTTTCTGCAACTAAGACCATCAGCCATGTGTATTCCTTAACACAATTTTAATAACTTGTGTTCTGGCATTCAGCCGTATTGTTTCTGACTTCTTTTACGGGCATGAGTGATTAAGTGTTTTTTCTTTTTTTTTTCAATAGCAAATAAGGTGAAACCAGATTTCACCTCCCTTTCAACAATTACCTGCCAACTTGCCTGTATTTCTCACTGAGAGTCTGTGCATAAATGTCAGTAACGCCTAGCATACTTTTTTTCCTTTTATGTAGGGCTAAAAGATGAGAACAACTCAGGAGTTATCTAAACAATGAGTATCCACTTTGTACTTCAAACAGATGTATATATCCAAACCTGTAATCCAACTACAGGTGTCTTAGCAGATTATGAACAGTTGGTAATTCGATGTGTTGTGTTCCCCTAGTGGAGTTGTAGAGTCGGTTTCTTTTTTGATTTTGCTTTGTGCTGTCAGGCAAGGTTGTATAGAGTTGACGCCTTGTAACACAAAAAAGGGAACAAACGAACTACCTACACAAAGAGGAATTAAGGAAACGTTCGGTGCGACACTAATGAGACAATTTTCAGGGTCTATTTAGTCCTAAGCTACACATATTCAGTTATCTGCTTTCAGTTTCATTTATATGCCTCAAGTCTCCAACTTCTAGCGTGAAAATTGTACAACTGGTAGAGAAGGCAACGGTCGGAAAGAGAATTTGCTATAAACAGCTTACAACTTATAGTACCCACTGAAAATGTAAGCGTATCTTTGATTTGAAGATCGCCAATAAGAACGCATGGCTCTAAACGATGTGTGGGATTGAGGATGTTGAATTTTTGGACTCCCTCTATCAGTCATTACTAATTTTTGTTATACAATAAGACGGGCATGTAAGACCCTAAGAAGCAGTGACTCTTCAGTTTCTATTCCTTCATGTAACCATGTAGGAAAAAATCTGTGAGTGTGATACAAGAATTTCACTGATTAAGAATGTGTCTTGCTTTTATTAGAGCACTGGCGGTGTTGTAGATCGTTATCTGTGTGGACAATGCACGATCTATTTTGATTGCTTCGCTTGTTATTATCAGAAGGGTTTTGTTGTGTATCGTTACAAACCTTTTAAGTTAAAAGACAGCTCAGAAAATAATATATGTAATTAAGTAAAATGACTAGACAAACCCTAAATAATTTTTGATTTTGATGAAAAGAAATTTTTTTTATTCCGACAAATACTTACTGAATAATTTTCACACACATTTGTGAACAGATGCCTAATTTAAACCGTGGATTCAGAATAAAGAAACTACAGCAAAAAATACCCAATGTATGTAGTGCGAGCAGAGATATGAGTGCAGAAACGCACATGAGCAAAGTCCATTTTTATTGCACAGTTGATAGCAAAACATTCATCGAAAGTATATTTTTCCACCAACGATCGTGATTTAAAATTACAGTTCGTTAACCACAATACTCATCAACGTAAACATCAACTGCAGCAATAACAGTATGCTGCATTTTAAAACTTTTGAAGCGATGTTGTATGATCGTAAGGGGTTATTGAATGTACTTTTATTTTTTTTCAAATTTGGTTTTGATTTTTTGTATTACGTCAGATTTCTGCACAAATAGTGTCTCACCTTTTAACTAAACTGTTTTTAAAATAGCGATTTTTTTAATTTGTTAAAATAAATGATTTATTTTGCAATGATGTTAAGAATCACTACACTCGACATTAAAAGAAAGGAGCTTATGGAAGCTCAGTGGCGAGATTATCAGCGCCACAGCATTAGATTATTTAAAAATTCTAACAATTATTACGAAAGTACGATATATGTACGACAATTTCACTGATTTCACAGTATCACGTTCATTCTGCAAATGGGCGCAACTTCTCTTCCTTAACTGTTTCCCTTCACCAGCGCCATTTCTCTTTAGTATTAAACAATAGTCAGCCACGATGTTTGCTTTCCACTTCCCCTGTTTTCCATCTCCTTAATGTCGTGGTGGAACCATTCTCCTTGTTCTTCACTAACATTGGCAAGGTTCGTGGGGAAAATAATCAATATGTGAATATAGAAAATGAAGCTTGATTCTCATGTTACATCATAATTTAACGAAAATCCGTCATGGTTTTATAATGTGGACCTGTGTTGTTGCCCTTAAACCAGATCACTTGTCTTTCATGAAATATATGATCTGTGGCCCTACAAAAATTTATCCTTTATGTTTCGCAAAAGGCACTTATGTAAATCTTGTTATCAAATACAAGAAGTAGTCACCATATTTCGGAATGCTTTGTTAATCCAAGCTTGATGCGTACAGGAGGTAACAGCATCTTGCTTGGTTGAACAACTGGTTTCTTTATTATAATTCTAAGTAAGCTGTTTCAGTTTTTATGTTGGTAACGTCACCTAGCGCTCTGTATGAAAATCACTGGCTGTGCTGTGTGCAGTCTGTGGCTGGTTGACATTGTTGGAATATTCGCCATTATAGTGTTGGGCAGTTGGATGTGATCAGCGCGTAGCGTTGCGCAGTTCGAGGTGAGCCGCCAGCAGTGGTGGATGTGGGGAGTGAGATGACGGAGTTTTGAGAGCAGTTGATCTGGACGTGTGTCCATCAGAGAGAGTAAATTTGTAAGACTGGATGTCATGAACTGATATAAATATTATGACTTTTGAACACTATTAAGGTAAATACTTTGTTTGTTCTCTATCATAATCTTTCATTTGCTAACTATGCGTATCAGTAGTTAGTGACTTCAGCAGTTAGAATCTTTTATTTAGCTGGCAGTATTGGCGCTCGTTGTATTGCAGTAGTTCGAGTAACGAAGATTTTTGTGAGGTAAGTGATTCATGAAAGGTATAGGTTATTGTTAGTCAGGGCCATTCTTTTGTAGGGATTATTGAAAGTCAGACTGCGTTGCGCTAAAAATATTGTGTCAGTTTAATGATGATCAGAATAAGTAATGAGAGAAATTTCTGAGTACGTTCAGTTTTGCTCAGCTGTTTGAAAATCAAATAATGTAAGAGGTTTATCAGCACAGTAATTCACTAATTTTTCTAAGGGGACGTTTCATATGAAAGATTTTGATAGAGAACGAACAATGTATTTACCTTAATAGTGTTCAAAAGTCATAATATTTATATCTGTTCATGACATCTAGTCTTACAAATTTACTCTCTCTGATGGACACACGTCCAGATCAACCACTCTCAAAACTCCGCCATCTCACTCCCCACATCCACCCCCTCTGGCGGCTCACCTCCAACTGCGCCACGCTACGTGCTCTTCACATCCAACTGCCCAACACTACAATGGCGAATATTCCAACAATGCCAACCAGCCACAGACGGCACACAGCACAGCCAGTGATTTTCATACAGAGCGCTAGGTGACGTTACCAACATAAAAACCTAAACAGCCTTCTTACATAATCTGTTAACCGGGTTGTTGGATAATTTATCTTTCGAGCCAATTACTTATTCTTAAATGCTTCTCTGACTAGCCTGTCCGAGTCATAAATGAGACAGGGAATTTTTATGTAGCCGGATTGTTGACCAAATAGCAAGCCAACTAATTTCAGATATCTGCTTATTGTTCAGACGTTAAGGATGAAGGTTCTCTTACGTCCCCTCATGATGTACTGAATGGGCAACACGTACGGAGCCAATGAATTTCTGTTATGTAGAAGTACACTTTTCAGGCCACGTTTTGTCGAGTCTAAAAACTATCTCTACTGATGTGTATCGTAAGTGACAAAGGAATTCAATAAAACCTCAGTAACACAACAAGAAACCAAATGGTCCGTTTTTTTAAAGGGGAAGATGGTTGGGAGTTCCATTCCTCTGTCTTAACGGTTGACAACTGTTGGATGGTAGTCGGTGCATGTAGATATAGTGCAGTACGCCTCCGTAAGGCATCTCACAAGCATTCAATGGAATTTCATTCGGGGAGCAAGCAGACCACTCCATTCTCTGAATATCCTCGAGATCCAAAAGCTCCTCCATACGTGCAGTTCTATGTGGTAGGGGAAAAAAGGTAGTTCAGGGCCAAAACTCTCCTGAAAGATAGAGTGTCATAGTAACGTTGACTGTGAGTGTACCATGTTCAAATATTTGGACTTCAGTACACCGATGCAACATTGTGCCCCCTGAACGACCATGTTATGCAGTGCTTCTCGATGTATGTAATACACTCATATGGCGAGAGACGGCAACACGCAATGCACTCAAGAACAATTTGCCGAATATGATCGTTTCGGTATTGTGGCGTAGAGAAGCATGATGTTGCATAGGCGTTCTGACTTCCAAATCTTTGAACATGGTACACTCACCGGTCTTTGTTGTTGTGACACTGTGCTCCTTCAAGAATGGTTCAAATGGCTCTGAGCACTATGCGACTTAACTTCTGAGGTCACCAGTCGCCTAGAACTTAGAACTAATTAAACCTGACTAACCTAAGGACATCACACACATCCATGCCCGAGGCAGGATTCGAACCTGCGACCGTAGCAGTCGGTCGGCTCCGGACTGTAGCGCCTAGAACCGCACGGCCACTCCGGCCGGCACTGTGCTCCTTCCTCACATGCGTCTTGTCAGGGAAGCATTCGGCTCTGACTTCAATATCATGGGAGGGAATGGGTGACGGCATGGGCTGCGCACGTAGAGGAACTCTGTGGTCGAGAGAATATTTGGCAAATGGACTAACGTGCCCGTTTATCCGACTTAAATCCCATCCAACACGTGTGGGATGAGCAGGGGAACGTATTACAACACGTCCACATGAACCAACGACCATTCCATAGTTTTCAACTACGCTGGTGGAGAAATGAAACGTCGTACCACGAGAAACCCTCGTCAAATTTGTGTTCAGCATGGAAACACGTTGCAGAGGAAGCAATGAAGTCAGTTGTGATCATACACTGTATTAAGAACAATATACCGCTTTTGCAATGTCCAGGGGACCATGATTAATCCCTGTGACTTGAGTGTAATTACTGTCTTTGAGTAATCTCTGTACTTCTTTCAGTTACCTTCTGTACTGTGCTAGAACAGTTCTTTCTACGTATGGCCCATGTTTCATCGATCTGTGTTACGCGAAAGTGACACATCTTGTGAAAGTCAATTTCATCCTTACGTTTTCCAGACCAGTAAATTTCGAAGGTTACTCAAGCGCAATTATGAGTCAAATGTACCGGGTGATCAAAAAAGCCAGTATAAATTTGAAAACCGAATATATCACGGAATAATGCAGATAGAGTGGTACAAATTGACACACATGCTTGCAATGACATGGGGTTTTATTAGAACTAAAAAGATACAAAAGTTCAAAAAATGTCTGACACATGGCGCTTCATCTGATCAGAATAGCAATGAGTAGAATAACAAAGTAAGACAAAGCAAAGATGATGTTCCTTACAGGAAATGCTCAATATGTCCACCATCATTCCACAACAATAGCTTTAGTCGAGGAATAATGTTGTAAACAGCACTGTAAAGAATGTCCGGAGTTATGGTGAGGCATTGGCATCGGATGTTGTCTTTCGGCATCCCTAGAGATTTTAGTCGATCACGTTACACTTGCGACTTCAGGTAACCCCGAAGCCAATAATTGCACGCACTGAGGTCTGCGGACCCGGGAGGCCAAGCATGACGAAAGTGGCGGCTGAGCACACGATCATCGCCAAACGACGCGCGCAAGAGATCTTTCACGCGTCTAGCAATATGGGGTGAGCGCCATCCTGAATAAAAATAGTACGTTCCAGCAGGTGTTTATCAGCCAGGCCGGGGATGATCGAATTCTGTAAAATATCGGCGTACCTCTCACCCGTCACGGTAGCAGCTTTGCTCTCCAGCGCCATCTGTCGGACATTTTGTGAACTCAGTTTTTTTTTTTTTTTTTGTTCTAGTAAAACCCCATGTCATTCCAAGCATGTGTGTCAATTTTTACCTCTCTATCTACATTAATCCGTGGTTTATTAAGTTTTCAAATTTATACTTTTTTGATCACCCGGTATTACAAACACCCGGAGGAAACTTTCATCTCAACAAATTTCACAGTTTTACAAGACGTTCTCGTTTGAAGTGGCTGCCGTTCAGCGACCTTGGCGAATGTTTCAGACAGTGGGTTCCGGTGGGAGCCCACACGGTTTCATCAGGAAGCGATCTAGGAATGAGAGGATAGGACCGCCCGCTGCCTTCCGATTGAATCAGCTTCCCGGGTTGTGGGGGTCAGACTCCGATGGCGGGCTGCTCTTCGCAACACTGTACTGTCTCCTGCACAGTGGACAAACGCAGTTGCAACATGACTCTTCGCCCCCATCTGGGGGTAACCTACTAGAACCGATGGCGCACTCTAAGAATTTAAATAAATAGTGAGAATGCACAACAGCTGCACTAACATGCCAGGATGCATCGATAAAAACTTCTTTCATAAACGAAATTTTACGTTATTTGACCGATGAGGGCTTGCAAAAAGTACTGCGTAAAAATTAGAAGAATATTTATGAGGAATTACTAAGCGACGCATCCTTTCGGGGTATCCTTATAGCCACTAAATTGGAGCTCCTCCAAATTCTGTTGTATCAAAGTGTGTTTACGTCTACCCAAGGCATTTTATCCATTTTTCAACTGAAATATTCAATATTTATGGGACAAATACTGTTGCTACAAAGCCCACGGAAGAAGCTTTTGGCATCTGCTTCCACCAACTGAGTTTTGCAGCAACCTAACATACTGAATATACACGGTAATAGAACACAAGAATCACTGGTCAAATACAGCTTCCAGGTGTTTGTCTTTTCCACGTCTATAAAACATATTATCTCAAATGTTTATTATTCCGGCCTTTAATCACAATATCAATTCTTTAGACGACGACCGGTTTCAGTCCATAATGACCATCCTCAGATCTTTTTTACACCATGTCCTAAAGTGATAAGGCAATAATGGCATCGTCAAAACATATACATATAATCATCACAGCATCGTCATATAGATCTAAAATAAGGTGTATACTAGGCCACATCGTTCACACAGTCTTTATCTCACTATCTGCAGCTACGCCTTAAAGGACATCCAATTTTACGATAAACTCCACGACAGATTATTTCACATTCTGTTGCATGCTATCACATGCCACCAGTTCGCATCACCATGTTACACCAGTATGATTCTATAGGCGTTCTTTAAGGGTGGATATCTAGCTTAAATTTCCACGGTTGTAGCTCCCAAGGAGTTCACCTTCTATTTTGATGGAGCGAACCTTCGCGATCAATGTTGCGCGTTATTTTACATTCTGTGTTCATAGAAAATGTTAATGATTTATTTCATAGAAGGCTGATCTCTGCACCTCCCGGACACACACATTCTGTCGCCCTCCTGATGCACTTGGTGAGTCTTTAGCAACTAATATTTACCTGTTGTAATTGTTAACACAAAACTTTCGAGTGAGCTCTACTAAAGATCGAACTTGCGACCTTGCACCCAAGGATTTCCTCATTAGTAATGGATTACTTCGAATGAAATGTAACGCACAAATAGATTCTGTCTTAATTCATCTAATTGAGAGTGGTGATTTCTGATCTAACAATAAATTCCAAATTGTCATATACTATCCCTACGTCTTAGAAGAGAAGTTCAAGAAACGAAATCATAAGTTTGTTGCTTTTGTAGAATTAGAATCTTCATCAACAAATTTCCTGGTTTTGTCACTTGCTCGAAATAAGACAAACCAACATCCCTACAATGCGTACTTCAATTACGGCACCAGCTACGCTTGCAGTAGTGTTCCATCCAGCCCCCTGCCTCGATGGTCATGGCAGTGGCAGTCGCTGCCCCATGCTGTGCTGCGTGGAGCAGGGCCGAGCTGTGCCACGGGCAGCCGCCCTGCCAGGGGCAGGTGCTTTCGTATTTCCCTTTCCACTGGTTCTTAGCGTGCTGCTGACGTCAAGTGAAATACACCGGCGCAAACAGTACCTTAGGATAATTATCTCGAAGTGGCACCGTCCTGTTCCTACATCTCATTACCGGACTGCGAGTAGTAGCCACTAAATTATTACATATCACGTTTGCACATCAGTTTCAGATGTTTTGGTTACGTGAAAGTCCACAGCACATAATACAAATCTGTCTTGACAGCACTGATGAGGAACACACGAAGTGATTTGACAGTGTGGTTTTTTCCTCCAATTATCACTTAACCGACGGTGCGTTATACCCTAATTCAAGTTCCTTTCATTCAGATATGATTTCAACACGCTACAAACTATCTCCTTCACCGTGGATTTTTGATTTTTGTCATCCAACGGGCACGTGTAATCATGCCGATTAGCGGTAGGTTAGCCAATTATTGTGCCGTTTGTTTCATAGTGTTGTCTGAGGATTACCACCTACTGACCGCTGCTCGAAACGCAGTCTACTTGAGTGAACCAAAGCAAAGAGGTCCAATATGATGAAATAGCAAGAGGTGGAGGAGAAGGAGATACTATATCAAGAACTATTTCTATATCAGTCATCCTTTGCTTGTTGTGTCTCTTCAGTGATAGGGTTGTTCTTATTAGAATCGACAGCAAACCAACGTCGAAAACAACAGGTAAGGGAAAATATGGGTTTCGAATAGAAATGACGAAGATGAACGAACAATTGTGTTCTACAATAAATTTTAAATAGGTATAGAGAATACTGTGGTTAGGAATAACGAGAAGAGGAGGTAACTTGGAAAAGACACGGAGACACGAGAACGTACCATTACACAATGGTCAGACAAAGATTTGGACTGCAAGACATACCTAGCAGAAGGTGTAGACCAACATCATAAATTTAGAAAGATAAAGAGTTGACTGAAGCTTGAGAACATTCTTCAGGTAATATGTGTGGACGGAAGTGGGGTACTGAAGTACTGAAGAATAATGAGACGCATCTAAAGTTCGCGAAGGATACGGATGTTGCCATAAGGAATATTCAATGGGCAGTTCAGCTGAAGAAGAATGGACGTCTCTAAAAAGGGCAATCATGGATGTTGGACATCCGAAACTCTGAAGAAACCTTTGCTAATAATTTAATTCATCGACGAAACAAAGCAGTAGAATAATGTTTATGGAAAGACAGATGCAGCAATATAAATCACTTATGATCGAAATAAACAGGAAGTGAAGAAGAAGGTACTGGAGGAAAAATGTGAATAAATTGAAAAAGAAATAATCATTTCAAGGACTTTTTCACCTTGTAGGGAAATCACAACAACATTAAGAGTGCAGTTGCAGTTCCAGTGCTAAACGCAGAGAAGGAAAGGAGGAGAGAGTACACTGATGGCCTCTTCGAGGGGGAGCAGTTGTCTGATGATTTGACAATAGAAGAAATTGGAGTCGATAAGGAAGACAAACTGAATCCAATATTTGAATCATAATTTAAAAGAACCCTGCAAGGCTTTAGAAAAAGTAAGGCGGAAGGGATACGCGATATTCCATCGAAATTTTTAAAATCATTGGGGGGAAATAGCAAGCAGACGACAATAGATGTATGTGTGTAGAATCTATAAGACTCGCGATATACTATCCGTCTTTCGGAAAAGTATCATTCATTCACACAATTCCGAAGATAGCAGGTAAGTGCGAAAATTGTCGGACAATCGACGTAGCATCTCAAGCATGCAACGTACTGACAAGAAAAGAAAACAGAAGGAAGGAAAAGGAAATTAAATATTTGTTACATGGGAATCAGTTTGGTTTTAGTAAAGACGTTTCTGACGTTGCTCTTGATAGTAGATACCAGATTGAAGAAGAATCGGGACACATTTGTAAGATTTTTCGACCTAGAGAAAGAGTTCGATTATGTAAAATGCTGCAAGGTGTTCGAAATTCTGAGAAACCTAGTAGTAGCCTACAGGGAAAAACGGCCGGTGTGTTACATGTACAAGATCCATGAAGGAACTACAGGATTGGAATACGAAGAAGGAAGCGTTAGTGTTGAAAATGGCAACTGTTCAATCTACACATCGCAGAATCTGTGGGGAAAAAAAAGAAAGTTTCAAGTATGGGATTAAAATTCAGGGTGAAAGGGTGCCAATGGTAAGATTCAATGATGGAATTGCTATCTTCAGCGAAAGTGAAGAAAAATTACGGAATTTGTTCAATGGATTGAACAGTTAATGAGCAAAACACATAGACTAAGAGTAAACCGAAGAAATACGAAAATAATGAGAAGCAGCAGAGATGAGAATTGTGAGAAACTGAATTTTGAAGTTTATGGTCACGATGCAGGCGAAGTTAATGAATGCTACTATCTTGGATGCAAAATAACCCATTATGGACAGCCCAAGCAGAACATAAAAACCAGATGGCACTGGCAAAAATGGCACTCGTGGTCAAGAGAAATCTACTGGTATGAAGCAAAGCTCTTACATTGAAACAAAAATTCTGAGAATGCACGTTTGTAGCACAGCAGTGTATGGTAGTGAATTATGAACAGTGAGAAAACCACAGCTGAATGGAATCGAATCGTTTCAGATGTGGTGCTATAGAAGAAATTTGAAAATCAGGTGGACTGATAAGGACTAAGGAGATTCTCTGCAGAAACCTCATGACACTTGAAGGGAACTGTAAAGCGTAAAATCTATAGGGGATGACAGAGATTGAAATACATCCAGAAGATAATTGAGGGCGTATGGTGCCAGTGATTCTCTAAGATGAAAACGTTGGCGCAGGAGAGGAATTCATGACAGATCGCATCAACCGATCAGAAAGCTGATGACTCAAAGAAAACAAAAATATCTTCTCAATTCCTTGCCTGTAAAGGAAAATTGGAGAGAGCTAACTAATACAAGTGACGATACATATATCTTTGTTTCAGTTATACGTATTCTGAATGTTTTATAGTTAATGGTTCTCTATCATTTTCTTTTATTACCCTGTGTGAACATTTTTCGATATATGACATATAGTAGAGCTTCATGTGAACCCGACATAAAGTTATTTCTATACA
The DNA here is from genome assembly GCF_023864345.2 of Schistocerca serialis cubense. Classification (NCBI taxonomy): domain Eukaryota; kingdom Metazoa; phylum Arthropoda; class Insecta; order Orthoptera; family Acrididae; genus Schistocerca; species Schistocerca serialis. The sequence continues at coordinate 534,284,083 of NC_064639.1, read as the reverse complement.
AAAGGAGTGAAAGAAGACGTTAATTTATGTTAGTACAATAAAATTATGTAGCTAAAGGCTACATATATTGTACAATGATGCAGCATTAATTTACACAAATAGCATTATTAACAGTGGCTGGTTACCGTCTTTTTCCTTTTCAATAATCAAGTCGTATAACACTTCTTGATTTGACCATGTAATATTTGGGTATGTGATTCTATTTACCTATACACTGTCTCACCATTGCATTGCTATCAGTTTTAATGCCTTGTCCTTTTGCCCTCGCATGAGTGAAACGATTTTGCCGAAAGAAAAGGTCTGTCGGCGTGGACACACCCGTACAACTGTGATGACTTAGTTCTGCCCACTTGCCTACAATACAAATTACGGCTGTAGTTTCCTCTTGCCTTCAGCCGTTCGCAGTACCAGGCCGTTTTGGTTAGTGTTACAAGGCCAGATCAGTCAATCATCCAGACTGTTGCCCCTGCAACTACTGAAGAGGCTGCTGCCCCTCTTCAGGAACCACAAGTTTGTCTGGCCTCTCAACAGATACCCTTCCGTTGTGGTTGCACCTACGGTACGGCCATCGTATCGCTGAGGCACGCAAGCCTCCCCACCAACGGCAAGATCCATGGTTCATGGGGTTCAAAATTAGAAGCGAAAACTGTAGGGGACATTTTATGCTTTTTAAATAAGGACGGAAATCTCATGGACGATTTTATTTTGATTAGCTAGACTCAGCTATGGGACAATTCAGCTACTTAAAGGAAAAAAACAGCAAACGCGGAAATGTATGGAATAGAACTGATAGTAAACATCAAGTCAGCGCGCCACTGCACTAGAGGTGAAAAGAGGTAAAAATAAAATGGACAGAGAAATTTAAAAAACGTTGATGATTCTATGTATCCTAACATCACGAGGAGGAAGCCTTTGTATCGTGGATCAAGCAAATAGAATTTTTTTTATAAATTGCGAAACACTTCAATAAGGAGGACCGCAGCTCGTGGTCTTGCGGTAGCGTTCTCGCTTTCCGAGAACGGGGTCCCGGGTTTGATTTCCAGCGGGGTCAGGTATTTTCACCTCCCTCGAGATCACTTGGTGTTGTTGTGTCATCATCATCATTCATCCACATTACGCTCGGAGGAAGACAATGGCAAACCACTTCCACTAGGACCTTGCCTAGTACGGCGGTGCGGGTCTTCTGCATCGTTCCCCTACGCTCTGTCAAGGAGTACGGGACTTCATCGTCATCGTGATCTATAAGGAGAAATCAATGTCCGTTAATATTAAATTACATCTTTAATGCAGTAATACGATAGCAGTCCTTGAATTTCACAAAAAAAAAAATCTGATGGGGGAATTAGAAATACGGGAAAGATAAATCATAAGAAACATTCTAGATCCGGTAAAAGACAATAACGAATGTTGACCACATGGATACCATGGACTCAACAGAAAGGAAGAAATATTATCAGATACGTGGATATTTTTTCTGTATCATCACTACTCATCCTATTCTTGTAGGTTAATCACATCTTCCGCTACTTTCTCAATAGGAAAACCAGGGATGAATGTTTCATTGAATAACACAGGATCCCCAGAAACACCTCCCGAACTAGATGAAATTGATTGTTGAAGGAAAGGCAAAATTAAAAACGAGCAATACGTAAACTGCAGCATTGGAGCGCAGGAACTGAATACGGAATTAACGAGTCAAAGTTATGGTCTAAAAGCAAAGAGAATAGAAAGCAGAGTTGAAATAGGATTATATTCAAACGGCAGGAACTAGTAGAAGAAAAAGAATATATCACTTAGTAGAAAGCTTTTGCCAATGTTGACTGAAACACGCTTTTTGAAATTATGAAGGTATCAGGGGTAAAAGACACGGAGCGAAAGGTTATCTGCAACTTGTACACAAACCAGGTGGCAGTTATGAGAGTCGAAGGACATGAAAAGAATTCGTTAGCTGAGAAAGCAGTCAGACAGAATTGTAGGGAATCGCCGTTCTTAATCAGTCTGTACAGGAGCAGGCAGTCAAGGAAACCAACAAGAAATTCGGAATGGAAATTTAACGAGAGGGAACAGAAATAAAAACTTCGAAGTTCCCCGACAACGTTGTAATTCAGAGACGACGAAGGACGTGGAAGGTCAGTCGAACGGAGACAGTTTCTTTAAAAAATTGATCAGAGTAAAGCAAATCTAGTGGGATCCCGTCTAATTAAGTCGGACAACGTTGCGGGGAATAATACTGGGAAACAACTAAAGAGAAACAAATGTAGTGTAACATAATTAAATCAATCGGCGCCGAGATAATTAGTAGGAAAAGGGACATTACAAGAAGTTGCAGATGAGTTTTATTATGGGTGAGAAATAATAACTGACGATTGATGAAGTACAGTGTATACAAAACGTAGACTGGTAACAACAAGAAAATCCGTTCTAGAGATATGTTAACGTTGGATAGAAATTCTTTTCTGAAGATCTATGACTTGCGTACAGCATTTTACGGAAGCGAAACGTGGAGGTTTTAAAGTTCGGACAAAAAGATGCTTTTAGAAACGTTATGCCACACTAGAATGTTGAAGGTTAGGATGATCGGGTGACTAATGAAGATATAATGAATCGATCTGTTGAAAAAAGGAATTTATAGAAGATTTTTCATTGTGTGAATTTATGGAAGAAACTGACTGAAACATGGGATCAGTGATAGGGAATGTTCTGAGGCATCAAGGAATCATTAATTTGTTAAAGGAGGAAAAAGTAGGGAATAAAAATTGTAGAGGGAGGTCAAGCCTTCATTAAGCAGCTTCAAGTTAATAAAGGTATCAACACTGATGCAGGCGTTAAGAGCCTTGCAAAAGACACATTAGATCAGAGGGCAGCACCAAAGCGGTCGTAGGATTGTAAGTCGTACCAGCAACGCAGGCTATTTGGCATAGCTCTTATGAATCGATTCTCGTATGCAATAGAAAGAGAAGTTAACACGTTGGTGTCACTTGGCCATGGAGTAATATTCTTCATTTACGTGCTCGGCTTATTTCCTTGACAATAATTGTTTTGTTTGAGGTTGTTCACAGTCACTAGTCATGCCACGGTCAAGGGACGTTAAATGATACTATTCCCTTCAACTACTTAAAATGTAACCTTGATGGGAGCTCAATAGACTGAGGTTGTAGCCGGCCGCATTGTCCGAGCGGTTAAAAGCGCTTCAGTCCGGAACCGCGCGACTGCTACGGTCACAGGTTCGAATCCTTCCTCGGGCGTGGATGTGTGTGATGTCCTTAGGTTAGATAGGTTTAAGTAGTTCAAAGTTCTAGGGGACAGATGACCTCAGATGTTAAGTCCCATTTGAACCATTTGAACTGATGTTGTAAGGTTTCCTCGGCACATAAAAGCATATGAGTTTTGTTAGAGAAGTTGTCAGCGATATACACTCCTGGAAATGGAAAAAAGAACACATTGACACCGGTGTGTCAGACCCTCCATACTTGCTCCGGACACTGCGAGAGGGCTGTACAAGCAATGATCACACGCACGGCACAGCGGACACACCAGGAACCGCGGTGTTGGCCGTCGAATGGCGCTAGCTGCGCAGCATTTGTGCACCGCCGCCGTCAGTGTCAGCCAGTTTGCCGTGGCATACGGAGCTCCATCGCAGTCTTTAACACTGGTAGCATGCCGCGACAGCGTGGACGTGAAACGTAAGTGCAGTTGACGGACTTTGAGCGAGGGCGTATAGTGGGCATGCGGGAGGCCGGGTGGACGTACCGCCGAATTGCTCAACACGTGGGGCGTGAGGTCTCCACAGTACATCGATGTTGTCGCCAGTGGTCGGCGGAAGGTGCACGTGCCCGTCGACCTGGGACCGGACCGCAGCGACGCACGGATGCACGCCAAGACCGTAGGATCCTACGCAGTGCCGTAGGGGACCGCACCGCCACTTCCCAGCAAATTAGGGACACTGTTGCTCCTGGGGTATCGGCGAGGACCATTCGCAACCGTCTCCATGAAGCTGGGCTACGGTCCCGCACACCGTTAGGCCGTCTTCCGCTCACGCCCCAACATCGTGCAGCCCGCCTCCAGTGGTGTCGCGACAGGCGTGAATGGAGGGACGAATGGAGACGTGTCGTCTTCAGCGATGAGGGTCGCTTCTGCCTTGGTGCCAATGATGGTCGTATGCGTGTTTTGCGCCGTGCAGGTGAGCGCCACAATCAGGACTGCATACGACCGAGGCACACAGGGCCAACACCCGGCATCATGGTGTGGGGAGCGATCTCCTACACTGGCCGTACACCACTGGTGATCGTCGAGGGGACACTGAATAGTGCACGGCACATCCAAACCGTCATCGAACCCATCGTTCTGCCATTCCTACACCGGCAAGAGAACTTGCTGTTCCAACAGGACAATGCACGTCCGCATGTATCCCGTGCCACCCAACGTGCTCTAGAAGGTGTAAGTCAACTACCCTGGCCAGCAAGATCTCCGGATCTGTCCCCCATTGAGCATGTTTGGGACTGGATGAAGCGTCGTCTCACGCGGTCTGCACGTCCAGCACGAACGCTGGTCCAACTGAGGCGCCAGGTGGAAATGGCATGGCAAGCCGTTCCACAGGACTACATCCAGCATCTCTACGATCGTCTCCATGGGAGAATAGCAGCCTGCATTGCTGCGAAAGGTGGATATACACTGTACTAGTGCCGACATGGTGCATGCTCTGTTGCCTGTGTCTATGTGCCTGTGGTTCTGTCAGTGTGATCAGGTGATGTATCTGACCCCAGGAATGTGTCAATAAAGTTTCCCCTTCCTGGGACAATGAATTCACGGTGTTCTTATTTCAATTTCCAGGAGTGTATATATATATATATATATATATATATATATATATATATATATATATATATATATATATATATATTGCCGGAGTAGCCGGTGACAGCTTTGGCCACCACCCCCGCAGCTCGACGCCAATAGTGACATATCAGCAGAGCTCGACATATCGTAACGCAGTGTGAACAGGCAGGCCACCCTTATCGGTTGCAGCCGCCGTCGCGGAGTGGTGCGGGTGGGACCTGAGGCGTTTAATAGCAGTGCAGGCCTGCCAAGAGCACGGTTCGCGTGGAGGGGAGGGAAGCTGGTGACGAGGGAGTGAAGGGGAAAGCCACGGCGGTGGCCGGCGGGCACGTAGCGGCCACTAGCCTAAGGCGCGACGCCACGCGCCAGGCACGGACCACGGCGCAGATCGTGTTGCGTCGCCACCAACGGACGAGTCTACAATGACACCGCTGAGTCCCATTGTTATGACCACCTCCTAGGAGTCCTACGCCAGGCAACATGGGCTGGAGAAGTAGGAGATACGTAAGGACACGAAACATTTTGCAGCGCAACCCTCTGTTATACGGAGCTATAGTGCGATTATAATCACTTGATAGTTGACGTACGTCACTTGCCACTACAGTGTTGCCACATCCACTGCCGGCTACCGCTCGTTTATCAGAGACAGACGGACTCAGCACATCACTTCAGGAATACTGTTAACGTGTAACGAGGAGCAATGTTGGAAGCAGCTGTCTCGGACTACGATGGAAATGGGAGATGCTCTTTCGACAGTTGACTTTTAAGTGACCAATGACTGAAATGCGGCAGACGACGCGTTTTGAAGCCATGAATTTTAATTCGTATCCTAACCCAGCCACGACCTCTTGGCGTGCAACATACCCGAGAAAACTGCTGTCGCGTGTAAATTGTAATATGTCATTAAAATTGCTACACCAAGAAGAAATGGAGATGATATCATACTAGAACGACATATGATTACATTTTCACGCAATTTGGGTGCATAGATCCTGAGAAATCAGTACCCAGAACAACCACCTCTGGCCATAATAACGCCCTTGATACGCCTGGGCATTGAGTCAAACAGAGCTTGGATGGCGTGTACAGGTACAGCTGCCCATGCAGCTTTAACACAATACCACAGTTCATCAGGAGTAGTGACTGGCATATTGTAACAAGCCAGTTGCTCGGCCACCATTGACCAGACGATTTCAACCGCTGAGATATCTGGAGAATGTGCTGGCCAGGGCAGCAATCGAACATCTTGTGTATCCAGAAAGGACCATACAGGACCTGCAACATGCGGTCGTGCATTATCCTGCTGAAATGTAAGGTTTCGCAGGGATCGAATGTAGGGTAGAGCCACGTATCGTAACACATCTGAAATGTAACGTCCACTGTTCAAAGTGCCGTCAATGCGAACAGGAGGTGTCCGAGACATGTAACCAATGGCCCCCCAATAACATCACGCCGGGTGATAGGCCAGTATGGCGATGACGAATACACGCGTCAGTGTGCGTTCACCGCGATGTCGCCAGACACGGATGCGACCATCATGATGCTGTAAACAGAACCTGGATTCATCCGAAGAAATGACGTTTTGGCATTCGTGCACCCAGATTCGTCGTTGAGTACACCGTCGCAGGAGCTCCTGTCTGTGATGCAGCGTCAAGGTTAACCGCAGTCATGTTCTCCGAGCTGATAGTTCATGCTGAGGCAAACGTCGTCGAATTGTTCGTGCAGATTGTTGTTCTCTAACAAACGTTCCCGTTTATTGACTCAGGGATCGAGACGTGGCTGCACGATCCGTTACAGCCATACGGATAAGATGCCTGTCATCCAGACTGCTAGTGATACGAGGCCGTTGGGATCCAGCACGGCGTTCCGTATTACCCTCCTGAACCCACCGATTCCATATTCTGCTAAGTCATTGGATATCGACCAACGCAAGCAGCAATGTCGCGATACGATAAACCGCAATCGCGATAGGCTACAATCCCACCTTTATCAAAGTCGGAAACGTGATGTTACTCTTTTCTCCTCCTTACACTTGGCATCACAACAACGTTTCACCGGGCAACGCCGGTCAACTGCTGTTTGTGTATGAGAAATCGGCTGGAAACTTTCGTTATGTCAGCACGTTGTAGGTGTCGCCACCGAATCCAACCTTGTGTGAATGCTCTGAAAAACTGTTAATTTCCATGTTACAGTTTCTTCTTCCTGTCGGCTAAATTTCGCGTCTGTAGCATGTCATCTTCGTGGTGTAGCATTTTTAATGGCCAGTAGTGTATTAAGCTGTCGTGCGATAGAAAGCTGAGATATTGTAAAACAGCGGTGGATGTTGGCGCTGGCTAGGGTCATGTCCTTCGGAGGCTCAGAAAAGCCTCCACACAGTTGGCGGTTACAAAAATAACAGATCGAAAGAAACTAGATCTGCGTAGTATGTGAGAAGAGGTAAGCTGAAACTTCCCCTTTGAACAATTTTATATATGACTGTGCTTAAACTGACACACAATATTTTTAGCGCAACGCAATCTGACTTTCAAAATTCCCTACAAAAGAATGGCCCTGACTAACATTAAACTATACCTTTCACAAATCACTTACCTCACAAAAATCTTCGCTGCACAAGCTACTGCAATACAGCGAGCGCCACTACTGCCAGCTAAATAAAAGATTCAAACTATGGAAGGCACTAACTACTGATAGGGATAGTTAGCAAATGAAAGATATTAATAGAGAACAAACAATGTATTTACCTTAATATCATCACAAGTCATAATATATATATCAGTTCATGACAAATTACAAACCTCCACCATCTCTCTCCCCACATCCACCACTGCTGGCGGCTCACCTCCAACTGCGCAACGCTACGCGCTGTTCACAGCCAGCTGCCTAACACTACAATGGCGAGTATTACAACAATGCAAAGCAGCCACAGACTGCACACAGCACAGCCAGTGATTTTCATATTGAGCGCTACGTAACGTTGCCAATAAGAAAACATAAACAGCCTACTTACATAGAGAAAACATAAACAGCCTACTTACATAGAGAAAACATAAACAGCCTACTTACATAGCCTCCATGCTCCCCACAAAAAATTTTACAAAATATTTTTGGGCAGTGGCCAATAATGATTTGATAAAATTTTTCATAATTACAATAACAAAGAAATCAAATGCACACACTTATTGATACAATGTTGGTCAAAAGCTAAAATTTTTTCACAGTCCATAAAGACAGTCCTAATCGTACATAACAGGAGAATAGCAGTGTTTTTCTCAAAGTCTGAGCAGTAAAAGAAAATGCACACAGAAGTAGTGGATTTCCATGCCGTCTTGAAGAAGTAGCGTTGTCCTTCCAACGGAAAGACAGTGCTGACTCTCGACATGCTGACAGGTAATGGGCCAGAACAGAGCAAACCCACTGCAGAGTCAGTCGAAGTTTTGATGAATATTGGTAGGTAGGTCATCACAGAGCAGACCCACTGTAGTCCTGGTAGAAATAATGGCGTTGGTGGGTCATCATAGATGCAGACCCACTGTAGTCCTTGTAGAGAAGGCCAGCAGCCATCTGTTGCGATTGTGCAGGTGCACATTCACCATCGAAGAGTCTTGCTGAGAATATAGCAAGTCCATAAAACACCACTTGTGCACTCATAAAGTTTTTGGAATTGTCCTTAGAACCAGCAATGCTGTTATCCAGTCCCTTGCTGAGTTATTAACACACGTGCAAACACTCACAGTCCCAACTTCTCACATATTATCCATATACTATGACCAACAGAAACGTGTGCAGTGAAATGTAACTAACAAGTTAATAATATCATGAACTGGTGACAATTACAATTTTATAACATAAGAATACAATAACAAAGGTACAAAATACATCATTAAAAACATAACAATATAGATAACATTTGTAGTACAGGCTTTACAAAAGAATAGATATAGACATATACATCAGTGTTACAGGAATTATGACATGAGTACATACATAGAAGATCAGAATAACTTGCGAAACATCAACTTCACACATGATCATTTAAACAGAATGAATAATGTCTAATATCTTTACAAAGTAAATAACATATTATTAATGCCAATTATATTTGAGGATAACAGTATTCCTCATCATAGTGAATGTAGCTTAATATTAAAAGAAGAAAAAATTCTATGAAACTACACAGAGACAGGAAGAAAACAAATACTCAAGGGTACACAAACACATACTGGGATAACACAAAAGGAAAGGACAGTGTTCGTTTTCAGTGTAACATTTGGTACTCCAGTCCAACCCAAAACTTCATTCTATAGATCTTTCGTCTTATTTCAACCTTTGCTTCCACCAAAAAAATCTTATCCAAGCATGCTTTCTGTATTCTGTTCATATTTCTTTCAAAATAATTATTTCTGATTGTACAATACTCATTTGGGCCCAAATCCTTTTTATATAACTTCGCAATGCATTCTTTACCTATTCTCCATAGTCAGTTTCTCATATAGTCTACCCCCTCTTAAGCTAACTTAAATCTACTGAGCTCAGATGCTAAACTAAGGGACGAGGCAATGCAGCAGCACGTAAAACAATTATTATAAACAGCAATGAAAAAATGGAAAATTGCAAAGCAAGCTACAGTATAAATTAGCAAAAGTCAAATTCAATAACACTATGCCTGGCAAACAGCAGCAACTTATACCTAAACATGACATAGCGCAAGCAGAAAAAATATTACACTAAAATGGCCATGTCTAATACCTATGTCACATCTTAACATTAGAGTGATGCATCACAATTTATTCTACAAAAGAAATTACCAAGTCCTTGAAAAGAAAATTATGTGTTACTGTTACTAGTTCCTTCTTATTGTTCTTTCCTTTCAAAGTGCTCCTTTTTTTTAAAGAATGTGGATCATAAAATAATTATTTAATAGATCTGTTGACAGAAAGTGTTCACATTAGCAAATGCATTTTATTTTATAAAAGCAATGCTGCAACACAGCTGGAAACCAGATATCAAATGAAATAAGCAATTACGCAAACCAAAGCATAAAAACATCATTCAATAGCTATGTGGCATTTCGTAAGTCAGTAGCTCTCAATTCTCGTAGAAAGACACTTGTCGTAATCAGGTGTGCAGATGTACGAATATTTCCCATCAATTCATAAGCATTTCAGTAATTAGCACAAAGTGCGAGTAATCATATGTTTTCAAGTAACGAGGGTGTCGCATTAGCGATGAAAGGCACACCCTAATGGCTTGTTCTCCAGGTGTTTGACACAGCTGTGTGCCCACAACGCATTACAAAAATCATATGTTTTCAAGTAACGAGAGTGTCGCATTAGCGATGACCTCTACAAAGGAATGTCAACAGCGAGTTTAATGGCCTCCCTTTTCTTATTTCTCCACCTCTGTCTCTGAAAGGCACTAATGGCTTGTTCTCCACGCGTTTGTCGCGCAGCTGGGTGCCCACGACGCATTATGTGCAGGTGGTCACCTAACCTTCGTACGGAAATATTTACGACAGCAGTTTCCGCTACAGTGACAGTCATATATACAAAATTTCACAGGTCGAGAATTTACTTTGCAAATGTGTAGAAACAAAATCCTATGAATATAACAGTGTCCAAAAAAATTCGTCAGCATTGTGATACAGTCACACATTTACACACATTTAATAACTCTTAAAGTACGATTCTTGTTTTCCGACATCCTGTTTCACAAGTCAAGAGTCCCTACCCACTATTCATTATTCCTTACCTCATTATACATATACATATTCGTCGACACTTCTTCAATATTTCATCATGAGAAATACGTAGCATAATAAACATTCCTCAACAATATAATACACATCGTCGTCGTAAAAATAACATCATAACACTTCAGTCAAATCTCTAAATCGTCTTAGCTTCCTCCAATAATTTCAAAACCTAAAAAATTCTCTGCTCATATCAATAGTGTCATCTGCCTGAAACGTACTTTAAAAATCATGACCCCATACGAAATACGTCATTCAAAGCTCTCATAGTACCACAATGATTCCGAAAAATATGAGCGTTTCTCAAAGTACAGACAAAATACAGTTTCATAAGTGTGAAGTTACCCAACTGTGTAATTGCGTAAACATGTGTCACAGATGTAGTAAAAAAAGTTTCTTTCTCTGTTAAATGATCAGATAGCTGTGTAATTTGAGTGTTAGAAAAATATGGTACCGATGTGTAAAGTTGTATAAGCAAATACCATATTAGCTAGGGCTCCTTGTGCTTGCCAAACACATGGTACATAAAGTAAGCATGTACCCCCCTGAGGATTAATGTAATTATACCCTCAGGTGTTACAGATTACAGCAATGCAATGAAATGTATCACGGAAAACTTTCTTTGTAATTCAAAAATCTTTAAAAATAAATGTTTTAAGTACAAAATTAATCACTCAAATACGTGTACTGTAGCGCTAAATGTGCGTCTTGTTGCAACATAATCTGTGTGGAAGTGTCGTAGTTATCGTCCTCCGAAAGCTAAGTTCTGCATAAGTCAATGTACTTACCTCATAATACACAAAAGTGAAATGCTTTGCGTATAGATATCGTAGTTATTACGCTTATTGTTGTAATGAAGAAAGTACTGTACAGTAACGTATTGTTATGACACGAAAAAGGCTGTCTCATTGTTGCTATACCACAAAAGTTACTACTAAAACATGTTTTTCTTCCTAGAAGAATTCAGAAAACTGTGCAGATATAAAACAGATACACTGCAAAAGCAACATTGTGAATTGTCACTCATTAGTAGCGTCGTGATAACATCGTGTAGCTGTCACATAAACTAACCACTGTGTCCTCTGGTATCTCACAGAAAGTACTTTAAACCCAGAATGTATTTTCAAGTAAACCAAAAGTTGCATTAAAATCTCATTAGCAGTACTGGTAAATGTTCTAAGTATGTGAGCCTTATAGTCGTTACGTAATCGTGCAACAAACAAGCAAGAATGTACAAATACAACACTGTGTCGTCTGTTCACTATAACAATGCATTCGTAATTTCTGTTTAAAAATGTTCCCTAGGTTCTTGACTGGATATTGCACTTCAAACATTGTTGTATGTTAACAGTTTCTTAAGCATACTAGTAACGTGAAGTGAAACGTTTTATGGCAAAGACAAAGTTAAAAAGCAGATTATCTCTGAATAAATGGTTTTACATGTGAAATGTGGTGTAAACCTTTTACTCTTCAAGGTACTCAGAATTTCAGCTTGAACGCAATTATCATGCAGTATACGTCGGTAAAGAATACTGGAATTTTTCACAAGGTTAGCGTCTATGTTATTTTTCTCTGAGCCAGCCGGCGCACGCGGCTGCCTGCGGTGCGAGTCATTGTCTGTCTCTTTGTTGGCGCGCGTCGTTATTGGGATTAGGAGACCTAACTTCTACAAATTCGCCTTGCCGAGAGGGCCCAGCCGTGTTAGAATCCCGCCAGTTCTGATGAAATTGACGTTTGTCGTTATGATCATATCGTCTGTCGTCATGTCGGTAGATTCCGTAGTTTCTTCCTTGTCCGTCACGTGGTGGAGAATTTCTCCCTGAATCGTAACTGTGCGCCGAACTGTTGCGTCTGAAGTTATTCTGCCTCCCTTGATAATAATTGTTTTGGTTCCCATATTGTCTGTTTCTCTGATTGTCTCTGTAATAGTCATTACTACGGAAATGCGATCTTTCTCTGTAACTATTATTACTCTGCCAGCGGTTGTCATATGGGTGGTGTCTGTTTTGGTCACGATTTGCGTTGTAAGAATAGCCTTTTCGTGTCCAGTTATTGTTTCTGTCATCACGGAATTGTGACGTATGTGACCTGTAATTGTTGTGCTCCTGCTTTCCGCGATTGTCTGTGTCAATTTCAAGTTCTTGTAACAATCCCTGAAAAGCCTCAATGTCTTCTTTGCAACGTCCTGCTAAAATAATATGTCGTAAATGTTTAGGCAGTTTGATTAAGCAAATGCGGATGAGTTCTGAGGGGCTGTATGGGTTTGACAGGTATTGATTCTTGTGCAACATGTCTTCAAAATATTTCACAAGACTGGAAAATTCAGATTGTTCGAAATGTTTCATCATTATGATGCTATGTTTTACGCGGTCTTGTGTCGCTTGAGACCAATATGCTGAGAGGAAGGCATGGTAAAATTCTCCTTCACTGTGGCAATCGTGAATTACCGATCGCATTCTTACAGCTGGTTCATTCTCTAAGTAGCCACACATAAATTCTAATCTGTGCTCCAATGACCAGTTGGGAGGAAAACAATGAGAAAATTGATGGAGCCATGCTTGTGGATGAATGTCGTTGCCAGAATTCTTAAATGTTTTGAATTTACGTGTAGTTATGAACAGCTTATAGTCAAAATCGTCATGTCGTCGAGTCGCATATCGGTCATTGTTAGGTCGTGTCGGCCGTTCCATCTCAAAATTCGGTGCACATTGCCAATTTCTTTCATAATTTCCGAAATGCCCTGTGTTATTATTTTGCGGCTTTTCCGTGTTTCTAAGTCCCTCTTCCCATGTTGGAGCGCGAGTGTCCTCTGAAATACGTAATTCTTGTATTACCTGTGTCAGCTGATCTTGTACTTCCCGGATTTCTCTTTGGTGTTGTGTATTAATTTGATTCTGATTTTGTTTGAATTTTCTTATTTGTTCATACTCTTCTGTGTCAGTGAAGGCTACGGGTCTTATGTCATTCAGATCATCATCTACCTTTGTTGATAAGTTAGTGACCTGATCCGAAAGTTCGGCTACTTTCTCCGATAGTGAACACATTTCCTCAGTGTGTTTTTCTGAACCAAGTTTCAGAGTGTCCATTTGTGCTGAAATCGAATCTACTGTGTCCTTTAAGTTTTCCTGAGTTTTTGCAAGTTGCGTAACCGAATCGGTAGATGCAACTGAGTCAATTTTAGCCCACAAGGTCTCATGATTTTCATGAACAATGGTTTGCAGTTCTTTTATGGCTGCTTCGTGATTCTGTAATACATTTTCATGCCGCAAAAAAATAGGTTGAAAATGCTCACAAATTTGTGTTTTTACGTCATTACAGACTTTTTGACATTTCGATTCAATGTTATGTAACTCAGTAGTTAAATCTTCACGTGTTTGTTCAAGCGTGGTGTGAAGATTTTGTTCCATTGTGTCTAACTGTTGCTGTGTTTGTCTCTGGTGTTGTTCCATTGTGTCTAACTGTTGCTGTGTTTGTCTCTGGTGTTGTTCCATTGTGTCTAACTTTTGAAGCTTTTGCTGTGTTTGTCTCTGATTTTGTTCCATTTGTTGCATTAATTGCAATAATAATGTATTAGTGTCTGGAATCTGTTTCTCTACGCTTTTCGGCAGTGCATTTGCACCGGCAACATTCACATTTTGACAAGCAGAAAATGTGTCTTGACTTATTTGAGAAAACGGTGATGACCCAAAACCTGAATCTACAGTATTTGCGAAATTGTGTCCTGTCATTTCGGATTCCTGAGGCGAGCTGTTGCCGACCGATCGATCGATAATGCTTCCCCGTTCACTACCTGTTTCACTGTCTACACCATTGTTTGCCGCCCGCTCCATTTCCCTATGCGCAATTACCAAATTACTACTTTGAACATTAGTTAATTCATTACTCTGCGGCGCTAACACACTGCCTTCGTCTTCACTGTCATTTCTCAGTTTACTTTGGAGCCTAGTATTACGTTTTTCACACGCCATAATTGTCACAATATTTCACACGATAACACAGAAAAGCACAATTTGAAGAGCAAAATAAAATAACATACCAATGGAAATAATGTCTACTTAATTGCCAGCGCAGCTGCGAAATACTTGGTGCAAATCTACATGCATGCCACAACTGTTTTACTGTACAACAATGAAAGGCTACAACTACAAAGGAGATTCTCTCTACAATTACGCGCTAGCAGTAAACAACATCTACACTAATTACACAAACTACAAGAAAAATCAGAAGATTCCAGTGAGGTATCCTAGGCTAAGGGTCGACATATGAAACTTCCCCTTTGAACAATTTTATATATGACTGTGCTTAAACTGACACACAATATTTTTAGCGCAACGCAATCTGACTTTCAAAATTCCCTACAAAAGAATGGCCCTGACTAACATTAAACTATACCTTTCACAAATCACTTACCTCACAAAAATCTTCGCTGCACAAGCTACTGCAATACAGCGAGCGCCACTACTGCCAGCTAAATAAAAGATTCAAACTATGGAAGGCACTAACTACTGATAGGGATAGTTAGCAAATGAAAGATATTAATAGAGAACAAACAATGTATTTACCTTAATATCATCACAAGTCATAATATATATATCAGTTCATGACAAATTACAAACCTCCGCCATCTCTCTCCCCACATCCACCACTGCTGGCGGCTCACCTCCAACTGCGCAACGCTACGCGCTGTTCACAGCCAGCTGCCTAACACTACAATGGCGAGTATTACAACAATGCAAAGCAGCCACAGACTGCACACAGCACAGCCAGTGATTTTCATATTGAGCGCTACGTAATGTTGCCAATAAGAAAACATAAACAGCCTACTTACATAGAGAAAACATAAACAGCCTACTTACATAGAGAAAACATAAACAGCCTACTTACATAGCCTCCATGCTCCCCACAAAAAATTTTACAAAATATTTTTGGGCAGTGGCCAATAATGATTTGATAAAATTTTTCATAATTACAATAACAAAGAAATCAAATGCACACACTTATTGATACAATGTTGGTCAAAAGCTAAAATTTTTTCACAGTCCATAAAGACAGTCCTAATCGTACATAACAGGAGAATAGCAGTGTTTTTCTCAAAGTCTGAGCAGTAAAAGAAAATGCACACAGAAGTAGTGGATTTCCATGCCGTCTTGAAGAAGTAGCGTTGTCCTTCCAACGGAAAGACAGTGCTGACTCTCGACATGCTGACAGGTAATGGGCCAGAACAGAGCAAACCCACTGCAGAGTCAGTCGAAGTTTTGATGAATATTGGTAGGTAGGTCATCACAGAGCAGACCCACTGTAGTCCTGGTAGAAATAATGGCGTTGGTGGGTCATCATAGATGCAGACCCACTGTAGTCCTTGTAGAGAAGGCCAGCAGCCATCTGTTGCGATTGTGCAGGTGCACATTCACCATCGAAGAGTCTTGCTGAGAATATAGCAAGTCCATAAAACACCACTTGTGCACTCATAAAGTTTTTGGAATTGTCCTTAGAACCAGCAATGCTGTTATCCAGTCCCTTGCTGAGTTATTAACACACGTGCAAACACTCACAGTCCCAACTTCTCACATATTATCCATATACTATGACCAACAGAAACGTGTGCAGTGAAATGTAACTAACAAGTTAATAATATCATGAACTGGTGACAATTACAATTTTATAACATAAGAATACAATAACAAAGGTACAAAATACATCATTAAAAACATAACAATATAGATAACATTTGTAGTACAGGCTTTACAAAAGAATAGATATAGACATATACATCAGTGTTACAGGAATTATGACATGAGTACATACATAGAAGATCAGAATAACTTGCGAAACATCAACTTCACACATGATCATTTAAACAGAATGAATAATGTCTAATATCTTTACAAAGTAAATAACATATTATTAATGCCAATTATATTTGAGGATAACAGTATTCCTCATCATAGTGAATGTAGCTTAATATTAAAAGAAGAAAAAATTCTATGAAACTACACAGAGACAGGAAGAAAACAAATACTCAAGGGTACACAAACACATACTGGGATAACACAAAAGGAAAGGACAGTGTTCGTTTTCAGTGTAACATTTGGTACTCCAGTCCAACCCAAAACTTCATTCTATAGATCTTTCGTCTTATTTCAACCTTTGCTTCCACCAAAAAAATCTTATCCAAGCATGCTTTCTGTATTCTGTTCATATTTCTTTCAAAATAATTATTTCTGATTGTACAATACTCATTTGGGCCCAAATCCTTTTTATATAACTTCGCAATGCATTCTTTACCTATTCTCCATAGTCAGTTTCTCATATAGTCTACCCCCTCTTAAGCTAACTTAAATCTACTGAGCTCAGATGCTAAACTAAGGGACGAGGCAATGCAGCAGCACGTAAAACAATTATTATAAACAGCAATGAAAAAATGGAAAATTGCAAAGCAAGCTACAGTATAAATTAGCAAAAGTCAAATTCAATAACACTATGCCTGGCAAACAGCAGCAACTTATACCTAAACATGACATAGCGCAAGCAGAAAAAATATTACACTAAAATGGCCATGTCTAATACCTATGTCACATCTTAACATTAGAGTGATGCATCACAATTTATTCTACAAAAGAAATTACCAAGTCCTTGAAAAGAAAATTATGTGTTACTGTTACTAGTTCCTTCTTATTGTTCTTTCCTTTCAAAGTGCTCCTTTTTTTTAAAGAATGTGGATCATAAAATAATTATTTAATAGATCTGTTGACAGAAAGTGTTCACATTAGCAAATGCATTTTATTTTATAAAAGCAATGCTGCAACACAGCTGGAAACCAGATATCAAATGAAATAAGCAATTACGCAAACCAAAGCATAAAAACATCATTCAATAGCTATGTGGCATTTCGTAAGTCAGTAGCTCTCAATTCTCGTAGAAAGACACTTGTCATAATCAGGTGTGCAGATGTACGAATATTTCCCATCAATTCATAAGCATTTCAGTAATTAGCACAAAGTGCGAGTAATCATATGTTTTCAAGTAACGAGGGTGTCGCATTAGCGATGAAAGGCACACCCTAATGGCTTGTTCTCCAGGTGTTTGACACAGCTGTGTGCCCACAACGCATTACAAAAATCATATGTTTTCAAGTAACGAGAGTGTCGCATTAGCGATGACCTCTACAAAGGAATGTCAACAGCGAGTTTAATGGCCTCCCTTTTCTTATTTCTCCACCTCTGTCTCTGAAAGGCACTAATGGCTTGTTCTCCACGCGTTTGTCGCGCAGCTGGGTGCCCACGACGCATTATGTGCAGGTGGTCACCTAACCTTCGTACGGAAATATTTACGACAGCAGTTTCCGCTACAGTGACAGTCATATATACAAAATTTCACAGGTCGAGAATTTACTTTGCAAATGTGTAGAAACAAAATCCTATGAATATAACAGTGTCCAAAAAAATTCGTCAGCATTGTGATACAGTCACACATTTACACACATTTAATAACTCTTAAAGTACGATTCTCGTTTTCCGACATCCTGTTTCACAAGTCAAGAGTCCCTACCCACTATTCATTATTCCTTACCTCATTATACATATACATATTCGTCGACACTTCTTCAATATTTCATCATGAGAAATACGTAGCATAATAAACATTCCTCAACAATATAATACACATCGTCGTCGTAAAAATAACATCATAACACTTCAGTCAAATCTCTAAATCGTCTTAGCTTCCTCCAATAATTTCAAAACCTAAAAAATTCTCTGCTCATATCAATAGTGTCATCTGCCTGAAACGTACTTTAAAAATCATGACCCCATACGAAATACGTCATTCAAAGCTCTCATAGTACCACAATGATTCCGAAAAATATGAGCGTTTCTCAAAGTACAGACAAAATACAGTTTCATAAGTGTGAAGTTACCCAACTGTGTAATTGCGTAAACATGTGTCACAGATGTAGTAAAAAAAGTTTCTTTCTCTGTTAAATGATCAGATAGCTGTGTAATTTGAGTGTTAGAAAAATATGGTACCGATGTGTAAAGTTGTATAAGCAAATACCATATTAGCTAGGGCTCCTTGTGCTTGCCAAACACATGGTACATAAAGTAAGCATGTACCCCCCTGAGGATTAATGTAATTATACCCTCAGGTGTTACAGATTACAGCAATGCAATGAAATGTATCACGGAAAACTTTCTTTGTAATTCAAAAATCTTTAAAAATAAATGTTTTAAGTACAAAATTAATCACTCAAATACGTGTACTGTAGCGCTAAATGTGCGTCTTGTTGCAACATAATCTGTGTGGAAGTGTCGTAGTTATCGTCCTCCGAAAGCTAAGTTCTGCATAGGTCAATGTACTTACCTCATAATACACAAAAGTGAAATGCTTTGCGTATAGATATCGTAGTTATTACGCTTATTGTTGTAATGAAGAAAGTACTGTACAGTAACGTATTGTTATGACACGAAAAAGGCTGTCTCATTGTTGCTATACCACAAAAGTTACTACTAAAACATGTTTTTCTTCCTAGAAGAATTCAGAAAACTGTGCAGATATAAAACAGATACACTGCAAAAGCAACATTGTGAATTGTCACTCATTAGTAGCGTCGTGATAACATCGTGTAGCTGTCACATAAACTAACCACTGTGTCCTCTGGTATCTCACAGAAAGTACTTTAAACCCAGAATGTATTTTCAAGTAAACCAAAAGTTGCATTAAAATCTCATTAGCAGTACTGGTAAATGTTCTAAGTATGTGAGCCTTATAGTCGTTACGTAATCGTGCAACAAACAAGCAAGAATGTACAAATACAACACTGTGTCGTCTGTTCACTATAACAATGCATTCGTAATTTCTGTTTAAAAATGTTCCCTAGGTTCTTGACTGGATATTGCACTTCAAACATTGTTGTATGTTAACAGTTTCTTAAGCATACTAGTAACGTGAAGTGAAACGTTTTATGGCAAAGACAAAGTTAAAAAGCAGATTATCTCTGAATAAATGGTTTTACATGTGAAATGTGGTGTAAACCTTTTACTCTTCAAGGTACTCAGAATTTCAGCTTGAACGCAATTATCATGCAGTATACGTCGGTAAAGAATACTGGAATTTTTCACAAGGTTAGCGTCTATGTTATTTTTCTCTGAGCCAGCCGGCGCACGCGGCTGCCTGCGGTGCGAGTCATTGTCTGTCTCTTTGTTGGCGCGCGTCGTTATTGGGATTAGGAGACCTAACTTCTACAAATTCGCCTTGCCGAGAGGGCCCAGCCGTGTTAGAATCCCGCCAGTTCTGATGAAATTGACGTTTGTCGTTATGATCATATCGTCTGTCGTCATGTCGGTAGATTCCGTAGTTTCTTCCTTGTCCGTCACGTGGTGGAGAATTTCTCCCTGAATCGTAACTGTGCGCCGAACTGTTGCGTCTGAAGTTATTCTGCCTCCCTTGATAATAATTGTTTTGGTTCCCATATTGTCTGTTTCTCTGATTGTCTCTGTAATAGTCATTACTACGGAAATGCGATCTTTCTCTGTAACTATTATTACTCTGCCAGCGGTTGTCATATGGGTGGTGTCTGTTTTGGTCACGATTTGCGTTGTAAGAATAGCCTTTTCGTGTCCAGTTATTGTTTCTGTCATCACGGAATTGTGACGTATGTGACCTGTAATTGTTGTGCTCCTGCTTTCCGCGATTGTCTGTGTCAATTTCAAGTTCTTGTAACAATCCCTGAAAAGCCTCAATGTCTTCTTTGCAACGTCCTGCTAAAATAATATGTCGTAAATGTTTAGGCAGTTTGATTAAGCAAATGCGGATGAGTTCTGAGGGGCTGTATGGGTTTGACAGGTATTGATTCTTGTGCAACATGTCTTCAAAATATTTCACAAGACTGGAAAATTCAGATTGTTCGAAATGTTTCATCATTATGATGCTATGTTTTACGCGGTCTTGTGTCGCTTGAGACCAATATGCTGAGAGGAAGGCATGGTAAAATTCTCCTTCACTGTGGCAATCGTGAATTACCGATCGCATTCTTACAGCTGGTTCATTCTCTAAGTAGCCACACATAAATTCTAATCTGTGCTCCAATGACCAGTTGGGAGGAAAACAATGAGAAAATTGATGGAGCCATGCTTGTGGATGAATGTCGTTGCCAGAATTCTTAAATGTTTTGAATTTACGTGTAGTTATGAACAGCTTATAGTCAAAATCGTCATGTCGTCGAGTCGCATATCGGTCATTGTTAGGTCGTGTCGGCCGTTCCATCTCAAAATTCGGTGCACATTGCCAATTTCTTTCATAATTTCCGAAATGCCCTGTGTTATTATTTTGCGGCTTTTCCGTGTTTCTAAGTCCCTCTTCCCATGTTGGAGCGCGAGTGTCCTCTGAAATACGTAATTCTTGTATTACCTGTGTCAGCTGATCTTGTACTTCCCGGATTTCTCTTTGGTGTTGTGTATTAATTTGATTCTGATTTTGTTTGAATTTTCTTATTTGTTCATACTCTTCTGTGTCAGTGAAGGCTACGGGTCTTATGTCATTCAGATCATCATCTACCTTTGTTGATAAGTTAGTGACCTGATCCGAAAGTTCGGCTACTTTCTCCGATAGTGAACACATTTCCTCAGTGTGTTTTTCTGAACCAAGTTTCAGAGTGTCCATTTGTGCTGAAATCGAATCTACTGTGTCCTTTAAGTTTTCCTGAGTTTTTGCAAGTTGCGTAACCGAATCGGTAGATGCAACTGAGTCAATTTTAGCCCACAAGGTCTCATGATTTTCATGAACAATGGTTTGCAGTTCTTTTATGGCTGCTTCGTGATTCTGTAATACATTTTCATGCCGCAAAAAAATAGGTTGAAAATGCTCACAAATTTGTGTTTTTACGTCATTACAGACTTTTTGACATTTCGATTCAATGTTATGTAACTCAGTAGTTAAATCTTCACGTGTTTGTTCAAGCGTGGTGTGAAGATTTTGTTCCATTGCGTCTAACTGTTGCTGTGTTTGTCTCTGGTGTTGTTCCATTGTGTCTAACTGTTGCTGTGTTTGTCTCTGGTGTTGTTCCATTGTGTCTAACTTTTGAAGCTTTTGCTGTGTTTGTCTCTGATTTTGTTCCATTTGTTGCATTAATGCAATAATAATGTATTAGTGTCTGGAATCTGTTTCTCTACGCTTTTCGGCAGTGCATTTGCACCGGCAACATTCACATTTTGACAAGCAGAAAATGTGTCTTGACTTATTTGAGAAAACGGTGATGACCCAAAACCTGAATCTACAGTATTTGCGAAATTGTGTCCTGTCATTTCGGATTCCTGAGGCGAGCTGTTGCCGACCGATCGATCGATAATGCTTCCCCGTTCACTACCTGTTTCACTGTCTACACCATTGTTTGCCGCCCGCTCCATTTCCCTATGCGCAATTACCAAATTACTACTTTGAACATTAGTTAATTCATTACTCTGCGGCGCTAACACACTGCCTTCGTCTTCACTGTCATTTCTCAGTTTACTTTGGAGCCTAGTATTACGTTTTTCACACGCCATAATTGTCACAATATTTCACACGATAACACAGAAAAGCACAATTTGAAGAGCAAAATAAAATAACATAGCAATGGAAATAATGTCTACTTAATTGCCAGCGCAGCTGCGAAATACTTGGTGCAAATCTACATGCATGCCACAACTGTTTTACTGTACAACAATGAAAGGCTACAACTACAAAGGAGATTCTCTCTACAATTACGCGCTAGCAGTAAACAACATCTACACTAATTACACAAACTACAAGAAAAATCAGAAGATTCCAGTGAGGTATCCTAGGCTAAGGGTCGACATATGAAACTTCCCCTTTGAACAATTTTATATATGACTGTGCTTAAACTGACACACAATATTTTTAGCGCAACGCAATCTGACTTCCAAAATTCCCTACAAAAGAATGGCCCTGACTAACATTAAACTATACCTTTCACAAATCACTTACCTCACAAAAATCTTCGCTGCACAAGCTACTGCAATACAGCGAGCGCCACTACTGCCAGCTAAATAAAAGATTCAAACTATGGAAGGCACTAACTACTGATAGGGATAGTTAGCAAATGAAAGATATTAATAGAGAACAAACAATGTATTTACCTTAATATCATCACAAGTCATAATATATATATCAGTTCATGACAAATTACAAACCTCCGCCATCTCTCTCCCCACATCCACCACTGCTGGCGGCTCACCTCCAACTGCGCAACGCTACGCGCTGTTCACAGCCAGCTGCCTAACACTACAATGGCGAGTATTACAACAATGCAAAGCAGCCACAGACTGCACACAGCACAGCCAGTGATTTTCATATTGAGCGCTACGTAATGTTGCCAATAAGAAAACATAAACAGCCTACTTACATAGAGAAAACATAAACAGCCTACTTACATAGAGAAAACATAAACAGCCTACTTACATAGCCTCCATGCTCCCCACAAAAAATTTTACAAAATATTTTTGGGCAGTGGCCAATAATGATTTGATAAAATTTTTCATAATTACAATAACAAAGAAATCAAATGCACACACTTATTGATACAATGTTGGTCAAAAGCTAAAATTTTTTCACAGTCCATAAAGACAGTCCTAATCGTACATAACAGGAGAATAGCAGTGTTTTTCTCAAAGTCTGAGCAGTAAAAGAAAATGCACACAGAAGTAGTGGATTTCCATGCCGTCTTGAAGAAGTAGCGTTGTCCTTCCAACGGAAAGACAGTGCTGACTCTCGACATGCTGACAGGTAATGGGCCAGAACAGAGCAAACCCACTGCAGAGTCAGTCGAAGTTTTGATGAATATTGGTAGGTAGGTCATCACAGAGCAGACCCACTGTAGTCCTGGTAGAAATAATGGCGTTGGTGGGTCATCATAGATGCAGACCCACTGTAGTCCTTGTAGAGAAGGCCAGCAGCCATCTGTTGCGATTGTGCAGGTGCACATTCACCATCGAAGAGTCTTGCTGAGAATATAGCAAGTCCATAAAACACCACTTGTGCACTCATAAAGTTTTTGGAATTGTCCTTAGAACCAGCAATGCTGTTATCCAGTCCCTTGCTGAGTTATTAACACACGTGCAAACACTCACAGTCCCAACTTCTCACATATTATCCATATACTATGACCAACAGAAACGTGTGCAGTGAAATGTAACTAACAAGTTAATAATATCATGAACTGGTGACAATTACAATTTTATAACATAAGAATACAATAACAAAGGTACAAAATACATCATTAAAAACATAACAATATAGATAACATTTGTAGTACAGGCTTTACAAAAGAATAGATATAGACATATACATCAGTGTTACAGGAATTATGACATGAGTACATACATAGAAGATCAGAATAACTTGCGAAACATCAACTTCACACATGATCATTTAAACAGAATGAATAATGTCTAATATCTTTACAAAGTAAATAACATATTATTAATGCCAATTATATTTGAGGATAACAGTATTCCTCATCATAGTGAATGTAGCTTAATATTAAAAGAAGAAAAAATTCTATGAAACTACACAGAGACAGGAAGAAAACAAATACTCAAGGGTACACAAACACATACTGGGATAACACAAAAGGAAAGGACAGTGTTCGTTTTCAGTGTAACATTTGGTACTCCAGTCCAACCCAAAACTTCATTCTATAGATCTTTCGTCTTATTTCAACCTTTGCTTCCACCAAAAAAATCTTATCCAAGCATGCTTTCTGTATTCTGTTCATATTTCTTTCAAAATAATTATTTCTGATTGTACAATACTCATTTGGGCCCAAATCCTTTTTATATAACTTCGCAATGCATTCTTTACCTATTCTCCATAGTCAGTTTCTCATATAGTCTACCCCCTCTTAAGCTAACTTAAATCTACTGAGCTCAGATGCTAAACTAAGGGACGAGGCAATGCAGCAGCACGTAAAACAATTATTATAAACAGCAATGAAAAAATGGAAAATTGCAAAGCAAGCTACAGTATAAATTAGCAAAAGTCAAATTCAATAACACTATGCCTGGCAAACAGCAGCAACTTATACCTAAACATGACATAGCGCAAGCAGAAAAAATATTACACTAAAATGGCCATGTCTAATACCTATGTCACATCTTAACATTAGAGTGATGCATCACAATTTATTCTACAAAAGAAATTACCAAGTCCTTGAAAAGAAAATTATGTGTTACTGTTACTAGTTCCTTCTTATTGTTCTTTCCTTTCAAAGTGCTCCTTTTTTTTAAAGAATGTGGATCATAAAATAATTATTTAATAGATCTGTTGACAGAAAGTGTTCACATTAGCAAATGCATTTTATTTTATAAAAGCAATGCTGCAACACAGCTGGAAACCAGATATCAAATGAAATAAGCAATTACGCAAACCAAAGCATAAAAACATCATTCAATAGCTATGTGGCATTTCGTAAGTCAGTAGCTCTCAATTCTCGTAGAAAGACACTTGTCGTAATCAGGTGTGCAGATGTACGAATATTTCCCATCAATTCATAAGCATTTCAGTAATTAGCACAAAGTGCGAGTAATCATATGTTTTCAAGTAACGAGGGTGTCGCATTAGCGATGAAAGGCACACCCTAATGGCTTGTTCTCCAGGTGTTTGACACAGCTGTGTGCCCACAACGCATTACAAAAATCATATGTTTTCAAGTAACGAGAGTGTCGCATTAGCGATGACCTCTACAAAGGAATGTCAACAGCGAGTTTAATGGCCTCCCTTTTCTTATTTCTCCACCTCTGTCTCTGAAAGGCACTAATGGCTTGTTCTCCACGCGTTTGTCGCGCAGCTGGGTGCCCACGACGCATTATGTGCAGGTGGTCACCTAACCTTCGTACGGAAATATTTACGACAGCAGTTTCCGCTACAGTGACAGTCATATATACAAAATTTCACAGGTCGAGAATTTACTTTGCAAATGTGTAGAAACAAAATCCTATGAATATAACAGTGTCCAAAAAAATTCGTCAGCATTGTGATACAGTCACACATTTACACACATTTAATAACTCTTAAAGTACGATTCTTGTTTTCCGACATCCTGTTTCACAAGTCAAGAGTCCCTACCCACTATTCATTATTCCTTACCTCATTATACATATACATATTCGTCGACACTTCTTCAATATTTCATCATGAGAAATACGTAGCATAATAAACATTCCTCAACAATATAATACACATCGTCGTCGTAAAAATAACATCATAACACTTCAGTCAAATCTCTAAATCGTCGTAGCTTCCTCCAATAATTTCAAAACCTAAAAAATTCTCTGCTCATATCAATAGTGTCATCTGCCTGAAACGTACTTTAAAAATCATGACCCCATACGAAATACGTCATTCAAAGCTCTCATAGTACCACAATGATTCCGAAAAATATGAGCGTTTCTCAAAGTACAGACAAAATACAGTTTCATAAGTGTGAAGTTACCCAACTGTGTAATTGCGTAAACATGTGTCACAGATGTAGTAAAAAAAGTTTCTTTCTCTGTTAAATGATCAGATAGCTGTGTAATTTGAGTGTTAGAAAAATATGGTACCGATGTGTAAAGTTGTATAAGCAAATACCATATTAGCTAGGGCTCCTTGTGCTTGCCAAACACATGGTACATAAAGTAAGCATGTACCCCCCTGAGGATTAATGTAATTATACCCTCAGGTGTTACAGATTACAGCAATGCAATGAAATGTATCACGGAAAACTTTCTTTGTAATTCAAAAATCTTTAAAAATAAATGTTTTAAGTACAAAATTAATCACTCAAATACGTGTACTGTAGCGCTAAATGTGCGTCTTGTTGCAACATAATCTGTGTGGAAGTGTCGTAGTTATTGTCCTCCGAAAGCTAAGTTCTGCATAAGTCAATGTACTTACCTCATAATACACAAAAGTGAAATGCTTTGCGTATAGATATCGTAGTTATTACGCTTATTGTTGTAATGAAGAAAGTACTGTACAGTAACATATTGTTATGACACGAAAAAGGCTGTCTCATTGTTGCTATACCACAAAAGTTACTACTAAAACATGTTTTTCTTCCTAGAAGAATTCAGAAAACTGTGCAGATATAAAACAGATACACTGCAAAAGCAACATTGTGAATTGTCACTCATTAGTAGCGTCGTGATAACATCGTGTAGCTGTCACATAAACTAACCACTGTGTCCTCTGGTATCTCACAGAAAGTACTTTAAACCCAGAATGTATTTTCAAGTAAACCAAAAGTTGCATTAAAATCTCATTAGCAGTACTGGTAAATGTTCTAAGTATGTGAGCCTTATAGTCGTTACGTAATCGTGCAACAAACAAGCAAGAATGTACAAATACAACACTGTGTCGTCTGTTCACTATAACAATGCATTCGTAATTTCTGTTTAAAAATGTTCCCTAGGTTCTTGACTGGATATTGCACTTCAAACATTGTTGTATGTTAACAGTTTCTTAAGCATACTAGTAACGTGAAGTGAAACGTTTTATGGCAAAGACAAAGTTAAAAAGCAGATTATCTCTGAATAAATGGTTTTACATGTGAAATGTGGTGTAAACCTTTTACTCTTCAAGGTACTCAGAATTTCAGCTTGAACGCAATTATCATGCAGTATACGTCGGTAAAGAATACTGGAATTTTTCACAAGGTTAGCGTCTATGTTATTTTTCTCTGAGCCAGCCGGCGCACGCGGCTGCCTGCGGTGCGAGTCATTGTCTGTCTCTTTGTTGGCGCGCGTCGTTATTGGGATTAGGAGACCTAACTTCTACAAATTCGCCTTGCCGAGAGGGCCCAGCCGTGTTAGAATCCCGCCAGTTCTGATGAAATTGACGTTTGTCGTTATGATCATATCGTCTGTCGTCATGTCGGTAGATTCCGTAGTTTCTTCCTTGTCCGTCACGTGGTGGAGAATTTCTCCCTGAATCGTAACTGTGCGCCGAACTGTTGCGTCTGAAGTTATTCTGCCTCCCTTGATAATAATTGTTTTGGTTCCCATATTGTCTGTTTCTCTGATTGTCTCTGTAATAGTCATTACTACGGAAATGCGATCTTTCTCTGTAACTATTATTACTCTGCCAGCGGTTGTCATATGGGTGGTGTCTGTTTTGGTCACGATTTGCGTTGTAAGAATAGCCTTTTCGTGTCCAGTTATTGTTTCTGTCATCACGGAATTGTGACGTATGTGACCTGTAATTGTTGTGCTCCTGCTTTCCGCGATTGTCTGTGTCAATTTCAAGTTCTTGTAACAATCCCTGAAAAGCCTCAATGTCTTCTTTGCAACGTCCTGCTAAAATAATATGTCGTAAATGTTTAGGCAGTTTGATTAAGCAAATGCGGATGAGTTCTGAGGGGCTGTATGGGTTTGACAGGTATTGATTCTTGTGCAACATGTCTTCAAAATATTTCACAAGACTGGAAAATTCAGATTGTTCGAAATGTTTCATCATTATGATGCCATGTTTTACGCGGTCTTGTGTCGCTTGAGACCAATATGCTGAGAGGAAGGCATGGTAAAATTCTCCTTCACTGTGGCAATCGTGAATTACCGATCGCATTCTTACAGCTGGTTCATTCTCTAAGTAGCCACACATAAATTCTAATCTGTGCTCCAATGACCAGTTGGGAGGAAAACAATGAGAAAATTGATGGAGCCATGCTTGTGGATGAATGTCGTTGCCAGAATTCTTAAATGTTTTGAATTTACGTGTAGTTATGAACAGCTTATAGTCAAAATCGTCATGTCGTCGAGTCGCATATCGGTCATTGTTAGGTCGTGTCGGCCGTTCCATCTCAAAATTCGGTGCACATTGCCAATTTCTTTCATAATTTCCGAAATGCCCTGTGTTATTATTTTGTGGCTTTTCCGTGTTTCTAAGTCCCTCTTCCCATGTTGGAGCGCGAGTGTCCTCTGAAATACGTAATTCTTGTATTACCTGTGTCAGCTGATCTTGTACTTCCCGGATTTCTCTTTGGTGTTGTGTATTAATTTGATTCTGATTTTGTTTGAATTTTCTTATTTGTTCATACTCTTCTGTGTCAGTGAAGGCTACGGGTCTTATGTCATTCAGATCATCATCTACCTTTGTTGATAAGTTAGTGACCTGATCCGAAAGTTCGGCTACTTTCTCCGATAGTGAACACATTTCCTCAGTGTGTTTTTCTGAACCAAGTTTCAGAGTGTCCATTTGTGCTGAAATCGAATCTACTGTGTCCTTTAAGTTTTCCTGAGTTTTTGCAAGTTGCGTAACCGAATCGGTAGATGCAACTGAGTCAATTTTAGCCCACAAGGTCTCATGATTTTCATGAACAATGGTTTGCAGTTCTTTTATGGCTGCTTCGTGATTCTGTAATACATTTTCATGCCGCAAAAAAATAGGTTGAAAATGCTCACAAATTTGTGTTTTTACGTCATTACAGACTTTTTGACATTTCGATTCAATGTTATGTAACTCAGTAGTTAAATCTTCACGTGTTTGTTCAAGCGTGGTGTGAAGATTTTGTTCCATTGCGTCTAACTGTTGCTGTGTTTGTCTCTGGTGTTGTTCCATTGTGTCTAACTGTTGCTGTGTTTGTCTCTGGTGTTGTTCCATTGTGTCTAACTTTTGAAGCTTTTGCTGTGTTTGTCTCTGATTTTGTTCCATTTGTTGCATTAATTGCAATAATAATGTATTAGTGTTTGGAATCTGTTTCTCTACGCTTTTCGGCAGTGCATTTGCACCGGCAACATTCACATTTTGACAAGCAGAAAATGTGTCTTGACTTATTTGAGAAAACGGTGATGACCCAAAACCTGAATCTACAGTATTTGCGAAATTGTGTCCTGTCATTTCGGATTCCTGAGGCGAGCTGTTGCCGACCGATCGATCGATAATGCTTCCCCGTTCACTACCTGTTTCACTGTCTACACCATTGTTTGCCGCCCGCTCCATTTCCCTATGCGCAATTACCAAATTACTACTTTGAACATTAGTTAATTCATTACTCTGCGGCGCTAACACACTGCCTTCGTCTTCACTGTCATTTCTCAGTTTACTTTGGAGCCTAGTATTACGTTTTTCACACGCCATAATTGTCACAATATTTCACACGATAACACAGAAAAGCACAATTTGAAGAGCAAAATAAAATAACATAGCAATGGAAATAATGTCTACTTAATTGCCAGCGCAGCTGCGAAATACTTGGTGCAAATCTACATGCATGCCACAACTGTTTTACTGTACAACAATGAAAGGCTACAACTACAAAGGAGATTCTCTCTACAATTACGCGCTAGCAGTAAACAACATCTACACTAATTACACAAACTACAAGAAAAATCAGAAGATTCCAGTGAGGTATCCTAGGCTAAGGGTCGACATATGAAACTTCCCCTTTGAACAATTTTATATATGACTGTGCTTAAACTGACACACAATATTTTTAGCGCAACGCAATCTGACTTTCAAAATTCCCTACAAAAGAATGGCCCTGACTAACATTAAACTATACCTTTCACAAATCACTTACCTCACAAAAATCTTCGCTGCACAAGCTACTGCAATACAGCGAGCGCCACTACTGCCAGCTAAATAAAAGATTCAAACTATGGAAGGCACTAACTACTGATAGGGATAGTTAGCAAATGAAAGATATTAATAGAGAACAAACAATGTATTTACCTTAATATCATCACAAGTCATAATATATATATCAGTTCATGACAAATTACAAACCTCCGCCATCTCTCTCCCCACATCCACCACTGCTGGCGGCTCACCTCCAACTGCGCAACGCTACGCGCTGTTCACAGCCAGCTGCCTAACACTACAATGGCGAGTATTACAACAATGCAAAGCAGCCACAGACTGCACACAGCACAGCCAGTGATTTTCATATTGAGCGCTACGTAACGTTGTCAATAAGAAAACATAAACAGCCTACTTACATAGAGAAAACATAAACAGCCTACTTACATAGAGAAAACATAAACAGCCTACTTACAAAGCTTCTCTACGGAGGGACTACGTGACCGAATGAAGATCGGTAAGCGTCCGTGGCAACAGATGCATCCCCAGATGTTGTGGAAACGTCAGCAGGGACGCTAGGAAGTTCTGGGAAGAGCCGAGGTCAGGAGGACAGCGCGTGATCGCGTGTTTGAGGCGCATCGTGTGAGCCTGTATAAACGACAACTTAACCGGCGTGACAGATTCGGTCTTAGACCTCCTTTTCGAAGCCGTCTTTGCGCTAATCTGCCCTCGGAGCGGAACTTATAGTTTCGTGGCACCTAGTTGCACGCAGTATTAACGGCTCTCTCAGTTTTCTCAGTGACTCAGTTATATTCACAGTACCTCCAAGGCTTGCAGTACATCATAAATCTTCCTTTGAACTTCCATTTTAGGGACATATATCCACTGCATACCTAGTTTCCTGACCTGAAACCTTTCCAACTTGCAGCTCTAACTCCAAACAACTACGATTTGAACTAGCCCACTCTAATTCTGGAAACTTAACATCAAGCTCCCTCATTCCTGGACCTCTCGCAGGAATTCGAAGACGTGATACGACAATCAACCATCTGTGGCAGAATTAAAACCACGATCGCTTTGTTTACGGCATTTAAGGCAAACCTCTGCGAGCAAGGTTAACACAGAAAAATTTCAGTTCCAACGGTAAAAGCAAACTGTAATTTCTAGCTGTCACTGGTTACCTGGAACTATTCTCACATTTGCTACACGGGCTGCCAGGTTACCCTGTTTGGCACTTCGTTGCAGATTATAGGTGACACAAGCAAAATACAGTCGAAGGAGAAATTATTAATAAAAAAAACCCATTACGATGATGAAAACGACATGGGAAAATATTAGAAATAATAAAAATTACTTTTAAACCAATTAAATGAGTACATGGAAAATTAAAAGAGTTCACTGGGGACAGGGTTCGAACCTCTAACCTCCAACATATCAGCTGTAGACACTAACCATTGCTCTACGCCTGCATGTCGCGGAGCTTACTTTATTTACGGCTTTAGTGACCCGGTCGTAACGACTGACTGCAGCCTACAAAAATTCGGCATCACGTAATGTCGTGCGGAGCTTATCCAACGTAAGCAGATCTCTTTGATTATAATAACTGTATACGTGACGCTGAATCGCGTCTTGTGCGGAAGGGTCCTAGTAGTGCTGGTTAGTGCCGCGTATGAAATGTGTGTATTTCGTTAGCATCGTTATGTGTGTGTTTGTGTGTGTGTGTGTGTGTGTGTGTGAGAGAGAGAGAGAGAGAGAGAGAGAGAGAGAGAGAGAGAGAGACTGGTGTCTTTTGTAGGGTTTCCAAGTGTGATGAAATACGAAACACAAGTGTCGTGCCCAGGATTCGGTGTTCGGGATCCAAATACATCAAAAACGAAAGTCTGACCACGAACTGGAAGTGAGCTGACTAATTTCTGTGGTAGTTTGGCAACGTCGAGCGGATCGGGTAGACGCCTCGCGCTCTTATTGGAAGTAATTAGCTACAAAGCGTCAAGTGTCAACTATCAAAGTTTCAAGATTTTAAACATGGCTGCAGCAGCAACTGTTGAAATTCTTCACGATAATGGATGACAGCCAAAAACAGTTGCAGGATAAAAATTTATTAAAATTCTTGACCAAGGTTTCGGTACATATAAATATACCTTCATCAGAAGTAAAAAATCCTGAACAGGAAGACACTTTCATTAGAAAAGCCTTAGCATCGGAAGTGATAAACACAAAAGCTTAAGTAATAGTGAAATTACCAGAGTAATACAGGCATAAAATCTTTAGTTACTTACTAAAATTACATCATGCAATGGAGATTACTATCAAAGTAATTTTATCCGGACTATAGGCACTTCCCGTAAGCACAGAGATCGCTTAAGATTCGACACCTGCGTCTATACGCCAAAAGCCACCTTATAGTTAGTGACAGAGAGTCTCTCAGGTACCACTATCCTTTTTTCCTTTCATTTTTTCATTCACGAATGGTGAATAGAATGAACGACTGTGGATAAACTTCCATATGAGCTCAAACTTCTCGTTTTTTCGGTGTGGTGATGTCGCTGACGTGTGTAGGAGGAAGTAATACATTTCCCAATTCTTCTCGAATGCAAGCTCTCGGAATTTCGACACTAACTTTGTCAGTAATGCAAAACGACTTCTTGTAGCGATTGGCATTGGAGTTTGTTGAACATATTCGTAACGCCCTCGCGCTTACTAAACGATTGAGTGGCGAAACGTGCCGTTCTTCCTTGGATTTTTCGATCTCTCTTTATTAAAACCCACTTGATAAGGATCTCACAGTAATGAATGACTTTCAAGACACGATAGTGAAAGTATTTTGTCAGTCATATCTTTTGTAGATGACTTACATTTCCGTAAGATTCTTTCAGTGAATCTCTGTCTGACACCTGCTTTTCCTCCAATTTATTTTATGTGATCATTCAGCTTTAAATCTTTCTAGATGGATTCCCCTAAATACCTTTCGTTTTTTGCTGTTTCCCGTTACGAATTATTTGAGAAATTCAGCCACCGTGTTGCAGTTGTAAAAGTTTACTAACGGTACTTTACCATGGTTTTAAGAACTGTGCATTTGCCTTCTTCAGAAGTACTTGATATTATTGAGGAAGTTTTTAACATCGTACTTAAAAAGAATTACCCAGGTGTAAAGGACGTATAAAAGCACTGATTAAGAACAAAATAAAAATTTAATAAACAAAAATTACTTACACGTTTAATCACATACTGGTGACGACAGATAGCGAAGAAAATGATACCAAGTAACATGGTACGTGTGATCATCAGTAAATCCAAATAAAATCTATTAAAAACATTCTCATTAGAGCTGGGCTAAGCGTAAAAGTCTTCACATTAATATTTACATGAAACAGCCCGTTTGTGGTTAGTGCCATGTGGCACTGAAAAAGTTGTCGCGGAGCACGAAATAGGGAACTTCAGTAGATGGCGTACGTGCACGGAAACTAATGAGCATAGCAAACATCAAATTGAAAAGGGACTGAGAATTGTTAGACAGGAAAAAGAAAAAAAATGGATGATGATGGTAGGGGGTGGGGGGGGCAGGGAGAAGAAGAGGAAACCTTAGAAGTGGATTGTATCTTTGACTAAGAGGATCTGTAGAAAAATATAAACTATTTTACAAGAAGAACGGAAATTTGATGAGAATATTGACAAGTGCAAGCTACCAATAACACTTGTATTTCGTATTTCATCACACTTGGAAACCCCACAAAAGACACCAGTCTCTCTGTCTGTCTGTCTCTCTCTCTCTCTCTCTCTCACACACACACACACACACACACAACACACACACACATAACGATGCTAACGAAATACACACATTTCATACGCGGCACTAACTAGCACTACTAGGACCCTTCCGCACAAGACGCGATTCAGCGTCACGTATACAGTTATTATAATCAAACAGATCTGCTTACGTTGGATAAGCTCCGCACGACATTACGTGATGCCGAATTTTTGTAGGCTGCAGTCAGTCGTTACGACCGGGTCACTAAAGTCGTAAATAAAGTAAGCTCTGCGACATGGTGGCTTAGTGCAATGGTTAGTGTCTACAGCTGATAGGTTAGAGGTTCGAATCCTTTCACCAGTGAACTTTTTTTAATTTTCCATGTATTCATTTAATTGGTTTAAAAGTAATTTTTATTATTTCTAATACAGATCTGAAACCCTTCAAGAAACTGTTAAAAGTTGCTGCTTGTCATGTAAAATGTTGCGATCCCTACTGAGCGTGTGTTTAAAAATTTAGTATTCTCCACATGAATCCAATTTTTTCCTTTTGACCCCCTTACACGAAAATTCGGCTTCTCTCAGATTTGTAAGGACATGGTTAGTAATGAATAAATGCAAGGGTGGAATGGTGCACTTTACCATCTTATTTCCCAGTAAATCGTCTTTATACCCTACATTGATCATCCTGCCAATCTGTCCTATATAGTTACAGGCAAAATTATTACAAATCGTTTTACGACAGGCGAAATTATTATAAATCGTTTTATTAACACGTGAACTAGAAAATGTATGCACAAGATTTTTCTTTAAGCTGTTGCCAGTGGAGAAGACTTTTATCACTAATAAGCGTTTATGCTATACGATACATTTTGTAGGAAAGGAATAGAATTCTTTCACTATTTTATGTTTTTTTGGGAGGGCGTAAATTTCTCGGTAGCGTGGAACATTTTTTAGACGTTTTCCCGCTGATGATGCGATGAACTAAATTTTGACCATATCAGTTGTTAACTGCAATAGATGTTATATCAGCAATTTCATTCTGTAAAGTAATCCTGAAGTGGCATTGTTAAGTTGCGGTCGATTATCGGAATGAAAGACTGCTCACTTGTGTTCATGTCCAGTAAATGTAACTCCATCTTGTGTTCAGGAGCGTGGGACAGCGGCTGGTCAATGAAATGTAATATGCTACACCAACAGACGGTTTACTGATATTTTATTAGGCAGCCAGTTTCGACATTCTAGTCGCGTCATCTTCAGGCCGGTCGCTTGAATAACACCAAGTAACATTCATGCATATATAAGCTAAGGCACCAATACTCGTGTATGGTTCCAGAGATATCCAAACTCCAGACGTACGTGTGAAGAGGAAACATTCTCATGAAGTTTGGATACCTATGGAACCAGATTCGGGTATTGGTGCCTTGTCTTATACTTGTACTTGCACGAGTGGTACTTGTTACTATTCATGTGACACGCCTGACGATGTTATTGGAGCGTCGAAATTCGTTGCTTAATAAAATAATATCAATATGACAGCTGTTGGTATGGTACTGTTACATTTTGTATGCATGTGGATGGTCAGAATCAGCTGGAATAATATTACAATTATTTCTCACCAACAGCGTGTTTGTACAGTAGTGGATTTCTTCACCTATTTAAGCGCAATACGCTACATTCTTTGCATTCACGATCTATGGCAAGTCCGTGCACCATTCATTAAACTACTGCAGGTCAATCCGAACTTTGCTACAGTTTCCGGTCGTAGCAGCCTCCCTACAGCACCGCACGCGAATAGGCCTCACAAAAACATCCAGGCACATTAAAATAGCGTACCACATCGGTACTTGGACCTGGGACTTTTGCCTTATGTGAGCAGTTGTTCCACCAAGTAGCAACCCAACCATGACTCACAACCTGTCCTCACAGCTTTGCTCCCCTCATTATCTACCTTCCAAACCTCCCCAAGCTATGACGCTGCAATATTCTTTCTTCCAGGAGTGTTGATCCTGCAAGTTATGTAGGAAAACGTCTGTGAAGTTTGGAAGGTAGGATATGAGGTACTGGGGGAAGGAAAGATGCGACGACAGGTCCTCAGTCGTGCTCGGGTAGCTCAGCTGGTAGAGCAATTGGCTGTGAGAGGCAAACGTCAAAGTTTCGAATCTCGGTCCGGCACACAGGTTCAATCTTCGAGAAAGTTCCGTGTCACATTACAATCCACTGAACAGTGCAATTTCACTCTAAAGCATCGTAGACCTTCCCACGTTATCCACCAGATCATATTTATGTATTGCAATTATCATTGGCCCTATAACACTTCATTGGAGTATTCATCAAAGTACCTGTACATATCTCGAATTCTTCCCCAATGTGCGTAAAGGAATCTCTGTCTGTATGTGTCGATCTCCTAAAGTTATACAGCGGAAAACGAAAGTCTTACGCTGAAAGATAACATTTACGTACATTGTCAGCTACCACTTTGTTTAAATAAAAGTATTTTCGAAGGGAGACTTAAACACGTGATTGAATTTACCTGAATTAATTTTAGCCCCTTAGTTGCAGTCGAGGGGTGGACCATATACCTCATCCAAGCAGTTCCGACTTTAAAAATTAAAAGTTTGTAATTTATTTTAAAATTTGTTAAAATCATTATAAATAAAAGAGTGTATCTGAAGTTTGTTATATTTTCAAATGAGCGAGGCATTTTGACGAGTACCTTTAAAATTGAGTAGTTTATACGCTGAAACATAACTCTGTTGTAGTGAAACTAGTTATCTGAGCAGCTCTAGCAACCGTATACTGGAGAAGGAAACTCAATGTGCCCCTTAAAATTCATGAATAATTGACAAACTAACCAGTGCACAAAATATGTCATATATGTCTCCGAAAACTTCAAAGTAGCGATATCAACTGGACTCACGAAATAACCAAAGTACCAATATTTACACTACAAGGCCACTTACACCCATAAATCAAAATTTAATCACACAGAAGTTATAAATACGCATCCTAGGAACCGAGCTCCTCACCGTTTCTACTTTGAAAGACAAGATACCTTACAAACTAGACATCCAAGAACGGCCAATTGTGCCCTGTTATCATTACTTCCTTCACTTGTTTCATCTTTGTTGCATGTACCATTTCTTCCCTACCATGTTACTATCTCCTAGTGATTCTAGTGACGGGATTTACACTACATTTGGTTACAACCTCAACACCATTAGGTCAATAGTAGTGGAAAGAGTTTCACATTAAATCGTGCACAAATGATGATCAAAATGATATTAAACACTATGTCCTTAGAATAATAGCTTCTTATAAAAAATACAGTAATATGAACACTCTGTTCCTAATCGAAAATATCAATAATATATGCATTTTTATTATTAGGTAAAACTGTCATATGCACATTAGAAAATTGTGTGATCTGTTGGATTCCACCTCAGTCACTCATAACGTGCATTCCATCTGTACACCAGTGAAGACTAGAGGCCGCCTGCTGGCTAAGGCCTTGGGTCGACCCAGCTCATTTGCTCATGTACTTACTCCAGCTGTTGAATGTCTCACACATTTATAATGGTTGATGATAGTGCTTTAGTAGGGAGACAGGGCCGGAATCAGCGCGTTTTGTTACTGAGGGTTGCTTACATAGGGGCAAAAATATGTTCAGGGGCAAACCTATTGTTCTCTTTTATTGACATATTGTGATCCCCAGCTGATAATCCTTCGTTTTGAATTGACTTTTAATTGACAGGTCCTTAGCCTATTGTTCTTCCACCCCTCCACCTCCCCTCATCCTCCCATTCCCTCTCCTCCACTGCCCTCCTCCTTGCTAATACAGGTACACTTTCAACCCTGAGTTATTCAAATAGCCTCCTTCCACTCCATCAATTTTATTGACTGCTTAATAAAATTGATCAATTAATTAATCCCTCCCCCTCGTGTAAACACCCAACCACCCTACTCCCCTTCTCCCCCTCCCAACCTGGAAATTCACGGCTCTCGGGTGGAGAGTAAGGCTCTCACGATGGGAAATTCAGTCACATAGTAGAAGGTACATTGTTTATTTACAAAAAGTTCATGTTGCAGGAGTTGGATCTCTCTTGCTCATCACTCTCTGCTGTTTGGGAATATTCAAATCATATATAGTAGTAGCTAAATCGTTCGCTTTTTTTATTCTAAACACACAAGGAATACCATCATGAAACACCCATCACACGTATTTACATCGTTAACAGTCTTTAGACAGAGAAGCACGCACCGTCTGGCGACCTCTGTCCACTGGACCACAACCAAAGAAAGTTTTCGCCGCCGCACGTGCAGCTCGCTCAGGGTTCTGCAAACCAACATGTCACACATGTGACCACTCGTGCCCCATGACTGACAGACCAGATGACACGCTCATCTCTGAACAAAAGCGTCCGAAAAATCCCAGTGGAAAAATGTGCTCTTTCTTCTGTAACATGTCATTATTAGGCCTGCACGCACCATCGGTCGTAGTCGGACCAAACCGCAAACAAAGCAACATTTACCAGTTAAACACCTGCGGAATATTGATGCATGCAAAACACGTTCCTTTCAACGCAAATTCCTGACTGAGAACGTGTACCTCCATGGGCTCTAAGCTGTCACCTGTGCTGGAGAGAAAGGATCTTGTGAGAAGAAATTTAACTATATAGCGTAGGACATACTATTTATTTATCAAATTCAATTTCCAGCGACTGGATCTCACTTTTATTTGATGGGAAAAGCTCACACCCAGCAACATGTCCTAATTACGTAATTACACTGTGGAAGATTGAAGGTGTCATCTTATTGGAAAATTCTCCTATGTGCACTCACTTTCACATGCAGGGATGCTCTGAGCTAGTGCACAGTGCCACCATCAGAGGACTTTCCATCCTCCTACCCCCCGCCTCCTCAATCACCACCCATCCCACCCACCACTCTAGGCTGGAAAAGAAGGATTTCACGACACGAAAATCAAATCAAAGTCAATAAAATGTCTAATCTATGTAACGTAATATATCAAACTGGGGACTGGTAGAGTAATTATGATGTACGCGAACGTGAAGAAAGTGTTTGCGCAGCAATTGCTGACATAGTCTAACTGAGGGGGAATAAGGGGAACCAGCCCGCATTCGCCAAGGCAGATGGAAAACCGCCATAAAACCCATCCACAGACTGGCCAGAACATCGGACCGCGACACTATTCCTCCGGGTGCATTCGTGCCGGGCACCGACACGCCTTCCCGTTTGGAAATCAATGCGTTAGACCGCACTGCAAACCGGGAAGGCTCAATAATATATTGAAACATATTCTTTATTTATATCACTTTCCGGGAGACGGAGTTCCTCCACTTTTGCAGATATCCCGACAGCACGCACCCTTGCTCTCCGTGATTTAATAACTGTAATCAAAAGCGAATGGAATGAAGTACGATGTAGTACCCACTGCTTTAGATCTCCCGCGTATGTGTCTATCGTCAGATCGCCGACACGAAGGTCAAAACAGCCCAATGTGCTAATTACAGATCTCGTTACAAATATCATCGACCACGAACCGGATATTGGCCGCCTTGGTCCCCAAATAAGGCATGAAGTGGCAGCATTCTGTTGATTGGCAAATTCCAAACTCACTTCCTGCCACTGTCGCTTCCAAGAAGCCAGGTCTCCCAACATGAAGATCGCGATTTTCTTCTCTCCTTAGAAAACTGTACTCGTTTTGGACAATGCTGAAGAAAAAAGGGAAAGCTGACGCAAATTCGACACAAAAAAATTGAGTGAAATAATTCATTTGCACTATCTTGTCAAATTAATTGGTTAACAATTTAGAGGAGTCAAATAGAGCGCTTTGGCAGGTCGCTGTGGCCGAGCGGTTCTAGACGCTTCAGTCCGGAACCGCGCTGCTGCTACGGTCGCAGGTACGAATCCTGCCTCGGGCATGGATGTGTGTGAAGTCCTTAGTTAGGTTTAAGTATTTCTAAATCTAGGGGACTGATGACCTCAGATGTTCAGTCCCATAGCGCTTAGAGCCATTTGGGCCGGCCGGAGTGGCCGTGCGGTTCTAGGCGCTACAGTCAGGAGCCAAGCGACCGCTACGGTCGCAGGTTCGAATCCTGCCTCGGGAATGGATGTGTGTGATATCCTTAGGTTAGTTAGGTGTAGTTAGTTTCCAAGTTTTAGGCGACTGATGACCTCAGAAGTTAAGTCGCATAGTGCTCAAAGACATTTGAACCATTTTTTATAGTCATTTGAACCATAGAACGCTTAAAACACTCACTACCACCTCACAATGAGTGGAAGTGATAAAACATGTTGTCAACGTTTGAGTATTACATGCAAACATTATGCCAACCAAGTAATGAAATTCCCGTCACAAATAGACTGTAGCGCTAAGTACATTCGAGGTCTTGTACGCACCCTCCTCTGCCACAACGTTTCCACTAAACACATGTGATGAAACCAAAATTACTACGATCGTAGTAATGGGTGGGAGAGAGATCCCCATCTGCGCCACCAGTGGCCGCCCGGACCGAACTCACGCATGCACGCATTACATCTATCAGAAACAGGAATTGATTATTCATGAGTTTCACGCTCAATAGTAAACGCCTGATGGCCTAAAGTTATCGAACAATTGTAAAGTAAAAGAAATGAATCATAGCATAGCAGCGGCAGAATCTATTATTCTTTATCTTTGCCGTTCTTGCGCGGTGCCAGTAAATCTCTATGTACATGTATCGATTAATGGTATAAAAAAGAATTCTGTTGTTTCAAGACAAATGAGGCTTTTGGCGCCTCACCTTTTTACTGTTTGTATTCCATGAGAGGCGGACGCGGACTTGCTGCGTTCCACAACTGTATTTTATATTTGATGTGAAAATATTGAGTGAATATGCTAATTGTTATTTTTTCCAATCAGAAAAGATGTAGTTTCTTGTAACTGATATCGAACAGACAGCATCAAGAGGACATTTTGACTGTTATGTATAAAGTATTTAACCACAATGGTCATCTATTGTAATTTAATATGAAAAGGTACGTAGCATTAAAAAAAAGTGTGTTAAAGATAAGTGTGCTTATTTTCGTAAATTAACCTTGATGAGTCCATCTCCTTATTTACTTAACTGTTAATTATTTTGTGTTACTTCATCATCAGAAATTACGATCACGCTGATGGGCCGAACGCAGCATGAGGCAGAAGGAACATTATCGTTTTCCTATTATTTCTGAACCAACTTTTTTTAATTGTGTAGTGTTGCATTTCTTTTAAAGTCTATCAATCTTCTGGTCCCTTAGTGTTGATCCGGGTATGACTACATCGCGACTATAAAAATGCACAGAAATGATAATGTTTCTTCCGAGCGATCTCAAATATATATATATATCAATATGCTGCTCTTATTCAGGTATTTAATGGTCAACGTATGTTATTATAATAGCGTAATAAATCCCTGATTCTGTTGCCAAGTGGCCCACCAAAATATTCACTTTTTCGACATTAAGAAACAAAGTAACAGTTCTTTTCGTCCCCCAAGAACAACGCTACACTTGGCGCCCGAACAGGGACTTGATCAAAAATCATTTCATGTATGTGTTTATTAATTTTTCAGTGCTTGTTCTAGTAATTGCTTCATTTTTTCATGTAGAATGCAATTCAACCGAGAACGAGAAGTGGGAAAACCTTTTAATTAATTCAGAAGAACGATGATGAAATTACCAAAAAACGCGAGTATCCAGCTGTATCATTATCAAGACAGCCATAGTAAGTCGAATTTTTACACGCAGTAGCCAAGCTTTCGTAGTGACGTAGCATCTTTCGAGTTGATCAGAACGTAAACCTGTCTTTCCTTGCCTTGAAACAGCTTTATTTCAATTTGACCATAGTCCATTCTTATGTAGTTAAATTCAGTGAAAGTGTACTATTGTTGTCAGTGCATAAAAAAATTACGATATCGCAGATAACTACACTCAAAACTGGTAAAACGTGTGATATTTCATTTGTTTGTAATTAGTAGGAACCATCTTGTCTTCTTGGCGTAAATGAACGTCAGTTGTTACCCAGAGTTAAAATTTTATCTTAGGTCCCAGTAAGCCATAGCACTACGTCACAGACAAACGACTGACGGCAGTGACAAACAATATCTGTAGCATTTTGACGTTTGACAAATAATTCATGAACATGGCTGACGGTAAACAGCGGACACAAACAAAACCAGACGACAGCGGTGATGCGAATGGACCTCACTATCCATTACGATCACGCGCGATAGGTACACGAGCGGAGGCAGAAGCAAATTCGACCGAAGTTTTAGAAGCTGGTCCTAGTGTGCAAACTATTCCCGCTTTTGAAAAAAAATGACTTGGCTGCAATGATCGAAGCAATAATGGAACGCAAGTTCGAAAGCCAAAAACAGGAAAGATTAGATGAAAAGGCCCGCGAAGAATAAGAGAAGGCCGAAAGACGGCATAATAAAAATCAGGTCCTTACAAATCTGTGCAACTCAGTAAAAGAAGACATAAATTCAGTAAAAACAGAAATAAATTCAGTAAAAACAGACATAAATTCAGTAAAAACAGATCTGCAAACGGAGATAAATGACCTAAATACACGGTTAAATTCGGTAAAGGCCGAACTAAAGGCAGACATAACAGCTGATTTAAATACCCTGTTGGGTAATGTCCAAAGCCAAATCAGTAGTCAGATCACGATCATGAGGCTAGAAATTGACACACAAGTAGAGTCAAAAATAGAGGATATTTCAAAACGGTTAGATGAAAAAATCGAAGCAGCCAAGGGAGAGATAAATTCAAAAGTGATAGAATATCAAAAACAAGCTGCGACCTTAAAAGAAGATTATACTGCAATCTCTGATGAGGTCAAAGGAGTTAAAACCGCAGTACACACGATCGAGAATGTTGTTGATGATCTTTCCAGACAGATTGAGACTCTTAATGTAGAGGATCAAATAAAGAATACTGTTAAGGCACATGCTGAAGCATTGTCCGACCACTACCAAGAGTGGATTAAAAACAAAAACGGATTCATAGAAAACAAGGTCAAGAACGAACTCAGGGAAACGGTCAAAAACGTGGCCTTTGAAATATTGGCAGCCCCTGGAAAAACAGGAGACACGGTGGTGTCAGAATTAGGCCAGATAAGACGAACGTTAGCTCAAGATTTACCTGAATGGCGTCAACAGATAGTTAATGAAGTTCGTACACTAAAATGTCAAGTTGAAAATTCCCCACCTCCCGTGTCAGGAAAATGGAGTAATTCACCACGAAGTAATGAACAACAGCAGGTACATTACCGTTCACCATTTTATAACGCTCAGACTCATAGTTCTATAGAAGCACAAGTTAACCAGACTACCAGCCAACCCACTTTTGTCAGTTTGATGCAGGAGGAAAGCGTGATCAAACATCGTATTTTTCCGACCTTTCACCCACAGAAAAGAGAAATTCATCCTATAGTGTTCCTCCGAAATTTTTCAGGAATTTTCCCGAGTAGCTGGAGTGACCGCCAGCGAATTCAGTTCGTTAGTGGATTTATCGTAGGCGATGCTGCCTTATGGGGAACCGAAATGGTCGACTCTTGTAAAAGTTACAAAGAGTTTGAACAGATGTTTTTAGCTAAATTCTGGAGTTCTGGTGTGCAGCAGCGCCTGAGAAAAGAGGTTTACAACGCCGAAGCGTTTAACAGTAAGCGCGGTAGTTTGAGAAGATATTTTGAAAAGTATTTAGCGAAAATTAAGTTCTGGGATTCGCCAATCACCGCCAAAGACGTTATTATGATTCTAAAAACTAAGCTACCGATTGCGATCAGAGAAAAGTTAGTAAACGTGTCTGAGGACGATACGGACACTTTCCTATCTGTGTTAGACTCGTTAGATCTGATTTACGAGGACGCTAGAGTTGATGTTGGCAACGCCCACTTCAGTGCAGACGACCAGCACAATACAGAATACGTAGGCAACAATGGTGGCCGAGCGAAAGCGCGTCACAGCGACAACCGGTACCAACCCCACAACGGTTTCAAAAATAAACACACTACGTACTCCAACAGCAAATACAAAAATAAGTACAATAACGGCCAGAGATACAATCCAATATACACTCCTGGAAATTGAAATAAGAACACCGTGAATTCGTTGTCCCAGGAAGGGGAAACTTTATTGACACATTCCTGGGGTCAGATACATCACATGATCACACTGACAGAACCACAGGCACATAGACACAGGCAACAGAGCATGCACAATGTCGGCACTAGTACAGTGTATATCCACCTTTCGCAGCAATGCAGGCTGCTATTCTCCCATGGAGACGATCGTAGAGATGCTGGATGTAGTCCTGTGGAACGGCTTGCCATGCCATTTCCACCTGGCGCCTCAGTTGGACCAGCGTTCGTGCTGGACGTGCAGACCGCGTGAGACGACGCTTCATCCAGTCCCAAACATGCTCAATGGGGGACAGATCCGGAGATCTTGCTGGCCAGGGTAGTTGACTTACACCTTCTAGAGCACGTTGGGTGGCACGGGATACATGCGGACGTGCATTGTCCTGTTGGAACAGCAAGTTCCCTTGCCGGTCTAGGAATGGTAGAACGATGGGTTCGATGACG
Organism: Schistocerca serialis cubense; assembly: GCF_023864345.2. Classification (NCBI taxonomy): domain Eukaryota; kingdom Metazoa; phylum Arthropoda; class Insecta; order Orthoptera; family Acrididae; genus Schistocerca; species Schistocerca serialis. The sequence goes on along the minus strand of NC_064639.1, from coordinate 534,239,570 downwards.
GTTTGGATGTACCGTGCACTATTCAGTGTCCCCTCGACGATCACCAGTGGTGTACGGCCTGTGTAGGAGATCGCTCCCCACACCATGATGCCGGGTGTTGGCCCTGTGTGCCTCGGTCGTATGCAGTCCTGATTGTGGCGCTCACCTGCACGGCGCCAAACACGCATACGACCATCACTGGCACCAAGGCAGAAGCGACTCTCATCGCTGAAGACGACACGTCTTCATTCGTCCCTTCATTCACGCCTGTCGCTACACCACTGGAGGCGGGCTGCACGATGTTGGGGCGTGAGCGGAAGACGGCCTAACGGTGTGCGGGACCGTAGCCCAGCTTCATGGAGACGGTTGCGAATGGTCCTCGCCGATACCCCAGGAGCAACAGTGTCCCTAATTTGCTGGGAAGTGGCGGTGCGGTCCCCTACGGCACTGCGTAGGATCCTACGGTCTTGGCGTGCATCCGTGCATCGCTGCGGTCCGGTCCCAGGTCGACGGGCACGTGCACCTTCCGCCGACCACTGGCGACAACATCGATGTACTGTGGAGACCTCACGCCCCACGTGTTGAGCAATTCGGCGGTACGTCCACCCGGCCTCCCGCATGCCCACTATACGCCCTCGCTCAAAGTCCATCAACTGCACATACGGTTCACGTCCACGCTGTCGCGGCATGCTACCAGTGTTAAAGACTGCGATGGAGCTCCGTATGCCACCGCAAACTGGCTGACACTGACGGCGGCGGTGCACAAATGCTGAGCAGCTAGCGCCATTCGACGGCCAACACCGCGGTTCCTGGTGTGTCCGCTGTGCCGTGCGTGTGATCATTGCTTGTACAGCCCTCTCGCAGTGTCCGGAGCAAGTATGGTGGGTCTGACACACCGGTGTCAATGTGTTCTTTTTTCCATTTCCAGGAGTGTATAATTCGTCACCACCTCAGTACGAAAATGCACATTATAACACACAGTCCCAGCAATATGGAAACACGCAACCGATCAACGGGAATTATCAAAACGATCAGTCTTACGATTCAAATCGACAGAGGAAAAGAAATAAATGGCATAATCAAGGTGGAGACCAATGTACACCTTTCACTAACGGTTACAATCAACACAAGCCACAGCAAAATACTTTTCAGCCACAAGCGAAAGGACCTTCGGGAACTCTGAAGCCTAAACGCCCGCATAATACGCAAATTTATTATGCGCAAGCGAATACGCCAGGACAACAAGATCCGTTTCCAACCGAGTTCGTACCACAAAACTAACACCAGTTCCAGACGGAAGAAACATTAAGAATTATAAATCAGCAGGAAAGTAAGCGTCGAGCGGAAAATTAAAAGCAGCACCTTTGAGCCTCCTAGAGGATGCTGCAAGTTTGAATGGGGGCACCCTGTCCCTTAGTCCACACGAAATTAAAGCAATTAGGTATGACAAAGAGACAAACTTACGGGATGATCTAGTAGCAGACACTGAGACGAAAGACAATGATGACGTATGGGACGAACAAGTTCAAGCTTCCATAAGAGTATCAATTGCCAACATACCAGTAACAGCCATTGTAGATACAGGAGCTAATATAAATGTCTTATCTTTATGTTTATTTAAGCAAATATCCTCTGTATGCAAAGTTTTATCACTTCCAATTCAAGGTTGCACCGTATCGGGAGCAATTGGTCCACTAACACAACGTGTAAATCTTCAGACTCAGCTTCAAATCCAGATAGAGTCTATTTCAGTAACGTACATTTTTCTTATTGTTAAAAACCTATCAGTGCCATGTATCCTGAGTATGGAATTCTTGAGGCAGACGAAAGCTAAAATTGACATCGAGTGTGGAATCTGTACTCTAGTAGCGAGCCAGCAACAAGTAACTGTAAATGTGTTAAGAAGTAAGGTGAAGACAAACTTTGGGGTACTTCAAATATCATTACGGCCATGGACTAAAAGACAACAGTACAGTCAGACAGAAGACATGACAGATCTTGAAAGTGTTAGTGACGATGAGTATAAAGACCTAATTCCCGGTCAGAATGAATTATACGGTAAAGCTAGTGAGTCCATTGAATTATCCAAACGACAGAAGAATGAGCTTTACAATTTGTTAACAGATTACGTTCAAGTATTTTCTAAGAAACCTGGACTAATAAAAGGCTTTGAATATCGAATGGATGTCCTGCCCCATTCAACCTACTGTAGAACAAGCTATTCCATTCCATATGCGAGACGCGAAGCTGTCAAGTGCGAGATCAAGAAAATGTTACGCTGGAATGTGATAGAAGTATCTCATTCACCTTATTCGAGTCCTTTATTGTCTGTGCAAAAATCAGATGGTAGCGTAAGGCTAGTCCTAAATGCAAGATTAATCAATAAAATTATAGTACCCATAAGAACGAGACCAGAGGCTCTTGAAGAGCATCTGCAGAAGTTTCTTGGAGTTAGGTATTAGTCAGGACTCACTTTAAACCATCCCTGTTGTTAAAGAAGAATCGTAAGTGGCAACACATTTATGAAGGTCCCTTTGTGATAATGAGGAGACCACACATTGGTAGCTATTTGTTATCTGACCCTGCCACGAATAAAATCAAAGGATTGTTCCACCATCAAGATTGAAGAAAATTTTATAACGCCAGGAATTAAGTTAATTTAAGCTGTAAGAAAATTCTAAGGTATTGGAGATCAGGATTAATCAATGAGTAACAAGAACGGAACTGAACTGACTACGGATGTTAACCGATGCTGAAAGGAAACCTTATGTATTAAAACAACGCGTCTGGAAAATAAAATACACAATAAGTTGTAGACAAGTATTTACATGAATAATCTTTATGCAAACAGGAGGACATGTCCTAGAGGCGATTTTCAATTTTAGTTATAAGTTAGTATGTAAGGAAAATGATGTACTCGAGAGGTATTAATTAGCCCCGAGATACTAAAATGAGGAAAGAGGAAGGAGCGAATAATGCACTTCTCTCGCTAAATAGTAATTTGAGAATGAGCAGGAAGGAGCGAATAATGCACTTCTCTCACTAAATAGTAATATGAAAATGATGATTATATGTGCTTAGTATTAGTAAGTGAAGTTTAATCGAGGACAAATTAATGACCTGTTTTAAAAGGAAATACTTAAACGTCCAGACAAAAGAGGAGAGTTGTGAGAAAGATTCGATTCCATGAGGTTATTCCCTATTTTCAAAGGTGACGTAAATAAGGCACCACCTGTTAGCGTAAAACAGTCGGTAGATTTAACTTGTAAATTCCAGCACAGTGCTGTGCCAGCGATAAAATAACATCTCTTTGAAGTGAACAGATACCTAGGATTAAGCATGAACAGATTGATAACGCAGTGCAATTGTTCTAAAAAGGCCTGACGTTAACCTTAAGTAAAAGCGTGGTGGAATAAAAAGGAAGTTTATTATATAACGCAAAGTAAGATGAGTCCAGACTATAAACAAGCTGAGTAAAAGAACATATGAGTAACATGGTTTATTATGCCAACTTCACGGTACTGTTGAGCATTAGCGATACTGCAAATTCACAAGCTAGCAGCACATAGAATATGGATCTCGCCCAAGCTTCACAGGTAGCGACAGCAGCAAACAACAACACTCTAGTGAGAGGCTTATATATACAAATGATAATTAATACCCAAATGCGTAATGCATAAACTTGACTTAGTCTAACAAATGAGCAAAGAGTAGTAAGCAAGCTGCAGCAAGATACATATTAGATATACATGCTTGAAGTGATAGATTTTATTTTAAGTGTGCACTGCAATATTTATTGTTTTCTCTGTGATTATGTGTTTATTGAATCCCTTTCCTAAGTGTAAATCCTTTAAGATCCTTGATCCTATCCACTCCTCAGGATCAACTTGTAAAGATGCACGTGTGCTTAGGAAGTGAGGCAGTACATATAAAAATGAGTAGGTTCGCGACGCGCATATTACTTTTGTAATGCGCAAGGTAAATTAAATATTCGACCTGGTTGAGGAGTAATTTAAATTCTGTCGACGATCAGCGAGTAGACCCGCTTTTCCCACCTTTCTTTTTTCGACTGTTTGTATTTCTACACGAAACTCAGAGGCGGAATTGCTATTTTCAAATCTGTCCTCGAACTTTCTTTAAAGACAAGCACATACGAGAAAAACTTTTGACATAAATGAAGCTCCCCTCACAAGTCACTAAATAAGACGAGCACTAAAAGAAAAAAAAAAGTATTGGTCCTTCAAAATGAATAAGCAAGTGCGATAAAGATTACTATGAATGAAATTAATTTGTAAAGGAGATTGGAACGGATTTGGTAAAAGAAAAAGGACTTATAATAGCCTACCTGTGACCGTAGGCATAAATAAAAAAAAAGACTAATTAAGAAACAACTGTTTTGATTCAAAGTGGTCAATTAGATTATTTATCGATTTAAATGAACTCTTGTAAATATTAGTATGTAAATCAACTTATAAACACCGTGTGATGTTATGACGCGAGAATTTCTTTTAATACACCGTTCACGCAGACGCTCACCACAGTGCAAGTGAAGTTTTAAAGTTCGACGGTTTTCAGTGGCAGTATTCTACTGCACCATATGTGTGAAAAATTCGTTGATGTGTGCAGTGTGTAATATTCAGTGTCATTCCACACATGCAGTTGCAGCGGTAGCTACCACTTACCTGTGAATCCGTAACTGGATAGTGGACAGGAAGTGATGTGAGGCAGTTTCGGTGGCAGAAGCTCCCTCCAGCAATCTAAAAAGCACAAAGCCACGATCCGCCGAACAAAAGCGACGCACGGCACCTCAAGCGCGAAATCAACGCTCTGCAAGAAAGCTCCGGTCACGTGCGCGCGCACAGACTGAATTTCAAGATTGCTCGCAACAGTGTAGGCGGACAGCCACCACGTGACGAAATAATGTAAACGTTCAACCGCCAACACAGTTGCTGTGCGCTACATTCTATAGCAAAAACATTCACACCCAGTACTGAAAACATTTTCGTATGTATCATAAACCTTCCGAGAGACTCTAAGATAGAGAAGTTAACGTAATTATTATAATGACTGATTGTACACAGAGACAAGTCACAAGGTCACCTCTGAACACTGTTGAAATGTAAACTTTAACGAGAGGTCACGATACGAATGAAAATAAGCACACGAAAATACGTCAAAGGATCCGATCCTTCCTATATCCCATCCCACATGTATATAAAATTAGTTTTGTAAGCTATTCTAATATAAGATATTTTATCTGTTTCATATGTGAAATAATTCGGAGAGCCACACTCGAGCCCTGAAAGTGAAAGATATGGACTTCCTTGTCGAAGCGGTCACCAGTGGCCGCTTTACAATCCAAGTCTATCATAAATAGTGTATGTGCGACGAAAATAAATGTATAATTAAGTGCGACGACGGACAAGGCAATCAATCGACAAGACGATGACAATATAATGAATACTGTCAAAACAGAAAGTTGTGTACCAGTTGTGATACTCAAATTACTTTTGCAACGATGAAAATTGAAGTGTGACACTATTTCCTTATAAATTTTGTAAATATGTGTACTTATAGCCTTAATTTTAAGAATCATCAAGATAGACTGAATCCATACAAACACTGATAGAAACACAGAACAAATTCACAATGATCCACCGTCAGTAATTACAAATTGAAACGTTAATTCTTTTATTATGGAATGAATATGAAATGAAACGTTTAATAACCTGTATGTTACATCCGAAAATTACAAATATTCCAATGGGCATGAGGATGAAAGTAATACCTTCGGTATTCCTTCCCTCCTCATGGGAGGCAGTGTAATATCAGTAATTTTCGCCTCACAAACATTAATATACGCTCAATAGTAAACGCCTGATGGCCTAAAGTTATCGAACAATTGTAAAGTAAAAGAAATGAATAATCGCATAGCAGCGGCAGAATCTATTATTCTTTATCTTTGCCGTTCTTGCGCGGTGCCAGTAAATCTCTATGTACATGTATCGATTAATGGTATAAAAAAGAATTCTGTTATTTCAAGACAAATGAGGCTTTTGGCGCCTCACCTTTTTACTGTTTGTATTCCATGAGAGGCGGACGCGGACTTGCTGCGTTCCACAACTGTATTTTATATTTGATGTGAAAATATTGAGTGAATATGCTAATTGTTATTTTTTCCAATCAGAAAAGATGTAGTTTCTTGTAACTGATATCGAACAGACAGCATCAAGAGGACATTTTGACTGTTATGTATAAAGTATTTAACCACAATGGTCATCTATTGTAATTTAATATGAAAAGGTACGTAGCATTAAAAAAAAGTGTGTTAAAGATAAGTGTGCTTATTTTCGTAAATTAACCTTGATGAGTCCATCTCCTTATTTACTTAACTGTTAATTATTTTGTGTTACTTCATCATCAGAAATTACGATCACGCTGATGGGCCGAACGCAGCATGAGGCAGAAGGAACATTATCGTTTTCCTATTATTTCTGAACCAACTTTTTTTAATTGTGTAGTGTTGCATTTCTTTTAAAGTCTATCAATCTTCTGGTCCCTTAGTGTTGATCCGGGTATGACTACATCGCGACTATAAAAATGCACAGAAATGATAATGTTTCTTCCGAGCGATCTCAAATATATATATATCAATATGCTGCTCTTATTCAGGTATTTAATGGTCAACGTATGTTATTATAACAGCGTAATAAATCCCTGATTCTGTTGCCAAGTGGCCCACCAAAATATTCACTTTTTCGACATTAAGAACAACGCTACAACTACTGGCCTTTAAAATTGCTACACCACGAAATTTAACCGACAGGGAGGAGATGCTGTGATATGCAAATGATTAGCTTTTCAGCGCATTCACACAAAGTTGGCGCCGGTGGCGACACCTACAACGTGCTGACATGAGGAACGTTTCCAACCGATTTCTCATACACAAACAGCAGTTGACCGGCGTTGCCTGGTGAAACGTTGTTGTAAAGCCTCGTGTAAGGAGGAGAAATGCGTACCGTTTCCGACTTTGATAAAGGTCGGATTGTAGCCTATCGCGATTGCGGTTTATCGTATCACGACATTGCTGCTCGCGTTGCTCGAGATCCAATGACTGTTAAGAGAATATGGAATTGGTTGGTTCAGGAGGGTAATACGGAATGCCGTGCTCAATCCCAACGACCTCGTATCACTAGCAGTCGAGATGACAGGCATCTTATCCGCATGGCTGTAACGGATCGTGCAGCCACGTCTCGATCCCTGAGTCAACAGATGGGGGCGTCTGCAAGACAACAACAATCTGCACGGACAATTTTACGACGTTTGCAGCAGCGTGGACTATCAGCTCGGAGACCATGGTGCGGTTACACTTGACGCTGCATCACAGACAGTAGCGCCTACCTGGGTGCACGAATGGCAAAACGTTATATTTTCGGATGAATCCAAGTTCTGTTTACAGCATCATGATGGTCGCATTCGTGTTTGGCGACATCGCGGTGAACGCACATTGGAAGCGTGTATTCGTCATCGTCATACTGGCCTATCACCCGGCGTGATGGTATGGGGTGCCATTGGTGACATGTCTCGGTCACCTCCTGTTCGCATTGACGGCAATTTGAACAGTGGACGTTACATTTCAGATGTGTTATGAACCGTGGCTCTACCTTTCATTAGATCCCTGCGGAACCTTACATTTCAGCAGGATAATGCACGACAGCATGTTGCAGGTCCTGAATGGGCCTTTCTGGATATAGAAAATGTTCGACTGCTGCCCTGGCCAGCACATTCTCCAGATCTCTCACCAATTGAAATCGTCTGGTCAATGGTGGCAGAGCAACGGGCTCGTCACAATACGCCAGTCACTACTCATGATGAACTGTGGTTCAAATGGTTCAAATGGCTCTGAGCACTATGGGACTCAATTGCTGAGGTCATTAGTCCCCTAGAACTTAGAACTAGTTAAACCTAACTAACCTAAGGACATCACAAACATCCATGCCCGAGGCAGGATTCGAACCTGCGACCGTAGCGGTCTTGCGGGAACTGTGGTATCGTGTTGAAGCTGCATGGGCAGCTGTACCTGTACAAGCCATCCAAGCTCTGTTTTACTCAATGCCCATGTGTATCAAGGACGTTATTACGGCCAGAGGTGGTTGTTCCGGATATCTTCTCTCAGGATCTATTGCGTGAAAATGTAATCACATGTCAGTTCTAGTATAATATATTTGTCCAATGAATACCCGTTTATCATCTGCATTTCTTCCTGGTGTAGCAGATTTAATGGCCAGTAGTGTAGATTACTGCCGTTTACACCAGTGATTTTCGAAGACAGAAGAAATCGAAATCCTTACGCAATTTCATGTCCCTAAAGTATCGTTCCTTTTTGTGAAAATCCCGTAAAGGGCAATGGCGTAGACTACATTCCCTCTAAGTATTTCCTAATCAACTAGAAAGATATCTCTCCTTATCTGTGTTGTTATGCATCCAGGACTAGAATATTAAACCCATTTTTGAGTCATGACGGAGTGCAAATATTTACCACTGTCACTGTATGCCCCTTCATTTTCGAACTCTCTCTTAAAGTAATCACTGCGACAGTGGTAAATATTAGGACTCCGTCATGAGTCAAAAATGAGTTTAATATTCTAGTCCTAGATGCATAACTAGACAGATAGGGAGAGATATTTTTGTAGTTGGTTAGGAAATACTTAGAGGGAATGTAGTCTATGCCATTGTCCTTCAAGAAGTATCGATACTTTAGGGACGCGTGTATTGTCCGATTTTTTCTACCTTCGGAAATGACTATCCTAGTCATTTCGCGTCACAAATTCGAGATGTATAGTCAACAACATCTCTGCCTCAGGTAGGGGTAAAATAGAGGTTTTAAACTGATGGGTCAGTGTGGGGTCGGAATCTTGAGAGCTACTGTACATGTCTAAGATTCAGCTGCTTCTCTTGCAGTGGACCGCGGCTGCCTGCAAGGGCGGTCATGAGGAGTCGACAACCGGAAGCACCGGATTAGCTGAGAATGAAAGAATGAGCTTAGCTGTCTGATTTTGTCCGCGGCAGCGAGGTCTGGCGGAGTGACCTGTGCTGAGCCAGCGTAACAGAAGCGGACGTGTGCGTGTTAAAGTGAGAGGAGATTTAAAATTATGGACGTTTGCGCTGGACGCATCGATAACAAAAAATGGTTCAAATGGCTCTGAGCACTATGGGACTTAACTTCTGTGGTCATCAGTCCCCTAGAACTTAGAACTACTTAAACCCAACTAACTTAAGGACATCACACACACCCATGCTCGAGGCAGGATTCGAACCTGCGACCGTAGCGGTCAAGCGGTTACAGACTGAAGCGCCTAGAACCGCACGGCCACACCGGCAGGCCATCGATAACATCCGAATTCCTACCACTCCAATCATCCTCGGATGCCCTCTATGGCCGGGGATGGTGCACTCTGGCATAAACGTGCGTCCTCGACTGCGACCGCCGCCAAGGTGGGTCTTTCCACTGACCTCTTTACGTCGGCGCTGGCAGCGTACATGGGGATGCGGTGCGCCGCGTATAGACTTCGTGACAGGAGCGTACGAAATCTGCGAATATCTCCAGCTGTTCCTGACATCTATCCCTGACAGCTTATCGCTGTGGACTGGATAGTAGTTTAAGAGTGTAGTGTTTAGTGATTCTTAACACACTGTAGTGGACTCTGTCTTGGAGTGGTATTTGCTGTTGTCTCTATTCTATCACGCAGGAGAATCTCTATTTGCTGTTGTCTCTATTGTATCACGCAGGAGAATCTTCCTCCCTCCTTCTAAATGTAGCGGAGATAATCAATTTAAGATACCTATGGTACTTTTAAAAACCCAGTCGTGACGTGTAATTCCCGACTCTTCAATTTATTATTTCCGATAGATGTTTTGCGTGCATGCATGCAATCGGTCCAGGCGGACATCGGCGGAGCAGATGTGAGCCCCTCTCTCGCATTCAGTGCAGACGGGGGCTGCACTACAGTCGGCTGACAGCGTACGCCTCGCGATCGCTAGCTTCTAAGATCCTAAGGATTTTTTCACCAGATATGATTAGTGGAAAAGTTGTGATAGAGGAAGGTTCGTACAAGACCTCGGATGTATTGCGCGCTATAATCTATTTCTGACGGAAATTTCATTACTTGATATGAATAATGTTTGCAAGTGATACTCAAACGTTGAAAACATGTTTTAATACGAAGGAGGATCATTGTGAGGTGGAAGTGAGTGTTTTAAGCCATCTATTTGACTCCCGTAAGTTGTTAAACAACTAATTTGACATTGTAGTGCAAGTGGATTGTTTCATTCTATTTTTGATATCTTATTCTGAGGAGAGATGAAAACCTCATTCTTCGCCTAATATATCGCACTTGATTCCATTCATATGTGATTACTGTTATTATGTCATGGGGAGCAAGGTTGGGGGGGGGGGGTGCAGCTACTATGTGTCCCCAAATGGTGGTACCCCATCTCCTGAAAGTGATTAAATAAAAAATATGTATCAATATATTACTGAATTTGATTTGAATTTTGTATTGAGTGTATTCCTACCAGTTTTTCTGAGAGGGGTGGGACGAGGGGAAGGTCGGTGGAACGTCGGCTATTGGTGGCACTGTGCACTAGTTCATTCGATCCCTGCATGTCACGGTGAGAGGACGTGGAAAATTTTCCACTAAGACGACATCTTCAATCTTCCACAGTGTAATTACGTAATTAGGACATGTAGTTGCTGGGTGTTAGCTTTTCCCATCAAAGTGAGATCCAGGCCCTGCAAATTGAATTTGATAAATAAATATTATGTCCTATGCTATATAATTAAATGTCTTCTCATGAGATACTTTCTCTCCAGCACAGATGGTAGCTTAGAGCCCATGGCGGAATACATTCTCAGTCAGGAGTTTGCCTTTGAAGGAAGGTATTTTGCATGCATCAGTATTCCACAGGGGTCTACCTATAAACGCTGCTTATTTGCGGTTTTGTCCGACCGTGACCGACGGCACACGCAGGCCTGGCAATTGCATGATACAGAAGGGGAAACAAAGAAAGAGCACAAGTTTCGACGGGAATTTCTTGGGTGCTTTTGTTCGGGGGTTAGCATGACATTTGGTCTGTCAGTTGCGGGGTGTGAATGGTCACCCCTGGACAGGCATGTTGCTTTGCAGAACCCTGTTTGAGCTGCATGTGTGGTGATACGAGCCGGCATTGGTTGCAGTCCAGTGGACAGGAGGCACTAGATGGTGTGTGCTTCTCGATCGAAAGATTGTTAACAGTGTAGTTATTTGTGATGGGTGTTACATGATGGTCTTCCTTGAGCGTTGGGAATAAATATAAGCAATCGATTTAATTAATTCTGTACAGTATCTACATCTTCCCAAACAGTTAAGAATGATGATCAAGAGAAGTCCAGCTCCTGCAAACTAAACTCTTTATAAATAAACGATATACCTTCTGCTCTATGACTGAATTTCCTGTTGTGAGATCCTACCTCTTCACCAGAGATCTTTAAGTTTCCAGGTAGTGGAGGGGGAGAGTGGGAGGGTTTGGGTGGTTGTGGGGTATACCAGAGGGGGGATGGGTTAATTAATTGATCAATTTAATTAAGCAGTCACTGAAATTGATCGAGTTAATGGGGGGCTATTCGAATAATTCAAACCTGAAAACTTATGTGTATCAGTGAGGGGGAAGGGGAAGAAGGAAGGGGAGTGGAAAGAGGGGGATGGGGTCAGGTGGGAGAATAATAGGTTAACGACCTTTCAAACAAAAGGAAGGATTACCCCAAGGGCCATAAAGTATCGATCAAAGGAGAAAATAGGTGTGCCCCTGGATGTATACTTGCCCCTAATGTAGGCAACTCACGCGAAGAAAATGCACTAATGCTGGCCTTCTTGCCCTACTTGTGCTCCATGCAGTAGCACCCTTTTCAGCTTTCTGAACTGGAAGTACCTTGTTCCCTTTACATACAGAGACATCCTGTACTGCAATATTACTGAAGGAACTGCCATCATAGTTTCCCAAGTCAGGCTGAAAACTCACAGCTTAAAATACGTTTTCTTAAACACTCTATATTCAGTTTTTATCGCTGTATTTCTGTGAAACTCTGAAGCCCACGCACGGGATGAAATGCAACTGACTTCGTAATGTCTTGGGGGGTCTACATGGCAAATGCACACCCAAGTCATGTATACAATATGCAGACGTGCGTGACTAACTGTAACAGCTGCGACAATGATGGGATATACACAATTATATCATCTAATTGCTGAATAATACAATAGCGAAGTTATTTACAGCTAGCTAGCATTAGGTGGCACTTGTATTAAGAATCGTGAAAAGACGTATAATGCTTGTCAAAGATATACAAAAATGATATATTTCTGTTAACAGTGTTTAAAGAAATGTAACAAGAAAGAATAATGATTGTCAATGATAAATAAATAAGATATGTTGGCATTAACAATATTTAAACAATATTTAATATATTGTATTTTGCGGTGATATCACGTAAATATTATTAATCGTGTAAAAACGTATAAAATCCATTAGCAACCCGAGAACGTGAGTTGAGGTAGGAATTTCATTATGTGAATGTTATAATGACTTGCTTAAGTACAGGTGGCAAGACAGCAGAGAAGAGCAAGGTAAAAATATGACTTTGTGGTTGATTTTTGTCGCATTCGAAGTTGAGACTTTTCAAGACACAATGTGGCGAGAGACAGCTTACGAGACAAAGTGTGCTGAACTTACGGTTGGGGGAGGGAAGTGCAATTGTTGTGACGAGTTATTGACATTAAAAAACGATGTTGTGGGAAGTTTAAAAGCTGTGTGCTGTGCAGATTGTTTACAGCGTACACTACAACGTTGAGTAGTTCTGAAATCATGGCTTTCTATGTGTGGTCTGGCAAATATTTTTTTGTGGCTGTAATTAAGTCCACTGGAGGAAGTGAAAGTATGTTAAGCCACACTTCAAGACAGTAGCCACCCACATAAAGAGATACGCTTTTGGTATACAGCCTTTCTGAAGTAAGTGCACCACTCTTGAATTGCACTCTAGTTGGACTTCCTCAAGGTTGGTTAAACGTTCAAAATAGTAAATGAAATTGAGTAGGGTCTCTCTTGGTCCAAATTAAAAACTGTGTAAGATTTGTCGTAAATAGCGTCTATGAGCCAATGAAGACTTATTTTACAATTCTCTAAGCATTTAAAAGAACTAATTTCGTTATATTTTACAAGGTGATGCTGCAGGAAGCTCAAAGCTGTTGAAAGACTGCAAGATAGCCAAATGTGGACTTGAAATGAGTGAAAGTTATTTTGTTTTGGCGTTAACTGGATACTAAAGTGAACCGACCAATGACTAAGCCAGGTTTACAAGAATAAATTTTACACTCACTTTTCAAATTATTACACAAGGGGTGGTTCAAGTATGTTATTGCTGATGGATCTGTCAAGATTAGTTGAAGCTGAATTTAACGTTGTTTCTCCCAGTAACATACTTTATACTCAAATGAGTGTAAAGTACGGGAAAAATACAACTTTGTGGTTGATTTTTGTCGCGGTTGATGTTGGGAACTTTTTAAGAGACAATGTGGTGGGATATATGTTGAATGTGATGCTGTTTGTAGATGTAATTTCATGCAAAGCCAGAATGAGAACCTACAGTTAATTAATGTTTCACCTAATCCAAACAGTGAACTTTTATAGTGTTATTTAGTAAATGCATCGGTCATATGTCCATAATAAGAGAAATATTCGTCATATGTTTCTTCTAGTGGGAAGAGGAGAAGTGAAAATCATAAAGCATGTTTTGCTTACAAGTTATGCATAAATGTATTTGTACGGTGTCTATGGGATTAATAGGGCTGTTTTACATATTGAGGTTTTTTGGGGGGAGGGGAGGAGACGATATAATTACATAGTTTGTTTTGGTTATACGTTGTGGATAAATGCATTTGGATGGTATTTACGGTATTAATAGGGAAGTTTTGCAATTGAGGTTATTTGCAAATAACTCATGACTGACCTGAATGGTTGGATAGATCAACTAAGGCTAAACACTGTTGGCGACCGTTTGCTTTATCGTTGGTATAAACATGTGTTATGATTATAGTGTGTGGCATTTCTATGACTCTCCCCTCTCTTTTTTTGCCCTGTTGCCTTAGGATACATACAGTTTACTTTCTAGAGATGAAGTGAATTACACAATACCAAGGACTTTAGTGACTTTCCTGTTCTCAAAGAAGTAACACAAAGCTGATGAAGATAGATTGGTCAAAGCAGGGGAGGTATTGCAACTTTCTGTAGGTAATGTATTTAATATGGTCTGGAAGTTTTGGTTTGATTCGAATAAAACTTGTCATTCAGAAACTTATACAATACAAATAATTCCAACATTATACATACATCTTAAAGATAAATAACGAATCAAAATCCTCTTCTCCAACGGTTTTAGGCCAACCTGCTTGTCACGGTAAGTGGAAGAATAACAGGGGTGCGTGGCTTAGACCTACCTCCTGATGCAGCGTAATTGAAGTCCAGCCACATGTACTGTACCTGCTGACCTACCTGCCCTTAACTGTGATGCTGTTGAACGAGTATGTATCTGTTGAAGCAATAGGTGTAAGTGGGAGCTACAGTACGGAGACAATGGAATGTGTGGGGGTGGGGGTAAGGCGTTACGCACCTCCCGCGCCTGCCACGCCTGGTAGCAGCGTCGCCGCCCGCCGAGCTCAGCAGCGGCTCCCCAGCTCAGGCGGCGCGGCGCGGCGCGGCGCGGTAAAACGCTTTCCCGTGTTTCCCCGCGGGTAGCCGCCGCCAGGCGCCGAGTGCTGCACCGGCCGTACGCAGTCGCCTGCGGATCCAAGCAGCCGCGCCAGACGGACGAGCGTTTTGTCGTCGCTGCTCTCTGCCTGACAAATGAGGCAGTCTCAATGCGTCAACATGATTTCTCTTCTGGATGCAATACAGGAGCGTAGTTCCGTACTTTTCACAGAGAATAAAAGCACGGTAGGTGGTATACAAAGACGTGGTGATTTGTCAAATGCTAACTGTCGGGATAATATTCTTCAGTACAGCTGTTACGATAATATAGGTAAGCTACGCCGTAGTATTCCGTGCGTTGGGTGTTCTCCGTTTGTCACTGTGGATATTGAGAGTGGCCAACAGCGCAAATTGTAGATCAGACACCAAAAATTCTCGTAAATTACCACTTTCAAGGGTAGAACGTTGGCGGAGATGTGTATCCGCGACTGCAAAGTGCAATTACCAATTTCTTAAAGTCACCCGCCACGACTACTTCTCTTGTGCCAACCCCCTCGACCAGAACCTGCACACAACGTTCCCTGTGTTCTCTTAGTACAAAAAGAATGCGCGGTACAGTCACAGTAATGTGGTCACCGACTATGTTCGACCTCAAGATGCAACAACCACACACAAACGGCAGGTGGTAGCACTAGCAGTGAAGGGTATATAAAGCGTGTCGGGGGGGAGAGCCGGACGCGGAAAACAGTGCAGTCGTTGTCGTTACGTGGTAACGGAGAGATTTATCTGATCAATGATTCCGGGCCAAGCGTCGAAGCATTTCCGAAACGGCTAAGTTTGTAAACTGTCCGCGTGGCGCAGTGTTTAAGTATACTGTCAGTGCCAATGTCGCTCGAACACAAAGAATTTAGCCCATGTTCGATATCACATACACTGTGTGATCAAAAGTATCCTGGCACCTGGCTGAAAATGACTTACAAGTTCTTGGCGCCCTCCATTGGTAATGCTGAAATTCGGTATGGTGTTGGCCCACTCTTAGCCGGGATGACAACTTCCATACGTTCAGTCAGGTGCTGGAAGGCGTCTTGGGGAATTGCAGCCCATTCTTCAGGGAGTGTTGCACTGACGAGAGGTATCGATGTCGGTCAGTGAGGCCTGGAACGAGGTCGGTGTTTCAAAACATCTCAAAGATGTTCTATAGGATTCAGGTCAGGACTCTGTGCAGGCAAGTCCACTACAGGTACGTAGTTGACGTGTAACTAATCCGCCACAAGCCGTGCATTATGAACAGGTGCTCGATCGTGTTGAAAGATGCATCGCCATCCCCGAATTGCTCTTCAACAGCGGAGGGCAAGAAGGTGCTTAAAACATCAATGTAGGCCTCTGCGTGATAGTGCCATGCAAAACTACAAGGGGTGCATGCCCCCTCCGTGACAAACACGACCGCCTCGGAATTTTACTGTTGGCACTATACACGCTGGCAGAACACGTTAACCGGGCGTTCTCCATGCCCACGACCTGTCATCGAATCGCCACATTGTGTACCGTGATTCGCCACTCCACACAACGTTTTTCCACTGTTTAATCGTCCAATGGTTACGCTCCTTACAGCAACCCAAGGGTCGTTTGGCATTTACGGGCGTGATGTGTGGCTTATGAACAGCCGCTCGACCATGAAATCCAAGTTTTCTCACGTCCCGCCTAACTGTCGTAGTACTTGCAGTGAAACCTGATGCAGTTTGTAAGTCCTGTGTGATGGTCTGAATAGATGTCTGCCTATTACACATTACATCCGTCTTCACCTGTCGGCGGTCTCTATCAGTCAACAGACGAGGTCAGCATTTACGCTTTTGTGCTGTATGTGTACCTTCACGTTTCAACTTCACTGTCATCGGAAACAGTGGACCCAGGAATGACTAGGGAGCGAAAATTTCGCGTACAGACATGTGACACAAGTGACATGCAATTACTTGACTACGTTCGAAGTCCGTGAGCTCAGCGGAGCGCCCCATTCTACTTTCTCACGATGTATAATGACTATTGAGGTCGCAGATATGGAGTACCTGGCAGCAGGTGCAGCACAATACACCTAATATGAATAACGTATGTTTTGTGGGTGTCCGGATACTTTTTATCACATAGTGTAACCCCGACTGAAATCTGGTTCCGCAGGACATAGTGGATTAGGTTGTGGAAAGAGGCCAAGGTGAATTACTGTTCGTTATACAAGAACAAACACAACTTTATTGCTCAAACCAATGCACAGCTTTGTCTTTAAAACAACAAAAATCAGTTCACGGCTGAGGGCACAAGTAACTTCTCTAGAATAAGTTTGCAGGACTGCTTTTAAAACAACAGGATTTAAAGTAACGGCTGAAGGCCTTACTTAAGTAAAATTACAATATCTTCTCGGCTAAAGGCGGAGATAATATTTCAGATCAGCTAAGCATATTCTTTAAAAGCCAAGCACTTACAACTTTCGGCTTAAGGCCATATTAAGGAAAATTCAAGTTAATTCTTCTGCTGAATGGCCAATTATTTTATTTATTGATTTATTTTCTTACATAATGAAAGAGAGGTTTTAAAGATAAGCTTTTACGCAGTGCAACAGACCAACATCTTGCGAAAACTTGAAGTATCTTGTAGGCTGAAGGCCCACACAACTACTCCAGAATAATTAGAGGCCACCTTAACATAGATATTTACAGAACACGGCTAAAGGCTAATTCAAGACAATTAAATAGAAATCTTACAGACAAGGATTTACATATTAAAGCCACAGATTCTGAAACAAACGCGGCTGAAGGCCTAAATACAGAGCAACAACAATTTTAAATAAAACACGGGTGAAGGCCTAATCTTAAAATAGTTGACATGAAGTTCTGCTGAAGGCCATATACTACACATAAAACCGACTATATAAATACACGGCCGAAGACCTGGCACAGTATCTGCGACCAAATAAAATGACAATCACAAACAACAAACAGTGGTGCTCAGAAGTGTTCCTACGGTCGTCCTGGTGAGAAAACTCTAACAACAGTTTAGCTGAGACAGGCAGCCAAGCGTAACACTAAACAGTCGGGTGGGTACAAGACCTAGGGACGGCTGATGAACCAACCAACAGCCTAATCAATTCCCTTCCACCCGACACACTCGCTGCTCAATTTCAACCGGCAGACTGACTACTCCAGTACGCAGGCAGCATTCATCTGCGCAGTGGAAACCACCGAAGTTATACACGGTTCCACGTAAACACACTTGCATAAGAACTCGAAGAACCGTAAAAGCAATCACTGTGGAACAACGAGGACGAATCAATTCGACGCACAGAGTGTTTCCGCAAGCGGTCGGCGACCAAATACACGTCGTCCGATGAGAAGACCTACCGAACGACCAACCCAGGTCGGTCCCACTGAAGTTACGTGTGTCGGCAACGGTCGGGCGAGTCTTGGCTGTCCGCAGCTGACTGCAGCTTCAACCCGACTCAACTCCATGCCCATTCGGAACTCTGAGACACGGGGACTCGGGCACACTGGCTCGGACTCAACCATGCAGAGGTAACTCTTGCCCACTGGCCACGACATCTCTGCACGAGCAAGGAACTGATCCACGTCCGGCAAGATGACCACCTGACGAGACCCAGAAACGGTCAAACGACCAAATATATGTCACCCGCTGAGACGACCAACCAACGGCCGTCCGGTTCCAATCTCCCTCATGTGTGTGTCCAGCGGTCGGCAAGTACTGGCTGACCGCACCTGTACCTGACTGGCGCTCCGTCCCCGACTTCACTGCTGCTGCGTCCCCGACTGCTGCTCCGTGCCCGACTGAACTCTTGGCAGACGACGACCCGGAAATACTAGTGGTCGCTCCAGAGATCGTACGGCAGTGCACTTATCGATAAACGCTGTTGCTGCCTCTCACGGGCAAGCAAACCAGCAACCTAGTGACGCCAGTAAATCGAATTACAAGAAAAACGAGGAGATAGAACCACAAAAACAAGATGACGAGCAACAAACGGCATGACCGCGAGCAGCGCACGGCTCACCGACATAATGCAGTCATAACTACACATAACGGTGTTCTGGCCATAAGTGACACTTGCAACGTATTGAGGGCATCACACATGTTCCGTTCATGGTCAAATGGAACAGCACGACCAGCAACTCGGCTGGCATCTGTGTTTATGTTCAGGGATCCATTTGTTTTGTTTCCATATGTTCGTCCAAGCTCTGTATGTTGCCCCAGTATTCTAATCTCCATCATGTTTAACAGTTTTGCAGTATTTTGTTGCCCTTAATACACTGATGTAACTCTCTGATGCCGTAACACATGCTATCGTGCTATACCTACTTCCTGTTAATGTTTGTACACTACTGGCCATTAAAACTGCTGCACCAAGAAGAAATGCAGATGATAAACAGGTATTCATTGGACAAATATATTATTCTAGAACTGACATGTAATTACATTTTCACGCAATTTGGGTTCATAGATCCAGAGAAATCAGTACCCGGAACAACCACCTCTGACCGTAGTAACGGCTTCGATACGTCCGACCGTTGAGTCAAACAGAGCTTGGATGGCGTGTACAGGTACACCTGCCCATGCAGCTTCAACACGATACAACATTTCATCAAGAGTAGTGACTGGCGTATTGTCACGAGCCAGTTGCTCGGCCACCATTGACCAGACGTTTTCAATTGGTGAGAGATCTTAAGAATGTGCTGGCCAGGGCAGCAGTGGAACATTTCCTCTATCCAGAAAGGCCCGTACAGGACTTGCAACATGCGGTCGTGCATTATCCTGCTGAAATGTAGGGTTTCGCAGGGATCGAATGAAGGGTAGAGCTACGGGTGGTAACACATCTTAAATGTAACGTCCACTGTTCCAAGCGCCGTCAATGCTAACAAGAGGTAACCGAGACGTGTAACCAATGGCACCCCATACCATCACGCCGGTGATACGCCAGTATGGCGATGACGAATAAACGCTTCCAACGTGCGTTCACCGCGATGTCGCTAAACACGGATGCGACCATCATGATGCTCTTAACAGAACCTGGATTCATAAGAAACGATGACGTTTTGCCATTCGTGCACCCAGGTTCGTCGTTGAGTACACCATCGCAGGCGCTCCTGTCTGTGATGCACCGTCAAGGGTAACCGCAGCCATTGGTCTCCGAGCTGATAGTCCATGCTGCTGCAAACGTCGTAGAACTGTTCGTGCAGATAGTTGTTGTCTTGCAAACGTCCCCATCTGTTGACTCAGGGATCTAGACGTGGCTGCACGATCCATTTCAGCCATGCGCATAAGATGCCTGTCATCTCGACTGCTAGTGATACGAGGCCATTGGAATCCTACACGGCGTTTTGTATTACCCTCCTGAACCCACCGATTCCATATTCTGCTAACAGTCATTGGATCTCGGCCGACACGAGCAGCAATGTTACGATGCGGTAAACCGCAATCGCGATAGGCTACAATTCGACCTTTATCAAAGTCGAAAACGTGATAGTACGCATTTCTCCTCCTTACACGAGGCATCACAACAAGGTTTCACCAGGCAACGCCGGTCAACTGCTGTTTGTGTATGAGAAATCGGTTGGAAAGTTTCATCATGTCAGCATGTTGTAGGCGTCGCCACCGGCGCCAACCTAGTGTGAATGCTCTGAAAAGCTAATCATTTCCAAATTTCGCGTCTGTAGCACGTCATCTTGTTGGTGTAGCAATTTTAATGGCCAGTAGTGTTGTATGTTTCTTTCGTCACCTGTTCTCTGAGGAATCTGCTATTTTTTTTATCTTATTAGACCATTTACTTTTCAACAGCGTTCTGTAACATCAAATGGATTTTAACACACTTCTATACCTTTCGTTTGTTACCATCATTGCTGCTTGGTCGCACAATAGAGAAGGAGATCTGGAGTGTCACTTCCCTCGTGATCTTTCAGTCTTACTACATAGTGTACATCTGTTTTTCTAAGGCTTCAAACATCTTGCATCACATTACATTGTGGAAAGCATTCTTTACATCGAAAAACCCTATTAGAATATCTTGTAGGAAAATGCAAATGGCAACAGTTGAGAAGCAGATGAATAATCGGAAATTTCTTCAGTGTCAGTAACACAATAATAAATATAAATGCTGTGGATCATGAAAGACTAATATGTTTTACGAAGGTATAATGTAGCAATGCAGTGTTTTTGTACTTGTATGTAGCAGGAGTCTTGGCCTTGGAGCAGAAGTTCAAACAAGGAGTAGAGGCTAAAAAGGAACAGAAACCGAGGTTCGTACAGAAGCCGAAAGTTGGGATTATAGAAGGAATTAAGTGCAACAATTGATCTAACTACCTATCAGTACCTATGCTGAGACGAATAATGGCGAAGAACCACGGAGTGAGAAATACCAGCGTGCTTAACATCAATTGCGGTGGATTCCAGTAACACAATATCGTTCGCACAGATTGTAAAAAAAAAAAAAAAAAAAAAATTGCGGCAAAATCGACTTCACGAAATTCTATCTGCCTTCCAAATTTATTTTGCGACTTTATGTGTAGGAGAGGGAAATTATTATTTTTACAATTTCCTCACATCTCGTTACGTGGGGTTTTCTGTTTCACCCTCTGTTAGCTATGCTTTTGGCTGTACGGAGTAGCACAACACTGCGAAGCACACAGTAAGAGGAACATCTTGGTGCAGACTTGGAGACTTCACTAGCAGCCCAACATGAAGACTTTCGAAGTAATAACTGCGGCTGTCATAAATAATATCCGAAGCAATTAGTTGCGCAGGAAACACACTGGGCTGGCGAGAGCACTGGAACAATAGCGGGTGATTTACGACCAGCTCTTCTCCGCGGACGCGCGCCACTTAAGCCACAATTTATAGCGGGTTGAAAGAACATTCGTCGGTGCTCCGGCGCTCACAAATTTACGGAGATTAATTAAATTCCTTCTGAAATCAAGTCTTAACTCGGTTGTCTTATAATTATTCTTAATTTGCATTATCTCGTCAGCGGCGTCTGCGGCGTGCGGTAACATTATCCGGCCACAGCCGTGCGGTCGCCGTGGCAAATGAGGGGAAGGGGCCAGGAGGGGGAAGGGGCGGTGAGGAGGCTGAGAGCCTCGCACTAACCCCCTCCCCCCGTGTCCCCTCCTCTCTGCTCGCCCCGATATGGGAACAAATTAGTACAGCGCTGCCTAATTAGAGGACGCTGGTGGCCGAGCGACCAGGAGCCGGCTGTGTCATTAAGCGCCACTAATGAGCTTAAGTTGTTCTGCAGGTGTGCTGCGCACTTCGGCAATGCTGATGTCTGGAAGGTTCTGGAAGACACGCCACCGTATCGTGACCCACTGCTTTTCGAGGGTGGTAGTGCTCTGAATGCTCCTGTCAACAAACTCTGTGTGACAACAAGTGATATTCAATAGTGAGTCTCGTAATCCAGGTAGTGTGGTAACGAGCGTAACTTTCCATCACTAAACAAACAGGGAGCAGTATTTTTTCAAAATGCAGTAACCATTCACTTTGACGAACAGAATCTTAACAAATGTCCCAGGGGGTGCTCCGGCAAGATTAGTTTTTGGTAGTAGCTACTGTGGCTAATCTAGGCGAAATCGAGACACCGAAGTGAATAGAAAAATCAATGATGAAACCATTCCAACGTTTTCACTTCACCAGTGACAGTTTCATGGTCAGGGCTTCAGTTACCACACAGCACGTACGGAAACTTCTAGAATCTATGAACCGTGATTTATTTTCAAGGAATATTCTAAAGAATTTATTTTATTTACTAGCGACTCATCAAGAACATTAACACATTTAATCACCCTATGTAAGCATGTATGTAGTAGCCAGGGAGTAACTGATGAAATCATAAGAAATTCCTTTTAACAAAAGGGAGTTTTATTCACTTTAATAGTGGCTAAAAGCTTTTTTTAAAAGAAACAGATTTAAAATTAGTAACCAGCAAGCACCCTCTAAATATCAAAGTTACAATTAATTCAGAGGCGGAAAGAAACAAGTTTTGACTGTATGAGCTTTCGGGCAGAGAACCTTGCCGCTCCCTTTTGACACAGCCGTAGTAACAACCGCTCACAACAGTCTCTGACAGACTACACTGGTGCAAATCTGCAGCACACCAGATAACTTTAAACTAAGAGCTTTAACAATTTACACAAGCACACGAACTATGCACCCCCCCCCCCCCCATAGGATGGATGGAAATGGTACAAAACACTAACAATTAAAATACCAAACCTGCCACCGAAGGTGCAACTTGATTTTAACTTCTAAGAATGTCTTACGGTGAAAGGGTGGCAACTTTATATACTAAAATGATCATTTAAATAAAAGCCCATCAAATGCAATCTTATATAAAATTCTGCAAGATTGGCCAAACAATAGTTAAGATGCTCTACAGTACACAGATATCGCCTCTCAAGCCCATAGGTAATAATATAAAAGTTTCCAAAGATCATAACATATTTCAGGTACTAGGCGGTTGCACTCCAAGCAATAAATTCGTTAACACACCAAATCCGACAAACATGACAGAGACTGCTACTAACGTACGGCAGATTGATAGGGAGATTACCGAACAACCCGAACCGCAATTTGTTCTAACCCGCTCCTACTCTACAAGGGAAAGACGGACCACCCAATTTATAAGCAACCACCTTCCCGCGGGTGAGCAAACTGAGATGAATGAAGGGACGACCTCAAAGCAAAACGGCTGGTGACCTCACCAAGAAAACAAGTAGAAATTAACAAGAGTAAATCAAACAACATATCACCAATCACTTAACTTCCAATAAACTGCGATTTCTCGAGAATACCTGGCGCGGCACCCCGAAATCGCTCTCCCGAACCATCCGCTGCCAGCCGCTTCAACGGACGCAGGAAGGCGCGCTGATTTCCCGTCTCACGGCGTCGTAGCTCCCACCGGCCAGACTGATGTCGTGGGTTGACTCCTGTTGCTCTCGTGTCGACCGCGAAGTTACTACCCCTCGCTATACGCCGCGGCCCACTGGACTCACGTGGCTACCTCACATGCGCCGACGCTCAAGACGAACAAGTCATCTTGTGTCTCGCCGGCCGCGGTGGTCTAGCGGTTCTAGGCGCTCAGTCCGAAACAGCGCGACTGCTACGGTCGCAGGTTCGAATCCTGCCTCGGGCATGGATGTGTGTGATGTCCTTAGATTAGTTAGGTTTAAGTAGTTTTAAGTTCTAGGGGACTGATGACCACAGATGTTAAGTCCCATAGTGCTCAGAGCCATTTGAAGCATCTTGTGTCTCACTGCGCGACAGACCAACCGATCGATCCAACCGCCAATGACCATTGCCTGAGCAAACTCGAGCAGACTGGTGGCCTAACGTGCAGACTCAGATGCAGGAACTAAGCCCCGACCGGGCGACCACTCGCTGAGTAGCCAGCTGAGTGCCGGAGTGGAAAGACTCATTTTGCTGGCTTTAAAGGTTGATCCGAACGACAGACATACTAGCACTCCGAACGACAGACAGACACTAACTACCTAACAAATGCGGACGAGAGACAGACTAGCAAGGTGAGGACGAGAGACTGACCCAGACTGACCCCGACTGACCGACTGGCGAGCTCATAGCGCTCCTTAAATGCGCGTGAACAGGCAACCTTTCGCCTTTCCCACCAGAGGAAGGCACCAAAGCTGCGACTGCCACAGCGGCGCCACAGCCAGAAACGGAGGGCGACTGCTTCACACTACGCGCTGCGGCGCGGTCTTCAAAACAGCAGTTTTTACCGCGGTTCACTCTAGATGGTAGTGAGTAAAATATATTTTGAATAGTAACCCAAGTCCGGGAACGCACCGTTTCCGTTCTACGACGCTTTCAGTTCAGATGTGCAATGCGTCCACGTCTGCTGAGTGAAACAGAAAAGTGTCAGAACTGCTTCTCCTGGTATGCATTAGGGTAGACAGGATGACGTGTACTACGTCAGACTATCACCTGACGTCTCTTAACGTCTGCTTGCTGTGGGGACTGTGGAAGATCTGCTGACACGATTTCTGGCCGCTGCACCAGAAACTGAAGAGACACCAGTGGGATGTAGAATATGTAACAGAACATGCTTCGCAGGTACAACCTCTGTAACAACGTAGGTGGTCCCCAAATCGGGTCGCTTTTGTAATGCATCAGTACTGTTCTCTCTGTGCAGTATGATGGGTTATTTTTTGTTTGGAATAACGTAAACACGTAATTTTTAAGTTATAATACAAACAAATGTAACTCAGTTCGTCAATTCCTTTCATAATTCAGAAGTTAAGCAGGCACTCCCCACTTTCGGCTTGTTAGCCCCTACTCCTTGTATGAACTTCTGTTCCAGGACCAAGACGCCTGCAACGAACAAGTTTAAAAACACTGTGTGGATACCTTACACCTTCGTAAAACATGTTTGTCTTTCATGATCCACCATTTTTTTTTTTGTGTTCTTGATGAGACGTAATTGAGATATTTTTTGGCGGTTTACTTCTACAAGTATGGTTGCTCAAATGGGTTTCTATGTTTGCTTGTGGCAGTTGGTACAATTTGCGCATGAGCATAACAGCTTTGTTTCCGTAAACGCGTGTCAGCTAAAAGTGTTCTGTGTGATTTCTCTAGCGGATCTGAAGTCTGCTAACTGATACAACGTCATTTTCGGCGTCTGATCTGTGGGAAACTGACGATGTTCCATCTTGCGTAACAATCAAGAAATGGGACAAGCGGATTCGGCAAAATGGGAGTTTACTTTCGACGTCTCGCCACCACGCCAAGCACGCAGTTCCAGAGGTTACTGGTGAATTAATCCGTACTTCCTTCAAGCGGAGACCTCGTAAGTCAATCCGAGAAACAAGTAGGCATTTACAGTTATCTCGTTTGGCAGTATATGATGTCGTCCATGAAATTAAGTGTTTACGGGCGTACAAACTGCAGCTTCGCCACAGAATCAAACATGAGGACAGGCTGCGAGGGAAGGCAGCCGCGGAGACACTTCTGGCAAAAATGGATGAAAACGAGGGGTACCTTGACTTTGTCTCCTTCTCGGGCCAGGCTGCTTTCCACACTTCCGGCACGGTAAACAAGCACAGTTACCGCATATTGGGAACTAAACTCCCACACATAGTGATGTAGTTTGACCGTGGCTCTCCGAAAGTGAATGAGTGGGATAGATTGTTGTAGGACAGGCTTACAGGCCCATTACTGTTCGTGGGGCTGCAGTCAATGCCACAACGTGTGCAGACATTATGGAGCTGCAAGCTGTGCCACAACTTCCTAGTAACGTGGTCTTTCAATAATATGGCGCACAATTTCATGTTATGAAAATTGTGAGGGATTTCTTGGATCATGAATTACCAGATCACTGGATTCGGATAGGTAGTCCATCGACTATTCGACCCCTAGTGGCCCAGACATTATCAGACATCATGCCACTTGATATTTTCCTGTAGGGAGCTATCAAGAGTGAACCAGAAAACAGTTCCTGATCTACCAAAAATGTTCAAATGTGTGTGAAATCTTATTGGACTTAACTGAGGAGGAGGAGGAGATTAGTGTTTAACGTCCCGTCGACAACGAGGTCACTAGAGACGGAGCGCAAGCTCGGGTGAGGGAAGGATGGGGAAGGAAATCGGCCGTGCCCTTTCAAAGGAACCATCCCGGCATTTGCCTGAAGCGATTTAGTGAAATCACGGAAAACCTAAATCAGGATGGCCGGAGACGGGATTGAACCGTCGTCCTCCCGAATGCGAGTGGACTTAACTGCTAAGGTCGTCAGTCCCTACGCTTACACACTAATTGACGTAAATTATCCGAAGGAGAAACACACACATCCATGCCCGAGGAAGGACTCGAACCTCCGCCGGGACCAGCCGCACAGTCCATGAGTGCAACGCCTTGGACCGGTTGGCTAATCCCGCGCGGCCCCGATCTACCAAATCCGCATCATCGCATTCGTGCACCAATCAAAATTGTTTGAAGGAAATTTCCGCCATTTGACTTTTAATGGTTCATTCATTTCCCACACCTATTTTTTCGGCTTTGTTGACATTCTCAGCGTATTGACAAGTTAAAATATGTCTGATCCGTCTGTGACATGTCGTCCTCGAGGAAACATATTTCTGGTCTCCTAGACCAGTTGTCGTAGTACGGGATAAGGGCACATATGGAGGATATGACTGACACTGTACACAATATGAAAACATTAACTACTGTACGGTGTATTTACTAGTTGATACATACCTGTGACCTGCTTCGTTTCTCATTATGCACAATATCCGCCATATTATGTATCTTCGATACATACTGATATCCTGTAATAAGACAACAGGCATACAACATCAGAAATATATTTTTTTTTTCGAGAATGACGCGTTACAGACAGGTCAGGCACATTTTAACATTTCAACATATACTTGAGAATGGCTAAAAAGCCGAAATCATGATTGTGTAGAACAAAATCAATAACTGTCAGTCAAATGGTCGAAATTTCTTTCAAACATGTAATATGATTGTGGTCCCCTACGAAGGAAAGATGTATCAAAATGTTAAGCCTGCAATGCTGCAAAATATTTGGAAAGCAGTGGAATGCGTATGAGATGCCTGTTGCATCTCTAATGGTGCGCATATCGAGGTGTATTAGGTGTATGAAAATACATTTTGATTTACTGTAGGTGATGAAACGTACCATCAGTTAGTATTTCAATTACAAGTTATTAAATTTTATATTATTATACGTTTAACTTGGACACCCTGTATGTACCGTAAGTTTCAGCCCAGTCACGTTCACTGAACCGTCATCGAACGGAATAACGAAGAAAATGACAGTTGAGCACAGGAAGGGGGTTGTCAATGGTTTGCCGTTTTGGAAAAGTTCAATATGGCTCCGGTAGCAGCAGCTGTACAGTTCCGTATTGAATATATTCATATGTTAGCACGAAACATTGAATTAGCTCTGCACGATTGTAAAAGTCTTCACTGTTCAAAGCAGCGTGACATTTAGCTTTTTAAAATACCGTAAAAGAAATATGCCACACTGAGAAAGAAAGCATAAAGGAAAAAAAAAATCACATAAGATGTGTTGAAAACCACAACTGTCGTTTATAGTTGACCGTTGACCAACAGCTAAGGCAACAGTGGCGTATGACAGCTTTGCATGGGACAGAAGGTGTGGCCAATCTTTTGTTTTGATTGGTTGTTGCTACGGTAGCAGGCTTGTAACCAACTAACCACCAACCACTTTCCAGTTCCGATCATCGTATAGTGCGCGGCAGCACCCTTGCTTACCGAGTATTTAGGGGTTCTCTGGTCCCAGTGCCGGAGTTGCCTCCAAGTTGTCCTCGAGTGATCTACGAATGTTTACTTCTTGAACGACGCCCTGCATGCCAGCGTCCATCGAATGAACATCGATTTACAGATGTATACTTTGTGTCCAAGTGACTATTAGTGTTCTGTTACCTCTGTATGTTACTCTGGTTCTCTTCCAAGGAATTAGAACTGTATTAACCTTACTTGTAATCTTACTTTGATTTAGTTTGGTCACTCAGTACTTGTGCAGCCGCATTGACGTTCTGCGAATAATACATAGAATGTAAAACAGTACGTGGTGATGGTGCTCACTACATATACTTTCATATTTCACCGTATGACCCGTCACAATTTCTAAACTGAAATTAAAAACGCACTATAGCTGCCACAAATGTGCATTTCTGGCGTGTTGACATGCCAATGAACGTCCTTACAAAGCAGCTAAAGGTCTGACAGTGGATCTGTGGCCTTTAAATGTGCCGACGTACCGGTCATTGAAAAGGCAGTAGATGTATTTTGTTACCAAATTTTCCGCAGCTTTATTACGAAACAATACTGTTGCTATTTATGTTATAAAATATTTGAAGTTCCTGTGTTTTTAACACATCTCATTCTCGTTTTTGAGGAAAAACAGAAGAACATTAGCTTTTAATGATTCGTCCAATCGCAGATAGAGCGAGAGGAAATCGACTATCTATATGCCACGGTAGGGAATCCATTTCTTTTATCTTCGTGGTCCTTACACGAAATGTAAAGTAGATGCAGTAGGATCGTTCTGCAGCTAGCTTCGTATGCCGACTCTAAATTTTCTCACTAGTGTTTCTCAAAAGGAACTTTGCCTTACTACCGTTTGTTCCCGAGGCATCTATGTAACACTTACTTGTTTGTCGAAACCACAGCTAACAAATCAAGAAGCCTACCTCTGTAATGCTTCGATGTCTTCCTTTAATCCGACCTGGTGCAGATCCCAAACACTCGAGACTAGAGTAGGACACATTGTCGTGCTACATGTGGTCTCCTTTACAGAAGAACTGCGCTTCCCTAAAATTCTCCCACTAAACAGAAGTCGGCCATTCACCATCCCATCCATACCACAATAATCACACATGATCGTGCTACATTATATTGTAGGTCCCGTTTCCCCAGTTCGATAGCTCGGGTAGGTTAGGTACAGACAAGTGACCGAAGTGGCTCCCAGCGGAAAGACTTGCACGAGGGCAATTATTATTCTATATACATAATTAAGTATGTACGAAACCCTCTGAACGCGATACTACTCGCACTTGTCCATTTATGGTTTTTTCACCTAGTGCCAAAATAATGTTTCAGAAGTGATTAAGGTAGGAAACAGTGTACAGCTGGTAGATATTCTCGAATTCATCTAAGGTCACACAAACAGCGTATTTTGGTCAATTTCGTGAAAAACTACTGTCTTCTCTGTAGATTAAAAAGTGTAATAGAAGCAGGCGATAAAATATATAAAACTTCCTGGCAGATTAAAACTGTGTACCCGAACGAGACTCGAACTCGGGACCTTTGCCTTTCGCGGGCAAGTGCTCTACGATCTGAGCTACCGAAGCACGACACACGCCCGATCCTCACAGCTTTACTTCTGCCAGTATCTCGTCTCCTGCCTTCCAAACTTTACAGAAGCTCTCCTGAGAACCTTGCAGAACTAGCACTCCTGAAAGATAGGAACTGCGGAGATATGGCTTAGCCACAGCCTGGGGGATGTTTCCAGAATGAGATTTTCACTCTGCAGCGGAATGTGCGCTGATATGAAACTTCCTGGCAGATTAAAACTGTGTGCCCGACCGAGACTCGAACTCGGGACCTTTGCCTTTCGCGGGAAAGTGCTCTACATCTGACATACCGAAGCACGACTCACGCCCGGTCCTCACAGCTTTACTTCTGGCAGTATCTCGTCTCCTACCTTTCAAACTTTACAGTAGTTCTCCTGTGAACCTTGCAGAACTAGCACTCCTGAACGAAAAAAAGCTGTGAGGACCGGGCTTGAGTCGTGCTTCGGTAGCTCAGATTCTAGAGCACTTGCCCGCGAAAGGCAAAGGTCCCGAGTTCGAGTCTCGGTCGGAAACACAGTTTTAATCTGCCAGGAAGTTTCATATCAGCGCACACTCCGCTGCAGAGTGGAAATCTCATTCTGATAAAATATGTAGGTTAAATTGTTAAATCGTAGGGAGTTGTTGACCCTTCTATTTCGGATACGATTGAGGGAATTTACAAAACACCATTTTCTACAGTGAAGACGTGATTTTTTATCATCTAATAATTTCATGGCCGGCCGGTGTCGCCGTGTGGTTCTAGGCACTTCAGTCTGGAACCGCGCGACCGCTACGGATGCAGGTTCGAATCCTGCCTTGGGCATGGATGTTTGTGATGTCCTTAGGTTAGTTAGGTTTAAGTAATTATAAGTTCTAGGGGGACTGATGAACTCAGATGTTAAGTCCCATAGTGCCCAGAGCCATTTGAACCTTTTGAAACAATTTCATGCACTAGGTGGAAGACAGAAGAAAACTACTTTTGCTCAATTATCAATTCAGGCAGAGGTTACTTCTCTAATATGTGCTGAAATATTACCGTCAGCCCCGACAATTATTAAATGTGAAACTGAACCATTTCTTAATGTACGTATTAAGAGTGGTCCTTTATTTTGCAGTGTCAAATATGACCAAATGATGTTTAGTTTTAATGATGAGAATAATAAAGTATGCCTCTACAGCGAGAGCAAAATTCCAGCAACGAATAAAAATAATTGAAAAATATATTCTGTCATCATTGTTTTCAACTGGTGAAGTGTAACATTATGGGAAAGGAAACAACATTGTTTGTCATCGGTCTTAGGTCTGACACAGCTGTTCTGCCATTCGGTTTCCATTTCGACCGCAGGTATATAAGGAGCTTCAAAATGTCAAATATTTATACCAAACAAAGAGGAAGAATAACTCGATCGAGAGAGAAGGAAAGTTCGCTGGGACAAATATCATGCAGTGCGTCCCTACTGAGGTACAAGAAATAATAATAGAGGTCGCACAGTGGTCGCATGATGTAAACACCCTCAATGAGTCCTGAAGAACAACCACACAGGCGTTAAGGATACGCTAGCTGAAGGTCGTTTATCAGAGTTGCTTTCTCCGTATTTCTAGTGTGGCCTTCCTCCCCAGTCTTCGTCGCAAATAAAAAGTAGCCACCTGTAAGTGAGATCAAGAGAAAATTCCGGCCATTGCAGTGGGCCCTACCGACCGTCTTGGGAAATTATTGTCCTAAATCGGTGTTCACTATAATTTGTATTGTGTACCCCAAATAAAATTTCAAGTGGATTAAGATCAAGAGAAAGGGTAAGAAAATGCATTGGGCCTTTACACGAGATCCACTGTCTTACGAAGTTATTGCTCAGAATTCAGCATGTTTTCATTTATCGAATCCGTAATAACATTAACAATAATAATACAGTAATAAAAATGATAATAATCGTGAAGTACGGTAGGCGACTACATCCACGATACAGGTCATATAACGAAACAACTAATTGTAAGCATACAGTAATTAAAAACGAACGCATGGGGTGATAGCTGATTTACTAATGATAAGTGGGGTTGTTAGCTATTAATATGAGAATGTTATGACAATTTGTGATATCATATTTCCGTAATGTGACCTCGATGGTGAATAAAAGGTGCGACGAAACATTAGCATGTCGCGGCCTCATAAGGAAATCACCGGCAAAGTTTCATCAGTTAATGGAAATCAGCATCACATAGTCCTTGTACTAATTATAGGGACTTTAGGGACAAGGCATAGGTATGTCATATACAACACAAATAAGTGTGACCATATTCATTTAGTGTCCATGTTGTCGTGTACTGGTACCTGTGCCATTGTTCACGCTGCGTAACGCAAAATTCCTCTACGGCAGGCGAGCGTACATCACCCACAGGGACACTTAGCAGTGACGCGAAATTATATCGAACGTCTGTCGAACTGTGTTGCAAATTTCCTGCACGGTGGTTGCTGCCTGTGTGGAAAATTTTCCAATTATGAGCACGCTGTTTCACCCACATTGCCATTTCTTCGTCCATACGAAATGACCATTCAGCCCCGTTATGGCTTAAACAACGCATTACGTTCTGTGTTTCATACACGGTTAGCATCTGGCCGCGTTGCGCCGTTCACTACTAGCTGTGCTTTCGTAAATGCACCATCCCAACAGTATATCCCATGCTGTTAACTTTAGCATATGCTATCCACGTATTAGAGAGATGAACACCTTTCTTTTGTGCTGCCTCTGTGAAAATACAGCCGTCTCCATAGCAAATGGTTTACCACATTACATTTTGTGTGACGCCTGCTTATCACTACCAAAATCTGTGGGCTACATACTCATAGGTATGTGGAAATTTGGTCTGATTGCAGAAACCATCCCCCGTTATTTGCAAGAAATATTTAGAACCACTCCGTACTCGAGGTGGTTTTGCAGTAATTGAGACCCTTTGATGGCAATTTTGACTGAGGACTTACATATCTTATTAGCGGCTTGTCCGGTAAAGGTTGTACTTGCGTTGTAATAGAACCGTTCTGATATTCTTCAAAAACGGCCCACATTAACTAGAAATATGCATCAATCGGCAGGACATAGTACGCTAGCATTTAAACTCATGACACAATAGTCGAACTCAACAAATTCTGCTATGGGGGTCAAATTACCCGATAATGCTGTTGTAACAGAGGCATATTCAGTTTCCTGGCTGTGTGATGGGAGAGCCATGCGTCTGTGAATAACTAACTGACGTGAACTTTCCCAATCAGTTAACTTGTAGAAGGGGATCAGTGAACATAACGTCAGTGCGTAAAGATGTTACGAGGAGTGTTAAGATATTCAGGAAAATATTTTTGCTCAGAAGAAGTGACGCAAAACAAATGACATAGTATCTGAGGAGTTAATATCTAATATTCATGTGTGGAGTTCAAGGTGAGCGGCACAACTGCACAAAACTCAAATACACTGTAAGATCACATGTGCGAGCAAGGTTGTGAGAAACGGAAAAGTCACTCCTCAGTACAGTATCTACTAGTAATGTTGCCAGGAAAGTAATATTCAGAGTCTTTAGCGAAGTAAAAGTCTTGTTGACAAACAAAAGAACCAGGTCAAAATCAGCGACAGCAATACGAGAGGCGCTCAGTGAACTAGAAAGTACAATTTGGCCTACCAGACCAATGAAAAATCCAAAAACGTTTTCACATTAAGTAAAATCAATAAACGAATCAAAATTCTGCCTTCATTTCATTTGGAACTCATAAGATACCTACAAAAATCCTGTCAACAGTTTGACGTAGCTCACTGAACTAACTAAGTTGACCAAGAAATTGCAAAAGCCTAACGTAATTTCTGTATTCAAAAACTGAAGTTGAGTTTGTATTGCTTCTCTTTCGCTATTTTTTCTTCATGTTGGAGATTTACATACCGTTTTTATAACAATGCGGCTAACCCGAAAACAATATCTTTCTATTCGTTATCAGTAGACTTAAAATTCCCTTAACGTTACTTTTGTTGATGCATTAATATATTTTATTCATAAATACTAAGTTCGGCTCAAGGGAGAAAATTAATACACGAAACGTCTTTTTCTTCAAGTTTTAACAATGAAATAATTATATTAACAAAAGTTAAGAAACAATGAGCAGTGGCTGCACATTGCCGTGAATGTAATCGCCTTATGATTTTTGCCGGCATGGGCCATAGCAGACAATACAAGCAAACACTCCACATGACCATAAAAGATAACGAAAATTGTTGTGAGCGCTTACTGTATACTGAATATACTATGATTTTAATATTTTCTTAATAAGGTTTATCAGAGTTATGAATTTATTAATTTTTTAAAGATTAGCTGTCATCAACAGATGTCCTCACATATAGCAGATTTGTTATTATGAGTGATGATAAGGAAGCTTTTGTAGGCGCAATAATGTCAGCTGCCCTCATATTTCTACCTTTTGCAGTAAGCATGAGATTATGCAACAAATTTAATAATTTTTTAACATAGTTTATGTTCAGTGATGTAAAATACGATGTTCTACCCCTGCATCACAGTCTCAGGGACCGACCTTTTTAATTATTTCTAAGGTAGCCTATGTTCTTCCTCTGGATTCAAGCTATCTCCATACCATATTTCATCCAAGTCACTTCAGCAGTCTGGTTGTGACAACGTACACCGAGACTTAGTTTTGTGTTGAAAAATATTAGTGTGTATAATAGGAAATTAAAAATTGAGAAAAGTAAATCCACAACCTCCCAGAGTTTTATATTCTCTGTAATTTTTCGTTATGTTTTTGTCTGGAAATGGTTAATACTCTTCCGCTTGTATCACTTGCCTTTTGGAACCTTATCTGTTCGTATGGATTGTAGAAGGTCACGCTGTTGCCTAACTTAGACGTATTACGTTTGATTTAAACATGATCAACGCTGTCCTAGCTTCGTTTTGAATGTATTTTTCACAGCTGTAATCAGGAACGAAAACGGCGTTGGTGTTACTAATACAGTCACGCTATCCAGTGACAGCCATTTCTGCTGCCTTAAATGAATGCTGCATGATCAACGAAAGAACCTACGTTACTTCCGGAATGGGGATTGAAGTCCGATCTGTTTAAAGAAATACCGCTCTTCTATGCTAATACCAGCGTTGAAATATTTATATTGTTTTCACCAGTCATGCATAACTTTATTAGTAGCGGAGCAGGAATTACAGATTGTGCTGATCCGAAAAAAATATATTGCCATCATTAAGATAATTCCATCTCCTCTCCATTTTTTGGTAACTATATGGGACAAACAATTTTAATGACTTACTCGAGGGGGAGAACGAATAATAATGGCGAGTGTGAGAGGACTTGTAAATGTGTCACGAGAGGAACTACTCCAGGAAAGAAAAATAAGGGAATCAGAATTATTTTCTGTCTCAAAGTGCGTACAGCGTTTGATATTGAATTGTTCGTCCACTACAAGTACAAAGTATTGTTTTCTAACTGTATACATGATAAATTCAACGATGCAACATTTTTCTGGTTACAAATGGCCGTTCATATAACATGTTTAACGTATAGGTGAACTCACGCCACATTATTATGTGCACATTTCTTCTTGTTGAACTACATAAAAGAAGTAAATGTTGAACACTGTTATCAGATAGATAATTATTTCAAATCACAATTTATTCGAAGTTATTGTAAATTTTAATTCCTTAAATTTCGTGTCATCGTCCATACAAGAAAGAACACAAACATAGATACAGAAGAAGTGCTAGTATGGAGCTTAATACTGAACAAAGCAAATTCACTGACACGAAAGCTGAATATTCACGTAGTTCAGAACTCGATCAAGGTTCGTGGTCAGAAAGGTATCCCAATGTTTCAACTAATAATATTTTCTGTCTATTTGATGCTGACCTAGATAATTCCTTACGTAATGTAAATGTTTATCATGATTATACCTCACAAGATGTAAATGAACCAGTGGACCATAATTTAAATGAGACAAACGTACAAATAAGTGATCAACAACTAATCCAGTTGCACTGTTGTTACAAAAATTTCAAGCAGTGGAGTACAGCATAACAGCACAGTTACAAAAACAGTTCATTGAATTACAAAAAATAATGCAATGAATTACAATAACAATCCAATGAATTATGAAAGCAGTCCTATGATTTATAAAAATTAAATATTAGACTTAACAATTTGTCAGTGCAGTGTAATGCACTCTAAGGCTCAAAAAAAGACGACATACCACGAAGGAATTATCTGTGTGGGACAGAAATCGGTAGATCCGATGTACATGACAAAGAAAACAAATGACTACAATTTCTGAAATAATTAGATGACTTATTCAAGAGACAGAGCTTCATCATGTTTATCGAGTCAGTAACACGTTGGGACACCTCTGGTTCTTATACAAGCATTTTTTCGGCTTGGTATTGATGATATCGTGGCAAATGCATTTCAATTGGCACGTTATATCGTCAATATCCCTTAACACGTAAAGGCCAAATTCGTTTAGTTCTTGATGCAGGGGCCATTATCAAGATAACTGTGCCAGTTCACACACAGCCTCTTGTCTTACTTCTTCTTGAATCACTTGTCTTTTGACGCCCGATCTGTTTGCGCGGATTGAAGAAGATGATGCTGTTTTATAGCCGAGACTAATTAATGACGATTCAAACATGATTTAGTGAGGTGTAATGTTATTAGTATTTCCCGTCATAGCTTTGTTTTTGAAGGTATTTTTCAGAGTTATAATTGGGGGCGAAAACGACGTTGGTGTTACTAATACGATGATGCTATTGACAGCAGCCATCAGTGCATTACATGCATACTGCATGATAAATAAAAGAATCTGCATTTTTTAAAATTTAATTTTCGAAGTCCGATACATTTAAAAGAAGTATCGCGCTTCTATGGTAATACGAGTGTTGAAATACTTAAACTATTTTCCACGGTCAAGCGTCACTTTATTAGTGGCGGACCAACAATTAGAGATTGTGCTGATCCCAAGAAAATTCGTTCATCTCATTAAGCTAATTCCATCTTCTCTCCTTTTTTGTTAACCATACGGAACAAATAACATTAATCATCTGCCCAAGAGAGAGGAGAATTACGTAGGTAAGTACGGATTAAACAGGTTGAGCGTAGTATAAGCACTGTATTACGTAGAACATAATGAGTAAAAGCATTTTCACTAATATGGAAATGTCATAGAGTAAATAACTTTTCCTTCCTATCCGCATCCTCAGGATGAGGATGACACGTCGGTCAGATGGTCCCGATGGGCCACTTGTTGTCTGAAGACAGTGTGCTTTTAAATATGTTTTCCTATGTCACGTTACATTACGATATCCTCTCTTCTGTGATCCAGTTTTGATTGAATAAAGCCTATGCGTCTGTGGAAACCCCATGAAAATTCGTCTATTAATTTCGGAGATTTGCATACTTAGACAACCAGACATACAGACACATTGGTTTTATTGTTAGTACAGAGATAGAGACATTGTTCCATTTTGATTCTTATTACTTTATTTACAAGTACTTATTTTTACTGTGATTTGCAGGATTGACTAATTTCGCCCTTTACGCCGTTCTCAAGAGCTACAGATATCAAGATACCAACGGTATGTAGGTACACTTACATCATTGCTCCCAATATCCATCATGGCAAGCAGAAGCATCAACAACAAAGTATCGACTTACCATGGCGGGTATTGGGAGTCAGAATACGAGTAGGGTTACGTGCTGTTGGTGTTTTGATAACTACGGCACTTAAAAACGGCCAGTCGCATATTTGCAAAGCCCGACACTTCACAAAAGATTTGTTTTTTGGAGGAATCCCTGAGCCCTTTGAAATAAAGATAGAGGTAAGACAAAGAGACGCGTTATCTCCAGCCGTATTCCTGGAGAAGAAACGAGAATCTAGGAAAAAAAAAACTGTCAAGTTGTAAGGAATAAGAGGACAATTCCTTGCGAAGAAACGAGACAGCATGGAAATCAGGTGTTTAGCTTTCGCCGGTAACTTGCCCTATTAGCCAGAAAGTGGATGGACGCTCAAGGAAAGGTGGAGATCTTGCATGATATCGCGGGAAAAGGGTGTAAAATTCTCAAATGATGGTTTATGTGGAATACAGGGGTGAAAGGAAGAAATACTTGGCCTAAAATATGGAAAGACTAAAAGAACAGATAAATTCAAATACTTATAAGAGTGAATCCAACACTAATGACTGGATAAAGAGTCACTTATAGGAAGACCCTGAAAATTATACATTTCTTACAAGTGATGACAGAACAAGTTCAACAAACGAGCGATGTCCTGGAAGGTTAAAATCAGGCACAACAGTTGAGTTATAAAACCATAAGGACTGTCCGATTTTAAATAAAAAGGGACAGTTGCGAGAACTTGGAAAAAAGAGAGGGAAGAGTCTCGGGAAAAGTCTGGGGCCTCAGAAGACGCTCGAAAACGAGAAGCTCTACAATTACACCTCAAAGATAAGGGCACGATGCTGAAACCAAGCTTGAGATTTTTCAACGCCCAATAAGAATGAACAAGAACCGACTGAGCAAATAGATTTTCAGTTACAACACATCAGTGGGCACAAGATATTGAAACAGATGCGCAAGAAACTAAAAATACGCTACAGACGATCCAGAACAGAGAAGCATTCAGAAGCAAAGCCAACGGCATAAAATCATTTCAAGAGAAACACTGAAAGGAACATATATCACATTTCCGAGGAGATGAAGAAAAGAAGAGTGAAGGGATTCCGAAAATAGAGGATCGAAAGGCCAAGAACCCTAAGTCCTACGCGGTCAACAATTGGCCATATCGAGAAAGAAAGAAAATCCGGAGTGTATTCTTTCATAATAACATAGCAAATTGTACGGTAAAAGATAGAACTTCCGCGTTCTGGCCCTAGACGGGACAATCGGGTCCGACCGTCCGTCGTGTCATCCTCCGACAATGGCGTCGTCGGATGCGACATGGAGGGGTACGTGTTCAGCACGCCAGTCTTCCCACCGTTGTCGATTGTCTTGACCTAATGACCTTGGAACTCCTAATAGCCAGCCTGTCCAGCAGCCCCGCAGTCGGCCAAACCTTACTACCCGTCCTACCATCCCGCCACTGCGGGCAGCGCCAACACGGAACCAGAAACCAACTATATCAGTGGCCGAAGATTGCGGGCCAAGAGACAGTTGATCGGGAGAACCGTTGTTGTGTAGACAGTTGGTAAGTGAAAATAAAAATATTAACATTAATATTTATACCTACATCTGACTTAATAATATCAAGCCGCCCGCGTGTGGCCGTGCGGTTCTGGCGCTGCAGTCCGGAACCGCGGGACCGCTACGGTTGCAGGTTCGAATCCTGCCTCGGGCATGGGTGTGTGTGATGTCCTTAGGTTAGTTAGGTTTAAGTAGTTCTAAGTTCTAGGGGACTTATGACCTAAGATGTTGAGTCCCATAGTGCTCAGAGCCATTTGAACCATTTGAATAATATTAAACTTACAGTATTTTATATAATGAAAGTAAGTAAACTACCCCTATATGTGTTCCACATTCTATTCCAGGACTCGTGGAGGTAACCACAGATTACCTGGACAGCGAAACATCGTATCGACTGTCTTTAGTGGACGGATCTAAGCTTAGGATTTGCTGGGAGTTGACTACTGATACGCTGACATGTGCTTGCACTATTAAAACTTGTCATGCCTCCTTGGGTCCCTATACAGCTATAGCCAGAAATGTCAGTGATGGTCAAGAAAAACCAACAAGCTAAGAGTTGAACCGACAAAAGCTGAGCAGTCATTGAAAAGAAAAGCACTCAAAGGTATTTTTGTTGCAGGCCGAATAAGTTGATACTTCAGGAGCTGATGATATTGGTGGTATTGAGACTGTCATGCAGGCTACCTTTTAAATCAAAATGATTTCATGGCAGTTATCCCTAGTGAATGGGTGTGGTATAACGGGCAGCATGTGTTGAAACAGAATTATACAAAATTTACCGACTACGCTTTCGACACGTATATGTCTATCGAAGCATTGTTTCCGCCAACTATCTGGACCGACCACTCATTCAACAGAAACCCTACCACCAACAGTTGCGAAGATTTTAATTTTAAACTGAATGGTTCGTTTTATTCTGCGCATCCTTCTGTGTACCGTCTTGTGGAGATTATGATTTAGCTGAAAGAAGACACATACGTGAGATTCAGGATTGCGAACAGTACCAAGGGAGCAGACACAGGACTTCAGGAAAGGAGATACGCATCGGTTCAGTTTTGTTAAAAGAGTTGCCTTCAAGTTTTTAGCTCAAAAAATGAAGAAGAAGTAATTGGACGACTAATTTTTGACAGTTGGATGTTGGTCAGTGATATGTTTGTTGACTGCTGTTTCAGTTGTAATTTCGGTGGAAAATGTGGGACACAATCAGCCAACCTCTTCGTGGTGTCTGCCGGATAGCTCTATCTGGCTGACTAATCTAGTAGATAGTGTCGGAAGTTCCATGTGGCTTTTCGCGGATGATGCTGTAGTATACAGAGAAGTTATAGCCTTAGAAAATTGCAGCGAAATGAAGGAAGATCTGCAGCGGATAGGCACTTGGTGCAGGGAGTGGCAACTGACCCTTAACATAGGCAAATGTAATGTTTTGCGAATACATAGAAAGAAGGATAATTTATTGTATGATTGTATGATAGCGGAACAAACACTGGTAGCAGTTACTTCTGTAAAATATCTGGAAGTATGCGTGCGGAACGATTTGAAGTGGGATGGCCATATAAAATCAATTGTTGGTAAGGCGGGTACCAGGTTGAGATTCATTGGGAGAGTCCTTAGAAAATGTAGTCCATCAAGAAAGGAGGTGGCTTACAAGACATTCGTTCCTATACTTGAGTATTGCTCATGAGTGTGGGATCCGTACCAGGTCGGGTTGACAGAGGATATGGCGAAGATCCAAAGAATAACGGCGCGTTTCGTCACAGGGTTATTTGGTAAGCGTGATGGCTTTACGGAGATGTTTAGCAAACTCAAGTGGCAGACTCCGCAAGAGAGACGCTCAGCATCGCGGTGCAACTTTCTGTACAGGTTTCGAGAGGGTGCGTCTCTGGATGAGGTATCGAATATATTGCATCCGCCTACTTATACATCCCGAGGAGATCACGAATGTAAAATTAGAGAGATTCGAGCGCGCACGGAGGCTTTCCGGCAGTCGTTCTTCCCGCGAACCATACGCGACTGGAACAGGAAAGGGAGGTAATGGCAGTGGCACGTAAAGTGCCCTCCGCCACACACTGTTGGGTGTGTGGGGGGAGTATAAATGTAGATGTAGATGTAATCTCCTGTTCGCCGTTTACATGCCCCCATTTTATCCCTGTCCGCAGTTCTCATAATTACGAGAAGGCTGCCCGCAGTTCAGAAGTTGTGAAAGACAAGAGGAGGCCTGTATTAGATGGCGAATAATTAAGATGATAATGATAATTTTTATAATGTCCAACTGGGACACTAGAAATAATAATCTACCAAAATTTGAATCGATTGAAGTGTTAGAGATGGCGACTGCGCGGAGACTGGGTTGGAAAATGATTGGGATCTGTTTGGTCCTGAATGAAATGGAAAGTTCAGCAGTGAGACTGGAACAAAAATAGATAAAGTACGAAGGTCACGGCGAAAAGCATTTGAGGGAATTATGAAATGGCTGAAGCACCGGCTATAAAGTTCGAGGCCGGCGTGAGGTGGTACGCGCAGTACAGCGTTGTGGTTTGTGAGCGGGCGGCGGCCGCTGTGAGATGCGGGGTGCGGTCAGCTGTGGCGGTGGCGCTGGTGCGGCCACGGCTGGCAGCGCCGCGCAGCGCTGGCGCCGTCTGGTCGCCGCCGGCCGCCGGCTGGGCGTCGCCTCGCCGCGGCGGCGGCGGCGGCGTCATTGGCGGCGTCGCCTGTGGGTCGGCGCCAGTCTGGCGCTGCGCGGCGCCGCGCGCCCCACAGCACAGCCGAGCATCGATCCCCGCCGCGAGGCCCACTGCCCGCGTCCGCGGCGGCGAGCCAGCTCCGGCCGTCGGCCCCCAACAAACACTCTCATCTTACGGCATCCGGCCACCCAAACTGGCTGCTGGCGCATGCGCAACAACTTCCTCCTCCTTTCAGACTGTCTGACCTCCGGTACCACGAAAAGCTAACCCTGATGGTTAAGATGTTATTTCACAAAACATGGACAACACGGCTCAACAGCATATATTCATAAGCTAAAAATATGGTCTGACAGTTGCTATTATTAATGATTGTAGTATTCAAACAGTACTTTCAGTCAATCGTCTCGGAAACTGTTATTTTTGGGTAATTAAAGCTTAAAAACCATTAAATTTCAAAATTTGATCACGTGATCGAAAACGCTAAGTTACTGGCTGATGCTCTGGTGGCGTTACAGCTAGGAGTCGGAGCCCACGAGAACTTCCGTCCCCCCAAAGAACATATGATGTCACTCTAGTCTGCCTACTCGCCACACTTTCGAACGCTAGACTGTGCAGGGCCCACGGGAAATCGATGCGTAATTGAAGAGGTACCCACTAAAGGTCATAACTTCTTCGTGTGCTATCGAGTGTATGCATGCACTTAAACATGCAGTCGAGAAACATTAAACTGCTCGGAAATAGTTACTCGCTCCGGGTCGGACAACGCTGCTGTCACTCGTAAGACCTGGAGTGTCACTTGCTATGACGTATGCGCCACAGTCTGATTTTATCGTTGGCCACTCTAGGAGTCTGATTGGAGATGTACGTGTGTTTTAAGAGCGTTAGACGAAGCTGCTATTACTCGTATTTTCTGTACTTTTCCTGCGTACAATTCACTTATTTAGAGATGGAAATAGAAATTACAACATTTAAGTAGCAATGGGTAGCCATTTTGTGAAGGCTGATATTGGAAACCTTCCGAAAGTTGGTGCGTTTACTCATCCCTGAAAACCTAGATTTTCATGTTCCAGAAATAAGAAGCGTCAAAACTGCATTTTATGACAACTGCGGCGGAACTACTGTGAGGCAGCAATGAGTCGCAGTCTGGTCTTGAAACTGAGGGAATGTGGAACTTGATTATTAGTTCGGACCACGCTGAAAAGGTTTTCCAGGGCATCATTTGAAAGCCTGAAGAATAAAACACAATGGAAA
This sequence comes from Schistocerca serialis cubense, assembly GCF_023864345.2. Lineage (NCBI taxonomy): Eukaryota > Metazoa > Arthropoda > Insecta > Orthoptera > Acrididae > Schistocerca > Schistocerca serialis. Next base: position 534,196,782 of record NC_064639.1, on the reverse strand, counting down.
CTTTTGAGTATAGAAGATAATTCGGACTCTTTTCTGCTGCCGTTATTGTTATGAACTACTACTGTTTTACAGGTACCTCTTTTCTCAATTTTCAAATTTTCTGAAAGCGTAATAATACTCATGGGTAACTTCAGAGAGGCATCGTCTTTGCCTTTTACAACTTTACACATCGCAGTTTTTACCTTCCTGCAGGACATTAATTTAAACAACAGGAAAATTGTATCTACAATAGATGTATTTGATGCAGCAAGACCTTAAAGCATCTATTCCGCATTTTATCATATTTGGCTGGTCTTATCACATTTTATCTTAGGTTCTGCCTCGTGATGACTGGGTGTTGTGTGCTGTCCATAGGTTAGTTAGGTTTAAGTAGTTCTAAGTTCTAGGGGACTGATGACCATAGATGTTAAGTTCCATAGTGCTCAGAGCCACTTGAACCATTTTTATTGTAGGTTTCAAGCAGTGTTCAACATTTATCTTTATCAGGTTTACGACAGGCTCAATGCAGACCTTTGGAAATGGAACAGGAAAGGAAATGACCAGCAGTGGTACAGGTTAGTGAAATAAATTTGACCAGCTATACACAGTTGAATGCAAAAACCTATCTTTTCCGCGCTGATAATTTATATCGAACAGTGTTCACTGCATGAGCAATAAGTATTATGCAAAATAATGACTGTATGCATCTTATCTTCGTGGTCCTTACGCGAAATACACGTAGAAGCTCGAAAAGCTGTAGAACGTATCGTTGCAGCGAGTGTTATCCGCCCGGTACTTCATTAGAGTTGCGGTACTGTCCACGGAGCTGGAATTCCAACTTTCATCCAGCGATACAAATATTCAAATGTGTGTGAAATATTATGAGACTTAACTGCGAAGATCGTCAGTCCCTAATCTTACACACTACTTAACCTAAATTATCCTAAAGACAAACACACACACCTATGCCCGAGGGAGGACTCGAACCTCCGTCGTGACCAGCCGCACAGTCCATGACTGCAGCGCCCTTAGACCGCTCAGCTAATCCCGCGCGGCCCAGCGATACAGAATGATGACCATAATTGTTTGTCTTTCCTGCCGTACGTCTTCAAATTGGTACATCAGGAACCTGAAGACATTTTAAAGGAACAAAGACTGGAAACACGACGACCCTTGTTCGTGCTCAGCGGTTGAGACCACTCTTCTGCAAGTCATTATCACTACATCCTATCAAATGCAAGCCATTATTACTCGGTGATCATCAGACACCAATATATTACCGACGTAATGTTGATCGAAAAAAATGGCTCTGAGCACTATGGGACTTAACATCTGTGGTCATCAGTCCCCTAGAACTTACTACTACCTAAACCCTAACTAACCTAAGGACATCACACATATCCATACCCCACACAGGATTCGAACCTGCGACCGTAGCAGTCGCGCGGTTCCGGACTGAGCGCCTAGAACCGCTCGGCCACCGCGGCCGGCAATCTTGATTGTGTTGATCACCACAGCTGACAATGTTAAGGAATAATGAAAAACAGCTCTGCTGTATTGTTGCGTATTTATTGTGTTTCGTTCGTTTAACATATTCAAGTCGTCGAGTTTCGCTAAACTCACGGCGTAAATGATCGACGTAAAACAATCAGACCATTCCTGTCATGACTTCAGAATAACTCTGCAACCTGATGATATTCAACGAATGAAACCGGTCGTAACACAATAAATGTGCAATAATACGTCTGAGGTGCTTTTTATTAATCGTTAAATACCGATATGCCTTATCGATCAATGACTGGATTGTCACCATCCCACCCTGAAATAAATGCAACTGTCACCAGCCATTTGGGGTTGGTGCATTTGCCCGCAGCTACTGAGGTTGTAACTGAAAGGCAGGGTTTTTCGTTCCCTAGGAAGGCAAAATTCGGAGACAGAACTCTCACCATGGCAACCTTCATTAAGAGACCGCGCAAATACGAGAGCGCGCACAAACGTAAAGCCTCGAATTTTTGCGTCAAAACGACTAATGTTTGTTTAAGTAAAATAAACTTTTACCAAAATTTCAAGCGAAACCTTAGAATCCACGTCCCACCCAGCTTTCACTTCAGAGGACCAGATGGAAACATAGCCTATAATGACAAAGACAACTGCCGCATATTGGCCAAATATTTTAGGAATCTCCTCAACTGTGAGTCCCCTAAAACCTCATTTATCTACCAAGACAGTCCCAGACAGCCGAAGTCTCACCCGCCAAGAGAAGAAGTCGTGAAAATCATCATTCAGTCTATGAAGAATAACAAAGCACCAGGAGAAAACGCTATAATTGCAGAGCTGTGGAAGCAGGCTGGAGACAAAGTAACCAGCAAGTTGACCGAGATCCTAAGTAAGATTTGGGATATTGAGAAGTTACCAGTTGACTGGACATCTACTCTGATCCACCCCTTACATAAGAAGGGTGATTTGACTGACATAACAATTGTAGAAGGATCTCATTGATACCAGTCACATATAGGGTATCATTTAAGGCATTATTGAACAGTGCTGAAACTCAATTGGATCCAAAACTTGGAGATTATCAGGGTGGTTTTAGAAAAGGACGTTCTTGTGCTGAGGAGATCCTTAACTTGAAGTCAGTATTAAGTCAGTTTAAACTAGCGAATAAACCATACATAGTAACTTTCGTTGACTTCAAGAAAGCATAAGATTCAATCGACAGAGACACTCTTATGAGAATTTTGCAGGAAATGGGCCTGCACCAGAAAACACACAGCCTTATCCTAAAGACCCTGAGTAACACTAGGTCACGAGCAAAGTTCAGAGGAACACTTTCAGAAAGCTTTGAGATAAAGACAGAAGCTAGAAAGCGAGATGGACATTCACCTCTTCAGCTCTGCACTGGACAAGGTCATCAGAGAGTGGCGAAAAGAAATGGAAGTACAAAATATACCGAGCGGTATTTGCCTGGGACACAAACAGAAGGGACTAGTAGTAGACTGTTTAGTTTTCGCAGATGATCTGGCCCTTATAGCAAGTTCAGTAGAGGTAGCGGTAAAGCAGCTCAATATGCTTAAACTCCAGGCTGCCAAGGTGGGACTTCAGTTTCACTAGAAAAGACAAAATACCTCACCAACATCAGTGATACTCTCAGTGAACTACAGCTGGAACAAGGTCAAATGGAGAAAGTTTACGATTAAAGTATCTATGAGAATGGTTGGAACCTAATCTATCAGAATGAACAGCACTAACAACTCGGATTAATAATTTGCAATTAGCATATCGATTAACCAAGAACATCTACATTAAGAAATCCCTATCTCGCAATTCCAAAGTAAAACACTACCCAACAGTTATCCGCCCTGAAGCCCTATATGCCTTAGAAAGCTTGACTCTACAGGAAAGGCTTGACAGATAAACAAGATATTCAGGAGAAGAAGATCCTGAGAAAAATTCTGGGACACATCAAAGCAAATGGTGAGTACAGAAGACAATCAAACAAGGAGCTATACAGTCATACTGAGAAAATCACAGATGCAGCCTGATTTGTTTGGCCTCTCTCTTAATAGTGTTTAAACGATAGTGCGTAATGAAGAGAGTGCTCTGGTTGATAACGTGTGACAATTAATGATATAATTTTTGTTATTTTCCTGCTATTCCTATCGAACGCATCCCAGCAGTGTGTCACAAATGAATTTAGCCTGGGAGACCAATTAAAGTCACGACTGGGAATTAAAAAGTTGTTTTATGTTGGATATATGTCTAAAAATTGAGTCTAAACCATTTTCAAAAATATTAGAAAAACTTGTAATTCTTTTTCCAATGAAAGTGTAAAATCTTTGTATTCACGATAGTAGTTCAAACAATTCAGAAAATTGTTAAGAAGGAAGGTAAATGATCTCAATTAAGAATAAGAGCGCGGATGGAAAGTTAGCTAAATATCGGGCATAACCCAGACGTTCCCCCTCCCCCCAGTCTCCTTCTATGGTCTGACTGTCATGGTATGGCCCTGTCATAGGGAGCGTTACCCGTTGCGCAACTATTTATTTTGTAAATAAGAAATACAACGCATATGAGTTAACCTATCGGTCCATATAAAATTATTTTACGTTGAAAGATTATCCTTATTGTGGTTTGCCTAGGCAAATGGGACTGGTAATGATGAAGATAATACATTATTTAAATATCTCTGATGCCCAGAGAATAAATACAGTATGAAACAATAGCGAGTAATCGGTGGCAGATCGGCTTTAGGAATAAAGAACGCAAAAAAGTTTTAACGTCGACTTCTAAAAGGGAGAGGGGGAGGGTGAAGTCTGCACTATCCATTCAGTTCAACTGCCATTCCAAGTCCTTTGCTGTCGGACAGAATAACAAAGTCATTGGCAGACCTCTAAGTTTTTATTTCCTCTCTCTGAATGTATCTCATTCAAAACGTTTCTTTGGTTCCCTTTACATCTGGCTCGAAGTACAGATTGAAGAAACGTTGGCGATAGGCTACAACTTTGTCCTACTCCCTTCTTAACCACTGTTTCCCTTTTATGCACCTAGATTCTTACGACTACCGTCTGGACCCTGTTCAAGTTGTTAATAGCCTTTCAGTCCTGGTGTTTTACTCCTGACCATCAGAATTTCAAAAAGAATATACCAGTCAACACTATGAATAACTTTCTCTACGTCTGTAAATGCTATAAAAGTACGTTGGCCTTTTCTTCTAATTTAAGTCGTAGAGTCACTATTGCTTTGCTTGTTCCTACATTATCCCGAATCCAAACTTATCTTCCGCGAGGTCGTCTTCTACCAGTTTTTCCATTCTTCTATAAAGTATTCATGTTATTGTTTTGCAAACATGGCTCAACCATTACTTATCAAAGTGATACATCGGTATAATTCACACTTGTCTTTTGTGATGTCCGAGGATTTCTATTTGGCCTTGTCTATTTATCTATTTGATCCTCTGCTGCCTTACCCATCTCATCTCTGAGCTGTCAATTCATTTTCTACTATATTCCGTTGCCCTGCTTTACTCAATCGTTGCCTAATACTTCCTCTGATACTCTCAACAGACATCGATTATTTCAAACTATCCAAGTCCTATCTCCTCAATTTCATACTTTTTTGCAATTTCTTTATTTTCCTTACCATTATATAATAAATCTCAATTCTCCCGATGTCTCCAGGTCTCTTCCACGTATACAACCTTCTTTCATGATTATCATACCAATAGTTAGCTATGAATAAATTATCTATACAAAGTTCTACCAGATGGCTTCTTCTTTCAGTCCTCCCTCCCTCTCTCCCCCCCCCCCCCCCCAATTCATATTCGCCTCCAATCTTTCCTCTCTTCCTGTTCCTACTACAGAATTCCAATCCACCAACACAATTAAATTTTCGTCTTCATTAACTATCTAGATAATTTCTTTTATCCCTTCATAATCTGCGGAGGTATTTGGCATATAAACTTGCACTTCTGTGGAAGGTATCGGCTTTGTTTTCGTCTTGGCTATACCAATGCGTTCATTATACTGTTCATAGTAGCTTATCCGCATTCCTATTTTAGTATTCATTATTAAACCTACTCATACATTACCCCTGTTTGATTTGCATTCATAACATTGTATTCATCTGACTAGAAGACCTAACGTTCCACGTTCCGATACGTAGAACACCATTTTTATTTCTCCGAATGACGACATCCCCTTGAGTAGTCCTCGCCCGAGTTCCGAAAGTGGGACTATTTTACCTCACCGCTGCGAGGGATTAGCAGAGCGGTCTGAGGCGCTGCGGTCATGGACTGTGCGGCTGGTTCCGGCGGAGATTCGAGTCCTCCCTCGGGCATGGGTGTGTGTGTTTATCCTTAGGATAATTTAGGTTAAGTAGTGTGTAAGATTAGGGACTCATGACCTTAGCAGTTAAGTCCCGTAAGATTTCACACACATTTCAACATTTTACCTCAGTGACATTTCACCCAAGAGGATGCCATCATACTGTACAACTACACACTCTACGAAAAAATTACGGCTGTACTTCACCCTTGCTTTCAGCTGTTCACAATACAAGCACAGCTGGGCCGTTTTGGTTTATGTTACAAGGCCAGTTCGGTCATTCATCCACACTGTTGCACCTGAAACTACTGAAGAGGTTGCTGCCCTCTTCAGCAACCACGCATCTGTCTGGTCTGTCGGCAGATAGCCATCCGTTGTGTTTGCTCCTGCGGTAGGCCTACCTTTATCAAATGGTTCAAATGGCTCTGAGAACTATGGGACTTAACATCTGAGGTCATCAGTCCCCTAGAACTTAGAACTACTGAAACCTAACTAACCTGCCCGAGGCAGGATTCGAACCTGCGACCGTAACACTCGCGCGGTTCCAGACTGAAGCGCCTAGAACCGCTCGGCCACCGCGGCTGGCCTACATTTATCGCTGAAGCATGCAAGCCACTGCACCTACGGCTTGGTCCATGGTTCATGGAGGGATCAGTGTCGATAAAAGGTAAAAATCGTCAATATTCTCCGTTCCCAGTGTGAGTGAACTGTCTCTATACATAGTTAAGTTACACGGAACACTGACTGTGTGGTGCTACTCGCACCTGTCAGTTCTTGTAATTAAAGTTATAGCTTCCTATAAAGATTTTCATGAGCCTATTTCATTATATAACTCAGTTTACAAATGTTTTATGTCATTTTTATATCATTTTGTAGATGTTTTCAGTTCAGTGTAGTGATAATTTTCCAAGTATTTACGTCCAAAAATCCCGGCCCTTCTGTTACAGGTCCTTTCTCATATTCGTAAACTCAATGAATTGAGGCAATAGGGGCAACTGCCACCACTGGTCTCCGCCCTGAGGGCGCTCCTGCTTGCATCCACTGACTTCTCATCACCCTTTCTGCCATGTCTACGGCTACAGAAACCCTACATTTCCTCAGGTTTTGTTAGAAATACATAGGAACCTGTTCTGAAGGAAACAGTGAAATCAAATTTATTTGCATCGTTGGTAGCGATGTTAATCAGAACCTATCTGGCAGCTTTGGTGGATGAAAAACTTAACTGTGATGGGGAAAGAAACAAAACCACGAACCATCGTATACACGGCTATGAACAGTTCAACTATTCACTGTTAATTTCTCGTTAATGTTGAATTATCACAAGGTGATGCCGCCGCCTCCTTCTGTTTGAATAAAATCTTTTCGGTTTTCAAGCCACGTCAATTCGAATCTATCTCCGCCATCATCGTCAGGAATAAAACTACTGACTTCTGCGGCTGGCACGATTTTCCTGTTACATAACCACGATCACATTTGAATTGATATGGCTTGAAAGCCTTTAAGATTTTATTCAGACATGCCACAGTGAAAGATTCCAAGGACACAACCTTCTGTTTTGTTAAGTGAGTGGCCGCAAACTTAAGCTTCGATACTGACAATTGTACGTACGACCATCTCACTGTTAAAACAAACCTTAACTACTCGTAAATCTTGTAACCGTGATACCGAAGAATAAGGCCTGGCGTGACCATAATAGTAGCTCTGGGAGCAGCTATGGCCAACTTCGACTGCTTGTGGTGTCCGGAATCTGCCACCGTATTGCCGCACCGCGGCATCGCCAGCGCCTGCGACCTGTTCTCACAGATCATCGCAAGTGACTCACAAAGAATAGCACTGACTTTACCTCTCCTCAGCCTAGACTGGTTGATTCCAGTCAGCTCGTTATCTAAATTAAGTATATACCTTACGTGGTTAGCGAAAACATCATATTTTAGTATGAAAATCCTTTATATACGACGTCTGGAAGAGAAAGTGAAGCAGCCGGAAGAAATGATAGGCTGTCGATGGAGGTCTTTTAGCCCATCCGACTAGCCGCGTGGTTTAGCACACTGTTTCCCGAGCGGGAAGGCGTGCCATCCGCCCACCGGATGAGTGTCGAGGTCCGGTGTACCGGCCAGCCTATGGATGGTTTTTAGGCGGTTTTCCATCTGCCTCGGCGAATGCGGGTTGGTTCCCCTTATTTTGTAACTTATCATTCCAGCCAACTCTACACAAACCCAAGTCCACAAAATGGCCTTCTTCTATTCTTGCATACACCGAGCGCTCGTCATTCCTCTTTTAGCAGACGCAGTGGAGAACGAGTTACAAATCCTAGAATCTATCGCCTATAATAATGGATGTAAACCAGAAATTGTGAGACAGCTCTTTAACAAGAAAACAGGTAAAAAAACTGCGACCTCATCTACACTAGGTGTCGCACCAGAGGATAACTCCACTAGCTTCATTTCTGTTCCCTTCATAGGCAAAGCATCTTATAAAGTAGGGCGACCCTTAAAGAGTCACGAATTTAAGGTTGCATATTCCATAAATAACAGCCTCAAAAAGTACTTGGTCCACTCGTTAAAGAATACTAATGACAAATTATCTCGTTCTGGGGTGTACAAAATCACCTGTAGTAATTTCCCGAGTTATTACATACGCCAGACAGGGAGAGCCCTCTCAGCTAAATATAAAGAACATATACCCACGAAAAGTGGTGATGGCACGCGTGGCTCGACTTTTGCCGAGCACCTTGTTCAACTGGCCCATGCTCCCAATCCACCAAATAACACAGAGCAATTAAATTGCGAGGTTAAAGGCACTAGGCTTGACGTCCTTGAGGAGTTGCTTGATAAAGAAAACCTACTTAATGACCAGCTACAATTGAGAAATAAGAACTTTTTCGAAGGTTTTCAACCATTGCTTCACCGGCCCTGATATTACGTTGCCTTTGCAGTCACCGACGCCTGACTCCACTTGCTTTAGTCGTGTAGTAATGTATTCAAAACTGAGGAATATTTTTGCCGAGTGATAGCTAGTCTTTCTTACGGGCTCCGGATCCTTTTATAGGGTTCTCATTCTCCTCAGAAGTAAGTTCGGTTACATATTACACCAAACAGTATTATTGGTTATATTAATCCAATTCCTAACGTAAAGGTAGCTACCTTTATGCATCTATATTTGCACGCGGGAATGCGTATAACCATCAGCGGTGCTCGGTACATACACTCCTGGAAATTGAAATAAGAACACCGTGAATTCATTGTCCCAGGAAGGGGAAACTTTATTGACACATTCCTGGAGTAAGATACATCACATAGTCACACTGACAGAACCACAGGCACATAGACACAGGCAACAGAGCATGCACAATGTAGGCACTAGTACAGTGTATATCCACCTTTCGCAGCAATGCAGGCTGCTATTCTCCCATGGAGACGATCGTAGAGATGCTGGATGTAGTCCTGTGGAACGGCTTGCCATGCCATTTCCACCTGGCGCCTCAGTTGGACCAGCGTTCGTGCTGGACGTGCAGACCGCGTGAGACGACGCTTCATCCAGTCCCAAACATGCTCAATGGGGTACAGATCCGGAGATCTTGCTGGCCAGGGTAGTTGACTTACACCTTCTAGAGCACGTAGGGTGGCACGGGATACATGCGGACGTGCATTGTCCTGTTGGAACAGCAAGTTCCCTTGCCGGTCTAGGAATGGTAGAACGATGGGTTCGATGACGGTTTGGATGTACCGCGCACTATTCAGTGTCCCCTCGACGATCACCAGTGGTGTACGGCCAGTGTAGGATATTGCTCCCCACACCATGATGCCGGGTGTTGGCTCTGTGTGCCTCGGTCGTATGCAGTCCTGATTGTGGCGCTCACCTGCACGGCGCCAAACACGCATACGACCATCATTGGCACCAAGGCAGAAGCGACTCTCATCGCTGAAGACGACACGTCTCCATTCGTCCCTCCATTCACGCCTGTCGCGACACCACTGGAGGCGGGCTGCACGATGTTGGGGCGTGAGCGGAAGACGGCCTAACGGTGTGCGAGACCGTAGCCCAGCTTCATGGAGACGGTTGCGAATGGTCCTCGCCGATACCCCAGGAACAACAGTGTCCCTAATTTGCTGGGAAGTGGCGGTGCGGTCCCCTACGGCACTGCTTAGGATCCTACGGTCTTGGCGTGCATCCGTGTGTCGCTGCGGTCCGGTCCCAGGTCGACGGGCACGTGCACCTTCCGCCGACCACTGGCGACAACATCGATGTACTGTGGAGACCTCACGCCCCACGTGTTGAGCAATTCGGCGGTACGTCCACCCGGCCTCCCGCATGCCCACTATACGCCCTCGCTCAAAGTCCGTCAACTGCACATACGGTTCACGTCCACGCTGTCGCGGCATGCTACCAGTGTTAAAGACTGCGATGGAGCTCCGTATGCCACGGCAAACTGGCTGACACTGACGGCGGCGGTGCACAAATGCTGCGCAGCTAGCGCCATTCGACGGCCAACACCGCGGTTCCTGGTGTGTCCGCTGTGCCGTGCGTGTGATCATTGCTTGTACAGCCCTCTCGCAGTGTCCGGAGCAAGTATGGTGGGTCTGACACACCGGTGTCAATATGTCCTTTTTTCCATTTCCTGGAGTGTAGCTGCTCGCTGCGATTTGTTGCGGCGCAGCTCTCACGGCCTACCGACCTCGTCCTCAGAGTGGGACCTGCGGTTCTCTTCAGCTCATTTATGTAGATTTATGACTCGGTACTACGGTGCTATAGTTTTATACTTGACATGGCCAAACTTTGGCATTCAATAGTTCAGTGTCAGCTTTTGAAGACCCCCAAATTATTTTGGCTGGAACCTAGGTAAAGATTGGTTTCTATTTGCTGCACGCTGTGCCACACACAATTATACTCTTCCTGTTGGAAATTGATGAGTCCAGCACGAGGAAAATCTGAGACCATTGTGTCAGTTGCGTGGACGATATGAAACTATGACAAATCACAAAAAACCTAAATCGGTATGGCCGGAAGCGGGTTCCATGCATCGTCCTTCCGAATGCGTGCCACTTGTGCTCCGAAACAGACGACACCAACGTTTTTCCATGTTGATGTGCGACATGGTCAATTACGATGTCGGTGGGAATGGGAACATCGAAAATGGACCGTGGATCAACAGAAACGTGTCACCTGGTCGGATGAGTCACATTTATTGTTATAGCACATGTTCAGATATGCCGTCGTCCAGGCCGAAAAGCTGGTTGAAACATTCACCCCGTCACAGACACAGGCCGGAGGCCTGCTATGGGGGACACTCATCTGAGCTTCCATGACAATCATGGCGGTAATCTATGCATATTAAAACCGTAGCTTTGGCCTTATCGGTTGGTAGAATCACTGAGGAAACTGCGGGAGGACGCGATAGGACAAGGAAATTACGAGGACGTTCCGAAAAGTGATGCCTACGAATTTTTTATGTGAAAATTCTTGAGGCTTTTTAAATAAAACAAATGTTATTAACATAGGATATCCTTATGTTTCATATCTACAGATTTACTTCTCAACATACTCACCTAGCGATGAACACACTTCTCCCAACGAGAGACCAGTTTGTTAATACCGTCTTTGTTGAGTGTTCCATTCTGTTGACGGAGCCACGACCTCACTTCTGCTTGCACAGCTTCATCACTATCAAATCGAGTTCCTCGAAATTTTTCTTTAAGTTTTGAAAACAGATGAAGATCGGTTGGGGCCAGATCGGGACTGTGAAGCCAAGTTCTCAGACTGACGCAGATGTCAAGCTCTCTTGTGTCGTCTAACATTGTCATGCTGAAGTAGAGGCTGCTCCATGTGTGGTCGAACCTTCCGCGCTTAGATTGCAGCACGCTGTTTCGCCCGCCCCGACATCGTTCCATTACATACTGCTGTTACACGCTAAGATTCGGAGCATTCTAGCGGCAGAGGGTTACAACTTCAACTTACGTCAGTGAAGGGGGAAGTCGCCGAGTGACATGTATGTCATCTGACACCTCAGCCGGTATTGAGAACAACATAAAAAAAAAAATGGTGTCATTACTTTTCAGCACGCCCTCGTTATTCTGCTGACCGAAAAGAGAGCTCTAGCTCATGTGTGGATGCAATAAGATTTTCCGTTCTTTGAACGACAATGCCTACAGACAGATTGAAGTCTATCCCACAAACAAAATCGAGAGGAAGTTAATGATTCATTGCAGTGAGTCATGTGTACAAAGTAGTGTCATAAGTGTTGTAGATGACGAGCAGCTGTGGCATCAAGATTATGTAGCTTGCTTACGGTGGGTGAGGAAGGAATTCCTGTATGACCGACAGTAATCTTGATTCACCTACATACCACCTCGCAATTTACCTTAAATACATGTTCAACGAACATGTAGAGAAGTGGAAATACCACAATTGAAAAAACTTTGTGCACCACCTCAGACAACTGACGTTCCTGGGTGGTCAGACGCAGTCTCCCGACGAAAACTCGGCGAATGTTACACTGACGTTTTTAGAGACAGTGTGACAGTGTGACGCCGACTTACCTGCTGTTCTGCGGAAAATGTTGTGGGATAACGGATGGATGGCAATTCGTAGTCCGTTATCGCCTGTTGTGGTGAAGCATACATGGAACACACTGAAGCATATGCACTACCATCCATCAAGTTCAGACCAACAAGTTTCTGTTGATAGGTGGACAGCTCATATATCATGTGGTCAACAAGGGCCTAGAATATTTAAACTCAATAAATCCGCATATTAAATTGACGAAGGTACTTGGAAAAGAGGCAAACTACCTTTCCTCGACGTGTTAGTTAAGAGAAAATCGGATTGGCCATTGGTTTATAGCATATATAGAAAACCCATCCAGGCTGACCTTTACTTCCACACACCGTCACAAGGAAATTCGATGCTAAAGACTCTGGGCCTTGGCACTCAAGCACCTTCAGACAAAGAGAGCGTCGTCAGACAGTTACATCACACACGGGTTATATTATCAAACTGAGCGGGCGTTACAGTCACAATCAAGAACGCCTAAATAATAGTTTGAGACTGAAATAAAGAGAGGTCAATAATCGCTTATCTACCTTAAGCTGGTGTGGTTCTGGGAGGGAATATCTGTAGACTTTTACGAAAGCATAGCATCCAGTGTATTCGTTACCGCAACCAAGATAAAAAGTCTGTTTTGTAACTTAAAGAGGTTCTACGTCTGCGGTAGCATTCCATGCGAATGTGGGAGGAGAGATAAAAGGAGTATCGGTAGCACACCCGACGAAATGTAACAAGTAAATTAATTGTCGTCGAACACTATATAGAATATAATCACGCAATGAAATACAAGGAGATCAATATAGTTTATAAACTCCAAGTTTCTGAGACACTATTAAGGAGACTATCAGAATACTGTCGGAAATCAAGTAAACAGCGATGGGGGTTTCAATGAAACGAGGCTGGGTTCCGACACTCACAAGGAACCTCTTGGGAGCCAGGTCGCAAGTTCAGTCTGTGGTAAAGTTTATTTGGTGATGCTGTGTTAACAATTCAGACAGGATAGATATTAGTTGCTAATGACTCACTATGTGGATCAGGAGGGCGACAGATAATGAGTGTCTGGGAGGTGCAGAGATCAACCTTCTATGGAGTGCATGTATTACATTTGACGAAATGACCATCGTCGACATTCAAGAAATTTTCAAGACGAATCATCAACATACCACCATGAACACGCAATGAAAAATGGAACGCCAATGTGATCACAAAAGTTCACACCACCTTGGAAGTTACAAACCGTGCTGGACGTTCACCTACATATCCGTTCTTAAGGAATGCATTTAGAAACATCTTACATCATGAAGTGATGAGAACTCATGGAATGTGAATGCATGCAACCGAATGGGAAACAGTCGGTCGTGGCACCTATCGTGAAACAGGCTATCCGTTAAGGAGTGGCTCCAGATAGTGACAAAATGTTGTATAGTCATGGAAAAAACATCCAAAGGCTGAATTGGTCCAGCGGTTTCAGATGGTATGAATTCCAATGCCATATACTTTTCAGGAAGGATAGTGTGTTCTAAGTGAGTGTGATTTTCATACGCAGACCAGGAATGAGGGAAAAGCGAGTTATTTTTACCAGCTATTGGCCAAAAACAGTTCCCAACCGTAGTCGTAGTTTTCGTACGCCCATTTCCCACTCTCGCTTACTGTGACGTAAATATTCCCTACTGCCCCTGCAAGATCATGTGCAACAGAAAAAATCGTAGGGGGCAGAACACCTCCAACTTCCCGCAGCATAATAAATAACTTTCCATCCAATTTACCAGCCAGATTAACTGTCCGCATAATTGTATACTAACGCCATAAGGCATTGGTGTCAGCTGATCTTGATAGAACTCTCTCGGTACCTCTAATGCAGGGCTACTTTCATATGAATTTCCTCTTCAGATCCCGACTGGTCGCAGTTGAAAACAAATTCCTTACTGAAAGTACGTTTATCTGATCCACATACACTCCTGGAAATTGAAATAAGAACACCGTGAATTCATTGTCCCAGGAAGGGGAAACTTTATTGACACATTCCTGGGGTCAGATACATCACATGATCACACTGACAGAACCACAGGCACATAGACACAGGCAACAGAGCATGCACAATGTCGGCACTAGTACAGTGTATATCCACCTTTCGCAACAATGCAGGCTGCTATTCTCCCATGGAGACGATCGTAGAGATGCTGGATGTAGTCCTGTGGAACGGCTTGCCATGCCATTTCCACCTGGCGCCTCAGTTGGACCAGCGTTCGTGCTGGACGTGCAGACTGCGTGAGACGACGCTTCATCCAGTCCCAAACATGCTCAATGGGGGACAGATCCGGAGATCTTGCTGGCCAGGGTAGTTGACTTACACCTTCTAGAGCACGTTGGGTGGCACGGGATACATGCGGACGTGCATTGTCCTGTTGGAACAGCAAGTTCCCTTGCCGGTCTAGGAATGGTAGAACGATGGGTTCGATGACGGTTTGGATGTACCGTGCACTATTCAGTGTCCCCTCGACGATCACCAGTGGTGTACGGCCAGTGTAGGAGATCGTTCCCCACACCATGATGCCGGGTGTTGGCCCTGTGTGCCTCGGTCGTATGCAGTCCTGATTGTGGCGCTCACCTGCACGGCGCCAAACACGCATACGACCATCATTGGCACCAAGGCAGAAGCGACTCTCATCGCTGAAGACGACACGTCTCCATTCGTCCCTCCATTCACGCCTGTCGCGACACCACTGGAAGCGGGCTGCACGATGTTGGGGCGTGAGCGGAAGACGGCCTAACGGTGTGCGGGACCGTAGCCCAGCTTCATGGAGACGGTTGCGAATGGTCCTCGCCGATACCCCAGGAGCAACAGTGTCCCTAATTTGCTGGGAAGTGGCGGTGCGGTCCCCTACGGCACTGCGTAGGATCCTACGGTCTTGGCGTGCATCCGTGCGTCGCTGCGGTCCGGTCCCAGGTCGACGGGCACGTGCACCTTCCGCCGACCACTGGCGACAACATCGATGTACTGTGGAGACCTCACGCCCCACGTGTTGAGCAATTCGGCGGTACGTCCACCCGGCCTCCCGCATGCCCACTATACGCCCTCGCTCAAAGTCCGTCAACTGCACATACGGTTCACATCCACGCTGTCGCGGCATGCTGCCAGTGTTAAAGACTGCGATGGAGCTCCGTATGCCACGGCAAACTGGCTGACACTGACGGCGGCGGTGCACAAATGCTGCGCAGCTAGCGCCGTTCGACGGCCAACACCGCGGTTCCTGGTGTGTCCGCTGTGC
This sequence comes from Schistocerca serialis cubense, assembly GCF_023864345.2. Classification (NCBI taxonomy): domain Eukaryota; kingdom Metazoa; phylum Arthropoda; class Insecta; order Orthoptera; family Acrididae; genus Schistocerca; species Schistocerca serialis. The sequence goes on along the minus strand of NC_064639.1, from coordinate 534,181,169 downwards.
CGTGCGTGTGATTATTGCTTGTACAGCCCTCTCGCAGTGTCCGAAGCAAGTATGGTGGGTCTGACACACCGGTGTCAATGTGTTCTTTTTTCCATTTCCAGGAGTGTATTTCAGGCCGATTCCACAGTTTACTGTACATCGACGAGTCGATGCTTATGTCTTCCAGTTTTGTAGCACTATTTGAAGTAATTCAACCATTCACTGCTTCCCTTGAAATCACTGTTATCTATTTCGCACGCAGCTCGATGTGCATAAAGTAGTAGGTCACTATCAAACACATCCTGTGAACTGAAGTGAGAATACTTGAAACGCGCAAACACCAGTTCTTGTAACAAATGCCCTTTGTCCTCCGTTAAATATCCGTAGTTTTTCTTATGCACTATACGGTCATATTGCTGCGGACTTTTTTAATACTGTTCATAACTGTTTTTTTTTACGATGCTGCGGATGATCTTCCATCTCCTTAATTATGGTTAATACCCGCTCCTTGTCCTTAATTACGTTTCACTCGAGACATGATTTGTGCCTCCCTGTCCGACAAGGATGATGAATTACATGGCTCAATACCTATTCCAAGATCACATTGACTTTATAAGCTCATATCGTCATCACTGCACTTCTCGTGTACATTGTCAACACAGTCGTGCGTATACTACACCACACTTTCAACAGACTAATCCTGCAGAAAAGCTAATGTTTCATCTGCTACGTATTTCTTCCTCTGCGAAATCCCTTGTGTTCCTTTCTGACGTAATGTCACCTTCGGCAACTCTTGTAGATATAATGCAATGTTTGCTTTGTTTATCGTTGCCATTGCTCCACTTTGCAGGAACACCAATAGCAGTGTAACACTGCTGTGAGTTACTCGTCGACTAAGTAGTTAAACTATGCTCCGTAATGCATCAGTGGATACCTCTATTCCCGCTCCCCATGACCATTAGCATCCAATATTGTGGTTGCATGGTAGACAATATGTGTCACGTCGAATGCCGTAAATATCATTGGCCATGTGGGACCTAGCACTCAAGAGGATCCTTGTCTGTTTACGAAGGCGTGATGAAAAGTAACGCCTTCGAAATTTTTGTATGGAAACTCTAAAGGCCTTTTAAATAAAACAAACGTAGTTAACATTCTACATATTTTTCATCGTGTCTATATATTTTAATTCTCTGCTGCGAGGGGCTCCAAACTGTACCGTGTATCATGGCTGTGTGTGACGTATCTGTGCTGCTGAGCGAGAAACAGCGTGCTGTAATCGAGTTTGTAACAGCAGCAGAATTCATATATATTTGTAGCACACTCTCCTTTAGCGTGATAATGCCAAAGCACGCAAGATCCTTGCGATATCTGCAACAATGCGACACCTTGAGTTCACTGCCATCGACCATCCTTCATACAGTCCCGCCTTGGCGCCATCCGATTTTCACTTACTTTTAAAACATAAGAAACACCTTAGAGGACTTCACTTTGACAGTGACGGAGCGCTGCAAGCAGAGGTGAGTTTGTGGCCCCGATAAAAATGTCAAACATGCTGCAGTGACCGCATCAACAAGTTTGGCCTCTTATTGGGAGGCAGCGCGGGATTAGCCGAGCGGTCTCGGTCGCTGCAGTCATGGACTGTGCAGCTGGTCCCGGCGGAGGTTCGAGTCCTCCCTCGGGCATGGGTGTGTGTGTGTGTGTGTGTGTTTGTCCTTGGGATAATTTAGGTTAAGTAGTGCGTAAGCTTAGGGACTGATGACCTTAGCAGTTAAGTCCCATAAGATTTCGCACACATTTGAACATTTCTTATTGGGAGAAAAACGTCCGTCGCCAGGGTGACTATGTTGCAAAACAGATATGCAGACGCGCAGAAATAAGGCGTAGAACGCTAATATCGTTTGTTTCATTTTAAAAACTTCAATAGTTCTCACAAAAAAATAGGAGGCATTATTTTTCATCACCTCTTCCTACTAAGATCTCGCCGGGCAGCAGACCCACCAGAAGTGACAAATGCCAAGAGAATGTGGGTGTCAGTGAATATTAGAACGGGCTCTGAAAAACGAGAGCATGAGAGGACGTAACGGAAGCCAGGACTCGATCCCCATATCTGCTATAAATAACGGAGTGAGACCAAGACTATTTCACAGGTCAGAATTCACTAGTTTGAGACCAAACAGCAAGTACTCACAACAGCACAACTCGCAGCAGATGAAGAAGATGATTGGCTAGATCGTCGAAAAGTTGTGCAAAAACTGGAAACAATAGCTTCCTCTGTACACTTCCACACACCTTGATGAAACAATGAAGTTGAAAAATAGCGAACAACAAGGCAACGACTGTGACAGCAGGAGAGAGTCCACTGATTTTTATGGCACACATGTCCTGTACAAGACAATGGCAGTCGCAAGGAAAGCTAAACTCAGACACTATAACTCACTGACCAAAATAGTCTGTACATGAGTGAATGTCTGAGAATGACGAGGAACTCTGGACGGAAAGAAGCCGAAAATTTAGTGCGCATGTTTCTACGGAGAATAATGGGACTCAATAGACTGGAAGTGTAGACTGGGACAAATAGGACAGTTGTATCGGGACAATGAACGACAGCTGAAGCCAATGTGGAATCGCAGAGTGAAAGTTCCACTGACATCCGCTCCACATGGATGACACCCGACTAACGCAGCGAGTTTTAAGTTAACTGGACAACAGGCATAAGAACGTTTCAGGGACTTAAGGCAGAGCTTACAGAGCATTTGACTTAGGAAGACATCCCTAACAGATCAAAGTAAAAATCGCTGGTAAGCAACCTTAAGTGCTGCCGAAGGAAGACAAGTGGCTAGAGAAAGAATGTAAAAGTTTTCGGGCTGCAAAAGAGGTTTCCAGAAATATTTTGTACTTATTTGACCTAGTCTCTCATGATATTAAGCAGGTGGAAAGAAATTCAGAAATTGCGCCAGAATAATGTAGCATCTCAGACACCGCAAAACATAATGCCTAAAAATTCTGTGTATATCGAAAAAGCATTTGATGATAGGAATTATTTCCAGAACCATGTCGTACAAAATATTAACAACGTAAAAGCCTGCCTGACTGGTCGCAGCAAGACCTATTTTATAATAAACAAAACCACTTTTTCTAATTTACATCTTTCAATGGCCAATTTCGTAACTGATAAAACGAAATTTGAAACTGAATGTTCCCCGTGCCGTTAACTGCTGAACTTGGTGCCTCGTTGCGTCTCCCATCCCTGCCACCTTCGTCTGCCGCTGTCACCAACAGGTGCGCTTGTTGCACGTTACGTTAGGTTGCGTTACGTTACGGTAACGCGTCTCGGCGGTGCCCTACAATAAACAGCGGCGCAGCGTAGCGGGCCGGGCCCGCGCACCTGATGACGCACTGGCCTCTTACCTCGCAAGACAATATACGGGCCCATTACCTCGCCGACCACCTCATTAAAACGGCGCTGAAACTTGATACAGCAATAACGGCGGCTGTGCCGGGCCGGCTCATTGTCTTAAACTGCCTGCCTGCCTGCCTGCCTGCCTGCCGTCGGCCGCCACGGCACCTCTTCGGTCCGTAACACGAGACGCCCTTCACCGTACCACGGGGTGCCCTCGCGCTGGAAACACGACTCAGATTGTTGGGGAACAGCAAGACGGAGGGCCGTGCCGACAGAAATGTAAAGGGACTGCAAAGTCTCCGTAACTGCTGTAGATAAACTGCCTCACAAAAAATGTGAAGCACCCAGAAGAGGAGGAGGAAACGAAATGAAACTTGAGAAACATGCGATATATTTGAGTGGTATCAAACCTATATTAGAAGATACTTATCGGTATGGTGTTGCACCGACCTTGTCATGGATGCATATATGCACTGGATCCGTTGGGAAGAGTATTAAAAGCTGCTATATTCTCTCCTAGGGAAAGCTAGCGTGTAACTGTAGTAACAGGTCCTTGATTGCTTGGATACTGGCACTAGGACAGAGTTGACGTTCGATATAGTCCCAAACACTCTCTGCTGCGGACAGATCTGGGTATCATGCTAGCCCAGGAAGTACATCAAAATTACGTAGGCAGTTCATAGAGACACGTTCCTTGTGTGGACGAGTATTTTTTGACCCATAGTATCGCGTGAGAGGTACGTAGTAGATGAGGACACAGGATGTTCCTGACGTATGTTTGTACTGTCACAGGTCCCTAACTCATTACCAGCCGTGATATACATTACTGGCCATTAAAATCGCTACACCAAGAAGAAATGCAGATGATAAACGGGTATTCATTGGACAAATATATTATACTAGAACTGACGTGTGATTAAATTTTCACGCAATTTGCGTGCATAGATCCTGAGAAATCAGTACCCAGAACAACCACCTCTGGCAGTAATAACGGCCTTGATACGCCTGGTCATCGAGTCAAACAGAGCTTGGATGGCGTGTGCAGGTACAGTTGCCCATGCAGCTTCAACACGATACCACAGTTCATCAAGAGTAGTGACTGGCCTATTGTGACAAGCCATTTGATCTGCCACCATTGACCAGACGTTTTCAGTTCGTGAGAGATCTGGAGAATGTGCTGGCCAGGGCAGCAGTCGAACATTTTCTGTATCCAGAAAGGCCCGTACAAGACCTTCAACATGCGGTCGTGCATTATCCTGCTGAAATGTAGGGTTTCGCAGGGATCGAATGAAGGGTAGAGCCACGGGTCGTAACACATCTGAAATGTAACGTCCACTGTTAAAAGTCCCGTCAATGCGAACAGGAGGTGACCAAGACGTGTAACCGATGGCACCCCACACCATCGCGCCGGGTGATACGCCAGTATGGCGATGACGAATACACGCTTCCAATGTGCGTTCACCGCGATGCGATCATCATGATGCTGTAAACAGAACTTGGATTCATCTAAAAAATGACGTTTTGCCATTCGTGCACCCAGGTTCGTCGTTGAGTACACCATCGCAGGCGCTCCTGTCTGTGACGCAGCGTCCAGGATAACCGCAGCCGTGGTCTCCGAGCTCATAATCTATGCTGCTGCAAACGTCGTCGAACTGTTCGTGCAGATGGTTGTTGTCTTGCAAACGTCCCCATCTGTTGACTCAGGGATCGAGACGTGACTGCACGATCTGTTACAGCCATGCGGATAAGATGTCTGTCATCTCGACTGCTAGTGATACAAGGCCGTTGGAATCCAGCACGGCGTTCCGTATTACCCTCCTGAACCCACCGATTCCATATTCTGCTAACAGTCAAATGGTTCAAATGTCTCTGAGCACTATGGGACTTAACATCTGTGGTCATCAGTCCCCTAGAACTTAGAGCTACTTAAGCCTAACTAACCTAACGACATCACACACATCCATGCCCGAGGCAGGATTCGAACCTGCGACCGCGGTTCCAGACTGCAGCGCCTAGAACCGCACGGCCACATCGGCCGGCTGCTAACAGTCATTGGATCTCGACCAACGCGAGCTGCAATGTCGCGACACGATAAACCGCAATCGCGGGAGGCTACTATCCGACCTTTATCAAAGTCGGAAACGTGATGGTACGCATTTCGTCTCCTTACACGAGGCATCACAACAACGTTTCACCAGGCAACGCCGGTCAACTGCTGTTTGTGTATGAGAAATAGGTTGGAAACTTTCCTCATGTCAGCACGTTGTATGTGTCGGCACCGGCGCCAACCTTGTGTGAATGCTCTGAAAAGCTAATCATTTGCATATCACAGCATCTTCTTCCTGTCGGTTAAATTTCGCGTCTGTAGCACGTCATCTTCATGATGTAGCAATTTTAATGGCCAGTAGTGTAAAACCATACTCGATGGCTCCCCCACTCCATGTGCATCTCCAAAACAACGGCAGGATGTATAAAGGAACTCAATAATTTTTTCTTATTGATAAATGTATAGGTAATTATTCGACTATGATACCAAAGAATAATTTGAAAAGTATTTAACACTGACAAACAAAAGAAGATTTACGCTCTTCGTTCGTTAAATTTAGTAATAGTTAGCTTTTCGTTGTTCTCATTTCCTGGTGATAAGATGTATAAACCAAGTGCTCAGTAATTTAAAATGAAACTGTGCCATATAATGAAAGCAACATATGGAACAATATGATTTTCTCATTTGCTATACCATGGATCAGAGCTCCTGTGACTCTGTAAGATTATTATTATTTTAATTATATATGGAGAATAGATGGAGGCGACGATGTTCACGACGGCGCTGCTCAACAATAGAGGTACGTGAATGCGTTTATTTCTTTCCGTTCGTGGGCGCCAATGTCAATCTCAATATTTAGGTCACATTTGCCGCGACTTTCAGAACCTGCAATCTTTCTTTTTATTTAATTACGGAGTCTAATTATTTTCTTTCTCAGATGAATAAATGCATTTTAACCAGATTTTTTTTTACTCAGGCCACAGGGAATGACAGTACTTAGAATGTACGTTCCTCTATTCCCATCGTACGTTCGCATACAACTGAGTGAGTGCCGACGTAACTATATTTATGACCCATTTCTCTTATAGTATTAGTTTTTATTACGAACCACTCACTCGCGGCTGTACGTGCCCTCTTATTTTGTGTAGTCAGTTGGACATATTCCTTAACAACATTAATTGTTAAAATTAATGTTATTAAGGAAGGCGTAGTTTCCACAAATGACCTTTGCCTGTGTTGCAACGGCGCTTCACGCGAAATATTTGCTAAGCGACATTCATACTAATTCTCATTTGAAACACCGGCTGACTAAGTTTCCAGCAATTTAACAGTGCCGTTACAGATGGAACCTCTCCTCAGGTCGTTACCACCCTCCCCAACGACGGTCAACCAGAAGAGTGCAGAACCTCGATCTATCGCTGAACACAATGCGAAGTCATTCATCATCGGTCCGCGATCGCCGGTAACTGCACCAATCCAAAAGCAGCCGTTTGTGCTGTGGTCTTAATGGCAGCCTACGAATGGGGTCGGTAATTCCCTTGAACGGATGATGCTGGACTCCGACCAACGGCGTGCGACAACACAGAATGTCGCAGGGGGTTGATTACCTTGTATCGGTTGGTAGGCATATATGTGGACATGTCATGATACACTTGGTCCACAAAATGGCGATTCTTCATTTGCCGTTGTCAGACGTGATCGATCGAAACCTTGACAAAGAATATGCCTGCAGTCAAATCCACATACAGTACAACACTGGGATACTGTCACATCCGAATGGATATTACGAGATGTTATCAGCTAACCAAACGCATGTGCTAATAATGCTGTCCCACGTGAGTAAGAAACGACAGCAGTGGGATTTTTGGGGAAAATTTAAGTGTTTAAAGAACGGGCAGACAAATGAAACTGAAGGTGGTGTATTTATCGCAGTAGACAAAAAACTCAAATTCACCTAGACAGAAACTGAAGCTGCATGTAAGGTTGTCTGGGCAAGACTCAGTACGAGGGATAGGCATAAAATGATAATTGAATGCTTCTATCGCCCACCTGGCTCATCTCGTGACGTAACTCAAAATTTTAAAGAAAACCTCAGTTCACTTCTACATAGGTTCCCCAATGACACTGTAATCATCGGTGGAGACTTTACTTATCCAACAATCAACTGGAAAAATTAAAGTTTTCTTAGTGGTGGGGCGTGATAAGATATAGTGTGAAACGTTACTAAATGCATTCTCTGAAAACGACCTAATACAGACAGTTCCCAACGCTACTCATGATGGAAATATGTTGGGTCTAATGTCAACAAATAGATCTGACCTCTTTGAGGATGTCTGGAACGAAGAAGGTATCAGTGACCATGACGCGTTAGTAGCAACAATGATTGCCGAATTGAAATGAAAAGGTTAACTGAAGATGCATACGTTCAGTAAACTAGATAAAAAATCAGTATTGTCATCTCTCAATGAGGAACTTGAAGCTCTCAGCTTGCTGACGAGCTATGGCTCAGCTTTAAAAGAATAGTTGACCATGCTCTGGATAGATACACTAAAGAGCCAAAGAAAATGGTACACCTGTGTAATATCGTGTAGGACCCCCTCCCCCCCCCCCCTTCCGAGCACGCAGAATTGCAGCAACACGACGTGGCAAGGACTCGAGGCATGAGATAATTGACAGCATGAATCCTGCAGGACTGTTCATAAATCCATAAGGATACGAGGGGGAGGAGATCTCTTCTTAACAGCACGTTGAAAGGTGTACCAGATATGCTCGATAATGTTCATGTCTGGGGAGTTTGGTGGCCAATGCAAGTGTTTAAACTAAGAAGATTGTTGCTGCAGCCATTCTGTAGCAATTGTGGACGTGAGTGGTGTCGCATTGTCCTGCTGGAATTGCCCAACATCGCAATGCACAATGGACATTAATGGATGCAGGTGATCAGACAGGATTCTTACGTACGTGCCACCTGTCAGGGTAATATGTAGACGTATCAGGGATCCCATATAACTCGAACTGCACACGCCCCATACCATTACAGAGTCTCCACCAACTTTAGCAATCCCCTGCTTACACGCTGGTCCATGGATTCACGAGGTTGTCTTCATACTCGTTCACGTCCGTCCGCTCGATACAACTTGAAACGAGACTCGACCGACCAAGCAACACGTTTCCAGTCCTCAACTGTCCAATGTCGGTGTTGACGGGTCCCGGCGAGGCTTTGTGTCGTGCAGTCATCAAGAATACACGAGTGGGCCTTGGGCTCCGAAAGCCCATATTGACGATGTTTAATTCAATGGTTCACATGCTGACACTTGTTGATGGCTTAGTATTGTAAGCTTCAGCAGTCTGCGAAACGGTTGCACTTCTGTCACAATGAACTAATCTTTTCAGTCGTCGTTGTTTCCGCTGTTGCAGGATCTTTTTCCTGCAGCAGCGATGTCGAAGTTTTGATGATTTCACCGGATTCCTGGTATTCACGGTACACTCGTGAAATGCTCATACGGGAAAATCTCCACTTCACCGCTACCTCGGAGATGCTGTGTCCCATCGCTCGTGCGCCGACTGTAACACCTCGTTCAAACTCACTTGAATCTTGATAACCTGCCATTGTAGCAGCAGTAACCGATCTAACAACTGCAAGATGCCGTTTCAGTGTATGTGCCGAGTAGAACGGTTCACAATGGGAGGGAACGTCCATGGTATACAGTTACTGTTAAGGAACATCTAAAAAACAGCGATCACTGCATATAGGTGTAAAACAAAGCCTAAGTCTATAGACACAGAGATGCTTAATGAAAAGTATTTAGCCGCGTAGTGAGCAATGCGTGAAACCGGTGACTACTGTAGCAGAATATTGTCAAATAATCTTTCACAAATCCCAAAGAAATTCTAGTCGTGCATAAAGGATGTTACTGGCACCAAAGTTAGTTCCAGTCGCTAGCGAATGTAACAGGAAGTGAAATTGAGGGTAGCAAAGCAAAAGCTGAAATGATTAACTCTGTTCCTTCACAAAGGAAAATCCAGATTAATTGCTCCATACTCGTACCACTGAGTAAAATAAATAGTTGTGTCAGTGGGGTTGGAAACAGCTGAAAACTTTAAAACAGCAAAGCTCGAAGGCCCGATGGAATCTTTGTCAGGTTCTATACTGAATTTGCGGCTGACGTTAACCCTCTTCGACTATAGTTTATTGTAGATTCCTTCAACAAAAATCTGTGCCCAGTTTATGGAAAAGAACACAGTCATACCCGTCAACAAGGAAGGTAGTAGAAGTGATCTCCAAAACTATTGTGGGGGAAGTGGCCGAGCGGTTCTAGGCGCTACAGTCTGGAACCGCGCGACAGTACGGTCGCAGGTTCGAGTCCTGCCTCGGGCGCGGAGGTGTGTGATGTCCTTAGGTTAGTTAGGTTTAAGTAGTTCTAAGTTCTAGGGGACTGATGACCTCAGCACTTAAGTCCCATGGTTAACATTATGAAGACAATTAATAACATTTGTGAAACACAACTTTGTTTGCAGAAAACATAATGATGTTTGAAGTCGCCAATTTTTCCACGACAAACGACTTTCAACAACTTATTATATGCATAATTGTGGCAACTGATTGCCGGGAATTTTTTATATATATATATATATATACATATATATATATATATATATATATATATATATATATATATATATATATATATAAAATGTGTGTGTGTGTATACACACATTTGAATTACAAAAAACAAATACTACAAAAAAAAGTTGCATGGCGCGAGATTCGATTCAGCGACCTTCGGATTACAAACCCGAGCCCTTACCGCTGCGCCACGACGCTGTAGAAAATTATTAATCGTAGAGAGTATTTTACCGCAACGGTTTCTTTTAACTGTCGATTTTCTCGACAACGGCTGAGAAGTGCATCTTGGTGCTTTGCCACATTACATCTCTGGCTATGAGTTTTTATTATGCGCAGTATGAATCCAATCTGAATTTCACAACTGGCGGCCTCCCCTTGTTCGTCCTATTCGAGATGATATGCTGTTTCCTTTCTTTGATCTTTGAACTGTGGGAAGGGTCTAAAGTTTGACATGAAATCGAACCTCCGTGCAAGTCTCTCTTTTTCTACGAAGGCAAATAATTACTGGAGGTAAAAGAAATTATCCTAGGACCATTGATCATCAAACCCCATACGTTTAGATTTACAGTTTAGCACCTACTCGTTGAACTACCTAAACAACCTACCACCTTCAATCCTCTTAATAGTTTTTTGTGTTTTGTGCAAATTTAATGAAAACAAAGGTGAACAGAAAACGTAGTGTTGTTCATGAATATTAGTGAAAGAAACGAAATTTTTACCGCCATTCATATACGAGAATCACAAATAGCACATCACTTTTTATTATTGTAATTAATTTATAATCATGAATAGAATTGGCGAGAAGAGGAGTTTGTGGCGCAACTTGACCAGAAGAAGGGATCGGTTGGTAGGACATGTTCTGAGGCATCAAGGGATCACCAATTTAGTACTGGAGGGCAGCGTGGAGGGTAAAAATCGTAGAGGGAGACCAAGAGTTGAATACACTAACCAGATTCAGAAGGATGTAGGCTGCAGTAGGTACTGGGAGATGAAGAAGCTTGCACAGGATAGAGTAGCATGGAGAGCTGCATCAAACCAGTCTCAGGACTGAAGACCACAACAACAACAACAACAACAACAATTTATAATCACATTATGCGATATAAGACAACAGTTCGTATTACTTTAACACGTGACTCTACAGTGCATACACATACTGGTCGCCACGCTGGATTAGCCGAGCGGTCTCGGGCGCTGCAGTCTTGAACTGTGCAGCTGGTCAGGGCGGAGGTTCGAGTCCTCTCTTGGGCATTGGTGTGTGTGTTAGTCCTTAAGATGATTTAGGTTAAGTAGCTTGTAAGCTTAGGGACTGATGACCTTAGCAGTTAAGTCCCATAAGATTTCACACACATTAGAACATATTGGTAATTGCTGTCGAGTCACATCATTACACGAAGGGCACTTTTATTATTAATAATCAATCAGTGAATATTTTAATAAATTTATTCGTGTTGTATAATATTCAGATATCACTTAATACCATACTAATAATGTGTACAGTCCACAAATGTAAAAAGTACCTGTAAAATAAATCTGTTCCTCCTACTATTAAGTACTATTCATTCAGAAAACTGTCAAAATCAGGCTGGCAGTGCCTCAAATTTGTCAAACGTAATGTTTTGTGAATGTCTGTACATTCTCCTGGTACCTAGAGTCAAAACTGCATTGATGCTTTCTTTAAATACCCCCACTCCAAAAGAAGTTTTGCACTTCTTTTTGTTGTTTTTGTATTTTTCATCTGTATTATTCATTTTTAGAATAACTTCCTACTTATTCATTGCATTATTGAGTTATACTTACGAGTAGTATGGGTTAGAGGAACGTGTATGGTTGTTTTAAGTTTCAGCGCAGGTGAACTTCCGCAATGTTCTCCTTTTTCTAATATTGATGATTATGTGTCACTTCGTCAGTTCATCTTCGCTGCAGTAAGTAGTTTAATTTTTCCCGTTTCTTGCCTGCGTGATTACTTGTAGCAACAACCTACATGTGAGACTGTAGGGATTCTCTTTGGGTAGAGGCCGTTATTAAACATGAATAAAATATGTTAATGTGACAGTGACAGCTAACTACCACCTACTACTGAAACAAAAGCGATATTGTAAATAACTTGTATTTGTTGTGAATTATCTCATGATAGAAATTAGATCATATTGAACAAATCATGAATGAAAACAAATTAAACAAATTGTACACTGTCCTTAGATATACTACACTGGTAAGACTGGCTCTCAGCTCTTAATGTTAAGTTGATGCGAAGTTAGATTTAATTATTCCCCTGGATAAGCAAATGGTAAATGCGATCTGACTGCGTTCCCATAATCTCAATGTTAAGTTGATGCGAAGTTAGATTTAATTATGTCGCTGGATAAGCAAATGGTAAATGCGATCTGACTGCGTTCCTATAATCTTTTTTGTGTCTGAAATAATATGTACCTCGGACACCACCACCAAGAGACAAACCAAACAACATGCAAAAAGACAAATAACCAATAACGAATCGTAAGCAAAACTGCACGGATGCTCAGTGGATGGCAAGAACACGATCCAACAATTATTTCTGAACTTTACTGCCGGTGCTGCAAGTTTTACAATACCGTCTACCAGCGTGCAGGCTCCGTCGATACTGCTGGGGCGACGACTGCAGCTGCGTAGTCGCTGAATGAAGATAAGTTTCTCAAATATCTTGAGCAGAATGAGCTACTCAGAAACTACTAATGCCACAAGCCCTATATTTCCTCTAAATGGTATACAACGCTTTCAAGACTGGCTCAACAACCTTTAAGGTGCAGCCCAGTGTGTCTTGTACTAACGTGCAATACCAGTATGATAGTTCTGTGCACTGGTTGACTACGTTCAATGGTGACTGCCAGCCTATAAGGCGGAATCAACTGCAATTATACTAGTAGTCAATACAATGACTATCGTGGACGCTGATGTCCTACTGTAGCTGCAGACTCTAGATCATACACAGTACAGTATTCAGAATATACGTCCCTATCTCAGAGCTACCGAACTTTGCGACTGTCCGCTTTCACAGTACAAGACGCTCACTGACCTGTCGCTCTCTGCACAATGCTCTTCCGACAATCTTGCCGCCAAACCCTAATCAGCCAATCCCGACTCTGCAAAGGCCTCCCACATCTCCCCCGCAGAGTGATACAATTTCTCCACCTATCCAAAAATTTCTCTGTCCAAACAGCGGGCGTTGACCCTCAGCGTTTCCCGCACTTTCTTATCAACTACCCAACCAGAGCTCAGCCCATTTGCCGCTAAAATAGCGCACGACCGGGCGGCGCCAGCGCATACGTTGGACGCTCTCTGTCTGCTCGACATTTCCCCTCTCTCTGTCTCACCTGGCACCCGGTGGCGTTCCTTTTGATGCTTGCAGGTCACTGGCCCCATCCCTTGGGATACCCGGCCCCTGCACAGTGCTCTTCCGGCGCTCATCGGCCTTCGCCCCCCTCCTCCACTGCCAAATCCACTTTGATTACACCTACAGCATGCAACTAAATATTATCATTACCAAAGCCCATATTATTTCAGACATGTGTCTAATCATCACGATCTCTCTTTCTAATCCACCTAATAAGACTAATTAACCATTATATCGGTTTATTAACTCCAAATATGCAGAATAATCTGCGAAATGAATGTCACAAATGAAAGCCACCTTCCAAGACTACTGCAACAGCTCCCACTAGGTGCTTTGCTGAATTGAGTACTTCGTAGGTACCAGTCTTCAATTGACCACCTGCTGTTGTTTTTTCTGCAGATAGTTTATTGGTTGTGTGCTACGTATATCATCACGAAGTTTCCTCCAAACTCGGGAAACTTTACTTACTATGTAAATTCAGACCATGATGAATCACATGCGAAAAAACAGCCGGGTCTGGTCGGCCGTGCTGTGTGCAGTACTGGCTGACATGCACAAACAGTAAGAACGTTAGTCATGTGACATTTCATCACATTTACCCACAAACAATATCTATCTTCTCTAAACTGCTAATGATGCCGTTGTGTGTAATTCAGTTTGTATATATGTGTGTGGTATCCCACCTCATTCCGATCCCACAGCGGGGATCAAACACAGAGAACCCGCAATCAAAATCGCCACACATTTAGTAACAGCGGCAAGCACAGCAAGTGATTTTGTCAACAGCCTACATCATAATTTTAGACCGCACAATATCGTAACGAAGCAATTTTCCTTCGTGGATCACAAGTTACCCACACTTATGGACCTGAGAATACAATATCCTGAAAGTACGTTTACCTAGTTGACACCCTCAGTGTGATGAGCCATTAGAGAGGGCTGCACAGACGGCAGCGTCTGAGCGTTTCAGGAGGCGCTGCTGAGTGCTGGGGCTAGATGGCCCTCAGGCAAAGCCGCGGCACGCCGAGGGGCGCTCTACGTCGAGTGCCGCCACGCCGCGGCACGGCGCGTCTGTGGTCTGCCAGGGAGGGCTCCGCTGGTTGTCTCATTAGCCGGGACACAGTGCCGTTACTGTGTGTGTAGTGTGCAAAAAGTAACGGCAATTTTGTAAGTGTGTTAATCCAGTTTGTGGAATTTTAACGTTCTTCTGTGCTGTTCCATTGCCTCCAAGTTTATTTTCGGGGCTTATAATGTGTTTGTAGACAGGCATGCGAGGGCGGCGTTGACGATACACACGTCGACGAGGCATAGTGCTTCAATGCTGTTGCTGATAGAGCTCACAGCAGAATGGTTCCGCTGGCATGCACTGCCCGCTTATATAGAGAACGGATGACCTTGCTTACGTAACGCGCTGATAACGGACTTTGACTCAGCAGGCACCAGTGGGAATGCGTTATCCCGTACGCATACTGTAGTCGTTCTAGCAGCACGCGTACCCTGGTGCGCCGGCCTAGCGCCGAGCGAAGTCGTGCGGGTTGCAGAACCGACTCACTAGGCGCTCAGCGGGCAGTGCGGCACTATGCTTTAGAATTTCTGAAAAAAACCTGTACATTCTTAACTATACACCTATCGCACATTAACCTGTTGGCAGCTGTCAAAAGGGTTTTACGTATTTTGGTCAGAACGAAGATTTCTTACCTTCGTAAAAAGGAATCAGAGAATTTGTATAATATTTTTTTATAAGAACGTACTAAAGTGCGGCAGAGATGTAAAACGGTTAAAGTAATGCTTTTGGGGAGTCTGCCACCAGTGAAAAAAGAGCTTACTAGTGGCATAAACTAGTAAAAGAGTGTTGTGAAGACGTTGAAGATGGCACCCACCCTGGACGCTCAGCACGTCGTCAACGGATGAAATCGTGGAAAAAGGGAAAGAAATGGTTATGAACGGTGGCCAAATCACATCCAATGACGTCTCAAATGATGTTGGCAGGTCAGTTAGCTCACGTATTGAAATTTCTTCGAACATTTTTGGTGTGAAATGTGTCACAGAAAGATTTCTTCCAAAACTGTAGAAATTCGAATGTAAACAGCGACGAATGCAAATTGCTTAGGAGACGCTGGATACGCTCAGCAGCGACAGAAAACGACTGAAATGTGTCCTATCAGGTGATGAAACGTGAATTTACGAATACGACATCGAAAATAAAGCAAAATAGCCCCAGTGGAAGTATTTGGATACCTAATACCGGAAAAATCTCGTCAAGTGAAGTCAAATGTTATGTTCGCTGTGTTCCATTTTAACGGATAGCGCACAAAAATAGGAATACTACTCAGAAATTCGACGTCTCCTTTGTGAAACCGTCCGAAAGAAACGTCCGGATAGCCGGCCGGAGTGGATTAGCAGTTCTAGGCGCTACGGTCTGGAACCGCACGACCGCTACGTCGCAGGTTCGAATCCTGCCTCGGGCATGGATGTGTGTCACGTCCCTAGGTTATTTAGGTTAAAGTAGTTCTAAGTTCTAGGGGACTGGTGACCTCAGAAGTTAAGTCCCATAGTGCTCAGAGCCATTTGAACCATTTAAAACGTCCGGATTTATGGCCACACAATTGGTGGGTTTTCCATCATGACATGCAACTTCACACACTTCGATGCTTGTTTGTGAAGTTTTGGTCAAAAAAAATACGGCAATTATGCCCCAGCCCCATATTTGCTAGACATAGCCGCATGTGACTTTTTTACATGAATAAATGAAACATAGAGTCGTTGTTTTAAAATCGCGCCGCTGAGCTAATGCTGTCCCAAAGGTCGAGTTCATAAGAGTTTAGTGGATTGGAAATTGCTTTGACAAAATTGTGTAATATCTAATGTGGACTGTTTTGAAGTGAATAGCATTAAAGCTTACTAATAAATAAAACAATTTCCAGAAATCAAAAAACTCTGTAATTTTTTGAAGATACCTCGTACATCTAATCCTCATATCCATATCCTGCAATCCACTGTCAAGTCAATGACAGCATATTGTGCGGCATATTAAAGTTTACTGTCGAGCCATCCGTGTATGGAGAGTGGGAAGCATGACTGCTGAAATTCCTCAGTGCGAATTGTAATTGGTTGGTATAATCTCGTTTTCACGTTGCGTGCCGACTGGTACGCTGGAGGCTCTAATATGTTCCTAGACTCCTCGCTTAATTGTAGTTTTCAGAATTGTGTAAATATTCTCTCGTGGAATAGTTTGCATTCATATTCTGGTGGTTTGGATTTTTCTGAATTTGAGAGACGCTCTCCTGTGTATATATAGAAAAACAGGTCGGCATTCTTGCTGGCCTTGTTAATAAACGTTCAATAACCCATATTAGAGTTACAGTATGTAATAAAAAGTATCCGGACACCCCCCAAAATGTACGTTTCTCATATTAGGTGCATTGTCCTGCCACCTACTGCCAGTTGCTCCATATCAACGACCTCAGTTGTCGTTAGAAATCGTGAGAGAGCAGAATGGGGCGCTCCGCGGTACTCACGGGCTTCGAACGTGGTCAGGTGATTGGGTGTCACTTATGTCTAACGCCTCTACTCAAGATTTCCACACTCCGAAACATCTGTTGGTCCACTGTTTCCGATGTGAAGTGGAAAGGTGAAGGGACACGTACAGCACAAAAGCGTACAGGCCGACCTCGTCTGCTGACTGACAGAGACCGCGGACAGTGGGTGGGTATGGCGAATGCCCGGTAAGCGTCATCTGCCAGCATATGTAGTGCGAACAGTAAAATTCGAAGACGGTGGTGTTACGGTGTGGTCGTGTTTTTCAGGGAAGGGGATTGTACTCCTTGTTGTTTTGTGTGGCACTATCCCAGAACAGGCCTACATTGTTGTTTTAAGCACCTTCTTGCTTCCCACTGTTGAAGAACAATTCGGGGATGGCGATTGCATCTTTCAACGTAGTGGAGCACCTGTTCGTAATGCACGGCCTGTGGTGGAGTGGTTTCACGGCAATAACATCCCTGTAATGGACTGGCCTGCATAGAGTATTGATCTGAATCCTATAGAAAACCTTCGGGATGTTTTGGAACGCTGACATTGTTACAGGCCTCACCGATCGACATCGATGCCTCTCAGCAACACTCCGTGAAGAATGGGCTGCCTATCTCCAAACAAGCTTCCAGCGCCTGATTGAACGTATGCCTATGAGAGTGGAAGCTGTCATCAAGGCTAAGGGTGGGC
Source organism: Schistocerca serialis cubense (assembly GCF_023864345.2). Classification (NCBI taxonomy): domain Eukaryota; kingdom Metazoa; phylum Arthropoda; class Insecta; order Orthoptera; family Acrididae; genus Schistocerca; species Schistocerca serialis. The sequence goes on along the minus strand of NC_064639.1, from coordinate 534,163,528 downwards.
CAGCACCATATTGAATTCCAGCATTGCCGCTGGAGGGCGCCACGAATTCTATGTCATTTTCAGCCAGGTGTCCGGATACTTTTGATCATATAGTGTATATGATATGACTTCTACAAACTTGAGCATGATTCTAGACGGGGTCGCACGAAAGTTTGAAAAGCTATTCATTTGGTAGACTTTTCCATTTTTCCTCTGTTCTACGAAAGAACCAAAGTTTACCATCTCCTTTACCAACTGGTAACACTACGTGGTCATACCATTTAGTTTCCCACAAATCGTTCCTCTCAGGGATTCGTATCTTTTGACAGATTCAATCTGGGAATAGCTGAAATTATAGTCATGTGATTCTTTGTTTCTGAGTTTCCTGAGGTGCATGATTTTACATTTCATACATTAAAAGTCAGTCTCTCATATTACGCAGCAACCGGAAACTGGAACCTACTTTCTTCATGAAGCTGAAAGCCTAGCGCCATTAAGATTCTACGTCTTTCTTTCTACCAAAAACTAACGTGACAATGATTTGGGTCTAAATAGGAAAAAGGTAATAAATACAGCATATTTCTATTAAAAAAGCTAAATAAACACGATATTAATTCTGTTCTCTGAACACTGTAGCCAGCTGGTACAGCACTATGTACCGCCAGATCAGAATCTTGGTGGTGGAGTTTTGGTTAACATTCATACGAATACTGTATTCACGCATTGATCTGCGACGTTTTATTATAAAAAGACTCTTTCGCAGGAATACCGTTATCTTATGTTGTAAGAAATTTAAATAATACTTTGTGAAACTGGCATTTTATACTAGGAATGTAATTTTTGATTCTGTGATTAAACAAGGGAACTGTTGAGTCTTGGCAATCTAGATGGAAAAAGATCTTTTCGAAATATCGTTAGAAATTACGTATTGCCAAGTTCACCACACAGTGCAATAAACAGGTTTTTTTTAAAGATTTGTGGGATTTGTTTCGTTTCTTTTATATAGGCGCACAGATATTCGAGTATATTGCAAATGAGACACACCTTAAATTTCTTTAACAGAGACTCATCATCTGTGATCCATCGAGAAATAATAATCTGAATCTTATGGTACAACACTGTGGTTACAAATACCCCTGAGTTACAACAGTACACACTGTTGAGAGTGAATAATATTAGAACAGGATTGGCACCAATAAACAGAGGTAAAGTATTTAAATAAAGGTTGGAAAGCTGTTCCATTATATACAAGATGGTCCATTGATAGTGACCGGGCCAAATATCTCACGAAATAAGCATCAAACGAAGAAACTACAAAGAACGAAAATCGTCTATCTTGAAGGGGGAAACCAGATGGCGCTATGGCTGGCCCGCTAGATGGCGCTGTCATAGCTCAAACGGATATCAACTGCGTCTTTTTTTAAATAGGAAATTCCATTTTTAATTACATATTCGTGAGGTACGCAAAGAAATATGAATGTTTTAGTTGGACCACTTTTATTCGCTTTGTGATAGATGGCGCTGTAATAGTCACAAACGTATAAATACGTGGTATCACGTAACATTCCTCCAGTGCCGACGGTATTTGCTTCGTGATACATGAGCCGTGTTAAAATGGACCGTTTACCAACTCCGCAAAAGGTCGATATCGTGTTGATGTATGGCTATTGTGATCAAAATGCCCAACGGCCGTGTGCTATGTATGCTGCTCGGTATCCTGGACGACATCATCCAAGTGTGCTGACCGCTCGCCGGATAGTTACGTTATTTAAGGGAACAGGAAGTGTTCAGCCACATGTGAAACGTCAACCGCGACCTGCAACAAATGATGATGCCCAAGTAGGTGTTTTAGCTGCTGTCGCTGCTAATCCACACATCAGCAGCAGACAAATTGCGCGAGAATCGGGAATCTTAAAAACGTCGGTGTTGAGAATGCTACATCAAAATCGATGGCACCTGTACCATATTTCTATGCACCAGGAATTGCATGGCGACGGCTTTCAACGTCGTGTACAGTTCTGCCACTGGGCACAAGAGAAATTATGGGACGATGACAAATTTTTTGCACGTGCTCTATTTAGCGATGAAGCGTCATTCACCAACAGCGGTAACGTAAACCGGCATAATATGCGCTATTGGGCAACGGAGAATCCAATATGGCTGCGACAAGTGGAACATCAGCGAACTTGGCGTGTTAATGTATGGTGCGGTATTATGGGAGGAAGGATAATTGGTCCCCATTTTATCGATGGCAGTGTAAATGGTGCAATGTATGCTGATTTCCTACTAATGTTCTAGCGATGTTGCTACAAGATGTTTCAATGCATGACAGAATGGCGATGTACTTCCAACATGATGGATGTCCGGTATATAGCTCGCATGTGGTTGAAGCGGTATTGAATAGGATATTTTATGACAGGAGGATTGGTCCTCGAAGCACCATACCATGGCCCGCGCGTTCACCGGACCTGACGTCCCTGGAATCCTTTCTGTGGGGAACGTTGAAGGATATTTGCTATCATGTTCCACCGACAATGCCTGACAACATGCGTCAGCGCATTGTCAATGCATGTGCGAACATTACGGAAGGCGAACTACTGGCTGTTGAGAGGAATGTCGTTACACGTATTGCCAAATGCATTGAGGTTGACGGACATCATTTTGAGGATTTATTGCATTAATGTGGTATTTACGGGTAATCAAGCTGTAACGGCATGCGTTCTCAGAAATGATAAGTTCATAAAGGTACATGTATCACATTGAAACAATCGAAATAAAATGTTCAAAGGTACCTACGTTCTATATTTTAATTGAAAAAACCTACCTGTTACCAAGTGTTGGTCTAAAATTGTGAGCCATATATTTGTGACTATTACAGCGCCATCTATCACAAAGCGAAAAAAGTGGTCCAACTAAAACATTCTTATTTCTTTACGTACTACACGAATATGTAATAATAAATGGAGGTTCCTAATAAAAAAAAAAACGCAGCTGATATCCGTTTGGCCTATGGCAGCGCCATCTAGCGGGCCAACCATAGCGCCATCTGGTTTCCCCCTTCAAGCTACACAAGTTTCATTCTTTGTAGTTTTTTCATTTGACGCTTATTTCTTGAGATATTTGGCCCGGTCACGATCAATGGACCACCCTGTATTCATCACACATTTAATTGCACAGTAAGAGTCCTCTTGAGTATAGGAAAACCTTTGAATGTACAATGAAACTACGAGCCACACTCTACTGGTCTCTCACATTCCTCTAAGAGGAGTATTTCAACGTCACGTCTCTCGCTTCTAAATGAAACTTGCTACTTCTCCTTGCAACATTTATAGAACTGTTTGTTGTACTAATCCAGTAGTTCGTAACCTTTTTGAAACCGTTAACTCTGAGTGCAATGAGGTATTAATTTGTACTTGACCCCTTCCCCCACAACCATCACCAACATTAGTCCCTAACTAAACTTTATAATGAAAGGATTTTTCTTTGGGCACTTAAATTTGTGGTAAGATCTTATGGGTTCAAACGGCTTAAGTCATCGGTCCCTAAGCAAACACACTGCTTAATCTAACTGAAACTAACTTACGCTATGGACAAGACACATACCCATGCCCGAGGGAGGACTGTAACCTCCGATGGGGGGAGCCGCGCGGACCGTGACAAGACGACTCAGACCGCAAGGCTACCCCGTGCGGCCTTTGGGCACTTATTTTTAAAAAGACCAAACAGAAATATCCCACTTTTGTAGGTGTTCTTTTAAACCAGAAACCAATGAATCAATGAGACAACTGGTACTACTTACTGCATCTCTAATGCAACCTACAACTCATTCTCAGAAAAGAAAGCCAACTATTCACACTGATGGCAGACACTTTTTACAAAACACGCTTCCCGTCCACCACTCCTTCCTGGCAACACTTGCTTCGCCCTCACTTTGTACCCCTATTTAAAATCAACCAAATTAAAACGTCTGCACTGTATTTACCGTTTGTGAATTACTTGGTTACTGCTCCTCTTACTCCCGAACTGGCGGAAATAGAGACCACAGGCTGATAGTACTTCGAGTATAACCACTGCTGCTAATAATAAAACAGGTTGTGGTCCGCTGCAGGAACTGTCTTAGGCACGGTGATGGCTTATGTGACGTGAATATCTAAGTTGTACTATCATAAATGTATGGAGTAAAGTATGTATGTAATGTGAAGACAATGTGGGGAAGAGTTTTCTCATACACTCATTTCACAAGCTGCAACCTCACCCACCGCAGTAATATAATATTTGGAAAATAATGTAACTATTGACAACTTTTGTAATCAGTGTTACAGCCTTACGAAATAGTGAAAATCCTAGTGGGCTTCTACCGGCCGCTGTGGCCGAGCGGCTCTAGGCGCTTCATTCCGGAACCGCACTGTTGCTACGGTCGCAGGCTCGAACCCTGCCTCGGGCATTGATGTCTTTGATGTCCGTAGGCTAGTTAGGTTTAAGTAGTTCTATGTCTAGGGGACTGATGACCTCATATGTTAAGTCCCATAGTGCTTAGAGCCATTTGAACCATTTGAACTAGTGGGCTTTTATACACAATCCAGTTTCGTGACAGAAACATAGTCAAACCCTTTCGTTTTTATCCTAAGAAAATTTCATTTTACCCCTTAGGCCGTATCATTACCCAATGGCTGGGAAACACTGTACTAATCTCCTGGTTGGCCGCAGCAGAAACACCGGTTCCCGACGGATCAGCGAAGTTAAGCCCTGTCGACCTGGGCTATCACTTCCATGGGTGACCACCAAGTCTGCCGAGCGCTGTTTGCAAGCGGGGTGCACTCAGCCCTTGTGAGGCACACTGAGGAGCTACTTGATTAAGAAGTGGCAGCTCCTGTCTCGCACACTGAAATACGGTTGGGAGAGCGGTGTGCTGACCACATGCCTCTCCATATCCGCATCCAGTGACGCCCATGGGCTGATGATGTCACAGCGGCCGGTCGGTACCGTTGGGGCTTCGTGGCCTGTTCGGGTGAAATTTAGCTCTTTTTAGTCTCATGGTTATTCATGGACGATACCTTAAATTATAAAAAGTACCGGTGATTCTCCAACGAAAACGTATGTATGTAAGAAAAAAGAGAAAACGGGCGCCAATAGCCCGTAGGTCAATACTGTAGCGGTATCACGGTGGTCCCGAGTGATGTTGACCTCGTTGAAGGTAGGTTGGAATACTTGGCAGTAGGCGTGACGAACCAGCTCCTCTGCCGACAAGGTTTCATACAGACAGAGAGAATAACAAAAGTTGTTTTAAAAGAGTTCATACAACAGCTGAAGGCATCACCTCGATGACGTGAGACGTCTTCAGGCAGCTGAGCCCCCGTAAGCACAACGGCGGTGGCGTGCTGTATCGGGACGGACGCTAGTGGTCGCAGTTGCTTCCGACAGCGGCTTTAGTTTGAAGAAGCAACAGTAGCTCCCCAACAACGTCAAGTGTCGAAGCACCGAAAGCAAACAGCAGGTGACAATAAGACAGAAATCAGGTGCCATCAGGCACGGTCGGTGTATCAATAAATCCTGGGCTGCTCCCTGGAGCAGTCTAAAACCGATCAACAGTTGGCCTCCACCTGGAATGCACCAGATAAGCTCCTGGAAGCATCAGGACCAAGCACGACCTGTAGACCCAGGGCTGGCACAGGGAGCGTCTTGTATTGTTGGTTGATTCCCATGGCAACTGGCGAGGAGTACTCCTCAGTACTGGCAGCGATCGACGACAAATCCTGCATGGCCGGAGCGGGTGGTATTTATGCCCACTCGCTCCGGCCCTGTTAGGATGTTACTTCTGATCAACTAGACAGGAAGCGGCGCAACGCCTGGCGAAGGAACGGTGTAATCTGGGTCACCGATGTAGCTTTGTAGCCCCAGTACCACGCTGCGTCGACAGAGTTAACAGCCCTATGGTAAGCAGCTCGCTTCAATGCTCGAACGCAGGCTTTCGTCAGCTCAGCACTTTCCCATCTTGGCAGCTGAATGTTTGGCAGCATTCTGGTTTGCCTAGCCGCAGGTTGTGGATGACAGTTTGGAAAGGTTGTGGCGTAACAGTACACACTGAAAGGTGGCCGTCCCACAAGCAACTTGCACCAGGGATTAACAGCATTACGTTGTTCCTTCATGCTTAGTATGGTTCCCCGGACCCATGATATAGGGGTTATTATCTTTGACTAATAATTCAAAACGTCGTGGCCTCCGGGTCCGAATACAGCAACTGCTTAACCTTTGAATAAAAAGTCATCAGAATGGTGGGATGGGGATGTTTTCAGAAGGAGATTTTCACTCTGCAGCTGAGTGTGCGCGAAATGAAACTTCCTGGCAGATTGTCTGCCGAACCGAGACTCGAGCTCTTGACCTTTGGTTTTCGCGGGCAAGTGCTATACCATCTGCGCTACCCAAGCACGACTCACGACCCGTCCACGCATCCATACTTTCGTCAGTACCTCGCCTCCTGCCTTCCAAACTTAACAGAAGTTCTCCTGCTGTATCAGAGCCATGTCTCCGCAATATCCTTTCTTGCAGGAGCGCTAGTTCTGCTAGTTTCGCCGTAGAGTTTGGAAGGTAGGAGGCGAGGTACTGACGGAAGTAAAGCTGTCTGGAGGTGTCGTGCAAGAGTAGCTCTAATGGTAGTGCACTTGTCCGCGAAAGTCAAAGGTCCCAAGTTCGAGTCATCGTCCGGCACGCAATTTTAATCTGCCAGGAAGTTTCATTGTCAATATCGTTTCTTTTTGTGGGTTGTGGGTCCTTGGTAAGAGGGAATGGGTGATGGAATAATTTTTTTCCTACAGGTGGTGAATACGTAAGGACAGCCTGAGGAACAAGGATAGTCCTGCTGTTGCTGTACGTCTGCGAGACCAAGCAGGCAGGTAACGGTTGCTCAGCCGCTAGAATCGGGTGTGATGCTCTCGAGACAACAGGATGTGTAGGCATTCATAAAGGGACTCTAAAACCAACACTGGAGGTCTGGGAGATTAGGAATCAGATGCGCAGATTGGAGAATGCCTTTCTGGAATTACACAAAGATGCACAGGGGAAGAATTTATTTAAGGAGATAAAGGTAGTGGGATGGCAGAGGACAGAAAGGCAGTTTCCCGCGGAGTGAGACAGCACATAGCCAAAGTGTTGCAGGAGAATATGTGACTGTTCTTCAGTACACCTAGGGTGGGACTGGAAGCAGATTGAGCCAGGGTTTATGCAGCGATCCTTCGTTCCTACAGCATTCAACCGTTCCAGTGAGATGGGGGATATTGGGGAGGTGGATGCAGGTTCAAAGGACAGGCAGGCTCAAGTGGTAATGTCGCGGGTAAAGTTGGAAAAGTGTTTACAAGAGAAGGCTCATCAAGTACGGACTGATATGCTTATAAGTGGCGGTGTAATAGTATGTTTTTCTTTCTTCCAAAATAAATCATTATTAAAGAAATTTTTAATTATTTTTAAAGCTGCATCTATGAAAATTGGTATTTCACTTCTCGAGTACAAATAAAAAAAATGTATTTCAATGTCTTTGGAAACTTTCCTCTCAGTGGGTGAAATAGGAATTGAAATGCTTTATGAAATATTTCACTATGAAATCATGTTTAAAGCTAAATCTGTGAATATTTGCAAAAGACCCGTCTGTTGGAAAAAAAGAATATGTGACACAATTCTTTGAAATTCAACCTCTAACTGGATGAAATAGGGGTGAAAGGTTTTATGAAAATACTTCATTGTGAAAGCACTTTTAAAGCTAACTCTTCACTGACTCATCATCGTCCACTCCAAACCGCAAAGGATAAAAACTCGAAATTTGGAGAGGGTGTAGACCTTATACTATAAGCATCAATCAAAAAGGGCTTGCTCGGAATTCCTCTCCTAAGTGGGTAAAGATTGAAGGGGTTTTGAGAATATTAAGTAAGTTTCGGAGCTAGAAATATGAAAATTGGTATTTGATTTCTCAGTTAGAAATAAAGAAATACGTGTTTCAAAACTCTTAGAAATTCAGATAGTAAGTGTCTAAAACAGACACTAAGGGTATAAAAGAGTTGGTGAAAAATTTTTTTGTGATAATCATTACAGAACGTAATCTATGAAAATTGGTATTTGACTTCTCGGTTAGAAATAAAAAATACGTGCTTTTGTATAACACCCTAAGGCAGTGAAATATTGGGAGAGTAGTTTTATGAAAATATTTCATCATGAAAGCATTTTCACAGCTAAATCTATGAAAATTTGAATTTGCCTTCTCTGTTGAAAAAAAAAAAGTGTTTCCATGGTTTTGGAAATTAAACCCCGTAATGGAAATAGGAGACGAAAATTTTAAAGAAATTATTTCGTTTCCTTAAAGAAATTTTAAAGCTTAGTCTATGGAAAATGGTATTTGACTTCTCGGTTGGGTATAAAGTCAGAACTCTGATTCCTTCACCTATAGCTCTCATCACCCAAGCTATCTTTTTTGGGTTAAATCATAAGTCTTCTGGCTGTTTCGAAGTGATGCGCCACGAATAACTCTCTTGTGCCATTCTGTTAATCTCAAACTAGCTTTTGCACTTAAAATTTTTAAACATTTTTTAAATGTATTTCAGTCTCTGTCGTCTCCTGTAAGTTTTTACCCTCTACAGCTTGATATGGTGCCATGGAAATTATTTTCTGATGTGTTAATATGTATCCTATTATTCCGTTCTGTATTACGACAGAGTTCTACATAGCTTCTTTTCTTCGTCGGCTCTGCGCAGATACTCGTCATTCCATATCTTATTAGTGCATCATTTAACATGCATCTGCAGCATTACGTCCCAAAACCATCGCTGCCCTTCTTTCCCAGCGTTTCCATAGTCCAGGATTCACTACCACACAACGGTTTTCGCAGTTGATATTATGTACTCATTAGACTTTTCATTCCGTTCGACAGATCATGTAATTCTTCATCACTCACACCGAGAATAGCTGTGTCAGCAGCGAAATAAATCATTGATATTTCAGCTTGTAGTTTAATCCTAACATTAAAATTTTCTTTTATTTCTATCTTTACTTCGTCGATATACACACTGAAAAGTCATGGCGACAAACTGCATCTTTGTTTCACACCATTTTAATCACGAGCACTTTGTTTTGGTCTTCCACTCTTATTGCATACCCTTGAGTCTTGTACACATTGTTTATTATGTATTCTCCTATGAGTATTTTTCCCACAGTTTCCAACCTCTTGCACCACTTTATATTGTCAAACGCATCTTGTAGGTGAAGGAATTCGGTGAACGCGTCTTGATTTTTCTAGTCTTGCCTTAATGAAAAGTGCAACATGAGGACTACCACACTGGTCCTTTTACCTTTCCTAAACCAGACTCATCTTCACCTAACAGATCGTCAGTTTTCTTTTCCATTGTTCTGCATCTTATTCTTGTCAGTAATTTCGATAAATTATACGTTAATCATATTGTGGTATGGTTCTCGCACTTCTTTGCCATTGCTATCTTCGGAATTGTGTGGATGATGTTTTCCCGAAAGTATAATTCGTAAATTAATTGTTTCTTATTCATTTTTATCATATTTTCACATCGTTGCATTAAGGTACATTTTCCCTTGCACAAGTAAATGAATGCCTTAGCCATTTTCACAAATATATATTCATATAAAATAACTATTTAACGCATTTTAAGAATTTTCATCTCATTTGTGCTACATTTAAATTGTATGACTCTTTGTCAAGTTTATGACATTATGATAACTGCTATCTATTCTTCTGTATACAGGTTGGGCCGAATAAAACTGGTACACAAAATATTTACTGATGTGGTATTAATCATTGTTAAAGAACGTTTCAAGAATTGGTGGAAATGGCCACTGTTGAAGTCTACGCAGTGCTGTACTGTCTTTAACTGTGAGAGATTTCCAGGGTGTGAGGATTATTTGAGTGCACCTTACCCTTCAGTTTGGACTAGAGGTAATAACCACACATACAGAGATAAAGCGATTGAGATACAGATGAGATTCATTGCCTGTGCCGATTCTCTTCTCACTACCAAACTACTCGTCACGAGGTTGTCAAGACAGTGTGCGGTTCAAGTGGCCCTGAGCACTATGGGACTTAACATCTGAGGCCATCAGTCCCCTAAAACTTAGAACTACTTAAACCTAACCAACCTAAGGACATCACACACATCCATTCCAGAGGCAGGATTCGAACCCGCAGTGTGAGGTGAAAATCTCCGTACAGTTTTTTACCTTTTGTGCGTTGATTGACGTGTGAACTGAACAGTTTCTGAGCAGGCATGTTACAATTAACAGTTTTGCGAAAGAGCCATCCTATGATGCAGACGCCAGACGCTGTGCATCAAACACCCGCCTTCAAATTATGCAGTGGCTCGTGGTATTCATGGTACTCATGGTGTTATTCTGATGCGTAATGACACATGTTTTACAAATTCATAGAACCTGACTGACTGAATCAGGCCTCAGCTGAAGAGATGGAATACTGAGGGTACAAAAGTCCGCATTCCACTTTACTCAGAAACTACCGCCAGAGCCCACACGTGTCAGCATGCGAATGTTCGTCTGGACGCTTTAGCTCATGCAAACCAGCAAATTTGTAACGATTCGTCCTTTTTGATCATGTTTCAACACGACAATCCTTTGATTACCACTTGACAGATAAACTCCATTGAGATTTCACCAGATTTCGTTTCAGGCTTCCTCCTCTCGAGCAAGTATTTCAGGTGTTCAAACTCTTTTTAGGTTGTCGTAGTTCCTGTGTTGGGTAGTTATGTTTATTAGCAAAGCTGAAACCCATGTCAGTCTTGTAAATATTTTCCGAGTCGTTTTTGTTTTGCCCACACAGCATATCAACGATGGATAGTGTCACACACACACACACACACACATATATATATATATATATATATATATATATATATATATATATATATATATCCTTTCTTTCAGGAGGTCCGCAAGAGAGCTTCTGTAAAGTTTGGAAGGTAGGAGACGAGGTACAGGCGGAAGTAAAGTTGTGAGGACAGGACGTGAGTCGTGCTTGGGTAGCTCAGTACAGTCTGCCTTCGGCGGTGCTTCGGCACGGACGTCTGTTTACGTCCCTGCCGGAGAAGTTCGCGCTCGCGCAGTTGTTTACCTCTTCGGCGTACTCGTGCGTTTAGGCGACTCGATATAGAATGGCACATGCATACCGAAAGTCGACTCTCAAGATTAGTTTTTCGAATGAATATGCGCTACCGAAAGCCTACGAAATAGAACGGTTCCTACGAGACGAAGTTAAACTCGACTACAACGAACTTATCGGAATCCACCTCTCCATAGTGAGCAGTGTCGTTTACGTCAAGCTGATTAACGATGCAGTATGTGACAGAATCATCCGAGATACTAAACATGGACTCAAATTTCGTCACTCTGATGGACATGTTGGAGAAGTCACTATTGATCATGCAGGACTGGGCTTACGAAACATACGTATTTTCGAACTTCCCTTCGAGGTTCCGTCTGACTTGGTCGTTGACGCCTTACGCCCATATGGAAGAGTGCTTAGCCACGTTGAGGAAAAATGGTCCAACTTCACGACTTACCCCGTTCTCAATGGGGTGCGTCAAATCAGAATAGAACTGACACAACATGTACCCTCGTACTTGTTCATCGGCGGATGCAGAGCTATAGTCATATACGATGGACAACCCAAAACATGCTCAGGCTGCGGGAAAGAGGGCCACGTCCGTTCCGAATGTATGCAGCGGAGGATAGTGCAAGTTCCAAACGGCGAACCCGTACCTCCGTCCACGTTGACGCCGCTGCCACTAACGTATGCGGACGCGTTTCGAACGGATCCCATCCCGAAGAATGACCAGCTACAGAATCCTGACAGTTTACGGCAACCGACTGCGGCAGAGACCGCCTCCAGTGACGAAACGACGCGCACCTCGGCCGCTCCGGCGCCGACGACGCACTTCACCGAGCGGAAAGGATCGGTAGGAGAAATGGAAATTGATCCTGCTGTTGTGCCGACAGCTGCTTTCGTCCCTGAGCACCGGGAGTCACTTCCGCACTCGGATACGGAGGCGCACACGCGCAAACAACGATCGCCGAAGCGCCACAAGAAACGACGACTAGCGCCGTCGGATACCTGCTTAATGCAGTCCACGGCAGACGAACTTGGGTGTAACGTCGATACAGTGCATCCGGATGCGCAACGGGAGGTTCTACCTCCCACACAGCAGTACGACGCGGATCATGCTACACAGGGGTTAAATACAGACACACCGGACGGAAAGCCGACGGAAGGAGTCCCTCCACCCACCACAGCAACGCCACAGCCTTCGGTTAGCCCGGCCGGAGAGACACGAGGGGAGCTGGACCTCCAGCACAGGAACTGGGCCGACGAATCCGATACTGACCCCCACACCGACGACGCACCCGCCATGGCGAGTGCTGCGTCCACCGGATGTTAACCGCGCAGAAGATGCAGACTGACGCACGGACAGCATGTCACCGGGCAGCAGCACACAAATTAACATAAGCGTTCATGTGCGCTTTACGCACTGAGGACCAGCGGCAGGCATATCGAACGGCCTCTATTAATATTAATACGATCAGAACGCCTGTCAAATTGCAATTATTACGAGACATGTTGCATGCGTCAGAAGTCGACATCGTTCTGCTGCAGGAAGTATGTGTTGAGAGCTTCCCCGACCTCTATGAGTACGATACGTACATTACACCTACTACCGACGGCGTCAGCGGAACAGCGATACATCTACGTAGCGGCATAGTAGCCGAGGACGTGGTGTACCTGCCGTCAGCGCGAGGACTGGCGCTCACAGTGCTGGGAGTACGGGTAGTTAACATTTACGCACCGTCGGGGTCAGACAGACGGCGCGACCGATCCCGATTTTACGCAGAGGAGATAGCAACACTATTCTTAGGTCGGTATGAACATGTCTTATTTGGAGGCGACTTCAACTGCGTGCTCGCACCAAAAGGTCAACACCCACGTTATACTTCGTGCCCGGAGCTGCGGCAACTCATACAGGACATGAATCTCATTGATACATGGGAGAAGATACATGGCGACAGGCGTGGATACACCTACGTCACGAGTCACTCTGCAAGTCGTCTCGATCGCATTTACGTAACACGTCGTCTCGAACCTGCGATCCTCGATGCGGAATTGTGGCCTGTCGCCTTTTCAGATCACATAGCATATATATGCACGGTCTCCCTGAGTCGTCAACAAGTGTGGAGGAGTCGCAGTGTTTGGAAACTGAATACAGCACATCTTAGGGAACCTGAGTGCAGACACTTAGTCGAAGACACTTGGCACGTGTGTGAACGACGCCTCCCGACATATCCGACGACGTTGCAGTGGTGGCTGGAATGCGTTAAGCCTGCATTGCGCCGAGCGTTAAATGCATACGGAAGAGAGCAGATGATGTGGAGGCGACACACGACGGAATTTTATTTCACGATGCTGCGCGAACTTTCTGTACAAGCACCTTCACAGGAGCGTCGTGCCGGTATAAAACGAGCACAGGCCCAAATAATTTCCATAACCCGCCGCCGACTGGAGGGTGTCGCAATCCGTGCAAGGGCCTTTGAACGAGTCCGTGGAGAATCCCCGTTGATGTATCACGTTATCAGAGAAAAACAACGTAGCCGCAGAACCTTAATACAGACGGTCGTACTGCCAGATGGTCGCCGCATGACAACGCAAAAAGACATTGCCAACGCTTTCGTGGAACACTACGGTCATCTCTATCAAGAAGCGGAACACGATCAGGCAGCCTTTCATGAGGTCCGACGAACGCTCTCCGCGTGTCTCGACGAGTCGGCCAACCTGGAGTTAACAGGTGAAATCACAGTTGACGACGTAATGGAAGCGATTGATAAGGGAGCGTCGCACAAATCGCCGGGGCCCGACGGGTTTCCGTTAGAGTTCTATCGTACATTTAAAGATCTCATGATTCCACGATGGACTGCCATGTACTGCGAATTGATGTCTCCCGACGTGACTCTTCCACCCTCCTTCGTGGAAGGAATGATCATCCCCATCCACAAACCATCTGACGGCACAGGGATACAGGCCTACCGGCCACTGACCCTTCTTAATTGCGACTACAAGATCTACGCCAGGATACTTGCAGCACGCTTTAAACGCGTGATACGCCAAGTGATTTCACTCGACCAAACCCAGCTAGGAGGAGCTAGCAATATACAAACGGCACTCAGCGACTACCGCGATGTTATCGCACTGGCTTCAACATGTCGTCTCCGGGGTGTATTGGTATCGATAGACTTCGATCGCGCATTTGACAGGCTGAGTCATGCTTATCTCACGGACGTGATGACGAAAATGAAGTTTCCGGAAAGTTTTGTCACCGTCGTCATGAGACTACTCCACGGATCCGCATCCAAAGTGCTCATCAATGGACGCTTGGTGGGGCCCATCACCATCTCACGATCGGTCAGACAAGGGTGCCCGCTGTCAACGATATTGTATGCCATCGCTGTCGAGCCGCTGTTTTGCGGGATCCGGAATCGACTCCAAGGAATGACGATAAGGCACAACACGTTTATATGCCGAACATACGCAGATGACCTAGTGTTTTTAGCAAGGTCAGGCGACGAGGCAAGAGTGGCCTTGCATTGGATTAATTTGTATTGTATGGCTACGGGAAGTCGCCTGAACATGGCAAAGTCAGGAGCGATGAACATCGGGAGAGGACTCCCGACAGGAAGTGTAGCACCATTACAGCCGATCAACATGATGAAATGCCTAGGAATTATCTTCACTACAGACGTTCGACGCACGGCGGCACTGAGTTACAGACATCTTCTGCAAACAATTCGTGCGAGTGTCCGAAGTCACAGGTTAAGGGCACTGGATATGATACAACGGGTCACCTTTGCCAACACTTATCTAGCCTCTCGCATCCCCCACCTGGCACAAGTTCTTCCTATGCCGGTGGTGTTGGCCCGCCGAATCCTGGCAGCACTAGGATATTTTGTGAGCACAGGTCTGCTTTTTAAGGTAGGATACGAAACCCTCACGCTTCCTCGTAGTCGTGGAGGTCTTGGACTCGTCCACGTACGCGACCGAGCAGTGGCTATTTATGTAACCACAATGATAAAGATGTGGACACGACACCAGACAAGTCTGACGGGCAGCTTGATAGACGAACTCGCTCCAACTTCGCTTTCGGCTCCGGTAGCGGTGGCTCACATCTCACCATCGCTTGCCCATATGCGAACCTTCTTTGTGGAACACAGTTATGTACATATGGAACTACCGACTACCAGGACGGCGACGGCACGTGATATATATCACATCTTGACTCGACGACGGCCGAATAATGCCGTAGAGCGCCGCCAACCAACAGTTACGTGGTCAGTGGTATGGCGTACAGTGCACCACCCACACCTTGATACGGGAACGCGCGCACTGTGGTATCAGGTGGTAAATGGGAAGTACGTGATTCGTTCCAGGTTGCATAAAATTCATATGGCGGCCGAGCCACTGTGTCCGCAGTGTAATGTTATAGACACTGAGGAGCATCGCCTGATATGCGGTCCTTCGGCGGACGTATGGTGTTTGGTCAAAAAAATGATCGCCTTCCTCCTTCGGGTGGGGCCGCAAACAATAGAACCACGCACACTACTTCTCCCAGATAGGACATATTATCCCCGAACGAAGACAAACGCAGTGACTTGGATTCGAGGTTTGACTGTGCGTTATCTTTTCCGAGACGGCAGTAAGAATGTGCTTGACTTTTGGGCCTTACTACAGGAACATCACTCACAGCTTATGAGACATCCGAGATATCGAACATATTACGCAAATTTTTTAGGGAGTGCCTTGCTTGATCCCCCACCCAGTTGGGGTGTCCCGGGTAGGAGAATTTAATTATTGTCTATAAGTATCAGAACACGAAAGGACCAGGACAGTGGAGAGGATCCACAAACACACGTGAAGACGTACCCGACACCAACGCGAGGTATGACGGGATTAGTGAGGTACGCGGCTAAAAGAGGAACGTAGAACGTTATTGTTTTGTACTGACAGAAGAAGGATATTTTATTTTATTTTTTTCACTATTATGTAACAAAAAAAAAGGAAGTCCACTTATTTACGTTTCCCAGAAAATTTGTTTTATAATGTTATCGTCTTATATATTTAAAAAAAAATGCTAGAAGCAGTTTATGTTTGTTACTGTTACAAAAAAAAAAAAAAA
The DNA here is from genome assembly GCF_023864345.2 of Schistocerca serialis cubense. Taxonomy (NCBI): domain Eukaryota; kingdom Metazoa; phylum Arthropoda; class Insecta; order Orthoptera; family Acrididae; genus Schistocerca; species Schistocerca serialis. The sequence continues at coordinate 534,147,317 of NC_064639.1, read as the reverse complement.
AAAAAAAAAAGTTGGTAGAGCACATGCTCGCGAAAGGCAAAGGTCCTGAGTTCGAGTCTCGGTCCGGCACACAGTTTTAATCTACCAGGAAGTTTAAGACAAGCGCACAGAGACTTAAAATTTGGATTGCTGTGCTTCTTTTTTTGTTTTTGTTTTCTTTGGAATTTTTAAATTCAGTTGTCCTATGAGAATTTATAAAAAAATATTATGAAATCTTTACGTATGGGGGTGGATGAGTGAAATTGTGCATGTGATCTCTAATTTGGAACAAAAATTTTCTGTTTTGTAGTCGAGTGAAGAGTGCGCCATTCCTGTTTTGTATTTTATCCGAAACTTTGAGGTGCTTTTCTAAATTTTCACTGTTGGAGTACTTTTCGCTAAAATTTTGGAGTTTTTCGTTGGTTCCCAATTTGTTTTCCGCAATTCTCGTTTCTCGCATTTTGTAAAAGTTTAATGCGGGGATGGAAGGTTACAAACATCCGCACAGGCCCTATGTTCCCAATCCTACCCCTACTTACATCTCATGGTCGGAGCACACAGATGGCACCGGGATAACCCTTCACTCGAATGTAGGAGGCTAGCAACAGTCCCAATATGCCTGCAGGGTAGCGCATAGAATCACACATGGGAGAGCGAAAATTAGGCGTTAACATACTAATTGTGTGATTGATTCTAGTTTTGTATGAAATGAGAAGACGTATAACGTTTTATGGCTATCGGACTCAATAAGAACAGCACTGGCTAACTCGACAGGAGTTGTGGTATCGCGCGAATAAGCTGTGGACATCGTGGGGATGTTACTATGAACGTGAAATGTACAAGTTTCTGTGAGGAGCACTAGCTGTTCGGACTGCAAGAGATAAGTCTCATCATTTTTCGTATGTTACTGAAATAGTTAGGTGGAATAATTACGGTAGTGTGTTGATATTGCACATGTCACTTGGGTGCATGCTTTAGGAATTGTATTAGCATGTTACGTGAACCTTAGTACTAAAACTACTTGACAATACAGTCAAGATGGCAAACCAATACTACACAAAACTACGGAAGGCTGTATTCGAGAACCAACATACTCTAAAACCGTTGTGATCCTATATATGGTCTTCCCAAAAAGGAAAATTAAAATCAACTAGGCCTATAGTCAAGACAGAGCCACACGTTTCTATCAACCAGCACTGAGCGGCGATATCGGTCACGTATCGTCACTGTGTGAGGATACGTACTTCAGCTTAAGAGTTTCTTCTGCCCTTTGTGTGTTTATGAAATACAGAAGTGTCTCAATGTGTTTACTAGGGTAGTATTCTTGTCGGAATTCAGCGAGACATCCGGGCACTGATTATGTATGAGTAGTCATGTAGTATCAGTCATCGATAAATAATAGCAAATACTCAGGATTCATGACAATGTGCAAACCGGTTTCTAATTTACTTTCGTTCTCAATATTAATGTCATTAACATTACATGGTAAGAAATCTTTGTATGCATTGCTCTGATTATACGCCGTAATCCCAGTTAGGTAATACCAACCAATGACTTACATGTGGCAGAATAGCATCTGTAACCGGCTGATTAGCCCGTCTACCAGTAATGGGTACTTTCAATTGCGCCAGTTACCTGTAGAACATGTCGTTATTATTTATTTATTCCACTGAAGGTCACTTTCATGATAGCTGTATTATTCTTTTTTTTTATTTTGCCTTGATCCTGATTTCATGTACATACCGTCCACTTCGGAGCAACATTATCTGTATAGACACCTGAAGATGAGACAATATTGTGCGTACAAGAGATGAACACCAAACCAAAGTAAGAAATACAGGTTTAACGAAACTGACTTTCCTTGTAAAAAATAATGAGTACACTTGAAACGTGAGAACAACAGTAATTCACCTGATATGTCCAATGCCAGCTGAGTCCATGGCAACACGAATAACTGAGAGGTATTCCACAACTCTGATATGCCCTGACGTGACGAATTTCACGGAATACCAATATGTGCATGTATAAATGGCGATATTATCGCATACACGAGATATAAATGAGCAGTGCATTTGTGGAGCTTGCTATGCCAGCGCCAAGGTAGCCCCTGAGGGCCGGCAACCCACATTACACCACAGAGAACGGGTTTGTCTATGTCCAAGGCGTAACAAGAGCACCTTGGTAAACATCAGCTATTTACATACAAGATAATGGAAACAGACATTCTGAGCACTACTTCCTGCGGGTGGAGCTCGAGACACGGCCTGCAGGAAGTATCATCACACAAAAACCAGATTGGCTGGAGACAGCTATTTAGGGACTAGAACCAGCCCCGAAGTACAGCTCACTCCAGATGCCGACCTCGTGGACTTCGACCGCTGAAGATTACGTTTTCGTCTCTGAACTGGACTTTTACTGGTGTGTGTGTGTTACCACAAAACTTTGTGGAAAATTAGAAGTGAACTTTTGTTTGCCTCAGTTAGGAGACTTTAACTGGCAACCATTATTGTTACCTTTCTTTTGTTGTTCAGTCATCCAACTTGTAAACTTACATAAAGATAAGTAGTGTTTCTGAAAAATTGTGAATGGTCAGTCACAACAGGGCTGTCATTTGTACTCAGGTGATTCATTTAAAAAGGTTTCCGATGTGATTATAGCCGCACGACGGGTATTAACGTTGATTGAGGAATGGTAGTTGGAACTAGATCCACGAGACATTCCATTTCGGAAATCGTTAGGGAATTCAATATTCCGTGATTCAAATTGTCAAGAGGGTGAAGAGAATACCAGATGTCAGTCATTACCTCCCAACACTTCAACACAGTGGCTGACGACCTTCACTTAAAGACCGAATGGTTCAAATCGCTGTGAGCACTATGGGACTTAGCATCTGAGGTCATCAGTACCCTACAACGTAGAACTACTTAAACCCAACTAAACTAAGGCCATCACACACATCCATATCCGAGGCAGGATTCGAACGTGTGACCCTAGCGGTCGCGCGGTTCCGGACTGAAGCGCCAAGAATCGCTCGGCGACTGCGACCGTCTTAACGAACGAGATCAGCAGCATTTGCGTAGGGTGGTCAGTGCTAACAGACAGGAAAAGCTGCGTGAAATAACCGCAGAAATCAGTGAGGGACGTACGACGAACGTATCCGGTAGGACAGCGTGGCGAAATTTGGAATAATATGCTGTGGCAGCAGACGACTGACGCGCTTGACTTTGCTAGCAGCAAGACATCACCTGCAGTGCCTTTCTTTCCTGGCCTCGTGACCATACCGGTTGGACCTAGGCGACTGCTTGGTCGGATGAGTTCCGATTTCAGTTGGTAAGAGTTGATGGTAGGGTTAGGGTATGGTGCAGAGCCCACGATGCCATGGACCCAAGTTGTCAACAGGGCACTGTGCAAGCTATATTTGGCTCCTTAATGGGAGAGGATTGTGTTTACTCAGAGTGGACTGGAACATCCGAATGTTTGCTTACTTGGAGACCATTTTCAGCCATTCAAGGACATCATGTTCCCAAACATCGATGGAATTTTTATGGATAACAACGCGGCTTGTGTTCGCGATTTGTTTGAAGACTATTTTGGACAGTTCGAGCGAATGGTTTGGCCACGCAGATCGCTCGACACGAATTCCATCGAACATTTATAGGGCATTATCGTGTATAAAATCCTGCAACATCAAAACTTACGCAATTATTGACGGCTAAATAGGCAGCATCGCTCAACATTTATGCAGGGACTTGCAACGACTTGTTGCGTGTATGTCACGTCAAGTTACCTCACTAAGGCGGGCAGGAGGTGGTCCGACACGTTATTAGAAGGTATCCCATTACATGTCTCACCTCAGCGTGTATTCGTTCGATACTATACGAAATCCCGTCGACTTCCCATATCTCAAACACAGTGTCTCGAACAGATATATTTACACAGAGTTCTCGAGATCCTAACAGTGACGTAATTCGTTTAGCTTCGTCTTGCTGTATTTGCATTTTGATGATCATTTAGCACGTTCTATCTGTACAAGGATGCCAACAACAAGAAGAAACGGAAGGCAAGTACCTACATTTAATGGAAGAACCTCCGCATATGCTGCGGGTGGTTTCTCACTTACTAAATGAAAGAATTAAAGTCAAATACTGTCTGTTAATGTGAAATTAACGGAAAAAAAGCCCGAAGTTCAACACTCACAGTGGTTTCGTGTGACTTGGACGGTGTTCCACCACTACGCCTCGTGTTTTGTCTGGGCACCGGGTCACCACCGGTACGCGTGCTGCTGCTTCATTAGCCGGGAAATTAATCTCAAGACACATCTAGGCTCGCTGCCGCCACCGCCACCACCGTCGCCATCGCGTCGTGAATAATGAACTTCTGGCCGTAATTTATTATCACTCGTAGGTGTTCGCACGGAGCCACGCGGCAACGCGACCGGCCGCCGTGGCAGGCGAATTAGCAGCGCGATGTAGGCGCGCCCTCGTTATTAATCACGAGCTGAGGCGGGCTGCTGCGGCTGCCGCCGAGGGGGCTGGCTGGAGCCTGGCTGGAGGCAGGCTGGAGCCTGGCTGGAGTCTGCGTGGAGGCTGCAGGCTGGGATGACGAGCGGGGGCAGTCATCCTGCCAACGGCGCAGCTCACTGCCGCTTTAACCCTTCTAAAGCGCGGGAGTCACAGCATCCTTTGTTGACCAAAGCTAAATAAATGTAAATGGCCTAGGACGCTTCTTCATATCAAGCCTTTAAGTTGCAGCTGTTCATGGTGTACACCTTCATGGGCAGCTCTATTAGAATATTCAACCGTACAGAGCACACAAAATAACTTGCTCCATTCCCGTTCAGTTGACGCTACACGGCACGTGATAATGGCAGTACTGGCGGATACGTTGTCAATGACCACTGCGCGGTAAGGAACGTGATTTTGATAACTGAAGCCTATGCACAAATGATTATCTCGCCTAGCTTGTAAGTTACGGCTCTGAACTATCCTATTAACGGCTTCAGTCAGTACGACCAGTTATTCGGAAAAATAAAGACGTTCAAGGCCACTCACCACACATCGAAAAGTACAGCTGATAGGCAAAATAATGTGAACAGTGGTAGTAATGGGATGGTTGTGTCTGACAGTCAACAACACAGGTAACACACGTGTCGCGCTGGATTGTGCATGTTTAGTACGGACAAGGCATCAGTGCAAGTCGTTTCGAGTAGTGCACACTTCGTATTTGCATCCAAAGATCGAGGTCGACGTGCAATGAAAGACCTAACAGATTTCCAAAGAGGGCAGATTGTGGGGGCCCGACTAGCTGGGGCATCAATAACCGAGACAGCCAGCTTATTGAATGTCTCAAGAGCTAGTGTTTCAACAGTTACGACAGCTCACACGAATCATGGAAAGACATCGTGTAAACGTAACAGAGGGAGCAAATCAAAAGTAAATAACAGAGACAGTCGCACCCTAACATGAATTGTGTCAAAGAAACACAAAGCTATGGTGGCTTAAATGTCTGCAGAGCTCAATAGCCATCTTCGACTCCCTGTATCTATCAACACTGTCCGCCAAGAACTCCATACAGCGAATATTCATGGACGAGCTGCTATTTCGAAAACATTAGTGACGACAACCAACGCAAAGAAGCATACAACATGGTGTCAAAAGCATAAGTTCTAGATGGCTGATCAGTGGAAACACGTCATGTGGTCCGACGAGTTAACGTTTTCCTTATTTCCAACATCGGGCAGGATTTCCATCTGGAGAACGCCAAGAGAAGATGAAAATCCTGAATGCTTGATTCCAACGGTTATACATGGAGGTGGAAATGTGATGGTGTGGGGAGCCACATCATGGTATTCTGCTGGTCCCATCATAACTCTTAAAGGCCGTGTTGCAGCCAACGTTTATGAAAATTTTAGGTGATCAGGTGCACCCCATGATTCAAATACCGTTCCCAACGATGATGCCATATTTCAGGACGATAACGCACCCATTCACACAGCTAGGACAATAAAATCGTGGTATGAACAGCAAGCAACTGAACTGTAGCGTCTTCCCTGGCCAGCACAGTCACCGGACTTGAACATTACTGAAACCTTGCGGGCAGTCCGCCTGCTTAGGTGGGTGGTAACATGCTCGCCTCCCATGGAAGCGGGCCCGCGTTCGATTCCCGGCTGGGTTGGAGATATTCTCCTCTCGGGGACTGGGTGTTGTGTTGTCCTCATCATCATTTCATCCTCATCAGCGGCACGCATGTCGCCCAATGCGGCGTCGACTGAAATAAGGCTTGCACTTGGCGGCCGAAGTTCCCCGGATAGGGCCTCCGGGCCAACGATGCCGTACGCTCAGTTCCATTTCCTTGAGGGCAGTATTGGAGAACAGTATCCGAAGAAGATTTCCGCCTCCCTCGTTCCTATTGGAGTTAGAAGAGGATCTGATCGAAGAGTGGCACAACATTCCACTGGAAACTACACTCCTGGAAATTGAAATAAGAACACCGTGAATTCATTGTCCCAGGAAGGGGAAACTTTATTGACACATTCCTGGGGTCAGATACATCACATGATCACACTGACAGAACCACAGGCACATAGACACAGGCAACAGAGCATGCACAATGTCGGCACTAGTACAGTGTATATCCACCTTTCGCAGCAATGCATGCTGCTATTCTCCCATGGAGACGATCGTAGAGATGCTGGATGTAGTCCTGTGGAACGTCTTGCCATGCCATTTCCACCTGGCGCCTCAGTTGGACCAGCGTTCGTGCTGGACGTGCAGACCGCGTGAGACGACGCTTCATCCAGTCCCAAACATGCTCAATGGGGGACAGATCCGGAGATCTTGCTGGCCAGGGTAGTTGACTTACACCTTCTAGAGCACGTTGGGTGGCACGGGATACATGCGGACGTGCATTGTCCTGTTGGAACAGCAAGTTCCCTTGCCGGTCTAGGAATGGTAGAACGATGGGTTCGATGACGGTTTGGATGTACCGTGCACTATTCAGTGTCCCCTCGACGATCACCAGTGGTGTACGGCCAGTGTAGGAGATCGCTCCCCACACCATGATGCCGGGTGTTGGCCCTGTGTGCCTCGGTCGTATGCAGTCCTGATTGTGGCGCTCACCTGCACGGCGCCAAACACGCATACGACCATCATTGGCACCAAGGCAGAAGCGACTCTCATCGCTGAAGACGACACGTCTCCATTCGTCCCTCCATTCACGCCTGTCGCGACACCACTGGAGGCGGGCTGCACGATGTTGGGGCGTGAGCGGAAGACGGCCTAACGGTGTGCAGGACCGTAGCCCAGCTTCATGGAGACGGTTGCGAATGGTCCTCGCCGATACCCCAGGAGCAACAGTGTCCCTAATTTGCTGGGAAGTGGCGGTGCGGTCCCCTACGGCACTGCGTAGGATCCTACGGTCTTGGCGTGCATCCGTAAGTCGCTGCTGTCCGGTCCCAGGTCGACGGGCACGTGCACCTTCCGCCGACCACTGGCGACAACATCGATGTACTGTGGAGACCTCACGCCCCACGTGTTGAGCAATTCGGCAGTACGTCCACCCGGCCTCACCCATGCCCACTATACGCCCTCGCTCAAAGTCCGTCAACTGCACATACGGTTCACGTCCACGCTGTCGCGGCATGCTACCAGTGTTAAAGACTGCGATGGAGCTCCGTATGCCACGGCAAACTGGCTGACACTGACGGCGGCGGTGCACAAATGCTGCGCAGCTAGCGCCATTCGACGGCCAACACCGCGGTTCCTGGTGTGTCCGCTGTGCCGTGCGTGTGATCATTGCTTGTACAGCCCTCTCGCAGTGTCCGGAGCAAGTATGGTGGGTCTGACACACCGGTGTCAATGTGTTCTTTTTTCCATTTCCAGGAGTGTATATAATTATTATCTGCCAGTAATTCATGAAGAATCGCAGCTGTATTACGGGAAAATGGATGTCCAACCCCTTATTAATAAACCAGTCCCAAGTAAGGTGTTTTGCGTATCCCTGTTATATTATCGTAACTAACCGAGAAACAAATCCGTCCAAGTGCCTCTAGAAACAGGTCTTATAAAAAGAAGACGAAACATATTTTGAAATTATCGGTCAAATATTTTGAGAAATGACATGTCTAATAGTAAGAAGTTAAATAGGTTTCAGAAATATTTGACGCATCTTAATTGCTGTCCACGATTTCGAGAATTAAATGATTCTGTAATCAATTTTATTTCTTACTTCCAAACAAATTCTTTCACAAAATATTTGACAGAATTTTTCATTTCCAAGTTTTTTTTTCAGATGAATGATCTTATTGACACCTAGTTTGTTCTCAAAGCGTCTTCTCTTTCGAATAGATTTTGTATTTAGTACTTTATGGAGGGAAACCATTTATACGGGTGTCTCATAAGTGATAACGCAAACGCATGCAGTTGAAACTACAACCTACTAGAAGCAAAAAATTAGTCATAGCTCTCAAGCTACGCACTTCAGAGCCCAGTTTTACAGGCTCTTTTTCTTGTGTTGTTCCATATTACCACCTCCCAGGATATGGAGAGTGCTGATTTTCTTATAGCTCACTTTGCTCACTATAACTTTTGCTTTAACTATAAAACGGTCTGATCCACATTCTGCTCTCCTGTAGCCTCTTTTTTTGAATTTTACCGTCATGTCAGACAGTCTATTACGGATCTTAAATTCCTTGCAGGTTGCACCGAGGCATGATCATTTACTTCTTTGTGAGGAAAGTAGCTGTTCTGAACGCCCCACAAAATTCAATCAATCTTTTGCCACTTTCGTTCTCTGTTTCCTCGCTATTATTTATCTTTTCAATCCAGGCATTTAAGTCTCACATGAGGCACATCTCTTTCCGTGGATTAATGCCACTTAGAGAGTCAGACATATCATAATAAGGAGCATCTTCGATCTTCGTTTATGTAATCAGGGTCATCAGTCGTTACGTACACACCATTTTTCTTCAGCTTCTAGCGTATAAACCGCTCGTTTACCTCCTCCCATTTCTTTACGGTATCCGTCAGCTTCTGGTATTACGATTGATAGTCCTCTCTTTGCTCTTTCACTTTTACAAAATCCTTTTGGCAAGTAAATATCACAAGCATGTAGCTCTTTATGCACCAAAGTGCAAGACCATGAAGATACGAACTTTTTCACATTTCATGTACGTACCTTGCAGCAGCCGTTGGTGAAATATTTAAGTTTTTTCTCAGACCACGAATTACGTTTACCTTAATCACCTTCATTGCTTTGACACACGTAAATATATTTCTGGAAAACTATACCTCACGATGAACAATTTGATACCGCATTTGTTCGCTTCTCACGCTTTATTTGGCTATGAAACTTCGGGTAAAAGTATTCCCTCGAGTCATTAATTGACTTTTCATTAATTATAGTAATTATTTCCAAGCAAATTGACCCTTTTCTGCTGATCAGTTTCATACCTCTTTTGTCCATTCACCACACTTCATTTGCCTATGAAAATTAGGGCAAGAACCCATTGTGTAATTTGTAGGGAAGCTCAAACATTAGAGCACAGTAGCATAACAAACGACTGCTCTTACTATTATACTCTCAATACAAAATGAAGAACAAGATTCAAATTGTCAGTCCCCTGACTGTTGGGCAGTATTAGCTAAAACTAACTTTTTCTCTCTTTACTCCAGTAGTTAAGCCTTGGGAAGTAACTCCAGCTGCGCTTTCCCCTCCTCATTTATTATTCCGCGATTGGAATAGCTAGTGGTTCCTCCAAACGCTCTCAATCACAATCTTTTTATGTCTTGGTTCCCTCTTTTGCCTCTTCTTAAAAAAATTTTATGCAGTTGCATTAATCACAGGCACGTTATTAGCAACTTTTCGAAGACTGCGGTACGATGCTACGTGATAAAGACGTGACAACGGAGACGCTGGAAGTGCACAGTTCAGCAGGCGGCAGTCAGCTGAGTTGGGAGCCCCTTCAGGGCAACGTATGTGAGTGCATTTCTGTGCAAGTGTTTGGCGTGAGTTCTACCCATGCGCAGCACACTGCGAACTGGAAACTAGTAGCTTACTAGAGGGGTAGGCACATAATGTTAACTATGAACTTGAAATAATCAAGCTACGACCCTGAAAGTTGGTGACGATATTGGGCCTGCTCTATATGTTCATCCGTCAATGAACAGGTATTTTCCAACGATGTGATATGTCAGTTCTTCCCGATTTGGCGTCCGTTACACACGATCAGGCAAGCAGTAGCCTGTCGTCGCTTTACCATAATCTGAGAAACTGGTACAGTTGGCATGGCGGAATTCCCTGCTACAGCAAGTTTGGTTTGCTATACTTCTAGCCCTGCCGCCTGCTGTCTGGCTGGAACACTGCCAATGCAGCATTCTACGAAAGCTAGAGTGTTGCAGTGCTGACCTCGACCAACCCTAGCCAGAATCTGGCGCTGCGCCAATTCCGTGACCTACACAATCAAAAATGATGTTCCATCACAACAGGACCGTGTCGATCGGCCATAAATATCGTCCTCTACCGTTGCCTCCACAGTCAGCTCCGGGAAGTACTCCAAGTCAGTCGTCGCTCTGATGTTGGTCACCCAGCCTTAATTACTACTAGACACTGTCTCCCCCAGTTGCGGTGGTGGGTCCAGTACCGCTGCTGCTAGGAAACTAACCTATACCTTCCTTTTGGGAATTAACTGCTGGCTGACTTTAGCCGACTTCAGGGCGGCTAACTGGTGATCTTCTGTTCAGCAATCTGCACCCAGGAGCCTCTTGCACTCGGCCTTAAAAAAATGAGCTAAATGCTGTGTATCTTCGGGATCTTTCGCAGTGCACGCTTCAGTAAAATGTTCTCGGTTTACGAGCTGCGTCATTTCGAATAAAACACTGAATACTTAGATAGCTTTCCCGCCATCGTCATGAGGAGTTGACATCGTTGGGACTACCACTGTGTTCTGCTTATATAGGCGCAGCGTCTGGAACCTTCCAGAGAGCCGGAATCGCACATGCACGAAAGGCAAGCTGGGCAGCTGCTAGTGCCTCCGTCCCTCCACGGGGCCGAGTGACGTCACACGGCGAGAGCGGCCGGCGCGACATTTGCCGCTCCCGCGGCACTACAATAGTAAAACCTATGCCTTTGCTTTCGCTCAATGTCCAAAGCCCGTCCACATGACCTACTAAGTGTAAACCCCTTGTCTTTGTTAAATTTTTTGCTGTTTATTCTAATTTCCGCCGCTTCTCTGATAACAGGATCATAGTATGATGGTATTTGAGCGAAGCTCTCGTTCTTTCAAATTGTATTTTATGCCTGTTTTCTAGACAATGTTCAGCCGCGGCCAACGTTTCAAGCTCATTTTGTTTAATATGTCATGAATGCTCTGCATAACAGCGACAGTGTGAATGGTTTGACCTACGTAAATGCTACCACATTCACAGGGGACATCATACACCCCAAGAAGTCGAAGACCTATGTTGTCTTTAACGGGGCGTAACATATCTCTTATCTTGAAGGAGGACCCTCTATCATCGTGGTACGCAGGAGCTGAATCCCTGCCGGAGCAAATGGATCTCGATGGACAATAGAGGCCAGTGTCGCCGCAGTGCTGCACTAGCTTAGTGAGTGCGCCATCTCGCCACGTCTATACACCGGCCAAAAGTGTTCCTCGCGGCCGGCGTATATACCGACGCACCTCGACAGCTCAGTCAGTCGTGCACTTCGTCTGATAGCGTTCGTTACTCATTTCACTGTACTAGTTACTACTCGTCGACTGCTTCGTTTTGGTATTGGTTTTCCCTTTTGCAGGGGTTGCTACTGACTTGCTCTTGTGTCGGGTCCGCCGTTCGGCCATCCCGGTTGCTCGACTCCGACGCGGATTTGAGTCCGGTCCACCGGCGGTCTTCCGGTCTTGCTTCATCACAATTTCTCTCCTGTTTTTCTGACGTGTGCGCCGGTATCTAGCTACTCGCGGATGTAGCAGGCCAGAGCACTTGTCTCAGTACAGGTCTCTACGACATGCACCCTGTCTTGCTAGTAGTTGCTCCAACGTATCGAAGGAAAGCAGCTACTTTGGCCTCTTCCGCCAATTCACTATGCGTGTTTCGTCGGTGGTACTTAAATGTCTTACTAATTCTTCCTTTTCTGTAACAATTTTTTTTGGAAACGTGCTTCAAACGCTGAAATTCAGACTCAAGATGGTCGTCATCATATGCAGTCATTATACAATCCTTGCAAGGATTCACTACCTCTTGCTTGTGTACAGTGTGGTGAAAACTGTTGGCGATTAAGTGCCCGTCAGTACGATGACTCTGTGGCGTGGCCAACCCCTGTTGCCGAATGCTGAGATAAACAGCCAATGCCGCCCTGGAACGCCATGCGCCCTGGGGCGTTGACTACAGCGAGACGATCTTTGAAGACGTATCGGACAGGGTGAGAGGCAATCTGCGACTGTTTGCTGATCATAGCTTGTTGTACTGGAAGGTTTCGCCTTCGAGTGACTGTAGGAGGATACAAGATGACTTACACAAAATTCATAGTGGTATAATGAATAACAGCTATCTACAAAAGTAGAAAAATGTAAATGGATGCAGGTGAGTAGGAAAAACAGTTCCATGTGGTAGGAATGCAATGATCAGCCAAAACATTATGACTGCAGACCTACAATCGATATAAACCCACCAGGCGACAGCAGCATTACCTGCCGAGAAATGGCTGTTAGTCAGACAGAAGCATGGTGCATGAAGTATCATGGTGCATGAAGTATCACTGAGGAAGCTGTCCGTGTTTAGAATGCGAAAGACATGCGTTCTGTCTGAGTTTGATCAAGGGCAGATTGTGACGGCCCGGTCATTACGCACGAGCATTCCTGAAACCGTCCAACATGTCGGGTGTTCGAGGAATACTGTGGTGAGTGTCAGCAACACGTGAAGAGGGCCACTGTGGCCGAGTTCTAGGCGCCTCAGTCCGAAACCGCACTGCTGCTACGGTCGCAGGTTCGAATCCGGCCTCGGGCATGGATATGTGTGTTGTCCTTAGGTTAGTTAGATTTAAGTAGTCCTAAGTCTAGGGGACTGATGACCTCAGATGTTAAGTCCCATAGTGCTTAGAGCCATTTGAGCCGTTTTTTGCAATACGTGGAAAAACTAAGTTGAATCCACATCCACACATCGTGGGGTCGGGCGGCCACCCTTCATTACAGACATCGTAGCGTGGGCAGACTGATGTAATAGGCCAGGTGGCGAATTGTGGTGGAACTTTAACGCTTGGCAGGGTACAAAAGCATCTGAGCACACTGCACACCGAACACTCTTACGATCACATCAAATGAATTCACAGTTACGAATAATGACTACCATCAGTTGTGGAATGGAATGGCGACAAAGAAAACTTGTGCCGGACCACGACTCGAACCCGGATTTCCCAGTTATCGGTTTCGAGTCCCGGTCCGGCACAATTCCATTCTACAGTTGATGGTTAACATCATTCGCAATTGCGAATTCATTTGATGAGTTTCATAACGGCTGTTGTCATCGCAGGGCCTGTTCCTTTGGACATGCATGCATGGATAGGTGACCATCGGCACTGGGCGTTGGTGCAGTGACAGAGTGTTGCTAGGTCTGATAAATCCCGATACCTTCTTGATAATGTCGATGGGTGGGCACGAATGCGTCGTCTTCCAGTGGAATAGCTCCTTAATACCTGTACCGCCAGATGTAAACATCCTGGCTGCGGCTCCATTATGCTCTGGGGAATATTTACGAGTGGGTCCATGGGCACAGTGGAGCTCGCACAAGGCGCCATGACGGCCAAGGCACATACACTGGTTGCAGACCAAGTAAACCCCGCCATAGCAGTGTTTCCCTACGGCAGTAGCTCATTTTCAGCAAGATATGCGCCATACCACAATGCCAGGAGTGTGGTGGAGTGGTTCGAGGAACACAGTGGCCAGTTCCAGTTGATGTGCTGGCCCCCTAACTCTCCAGATCTGAACCCGATCGAAGACAACTGCGATGTGGTTGAACGTCCGTCAGAGCTCATCGCCCACCCCTCCTCGGAATTTACGGGAATTAAGTGATTTGTGAGTGCAGATGTGATGGCAACTCCGTCCAGCGACCTACCAAGTCTTCACTGTTTCCGTGCCACGATGCTTTACTGCTTTTATCGGTGTCTAAGGTGGACATACCGGCTATTAGATAGGTGGTCATAATGTTCTGGATGATCAGTGTACATACGTACTGCGCTGGTAGACACAGTCACGTCAGTTAAATACGGTATGAGACAAAAAACGTAGGTTGATGTGATGTACATGTACAGACAAACAAATGACTAAAATTTCTCAACAACTGGGTGATTTATTCACGAGAAAGGGCTTTACAAAGTGAGCAATTAAATAGTGCGTTGGTCCACCTCTGGCCCTATGCAAGCACTTACTCGGTTTTTCATTGATCGACAGTGTTGTAGGATGTCATCCAGAAGCATATCGCATCAAATACTTTTAAACTGGTTCGTTAGAACGTCATATTCCCGAGCTGGTTGGAGGGACCTGTCCATAATGTTCCATACGTTCCCAGCTGTGGAGAGACACGGCGGCCTTGATGTCCAATACGCAAACCCACCATTTGCAATAGCTTGTTTGGGTTTTTGGGACCAACATGGTTCAAATGGCTCTGAGCACTATGGGACTTAACTGCTGAGGTTATCAGTCCCCTAGAACTTAGAACTACTTCAACCTAAGTAACCTAAGGACATCACACACATTCATGCCCGAGGCAGGATTCGAACCTGCGATCGTAGCAGTCGCGCGGTTCCAGACTGTAGCGCCTAGAACCGCTCGGCCAACCCGGCTGGCTGGGACCAATATGTTCAGTGTTTAATAATACAGTGACATGACTACAGTGCAATGTACAATTAAGAGAAGTCTGAACGAACAACGTTCGATGAGTAAGCAAACTTAATGATGGAACAATAATGAGTCCGTAAGTCATTCAAAAGTAGTCATCAGCAAAGAGATATAAAATACTTAGATCAATCCAGTTTAGAACCGGGCAGCTAGGTTCCAATATCGCGTCTCAAGGATGATGTGTACAGTCTTCACGAAGTGAACAACGTGACTGTGGAGCTCCGAGACGTTGTTTATAAAGGCGTCTTAGCCCCTAGATGGCGAGTCCAGGTGAGTCCCGTGAGCTGTGGACTCCGCAACATTTTAACTCGGTAAGTTCGGTGTTTTGCTGGGTGGAATCAATGCAGCTAAGTCAGTTGGTACAGTCTAAAATCTCCAGGACAGTGATGGAGACAAAGAACCAGACGTGGGAGGGGGGGGGGGGGGGGGTGGATGTCTCGCCTGAGGCTGCATCTCTGTGTCTGGCGGTGGTGGGGAAGTGAGAGGTTTCTGGTCCATCTCTGTGCTGGGGCCTACAGTGGAGGAATCTGGGCTGTTCCCGGCTCAGCAGACGGCAGGCGCAGGTGGACCTAATGTAAGTGGGACACTAGAAATGCTTTATTTGTTGGGTTGTCGACCAACAGGCGGCCCCGACTGGCTGTGGTGTTGCCCAGAATTCATCTCAGGACCCAGCCGTATGTGTTGGTCTGTACTCAGTAATTGGGGCGTCTGCTTGACGCTGAAAGTTGTGGCTCAAGCCATTGAAGGTCCAGTAGCTTGCGGTGCCAAAGGCTCTGCTAGGTTTCAGCTGGTGAACGGCTCTGCACTGGTGATAACTTGTTTATTGAATTGTCAAGCTGGAAGGCACAAGCGTAAACAACAAAGAGACCAAAAGCTTTTCTAGCTCGGCCTGAAGCAACGATGTAAAATTATGACTTTCCCTCGGCGTTCTTCAAATGGACCGTCACCTTACAGCGAATATGGGAGAAAATATAATTTCGGTTGTTGCCCATTACGAGCTGATGAACTGAAAGCAACCTGAACGTAAGTGTCCTCATGTATGAAAGACAGCGGTTTCTGTGTCCACATAAAACATAAATGGGCAATCGAAAATGAAGAGTGTGGTTCACATTGTGAGTGGTTGCACTATAAAAGGATCTAGCCGAGGAATTGTGAACTTGCTTACGCCCATACCGTGGTGCAGGAGGACATTTGCAGCTGCCGCAGAAAGCAATGACATGGCCAAACTGTTGACATTCCGAGCAGCTTATAAATTTACAAGAATATTGCTATCGAACGTGTGTGTGATAAGACATTCAGTATACGGACAAAGGAAAACCCCACAGAGACGGTCTGAATCAGAACTGGATACAAAAACTGATTACTGGACTGTGCTCTGTGAAGCTATGGTAATTCGCACCCTGACCCCTCATTTTGGTGGAAACTTGATAATCTTTGCACAGAAGGCACAGTGCTACCATTACTACAAACTGGGCTCTCAGAACCCCTGTTCTACAATTTTCTGTTAGTACGGGATGAGTTATCGATAGAACACGTGTCTTCTTCCTCGAACGAGCTTTGTGCCTAACGTGGAACATCGTGATCTGCAACCGGATTGATAACGCTTCTAGGACTGGTCTGTCCAGCTATAATGTCTGCAGAAAGACGTGCTGATCTAGAGAAAACTGAACGGTAACATCTGGCGCAAACGAATCTGCATACGATTCTTTGCAGTTTGATTTAACAAGCTCAAGTCTCAATTTCTGGGAATGAACTTAAAGTTCGGCTGTCTATGCACGCATAATGATCGACTAGAGCGTTATCGACACTGAAAAAATTCTGGTGTAGCTCTCACTACATGTCGTCCATGTTCATAGCATGAAGAAATTACGAACAAATTTCGAAAAATTCCAAACTTTTACCGTCTGTAAAGGTCCTCAGTTTGCGAAGAAAACTTAGCGATTGAGGATTGATACACAGAAGAAAGAAGCACGGTGCAGCGTCGTATCAAGAATATTGTAAATCCGGAAATGCAAGGACAGTTGTCAATTGTAGCTGTCCCATCAGTCAGAGTCTGTCTGAAAATGTGGAAATGACGGTAGCTGGTGTAACAGCAACACTGCTCGTTGCAAAGTTTGTTAAGCTCGCTCCACATTGCTCCACTTCGTCGATAGCTATTCGTCTCCTTGTTGACGGCCGATAGATTCATCACAAGTATTGTTTACGATCGTTTGGATGAAATTCATTAAACGCAACAGATTGAGGCTCAACTAATAGTTTATTATATCCTTTGTCGTGAGGTATCATTGAATCATAGCAATAAAATAACATCAGGGGATACGAATAAAACTTCAATCTTGGGTGACGTTCCCTACATGTGAATTACTGTTGAATATGCTACCGACACATGAAATAAATTACAGTACTCTTTTTGGATTCTGTGACCGAGAGTTCGCGACGGACAGCGTCTGAAGACTCCATACGCCTGACGAAAGTATAAGCGCTGCAAGTGTGATAATGATGGTATAAGTTGTGGCTACACAGTGTAAATACATTTTTTGCGGCGACTTAAGAGTAATCCTACTCATCGGCAACAATCCTTTTTATCACAGTCAATGAGTTTTGGTGTATGGGTAAATGTTATCTTGTGACAGCAGTGAACACCCTCGAATGTTTATAGTCTTCCTACACAGAACCTGCTATTGTGTAAAGGTGAATGGGTCCAGTATTAACAGTGATGCATCACAGATTGTCAGCAAGTCCTACTCAAACTTACGAAGCTATGTACCGCAAAATGTAGATGAACAGCAGTGGCAAAACATTTTTCTAGAGTGTGCAGAAGATAATGATCTTGTTATCAATGGAAATGAGAATTTTAACTGTGAACTTGACTACATCGTAAAAAATTAGTTATTTGAAACTTTTTGAATTTTATACACCATAAACACACACACGGGAAATACAGAAAATGTTCCGTGATGTTCTTTAGCTTACTAAATAACTTAATAACTGTAGTCGTAGGAAAGGACACTAGTTTCCGAAACCTGATTACATGTACGAAAAGGTAATATTGGCAGACTTTCCTAAATCAATTAATCTATAATTTGAACAATATTAACATATAATTCCGAAAGTTATTACTTGTTCCAGGAACAAGTGCACATGAAATAAATGAAGAAACATACAAAAGTAAGAGAGGCATGCAAAATATTTTACAGATTGCTGTTTTATTGGCAGTCGGTAAGCCGCGAACACACCTCTGGCTCATCCCACACGCACATTGAAGCTACCTCGCAGAGATACGTGGAATGTGTGTCAGTGTTGCTAAAAATTTAGCTTCATTTCTCTCGCTAGTTGGTGTTTTTATTGATGAGGTTTTTGTCAGGATTGCGCCTGCCGGCCGCTGTGGCCGAGCGGTTCTAGGCGCTTCAGTCTGGAACCGCGCGACCGCCTCGGGGATCGATGTGTGTGATATCCTTTGGTTAGTTAGGTTTAAGTAGTTCTAAGTTCTAGGGGACTGATGACCTCCGATGTTAAGTCCCATTGGGCTCAGAACCATTTGAACCATTTGATTGCGACACTTTTCAGCTTACAACAACAACGTTGATAGATGGTCGACATTCGTCATCGACGGAAACCACAGGCACGTTTTCCAGGTGTCGTATAGGTTGTGGAAGTCTGAACAACATGAATATTGTGCTTCAACAGCAGAGCGCATACGATGTGTATCAGGTGCGCAGGTGAACAAACCTTGTGACGTGTTTGCTTACAGCTCGTACACTAGGCCAGATTTCTATGGGACCTGTCTTCCTGACTGCCGGAGAGTTCTCTTCAGTTTCCTTCTCATATGTAAGTTGTACATAATGACACCCGTGCTCTATAATTGAATGCCAACTGACTGTACATCGAACGAGAGAGAATCGTAATATACGCAGAACAGAACATGCATTCCTCTGTAATCTGCCCTGCCAGAGCTTGCACTGTGTTTCCCTCGGCTGATATCGTTGCTCTCCTGACCATTTCCGGGGCACTGCATACGCGGCCCGACTTACTGATTCAGAGGCTCGGAATTTAGTGCTTCATTACGGCAGACAGCGATCCCCCGCATCCGGAAACGTGCACCGCGTTTGTTTCGGAATCGGTGCAAACGAATGAGATTCGGGTTTGTGGACCGAGTTCGCCGAAATTGGCTCCGCACCAGCCGGTCCGGGACGAAGGGGCGGCCGCCGGAATCGCAGTCGTGTCGGCACAATGTATGCAGCAGCAGCAGCAGGGCGCAACACATGTGGACCGCGGGCAGGGCCGCACGCGATGCGAGCGTGCCCCGCGTCCGCCCACGCCCGGCGCACTTCACTTCGCTCCGCGGCCGCAGCTGTGGGCTCTACCAAATTATTGGCAAGCGTCGTTTTTCCGTTTCTTCTCGGAGTCCTCTTGTGTTCACCTTCCAATTTCATTCCCTCGACAGAAAATTGTCATTCCTACTACGTACATATCTTTTCCAGTTTTCTTCGGCTGGAGCAGAGACTTTCCTTTTCGCTATACCGATATTGTTACGAAACGAAACACGCCGAGCAATTCCTAAGCAAGATGATCCCTAATGCAGGAAGCAATATACGCTTCTGCATAGAACAACAGAAACATTAATGACGGATTATAGGTATACAAATACGACAATTTTATTCACAGCGAATAAGAAAGCCACCAGAAATTACATGTCCGCTTCCTACAGGGGAAAAAGACTATTTTCTTTCTGTAAGTTGTCAGTCTTTCGACAGCGGTTAATCAACTGTTAATATCTTACAAGGGACCGAAACTGTTTAACATAAACTTATCTAAGATACGAGGCTTGCGCCAGTCAATACTTCTACCTTCGCTGATCACACAGCGATTTACTTAGAAAATGTATCAAAACAGTCTCACCCACATAAACATTTATTTCAGTGGTTACGGTTCCGGTCAATGTTTAACCTTTCTCAGACCCTCATACCATGATCGTAGGCTATTGCGGTGAGAGCGGGTGTTGCAACTCCATGAACGAGTCATCGTAGTCTTCTACACTGAAGAGCCAAAAAAACTGGTATACCTAACTAATATCGCGTACGGCCCCTACAAGCAGCCGGCCGGAGTGGCCAAGCGGTTAAAGGCGCTACAGTCTCGAACCGCACGACCGCTACGGTCACAGGTTCGAATCCTGCCTCGGCATGGATGTATGTGACGTTCTTAGGTTAGTTAGGTTTAAGTAGTTCTAAGTTCTAGGGGACTTATGACCACAGCAGTTGAGTCCCATAGTGCTCAGAGCCATTTGAACCATTTGAACCCTACAAGCAGAAGTGCCACAACATGACGTGGCATGGACTCGATTAACGTTTTAAGTAGTGCTGGAGGCAATTGGCACCGTGAATCCTGCAGGGCTATCCATAAATCCGTGAGAGTACGAGGGGCTGGAGATCTCTTATGAACAGCACCTTGCAAGACATCCCAGATATGCTCAATAGTGTTCATGTGGCCAACGGAAGGGTTTCAACTCAAAAGAAGAGTGTTCCTGGAGCCACTGTCTAGCAATTCTTTACGTATGGAATGTCACATTGTCCTGCTGGAATTCCCCAAGTCCGTCGGAATGCACAATGGACTTGAATGGATGCAGTTGATCAGACAGGATGATTACGTGTCACCTGTCAAACTCGTATCTAGATGTATCAGGGATCGCGTATTACTCCAACTACACACGTCCCACACCATTACATAGCCTCCTCCAGCTTGAACAGTCCCCTGATGACATGCAGGGTCCAGATGTTGTCTCTATGCCCGTACACGTCCATCCGCTCGATACAATTTGAAACGAGACTCGTCCGACCAGGCAATATGTTTCCAGTCATCAACAGACCAATGGTGTTGACGGACTCAGGCGAGGTTTAAGGCTTTGTGTCGTGCAGTCATCAAGGGTACACGATTGATTGGGCCTTTGGCTTCGAAAGCCCATATCGGTGACGTTTCGTTGAATGGTTTCCACGCTGACACTTGTTGATGGCCCAGCATAGAAATCTGTAGCAATTTGCGGAAGGACGCACTTCTCTTACGTTGAGCGTTTCTCGTCAGTCGTCCTTAGTTCCGTTCTTGCAGTGTCTTCTTCCGGCCGCAGCGTTGTCGGAAATTTGATTTTTTAAAGGATTCCTGATATCCACGGTACACTCGTGAAATAGTCGTACGGGAAAATCCTCACTTCATCGCCACCTCCGAGGTGCTGTGTCCCATCACTCGCGCACCGACGTTCAAACTCACTTAAATCTTGATAACCTGCCATTGTAGCAGCAGTAATCTTTCTAACAACTGCGCCAGGCATTTGTTGTCTTATATAGACGTTACCGACATCAGCGCCGTATTCTGCCTGTTTCCATATGTCTGTATTTGAATACGCATGACTATACTAGTTTCTTTGGCGCTTCAGTGTAATATCACCACAGTGAGCACTTTGCATCGCATAGATGAAAATGGAGTAGTATAGCGGAGCGACGTCCAGTTCTGCTCCTACCGGCGAAGCTGGGGTTGACAAACACAATCACTGCACTTGTGGCGAGGTACGTCATCTGGTGAGGTCACAATTTGTCCTCCACTTTTAGGCTGTCTGCTGCCGTTTGGGACCCAATCGTCTTACATTAAATGACTTATCTCAGTGTAATCTACGTCGTATCGTGATTTTCTGAAACATTAATAAGAATCAACTTATTATTAAGAAAACAGTCTTAATCGCGTTTTTTTTACATATTTACTGCATTAAAACGCTATTAAGAGTGTTTTCTTAATACCAAGTCAAATTTATATCAATCGCTGTTACTTCACAACCACGTTGTCTAAACATCTTAATAAGAATCACCTTGTATAAAAATAAGACAGTGCTTTAATGAATTTGCTGGTGTTTTTACCAAACTTTTCATTATTCCCAAAAGCACCTTACGTGTTTAGACATTCCATCATTTCCAAAGGCTATGAAATATGACACAAACCTGGTATTAAAAGATATGGAAATATGTTAAATTTCACCAATGATTTTAGATATAATACAATGAGTAAAATATGGATTTCTAGAGTACCAGTGTTATGTCAGTCATATAAAACTGTTCATTAGATACATTCTATCTCGTCAACATTCTCAATCACGAGACAACTGCAAACTGCTACCTACTGACAAATAGGAAGCCAAGTGGAGTAAACAGCTGGGCGAGGCTGAATACGGGGTATACGGTGCATTTATTTGCTTACAACTGCGTTTGCATATCACATCGTATAAAACAATTTCACCGATACACAATTCCTGGAAAATACTATTACAATGTTTTACAGAAGGTATTTCATTAGAAAACGATGTGTAACAAATCATTTGAGTTGTTGAAAGCGATACGTTGGAAGAGTAAGCTGAGTGGCGCTAGGGCACATGAAGCAATCTGTCTATGAAAGAACAATTTCACACTTTCATTACATATAACTTACAGCGTGTAAATTACTAGCATCAGTAAAGGTTCATAAAAATCATTTTATAGGAATTTACAAAGTCTAGAAATATCAGTTGAGACATATAGCATTTTCTTATGAGGAGCAGGTGGTGCCCATGCATTGCTATTTCCGCCAATGGGAGCACATGCATATATGCAGGAAATTCAACCAATTTGAGAAGGTACAATGTTGGAGCCCCATACATCTATCGACAGTATGTGACAACCATCCCATGTCACAGATTTTTCTACAGTAATCGAATAAAACTCTTACAGAAATAGGTATAACTATATAACAAACCATAGCTGTAATTGAACGCATTGCAATTAAAAAATTAATAACGATTATAGAGTTTAGGAGGGGCTGGGAAGGGAATAGGTTTATAAAAGACACACTTAAAATAACGTACATGAATTCATCTGTGCTCTTGTGACCATAAAACTGTTTACTCTGATTAACAATCGTTGTAAAATATCAAGTCGCAATTGAAGGAAGGGGGATGGAAGGTTTGAAGGGTAAACACGGTTAATGTTGATGAATTGAAAAATTCGTTAAAATTGTTTGTAAACTTGCAACTCCAAATCTTTTATAAACCGAAAACTTTAAATAAAGTAACGCGGAAGCGTTGTGGAATAAGTTCTATATATTAAAAGAATTATTTGTTAATAAACAGTTGGCTTCATGTACGTTAGAGCCAATCAGCGCACTCTTCCAGTGTATTATTTTTATCCACTCAAAAGATCTGTTTCTTATTATTTTGTAGAGAAATACTTTTTGTAAAACTTTGTAATGGTGTTTTCCACAAATTGCTTAGGGATGAAATTTCTTTATACGATATAACAATAAAAACGCAGTTTTAAACAAACAAACGCATCCTATACCACGCATCCAGCGTCGCCTAGCTGTTTATTCCACTTGACTTCCAATTTATCTTTAGGTAGCAGTTTGCACTTTTCTCGTGATTGAGGATGTTGGCGAGATACAATGTGTGTAATGAACAACTTTATGTGACTGACATAACACTGGTAAGCCAGAAAGCCATATTCTACTCAGTTTACTATGTCTATAATGAATGATGAAATGTAACGTATTGTCATATATGCTGATACCAGTTTTTTGTTGTATTTAAGAGCCTTGAAACTGATGGAATGTCGAAGTGTGTAAGGTGATTTTGGAAATAATAAAAAGTATGGTCAAGACATCGAAAAGTTGCTAAGGAGAATACAAATAGCCGCTTCGTCTCACAGCATTTTGATGCAAATTGCAGCCAATAGTACACTATTTACAAGCCACACTGATATTTTTCAGTGAAGGCATTCCTTAAACTGAATCGGCGAAATATCTTACAGTACACTTGGAGAAACGACTTACTTACAAGAAACGTTTAATAGACACAGAGAATAAAGCGACAATTTGGTTGCCTTATATCCTTTAATAAACAGAATGTAGTCCCTAAGAAGAAAAACAGCGTCCTACTTTACAGGTCGATAACACAACCACAAATTTTATATGGTCCCATACGGCGACATGCTGCATCTACAAATATTAATAAATATCATATTGACCAAAATAAGACAATGTGCATAATGTTATGTGCTCCAAGTTTTCTTTAGAAACTCAAGAGTTCATAGCAATTTAAAAATTGAAACTGTTTTAGAAGAGATCCGCTCCATAACTAGAGCACTTACACCAAGCCTTCCTGCGCAAGCCACACATTAATTCGTCGATATTTGTCGTATGATGATATCCATCACCAGAACAAATCTAAACGTCCTAACTGTTACCACGTCAATAATGCAAAATACGGCTGATATAGTCCATAAACACCGTAAATAAATGTGTGTTATACAGGTCAAACGTCATCTAACTTATTATTGGTTCCTTTTCTATAATATCCTTCTTACTATTGGTACCTTTCATATAATAATGAAGTTTCAGGATCCTTGTAAACCTATTATAATTTACAATTTAATTATGAACTTTTCATTGCAACATCTTGTATCTGTTTTTTGCTAGAATATTCATTTGTAGCTTGTTATGTGGTGCGTTTTTTATTACCTTCATGGTAAATGTTCAGTCCAAACACTGAGAGGTTAAGTTATACAAAGTGTTCATACAGTTGGGTGTCAGGACCCTTGGGTCGGAACCCTGAGTAAAAGAAAAACCTTTACTATCTTGTGTTAACCCTTCACCTCTCTGGAACCATTACACTCTACCTCTTCTATAATGTCTACTGCACTTCCTGGTTTTGCCGTTACCTAACTACTATTTCCTTTCTGTTGGCCGCGGCCACTGTCTGGGCGGATGCCCCCGTCGGAGGTTCGAGTCCTGTCTCGGGCATGAGCGTGTGTGTTGTCCTTGGTGTAAGTTAGTTTAAGTTAGGTTAAGTAGTGTGTAGGCTTAGGGACAGATGACCTCAGCTGTTTGGTACCTTAAGAATTCATACACATTTGAACCTTTCTGTTGTTCCTTATGACAACAGGTTAACTATTCCTGGACGCAGTACCTGATGTCACTAACCTTTCCTTGCTTACGATAGTTATCTGTCTTTTATAAAATTTCCTCATCCATTACTACTTAGTACTACGTCATTTCATACTTCATCTGCACATTAAAATTTAAAGCTCCTTCTGGCCCAACACAGTTCAGATTCTTCCAGTTTCTTCTTCTCCGGATTTCTAATGTTCAGCAGCTCACTTCTAAGCAATGCTGTCTTGCATACTGAAGTCGTCAATAGATACTTCCAGATTTCCACATGAGTATCTAATACCAGTGAAGATGAAGAAAACCTTCTTCTTCCGTGACACTTTACTTGTGATAACTTCCTTGCTTCAGCCACCAAGTATATTCTAGTTCCCTACAAGCGAGAATTTTTTCACTTCCTTCAGTACTGTGCCGTTCTCAGTTCTAATTAGTACCATTATTCTCCTTTCTATGCATCTTCTTCACAATTTCTCTGTTTATTTCAAAAGTTGTTCTACGTCTTCTTTACGTTCTCCAAGGAAGACAATCTCGTCTGCCAGTTTTAGCATCTATATTACTAAACCGCTAGTCCGATTCATGGCACCCATCACCAGCATCTGGTTGCCTATCCAACCAGGAGCAACAAGACTGATTTGCAATGTTTCGTGTGGTTATTGAGAGATTTTAAAAATTTAAAAATCTGCCATAACCTACTCATTAAGAGATATAATATCATGTTGAAAGTGTAACGAAGTACATTTAAACTGCGTAGCCAGTTTGTCTCGAGGCACATAACTGATTGCGCGCAAATACCCACAATTTATTCAGCCAGTACTTGAGAATGACAGCACTTACCGACTTGAAACAAACCTTAAATATATTTTCAGACTTTTTCTAACATGCTTGGCCGCAAATATTAAACAATATCACATTTGTAAAGTAATCAGAAGTTTCGAGCTATTTTATACATAGGAATTCGATTTCGATTCTTTAAAGGAGTGGAGATTTTCTGATTGATGTCTGTTCCTTTCGCATATCTATTCCGCTACGGAAACTTTCTTTTACAGGAAATAAATACAATATTCCCTTCGTGCTATCCGTTAACTACAACACGTACATTGATCATCCTCAGAGACCAGTTGTTAATTCATTACGATGACGTGACATTAAGAACAATGCCAGATGTGTCATATGAAGAGCGGAAGATTAAGGTTTCATGTGCTATCAACGACGGTATTCTTGTACACGGAGCACAAACTCCCAACTTATTATGACGTGAAAAGAAATTTACTTATGCTTTTTCGAAGGAACCGTACTATCATTCGCACATGGTGATTTGGGGGACCTGAAAGAAACCGGAATCAGAATTAGTAGTCTCTGAAACAATAAGCTACCCTCTTGACTGATGTCTAAAACTGTCGTTGGGATTTTTCGTTGGGTTTTAAATACTTAAGTGTGTGTGTCAGGCATAAATCACAGTCGGTAGTTCTTATTGATATATGTCACTGAATTTAACAAGAGCATCGTCAGAAATGTTATAGAGTCTGCAAAATGTTACAATATGGAACCTACAATCGACATAAGACAAAAAATGTAATTTACTTTATAAATAACTTACGTTCAAAGTAGGTGGCTGATTATATTTCCTACCTCGGAGTTTAAATTGGTTGTATATCTGCATTTGTAGCGTTATGGTCATGTGCATCCAAAGATAACGTAGCACATTATGAAAAACGAACTTAATTCAATTACCATAGCAATATCAAATTGTTGAAAATAACTGACTTTTGTTGCTAAATACTTTTAAACTTTCAGACAAAATACAAACTTAAAATTGAATCACCACTTCTATAGGCTTATGCACTGACATGTCATTCATTCATTAAACAAATTTCACCACGCTGCAAAATCTGTTAAAATACATATTCAAAAAACACAGCTTTAAAAATATCTGTGCAAGTGTATTTTTAGGAATACTCATTCGAGACGTACACTTCTGAAATGACTGCTTTAATAATAAAACGACATGTACCCCACCCATAGCACTTCCTCGAACAACAAGAAGGATCCATGCCAATTAAATTCAATTTGTTCATTTAATAAATTTTTCGAGTTGTACTTCTTTTCCAAGAAAACTTCCAGCGACCATAGACGTTGCAAATACCGTTATACAACCAACTTAATCTCTAAGATCAGTGAACCACTTTCAGAGCAAGTTATCACAACGTAAACCGAATATATTCCTTTACTTCAATTTAAAATTCCATATTGTAACGTTCTATAAGTTACACAGCGTATATTATCAGTTTCTGACTACTCTCTTGTTTTATTGAGAGAAACCGGTCGGTAAAAATCGTGATTGCGACTTGTGACTGTCTTAAAAATTACTTTCAGCAGCAGCCAATTCCCCTAAAGGTAATGCCTGGTCTAGTCAAACACAGTGGCACACATGGTTGCCGTATTTCAGTATATTTATCTTGTACAGAGAGAGATAGCTACTGACGGTGACAGTGTGAGAGAAAAAAATACACCACACTGTACCTCACGGCTTGAGCAGGTGGGTATGTGGTGCATCCTTATGATGTCAAATTTCGGTTTCACTTACGGAAAGAACGACTGTAGGTTCACTAGCCTAAATGACTGTATTTGTCTCATTTTATGATCATGGCCAGCATACAAGATGTATGTGAAATCAAATGATATGTCACATAACAAACGCATGCCTCTACGTGACACACAGAGCAAATTGTTTCCCATAGATCGTCAAAAATCCCCCTTCAACAAGTAGCCAGTTCTTAAGTGTGTTACTATCTCGACAGAGGGTTAATTGTTGACCATTAAGCGCTCATTCTTCGTAAAGTCATGTATTTATTATCATAATGAGATGTAAATTATCAAATATTTAAATCAGTTTTATATTTTGGTACTTCTCTCAAACTGTGCACCGATGTGGCTATTCGACTCAGAACTGCAGGCATCTGCTTGTACCCATAGATTAAGTTCTGTTAACTGATATCTTGTAACGTAACATCCGCTACAGTTTGCAGCCGTCTTTCTGAACACTTGCTGTGTGCTTTAGTTTTTGATATGAGATGCAAGCCTCTTATGCCAATAAAAATATTCATTTGAAGCAATTTGTTTGTTTTTTGGAAGTACTCTCTACTACTTGCAGAATTACACGCATGAATTTTTGAAACGCCCAATATATAATTAATCACCGACTACGAGGGATATATGACTGTGGTTCCAAGCTGCGTTCAATTCTTCACCGTACTGAAATATTCCACCTTCAACAGCCCCTAATATTTCACTTCGTAATGGAAGACCCAGAGTAATGAGAGATGACAGAGCTCTTGGAATCTCACGACAAACGTGTACTGTAGAAATGCAGGCTGCTCGCCTGACTGTTTGACGGCAACCAGTGACTGTGTATGTGTCAACAGCAGCCGTGTAATAGATACGCGTCACAGAAATGTAGGGGTTGGACAAAAGGACGGAGACACCGTAACATCATGCTTAATACGGTTTAGGAAACTCGTTGACATTTAAGACAGCTTACAGTCGTTTCGGAATTGATAGGTACAGATCGTGTATTGTTTTCAAGATGGTCCTATACCACACTTCCTGCAAAATAGAGGCACTTTCAGGTAACGATGATGGAGGTAGATAGCGATCAAGTTCCCTTATTTCCTGATAATACCAAAAATGTTTAATAATATTGTCGTCTGGTGACGGAGATGTGAAGTTCACCCCAGTGCTTCCAAAACCAGTCCTCGAGCAGGAAAGCTATATGAACAGGGGCACTGTTGATATCGAACACAACATCACCTTTGAGGAACAAATGTTGTTCCTTGGGATGGAACTGATCTGCCAAAACAGTCACATAATACTCGGCAGTAAGGTGACCCTGCTGAGTAACCATGGAATCAGACAAATATTACGATATGGCTAACCAAATTATCGCCGAACCTGCCGTTAAGTTTCACTCTGGGACGTATGCTGGGCCAAAAGTTGGAAATAGTGTGAAACAAAACTCATCCGACCGATTTACTTTCTTCAATTTTTTCTTAGCCCAGGTTTTATGGGTTCGGCAACACGTATTCCTATTACTGGAAATTGTGTCACTAATGAGAGGTTTTGAGATTCCAGCTCGCTCTGCAGTTTCCTGCTTTTGGATCTCCTTCCGTGTTGATTTGGTGGTGACAGGTCTCGCGAGTGCGATGTTCAGTTCTACATTTGCATTTGCATCTGTCGTCCTCTTATTTTTCTTCACAATCATCTTCAATGACCGTCATCCATTATCACTCAACACATACTTTCGTCCGCGTCGTGAAGTAGCGGATGATGTCCCTTAATTCTGTATAAATTGTCGATACGGTGCCTTCTGAAATACCAAACATTTCGGCTACCTTGGTTATGGAAGCACCCACCGTCCCAGCACCAAAACCCATGTTCGAAGTCACTCAGCTCCGACATAATGTACTCACGACTACACACAACACTGTTCTCAATACGACTGACGTAACGTATTGAGGACAGTGCACAGGTGTCGACCGTAGTCAAATACAACAGCGTAACGCGCAGTTTTTGTTAGCGTCTGCATTTATGTTCAAAGCATGTGTAGGAAGAGGTGTTTCCATATTTTGTCAGATCCATGTATTTGTGACGTCTGTTTCATGTAGATTTCGTCAGGTACAGCTGTCAAACAGCATCCGCTACGTTGATATAAACACACACCGTGAACACTGCTGAATGTTGCTATACTCACTGTCGACTACTCGTATTTCTTTATCGTGTATACATGTATTTCTTAGATTCTGCAGCGTCATCCACCACTCTAGAACGCTGAAAGTATTTTGTAGGACAAAATTCCTATGAAAGAAGCTAGATTTTGCTGAACTCTTGCCTTCATTTCGAAGCGAAAGTTCAGAGCTTCCTCCTGAACCCTCTACCTTTCCTCAAGCTATAGTAATCGTCATCAATTTCCTTTCCCATCTTTCTGCATATTATCATGGCCAACAAGTTGGGTGTACGAGCTCTTTTACATGATTCTGCTATCGTTGTCGTACTTATCTGCTCTTTATGTTCTCGAAACTTTGTGCTTCATATCCTTCCACTGGACAGGATGAACCAATTGAAGAAGTTTAATCATACAGTGTAGGTTTAGACGAACGGTGTACTTGCTACTTCCTAGTTTAGGACATTAGCCAGTCGTCTGACACATGTTTTAGTTATCAGGATTTTATCCTAAGGATGTTACGTTGTATAGGGAGTCCATAGCAAATTAAAACCGGAAAATAGCTTAACAGACTAGAAGAGAGGCTGAAATTAATCTATTTGTCGCCCTCAGTGCTGAATACCAACAGTGCAAACTCTTCTGCACAACAAACTTCATAACACTGGTTGACACAACTCGACGGTCTTTAACATTGGTTGAATGACCTTACGATCTGACTGCTGTGGGGTTATCTATAACCATTTTACTTCTTGAGCCTATTTAACTTTGAAAATGAAGTAGCTATTAGGTTTACAACTTTGTTTTCCCCGTTTTGTTCTCGAAGTTCGAGGCTTTATTGCGAAACGTACCAAAAATTTACGATTCTAAGTATTGACCATCTCTGGCCACTAATTCCTCCCTATCTCTCTGGTACATAAGAATGCCTCTCTTTTGAGGAGCTCAATCAATCGATCCAATTTTGTAATTTTTCTATGACCAGCCGTGCTGGTCAGCAAGACCGTGTGCTGCTTATCGAAAAAGGTGACAGAGGGAGCGATGTTTGGGGAATACGGTGGGTGTGGTAGACTACCCATTTCAGTGCATTTTACGAGTTGTGCGACACTGGGTTGAGCACTGTCATGCTGAAAATTCACCTTTTCGGATCTACAGCTGTATTGTGGCCATTTGTCTTTCATTGGTGGGCTCAAACGTATCAGTTGCTTTGGATAACGTGATTGTTTCCGTCTGTTTCAAAAGCTTAGAAAATCTTCTATCTTCCACCACCCTGCCGGCCTCCGATGTCAAAATCATCGTTCTTGAAGCGTTGAAACTATTCCGTGCAATTTCTTTCACTAACAGATGCCTGACCATAGATCTTACAAGGTATTTTATGAAACTCATCCGCAGATTTATTCATGTCAAAGCAAAAAATTAAAACATTCCGCAAATGACGAGAATTGGGTTCGTTTATTGACATATTCAGTCGAGACTAACTTTGTGATGCAGGTACAAATTGTCAAATATTTTGATGGTGTTATGTTTACCAGTGCCTAAGCTTATAGTATGGCAGTTGCAACCTACCAGCTGTACTACCACTTGTCTCTTTATATGCTTCAAGTGATTGAAAGGGGTTTGCCACTTCATCTAACTGAAGTGAAATTACATTAGGTGTTCCACAAGGTTGGATCATGGGGTCCCCTCCTGTTCTTGAGATAAGTGAATGGCCTCCCTCCTTATGTGAAACAAGATGCTGAACTGACACTGTTTGCTGATGATACAAGCATATTTATTAATCCACTAAAAGAAAGTCCAATAGAAAATGATACAAAAAGGTATTTGGAAACGTTATTAATTGGTTTTCTGCCAATGGGCTAGCTCTGAACTTTGGAAAAACACAGTACATCCAATTTTCTGCTGCAGAAAGTATAATTCCTTCAATAAAAATAACACATCAAAAGAATTCAGTAGCCAGGGTAGAGCAAACTAAGTTTTTGGGTGTACATATAGATGAGAACCTTAATTGGAAAATTCATATTTTGGTTCTCCTAAAGCAACTAGGTCCAGCAACTTTTGCAATCAGAATAATTGCCAATTTTGAGGATGTAGAAATTAGTAAGCTACCATACTTTGCATACTTCGACTCTCTGATGTCATACGGAATAATATTCTGGGGCAACTCAACATTTAGGCAAATGGTATTCACTGCTCAAAAGAAAGTAGTTAGAATAATGTGTAGGGTTCATAGTCGTACATCTTGTAGGCATCTGTTTAAAAGGTTAGGAATTCTTACAACTGCTTCACAGTACATTTACTCAGTAATGAAATTTTCTCTCAACAACATGGACCAGTTTAAAATCAACAGCGACATTCATGGTTACAACACTAGAAAAAAGAAAGACCTACATCATCCTTTACTTAACCTATTTTTGGCACAGAAAGGGGTAAAATATGCTGGTATAAAACTTTTTGATAAATTAACAGATGAAATAAAATGTCTAACAGACAGCAGTAATAGTTCCCAAAACAAATTGAAATCATACCTCCTTGACAACCCCTTCTATACCATAGATGAATTCTTGAATTCTTGAGTAAAGAACTCTGGAGTAATAATATATGCATTTTGTGCCATTTAAAGGAATGGGATAGTTAACAGAAATCTTTAGGTATAACAACATAACGTAAACAAAAATAAAACGAAAAACAAAAAAAGACTTCTTTCCTGTGCACATTCCTTGTGCATTTGACACGTTCTACACCATAACGGTGTTCCGTGCTATTGATCAATGGAACACGTAACTAACTAACTAACCGCTACTGCCATCTATCGCGAAACGGCTAAAGCAAAGTGATGCAGACCTAATAATTTTTTATAGCCTGTAAGGATGTCGTCTTCCGCATAATAACAAGAAATGCTCGGCATTGAAACATCCCTTAGACATTGACCTTACGCCATTATAACAGAAATCACCAAGGTTGAGGTAGTCCGATTCCGTTCCCTCTACGTGGTCCACCAGTGCTTAACAATGGGCCACAGGCATGGGGGTAGAGCGTAGTTTCCGCGGCCGCCCGCTAGTTGGCGGGAGTATCTGCGGCGCGCTGCTGTCGCCAGTAATGACTGCGCAGCCGAGGGGCTGAGGGGTTGAGGGGCTGAGCGGCCGGTCCTCCAGGGCCCTCCTGCTGACGCAGACGCAGACGCAGACGTCACGTACATAATTTACTCGACTGCTCTCATCCAACTTGGTTATTAAATGTTCCATCAAGTGGCACCGGCCCCGCGCTGCCCCGCCCCTCGTCTTCATTTGTCTTCGGTCGTAACCACGCCTGCCTACCTGCCGCCCTCCAGTCAAACTGCCGTCACCTCGCCTCGCCCCGGGCGCCGTTTCTTAATTAATAACTGAATTAGCACAATTATTTGTGCCTGCAGGTTATTACGGCACGACTGTAGTCGAGGGAAGGCCCACTCCAGTGCTGGAAATAATTTTCCGAACTCAGAAACGTCTCCCTAATGTTAATTTGCAGCGCAAACAAAGGACCGTAGGTTCAGTGTCCCGGAATCGGTTCGATATCTGCCAGCGACACTCGTAACGTGTAGAACTTAACCCATTAGAGTTAGATTGAGCGACAGGTGGCACCCACTCCCAGTGGCGCTCCGTTAAACATTCCATACTACACACGTTGCTTACACGAAAATAACTTATTTGTCATAATTGAAGTTCAAGTTTTACATGTAGATCTTATATCTCCGTCTAAATATTTTTCTCGGAACATATTCGCTGAATTTGTAATTCTTTATTGTCACCCGTATTGGGTACGGTTATACTACCCACCGTAAACATATGGACATTTTTGTTGGACCGGACTCGAACCTGGATGTTCCGTTACGCTATCTCAGCATGATATTCGGACTGAGCCAAATTTCCATATGAAACGCCGTCCACGTTCTTGCATCAAATGTCACCGATGTGTAGGTAGCTATACTCAATAAAGCTGACGCTAAAAGAATTCGGAATTCGGCGAATATATTCAGAAAAAAATATTTCACTTAGTTTGCACAAACGATCATACTCCTTGATAATTATCTTAGCCATGGTGTCAAATAAGATTTTAGCCGAGCGCTTAAGCATGCCGCCTCGTGGATTCAGGGAGGCGCGCTGGCGCTGGATAGAATCCGCCCTCGGATTAACGGCGAGGGCCGATGACCCGGCCATTCTGGATGTGATTTTTACTCAGTTTCCCACATCTGACTAGGTAAATACTGCGCTGGTGCCAGAACCAGCCACCGGTACGCGATACGCAAACATTTAGAAATACGTATGGACACTCTGACTTTGGGCTCACAAACTCCATCCCTGAAGACGATGCGACGGGACGGTGAGACGAGGCGAGGTGACGGGAAGGACACCTGACCACCGACTTCCTCTAATATTGCCTCACTCCGTATAACAGTGCCAAACCCGTAGTAGGAACGGGACAAAGCAAAACAAGAGGAAAATCTGGTGTGATTTTAAAACAAGACTGCACGCGCCCAAAAACACGCCTTGAGCACACGCGTGAGCTACATACGTAGCCCAAAGAAAATTATGTTATTTAGAAATTAGGACGTAATTTATAGAAAACACCTTGTATAAAAACCGAACATCTTTAGTATTATTACCTTTACACATAAAATTAATAAAATTTAACAGTTTAAATATGGTAAACAGAGAAATAAAAAAGTCTTTAAAATCAATAATCAAGACCGGTTCACATAATTTTAATTTCAAAAATAATACTTATAAGTTTGCTGATTTCTGATCTTTTAGTGGAGCCAATAAACAGTTTTTCACGATCACCTTTATTCAATTGCCATACGATCGTTACAAATGCGTCCTCTACATCTGCTGCTGTGTTCACACGTGCTGCGTTCGCAAGCCCTGCTACAACAGCAATCTCCTACATGAGTAACTGCAGCAGGATGCATGGGTTGTTCTGGAAGGCCGAGAAGTAGTCAGCCTTTCAGTTTGATAGCTAAGGTTAGCTTTTACCGCGATATTCGACGCTCATAAAAGGTTTTGCTTGTGCGAATCCAACTTCTGGTAGGTAGTGACGGCGGACGACTTTCGTTTCAGAGTTGTTCATCTGTTATATCACCAGACCATTTATGCCCGCCATATTAACATAACTGTAGAACAGCATGAGAGGCCATCGGCGACCATTTCGAGGAACGTCTTATTGTCAACACATTTTATCAAAAACGTCTAAAATGTTTCAAATGGCTCTGGGCATTATGGGACTTAACTTGTAAGGTCATCAGTCCCCTAGAACTTAGAACTACTTAAATCTGACTAACCTAAGAACATCACACACATCCATGCCCGAGGCAGGATTCGAACCTGCGACCGTAGCAGTGGCGCGGTTCCGGACTGAAGCGCCTAGAACCGATCGGCCACCGCGACCGGCCAAAAATGTCGATGCCACACTTCGTTTGGTTATAAAATGTGATGATTTCTGGTTTTCTACCACGACCCCCAGCAGCATCGATTTTCTTATCATTCTGAGGTGTAGATGACAGCAAGTCTGCTTTATTTCGCTTTGGCACATAACTGACTACCTTGCAATCGCGTTGAAACCCGAAAATAGATTCGTTCATCTCTCAGTTTGAACAATTAAGGTATCTCTAGTTTATTCTCTCTTAGCGTTCCTGCGGACGTAATCTTGTGAGTCAACAGTTCTTTGCATACAGACACGCTAGTAAATCAGATGTCCACGACAATATTCCATGCCAGGCGACATAATGGACTCAGAATTCGATGGACGCTATCATTCTGTAAATGATCCCTCTGGTTGCATGCCTACGTAAATCTCGAAACTGTAGGCATATGGATACGGGACGTCCATCACCATAGCGGTGTTTATACCAATATTAACTGCTTTGTTAGGCATGTACATCACAAAACCGCAGCGTCCCTTGAGAGCGATAACTGCTCATCAGTCGTAAGATTTTCGCTTGGAGTTTAATATTTCTTATAGTTCTGAAGCATTATGTTAGTAATTTGACGTAATGCCGCCAATCGGTTGCTTTCTTGACGAGCCTGCCTCTCTCTTACATCACCTAGGCTGAGAACTCGCATTAGGGATCGGAATCTGCTGCCTGAGATAGTTGTATATACTAATTCAATGCCAGTACCCTCAGAATTATCCCAAAAGCTCTTTAGATTTCTTCGCTCTGCACGCCAACTTCCAGTTACAAATAAAGTGCTTATAAGTGCCTTGATTTGTGTCATGTCAATATGTGATGCGTCTCTGTCTATTTGATGTTTGATTTTTAATATGTTAATGTGAATGCTTGCCGAATCAAAGAGAATGTTCCAAACATCACCATCGAAAAATAGCAGAAATGATATAAGAGTTGTTTTAGCGTCTTTAGCCATACCTGTTCCGCCTGGTGGACGAGACAAAATGTTGTGACATCTGGTTCTTGAAGTGGGTAGTGGAAAATTGCTCCATTTTGTGCCATTACAAGACTGAAAGGTAGTCAAATAAGACAGAGGTGTATCTTCATCACCGTCGTCTTCATGGACTTCCTGTTCCGTATCAGACTCGTGGGGAGACACTGGGGGGACGTTTGGTTCCACAGCCCTGCTTCCTCCTTACTGTCGCTCAGAACGTCACCATTTTCGTCATCTTCCAATAACCATTCTGAATCTTTTCATACATCTTAATTATATAACGCGCCATCTAAAAATACAATTTAAAGAATAATAAATGACTGTAACAGCAAAAATGCTTAAAAATGACAATACTGTAAAACGCGCAACGCTTTTGTAGTATGTATTACAATTATTGTGTGATATTTACCCCAGTTTCACAACCTGAGAAACCAGACATTTAGATTCCACGAACGGTCGTGCGGGCTACAGACGTAGCTCACAGACTTCAACGACACTTTATTAACACTTCTTTGCGCCACGGGAGTCTGCACGAAACTAGCGAGAACTGTGATTCATACCTGAGAAATACACGATACGGCAGCATTGTAGCGCACCAATTGTTGAAAATAAACGACTGTTTTCCTTGCTGGGCTACACGTGTAGCCCACGTGTGCGCTGTGGTACTGACACAGTGACCACGCCGCGTGTGATTTTACCTCGAGGTATGTGATCATCTACATTAATGTGCTATGTTTGCTGGTGTGGTGACAAAACCATCATGTGGGTTAAAATTTTTTTCGTCTTACGCACAGAACTTGGTATTTTGTGATGACTGTGCCTGCGCCAACTATGAATGTCAAGTATTAATTTTCAGGGACATCACAGGTTGTTCTGTGGTTCATACCGCTCTGTAAGCACATAACATAATTTTTGTGTTGTGTCTCTTCATAATGGCCTAGGGCGCGAAACATATTGTCCAAAAACCAAACGTATTTCATTTAAAATCCTCATGTGGGAGAACGACTTCTCTGAAGAAAATTATGGTGTCTGTGGACCTAGGTATTAGAAACACTACGAACAATGTTTATAAGCAACTAAAATACATTTACGCTATTTTAGAAACTCTCACATCTTTCCGGCTCAAGGTATGGAGATTGAACTCGGTTAACACAAGAAATAACCTCGTAACCTTAAACGTACTATCTCTTAGCTATCAATTTTCTTGGTCCTGGGAAGATTCAGAGAGTGAATAAATATTTAGAGGCGTGTGTTATTCGTTTTCTGACTCCCCTTGCTAGGTTCAAATGGCTCTGAGCACTATGGGACTTAAGTGCTGAGGTCATTAGTCCCCTAGAACTTAGAACTAGTTAAACCTAACTAACCTAAGAACATCACACACATCCATGTCCGAGGCAGGATTCGAACCTGCGACCGTAGCGGTCTCTCGGTTCCAGACTGCAGCGCGTAGAACCACACGGCCACTTCGGCCGGCCCCTTGCTAGGAAACAGCCATGGGGAGCTCATAAGCTCGGATGTGTTTCCGAACATGGCTCGTCTTAATATAATGATGATCGCGCCCTATAATCCAGTTACTACATTTGATAAGATATCATTACCAGCATCAAATGTATTAGCACAATATTTGGTAGAACAATAGTTAATAGCACGACGGATAACGAAAGTGGATGCGAGCAGTCAAGGAAGAGAACGCATCATAAGTAGTTTTAGGTTTACCCACATTGTTCCATCAAAAATTAGGAAATCATCGGTCTCCACACTAAAAGTACAGTATATTGACCTCTTGGCTGAAAAATTTAATGGCTGTGTCTAGCAATGGTTTAGGTGAACTGAAATCATTTGGGCTACGGACAGGGTCTCTCTGTTTTTTATAGTGGGAATTCATTTTCTTAGCGCCAAAATCCATGCGTAAACAATATGCAACACATTCAATAAATTCATTACTCAAATAGATGTGCTAGAATTCTGTAACAGGTCCACCCAATATATTATTCACATACATAGGAGCCGGTGTGGCCGAGCGGTTCTAGGCGCTTCAGTCTAGAACCGCGCGACCGCTACGGTCGCAGGTTCGAATCCTGCCTCGGGCATGGATGTGTGTGATGTCCTTAGGTTAGTTAGGTTTAAATATTTCTAAGTTCTAGGGGACTGTTGATCTCAGATGTTAAGTCCCTTAGTAGTCAGAGCCATTTTTTTACATACATAGGAAACTATTAGGAATGGGCGCATCAACTGAACAATACTGATTCGTATGCTGAAATCACGTTCATACTCTTGCACTAAATAAAACTGTGGTCAAACACATTGAGTATTAGTTATGGTGAGCAAGTTGAGCAAAGGTTGAATAGAGTGGATAGTGAGTAACACAGGTTCATTGGGGAATTTTGGGAAG
Source organism: Schistocerca serialis cubense (assembly GCF_023864345.2). Lineage (NCBI taxonomy): Eukaryota > Metazoa > Arthropoda > Insecta > Orthoptera > Acrididae > Schistocerca > Schistocerca serialis. Next base: position 534,108,987 of record NC_064639.1, on the reverse strand, counting down.
GTGTGGTTCATTTGTAGAGGAGCTCGCGTGTAGAAAACCATTTCGATCCTTTGGTTAGTACTGTTTGAATTTTTGTGGTGCGTACCATGTCAGATTAAAGGAAGACTTCGAAGCAGTTCAGAAGGGTTTTCCTAGATTTGTTACCGGTACGTTGGAGCTACACGTGTGAAGGAGATGCTTCAGGAACTCAAATGGGAATATCTGGAGAGAAGACGACACTCTTTTCATAGAACACTATTGAGAAAATTTGGGGACACGGATTTTGAGGCTGACTGCAAAGCGACTGTACTGCCGACAACGTACAAACGCGTAAGGACTATGAAATAAGATTATAAAGGTACGGAGTCATATAGATAGTCGTTTTTTCCTTACTTTGTTCACAAGTAAAACAATAAAGGAAACGAAAAGTAATTGTACGCGGTACCCTCCGCACGCACCTTACTGTGGTTTACGGAGTATGTGTGTAGATGTAGGAGAATGAGCGTTGCATGTATCCAAGCTGCATCAAAATGATAATAATGAAATGGTGCATATGGGCCCGTTTCAACAGATAACTTCAACGATTTAATTTTAAACAACTACGACTATGGATGGATCCACAGGGACCAAGACGTTATTTCTCATGATTTAACATAAAGTCGTTTGTGCTTGCAGGTAGAATTTATAAGTGAAACCACTGTGCCAACTCGCTCAATTGAATCACACATGAGGAGGTAGGATAAATGGGAAAGTAATAAAATTCATTGGTACCTGTGTAGTATGGCGTACATCAGACTAAGTTATTACATACCTGATGAGTACAATATGCGATAGTGGTCGAAAAGTTGTTTTCACAATTTACTTGTCGACAGCAGCTAAGACTTTGGTTTCACTCACTACCATGTTACTCGCTCTGCAGTGGCTATAATGTTTCGTTTCAAATATCCTTAAGCGATCGACAAACGACGTTAATGATAGAAGCCCACACATGGTTTGTTGTCCAAACATGGCTATAACAGTGATGGACGAAGGTACGCATTTGTATTCTGACATGACCCTGCACTGCTACGACAGTTCACGACGTTTTTGGATTACATTAATTATTAATTGAGTGTGAAGTCCAAGTTATGCGTGAATTACAAAATTTTAGCTACAACTAAATTATTGGAAATGAACACTAAAATTTACTTGCTGATGAGGATGTTTATTTTTAATCTGAAAATTTATCAGGCTTATGGATTCTATGAGTATATCTGACTGATGTTGCATACAGAAGGGCAACAAAATGATAAAGTATAATGCAACCACATCTGACTATCGAATGTACAAGATCATTTAAGATTGATTCATTATGAATTCTGCAAGCCCATCTGACTTAAAACGTATGTTGCGCTTGAGAAATGGTGAGTGGCTAAGTGTAACTGAATTCATTTACAATTATCTAAATAAAAGCGTACATACGGATGTTTATGACTGTAGAAAAACAAGCATACCATCGGTTCTATTGGTCTACATCTAACTGCGCTTTAAACATCCTAGCAGCCTTCTGGGGATAGCGTGTAAGTTACCACCTACCTCTAGTCTTGTTCGTAACCTGTTTCACAATGGAACATAAAGCTGATAGACAAGCGACGGTGCACTGTACACTATGACAAGTGATCGTGCAATGGACTAGATGGGTTTTGACGGTGTGTTTTCTAATACTCAAAGTAAGTTTTCAAAAATTGTTGCATTTAGGCACCTTTTGTTTTATTCTCCAATTTTTATTTTCCGTTACCAGTTTCGAATTGCCTCGCTATCCATCATCAAATGGTTCAAATGGCTCTGAGCACTATGGGACTTAACTGCTCAGGTCATCAGTCCCCTAGAACTTGGAACTACTTAAACCTAACTAACCTAAGGACATCACACACATCCATGCCCGAGGCAGGATTCGAACCTGCGACCGTAGCGGTCGCGCGGCTCCAGACTGTAGTGCCTAGAACCGCTCGGCCACTTCGGCCAGCCTATCCATCATCAGATGTTAAATATTTATTGCATGTTGGCAGCAGTGTGAGGGTTGTGTAGCTTGGCGAAACGTGTGAGCACTGAACGTGGAGAGAATTATTCGCATTTTGAAACCGATTTAGCTACGGTTATTAGTAATGGAACTAAATGACCTCGTTTTGTGTATAATTCTCGCCACATTCAGTCCTTGCATATTTCGTTTTTCTTCTTGTCACAGCTTCATGTCTCCCACAGTGCTCCAAACATGATATAAGTATGTACCGTCCGATGTTTAATTGCTAGACGCTTCGAAACAAGTAACAAGTACAAAATCAGTCTTTAATACAAATATTCAAATTGATGATATCCAAAAAAAGAAGGAAAATACGAAAACGTTATTCTAAGCAACAACTGATATTCGAAATAATTTGAGCTAAGAGTACACATGTTCATCACATCTCACCCATAGCACGATCTGCGACGAAGTGTTCTGAAACAAAGGAAACCTCTATAAGTGAAGTCAAGGAGTCTGATTTTCCCTCAAATTGAATATTCAAAAATATGCGGTTAATAACGAGAGCTACAAGATACACAACATTCAGATAATACTATAAAGCGACCATTGAGATTGTCCCTCACCTTATACCCACAAAAGGTCTGTTTTTCGAGAGTTAACAAAATAAGAGCACCTCTAAAATAATTCACATAACCATTAATTCCTATGTCATGTGAGAGAGCATCCCTATCTCGTAAAAGCACGGATTCCGTCAGCAGTAATCAGTACCTGCCTTGGTGTTCACTTGGCACCAAGAATTTCCTCTACAGGAAGTTATGAGTATGCCACACATTTCAATAAAACAACCTGCGAAACAGTCACGATATACTTGGCCGAGAAGTGACCGCAGCTACGGCAAGTGAATTCACGTAAGTTAATAAGCCAGGAAACGCCAGTCAACGTCTTGGAATGCTAATTTAGAAAACATTGCATGTATAGAAACACAGCATGATAAAACATTTGCTGAGAACAGCATTTATGTAATGAACGAGCAAGAAACTGTGATGAACAACTAGCTGGTCTACGATCACGTGGGCTTGGGGTAAGCCGAAGAAAGAAAGAAACTCTATTTATTAATAAGAGCAATCATTTTAAGGAATTTCGCTCACTCCTCCTGCTGAGCTGAGTATTAACGTGTCTGCCTATCATGTTCGATTTCCGGCAGGGTTAGAGATTCTCTCCGCTCGTGGACTGCGTGTTGTGTTGTTCTCATCATCATCTCATCATAGCCGACGAACAGGTCACCCATTGTGGCGTCACCTGAAATAAGATCTGCAACTCAGCGACCGAACACCCCCCGATAGGGGCCTCCCAGACATAAATGCCATACCACCATTTCATTTCTTTTCATTTCGCTCAAATAGTAAAAGTGCATGTGCATCTGCAACGTAAGTTAAATCTCTCCACCTTGTGCTCTAGCAGCGGCAGACCCGTCGCAAGTAGCATTCCCAGCACAAGTGCTCGAGCCGGCGGCTCTTTGTTCTACCGTTTCAGCTCTCAGTCGTTTACATGAGAGGCTAAGATGATGTGCTTCCCTTCAAGCTTCAGTTCAATCCGACAGTCACTAGTTTTACTCAGCCTTACTGAATAATGAGTAGTATGTCTTTGACCAACAAAACGCCGCAATACGGGAGAGAAATGGAATTCCCATAACGCGTCAGAAATAAAAAACAACCGTTTATGAAACAACGAGAAAACTGTCTGTTCGTATGTGACAAATATACATGCAAGTTGACATTAAAATGGATAATATTACGAAAATACCACCCCGAGGTACGACTTGAATGACTTGTACGCGTATGATGCGGCCTAACCCTTCGCAGAGTGTTAATTTAATCGGCTGGTGGTCGCACGTGAGTGATTTTCTCTGTTTCAATAAAAGAGGCAGCATGCATTGTGTCGGTCTATTCAAGAGTCATTATTATTGCACACTTTACTGACTCCAAAACCTACACTAATTTTTATGAGTGTGTTTACAGTACCTTAACGACACATATTTCATACAAACAGTTACTTTCTAATGCCAGTTACTTACGAATTCATTGCATTATTTGTCTTTTAAGATGAATTACTGTTTGATATTTTCCGCACAGTTCTCCTGGTGTTTATCTACAGCCTAATCAAACTTGAAACTTCATGCACTGCCTTAGTTTATTTGCGACCTATCTGACTGGAATTTCGTACCTGTTATGTACGTGATAGTTAAAAACCTTTCGACACGATAACCTACGAGATACGCTCAACTGTTAATAAATAACTCCATTCTAGTCTTGCAAGTGGAGATTCCTGGTATCCGGTACTGAAGAACGTCCTCGTTTCTACAGAAATAGTAAAGGAGGGAAACTTTCCTCAACTGAAACAATACCAATTCTAAGACATTCAGATGGAGAAATACCACACATTTAATTCTAAGATATTTGCAGTCGTAGTAGTGCAGGTTTCGTCACGGTTAATTTCTTTCCATAAACCATACTGCCAGTATTGGCAGTAGCCCAGTAAGTAGACCACATCTGTTCATCGCTAACCCGACATAACGTCACTGCAATAATAAATACTGAAGCAATATTTATGTTACAGTACATCACTTACTATAACGAGCCTGTTGACCACGATGACCTCCGCCTCCGAGAATGGCACCTGCCTGGTCGCTGTGAGCTGCTAACCTCGCAGCCACTGATGAAAAGATTTGGAAACTTCCGTCCTGGTCAATGTAGCCTGTCGTATGGGCTACGCCATTCGCCTCCTAGACATGACACCTGCACGACATTGTCATTACGTGAGTCGCACAGCGCGGAGAATGTACGACGGTAGACTTTAATGAATAAATTATTCTTCCGTTGATGTTGTGCCATTAGCGACCAGCGCGCCCTATGGCCTGCTCCTCTGTACCCCACACTCGTCATCCCAACAGTAGAGGCCTCACGCTGGGCCATCATAACATCGTGATTGGTAGTTCGAAATCCAGAGCATCATTACAAAAGTTCATCATCATTATAGAGCCCTCAATGATTAATATTTAGCTTAGCAACTCATTATGACATAATACACAGAAAAGAAATCAATTGTAACTGAGAACAATGTACTCCAATTTTCTAAATTTACATTAGTTACTGACACATAATAATGTTCTTGAAAAGCTCCACCCACCACCAGTACTAAACCTCCAGAAATGCTCAATTTAGCCGGTGAATCAGTAGATGATAGTATAAGGGGTGTACAGTACAAAAGACCACGCCTTCCACTCGAGTTTTGCTATGAGTAAGCCACTCCTTCCTTGACTTGACTTGGTGAACCGCCACGTAGGAATTCTTCCTACCTGTTATGTGCTCTTGTAATTCTATGCCCCCTTGCAGAGCCGTAACAGTGCGTCGGATTCTGTATTTCAACGGTACTGTCTATTCTTTGCGTAATGAAATGGGAAGAAAGTTTTTTGTGTAAATAATTTATACACAGGTTGCTAGTATGGTGCATTTATTCAAGAAACACTTTGAAATGAACTTCTTCACACAGATAATTACCTAACTATTAACGGCACGAGGGCATGGTCTACCGCATGAGTGGATCGAAAGGCATCCTTTCGACGACTGCCGACATCGGCGCACAGTCTGTAACTTGAGTGTGCAGTTGGTATACTTCATATAAGATTTTACATCTTCGATTATGCCAAATTTGTTCATTTATTTATTAATATCAACGTTTCTTGGCGTTGTAAAATTACTGAAAGATACAGTTTATGACTTGTAGGTTCCCTCTAATTTCTGAGCGGCAAAAGGCAAATTTCTTTAGCAAATATTTATTAATAACAATTAATTCATGCCAGAATAAAGGTACTTTCCCGATGTATTTCTTTGCTGCCGTTAAGAGCGATTTCTGAATTGGCACCGCCGGCTGCTGTGGCCGAGCGGTTCTGGGCGCTTCAGTCCGGAACCGCGCTGCTGCTACGGTTGCAGGTAGAATCCTGCCCTGGGCATGGATGTGTGTGATGTTAGTAAGGTTTAAGTAGTTCTAAGTCTAGGGGACTGATAACCTCAGATGTTACGTCCTATAGTGCTTAGAGCCATTTGAACCATTTGAATCGGCACCTCATGCCACTGTCTCTGAAAGCGCCAGATGGCCAACCGCCTCTGCTAGCCAGAGTGGGAACATTGCAGCGCAAATAATGTAAAATGCGGTATTGCCTGCAAGTAAGGGGCTAATTATATCCTGAACAGTAATTAACAAAATCATGAAGTTTGCAAGCCATTTGCGGGCTGGTCATGAACTCAGTAGCTTCACTGGTTTGCATATGCTTCTTCCACGACTGACAGGTAATAACTACATCACACATAGTCGTGAAGTACCGACGGAATTATCGGACGATATTCCACTATCGGATCGTCGACGAATGTATTTCCAGCACGTTGGACGACCCGTTCATCTCGTTTTAAGTACCAAAACACAGATCGGGCAGATGTCAAGAGATCTCTTTAATTTACAGGGAACCCTGAAAAGCAAACCATGAATACTTATCGACGTCGGAAACCACCATCCAGCTATGCTACAGAACATAAAAATTACAGGATGAGACACCCACCTTTGCAGTAGTCATGTCAGTCTTCTCCGCTGGTGATCGTGATAATCAGCTGCAGTCAGTGAATCACAGACAACCCAGGCCCAATGGTGAAAACTTCCGTTTACAGTCCACCAGCGTGCAGTCTCGCGTAGGCGGGGTTCCCAGTAACTTAAGACCTCTGCAAACACGTTGAATGACGTTCCTGGACATGTGTCTTTTCCTCAACTGGTTTCATAAGATACCTTCGACAATCTTTCCATTATCGTCTGTATTGTGCTTTTACACCTTTCAGAGAAGTAATTCACAACAATAATTATTCCTGATGTTTGTTCAACGAAAGCTACTAGTAACACTGCATTATGGAGTTTGGAAACAGCATCTTCTTTGCCCCTGCCTAGCGCGGCCGAGAATTGTCATGAAGAACGAAACACATGACAGCTTTGTTATGTGGGCTGCTCGAGATCAGGCGAAATCTACCATCAGGCCCTCGTACTTGGCGGAAAAACACTATTTTCAAGCCGTCTTTACGTTTTCATTGTGTGCTCAGAATTGAAAAGAGTGACAAGCCCCGATCGATGGGCATACTAGAGAAGTACGAAACACTTCTGTGAAAAATTTATGGGATTTTCACAGTGGTTTTCATTCGCGACCGATCGGAATTTAATTTTCGAACGTCCCTCTTATTTAACCATACTTCTCCCACCGACATCCTCTCATAGCGATTTGAGTGACTTTGGATGAGTTTTAATTTATTCACAAGACTTCAACAATTCGACAAGTGGCAAGTTTTGCCCTTTAATTGTTTAAATACTCTTTTGCTCGTCTGTTGCAATTCGTTCACGTGATGAGTTGTTTTTCATAAATTTTCTTACACTGGCATGCGTCACGTGTCTATTTCTTCCTAAATCTCTCCATGTAAGACTATCCGACTTTGTACTATTTCTGTGGCTACAGTTTAGCTGACCTTTAAGTTATCAATCAGTAACCGATATCGCTGGCGAATAAGAAACACTCTTTTACGTTATACTGATAAAAAAGTAGTTACATTTCATAAACTGGAACAATATTATGTTTACATAAAGTACTGAAGATGATTCCCGTTTTGACAGTATTCTACAGACTTGTTGGTGTCCGCTACGAGTGGGAATTCCAGTGAAGTATGATGAGCACGTACCAGTAAAAGGTGAAATTTATGGGACTGACGACCAGGTCAACTGAATCATTCGTACAGGGATGAGGAAATGCTTCATCACAAAAAGATCAAAAGTGAATATTAATAGAAGCTTGGTATGAACTGCAAATTCTCTATTTTCTGTTAAAGGAAAACTCTAAGTCAATTGGAGATCAAAAATATTAAGACTTAAAAGGAATTGGCAAGCCACCGCCCAGTGCGTGGCTATGAGCAGGTCGTGTTTTAGAATTCTTTTCATTTTCAAACCCTTGTCGTGAATGCCGTATGGAAAGAAAGACTACCGATACAACTATTTATGACTTTGAATCCAATTATGCTCTCCTGGTCACTACGAGTGGTATGATTTGGAGGAAGTAATATTTTTCCATATACGTACTGGAATTGCGCTCTCGGAAATTTGTAAGGTTCTACGTGATATATCGCTCCTTTCTCGTAATGTCTCCAGATGTATAAGCTATGGACAAATATGCGGCTCCTGTATGTGTCTCAAGAACCTCTGCAAATAATCCAATATAGTAAAGCATTCCAATAACATTGTTTTGACCAAATATTGTATTTGGGAAAACTTCGACCATTTCGGATGATGGTATAGCATTGTCAAGGTGATCGAAAACACTGTTTTTCTCTTAGGGTCCCCGCGGTGTAGCCACGTGGTCTAGGGCGTCTTGTCACGGTTGGCGCGGCCCCCCGCTCCCCCTCCCCTCCCCCTTCGGAGGTTATAGTCCTCCCTCGGGCATGAATGTGTGTGCTGTCGAACCTCAGAAGTTTGGTTCCATAGAACCTTCCTACAAATTAATTAAAATTAATTTCTCTTAGCTCGCTTTCTTTAGCCTTCCTGCTATGTTAACTACGTTATGGATCCTTGTAACCGGAAAGTTTTTCGAATAATTAGGAGTGTTGTCGCTCGCGAAATGGAAACCATAGTGAGAACCAGAAACAGTTAGGTACACCTTCCACCTAGTTCTCCACATAATCGCCGCTCCAACTTCGAGTTTTGTCGTAGCGTTATGTCAACTTTCCAATATCATCGTCATAGAAAGAACCGCCTTAGCTTTCGGACAGTTAACTGCACTGGTCTGCAGCTCGTTGTCTGTGGAAAAATTTTGTCTTCATAGCCAACAGTTCTTGTGAGCAGAGATGAGATTCAGTGGGAGCCAATTACGGACTGTATTGTGGGTGACCAAACACTTCTCATCGGAAATACTGCAGGAGCGTCTTCATTGCCCCTGCAGTGTGCAGCCGAGAATTGGCATGAAGAAGGAACTGCTCGACAGTTGAGTTATGTGGGCTGCATAACACAGGTGAAATCTCTAAACAGGCCCTCGTACTTGCCGGGAGACGCTGCTACCTACGCATCTTAAAGTGCTCTTTTTTCACTCAAAACTGAAACGACGGGCGTACTAGAGAGACTGCCCAATACATCTGTGCAAAGCTGTAGTTGATTTTCCCAGTGGTTTCCATTTCGCGACCATCCGAACTTACTTTCTGGACAACCCGCGTATTTGAGTATGGTCTTCCAAATTCGACAGTTACAAAGCGATAATATAAACTGATGCTGGTTTGTACTGTAAGATATGAGTCACGTTCTATGAGCTATAGCTTGTTCACTTGTTCAACTACTTGTAGCCAGATAATGGTACTCTCTTTCTGATGTCACACATGGTCAGCTCTAACCAGGTCTTCGGGACACAGTCTCGGTCTCTATCCGAGGAACAACAGAATGGTTTACATTAAGCCAGCGGTCCACATCAGTTTGTGACTGTCCTGCTTCCATTCTTCCTGCCCTTCCACCGCAGAGAATCTGGAAGGCGTCTTCTCTGTGCCATGTTGCACCGTCTGTGACGGTGAACACAGCGATTGTGAATATGGGGCTACCCGCAAGCACTAATCCGTTTTATGTTGTTATGGTCTTCAGTCCTGAGACTGGTTTGATACAGCTCTCCATGCTACTCTATCCTGTGCAAGCTTCTTCGCCTCACAGTACCTACTGCAACCTACATCCTTCTGAATCTGCTTAGTGTATTCATCTCTTGGTCTCCCTCTACGATTTTTACCCCCCACGCTGCCCTCCAATACCAAATTGGTGATTCCTTTATGCCTCAGAACATGTCCTACCAACCGATCCCTTCTTCTTGTCAAGTTGTGCCACAAACTCCTCTCCTCCCCAATCCTATTCAATACTTCCTCACTAGTTACGTGATCTACCCATCTAATCTTCAGCATTCTTCTGTAGATAGATGCTGTGATATCATCGTTGACGTAGTTGTCCATTCCCCGGAAGACATGTTCCATGCAGAAAAAGATCGTACGGATATCTCTTGGCAGTCTGTATGATTATACCGTACATGAGACACAGCACGGGAAAATTTAAATTTGGACATCAGGTTCCTTGTTATTTATGGTACATGGGGTGTGCGACCATGTATGCTGTGAGGAGGAGAAAGCATAATTGTGTCACTACACGGTGTGTGCTTGGTTTAGGATATTGCGCATAAATTCATTGTTTATCGCAGTGAGCCTGAGTCATTTTGGATACCCAAGTGGCTTTGACAGCTTATCGTGCTATTTATTCTGTGTGATTGAGTCTGTGGCTAACTCGTGTTGGATTAAGATTTTTTTGTTGTTGATTTTATGTGACAGAGGTATTGTTATTGTTTGAGAAGTTATTCGGACATAAGTGAGGCTAGTTTGGTAGCGTTGTCTGTAACTGGTGTTTTAGTTGTCTGGTAATGCTAGTAAAAGTAGACAAATGTTTAGTTAGATGTCATATTTACTAATGCTGATTAAGGTTTAGTATTCTTTGTTATTGTAAGTCCTACATTTATTATTCCTGGTTACGACTGAGTGCCAACATTGTAAATGGTTTTGTTTTTACTCGATTCGGTCACATAGGGCAAGGCGGAATTTGTTCTGGATTTGAAATTTTTCTGTTGTTGTTTTAAGGATAAATGTGCTGTTCTTAGTTTAGCAATACTTGGAGTATTTTCGGGCTAGAGGAACATATGTTCCGTTTTATTTTAAGTTGCTTTTCTATTTCGCTATTTGAATTCGGATGGTTTTAGAGTATATGTTATATTGCGCCCTATGCCTGCACACTCCAAGCCCGAAACCCACTCCACTTCAGATTAGGGTACAGTTCCATATGCGTCTATTTAAATGGGACAATCGCTTTTCGATTTAAAATTACAAAGTCTTATTCTCGTCTCGAAAGAAAACAGTATACGGACTGCACAAAGACTTTTGATTGAAGTATGTACTATCTTTTGAAAATGACGCACGATACAAAATGATGGGTGAATTTAGAAACTGATCAACACGAGCAAGCATGCTATTTCTGGCCGACATGTCTCGTACAGACCCCCCATTGAACCTCGCGTATGATCATGTTCCCCGAATACACAACAAAAATGCACACGTTTTGCACTGTAAAACTGCAGTGCTGCGTGTTAACGAGGTGATAAGTGACACAGCTCGTTGTTTTCGATGCTGATAGCGGGAGAGAACTCACAGATTTGCGTTTTTGCAATGTAAAGTGCGGCACTGATGAACGGCCACGCTTACCCGGTAACGCTTGTGCGGTAATGCTTTTATGTGCCGCGCGGCCGGACGGGTAATGATGCGACCCCGGCTTGCGAGGGCACCCGCGCGCCGTTAATTGCGCGCTTCTCCCGTAAATCTGGTCCGGCACTTAACCCGCCAGTGCGGTGCAGATACGCGGAGGTAACGGGGCCACGGCTGCGGCTTCGCAATGGCCCGGATGCAGGGAGTGCTTGGACGTTTGCTCTCAGCCATGAAAAGGGACCCCGACAAGTACAAGTCGTTCGGTTCGAGTTAAGCGCACCACACGCAAACATTCAGATATAAGAAACTTACAATAAGTAATGCAACACATTTTTTATCCGAGAGTTTCGGTTGGAGAAAAAAATACGGAATATTTTGTTGGACATTGTGCAATATTCCAGCATCAGCCCCTGTAGTTTCACGAAGTTCCGCTCTATGTAGCCTTCAGTAGTGTTCTCAACAGCAGTACCGGAGGATGTGCTCCACGCTAGGGATCTCTACAATCACCAAGAAATATAGATCTCCCCAGTAGATCAAAACTGGCCATCCAAAAATAAGAAGAAATAACTGATACGTGACCACGACTGTTTTTACTAAATAATTCAAATGGCGTCTATAGCCGAGGAGCATTCAAAGCAGAGAGCTGTTATTGAGTTCGATTTGGCGGAAAACCAGTGTGTCGTAGATATTCAGTGCCGCCTGCAGAAAGTCGACGAAGACATGTCAGTGAACAAAAGCACGATGAGTCGTTAGCCGAGGCGTCTGTCATCATCGCTGACACACTTGTCCACCAGTTGGGACACTTAAAGGTGTGTCCCCGCTGGGGTCCTCGACGCCTAACAGAAGATCATTAAGAGCAACGAAGGACCATCTGTGGGAGGAAGAGGTGATTAGTTCCTACGTCCCGTCGAGTACGAGTTCATTAGAGACGGAGCACAAGCTCGGATTAGGGAAGGATGGGGAAGGAAATCGGCCGTGCCCTTTCAAAGGAACCACACCCTGCATTTGCCTGAACATATTTAGGGAAATAAAGGAAAACTCGGATGCAACATCTGTGGGAATTGCTTGCACCTTCCGAGACTGGTCCTAATATTTTGTCCAACATTGTCGAACCCGCAAAACATGGGTTCATCACCTCGAATCGGAAACAAAACGGAACTACATGGAACGGAGCCACACCACCTCCCCTTCGATGAAAAAGTTCAAAGCCTCACCCTCAGTCTGTAAACCCATTGCCACCACCTTCTGGGACTCTGAAGGGTTTACTGTGTTTTCTGGAGGGGTTATTGTGTTTGATGTCCTCCCTCTTGGTGCTATGATCAACTCCGAGGAAATTGAAGAAACGAATTCACCGTGTTCTTCGCCACAAAAATGCGAACGGAATTTCCCTTCTCTATGATAACGCATGGCCTCAAGTCAGCTCATCCGAGAGGAGACCACAAAACTTCATTGGGCTGTTATTCGTTATCCACCCTACAGCTTGGATCTGTCGCCTTCCGACTTCCATTAATATTGAGGAGATTGTTGATGCAGAAGGATGTTGACTCCTACGTCGAGCAGTACAGTTGTAAAATGCGGGCATACAGGCCCTACCAGTAAGGGGATGTAAAGCTATCACATTGAACGGGTTGTAACTAGAAGAATGGGGAATAATATGTTGCAATTTATTTCTGAATAACACCAACTTGCTTTCAGAAAATAAGTGTTGCATTACACACTGAACGCTCCTCGTACATATAACCACTAATGCAGGCGCACGCAGACACATACACACACACACACACACACACACACACACACACACACACAGACACACACACACACACACAAACAAACAAACACAATTTTTTGCTTTTCTTTGGGACAATATTGTCGAACGAAGAAAATAAAAATACACTGAAATGGAGCATGTTACACCAGTCTCATATTTGTTATACTTTTTTCGAGATGTTCATTACAGTACGGTGCCCCACTGAATACTGTTACCAAAGGTACGAGCATAAGGACTAGGTTTCCGAATATGTGTGTGGCTCGAAGCATGAGATAGTTCCGCTGTTATTCTCTGCCTAGAGGGTGTGTCTCCCATGCTTCGTCATGCACAATTTCTCTCACATTTCGGCACGTATTTGCAATTTCGTTCTTGGAATTCGTAGCTGGAGTCGGCAGAAACAAATACTACTCATTACTCCTCTCACGCGACGGCCAGTTTCCACGGAGAGCGTCGGTTTATTTCCTGTCACAATTTTAACTGCCCATTCGACAGAGCGGTCCCAGATTAATCTAGAGCGATATTCGTTTTATCGTTACGAGAAGAGGGGGACAACAAAACACGAAGAATGGCCTAGTACTCCAGCAACGAATGAGCAGCGCCAGTGCATGACTCTATAAAGCAGCTCGGGCCACGGGAGTGTTGTCACTGCTAGGGTGCTTCTTAATATTCTTGTTTTACTGTTTCTGTTAATACATATACATGAAAAGAGTATCAAAGTAGACTAATTTGGGGCTGCTCTGTCGAACGAGTATGTAAAATTCCGATTTAAAAGACATCATTTTCCCTGTAACGGGAAGCGAACCGTCGCTTTCCGTCTACGCTGAGCTTGGCATGAAGGGCGTGGAGAGTAATATTTGTTTTAGCTGACTCCAGCTACTCTTCGCGAAAACGAAACTGCAAATATCTGCCGAAACAACAGAAAAAATGAGCCTGACGACTCCCTGTATAAGTCTGAGGTCGTTTCTGCACCTTTCATGCAATATAGCGCGACACCGATGCTGTCATATAAGCACCGACATACAGGCAAGGGATTAGTGTAGCATTGGTGTCGTTCCGACTTACCTGCGGTAAATGGGGAATACTGAACCATGTTGACTTTATTACCAAATGCGTCCAAACAGTACCAACGTGCAGTTACTGTTTTCCTGGTTGCCGAAGAACAAACACCAGTATACATCTATCGGAGAATGTAGAAAGTGTATGGGGCATCATGTCTGTCGAAAATCGGGAAAAAATGGTGTTCCTATTTCGTGATAATTCACTTCCTCCTGTCGCAAATTTCGTGACGTAGAAGTTACGCCGTCTCAAGCGAGAGACACTGGAGCAGCCACCCTGCAGTTCTGATCTGTCCTATGCGATTATCACTCCTTCGGTCCATTAAGAACTATCTTGATGGGTCAACGATTCCTGCCGGACGAGGATGTGCAGCAGGCAGTTACGGTCTTCTTCAGACAGCTGAACACGGTGTTTTACCATCGACCTAGAGCATCGTTGGTATGATTACCTGAATGCACACGGCGATTTTACCTGATTGGCATACCGATTCTGGACTGTTTGGCCTTCTAACGGAAACGTTTTGATCACCCCACTTCATTACGCAAAACATAGACAGTAGTATTGACCTTCCAGTATCCGGAGGCGCTGTTACGGCTCTGCAAGGGGTCATAGAACTACGAGAGCATCTTCACATAACAGGTAGGAAGATTTTCTACGTGGCGGTTCACTAAGTCAGATCAGGGAAGGAGTTGCTTAATTATCGCAAAACTCGGGTAGGAAAGCGTGGCCTGCTATACAGCACGCCCCTTATACCACCATCAACGGATTCACCGGCTAATTTCAGCTTTTCTGGAGGTTTAGCAACAGTGGTGGGGAGGTGTGGGAGGTCCTTTCAAGAATATTAAAAATGGTTCAATTGGCTCTGAGCACTATGGAACTTAACTGCTGAGGTCATCAGTCCCCTATAACTTAGAACTACTTAAACCTAGCTAACCTAAGGACATCACACACATCCATGCCCAAGGCAGGATTCGAACCTGCGACCGTAGCGGTCGCGCGGTTCCAGACTGTAGCGCCTAGAACCGGCTCAAGAATATTATCAGGAATAAGTAACTGATAAAAAATTTCAGAAAATTGGAGTACATCATCCTCAGTTACAATAAAATTCTTTTCAATTTATTATGACATAATCAGTTTCCAAACTAAATACAAATCATCAAAGGCTATATAATGACGACGAATTTTCATAATGAGTCCTTGGATTTTGAACTAGCAATCACGATGTTGTAGTGGCCCAGGTTGAGTCCTCTACTGTTGTCTTGATGACGAGTGTGTAGTGCAGAGGAGCAGGCCAGTGGGCGCGCTCGTCGCTAATGACACAACATTTGCGGAAGAAGAATTAATTCACTAAAATTTACTATCGTATATTCTCCTCTGTAATGGCACCTATGCCATCGCCAGTGCAATGTCGTGGCCTTGGAAATTGCTAACGCTATCTCAGCGAACTCCGTCGGTCATCACCAGCGTTGTGCGGCTCACATAATGACGATATCGTGCAGGTTTCATGTCTGGAAGGCGAATGGCGTAGTCCGTATGACAGGCTAGATTGACCAGGACGGAGACTGTGAATCATTAGAGCACTTTAGTTAACGTCGAAGGGGGAGTACTCGTGTAATCTCTGAGCAGCTCTGCATGGTATGGAGATGGTCCGCAGCGTAGCCCTCGTTCCAAGGAAGGCTGGGGATGTCGCTGATTGCCTACAGGTATCATTCGGGGGCAGCAGAGGTTAACGCGCCCTCCAAATATTGCGACAGGTATATAGTGCGTCAAACACCATGAGTTCATCTCAGGAAGCATCTGCGGAAGGTCAAATGGCTCTGAGCACTATGGGACTTAACTGCTAAGGTCATCAGTCACTTAGAACTTAGAACTACTTAAACTTAACTAACCTAAGGACATAAAACACATCAATGCCCGAGGCAGGATTCTAACCTGCGGCCGTAGAGGTCGCGCGGTTCCAGACTGAAGCGCCTAGAACCGCTCGGCGACTCCGGCCGGCTCTGCGGAAGTCTTCAATTCTTCTCATAAGTGGTTGTGAGGTTGGCAGCTCACAGTGACCAGACAGGTAGCATTCTCGGAAGCGGGGGACATCATGTTGAACAGTAGCAGCCAATCACAGACTCGCAATCGTAAGTGGTGTAGTGTAAAATAAATATTGCGTGAGTATTTGTTATTACTGGTTTGAGACAGTGACATTATGTATGACTTACGATTAGCGAATGTGGTCTACTTTTCTGGGCTAATCACTGGTTTTCACCACTCTCTGTTTCACAAGAATGGTTTTCAGGGCATCAGTAAGTTCCTTTTTCTACCATATCAGCAGGCTGATAGGTATCCTCGTGAAACTTTTACTCTCTCTTACGAAATCCTTCTGAGCTCTTACAGTGACCTGATGGTTTCTGCTCGCTTAGTACAGTTGTTGAGTTAGCAAATAAAGATTCTCGCTCACGTGGAGTGAGGCAATCTCTTTCAGGTTTATTCCGTTTTCCGCAACGTCTACTTTGTACCTATTTTTCGTTTTGCTTGCGACAGATCGTTGGCCTACTTTTCCTGGCTTGGAGCTTGCTGGAGATGAGAACATCTTGGCATGTGTCTGTAAGATATTTCTGCTGTGTAACAGTGTAAATAAATCAAGAAAACCCATTATATGCAGTATATTAATTTCCTATTGACCACTCTTCTTAACGGTGCAACTTATAGGTGAAGTGTACGTTGTATTCCGCTCAAATATGGTACTTGTGAGTCGTGTGAGCTTGCCCATTCTCTAAAGACTCGTCTAGGCCTTTGTCTCCCCCCCTACGGAGATGGAAAAATGCACGACCAAGTCCTAACGGTAAGGTCGTAGGGTCGGGTCGCTGACTGTGACACTAATCATTGTAAGTAACTCGCTGGAATAAATTGGTTTCCTAACCAATCGCGCAGTAGGAATTTTCCTAAGAGTTTTGCGAAAAGTTAATGAGCGGCTCCTAGCTGCCACACACGAAGCAGGTGGTTCCTCGTTACCGAATTCACACCTTTGGCAGTGCGATGTCGCAGTGTTTCAAGAGCGTCAGGTATATTGGGGATAAAAACGCGGTATTTACATATCCCCACAAATGAGAGTCACAAGACGTGAGGCATCAGGCCCAGGAGGCCACAGGCGATGAAGTTGGTCTTCTGCTCCTCGTCTTCCAATCCAACGTCCTGGAATGCTGTCATTCAGGTAACGTCGGTCGTGCTCAGAGAATTTCTCTAAGATGAACTTCGTCGCTAGGCCTCCACACCAAACACCTTGTGACATTTATCCGTTGGATTACGTCACAGACGCATTTCTATCCCCCTATGCCTGACACTCTTGAACGTCCGTTACATCGCATTCCTGAAGCTGTCAGTTCCGCAACGAGAGACCAGTTCTTTCGTGTGTTGCAGGAAATGAGCCACCGGTATAATACTTGTTGTGTAATACATGGTACTCACATTTAATGCTCAAAAATTTGAACTTTTTTCTTTCCAGGAACGTGGGAATTATATTTTTATCTTTTGTAGTTTAGAAGCAATAAATGTTTGAAATGCGTTCCTTCTTTTTGAATAGCCCTATAAAAGCCCCAGAAAAATTTTACTTCCCCTATTTAAGGTGAACGCAAATGATTCAGGCTAGTTCTACAAAAGATTCTCTAAACAAAACTTAAAACATAATGCCCACAATGCTTCAAATAAAGTGTCCACAAATCATCATTACAGATAAGCACTGTTGCAACATTTTCTGTAGGTTTCGTACATTTTCATCTTATTTAGCTGTTGTAGGCAAAATCAATAAATCAATATAGTTTTTGTGCTCCTCTGAGATGTACTGCTCCAGTTTTTTTATATCGTTTATCTTAACTTTGTTTATAGGACATTTCACTCCGTGTGCTAAGGTTGTTGGGAGTGTAATATTTGCCAGGGGTTTTTCAGAGTCTGAAAGAGTTTTGAATCAGTGCATCAATGAATTATCGGGCTACTAATTCCCCTGGGCTGTGGCTGTATTTTTGTATTGTATTGTATTGTGAAACACTGACGTTGACTTTCATTGAACTGTCTTTTCCCATGTTTCTAAACTCTGGGAATTGCATTTAAAATATCTGGCCACCATTCCTTATAGTTCTTAACAATGTTATTCTCTAGGTGACTATTAATGTGTTCTTTTTATTGGGAGAATGAAGAATAAGTTCAATATATTATTTCAAAGTGTAAACTCTGTCAGTTTGTCGTAACTTTCTTCTTATACCCCCAAAGACCCTATCACAAGGTAGGAAAAAGTGCCCCTGGATAGGAAAGAATTGAAAAATTTTTCTAACATACCATTTAGAGGAATGTTTTGTCCTTTGTAGTTAATGTACTCTTCTCCTCGTAATCTAGCCTTCTTTTTTTATGATGTGTTTGTATTTATCAAAATGCCATATGCCTTTCGTCTTGTAATGGCTGTTACCTTCTTCATTTGAGTCCATGCTCTCTTTTCTGAGTAAACTGCCACTACTAATGAAAGATGAGACAGCAACCACACAAGATTTGTCTTACATTGTGGTGACAACAATAGATCATGAAATCCGTACTGGTAAAATTTAATTGTTGCTAATGTAGGGACTTAAACCATAGGCTACTTCCGGTGATTTAAAAATATTACATAAAACTAATGAGAAGATGTAGTATGAGAATTTCATGAGTCCTGGACTCATGACATTTTCATACCATCTAAAAATTTTGCCAACGACTTTCTTGGCTTTAAAGGCAGAAACTCATGACGTTCTCAACACAGATACATGCGTCCACAGAAGGAGAATGCAGAAGTACTGAAATCTGAATTTGTGAAAATTTGGACTCATGACCTTTTTATAATAACTGATTCGATAACACAAAGATAGTACAAGTAATATTCATAAATTACAAAATGGGCTCAAACTGAATAGGATTTACTGTGATATAAATTGACAGAAATCTTTAGCAACGTAAGTTAGCCAAATTGAAACCGGCAAACTATTTGAATAAAATCGGGCTTAGGTCAAAACAAAAATACATAAGAAACGCTGCGGCACAACGGACAATTCCAAATAACAGTTCACACAGTCCACACTCTATGCGCTTACCAAGCACGTCCTACCAGCGCGGAAGATTCCGTATTCCCGCTTTGCCCGTGACTTCTAAAGCAACAACTATTAGATCAACTTTGATAGCTGTCTTCAACCAATTATGAGCGACGTGCTTTTCGGGCCTATGGTAGCCAATCATACAGGCGCTCCCAACGATACTCAGTCTTGGCTAATGCCAATAATGTCCATGTCTCACAGAACTGTCAACATTTGTCCTTTGATAGTCATCCTGTACGTATCGGTAGGAAATGACTGAGAGCGAGCTTACGCGCATCGCCGTTAACAAAGCTACGTGTCCCTTGGCGGGACTCCAAGGAGGTGACTGCATAACTATTTAAGGATCACGTCGTATATGCATAATTTACAATATTTAGAACACGACCGAATTCAGTCTGTATAACAGACAAGTGTGACGATCAATGCTCTTAGCTGGGGTTCTCACTTATCATCTGACAGCTTCATTGTAATAACGAAAGCGGTTACGAGAAAACGAGCCATTTTCAAAATGTCCAGTAATTTTGTTCATTTATTGTGCTGATCTAACTTCTACAAGTTTTGTAGACAATTATTATTAAAGTGGTAATGTGCGCTCCTCACCAGAGTGTATGATGGCTTTTGATATCATATTTCGATGAATTATCCCGTTACTTCGTAGTATTCTGGGATAGCCGTCAGTCGATATGTTGCGAAATATTCCATCTGCGGTGCCCTCATCCTTTGTCATCCCTCCAACCGTCACAGTGCCTACCCCAGCACTCCAAAAATCCCAGCAAACAGCTCTCTGCACGGTTTGCTCCAGCCACGCACCCAGCCAGGCCACCTCTCGTGTTTACAGCAGATACCCGCTGACAGCTCGGCAAACGAGCGTCTCTTCACAAACGCAGAACCCACCCTCGCAGCTGAAGGACACATCAGTGAACAACACGGCTATAAGCTAGTATGTGTAGCGCTGCAAGACATTTATTTCCGAACTTCACGCGTGGAGCAAAATCGAGAGCCGTAACGGGTTCTGTCTTTTACAAATTAAAATGTATGTTACAGCGTAGACTTTTTCGGACTGAGTTCATTTCAATGAAATTCTTTAGGGTGTGTTACCACGCCGTATGTGTCATCCTCATGAAGGATGCCTGCGGTAATAGCTGAAACGTCGGTAGTTTTCTCACATACGACGTGTCAACAACCATAGAAATAAAAGCTACCCCTCTTCCTCCACCACTTTTCGGGACTTCATATGTTCGTTTCGCAATTATTGTGCTACATAACGTGTGCTCGTAGGTGGTGTGCGTCGAATTTCTCCAACAAGTCCACTTCAGCCCTAACGTGCGTGAGTTCGTCCACAATTTAAGAGACTTCGTGGCAATTGTTTCATCCAGGTGAACGGCAGCAAGCGTGGTGGTGGAGCTGACGTCAGTTTCGAAGTATTTTACCATTGATGTTTAAAGCTGCTTGTCCAGAAACAAACGAAATTCCTGTTGCACTGCTGTCAGCCAAGGGACTTCTGATACATGCGGCACGAATCAGACGTAAAAGAGTAGCATGATTCTGTTGCCTAGTGGTACCTCTCCACTGCTACCGCAATATTCAGTGTTCTCTATGGTGGTTTTACAGCGGCTGTGGACGCGATATGTGCCATTTAACGTCGAGAATGCTACCACGTCAATTCAGAAAAGTTACACTTGCTGTCTGTTAACGTTTGCCGAAGGGATGCACTAGTATCAGATGTTGACCCCTATACCTTTTGCGCTCTTACAACTATCCATGTATAGAGAGTGATTCACCACTTTCTATAGTGAGCTCAGCGATTTTAGTAATTTACATATACCTCAAAATTTTGAGTGTATTCTGTAAGGTATTTACATAGAATTTTTCTTTGCACGAAAGATATTAGAGTAAATATGAAATATTTTCCCATAATTCATACGATATTGTGTTGAGGCTGCAAAATTAGTTGTCTATATACACTGTATGACGGAAAACGTGAAAGATCCAAAAGATGTGGTCGGATGTCAATGTAACTTCGTAGACACACACCTTCGACGTTGATTGAAATGATTAGAAATGCAATTCTCTGCGACATATGGAAAATCCACCAGACGAATTAAGTGTCATTCGTGTTTAGTGTTGTTAGCACGCCGTTTAGAATACATAACGAATGTGAATGGCGTCATATACTTACTGGTCACTGTGAAGGACACGAAGCTGCCTCGTGTTCTTGTGAGGCAGTATTATTAGTATTATTGGTTCTTGACATAACTTGAAAGATGCCTCACTGTGAGTCTCTATATGCCCAGAAGGTCGAATTGGGCCATGTCGAAATTTATGCGGTATTTGTATGTAAGAATGGCCCGATGTTTTGTGCATGGGAACGGGAGGCCAGGCATAATCCTCTTCAAGGTTCCGGCTGACCATATCTGGTCACCACAGGGGAGTTTCACCGCAGTGTGCACCAAGAACGTCCTAAACCCATCAGATGTGCGCATACCATATGGAGAAAAAGTAACGGACTACCTGCATTGTTTTGCGCCACCCTGGACATTCGCGCGTGGCTCTCACAGACAACACTAAGGAATAAATTACCATCCCACGTGGAGGCTATCGCTAGTACCATAACATAGACGACTCTTTGTTGTGGTGCTCTTTTCGGAGAAGTATACGCTGTTGGTGAATTGTGTCACTTCTTGTTCAGAGACGAATATCGGTTCCGCAGTACCCCTAATGAACATCGTCAGCGAGTCTGGTAGAGACATGAGGAGAAGTCCCACTGGTTCATTGTTTTGGAGGGCCACAATGGTGCTGTACTGGCGTCATGGCGTGAAGAGGCAAGGGTCAGTCATGACTATCCCTCGTTAAAGGTACTGGGAACGCAGTAGTACAGGATGAGTAATTAGAAATAAAATAGACTCTTACTGTAGGAAGTTTCATCACTTTTTTTATTAGATAAGAAAGTGATGAAATCATTGTGGAGCGAGATGCTATTTTATTTGTAGTTACTAATACCAAGATCTATCTTCGACAGCTCGGACATCAATTCGGTCCCACTGCCAGTATTCAGGATATCAAGCGTAAGCTACAGCGTTTGTGGGCTAGCTTGCCTCAGGAGAGGATACAACGGTTTTACGAACTACTTTCCAACCGAATCAGTGCCTGCTTTCAGCCCAAAGCTGATGCAGCCTCGTAATCATAAGTGGGCTCACATTGCCAAGTTCTTTGTAAATTTGACTGGATTTTCTAATTGCTGAAATAACATGATACTTCGTCTCACCTCGTGAAAATTCATTTCGCGAGGCAGGATTCGAACCTGCGACCGTGGCGGTCTCGCAGTTCCAGACTGAAGCGACTAGAACCTCTCGGCCACACCGACCGGCCCTCGACACTAGTTCACCCCGCGAATTAGTGCCGGGGACCGGCATGCCTTCCTGCTCGGGAGCAGCGCTCTAGATCGCGCGACTAGCCGGGCAGGCGAACTGATATTACTTTCGTTTCTTTCGAATTTTGGCCATGCAATATAACGAAGTCATTCAAAAATTTATCGGATAAGTTGCATGTCTACAAAGACACTCCATACATTCCTATCTAGGTTGTGGAACAACGAGATTGAATGATAGTCTTAGAATCTAAGACACACATTTCAGCAAAGAATGGTAGTAAATCCGAGAAATACCTTCATACAAATACGAAACAAGTAATAGGGTCGTGTCCTTACCTATGCTGCTCCAAATATTTACTAGTGACATTATATGCTCTCAATTTTGTGGATTAAGATATCAGAAGACAATCGATCCAACCGCGATTGTTTCTAGACGACTGATGTTTGGTCAATCAAGCGTTAAGCTATATGTTAAGTGCTGCGCGCTACTTCGTACACAACGGTAAGGAGAGGAAGGCTACAGAAGGGTGCAGCAGCCGTCATTGTAGGAAAACTACAGAGGAGCTGAATGATTAGCGAAGATGTAAATACAGTAAGCACAGACTTTGCATAACGTATATGTAGACCCTTTACAAATGAACATACTGCAGTTAATCTTCGTACATCCACACTTAAATTGGATGAGGGTGGGACACCAGCTGGTATAATTTTTATTAAAAGTGAAACTCCTCCAGCTGTGCTTAAGATTTCATATTTACTTGCCAAATAAATATGAAATCTTAAGTAGAGCTGGAGGAGTCTCATTTTTAATAAAAAATACTGCAATTAAGTCCAGCTAATACAACAGCAACAAGAGCATTATAGGGAGAAACTCTCTTAAGTTGCGCATAAGTGATAGCGACAGGACTGCGAATTGGCTATGTCTGGATGGCGATTTCATTGCGACTGCACTGCTCCTCGTTGCGAATGTGCTGTGTGGCTGCCACCGACCATCCTGTATGGCGGTGGCAGAGAGCGCTCGTGGTACAGAGCCGCTGGACGGCGCGGCTCACTGGGGGTGCAGCTTAGGGGCCGCCGGCTCCACCACGACCGCTATCGGCGTCTGACGAAAACTCGCTTTGCCATTATCAGCTGTGGCACGCCACTGGGGTGGTAACGATTTATGTGGTATTGATTGGGGTGGTATCGATTATGATGGTATCGACATGTGATATCACAATACGTACAAACACTACTGGCCACTAAAATTGCTACACCACGAAGATGACGTCCTACAGACACAAAATTTAACCGACAGGAAGAAGATGCTAAGATATGCAAATTATTAGCTTTTCACCTACAACGTGCTGACATGAGGAAAGTTTCCATCCGATTTCTCATACACAAACAGCAGTTGACCGGCGTTGCCTGGTGAAACGTTATTGTGATGCCTCGTGTAAGGAAGAGAAATGCGTACCATCACGTTTCCGACTTTGATAAAGGTCGGATTGTAGCCTATCGCGATTGCGGTTTATCGTATCACGATATTGCTGCTCGCGTTGGTCGAGATACAATGACTGTTGACAGAATGTGGAATCGGTGGGTTCAGGAGGGTGATACGGAACGCCGTGCTGGATCCCAACGGCCTCGTATCACTAGCAGTCGAGATGACAGGCATCTTATCCGCATGGCTGTAACGGATCGTGCAGCCACGTCTCGATCTCTGAGTCAACAGATGGGGACGTTAGCGGGACAACAACCATCTGCACGAACAGTTCGACGACGTTTGCAGCAACATGGACTATCAGCGCGGACACCATGTCTGCGGTTACCCTTGACGCTGCATCACAGGCAGGAGCGCCTACATGGTGTAAACAACGACGAACCTGGGTGCACGTATGGCAAAACGTCATTTTGTCGGATGAATCCAGGTTTTGTTTACAGCATCATGATGGTCGCATCAGCGTTTGGCGACATCGCGGTGAACGGACATAGGAAGCGTGTGTTCGTCATCACCATACTGGCGTATCACCTGGGGTGATGGTATGGGATGCCATTGGTGACACGATTCGGTCACCTCTTGTTCGGATTGACAGCACTTTGAACAGTGGATGTAACATTTCAGATGTGTTACGACCCGTGGCTCTACCCTCTATTCGATCCCTGCGAAACCCTACATTTCAGCAGGATAATGCACGACCCCATGTTGCAGGTACGAGCCTTTCTGGATACAGAAAATGTTCGACTGCTGCCCTGGCCAGCAGATTGTCCAGACCTCTCACCAATCGAAAATGGTGGCCGAGCAACTGGCTCGTCACAATACGCCAGTCAGTACTCTTGATGAACTATGGTATCGTGTTGAAGCTGCATGGGCAGCTGTACCTGTACACGCCGTCCCAGCTCTGTTTGACTCAATGCCCAGGCGTATAATGGTCGTTATTACGGCCAGAATTGGTTGTTCTGGGTACTGATTTCTCAGGATCAATGCACCCAAATGGCATGAAAATGTAATCACATGTCAGATCTCGTATAATATATTTGTCCAATGAATACCCGTTTATCATCTGCATTTCTTCTTGGTCTAGCATTTTTAATGGCCAGTAGATTATTATACACCTATTCACATTCCATTATCAGTGTTTCAAATTCAAAGTATCTGTCAACAGTTCCTCGACAGAATGACTGAAAGTAGTTTGGATGGGATAACCGCTTTCCATACAGCGTTAGGGTAGTATAAGTCTGTACGTATTTTGTTAATTTTTAAGTTAATTCATAATAACAGTATTCATTCTTATTTCAGCTGAAGTATCTGCTACGCTTTGAAATTGATATGAGCTATTGTTTGTTTTGTTAGTAAAATGACAGTAACGTGAGGGAGATTGTGTGGCGGCGAATGAAAGGCAGTAGGTGGTGCAGCTCGCGTGCGGCCGATCGACTGGCGGCGCGCGGTCGGCGTGCGGCGTCGTAGCGCTGGGCGTCGCTGCTCGGTAATTGCCGCAATGCGGCTGGCGGGCGCCGCGACGCCGCGCGGCGGGCCTGGCGGGTCCGCGCGGCGCCGGCAGCGCCGTCATTTCGCAGCCCGGGCCCTCGCTGCCAGCCTCATCCCGCCTGACAAACTGCGCCGCCGCTCAAAACTACGTGCTGCAGGCCACCCGCCTTCGCAAAACACAATTATCCCTATTTTCCTTTTGCGCGACCAGCATGAGTCATCGCATTTGCTTCAGCCGCTGTCGGTGTTCTTCATTTATTTTATTTACGATTTCATCGTCAACATGGCTTCTGATGTTCCCGCACTTAATTCATATGATCATTCTACAACGTCGGTCTTAAAGGTTACTCCTTTGTGTACCTATTGCTGTCATTAGACTAGAGCCTGTCGTTTCATATAAGAGCAGAGCTAGATTTCAACTATTACATAGCCATCTTCAGTGATAAAAAAAAAAAAACAAAAAACATGAGAACCAGCGACAAGTATCACATAGCTGACATCGTAGCGTAAGCGTTAACGTAAGTACCACACAGTTACATACCATACAGAGTAGGTGACATTACTCAGAAGTGCCACATAGTGTACGATGTCGGTATAGATCTTAGAGGAGACTAACAGAACTGAGGTCATTCCTTCCATGGTTGGACAGGAAGGAAAAGTTACGTCAGAACCATGTGATGCTCACTACTGAGGTGACGGCGAAAAGTTAGATTAATGTAAAGCTATATAATCTTTTAAAACTTTTTAAAAATTGTACTGAGCAATACATCTACATCTACATTTATACTACGCAAGCCACCCAACACTGTGTGGCAAAGGGCACTTTACGTGCCACTGTCATTACCTCCCTTTCCTGTTCCAGTCGCGTATGGTTCGCGGGAAGAACGACTGTCTGAAAGCCTCCGTGCGCGCTCTAATCTCTCTAATTTTACATTCGTGATCTCCTCAGGAGGTATAAGTAGGGGAAGCAATATATTCGATACCTCATCCAGAAACGCACCCTCTCGAAACCTGGCGAACAAGCTACACCGCGATGCAGAGCGCCTCTCTTGCAGAGTCTGCCACTTGGGTTCGTTAAACATCTCCGTAACGCTATCACGGTTACCAAATAACCCTGTGACGAAACGCGCCGCTCTTCTTTGGATTTTCTCTATCTCCTCCGTCAACCCGATCTGGTACGGATCCCACACTGATGAGCAATACTCAAGTATAGGTAGAACGAGTGTTTTGTAAGCCACCTTCTTTGTTGATGGACTACATTTTCTAAGGACTCTCCCAATGAATCTCAACCTGGTATCCGCCTTACCAACAATTAATTTTATATGATCATTCCACTTCAAATCGTTCCGCACGCATACTCCCAGATATTTTACAGAAGTAACTGCTACCAGTGTTTGTTCCGCTATCATATAATCATACAATAAAGGATCCTTCTTTCTATGTATTCGCAATACATTACATTTGTCTATGTTAAGGGTCAGTTGCCACTCCCTGCACCAAGTGCCTATCCGCTGCAGATCTTCCTGCATTTCGCTACAATTTTGTAATGCTGCCACTTCTCTGTATACTACAGCATCATCCGCGAAAAGCCTCATGGGACTTCCGACACTATCTACTAGGTCATTTATATATATTGTGAAAAGCAAGGGTCCCATAACACTCCCCTGTGGCACGCCAGAGGTTACTTTAACGCCTGTAGACGTCTCTCCATAGATAACAACATGCTGTGTTCTGTTTGCTAAAAACTCTTCAATCCAGCCACACAGTTGGTCTGATATTCCGTAGGCTCTTACTTTGTTTATCACGCGACAGTGCGGAACTGTATCGAATGCCTTCCGGAAGTCAAGAAAAATAGCATCTACCTGGGAGCCTGTATCTAATATTTTCTGGGTCTCGTGAACAAATAAAGCGAGTTGGGTCTCACACGATCGCTGTTTCCGGAATCCATGTTGATTCCTACATAGTAGATTCTGGGTTTCCAAAAACGACATTATACTCGAGCAAAAAACATGTTCTAAAATTCTGCAACAGATCGACGTCAGAGATATAGGTCTATAGTTTTGCGCATCTGCTCGACGACCCTTCTTGAGGACTGGGACTACCTGTGCTCTTTTCCAATCATTTTGAACCTTCCGTTCCTCTAGAGCCTTGCGGTACACGGCTGTTTTAGAAGGGGGGCAAGTTCTCTCGCGTACTCTGTGTAGAATCGAATTGGTATCCCGTCAGGTCCAGTGGACTTTCCTCGGTTGAGTGATTCCAGTTGCTTTTCTATTCCTTGGACACTTATTTCGATGTCAACCATTTTTTCGTTTGTGCAAGGAAGTAGAGAAGGAACTGCAGTGCGGTCTTCCTCTGTGAAACAGCTTTGGAAGAAGGTGTTTAGTATTTCAGCTTTACGAGTGTCATCCTCTGTTTCAATGCCATCATCATCCCGGAGTGTCTGGATATGCTGTTTCGAGCCACTTACTGATTTAACGTAAGACCAGAAGTTCCTAGGATTTTCTGTCAAGTCGGTACATAGAATTTTACTTTCGAATTCACTGAACGCTTCACGCATAGCCCTCCTTACGCTAACTTTGACATCGTTTAGCTTCTGTTTGTCTGAGAGGTTTTGGCTGCGTTTAAACTTAGCGTGAAGCTCTCTTTGCTTTCGCAGTAGTTTCCTAACTTTGTTGTTGTACCACGGTGGATTTTTCCCGTCCCTCACAGTTTTACTCGGCACGTACCTGTCTAAAACGCATTTTACGTTTGCCTTGAACTTTTTCCATAAACACTCAACATTGTCAGTGTCGGAACAGAAATTTTCGTTTTGATCTGTTAGGTAGTCTGAAATCTGCATTCTATTACTCTTGCTAAACAGATAAACCTTCCTCCCTTTTTTTTATATTCCTAATAACTTCCATATTCAGGGATGCTGCAAAGTCCGGGTCTGTTTGTTATCAGTAGGTCCAAGATGTTATCTCCACGAGGCGGTTCTCTGTTTAATTGCTCGGGGTAATTTTCGGATAGTGCACTCAGTATAATGTCACTCGATGCTCTGTCCCTACCACCCGTCCTAAACATCTGAGTGTCCCAGTCTATATCTGGTAAATTGAAATCTCCACCTAAGACTATAACATGTTGAGAAAATTTATGTGAAATGTATTCCAAATTTTCTCTCAGTTGTTCTGCCACTAATGCTGCTGAGTCGGGAGGTCGGTAAAAGGAGCCAATTATTAACCTAGCTCGGTTGTTGATTGTAACCTCCACCTGTAATAATTCACAGGAACTATCCACTTCTATTTCACTACAGGATAAACTACTACTAACAGCGACAAACACTCCAGCACCGGTTGCATGCAATCTATCCTTTCTAAACACCGTCTGTACCTTTGTAAAAATTTCGGCAGAATTTATCTCTGGCTTCAACCAGCTTTCTGTACCTATAACGATTTCGGCTTCGGTGCTTTCTATCAGCGCTTGAAGTTCCGGTACTTTACCAACGCAGCTTCGACAGTTTACAATTACAATACCGATTGCTGCTTGGTCCCCGCATGTCCTGACTTTGCTCTGCACCCGTTGAGGCTGTTGCCCTTTCTGTACTTGCCCAAGGCCATCTAACCTAAAAAATCGACCAGCCCACGCCACACAACCCCTGCTACCCGTGTAGCCGCTTGTTGCGTGTAGTGGACTCCTGACCCATCCAGCGGAACCCGAAACCCCACCACCCTATGGCGCAAGTCGAGGAATCTGCAGCCCACACGGTCGCAGCCTCTGATTCAGACCCTCCACTCGGCTCTGTAACAAAGGTCTGCAGTCAGTCCTGTCGACGATGCTGCAGATGGTGAGCTCTGCTTTCATCCCGCTAGCGAGACTGGCAGTCTTCACCAAATCAGATAGCCGCCGGAAGCCAGAGAGGATTTCCTCGGATCCATAGCGACACACATCATTGGTGCCGACATGAGCGACCACCTGCAGATGGGTGCACCCTGTACCCTTCATGGCATCCAGAAGGACCCTTTCCACATCTGGAATGGCTCCCCCCGGTATGCACACGGAGTGCACATTGGTTTTCTTCCCCTCTCTTGCTGCCATATCCCTAAGGGGCCTCATTACGCGCCTGACGTTGGAGCTCCCAACTACCAGTAAGCCCACCCTCTGCGACCGGTCGGATCTTGCAGACTGAGGGGCAACCTCTGGAACAGGACAAGCAGCCATTTCAGGCCGAAGATCAGTATCAGCCTGAGACAGAGCCCGAAACCGGTTAGTCAGACAAACTGGAGAGGCCTTCCGTTCAGCCCTCCGGAATGTCTTTCACCCCCTGCCACACCTTGAGACGACCTCCCACTCTACCACAGGTGTGGGATCAGTCTCAATGCGGGCAGTATCCCGGGCAACCACAGTCGTAGTCCGATCGGGGGATGCGTGGGACGAGCTGGCCGTCCCCGACAAACCCCCATCCGGAACCCCACAGTGATGCCCATTGGCAACAGCATCAAACTGTGTGACCGAAGCCAACACTACCTGAAGCTGGGAGCGAAGGGATGCCAACTCAGCCTGCATCCGAACACAGCAGTTGCAGTCCCTATCCATCCTAAAAACTGTTGTGCAAAGAACGTCTGAACTAATCTACAGAGAGCGCAAACAAATCGACACAAAATTTAAACGGTTATTAAAATAGGACACAAGTAATGGTTAAACACGGAAAGCAAATCACTTGTGTGGATCAATTAGCGTAGCCCGCTCAATGACAGTAATAACAGAATAGTATGTCATCTATTTCTCCATTAAAACTAATTGAAGAGGATCCCTTTACAGTATGATACAACGTGAAAATACAATGTTAAAATAATTACCAAAATAATTAAAATTTAAACGTAACGAAAATCGTAAAATAAACTAGGGTTTATCCCCTCTGGACGTAAGCTAACAGCGTACGCATCGTAATAATACATCAGGCCCATCTCTGGGCTTACATTATAAACATGTAGAACATAGTAACATTACAGTGTTGGCCACTGGGGAACCCAGAGGTCGCGCGCATTTTAATATATCCACGTTATCACTAAACCCAGTTGTTCTAACACATTTGATTCCTCACAAATCTGTTAAATTCCTTTATTTTGCTTAGTTGTTAATTTTTATGCGCCACTAGCTGACCTGTTTTTTCCGCACAGTCAGCTTAACAGCTCATGCACCCAAGATGTTGACGCTGATACTGTACAGAAGAATGGAAAAGAAAATTGAGTATGTGTTAGATGACGATCAGTTTGGCTTTAGGACAGGGAAAGGCACCAGAGAGGCACCTTTGACGTTGCGATTGATAATGGAAGCAAGACTAAAGAAAAAACGTTCATAGGATTTTTCTGCATGGAAAAACCTTTCGACAATATGAAGCTGTGCAAAATGTTCTATCTGGCCGGGGAGGCCGAGCGGTTCTAGGCGCTACAGTCTGTAACCGCGCGACCGCTACGGTCGCAGGTTCGAATCTTGCCTCGGTCATGGATGTGTGTGATGTCCGTAGGTTAGTTAGGTTTATGTAGTTATAAGTTCTCGGGGACTGATGACCTTAGAAGTTAAGTCCCATAGTGCTCAGAGCCAAAATGTTCGAAATTCTCACTAAAGTATGGGTAAGCTATAGAGAATGACCTTTAATGTACACTAATGACAAGACCCAAGAGGAAACAGTAATAGTGGAAGACCAAGAACGAAGGGCTTGGATTAAAAATTGTGTAAGATACGAATGTAGCCTTTCGCCACTTCTGTTCAGTCTATATATCGAAGAAGCAAAGACGGAAATGTAAGAAGTGTTCTAGTGTGGGATTACAATTCAAGGTGAAAGAATATCAATGGAAAGATTCGCTGATCCCATTGTTATCCTCAGTGAAAGTGAAGAATTACAGGATCTGCTGAACTCAATGAACATGCTAATGAATACAGAATATGGTTTGAGAGTAAAGCGAGGAAACATGAAAGTAATGAGAAGTAGGAGAGAAGAGAACAGTGAGATACGTATCATCAGGACTGATGGCCACAAAGTAAATGAAGGTAAGGAATTCTACTCCCTAGGCAGCAAAATAACCCATGATGGATGGAGCAAGAAGGGCATAAAAGCAGACTACAATTGGAAAAACGGGAATTTCTGCCCAAGAGAAGTCTTCTAGTAACGAATAAAGATATTAATTTGAGGTATGAATTTCTCAGAATGTACATTTGGAGCACAGCATTGTATGGTAGTGAAACGTGGACTGTGGGAAAACTGGAACAGAAGCAAACTGGAGCATTTGAGATGTTGTGCTACAGAAGAATGCTGAAAATTAGATGGACTGATAAGGAGAATCGGCGAGGAGGCTAATATATGGAAAACACTGACAAGAAGAAGGGACATGATCGTATGACATTAAGACACAACTTCCAAGCCGGCCGGAGTGGCCGAGCGGTTCTAGGCGCTACAGTCTGGAACCGCGCGACCGCTACGGTCGCAGGTTCGAATTCTGCCTCGGGCATGGATGTGTGTGATGTCCTTAGGTTAGTTAGGTTTAAGTAGTCCTAAGTTCTAGGGGACTGATGACCTCAGAAGTTAAGTACCATAGTGCTCAGAGACATTTGAACCAATAACTTCCATGGTACTAGAGGGAGCTGCTGAGTGTAAAAACTGTAGAGGAAGACAGAGATTGGAATACATCCAGCAGATAATGGAGGACGTAGTTCACTAGTACAATTGTGAGATGAAGAGGTTGCCACAGGAGAGGAATTGATGGAGAGGTGCATCAAATCAGTCTTTGGACAGAAGATGACAACAGCAACATTGTGTACCAGCGTGCGTACGTTGCTTCACCTACCTATTGGCCAAATGTCAGGGCCACAGAAGCAGATGAAGCAGGAATGCCAAGAATCGCTCTTCCTTTCTTGGATAATAATACTCACATCCAGCTCATCTGGTGGACGACTCTCTCGCGGAAGCTGTGCACCTCATTGTCAAGCTCATCTGGCCTACACTCTACAGAGAATGCCGAGTCGCATTGGAGCGTCGAGCAACACAAAACAGAAATCCTAGTTTCATCAAGTACGATTACGATGGAAATTTCTCAATAAAGTGGAGCCATAAACGAACTTACGCATAAAAGGATTCCTACTCAAAATAGTAGAAAGCGACACTCTCATCCGAGTTTATTCGAGTATTTCTTGTGTGGCAGCATTTCACAAATGCATCGTATTCTTTTAATACATATTATACTTCTAACATGGTACTGTGCTTGTGCAGTCTTAATATGTATTTTCCACAAGTTTTCTGGAAGTCTGTATAAACGAATGTATTTCATTTTTCACAGGATGAAGCGAATAATACTGATATTAGCTCCGGCAATTTTATTCTGTTATTCAGCCGCAGCCTGTACAGTACATCAAACACAGACGATCCAACACATTATGCCTATTTGCTTAATATCGTCTTGCTCCACCTTCGAAATGTAATACAGCGGCTATTCTGCGTGGAATGACTCAAGTGGCGAGCAAAAAGTTTCCGTTCGAAGCCGCATCGTCGAGAACCCACATATCAGGCAGGCAAAATCACCGTGAGCTTTGCGGTAATCAACCCACCGATGCACCAGGTTGAAGGTATCTGTTTCAAAAACCACTTTGTCCTGCTGTGTGAAGAAGTCCGTTACTGCCTGCTGCACATCGTCGTCCTACAGGAATCGTTGCCCCTAAAAGGCATTTTTTAAGGGACCCAAAGCGTGGTGATCAATCATGAAACAGCAGTGCCCGTTTTCGAGCACCATTCCGAAACGGTGGTTGTTGATAGAAACACTGCCCCATTGACATTCTTCGTTATTCGAGGGATGTCTACCAACTTTTGTACTGGATCGGTCTTCTGGTATCGTCGTGAACACAGACTAATTTTTCAAGACTGTGCCTCACACACTGGTTGTGTGTGTGTGTGTGTGTGTGTGTGTGTGTGTGTGTGTGTGTGTGTGTGTGTGTCATTTCATTTCAGTAAATACTGACATACAGGTAATAATCAATACCATCATGATGTCCTATGTCTACATCGTCTACTCCAGAAGCCATCTTGCGGTGTGCGACGGAGGGTACTTTGTGCATCATTGGCACTTCCAATCTTTCCTGTTGTAGTTGCGAATAGTTCGCGTGATAAACGATTGCCGGCATACCTCCGTGTGGGCTCGAATCTCCATTTTGCGATATATACGTAGGAGGAAGCAATATATTTGTTGACTTTTAGGAATGTACGCTCTCTGAACTTGGGCAGTAAACTGCATAGTGAAGCAGAGCGTCTATCTTGCAACGTCTGCCACTGGAGTTGGTTGATCAGCTCTGTGACGCTATCATGCTTACTAAACGAACATGTAACGACGAGCGCTGTTCTTATTCGTGTCTTCTCTATGTCCTCTGTGAATCCGAACTGATATGGATCCCAGACTGACGAGAAACATTCAAATATTTTTCGAACTATGGCTTGAGGATTCTTCCAATGAATCGCAGTGTGGAATCTACCTTTCCTGGCGGTAGTTTTATGTCGGCGTTCCACTTAAATCGCTCCGTACACATACTCTTACATACTGTATCGAAGTAACTGCTTACTGTGATTGTCCTGCAATCGTGTAATCATACAATAGAGGGCCTTTCTATTCACGTGTACGCAATATACTACATTCGTTTATGTTGATGGCCAGTTGCCACTCCCCGCACGAAGTGACAGCCCTGAGCAGGTCTTCCTGCACTTTGCTGGAATTTCCCATATTTGTGACTTCTCTGAGTACAACAGCATCACACGCGGAAAGCCTCATGGGTCTTCCAGTGTGCTCTTCTGTGTCTTTTATATTGTGAAAAATAATGCACAATTAACACTCCCTTTGGATACGCCTGAAGTTGGTCTACGTCTGAAAATTTCCCTCCATTGAGAATGACATACTGTGTTTTGTCTACTAGAAACTCTTCTGTCCAGTCACACAGTTGTCTAACATTCCGTACGCTCGTATTTTTCCCATTAGGTGCAATGCGGAACTGTTTCGAATGGCTCACGAGAGTCGAGGAGCACATCTGGGCGCCGGTACATACTGCCCTCTGGGTCTCGTGGACGATCAAAAGGACTCGGGATTCACACGACCGGTATTTCTGGAACTCATGTTGATTCCTACAGAGGGGACTTCTGTAGGAAGAAATGTCGTAATAGATAGATAGTTAGATAGATATCAAGCGATCACCGGCCCTGCAGACCACGCGCTTCTTCCACAAAGTGCCTCCATTCCCTCCTGTTTTGTGCCCGGTTCCTCCAGGTGTCTTCAATCCGCAGGGCTGCCAGATCCTCCTCCAGGTCGTCTATCAAGCGCTGACTTGGTAGTCCAATGGGGCGTTTGGTGTTTGGTTTCTCCTCTAGTGTCATCTTCGCTTGTGTTCCATCCGGCATACGGGCTACATGGCCCACCCATTGTATTCTTTTGCTCTTTATGTTCTGTAGGATAGCTGGTTGTCGCATTACAAGGTAGATTTCCTCGTTGTTCCTTCTAATCCATTTTCCAACTGGTCCCCATATCTTCCTTGTTACTCTTCTTTCAAACATCAATAGTTTTTCCTTTTCTCGCTTAGTCATGCTCCATGTTTCTGAACCGTACATTACTCTTGGGCATACGACTGTGTTGTAGATTTTCATCTTAATGTTCACTGAGACCGATTTAGAGCCTAGCGTCTCTCTGAGGGAATGCATGCATTTCATTACCACTGATGTTCTTTTCTTGAGGTCCATTTTTATGTTATTGTCCGTGGTAAACCAAGATCCGAAGCATTTGAACTGGTGTACTCTCCTGAACCTCTTTTCATCTATCTCAAGAAATTCTTGTTACTCTTGTCTTCTTCATAACTGCATGAACTCTGTTTTGTCTTGATTCGCTTTGAGCCTTACCTTCTGTGCATAATTACCCATTTTCTGGTACATTCTTTCAACTTATGCTTTGATTCACTTAGTAGTACTATGTAATCTGTATATGCGAGACAATGTCATAATAAGCGAGCATAAAACGTTATAAAACTGAACAACGTCAGACACACACCTGTGATTTCATGCATCTATTCGACGATGCTTCTTGAAAACGAGAATGACCTGCGCTTTTTTTTTTCAATCATCAGGAACGCTTCGCCTGGACCTATAATACACTCTTGCTTAAATAGGTAAAGTTCTTTGGCATACTCAGTGTAGAATCGTATTTGTATCCCGTCATGTCCAGTGGCCTTTACTCTGTGGAGCAATTTCAGTTGCTTTGCTATCTCGTCGTCACTTATTTCGATATATGTCATATTGCCGTTCGGGTGACGATTTTACCGTGTGATATTCTTCTGTTAATCAGGTTTGGAAAAAGAAGATTAGCATTTCGGCCGTTCCTGTGTCGACCTCCGTTCCAGCTGCATTACGATCACAGAGTGTCTGGACGGATGGACTCGATCCTTTTACTGATTTAACGTAAGTAAACATCTTAGGATTCTGTGTCATGTCAGTAGGCAGATTGATAGTTTAGAATTCGTTTTTGCTTCGTTTAGGTTTTGTTGGTTTTTGAAGCTGTGACTCGTTTAAAATCATAGTGAAGTTCTCTTTGCTTTCGTAGCATCCTCCTAATATGGCTGTCGAACATGTCGGGCCCTTTACGTGCCTCCCTCTCGCCAAACACCTGTGTAAATCGTATTGTACAGTGCACTGAAAGTTTTCCATTGATAACGTTGTTCGTGACGTAGATGAAAGCTTCGTGTCGACTGTTTAGGTAATCTGATATCTATTTCTTGGTGCTCTTTCCAAACGGAAACTTCTTCCTATATTGCTTTATTTCTTTTTACAAAACTGTTAGTCAAGGGAAGGCAGGATTCGGTTACGATCGTTGACGGGGCCACAATCAGTTACTATTGGTTGCCTTTTGCAGTTACACAGATTTATATTTAAAACAATAATTCCAGATTCAACAATAAATTTAAAAAATCCACACGTTATTAAAGAAGGAATAAACAACTGTGTAAATAATAGTGTTTTCAGTGCGTTACAACTTAGCAAATCACCATAAAATACAGTTACAGATAATGTTTGAAAAAAAAAAGAAAGAATACAAGCCATTGTGTTCACGGCTGAAGGCCTTACACGCCAAGAATGGCAATAAATTAAGAATGTTTAAGAACTCGCTGCAATTACAACTTACAGGTATTGAAATACTAAAAAGTAAGTTGCCACAAACACAGCGGAAGGTATCAGATGAGAGGAATGGTAGTAAATAAGGTTTTAATATTTATTGCTAAAATATTAATATCGACTTATTTTTCTCCAAAGCAAATGACCACAATCACGGCTGAAGAACTTACACACCAGGGACGGCAATAATATTAAAAAATTTAGAAACCTGCTGCAAAACAGGAAATAAGAGCAAAGGTTACTTAAAGGAAACAGGCAACCCACAACTAAACGGGTGAAATAAGTTGATGGTAACCTTGTTCAAATGGTTCAAATGGCTCTGAGCACTATGGGACTCAACTGCTGTGGTCATAAGTCCCCTAGAACTTAGAACTACTTAAGCCTAACTAACCTAAGGACAGCACACAACACCCAGCCATCACGAGGCAGAGAAAATCCCTGACCCCGCCGGGAATCGAACCCGGGAACCCGGGCGTGGGAAGCGAGAACGCTACCGCACGACCACGAGCTGCGGGCGGTAACCTTGTAACACAACCCTTATACTGCTAGATTTATTACAGAAGGCGATTGGAACTATTAACTAGACATACATAACCTTTAATGTAGGCATTACAAAGTATGGTAATAAATAACACAGCCGGCCGGAGTGGCCGAGCGGTTCTAGGCGCTACAGTCTGGAAGCGCGCTACCGCTGCGGTCGCAGGTTCGAATCCTGCCTCGGGCATGGATGTGTGTGATGTCTTTAGTTTAAGTTAGGTTTAAGTAGTTCTACGTTCTAGGGGACTGATGACCTCAGCAGTTAAGTCCCATAGTGCTCAGAGCCATTTGAACCATTTGAATAAATAATACAATAATATAACACAAGGACTGATCACAGACGATGCTCCACGAATCGACCTCTCAGAAGGTCCGGCAACAAATACTTTCTCGAGCGATGAGATAGGCAGCCAAGAGTTATATTCACTTCGCAAGATGGTAACTCAGACTAGTGCCAGTCTAAAGAATGACTAATGATAATCTTGCTGAAGCTACCTGACGTCCAATAAACCAAATTCAAGAATGGAACAACACGCCAAAGCCGGAACCAGCGGTGTGCACTACTGTGTTTAGAGCGCCCGGAACAAGAAGGAACCACTACCACCAGAGTAGAAGAATCACCAACCGGCCCACAATCAAGAAAGCTGTCAAAACTACACGCCTTACCGAACAGCAGCGGCAAGGTAAGTAAACGTACACTGCCGTTACATACACTAACACTCAGGGCAGGAACACTACGAGCAGCAACACGAACGCAAGTCACTGGAGAATCGCAAGATATCACAGTGGTGGAGGTTTCTCTGCTTGGATCGAAATGCACTCATCTTAAAGCTTGCTGGATCCGGTTTATGACGAGGTCGTACACTCTCATGACCGGTGCCTTACCATACGGCGTCCATGCGTGCCGCCCGCTGTCCCGGCCTGTTCTGGCGCTGCGCGGATCTGGCTCCTCCTGAGTCCCCAACCGAACTGGCTGACTCACACGACCCGAAAAACAACGACGTCGCCCCAAAGATAGGGCAACAGTTACTACATATCGGTAACCGCCACTGCTGTCACTAGCGGACAGGAAAAATCTGGCGCCAGTCAACATGAGAAACAACCTCAACCATGCCAAATAAACGATGCCGTCTGGCCTGCAACAGAGGGCGTAAACCTACACACAGCACCAACACTAACTGCAGCACGGCTCAGCCGCATTCACTGTATATGTAGGCTGTTTAGGTTCTTATATTGGTAACACTACCGCCACGTAGCACTCTGTATGAAAATCACTGGCTGTGCTGTGTGCAGTCTGTGGCTGGTTTGCATTGTTGTTTGCTATTGTAGTGTTGGGCAGCTGGATGTTAACAGCGCGTAGCGCTGCGCAGTTGGAGGTGAGCCGCCAGCAGTGGTGGATGTGGAGAGAGAGATGGCGGAAATTAGAGAGCCGATGATCTGGACGTGTGTGCATCAGAGACAATACATTTGTAAGACTGGATGTCATGAACTGCTATATATATTATGACTTTTGAACACTATTAAGGTAAAAACATTGTTTGTTCTCTATCAAAATCTTTCATTTGCTAACTATGCCTATCAGTAGTTTGAGCCTTCAGTAGTTTGAATCTTTTATTTAGCTGGCAGTAGTGGCGCTCGCTGTATTGCAGTAGTTCGAGTAACGAAGATTTTTGTGAGGTAAGTGATTTATGAAAGGTATAGTTTAATGTTAGTCAGGACCATTCTTTTGTAGGGATTATTGAAAGTCAGATTGCGTTGCGCTAAGAATATTGTGTGTCAGTTTAAGCACAGTCATGTATAATTGTTCAAAGGGGATGTTTCAACTGACGCAGTAACGGATTTATGATCACTGATACCCTGTTCTAGGCTGACTGTGCCGAAAAGTTGGAGGCTATTTGTGACTAGCAGATTTAAGGTGTTACCTTCACAAGTCGGTTCTCTGATTAGGCGTAGTTAACAAGTTACTCGCGAATCAAACCAACACGGCCATAGAGTAAACTACAAAAATTCGTCCATGTACTTGCTGTCGTACTGGAATAATTTGAACAAACCGAGGACTGAAGTTTCAGTGAATGTTTGGAAAGCAAAAACGATTTGTTACCTAATGAGATCTCACACTACTCATATCCTGTGAAAATAATTACAAAAGTCTGTTCCTCTATAATAAATTATTATCAGATATTCTCTTGTAAGGCCACTAAAACAAGAGATATAACAACGTAGTTCAGTGAGAAGAAACTCAGTGCGACAGAGATTAAAATTTTACAATTGGGTGATCGGTAGAAATACTGAAATAAAAGGAGACTTCGATACGTTGAATCGTGCCAGTACAGACACTTACCTTCTCTCGTTACAGTACATAGCCATAAACTGATATTATTTGCCTTGTCTTTTAAGGAAGTTAGACTGCCTAATATGCGACAATTCATTTCCTGTCTCCAAACTGAAAGGTTTAGTCTCTGTTCTTCTTCTTTCACCAGACACAATTATACATCGTACATCACCAGAAGTATCGACTTTCCTTGTATCACCACTACCATTAAGGAAAAATAATGAAATAGTCAGAAACATTCGATTTATTCACATTACTGTAAACCTTCACAACATAGGCTTGACTGTTTCTCTCATATGGTTACTGATAATAATCTTGTGTACGACCTACGTGGTTCTCGTTTTAGGTACAAATTGGACCTTCAGCATTGTTCTGTATTTTAGCGTTATACATGCACTTTCCCCATTCTGCCCTGGATGTAATTTTATGTATTTGATTCCTCGTTTCACGGGATGATGATACACATGAAGTTCCATAATTTTTAAATTTTATATTTCATACTATGGGAGACTGTACACTTTTTAGATACCATCCCCCCCTCCCCCCTAGAATTTTGGTATATGGTAACTATATTTGTATTGGTCTTCGTAATTTTCCTCTATTATCGGAAGGTGCCTTTCAATACAGGTGAAACGCGTCGCAAATGAAAAACTGATAAATCCATCTTTGTTGCAACCACGACTTCATTTTTATACAAAATTACCTTTCCTTATACCTGTTCCACCCTCTAGAAATGGTATGCTTCATAAGTGGAGGCAAAAGGTAAATCCGGGTATACAGATTAATATAAATAAATATGTTAGCATACTTATATACGCAGATGAAGCAATAATTTTGGAAGAAAGTTAAGGTGAGCTACAACAAGCAGTGTATGAAGTACATCAGTTAGAGAAAAGAGAATGTAATTTCCTAATGTCAACAAAGAAAAATACAACAATGGCTCATCGTGGGCAATACCTCACCCATTCAAACATAGTAATAGATAACAAAATACATGAACCAATTCAGAGTTTAAACTTTTTAGAATGCTACGTAGGCTACGAGGTTACGAGGTTACGGATATTAAAGTAGCTAGGATGATTGCAGATACTATTAGATGGGAACAATGGCAGGAGGGTGTCCACAATGAGGAAATCAAAGAAAAACTAGGAATGAACGCTATAGATGTAGCAGTCAGGGCGAACAGGCTTCGATGGTGGGGTCATGTTACACGCATGGGAGAAGCAAGGTTACCCAAGAGACTCATGGGTTCAGCAGTAGAGGGTAGGAGGAGTTGGGGTAGACCAAGGAGAAAGTACCTGGATTCGGTTAAAAATAATTTTGAAGTAATAGGCTTAACATCAGAAGAGACACCAATGTTAGCACTGAATAGGGGATCATGGAGGAATTTTATAAGGGGGACTATGCTCCAGACTGAACGCTGAAAGGCATAATCAGTCTTAAATGATGATGATGACGATGATGATGATGACGTAGGCTAGGATATGGACAAGGCTATACAAAACAAGACAATAAATATCGAACAACATGCAGTATTGTAAACGAAAGATGCCAAAAGAAAATAAGGAAACAATATTAAAATTTCATAAAATCGTGTCTACACCTGTATTGCTGTATGCAAGTGAGTCAAGGATCCCTAAATAAACGTGATAAAAATAAACCACAAACATAAGTAATGATATTTCCGAGAAAAGTGAGAGGTGTTACCAGGGGAGGCCATATAAGAAATCAACTAGACAATTAAAATAGTAATGAAAAGATTGAAGAGAATAAAACATTTTGGAAAATTCACCTACAAAGAATGAATGTAGAGAGAATTGCATGTCAGGCCATACTTTACCATCCAAGAAAAAGAAGGTGCCCAAGAATACTTAGAATGTTATGGCAGTGAAAATGGAAGGCATACAGGCGCAGATAGATGCCATAATCTTGAACTGAAATAATAGAAAGAAGGAAGCATCGAACTGAGCTGCATTGAAACGATCTAAATAACAACCCACTTTTAACCGCAGAACTACGTGTGGAATTGTTTTAGAAAAGGGAAACATAAAAGGGAACAATCATAGGTATTGATCTCTATAGTAACGTACAATGGCGAGTTAAAGCGAAAACCCTTCCTTATGCAGGTTGCCACACGCTTGTGTAATGCGGGTTGCCCATTCGGTAGGCGACTACCACGTGTGATCGCAGCTGCTGCATTTCCTTGATCCTTACAATGGAACTGTCCAGTCCTACGTATCTAAATCTGCCCTGATATTTTTTATACAGAAAAGTACACCGAACGCATCGCAACATCAAAATTTTAACTGATAAGAAACACTGCAAGTAATTTTTAAATTGTGGGAATTATCTAAATTAGAAGCTCACCAGCCGCCTGAAGAGATGTCCACCCCTGGTATAGCTGTAGCAGACAGCGCATGTCCAACTTAGCGATCACGTATCCTTGGTTGATATAACTTGTAAAGTGAATTTAAATTTCCGTTGATTGCTTCTGTGACACAATTGTTCACTTGAATTTGCAACTCATTTCATATATAATAGAAATGAGAAGGTGGCTTTGCTGTGTTGCAAAGTGCTAAGAATGCACATAAAACTGAATTAATTTTCTTTGTAATTTCTTGGTATATGCTCCCTCCTTCGCAGAGAACCACAGTTACATACACTTTTTTGAAATAAATTTCCACCACTGGACTGTTAATTGTTCAATTAATTTACACCATCATGATATTGGCTTGGCAGCTATTCTCAAGTGCATGTTGAAATGTTAAAATTTGTCTGACCTGACTGTGACACATCATTGTCGAAAAACATGTTTCTGTTCCTATAGACCAGTCTTCATATTACCGGATTTGGTTACACATCCAAGATACGTAATGTAGCTGACATTGAACGCAATGACAAACATCAACATACAATATGGAATATTTAACAACTAATATGTTTCTGGGACCTGCATTTATCGCTTCTGTTCAGCCTTATTATATATCTTTCGTATGTACTCTTGTCCTGCAATACCAAGACTGGTCTACACTATGTGACCAAAAGTATCCGGACACTTGGCTGAAAACGACTTACAAATTCGTGGCGCCCTCCATCGGTAATGCTGGAATTCTGTATGGTGCTGGCCCAGCCTAAGCCTTGAGGACAGCTTCCACTCTCACAGGCATACGTTCAGTGAGATGCTGGAATCACAGCCGATTCTTCACGAAGAGCTGCACTAAGGAGAGGTATCGATGTGGGCGGTGAGCCTGTCAGGAAGCCCCCTCCATGAGAATCAAGGCCACACCATAACACCACCGCCTCCGAATTTTACTGTTGGTACTACACAAGTTGGCAGATGACGTTCACCGGGCAATCGGCATACCCACACCCTGCTGTCAGATACCGACATTTTGTGCCGTGATTCGTCACTCCACACAACGTTTCTCCACTGTTCAGTCCCCCAATTTTCACACTCCTCACACCAAGCGAGGTGTCGTTTGGCATTTACCGGCGTGATGTGTCGCTTATGAGCAGCCGCTCAACCACGAAATACAAGTTTTTTCACCTCACGCCTAACTGTTATAGTACTTGCAGTGGGTCCTGATGCAGTTTGGAATTCCTGTGTATGGTCTGGATAGATTTCTGGCTATTATACATTACGAAACTCTTCAACTGTCGGCGGTCTCTGTCAGTCAAGAGACGAGATCGGCCTGTACGCTTTTGTGCTGTACGTGTCAAAGTTTCCACTTCGCTTTCACATCGGAGTGGACCTAGGGATATTTATGAGTGTGGAAATCTCGCGTACAGACGTATGACACAAGTGACGCCCTATCATCTGACCACTGTTCCAAGTTCGTGAGTTCCGCGGAGATCTCCATTCTGCTCTCTCACGATGTCCGCGGAATTCACGGACTGAGGTCGCTGATATGGAGAACCTGCCAGTAGGTTGCAGCACAATCCACCTAATATGGAAAACATATGTGTTTGGGGGTGCTCGGATACTTTCGATCACATCGTGTATGAGACTAGATATCTTTATTCGACGATGACACGTCACCACAGGCTAGACATATTGTAAAATTTGAACATGCACTTGATAATGTGTACAAAGTCGAAATCTTCAATGCGTTAAGTGAAAGAACAATTAACAGTCAAATGGCAGATTTTTTTTCAAACATTTCTTGGGGTGTGCTTGCTAACAGCATCTATTTTTGTGCAAGATGAGATATGAAGGACGTGGTATGCGATCAAAATCATCTTTTTGTCTACCTTCCCTAAATACTCTTTTGCTTTCTTTTTTTTGTCATCAGTCTTGTGACTAGTTTGATATGGCCCGCCGTGAATTCCTCTCATGTACCAACCTTTCCGTCTCAAAATAGCAATTGCATGCTACATCCTCAGTCATTTGCTGAACGTATCTCAATCTCTGTCTTCCTCCACAGTATTTACAATCTGTTTCTTGATCACCAAATATGATGTTAAGTTTCTCCCTGTCCTCATTTCTGCTACTTCTTATTTCATTCGTCTCTTTCGATTTACTCTCAATCCATAATCTGTAACCATTAGACTGTTCATTCCATTCAGTAGGTAATTCTTCTACAGTTTCACTAAGGATAGCAATGTCATCAGCGAATCTTATCATTGATATAGTCTTACCTTGAATTTTGATTCCACTCGTGAACCTTTTGTTTTATTTCCGTCTCATTGCTTCTTCGATGCATAGATTGAGCAGCAGGGGTGAAAGACTACATCCGTTTATTAAGCCCATTTTTAATCCGTGCACCTCATTGTTAGTGCTCCCTCTTGGTTCTTGTACATATTGTACGTTGCCCTTCCTGCCTTTAGCTTATCCTTATTTTTCTCGGTATTTTGAACATCTTGCACCACTTCGACAAACCCTATGAGCGTGTCTTCATTTTTCTTCAGTCTTGCTTCCATTGTCAATTGCAATATCAGAAATGCCTCTCTGGCACCTACATTTTCGCTAACGCTAAACTGATCGTCATCTAACAAATCCTCAGATTTCTTTTCCAGTCTTTTGTGTATTAATCTTGTCAGCTACTTGGATGCATGAGCTGCCTGAAGATGTACGTATGTGTTATTTATTAGTTAATATCTTCGGCAGTCTTCATAATGATATCGACATTTCGTTAGAAATTATGGTAACGTTAGAAGAAACAGAAAATAGCTCGGATAGTCCCTTTAATTGTAGTTCGAATGATCATTGTTGTGTTAATTAAAGTTTAAAATAAAAAAGTGTACCGTCCAAGCCAAACGAAAACCGTACAGTAATAGCTTTCAGTGAGAAATCTATGAATACACAATTTGGTGAATTGAAGGATGCAAAA
This sequence comes from Schistocerca serialis cubense, assembly GCF_023864345.2. NCBI lineage: Eukaryota > Metazoa > Arthropoda > Insecta > Orthoptera > Acrididae > Schistocerca > Schistocerca serialis. The sequence goes on along the minus strand of NC_064639.1, from coordinate 534,064,032 downwards.
GAAGCTTAAACTTAAGCTGTGTGCAAAGCTGGTTTCGTTTCATAAAATCTTAATGTGTGTTGTACAGATGGAAGAAAGATTTACATGAAGTACGAAATATGGTCCAAAGAAAAACTCTCCACGTTGTGAAAGGAAAAATAATCGGAAGATTTATAATTGCCTGTGGGAGTCAGCTCACCATTACAGAGGCAGATCGACGAGACTGGGATCTCATAATTACAGGTGAGATGTACATTACTGATTTCCAGGCTATTTCGACATGATTATGTGGAAAACAAATTCGGAAAAATATGAAGTTTACCTCAAGTAATCGTATAGAGGAGATGTCATTAATAGGTAATACTAGAGAGATATTCGTAGCTGACATCAAAATGAAGCTTCTTGTTATCCCGTAAAACCTGTGTATAAAGCAATTAGTCAAGTTTCATGTAAACCGCACTGAATCATTTGGAGCCAAAAACAGACTGACTCTCTCGTGTAGTCAATGAATGCTGCGACCAATTCCCATCCTGTATAGCAATGCCAGAAATGAGTACCAGTGGTCTGTTGTTTCCGCAGATTTATCCCTGTTTTCAGGAACATCAAGCAAAATTAGGATCAACAATTTAAAAAAGAGCTGTGTACTTGCAGAAGTCTTGTAACTGACGTAGCAAATTCTGAAAAAAATCGGAGACAATAATTTTCAACATTACATCCGAAGTGTCTTCTTACCATTTGCAGAAAATGATTTACTGATTTTGTTGGACTCTTGGTCTTGACATAACGACACACATGCCTGCAGGACGAGGACGAAGGGACTTCTAATACAATTGGGATACCAACTGAAACTAATAGTGTCATTCAGTCTCTCGATAAAATATTTACGAACAGCATAAAGCAGTTTTTCCTGAAGATTGTATTTGGTCCCTTCCCCCTCTCTTTAAACCAACCAACCAACCAGAAAATTGTAGGACAATACAATTTGTAATAGCTCTTTACCATTTCAGCTTTATCAGCGCAGCAGCATTGTTATTCTTCAGTCATTTCTGTATTGTCAGTTTGCATCACCAAATTTTAAAAATTGGATCAAGTATGCCAGGTACGTAGCATAATAACAGAACAACGTGCACGAGCTTTTCTTACACCATTCCAGTTCTGTCTAAATAAAACCAGTAATTACTTCGAAGTATCTTAAAGCATTGCTTTTTCTTTTAGCAGGTGTGCCTTATGTAAGGAAAACGTTTGTATTCGTGATCCAATATTTTTGTGATGACTGCAAGGAATAATAAAGGAGCTGACCCATTATCAGCAAAGTATACGGTTTTGAAAATAATTATAAGAACTGTCCTACCGTAATTGTTTTAAAATATATAATGTCAAGAAATGAAAGTCCCGATTGATGAAATTCGTCTATAATGCAACATTGTACACAGTCTTGTATTTTCTTTCTCCTGCTAGTCACTTGTGTAACAACCACTTCTGCAACATTTCAGCTGTCAATATAAACTGCATGTTATCCAAAAAATTAACGATTTGAGACGTTTTCATTATGACATAAGTGCTTAAAATTCACATGTGCGCACTCTGGACTTCGCGCAAAGCGGCGCTACGGCCTTTTGTCACAGCTGAGTGTGGATTATTCCTTGATTCGCGCCCCAGGCAGGAGGGGCTGTCCGAACTGTTGCTATAAGCTGTTCTTCATGTGGCAAAAACGAGTAAATTCAACATTTTTAAATACTAACAGTGCGCCTTAGTGGCTAAAAAAACTGACAATGCGTTTCCTTCGGTGTATGCTTCCTATGAAAAATTTCAGGGCAAGTATCAACATGTCAGACTGGACCATTCTCTTGTTAGATAAACTACAATTCGGAATTCGAGTCCGAGCAGCGCGTTGTGTCGTATCTAATTGTACCATCTGTTGCTGCTGCATTAGCTACAACACCATACCCAGCATACGACAGACGTTCTATAATACACAGTTGCGCCGACTAAGCATACAATGCTTCCATCACGCAAACGTTGTAAGTGATAGGTAGCAAAACAACACAAACCATCTCTGCGCTGCATTCCATAATATGAAGGGCTTGAGAAGACGTAACTTCTGTGTCAGTTTCATAACTCTATGAAATTTTTGAAAAACTGCTGCTATCACTGGCGACAGGGTAGAAAGCTTATACTGTGTTGACGATTTCTTCAATATCTGATGGTTGCTTTTAGAATACTAGAATATATAGTATCAAAATTAGTCATACAAAGACTTAGACACAAACAGAAAAGAAGTTCGACATCTAAAAATTACTATGAACACGAAAGACAATTCTATAGTTTTTTAGGGCGGTAATTTCATAGACTGAACAAATGTGGCAGATCGAGAATGTAGAATTTTGAACGACCCTGGCTATATGCTACGGCTAAAGTTATGGGATTTCATGTTTCATCATTGCCGAGAGATGGATACAGCTCGTTCGTAGACTGAAGGGCGAGAAATAGTTATGATGCCGGCCGGCGTGGCCGTGCGGTTCTAGGCGTTTCAGTCTGGAACCGCGTGACCGCTACGGTCGCAGGTTCGAATCCTGCCTCGGGCATGGATGAGTGTGATGTCCTTAGGTTATTTAGGTTTAAGTAGGTCAACGTTCTAGGGGACTGATGACCACAGATGTTAAGTCCCATAGTGCTCAGAGCCATTTGAACCATTTAGCCAATACTTATGATGGGGGAAGTGGCCTTTGCTGTGAGAACACCGCAACTGCCGTATAGGCAAACTAAGAATCAGTATCCCATTCAGCAACTGAGAGCAGCAAGCAGTCATTTAGGCAGATTTTGTTCTTGTGTCAGTTGCTCGAGTTACTAAATTCTGTGTTCCTGAAACTTTAACCAATTTAGTGAAAAAAGAAAAAACCGGTCGTCTCTGCACATTGTGTAGCAATTGATGTGAAAGGCCCCCTGCTAAACGATCTTTACAAATTTATAAAACAGCCTGTAGTTACCCCTTGCGAAGTAGCTGTATAGCACTTCAGTCTAAAAAGATGCGTTACCCTTACCATTAGGCGTTGAAAAGCTCCATACCCACGTGGTCTCACTGATACATACTCGCTGAAACATATTTACATATTCATTCATGATTAGACGGGAGAAGGTCTCTGCTAATGTTTCCATGGCCACCTTCGCTTTCAGTTTCGATTGAACAAGTGTTATCTTCATATGTCAGGCATTAATCACAGCAGCAATACTCAAGTGTCTTCTCTGTTTTCTCGAAGCAGTCTTCTTTAACAATGCCATTAGCTATAAATAATATTTCTTGCCACAGTCAATTACTGCCAATCTAACAAAATTTTAATAACTTCAGTATTGAACAAACAGTCAGTCCAGAGAGTAACAGTGATTTATTGATTAATTGTAACCGGCTTCGGTCCAAGCGACTACCTTCAGACCAGAAGCTTCTTGATGACGTCTGGTTCAAATGGCTCTGAGCACTATGGGACTTAACATCTGAGGTCATCAGTCCCCTAGACCTTAGAACTACTTAAAGCTAACTAACCTAAGGACATCACATATATCCATGCCCGAGGCAGGATTCGAACCTGCGACCGTATCGGTCCCACGGTTCCAGACTGAAGCGCCTAGAACCGCTCGGCCACCCCGGCCGGCGATGACGTCTGGAGCTGGCTGATGGAGCTGTTGTGCGTTTCAAAAGATGCCAGTCGACAACGGCTCGCTGCTCAGCTATTTCTGTTAAACTGTTAAATACGACAGTTGTCGACACATTATGAAATTAATATTTTCGGTTTTGTTATATAATTGTAAACATGAGTAAATATTTCAGTTAATTAGACCAACACCGAGAACAGTTACACAGATCTAATATGACATAGTCTGAGTGTGGCTTGTTGTATTGTCTTTTAATGTGCTGAATATTGTGATAATAAACGGAGCCTTATAATTCACCATTTTGCATGTTATACTCTACGAGTATATATGTAACAAAGTCATTGCAGCAATGTCTGGGATAAACATTTAATCCACTATTTCAAGTAATAATAATGATAAGCTGGAATTTCGATGTCGAATATTACAATAGTGAATTTGTATCGTAACTACAGTATAACAAGCTTATTACGTGAGAATATTGTGGGTCTGAGAGAAAAAAAATTACTATTATCACCAGCTATACACATCAAATTGATTCTAATGAAACAGTTTGGAAATGGAGCTACATGAATATTTCTGCATGTATGTCTATGAGAAGTTTCCGTATCTATACTAAACGAACTTAAAAGGAGACACGTTCTTTTTTATCCCTGGCAACAGATAAGTGATGGATTCCTACTTTTAATCAAAACTTACTGTAACAAAAAGGGTCTCTGAGAACCACTGTTGTTACTAACTCATGCATTATATTTCTGGTGTAGTCGGCATGACAGAAAAGTTTAAGATTCATTTTTGTAGAAGTTATCTTGATTTTCTCGTGAATATTTCAGTGTTATGTCACGAATAATGTGAGAAATTTCACGAAGACATCGAACTGATGGAAAGGCTTCATCATGGATACCGGAACACCAGCATTATTTATGAATTAAACAATGCAAGTACCAAAAACACGCAAAGAAATTAAGAATTAAACTATGTAACAAATGAGTGAGCTAGGAGTATACGACTTGCTGCTGCAGCTGCTTATCCAACGGCGGCAGGGAGCACACTGAGTGTGACCAACCGACACTGGCCGTTCAAAACAAAAACAGAAGACAAACGACTACGCGAATTTACACTATTCAGGTACTAAAACGCATTATAGTATTTGAGAGTTGTAGCATCGCGTTTTAGTACCGGAATAGTGTAAATTCGCGTAGTCGTTTGTCTTCTGTTTTTGTTTTGAACGGCCAGTGTCGGTTGGTCGCAGTCAGTGTGCTCCCTGCCGCCGTTGGATAAGCAGCTGCAGCAGCAAGTCGTATACTCCTAGCTCACTCATTTGTTACATAGTTTAATTCTTAATTTCTTTGCGTGTTTTTGGTACTTGCATTATTTAATTCATAAATTGCGGGCGTATTATAGTATTTGAGAGTTGTAGCATCGCGTTTTAGTACCTGAATAGTGTAAATTCGCGTAGTCGTTTGTCTTATGTTTTTGTTTTGAACGGCCAGTGTCGGTTGGTCACAGTCAGTGTGCTCCCTGCCGCCGTTGGATAAGCAGCTGCAGCAGCAAGTCGTATACTCCTACCTCACTAGTTTGTTACATAGTTTAATTCTTAATTTCTTTGCGTGTTTTTGGTACTTGCATTGTTTAATTCGTAAATTTCGGACGTATTATAGTATTTGAGAGTTGTAGCATCGCGTTTTAGTACCTGAATAGTGTAAATTCGCGTAGTCTCCTTCCACCGCCGAGCAGTGCGCAAGTAGCAGCATTACTGCATTTACTGGGCAATCTTGTATTTTAATAACCGTTTAAATTTTATAGATTTGTTTGCGCTCTCTGTAGATTAGTTCAGATGTTCTTTGCAAAACAGTTTTTAGCATGGATAGGGACTGCAACTGCTGTGTTTGGATGCAGGCTGAGTTGACATCCCTTCGCTCCCAGCATCAGGCAGTGTTGGCTTCGGTCACACAGCTTGAGGCTGTTGCCAATGGGCATCACTGTGGGGGTCCGGATGGGGGTTTGTCGGGGACGGCCAGCTCGTCCCACGCATCCCCCGATCGGACTACGACTGTGGTTGCCCGGGATACTGCCCGCATTGAGGCTGATCCCTCACCTGTGGTAGAGTGGGAGGTCGTCTCAAGGTGTGGCAGAGGGCGAAAGATATTCCGGAGGGCTGAACGGAAGGCCTCTCCAGTTTGTCTGACGAACCGGTTTCAGGCTCAGTCTCAGGCTGATACTGATCTTCGGCCAGACATGGCTGCTTGTCCTGTTCCAGAGGTTGCCCCTCAGTCTGCAAGATCCGGGCGGTCGCAGAGGGTGGGCTTACTGGTAGTTGGGAGCTCCAACGTCAGGCGCGTAATGGGGCCCCTTAGGGAAATGGCAGCAAGAGAGGGGAAGAAAACCAATGTGCACTCCGTGTGCATACCGGGGGGCGTCATTTCAGATGTGGAAAGGGTCCTTCTGGATGCCATGAAGGGTACAGGGTGCACCCATCTGCAGGTGGTCGCTCATGTCGGCACCAATGATGTGTGTCGCTATGCCGACCGTGGTGGTCAAGCGGTTAAAGGCGCTACAGTCTGGAACCGCGCGGCCGCTACGGTCGCAGGTTCGAATCCTGCCTCGGGCATGGATGTGTGTGCTGTCCTTAGGTTAGGTTTAAGTAGTTCTAAGTTCTAGGGGACTGATGACCTTAGAAGTTAAGTCCCATTGTGCTCAGAGCCATTTGAACCATTTTTGTGTCGCTATGGATCGGAGGAAATCCTCTCTGGCTTCCGGCGGCTATCTGATTTGGTGAAGACTGCCAATCTCGCTAGCGGGATGAAAGCAGAGCTCACCATCTGCAGCATCGTAGACAGGACTGACTGCGGACCTTTGGTACTGAGTCGAGTGGAGGGTCTGAATCAGAGGCTGAGACGGTTCTGCGACCGTGTGGGCTGCAGATTCCTCGACTTGCGCCATAGTGTGGTGGGGTTTCGGGTTCCGCTGGATAGGTCAGGAGTCCACTACACGCAACAAGCGGCTACACGGATAGCAGGGGTTGTGTGGAGTGGGCTGGGCGTTTTTTAGGTTAGATGGCCTTAGGCAAGTACAGAAAGGGCAACAGCCTCAACGGGTGCGGGGCAAAGTCAGGACATGCGGGGACCAAGCAGCAATCGGAATTGTAATTGTCAACTGTCGAAGCTGCGTTGGTAAAGTACCAGAACTTCAAGCGCTGATAGAAAGCACCGAAGCTGAAATCGTTATAGGTACAGAAAGCTGGCTTAAGCCAGAGATAAATTCTGCCGAAATTTTTACAAAGGTACAGACGGTTTTTAGAAAGGATAGATTGCATGCAACCGGTGGTGGAGTGTTCGTCGCTGTTAGTAGTAGTTTATCCTATAGTGAAGTAGAAGTGGATAGTTCCTGTGAATTATTATGGGTGGAGGCTACACTCAACAACCGAGCTAGGTTAATAATTGGCTCCTTCTACCGACCTCCCGACTCAGCAGCATTAGTGGCAGAACAACTGAGAGAAAATTTGGAATACATTTCACATAAATTTTCTCAGCATGTTATAGTCTTAGGTGGAGATTTCAATTTACCAGATATAGACTGGGACACTCAGATGTTTAGGACGGGTGGTAGGGACAGAGCATCGAGTGACATTATACTGAGTGCACTATCCGAAAATTACCTCGAGCAATTAAATAGAGAACCGACTCGTGGAGATAACATCTTGGACCTACTGATAACAAACAGACCCGAACTTTTCGACTCTTTAAGTGCAGAACAGGGAATCAGTGATCGTAAGGCCGTTGCAGCATCCCTGAATATGGAAGTTAATAGGAATATAAAAAAAAGGAGGAAGGTTTATCTGTTTAGCAAGAGTAATAGAAGGCAGATTTCAGACTACCTAACAGATCAAAACGAAAATTTCTGTTCCGACACTGACAATGTTGAGTGTTTATGGAAAAAGTTCAAGGCAATCGTAAAATGCGTTTTAGACAGGTACGTGCCGAGTAAAACTGTGAGGGACGGGAAAAACCCACCGTGGTACAACAACAAAGTTAGGAAACTACTGCGAAAGCAAAGAGAGATTCACTCCAAGTTTGAACGCAGCCAAAACCTCTCAGACAAACAGAAGCTAAACGATGTCAAAGTTAGCGTAAGGAGGGCTATGCGTGAAGCGTTCAGTGAATTCGAAAGTAAAATTCTATGTACCGACTTGACAGAAAATCCTAGGAAGTTCTGGTCTTACGTTAAATCAGTAAGTGGCTCAAAACAGCATATCCAGACACTCCGGGATGATGATGGCATTGAAACAGAGGATGACACGCGTAAAGTTGAAATACTAAACACCTTTTTCCAAAGCTGTTTCACAGAGGAAGACCGCACTGCAATTCCTTCTCTAAATCCTCGCACAAACGAAAAAATGGCTGACATCGAAATAAGTGTCCAAGGAATAGAAAAGCAACTGGAATCACTCAATAGAGGAAAGTCCACTGGACCTGACGGGATACCAATTCGATTCTACGCAGAGTACGCGAAAGAACTTGCCCCCCTTCTGACAGCCGTGTACCGCAAGTCTCTAGAGGAACGGAGGGTTCCAAATGATTGGAAAAGAGCACAGGTAGTCCCAGTCTTCAAGAAGGGTCGTCGAGCAGTTGCGCAAAACTATAGACCTATATCTCTGACGTCGATCTGTTGTAGAATTTTAGAACATGTTTTTTGCTCGAGTATCATGTCGTTTCTGGAAACCCAGAATCTACTATGTAGGAATCAACATGGATTCCGGAAACAGCGATCGTGTGAGACCCAACTCGCTTTATTTGTTCATGAGACCCAGAAAATATTAGATACAGTTTCCCAGGTAGATGCTATTTTTCTTGACTTCCGGAGGGCGTTCGATGCGGTTCCGCACTGTCGCCTGATAAACAAAGTAAGAGCCTACGGAATATCAGACCAGCTGTGTGGCTGGATTGAAGAGTTTTTAGCAAACAGAACACAGCATGTTGTTATCAATGGAGAGACGTCTACAGACGTTAAAGTGACCTCTGGCGTGCCACAGGGGAGTGTTATGGGATCATTGCTTTTCACAATATATATAAATGACCCAGTAGATAGTGTCGGAAGTTCCATGCGGCTTTTCGCGGATGATGCTGTAGTATACAGAGAAGTTGCAGCATTAGAAAATTATAGCGAAATGCAGGAAGATCTGCAGCGGATAGGCACTTGGTGCAGGGAGTGGCAACTGTCCCTTAACATAGACAAATGTAATGTACTGCGAATACATAGAAAGAAGGATCCTTTATAGTATGATTATATGATAGCGGAACAAACACTGGTAGCAGTTACTTCTGTAAAATATCTGGGAGTATGCGTGCGGAACGATTTGAAGTGGAATGATCATATAAAATTCATTGTTGGTAAGGCGGGTACCAGGTTGAGATTCATTGGGAGAGTGCTTAGAAAATGTAGTCCATAAAAAAAGGAGGTGGCTTACAAATCTCTCGTTCGACCTATACTTGAGTATTGCTCATCAGTGTGGGATCCGTACCAGATCGGTTTGACGGAGGAGATAGAGAAGATCCAAAGAAGAGCGGCGCGTTTCGTCACTAGGTTATTTGGTAACCGTGATAGCGTTACGGAGATGTTTAATAAACTCAAGTGGCAGACTCTGCAAGAGAGGCGCTCTGCATCGCGGTGTAGATTGCTCGCCAGGTTTCGAGAGGGTGCGTTTCTGGATGAGGTATCGAATATATTGCTTCCCCCTACTTATACCTCCCGAGGAGATCACGAATGTAGGAGGCTTTCAGACAGTCGTTCTTCCCGCGAACCATACGCGACTGGAACAGGAAAGGGAGGTAATGACAGTGGCACGTAAAATGCCCTCCGCCACACACCTTTGGGTGGCTTGCGGAGTATAAATGTAGATGTAGACCAATGTGATAAGAGACAACATACAAGGAACTTCGCCGAACAGCCAGTTCAGTTCAGAAAATCTATTTAATTGCGTTATGGGAAGAGAGAATGAAACACACCATTTCTGTTTAATGGACATGTTTTAACATTCAGTTTTAATGAATGCCAATTTAAAAGAAAAATAATTTGCTTGCAAGGCCCCACTAAACTTACGACAGTTAAAGGAACTGAGACAAAGAATATTCAATCAAGTAATTAGAACTGCCAAAACAGTGTTCAAGGTAATTTGACAAAATTTTAAAG